>NC_091475.1:108637997-111137997 GCF_036971445.1 Narcine bancroftii
GCGGGGAATCAGAGCTGGGAAATTAGAGGCAGGGAATCAGAGTTGGGGATTCAGAGGCGGGGAATCAGATATGGGGAAACAGAGGCGGGGAATCAGATGCGGGCAAATAGAGGAGGGGATCAGATATGGGGAAACAGAGGCGGGGAATCAGAGGCGGGGAAACAGAGGCGGGGAATCAGATATGGGGAATCAGAGGTGGGGAATCAGAGGTTGGGAATCAGAGGCTGGGAATCAGAGGCTGGGAATCAGATGCATGGAATCAGATGTGGGGAATCAGAGGTGGGGAATCAGAGCTGGGGAATCAGAGGTGGGGAATCAAAGTTGGGGAATCAGAGGTGGGGACTTAGATATGGGGAAACAGAGGCGGGGAATCAGAGGCGGGGAAACAGAGGCGGGGAATCAGATATGGGGAATCAGAGGTGGGGAATCAGAGGCAGGGAATTAGATTTGCGGAATCAGAGATGGGGAATCAGAAGCAGGGAATCAGAGGCCGGGAATCAGAGGCCGGAATCAGATGCCGGGAATAAGAGGCCGGGAATCAGAGGTGGGGAATCAGAGTCCGGGAATCAGAGATGGGGAATCAGAGGCGGGGAATGAGATATGGGGAATCAGAGGCTGGGAATCAGAGGCGGGGAAACAGAGGCGAGGAATCAGATATGGGGAATCAGAGGTGGCGAATCAAAGGCCGTGAATCAGAGATGGTGAATCAGAGGCGGGGAATCAGAGGCAGGGAATCAAACACGGGGAATCAGAGGCGGGGAATCAGAGCTGGGGAATCAGAGGTGGGGAATCAGAGTTGGCGAATCAGAGGCGGGGAATCAGAGCTGGGGAATCAGAGGTGGGGATCAGAGTCGGGGAATCAGAGGCAGGGAATCAGATGTGCGGAATCAGAGATGGGGAATCAGAGGTGGGGAATCAGAGGCTGTGAATCAGAGATGGGGAATCAGAGGCGGGGAATCAGAGGCAAGAAATCAGATACGGGGTTTCAGAGGCTGGGAATCAGACGGGGGAATCAAAGGCGGGGAATCAGAGCTGGGGAATCAGAGGCAGGGAATCAGAGTTGGGGATTCAGAGGCGGAGAATCAGATATGGGGAAACAGAGGCGGGGAATCAGAGTTGGGGAATCAGAGGCGGGGAATGAGAGCTGGGGAATCAGAGGTGGGAAATCAGAGTCGGGGAATCAGAGGCAGGGAATTAGATTTGCGGAATCAGAGATGGGGAATCAGAAGCAGGGAATCAGAGGCCGGGAATCACAGGCCGGAATCAGATGCCGGGAATAAGAGGCCGGGAATCAGAGGTGGGGAATCAGAGTCCGGGAATCAGAGATGGGGAATCAGAGGCGGGGAATGAGATATGGGGAATCAGAGGCGGGGAATCAGAGGCGGGGAAACAGAGGCGAGGAATCAGATATGGGGAATCAGAGGTGGCGAATCAAAGGCGGTGAATCAGAGATGGGGAATCAGAGGCGGGGAATCAGAGGCAGGGAATCAAACACGGGGAATCAGAGGCGGGGAATCAGAGCTGGGGAATCAGAGGCGGGGAACCAGAGGCCGGGAATCAGATATGGGGAAACAGAGGCGGGGAATCAGAGGCGGGGAAACAGAGGCTGGGAATCAGATATGGGGCATCAGAGGTGGGGAATCAGAGGTTGGGAATCAGAGGCAGGGAATAAGAGGCTTGGAATCAGATGCAGGGAATCAGATGCGGGGAATCAGAGGCGGGGAATCAGAGCTGGGGAATCAGAGGTGGGGAATTAGAGTTGGGGAATCAGAGGCGGGGACTTAGATATTGGGAAACAGAGGCGGGGAATCAGAGGCGGGGAAACAGAGGCGGGGAATCAGATATGGGGAATCAGAGATGGGGAATCAGAGGCAGGGAATCAGATGTGCGGAATCAAAGATGGGGAATCAAAGGCAGGGAATCAGAATCAGAAGCAGGGAATCAGAGGTGGGGAATCAGAGTCCGGGAATCAGAGATGGGGATTCAGAGGCGGGGAATGAGATATGGGGAATCAGAGGCGGGGAATCAGAGGCGGGGAAACAGAGGCGGGGAATCAGATATGGGGAATCAGAGGTGGCGAATCAAAGGCGGTGAATCAGAGATGGGGAATCAGAGGCCGGGATTCAGAGGCAGGGAATCAAACACGGGGAATCAGAGGCGGGGAATCATAGCTGGCGAATCAGAGGTGGGGAATCAGAGGTGGGGAATCAGAGGCGGGGAATCAGATATTGGGAATCAGAGGTGGGGAATCAGAGGCGGGGAAACAGAGGCGGGGAATCAGATATGGGGTATAAGAGGTGGGGAATCAGAGGTTGTGAATCAGAGATGGGGAATCAGAGGCGGGGAATCAGAGGCCGGTAATCAGACGCGGGGAATCAGAGGCGGGGAATCAGAGCTGGGAAATTAGAGGCAGGGAATCAGAGTTGGGGATTCAGAGGCGGGGAATCAGATATGGGGAAACAGAGGCGGAGAATCAGATGCGGGCAAATAGAGGCGGGGATCAGATATGGGGAAACAGGCGGGGAATCAGAGGCGGGGAAACAGAGGCGGGGAATCAGATATGGGGAATCAGAGGTGAGGAATCAGAGGTTGGGAATCAGAGGCTGGGAATCAGAGGCTGGGAATCAGATGCATGGAATCAGATGTGGGGAATCAGAGGCGGGGAATCAGAGCTGGGGAATCAGAGGTGGGGAATCAAAGTTGGGGAATCAGAGGCAGGGAATCAGATATGGGGAAACAGGGGCGGGGAATCAGAGGCGGGGAAACAGAGGCGGGGAATCAGATATGGGGAATCAGAGGCGGGGAATCAGAGGCGGGGAATCAGAGGCAGGGAATCAGATGTGCGGAATCGGAGATGGGGAATCAGAGGCGGGGAATCAGAGGCGGGGAACCAGAGGCCGGGAATCAGATATGGGGAAACAGAGGCGGGGAATCAGAGGCGGGGAAACAGAGGCTGGGAATCAGATATGGGGAATCAGAGGTGGGGAATCAGAGGTTGGGAATCAGAGGCAGGGAATAAGAGGCTTGGAATCAGATGCAGGGAATCAGATGCGGGGAATCAGAGGCGGGGAATCAGAGCTGGGGAATCAGAGGTGGGGAATTAGAGTTGGGGAATCAGAGGCGGGGACTTAGATATTGGGAAACAGAGGCGGGGAATCAGAGGCGGGGAAACAGAGGCGGGGAATCAGATATGGGGAATCAGAAATGGGGAATCAGAGGCAGGGAATCAGATGTGCGGAATTAGAGATGGGGAATCAAAGGCAGGGAATCAGAATCAGAAGCAGGGAATCAGAGGTGGGGAATCAGAGTCCGGGAATCAGAGATGGGGATTCAGAGGCGGGGAATGAGATATGGTGAATCAGAGGCGGGGAATCAGAGGCGGGGAAACAGAGGCGGGGAATCAGATATGGGGAATCAGAGGTGGCGAATCAAAGGCGGTGAATCAGAGATGGGGAATCAGAGGCCGGGATTCAGAGGCAGGGAATCAAACACGGGGAATCAGAGGCGGGGAATCATAGCTGGCGAATCAGAGGCGGGGAATCAGAGGTGGGGAATCAGAGGCGGGGAATCAGATATTGGGAATCAGAGGTGGGGAATCAGAGGCGGGGAAACAGAGGCGGGGAATCAGATATGGGGTATCAGAGGTGGGGAATCAGAGGTTGTGAATCAGAGATGGGGAATCAGAGGCGGGGAATCAGAGGCCGGTAATCAGACGCGGGGAATCAGAGGCGGGGAATCAGAGCTGGGAAATTAGAGGCAGGGAATCAGAGTTGGGGATTCAGAGGCGGGGAATCAGATATGGGGAAACAGAGGCGGGGAATCAGATGCGGGCAAATAGAGGAGGGGATCAGATATGGGGAAACAGAGGCGGGGAATCAGAGGCGGGGAAACAGAGGCGGGGAATCAGATATGGGGAATCAGAGGTGGGGAATCAGAGGTTGGGAATCAGAGGCTGGGAATCAGAGGCTGGGAATCAGATGCATGGAATCAGATGTGGGGAATCAGAGGTGGGGAATCAGAGCTGGGGAATCAGAGGTGGGGAATCAAAGTTGGGGAATCAGAGGTGGGGACTTAGATATGGGGAAACAGAGGCGGGGAATCAGAGGCGGGGAAACAGAGGCGGGGAATCAGATATGGGGAATCAGAGGTGGGGAATCAGAGGCAGGGAATTAGATTTGCGGAATCAGAGATGGGGAATCAGAAGCAGGGAATCAGAGGCCGGGAATCAGAGGCCGGAATCAGATGCCGGGAATAAGAGGCCGGGAATCAGAGGTGGGGAATCAGAGTCCGGGAATCAGAGATGGGGAATCAGAGGCGGGGAATGAGATATGGGGAATCAGAGGCTGGGAATCAGAGGCGGGGAAACAGAGGCGAGGAATCAGATATGGGGAATCAGAGGTGGCGAATCAAAGGCCGTGAATCAGAGATGGTGAATCAGAGGCGGGGAATCAGAGGCAGGGAATCAAACACGGGGAATCAGAGGCGGGGAATCAGAGCTGGGGAATCAGAGGTGGGGAATCAGAGTTGGCGAATCAGAGGCGGGGAATCAGAGCTGGGGAATCAGAGGTGGGGATCAGAGTCGGGGAATCAGAGGCAGGGAATCAGATGTGCGGAATCAGAGATGGGGAATCAGAGGTGGGGAATCAGAGGCTGTGAATCAGAGATGGGGAATCAGAGGCGGGGAATCAGAGGCAAGAAATCAGATACGGGGTTTCAGAGGCTGGGAATCAGACGGGGGAATCAAAGGCGGGGAATCAGAGCTGGGGAATCAGAGGCAGGGAATCAGAGTTGGGGATTCAGAGGCGGAGAATCAGATATGGGGAAACAGAGGCGGGGAATCAGATTCGGGCAAACAGAGGCGGGGAATTATATATGGGGAATCAGAGGTGGGGAATCAGAGGTGGTGAATCAGAGATGGGGAATCACATGCGGGGAATCAGAGGCAGGGAATAGAACGCGGGGAATCAGAGGCAGGGAATAAGAGTTGGGGCATCAGAGGTTGGGAATTAGATATGGGGAAACAGATGCGGGGAATCAGAGGCGGGGAAACAGAGGCGGGAAATCAGATATGGGGAATCAGAGGTGGGGAATCAGAGGCAGGGAATCAGATGTGCGGAATCAGAGATGGGGAATCAGAGGCAGGGAATCAGAATCAGAAGCGGGGAATCAGAGGCCGGGAAACAGAGGCGGGGAATCAGATATGGGGAATCAGAGGTGGGGAATCAGAGGCAGGGAATTAGATTTGCGGAATCAGAGATGGGGAATCAGAAGCAGGGAATCAGAGGCCGGGAATCAGAGGACGGAATCAGATGCCGGGAATAAGAGGCCGGGAATCAGAGGTGGGGAATCAGAGTCCGGGAATCAGAGATGGGGAATCAGAGGCGGGGAATGAGATATGGGGAATCAGAGGCGGGGAATCAGAGGCAGGGAATCAAACACGGGAAATCAGAGGCGGGGAATCAGAGCTGGGGAATCAGAGGTGGGGATCAGAGTCGGGGAATCAGAGGCAGGGAATCAGATGTGCGGAATCAGAGATGGGGAATCAGAGGTGGGGAATCAGAGGCTGTGAATCAGAGATGGGGAATCAGAGGCGGGGAATCAGAGGCAAGAAATCAGACACGGGGTTTCAGAGGCTGGGAATCAGACGGGGGAATCAAAGGCGGGGAATCAGAGCTGGGGAATCAGAGGCAGGGAATCAGAGTTGGGGATTCAGAGGCGGGGAATCAGATATGGGGAAACAGAGGCGGGGAATCAGAGGCGGGCAAACAGAGGCGGGGAATTAGATATGGGGAATCAGAGGTGGGGAATCAGAGGTGGTAAATCAGAGATGGGGAATCACAGGCGGGGAATCAGAGGCAGGGAATAGAACGCGGGGAATCAGAGGCAGGGAATCAGAGTTGGGGCATCAGAGGTTGGGAATTAGATATGGGGAAACAGAGGCGGGGAATCAGAGGCGGGGAAACAGAGGCGGGATATCAGATATGGGGAATCAGAGGTGGGGAATCAGAGGCAGGGAATCAGATGTGCGGAATCAGAGATGGGGAATCAGAGGCAGGGAATCAGAATCAGAAGCGGGGAATCAGAGGCCGGGAATCAGAGGCCGGGAATCAGATGCTGGGAATAAGAGGCCGGGAATCAGAGGTGGGGAATCAGAGTCCGGGAATCAGAGATGGGGATTCAGAGGCGGGGAATGAGATATGGAGAATCAGAGGCGGGGAATCAGAGGCGGGGAAACAGAGGTGGGGAATCAGATATGTGGAATCAGAGGTGGCGAATCAAAGGCGGTGAATCAGATATGGGGAATCAGAGTCTGGGAATCAGAGGCAGGGCATCAAACACGGGAAATCAGAGGCGGGGAATCAGAGCTGGGGAATCAGAGGTGGGGATCAGAGTCGGGGAATCAGAGGCAGGGAATCAGATGTGCGGAATCAGAGATGGGGAATCAGAGGTGGGGAATGAGATATGGGGAATCAGAGGCGGGGAATCAGAGGCAGGGAATCAAACACGGGAAATCAGAGGCGGGGAATCAGAGCTGGGGAATCAGAGGTGGGGATCAGGGTCGGGGAATCAGAGGCAGGGAATCAGATGTGCGGAATCAGAGATGGGGAATCAGAGGTGGGGAATCAGAGGCTGTGAATCAGAGATGGGGAATCAGAGGCGGGGAATCAGAGGCAAGAAATCAGACACGGGGTTTCAGAGGCTGGGAATCAGACGGGGGAATCAAAGGCGGGGAATCAGAGCTGGGGAATCAGAGGCAGGGATTCAGAGTTGGGGATTCAGAGGCGGGGAATCAGATATGGGGAAACAGAGGCGGGGAATCAGAGGCGGGCAAACAGAGGCGGGATATCAGATATGGGGAATCAGAGGTGGGGAATCAGAGGCAGGGAATCAGATGTGCGGAATCAGAGATGGGGAATCAGAGGCAGGGAATCAGAATCAGAAGCGGGGAATCAGAGGCCGGGAATCAGAGGCCGGGAATCAGATGCTGGGAATAAGAGGCCGGGAATCAGAGGCGGGGAATCAGAGGCAAGAAATCAGACACGGGGTTTCAGAGGCTGGGAATCAGACGGGGGAATCAAAGGCGGGGAATCAGAGCTGGGGAATCAGAGGCAGGGATTCAGAGTTGGGGATTCAGAGGCGGGGATTCAGAGTTGGGGATTCAGAGGCGGGGAATCAGATGCCGGGAATAAGAGGCCGGGAATCAGAGGTGGGGAATCAGAGTCCGGGAATCAGAGATGGGGAATCAGAGGCGGGGAATGAGATATGGGGAATCAGAGGCGGGGAATCAGAGGCGGGGAAACAGAGGCGAGGAATCAGATATGGGGAATCAGAGGTGGCGAATCAAAGGCGGTGAATCAGAGATGGGGAATCAGAGGCGGGGAATCAGAGGCAGGGAATCAAACACGGGGAATCAGAGGCGGGGAATCAGAGCTGGGGAATCAGAGGCGGGGAATCAGAGTTGGGGAATCAGAGGCGGGGAATCAGAGCTGGGGAATCAGAGGTGGGGATCAGAGTCGGGGAATCAGAGGCAGGGAATCAGATGTGTGGAATCAGAGATGGGGAATCAGAGGTGGGGAATCAGAGGCTGTGAATCAGAGATGGGGAATCAGAGGCGGGGAATCAGAGGCAAGAAATCAGACACGGGGTTTCAGAGGCTGGGAATCAGACGGGGGAATCAAAGGCGGGGAATCAGAGCTGGAGAATCAGAGGCAGGGAATCAGAGTTGGGGATTCAGAGGCGGGGAATCAGATATGGGGAATCAGAGTCTGGGAATCAGAGGCAGGGCATCAAACACGGGAAATCAGAGGTGGGGAATCAGAGCTGGGGAATCAGAGGTGGGGATCAGAGTCGGGGAATCAGAGGCAGGGAATCAGATGTGCGGAATCAGAGATGGGGAATCAGAGGTGGTGAATCAGAGATGGGGAATCACATGCGGGGAATCAGAGGCAGGGAATAGAACGCGGGGAATCAGAGGCAGGGAATCAGAGTTGGGGCATCAGAGGTTGGGAATTAGATATGGGGAAACAGAGGCGGGGAATCAGAGCTGGGGAATCAGAGGTGGGGAATCAAAGTTGGGGAATCAGAGGCGGGGACTTAGATATGGGGAAACAGAGGCGGGGAATCAGAGGCGGGGAAACAGAGGCGGGGAATCAGATATGGGGAATCAGAGGTGGGGAATCAGAGGCAGAGAATTAGATTTGCGGAATCAGAGATGGGGAATCAGAAGCAGGGAATCAGAGGCCGGAATCAGAGGCCGGAATCAGATGCCGGGAATAAGAGGCCGGGAATCAGAGGTGGGGAATCAGAGTCCGGGAATCAGAGATGGGGAATCAGAGGCGGGGAATGAGATATGGGGAATCAGAGGCGGGGAATCAGAGGCGGGGAAACAGAGGCGAGGAATCAGATATGGGGAATCAGAGGTGGCGAATCAAAGGCGGTGAATCAGAGATGGGGAATCAGAGGCGGGGAATCAGAGGCAGGGAATCAAACACGGGGAATCAGAGGCGGGGAATCAGAGCTGGGGAATCAGAGGCGGGGAATCAGAGTTGGGGAATCAGAGGCAGGGAATCAGATGTGCGGAATCAGAGATGGGAATCAGAGGTGGGGAATCAGAGGCTGTGAATCAGAGATGGGGAATCAGAGGCGGGGAATCAGAGGCAAGAAATCAGACACGGGGTTTCAGAGGCTGGGAATCAGACGGGGGAATCAAAGGCGGGGAATCAGAGCTGGGGAATCAGAGGCGGGGAATCAGAATTGGGGAATCAGAGATGGGGAATCAGAGATGGAGAATCAGAGGCGGGGAATCAGACGCGGGGAAACAGAGGTGGTGAATCCGAGATGTGGAATCAGAGGCGGGGAATCAGAGGCAGGGAATCAGACGCGGGGAATCAGAGGCGGGGAATCATAGCTGGCGAATCAGAGGCGGGGAATGAGATATGGGGAATCAGAGGCGGGGAATCAGAGGCGGGGAAACAGTGGCGAGGAATCAGATAAGGGGAATCAGAGGTGGCGAATCAGAGCTGGGGAATCAGAGGTGGGGAATCAAAGTTGGGGAATCAGAGGCGGGGACTTAGATATGGGGAAACAGAGGCGGGGAATCAGAGGCGGGGAAACAGAGGCGGGGAATCAGATATGGGGAATCAGAGGTGGGGAATCAGAGGCAGGGAATTAGATTTGCGGAATCAGAGATGGGGAATCAGAAGCAGGGAATCAGAGGCCGGGAATCACAGGCCGGAATCAGATGCCGGGAATAAGAGGCCGGGAATCAGAGGTGGGGAATCAGAGTCCGGGAATAAGAGATGGGGAATCAGAGGCGGGGAATGAGATATGGGGAATCAGAGGCGGGGAATCAGAGGCGGGGAAACAGAGGCGAGGAATCAGATATGGGGAATCAGAGGTGGCGAATCAAAGGCGGTGAATCAGAGATGGGGAATCAGAGGCGGGGAATCAGAGGCAGGGAATCAAACACGGGGAATAAGAGGCGGGGAATCAGAGCTGGGGAATCAGAGGCGGGGAATCAGAGTTGGGGAATCAGAGGCGGGGAATCAGAGCTGGGGAATCAGAGGTGGGTATCAGAGTCGGGGAATCAGAGGCAGGGAATCAGATGTGCGGAATCAGAGATGGGGAATCAGAGGTGGGGAATCAGAGGCTGTGAATCAGAGATGGGGAATCAGAGGCGGGGAATCAGAGGCAAGAAATCAGACACGGGGTTTCAGAGGCTGGGAATCAGACGGGGGAATCAAAGGCGGGGATTCAGAGCTGGGGAATGAGAGGCAGGGAATCAGAGTTGGGGATTCAGAGGCGGGGAATCAGATGTGGGGAATCAGAGTCTGGGAATCAGAGGCAGGGAATCAAACACGGGAAATCAGAGGCGGGGAATCAGAGCTGGGGAATCAGAGGTGGGGATCAGAGTCGGGGAATCAGAGGCAGGGAATCAGATGTGCGGAATCAGAGATGGGGAATCAGAGGTGGGGAATGAGATATGGGGAATCAGAGGCGGGGAATCAGAGGCAGGGAATCAAACACGGGAAATCAGAGGCGGGGAATCAGAGCTGGGGAATCAGAGGTGGGGATCAGAGTCGGGGAATCAGAGGCAGGGAATCAGAGGTGCGGAATCAGAGATGGGGAATCAGAGGTGGGGAATCAGAGGCTGTGAATCAGAGATGGGGAATCAGAGGCGGGGAATCAGAGGCAAGAAATCAGACACGGGGTTTCAGAGTCTGGGAATCAGACGGGGGAATCAAAGGCGGGGTATCAGAGCTGGGGAATCAGAGGCAGGGAATCAGAGTTGGGGATTCAGAGGCGGGGAATCAGATATGGGGAAACAGAGGTGGGGAATCAGAGGCGGGGAAACAGAGGCGGGGAATCAGATATGGGGAATCAGAGGTGGGGAATCAGAGGCAGGGAATTAGATTTGCGGAATCAGAGATGGGGAATCAGAAGCAGGGAATCAGAGGCCGGGAATCACAGGCCGGAATCAGATGCCGGGAATAAGAGGCCGGGAATCAGAGGTGGGGAATCAGAGTCCGGGAATCAGAGATGGGGAATCAGAGGCGGGGAATTAGAGTTGGGGAATCAGAGGCTGTGAATCAGAGATGGGGAATCAGAGGCGGGGAATCAGAGGCAAGAAATCAGACACGGGGTTTCAGAGTCTGGGAATCAGACGGGGGAATCAAAGGCGGGGTATCAGAGCTGGGGAATCAGAGGCAGGGAATCAGAGTTGGGGATTCAGAGGCGGGGAATCAGATATGGGGAAACAGAGGTGGGGAATCAGAGGCGGGGAAACAGAGGCGGGGAATCAGATATGGGGAATCAGAGGTGGGGAATCAGAGGCAGGGAATTAGATTTGCGGAATCAGAGATGGGGAATCAGAAGCAGGGAATCAGAGGCCGGGAATCACAGGCCGGAATCAGATGCCGGGAATAAGAGGCCGGGAATCAGAGGTGGGGAATCAGAGTCCGGGAATCAGAGAGGGGAATCAGAGGCGGGGAATTAGAGTTGGGGAATCAGAGGCGGGGAATCAGAGGCGGGGAAACAGAGGCAGGGAATCAAACACGGGGAATCAGAGGTGGGGAATCAGAGGTTGGGAATCAGAGGCAGGGAATCAGAGGCGGGGAATCAGAGGCGGGGAATCAGAGGCAGGGAATCAGATGTGCGGAATCGGAGATGGGGAATCAGAGGCGGGGAATCAGAGGCGGGGAACCAGAGGCCCGGAATCAGATATGGGGAAACAGAGGCGGGGAATCAGAGGCGGGGAAACAGAGGCTGGGAATCAGATATGGGGAATCAGAGGTGGGGAATCAGAGGTTGGGAATCAGAGGCAGGGAATAAGAGGCTTGGAATCAGATGCAGGGAATCAGATGCGGGGAATCAGAGGCGGGGAATCAGAGCTGGGGAATCAGAGGTGGGGAATTAGAGTTGGGGAATCAGAGGCGGGGACTTAGATATTGGGAAACAGAGGCGGGGAATCAGAGGCGGGGAAACAGAGGCGGGGAATCAGATATGGGGAATCAGAGATGGGGAATCAGAGGCAGGGAATCAGATGTGCGGAATCAAAGATGGGGAATCAAAGGCAGGGAATCAGAATCAGAAGCAGGGAATCAGAGGTGGGGAATCAGAGTCCGGGAATCAGAGATGGGGATTCAGAGGCGGGGAATGAGATATGGGGAATCAGAGGCGGGGAATCAGAGGCGGGGAAACAGAGGCGGGGAATCAGATATGGGGAATCAGAGGTGGCGAATCAAAGGCGGTGAATCAGAGATTGGGAATCAGAGGCCGGGATTCAGAGGCAGGGAATCAAACACGGGGAATCAGAGGCGGGGAATCATAGCTGGCGAATCAGAGGCGGGGAATCAGAGGTGGGGAATCAGAGGCGGGGAATCAGATATTGGGAATCAGAGGAGGGGAATCAGAGGCGGGGAAACAGAGGCGGGGATTCAGATATGGGGTATAAGAGGTGGGGAATCAGAGGTTGTGAATCAGAGATGGGGAATCAGAGGTGGGGAATCAGAGGCCGGTAATCAGACGCGGGGAATCAGAGGCGGGGAATCAGAGCTGGGAAATTAGAGGCAGGGAATCAGAGTTGGGGATTCAGAGGCGGGGAATCAGATATGGGGAAACAGAGGCGGAGAATCAGATGCGGGCAAATAGAGGCGGGGATCAGATATGGGGAAACAGAGGCAGGGAATCAGAGGCGGGGAAACAGAGGCGGGGAATCAGATATGGGGAATCAGAGGTGGGGAATCAGAGGTTGGGAATCAGAGGCTGGGAATCAGAGGCTGGGAATCAGATGCATGGAATCAGATGTGGGGAATCAGAGGCGGGGAATCAGAGCTGGGGAATCAGAGGTGGGGAATCAAAGTTGGGGAATCAGAGGCAGGGAATCAGATATGGGGAAACAGGGGCGGGGAATCAGAGGCGGGGAAACAGAGGCGGGGAATCAGATATGGGGAATCAGAGGCGGGGAATCAGAGGCGGGGAATCAGAGGCAGGGAATCAGATGTGCGGAATCGGAGATGGGGAATCAGAGGCGGGGAATCAGAGGCGGGGAACCAGAGGCCGGGAATCAGATATGGGGAAACAGAGGCGGGGAATCAGAGGCGGGGAAACAGAGGCTGGGAATCAGATATGGGGAATCAGAGGTGGGGAATCAGAGGTTGGGAATCAGAGGCAGGGAATAAGAGGCTTGGAATCAGATGCAGGGAATCAGATGCGGGGAATCAGAGGCGGGGAATCAGAGCTGGGGAATCAGAGGTGGGGAATTAGAGTTGGGGAATCAGAGGCGGGGACTTAGATATTGGGAAACAGAGGCGGGGAATCAGAGGCGGGGAAACAGAGGCGGGGAATCAGATATGGGGAATCAGAAATGGGGAATCAGAGGCAGGGAATCAGATGTGCGGAATCAGAGATTGGGAATCAAAGGCAGGGAATCAGAATCAGAAGCAGGGAATCAGAGGTGGGGAATCAGAGTCCGGGAATCAGAGATGGGGATTCAGAGGCGGGGAATGAGATATGGGGAATCAGAGGCGGGGAATCAGAGGCGGGGAAACAGAGGCGGGGAATCAGATATGGGGAATCAGAGGTGGCGAATCAAAGGCGGTGAATCAGAGATGGGGAATCAGAGGCCGGGATTCAGAGGCAGGGAATCAAACATGGGGAATCAGAGGCGGGGAATCATAGCTGGCGAATCAGAGGCGGGGAATCAGAGGTGGGGAATCAGAGGCGGGGAATCAGATATTGGGAATCAGAGGTGGGGTATCAGAGGCGGGGAAACAGAGGCGGGGAATCAGAGCTGGGGAATCAGAGGTGGGGATCAGAGTCGGGGAATCAGAGGCAGGGAATCAGATGTGCGGAATCAGAGATGGGGAATCAGAGGTGGGGAATCAGAGGCGGGGAATCAGAGCTGGGGAATCAGAGGTGGGGAATCAGAGGTTGGGAATCAGAGGCTGGGAATCAGAGGCTGGGAATCAGATGCATGGAATCAGATGTGGGGAATCAGAGGCGGGGAATCAGAGCTGGGGAATCAGAGGTGGGGAATCAAAGTTGGGGAATCAGAGGCAGGGAATCAGATATGGGGAAACAGGGGCGGGGAATCAGAGGCGGGGAAACAGAGGCGGGGAATCAGATATGGGGAATCAGAGGCGGGGAATCAGAGGCGGGGAATCAGAGGCAGGGAATCAGATGTGCGGAATCGGAGATGGGGAATCAGAGGCGGGGAATCGGAGGCGGGGAACCAGAGGCCGGGAATCAGATATGGGGAAACAGAGGCGGGGAATCAGAGGCGGGGAAACAGAGGCTGGGAATCAGATATGGGGAATCAGAGGTGGGGAATCAGAGGTTGGGAATCAGAGGCAGGGAATAAGAGGCTTGGAATCAGATGCAGGGAATCAGATGCGGGGAATCAGAGGCGGGGAATCAGAGCTGGGGAATCAGAGGTGGGGAATTAGAGTTGGGGAATCAGAGGCGGGGACTTAGATATTGGGAAACAGAGGCGGGAAATCAGAGGCGGGGAAACAGAGGCGGGGAATCAGATATGGGGAATCAGAAATGGGGAATCAGAGGCAGGGAATCAGATGTGCAGAATCAGAGATGGGGAATCAAAGGCAGGGAATCAGCATCAGAAGCAGGGAATCAGAGGTGGGGAATCAGAGTCCGGGAATCAGAGATGGGGATTCAGAGGCGGGGAATGAGATATGGGGAATCAGAGGCGGGGAATCAGAGGCGGGGAAACAGAGGCGGGGAATCAGATATGGGGAATCAGAGGTGGCGAATCAAAGGCGGTGAATCAGAGATGGGGAATCAGAGGCCGGGATTCAGAGGCAGGGAATCAAACACGGGGAATCAGAGGCGGGGAATCATAGCTGGCGAATCAGAGGCGGGGAATCAGAGGTGGGGAAACAGAGGCGGGGAATCAGATATGGGGAATCAGAGGCGGGGAATCAGAGGCGGGGAAACAGAGGCGGGGAATCAGATATGGGGTATCAGAGGTGGGGAATCAGAGGTTGTGAATCAGAGATGGGAAATTAGAGGCAGGGAATCAGAGTTGGGGATTCAGAGGCGGGGAATCAGATATGGGGAAACAGAGGCGGGGAATCAGATGCGGGCAAATAGAGGCGGGGATCAGATATGGGGAAACAGAGGCGGGGAATCAGAGGCGGGGAAACAGAGGCGGGGAATCAGATATGGGGAATCAGAGGTGGGGAATCAGAGGTTGGGAATCAGAGGCTGGGAATCAGAGGCTGGGAATCAGATGCATGGAATCAGATGTGGGGAATCAGAGGCGGGGAATCAGAGCTGGGGAATCGGAGGTGGGGAATCAAAGTTGGGGAATCAGAGGTGGGGACTTAGATATGGGGAAACAGAGGCGGGGAATCAGAGGCGGGGAAACAGAGGCGGGGAATCAGATATTGGGAATCAGAGGTGGTGAATCAGAGGCAGGGAATTAGATTTGCGGAATCAGAGATGGGGAATCAGAAGCAGGGAATCAGAGGCCGGGAATCAGAGGCCGGAATCAGATGCCGGGAATAAGAGGCCGGGAATCAGAGGTGGGGAATCAGAGTCCGGGAATCAGAGATGGGGAATCAGAGGCGGGGAATGAGATATGGGGAATCAGAGGCTGGGAATCAGAGGCGGGGAAAAAGAGGCGAGGAATCAGATATGGGGAATCAGAGGTGGCGAATCAAAGGCCGTGAATCAGAGATGGTGAATCAGAGGCGGGGAATCAGAGGCAGGGAATCAAACACGGGGAATCAGAGGCGGGGAATCAGAGCTGGGGAATCAGAGGTGGGGAATCAGAGGTTGGGAATCAGAGGCTGGGAATCAGAGGCTGGGAATCAGATGCATGGAATCAGATGTGGGGAATCAGAGGCGGGGAATCAGAGCTGGGGAATCAGAGGTGGGGAATCAAAGTTAGGGAATCAGAGGCAGGGAATCAGATATGGGGAAACAGGGGCGGGGAATCAGAGGCGGGGAAACAGAGGCGGGGAATCAGATATGGGGAATCAGAGGCGGGGAATCAGAGGCGGGGAATCAGAGGCAGGGAATCAGATGTGCGGAATCGGAGATGGGGAATCAGAGGCGGGGAATCAGAGGCGGGGAACCAGAGGCCGGGAATCAGATATGGGGAAACAGAGGCGGGGAATCAGAGGCGGGGAAACAGAGGCTGGGAATCAGATATGGGGAATCAGAGGTGGGGAATCAGAGGTTGGGAATCAGAGGCAGGGAATAAGAGGCTTGGAATCAGATGCAGGGAATCAGATGCGGGGAATCAGAGGCGGGGAATCAGAGCTGGGGAATCAGAGGTGGGGAATTAGAGTTGGGGAATCAGAGGAGGGGACTTAGATATTGGGAAACAGAGGCGGGGAATCAGAGGCGGGGAAACAGAGGCGGGGAATCAGATATGGGGAATCAGAAATGGGGAATCAGAGGCAGGAAATCAGATGTGCGGAATCAGAGATGGGGAATCAAAGGCAGGGAATCAGAATCAGAAGCAGGGAATCAGAGGTGGGGAATCAGAGTCCGGGAATCAGAGATGGGGATTCAGAGGCGGGGAATGAGATATGGGGAATCAGAGGCGGGGAATCAGAGGCGGGGAAACAGAGGCGGGGAATCAGATATGGGGAATCAGAGGTGGCGAATCAAAGGCGGTGAATCAGAGATGGGGAATCAGAGGCCGGGATTCAGAGGCAGGGAATCAAACACGGGGAATCAGAGGCGGGGAATCATAGCTGGCGAATCAGAGGCGGGGAATCAGAGGTGGGGAATCAGAGGCGGGGAATCAGATATTGGGAATCAGAGGTGGGGAATCAGAGGCGGGGAAACAGAGGCGGGGAATCAGATATGGGGTATCAGAGGTGGGGAATCAGAGGTTGTGAATCAGAAATGGGGAATCAGAGGCGGGGAATCAGAGGCCGGTAATCAGACGCGGGGAATCAGAGGCGGGGAATCAGAGCTGGGAAATTAGAGGCAGGGAATCAGAGTTGGGGATTCAGAGGCGGGGAATCAGATATGGGGAAACAGAGGCGGGGAATCAGATGCGGGCAAATAGAGGCGGGGATCAGATATGGGGAAACAGAGGCGGGGAATCAGAGGCGGGGAAACAGAGGCGGGGAATCAGATATGGGGAATCAGAGGTGGGGAATCAGAGGTTGGGAATCAGAGGCTGGGAATCAGAGGCTGGGAATCAGATGCATGGACTTAGATATGGGGAAACAGAGGCGGGGAATCAGAGGCGGGGAAACAGAGGCGGGGAATCAGATATGGGGAATCAGAGGTGGGGAATCAGAGGCAGGGAATTAGATTTGCGGAATCAGAGATGGGGAATCAGAAGCAGGGAATCAGAGGCCGGGAATCAGAGGCCGGAATCAGATGCCGGGAATAAGAGGCCGGGAATCAGAGGTGGGGAATCAGAGTCCGGGAATCAGAGATGGGGAATCAGAGGCGGGGAATGAGATATGGGGAATCAGAGGCTGGGAATCAGAGGCGGGGAAACAGAGGCGAGGAATCAGATATGGGGAATCAGAGGTGGCGAATCAAAGGCCGTGAATCAGAGATGGTGAATCAGAGGCGGGGAATCAGAGGCAGGGAATCAAACACGGGGAATCAGAGACGGGGAATCAGAGCTGGGGAATCAGAGGTGGGGAATCAGAGTTGGGGAATCAGAGGCGGGGAATCAGAGCTGGGGAATCAGAGGTGGGGATCAGAGTCGGGGAATCAGAGGCAGGGAATCAGATGTGCGGAATCAGAGATGGGGAATCAGAGGTGGGGAATCAGAGGCTGTGAATCAGAGATGGGGAATCAGAGGCGGGGAATCAGAGGCAAGAAATCAGATACGGGGTTTCAGAGGCTGGGAATCAGACGGGGGAATCAAAGGCGGGGAATCAGAGCTGGGGAATCAGAGGCAGGGAATCAGAGTTGGGGATTCAGAGGCGGAGAATCAGATATGGGGAAACAGAGGCGGGGAATCAGATTCGGGCAAACAGAGGCGGGGAATTAGATATGGGGAATCAGAGGTGGGGAATCAGAGGTGGTGAATCAGAGATGGGGAATCACATGCAGGGAATCAGAGGCAGGGAATAGAACGCGGGGAATCAGAGGCAGGGAATAAGAGTTGGGGCATCAGAGGTTGGGAATTAGATATGGGGAAACAGATGCGGGGAATCAGAGGCGGGAAACAGAGGCGGGAAATCAGATATGGGGAATCAGAGGTGGGGAATCAGAGGCAGGGAATCAGATGTGCGGAATCAGAGATGGGGAATCAGAGGCAGGGAATCAGAATCAGAAGCGGGGAATCAAAGGCCGGGAAACAGAGGCGGGGAATCAGATATGGGGAATCAGAGGTGGGGAATCAGAGGCAGGGAATTAGATTTGCGGAATCAGAGATGGGGAATCAGAAGCAGGGAATCAGAGGCCGGGAATCAGAGGACGGAATCAGATGCCGGGAATAAGAGGCCGGGAATCAGAGGTGGGGAATCAGAGTCCGGGAATCAGAGATGGGGAATCAGAGGCGGGGAATGAGATATGGGGAATCAGAGGCGGGGAATCAGAGGCAGGGAATCAAACACGGGAAATCAGAGGCGGGGAATCAGAGCTGGGGAATCAGAGGTGGGGATCAGAGTCGGGGAATGAGAGGCAGGGAATCAGATGTGCGGTATCAGAGATGGGGAATCAGAGGTGGGGAATCAGAGGCTGTGAATCAGAGATGGGGAATCAGAGGCGGGGAATCAGAGGCAAGAAATCAGACACGGGGTTTCAGAGGCTGGGAATCAGACGGGGGAATCAAAGGCGGGGAATCAGAGCTGGGGAATCAGAGGCAGGGAATCAGAGTTGGGGATTCAGAGGCGGGGAATCAGATATGGGGAAACAGAGGCGGGGAATCAGAGGCGGGCAAACAGAGGCGGGGAATTAGATATGGGGAATCAGAGGTGGGGAATCAGAGGTGGTAAATCAGAGATGGGGAATCACAGGCGGGGAATCAGAGGCAGGGAATAGAACGCGGGGAATCAGAGGCAGGGAATCAGAGTTGGGGCATCAGAGGTTGGGAATTAGATATGGGGAAACAGAGGCGGGGAATCAGAGGCGGGGAAACAGAGGCGGGATATCAGATATGGGGAATCAGAGGTGGGGAATCAGAGGCAGGGAATCAGATGTGCGGAATCAGAGATGGGGAATCAGAGGCCGGGAATCAGAGGCCGGGAATCAGATGCTGGGAATAAGAGGCCGGGAATCAGAGGTGGGGAATCAGAGTCCGGGAATCAGAGATGGGGATTCAGAGGCGAGGAATGAGATATGGAGAATCAGAGGCGGGGAATCAGAGGCGGGGAAACAGAGGTGGGGAATCAGATATGTGGAATCAGAGGTGGCGAATCAAAGGCGGTGAATCAGAGATGGGGAATCAGAGGCGGGGAATCAGAGGCAGGGAATCAAACACGGGAAATCAGAGGCGGGGAATCAGAGCTGGGGAATCAGAGGCGGGGAATCAGAGTTGGGGAATCAGAGGCAGGGAATCAGATATGGGGAAACAGGGGCAGGGAATCAGAGGCAGGGAATCAAACACGGGGAATCAGAGCTGGGGAATCAGAGGCGGGGAATTAGAGTTGGGGAATCAGAGGAGGGGAATCAGAGGCGGGGAAACAGAGGCGGGGAATCAGATATGGGGAATCAGAGGTGGGGAATCAGAGGTTGGGAATCAGAGGCAGGGAATCAGAGGCGGGGAATCAGAGGCGGGGAATCAGAGGCAGGGAATCAGATGTGCGGAATCGGAGATGGGGAATCAGAGGCAGGGAATCAGAGGCGGGGAATCAGAGGCGGGGAATCAGAGGCCGGGAATCAGATATGGGGAAACAGAGGTGGGGAATCAGAGGCGGGGAAACAGAGGCGGGGATTCAGATATGGGGAATCAGAGGTGGGGAATCAGAGGTTTGGAATCAGAGGCAGGGAATCAGAGGCTTGGAATCAGATGCAGGGAATCAGATGCGGGGAATCAGAGGCGGGGAATCAGAGCTGGGGAAACAGAGGTGGGGAATCAGAGTTGGGGAATCAGAGGCGGGGACTTAGATATTGGGAAACAGAGGCGGGGAATCAGAGGCGGGGAAACAGAGGCGGGGAGTCAGATATGGGGAATCAGAGGTGGGGAATCAGAGGCAGGGAATCAGATGTGCGGAATCAGAGATGGGGAATCAGAGGCAGGGAATCAGAATCAGAAGCAGGGAATCAGAGGCCGGGAATCAGAGGCCTGAATCAGATGCCGGGAATAAGAGGCCGGGAATCAGAGGTGGGGAATCAGAGTCTGGGAATCAGAGATGGGGAATCAGAGGCGGGGAATGAGATATGGGGAATCAGAGGCTGGGAATCAGAGGCGGGGAAACAGAGGCGAGGAATCAGATATGGGGAATCAGAGGTGGCGAATCAAAGGCCGTGAATCAGAGATGGTGAATCAGAGGCGGGGAATCAGAGGCAGGGAATCAAACACGGGGAATCAGAGGCGGGGAATCAGAGCTGGGGAATCAGAGGTGGGGAATCAGAGGTTGGGAATCAGAGGCTGGGAATCAGAGGCTGGGAATCAGATGCATGGAATCAGATGTGGGGAATCAGAGGCGGGGAATCAGAGCTGGGGAATCAGAGGTGGGGAATCAAAGTTGGGGAATCAGAGGCAGGGAATCAGATATGGGGAAACAGGGGCGGGGAATCAGAGGCGGGGAAACAGAGGCGGGGAATCAGATATGGGGAATCAGAGGCGGGGAATCAGAGGCGGGGAATCAGAGGCAGGGAATCAGATGTGCGGAATCGGAGATGGGGAATCAGAGGCGGGGAATCAGAGGCGGGGAACCAGAGGCCGGGAATCAGATATGGGGAAACAGAGGCGGGGAATCAGAGGCGGGGAAACAGAGGCTGGGAATCAGATATGGGGAATCAGAGGTGGGGAATCAGAGGTTGGGAATCAGAGGCAGGGAATAAGAGGCTTGGAATCAGATGCAGGGAATCAGATGCGGGGAATCAGAGGCGGGGAATCAGAGCTGGGGAATCAGAGGTGGGGAATTAGAGTTGGGGAATCAGAGGAGGGGACTTAGATATTGGGAAACAGAGGCGGGGAATCAGAGGCGGGGAAACAGAGGCGGGGAATCAGATATGGGGAATCAGAAATGGGGAATCAGAGGCAGGAAATCAGATGTGCGGAATCAGAGATGGGGAATCAAAGGCAGGGAATCAGAATCAGAAGCAGGGAATCAGAGGTGGGGAATCAGAGTCCGGGAATCAGAGATGGGGATTCAGAGGCGGGGAATGAGATATGGGGAATCAGAGGCAGGGAATCAGAGGCGGGGAAACAGAGGCGGGGAATCAGATATGGGGAATCAGAGGTGGCGAATCAAAGGCGGTGAATCAGAGATGGGGAATCAGAGGCCGGGATTCAGAGGCAGGGAATCAAACACGGGGAATCAGAGGCGGGGAATCATAGCTGGCGAATCAGAGGCGGGGAATCAGAGGTGGGGAATCAGAGGCGGGGAATCAGATATTGGGAATCAGAGGTGGGGAATCAGAGGCGGGGAAACAGAGGCGGGGAATCAGATATGGGGTATCAGAGGTGGGGAATCAGAGGTTGTGAATCAGAGATGGGGAATCAGAGGCGGGGAATCAGAGGCCGGTAATCAGACGCGGGGAATCAGAGGCGGGGAATCAGAGCTGGGAAATTAGAGGCAGGGAATCAGAGTTGGGGATTCAGAGGCGGGGAATCAGATATGGGGAAACAGAGGCGGGGAATCAGATGCGGGCAAATAGAGGCGGGGATCAGATATGGGGAAACAGAGGCGGGGAATCAGAGGCGGGGAAACAGAGGCGGGGAATCAGATATGGGGAATCAGAGGTGGGGAATCAGAGGTTGGGAATCAGAGGCTGGGAATCAGAGGCTGGGAATCAGATGCATGGAATCAGATGTGGGGAATCAGAGTCGGGGAATCAGAGCTGGGGAATCAGAGGTGGGGAATCAAAGTTGGGGAATCAGAGGTGGGGACTTAGATATGGGGAAACAGAGGCGGGGAATCAGAGGCGGGGAAACAGAGGCGGGGAATCAGATATGGGGAATCAGAGGTGGGGAATCAGAGGCAGGGAATTAGATTTGCGGAATCAGAGATGGGGAATCAGAAGCAGGGAATCAGAGGCCGGGAATCAGAGGCCGGAATCAGATGCCGGGAATAAGAGGCCGGGAATCAGAGGTGGGGAATCAGAGTCCGGGAATCAGAGATGGGGAATCAGAGGCGGGGAATGAGATATGGGGATTCAGAGGCTGGGAATCAGAGGCGGGGAAACAGAGGCGAGGAATCAGATATGGGGAATCAGAGGTGGCGAATCAAAGGCCGTGAATCAGAGATGGTGAATCAGAGGCGGGGAATCAGAGGCAGGGAATCAAACACGGGGAATCAGAGACGGGGAATCAGAGCTGGGAATCAGAGGTGGGGAATCAGAGTTGGGGAATCAGAGGCGGGGAATCAGAGCTGGGGAATCAGAGGTGGGGATCAGAGTCGGGGAATCAGAGGCAGGGAATCAGATGTGCGGAATCAGAGATAGGGAATCAGAGGTGGGGAATCAGAGGCTGTGAATCAGAGATGGGGAATCAGAGGCGGGGAATCAGAGGCAAGAAATCAGATACGGGGTTTCAGAGGCTGGGAATCAGACGGGGGAACCAAAGGCGGGGAATCAGAGCTGGGGAATCAGAGGCAGGGAATCAGAGTTGGGGATTCAGAGGCGGAGAATCAGATATGGGGAAACAGAGGCGGGGAATCAGATTCGGGCAAACAGAGGCGGGGAATTAGATATGGGGAATCAGAGGTGGGGAATCAGAGGTGGTGAATCAGAGATGGGGAATCACATGCAGGGAATCAGAGGCAGGGAATAGAACGCGGGGAATCAGAGGCAGGGAATAAGAGTTGGGGCATCAGAGGTTGGGAATTAGATATGGGGAAACAGATGCGGGGAATCAGAGGCGGGGAAACAGAGGCGGGAAATCAGATATGGGGAATCAGAGGTGGGGAATCAGAGGCAGGGAATCAGATGTGCGGAATCAGAGATGGGGAATCAGAGGCAGGGAATCAGAATCAGAAGCGGGGAATCAAAGGCCGGGAAACAGAGGCGGGGAATCAGATATGGGGAATCAGAGGTGGGGAATCAGAGGCAGGGAATTAGATTTGCGGAATCAGAGATGGGGAATCAGAAGCAGGGAATCAGAGGCCGGGAATCAGAGGACGGAATCAGATGCCGGGAATAAGAGGCC
Organism: Narcine bancroftii; assembly: GCF_036971445.1. Taxonomy (NCBI): domain Eukaryota; kingdom Metazoa; phylum Chordata; class Chondrichthyes; order Torpediniformes; family Narcinidae; genus Narcine; species Narcine bancroftii. The sequence goes on from NC_091475.1 coordinate 108,660,760, forward strand.
GGGAATCAGAGGTGGGGAATCAGAGTCCGGGAATCAGAGATGGGGAATCAGAGGCGGGGAATGAGATATGGGGAATCAGAGGCGGGGAATCAGAGGCAGGGAATCAAACACGGGAAATCAGAGGCGGGGAATCAGAGCTGGGGAATCAGAGGTGGGGATCAGAGTCGGGGAATCAGAGGCAGGGAATCAGATGTGCGGAATCAGAGATGGGGAATCAGAGGTGGGGAATCAGAGGCTGTGAATCAGAGATGGGGAATCAGAGGCGGGGAATCAGAGGCAAGAAATCAGACACGGGGTTTCAGAGGCTGGGAATCAGACGGGGGAATCAAAGGCGGGGAATCAGAGCTGGGGAATCAGAGGCAGGGAATCAGAGTTGGGGATTCAGAGGCGGGGAATCAGATATGGGGAAACAGAGGCGGGGAATCAGAGGCGGGCAAACAGAGGCGGGGAATTAGATATGGGGAATCAGAGGTGGGGAATCAGAGGTGGTAAATCAGAGATGGGGAATCACAGGCGGGGAATCAGAGGCAGGGAATAGAACGCGGGGAATCAGAGGCAGGGAATCAGAGTTGGGGCATCAGAGGTTGGGAATTAGATATGGGGAAACAGAGGCGGGGAATCAGAGGCGGGGAAACAGAGGCGGGATATCAGATATGGGGAATCAGAGGTGGGGAATCAGAGGCAGGGAATCAGATGTGCGGAATCAGAGATGGGGAATCAGAGGCCGGGAATCAGAGGCCGGGAATCAGATGCTGGGAATAAGAGGCCGGGAATCAGAGGTGGGGAATCAGAGTCCGGGAATCAGAGATGGGGATTCAGAGGCGAGGAATGAGATATGGAGAATCAGAGGCGGGGAATCAGAGGCGGGGAAACAGAGGTGGGGAATCAGATATGTGGAATCAGAGGTGGCGAATCAAAGGCGGTGAATCAGAGATGGGGAATCAGAGGCGGGGAATCAGAGGCAGGGAATCAAACACGGGAAATCAGATGCGGGGAATCAGAGCTGGGGAATCAGAGGCGGGGAATCAGAGTTGGGGAATCAGAGGCAGGGAATCAGATATGGGGAAACAGGGGCAGGGAATCAGAGGCGGGGAAACAGAGGCGGGGAATCAGATATGGGGAATTAGAGGTGTGGAATCAGAGGTTGGGAATCAGAGGCAGGGAATCAGAGGCGGGGAAACAGAGGCGGGGAATCAGATATGGGGAATCAGAGGTGGCGAATCAAAGGCGGTGAAACAGAGATGGGGAATCAGGGCAGGGAATCAGAGGCAGGGAATCAAACACGGGGAATCAGAGCTGGGGAATCAGAGGCGGGGAATTAGAGTCCGGGAATCAGAGATGGGGAATCAGAGGCGGGGAATGAGATATGGGGAATCAGAGGCTGGGAATCAGAGGCGGGGAAACAGAGGCGAGGAATCAGATATGGGGAATCAGAGGTGGCGAATCAAAGGCCGTGAATCAGAGATGGTGAATCAGAGGCGGGGAATCAGAGGCAGGGAATCAAACACGGGGAATCAGAGACGGGGAATCAGAGCTGGGGAATCAGAGGTGGGGAATCAGAGTTGGGGAATCAGAGGCGGGGAATCAGAGCTGGGGAATCAGAGGTGGGGATCAGAGTCGGGGAATCAGAGGCAGGGAATCAGATGTGCGGAATCAGAGATAGGGAATCAGAGGTGGGGAATCAGAGGCTGTGAATCAGAGATGGGGAATCAGAGGCGGGGAATCAGAGGCAAGAAATCAGATACGGGGTTTCAGAGGCTGGGAATCAGACGGGGGAACCAAAGGCGGGGAATCAGAGCTGGGGAATCAGAGGCAGGGAATCAGAGTTGGGGATTCAGAGGCGGAGAATCAGATATGGGGAAACAGAGGCGGGGAATCAGATTCGGGCAAACAGAGGCGGGGAATTAGATATGGGGAATCAGAGGTGGGGAATCAGAGGTGGTGAATCAGAGATGGGGAATCACATGCAGGGAATCAGAGGCAGGGAATAGAACGCGGGGAATCAGAGGCAGGGAATAAGAGTTGGGGCATCAGAGGTTGGGAATTAGATATGGGGAAACAGATGCGGGGAATCAGAGGCGGGGAAACAGAGGCGGGAAATCAGATATGGGGAATCAGAGGTGGGGAATCAGAGGCAGGGAATCAGATGTGCGGAATCAGAGATGGGGAATCAGAGGCAGGGAATCAGAATCAGAAGCGGGGAATCAAAGGCCGGGAAACAGAGGCGGGGAATCAGATATGGGGAATCAGAGGTGGGGAATCAGAGGCAGGGAATTAGATTTGCGGAATCAGAGATGGGGAATCAGAAGCAGGGAATCAGAGGCCGGGAATCAGAGGACGGAATCAGATGCCGGGAATAAGAGGCCGGGAATCAGAGGTGGGGAATCAGAGTCCGGGAATCAGAGATGGGGAATCAGAGGCGGGGAATGAGATATGGGGAATCAGAGGCGGGGAATCAGAGGCAGGGAATCAAACACGGGAAATCAGAGGCGGGGAATCAGAGCTGGGGAATCAGAGGTGGGGATCAGAGTCGGGGAATCAGAGGCAGGGAATCAGATGTGCGGAATCAGAGATGGGGAATCAGAGGTGGGGAATCAGAGGCTGTGAATCAGAGATGGGGAATCAGAGGCGGGGAATCAGAGGCAAGAAATCAGACACGGGGTTTCAGAGGCTGGGAATCAGACGGGGGAATCAAAGGCGGGGAATCAGAGCTGGGGAATCAGAGGCAGGGAATCAGAGTTGGGGATTCAGAGGCGGGGAATCAGATATGGGGAAACAGAGGCGGGGAATCAGAGGCGGGCAAACAGAGGCGGGGAATTAGATATGGGGAATCAGAGGTGGGGAATCAGAGGTGGTAAATCAGAGATGGGGAATCACAGGCGGGGAATCAGAGGCAGGGAATAGAACGCGGGGAATCAGAGGCAGGGAATCAGAGTTGGGGCATCAGAGGTTGGGAATTAGATATGGGGAAACAGAGGCGGGGAATCAGAGGCGGGGAAACAGAGGCGGGATATCAGATATGGGGAATCAGAGGTGGGGAATCAGAGGCAGGGAATCAGATGTGCGGAATCAGAGATGGGGAATCAGAGGCCGGGAATCAGAGGCCGGGAATCAGATGCTGGGAATAAGAGGCCGGGAATCAGAGGTGGGGAATCAGAGTCCGGGAATCAGAGATGGGGATTCAGAGGCGAGGAATGAGATATGGAGAATCAGAGGCGGGGAATCAGAGGCGGGGAAACAGAGGTGGGGAATCAGATATGTGGAATCAGAGGTGGCGAATCAAAGGCGGTGAATCAGAGATGGGGAATCAGAGGCGGGGAATCAGAGGCAGGGAATCAAACACGGGAAATCAGATGCGGGGAATCAGAGCTGGGGAATCAGAGGCGGGGAATCAGAGTTGGGGAATCAGAGGCAGGGAATCAGATATGGGGAAACAGGGGCAGGGAATCAGAGGCGGGGAAACAGAGGCGGGGAATCAGATATGGGGAATTAGAGGTGTGGAATCAGAGGTTGGGAATCAGAGGCAGGGAATCAGAGGCGGGGAAACAGAGGCGGGGAATCAGATATGGGGAATCAGAGGTGGCGAATCAAAGGCGGTGAAACAGAGATGGGGAATCAGGGCAGGGAATCAGAGGCAGGGAATCAAACACGGGGAATCAGAGCTGGGGAATCAGAGGCGGGGAATTAGAGTTGGGGAATCAGAGGAGGGGAATCAGAGGCGGGGAAACAGAGGCGGGGAATCAGATATGGGGAATCAGAGGTGGGGAATCAGAGGTTGGGAATCAGAGGCAGGGAATCAGAGGCGGGGAATCAGAGGCGGGGAATCAGAGGCAGGGAATCAGATGTGCGGAATCGGAGATGGGGAATCAGAGGCAGGGAATCAGAGGCGGGGAATCAGAGGCGGGGAATCAGAGGCCGGGAATCAGATATGGGGAAACAGAGGTGGGGAATCAGAGGCGGGGAAACAGAGGCGGGGATTCAGATATGGGGAATCAGAGGTGGGGAATCAGAGGTTTGGAATCAGAGGCAGGGAATCAGAGGCTTGGAATCAGATGCAGGGAATCAGATGCGGGGAATCAGAGGCGGGGAATCAGAGCTGGGGAAACAGAGGTGGGGAATCAGAGTTGGGGAATCAGAGGCGGGGACTTAGATATTGGGAAACAGAGGCGGGGAATCAGAGGCTGGGAAACAGAGGCGGGGAGTCAGATATGGGGAATCAGAGGTGGGGAATCAGAGGCAGGGAATCAGATGTGCGGAATCAGAGATGGGGAATCAGAGGCAGGGAATCAGAATCAGAAGCAGGGAATCAGAGGCCGGGAATCAGAGGCCTGAATCAGATGCCGGGAATAAGAGGCCGGGAATCAGAGGTGGGGAATCAGATTCCGGGAATCAGAGGCGGGGAAACAGAGGCGGGGAATCAGATATGGGGAATCAGAGGCAGGGAATCAAACACGGGGAATCAGAGGCGGGGAATCAGAGCTGGGGAATCAGAGGCGGGGAATCAGAGTTGGGGAATCAGAGGCGGGGAATGAGAGCTGGGGAATCAGAGGTGGGGAATCAGAGTCGGGGAATCAGAGGCAGGGAATTAGATTTGCGGAATCAGAGATGGGGAATCAGAAGCAGGGAATCAGAGGCCGGGAATCACAGGCCGGAATCAGATGCCGGGAATAAGAGGCCGGGAATCAGAGGTGGGGAATCAGAGTCCGGGAATCAGAGATGGGGAATCAGAGGCGGGGAATGAGATATGGGGAATCAGAGGCGGGGAATCAGAGGCGGGGAAACAGAGGCGAGGAATCAGATATGGGGTATCAGAGGTGGCGAATCAAAGGCGGTGAATCAGAGATGGGGAATCAGAGGCGGGGAATCAGAGGCAGGGAATCAAACACGGGGAATCAGAGGCGGGGAATCAGAGCTGGGGAGTCAGAGGCGGGGAATCAGAGTTGGGGAATCAGAGGCGGGGAATCAGAGCTGGGGAATCAGAGGTGGGGATCAGAGTCGGGGAATCAGAGGCAGGGAATCAGATGTGCGGAATCAGAGATGGGGAATCAGAGGTGGGGAATCAGAGGCTGTGAATCAGAGATGGGGAATCAGAGGCGGGGAATCAGAGGCAAGAAATCAGACACGGGGTTTCAGAGGCTGGGAATCAGACGGGGGAATCAAAGGCGGGGAATCAGAGCTGGAGAATCAGAGGCAGGGAATCAGAGTTGGGGATTCAGAGGCGGGGAATCAGATATGGGGAATCAGAGTCTGGGAATCAGAGGCAGGGAATCAAGCACGGGAAATCAGAGGCGGGGAATCAGAGCTGGGGAATCAGAGGTGGGGATCAGAGTCGGGGAATCAGAGGCAGGGAATCAGATGTGCGGAATCAGAGATGGGGAATCAGAGGTGGGGAATGAGATATGGGGAATCAGAGGCGGGGAATCAGAGGCAGGGAATCAAACACGGGAAATCAGAGGCGGGGAATCAGAGCTGGGGAATCAGAGGCTGGGATCAGAGTCGGGGAATCAGAGGCAGGGAATCAGATGTGCGGAATCAGAGATGGGGAATCAGAGGTGGGGAATCAGAGGCTGTGAATCAGAGATGGGGAATCAGAGGCGGGGAATCAGAGGCAAGAAATCAGACACGGGGTTTCAGAGGCTGGGAATCAGACGGCGGAATCAAAGGCGGGGAATCAGAGCTGGGGAATCAGATATGGGGAAACAGAGGCGGGGAATCAGAGGCGGGGAAACAGAGGCTGGGAATCAGATATGGGGAATCAGAGGTGGGGAATCAGAGGTTGGGAATCAGAGGCAGGGAATAAGAGGCTTGGAATCAGATGCAGGGAATCAGATGCGGGGAATCAGAGGCGGGGAATCAGAGCTGGGGAATCAGAGGTGGGGAATTAGAGTTGGGGAATCAGAGGCGGGGACTTAGATATTGGGAAACAGAGGCGGGAAATCAGAGGCGGGGAAACAGAGGCGGGGAATCAGATATGGGGAATCAGAAATGGGGAATCAGAGGCAGGGAATCAGATGTGCAGAATCAGAGATGGGGAATCAAAGGCAGGGAATCAGCATCAGAAGCAGGGAATCAGAGGTGGGGAATCAGAGTCCGGGAATCAGAGATGGGGATTCAGAGGCGGGGAATGAGATATGGGGAATCAGAGGCGGGGAATCAGAGGCGGGGAAACAGAGGCGGGGAATCAGATATGGGGAATCAGAGGTGGCGAATCAAAGGCGGTGAATCAGAGATGGGGAATCAGAGGCCGGGATTCAGAGGCAGGGAATCAAACACGGGGAATCAGAGGCGGGGAATCATAGCTGGCGAATCAGAGGCGGGGAATCAGAGGTGGGGAAACAGAGGCGGGGAATCAGATATGGGGAATCAGAGGCGGGGAATCAGAGGCGGGGAAACAGAGGCGGGGAATCAGATATGGGGTATCAGAGGTGGGGAATCAGAGGTTGTGAATCAGAGATGGGAAATTAGAGGCAGGGAATCAGAGTTGGGGATTCAGAGGCGGGGAATCAGATATGGGGAAACAGAGGCGGGGAATCAGATGCGGGCAAATAGAGGCGGGGATCAGATATGGGGAAACAGAGGCGGGGAATCAGAGGCGGGGAAACAGAGGCGGGGAATCAGATATGGGGAATCAGAGGTGGGGAATCAGAGGTTGGGAATCAGAGGCTGGGAATCAGAGGCTGGGAATCAGATGCATGGAATCAGATGTGGGGAATCAGAGGCGGGGAATCAGAGCTGGGGAATCGGAGGTGGGGAATCAAAGTTGGGGAATCAGAGGTGGGGACTTAGATATGGGGAAACAGAGGCGGGGAATCAGAGGCGGGGAAACAGAGGCGGGGAATCAGATATTGGGAATCAGAGGTGGTGAATCAGAGGCAGGGAATTAGATTTGCGGAATCAGAGATGGGGAATCAGAAGCAGGGAATCAGAGGCCGGGAATCAGAGGCCGGAATCAGATGCCGGGAATAAGAGGCCGGGAATCAGAGGTGGGGAATCAGAGTCCGGGAATCAGAGATGGGGAATCAGAGGCGGGGAATGAGATATGGGGAATCAGAGGCTGGGAATCAGAGGCGGGGAAACAGAGGCGAGGAATCAGATATGGGGAATCAGAGGTGGCGAATCAAAGGCCGTGAATCAGAGATGGTGAATCAGAGGCGGGGAATCAGAGGCAGGGAATCAAACACGGGGAATCAGAGGCGGGGAATCAGAGCTGGGGAATCAGAGGTGGGGAATCAGAGGTTGGGAATCAGAGGCTGGGAATCAGAGGCTGGGAATCAGATGCATGGAATCAGATGTGGGGAATCAGAGGCGGGGAATCAGAGCTGGGGAATCAGAGGTGGGGAATCAAAGTTGGGGAATCAGAGGCAGGGAATCAGATATGGGGAAACAGGGGCGGGGAATCAGAGGCGGGGAAACAGAGGCGGGGAATCAGATATGGGGAATCAGAGGCGGGGAATCAGAGGCGGGGAATCAGAGGCAGGGAATCAGATGTGCGGAATCGGAGATGGGGAATCAGAGGCGGGGAATCAGAGGCGGGGAACCAGAGGCCGGGAATCAGATATGGGGAAACAGAGGCGGGGAATCAGAGGCGGGGAAACAGAGGCTGGGAATCAGATATGGGGAATCAGAGGTGGGGAATCAGAGGTTGGGAATCAGAGGCAGGGAATAAGAGGCTTGGAATCAGATGCAGGGAATCAGATGCGGGGAATCAGAGGCGGGGAATCAGAGCTGGGGAATCAGAGGTGGGGAATTAGAGTTGGGGAATCAGAGGAGGGGACTTAGATATTGGGAAACAGAGGCGGGGAATCAGAGGCGGGGAAACAGAGGCGGGGAATCAGATATGGGGAATCAGAAATGGGGAATCAGAGGCAGGAAATCAGATGTGCGGAATCAGAGATGGGGAATCAAAGGCAGGGAATCAGAATCAGAAGCAGGGAATCAGAGGTGGGGAATCAGAGTCCGGGAATCAGAGATGGGGATTCAGAGGCGGGGAATGAGATATGGGGAATCAGAGGCGGGGAATCAGAGGCGGGGAAACAGAGGCGGGGAATCAGATATGGGGAATCAGAGGTGGCGAATCAAAGGCGGTGAATCAGAGATGGGGAATCAGAGGCCGGGATTCAGAGGCAGGGAATCAAACACGGGGAATCAGAGGCGGGGAATCATAGCTGGCGAATCAGAGGCGGGGAATCAGAGGTGGGGAATCAGAGGCGGGGAATCAGATATTGGGAATCAGAGGTGGGGAATCAGAGGCGGGGAAACAGAGGCGGGGAATCAGATATGGGGTATCAGAGGTGGGGAATCAGAGGTTGTGAATCAGAGATGGGGAATCAGAGGCGGGGAATCAGAGGCCGGTAATCAGACGCGGGGAATCAGAGGCGGGGAATCAGAGCTGGGAAATTAGAGGCAGGGAATCAGAGTTGGGGATTCAGAGGCGGGGAATCAGATATGGGGAAACAGAGGCGGGGAATCAGATGCGGGCAAATAGAGGCGGGGATCAGATATGGGGAAACAGAGGCGGGGAATCAGAGGCGGGGAAACAGAGGCGGGGAATCAGATATGGGGAATCAGAGGTGGGGAATCAGAGGTTGGGAATCAGAGGCTGGGAATCAGAGGCTGGGAATCAGATGCATGGACTTAGATATGGGGAAACAGAGGCGGGGAATCAGAGGCGGGGAAACAGAGGCGGGGAATCAGATATGGGGAATCAGAGGTGGGGAATCAGAGGCAGGGAATTAGATTTGCGGAATCAGAGATGGGGAATCAGAAGCAGGGAATCAGAGGCCGGGAATCAGAGGCCGGAATCAGATGCCGGGAATAAGAGGCCGGGAATCAGAGGTGGGGAATCAGAGTCCGGGAATCAGAGATGGGGAATCAGAGGCGGGGAATGAGATATGGGGAATCAGAGGCTGGGAATCAGAGGCGGGGAAACAGAGGCGAGGAATCAGATATGGGGAATCAGAGGTGGCGAATCAAAGGCCGTGAATCAGAGATGGTGAATCAGAGGCGGGGAATCAGAGGCAGGGAATCAAACACGGGGAATCAGAGACGGGGAATCAGAGCTGGGGAATCAGAGGTGGGGAATCAGAGTTGGGGAATCAGAGGCGGGGAATCAGAGCTGGGGAATCAGAGGTGGGGATCAGAGTCGGGGAATCAGAGGCAGGGAATCAGATGTGCGGAATCAGAGATGGGGAATCAGAGGTGGGGAATCAGAGGCTGTGAATCAGAGATGGGGAATCAGAGGCGGGGAATCAGAGGCAAGAAATCAGATACGGGGTTTCAGAGGCTGGGAATCAGACGGGGGAATCAAAGGCGGGGAATCAGAGCTGGGGAATCAGAGGCAGGGAATCAGAGTTGGGGATTCAGAGGCGGAGAATCAGATATGGGGAAACAGAGGCGGGGAATCAGATTCGGGCAAACAGAGGCGGGGAATTAGATATGGGGAATCAGAGGTGGGGAATCAGAGGTGGTGAATCAGAGATGGGGAATCACATGCAGGGAATCAGAGGCAGGGAATAGAACGCGGGGAATCAGAGGCAGGGAATAAGAGTTGGGGCATCAGAGGTTGGGAATTAGATATGGGGAAACAGATGCGGGGAATCAGAGGCGGGAAACAGAGGCGGGAAATCAGATATGGGGAATCAGAGGTGGGGAATCAGAGGCAGGGAATCAGATGTGCGGAATCAGAGATGGGGAATCAGAGGCAGGGAATCAGAATCAGAAGCGGGGAATCAAAGGCCGGGAAACAGAGGCGGGGAATCAGATATGGGGAATCAGAGGTGGGGAATCAGAGGCAGGGAATTAGATTTGCGGAATCAGAGATGGGGAATCAGAAGCAGGGAATCAGAGGCCGGGAATCAGAGGACGGAATCAGATGCCGGGAATAAGAGGCCGGGAATCAGAGGTGGGGAATCAGAGTCCGGGAATCAGAGATGGGGAATCAGAGGCGGGGAATGAGATATGGGGAATCAGAGGCGGGGAATCAGAGGCAGGGAATCAAACACGGGAAATCAGAGGCGGGGAATCAGAGCTGGGGAATCAGAGGTGGGGATCAGAGTCGGGGAATGAGAGGCAGGGAATCAGATGTGCGGTATCAGAGATGGGGAATCAGAGGTGGGGAATCAGAGGCTGTGAATCAGAGATGGGGAATCAGAGGCGGGGAATCAGAGGCAAGAAATCAGACACGGGGTTTCAGAGGCTGGGAATCAGACGGGGGAATCAAAGGCGGGGAATCAGAGCTGGGGAATCAGAGGCAGGGAATCAGAGTTGGGGATTCAGAGGCGGGGAATCAGATATGGGGAAACAGAGGCGGGGAATCAGAGGCGGGCAAACAGAGGCGGGGAATTAGATATGGGGAATCAGAGGTGGGGAATCAGAGGTGGTAAATCAGAGATGGGGAATCACAGGCGGGGAATCAGAGGCAGGGAATAGAACGCGGGGAATCAGAGGCAGGGAATCAGAGTTGGGGCATCAGAGGTTGGGAATTAGATATGGGGAAACAGAGGCGGGGAATCAGAGGCGGGGAAACAGAGGCGGGATATCAGATATGGGGAATCAGAGGTGGGGAATCAGAGGCAGGGAATCAGATGTGCGGAATCAGAGATGGGGAATCAGAGGCCGGGAATCAGAGGCCGGGAATCAGATGCTGGGAATAAGAGGCCGGGAATCAGAGGTGGGGAATCAGAGTCCGGGAATCAGAGATGGGGATTCAGAGGCGAGGAATGAGATATGGAGAATCAGAGGCGGGGAATCAGAGGCGGGGAAACAGAGGTGGGGAATCAGATATGTGGAATCAGAGGTGGCGAATCAAAGGCGGTGAATCAGAGATGGGGAATCAGAGGCGGGGAATCAGAGGCAGGGAATCAAACACGGGAAATCAGAGGCGGGGAATCAGAGCTGGGGAATCAGAGGCGGGGAATCAGAGTTGGGGAATCAGAGGCAGGGAATCAGATATGGGGAAACAGGGGCAGGGAATCAGAGGCAGGGAATCAAACACGGGGAATCAGAGCTGGGGAATCAGAGGCGGGGAATTAGAGTTGGGGAATCAGAGGAGGGGAATCAGAGGCGGGGAAACAGAGGCGGGGAATCAGATATGGGGAATCAGAGGTGGGGAATCAGAGGTTGGGAATCAGAGGCAGGGAATCAGAGGCGGGGAATCAGAGGCGGGGAATCAGAGGCAGGGAATCAGATGTGCGGAATCGGAGATGGGGAATCAGAGGCAGGGAATCAGAGGCGGGGAATCAGAGGCGGGGAATCAGAGGCCGGGAATCAGATATGGGGAAACAGAGGTGGGGAATCAGAGGCGGGGAAACAGAGGCGGGGATTCAGATATGGGGAATCAGAGGTGGGGAATCAGAGGTTTGGAATCAGAGGCAGGGAATCAGAGGCTTGGAATCAGATGCAGGGAATCAGATGCGGGGAATCAGAGGCGGGGAATCAGAGCTGGGGAAACAGAGGTGGGGAATCAGAGTTGGGGAATCAGAGGCGGGGACTTAGATATTGGGAAACAGAGGCGGGGAATCAGAGGCGGGGAAACAGAGGCGGGGAGTCAGATATGGGGAATCAGAGGTGGGGAATCAGAGGCAGGGAATCAGATGTGCGGAATCAGAGATGGGGAATCAGAGGCAGGGAATCAGAATCAGAAGCAGGGAATCAGAGGCCGGGAATCAGAGGCCTGAATCAGATGCCGGGAATAAGAGGCCGGGAATCAGAGGTGGGGAATCAGAGTCTGGGAATCAGAGATGGGGAATCAGAGGCGGGGAATGAGATATGGGGAATCAGAGGCTGGGAATCAGAGGCGGGGAAACAGAGGCGAGGAATCAGATATGGGGAATCAGAGGTGGCGAATCAAAGGCCGTGAATCAGAGATGGTGAATCAGAGGCGGGGAATCAGAGGCAGGGAATCAAACACGGGGAATCAGAGGCGGGGAATCAGAGCTGGGGAATCAGAGGTGGGGAATCAGAGGTTGGGAATCAGAGGCTGGGAATCAGAGGCTGGGAATCAGATGCATGGAATCAGATGTGGGGAATCAGAGGCGGGGAATCAGAGCTGGGGAATCAGAGGTGGGGAATCAAAGTTGGGGAATCAGAGGCAGGGAATCAGATATGGGGAAACAGGGGCGGGGAATCAGAGGCGGGGAAACAGAGGCGGGGAATCAGATATGGGGAATCAGAGGCGGGGAATCAGAGGCGGGGAATCAGAGGCAGGGAATCAGATGTGCGGAATCGGAGATGGGGAATCAGAGGCGGGGAATCAGAGGCGGGGAACCAGAGGCCGGGAATCAGATATGGGGAAACAGAGGCGGGGAATCAGAGGCGGGGAAACAGAGGCTGGGAATCAGATATGGGGAATCAGAGGTGGGGAATCAGAGGTTGGGAATCAGAGGCAGGGAATAAGAGGCTTGGAATCAGATGCAGGGAATCAGATGCGGGGAATCAGAGGCGGGGAATCAGAGCTGGGGAATCAGAGGTGGGGAATTAGAGTTGGGGAATCAGAGGAGGGGACTTAGATATTGGGAAACAGAGGCGGGGAATCAGAGGCGGGGAAACAGAGGCGGGGAATCAGATATGGGGAATCAGAAATGGGGAATCAGAGGCAGGAAATCAGATGTGCGGAATCAGAGATGGGGAATCAAAGGCAGGGAATCAGAATCAGAAGCAGGGAATCAGAGGTGGGGAATCAGAGTCCGGGAATCAGAGATGGGGATTCAGAGGCGGGGAATGAGATATGGGGAATCAGAGGCAGGGAATCAGAGGCGGGGAAACAGAGGCGGGGAATCAGATATGGGGAATCAGAGGTGGCGAATCAAAGGCGGTGAATCAGAGATGGGGAATCAGAGGCCGGGATTCAGAGGCAGGGAATCAAACACGGGGAATCAGAGGCGGGGAATCATAGCTGGCGAATCAGAGGCGGGGAATCAGAGGTGGGGAATCAGAGGCGGGGAATCAGATATTGGGAATCAGAGGTGGGGAATCAGAGGCGGGGAAACAGAGGCGGGGAATCAGATATGGGGTATCAGAGGTGGGGAATCAGAGGTTGTGAATCAGAGATGGGGAATCAGAGGCGGGGAATCAGAGGCCGGTAATCAGACGCGGGGAATCAGAGGCGGGGAATCAGAGCTGGGAAATTAGAGGCAGGGAATCAGAGTTGGGGATTCAGAGGCGGGGAGTCAGATATGGGGAAACAGAGGCGGGGAATCAGATGCGGGCAAATAGAGGCGGGGATCAGATATGGGGAAACAGAGGCGGGGAATCAGAGGCGGGGAAACAGAGGCGGGGAATCAGATATGGGGAATCAGAGGTGGGGAATCAGAGGTTGGGAATCAGAGGCTGGGAATCAGAGGCTGGGAATCAGATGCATGGAATCAGATGTGGGGAATCAGAGTCGGGGAATCAGAGCTGGGGAATCAGAGGTGGGGAATCAAAGTTGGGGAATCAGAGGTGGGGACTTAGATATGGGGAAACAGAGGCGGGGAATCAGAGGCGGGGAAACAGAGGCGGGGAATCAGATATGGGGAATCAGAGGTGGGGAATCAGAGGCAGGGAATTAGATTTGCGGAATCAGAGATGGGGAATCAGAAGCAGGGAATCAGAGGCCGGGAATCAGAGGCCGGAATCAGATGCCGGGAATAAGAGGCCGGGAATCAGAGGTGGGGAATCAGAGTCCGGGAATCAGAGATGGGGAATCAGAGGCGGGGAATGAGATATGGGGAATCAGAGGCTGGGAATCAGAGGCGGGGAAACAGAGGCGAGGAATCAGATATGGGGAATCAGAGGTGGCGAATCAAAGGCCGTGAATCAGAGATGGTGAATCAGAGGCGGGGAATCAGAGGCAGGGAATCAAACACGGGGAATCAGAGACGGGGAATCAGAGCTGGGGAATCAGAGGTGGGGAATCAGAGTTGGGGAATCAGAGGCGGGGAATCAGAGCTGGGGAATCAGAGGTGGGGATCAGAGTCGGGGAATCAGAGGCAGGGAATCAGATGTGCGGAATCAGAGATAGGGAATCAGAGGTGGGGAATCAGAGGCTGTGAATCAGAGATGGGGAATCAGAGGCGGGGAATCAGAGGCAAGAAATCAGATACGGGGTTTCAGAGGCTGGGAATCAGACGGGGGAACCAAAGGCGGGGAATCAGAGCTGGGGAATCAGAGGCAGGGAATCAGAGTTGGGGATTCAGAGGCGGAGAATCAGATATGGGGAAACAGAGGCGGGGAATCAGATTCGGGCAAACAGAGGCGGGGAATTAGATATGGGGAATCAGAGGTGGGGAATCAGAGGTGGTGAATCAGAGATGGGGAATCACATGCAGGGAATCAGAGGCAGGGAATAGAACGCGGGGAATCAGAGGCAGGGAATAAGAGTTGGGGCATCAGAGGTTGGGAATTAGATATGGGGAAACAGATGCGGGGAATCAGAGGCGGGGAAACAGAGGCGGGAAATCAGATATGGGGAATCAGAGGTGGGGAATCAGAGGCAGGGAATCAGATGTGCGGAATCAGAGATGGGGAATCAGAGGCAGGGAATCAGAATCAGAAGCGGGGAATCAAAGGCCGGGAAACAGAGGCGGGGAATCAGATATGGGGAATCAGAGGTGGGGAATCAGAGGCAGGGAATTAGATTTGCGGAATCAGAGATGGGGAATCAGAAGCAGGGAATCAGAGGCCGGGAATCAGAGGACGGAATCAGATGCCGGGAATAAGAGGCCGGGAATCAGAGGTGGGGAATCAGAGTCCGGGAATCAGAGATGGGGAATCAGAGGCGGGGAATGAGATATGGGGAATCAGAGGCGGGGAATCAGAGGCAGGGAATCAAACACGGGAAATCAGAGGCGGGGAATCAGAGCTGGGGAATCAGAGGTGGGGATCAGAGTCGGGGAATCAGAGGCAGGGAATCAGATGTGCGGAATCAGAGATGGGGAATCAGAGGTGGGGAATCAGAGGCTGTGAATCAGAGATGGGGAATCAGAGGCGGGGAATCAGAGGCAAGAAATCAGACACGGGGTTTCAGAGGCTGGGAATCAGACGGGGGAATCAAAGGCGGGGAATCAGAGCTGGGGAATCAGAGGCAGGGAATCAGAGTTGGGGATTCAGAGGCGGGGAATCAGATATGGGGAAACAGAGGCGGGGAATCAGAGGCGGGCAAACAGAGGCGGGGAATTAGATATGGGGAATCAGAGGTGGGGAATCAGAGGTGGTAAATCAGAGATGGGGAATCACAGGCGGGGAATCAGAGGCAGGGAATAGAACGCGGGGAATCAGAGGCAGGGAATCAGAGTTGGGGCATCAGAGGTTGGGAATTAGATATGGGGAAACAGAGGCGGGGAATCAGAGGCGGGGAAACAGAGGCGGGATATCAGATATGGGGAATCAGAGGTGGGGAATCAGAGGCAGGGAATCAGATGTGCGGAATCAGAGATGGGGAATCAGAGGCCGGGAATCAGAGGCCGGGAATCAGATGCTGGGAATAAGAGGCCGGGAATCAGAGGTGGGGAATCAGAGTCCGGGAATCAGAGATGGGGATTCAGAGGCGAGGAATGAGATATGGAGAATCAGAGGCGGGGAATCAGAGGCGGGGAAACAGAGGTGGGGAATCAGATATGTGGAATCAGAGGTGGCGAATCAAAGGCGGTGAATCAGAGATGGGGAATCAGAGGCGGGGAATCAGAGGCAGGGAATCAAACACGGGAAATCAGAGGCGGGGAATCAGAGCTGGGGAATCAGAGGCGGGGAATCAGAGTTGGGGAATCAGAGGCAGGGAATCAGATATGGGGAAACAGGGGCAGGGAATCAGAGGCGGGGAAACAGAGGCGGGGAATCAGATATGGGGAATTAGAGGTGTGGAATCAGAGGTTGGGAATCAGAGGCAGGGAATCAGAGGCGGGGAAACAGAGGCGGGGAATCAGATATGGGGAATCAGAGGTGGCGAATCAAAGGCGGTGAAACAGAGATGGGGAATCAGGGCAGGGAATCAGAGGCAGGGAATCAAACACGGGGAATCAGAGCTGGGGAATCAGAGGCGGGGAATTAGAGTTGGGGAATCAGAGGAGGGGAATCAGAGGCGGGGAAACAGAGGCGGGGAATCAGATATGGGGAATCAGAGGTGGGGAATCAGAGGTTGGGAATCAGAGGCAGGGAATCAGAGGCGGGGAATCAGAGGCGGGGAATCAGAGGCAGGGAATCAGATGTGCGGAATCGGAGATGGGGAATCAGAGGCAGGGAATCAGAGGCGGGGAATCAGAGGCGGGGAATCAGAGGCCGGGAATCAGATATGGGGAAACAGAGGTGGGGAATCAGAGGCGGGGAAACAGAGGCGGGGATTCAGATATGGGGAATCAGAGGTGGGGAATCAGAGGTTTGGAATCAGAGGCAGGGAATCAGAGGCTTGGAATCAGATGCAGGGAATCAGATGCGGGGAATCAGAGGCGGGGAATCAGAGCTGGGGAAACAGAGGTGGGGAATCAGAGTTGGGGAATCAGAGGCGGGGACTTAGATATTGGGAAACAGAGGCGGGGAATCAGAGGCTGGGAAACAGAGGCGGGGAGTCAGATATGGGGAATCAGAGGTGGGGAATCAGAGGCAGGGAATCAGATGTGCGGAATCAGAGATGGGGAATCAGAGGCAGGGAATCAGAATCAGAAGCAGGGAATCAGAGGCCGGGAATCAGAGGCCTGAATCAGATGCCGGGAATAAGAGGCCGGGAATCAGAGGTGGGGAATCAGATTCCGGGAATCAGAGGCGGGGAAACAGAGGCGGGGAATCAGATATGGGGAATCAGAGGCAGGGAATCAAACACGGGGAATCAGAGGCGGGGAATCAGAGCTGGGGAATCAGAGGCGGGGAATCAGAGTTGGGGAATCAGAGGCGGGGAATGAGAGCTGGGGAATCAGAGGTGGGGAATCAGAGTCGGGGAATCAGAGGCAGGGAATTAGATTTGCGGAATCAGAGATGGGGAA
The DNA here is from genome assembly GCF_036971445.1 of Narcine bancroftii. Classification (NCBI taxonomy): domain Eukaryota; kingdom Metazoa; phylum Chordata; class Chondrichthyes; order Torpediniformes; family Narcinidae; genus Narcine; species Narcine bancroftii. Next base: position 108,677,709 of record NC_091475.1, read on the forward strand.
TCAGAAGCAGGGAATCAGAGGCCGGGAATCACAGGCCGGAATCAGATGCCGGGAATAAGAGGCCGGGAATCAGAGGTGGGGAATCAGAGTCCGGGAATCAGAGATGGGGAATCAGAGGCGGGGAATGAGATATGGGGAATCAGAGGCGGGGAATCAGAGGCGGGGAAACAGAGGCGAGGAATCAGATATGGGGTATCAGAGGTGGCGAATCAAAGGCGGTGAATCAGAGATGGGGAATCAGAGGCGGGGAATCAGAGGCAGGGAATCAAACACGGGGAATCAGAGGCGGGGAATCAGAGCTGGGGAGTCAGAGGCGGGGAATCAGAGTTGGGGAATCAGAGGCGGGGAATCAGAGCTGGGGAATCAGAGGTGGGGATCAGAGTCGGGGAATCAGAGGCAGGGAATCAGATGTGCGGAATCAGAGATGGGGAATCAGAGGTGGGGAATCAGAGGCTGTGAATCAGAGATGGGGAATCAGAGGCGGGGAATCAGAGGCAAGAAATCAGACACGGGGTTTCAGAGGCTGGGAATCAGACGGGGGAATCAAAGGCGGGGAATCAGAGCTGGAGAATCAGAGGCAGGGAATCAGAGTTGGGGATTCAGAGGCGGGGAATCAGATATGGGGAATCAGAGTCTGGGAATCAGAGGCAGGGAATCAAGCACGGGAAATCAGAGGCGGGGAATCAGAGCTGGGGAATCAGAGGTGGGGATCAGAGTCGGGGAATCAGAGGCAGGGAATCAGATGTGCGGAATCAGAGATGGGGAATCAGAGGTGGGGAATGAGATATGGGGAATCAGAGGCGGGGAATCAGAGGCAGGGAATAAAACACGGGAAATCAGAGGCGGGGAATCAGAGCTGGGGAATCAGAGGCTGGGATCAGAGTCGGGGAATCAGAGGCAGGGAATCAGATGTGCGGAATCAGAGATGGGGAATCAGAGGTGGGGAATCAGAGGCTGTGAATCAGAGATGGGGAATCAGAGGCGGGGAATCAGAGGCAAGAAATCAGACACGGGGTTTCAGAGGCTGGGAATCAGACGGCGGAATCAAAGGCGGGGAATCAGAGCTGGGGAATCAGAGGCAGGGAATCAGAGTTGGGGATTCAGAGGCGGGGAATCAGATATGGGGAAACAGAGGCGGGGAATCAGAGGCGGGCAAACAGAGGCGGGAAATTAGATATGGGGAATCAGAGGTGGGGAATCAGAGGTGGTGAATCAGAGATGGGGAATCACATGCGGGGAATCAGAGGCAGGGAATAGAACGCGGGGAATCAGAGGCAGGGAATCAGAGTTGGGGCATCAGAGGTTGGGAATTAGATATGGGGAAACAGAGGCGGGGAATCAGAGCTGGGGAATCAGAGGTGGGGAATCAAAGTTGGGGAATCAGAGGCGGGGACTTAGATATGGGGAAACAGAGGCGGGGAATCAGAGGCGGGGAAACAGAGGCGGGGAATCAGATATGGGGAATCAGAGGTGGGGAATCAGAGGCAGGGAATTAGATTTGCGGAATCAGAGATGGGGAATCAGAAGCAGGGAATCAGAGGCCGGGAATCAGAGGCCGGAATCAGATGCCGTGAATAAGAGGCCGGCAATCAGAGGTGGGGAATCAGAGTCCGGGAATCAGAGATGGGGAATCAGAGGCGGGGAATGAGATATGGGGAATCAGAGGCGGGGAATCAGAGGCGGGGAAACAGAGGCGAGGAATCAGATATGGGGAATCAGAGGTGGCGAATCAAAGGCGGTGAATCAGAGATGGGGAATCAGAGGCGGGGAATCAGAGGCAGGGAATCAAACACGGGGAATCAGAGGCGGGGAATCAGAGCTGGGGAATCAGAGGCGGGGAATCAGAGTTGGGGAATCAGAGGCAGGGAATCAGATGTGCGGAATCAGAGATGGGAATCAGAGGTGGGGAATCAGAGGCTGTGATTCAGAGATGGGGAATCAGAGGCGGGGAATCAGAGGCAAGAAATCAGACACGGGGTTTCAGAGGCTGGGAATCAGACGGGGGAATCAAAGGCGGGGAATCAGAGCTGGGGAATCAGAGGCGGGGAATCAGAATTGGGGAATCAGAGATGGGGAATCAGAGATGGGGAATCAGAGGCGGGGAATCAGACGCGGGGAAACAGAGGTGGTGAATCCGAGATGTGGAATCAGAGGCGGGGAATCAGAGGCAGGGAATCAGACGCGGGGAATCAGAGGCGGGGAATCATAGCTGGCGAATCAGAGGCGGGGAATGAGATATGGGGAATCAGAGGCGGGGAATCAGAGGCGGGGAAACAGTGGTGAGGAATCAGATAAGGGGAATCAGAGGTGGCGAATCAGAGCTGGGGAATCAGAGGTGGGGAATCAAAGTTGGGGAATCAGAGGCGGGGACTTAGATATGGGGAAACAGAGGCGGGGAATCAGAGGCGGAGAAACAGAGGCGGGGAATCAGATATTTGGAATCAGAGGTGGGGAATCAGAGTCAGGGAATTAAATTTGCGGAATCAGAGATGGGGAATCAGAAGCAGGGAATCAGAGGCCGGGAATCACAGGCCGGAATCAGATGCCGGGAATAAGAGGCCGGGAATCAGAGGTGGGGAATCAGAGTCCGGGAATATGAGATGGGGAATCAGAGGCGGGGAATGAGATATGGGGAATCAGAGGCGGGGAATCAGAGGCGGGGAAACAGAGGCGAGGAATCAGATATGGGGAATCAGAGGTGGCGAATCAAAGGCGGTGAATCAGAGATGGGGAATCAGAGTCGGGGAATCAGAGGCAGGGAATCAAACACGGGGAATAAGAGGCGGGGAATCAGAGCTGGGGAATCAGAGGCGGGGAATCAGAGTTGGGGAATCAGAGGCGGGGAATCAGAGCTGGGGAATCAGAGGTGGGGATCAGAGTCGGGGAATCAGAGGCAGGGAATCAGATGTGCGGAATCAGAGATGGGGAATCAGAGGTGGGGAATCAGAGGCTGTGAATCAGAGATGGGGAATCAGAGGCGGGGAATCAGAGGCAAGAAATCAGACACGGGGTTTCAGAGGCTGGGAATCAGACGGGGGAATCAAAGGCGGGGAATCAGAGCTGGAGAATCAGAGGCAGGGAATCAGAGTTGGGGATTCAGAGGCGGGGAATCAGATATGGGGAATCAGAGTCTGGGAATCAGAGGCAGGGAATCAAGCACGGGAAATCAGAGGCGGGGAATCAGAGCTGGGGAATCAGAGGTGGGGATCAGAGTCGGGGAATCAGAGGCAGGGAATCAGATGTGCGGAATCAGAGATGGGGAATCAGAGGTGGGGAATGAGATATGGGGAATCAGAGGCGGGGAATCAGAGGCAGGGAATCAAACACGGGAAATCAGAGGCGGGGAATCAGAGCTGGGGAATCAGAGGCTGGGATCAGAGTCGGGGAATCAGAGGCAGGGAATCAGATGTGCGGAATCAGAGATGGGGAATCAGAGGTGGGGAATCAGAGGCTGTGAATCAGAGATGGGGAATCAGAGGCGGGGAATCAGAGGCAAGAAATCAGACACGGGGTTTCAGAGGCTGGGAATCAGACGGCGGAATCAAAGGCGGGGAATCAGAGCTGGGGAATCAGAGGCAGGGAATCAGAGTTGGGGATTCAGAGGCGGGGAATCAGATATGGGGAAACAGAGGCGGGGAATCAGAGGCGGGCAAACAGAGGCGGGAAATTAGATATGGGGAATCAGAGGTGGGGAATCAGAGGTGGTGAATCAGAGATGGGGAATCACATGCGGGGAATCAGAGGCAGGGAATAGAACGCGGGGAATCAGAGGCAGGGAATCAGAGTTGGGGCATCAGAGGTTGGGAATTAGATATGGGGAAACAGAGGCGGGGAATCAGAGCTGGGGAATCAGAGGTGGGGAATCAAAGTTGGGGAATCAGAGGCGGGGACTTAGATATGGGGAAACAGAGGCGGGGAATCAGAGGCGGGGAAACAGAGGCGGGGAATCAGATATGGGGAATCAGAGGTGGGGAATCAGAGGCAGGGAATTAGATTTGCGGAATCAGAGATGGGGAATCAGAAGCAGGGAATCAGAGGCCGGGAATCAGAGGCCGGAATCAGATGCCGTGAATAAGAGGCCGGCAATCAGAGGTGGGGAATCAGAGTCCGGGAATCAGAGATGGGGAATCAGAGGCGGGGAATGAGATATGGGGAATCAGAGGCGGGGAATCAGAGGCGGGGAAACAGAGGCGAGGAATCAGATATGGGGAATCAGAGGTGGCGAATCAAAGGCGGTGAATCAGAGATGGGGAATCAGAGGCGGGGAATCAGAGGCAGGGAATCAAACACGGGGAATCAGAGGCGGGGAATCAGAGCTGGGGAATCAGAGGCGGGGAATCAGAGTTGGGGAATCAGAGGCAGGGAATCAGATGTGCGGAATCAGAGATGGGAATCAGAGGTGGGGAATCAGAGGCTGTGATTCAGAGATGGGGAATCAGAGGCGGGGAATCAGAGGCAAGAAATCAGACACGGGGTTTCAGAGGCTGGGAATCAGACGGGGGAATCAAAGGCGGGGAATCAGAGCTGGGGAATCAGAGGCGGGGAATCAGAATTGGGGAATCAGAGATGGGGAATCAGAGATGGGGAATCAGAGGCGGGGAATCAGACGCGGGGAAACAGAGGTGGTGAATCCGAGATGTGGAATCAGAGGCGGGGAATCAGAGGCAGGGAATCAGACGCGGGGAATCAGAGGCGGGGAATCATAGCTGGCGAATCAGAGGCGGGGAATGAGATATGGGGAATCAGAGGCGGGGAATCAGAGGCGGGGAAACAGTGGTGAGGAATCAGATAAGGGGAATCAGAGGTGGCGAATCAGAGCTGGGGAATCAGAGGTGGGGAATCAAAGTTGGGGAATCAGAGGCGGGGACTTAGATATGGGGAAACAGAGGCGGGGAATCAGAGGCGGAGAAACAGAGGCGGGGAATCAGATATTTGGAATCAGAGGTGGGGAATCAGAGTCAGGGAATTAAATTTGCGGAATCAGAGATGGGGAATCAGAAGCAGGGAATCAGAGGCCGGGAATCACAGGCCGGAATCAGATGCCGGGAATAAGAGGCCGGGAATCAGAGGTGGGGAATCAGAGTCCGGGAATATGAGATGGGGAATCAGAGGCGGGGAATGAGATATGGGGAATCAGAGGCGGGGAATCAGAGGCGGGGAAACAGAGGCGAGGAATCAGATATGGGGAATCAGAGGTGGCGAATCAAAGGCGGTGAATCAGAGATGGGGAATCAGAGGCGGGGAATCAGAGGCAGGGAATCAAACACGGGGAATAAGAGGCGGGGAATCAGAGCTGGGGAATCAGAGGCGGGGAATCAGAGTTGGGGAATCAGAGGCGGGGAATCAGAGCTGGGGAATCAGAGGTGGGGATCAGAGTCGGGGAATCAGAGGCAGGGAATCAGATGTGCGGAATCAGAGATGGGGAATCAGAGGTGGGGAATCAGAGGCTGTGAATCAGAGATGGGGAATCAGAGGCGGGGAATCAGAGGCAAGAAATCAGACACGGGGTTTCAGAGGCTGGGAATCAGACGGGGGAATCAAAGGCGGGGAATCAGAGCTGGGGAATCAGAGGCAGGGAATCAGAGTTGGGGATTCAGAGGCGGGGAATCAGATGTGGGGAATCAGAGTCTGGGAATCAGAGGCAGGGAATCAAACACGGGAAATCAGAGGCGGGGAATCAGAGCTGGGGAATCAGAGGTGGGGATCAGAGTCGGGGAATCAGAGGCAGGGAATCAGATGTGCGGAATCAGAGATGGGGAATCAGAGGTGGGGAATGAGATATGGGGAATCAGAGGCGGGGAATCAGAGGCAGGGAATCAAACACGGGAAATCAGAGGCGGGGAATCAGAGCTGGGGAATCAGAGGTGGGGATCAGAGTCGGGGAATCAGAGGCAGGGAATCAGATGTGCGGAATCAGAGATGGGGAATCAGAGGTGGGGAATCAGAGGCTGTGAATCAGAGATGGGGAATCAGAGGCGGGGAATCAGAGGCAAGAAATCAGACACGGGGTTTCAGAGTCTGGGAATCAGACGGGGGAATCAAAGGCGGGGTATCAGAGCTGGGGAATCAGAGGCAGGGAATCAGAGTTGGGGATTCAGAGGCGGGGAATCAGATATGGGGAAACAGAGGCGGGGAATCAGAGGCGGGGAAACAGAGGCGGGGAATCAGATATGGGGAATCAGAGGTGGGGAATCAGAGGGAGGGAATTAGATTTGCGGAATCAGAGATGGGGAATCAGAAGCAGGGAATCAGAGGCCGGGAATCACAGGCCGGAATCAGATGCCGGGAATAAGAGGCCGGGAATCAGAGGTGGGGAATCAGAGTCCGGGAATCAGAGATGGGGAATCAGAGGCGGGGAATTAGAGTTGGGGAATCTGAGGCGGGGAATCAGAGGCGGGGAAACAGAGGCGGGGAATCAAACATGGGGAATCAGAGGTGGGGAATCAGAGGTTGGGAATCAGAGGCAGGGAATCAGAGGCGGGGAATCAGAGGCGGGGAATCAGAGGCAGGGAATCAGATGTGCGGAATCGGAGATGGGGAATCAGAGGCGGGGAATCAGAGGCGGGGAACCAGAGGCCGGGAATCAGATATGGGGAAACAGAGGCGGGGAATCAGAGGCGGGGAAACAGAGGCTGGGAATCAGATATGGGGAATCAGAGGTGGGGAATCAGACGTTGGGAATCAGAGGCAGGGAATAAGAGGCTTGGAATCACATGCAGGGAATCAGATGCGGGGAATCAGAGGCGGGGAATCAGAGCTGGGGAATCAGAGGTGGGGAATTAGAGTTGGGGAATCAGAGGCGGGGACTTAGATATTGGGAAACAGAGGCGGGGAATCAGAGGCGGGGAAACAGAGGCGGGGAATCAGATATGGGGAATCAGAGATGGGGAATCAGAGGCAGGGAATCAGATGTGCGGAATCAAAGATGGGGAATCAAAGGCAGGGAATCAGAATCAGAAGCAGGGAATCAGAGGTGGGGAATCAGAGTCCGGGAATCAGAGATGGGGATTCAGAGGCGGGGAATGAGATATGGGGAATCAGAGGCGGGGAATCAGAGGCGGGGAAACAGAGGCGGGGAATCAGATATGGGGAATCAGAGGTGGCGAATCAAAGGCGGTGAATCAGAGATGGGGAATCAGAGGCCGGGATTCAGAGGCAGGGAATCAAACACGGGGAATCAGAGGCGGGGAATCATAGCTGGCGAATCAGAGGCGGGGAATCAGAGGTGGGGAATCAGAGGCGGGGAATCAGATATTGGGAATCAGAGGTGGGGAATCAGAGGCGGGGAAACAGAGGCGGGGAATCAGATATGGGGTATAAGAGGTGGGGAATCAGAGGTTGTGAATCAGAGATGGGGAATCAGAGGCGGGGAATCAGAGGCCGGTAATCAGACGCGGGGAATCAGAGGCGTGGAATCAGAGCTGGGAAATTAGAGGCAGGGAATCAGAGTTGGGGATTCAGAGGCGGGGAATCAGATATGGGGAAACAGAGGCGGAGAATCAGATGCGGGCAAATAGAGGCGGGGATCAGATATGGGGAAACAGAGGCGGGGAATCAGAGGCGGGGAAACAGAGGCGGGGAATCAGATATGGGGAATCAGAGGTGGGGAATCAGAGGTTGGGAATCAGAGGCTGGGAATCAGAGGCTGGGAATCAGATGCATGGAATCAGATGTGGGGAATCAGAGGTGGGGAATCAGAGCTGGGGAATCAGAGGTGGGGAATCAAAGTTGGGGAATCAGAGGCAGGGAATCAGATATGGGGAAACAGGGGCGGGGAATCAGAGGCGGGGAAGCAGAGGCGGGGAATCAGATATGGGGAATCAGAGGCGGGGAATCAGAGGCGGGGAATCAGAGGCAGGGAATCAGATGTGCGGAATCGGAGATGGGGAATCAGAGGCGGGGAATCAGAGGCGGGGAACCAGAGGCCGGGAATCAGATATGGGGAAACAGAGGCGGGGAATCAGAGGCGGGGAAACAGAGGCTGGGAATCAGATATGGGGAATCAGAGGTGGGGAATCAGAGGTTGGGAATCAGAGGCAGGGAATAAGAGGCTTGGAATCAGATGCAGGGAATCAGATGCGGGGAATCAGAGGCGGGGAATCAGAGCTGGGGAATCAGAGGTGGGGAATTAGAGTTGGGGAATCAGAGGCGGGGACTTAGATATTGGGAAACAGAGGCGGGGAATCAGAGGCGGGGAAACAGAGGCGGGGAATCAGATATGGGGAATCAGAAATGGGGAATCAGAGGCAGGGAATCAGATGTGCGGAATCAGAGATGGGGAATCAAAGGCAGGGAATCAGAATCAGAAGCAGGGAATCAGAGGTGGGGAATCAGAGTCCGGGAATCAGAGATGGGGATTCAGAGGCGGGGAATCAGATATGGGGAAACAGAGGCGGGGAATCAGAGGCGGGGAAACAGAGGCGGGGAATCAGATATGGGGAATCAGAGGTGGGGAATCAGAGGCAGGGAATTAGATTTGCGGAATCAGAGATGGGGAATCAGAAGCAGGGAATCAGAGGCCGGGAATCACAGGCCGGAATCAGATGCCGGGAATAAGAGGCCGGGAATCAGAGGTGGGGAATCAGAGTCCGGGAATCAGAGATGGGGAATCAGAGGCGGGGAATTAGAGTTGGGGAATCAGAGGCGGGGAATCAGAGGCGGGGAAACAGAGGCGGGGAATCAAACATGGGGAATCAGAGGTGGGGAATCAGAGGTTGGGAATCAGAGGCAGGGAATCAGAGGCGGGGAATCAGAGGCGGGGAATCAGAGGCAGGGAATCAGATGTGCGGAATCGGAGATGGGGAATCAGAGGCGGGGAATCAGAGGCGGGGAACCAGAGGCCGGGAATCAGATATGGGGAAACAGAGGCGGGGAATCAGAGGCGGGGAAACAGAGGCTGGGAATCAGATATGGGGAATCAGAGGTGGGGAATCAGAGGTTGGGAATCAGAGGCAGGGAATAAGAGGCTTGGAATCAGATGCAGGGAATCAGATGCGGGGAATCAGAGGCGGGGAATCAGAGCTGGGGAATCAGAGGTGGGGAATTAGAGTTGGGGAATCAGAGGCGGGGACTTAGATATTGGGAAACAGAGGCGGGGAATCAGAGGCGGGGAAACAGAGGCGGGGAATCAGATATGGGGAATCAGAGATGGGGAATCAGAGGCAGGGAATCAGATGTGCGGAATCAAAGATGGGGAATCAAAGGCAGGGAATCAGAATCAGAAGCAGGGAATCAGAGGTGGGGAATCAGAGTCCGGGAATCAGAGATGGGGATTCAGAGGCGGGGAATGAGATATGGGGAATCAGAGGCGGGGAATCAGAGGCGGGGAAACAGAGGCGGGGAATCAGATATGGGGAATCAGAGGTGGCGAATCAAAGGCGGTGAATCAGAGATGGGGAATCAGAGGCCGGGATTCAGAGGCAGGGAATCAAACACGGGGAATCAGAGGCGGGGAATCATAGCTGGCGAATCAGAGGCGGGGAATCAGAGGTGGGGAATCAGAGGCGGGGAATCAGATATTGGGAATCAGAGGTGGGGAATCAGAGGCGGGGAAACAGAGGCGGGGAATCAGATATGGGGTATAAGAGGTGGGGAATCAGAGGTTGTGAATCAGAGATGGGGAATCAGAGGCGGGGAATCAGAGGCCGGTAATCAGACGCGGGGAATCAGAGGCGGGGAATCAGAGCTGGGAAATTAGAGGCAGGGAATCAGAGTTGGGGATTCAGAGGCGGGGAATCAGATATGGGGAAACAGAGGCGGAGAATCAGATGCGGGCAAATAGAGGCGGGGATCAGATATGGGGAAACAGAGGCGGGGAATCAGAGGCGGGGAAACAGAGGCGGGGAATCAGATATGGGGAATCAGAGTTGGGGAATCAGAGGTTGGGAATCAGAGGCTGGGAATCAGAGGCTGGGAATCAGATGCATGGAATCAGATGTGGGGAATCAGAGGCGGGGAATCAGAGCTGGGGAATCAGAGGTGGGGAATCAAAGTTGGGGAATCAGAGGCAGGGAATCAGATATGGGGAAACAGGGGCGGGGAATCAGAGGCGGGGAAGCAGAGGCGGGGAATCAGATATGGGGAATCAGAGGCGGGGAATCAGAGGCGGGGAATCAGAGGCAGGGAATCAGATGTGCGGAATCGGAGATGGGGAATCAGAGGCGGGGAATCAGAGGCGGGGAACCAGAGGCCGGGAATCAGATATGGGGAAACAGAGGCGGGGAATCAGAGGCGGGGAAACAGAGGCTGGGAATCAGATATGGGGAATCAGAGGTGGGGAATCAGAGGTTGGGAATCAGAGGCAGGGAATAAGAGGCTTGGAATCAGATGCAGGGAATCAGATGCGGGGAATCAGAGGCGGGGAATCAGAGCTGGGGAATCAGAGGTGGGGAATTAGAGTTGGGGAATCAGAGGCGGGGACTTAGATATTGGGAAACAGAGGCGGGGAATCAGAGGCGGGGAAACAGAGGCGGGGAATCAGATATGGGGAATCAGAAATGGGGAATCAGAGGCAGGGAATCAGATGTGCGGAATCAGAGATGGGGAATCAAAGGCAGGGAATCAGAATCAGAAGCAGGGAATCAGAGGTGGGGAATCAGAGTCCGGGAATCAGAGATGGGGATTCAGAGGCGGGGAATGAGATATGGGGAATCAGAGGCGGGGAATCAGAGGCGGGGAAACAGAGGCGGGGAATCAGATATGGGGAATCAGAGGTGGCGAATCAAAGGCGGTGAATCAGAGATGGGGAATCAGAGGCCGGGATTCAGAGGCAGGGAATCAAACATGGGGAATCAGAGGCGGGGAATCATAGCTGGCGAATCAGAGGCGGGGAATCAGAGGTGGGGAATCAGAGGCGGGGAATCAGATATTGGGAATCAGAGGTGGGGAATCAGAGGCGGGGAAACAGAGGCGGGGAATCAGATATGGGGTATCAGAGGTGGGGAATCAGAGGTTGTGAATCAGAGATGGGGAATCAGAGGCGGGGAATCAGAGGCCGGTAATCAGACGCGGGGAATCAGAGGCGGGGAATCAGAGTTGGGGAATCAGAGGCAGGGAATCAGATGTGTGGAATCAGAGATGGGAATCAGAGGTGGGGAATCAGAGGCTGTGAATCAGAGATGGGGAATCAGAGGCGGGGAATCAGAGGCAAGAAATCAGACACGGGGTTTCAGAGGCTGGGAATCAGACGGGGGAATCAAAGGCGGGGAAACAGAGCTGGGGAATCAGAGGCAGGGAATCAGAGTTGGGGATTCAGAGGCGGGGAATCAGAGATGGGGAAACAGAGGCAGGGAATCAGAGTCGGGCAAACAGAGGCGGGGAATTAGATATGGGGAATCAGAGGTGGGGAATCAGAGGTGGTGAATCAGAAATGGGGAATCACATGCGGGGAATCAGAGGCAGGGAATAGAACGCGGGGAATCAGAGGCAGGGAATCAGAGTTGGGGCATCAGAGGTTGGGAATTAGATATGGGGAAACAGAGGCGGGGAATCAGAGTCGGGGAAACAGAGGCGGGAAATCAGATATGGGGAATCAGAGGTGGGGAATCAGAGGCAGGGAATCAGATGTGCGGAATCAGAGATGGGGAATCAGAGGCAGGGAATCAGAATCAGAAGCGGGGAATCAGAGGCCGGGAAACAGAGGCGGGGAATCAGATATGGGGAATCAGAGGTGGGGAATCAGAGGCAGGGAATTAGATTTGCGGAATCAGAGATGGGGAATCAGAAGCAGGGAATCAGAGGCCGGGAATCAGAGGCCGGAATCAGATGCCGGGATTAAGAGGCCGGGAATCAGAGGTGGGGAATCAGAGTCCGGGAATCAGAGATGGGGAATCAGAGGCGGGGAATGAGATATGGGGAATCAGAGGCGGGGAATCAGAGGCAGGGTATCAAACACGGGAAATCAGAGGCGGGGAATCAGAGCTGGGGAATCAGAGGTGGGGATCAGAGTCGGGGAATCAGAGGCAGGGAATCAGATGTGCGGAATCAGAGATGGGGAATCAGAGGTGGGGAATCAGAGGCTGTGAATCAGAGATGGGGAATCAGAGGCGGGGAATCAGAGGCAAGAAATCAGACACGGGGTTTCAGAGGCTGGGAATCAGACGGGGGAATCAAAGGCGGGGAATCAGAGCTGGGGAATCAGAGGCAGGGAATCAGAGTTGGGGATTCAGAGGCGGGGAATCAGAGTTGGGGCATCAGTGGTTGGGAATTAGATATGGGGAAACAGAGGCGGGGAATCAGAGGCGGGGAAACAGAGGAGGGATATCAGATATGGGGAATCAGAGGTGGGGAATCAGAGGCAGGGAATCAGATGTGCGGAATCAGAGATGGGGAATCAGAGGCAGGGAATCAGAATCAGAAGCGGGGAATCAGAGGCCGGGAATCAGAGGCCGGGAATCAGATGCTGGGAATAAGAGGCCGGGAATCAGAGGTGGGGAATCAGAGTCCGGGAATCAGAGATGGGGATTCAGAGGCGGGGAATTAGATATGGAGAATCAGAGGCGGGGAATCAGAGGCGGGGAAACAGAGGTGGGGAATCAGATATGTGGAATCAGAGGTGGCGAATCAAAGGCGGTGAATCAAAGATGGTGAATCAGAGGCGGGGAATCAGAGGCAGGGAATCAAACACTGGAAATCAGAGGCGGGGAATCAGAGCTGGGGAATCAGAGGCGGGGAATCAGAGTTGGGGAATCAGAGGCAGGGAATCAGATATGGGGAAACAGGGGCAGGGAATCAGAGGCGGGGAAACAGAGGCGGGGAATCAGATATGGGGAATCAGAGGTGTGGAATCAGAGGTTGGGAATCAGAGGCAGGGAATCAGAGGCGGGGAAACAGAGGCGGGGAATCAGATATGGGGAATCAGAGGTGGCGAATCAAAGGCGGTGAAACAGAGATGGGGAATCAGGGCAGGGAATCAGAGGCATGGAATCAAACACGGGGAATCAGAGCTGGGGAATCAGAGGCGGGGAATTAGAGTTGGGGAATCAGAGGAGGGGAATCAGAGGCGGGGAAACAGAGGCGGGGAATCAGATATGGGGAATCAGAAGTGGGGAATCAGAGGTTGGGAATCAGATGCAGGGAATCAGAGGCGGGGAATCAGAGGCGGGGAATCAGAGGCAGGGAATCAGATGTGCGGAATCGGAGATGGGGAATCAGAGGCAGGGAATCAGAGGCGGGGAATCAGAGGCGGGGAATCAGAGGCCGGGAATCAGATATGGGGAAACAGAGGTGGGGAATCAGAGGCGGGGAAACAGAGGCGGGGATTCAGATATGGGGAATCAGAGGTGGGGAATCAGAGGTTGGGAATCAGAGGCAGGGAATCAGAGGCTTGGAATCAGATGCAGGGAATCAGATGCGGGGAATCAGAGGCGGGGAATCAGAGCTGGGGAAACAGAGGTGGGGAATCAGAGTTGGGGAATCAGAGGCGGGGACTTAGATATTGGGAAACAGAGGCGGGGAATCAGAGGCGGGGAAACAGAGGCGGGGAGTCAGATATGGGGAATCAGAGGTGGGGAATCAGAGGCAGGGAATCAGATGTGCGGAATCAGAGATGGGGAATCAGAGGCAGGGAATCAGAATCAGAAGCAGGGAATCAGAGGCCGGGAATCAGAGGCCTGAATCAGATGCCGGGAATAAGAGGCCGGGAATCAGAGGTGGGGAATCAGAGTCCGGGAATCAGAGGCGGGCAAACAGAGGCGGGGAATCAGATATGGGGAATCAGAGGTGGCGAATCAAAGGCGGTGAATCAGAGATGGGGAATCAGAGGCCGGGAATCAGAGGCAGGGAATCAAACACGGGGAATCTGAGGCGGGGAATCAGAGCTGGGGAATCAGAGGCGGGGAATCAGAGTTGGGGAATCAGAGGCGGGGAATCAGACGCAGGGAATCAATATGGGAAATCAGAGGTGGCGAATGAGTGGTTGGGAATCAGAGGAAGGGAATCAGAGGCGAGGAATCAGAGCTGGGGAATCAGAGGCGGGGAATCAGAATTGGGGAATCAGAGATGGGGAATTAGAGATGGGGAATCAGAGGTGGGGAATCAGACGCGGGGAAACAGAGGTGGTGAATCAGAGATGTGGAATCAGAGGCGGGGAATCAGAGGCAGGGAATCAGACGCGGGGAATCAGAGGCGGGGAATCATAGCTGGCGAATCAGAGGCGGGGAATGAGATATGGGGAATCAGAGGTGGGGAATCAGAGGCGGGGAAACAGTGGCGAGGAATCAGATAAGGGGAATCAGAGGTGGCGAATCAAAGGCGGTGAATCAGAGATGGGGAATCAGAGGCGGGGAATCAGAGGCAGGGGATCAAACACGGGGAATCAGAGGCGGGGAATCAGAGCTGGGGAATCAGAGGCGGGGAATCAGAGTTGGGGAATCAGAGGCGGGGAATCAGAGATGGGGAATCAGAGGTGGGGAATCAGAGTCGGGGAATCAGAGGCAGGGAATCGGATGTGCGGAATCAGAGATGGGGAATCAGAGGTGGGGAATCAGAGGCGGTGAATCTGAGATGGGGAATCAGAGGCGGGGAATCAGAGGCAGGTTATCAGACACGGGGATTCAGAGGCTGGGAATCAGACGGGGGGAATCAAAGGCGGGGAATTGAAGCTGGGGATTCAGAGGCAGGGAATCAGAGTTGGGGATTCAGAGGCGGGGAATCAGATATGGGGAAACAGAGGCGGGGAATCAGAGGCGGGCAAACAGAGGCGGGGAATTAGATATGGGGAATCAGTGGTGGGGAATCAGAGGTGGTGAATCAGAGATGGGGAATCACAGGCGGGGAATCAGAGGCAGGGAATAGAACGCGGGGAATCAGAGGCAAGGAATCAGAGCTGGGGAATCAGAGGCGGGGAAACAGAGGCGGGGAATCAGGGGCGGGGAAACAGAGGCGGGGAATCAGATATGGGGAATTGGATGCGGGGAATCAGAGGCGGGGAATCAGAGCTGGGGAATCAGAGGCGGGGAATCAGAGTTGGGGCATCAGAGGTGGGGAATTAGATATGGGGAAACAGAGGCGGGGAATCAGAGGCGTGGAAACAGAGGCGGGGAATCAGATATGGGGAATCAGAGGTGGGGAATCAGAGGCAGGTAATCAGATGTGCGGAATCAGAGATGGGGAATCAGAGGCAGGGAATCAGAATCAGAAGCGGGGAGTCAGAGGCCGGGAATCAGAGGCCTGGAATCAGATGCTGGGAATAAGAGGCCGAGAATCAGAGGTGGGGAATCAGAGTCCGGGAATCAGAGATGGGGATTCAGAGGCGGGGAATGAGATATGGAGAATCAGAGGCGGGGAATCAGAGGCGGGGAAACAGAGGTGGGGAATCAGATATGGGGAATCAGAGGTGGCGAATCAAAGGCGGTGAATCAGAGATGGGGAATCAGAGGCGGGGAATCAGAGGCAGGGAATCAAACACGGGGAATCAGAGGCGGGGAATCAGAGCTGGGGAATCAGAGGCTGGGAATCAAAGTTGTGGAATCAGAGGCAGAGAATCAGATATGGGGAAACAGGGGCGGGGAATCAGAGGCGGGGAAACAGAGGCGGGGAATCAGATATGGGGAATCAGAGGCGGGGAATTAGAGTTAGGGAATCAGAGGCGGGGAATCAGAGGTGGGGAAACAGAGGCGGTGAATCAAACACGGGGAATCAGAGGCGGGGAATCAGAGGCGGGGAATCAGAGGCAGGGAATCAGATGTGCGGAATCGGAGATTGGGAATCAGAGGCAGGGAATCAGAGGCGGGGAATCAGAGGCGGGGAATCAGAGGCCGGGAATCAGATATGGGGAAACAGAGGCGGGGAATCAGAGGCGGGGAAACAGAGGCTGGGAATCAGATATGGGGAATCAGAGGTGGGGAATCAGAGGTTGGGAATCAGAGGCAGGGAATCAGAGGCTTGGAATCAGATGCAGGGAATCAGATGCGGGGATTCAAAGGCGGGGAATCAGAGCTGGGGAATCAGAGGTGGGGAATCAGAGTTGGGGAATCAGAGGCGGGGACTTAGATATTGGGAAACAGAGGCGGGGAATCAGAGGCGGGGAAACAGAGGCGGGGAATCAGATATGGGGAATCAGAGATGGGGAATCAGAGGCAGGGAATCAGATGTGCGGAATCAGAGATGGGGAATCAAAGGCAGGGAATCAGAATCAGAAGCAGGGAATCAGAGGCCGGGAATCAGAGGCCGGAATCAGATGACGGGAATAAGAGGCCAGGAATCAGAGGTGGGGAATCAGAGTCCGGGAATCAG
Source organism: Narcine bancroftii (assembly GCF_036971445.1). Lineage (NCBI taxonomy): Eukaryota > Metazoa > Chordata > Chondrichthyes > Torpediniformes > Narcinidae > Narcine > Narcine bancroftii. The sequence goes on from NC_091475.1 coordinate 108,693,942, forward strand.
AGATGGGGATTCAGAGGCGGGGAATGAGATATGGGGAATCAGAGGCGGGGAATCAGAGGCGGGGAAACAGAGGCGGGGAATCAGATATGGGGAATCAGAGGTGGCGAATCAAAGGCGGTGAATCAGAGATGGGGAATCAGAGGCCGGGAATCAGAGGCAGGGAATCAAACACAGGGAATCAGAGGCGGGGAGTCAGAGCTGGTGAATCAGAGGCTGGGAATCAAAGTTGGGGAATCAGAGGCAGGGAATCAGATATGGGGAAACAGGGGCGGGGATTGAGAGGCGGGGAAACAGAGGCAGGGAATCAGATATGGGGAATCAGAGGCGGGGAATTAGAGTTGGGGAATCAGAGGCGGGGAATCAGAGGCGGGGAAACAGAGGCGGGGAATCAAACACGGGGAATCAGAGGTGGGGAATCAGAGTCCGGGAATCAGAGATGGGGATTCAGAGGCGGGGAATGAGATATGGAGAATCAGAGGCGGGGAATCAGTGGCGGGGAAACAGAGGTGGGGAATCAGATATGGGGAATCAGAGGTGGCGAATCAAAGGCGGTGAATCAGAGATGGGGAATCAGAGGCGGGGAATCAGAGGCAGGGAATCAAACACGGGGAATCAGAGGCGGGGAATCAGAGCTGGGGAATCAGAGGCTGGGAATCAAAGTTGTGGAATCAGAGGCAGAGAATCAGATATGGGGAAACAGGGGCGGGGAATCAGAGGCAGGGAAACAGAGGCGGGGAATCAGATATGGGGAATCAGAGGCGGGGAATTAGAGTTGGGGAATCAGAGGCGGGGAATCAGAGGTGGGGAAACAGAGGCGGGGAATCAGAGGTTGGGAATCAGAGGCAGGGAATCAGAGGCGGGGAATCAGAGGCGGGGAATCAGAGGCGGGGAAACAGAGGCTGGGAATCAGATATGGGGAATCAGAGATGGGGAATCAGAGGTTGGGAATCAGAGGCAGGGAATCAGAGGCTTGGAATCAGATGCAGGGAATCAGATGCGGGGATTCAAAGGCGGGGAATCAGAGCTGGGGAATCAGAGGTGGGGAATCAGAGTTGGGGAATCAGAGGCGGGGACTTAGATATTGGGAAACAGAGGCGGGGAATCAGAGGCGGGGAAACAGAGGCGGGGAATCAGATATGGGGAATCAGAGGCGGGGAATTAGAGTTGGGGAATCAGAGGCGGGGAATCAGATATGGGGAATCAGAGGCGGGGAATTAGAGTTGGGGAATCAGAGGCGGGGAATCAGATATGGGGAAACAGAGGCGGGGAATCAGAGGCGGGCAAACAGAGGCGGGGAATTAGATATGGGGAATCAGTGGTGGGGAATCAGAGGTGGTGAATCAGAGATGGGGAATCACAGGCGGGGAATCAGAGGCAGGGAATAGAACGCGGGGAATCAGAGGCAGGGAATCAGAGCTGGGGAATCAGAGGCGGGGAATCATAGTTGGGAATCAGAGGCGGGGAATCAGATATGGGGAAACAGAGGCGGGGAATCAGGGGCGGGGAAACAGAGGCGTGGAATCAGATATGGGGAATCGGATGCGGGGAATCAGAGGCGGGGAATCAGAGCTGGGGAATCAGAGGCGGGGAATCAGAGTTGGGGCATCAGAGGTGGGGAATTAGATATGGGGAAACAGAGGCGGGGAATCAGAGGCGTGGAAACAGAGGCGGGGAATCAGATATGGGGAATCAGAGGTGGGGAATCAGAGGCAGGTAATCAGATGTGCGGAATCAGAGATGGGGAATCAGAGGCAGGGAATCAGAATCAGAAGCGGGGAGTCAGAGGCCGGGAATCAGAGGCCTGGAATCAGATGCTGGGAATAAGAGGCCGAGAATCAGAGGTGGGGAATCAGAGTCCGGGAATCAGAGATGGGGATTCAGAGGCGGGGAATGAGATATGGAGAATCAGAGGCGGGGAATCAGAGGCGGGGAAACAGAGGTGGGGAATCAGATATGGGGAATCAGAGGTGGCGAATCAAAGGCGGTGAATCAGAGATGGGGAATCAGAGGCGGGGAATCAGAGGCAGGGAATCAAACACGGGGAATCAGAGGCGGGGAATCAGAGCTGGGGAATCAGAGGCTGGGAATCAAAGTTGTGGAATCAGAGGCAGAGAATCAGATATGGGGAAACCGGGGCGGGGAATCAGAGGCGGGGAAACAGAGGCGGGGAATCAGATATGGGGAATCAGAGGCGGGGAATTAGAGTTGGGGAATCAGAGGCGGGGAATCAGAGGTGGGGAAACAGAGGCGGTGAATCAAACACGGGGAATCAGAGGCGGGGAATCAGAGGCGGGGAATCAGAGGCAGGGAATCAGATGTGCGGAATCGGAGATTGGGAATCAGAGGCAGGGAATCAGATGCGGGGAATCAGAGGCGGGGAATCAGAGGCCGGGAATCAGATATGGGGAAACAGAGGCGGGGAATCAGAGGCGGGGAAACAGAGGCTGGGAATCAGATATGGGGAATCAGAGGTGGGGAATCAGAGGTTGGGAATCAGAGGCAGGGAATCAGAGGCTTGGAATCAGATGCAGGGAATCAGATGCGGGGATTCAAAGGCGGGGAATCAGAGCTGGGGAATCAGAGGTGGGGAATCAGAGTTGGGGAATCAGAGGTGGGGACTTAGATATTGGGAAACAGAGGCGGGGAATCAGAGGCGGGGAAACAGAGGCGGGGAATCAGATATGGGGAATCAGAGATGGGGAATCAGAGGCAGGGAATCAGATGTGCGGAATCAGAGATGGGGAATCAAAGTCAGGGAATCAGAATCAGAAGCAGGGAATCAGAGGCCGGGAATCAGAGGCCGGAATCAGATGACGGGAATAAGAGGCCGGGAATCAGAGGTGGGGAATCAGAGTCCGGGAATCAGAGATGGGGATTCAGAGGCGGGGAATGAGATATGGGGAATCAGACGCGGGGAATCAGAGGCGGGGAAACAGAGGCGGGGAATCAGATATGGGGAATCAGAGGTGGCGAATCAAAGGCGGTGAATCAGAGATGGGGAATCAGAGGCCGGGAATCAGAGGCAGGGAATCAAACACAGGGAATCAGAGGCGGGGAATCAGAGCTGGTGAATCAGAGGCTGGGAATCAAAGTTGGGGAATCAGAGGCAGGGAATCAGATATGGGGAAACAGGGGCGGGGAATGAGAGGCGGGGAAACAGAGGCGGGGAATCAGATATGGGGAATCAGAGGCGGGGAATTAGAGTTGGGGAATCAGAGGCGGGGAATCAGAGGCGGGGAAACAGAGGCGGGGAATCAAACACGGGGAATCAGAGGTGGGGAATCAGAGTCCGGGAATCAGAGATGGGGATTCAGAGGCGGGGAATGAGATATGGAGAATCAGAGGCGGGGAATCAGAGGCGGGGAAACAGAGGTGGGGAATCAGATATGGGGAATCAGAGGTGGCGAATCAAAGGCGGTGAATCAGAGATGGGGAATCAGAGGCGGGGAATCAGAGGCAGGGAATCAAACACGGGGAATCAGAGGCGGGGAATCAGAGCTGGGGAATCAGAGGCTGGGAATCAAAGTTGTGGAATCAGAGGCAGAGAATCAGATATGGGGAAACAGGGGCGGGGAATCAGAGGCGGGGAAACAGAGGCGGGGAATCAGATATGGGGAATCAGAGGCGGGGAATTAGAGTTGGGGAATCAGAGGCGGGGAATCAGAGGTGGGGAAACAGAGGCGGGGAATCACAGGTTGGGAATCAGAGGCAGGGATTCAGAGGCGGGGAATCAGAGGCGGGGAATCAGAGGCAGGGAATCAGATGTGCGGAATCGGAGATTGGGAATCAGAGGCAGGGAATCAGAGGCGGGGAATCAGAGGCGGGGAATCAGAGGCCGGGAATCAGATATGGGGAAACAGAGGCGGGGAATCAGAGGCGGGGAAACAGAGGCTGGGAATCAGATATGGGGAATCAGAGGTGGGGAATCAGAGGTTGGGAATCAGAGGCAGGGAATCAGAGGCTTGGAATCAGATGCAGGGAATCAGATGCGGAGATTCAAAGGCGGGGAATCAGAGCTGGGGAATCAGAGGTGGGAAATCAGAGTTGGGGAATCAGAGGCGGGGACTTAGATATTGGGAAACAGAGGCGGGGAATCAGAGGCGGGGAAACAGAGGCGGGGAATCAGATATGGGGAATCAGAGATGGGGAATCAGAGGCAGGGAATCAGATGTGCGGAATCAGAGATGGGGAATCAAAGGCAGGGAATCAGAATCAGAAGCAGGGAATCAGAGGCCGGGAATCAGAGGCCGGAATCAGATGCCGGGAATAAGAGGCCGGGAATCAGAGGTGGGGAATCAGAGTCCGGGAATCAGAGATGGGGATTCAGAGGCGGGGAATGAGATATGGGGAATCAGAGGCGGGGAATCAGAGGCGGGGAAACAGAGGCGGTGAATCAGAGATGGGGAATCAGAGGCCGGGAATCGGAGGCAGGGAATCAAACACAGGGAATCAGAGGCGGGGAATCAGAGCTGGGGAATCAGAGGCGGGGAATCAGAGTTGGGGAATCAGAGGCGGGGAATCAGACGCAGGGAATCAATATGGGAAATCAGAGGTGGCGAATGAGTGGTTGGGAATCAGAGGAAGGGAATCAGAGGCGAGGAATAAGAGCTGGGGAATCAGAGGCGGGGAATCAGAATTGGGGAATCAGAGATGGGGAATTAGAGATGGGGAATCAGAGGCGGGGAATCAGACGCGGGGAAACAGAGGTGGTGAATCAGAGATGTGGAATCAGAGGCGGGGAATCAGAGGCAGGGAATCAGACGCGGGGAATCAGAGGCGGGGAATCATAGCTGGCGAATCAGAGGCGGGGAATGAGATATGGGGAATCAGAGGTGGGGAATCAGAGGCGGGGAAACAGTGGCGAGGAATCAGATAAGGGGAATCAGAGGTGGCGAATCAAAGGCGGTGAATCAGAGATGGGGAATCAGAGGCGGGGAATCAGAGGCAGGGGATCAAACACGGGGAATCAGAGGCGGGGAATCAGAGCTGGGTAATCAGAGGCGGGGAATCAGAGTTGGGGAATCAGAGGCGGGGAATCAGAGATGGGGAATCAGAGGTGGGGAATCAGTGTCGGGGAATCAGAGGCAGGGAATCGGATGTGCGGAATCAGAGATGGGGAATCAGAGGTGGGGAATCAGAGGCGGTGAATCTGAGATGGGGAATCAGAGGCGGGGAATCAGAGGCAGGTTATCAGACACGGGGATTCAGAGGCTGGGAATCAGACGGGGGGAATCAAAGGCGGGGAATTGAAGCTGGGGATTCAGAGGCAGGGAATCAGAGTTGGGGATTCAGAGGCGGGGAATCAGATATGGGGAAACAGAGGCGGGGAATCAGAGGCGGGCAAACAGAGGCGGGGAATTAGATATGGGGAATCAGTGGTGGGGAATCAGAGGTGGTGAATCAGAGATGGGGAATCACAGGCGGGGAATCAGAGGCAGGGAATAGAACGCGGGGAATCAGAGGCAGGGAATCAGAGCTGGGGAATCAGAGGCGGGGAATCATAGTTGGGAATCAGAGGCGGGGAATCAGATATGGGGAAACAGAGGCGGGGAATCAGGGGCGGGGAAACAGAGGCGTGGAATCAGATATGGGGAATCGGATGCGGGGAATCAGAGGCGGGGAATCAGAGCTGGGGAATCAGAGGCGGGGAATCAGTGTTGGGGCATCAGAGGTGGGGAATTAGATATGGGGAAACAGAGGCGGGGAATCAGAGGCGTGGAAACAGAGGCGGGGAATCAGATATGGGGAATCAGAGGTGGGGAATCAGAGGCAGGTAATCAGATGTGCGGAATCAGAGATGGGGAATCAGAGGCAGGGAATCAGAATCAGAAGCGGGGAGTCAGAGGCCGGGAATCAGAGGCCTGGAATCAGTTGCTGGGAATAAGAGGCCGAGAATCAGAGGTGGGGAATCAGAGTCCGGGAATCAGAGATGGGGATTCAGAGGCGGGGAATGAGATATGGAGAATCAGAGGCGGGGAATCAGAGGCGGGGAAACAGAGGTGGGGAATCAGATATGGGGAATCAGAGGTGGCGAATCAAAGGCGGTGAATCAGAGATGGGGAATCAGAGGCGGGGAATCAGAGGCAGGGAATCAAACACGGGGAATCAGAGGCGGGGAATCAGAGCTGGGGAATCAGAGGCTGGGAATCAAAGTTGTGGAATCAGAGGCAGAGAATCAGATATGGGGAAACAGGGGCGGGGAATCAGAGGCGTGGAAACAGATGTGGGGAATCAGATATGGGGAATCAGAGTCGGGGAATTAGAGTTGGGGAATCAGAGGCGGGGAATCAGAGGTGGGGAAACAGAGGCGGGGAATCAAACACGGGGAATCAGAGGTGGGGAATCAGAGGTTGGGAATCAGAGGCAGGGAATCAGAGGCGGGGAATCAGAGGCGGGGAATCAGAGGCAGGGAATCAGATGTGCGGAATCGGAGATTGGGAATCAGAGGCAGGGAATCAGAGGCGGGGAATCAGAGGCGGGGAATCAGAGGCCGGGAATCAGATATCGGGAAACAGAGTCGGGGAATCAGAGGCGGGGAAACAGAGGCTGGGAATCAGATATGGGGAATCAGAGGTGGGGAATCAGAGGTTGGGAATCAGAGGCAGGGAATCAGAGGCTTGGAATCAGATGCAGGGAATCAGATGCGGGGATTCAAAGGCGGGGAATCAGAGCTGGGGAATCAGAGGTGGGGAATCAGAGTTGGGGAATCAGAGGCGGGGACTTAGATATTGGGAAACAGAGGCGGGGAATCAGAGGCGGGGAAACAGAGGCGGGGAATCAGAGGCAGGGAATCAAACACGGGGAATCAGAGGCGGGGAATCAGAGCTGGGGAATCAGAGGCTGGGAATCAAAGTTGTGGAATCAGAGGCAGAGAATCAGATATGGGGAAACAGGGGCGGGGAATCAGAGGCGGGGAAACAGAGGCGGGGAATCAGATATGGGGAATCAGAGGCGGGGAATTAGAGTTGGGGAATCAGAGGCGGGGAAATAGAGGTGGGGAATCGGAGATTGGGAATCAGAGGCAGGGAATCAGAGGCGGGGAATCAGAGGCGGGGAATCAGAGGCCGGGAATCAGATATGGGGAAACAGAGGCGGGGAATCAGAGGCGGGGAAACAGAGGCTGGGAATCAGATATGGGGAATCAGAGGTGGGGAATCAGAGGTTGGGAATCAGAGGCAGGGAATCAGAGGCTTGGAATCAGATGCTGGGAATCAGATGCGGAGATTCAAAGGCGGGGAATCAGAGCTGGGGAATCAGAGGTGGGGAATCAGAGTTGGGGAATCAGAGGCGGGGACTTAGATATTGGGAAACAGAGGCGGGGAATCAGAGGCGGGGAAACAGAGGCGGGGAATCAGATATGGGGAATCAGAGATGGGGAATCAGAGGCAGGGAATCAGATGTGCGGAATCAGAGATGGGGAATCAAAGGCAGGGAATCAGAATCAGAAGCAGGGAATCAGAGGCCGGGAATCAGAGGCCGGAATCAGATGCCGGGAATAAGAGGCCGGGAATCTGAGGTGGGGAATCAGAGTCCGGGAATCAGAGATGGGGATTCAGAGGCGGGGAATGAGATATGGGGAATCAGAGGCGGGGAATCAGAGGCGGGGAAACAGAGGCGGGGAATCAGATATGGGGAATCAGAGGTGGCGAATCAAAGGCGGTGAATCAGAGATGGGGAATCAGAGGCCGGGAATCAGAGTTGGGGAATCAGAGGCGGGGAATCAGACGCAGGGAATCAATATGGGAAATCAGAGGTGGCGAATGAGTGGTTGGGAATCAAAGGAAGGGAATCAGAGGCGAGGAATCAGAGCTGGGGAATCAGAGGCGGGGAATCAGAATTGGGGAATCAGAGATGGGGAATTAGAGATGGGGAATCAGAGGCGGGGAATCAGACGCGGGGAAACAGAGGTGGTGAATCAGAGATGTGGAATCAGAGGCGGGGAATCAGAGGCAGGGAATCAGACGCGGGGAATCAGAGGCGGGGAATCATAGCTGGCGAATCAGAGGCGGGGAATGAGATATGGGGAATCAGAGGTGGGGAATCAGAGGCGGGGAAACAGTGGCGAGGAATCAGATAAGGGGAATCAGAGGTGGCGAATCAAAGGCGGTGAATCAGAGATGGGGAATCAGAGGCGGGGAATCAGAGGCAGGGGATCAAACACGGGGAATCAGAGGCGGGGAATCAGAGCTGGGTAATCAGAGGCGGGGAATCAGAGTTGGGGAATCAGAGGCGGGGAATCAGAGATGGGGAATCAGAGGTGGGGAATCAGAGTCGGGGAATCAGAGGCAGGGAATCGGATGTGCGGAATCAGAGATGGGGAATCAGAGGTGGGGAATCAGAGGCGGTGAATCTGAGATGGGGAATCAGAGGCGGGGAATCAGAGGCAGGTTATCAGACACGGGGATTCAGAGGCTGGGAATCAGACGGGGGGAATCAAAGGCGGGGAATTGAAGCTGGGGATTCAGAGGCAGGGAATCAGAGTTGGGGATTCAGAGGCGGGGAATCAGATATGGGGAAACAGAGGCGGGGAATCAGAGGCGGGCAAACAGAGGCGGGGAATTAGATATGGGGAATCAGTGGTGGGGAATCAGAGGTGGTGAATCAGAGATGGGGAATCACAGGCGGGGAATCAGAGGCAGGGAATAGAACGCGGGGAATCAGAGGCAGGGAATCAGAGCTGGGGAATCAGAGGCGGGGAATCATAGTTGGGAATCAGAGGCGGGGAATCAGATATGGGGAAACAGAGGCGGGGAATCAGGGGCGGGGAAACAGAGGCGTGGAATCAGATATGGGGAATCGGATGCGGGGAATCAGAGGCGGGGAATCAGAGCTGGGGAATCAGAGGCGGGGAATCAGAGTTGGGGCATCAGAGGTGGGGAATTAGATATGGGGAAACAGAGGCTGGGAATCAGATATGGGGAATCAGAGGTGGGGAATCAGAGGTTGGGAATCAGAGGCAGGGAATCAGAGGCTTGGAATCAGATGCAGGGAATCAGATGCGGGGATTCAAAGGCGGGGAATCAGAGCTGGGGAATCAGAGGTGGGGAATCAGAGTTGGGGAATCAGAGGCGGGGACTTAGATATTGGGAAACAGAGGCGGGGAATCAGAGGCGGGGAAACAGAGGCGGGGAATCAGATATGGGGAATCAGAGATGGGGAATCAGAGGCAGGGAATCAGATGTGCGGAATCAGAGATGGGGAATCAAAGGCAGGGAATCAGAATCAGAAGCAGGGAATCAGAGGCCGGGAATCAGAGGCCGGAATCAGATGCCGGGAATAAGAGGCCGGGAATCAGAGGTGGGGAATCAGAGTCCGGGAATCAGAGATGGGGATTCAGAGGCGGGGAATGAGATATGGGGAATCAGAGGCGGGGAATCAGAGGCGGGGAAACAGAGGCGGGGAATCAGATATGGGGAATCAGAGGTGGCGAATCAAAGGCGGTGAATCAGAGATGGGGAATCAGAGGCCGGGAATCAGAGGCAGGGAATCAAACACAGGGAATCAGAGGCGGGGAATCAGAGCTGGTGAATCAGAGGCTGGGAATCAAAGTTGGGGAATCAGAGGCAGGGAATCAGATATGGGGAAACAGGGGCGGGGAATGAGAGGCGGGGAAACAGAGGCGGGGAATCAGATATGGGGAATCAGAGGCGGGGAATTAGAGTTGGGGAATCAGAGGCGGGGAATCAGAGGCGGGGAAACAGAGGCGGGGAATCAAACACGGGGAATCAGAGGTGGGGAATCAGAGTCCGGGAATCAGAGATGGGGATTCAGAAGCGGGGAATGAGATATGGAGAATCAGAGGCGGGGAATCAGAGGCGGGGAAACAGGGGTGGGGAATCAGATATGGGGAATCAGAGGTGGCGAATCAAAGGCGGTGAATCAGAGATGGGGAATCAGAGGCGGGGAATCAGAGGCAGGGAATCAAACACGGGGAATCAGAGGCGGGGAATCAGAGCTGGGGAATCAGAGGCTGGGAATCAAAGTTGTGGAATCAGAGGCAGAGAATCAGATATGGGGAAACAGGGGCGGGGAATCAGAGGCGGGGAAACAGAGGCGGGGAATCAGATATGGGGAATCAGAGGCGGAGAATTAGAGTTGGGGAATCAGAGGCGGGGAATCAGAGGTGGGGAAACAGAGGCGGGGAATCAAACACGGGGAATCAGAGGTGGGGAATCAGAGGTTGGGAATCAGAGGCAGGGAATCAGAGGCGGGGAATCAGAGGCGGGGAATCAGAGGCAGGGAATCAGATGTGCGGAATCGGAGATTGGGAATCAGAGGCAGGGAATCAGAGGCGGGGAATCAGAGGCGGGGAATCAGAGGCCGGGAATCGGATATGGGGAAACAGAGGCGGGGAATCAGAGGCGGGGAAACAGAGGCTGGGAATCAGATATGGGGAATCAGAGGTGGGAATCAGAGGTTGGGAAACAGAGGCAGGGAATCAGAGGCTTGGAATCAGATGCAGGGAATCAGATGCGGGGATTCAAAGGCAGGGAATCAGAGCTGGGGAATCAGAGGTGGGGAATCAGAGTTGGGGAATCAGAGGCGGGGACTTAGATATTGGGAAACAGAGGCGGGGAATCAGAGGCAGGGAAACAGAGGCGGGGAATCAGATATGGGGAATCAGAGATGGGGAATCAGAGGCAGGGAATCAGATGTGCGGAATCAGAGATGGGGAATCAAAGGCAGGGAATCAGAATCAGAAGCAGGGAATCAGAGGCCGGGAATCAGAGGCCGGAATCAGATGCCGGGAATAAGAGGCCGGGAATCAGAGGTGGGGAATCAGAGTCCGGGAATCAGAGATGGGGATTCAGAGGCGGGGAATGAGATATGGGGAATCAGAGGCGGGGAATCAGAGGCGGGGAAACAGAGGCGGGGAATCAGATATGGGGAATCAGAGGTGGCGAATCAAAGGCGGTGAATCAGAGGTAGGGAATCAGAGGCCGTGAATCAGAGGCAGGGAATCAAACACAGGGAATCAGAGGCGGGGAATCAGAGCTGGTGAATCAGAGGCTGGGAATCAAAGTTGGGGAATCAGAGGCAGGGAATCAGATATGGGGAAACAGGGGCGGGGAATGAGAGGCGGGGAAACAGAGGCGGGGAATCAGATATGGGGAATCAGAGGCGGGGAATTAGAGTTGGGGAATCAGAGGCGGGGAATCAGAGGCGGGGAAACAGAGGCGGGGAATCAAACACGGGGAATCAGAGGTGGGGAATCAGAGGTTGGGAATCAGAGGCAGGGAATCAGAGGCGGGGAATCAGAGGCGGGGAATCAGAGGCAGGGAATCAGATGTGCGGAATCGGAGATGGGGAATCAGAGGCAGGGAATCAGAGGCGGGGAATCAGAGTCCGGTAATCAGATATGGGGAAACAGAGGCGGGGAATCAGAGGCGGGGAAACAGAGGCTGGGAATCAGATATGGGGAATCAGAGGTGGGGAATCAGAGGTTGGGAATCAGAGGCAGGGAATCAGAGGCTTGGAATCAGATGCAGGGAATCAGATGCAGGGAATCAAAGGCGGGGAATCAGAGCTGGGGAATCAGAGGTTGGGAATCAGAGTTGGGGAATCAGAGGCGGGGACTTAGATATTGGGAAACAGAGGCGGGGAATCAGAGGCGGGGAAACAGAGGCGGGGAATCAGATATGGGGAATCAGAGATGGGGAATCAGAGGCAGGGAATCAGATGTGCGGAATCAGAGATGGAGAATCAAAGGCAGGGAATCAGAATCAGAAGCAGGGAATCAGAGGCCGGGAATCAGAGGCCGGAATCAGATGCCGGGAATAAGAGGCTGGGAATCAGAGGTGGGGAATCAGAGTCCGGGAATTAGAGATGGGGAATCAGAGGCGGGGAATGAGATATGGGGAATCAGAGGCGGGGAATCAGAGGCGGGGAAACAGAGGCGAGGAATCAGATATGGGGAATCAGAGGTGGCGAATCAAAGGCGGTGAATCAGAGATGGGGAATCAGAGGCGGGGAATCAGAGGCAGGGAATCAAACACGGGGAATCAGAGGCGGGGAATCAGAGCTGGGGAATCAGAGGCGGGGAATCAGAGTTGGGGAATCAGAGGCGGGGAATCAGAGCTTGGGAATCAGAGGTGGGGATCAGAGTCGGGGAATCAGAGGCAGGGAATCAGATGTGCGGAATCCGAGATGGGGAATCAGAGGTGGGGAATCAGAGGCTGTGAATCAGAGATGGGGAATCAGAGGCGGGGAATCAGAGGCAGGAAATCAGACACGGGGATTCAGAGGCTGGGAATCAGACGGGGGGAATCAAAGGCGGGGAATCAGAGCTGGGGAATCCGAGGCAGGGAATCAGAGTTGGGGATTCAGAGGCGGGGAATCAGATATGGGGAAACAGAGGCGGGGAATCAGAGGCGGGCAAACAGAGGCGGGGAATTAGATATGGGGAATCAGAGGTGGGGAATCAGAGGTGGTGAATCAGAGATGGGGAATCACAGGCGGGGAATCAGAGGCAGGGAATAGAACGCGGGGAATCAGAGGCAGGGAATCAGAGTTGGGGCATCAGAGGTTGGGAATTAGATATGGGGAAACAGAGGCGGGGAATCAGAGGCGGGGAAACAGAGGCGGGAAATCAGATATGGGGAATCAGAGGTGGGGAATCAGAGGCAGGGAATCAGATGTGCGGAATCAGAGATGGGGAATCAGAGGCAGCGAATCAGAATCAGAAGCGGGGAATCAGAGGCCGGGAATCAGAGGCCGGGAATCAGATGCTGGGAATAAGAGGCCGGGAATCAGAGGTGGTGAATCAGAGTCCGGGAATCAGAGATGGGGATTCAGAGGCGGGGAATGAGATATTGAGAATCAGAGGCGGGGAATCAGAGGCGGGGAAACAGAGGTGGGGAATCAGATATGTGGAATCAGAGGTGGCGAATCAAAGGCGGTGAATCAGAGATGGGGAATCCGAGGCGGGGAATCAGAGGCAGGGAATCAAACACGGGAAATCAGAGGCGGGGAATCAGAGCTGGGGAATCAGAGGCGGGGAATTAGAGTTGGGGAATCAGAGGCAGGGAATCAGATATGGGCAAACAAGGGCAGGGAATCAGAGGCGGGGAAACAGAGGCGGGGAATCAGATATGGGGAATCAGAGGTGTGGAATCAGAGGTTGGGAATCAGAGGCAGGGAATCAGACATGGGCAAACAAGGGCAGGGAATCAGAGGCGGGGAAACAGAGGCGGGGAATCAGATATGGGGAATCAGAGGTGTGGAATCAGAGGTTGGGAATCAGAGGCAGGGAATCAGAGGCGGCGAAACAGAGGCGGGGAATCAGATATGGGGAATCAGAGGTGGCGAATCAAAGGCGGTGAAACAGAGATGGGGAATCAGGGCAGGGAATCAGAGGCAGGGAATCAAACACGGGGAATCAGAGCTGGGGAATCAGAGGCGGGGAATTAGAGTTGGGGAATCAGAGGAGGGGAATCAGAGGCGGGGAAACAGAGGCGGGGAATCAGATATGGGGAATCAGAGGTGGGGAATCAGAGGTTGGGAATCAGAGGCAGGGAATCAGAGGCGGGGAATCAGAGGCAGGGAATCAGATGTGCGGAATCGGAGATGGGTAATCAGAGGTAGGGAATCAGAGGTGGGGAATCAGAGGCGGGGAATAAGAGGCCGGGAATCAGATATGGGGAAACAGAGGTGGGGAATCAGAGGCGGGGAAACAGAGGCGGGGAATCTGATATGGGGAATCAGAGGTGGGGAATCAGAGGTTGGGAATCAGAGGCAGGGAATCAGAGGCTTGGAATCAGATGCAGGGAATCAGATGCGGGGAATCAGTGGCGGGGAATCAGAGCTGGGGAATCAGAGGTGGGGAATCAGAGTTGGGGAATCAGAGGCGGGGACTTAGATATTGGGAAACAAAGGCGGGGAATCAGAGGCGGGGAAACAGAGGCGGGGAGTCAGATATGGGGTATCAGAGGTGGGGAATCAGAGGCAGGGAATCAGATGTGCGGAATCAGAGATGGGGAATCAGAGGCAGGGAATCAGAATCAGAAGCAGGGAATCAGAGGCCGGGAATCAGAGGCCGGAATCAGATGCCGGGAATAAGAGGCCGGGAATCAGAGGTGGGGAATCAGAGTCCGGGAATCAGAGATGGGGATTCAGAGGCGGGGAATGAGATATGGGGAATCAGAGGCGGGGAATCAGAGGCGGGGAAACAGATGCGGGGAATCAGATATGGGGAATCAGAGGTGGCGAATCAAAGGCGGTGAATCAGAGATGGGGAATCAGAGGCCGGAAATCAGAGGCAGGGAATCAAACACGGGGAATCAGAGGCGGGGAATCAGAGCTGGGGAATCAGAGGTGGGGAATCAGAGTTGGGGAATCAGATTCGGGGAAGCAGAGGCAGGGAATCAGACGCGGGGATTCAGAGGCAGGGAATCATAGTTGGGAATCAGAGGCGGATAATCAGATATGGGGAAACAGAGGCGGGGAATCAGGGGCGGGGAAACAGAGGCGGGGAATCAGATATGGGGAATCGGATGCAGGGAATCAGAGTCGGGGAATCAGAGCTGGGGAATCAGAGGCGGGGAATCAGAGTTGGGGCATCAGAGGTGGGGAATTAGATATGGGGAAACAGAGGCGGGGAATCAGAGGCGTGGAAACAGAGGCGGGGAATCAGATATGGGGAATCAGAGGTGGGGAATCAGAGGCAGGTAATCAGATGTGCGGAATCAGAGATGGGGAATCAGAGGCAGGGAATCAGAATCAGAAGCGGGGAGTCAGAGGCCGGGAATCAGAGGCCTGGAATCAGATGCTGGGAATAAGAGGCCGGGAATCAGAGGCGGGGAATCAGAGGCAGGGAAACAGAGGCGGGGAGTCAGATATGGGGTATCAGAGGTGGGGAATCAGAGGCAGGGAATCAGATGTGCGGAATCAGAGATGGGGAATCAGAGGCAGGGAATCAGAATCAGAAGCAGGGAATCAGAGGCCGGGAATCAGAGGCCGGAATCAGATGCCGGGAATAAGAGGCCGGGAATCAGAGGTGGGGAATCAGAGTCCGGGAATCAGAGATGGGGATTCAGAGGCGGGGAATGAGATATGGGGAATCAGAGGCGGGGAATCAGAGGCGGGGAAACAGATGCGGGGAATCAGATATGGGGAATCAGAGGTGGCGAATCAAAGGCGGTGAATCAGAGATGGGGAATCAGAGGCCGGAAATCAGAGGCAGGGAATCAAACACGGGGAATCAGAGGCGGGGAATCAGAGCTGGGGAATCAGAGGTGGGGAATCAGAGTTGGGGAATCAGATTCGGGGAAGCAGAGGCAGGGAATCAGACGCGGGGATTCAGAGGCAGGGAATCATAGTTGGGAATCAGAGGCGGATAATCAGATATGGGGAAACAGAGGCGGGGAATCAGGGGCGGGGAAACAGAGGCGGGGAATCAGATATGGGGAATCGGATGCAGGGAATCAGAGTCGGGGAATCAGAGCTGGGGAATCAGAGGCGGGGAATCAGAGTTGGGGCATCAGAGGTGGGGAATTAGATATGGGGAAACAGAGGCGGGGAATCAGAGGCGTGGAAACAGAGGCGGGGAATCAGATATGGGGAATCAGAGGTGGGGAATCAGAGGCAGGTAATCAGATGTGCGGATTCAGAGATGGGGAATCAGAGGCAGGGAATCAGAATCAGAAGCGGGGAGTCAGAGGCCGGGAATCAGAGGCCTGGAATCAGATGCTGGGAATAAGAGGCCGGGAATCAGAGGCGGGGAATCAGAGGCAGGGAATCAGATGTGCGGAATCGGAGATGGGGAATCAGAGGCAGGGAATCAGAGGCGGGGAATCAGAGTCCGGTAATCAGATATGGGGAAACAGAGGCGGGGAATCAGGGGCGGGGAAACAGAGGCGGGGAATCAGATATGGGGAATCGGATGCAGGGAATCAGAGTCGGGGAATCAGAGCTGGGGAATCAGAGGCGGGGAATCAGAGTTGGGGCATCAGAGGTGGGGAATTAGATATGGGGAAACAGAGGCGGGGAATCAGAGGCGTGGAAACAGAGGCGGGGAATCAGATATGGGGAATCAGAGGTGGGGAATCAGAGGCAGGTAATCAGATGTGCGGAATCAGAGATGGGGAATCAGAGGCAGGGAATCAGAATCAGAAGCGGGGAGTCAGAGGCCGGGAATCAGAGGCCTGGAATCAGATGCTGGGAATAAGAGGCCGGGAATCAGAGGCGGGGAATCAGAGGCAGGGAATCAGATGTGCGGAATCGGAGATGGGGAATCAGAGGCAGGGAATCAGAGGCGGGGAATCAGAGTCCGGTAATCAGATATGGGGAAACAGAGGCGGGGAATCAGAGGCGGGGAAACAGAGGCTGGGAATCAGATATGGGGAATCAGAGGTGGGGAATCAGAGGTTGGGAATCAGAGGCAGGGAATCAGAGGCTTGGAATCAGATGCAGGGAATCAGATGCAGGGAATCAAAGGCGGGGAATCAGAGCTGGGGAATCAGAGGTTGGGAATCAGAGTTGGGGAATCAGAGGCGGGGACTTAGATATTGGGAAACAGAGGCGGGGAATCAGAGGCGGGGAAACAGAGGCGGGGAATCAGATATGGGGAATCAGAGATGGGGAATCAGAGGCAGGGAATCAGATGTGCGGAATCAGAGATGGAGAATCAAAGGCAGGGAATCAGAATCAGAAGCAGGGAATCAGAGGCCGGGAATCAGAGGCCGGAATCAGATGCCGGGAATATGAGGCTGGGAATCAGAGGTGGGGAATCAGAGTCCGGGAATTAGAGATGGGGAATCAGAGGCGGGGAATGAGATATGGGGAATCAGAGGCGGGGAATCAGAGGCGGGGAAACAGAGGCGAGGAATCAGATATGGGGAATCAGAGGTGGCGAATCAAAGGCGGTGAATCAGAGATGGGGAATCAGAGGCGGGGAATCAGAGGCAGGGAATCAAACACGGGGAATCAGAGGCGGGGAATCAGAGCTGGGGAATCAGAGGCGGGGAATCAGAGTTGGGGAATCAGAGGCGGGGAATCAGAGCTTGGGAATCAGAGGTGGGGATCAGAGTCGGGGAATCAGAGGCAGGGAATCAGAGCTTGGGAATCAGAGGTGGGGATCAGAGTCGGGGAATCAGAGGCAGGGAATCAGATGTGCGGAATCCGAGATGGGGAATCAGAGGTGGGGAATCAGAGGCTGTGAATCAGAGATGGGGATTCAGAGGCTGGGAATCAGACGGGGGGAATCAAAGGCGGGGAATCAGAGCTGGGGAATCCGAGGCAGGGAATCAGAGTTGGGGATTCAGAGGCGGGGAATCAGATATGGGGAAACAGAAGCGGGGAATCAGAGGCGGGCAAACAGAGGCGGGGAATTAGATATGGGGAATCAGAGGTGGGGAATCAGAGGTGGTGAATCAGAGATGGGGAATCACAGGCGGGGAATCAGAGGCAGGGAATAGAACGCGGGGAATCAGAGGCAGGGAATCAGAGTTGGGGCATCAGAGGTTGGGAATTAGATATGGGGAAACAGAGGCGGGGAATCAGAGGCGGGGAAACAGAGGCGGGAAATCAGATATGGGGAATCAGAGGTGGGGAATCAGAGGCAGGGAATCAGATGTGCGGAATCAGAGATGGGGAATCAGAGGCAGCGAATCAGAATCAGAAGCGGGGAATCAGATGCCGGGAATCAGAGGCCGGGAATCAGATGCTGGGAATAAGAGGACGGGAATCAGAGGTGGGGAATCAGAGTCCGGGAATCAGAGATGGGGATTCAGAGGCGGGGAATGAGATATGGAGAATCAGAGGCGGGGAATCAGAGGCGGGGAAACAGAGGTGGGGAATCAGATATGTGGAATCAGAGGTGGCGAATCAAAGGCGGTGAATCAGAGATGGGGAATCAGAGGCGGGGAATCAGAGGCAGGGAATCAAACACGGGAAATCAGAGGTGGGGAATCAGAGCTGGGGAATCAGAGGCGGGGAATTAGAGTTGGGGAATCAGAGGCAGGGAATCAGATATGGGCAAACAAGGGCAGGGAATCAGAGGCGGGGAAACAGAGGCGGGGAATCAGATATGGGGAATCAGAGGTGTGGAATCAGAGGTTGGGAATCAGAGGCAGGGAATCAGACATGGGCAAACAAGGGCAGGGAATCAGAGGCGGGGAAACAGAGGCGGGGAATCAGATATGGGGAATCAGAGGTGTGGAATCAGAGGTTGGGAATCAGAGGCAGGGAATCAGAGGCGGCGAAACAGAGGCGGGGAATCAGATATGGGGAATCAGAGGTGGCGAATCAAAGGCGGTGAAACAGAGATGGGGAATCAGGGCAGGGAATCAGAGGCAGGGAATCAAACACGGGGAATCAGAGCTGGGGAATCAGAGGCGGGGAATTAGAGTTGGGGAATCAGAGGAGGGGAATCAGAGGCGGGGAAACAGAGGCGGGGAATCAGATATGGGGAATCAGAGGTGGGGAATCAGAGGTTGGGAATCAGAGGCAGGGAATCAGAGGCGGGGAATCAGAGGCAGGGAATCAGATGTGCGGAATCGGAGATGGGTAATCAGAGGTAGGGAATCAGAGGTGGGGAATCAGAGGCGGGGAATAAGAGGCCGGGAATCAGATATGGGGAAACAGAGGTGGGGAATCAGAGGCGGGGAAACAGAGGCGGGGAATCAGATATGGGGAATCAGAGGTGGGGAATCAGAGGTTGGGAATCAGAGGCAGGGAATCAGAGGCTTGGAATCAGATGCAGGGAATCAGATGCGGGGAATCAGAGGCGGGGAATCAGAGCTGGGGAATCAGAGGTGGGGAATCAGAGTTGGGGAATCAGAGGCGGGGACTTAGATATTGGGAAACAAAGGCGGGGAATCAGAGGCGGGGAAACAGAGGCGGGGAGTCAGATATGGGGTATCAGAGGTGGGGAATCAGAGGCAGGGAATCAGATGTGCGGAATCAGAGATGGGGAATCAGAGGCAGGGAATCAGAATCAGAAGCAGGGAATCAGAGGCCGGGAATCAGAGGCCGGAATCAGATGCCGGGAATAAGAGGCCGGGAATCAGAGGTGGGGAATCAGAGTCCGGGAATCAGAGATGGGGATTCAGAGGCGGGGAATGAGATATGGGGAATCAGAGGCGGGGAATCAGAGGCGGGGAAACAGATGCGGGGAATCAGATATGGGTAATCAGAGGTGGCGAATCAAAGGCGGTGAATCAGAGATGGGGAATCAGAGGCCGGAAATCAGAGGCAGGGAATCAAACACGGGGAATCAGAGGCGGGGAATCAGAGCTGGGGAATCAGAGGTGGGGAATCAGAGTTGGGGAATCAGATTCGGGGAAGCAGAGGCAGGGAATCAGACGCGGGGATTCAGAGGCAGGGAATCATAGTTGGGAATCAGAGGCGGATAATCAGATATGGGGAAACAGAGGCGGGGAATCAGGGGCGGGGAAACAGAGGCGGGGAATCAGATATGGGGAATCGGATGCAGGGAATCAGAGTCGGGGAATCAGAGCTGGGGAATCAGAGGCGGGGAATCAGAGTTGGGGCATCAGAGGTGGGAAATTAGATATGGGGAAACAGAGGCGGGGAATCAGAGGCGTGGAAACAGAGGCGGGGAATCAGATATGGGGAATCAGAGGTGGGGAATCAGAGGCAGGTAATCAGATGTGCGGAATCAGAGATGGGGAATCAGAGGCAGGGAATCAGAATCAGAAGCGGGGAGTCAGAGGCCGGGAATCAGAGGCCTGGAATCAGATGCTGGGAATAAGAGGCCGGGAATCAGAGGTGGGGAATCAGAGTCCGGGAATCAGAGATGGGGAGTCAGAGGCGGGGAATGAGATATGGAGAATCAGAGGCGGGGAATCAGACGCGGGGAAACAGAGGTGGGGAATCAGATATGGGGAATCAGAGGTGGCGAATCAAAGGCGGTGAATCAGAGATGGGGAATCAGAGGCGGGGAATCAGAGGCAGGGAATCAAACACGGGGAATCAGAGGCGGGGAATCAGAGCTGGGGAATCAGAGGCTGGGAATCAAAGTTGGGGAATCAGAGTCAGGGAATCAGATATGGGGAAACAGGGGCGGGGAATCAGAGGCGGGGAAACAGAGGCGGGGAATCAGATATGGGGAATCAGAGGCGGGGAATTAGAGTTGGGGAATCAGAGCTGGGGAATCAGAGGCTGGGAATCAAAGTTGTGGAATCAGAGGCAGAGAATCAGATATGGGGAAACCGGGGCGGGGAATCAGAGGCGGGGAAACAGAGGCGGGGAATCAGATATGGGGAATCAGAGGCGGGGAATTAGAGTTGGGGAATCAGAGGCGGGGAATCAGAGGTGGGGAAACAGAGGAGGTGAATCAAACACGGGGAATCAGAGGCGGGGAATCAGAGGCGGGGAATCAGAGGCAGGGAATCAGATGTGCGGAATCGGAGATTGGGAATCAGAGGCAGGGAATCAGAGGCGGGGAATCAGAGGCGGGGAATCAGAGGCCGGGAATCAGATATGGGGAAACAGAGGCGGGGAATCAGAGGCGGGGAAACAGAGGCTGGGAATCAGATATGGGGAATCAGAGGTGGGGAATCAGAGGTTGGGAATCAGAGGCAGGGAATCAGAGGCTTGGAATCAGATGCAGGTAATCAGATGCGGGGATTCAAAGGCGGGGAATCAGAGCTGGGGAATCAGAGGTGGGGAATCAGAGGCGGGGAATCAGATATGGGGAATCAGAGATGGGGAATCAGAGGCAGGGAATCAGATGTGCAGAATCAGAGATGCGGAATCAAAGGCAGGGAATCAGAATCAGAAGCAGGGAATCAGAGGCCGGGAATCAGAGGCCGGAATCAGATGACGGGAATAAGAGGCCGGGAATCAGAGGTGGGGAATCAGAGTCCGGGAATCAGAGATGGGGATTCAGAGGCGGGGAATGAGATATGGGGAATCAGAGGCGGGGAATCAGAGGCGGGGAAACAGAGGCGGGGAATCAGATATGGGGAATCAGAGGTGGCGAATCAAAGGCGGTGAATCAGAGATGGGGAATCAGAGGCCGGGAATCAGAGGCAGGGAATCAAACACAGGGAATCAGAGGCGGGGAATCAGAGCTGGTGAATCAGAGGCTGGGAATCAAAGTTGGGGAATCAGAGGCAGGGAATCAGATATGGGGAAACAGGGGCGGGGAATGAGAGGCGGGGAAACAGAGGCGGGGAATCAGATATGGGGAATCAGAGGCGGGGAATTAGAGTTGGGGAATCAGAGGCGGGGAATCAGAGGCGGGGAAACAGAGGCGGGGAATCAAACACGGGGAATCAGAGGTGGGGAATCAGAGTCCGGGAATCAGAGATGGGGATTCAGAGGCGGGGAATGAGACATGGAGAATCAGAGGCGGGGAATCAGAGGCGGGGAAACAGAGGTGGGGAATCAGATATGGGGAATCAGAGGTGGCGAATCAAAGGCGTTGAATCAGAGATGGGGAATCAGAGGCGGGGAATCAGAGGCAGGGAATCAAACACGGGGAATAAGAGGCGGGGAATCAGAGCTGGGGAATCAGAGGCTGGGAATCAAAGTTGTGGAATCAGAGGCAGAGAATCAGATATGGGGAAACAGGGGCGGGGAATCAGAGGCGGGGAAACAGAGGCGGGGAATCAGATATGGGGAATCAGAGGCGGGGAATTAGAGTTGGGGAATCAGAGGCGGGGAATCAGAGGTGGGGAAACAGAGGCGGGGAATCAGAGGTTGGGAATCAGAGGCAGGGAATCAGAGGCGGGGAATCAGAGGCGGGGAATCAGAGGCAGGGAATCAGATGTGCGGAATCGGAGATTGGGAATCAGAGGCAGGGAATCAGAGGCGGGGAATCAGAGGCGGGGAATCAGAGGCCGGGAATCAGATATGGGGAAACAGAGGCGGGGAATCAGAGGCGGGGAAACAGAGGCTGGGAATCAGATATGGGGAATCAGAGGTGGGGAATCAGAGGTTGGGAATCAGAGGCAGGGAATCAGAGGCTTGGAATCAGATGCAGGGAATCAGATGCGGGGATTCAAAGGCGGGGAATCAGAGCTGGGGAATCAGAGGTGGGGAATCAGAGTTGGGGAATCAGAGGCGGGGACTTAGATATTGGGAAACAGAGGCGGGGAATCAGAGGCGGGGAAACAGAGGCGGGGAATCAGATATGGGGAATCAGAGATGGGGAATCAGAGGCAGGGAATCAGATGTGCGGAATCAGAGATGGGGAATCAAAGGCAGGGAATCAGAATCAGAAGCAGGGAATCAGAGGCCGGGAATCAGAGGCCGGAATCAGATGCCGGGAATAAGAGGCCGGGAATCAGAGGTGGGGAATCAGAGTCCGGGAATCAGAGATGGGGATTCAGAGGCGGGGAATGAGATATGGGGAATCAGAGGCGGGGAATCAGAGGCGGGGAAACAGAGGCGGGGAATCAGAGATGGGGAATCAGAGGCCGGGAAGCAGAGGCAGGGAATCAAACACAGGGAATCAGAGGCGGGGAATCAGAGCTGGGGAATCAGAGGCGGGGAATCAGAGTTGGGGAATCAGAGGCGGGGAATCAGACGCAGGGAATCAATATGGGAAATCAGAGGTGGCGAATGAGTGGTTGGGAATCAGAGGAAGGGAATCAGAGGCGAGGAATCAGAGCTGGGGAATCAGAGGCGGGGAATCAGAATTGGGGAATCAGAGATGGGGAATTAGAGATGGGGAATCAGAGGCGGGGAATCAGACGCGGGGAAACAGAGGTGGTGAATCAGAGATGTGGAATCAGAGGCGGGGAATCAGAGGCAGGGAATCAGACGCGGGGAATCAGAGGCGGGGAATCATAGCTGGCGAATCAGAGGCGGGGAATGAGATATGGGGATTCAGAGGTGGGGAATCAGAGGCGGGGAAACAGTGGCGAGGAATCAGATAAGGGGAATCAGAGGTGGCGAATCAAAGGCGGTGAATCAGAGATGGGGAATCAGAGGCGGGGAATCAGAGGCAGGGGATCAAACACGGGGAATCAGAGGCGGGGAATCAGAGCTGGGTAATCAGAGGCGGGGAATCAGAGTTGGGGAATCAGAGGCGGGGAATCAGAGATGGGGAATCAGAGGTGGGGAATCAGAGTCGGGGAATCAGAGGCAGGGAATCGGATGTGCGGAATCAGAGATGGGGAATCAGAGGTGGGGAATCAGAGGCGGTGAATCTGAGATGGGGAATCAGAGGCGGGGAATCAGAGGCAGGTTATCAGACACGGGGATTCAGAGGCTGGGAATCAGACGGGGGGAATCAAAGGCGGGGAATTGAAGCTGGGGATTCAGAGGCAGGGAATCAGAGTTGGGGATTCAGAGGCGGGGAATCAGATATGGGGAAACAGAGGCGGGGAATCAGAGGTGGGCAAACAGAGGCGGGGAATTAGATATGGGGAATCAGTGGTGGGGAATCAGAGGTGGTGAATCAGAGATGGGGAATCACAGGCGGGGAATCAGAGGCAGGGAATAGAACGCGGGGAATCAGAGGCAGGGAATCAGAGCTGGTGAATCAGAGGCGGGGAATCATAGTTGGGAATCAGAGGCGGGGAATCAGATATGGGGAAACAGAGGCGGGGAATCAGGGGCGGGGAAACAGAGGCGTGGAATCAGATATGGGGAATCGGATGCGGGGAATCAGAGGCGGGGAATCAGAGCTGGGGAATCAGAGGCGGGGAATCAGAGTTGGGGCATCAGAGGTGGGGAATTAGATATGGGGAAACAGAGGCGGGGAATCAGAGGCGTGGAAACAGAGGCGGGGAATCAGATATGGGGAATCAGAGGTGGGGAATCAGAGGCAGGTAATCAGATGTGCGGAATCAGAGATGGGGAATCAGAGGCAGGGAATCAGAATCAGAAGCGGGGAGTCAGAGGCCGGGAATCAGAGGCCTGGAATCAGTTGCTGGGAATAAGAGGCCGAGAATCAGAGGTGGGGAATCAGAGTCCGGGAATCAGAGATGGGGATTCAGAGGCGGGGAATGAGATATGGAGAATCAGAGGCGGGGAATCAGAGGCGGGGAAACAGAGGTGGGGAATCAGATATGGGGAATCAGAGGTGGCGAATCAAAGGCGGTGAATCAGAGATGGGGAATCAGAGGCGGGGAATCAGAGGCAGGGAATCAAACACGGGGAATCAGAGGCGGGGAATCAGAGCTGGGGAATCAGAGGCTGGGAATCAAAGTTGTGGAATCAGAGGCAGAGAATCAGATATGGGGAAACAGGGGCGGGGAATCAGAGGCGGGGAAACAGAGGCGGGGAATCAGATATGGGGAATCAAAGTCGGGGAATTAGAGTTGGGGAATCAGAGGCGGGGAATCAGAGGTGGGGAAACAGAGGCGGGGAATCAAACACGGGGAATCAGAGGTGGGGAATCAGAGGTTGGGAATCAGAGGCAGGGAATCAGAGGCGGGGAATCAGAGGCGGGGAATCAGAGGCAGGGAATCAGATGTGCGGAATCGGAGATTGGGAATCAGAGGCAGGGAATCAGAGGCGGGGAATCAGAGGCGGGGAATCAGAGGCCGGGAATCAGATATGGGGAAACAGAGGCGGGGAATCAGAGGCGGGGAAACAGAGGCTGGGAATCAGATATGGGGAATCAGAGGTGGGGAATCAGAGGTTGGGAATCAGAGGCAGGGAATCAGAGGCTTGGAATCAGATGCAGGGAATCAGATGCGGGGATTCAAAGGCGGGGAATCAGAGCTGGGGAATCAGAGGAGGGGAATCAGAGTTGGGGAATCAGAGGCGGGGACTTAGATATTGGGAAACAGAGGCGGGGAATCAGAGGCGGGGAAACAGAGGCGGGGAATCAGATATGGGGAATCAGAGATGGGGAATCAGAGGCAGGGAATCAGATGTGCGGAATCAGAGATGGGGAATCAAAGGCAGGGAATCAGAATCAGAAGCAGGGAATCAGAGGCCGGGAATCAGAGGCCGGAATCAGATGCCGGGAATAAGAGGCCGGGAATCAGATATGGGGAATCAGAGGCGGGGAATTAGAGTTGGGGAATCAGAGGCGGGGAATCAGAGGTGGGGAAACAGAGGAGGTGAATCAAACACGGGGAATCAGAGGCGGGGAATCAGAGGCGGGGAATCAGAGGCAGGGAATCAGATGTGCGGAATCGGAGATTGGGAATCAGAGGCAGGGAATCAGAGGCGGGGAATCAGAGGCGGGGAATCAGAGGCCGGGAATCAGATATGGGGAAACAGAGGCGGGGAATCAGAGGCGGGGAAACAGAGGCTGGGAATCAGATATGGGGAATCAGAGGTGGGGAATCAGAGGTTGGGAATCAGAGGCAGGGAATCAGAGGCTTGGAATCAGATGCAGGGAATCAGATGCGGGGATTCAAAGGCGGGGAATCAGAGCTGGGGAATCAGAGGTGGGGAATCAGAGGCGGGGAATCAGATATGGGGAATCAGAGATGGGGAATCAGAGGCAGGGAATCAGATGTGCGGAATCAGAGATGGGGAATCAAAGGCAGGGAATCAGAATCAGAAGCAGGGAATCAGAGGCCGGGAATCAGAGGCCGGAATCAGATGACGGGAATAAGAGGCCGGGAATCAGAGGTGGGGAATAAGAGTCCGGGAATCAGAGATGGGGATTCAGAGGCGGGGAATGAGATATGGGGAATCAGAGGCGGGGAATCAGAGGCGGGGAAACAGAGGCGGGGAATCAGATATGGGGAATCAGAGGTGGCGAATCAAAGGCGGTGAATCAGAGATGGGGAATCAGAGGCCGGGAATCAGAGGCAGGGAATCAAACACAGGGAATCAGAGGCGGGGAATCAGAGCTGGTGAATCAGAGGCTGGGAATCAAAGTTGGGGAATCAGAGGCAGGGAATCAGATATGGGGAAACAGGGGCGGGGAATGAGAGGCGGGGAAACAGAGGCGGGGAATCAGATATGGGGAATCAGAGGCGGGGAATTAGAGTTGGGGAATCAGAGGCGGGGAATCAGAGGCGGGGAAACAGAGGCGGGGAATCAAACACGGGGAATCAGAGGTGGGGAATCAGAGTACGGGAATCAGAGATGGGGATTCAGAGGCGGGGAATGAGACATGGAGAATCAGAGGCGGGGAATCAGAGGCGGGGAAACAGAGGTGGGGAATCAGATATGGGGAATCAGAGGTGGCGAATCAAAGGCGGTGAATCAGAGATGGGGAATCAGAGGCGGGGAATCAGAGGCAGGGAATCAAACACGGGGAATAAGAGGCGGGGAATCAGAGCTGGGGAATCAGAGGCTGGGAATCAAAGTTGTGGAATCAGAGGCAGAGAATCAGATGTGCGGAATCGGAGATTGGGAATCAGAGGCAGGGAATCAGAGGCGGGGAATCAGAGGCGGGGAATCAGAGGCCGGGAATCAGATATGGGGAAACAGAGGCGGGGAATCAGAGGCGGGGAAACAGAGGCTGGGAATCAGATATGGGGAATCAGAGGTGGGGAATCAGAGGTTGGGAATCAGAGGCAGGGAATCAGAGGCTTGGAATCAGATGCAGGGAATCAGATGCGGGGATTCAAAGGCGGGGAATCAGAGCTGGGGAATCAGAGGAGGGGAATCAGAGTTGGGGAATCAGAGGCGGGGACTTAGATATTGGGAAACAGAGGCGGGGAATCAGAGGCGGGGAAACAGAGGCGGGGAATCAGATATGGGGAATCAGAGATGGGGAATCAGAGGCAGGGAATCAGATGTGCGGAATCAGAGATGGGGAATCAAAGGCAGGGAATCAGAATCAGAAGCAGGGAATCAGAGGCCGGGAATCAGAGGCCGGAATCAGATGCCGGGAATAAGAGGCCGGGAATCAGAGGTGGGGAATCAGAGTCCGGGAATCAGAGATGGGGATTCAGAGGCGGGGAATGAGATATGGGGAATCAGAGGCGGGGAATCAGAGGCGGGGAAACAGAGGCGGGGAATCAGATATGGGGAATCAGAGGTGGCGAATCAAAGGCGGTGAATCAGAGATGGGGAATCAGAGGCCGGGAATCAGAGGCAGGGAATCAAACACAGGGAATCAGAGGCGGGGAATCAGAGCTGGTGAATCAGAGGCTGGGAATCAAAGTTGGGGAATCAGAGGCAGGGAATCAGATATGGGGAAACAGGGGCGGGGAATGAGAGGCGGGGAAACAGAGGTGGGGAATCAGATATGGGGAATCAGAGGCGGGGAATTAGAGTTGGGGAATCAGAGGCGGGGAATCAGAGGCGGGGAAACAGAGGCGGGGAATCAAACACGGGGAATCAGAGGTGGGGAATCAGAGTCCGGGAATCAGAGATGGGGATTCAGAGGCGGGGAATGAGATATGGAGAATCAGAGGCGGGGAATCAGAGGCGGGGAAACAGAGGTGGGGAATCAGATATGGGGAATCAGAGGTGGCGAATCAAAGGCGGTGAATCAGAGATGGGGAATCAGAGGCGGGGAATCAGAGGCAGGGAATCAAACACGGGGAATCAGAGGCGGGGATACAGAGCTGGGGAATCAGAGGCTGGGAATCAAAGTTGTGGAATCAGAGGCAGAGAATCAGATATGGGGAAACAGGGGCGGGGAATCAGAGGCGGGGAAACAGAGGCGGGGAATCAGATATGGGGAATCAGAGGCGGGGAATTAGAGTTGGGGAATCAGAGGCGGGGAATCAGAGGTGGGGAAACAGAGGCGGGGAATCAAACACGGGGAATCAGAGGTGGGGATTCAGAGGTTGGGAATCAGAGGCAGGGAATCAGAGGCGGGGAATCAGAGGCGGGGAATCAGAGGCAGGGAATCAGATGTGCGGAATCGGAGATTGGGAATCAGAGGCAGGGAATCAGAGGCGGGGAATCAGAGGCGGGGAATCAGAGGCCGGGAATCGGATATGGGGAAACAGAGGCGGGGAATCAGAGGCGGGGAAACAGAGGCTGGGAATCAGATATGGGGAATCAGAGGTGGGGAATCAGAGGTTGGGAATCAGAGGCAGGGAATCAGAGGCTTGGAATCAGATGCAGGGAATCAGATGCGGGGATTCAAAGGCGGGGAATCAGAGCTGGGGAATCAGAGGTGGGGAATCAGAGTTGGGGAATCAGAGGCGGGGACTTAGATATTGGGAAACAGAGGCGGGGTATCAGAGGCGGGGAAACAGAGGCGGGGAATCAGATATGGGGAATCAGAGATGGGGAATCAGAGGCAGGGAATCAGATGTGCGGAATCAGAGATGGGGAATCAAAGGCAGGGAATCAGATTCAGAAGCAGGGAATCAGAGGCCGGGAATCAGAGGCCGGAATCAGATGCCGGGAATAAGAGGACGGGAATCAGAGGTGGGGAATCAGAGTCCGGGAATCAGAGATGGGGATTCAGAGGCGGGGAATGAGATATGGGGAATCAGAGGCGGGGAATCAGAGGCGGGGAAACAGAGGCGGGGAATCAGATATGGGGAATCAGAGGTGGCGAATCAAAGGCGGTGAATCAGAGATAGGGAATCAGAGGCCGTGAATCAGAGGCAGGGAATCAAACACAGGGAATCAGAGGCGGGGAATCAGAGCTGGTGAATCAGAGGCTGGGAATCAAAGTTGGGGATTCAGAGGCAGGGAATCAGAGTTGGGGATTCAGAGGCGGGGAATCAGATATGGGGAAACAGAGGCGGGGAATCAGAGGTGGGCAAACAGAGGCGGGGAATTAGATATGGGGAATCAGTGGTGGGGAATCAGAGGTGGTGAATCAGAGATGGGGAATCACAGGCGGGGAATCAGAGGCAGGGAATAGAACGCGGGGAAACAGAGGCGTGGAATCAGATATGGGGAATCGGATGCGGTGAATCAGAGGCGGGGAATCAGAGCTGGGGAATCAGAGGCGGGGAATCAGAGTTGGGGCATCAGAGGTGGGGAAGTAGATATGGGGAAACAGAGGCGGGGAATCAGAGGCGAGGAAACAGAGGCGGGGAATCAGATATAGGGAATCAGAGGTGGGGAATCAGAGGCAGGTAATCAGATGTGCGGAATCAGAGATGGGGAATCAGAGGCAGGGAATCAGAATCAGAAGCGGGGAGTCAGAGGCCGGGAATCAGAGGCCTGGAATCAGTTGCTGGGAATAAGAGGCCGAGAATCAGAGGTGGGGAATCAGAGTCCGGGAATCAGAGATGGGGATACAGAGGCGGGGAATGAGATATGGAGAATCAGAGGCGGGGAATCAGAGGCGGGGAAACAGAGGTGGGGAATCAGATATGGGGAATCAGAGGTGGCGAATCAAAGGCGGTGAATCAGAGATGGGGAATCAGAGGCGGGGAATCAGAGGCAGGGAATCAAACACGGGGAATCAGAGGCGGGGAATCAGAGCTGGGGAATCAGAGGCTGGGAATCAAAGTTGTGGAATCAGAGGCAGAGAATCAGATATGGGGAAACAGGGGCGGGGAATCAGAGGCGGGGAAACAGAGGCGGGGAATCAGATATGGGGAATCAGAGTCGGGGAATTAGAGTTGGGGAATCAGAGGCGGGGAATCAGAGGTGGGGAAACAGAGGCGGGGAATCAAACACGGGGAATCAGAGGTGGGGAATCAGAGGTTGGGAATCAGAGGCAGGGAATCAGAGGCGGGGAATCAGAGGCGGGGAATCAGAGGCAGGGAATCAGATGTGCGGAATCGGAGATTGGGAATCAGAGGCAGGGAATCAGAGGCGGGGAATCAGAGGCGGGGAATCAGAGGCCGGGAATCAGATATGGGGAAACAGAGGCGGGGAATCAGAGGCGGGGAAACAGAGGCTGGGAATCAGATATGGGGAATCAGAGGTGGGGAATCAGAGGTTGGGAATCAGAGGCAGGGAATCAGAGGCTTGGAATCAGATGCAGGGAATCAGATGCGGGGATTCAAAGGCGGGGAATCAGAGCTGGGGAATCAGAGGTGGGGAATCAGAGTTGGGGAATCAGAGGCGGGGACTTAGATATTGGGAAACAGAGGCGGGGAATCAGAGGCGGGGAAACAGAGGCGGGGAATCAGATATGGGGAATCAGAGATGGGGAATCAGAGGCAGGGAATCAGATGTGCGGAATCAGAGATGGGGAATCAAAGGCAGGGAATCAGAATCAGAAGCAGGGAATCAGAGGCCGGGAATCAGAGGCCGGAATCAGATGCCGGGAATAAGAGGCCGGGAATCAGAGGTGGGGAATCAGAGTCCGGGAATCAGAGATGGGGATTCAGAGGCGGGGAATGAGATATGGGGAATCAGAGGCGGGGAATCAGAGGCGGGGAAACAGAGGCGGGGAATCAGATATGGGGAATCAGAGGTGGCGAATCAAAGGCGGTGAATCAGAGATTGGGAATCAGAGGCAGGGAATCAGAGGCGGGGAATCAGAGGCCGGGAATCAGAGGCAGGGAATCAAACACAGGGAATCAGAGGCGGGGAATCAGAGCTGGTGAATCAGAGGCTGGGAATCAAAGTTGGGGAATCAGAGGCAGGGAATCAGATATGGGGAAACAGGGGCGGGGAATGAGAGGCGGGGAAACAGAGGCGGGGAATCAGATATGGGGAATCAGAGGCGGGGAATTAGAGTTGGGGAATCAGAGGCGGGGAATCAAAGGCGGGGAAACAGAGGCGGGGAATCAAACACGGGGAATCAGAGGTGGGGAATCAGAGTCCGGGAATCAGAGATGGGGATTCAGAGGCGGGGAATGAGATATGGAGAATCAGAGGCGGGGAATCAGAGGCGGGGAAACAGAGGTGGGGAATCAGATATGGGGAATCAGAGGTGGCGAATCAAAGGCGGTGAATCAGAGATGGGGAATCAGAGGCGGGGAATCAGAGGCAGGGAATCAAACACGGGGAATCAGAGGCGGGGAATCAGAGCTGGGGAATCAGAGGCTGGGAATCAAAGTTGTGGAATCAGAGGCAGAGAATCAGATATGGGGAAACAGGGGTGGGGAATCAGAGGCGGGGAAACAGAGGCGGGGAATCAGATATGGGGAATCAGAGGCGGGGAATTAGAGTTGGGGAATCAGAGGCGGGGAATCAGAGGTGGGGAAACAGAGGCGGGGAATCAAACACGGGGAATCAGAGGTGGGGAATCAGAGGTTGGGAATCAGAGGCAGGGAATCAGAGGCGGGGAATCAGAGGCGGGGAATCAGAGGCAGGGAATCAGATGTGCGGAATCGGAGATTGGGAATCAGAGGCAGGGAATCAGAGGCGGGGAATCAGAGGCCGGGAATCAGAGGCCGGGAATCGGATATGGGGAAACAGAGGCGGGGAATCAGAGGCGGGGAAACAGAGGCTGGGAATCAGATATGGGGAATCAGAGGTGGGGAATCAGAGGTTGGGAATCAGAGGCAGGGAATCAGAGGCTTGGAATCAGATGCAGGGAATCAGATGCGGGGATTCAAAGGCGGGGAATCAGAGCTGGGGAATCAGAGGTGGGGAATCAGAGTTGGGGAATCAGAGGCGGGGACTTAGATATTGGGAAACAGAGGCGGGTATCAGAGGCGGGGAAACAGAGGCGGGGAATCAGATATGGGGAATCAGAGATGGGGAATCAGAGGCAGGGAATCAGATGTGCGGAATCAGAGATGGGGAATCAAAGGCAGGGAATCAGAATCAGAAGCAGGGAATCAGAGGCCGGGAATCAGAGGCCGGAATCAGATGCCGGGAATAAGAGGCCGGGAATCAGAGGTGGGGAATCAGAGTCCGGGAATCAGAGATGGGGATTCAGAGGCGGGGAATGAGATATGGGGAATCAGAGGCGGGGAATCAGAGGCGGGGAAACAGAGGCGGGGAATCAGATATGGGGAATCAGAGGTGGCGAATCAAAGGCGGTGAATCAGAGATAGGGAATCAGAGGCCGTGAATCAGAGGCAGGGAATCAAACACAGGGAATCAGAGGCGGGGAATCAGAGCTGGTGAATCAGAGGCTGGGAATCAAAGTTGGGGAATCAGAGGCAGGGAATCAGATATGTGGAAACAGGGGCGGGGAATGAGAGGCGGGGAAACAGAGGCGGGGAATCAGATATGGGGAATCAGAGGCGGGGAATTAGAGTTGGGGAATCAGAGGCGGGGAATCAGAGGCGGGGAAACAGAGGCGGGGAATCAAGCACGGGGAATCAGAGGTGGGGAATCAGAGGTTGGGAATCAGAGGCAGGGAATCAGAGGCGGGGAATCAGAGGCGGGGAATCAGAGGCAGGGAATCAGATGTGCGGAATCGGAGATGGGGAATCAGAGGCAGGGAATCAGAGGCGGGGAATCAGAGTCCGGTAATCAGATATGGGGAAACAGAGGCGGGGAATCAGAGGCGGGGAAACAGAGGCTGGGAATCAGATATGGGGAATCAGAGGTGGGGAATCAGAGGTTGGGAATCAGAGGCAGGGAATCAGAGGCTTGGAATCAGATGCAGGGAATCAGATGCAGGGAATCAGAGGCGGGGAATCAGAGCTGGGGAATCAGAGGTTGGGAATCAGAGTTGGGGAATCAGAGGCGGGGACTTAGATATTGGGAAACAGAGGCGGGGAATCAGAGGCGGGGAAACAGAGGCGGGGAATCAGATATGGGGAATCAGAGATGGGGAATCAGAGGCAGGGAATCAGATGTGCGGAATCAGAGATGGAGAATCAAAGGCAGGGAATCAGAATCAGAAGCAGGGAATCAGAGGCCGGGAATCAGAGGCCGGAATCAGATGCTGGGAATTAGAGATGGGGAATCAGAGGCGGGGAATGAGATATGGGGAATCAGAGGCTGGGAATCAGAGGCGGGGAAACAGAGGCGAGGAATCAGATATGGGGAATCAGAGGTGGTGAATCAAAGGCGGTGAATCAGAGATGGGGAATCAGAGGCGGGGAATCAGAGGAAGGGAATCAAACACGGGGAATCAGAGGCGGGGAATCAGAGCTGGGGAATCAGAGGCGGGGAATCAGAGTTGGGGAATCAGAGGCGGGGAATCAGAGCTTGGGAATCAGAGGTGGGGATCAGAGTCGGGGAATCAGAGGCAGGGAATCAGATGTGCGGAATCCGAGATGGGGAATCAGAGGTGGGGAAACAGAGGCTGTGAATCAGAGATGGGGAATCAGAGGCAGGGAATCAGAGGCAGGAAATCAGACACGGGGATTCAGAGGCTGGGAATCAGACGGGGGGAATCAAAGGCGGGGAATCAGAGCTGGGGAATCCGAGGCAGGGAATCAGAGTTGGGGATTCAGAGGCGGGGAATCAGATATGGGGAAACAGAGGCGGGGAATCAGAGGCGGGCAAACAGAGGCGGGGAATTAGATATTGGGAATCAGAGGTGGGGAATCAGAGGTGGTGAATCAGAGATGGGGAATCACAGGCGGGGAATCAGAGGCAGGGAATAGAACGCGGGGAATCAGAGGCAGGGAATCAGAGTTGGGGCATCAGAGGTTGGGAATTAGATATGGGGAAACAGAGGCGGGGAATCAGAGGCGGGGAAACAGAGGCGGGAAATCAGATATGGGGAATCAGAGGTGGGGAATCAGAGGCAGGGAATCAGATGTGCGGAATCAGAGATGGGGAATCAGAGGCAGCGAATCAGAATCAGAAGCGGGGAATCAGAGGCCGGGAATCAGAGGCCGGGAATCAGATGCTGGGAATAAGGGGCCGGGAATCAGAGGTGGGGAATCAGAGTCCGGGAATCAGAGATGGGGATTCAGAGGCGGGGAATGAGATATGGAGAATCAGAGGCGGGGAATCAGAGGCGGGGAAACAGAGGTGGGGAATCAGATATGTGGAATCAGAGGTGGCGAATCAAAGGCGGTGAATCAGAGATGGGGAATCAGAGGCGGGGAATCAGAGGCAGGGAATCAAACACGGGAAATCAGAGGCGGGGAATCAGAGCTGGGGAATCAGAGGCGGGGAATTAGAGTTGGGGAATCAGAGGCAGGGAATCAGATATGGGCAAACAAGGGCAGGGAATCAGAGGCGGGGAAACAGAGGCGGGGAATCAGATATGGGGAATCAGAGGTGTGGAATCAGAGGTTGGGAATCAGAGGCAGGGAATCAGATATGGGCAAACAAGGGCAGGGAATCAGAGGCGGGGAAACAGAGGCGGGGAATCAGATATGGGGAATCAGAGGTGTCGAATCAGAGGTTGGGAATCAGAGGCAGGGAATCAGAGGCGGCGAAACAGAGGCGGGGAATCAGACATGGGGAATCAGAGGTGGCGAATCAAAGGCGGTGAAACAGAGATGGGGAATCAGGGCAGGGAATCAGAGGCAGGGAATCAAACACGGGGAATCAGAGCTGGGGAATCAGAGGCGGGGAATTAGAGTTGGGGAATCAGAGGAGGGGAATCAGAGGCGGGGAAACAGAGGCGGGGAATCAGATATGGGGAATCAGAGGTGGGGAATCAGAGGTTGGGAATCAGAGGCAGGGAATCAGAGGCGGGGAATCAGAGGCAGGGAATCAGATGTGCGGAATCGGAGATGGGTAATCAGAGGTAGGGAATCAGAGGTGGGGAATCAGAGGCGGGGAATAAGAGGCCGGGAATCAGATATGGGGAATCAGAGGCGGGGAATCAGAGCTGGGGAATCAGAGGCTGGGAATCAAAGTTGTGGAATCAGAGGCAGAGAATCAGATATGGGGAAACAGGGGCGGGGAATCAGAGGCGGGGAAACAGAGGCGGGGAATCAGATATGGGGAATCAGAGGCGGGGAATTAGAGTTGGGGAATCAGAGGCGGGGAATCAGAGGTGGGGAAACAGAGGCGGGGAATCAAACACGGGGAATCAGAGGTGGGGAATCAGAGGTTGGGAATCAGAGGCAGGGAATCAGAGGCGGGGAATCAGAGGCGGGGAATCAGAGGCAGGGAATCAGATGGGCGGAATCGGAGATTGGGAATCAGAGGCAGGGAATCAGAGGCGGGGAATCAGAGGCGGGGAATCAGAGGCCGGGAATCGGATATGGGGAAACAGAGGCGGGGAATCAGAGGCGGGGAAACAGAGGCTGGGAATCAGATATGGGGAATCAGAGGTGGGGAATCAGAGGTTGGGAATCAGAGGCAGGGAATCAGAGGCTTGGAATCAGATGCAGGGAATCAGATGCGGGGATTCAAAGGCGGGGAATCAGAGCTGGGGAATCAGAGGTGGGGAATCAGAGTTGGGGAATCAGAGGCGGGGACTTAGATATTGGGAAACAGAGGCGGGGTATCAGAGGCGGGGAAACAGAGGCGGGGAATCAGATATGGGGAATCAGAGATGGGGAATCAGAGGCAGGGAATCAGATGTGCGGAATCAGAGATGGGGAATCAAAGGCAGGGAATCAGAATCAGAAGCAGGGAATCAGAGGCCGGGAATCAGAGGCCGGAATCAGATGCCGGGAATAAGAGGCCGGGAATCAGAGGTGGGGAATCAGAGTCCGGGAATCAGAGATGGGGATTCAGAGGCGGGGAATGAGATATGGGGAATCAGAGGCGGGGAATCAGAGGCGGGGAAACAGAGGCGGGGAATCAGATATGAGGAATCAGAGGTGGCGAATCAAAGGCGGTGAATCAGAGATAGGGAATCAGAGGCCGTGAATCAGAGGCAGGGAATCAAACACAGGGAATCAGAGGCGGGGAATCAGAGCTGGTGAATCAGAGGCTGGGAATCAAAGTTGGGGAATCAGAGGCAGGGAATCAGATATGTGGAAACAGGGGCGGGGAATGAGAGGCGGGGAAACAGAGGCGGGGAATCAGATATGGGGAATCAGAGGCGGGGAATTAGAGTTGGGGAATCAGAGGCGGGGAATCAGAGGCGGGGAAACAGAGGCGGGGAATCAAGCACGGGGAATCAGAGGTGGGGAATCAGAGGTTGGGAATCAGAGGCAGGGAATCAGAGGCGGGGAATCAGAGGCGGGGAATCAGAGGCAGGGAATCAGATGTGCGGAATCGGAGATGGGGAATCAGAGGCAGGGAATCAGAGGCGGGGAATCAGAGTCCGGTAATCAGATATGGGGAAACAGAGGCGGGGAATCAGAGGCGGGGAAACAGAGGCTGGGAATCAGATATGGGGAATCAGAGGTGGGGAATCAGAGGTTGGGAATCAGAGGCAGGGAATCAGAGGCTTGGAATCAGATGCAGGGAATCAGATGCAGGGAATCAGAGGCGGGGAATCAGAGCTGGGGAATCAGAGGTTGGGAATCAGAGTTGGGGAATCAGAGGCGGGGACTTAGATATTGGGAAACAGAGGCGGGGAATCAGAGGCGGGGAAACAGAGGCGGGGAATCAGATATGGGGAATCAGAGGTGGCGAATCAAAGGCGGTGAATCAGAGATGGGGAATCAGAGGCGGGGAATCAGAGGCAGGGAATCAAACACGGGGAATCAGAGGCGGGGAATCAGAGCTGGGGAATCAGAGGCGGGGAATCAGAGTTGGGGAATCAGAGGCGGGGAATCAGAGCTTGGGAATCAGAGGTGGGGATCAGAGTCGGGGAATCAGAGGCAGGGAATCAGATGTGCGGAATCCGAGATGGGGAATCAGAGGTGGGGAAACAGAGGCTGTGAATCAGAGATGGGGAATCAGAGGCGGGGAATCAGAGGCAGGAAATCAGACACGGGGATTCAGAGGCTGGGAATCAGACGGGGGGAATCAAAGGCGGGGAATCAGAGCTGGGGAATCCGAGGCAGGGAATCAGAGTTGGGGATTCAGAGGCGGGGAATCAGATATGGGGAAACAGAGGCGGGGAATCAGAGGCGGGCAAACAGAGGCGGGGAATTAGATATGGGGAATCAGAGGTGGGGAATCAGAGGTGGTGAATCAGAGATGGGGAATCACAGGCGGGGAATCAGAGGCAGGGAATAGAACGCGGGGAATCAGAGGCAGGGAATCAGAGTTGGGGCATCAGAGGTTGGGAATTAGATATGGGGAAACAGAGGCGGGGAATCAGAGGCGGCGAAACAGAGGCGGGAAATCAGATATGGGGAATCAGAGGTGGGGAATCAGAGGCAGGGAATCAGATGTGCGGAATCAGAGATGGGGAATCAGAGGCAGCGAATCAGAATCAGAAGCGGGGAATCAGAGGCCGGGAATCAGAGGCCGGGAATCAGATGCTGGGAATAAGGGGCCGGGAATCAGAGGTGGGGAATCAGAGTCCGGGAATCAGAGATGGGGATTCAGAGGCGGGGAATGAGATATGGAGAATCAGAGGCGGGGAATCAGAGGCGGGGAAACAGAGGTGGGGAATCAGATATGTGGAATCAGAGGTGGCGAATCAAAGGCGGTGAATCAGAGATGGGGAATCAGAGGCGGGGAATCAGAGGCAGGGAATCAAACACGGGAAATCAGAGGCGGGGAATCAGAGCTGGGGAATCAGAGGCGGGGATTTAGAGTTGGGGAATCAGAGGCAGGGAATCAGATATGGGGAATCAGAGGTGTGGAATCAGAGGTTGGGAATCAGAGGCAGGGAATCAGATATGGGCAAACAATGGCAGGGAATCAGAGGAGGGGAAACAGAGGCGGGGAATCAGATATGGGGAATCAGAGGTGTGGAATCAGAGGTTGGGAATCAGAGGCAGGGAATCAGAGGCGGCGAAACAGAGGCGGGGAATCAGATATGGGGAATCAGAGGTGGCGAATCAAAGGCGGTGAAACAGAGATGGGGAATCAGGGCAGGGAATCAGAGGCAGGGAATCAAACACGGGGAATCAGAGCTGGGGAATCAGAGGCGGGGAATTAGAGTTGGGGAATCAGAGGAGGGGAATCAGAGGCGGGGAAACAGAGGCGGGGAATCAGATATGGGGAATCAGAGGTGGGGAATCAGAGGTTGGGAATCAGAGGCAGGGAATCAGAGGCGGGGAATCAGAGGCAGGGAATCAGATGTGCGGAATCGGAGATGGGTAATCAGAGGTAGGGAATCAGAGGTGGGGAATCAGAGGCGGGGAATAAGAGGCCGGGAATCAGATATGGGGAAACAGAGGTGGGGAATCAGAGGCGGGGAAACAGAGGCGGGGAATCAGATATGTGGAATCAGAGGTGGGGAATCAGAGGTTGGGAATCAGAGGCAGGGAATCAGAGGCTTGGAATCAGATGCAGGGAATCAGATGCGGGGAATCAGAGGCGGGGAATCAGAGCTGGGGAATCAGAGGTGGGGAATCAGAGTTGGGGAATCAGAGGCGGGGACTTAGATATTGGGAAACAAAGGCGGGGAATCAGAGGCGGGGAAACAGAGGCGGGGAGTCAGATATGGGGTATCAGAGGTGGGGAATCAGAGGCAGGGAATCAGATGTGCGGAATCAGAGATGGGGAATCAGAGGCAGGGAATCAGAATCAGAAGCAGGGAATCAGAGGCCGGGAATCAGAGGCCGGAATCAGATGCCGGGAATAAGAGGCCGGGAATCAGAGGTGGGGAATCAGAGTCCGGGAATCAGAGATGGGGATTCAGAGGCGGGGAATGAGATATGGGGAATCAGAGGCGGGGAATCAGAGGCGGGGAAACAGATGCGGGGAATCAGATATGGGGAATCAGAGGTGGCGAATCAAAGGCGGTGAATCAGAGATGGGGAATCAGAGGCCGGAAATCAGAGGCAGGGAATCAAACACGGGGAATCAGAGGCGGGGAATCAGAGCTGGGGAATCAGAGGTGGGGAATCAGAGTTGGGGAATCAGATTCGGGGAAGCAGAGGCAGGGAATCAGACGCGGGGATTCAGAGGCAGGGAATCATAGTTGGGAATCAGAGGCGGATAATCAGATATGGGGAAACAGAGGCGGGGAATCAGGGGCGGGGAAACAGAGGCGGGGAATCAGATATGGGGAATCGGATGCAGGGAATCAGAGTCGGGGAATCAGAGCTGGGGAATCAGAGGCGGGGAATCAGAGTTGGGGCATCAGAGGTGGGGAATTAGATATGGGGAAACAGAGGCGGGGAATCAGAGGCGTGGAAACAGAGGCGGGGAATCAGATATGGGGAATCAGAGGTGGGGAATCAGAGGCAGGTAATCAGATGTGCGGAATCAGAGATGGGGAATCAGAGGCAGGGAATCAGAATCAGAAGCGGGGAGTCAGAGGCCGGGAATCAGAGGCCTGGAATCAGATGCTGGGAATAAGAGGCCGGGAATCAGATGTGGGGAATCAGAGTCCGGGAATCAGAGATGGGGAGTCAGAGGCGGGGAATGAGATATGGAGAATCAGAGGCGGGGAATCAGACGCGGGGAAACAGAGGTGGGGAATCAGATATGGGGAATCAGAGGTGGCGAATCAAAGGCGGTGAATCAGAGATGGGGAATCAGAGGCGGGGAATCAGAGGCAGGGAATCAAACACGGGGAATCAGAGGCGGGGAATCAGAGCTGGGGAATCAGAGGCTGGGAATCAAAGTTGGGGAATCAGAGTCAGGGAATCAGATATGGGGAAACAGGGGCGGGGAATCAGAGGCGGGGAAACAGAGGCGGGGAATCAGATATGGGGAATCAGAGGCGGGGAATTAGAGTTGGGGAATCAGAGCTGGGGAATCAGAGGCTGGGAATCAAAGTTGTGGAATCAGAGGCAGAGAATCAGATATGGGGAAACCGGGGCGGGGAATCAGAGGCGGGGAAACAGAGGCGGGGAATCAGATATGTGGAATCAGAGGTGGGGAATCAGAGGTTGGGAATCAGAGGCAGGGAATCAGAGGCTTGGAATCAGATGCAGGGAATCAGATGCGGGGAATCAGAGGCGGGGAATCAGAGCTGGGGAATCAGAGGTGGGGAATCAGAGTTGGGGAATCAGAGGCGGGGACTTAGATATTGGGAAACAAAGGCGGGGAATCAGAGGCGGGGAAACAGAGGCGGGGAGTCAGATATGGGGTATCAGAGGTGGGGAATCAGAGGCAGGGAATCAGATGTGCGGAATCAGAGATGGGGAATCAGAGGCAGGGAATCAGAATCAGAAGCAGGGAATCAGAGGCCGGGAATCAGAGGCCGGAATCAGATGCCGGGAATAAGAGGCCGGGAATCAGAGGTGGGGAATCAGAGTCCGGGAATCAGAGATGGGGATTCAGAGGCGGGGAATGAGATATGGGGAATCAGAGGCGGGGAATCAGAGGCGGGGAAACAGATGCGGGGAATCAGATATGGGGAATCAGAGGTGGCGAATCAAAGGCGGTGAATCAGAGATGGGGAATCAGAGGCCGGAAATCAGAGGCAGGGAATCAAACACGGGGAATCAGAGGCGGGGAATCAGAGCTGGGGAATCAGAGGTGGGTAATCAGAGTTGGGGAATCAGATTCG
This sequence comes from Narcine bancroftii, assembly GCF_036971445.1. Lineage (NCBI taxonomy): Eukaryota > Metazoa > Chordata > Chondrichthyes > Torpediniformes > Narcinidae > Narcine > Narcine bancroftii. The sequence continues at coordinate 108,733,999 of NC_091475.1, forward strand.
GGGAAGCAGAGGCAGGGAATCAGACGCGGGGATTCAGAGGCAGGGAATCATAGTTGGGAATCAGAGGCGGATAATCAGATATGGGGAAACAGAGGCGGGGAATCAGGGGCGGGGAAACAGAGGCGGGGAATCAGATATGGGGAATCGGATGCAGGGAATCAGAGTCGGGGAATCAGAGCTGGGGAATCAGAGGCGGGGAATCAGAGTTGGGGCATCAGAGGTGGGGAATTAGATATGGGGAAACAGAGGCGGGGAATCAGAGGCGTGGAAACAGAGGCGGGGAATCAGATATGGGGAATCAGAGGTGGGGAATCAGAGGCAGGTAATCAGATGTGCGGAATCAGAGAAGGGGAATCAGAGGCAGGGAATCAGAATCAGAAGCGGGGAGTCAGAGGCCGGGAATCAGAGGCCTGGAATCAGATGCTGGGAATAAGAGGCCGGGAATCAGATGTGGGGAATCAGAGTCCGGGAATCAGAGATGGGGAGTCAGAGGCGGGGAATGAGATATGGAGAATCAGAGGCGGGGAATCAGACGCGGGGAAACAGAGGTGGGGAATCAGATATGGGGAATCAGAGGTGGCGAATCAAAGGCGGTGAATCAGAGATGGGGAATCAGAGGCGGGGAATCAGAGGCAGGGAATCAAACACGGGGAATCAGAGGCGGGGAATCAGAGCTGGGGAATCAGAGGCTGGGAATCAAAGTTGGGGAATCAGAGTCAGGGAATCAGATATGGGGAAACAGGGGCGGGGAATCAGAGGCGTGGAAACAGAGGCGGGGAATCAGATATGGGGAATCAGAGGCGGGGAATTAGAGTTGGGGAATCAGAGCTGGGGAATCAGAGGCTGGGAATCAAAGTTGTGGAATCAGAGGCAGAGAATCAGATATGGGGAAACCGGGGCGGGGAATCAGAGGCGGGGAAACAGAGGCGGGGAATCAGATATGGGGAATCAGAGGCGGGGAATTAGAGTTGGGGAATCAGAGGCGGGGAATCAGAGGTGGGGAAACAGAGGCGGTGAATCAAACACGGGGAATCAGAGGCGGGGAATCAGAGGCGGGGAATCAGAGGCAGGGAATCAGATGTGCGGAATCGGAGATTGGGAATCAGAGGCAGGGAATCAGAGGCGGGGAATCAGAGGCGGGGAATCAGAGGCCGGGAATCAGATATGGGGAAACAGAGGCGGGGAATCAGAGGCGGGGAAACAGAGGCTGGGAATCAGATATGGGGAATCAGATGTGGGGAATCAGAGGTTGGGAATCAGAGGCAGGGAATCAGAGGCTTGGAATCAGATGCAGGGAATCAGATGCGGGGATTCAAATGCGGGGAATCAGAGCTGGGGAATCAGAGGTGGGGAATCAGAGTTGGGGAATCAGAGGCGGGGACTTAGATATTGGGAAACAGAGGCGGGGAATCAGAGGCGGGGAAACAGAGGCGGGGAATCAGATATGGGGAATCAGAGATGGGGAATCAGAGGCAGGGAATCAGATGTGCGGAATCAGAGATGGGGAATCAAACGCAGGGAATCAGAATCAGAAGCAGGGAATCAGAGGCCGGGAATCAGAGGCCGGAATCAGATGACGGGAATAAGAGGCCGGGAATCAGAGGTGGGGAATCAGAGTCCGGGAATCAGAGATGGCGATTCAGAGGCGGGGAATGAGATATGGGGAATCAGAGGCGGGGAATCAGAGGCGGGGAAACAGAGGCGGGGAATCAGATATGGGGAATCAGAGGTGGCGAATCAAAGGCGGTGAATCAGAGATGGGGAATCAGAGGCCGGGAATCAGAGGCAGGGAATCAAACACAGGGAATCAGAGGCGGGGAATCAGAGCTGGTGAATCAGAGGCTGGGAATCAAAGTTGGGGAATCAGAGGCAGGGAATCAGATATGGGGAAACAGGGGCGGGGAATGAGAGGCGGGGAAACAGAGGCGGGGAATCAGATATGGGGAATCAGAGGCGGGGAATTAGAGTTGGGGAATCAGAGGCGGGGAATCAGAGGCGGGGAAACAGAGGCGGGGAATCAAACACGGGGAATCAGAGGTGGGGAATCAGAGTCCGGGAATCAGAGATGGGGATTCAGAGGCGGGGAATGAGATATGGAGAATCAGAGGCGGGGAATCAGAGGCGGGGAAACAAAGGTGGGGAATCAGATATGGGGAATCAGAGGTGGCGAATCAAAGGCGGTGAATCAGAGATGGGGAATCAGAGGCGGGGAATCAGAGGCAGGGAATCAAACACGGGGAATCAGAGGCGGGGAATCAGAGCTGGGGAATCAGAGGCTGGGAATCAAAGTTGTGGAATCAGAGGCAGAGAATCAGATATGGGGAAACAGGGGCGGGGAATCAGAGGCGGGGAAACAGAGGCGGGGAATCAGATATGGGGAATCAGAGGCGTGGAATTAGAGTTGGGGAATCAGAGGCGGGGAATCAGAGGTGGGGAAACAGAGGCGGGGAATCAGAGGTTGGGAATCAGAGGCAGGGAATCAGAGGCGGGGAATCAGAGGCGGGGAATCAGAGGCAGGGAATCAGATGTGCGGAATCGGAGATTGGGAATCAGAGGCAGGGAATCAGAGGCGGGGAATCAGAGGCGGGGAATCAGAGGCCGGGAATCAGATATGGGGAAACAGAGGCGGGGAATCAGAGGCGGGGAAACAGAGGCTGGGAATCAGATATGGGGAATCAGAGGTGGGGAATCAGAGGTTGGGAATCAGAGGCAGGGAATCAGAGGCTTGGAATCAGATGCAGGGAATCAGATGCGGGGATTCAAAGGCGGGGAATCAGAGCTGGGGAATCAGAGGTGGGGAATCAGAGTTGGGGAATCAGAGGCGGGGACTTAGATATTGGGAAACAGAGGCGGGGAATCAGAGGCGGGGAAACAGAGGTGGGGAATCAGATATGGGGAATCAGAGATGGGGAATCAGAGGCAGGGAATCAGATGTGCGGAATCAGAGATGGGGAATCAAAGGCAGGGAATCAGAATCAGAAGCAGGGAATCAGAGGCCGGGAATCAGAGGCCGGAATCAGATGCCGGGAATAAGAGGCCGGGAATCAGAGGTGGGGAATCAGAGTCCGGGAATCAGAGATGGGGATTCAGAGGCGGGGAATGAGATATGGGGAATCAGAGGCGGGGAATCAGAGGCGGGGAAACAGAGGCGGGGAATCAGATATGGGGAATCAGAGGTGGCGAATCAAAGGCGGTGAATCAGAGATGGGGAATCAGAGGCCGGGAATCAGAGGCAGGGAATCAAACACAGGGAATCAGAGGCGGGGAATCAGAGCTGGGGAATCAGAGGCGGGGAATCAGAATTGGGGAATCAGAGATGGGGAATTTGAGATGGGGAATCAGAGGCGGGGAATCAGACGCGGGTAAACAGAGGTGGTGAATCAGAGATGTGGAATCAGAGGCGGGGAATCAGAGGCAGGGAATCAGACGCGGGGAATCAGAGGCGGGGAATCATAGCTGGCGAATCAGAGGCGGGGAATGAGATATGGGGAATCAGAGGTGGGGAATCAGAGGCGGGGAAACAGTGGCGAGGAATCAGATAAGGGGAATCAGAGGTGGCGAATCAAAGGCGGTGAATCAGAGATGGGGAATCAGAGGCGGGGAATCAGAGGCAGGGGATCAAACACGGGGAATCAGAGGCGGGGAATCAGAGCTGGGTAATCAGAAGCGGGGAATCAGAGTTGGGGAATCAGAGGCGGGGAATCAGAGATGGGGAATCAGAGGTGGGGAATCAGAGTCGGGGAATCAGAGGCAGGGAATCGGATGTGCGGAATCAGAGATGGGGAATCAGAGGTGGGGAATCAGAGGCGGTGAATCTGAGATGGGGAATCAGAGGCGGGGAATCAGAGGCAGGTTATCAGACACGGGGATTCAGAGGCTGGGAATCAGACGGGGGGAATCAAAGGCGGGGAATTGAAGCTGGGGATTCAGAGGCAGGGAATCAGAGTTGGGGATTCAGAGGCGGGGAATCAGATATGGGGAAACAGAGGCGGGGAATCAGAGGTGGGCAAACAGAGGCGGGGAATTAGATATGGGGAATCAGTGGTGGGGAATCAGAGGTGGTGAATCAGAGATGGGGAATCACAGGCGGGGAATCAGAGGCAGGGAATAGAAAGCGGGGAATCAGAGGCAGGGAATCAGAGCTGGGGAATCAGAGGCGGGGAATCATAGTTGGGAATCAGAGGCGGGGAATCAGATATGGGGAAACAGAGGCGGGGAATCAGGGGCGGGGAAACAGAGGCGTGGAATCAGATATGGGGAATCGGATGCGGGGAATCAGAGGCGGGGAATCAGAGCTGGGGAATCAGAGGCGGGGAATCAGAGTTGGGGCATCAGAGGTGGGGAATTAGATATGGGGAAACAGAGGCGGGGAATCAGAGGCGTGGAAACAGAGGCGGGGAATCAGATATGGGGAATCAGAGGTGGGGAATCAGAGGCAGGTAATCAGATGTGCGGAATCAGAGATGGGGAATCAGAGGCAGGGAATCAGAATCAGAAGCGGGGAGTCAGAGGCCGGGAATCAGAGGCCTGGAATCAGTTGCTGGGAATAAGAGGCCGAGAATCAGAGGTGGGGAATCAGAGTCCGGGAATCAGAGATGGGGATTCAGAGGCGGGGAATGAGATATGGAGAATCAGAGGCGGGGAATCAGAGGCGGGGAAACAGAGGTGGGGAATCAGATATGGGGAATCAGAGGTGGCGAATCAAAGGCGGTGAATCAGAGATGGGGAATCAGAGGCGGGGAATCAGAGGCAGGGAATCAAACACGGGGAATCAGAGGCGGGGAATCAGAGCTGGGGAATCAGAGGCTGGGAATCAAAGTTGTGGAATCAGAGGCAGAGAATCAGATATGGGGAAACAGGGGCGGGGAATCAGAGGCGGGGAAACAGAGGCGGGGAATCAGATATGGGGAATCAGAGTCGGGGAATTAGAGTTGGGGAATCAGAGGCGGGGAATCAGAGGTGGGGAAACAGAGGCGGGGAATCAAACACGGGTAATCAGAGGTGGGGAATCAGAGGTTGGGAATCAGAGGCAGGGAATCAGAGGCGGGGAATCAGAGGCGGGGAATCAGAGGCAGGGAATCAGATGTGCGGAATCGGAGATTGGGAATCAGAGGCAGGGAATCAGAGGCGGGGAATCAGAGGCGGGGAATCAGAGGCCGGGAATCAGATATGGGGAAACAGAGGCGGGGAATCAGAGGCGGGGAAACAGAGGCTGGGAATCAGATATGGGGAATCAGAGGTGGGGAATCAGAGGTTGGGAATCAGAGGCAGGGAATCAGAGGCTTGGAATCAGATGCAGGGAATCAGATGCGGGGATTCAAAGGCGGGGAATCAGAGCTGGGGAATCAGAGGTGGGGAATCAGAGTTGGGGAATCAGAGGCGGGGACTTAGATATTGGGAAACAGAGGCGGGGAATCAGAGGCGGGGAAACAGAGGCGGGGAATCAGATATGGGGAATCAGAGATGGGGAATCAGAGGCAGGGAATCAGATGTGCGGAATCAGAGATGGGGAATCAAAGGCAGGGAATCAGAATCAGAAGCAGGGAATCAGAGGCCGGGAATCAGAGGCCGGAATCAGATGCCGGGAATAAGAGGCCGGGAATCAGAGGTGGGGAATCAGAGAGCGGGAATCAGAGATGGGGATTCAGAGGCGGGGAATGAGATATGGGGAATCAGAGGCGGGGAATCAGAGGCGGGGAAACAGAGGCGGGGAATCAGATATGGGGAATCAGAGGTGGCGAATCAAAGGCGGTGAATCAGAGATGGGGAATCAGAGGCCGGGAATCAGAGGCAGGGAATCAAACACAGGGAATCAGAGGCGGGGAATCAGAGCTGGTGAATCAGAGGCTGGGAATCAAAGTTGGGGAATCAGAGGCAGGGAATCAGATATGGGGAAACAGGGGCGGGGAATGAGAGGCGGGGAAACAGAGGCGGGGAATCAGATATGGGGAATCAGAGGCGGGGAATTAGAGTTGGGGAATCAGAGGCGGGGAATCAGAGGCGGGGAAACAGAGGCGGGGAATCAAACACGGGGAATCAGAGGTGGGGAATCAGAGTCCGGGAATCAGAGATGGGGATTCAGAGGCGGGGAATGAGATATGGAGAATCAGAGGCGGGGAATCAGAGGCGGGGAAACAGAGGTGGGGAATCAGATATGGGGAATCAGAGGTGGCGAATCAAAGGCGGTGAATCAGAGATGGGGAATCAGAGGCGGGGAATCAGAGGCAGGGAATCAAACACGGGGAATCAGAGGCGGGGAATCAGAGCTGGGGAATCAGAGGCTGGGAATCAAAGTTGTGGAATCAGAGGCAGAGAATCAGATATGGGGAAACAGGGGCGGGGAATCAGAGGCGGGGAAACAGAGGCGGGGAATCAGATATGGGGAATCAGAGGCGGGGAATTAGAGTTGGGGAATCAGAGGCGAAGAATCAGAGGTGGGGAAACAGAGGCGGGGAATCAAACACGGGGAATCAGAGGTGGGGAATCAGAGGTTGGGAATCAGAGGCAGGGAATCAGAGGCGGGGAATCAGAGGCGGGGAATCAGAGGCAGGGAATCAGATGTGCGGAATCGGAGATTGGGAATCAGAGGCAGGGAATCAGAGGCGGGGAATCAGAGGCGGGGAATCAGAGGCCGGGAATCGGATATGGGGAAACAGAGGTGGGGAATCAGAGGCGGGGAAACAGAGGCTGGGAATCAGATATGGGGAATCAGAGGTGGGGAATCAGAGGTTGGGAATCAGAGGCAGGGAATCAGAGGCTTGGAATCAGATGCAGGGAATCTGATGCCGGGATTCAAAGGCGGGGAATCAGAGCTGGGGAATCAGAGGTGGGGAATCAGAGTTGGGGAATCAGAGGCGGGGACTTAGATATTGGGAAACAGAGGCGGGGAATCAGAGGCGGGGAAACAGAGGCGGGGAATCAGATATGGGGAATCAGAGATGGGGAATCAGAGGCAGGGAATCAGATGTGCGGAATCAGAGATGGGGAATCAAAGGCAGGGAATCAGAATCAGAAGCAGGGAATCAGAGGCCGGGAATCAGAGGCCGGAATCAGATGCCGGGAATAAGAGGCCGGGAATCAGAGGTGGGGAATCAGAGTCCGGGAATCAGAGATGGGGATTCAGAGGCGGGGAATGAGATATGGGGAATCAGAGGCGGGGAATCAGAGGCGGGGAAACAGAGGCGGGGAATCAGATATGGGGAATCAGAGGTGGCGAATCAAAGGCGGTGAATCAGAGATAGGGAATCAGAGGCCGTGAATCAGAGGCAGGGAATCAAACACAGGGAATCAGAGGCGAGGAATCAGAGCTGGTGAATCAGAGGCTGGGAATCAAAGTTGGGGAATCAGAGGCAGGGAATCAGATATGTGGAAACAGGGGCGGGGAATGAGAGGCGGGGAAACAGAGGCGGGGAATCAGATATGGGGAATCAGAGGCGGGGAATTAGAGTTGGGGAATCAGAGGCGGGGAATCAGAGGCGGGGAAACAGAGGCGGGGAATCAAACACGGGGAATCAGAGGTGGGGAATCAGAGGTTGGGAATCAGAGGCAGGGAATCAGAGGCGGGGAATCAGAGGCGGGGAATCAGAGGCAGGGAATCAGATGTGCGGAATCGGAGATGGGGAATCAGAGGCAGGGAATCAGAGGCGGGGAATCAGAGTCCGGTAATCAGATATGGGGAAACAGAGGCGGGGAATCAGAGGCGGGGAAACAGAGGCTGGGAATCAGATATGGGGAATCAGAGGTGGGGAATCAGAGGTTGGGAATCAGAGGCAGGGAATCAGAGGCTTGGAATCAGATGCAGGGAATCAGATGCAGGGAATCAGAGGCGGGGAATCAGAGCTGGGGAATCAGAGGTTGGGAATCAGAGTTGGGGAATCAGAGGCGGGGACTTAGATATTGGGAAACAGAGGCGGGGAATCAGAGGCGGGGAAACAGAGGCGGGGAATCAGATATGGGGAATCAGAGATGGGAAATCAGTGGCAGGGAATCAGATGTGCGGAATCAGAGATGGAGAATCAAAGGCAGGGAATCAGAATCAGAAGCAGGGAATCAGAGGCCGGGAATCAGAGGCCGGAATCAGATGCCGGGAATTAGAGATGGGGAATCAGAGGCGGGGAATGAGATATGGGGAATCAGAGGCGGGGAATCAGAGGCGGGGAAACAGAGGCGAGGAATCAGATATGGGGAATCAGAGGTGGCGAATCAAAGGCGGTGAATCAGAGATGGGGAATCAAAGGCGGGGAATCAGAGGCAGGGAACCAAACACGGGGAATCAGAGGCGGGGAATCAGAGCTGGGGAATCAGAGGCGGGGAATCAGAGTTGGGGAATCAGAGGCGGGGAATCAGAGCTTGGGAATCAGAGGTGGGGATCAGAGTCGGGGAATCAGAGGCAGGGAATCAGATGTGCGGAATCCGAGATGGGGAATCAGAGGTGGGGAATCAGAGGCTGTGAATCAGAGATGGGGAATCAGAGGCGGGGAATCAGAGGCAGGAAATCAGACACGGGGATTCAGAGGCTGGGAATCAGACGGGGGGAATCAAAGGCGGGGAATCAGAGCTGGGGAATCCGAGGCAGGGAATCAGAGTTGGGGATTCAGAGGCGGGGAATCAGATATGGGGAAACAGAGGCGGGGAATCAGAGGCGGGCAAACAGAGGCGGGGAATTAGATATGGGGAATCAGAGGTGGGGAATCAGAGGTGGTGAATCAGAGATGGGGAATCACAGGCGGGGAATCAGAGGCAGGGAATAGAACGCGGGGAATCAGAGGCAGGGAATCAGAGTTGGGGCATCAGAGGTTGGGAATTAGATATGGGGAAACAGAGGCGGGGAATCAGAGGCGGGGAAACAGAGGCGGGAAATCAGATATGGGGAATCAGAGGTGGGGAATCAGAGGCAGGGAATCAGATGTGCGGAATCAGAGATGGGGAATCAGAGGCAGCGAATCAGAATCAGAAGCGGGGAATCAGAGGCCGGGAATCAGAGGCCGGGAATCAGATGCTGGGAATAAGGGGCCGGGAATCAGAGGTGGGGAATCAGAGTCCGGGAATCAGAGATGGGGATTCAGAGGCGGGGAATGAGATATGGAGAATCAGAGGCGGGGAATCAGAGGCGGGGAAACAGAGGTGGGGAATCAGATATGTGGAATCAGAGGTGGCGAATCAAAGGCGGTGAATCAGAGATGGGGAATCAGAGGCGGGGAATCAGAGGCAGGGAATCAAACACGGGAAATCAGAGGCGGGGAATCAGAGCTGGGAAATCAGAGGCGGGGAATTAGAGTTGGGGAATCAGAGGCAGGGAATCAGATATGGGCAAACAAGGGCAGGGAATCAGAGGCGGGGAAACAGAGGCGGGGAATCAGATATGGGGAATCAGAGGTGTGGAATCAGAGGTTGGGAATCAGAGGCAGGGAATCAGATATGGGCAAACAAGGGCAGGGAATCAGAGGCGGGGAAACAGAGGCGGGGAATCAGATATGGGGAATCAGAGGTGTGGAATCAGAGGTTGGGAATCAGAGGCAGGGAATCAGAGGCGGCGAAACAGAGGCGGGGAATCAGATATAGGGAATCAGAGGTGGCGAATCAAAGGCGGTGAAACAGAGATGGGGAATCAGGGCAGGGAATCAGAGGCAGGGAATCAAACACGGGGAATCAGAGCTGGGGAATCAGAGGCGGGGAATTAGAGTTGGGGAATCAGAGGAGGGGAATCAGAGGCGGGGAAACAGAGGCGGGGAATCAGATATGGGGAATCAGAGGTGGGGAATCAGAGGTTGGGAATCAGAGGCAGGGAATCAGAGGCGGGGAATCAGAGGCAGGGAATCAGATGTGCGGAATCGGAGATGGGTAATCAGAGGTAGGGAATCAGAGGTGGGGAATCAGAGGCGGGGAATAAGAGGCCGGGAATCAGATATGGGGAAACAGAGGTGGGGAATCAGAGGCGGGGAAACAGAGGCGGGGAATCAGATATGGGGAATCAGAGGTGGGGAATCAGAGGTTGGGAATCAGAGGCAGGGAATCAGAGGCTTGGAATCAGATGCAGGGAATCAGATGCGGGGAATCAGAGGCGGGGAATCAGAGCTGGGGAATCAGAGGTGGGGAATCAGAGTTGGGGAATCAGAGGCGGGGACTTAGATATTGGGAAACAAAGGCGGGGAATCAGAGGCGGGGAAACAGAGGCGGGGAGTCAGATATGGGGTATCAGAGGTGGGGAATCAGAGGCAGGGAATCAGATGTGCGGAATCAGAGATGGGGAATCAGAGGCAGGGAATCAGAATCAGAAGCAGGGAATCAGAGGCCGGGAATCAGAGGCCGGAATCAGATGCAGGGAATAAGAGGCCGGGAATCAGAGGTGGGGAATCAGAGTCCGGGAATCAGAGATGGGGATTCAGAGGCGGGGAATGAGATATGGGGAATCAGAGGCGGGGAATCAGAGGCGGGGAAACAGATGCGGGGAATCAGATATGGGGAATCAGAGGTGGCGAATCAAAGGCGGCGAATCAGAGATGGGGAATCAGAGGCCGGAAATCAGAGGCAGGGAATCAAACACGGGGAATCAGAGGCGGGGAATCAGAGCTGGGGAATCAGAGGTGGGGAATCAGAGTTGGGGAATCAGATTCGGGGAAGCAGAGGCAGGGAATCAGACGCGGGGATTCAGAGGCAGGGAATCATAGTTGGGAATCAGAGGCGGATAATCAGATATGGGGAAACAGAGGCGGGGAATCAGGGGCGGGGAAACAGAGGCGGGGAATCAGATATGGGGAATCGGATGCAGGGAATCAGAGTCGGGGAATCAGAGCTGGGGAATCAGAGGCGGGGAATCAGAGTTGGGGCATCAGAGGTGGGGAATTAGATATGGGGAAACAGAGGCGGGGAATCAGAGGCGTGGAAACAGAGGCGGGGAATCAGATATGGGGAATCAGAGGTGGGGAATCAGAGGCAGGTAATCAGATGTGCGGAATCAGAGATGGGGAATCAGAGGCAGGGAATCAGAATCAGAAGCGGGGAGTCAGAGGCCGGGAATCAGAGGCCTGGAATCAGATGCTGGGAATAAGAGGCCGGGAATCAGAGGTGGGGAATCAGAGTCCGGGAATCAGAGATGGGGAGTCAGAGGCGGGGAATGAGATATGGAGAATCAGAGGCGGGGAATCAGACGCGGGGAAACAGAGGTGGGGAATCAGATATGGGGAATCAGAGGTGGCGAATCAAAGGCGGTGAATCAGAGATGGGGAATCAGAGGCGGGGAATCAGAGGCAGGGAATCAAACACGGGGAATCAGAGGCGGGGAATCAGAGCTGGGGAATCAGAGGCTGGGAATCAAAGTTGGGGAATCAGAGTCAGGGAATCAGATATGGGGAAACAGGGGCGGGGAATCAGAGGCAGGGAATCAGAGCTGGGGAATCAGAGGCGGGGAATCATAGTTGGGAATCAGAGGCGGGGAATCAGATATGGGGAAACAGAGGCGGGGAATCAGGGGCGGGGAAACAGAGGCGTGGAATCAGATATGGGGAATCGGATGCGGGGAATCAGAGGCGGGGAATCAGAGCTGGGGAATCAGAGGCGGGGAATCAGAGTTGGGGCATCAGAGGTGGGGAATTAGATATGGGGAAACAGAGGCGGGGAATCAGAGGCGTGGAAACAGAGGCGGGGAATCAGATATGGGGAATCAGAGGTGGGGAATCAGAGGCAGGTAATCAGATGTGCGGAATCAGAGATGGGGAATCAGAGGCAGGGAATCAGAATCAGAAGCGGGGAGTCAGAGGCCGGGAATCAGAGGCCTGGAATCAGTTGCTGGGAATAAGAGGCCGAGAATCAGAGGTGGGGAATCAGAGTCCGGGAATCAGAGATGGGGATTCAGAGGCGGGGAATGAGATATGGAGAATCAGAGGCGGGGAATCAGAGGCGGGGAAACAGAGGTGGGGAATCAGATATGGGGAATCAGAGGTGGCGAATCAAAGGCGGTGAATCAGAGATGGGGAATCAGAGGCGGGGAATCAGAGGCAGGAAATCAAACACGGGGAATCAGAGGCGGGGAATCAGAGCTGGGGAATCAGAGGCTGGGAATCAAAGTTGTGGAATCAGAGGCAGAGAATCAGATATGGGGAAACAGGGGCGGGGAATCAGAGGCGGGGAAACAGAGGCGGGGAATCAGATATGGGGAATCAGAGTCGGGGAATTAGAGTTGGGGAATCAGAGGCGGGGAATCAGAGGTGGGGAAACAGAGGCGGGGAATCAAACACGGGGAATCAGAGGTGGGGAATCAGAGGTTGGGAATCAGAGGCAGGGAATCAGAGGCGGGGAATCAGAGGCGGGGAATCAGAGGCAGGGAATCAGATGTGCGGAATCGGAGATTGGGAATCAGAGGCAGGGAATCAGAGGCGGGGAATCAGAGGCGGGGAATCAGAGGCCGGGAATCAGATATGGGGAAACAGAGGCGGGGAATCAGAGGTGGGGAAACAGAGGCTGGGAATCAGATATGGGGAATCAGAGGTGGGGAATCAGAGGTTGGGAATCAGAGGCAGGGAATCAGAGGCTTGGAATCAGATGCAGGGAATCAGATGCGGGGATTCAAAGGCGGGGAATCAGAGCTGGGGAATCAGAGGTGGGGAATCAGAGTTGGGGAATCAGAGGCGGGGACTTAGATATTGGGAAACAGAGGCGGGGAATCAGAGGCGGGGAAACAGAGGCGGGGAATCAGATATGGGGAATCAGAGATGGGGAATCAGAGGCAGGAAATCAGATGTGCGGAATCAGAGATGGGGTATCAAAGGCAGGGAATCAGAATCAGAAGCAGGGAATCAGAGGCCGGGAATCAGAGGCCGGAATCAGATGCCGGGAATAAGAGGCCGGGAATCAGAGGTGGGGAATCAGAGTCCGGGAATCAGAGATGGGGATTCAGAGGCGGGGAATCAGAGGCGGGGAAACAGAGGCGGGGAATCAAACACGGGGAATCAGAGGTGGGGAATCAGAGTCCGGGAATCAGAGATGGGGATTCAGAGGCGGGGAATGAGATATGGAGAATCAGAGGCGGGGAATCAGAGGCGGGGAAACAGAGGTGGGGAATCAGATATGGGGAATCAGAGGTGGCGAATCAAAGGCGGTGAATCAGAGATGGGGAATCAGAGGCGGGGAATCAGAGGCAGGGAATCAAACACGGGGAATCAGAGGCGGGGAATCAGAGCTGGGGAATCAGAGGCTGGGAATCAAAGTTGTGGAATCAGAGGCAGAGAATCAGATATGGGGAAACAGGGGCGGGGAATCAGAGGCGGGGAAACAGAGGCGGGGAATCAGATATGGGGAATCAGAGGCGGGGAATTAGAGTTGGGGAATCAGAGGCGAAGAATCAGAGGTGGGGAAACAGAGGCGGGGAATCAAACACGGGGAATCAGAGGTGGGGAATCAGAGGTTGGGAATCAGAGGCAGGGAATCAGAGGCGGGGAATCAGAGGCGGGGAATCAGAGGCAGGGAATCAGATGTGCGGAATCGGAGATTGGGAATCAGAGGCAGGGAATCAGAGGCGGGGAATCAGAGGCGGGGAATCAGAGGCCGGGAATCGGATATGGGGAAACAGAGGTGGGGAATCAGAGGCGGGGAAACAGAGGCTGGGAATCAGATATGGGGAATCAGAGGTGGGGAATCAGAGGTTGGGAATCAGAGGCAGGGAATCAGAGGCTTGGAATCAGATGCAGGGAATCTGATGCCGGGATTCAAAGGCGGGGAATCAGAGCTGGGGAATCAGAGGTGGGGAATCAGAGTTGGGGAATCAGAGGCGGGGACTTAGATATTGGGAAACAGAGGCGGGGAATCAGAGGCGGGGAAACAGAGGCGGGGAATCAGATATGGGGAATCAGAGATGGGGAATCAGAGGCAGGGAATCAGATGTGCGGAATCAGAGATGGGGAATCAAAGGCAGGGAATCAGAATCAGAAGCAGGGAATCAGAGGCCGGGAATCAGAGGCCTGGAATCAGATGCTGGGAATAAGAGGCCGGGAATCAGAGGTGGGGAATCAGATATGGGGAATCAGAGGTGGCGAATCAAAGGCGGTGAATCAGAGATGGGGAATCAGAGGCGGGGAATCAGAGGCAGGGAATCAAACACGGGGAATCAGAGGCGGGGAATCAGAGCTGGGGAATCAGAGGCTGGGAATCAAAGTTGTAGAATCAGAGGCAGAGAATCAGATATGGGGAAACAGGGGCAGGGAATCAGAGGCGGGGAAACAGAGGCGGGGAATCAGATATGGGGAATCAGAGTCGGGGAATTAGAGTTGGGGAATCAGAGGCGGGGAATCAGAGGTGGGGAAACAGAGGCGGGGAATCAAACACGGGGAATCAGAGGTGGGGAATCAGAGGTTGGGAATCAGAGGCAGGGAATCAGAGGCGGAGAATCAGAGGCGGGGAATCAGAGGCAGGGAATCAGATGTGCGGAATCGGAGATTGGGAATCAGAGGCAGGGAATCAGAGGCGGGGAATCAGAGGCGGGGAATCAGAGGCCGGGAATCAGATATGGGGAAACAGAGGCGGGGAATCAGAGGCGGGGAAACAGAGGCTGGGAATCAGATATGGGGAATCAGAGGTGGGGAATCAGAGGTTGGGAATCAGAGGCAGGGAATCAGAGGCTTGGAATCAGATGCAGGGAATCAGATGCGGGGATTCAAAGGCGGGGAATCAGAGCTGGGGAATCAGAGGTGGGGAATCAGAGTTGGGGAATCAGAGGCGGGGACTTAGATATTGGGAAACAGAGGCGGGGAATCAGAGGCGGGGAAACAGAGGCGGGGAATCAGATATGGGGAATCAGAGATGGGGAATCAGAGGCAGGGAATCAGATGTGCGGAATCAGAGATGGGGAATCAAAGGCAGGGAATCAGAATCAGAAGCAGGGAATCAGAGGCCGGGAATCAGAGGCCGGAATCAGATGCCGGGAATAAGAGGCCGGGAATCAGAGGTGGGGAATCAGAGTCCGGGAATCAGAGATGGGGATTCAGAGGCGGGGAATGAGATATGGGGAATCAGAGGCGGGGAATCAGAGGCGGGGAAACAGAGGCGGGGAATCAGATATGGGGAATCAGAGGTGGCGAATCAAAGGAGGTGAATCAGAGATGGGGAATCAGAGGCCGGGAATCAGAGGCAGGGAATCAAACACAGGGAATCAGAGGCGGGGAATCAGAGCTGGTGAATCAGAGGCTGGGAATCAAAGTTGGGGAATCAGAGGCAGGGAATCAGATATGGGGAAACAGGGGCGGGGAATGAGAGGCGGGGAAACAGAGGCAGGGAATCAGATATGGGGAATCAGAGGCGGGGAATTAGAGTTGGGGAATCAGAGGCGGGGAATCAGAGGCGGGGAAACAGAGGCGGGGAATCAAACACGGGGAATCAGAGGTGGGGAATCAGAGTCCGGGAATCAGAGATGGGGATTCAGAGGCGGGGAATGAGATATGGAGAATCAGAGGCGGGGAATCAGAGGCGGGGAAACAGAGGTGGGGAATCAGATATGGGGAATCAGAGGTGGCGAATCAAAGGCGGTGAATCAGAGATGGGGAATCAGAGGCGGGGAATCAGAGGCAGGGAATCAAACACGGGGAATCAGAGGCGGGGAATCAGAGCTGGGGAATCAGAGGCTGGGAATCAAAGTTGTGGAATCAGAGGCAGAGAATCAGATATGGGGAAACAGGGGCGGGGAATCAGAGGCGGGGAAACAGAGGCGGGGAATCAGATATGGGGAATCAGAGGCGGGGAATTAGAGTTGGGGAATCAGAGGCGAAGAATCAGAGGTGGGGAAACAGAGGCGGGGAATCAAACACGGGGAATCAGAGGTGGGGAATCAGAGGTTGGGAATCAGAGGCAGGGAATCAGAGGAGGGGAATCAGAGGCGGGGAATCAGAGGCAGGGAATCAGATGTGCGGAATCGGAGATTGGGAATCAGAGGCAGGGAATCAGAGGCGGGGAATCAGAGGCGGGGAATCAGAGGCCGGGAATCGGATATGGGGAAACAGAGGTGGGGAATCAGAGGCGGGGAAACAGAGGCTGGGAATCAGATATGGGGAATCAGAGGTGGGGAATCAGAGGTTGGGAATCAGAGGCAGGGAATCAGAGGCTTGGAATCAGATGCAGGGAATCTGATGCCGGGATTCAAAGGCGGGGAATCAGAGCTGGGGAATCAGAGGTGGGGAATCAGAGTTGGGGAATCAGAGGCGGGGACTTAGATATTGGGAAACAGAGGCGGGGAATCAGAGGCGGGGAAACAGAGGCGGGGAATCAGATATGGGGAATCAGAGATGGGGAATCAGAGGCAGGGAATCAGATGTGCGGAATCAGAGATGGGGAATCAAAGGCAGGGAATCAGAATCAGAAGCAGGGAATCAGAGGCCGGGAATCAGAGGCCGGAATCAGATGCCGGGAATAAGAGGCCGGGAATCAGAGGTGGGGAATCAGAGTCCGGGAATCAGAGATGGGGATTCAGAGGCGGGGAATGAGATATGGGGAATCAGAGGCGGGGAATCAGAGGCGGGGAAACAGAGGCGGGGAATCAGATATGGGGAATCAGAGGTGGCGAATCAAAGGCGGTGAATCAGAGATAGGGAATCAGAGGCCGTGAATCAGAGGCAGGGAATCAAACACAGGGAATCAGAGGCGGGGAATCAGAGCTGGTGAATCAGAGGCTGGGAATCAAAGTTGGGGAATCAGAGGCAGGGAATCAGATATGTGGAAACAGGGGCGGGGAATGAGAGGCGGGGAAACAGAGGCGGGGAATCAGATATGGGGAATCAGAGGCGGGGAATTAGAGTTGGGGAATCAGAGGCGGGGAATCAGAGGCGGGGAAACAGAGGCGGGGAATCAAACACGGGGAATCAGAGGTGGGGAATCAGAGGTTGGGAATCAGAGGCAGGGAATCAGAGGCGGGGAATCAGAGGCGGGGAATCAGAGGCAGGGAATCAGATGTGCGGAATCGGAGATGGGGAATCAGAGGCAGGGAATCAGAGGCGGGGAATCAGAGTCCGGTAATCAGATATGGGGAAACAGAGGCGGGGAATCAGAGGCGGGGAAACAGAGGCTGGGAATCAGATATGGGGAATCAGAGGTGGGGAATCAGAGGTTGGGAATCAGAGGCAGGGAATCAGAGGCTTGGAATCAGATGCAGGGAATCAGATGCAGGGAATCAGAGGCGGGGAATCAGAGCTGGGGAATCAGAGGTTGGGAATCAGAGTTGGGGAATCAGAGGCGGGGACTTAGATATTGGGAAACAGAGGCGGGGAATCAGAGGCGGGGAAACAGAGGCGGGGAATCAGATATGGGGAATCAGAGATGGGAAATCAGAGGCAGGGAATCAGATGTGCGGAATCAGAGATGGAGAATCAAAGGCAGGGAATCAGAATCAGAAGCAGGGAATCAGAGGCCGGGAATCAGAGGCCGGAATCAGATGCCGGGAATTAGAGATGGGGAATCAGAGGCGGGGAATGAGATATGGGGAATCAGAGGCGGGGAATCAGAGGCGGGGAAACAGAGGCGAGGAATCAGATATGGGGAATCAGAGGTGGCGAATCAAAGGCGGTGAATCAGAGATGGGGAATCAGAGGCGGGGAATCAGAGGCAGGGAACCAAACACGGGGAATCAGAGGCGGGGAATCAGAGCTGGGGAATCAGAGGCGGGGAATCAGAGTTGGGGAATCAGAGGCGGGGAATCAGAGCTTGGGAATCAGAGGTGGGGATCAGAGTCGGGGAATCAGAGGCAGGGAATCAGATGTGCGGAATCCGAGATGGGGAATCAGAGGTGGGGAATCAGAGGCTGTGAATCAGAGATGGGGAATCAGAGGCGGGGAATCAGAGGCAGGAAATCAGACACGGGGATTCAGAGGCTGGGAATCAGACGGGGGGAATCAAAGGCGGGGAATCAGAGCTGGGGAATCCGAGGCAGGGAATCAGAGTTGGGGATTCAGAGGCGAGGAATCAGATATGGGGAAACAGAGGCGGGGAATCAGAGGCGGGCAAACAGAGGCGGGGAATTAGATATGGGGAATCAGAGGTGGGGAATCAGAGGTGGTGAATCAGAGATGGGGAATCACAGGCGGGGAATCAGAGGCAGGGAATAGAACGCGGGGAATCAGAGGCAGGGAATCAGAGTTGGGGCATCAGAGGTTGGGAATTAGATATGGGGAAACAGAGGCGGGGAATCAGAGGCGGGGAAACAGAGGCGGGAAATCAGATATGGGGAATCAGAGGTGGCGAATCAGAGGCAGGGAATCAGATGTGCGGAATCAGAGATGGGGAATCAGAGGCAGCGAATCAGAATCAGAAGCGGGGAATCAGAGGCCGGGAATCAGAGGCCGGGAATCAGATGCTGGGAATAAGGGGCCGGGAATCAGAGGTGGGGAATCAGAGTCCGGGAATCAGAGATGGGGATTCAGAGGCGGGGAATGATATATGGAGAATCAGAGGCGGGGAATCAGAGGCGGGGAAACAGAGGTGGGGAATCAGATATGTGGAATCAGAGGTGGCGAATCAAAGGCGGTGAATCAGAGATGGGGAATCAGAGGCGGGGAATCAGAGGCAGGGAATCAAACACGGGAAATCAGAGGCGGGGAATCAGAGCTGGGAAATCAGAGGCGGGGAATTAGAGTTGGGGAATCAGAGGCAGGGAATCAGATATGGGCAAACAAGGGCAGGGAATCAGAGGCGGGGAAACAGAGGCGGGGAATCAGATATGGGGAATCAGATGTGTGGAATCAGAGGTTGGGAATCAGAGGCAGGGAATCAGATATGGGCAAACAAGGGCAGGGAATCAGAGGCGGGGAAACAGAGGCGGGGAATCAGATATGGGGAATCAGAGGTGTGGAATCAGAGGTTGGGAATCAGAGGCAGGGAATCAGAGGCGGCGAAACAGAGGCGGGGAATCAGATATAGGGAATCAGAGGTGGCGAATCAAAGGCGGTGAAACAGAGATGGGGAATCAGGGCAGGGAATCAGAGGCAGGGAATCAAACACGGGGAATCAGAGCTGGGGAATCAGAGGCGGGGAATTAGAGTTGGGGAATCAGAGGAGGGGAATCAGAGGCGGGGAAACAGAGGCGGGGAATCAGATATGGGGAATCAGAGGTGGGGAATCAGAGGTTGGGAATCAGAGGCAGGGAATCAGAGGCGGGGAATCAGAGGCAGGGAATCAGATGTGCGGAATCGGAGATGGGTAATCAGAGGTAGGGAATCAGAGGTGGGGAATCAGAGGCGGGGAATAAGAGGCCGGGAATCAGATATGGGGAAACAGAGGTGGGGAATCAGAGGCGGGGAAACAGAGGCGGGGAATCAGATATGGGGAATCAGAGGTGGGGAATCAGAGGTTGGGAATCAGAGGCAGGGAATCAGAGGCTTGGAATCAGATGCAGGGAATCAGATGCGGGGAATCAGAGGCGGGGAATCAGAGCTGGGGAATCAGAGGTGGGGAATCAGAGTTGGGGAATCAGAGGCGGGGACTTAGATATTGGGAAACAAAGGCGGGGAATCAGAGGCGGGGAAACAGAGGCGGGGAGTCAGATATGGGGTATCAGAGGTGGGGAATCAGAGGCAGGGAATCAGATGTGCGGAATCAGAGATGGGGAATCAGAGGCAGGGAATCAGAATCAGAAGCAGGGAATCAGAGGCCGGGAATCAGAGGCCGGAATCAGATGCAGGGAATAAGAGGCCGGGAATCAGAGGTGGGGAATCAGAGTCCGGGAATCAGAGATGGGGATTCAGAGGCGGGGAATGAGATATGGGGAATCAGAGGCGGGGAATCAGAGGCGGGGAAACAGATGTGGGGAATCAGATATGGGGAATCAGAGGTGGCGAATCAAAGGCGGTGAATCAGAGATGGGGAATCAGAGGCCGGAAATCAGAGGCAGGGAATCAAACACGGGGAATCAGAGGCGGGGAATCAGAGCTGGGGAATCAGAGGTGGGGAATCAGAGTTGGGGAATCAGATTCGGGGAAGCAGAGGCAGGGAATCAGACGCGGGGATTCAGAGGCAGGGAATCATAGTTGGGAATCAGAGGCGGATAATCAGATATGGGGAAACAGAGGCGGGGAATCAGGGGCGGGGAAACAGAGGCGGGGAATCAGATATGGGGAATCGGATGCAGGGAATCAGAGTCGGGGAATCAGAGCTGGGGAATCAGAGGCGGGGAATCAGAGTTGGGGCATCAGAGGTGGGGAATTAGATATGGGGAAACAGAGGCGGGGAATCAGAGGCGTGGAAACAGAGGCTGGGAATCAGATATGGGGAATCAGAGGTGGGGAATCAGAGGCAGGTAATCAGATGTGCGGAATCAGAGATGGGGAATCAGAGGCAGGGAATCAGAATCAGAAGCGGGGAGTCAGAGGCCGGGAATCAGAGGCCTGGAATCAGATGCTGGGAATAAGAGGCCGGGAATCAGAGGTGGGGAATCAGAGTCCGGGAATCAGAGATGGGGAGTCAGAGGCGGGGAATGAGATATGGAGAATCAGAGGCGGGGAATCAGACGCGGGGAAACAGAGGTGGGGAATCAGATATGGGGAATCAGAGGTGGCGAATCAAAGGCGGTGAATCAGAGATGGGGAATCAGAGGCGGGGAATCAGAGGCAGGGAATCAAACACGGGGAATCAGAGGCGGGGAATCAGAGCTGGGGAATCAGAGGCTGGGAATCAAAGTTGGGGAATCAGAGTCAGGGAATCAGATATGGGGAAACAGGGGCGGGGAATCAGAGGCAGGGAATCAGAGCTGGGGAATCAGAGGCGGGGAATCATAGTTGGGAATCAGAGGCGGGGAATCAGATATGGGGAAACAGAGGCGGGGAATCAGCGGCGGGGAAACAGAGGCGTGGAATCAGATATGGGGAATCGGATGCGGGGAATCAGAGGCGGGGAATCAGAGCTGGGGAATCAGAGGCGGGGAATCAGAGTTGGGGCATCAGAGGTGGGGAATTAGATATGGGGAAACAGAGGCGGGGAATCAGAGGCGTGGAAACAGAGGCGGGGAATCAGATATGGGGAATCAGAGGTGGGGAATCAGAGGCAGGTAATCAGATGTGCGGAATCAGAGATGGGGAATCAGAGGCAGGGAATCAGAATCAGAAGCGGGGAGTCAGAGGCCGGGAATCAGATGCCTGGAATCAGTTGCTGGGAATAAGAGGCCGAGAATCAGAGGTGGGGAATCAGAGTCCGGGAATCAGAGATGGGGATTCAGAGGCGGGGAATGAGATATGGAGAATCAGAGGCGGGGAATCAGAGGCGGGGAAACAGAGGTGTGTTTCAGATATGGGGAATCAGAGGTGGCGAATCAAAGGCGGTGAATCAGAGATGGGGAATCAGAGGCGGGGAATCAGAGGCAGGGAATCAAACACGGGGAATCAGAGGCGGGGAATCAGAGCTGGGGAATCAGAGGCTGGGAATCAAAGTTGTGGAATCAGAGGCAGAGAATCAGATATGGGGAAACAGGGGCGGGGAATCAGAGGCGGGGAAACAGAGGCGGGGAATCAGATATGGGGAATCAGAGTCGGGGAATTAGAGTTGGGGAATCAGAGGCGGGGAATCAGAGGTGGGGAAACAGAGGCGGGGAATCAAACACGGGGAATCAGAGGTGGGGAATCAGAGGTTGGGAATCAGAGGCAGGGAATCAGAGGCGGGGAATCAGAGGCGGGGAATCAGAGGCAGGGAATCAGATGTGCGGAATCGGAGATTGGGAATCAGAGGCAGGGAATCAGAGGCGGGGAATCAGAGGCGGGGAATCAGAGGCCGGGAATCAGATATGGGGAAACAGAGGCGGGGAATCAGAGGTGGGGAAACAGAGGCTGGGAATCAGATATGGGGAATCAGAGGTGGGGAATCAGAGGTTGGGAATCAGAGGCAGGGAATCAGAGGCTTGGAATCAGATGCAGGGAATCAGATGCGGGGATTCAAAGGCGGGGAATCAGAGCTGGGGAATCAGAGGTGGGGAATCAGAGTTGGGGAATCAGAGGCGGGGACTTAGATATTGGGAAACAGAGGCGGGGAATCAGAGGCGGGGAAACAGAGGCGGGGAATCAGATATGGGGAATCAGAGATGGGGAATCAGAGGCAGGGAATCAGATGTGCGGAATCAGAGATGGGGTATCAAAGGCAGGGAATCAGAATCAGAAGCAGGGAATCAGAGGCCGGGAATCAGAGGCCGGAATCAGATGCCGGGAATAAGAGGCCGGGAATCAGAGGTGGGGAATCAGAGTCCGGGAATCAGAGATGGGGATTCAGAGGCGGGGAATCAGAGGCGGGGAAACAGAGGCGGGGAATCAAACACGGGGAATCAGAGGTGGGGAATCAGAGTCCGGGAATCAGAGATGGGGATTCAGAGGCGGGGAATGAGATATGGAGAATCAGAGGCGGGGAATCAGAGGCGGGGAAACAGAGGTGGGGAATCAGATATGGGGAATCAGAGGTGGCGAATCAAAGGCGGTGAATCAGAGATGGGGAATCAGAGGCGGGGAATCAGAGGCAGGGAATCAAACACGGGGAATCAGAGGCGGGGAATCAGAGCTGGGGAATCAGAGGCTGGGAATCAAAGTTGTGGAATCAGAGGCAGAGAATCAGATATGGGGAAACAGGGGCGGGGAATCAGAGGCGGGGAAACAGAGGCGGGGAATCAGATATGGGGAATCAGAGGCGGGGAATTAGAGTTGGGGAATCAGAGGCGAAGAATCAGAGGTGGGGAAACAGAGGCGGGGAATCAAACACGGGGAATCAGAGGTGGGGAATCAGAGGTTGGGAATCAGAGGCAGGGAATCAGAGGCGGGGAATCAGAGGCGGGGAATCAGAGGCAGGGAATCAGATGTGCGGAATCGGAGATTGGGAATCAGAGGCAGGGAATCAGAGGCGGGGAATCAGAGGCGGGGAATCAGAGGCCGGGAATCGGATATGGGGAAACAGAGGTGGGGAATCAGAGGCGGGGAAACAGAGGCTGGGAATCAGATATGGGGAATCAGAGGTGGGGAATCAGAGGTTGGGAATCAGAGGCAGGGAATCAGAGGCTTGGAATCAGATGCAGGGAATCTGATGCCGGGATTCAAAGGCGGGGAATCAGAGCTGGGGAATCAGAGGTGGGGAATCAGAGTTGGGGAATCAGAGGCGGGGACTTAGATATTGGGAAACAGAGGCGGGGAATCAGAGGCGGGGAAACAGAGGCGGGGAATCAGATATGGGGAATCAGAGATGGGGAATCAGAGGCAGGGAATCAGATGTGCGGAATCAGAGATGGGGAATCAAAGGCAGGGAATCAGAATCAGAAGCAGGGAATCAGAGGCCGGGAATCAGAGGCCGGAATCAGATGCCGGGAATAAGAGGCCGGGAATCAGAGGTGGGGAATCAGAGTCCGGGAATCAGAGATGGGGATTCAGAGGCGGGGAATGAGATATGGGGAATCAGAGGCGGGGAATCAGAGGCGGGGAAACAGAGGCGGGGTATCAGATATGGGGAATCAGAGGTGGCGAATCAAAGGCGGTGAATCAGAGATAGGGAATCAGAGGCCGTGAATCAGAGGCAGGGAATCAAACACAGGGAATCAGAGGCGGGGAATCAGAGCTGGTGAATCAGAGGCTGGGAATCAAAGTTGGGGAATCAGAGGCAGGGAATCAGATATGTGGAAACAGGGGCGGGGAATGAGAGGCGGGGAAACAGAGGCGGGGAATCAGATATGGGGAATCAGAGGCGGGGAATTAGAGTTGGGGAATCAGAGGCAGGGAATCAGAGGCGGGGAAACAGAGGCGGGGAATCAAACACGGGGAATCAGAGGTGGGGAATCAGAGGTTGGGAATCAGAGGCAGGGAATCAGAGGCGGGGAATCAGAGGCGGGGAATCAGAGGCAGGGAATCAGATGTGCGGAATCGGAGATGGGGAATCAGAGGCAGGGAATCAGAGGCGGGGAATCAGAGTCCGGTAATCAGATATGGGGAAACAGAGGCGGGGAATCAGAGGCGGGGAAACAGAGGCTGGGAATCAGATATGGGGAATCAGAGGTGGGGAATCAGAGGTTGGGAATCAGAGGCAGGGAATCAGAGGCTTGGAATCAGATGCAGGGAATCAGATGCAGGGAATCAGAGGCGGGGAATCAGAGCTGGGGAATCAGAGGTTGGGAATCAGAGTTGGGGAATCAGAGGCGGGGAATGAGATATGGGGAATCAGAGGCGGGGAATCAGAGGCGGGGAAACAGAGGCGAGGAATCAGATATGGGGAATCAGAGGTGGCGAATCAAAGGCAGTGAATCAGAGATGGGGAATCAGAGGCGGGGAATCAGAGGCAGGGAATCAAACACGGGGAATCAGAGGCGGGGAATCAGAGCTGGGGAATCAGAGGCGGGGAATCAGAGTTGGGGAATCAGAGGCGGGGAATCAGAGCTTGGGAATCAGAGGTGGGGATCAGAGTCGGGGAATCAGAGGCAGGGAATCAGATGTGCGGAATCCGAGATGGGGAATCAGAGGTGGGGAATCAGAGGCTGTGAATCAGAGATGGGGAATCAGAGGCGGGGAATCAGAGGCAGGAAATCAGACACGGGGATTCAGAGTCTGGGAATCAGACGGGGGGAATCAAAGGCGGGGAATCAGAGCTGGGGAATCCGAGGCAGGGAATCAGAGTTGGGGATTCAGAGGCGGGGAATCAGATATGGGGAAACAGAGGCGGGGAATCAGAGGCGGGCAAACAGAGGCGGGGAATTAGATATGGGGAATCAGAGGTGGGGAATCAGAGGTGGTGAATCAGAGATGGGGAATCACAGGCGGGGAATCAGAGGCAGGGAATAGAACGCGGGGAATCAGAGGCAGGGAATCAGAGTTGGGGCATCAGAGGTTGGGAATTAGATATGGGGAAACAGAGGCGGGGAATCAGAGGCGGGGAAACAGAGGCGGGAAATCAGATATGGGGAATCAGAGGTGGGGAATCAGAGGCAGGGAATCAGATGTGCGGAATCAGAGATGGGGAATCAGAGGCAGCGAATCAGAATCAGAAGCGGGGAATCAGAGGCCGGGAATCAGAGGCCGGGAATCAGATGCTGGGAATAAGGGGCCGGGAATCAGAGGTGGGGAATCAGAGTCCGGGAATCAGAGATGGGGATTCAGAGGCGGGGAATGAGATATGGAGAATCAGAGGCGGGGAATCAGAGGCGGGGAAACAGAGGTGGGGAATCAGATATGTGGAATCAGAGGTGGCGAATCAAAGGCGGTGAATCAGAGATGGGGAATCAGAGGCGGGGAATCAGAGGCAGGGAATCAAACACGGGAAATCAGAGGCGGGGAATCAGAGCTGGGAAATCAGAGGCGGGGAATTAGAGTTGGGGAATCAGAGGCAGGGAATCAGATATGGGCAAACAAGGGCAGGGAATCAGAGGCGGGGAAACAGAGGCGGGGAATCAGATATGGGGAATCAGAGGTGTGGAATCAGAGGTTGGGAATCAGAGGCAGGGAATCAGATATGGGCAAACAAGGGCAGGGAATCAGAGGCGGGGAAACAGAGGCGGGGAATCAGATATGGGGAATCAGAGGTGTGGAATCAGAGGTTGGGAATCAGAGGCAGGGAATCAGAGGCGGCGAAACAGAGGCGGGGAATCAGATATAGGGAATCAGAGGTGGCGAATCAAAGGCGGTGAAACAGAGATGGGGAATCAGGGCAGGGAATCAGAGGCAGGGAATCAAACACGGGGAATCAGAGCTGGGGAATCAGAGGCGGGGAATTAGAGTTGGGGAATCAGAGGAGGTGAATCAGAGGCGGGGAAACAGAGGCGGGGAATCAGATATGGGGAATCAGAGGTGGGGAATCAGAGGTTGGGAATCAGAGGCAGGGAATCAGAGGCGGGGAATCAGAGGCAGGGAATCAGATGTGCGGAATCGGAGATGGGTAATCAGAGGTAGGGAATCAGAGGTGGGGAATCAGAGGCGGGGAATAAGAGGCCGGGAATCAGATATGGGGAAACAGAGGTGGGGAATCAGAGGCGGGGAAACAGAGGCGGGGAATCAGATATGGGGAATCAGAGGTGGGGAATCAGAGGTTGGGAATCAGAGGCAGGGAATCAGAGGCTTGGAATCAGATGCAGGGAATCAGATGCGGGGAATCAGAGGCGGGGAATCAGAGCTGGGGAATCAGAGGTGGGGAATCAGAGGCGGGGAAACAGAGGCGGGGAGTCAGATATGGGGTATCAGAGGTGGGGAATCAGAGGCAGGGAATCAGATGTGCGGAATCAGAGATGGGGAATCAGAGGCAGGGAATCAGAATCAGAAGCAGGGAATCAGAGGCCGGGAATCAGAGGCCGGAATCAGATGCCGGGAATAAGAGGCCGGGAATCAGAGGTGGGGAATCAGAGTCCGGGAATCAGAGATGGGGATTCAGAGGCGGGGAATGAGATATGGGGAATCAGAGGCGGGGAATCAGAGGCGGGGAAACAGATGCGGAGAATCAGATATGGGGAATCAGAGGTGGCGAATCAAAGGCGGTGAATCAGAGATGGGGAATCAGAGGCCGGAAATCAGAGGCAGGGAATCAAACACGGGGAATCAGAGGCGGGGAATCAGAGCTGGGGAATCAGAGGTGGGGAATCAGAGTTGGGGAATCAGATTCGGGGAAGCAGAGGCAGGGAATCAGACGCGGGGATTCAGAGGCAGGGAATCATAGTTGGGAATCAGAGGCGGATAATCAGATATGGGGAAACAGAGGCGGGGAATCAGGGGCGGGGAAACAGAGGCGTGGAATCAGATATGGGGAATCGGATGCAGGGAATCAGAGTCGGGGAATCAGAGCTGGGGAATCAGAGGCGGGGAATCAGAGTTGGGGCATCAGAGGTGGGGAATTAGATATGGGGAAACAGAGGCGGGGAATCAGAGGCGTGGAAACAGAGGCGGGGAATCAGATATGGGGAATCAGAGGTGGGGAATCAGAGGCAGGTCATCAGATGTGCGGAATCAGAGATGGGGAATCAGAGGCAGGGAATCAGAATCAGAAGCGGGGAGTCAGAGGCCGGGAATCAGAGGCCTGGAATCAGATGCTGGGAATAAGAGGCCGGGAATCAGAGGTGGGGAATCAGAGTCCGGGAATCAGAGATGGGGAGTCAGAGGCGGGGAATGAGATATGGAGAATCAGAGGCGGGGAATCAGACGCGGGGAAACAGAGGTGGGGAATCAGATATGGGGAATCAGAGGTGGCGAATCAAAGGCGGTGAATCAGAGATGGGGAATCAGAGGCGGGGAATCAGAGGCAGGGAATCAAACACGGGGAATCAGAGGCGGGGAATCAGAGCTGGGGAATCAGAGGCTGGGAATCAAAGTTGGGGAATCAGAGTCAGGGAATCAGATATGGGGAAACAGGGGCGGGGAATCAGAGGCAGGGAATCAGAGCTGGGGAATCAGAGGCGGGGAATCATAGTTGGGAATCAGAGGCGGGGAATCAGATATGGGGAAACAGAGGCGGGGAATCAGGGGCGGGGAAACAGAGGCGTGGAATCAGATATGGGGAATCGGATGCGGGGAATCAGAGGCGGGGAATCAGAGCTGGGGAATCAGAGGCGGGGAATCAGAGTTGGGGTATCAGAGGTGGGGAATTAGATATGGGGAAACAGAGGCGGGGAATCAGAGGCGTGGAAACAGAGGCGGGGAATCAGATATGGGGAATCAGAGGTGGGGAATCAGAGGCAGGTAATCAGATGTGCGGAATCAGAGATGGGGAATCAGAGGCAGGGAATCAGAATCAGAAGCGGGGAGTCAGAGGCCGGGAATCAGAGGCCTGGAATCAGTTGCTGGGAATAAGAGGCCGAGAATCAGAGGTGGGGAATCAGAGTCCGGGAATCAGAGATGGGGATTCAGAGGCGGGGAATGAGATATGGAGAATCAGAGGCGGGGAATCAGAGGCGGGGAAACAGAGGTGGGGAATCAGATATGGGGAATCAGAGGTGGCGAATCAAAGGCGGTGAATCAGAGATGGGGAAACAGAGGCGGGGTATCAGAGGCAGGGAATCAGATGCAGGGAATCAGATGTGGGGAATCAGATATGGGGAATCAGAGGCGGGGAATCAGAGGCGGGGAAACAGAGGAGTGGAATCAGATATGGGGAATCAGAGGTGGGGAATCAGGGGCGGGGTATCAGTGGCAGGGAATCAGAGGCGGGAAATCAGAGGCCGGGAATCAGAGGCGGTGAATCAGGGGCGGGGAATCAGAGGCAGGGTATCGGATGTGCGGAATCAGAGATGGGGAATCAGAGGTGGGGAATCAGAATCAGAAGCAGCGAATCAGAGGCCGGGAATTAGAAGCCGGAATCAGATGCCGGGAATAAGAGGCCGGGAATCAGAGGTTGGGAATCAGAGTCCGGTAATCAGAAATGGGGAATCAGAGGCGGGGAATGAGATATGGGGAATCAGAGGCGGGGAATCAGAGGCGGGGAAACAGAGGCGGGGAATCAGATATGGGGAATCAGAGGTGGGGAATCAGAGGTTGGGAATCAGAGGCAGGGATTCAGAGGCTGGGAATCAGATGCATGGAATCAGATGCGGGGAATCAGAGGCGGGGAATCAGAGCTGGGGAATCAGAGGTGGGGAATCAAAGTTGGGGAATCAGAGTCGGGGACTTAGATATGGGGAAACAGAGGCGGGGAATCAGAGGTGGGGAACAGAAGGCGGGGAATCAGATATGGGGAATCAGAGATGGGGAATCAGAGGCAGGGAATTAGATGTGAGGAATCAGAGATGGGGAATCAGAGGTGGGGAATCAGAATCAGAAGCAGGGAATCAGAGGCAGGGAATCAGAGTTGGGGATTCAGAGGCGGGGAATCAGATATGGGGAAACAGAGGCGGGGAATCAGAGGCGGGAAAACAGAGGCGGGGAATTAGATATGGGGAATCAGAGGTGGGGAATCAGAGGTGGTGAATCAGAGATGGGGAATCACAGGCGGGGAATCAGAGGCAGGGAATAGAACGCGGGGCATCAGAGGCAGGGAATCAGAGTTGGAGCATCAGAGGTTGGGAATTAGATATGGGGAAACAGAGGCGGGGAATCAGAGGCGGGGAAACAGAGGCGGGGAATCAGATATGGGGAATCAGAGGTGGGGAATCAGAGGTTGGGAATCAGAGGCAGGGAATCAGAGGCTTGGAATCAGATGCAGGGAATCAGATGTGGGGAATCAGATATGGGGAATCAGAGGCGGGGAATCAGAGGCGGGGAAACAGAGGCGTGGAATCAGATATGGGGAATCAGAGGTGGGGAATCACGGGCGGGGTATCAGTGGAAGGGAATCAGAGGCGGGAAATCAGAGGCCGGGAATCAGAGGCGGTGAATCAGGGGCGGGGAATCAGAGGCAGGGAATCGGATGTGCGGAATCAGAGATGGGGAATCAGAGGTGGGGAATAAGAATCAGAAGCAGCGAATCAGAGGCCGGGAATTAGAGGCCGGAATCAGATGCCGGGAATAAGAGGCCGGGAATCAGAGGTTGGGAATCAGAGTCCGGTAATCAGAGATGGGGAATCAGAGGCGGGGAATGAGATATGGGGAATCAGAGGCGTGGAATCAGAGGCGGGGAAACAGAGGCGAGGAATCAAACATGGGGTTTCAGAGGTGGCGAATCAAAGGCGGTGAATCAGAGGCGGGGAATCAGAGCTGGGGAATCAGAGGCGGGGAATCAGAGTTGGGGAATCAGAGGCGGGGAATCAGAGCTGGGGAATCAGAGTCGGGGAATCAGAGGCAGGGAATCAGATGTGCGGAATCAGAGATGGGGAATCAGAGGTGGGGAATCAGAGCTGGAGAATCAGAGGTGGGGAATCAGAGTTGGGGAATCAGAGGCGGGGACTTAGATATTGGGAAACAGAGGCGGGGAATCAGAGCTGGGGAATCAGAGTTGGGGAATCAGAGGCGGGGAATCAGATATGGGGAAACAGGGGCGGGGAATCAGAGGCGGGGAAACAGAGGCGAGGAATCAGATATGGGGAATCAGAGGTGTGGAATCAGAGGTTGGGAATCAGAGGCAGGGTATCAGAGGCGGGGAAACAGAGGCGGGGAATCAGATATGGGGAATCAGAGGTGGCGAATCAAAGGCGGTGAAACAGAGATGGTGAATCAGGGCTGAGAATCAGAGGCAGGCAATCAAACACGGGGAATCAGAGCTGGGGAATCAGAGGCGGGGAATTAGAGTTGGGGAATCCGAGGAGGGGAATCAGAGGCGGGGAAACAGGCGGGGAATCAGATATGGGGAATCAGAGGTGGGGAATCAGATGTTGGGAATCAGAGGCAGGGAATCAGAGGCGGGTAATCAGAGGCGGGGAATCAGAGGCAGGGAATCAGATGTGCGGAATCGGAGATGGGGAATCAGAGGCAGGGAATCAGAGACGGGGAATCAGAGGCGGGGAATCAGAGGCCGGGAATCAGATATGGGGAAACAGAGGCGGGGAATCAGAGGCGGGGAAACAGAGGCGGGGAATCAGATATGGGAAATCAGAGGTGGGGAATCAGAGGTTGGGAATCAGAGGCAGGGAATCAGAGGCTTGGAATCAGATGCAGGGAATCAGATGCGGGGAATCAGAGGCGGGGAATCAGAGGCGGGGAAACAGAGGCGGGGAATCAGAGCTGGTTAATCAGAGGTTGGGAATCAAAGTTGGGGAATCAGTGTCGGGGACTTAGATATGGGGAAACAGAGGCGGGGAATCAGAGGCGGGAAAACAGAGGCGGGGAATTAGATATGGGGAATCAGAGGTGGGGAATCGGAGGTGGTGAATCAGAGATGGGGAATCACAGGCGGGGAATCAGAGGCAGGGAATAGAACGCGGGGCATCAGAGGCAGGGAATCAGAGTTGGAGCATCAGAGGTTGGGAATTAGATATGGGGAAACAGAGGCGGGGAATCAGAGGCGGGGAAACAGAGGCGGGGAATCAGATATGGGGAATCAGAGGTGGGGAATCAGAGGTTGGGAATCAAAGGCAGGGAATCAGAGGCTTGGAATCAGATGTAGGGAATCAGATGTGGGGAATCAGATATGGGGAATCAGAGGCGGGGAATCAGAGGCGGGGAAACAGAGGCGTGGAATCAGATATGGGGAATCAGAGGTGGGGAATCAGGGGCGGGGTATCAGTGGCAGGGAATCAGAGGCGGGTAATCAGAGGCCGGGAATCAGAGGCGGTGAATCAGGGGCGGGGAATCAGAGGCAGGGAATCGGATGTGCGGAATCAGAGATGGGGAATCAGAGGTGGGGAATCAGAATCAGAAGCAGCGAATCAGAGGCCGGGAATTAGAGGCCGGAATCAGATGCCGGGAATAAGAGGCCGGGAATCAGAGGTTGGGAATCAGAGTCCGGTAATCAGAGATGGGGAATCAGAGGCGGGGAATGAGATATGGGGAATCAGAGGCGGGGAATCAGAGGCGGGGAAACAGAGGCGAGGAATTAAATATGGGGATTCAGAGGTGGCGAATCAAAGGCGGTGAATCAGAGGCGGGGAATCAGAGCTGGGGAATCAGAGGCGGGGAATCAGAGTTGGGGAATCAGAGGCGGGGAATCAGATCTGGGGAATCAGAGTCGGGGCATCAGAGGCAGGGAATCAGATGTGCGGAATCAGAGATGGGGAATCAGAGGTGGGGAATCAGAGCTGGAGAATCAGAGGTGGGGAATCAGAGTTGGGGAATCAGAGGCGGGGACTTAGATATTGGGAAACAGAGGCGGGGAATCAGAGCTGGGGAATCAGAGGCGGGGAATCAGAGTTGGGGAATCAGAGGCGGGGAATCAGATATGGGGAAACAGGGGCGGGGAATCAGAGGCGGGGAAACAGAGGCGAGGAATCAGATATGGGGAATCAGAGGTGTGGAATCAGAGGTTGGGAATCAGAGGCAGGGAATCAGAGGCAGGGAAACAGAGGCGGGGAATCAGATATGGGGAATCAGAGGTGGCGAATCAAAGGCGGTGAAACAGAGATGGTGAATCAGGGCTGAGAATCAGAGGCAGGCAATCAAACACGGGGAATCAGAGCTGGGGAATCAGAGGCGGGGAATTAGAGTTGGGGAATCCGAGGAGGGGAATCAGAGGCGGGGAAACAGGCGGGGAATCAGATATGGGGAATCAGAGGTGGGGAATCAGATGTTGGGAATCAGAGGCAGGGAATCAGAGGCGGGTAATCAGAGGCGGGGAATCAGAGGCAGGGAATCAGATGTGCGGTATCGGAGATGGGGAATCAGAGGCAGGGAATCAGAGACGGGGAATCAGAGGCGGGGAATCAGAGGCCGGGAATCAGATATGGGGAAACAGAGGCGGGGAATCAGAGGCGGGGAAACAGAGGCGGGGAATCAGAGCTGGGGAATCAGAGGCTGGGAATCAAAGTTGTGGAATCAGAGGCAGAGAATCAGATATGGGGAAACAGGGGCGGGGAATCAGAGGCGGGGAAACAGAGGCGGGGAATCAGATATGGGGAATCAGAGGCGGGGAATTAGAGTTGGGGAATCAGAGGCGAAGAATCAGAGGTGGGGAAACAGAGGCGGGGAATCAAACACGGGGAATCAGAGGTGGGGAATCAGAGGTTGGGAATCAGAGGCAGGGAATCAGAGGCGGGGAATCAGAGGCGGGGAATCAGAGGCAGGGAATCAGATATGCGGAATCGGAGATTGGGAATCAGAGGCAGGGAATCAGAGGCGGGGAATCAGAGGCGGGGAATCAGAGGCCGGGAATCGGATATGGGGAAACAGAGGTGGGGAATCAGAGGCGGGGAAACAGAGGCTGGGAATCAGATATGGGGAATCAGAGGTGGGGAATCAGAGGTTGGGAATCAGAGGCAGGGAATCAGAGGCTTGGAATCAGATGCAGGGAATCTGATGCCGGGATTCAAAGGCGGGGAATCAGAGCTGGGGAATCAGAGGTGGGGAATCAGAGTTGGGGAATCAGAGGCGGGGACTTAGATATTGGGAAACAGAGGCGGGGAATCAGAGGCGGGGAAACAGAGGCGGGGAATCAGATATGGGGAATCAGAGATGGGGAATCAGAGGCAGGGAATCAGATGTGCGGAATCAGAGATGGGGAATCAAAGGCAGGGAATCAGAATCAGAAGCAGGGAATCAGAGGCCGGGAATCAGAGGCCTGGAATCAGATGCTGGGAATAAGAGGCCGGGAATCAGAGGTGGGGAATCAGATATGGGGAATCAGAGGTGGCGAATCAAAGGCGGTGAATCAGAGATGGGGAATCAGAGGCGGGGAATCAGAGGCAGGGAATCAAACACGGGGAATCAGAGGCGGGGAATCAGAGCTGGGGAATCAGAGGCTGGGAATCAAAGTTGTAGAATCAGAGGCAGAGAATCAGATATGGGGAAACAGGGGCAGGGAATCAGAGGCGGGGAAACAGAGGCGGGGAATCAGATATGGGGAATCAGAGTCGGGGAATTAGAGTTGGGGAATCAGAGGCGGGGAATCAGAGGTGGGGAAACAGAGGCGGGGAATCAAACACGGGGAATCAGAGGTGGGGAATCAGAGGTTGGGAATCAGAGGCAGGGAATCAGAGGCGGAGAATCAGAGGCGGGGAATCAGAGGCAGGGAATCAGATGTGCGGAATCGGAGATTGGGAATCAGAGGCAGGGAATCAGAGGCGGGGAATCAGAGGCGGGGAATCAGAGGCCGGGAATCAGATATGGGGAAACAGAGGCGGGGAATCAGAGGCGGGGAAACAGAGGCTGGGAATCAGATATGGGGAATCAGAGGTGGGGAATCAGAGGTTGGGAATCAGAGGCAGGGAATCAGAGGCTTGGAATCAGATGCAGGGAATCAGATGCGGGGATTCAAAGGCGGGGAATCAGAGCTGGGGAATCAGAGGTGGGGAATCAGAGTTGGGGAATCAGAGGCGGGGACTTAGATATTGGGAAACAGAGGCGGGGAATCAGAGGCGGGGAAACAGAGGCGGGGAATCAGATATGGGGAATCAGAGATGGGGAATCAGAGGCAGGGAATCAGATGTGCGGAATCAGAGATGGGGAATCAAAGGCAGGGAATCAGAATCAGAAGCAGGGAATCAGAGGCCGGGAATCAGAGGCCGGAATCAGATGCCGGGAATAAGAGGCCGGGAATCAGAGGTGGGGAATCAGAGTCCGGGAATCAGAGATGGGGATTCAGAGGCGGGGAATGAGATATGGGGAATCAGAGGCGGGGAATCAGAGGCGGGGAAACAGAGGCGGGGAATCAGATATGGGGAATCAGAGGTGGCGAATCAAAGGAGGTGAATCAGAGATGGGGAATCAGAGGCCGGGAATCAGAGGCAGGGAATCAAACACAGGGAATCAGAGGCGGGGAATCAGAGCTGGTGAATCAGAGGCTGGGAATCAAAGTTGGGGAATCAGAGGCAGGGAATCAGATATGGGGAAACAGGGGCGGGGAATGAGAGGCGGGGAAACAGAGGCGGGGAATCAGATATGGGGAATCAGAGGCGGGGAATTAGAGTTGGGGAATCAGAGGCGGGGAATCAGAGGCGGGGAAACAGAGGCGGGGAATCAAACACGGGGAATCAGAGGTGGGGAATCAGAGTCCGGGAATCAGAGATGGGGATTCAGAGGCGGGGAATGAGATATGGAGAATCAGAGGCGGGGAATCAGAGGCGGGGAAACAGAGGTGGGGAATCAGATATGGGGAATCAGAGGTGGCGAATCAAAGGCGGTGAATCAGAGATGGGGAATCAGAGGCGGGGAATCAGAGGCAGGGAATCAAACACGGGGAATCAGAGGCGGGGAATCAGAGCTGGGGAATCAGAGGCTGGGAATCAAAGTTGTGGAATCAGAGGCAGAGAATCAGATATGGGGAAACAGGGGCGGGGAATCAGAGGCGGGGAAACAGAGGCGGGGAATCAGATATGGGGAATCAGAGGCGGGGAATTAGAGTTGGGGAATCAGAGGCGAAGAATCAGAGGTGGGGAAACAGAGGCGGGGAATCAAACACGGGGAATCAGAGGTGGGGAATCAGAGGTTGGGAATCAGAGGCAGGGAATCAGAGGAGGGGAATCAGAGGCGGGGAATCAGAGGCAGGGAATCAGATGTGCGGAATCGGAGATTGGGAATCAGAGGCAGGGAATCAGAGGCGGGGAATCAGAGGCGGGGAATCAGAGGCCGGGAATCGGATATGGGGAAACAGAGGTGGGGAATCAGAGGCGGGGAAACAGAGGCTGGGAATCAGATATGGGGAATCAGAGGTGGGGAATCAGAGGTTGGGAATCAGAGGCAGGGAATCAGAGGCTTGGAATCAGATGCAGGGAATCTGATGCCGGGATTCAAAGGCGGGGAATCAGAGCTGGGGAATCAGAGGTGGGGAATCAGAGTTGGGGAATCAGAGGCGGGGACTTAGATATTGGGAAACAGAGGCGGGGAATCAGAGGCGGGGAAACAGAGGCGGGGAATCAGATATGGGGAATCAGAGATGGGGAATCAGAGGCAGGGAATCAGATGTGCGGAATCAGAGATGGGGAATCAAAGGCAGGGAATCAGAATCAGAAGCAGGGAATCAGAGGCCGGGAATCAGAGGCCGGAATAAGATGCCGGGAATAAGAGGCCGGGAATCAGAGGTGGGGAATCAGAGTCCGGGAATCAGAGATGGGGATTCAGAGGCGGGGAATGAGATATGGGGAATCAGAGGCGGGGAATCAGAGGCGGGGAAACAGAGGCGGGGAATCAGATATGGGGAATCAGAGGTGGCGAATCAAAGGCGGTGAATCAGAGATAGGGAATCAGAGGCCGTGAATCAGAGGCAGGGAATCAAACACAGGGAATCAGAGGCGGGGAATCAGAGCTGGTGAATCAGAGGCTGGGAATCAAAGTTGGGGAATCAGAGGCAGGGAATCAGATATGTGGAAACAGGGGCGGGGAATGAGAGGCGGGGAAACAAAGGCGGGGAATCAGATATGGGGAATCAGAGGCGGGGAATTAGAGTTGGGGAATCAGAGGCGGGGAATCAGAGGCGGGGAAACAGAGGCGGGGTATCAAACACGGGGAATCAGAGGTGGGGAATCAGAGGTTGGGAATCAGAGGCAGGGAATCAGAGGCGGGGAATCAGAGGCGGGGAATCAGAGGCAGGGAATCAGATGTGCGGAATCGGAGATGGGGAATCAGAGGCAGGGAATCAGAGGCGGGGAATCAGTGTCCGGTAATCAGATATGGGGAAACAGAGGCGGGGAATCAGAGGCGGGGAAACAGAGGCTGGGAATCAGATATGGGGAATCAGAGGTGGGGAATCAGAGGTTGGGAATCAGAGGCAGGGAATCAGAGGCTTGGAATCAGATGCAGGGAATCAGATGCAGGGAATCAGAGGCGGGGAATCAGAGCTGGGGAATCAGAGGTTGGGAATCAGAGTTGGGGAATCAGAGGCGGGGACTTAGATATTGGGAAACAGAGGCGGGGAATCAGAGGCGGGGAAACAGAGGCGGGGAATCAGATATGGGGAATCAGAGATGGGAAATCAGAGGCAGGGAATCAGATGTGCGGAATCAGAGATGGAGAATCAAAGGCAGGGAATCAGAATCAGAAGCAGGGAATCAGAGGCCGGGAATCAGAGGCCGGAATCAGATGCCGGGAATTAGAGATGGGGAATCAGAGGCGGGGAATGAGATATGGGGAATCAGAGGCGGGGAATCAGAGGCGGGGAAACAGAGGCGAGGAATCAGATATGGGGAATCAGAGGTGGCGAATCAAAGGCGGTGAATCAGAGATGGGGAATCAGAGGCGGGGAATCAGAGGCAGGGAACCAAACACGGGGAATCAGAGGCGGGGAATCAGAGCTGGGGAATCAGAGGCGGGGAATCAGAGTTGGGGAATCAGAGGCGGGGAATCAGAGCTTGGGAATCAGAGGTGGGGATCAGAGTCGGGGAATCAGAGGCAGGGAATCAGATGTGCGGAATCCGAGATGGGGAATCAGAGGTGGGGAATCAGAGGCTGTGAATCAGAGATGGGGAATCAGAGGCGGGGAATCAGAGGCAGGAAATCAGACACGGGGATTCAGAGGCTGGGAATCAGACGGGGGGAATCAAAGGCGGGGAATCAGAGCTGGGGAATCCGAGGCAGGGAATCAGAGTTGGGGATTCAGAGGCGAGGAATCAGATATGGGGAAACAGAGGCGGGGAATCAGAGGCGGGCAAACAGAGGCGGGGAATTAGATATGGGGAATCAGAGGTGGGGAATCAGAGGTGGTGAATCAGAGATGGGGAATCACAGGCGGGGAATCAGAGGCAGGGAATAGAACGCGGGGAATCAGAGGCAGGGAATCAGAGTTGGGGCATCAGAGGTTGGGAATTAGATATGGGGAAACAGAGGCGGGGAATCAGAGGCGGGGAAACAGAGGCGGGAAATCAGATATGGGGAATCAGAGGTGGCGAATCAGAGGCAGGGAATCAGATGTGCGGAATCAGAGATGGGGAATCAGAGGCAGCGAATCAGAATCAGAAGCGGGGAATCAGAGGCCGGGAATCAGAGGCCGGGAATCAGATGCTGGGAATAAGGGGCCGGGAATCAGAGGTGGGGAATCAGAGTCCGGGAATCAGAGATGGGGATTCAGAGGCGGGGAATGATATATGGAGAATCAGAGGCGGGGAATCAGAGGCGGGGAAACAGAGGTGGGGAATCAGATATGTGGAATCAGAGGTGGCGAATCAAAGGCGGTGAATCAGAGATGGGGAATCAGAGGCGGGGAATCAGAGGCAGGGAATCAAACACGGGAAATCAGAGGCGGGGAATCAGAGCTGGGAAATCAGAGGCGGGGAATTAGAGTTGGGGAATCAGAGGCAGGGAATCAGATATGGGCAAACAAGGGCAGGGAATCAGAGGCGGGGAAACAGAGGCGGGGAATCAGATATGGGGAATCAGAGGTGTGGAATCAGAGGTTGGGAATCAGAGGCAGGGAATCAGATATGGGCAAACAAGGGCAGGGAATCAGAGGCGGGGAAACAGAGGCGGGGAATCAGATATGGGGAATCAGAGGTGTGGAATCAGAGGTTGGGAATCAGAGGCAGGGAATCAGAGGCGGCGAAACAGAGGCGGGGAATCAGATATAGGGAATCAGAGGTGGCGAATCAAAGGCGGTGAAACAGAGATGGGGAATCAGGGCAGGGAATCAGAGGCAGGGAATCAAACACGGGGAATCAGAGCTGGGGAATCAGAGGCGGGGAATTAGAGTTGGGGAATCAGAGGAGGGGAATCAGAGGCGGGGAAACAGAGGCGGGGAATCAGATATGGGGAATCAGAGGTGGGGAATCAGAGGTTGGGAATCAGAGGCAGGGAATCAGAGGCGGGGAATCAGAGGCAGGGAATCAGATGTGCGGAATCGGAGATGGGTAATCAGAGGTAGGGAATCAGAGGTGGGGAATCAGAGGCGGGGAATAAGAGGCCGGGAATCAGATATGGGGAAACAGAGGTGGGGAATCAGAGGCGGGGAAACAGAGGCGGGGAATCAGATATGGGGAATCAGAGGTGGGGAATCAGAGGTTGGGAATCAGAGGCAGGGAATCAGAGGCTTGGAATCAGATGCAGGGAATCAGATGCGGGGACTTAGATATTGGGAAACAAAGGCGGGGAATCAGAGTTGGGGAATCAGAGGCGGGGACTTAGATATTGGGAAACAAAGGCGGGGAATCAGAGGCGGGGAAACAGAGGCGGGGAGTCAGATATGGGGTATCAGAGGTGGGGAATCAGAGGCAGGGAATCAGATGTGCGGAATCAGAGATGGGGAATCAGAGGCAGGGAATCAGAATCAGAAGCAGGGAATCAGAGGCCGGGAATCAGAGGCCGGAATCAGATGCAGGGAATAAGAGGCCGGGAATCAGAGGTGGGGAATCAGAGTCCGGGAATCAGAGATGGGGATTCAGAGGCGGGGAATGAGATATGGGGAATCAGAGGCGGGGAATCAGAGGCGGGGAAACAGATGTGGGGAATCAGATATGGGGAATCAGAGGTGGCGAATCAAAGGCGGTGAATCAGAGATGGGGAATCAGAGGCCGGAAATCAGAGGCAGGGAATCAAACACGGGGAATCAGAGGCGGGGAATCAGAGCTGGGGAATCAGAGGTGGGGAATCAGAGTTGGGGAATCAGATTCGGGGAAGCAGAGGCAGGGAATCAGACGCGGGGATTCAGAGGCAGGGAATCATAGTTGGGAATCAGAGGCGGATAATCAGATATGGGGAAACAGAGGCGGGGAATCAGGGGCGGGGAAACAGAGGCGGGGAATCAGATATGGGGAATCGGATGCAGGGAATCAGAGTCGGGGAATCAGAGCTGGGGAATCAGAGGCGGGGAATCAGAGTTGGGGCATCAGAGGTGGGGAATTAGATATGGGGAAACAGAGGCGGGGAATCACAGGCGTGGAAACAGAGGCTGGGAATCAGATATGGGGAATCAGAGGTGGGGAATCAGAGGCAGGTAATCAGATGTGCGGAATCAGAGATGGGGAATCAGAGGCAGGGAATCAGAATCAGAAGCGGGGAGTCAGAGGCCGGGAATCAGAGGCCTGGAATCAGATGCTGGGAATAAGAGGCCGGGAATCAGAGGTGGGGAATCAGAGTCCGGGAATCAGAGATGGGGAGTCAGAGGCGGGGAATGAGATATGGAGAATCAGAGGCGGGGAATCAGACGCGGGGAAACAGAGGTGGGGAATCAGATATGGGGAATCAGAGGTGGCGAATCAAAGGCGGTGAATCAGAGATGGGGAATCAGAGGCGGGGAATCAGAGGCAGGGAATCAAACACGGGGAATCAGAGGCGGGGAATCAGAGCTGGGGAATCAGAGGCTGGGAATCAAAGTTGGGGAATCAGAGTCAGGGAATCAGATATGGGGAAACAGGGGCGGGGAATCAGAGGCAGGGAATCAGAGCTGGGGAATCAGAGGCGGGGAATCATAGTTGGGAATCAGAGGCGGGGAATCAGATATGGGGAAACAGAGGCGGGGAATCAGCGGCGGGGAAACAGAGGCGTGGAATCAGATATGGGGAATCGGATGCGGGGAATCAGAGGCGGGGAATCAGAGCTGGGGAATCAGAGGCGGGGAATCAGAGTTGGGGCATCAGAGGTGGGGAATTAGATATGGGGAAACAGAGGCGGGGAATCAGAGGCGTGGAAACAGAGGCGGGGAATCAGATATGGGGAATCAGAGGTGGGGAATCAGAGGCAGGTAATCAGATGTGCGGAATCAGAGATGGGGAATCAGAGGCAGGGAATCAGAATCAGAAGCGGGGAG
Organism: Narcine bancroftii; assembly: GCF_036971445.1. Classification (NCBI taxonomy): domain Eukaryota; kingdom Metazoa; phylum Chordata; class Chondrichthyes; order Torpediniformes; family Narcinidae; genus Narcine; species Narcine bancroftii. The sequence continues at coordinate 108,774,142 of NC_091475.1, forward strand.
TCAGAGGCCGGGAATCAGAGGCCTGGAATCAGTTGCTGGGAATAAGAGGCCGAGAATCAGAGGTGGGGAATCAGAGTCCGGGAATCAGAGATGGGGATTCAGAGGCGGGGAATGAGATATGGAGAATCAGAGGCGGGGAATCAGAGGCGGGGAAACAGAGGTGGGGAATCAGATATGGGGAATCAGAGGTGGCGAATCAAAGGCGGTGAATCAGAGATGGGGAATCAGAGGCGGGGAATCAGAGGCAGGGAATCAAACACGGGGAATCAGAGGCGGGGAATCAGAGCTGGGGAATCAGAGGCTGGGAATCAAAGTTGTGGAATCAGAGGCAGAGAATCAGATATGGGGAAACAGGGGCGGGGAATCAGAGGCGGGGAAACAGAGGCGGGGAATCAGATATGGGGAATCAGAGTCGGGGAATTAGAGTTGGGGAATCAGAGGCGGGGAATCAGAGGTGGGGAAACAGAGGCGGGGAATCAAACACGGGGAATCAGAGGTGGGGAATCAGAGGTTGGGAATCAGAGGCAGGGAATCAGAGGCGGGGAATCAGAGGCGGGGAATCAGAGGCAGGGAATCAGATGTGCGGAATCGGAGATTGGGAATCAGAGGCAGGGAATCAGAGGCGGGGAATCAGAGGCGGGGAATCAGAGGCCGGGAATCAGATATGGGGAAACAGAGGCGGGGAATCAGAGGTGGGGAAACAGAGGCTGGGAATCAGATATGGGGAATCAGAGGTGGGGAATCAGAGGTTGGGAATCAGAGGCAGGGAATCAGAGGCTTGGAATCAGATGCAGGGAATCAGATGCGGGGATTCAAAGGCGGGGAATCAGAGCTGGGGAATCAGAGGTGGGGAATCAGAGTTGGGGAATCAGAGGCGGGGACTTAGATATTGGGAAACAGAGGCGGGGAATCAGAGGCGGGGAAACAGAGGCGGGGAATCAGATATGGGGAATCAGAAATGGGGAATCAGAGGCAGGGAATCAGATGTGCGGAATCAGAGATGGGGTATCAAAGGCAGGGAATCAGAATCAGAAGCAGGGAATCAGAGGCCGGGAATCAGAGGCCGGAATCAGATGCCGGGAATAAGAGGCCGGGAATCAGAGGTGGGGAATCAGAGTCCGGGAATCAGAGATGGGGATTCAGAGGCGGGGAATCAGAGGCGGGGAAACAGAGGCGGGGAATCAAACACGGGGAATCAGAGGTGGGGAATCAGAGTCCGGGAATCAGAGATGGGGATTCAGAGGCGGGGAATGAGATATGGAGAATCAGAGGCGGGGAATCAGAGGCGGGGAAACAGAGGTGGGGAATCAGATATGGGGAATCAGAGGTGGCGAATCAAAGGCGGTGAATCAGAGATGGGGAATCAGAGGCGGGGAATCAGAGGCAGGGAATCAAACACGGGGAATCAGAGGCGGGGAATCAGAGCTGGGGAATCAGAGGCTGGGAATCAAAGTTGTGGAATCAGAGGCAGAGAATCAGATATGGGGAAACAGGGGCGGGGAATCAGAGGCGGGGAAACAGAGGCGGGGAATCAGATATGGGGAATCAGAGGCGGGGAATTAGAGTTGGGGAATCAGAGGCGAAGAATCAGAGGTGGGGAAACAGAGGCGGGGAATCAAACACGGGGAATCAGAGGTGGGGAATCAGAGGTTGGGAATCAGAGGCAGGGAATCAGAGGCGGGGAATCAGAGGCGGGGAATCAGAGGCAGGGAATCAGATGTGCGGAATCGGAGATTGGGAATCAGAGGCAGGGAATCAGAGGCGGGGAATCAGAGGCGGGGAATCAGAGGCCGGGAATCGGATATGGGGAAACAGAGGTGGGGAATCAGAGGCGGGGAAACAGAGGCTGGGAATCAGATATGGGGAATCAGAGGTGGGGAATCAGAGGTTGGGAATCAGAGGCAGGGAATCAGAGGCTTGGAATCAGATGCAGGGTATCTGATGCCGGGATTCAAAGGCGGGGAATCAGAGCTGGGGAATCAGAGGTGGGGAATCAGAGTTGGGGAATCAGAGGCGGGGACTTAGATATTGGGAAACAGAGGCGGGGAATCAGAGGCGGGGAAACAGAGGCGGGGAATCAGATATGGGGAATCAGAGATGGGGAATCAGAGGCAGGGAATCAGATGTGCGGAATCAGAGATGGGGAATCAAAGGCAGGGAATCAGAATCAGAAGCAGGGAATCAGAGGCCGGGAATCAGAGGCCGGAATCAGATGCCGGGAATAAGAGGCCGGGAATCAGAGGTGGGGAATCAGAGTCCGGGAATCAGAGATGGGGATTCAGAGGCGGGGAATGAGATATGGGGAATCAGAGGCGGGGAATCAGAGGCGGGGAAACAGAGGCGGGGTATCAGATATGGGGAATCAGAGGTGGCGAATCAAAGGCGGTGAATCAGAGATAGGGAATCAGAGGCCGTGAATCAGAGGCAGGGAATCAAACACAGGGAATCAGAGGCGGGGAATCAGAGCTGGTGAATCAGAGGCTGGGAATCAAAGTTGGGGAATCAGAGGCAGGGAATCAGATATGTGGAAACAGGGGCGGGGAATGAGAGGCGGGGAAACAGAGGCGGGGAATCAGATATGGGGAATCAGAGGCGGGGAATTAGAGTTGGGGAATCAGAGGCAGGGAATCAGAGGCGGGGAAACAGAGGCGGGGAATCAAACACGGGGAATCAGAGGTGGGGAATCAGAGGTTGGGAATCAGAGGCAGGGAATCAGAGGCGGGGAATCAGAGGCGGGGAATCAGAGGCAGGGAATCAGATGTGCGGAATCGGAGATGGGGAATCAGAGGCAGGGAATCAGAGGCGGGGAATCAGAGTCCGGTAATCAGATATGGGGAAACAGAGGCGGGGAATCAGAGGCGGGGAAACAGAGGCTGGGAATCAGATATGGGGAATCAGAGGTGGGGAATCAGAGGTTGGGAATCAGAGGCAGGGAATCAGAGGCTTGGAATCAGATGCAGGGAATCAGATGCAGGGAATCAGAGGCGGGGAATCAGAGCTGGGGAATCAGAGGTTGGGAATCAGAGTTGGGGAATCAGAGGCGGGGAATGAGATATGGGGAATCAGAGGCGGGGAATCAGAGGCGGGGATACAGAGGCGAGGAATCAGATATGGGGAATCAGAGGTGGCGAATCAAAGGCGGTGAATCAGAGATGGGGAATCAGAGGCGGGGAATCAGAGGCAGGGAATCAAACACGGGGAATCAGAGGCGGGGAATCAGAGCTGGGGAATCAGAGGCGGGGAATCAGAGTTGGGGAATCAGAGGCGGGGAATCAGAGCTTGGGAATCAGAGGTGGGGATCAGAGTCGGGGAATCAGAGGCAGGGAATCAGATGTGCGGAATCCGAGATGGGGAATCAGAGGTGGGGAATCAGAGGCTGTGAATCAGAGATGGGGAATCAGAGGCGGTTAATCAGAGGCAGGAAATCAGACACGGGGATTCAGAGTCTGGGAATCAGACGGGGGGAATCAAAGGCGGGGAATCAGAGCTGGGGAATCCGAGGCAGGGAATCAGAGTTGGGGATTCAGAGGCGGGGAATCAGATATGGGGAAACAGAGGCGGGGAATCAGAGGCGGGCAAACAGAGGCGGGGAATTAGATATGGGGAATCAGAGGTGGGGAATCAGAGGTGGTGAATCAGAGATGGGGAATCACAGGCGGGGAATCAGAGGCAGGGAATAGAACGCGGGGAATCAGAGGCAGGGAATCAGAGTTGGGGCATCAGAGGTTGGGAATTAGATATGGGGAAACAGAGGCGGGGAATCAGAGGCGGGGAAACAGAGGCGGGAAATCAGATATGGGGAATCAGAGGTGGGGAATCAGAGGCAGGGAATCAGATGTGCGGAATCAGAGATGGGGAATCAGAGGCAGCGAATCAGAATCAGAAGCGGGGAATCAGAGGCCGGGAATCAGAGGCCGGGAATCAGATGCTGGGAATAAGGGGCCGGGAATCAGAGGTGGGGAATCAGAGTCCGGGAATCAGAGATGGGGATTCAGAGGCGGGGAATGAGATATGGAGAATCAGAGGCGGGGAATCAGAGGCGGGGAAACAGAGGTGGGGAATCAGATATGTGGAATCAGAGGTGGCGAATCAAAGGCGGTGAATCAGAGATGGGGAATCAGAGGCGGGGAATCAGAGGCAGGGAATCAAACACGGGAAATCAGAGGCGGGGAATCAGAGCTGGGAAATCAGAGGCGGGGAATTAGAGTTGGGGAATCAGAGGCAGGGAATCAGATATGGGCAAACAAGGGCAGGGAATCAGAGGCGGGGAAACAGAGGCGGGGAATCAGATATGGGGAATCAGAGGTGTGGAATCAGAGGTTGGGAATCAGAGGCAGGGAATCAGATATGGGCAAACAAGGGCAGGGAATCAGAGGCGGGGAAACAGAGGCGGGGAATCAGATATGGGGAATCAGAGGTGTGGAATCAGAGGTTGGGAATCAGAGGCAGGGAATCAGAGGCGGCGAAACAGAGGCGGGGAATCAGATATAGGGAATCAGAGGTGGCGAATCAAAGGCGGTGAAACAGAGATGGGGAATCAGGGCAGGGAATCAGAGGCAGGGAATCAAACACGGGGAATCAGAGCTGGGGAATCAGAGGCGGGGAATTAGAGTTGGGGAATCAGAGGAGGTGAATCAGAGGCGGGGAAACAGAGGCGGGGAATCAGATATGGGGAATCAGAGGTGGGGAATCAGAGGTTGGGAATCAGAGGCAGGGAATCAGAGGCGGGGAATCAGAGGCAGGGAATCAGATGTGCGGAATCGGAGATGGGTAATCAGAGGTAGGGAATCAGAGGTGGGGAATCAGAGGCGGGGAATAAGAGGCCGGGAATCAGATATGGGGAAACAGAGGTGGGGAATCAGAGGCGGGGAAACAGAGGCGGGGAATCAGATATGGGGAATCAGAGGTGGGGAATCAGAGGTTGGGAATCAGAGGCAGGGAATCAGAGGCTTGGAATCAGATGCAGGGAATCAGATGCGGGGAATCAGAGGCGGGGAATCAGAGCTGGGGAATCAGAGGTGGGGAATCAGAGTTGGGGAATCAGAGGCGGGGACTTAGATATTGGGAAACAAAGGCGGGGAATCAGAGGCGGGGAAACAGAGGCGGGGAGTCAGATATGGGGTATCAGAGGTGGGGAATCAGAGGCAGGGAATCAGATGTGCGGAATCAGAGATGGGGAATCAGAGGCAGGGAATCAGAATCAGAAGCAGGGAATCAGAGGCCGGGAATCAGAGGCCGGAATCAGATGCCGGGAATAAGAGGCCGGGAATCAGAGGTGGGGAATCAGAGTCCGGGAATCAGAGATGGGGATTCAGAGGCGGGGAATGAGATATGGGGAATCAGAGGCGGGGAATCAGAGGCGGGGAAACAGATGCGGAGAATCAGATATGGGGAATCAGAGGTGGCGAATCAAAGGCGGTGAATCAGAGATGGGGAATCAGAGGCCGGAAATCAGAGGCAGGGAATCAAACACGGGGAATCAGAGGCGGGGAATCAGAGCTGGGGAATCAGAGGTGGGGAATCAGAGTTGGGGAATCAGATTCGGGGAAGCAGAGGCAGGGAATCAGACGCGGGGATTCAGAGGCAGGGAATCATAGTTGGGAATCAGAGGCGGATAATCAGATATGGGGAAACAGAGGCGGGGAATCAGGGGCGGGGAAACAGAGGCGTGGAATCAGATATGGGGAATCGGATGCAGGGAATCAGAGTCGGGGAATCAGAGCTGGGGAATCAGAGGCGGGGAATCAGAGTTGGGGCATCAGAGGTGGGGAATTAGATATGGGGAAACAGAGGCGGGGAATCAGAGGCGTGGAAACAGAGGCGGGGAATCAGATATGGGGAATCAGAGGTGGGGAATCAGAGGCAGGTAATCAGATGTGCGGAATCAGAGATGGGGAATCAGAGGAAGGGAATCAGAATCAGAAGCGGGGAGTCAGAGGCCGGGAATCAGAGGCCTGGAATCAGATGCTGGGAATAAGAGGCCGGGAATCAGAGGTGGGGAATCAGAGTCCGGGAATCAGAGATGGGGAGTCAGAGGCGGGGAATGAGATATGGAGAATCAGAGGCGGGGAATCAGACGCGGGGAAACAGAGGTGGGGAATCAGATATGGGGAATCAGAGGTGGCGAATCAAAGGCGGTGAATCAGAGATGGGGAATCAGAGGCGGGGAATCAGAGGCAGGGAATCAAACACGGGGAATCAGAGGCGGGGAATCAGAGCTGGGGAATCAGAGGCTGGGAATCAAAGTTGGGGAATCAGAGTCAGGGAATCAGATATGGGGAAACAGGGGCGGGGAATCAGAGGCAGGGAATCAGAGCTGGGGAATCAGAGGCGGGGAATCATAGTTGGGAATCAGAGGCGGGGAATCAGATATGGGGAAACAGAGGCGGGGAATCAGGGGCGGGGAAACAGAGGCGTGGAATCAGATATGGGGAATCGGATGCGGGGAATCAGAGGCGGGGAATCAGAGCTGGGGAATCAGAGGCGGGGAATCAGAGTTGGGGTATCAGAGGTGGGGAATTAGATATGGGGAAACAGAGGCGGGGAATCAGAGGCGTGGAAACAGAGGCGGGGAATCAGATATGGGGAATCAGAGGTGGGGAATCAGAGGCAGGTAATCAGATGTGCGGAATCAGAGATGGGGAATCAGAGGCAGGGAATCAGAATCAGAAGCGGGGAGTCAGAGGCCGGGAATCAGAGGCCTGGAATCAGTTGCTGGGAATAAGAGGCCGAGAATCAGAGGTGGGGAATCAGAGTCCGGGAATCAGAGATGGGGATTCAGAGGCGGGGAATGAGATATGGAGAATCAGAGGCGGGGAATCAGAGGCGGGGAAACAGAGGTGGGGAATCAGATATGGGGAATCAGAGGTGGCGAATCAAAGGCGGTGAATCAGAGATGGGGAAACAGAGGCGGGGTATCAGAGGCAGGGAATCAGATGCAGGGAATCAGATGTGGGGAATCAGATATGGGGAATCAGAGGCGGGGAATCAGAGGCGGGGAAACAGAGGAGTGGAATCAGATATGGGGAATCAGAGGTGGGGAATCAGGGGCGGGGTATCAGTGGCAGGGAATCAGAGGCGGGAAATCAGAGGCCGGGAATCAGAGGCGGTGAATCAGGGGCGGGGAATCAGAGGCAGGGTATCGGATGTGCGGAATCAGAGATGGGGAATCAGAGGTGGGGAATCAGAATCAGAAGCAGCGAATCAGAGGCCGGGAATTAGAAGCCGGAATCAGATGCCGGGAATAAGAGGCCGGGAATCAGAGGTTGGGAATCAGAGTCCGGTAATCAGAAATGGGGAATCAGAGGCGGGGAATGAGATATGGGGAATCAGAGGCGGGGAATCAGAGGCGGGGAAACAGAGGCGGGGAATCAGATATGGGGAATCAGAGGTGGGGAATCAGAGGTTGGGAATCAGAGGCAGGGATTCAGAGGCTGGGAATCAGATGCATGGAATCAGATGCGGGGAATCAGAGGCGGGGAATCAGAGCTGGGGAATCAGAGGTGGGGAATCAAAGTTGGGGAATCAGAGTCGGGGACTTAGATATGGGGAAACAGAGGCGGGGAATCAGAGGTGGGGAACTGAAGGCGGGGAATCAGATATGGGGAATCAGAGATGGGGAATCAGAGGCAGGGAATTAGATGTGAGGAATCAGAGATGGGGAATCAGAGGTGGGGAATCAGAATCAGAAGCAGGGAATCAGAGGCAGGGAATCAGAGTTGGGGATTCAGAGGCGGGGAATCAGATATGGGGAAACAGAGGCGGGGAATCAGAGGCGGGAAAACAGAGGCGGGGAATTAGATATGGGGAATCAGAGGTGGGGAATCAGAGGTGGTGAATCAGAGATGGGGAATCACAGGCGGGGAATCAGAGGCAGGGAATAGAACGCGGGGCATCAGAGGCAGGGAATCAGAGTTGGAGCATCAGAGGTTGGGAATTAGATATGGGGAAACAGAGGCGGGGAATCAGAGGCGGGGAAACAGAGGCGGGGAATCAGATATGGGGAATCAGAGGTGGGGAATCAGAGGTTGGGAATCAGAGGCAGGGAATCAGAGGCTTGGAATCAGATGCAGGGAATCAGATGTGGGGAATCAGATATGGGGAATCAGAGGCGGGGAATCAGAGGCGGGGAAACAGAGGCGTGGAATCAGATATGGGGAATCAGAGGTGGGGAATCACGGGCGGGGTATCAGTGGCAGGGAATCAGAGGCGGGAAATCAGAGGCCGGGAATCAGAGGCGGTGAATCAGGGGCGGGGAATCAGAGGCAGGGAATCGGATGTGCGGAATCAGAGATGGGGAATCAGAGGTGGGGAATAAGAATCAGAAGCAGCGAATCAGAGGCCGGGAATTAGAGGCCGGAATCAGATGCCGGGAATAAGAGGCCGGGAATCAGAGGTTGGGAATCAGAGTCCGGTAATCAGAGATGGGGAATCAGAGGCGGGGAATGAGATATGGGGAATCAGAGGCGTGGAATCAGAGGCGGGGAAACAGAGGCGAGGAATCAAACATGGGGATTCAGAGGTGGCGAATCAAAGGCGGTGAATCAGAGGCGGGGAATCAGAGCTGGGGAATCAGAGGCGGGGAATCAGAGTTGGGGAATCAGAGGCGGGGAATCAGAGCTGGGGAATCAGAGTCGGGGAATCAGAGGCAGGGAATCAGATGTGCGGAATCAGAGATGGGGAATCAGAGGTGGGGAATCAGAGCTGGAGAATCAGAGGTGGGGAATCAGAGTTGGGGAATCAGAGGCGGGGACTTAGATATTGGGAAACAGAGGCGGGGAATCAGAGCTGGGGAATCAGAGGCGGGGAATCAGAGTTGGGGAATCAGAGGCGGGGAATCAGATATGGGGAAACAGGGGCGGGGAATCAGAGGCGGGGAAACAGAGGCGAGGAATCAGATATGGGGAATCAGAGGTGTGGAATCAGAGGTTGGGAATCAGAGGCAGGGTATCAGAGGCGGGGAAACAGAGGCGGGGAATCAGATATGGGGAATCAGAGGTGGCGAATCAAAGGCGGTGAAACAGAGATGGTGAATCAGGGCTGAGAATCAGAGGCAGGCAATCAAACACGGGGAATCAGAGCTGGGGAATCAGAGGCGGGGAATTAGAGTTGGGGAATCCGAGGAGGGGAATCAGAGGCGGGGAAACAGGCGGGGAATCAGATATGGGGAATCAGAGGTGGGGAATCAGATGTTGGGAATCAGAGGCAGGGAATCAGAGGCGGGTAATCAGAGGCGGGGAATCAGAGGCAGGGAATCAGATGTGCGGATTCGGAGATGGGGAATCAGAGGCAGGGAATCAGAGACGGCGAATCAGAGGCGGGGAATCAGAGGCCGGGAATCAGATATGGGGAAACAGAGGCGGGGAATCAGAGGCGGGGAAACAGAGGCGGGGAATCAGATATGGGAAATCAGAGGTGGGGAATCAGAGGTTGGGAATCAGAGGCAGGGAATCAGAGGCTTGGAATCAGATGCAGGGAATCAGATGCGGGGAATCAGAGGCGGGGAATCAGAGGCGGGGAAACAGAGGCGGGGAATCAGAGCTGGGGAATCAGAGGTTGGGAATCAAAGTTGGGGAATCAGAGTCGGGGACTTAGATATGGGGAAACAGAGGCGGGGAATCAGAGGCGGGAAAACAGAGGCGGGGAATTAGATATGGGGAATCAGAGGTGGGGAATCAGAGGTGGTGAATCAGAGATGGGGAATCACAGGCGGGGAATCAGAGGCAGGGAATAGAACGCGGGGCATCAGAGGCAGGGAATCAGAGTTGGAGCATCAGAGGTTGGGAATTAGATATGGGGAAACAGAGGCGGGGAATCAGAGGCGGGGAAACAGAGGCGGGGAATCAGATATGGGGAATCAGAGGTGGGGAATCAGAGGTTGGGAATCAAAGGCAGGGAATCAGAGGCTTGGAATCAGATGTAGGGAATCAGATGTGGGGAATCAGATATGGGGAATCAGAGGCGGGGAATCAGAGGCGGGGAAACAGAGGCGTGGAATCAGATATGGGGAATCAGAGGTGGGGAATCAGGGGCGGGGTATCAGTGGCAGGGAATCAGAGGCGGGTAATCAGAGGCCGGGAATCAGAGGCGGTGAATCAGGGGCGGGGAATCAGAGGCAGGGAATCGGATGTGCGGAATCAGAGATGGGGAATCAGAGGTGGGGAATCAGAATCAGAAGCAGCGAATCAGAGGCCGGGAATTAGAGGCCGGAATCAGATGCCGGGAATAAGAGGCCGGGAATCAGAGGTTGGGAATCAGAGTCCGGTAATCAGAGATGGGGAATCAGAGGCGGGGAATGAGATATGGGGAATCAGAGGCGGGGAATCAGAGGCGGGGAAACAGAGGCGAGGAATCAAATATGGGGATTCAGAGGTGGCGAATCAAAGGCGGTGAATCAGAGGCGGGGAATCAGAGCTGGGGAATCAGAGGCGGGGAATCAGAGTTGGGGAATCAGAGGCGGGGAATCAGATCTGGGGAATCAGAGTCGGGGCATCAGAGGCAGGGAATCAGATGTGCGGAATCAGAGATGGGGAATCAGAGGTGGGGAATCAGAGCTGGAGAATCAGAGGTGGGGAATCAGAGTTGGGGAATCAGAGGCGGGGACTTAGATATTGGGAAACAGAGGCGGGGAATCAGAGCTGGGGAATCAGAGGCGGGGAATCAGAGTTGGGGAATCAGAGGCGGGGAATCAGATATGGGGAAACAGGGGCGGGGAATCAGAGGCGGGGAAACAGAGGCGAGGAATCAGATATGGGGAATCAGAGGTGTGGAATCAGAGGTTGGGAATCAGAGGCAGGGAATCAGAGGCAGGGAAACAGAGGCGGGGAATCAGATATGGGGAATCAGAGGTGGCGAATCAAAGGCGGTGAAACAGAGATGGTGAATCAGGGCTGAGAATCAGAGGCAGGCAATCAAACACGGGGAATCAGAGCTGGGGAATCAGAGGCGGGGAATTAGAGTTGGGGAATCCGAGGAGGGGAATCAGAGGCGGGGAAACAGGCGGGGAATCAGATATGGGGAATCAGAGGTGGGGAATCAGATGTTGGGAATCAGAGGCAGGGAATCAGAGGCGGGTAATCAGAGGCGGGGAATCAGAGGCAGGGAATCAGATGTGCGGAATCGGAGATGGGGAATCAGAGGCAGGGAATCAGAGACGGGGAATCAGAGGCGGGGAATCAGAGGCCGGGAATCAGATATGGGGAAACAGAGGCGGGGAATCAGAGGCGGGGAAACAGAGGCGGGGAATCAGATATGGGAAATCAGAGGTGGGGAATCAGAGGTTGGGAATCAGAGGCAGGGAATCATAGGCTTGGAATCAGATGCAGGGAATCAGATGCGGGGAATCAGAGGCGGGGAATCAGAGGCGGGGAAACAGAGGCGGGGAATCAGATATGGTGAATCAGATATGGTGAATCAGAGGTGGGGAATCAGAGGCAGGGAATCAGATGTGCGCAATCAGAGATGGGGAATCAGAGGCAGGGAATCAGAATCAGAAGCAGGGAATCAGAGGCCGGGGATCAGAGGCCGGAATCAGATGCCGGGAATAAGAGGCCGGGAATCAGAGGTGGGGAATCAGAGTCCGGGAATCAGAGATGGGGATTCAGAGGCGGGGAATGAGATATGGGGAATCAGAGGCGGGGAATCAGAGGCGGGGAAACAGAGGCGGGGAATCAGATATGGGGTATCAGAGGTGGCGAATCAAAGGCGGTGAATCAGAGATGGGGAATCAGAGGCCGGGAATCAGAGGCAGGGAATCAAACACAGGGAATCAGAGGCGGGGAATCAGAGGCGGGGAATCAGAGGCGGGGAAACAGAGGCGGGGAATCAGATATGGTGAATCAGATATGGTGAATCAGAGGTGGGGAATCAGAGGCAGGGAATCAGATGTGCGCAATCAGAGATGGGGAATCAGAGGCAGGGAATCAGAATCAGAAGCAGGGAATCAGAGGCCGGGGATCAGAGGCCGGAATCAGATGCCGGGAATAAGAGGCCGGGAATCAGAGGTGGGGAATCAGAGTCCGGGAATCAGAGATGGGGATTCAGAGGCGGGGAATGAGATATGGGGAATCAGAGGCGGGGAATCAGAGGCGGGGAAACAGAGGCGGGGAATAAGATATGGGGTATCAGAGGTGGCGAATCAAAGGCGGTGAATCAGAGATGGGGAATCAGAGGCCGGGAATCAGAGGCAGGGAATCAAACACAGGGAATCAGAGGCGGGGAATCAGAGCTGGGGAATCAGAGGCGGGGTATCATAGCTGGCGAATCAGAGGCGGGGAATCAGAGGTGGGGAATCAGAATCAGAAGCAGGGAATAAGACGCGGGGAATCTGAGGCGGGGAATCAGAGCTGGGGAATCAGAGGCTGTGAATCAGAGGCGGGGAATCAGAAGCAGGGAATCGGATGTGCGGAATCAGAGATGTGGAATCAGAGGTTGGGAATCAGAGGCGGTGAATCAGACATGGGTAATCAGAGGCGGGGAATCAGAGGCAGGAAATCAGACACGGGGAATCTGAGGCGGGGAATCAGAGGCGGGGAATCAGAGGCAGGGAATGGGATGTGCGGAATCAGAGATGGGGAATCAGAGGTGGGGAATAAGAGGCGGTGAATCAGACATGGGTAATCAGAGGCGGGGAATCAGAGGCAGGAAATCAGACACGGGGAATCAGAGGCGGGGAATCAGAGCTGGGGAATTAGATGCAGGGAATCAGAGTTGGGGATTCAGAGGCGGGGAATCAGATATGGGGAAACTGAGGTGGGGAATCAGAGGTGGGCAAATAGAGGCGGGGAATCAGATATGGGGAAACAGAGTCGGGGAATCAGAGGCGGGGAAACAGAGGCGGGGAATCAGATATGGGGAATCAGAGGTGGGGAATCAGAGGTTGGGAATCACAGGCAGGGAATCAGAGGCTGGGAATCAGATGCAGGGTATCAGATGCGGGGAATCAGAGGCGTGGAATCAGAGCTGGGGAATCAGAGGTGGGGAATCAGAGTTGGGGAATCAGAGGCGGGGACTTAGATATGGGGAAACAGAGGCGGGGAATCAGAGGCGGGGAAACAGAGGCGGGGATTCAGATATGGGGAATCAGAGGTGGGGAATCAGAGGCAGGGAATCAGATGTGCGGAATCAGAGATGGGGAATCAGAGGCAGGGAATCAGAATCAGAAGCAGGGAATAAGACGCGGGGAATCAGAGGCGGGGAATCAGAGCTGGGGAATCAGAGGCAGTGAATCAGAGGCGGGGAATCAGAGGCAGGGAATCGGATGTGCGGAATCAGAGATGGGGAAGCAGAGGTGGGGAATCAGAGGCGGTGAATCAGACATGGGTAATCAGAGGCGGGGAATCAGAGGCAGGAAATCAGACACGGGGAATCAGAGGCTGGGAATCAGAGCTGGGAAATTAGAGGCAGGGAATCAGAGTTGGGGATTCAGAGGCGGGGAATCAGATATGGGGAAACAGAGGCGGGGAATCAGAGGCGGGCAAATAGAGGCGGGGATCAGATATGGGGAAACAGAGGCGGGGAATCAGATATGGGGAATCAGAGGTGGGGAATCAGAGGTTGGGAATCAGAGGCAGGGAATCAGAGGGTGGGAATCAGATGCATGGAATCAGACGCGGGGAATCAGAGGCGGGGAATCAGAGCTGGGGAATCAGAGGTGGGGAATCAAAGTTGGGGAATCAGAGTCGGGGACTTAGATATGGGGAAACAGAGGCGGGGAATCAGAGGTGGGGAACAGAAGGCGGGGAATCAGATATGGGGAATCAGAGATGGGGAATCAGAGGCAGGGAATCAGAATCAGAAGCAGGGAATCAGAGGCAGGGAATCAGAGTTGGGGATTCAGAGGCGGGGAATCAGATATGGGGAAACAGAGGCGGGGAATCAGAGGCGGGAAAACAGAGGCGGGGAATTAGATATGGGGAATCAGAGGTGGGGAATCAGAGGCTTGGAATCAGATGTAGGGAATCAGATGTGGGGAATCAGATATGGGGAATCAGAGGATGGGAATCAGAGGCGGGGAAACAGAGGCGTGGAATCAGATATGGGGAATCAGAGGTGGGGAATCAGGGGCGGGGTATCAGTGGCAGGGAATCAGAGGCGGGAAATCAGAGGCCGGGAATCAGAGGCGGTGAATCAGGGGCGGGGAATCAGAGGCAGGGAATCGGATGTGCGGAATCAGAGATGGGGAATCAGAGGTGGGGAATCAGAATCAGAAGCAGCGAATCAGAGGCCGGGAATTAGAGGCCGGAATCAGATGCCGGGAATAAGAGGCCGGGAATCAGAGGTTGGGAATCAGAGTCCGGTAATCAGAGATGGGGAATCAGAGGCGGGGAATGAGATATGGGGAATCAGAGGCGGGGAATCAGAGGCGGGGAAACAGAGGCGAGGAATCAAATATGGGGATTCAGAGGTGGCGAATCAAAGGCGGTGAATCAGAGGCGGGGAATCAGAGCTGGGGAATCAGAGGCGGGGAATCAGAGTTGGGGAATCAGAGGCGGGGAATCAGATCTGGGGAATCAGAGTCGGGGAATCAGAGGCAGGGAATCAGATGTGCGGAATCAGAGATGGGGAATCAGAGGTGGGGAATCAGAGCTGGAGAATCAGAGGTGGGGAATCAGAGTTGGGGAATCAGAGGCGGGGACTTAGATATTGGGAAACAGAGGCGGGGAATCAGAGCTGGGGAATCAGAGGCGGGGAATCAGAGTTGGGGAATCAGAGGCGGGGAATCAGATATGGGGAAACAGGGGCGGGGAATCAGAGGCGGGGAAACAGAGGCGAGGAATCAGATATGGGGAATCAGAGGTGTGGAATCAGAGGTTGGGAATCAGAGGCAGGGAATCAGAGGCGGGGAAACAGAGGCGGGGAATCAGATATGGGGAATCAGAGGTGGCGAATCAAAGGCGGTGAAACAGAGATGGTGAATCAGGGCTGAGAATCAGAGGCAGGCAATCAAACACGGGGAATCAGAGCTGGGGAATCAGAGGCGGGGAATTAGAGTTGGGGAATCCGAGGAGGGGAATCAGAGGCGGGGAAACAGGCGGGGAATCAGATATGGGGAATCAGAGGTGGGGAATCAGATGTTGGGAATCAGAGGCAGGGAATCAGAGGCGGGTAATCAGAGGCGGGGAATCAGAGGCAGGGAATCAGATGTGCGGAATCGGAGATGGGGAATCAGAGGCAGGGAATCAGAGACGGGGAATCAGAGGCGGGGAATCAGAGGCCGGGAATCAGATATGGGGAAACAGAGGCGGGGAATCAGAGGCGGGGAAACAGAGGCGGGGAATCAGATATGGGAAATCAGAGGTGGGGAATCAGAGGTTGGGAATCAGAGGCAGGGAATCATAGGCTTGGAATCAGATGCAGGGAATCAGATGCGGGGAATCAGAGGCGGGGAATCAGAGGCGGGGAAACAGAGGCGGGGAATCAGATATGGTGAATCAGATATGGTGAATCAGAGGTGGGGAATCAGAGGCAGGGAATCAGATGTGCGCAATCAGAGATGGGGAATCAGAGGCAGGGAATCAGAATCAGAAGCAGGGAATCAGAGGCCGGGGATCAGAGGCCGGAATCAGATGCCGGGAATAAGAGGCCGGGAATCAGAGGTGGGGAATCAGAGTCCGGGAATCAGAGATGGGGATTCAGAGGCGGGGAATGAGATATGGGGAATCAGAGGCGGGGAATCAGAGGCGGGGAAACAGAGGCGGGGAATCAGATATGGGGTATCAGAGGTGGCGAATCAAAGGCGGTGAATCAGAGATGGGGAATCAGAGGCCGGGAATCAGAGGCAGGGAATCAAACACAGGGAATCAGAGGCGGGGAATCAGAGGCGGGGAATCAGAGGCGGGGAAACAGAGGCGGGGAATCAGATATGGTGAATCAGATATGGTGAATCAGAGGTGGGGAATCAGAGGCAGGGAATCAGATGTGCGCAATCAGAGATGGGGAATCAGAGGCAGGGAATCAGAATCAGAAGCAGGGAATCAGAGGCCGGGGATCAGAGGCCGGAATCAGATGCCGGGAATAAGAGGCCGGGAATCAGAGGTGGGGAATCAGAGTCCGGGAATCAGAGATGGGGATTCAGAGGCGGGGAATGAGATATGGGGAATCAGAGGCGGGGAATCAGAGGCGGGGAAACAGAGGCGGGGAATCAGATATGGGGTATCAGAGGTGGCGAATGAAAGGCGGTGAATCAGAGATGGGGAATCAGAGGCCGGGAATCAGAGGCAGGGAATCAAACACAGGGAATCAGAGGCGGGCAATCAGAGCTGGGGAATCAGAGGCGGGGTATCATAGCTGGCGAATCAGAGGCGGGGAATCAGATGTGGGGAATCAGAATCAGAAGCAGGGAATAAGACGCGGGGAATCTGAGGCGGGGAATCAGAGCTGGGGAATCAGAGGCTGTGAATCAGAGGCGGGGAATCAGAAGCAGGGAATCGGATGTGCGGAATCAGAGATGTGGAATCAGAGGTTGGGAATCAGAGGCGGTGAATCAGACATGGGTAATCAGAGGCGGGGAATCAGAGGCAGGAAATCAGACACGGGGAATCTGAGGCGGGGAATCAGAGGCGGGGAATCAGAGGCAGGGAATGGGATGTGCGGAATCAGAGATGGGGAATCAGAGGTGGGGAATCAGAGGCGGTGAATCAGACATGGGTAATCAGAGGCGGGGAATCAGAGGCAGGAAATCAGACACGGGGAATCAGAGGCGGGGAATCAGAGCTGGGGAATTAGATGCAGGGAATCAGAGTTGGGGATTCAGAGGCGGGGAATCAGATATGGGGAAACTGAGGTGGGGAATCAGAGGTGGGCAAATAGAGGCGGGGAATCAGATATGGGGAAACAGAGTCGGGGAATCAGAGGCGGGGAAACAGAGGCGGGGAATCAGATATGGGGAATCAGAGGTGGGGAATCAGAGGTTGGGAATCACAGGCAGGGAATCAGAGGCTGGGAATCAGATGCAGGGTATCAGATGCGGGGAATCAGAGGCGTGGAATCAGAGCTGGGGAATCAGAGGTGGGGAATCAGAGTTGGGGAATCAGAGGCGGGGACTTAGATATGGGGAAACAGAGGCGGGGAATCAGAGGCGGGGAAACAGAGGCGGGGAATCAGATATGGGGAATCAGAGGTGGGGAATCAGAGGCAGGGAATCAGATGTGCGGAATCAGAGATGGGGAATCAGAGGCAGGGAATCAGAATCAGAAGCAGGGAATAAGACGCGGGGAATCAGAGGCGGTGAATCAGAGCTGGGGAATCAGAGGCAGTGAATCAGAGGCGGGGAATCAGAGGCAGGGAATCGGATGTGCGGAATCAGAGATGGGGAAGCAGAGGTGGGGAATCAGAGGCGGTGAATCAGACATGGGTAATCAGAGGCGGGGAATCAGAGGAAGGAAATCAGACACGGGGAATCAGAGGCTGGGAATCAGAGCTGGGAAATTAGAGGCAGGGAATCAGAGTTGGGGATTCAGAGGCGGGGAATCAGATATGGGGAAACAGAGGCGGGGAATCAGAGGCGGGCAAATAGAGGCGGGGATCAGATATGGGGAAACAGAGGCGGGGAATCAGATATGGGGAATCAGAGGTGGGGAATCAGAGGTTGGGAATCAGAGGCAGGGAATCAGAGGGTGGGAATCAGATGCATGGAATCAGATGCGGGGAATCAGAGGCGGGGAATCAGAGCTGGGGAATCAGAGGTGGGGAATCAAAGTTGGGGAATCAGAGTCGGGGACTTAGATATGGGGAAACAGAGGCGGGGAATCAGAGGTGGGGAACAGAAGGCGGGGAATCAGATATGGGGAATCAGAGATGGGGAATCAGAGGCAGGGAATCAGAATCAGAAGCAGGGAATCAGAGGCAGGGAATCAGAGTTGGGGATTCAGAGGCGGGGAATCAGATATGGGGAAACAGAGGCGGGGAATCAGAGGCGGGAAAACAGAGGCGGGGAATTAGATATGGGGAATCAGTGGTGGGGAATCAGAGGTGGTGAATCAGAGATGGGGAATCACAGGCGGGGAATCAGAGGCAGGGAATAGAACGCGGGGAATCAGAGGCAGGGAATCAGAGTTGGGGCATCAGAGGTTGGGAATTAGATATGGGGAAACAGAGGCGGGGAATAAGAGGCGGGGAAACAGAGGCGGGGAATCAGATATGGGGAATCAGAGTTGGGGAATCAGAGGCGGGGACTTAGATATGGGGAAACAGAGTCGGGGAATCAGAGGCGGGGAAACAGAGGCGGGGAATCAGATATGGGGAATCAGAGGTGGGGAATCAGAGGCAGGGAATCAGATGTGCGGAATCAGAGATGGGGAATCAGAGGCAGGGAATCAGAATCAGAAGCAGGGAATAAGACGCGGGGAATCTGAGGCGGGGAATCAGAGCTGGGGAATCAGAGGCTGTGAATCAGAGGCGGGGAATCAGAAGCAGGGAATCGGATGTGCGGAAACAGAGATGTGGAATCAGAGGTTGGGAATCAGAGGCGGTGAATCAGACATGGGTAATCAGAGGCGGGGAATCAGAGGCAGGAAATCAGACACGGGGAATCTGAGGTGGGGAATCAGAGGCTGGGAATCAGAGGCAGGGAATGGGATGTGCGGAATCAGAGATGGGGAATCAGAGGTGGGGAATCAGAGGCGGTGAATCAGACATGGGTAATCAGAGGCGGGGAATCAGAGGCAGGAAATCAGACACGGGGAATCAGAGTTGGGGAATCAGAGCTGGGGAATTAGATGCAGGGAATCAGAGTTGGGGATTCAGAGGCGGGGAATCAGATATGGGGAAACTGAGGTGGGGAATCAGAGGTGGGCAAATAGAGGCGGGGAATCAGATATGGGGAAACAGAGGCGGGGAATCAGAGGCGGGGAAACAGAGGCGGGGAATCAGATATGGGGAATCAGAGGTGGGGAATCAGAGGTTGGGAATCAGAGGCAGGGAATCAGATGCCGGGAATAAGAGGCCGGGAATCAGAGGTGGGGAATCAGAGTCCGGGAATCAGAGATGGGGATTCAGAGGCGGGGAATGAGATATGGGGAATCAGAGGCGGGGAATCAGAGGCGGGGAAACAGAGGCGGGGAATCAGATATGGGGTATCAGAGGTGGCGAATCAAAGGCGGTGAATCAGAGATGGGGAATCAGAGGCCGGGAATCAGAGGCAGGGAATCAAACACAGGGAATCAGAGGCGGGGAATCAGAGGCGGGGAATCAGAGGCGGGGAAACAGAGGCGGGGAATCAGATATGGTGAATCAGATATGGTGAATCAGAGGTGGGGAATCAGAGGCAGGGAATCAGATGTGCGCAATCAGAGATGGGGAATCAGAGGCAGGGAATCAGAATCAGAAGCAGGGAATCAGAGGCCGGGGATCAGAGGCCGGAATCAGATGCCGGGAATAAGAGGCCGGGAATCAGAGGTGGGGAATCAGAGTCCGGGAATCAGAGATGGGGATTCAGAGGCGGGGAATGAGATATGGGGAATCAGAGGCGGGGAATCAGAGGCGGGGAAACAGAGGCGGGGAATCAGATATGGGGTATCAGAGGTGGCGAATGAAAGGCGGTGAATCAGAGATGGGGAATCAGAGGCCGGGAATCAGAGGCAGGGAATCAAACACAGGGAATCAGAGGCGGGGAATCAGAGCTGGGGAATCAGAGGCGGGGTATCATAGCTGGAGAATCAGAGGCGGGGAATCAGATGTGGGGAATCAGAATCAGAAGCAGGGAATAAGACGCGGGGAATCTGAGGCGGGGAATCAGAGCTGGGGAATCAGAGGCTGTGAATCAGAGGCGGGGAATCAGAAGCAGGGAATCGGATGTGCGGAATCAGAGATGTGGAATCAGAGGTTGGGAATCAGAGGCGGTGAATCAGACATGGGTAATCAGAGGCGGGGAATCAGAGGCAGGAAATCAGACACGGGGAATCTGAGGCGGGGAATCAGAGGCGGGGAATCAGAGGCAGGGAATGGGATGTGCGGAATCAGAGATGGGGAATCAGAGGTGGGGAATCAGAGGCGGTGAATCAGACATGGGTAATCAGAGGCGGGGAATCAGAGGCAGGAAATCAGACACGGGGAATCAGAGGCGGGGAATCAGAGCTGGGGAATTAGATGCAGGGAATCAGAGTTGGGGATTCAGAGGCGGGGAATCAGATATGGGGAAACTGAGGTGGGGAATCAGAGGTGGGCAAATAGAGGCGGGGAATCAGATATGGGGAAACAGAGTCGGGGAATCAGAGGCGGGGAAACAGAGGCGGGGAATCAGATATGGGGAATCAGAGGTGGGGAATCAGAGGTTGGGAATCACAGGCAGGGAATCAGAGGCTGGGAATCAGATGCAGGGTATCAGATGCGGGGAATCAGAGGCGTGGAATCAGAGCTGGGGAATCAGAGGTGGGGAATCAGAGTTGGGGAATCAGAGGCGGGGACTTAGATATGGGGAAACAGAGGCGGGGAATCAGAGGCGGGGAAACAGAGGCGGGGAATCAGATATGGGGAATCAGAGGTGGGGAATCAGAGGCAGGGAATCAGATGTGCGGAATCAGAGATGGGGAATCAGAGGCAGGGAATCAGAATCAGAAGCAGGGAATAAGACGCGGGGAATCAGAGGCGGTGAATCAGAGCTGGGGAATCAGAGGCAGTGAATCAGAGGCGGGGAATCAGAGGCAGGGAATCGGATGTGCGGAATCAGAGATGGGGAAGCAGAGGTGGGGAATCAGAGGCGGTGAATCAGACATGGGTAATCAGAGGCGGGGAATCAGAGGAAGGAAATCAGACACGGGGAATCAGAGGCTGGGAATCAGAGCTGGGAAATTAGAGGCAGGGAATCAGAGTTGGGGATTCAGAGGCGGGGAATCAGATATGGGGAAACAGAGGCGGGGAATCAGAGGCGGGCAAATAGAGGCGGGGATCAGATATGGGGAAACAGAGGCGGGGAATCAGATATGGGGAATCAGAGGTGGGGAATCAGAGGTTGGGAATCAGAGGCAGGGAATCAGAGGGTGGGAATCAGATGCATGGAATCAGATGCGGGGAATCAGAGGCGGGGAATCAGAGCTGGGGAATCAGAGGTGGGGAATCAAAGTTGGGGAATCAGAGTCGGGGACTTAGATATGGGGAAACAGAGGCGGGGAATCAGAGGTGGGGAACAGAAGGCGGGGAATCAGATATGGGGAATCAGAGATGGGGAATCAGAGGCAGGGAATCAGAATCAGAAGCAGGGAATCAGAGGCAGGGAATCAGAGTTGGGGATTCAGAGGCGGGGAATCAGATATGGGGAAACAGAGGCGGGGAATCAGAGGCGGGAAAACAGAGGCGGGGAATTAGATATGGGGAATCAGTGGTGGGGAATCAGAGGTGGTGAATCAGAGATGGGGAATCACAGGCGGGGAATCAGAGGCAGGGAATAGAACGCGGGGAATCAGAGGCAGGGAATCAGAGTTGGGGCATCAGAGGTTGGGAATTAGATATGGGGAAACAGAGGCGGGGAATCAGAGGCGGGGAAACAGAGGCGGGGAATCAGATATGGGGAATCAGAGTTGGGGAATCAGAGGCGGGGACTTAGATATGGGGAAACAGAGTCGGGGAATCAGAGGCGGGGAAACAGAGGCGGGGAATCAGATATGGGGAATCAGAGGTGGGGAATCAGAGGCAGGGAATCAGATGTGCGGAATCAGAGATGGGGAATCAGAGGCAGGGAATCAGAATCAGAAGCAGGGAATAAGACGCGGGGAATCTGAGGCGGGGAATCAGAGCTGGGGAATCAGAGGCTGTGAATCAGAGGCGGGGAATCAGAAGCAGGGAATCGGATGTGCGGAAACAGAGATGTGGAATCAGAGGTTGGGAATCAGAGGCGGTGAATCAGACATGGGTAATCAGAGGCGGGGAATCAGAGGCAGGAAATCAGACACGGGGAATCTGAGGTGGGGAATCAGAGGCGGGGAATCAGAGGCAGGGAATGGGATGTGCGGAATCAGAGATGGGGAATCAGAGGTGGGGAATCAGAGGCGGTGAATCAGACATGGGTAATCAGAGGCGAGGAATCAGAGGCAGGAAATCAGACACGGGGAATCAGAGGTGGGGAATCAGAGCTGGGGAATTAGATGCAGGGAATCAGAGTTGGGGATTCAGAGGCGGGGAATCAGATATGGGGAAACTGAGGTGGGGAATCAGAGGTGGGCAAATAGAGGCGGGGAATCAGATATGGGGAAACAGAGGCGGGGAATCAGAGGCGGGGAAACAGAGGCGGGGAATCAGATATGGGGAATCAGAGGTGGGGAATCAGAGGTTGGGAATCAGAGGCAGGGAATCAGAGGCTGGGAATCAGATGCAGGGAATCAGATGCGGGGAATCAGAGGCGGGGAATCAGAGCTGGGGAATCAGAGGTGGGGAATCAGAGTTGGGGAATAAGAGGCGGGGACTTAGATATTGGGAAACAGAGGCGGGGAATCAGAGGCGGGGAAACAGAGGCGGGAAATCAGATATGGGGAATCAGAGGTGGGAAATCAGAGGCAGGGAATCAGATGTGCGCAATCAGAGATGGGGAATCAGAGGCAGGGAATCCGAATCAGAAGCAGGGAATCAGAGGCCAGGAATCAGAGGCCGGAATCAGGTGCCGGGAATAAGAGTCCGGGAATCAGAGGTGGGGAATCAGAGTCCGGGAATCAGAGATGGGGATTCAGAGGCGGGGAATGAGATATGGGGAATCAGAGGCGGGGAATCAGAGGCGGGGAAACAGAGGCGGGGAATCAGATATGGGGAATCAGAGGTGGCGAATGAAAGGCGGTGAATCAGAGATGGGGAATCAGAGGCCGGGAATCAGAGGCAGGGAATCAAACACGGGGAATAAGAGGCGGGGAATCAGAGCTGGGGAATCAGAGGCGGGGAATCAGAGTTGGGGAATCAGAGGCGGGGAATCAGAGGCAGGGAATCAATATGGGAATTCAGAGGTGGGGAATCAGATGTTGGGAATCAGAGGCAGGGAATCAGAGGCGAGGATTCAGAGCTGGGGAATCAGAGGCGGGGAATCAGAATTGGGGAATCAGAGATGGGGAATCAGAGATGGGGAATCAGAGATGGGGAATCAGAGGCGGGGAATCAGACGCTGGGAATCAGAGGTGGTGAATCAGAGATGTGGAATCAGAGGCGGGGAATCAGAGGCAGGGAATCAGACGCGGGGAATCAGAGGTGGGGAATCATAGCTGGCGAATCAGAGGCGGGGAATCAGAGGTGGGGAATCAGAGGCGGGGAATCAGATATTGTTAATCAGAGGTGGGGAATCAGAGGCGGTGAATCAGACATGGGTAATCAGAGGCGGGGAATCAGAGGCAGGAAATCAGACACGGGGAATCAGAGGCGGGGAATCAGAGGCGGGGTATCAGAGGCAGGGAATGGGATGTGCGGAATCAGAGATGGGGAATCAGAGGTGGGGAATCAGAGGCGGTGAATCAGACATGGGTAATCAGAGGCGGGGAATCAGAGGCAGGAAATCAGACACGGGGAATCAGAGGCGGGGAATCAGAGCTGGGGAATTAGATGCAGGGAATCAGAGTTGGGGATTCAGAGGCGGGGAATCAGATATGGGGAAACTGAGGTGGGGAATCAGAGGTTGGCAAATAGAGGCGGGGAATCAGATATGGGGAAACAGAGGCGGGGAATCAGAGGTGGGGAAACAGAGGCGGGGAATCAGATATGGGGAATCAGAGGTGGGGAATCAGAGGTTGGGAATCAGAGGCAGGGAATCAGAGGCTGGGAATCAGATGCAGGGAATCAGATGCGGGGAATCAGAGGCGGGGAATCAGAGCTGGGGAATCAGAGGTGGGGAATCAGAGTTGGGGAATCAGAGGCGGGGACTTAGATATGGGGAAACAGAGGCGGGGAATCAGAGGCGGGGAAACAGAGGCGGGGAATCAGATATGGAGAATCAGAGGTGGGGAATCAGAGGCAGGGAATCAGATGTGCGGAATCAGAGATGGGGAATCAGAGGCAGGGAATCAGAATCAGAAGCAGGGAATAAGACGCGGGGAATCAGAGGCGGTGAATCAGACATGGGTAATCAGAGGCGGGGAATCAGAGGCAGGAAATCAGACACGGGGAATCAGAGGCGGGGAATCAGAGCTGGGAACTTAGAGGCAGGGAATCAGAGGCGGGCAAATAGAGGCGGGGATCAGATATGGGGAAACAGAGGAGGGGAATCAGAGGCGGGGAAACAGAGGCGGGGAATCAGATATGGGGAATCAGAGGTGGAGAATCAGAGGTTGGGAATCAGAGGCAGGGATTCAGAGGCTGGGAATCAGATGCATGGAATCAGATGCGGGGAATCAGAGGCGGGGAATCAGAGCTGGGGAATCAGAGGTGGGGAATCAAAGTTGGGGAATCAGAGTCGGGGACTTAGATATGGGGAAACAGAGGCGGGGAATCAGAGGTGGGGAACAGAAGGCGGGGAATCAGATATGGGGAATCAGAGATGGGGAATCAGAGGCAGGGAATTAGATGTGCGGAATCAGAGATGGGGAATCAGAGGTGGGGAATCAGAATCAGAAGCAGGGAATCAGAGGCAGGGAATCAGAGTTGGGGATTCAGAGGCGGGGAATCAGATATGGGGAAACAGAGGCGGGGAATCAGAGGCGGGAAAACAGAGGCGGGGAATTAGATATGGGGAATCAGAGGTGGGGAATCAGAGGTGGTGAATCAGAGATGGGGAATCACAGGCGGGGAATCAGAGGCAGGGAATAGAACGCAGGGCATCAGAGGCAGGGAATCAGAGTTGGAGCATCAGAGGTTGGGAATTAGATATGGGGAAACAGAGGCGGGGAATCAGAGGCGGGGAAACAGAGGCGGGGAATCAGATATGGGGAATCAGAGGTGGGGAATCAGAGGTTGGGAATCAGAGGCAGGGAATCAGAGGCTTGGAATCAGATGCAGGGAATCAGATGTGGGGAATCAGATATGGGGAATCAGAGGCGGGGAATCAGAGGCGGGGAAACAGAGGAGTGGAATCAGATATGGGGAATCAGAGGTGGGGAATCAGGGGCGGGGTATCAGTGGCAGGGAATCAGAGGCGGGAAATCAGAGGCCGGGAATCAGAGGCGGTGAATCAGGGGCGGAGAATCAGAGGCAGGGTATCGGATGTGCGGAATCAGAGATGGGGAATCAGAGGTGGGGAATCAGAATCAGAAGCAGCGAATCAGAGGCCGGGAATTAGAGGCCGGAATCAGATGCCGGGAATAAGAGGCCGGGAATCAGAGGTTGGGAATCAGAGTCCGGTAATCAGAAATGGGGAATCAGAGGCGGGGAATGAGATATGGGGAATCAGAGGCGGGGAATCAGAGGCGGGGAAACAGAGGCGGGGAATCAGATATGGGGAATCAGAGGTGGGGAATCAGAGGTTGGGAATCAGAGGCAGGGATTCAGAGGCTGGGAATCAGATGCATGGAATCAGATGCGGGGAATCAGAGGCGGGGAATCAGAGCTGGGGAATCAGAGGTGGGGAATCAAAGTTGGGGAATCAGAGTCGGGGACTTAGATATGGGGAAACAGAGGCGGGGAATCAGAGGTGGGGAACAGAAGGCGGGGAATCAGATATGGGGAATCAGAGATGGGGAATCAGAGGCAGGGAATTAGATGTGCGGAATCAGAGATGGGGAATCAGAGGTGGGGAATCAGAATCAGAAGCAGGGAATCAGAGGCAGGGAATCAGAGTTGGGGATTCAGAGGCGGGGAATCAGATATGGGGAAACAGAGGCAGGGAATCACAGGCGGGAAAACAGAGGCGGGGAATTAGATATGGGGAATCAGAGGTGGGGAATCAGAGGTGGTGAATCAGAGATGGGGAATCACAGGCGGGGAATCAGAGGCAGGGAATAGAACGCGGGGCATCAGAGGCAGGGAATCAGAGTTGGAGCATCAGAGGTTGGGAATTAGATATGGGGAAACAGAGGCGGGGAATCAGAGGCGGGGAAACAGAGACGGGGAATCAGATATGGGGAATCAGAGGTGGGGAATCAGAGGTTGGGAATCAGAGGCAGGGAATCAGAGGCTTGGAATCAGATGCAGGGAATCAGATGTGGGGAATCAGATATGGGGAATCAGAGGCGGGGAATCAGAGGCGGGGAAACAGAGGCGTGGAATCAGATATGGGGAATCAGAGGTGGGGAATCACGGGCGGGGTATCAGTGGCAGGGAATCAGAGGCGGGAAATCAGAGGCCGGGAATCAGAGGCGGTGAATCAGGGGCGGGGAATCAGAGGCAGGGAATCGGATGTGCGGAATCAGAGATGGGGAATCAGAGGTGGGGAATAAGAATCAGAAGCAGCGAATCAGAGGCCGGGAATTAGAGGCCGGAATCAGATGCCGGGAATAAGAGGCCGGGAATCAGAGGTTGGGAATCAGAGTCCGGTAATCAGAGATGGGGAATCAGAGGCGGGGAATGAGATATGGGGAATCAGAGGCGGGGAATCAGAGGCGGGGAAACAGAGGCGAGGAATCAAATATGGGGATTCAGAGGTGGCGAATCAAAGGCGGTGTATCAGAGGCGGGGAATCAGAGCTGGGGAATCAGAGGCGGGGAATCAGAGTTGGGGAATCAGAGGCGGGGAATCAGAGCTGGGGAATCAGAGTCGGGGAATCAGAGGCAGGGAATCAGATGTGCGGAATCAGAGATGGGGAATCAGAGGTGGGGAATCAGAGCTGGAGAATCAGAGGTGGGGAATCAGAGTTGGGGAATCAGAGGCGGGGACTTAGATATTGGGAAACAGAGGCGGGGAATCAGAGCTGGGGAATCAGAGGCGGGGAATCAGAGTTGGGGAATCAGAGGCGGGGAATCAGATATGGGGAAACAGGGGCGGGGAATCAGAGGCGGGGAAACAGAGGCGAGGAATCAGATATGGGGAATCAGAGGTGTGGAATCAGAGGTTGGGAATCAGAGGCAGGGAATCAGAGGCGGGGAAATAGAGGCGGGGAATCAGATATGGGGAATCAGAGGTGGCGAATCAAAGGCGGTGAAACAGAGATGGTGAATCAGGGCTGAGAATCAGAGGCAGGCAATCAAACACGGGGAATCAGAGCTGGGGAATCAGAGGCGGGGAATTAGAGTTGGGGAATCCGAGGAGGGGAATCAGAGGCGGGGTAACAGGCGGGGAATCAGATATGGGGAATCAGAGGTGGGGAATCAGATGTTGGGAATCAGAGGCAGGGAATCAGAGGCGGGTAATCAGAGGCGGGGAATCAGAGGCAGGGAATCAGATGTGCGGAATCGGAGATGGGGAATCAGAGGCAGGGAATCAGAGACGGGGAATCAGAGGCGGGGAATCAGAGGCCGGGAATCAGATATGGGGAAACAGAGGCGGGGAATCAGAGGCGGGGAAACAGAGGCGGGGAATCAGAGGCGGGGAATCAGAGGTGGGGAATCAGAGGTTGGGAATCAGAGGCAGGGAATCAGAGGCTTGGAATCAGATGCAGGGAATCAGATGCGGGGAATCAGAGGCGGGGAATCAGAGGCGGGGAAACAGAGGCGGGGAATCAGAGCTGGGGAATCAGAGGTGGGGAATCAAAGTTGGGGAATCAGAGTCGGGGACTTAGATATGGGGAAACAGAGGCGGGGAATCAGAGGTGGGGAACAGAAGGCGGGGAATCAGATATGGGGTATCAGAGATGGGGAATCAGAGGCAGGGAATTAGATGTGCGGAATCAGAGATGGGGAATCAGAGGTGGTGAATCAGAATCAGAAGCAGGGAATCAGAGGCAGGGAATCAGAGTTGGGGATTCAGAGGCGGGGAATCAGATATGGGGAAACAGAGGCGGGGAATCAGAGGCGGGAAAACAGAGGCGGGGAATTAGATATGGGGAATCAGAGGTGGGGAATCAGAGGTGGTGAATCAGAGATGGGGAATCACAGGCGGGGAATCAGAGGCAGGGAATAGAACGCGGGGCATCAGAGGCAGGGAATCAGAGTTGGAGCATCAGAGGTTGGGAATTAGATATGGGGAAACAGAGGCGGGGAATCAGAGGCGGGGATACAGAGGCGGGGAATCAGATATGGGGAATCAGAGGTGGGGAATCAGAGGTTGGGAATCAGAGGCAGGGAATCAGAGGCTTGGAATCAGATGTAGGGAATCAGATGTGGGGAATCAGATATGGGGAATCAGAGGCGGGGAATCAGAGGCGGGGAAACAGAGGCGTGGAATCAGATATGGGGAATCAGAGGTGGGGAATCAGGGGCGGGGTATCAGTGGCAGGGAATCAGAGGCGGGAAATCAGAGGCCGGGAATCAGAGGCGGTGAATCAGGGGCGGGGAATCAGAGGCAGGGAATCGGATGTGCGGAATCAGAGATGGGGAATCAGAGGTGGGGAATCAGAATCAGAAGCAGCGAATCAGAGGCCGGGAATTAGAGGCCGGAATCAGATGCCGGGAATAAGAGGCCGGGAATCAGAGGTTGGGAATCAGAGTCCGGTAATCAGAGATGGGGAATCAGAGGCGGGGAATGAGATATGGGGAATCAGAGGCGGGGAATCAGAGGCGGGGAAACAGAGGCGAGGAATCAAATATGGGGATTCAGAGGTGGCGAATCAAAGGCGGTGAATCAGAGGCGGGGAATCAGAGCTGGGGAATCAGAGGTGGGGAATCAGAGTTGGGGAATCAGAGGCGGGGAATCAGATCTGGGGAATCAGAGTCGGGGAATCAGAGGCAGGGAATCAGATGTGCGGAATCAGAGATGGGGAATCAGAGGTGGGGAATCAGAGCTGGAGAATCAGAGGTGGGGAATCAGAGTTGGGGAATCAGAGGCGGGGACTTAGATATTGGGAAACAGAGGCGGGGAATCAGAGCTGGGGAATCAGAGGCGGGGAATCAGAGTTGGGGAATCAGAGGCGGGGAATCAGATATGGGAAATCAGAGGTGGGGAATCAGAGGTTGGGAATCAGAGGCAGGGAATCATAGGCTTGGAATCAGATGCAGGGAATCAGATGCGGGGAATCAGAGGCGGGGAATCAGAGGCGGGGAAACAGAGGCGGGGAATCAGATATGGTGAATCAGATATGGTGAATCAGAGGTGGGGAATCAGAGGCAGGGAATCAGATGTGCGCAATCAGAGATGGGGAATCAGAGGCAGGGAATCAGAATCAGAAGCAGGGAATCAGAGGCCGGGGATCAGAGGCCGGAATCAGATGCCGGGAATAAGAGGCCGGGAATCAGAGGTGGGGAATCAGAGTCCGGGAATCAGAGATGGGGATTCAGAGGCGGGGAATGAGATATGGGGAATCAGAGGCGGGGAATCAGAGGCGGGGAAACAGAGGCGGGGAATCAGATATGGGGTATCAGAGGTGGCGAATCAAAGGCGGTGAATCTGAGATGGGGAATCAGAGGCCGGGAATCAGAGGCAGGGAATCAAACACAGGGAATCAGAGGCGGGGAATCAGAGGCGGGGAATCAGAGGCGGGGAAACAGAGGCGGGGAATCAGATATGGTGAATCAGATATGGTGAATCAGAGGTGGGGAATCAGAGGCAGGGAATCAGATGTGCGCAATCAGAGATGGGGAATCAGAGGCAGGGAATCAGAATCAGAAGCAGGGAATCAGAGGCCGGGGATCAGAGGCCGGAATCAGATGCCGGGAATAAGAGGCCGGGAATCAGAGGTGGGGAATCAGAGTCCGGGAATCAGAGATGGGGATTCAGAGGCGGGGAATGAGATATGGGGAATCAGAGGCGGGGAATCAGAGGCGGGGAAACAGAGGCGGGGAATCAGAGTTGGGGAATCAGAGGTGGGGAATCAGAGCTGGAGAATCAGAGGTGGGGAATCAGAGTTGGGGAATCAGAGGCGGGGACTTAGATATTGGGAAACAGAGGCGGGGAATCAGAGCTGGGGAATCAGAGGCGGGGAATCAGAGTTGGGGAATCAGAGGCGGGGAATCAGATATGGGGAAACAGGGGCGGGGAATCAGAGGCGGGGAAACAGAGGCGAGGAATCAGATATGGGGAATCAGAGGTGTGGAATCAGAGGTTGGGAATCAGATGCCGGGAATAAGAGGCCGGGAATCAAAGGCGGTGAATCAGAGGCGGGGAATCAGAGCTGGGGAATCAGAGGCGGGGAATCAGAGTTGGGGAATCAGAGGCGGGGAATCAGATCTGGGGAATCAGAGTCGGGGAATCAGAGGCAGGGAATCAGATGTGCGGAATCAGAGATGGGGAATCAGAGGTGGGGAATCAGAGCTGGAGAATCAGAGGTGGGGAATCAGAGTTGGGGAATCAGAGGCGGGGACTTAGATATTGGGAAACAGAGGCGGGGAATCAGAGCTGGGGAATCAGAGGCGGGGAATCAGAGTTGGGGAATCAGAGGCGGGGAATCAGATATGGGGAAACAGGGGCGGGGAATCAGAGGCGGGGAAACAGAGGCGAGGAATCAGATATGGGGAATCAGAGGTGTGGAATCAGAGGTTGGGAATCAGAGGCAGGGAATCAGAGGCGGGGAAACAGAGGCGGGGAATCAGATATGGGGAATCAGAGGTGGCGAATCAAAGGCGGTGAAACAGTGATGGTGAATCAGGGCTGAGAATCAGAGGCAGGCAATCAAACACGGGGAATCAGAGCTGGGGAATCAGAGGCGGGGAATTAGAGTTGGGGAATCCGAGGAGGGGAATCAGAGGCGGGGAAACAGGCGGGGAATCAGATATGGGGAATCAGAGGTGGGGAATCAGATGTTGGGAATCAGAGGCAGGGAATCAGAGGCGGGTAATCAGAGGCGGGGAATCAGAGGCAGGGAATCAGATGTGCGGAATCGGAGATGGGGAATCAGAGGCAGGGAATCAGAGACGGGGAATCAGAGGCGGGGACTCAGAGGCCGGGAATCAGATATGGGGAAACAGAGGCGGGGAATCAGAGGCGGGGAAACAGAGGCGGGGAATCAGATATGGGAAATCAGAGGTGGGGAATCAGAGGTTGGGAATCAGAGGCAGGGAATCATAGGCTTGGAATCAGATGCAGGGAATCAGATGCGGGGAATCAGAGGCGGGGAATCAGAGGCGGGGAAACAGAGGCGGGGAATCAGATATGGTGAATCAGATATGGTGAATCAGAGGTGGGGAATCAGAGGCAGGGAATCAGATGTGCGCAATCAGAGATGGGGAATCAGAGGCAGGGAATCAGAATCAGAAGCAGGGAATCAGAGGCCGGGGATCAGAGGCCGGAATCAGATGCCGGGAATAAGAGGCCGGGAATCAGAGGTGGGGAATCAGAGTCCGGGAATCAGAGATGGGGATTCAGAGGCGGGGAATGAGATATGGGGAATCAGAGGCGGGGAATCAGAGGCGGGGAAACAGAGGCGGGGAATCAGATATGGGGTATCAGAGGTGGCGAATCAAAGGCGGTGAATCAGAGATGGGGAATCAGAGGCCGGGAATCAGAGGCAGGGAATCAAACACAGGGAATCAGAGGCGGGGAATCAGAGGCGGGGAATCAGAGGCGGGGAAACAGAGGTGGGGAATCAGATATGGTGAATCAGATATGGTGAATCAGAGGTGGGGAATCAGAGGCAGGGAATCAGATGTGCGCAATCAGAGATGGGGAATCAGAGGCAGGGAATCAGAATCAGAAGCAGGGAATCAGAGGCCGGGGATCAGAGGCCGGAATCAGATGCCGGGAATAAGAGGCCGGGAATCAGAGGTGGGGAATCAGAGTCCGGGAATCAGAGATGGGGATTCAGAGGCGGGGAATGAGATATGGGGAATCAGAGGCGGGGAATCAGAGGCGGGGAAACAGAGGCGGGGAATCAGATATGGGGTATCAGAGGTGGCGAATGAAAGGCGGTGAATCAGAGATGGGGAATCAGAGGCCGGGAATCAGAGGCAGGGAATCAAACACAGGGAATCAGAGGCGGGGAATCAGAGCTGGGGAATCAGAGGCGGGGTATCATAGCTGGCGAATCAGAGGCGGGGAATCAGAGGTGGGGAATCAGAATCAGAAGCAGGGAATAAGACGCGGGGAATCTGAGGCGGGGAATCAGAGCTGGGGAATCAGAGGCTGTGAATCAGAGGCGGGGAACCAGAAGCAGGGAATCGGATGTGCGGAATCAGAGATGTGGAATCAGAGGTTGGGAATCAGAGGCGGTGAATCAGACATGGGTAATCAGAGGCGGGGAATCAGAGGCAGGAAATCAGACACGGGGAATCTGAGGCGGGGAATCAGAGGCGGGGAATCAGAGGCAGGGAATGGGATGTGCGGAATCAGAGATGGGGAATCAGAGGTGGGGAATCAGAGGCGGTGAATCAGACATGGGTAATCAGAGGCGGGGAATCAGAGGCAGGAAATCAGACACGGGGAATCAGAGGCGGGGAATCAGAGCTGGGGAATTAGATGCAGGGAATCAGAGTTGGGGATTCAGAGGCGGGGAATCAGATATGGGGAAACTGAGGTGGGGAATCAGAGGTGGGCAAATAGAGGCGGGGAATCAGATATGGGGAAACAGAGTCGGGGAATCAGAGGCGGGGAAACAGAGGCGGGGAATCAGATATGGGGAATCAGAGGTGGGGAATCAGAGGTTGGGAATCACAGGCAGGGAATCAGAGGCTGGGAATCAGATGCAGGGTATCAGATGCGGGGAATCAGAGGCGTGGAATCAGAGCTGGGGAAT
Source organism: Narcine bancroftii (assembly GCF_036971445.1). NCBI lineage: Eukaryota > Metazoa > Chordata > Chondrichthyes > Torpediniformes > Narcinidae > Narcine > Narcine bancroftii. Next base: position 108,806,735 of record NC_091475.1, read on the forward strand.
CAGAGGTGGGGAATCAGAGTTGGGGAATCAGAGGCGGGGACTTAGATATGTGGAAACAGAGGCGGGGAATCAGAGGCGGGGAAACTGAGGCGGGGAATCAGATATGGGGAATCAGAGGTGGGGAATCAGAGGCAGGGAATCAGATGTGCGGAATCAGAGATGGGGAATCAGAGGCAGGGAATCAGAATCAGAAGCAGGGAATAAGACGCGGGGAATCAGAGGCGGTGAATCAGAGCTGGGGAATCAGAGGCAGTGAATCAGAGGCGGGGAATCAGAGGCAGGGAATCGGATGTGCGGAATCAGAGATGGGGAAGCAGAGGTGGGGAATCAGAGGCGGTGAATCAGACATGGGTAATCAGAGGCGGGGAATCAGAGGCAGGAAATCAGACACGGGGAATCAGAGGCTGGGAATCAGAGCTGGGAAATTAGAGGCAGGGAATCAGAGTTGGGGATTCAGAGGCGGGGAATCAGATATGGGGAAACAGAGGCGGGGAATCAGAGGCGGGCAAATAGAGGCGGGGATCAGATATGGGGAAACAGAGGCGGGGAATCAGATATGGGGAATCAGAGGTGGGGAATCAGAGGTTGGGAATCAGAGGCAGGGAATCAGAGGGTGGGAATCAGATGCATGGAATCAGATGCGGGGAATCAGAGGCGGGGAATCAGAGCTGGGGAATCAGAGGTGGGGAATCAAAGTTGGGGAATCAGAGTCGGGGACTTAGATATGGGGAAACAGAGGCGGGGAATCAGAGGTGGGGAACAGAAGGCGGGGAATCAGATATGGGGAATCAGAGATGGGGAATCAGAGGCAGGGAATCAGAATCAGAAGCAGGGAATCAGAGGCAGGGAATCAGAGTTGGGGATTCAGAGGCGGGGAATCAGATATGGGGAAACAGAGGCGGGGAATCAGAGGCGGGAAAACAGAGGCGGGGAATTAGATATGGGGAATCAGTGGTGGGGAATCAGAGGTGGTGAATCAGAGATGGGGAATCACAGGCGGGGAATCAGAGGCAGGGAATAGAACGCGGGGAATCAGAGGCAGGGAATCAGAGTTGGGGCATCAGAGGTTGGGAATTAGATATGGGGAAACAGAGGCGGGGAATCAGAGGCGGGGAAACAGAGGCGGGGAATCAGATATGGGGAATCAGAGTTGGGGAATCAGAGGCGGGGACTTAGATATGGGGAAACAGAGTCGGGGAATCAGAGGCGGGGAAACAGAGGCGGGGAATCAGATATGGGGAATCAGAGGTGGGGAATCAGAGGCAGGGAATCAGATGTGCGGAATCAGAGATGGGGAATCAGAGGCAGGGAATCAGAATCAGAAGAAGGGAATAAGACGCGGGGAATCTGAGGCGGGGAATCAGAGCTGGGGAATCAGAGGCTGTGAATCAGAGGCGGGGAATCAGAAGCAGGGAATCGGATGTGCGGAAACAGAGATGTGGAATCAGAGGTTGGGAATCAGAGGCGGTGAATCAGACATGGGTAATCAGAGGCGGGGAATCAGAGGCAGGAAATCAGACACGGGGAATCTGAGGTGGGGAATCAGAGGCGGGGAATCAGAGGCAGGGAATGGGATGTGCGGAATCAGAGATGGGGAATCAGAGGTGGGGAATCAGAGGCGGTGAATCAGACATGGGTAATCAGAGGCGGGGAATCAGAGGCAGGAAATCAGACACGGGGAATCAGAGGTGGGGAATCAGAGCTGGGGAATTAGATGCAGGGAATCAGAGTTGGGGATTCAGAGGCGGGGAATCAGATATGGGGAAACTGAGGTGGGGAATCAGAGGTGGGCAAATAGAGGCGGGGAATCAGATATGGGGAAACAGAGGCGGGGAATCAGAGGCGGGGAAACAGAGGCGGGGAATCAGATATGGGGAATCAGAGGTGGGGAATCAGAGGTTGGGAATCACAGGCAGGGAATCAGAGGCTGTGAATCAGATGCAGGGAATCAGATGCGGGGAATCAGAGGCGGGGAATCAGAGCTGGGGAATCAGAGGTGGGGAATCAGAGTTGGGGAATAAGAGGCGGGGACTTAGATATTGGGAAACAGAGGCGGGGAATCAGAGGCGGGGAAACAGAGGCGGGAAATCAGATATGGGGAATCAGAGGTGGGAAATCAGAAGCAGGGAATCAGATGTGCGCAATCAGAGATGGGGAATCAGAGGCAGGGAATCAGAATCAGAAGCAGGGAATCAGAGGCCAGGAATCAGAGGCCGGAATCAGATGCCGGGAATAAGAGTCCGGGAATCAGAGGTGGGGAATCAGAGTCCGGGAATCAGAGATGGGGATTCAGAGGCGGGGAATGAGATATGGGGAATCAGAGGCGGGGAATCAGAGGCGGGGAAACAGAGGTGGGGAATCAGATATGGGGAATCAGAGGTGGCGAATGAAAGGCGGTGAATCAGAGATGGGGAATCAGAGGCCGGGAATCAGAGGCAGGGAATCAAACACGGGGAATAAGAGGCGGGGAATCAGAGCTGGGGAATCAGAGGCGGGGAATCAGAGTTGGGGAATCAGAGGCGGGGAATCAGAGGCAGGGAATCAATATGGGAATTCAGAGGTGGGGAATCAGATGTTGGGAATCAGAGGCAGGGAATCAGAGGCGAGGATTCAGAGCTGGGGAATCAGAGGCGGGGAATCAGAATTGGGGAATCAGAGATGGGGAATCAGAGATGGGGAATCAGAGATGGGGAATCAGAGGCGGGGAATCAGACGCTGGGAATCAGAGGTGGTGAATCAGAGATGTGGAATCAGAGGCGGGGAATCAGAGGCAGGGAATCAGACGCGGGGAATCAGAGGTGGGGAATCATAGCTGGCGAATCAGAGGCGGGGAATCAGAGGTGGGGAATCAGAGGCGGGGAATCAGATATTGTTAATCAGAGGTGGGGAATCAGAGGCGGTGAATCAGACATGGGTAATCAGAGGCGGGGAATCAGAGGCAGGAAATCAGACACGGGGAATCAGAGGCGGGGAATCAGAGGCGGGGTATCAGAGGCAGGGAATGGGATGTGCGGAATCAGAGATGGGGAATCAGAGGTGGGGAATCAGAGGCGGTGAATCAGACATGGGTAATCAGAGGCGGGGAATCAGAGGCAGGAAATCAGACACGGGGAATCAGAGGCGGGGAATCAGAGCTGGGGAATTAGATGCAGGGAATCAGAGTTGGGGATTCAGAGGCGGGGAATCAGATATGGGGAAACTGAGGTGGGGAATCAGAGGTTGGCAAATAGAGGCGGGGAATCAGATATGGGGAAACAGAGGCGGGGAATCAGAGGTGGGGAAACAGAGGCGGGGAATCAGATATGGGGAATCAGAGGTGGGGAATCAGAGGTTGGGAATCAGAGGCAGGGAATCAGAGGCTGGGAATCAGATGCAGGGAATCAGATGCGGGGAATCAGAGGCGGGGAATCAGAGCTGGGGAATCAGAGGTGGGGAATCAGAGTTGGGGAATCAGAGGCGGGGACTTAGATATGGGGAAACAGAGGCGGGGAATCAGAGGCGGGGAAACAGAGGCGGGGAATCAGATATGGAGAATCAGAGGTGGGGAATCAGAGGCAGGGAATCAGATGTGCGGAATCAGAGATGGGGAATCAGAGGCAGGGAATCAGAATCAGAAGCAGGGAATAAGACGCGGGGAATCAGAGGCGGGGAATCAGAGCTGGGGAATCAGAGGCAGTGAATCAGAGGCGTGGAATCAGAGGCAGGGAATCGGATGTGCGGAATCAGAGATGGGGAATCAGAGGTGGGGAATAAGAGGCGGGGACTTAGATATTGGGAAACAGAGGCGGGGAATCAGAGGCGGGGAAACAGAGGCGGGAAATCAGATATGGGGAATCAGAGGTGGGAAATCAGAGGCAGGGAATCAGATGTGCGCAATCAGAGATGGGGAATCAGAGGCAGGGAATCAGAATCAGAAGCAGGGAATCAGAGGCCAGGAATCAGAGGCCGGAATCAGATGCCGGGAATAAGAGTCCGGGAATCAGAGGTGGGGAATCAGAGTCCGGGAATCAGAGATGGGGATTCAGAGGCGGGGAATGAGATATGGGGAATCAGAGGCGGGGAATCAGAGGCGGGGAAACAGAGGCGGGGAATCAGATATGGGGAATCAGAGGTGGCGAATGAAAGGCGGTGAATCAGAGATGGGGAATCAGAGGCCGGGTATCAGAGGCAGGGAATCAAACACGGGGAATAAGAGGCGGGGAATCAGAGCTGGGGAATCAGAGGCGGGGAATCAGAGTTGGGGAATCAGAGGCGGGGAATCAGAGGCAGGGAATCAATATGGGAATTCAGAGGTGGGGAATCAGATGTTGGGAATCAGAGGCAGGGAATCAGAGGCGAGGATTCAGAGCTGGGGAATCAGAGGCGGGGAATCAGAATTGGGGAATCAGAGATGGGGAATCAGAGATGGGGAATCAGAGATGGGGAATCAGAGGCGGGGAATCAGACGCTGGGAATCAGAGGTGGTGAATCAGAGATGTGGAATCAGAGGCGGGGAATCAGAGGCAGGGAATCAGACGCGGGGAATCAGAGGTGGGGAATCATAGCTGGCGAATCAGAGGCGGGGAATCAGAGGTGGGGAATCAGAGGCGGGGAATCAGATATTGTTAATCAGAGGTGGGGAATCAGAGGCGGTGAATCAGACATGGGTAATCAGAGGCGGGGAATCAGAGGCAGGAAATCAGACACGGGGAATCAGAGGCGGGGAATCAGAGGCGGGGTATCAGAGGCAGGGAATGGGATGTGCGGAATCAGAGATGGGGAATCAGAGGTGGGGAATCAGAGGCGGTGAATCAGACATGGGTAATCAGAGGCGGGGAATCAGAGGCAGGAAATCAGACACGGGGAATCAGAGGCGGGGAATCAGAGCTGGGGAATTAGATGCAGGGAATCAGAGTTGGGGATTCAGAGGCGGGGAATCAGATATGGGGAAACTGAGGTGGGGAATCAGAGGTTGGCAAATAGAGGCGGGGAATCAGATATGGGGAAACAGAGGCGGGGAATCAGAGGTGGGGAAACAGAGGCGGGGAATCAGATATGGGGAATCAGAGGTGGGGAATCAGAGGTTGGGAATCAGAGGCAGGGAATCAGAGGCTGGGAATCAGATGCAGAGAATCAGATGCGGGGAATCAGAGGCGGGGAATCAGAGCTGGGGAATCAGAGGTGGGGAATCAGAGTTGGGGAATCAGAGGCGGGGACTTAGATATGGGGAAACAGAGGCGGGGAATCAGAGGCGGGGAAACAGAGGCGGGGAATCAGATATGGAGAATCAGAGGTGGGGAATCAGAGGCAGGGAATCAGATGTGCGGAATCAGAGATGGGGAATCAGAGGCAGGGAATCAGAATCAGAAGCAGGGAATAAGACGCGGGGAATCAGAGGCGGGGAATCAGAGCTGGGGAATCAGAGGCAGTGAATCAGAGGCGTGGAATCAGAGGCAGGGAATCGGATGTGCGGAATCAGAGATGGGGAATCAGAGGTGGGGAATCAGAGGCGGTGAATCAGACATGGGTAATCAGAGGCGGGGAATCAGAGGCAGGAAATCAGACACGGGGAATCAGAGGCGGGGAATCAGAGCTGGGAACTTAGAGGCAGGGAATCAGAGGCGGGCAAATAGAGGCGGGGATCAGATATGGGGAAACAGAGGAGGGGAATCAGAGGCGGGGAAACAGAGGCGGGGAATCAGATATGGGGAATCAGAGGTGGAGAATCAGAGGTTGGGAATCAGAGGCAGGGATTCAGAGGCTGGGAATCAGATGCATGGAATCAGATGCGGGGAATCAGAGGCGGGGAATCTGAGCTGGGGAATCAGAGGTGGGGAATCAAAGTTGGGGAATCAGAGTCGGGGACTTAGATATGGGGAAACAGAGGCGGGGAATCAGAGGTGGGGAACAGAAGGCGGGGAATCAGATATGGGGAATCAGAGATGGGGAATCAGAGGCAGGGAATTAGATGTGCGGAATCAGAGATGGGGAATCAGAGGTGGGGAATCAGAATCAGAAGCAGGGAATCAGAGGCAGGGAATCAGAGTTGGGGATTCAGAGGCGGGGAATCAGATATGGGGAAACAGAGGCGGGGAATCCGAGCCGGGAAAACAGAGGCGGGGAATTAGATATGGGGAATCAGAGGTGGGGAATCAGAGGTGGTGAATCAGAGATGGGGAATCACAGGCGGGGAATCAGAGGCAGGGAATAGAACGCGGGGCATCAGAGGCAGGGAATCAGAGTTGGAGCATCAGAGGTTGGGAATTAGATATGGGGAAACAGAGGCGGGGAATCAGAGGCGGGGAAACAGAGGCGGGGAATCAGATATGGGGAATCAGAGGTGGGGAATCAGAGGTTGGGAATCAGAGGCAGGGAATCAGAGGCTTGGAATCAGATGCAGGGAATCAGATGTGGGGAATCAGATATGTGGAATCAGAGGCGGGGAATCAGAGGCGGGGAAACAGAGGAGTGGAATCAGATATGGGGAATCAGAGGTGGGGAATCAGGGGCGGGGTATCAGTGGCAGGGAATCAGAGGCGGGAAATCAGAGGCCGGGAATCAGAGGCGGTGAATCAGGGGCGGGGAATCAGAGGCAGGGTATCGGATGTGCGGAATCAGAGATGGGGAATCAGAGGTGGGGAATCAGAATCAGAAGCAGCGAATCAGAGGCCGGGAATTAGAGGCCGGAATCAGATGCCGGGAATAAGAGGCCGGGAATCAGAGGTTGGGAATCAGAGTCCGGTAATCAGAAATGGGGAATCAGAGGCGGGGAATGAGATATGGGGAATCAGAGGCGGGGAATCAGAGGCGGGGAAACAGAGGCGGGGAATCAGATATGGGGAATCAGAGGTGGGGAATCAGAGGTTGGGAATCAGAGGCAGGGATTCAGAGGCTGGGAATCAGATGCATGGAATCAGATGCGGGGAATCAGAGGCGGGGAATCAGAGCTGGGGAATCAGAGGTGGGGAATCAAAGTTGGGGAATCAGAGTCGGGGACTTAGATATGGGGAAACAGAGGCGGGGAATCAGAGGTGGGGAACAGAAGGCGGGGAATCAGATATGGGGAATCAGAGATGGGGAATCAGAGGCAGGGAATTAGATGTGCGGAATCAGAGATGGGGAATCAGAGGTGGGGAATCAGAATCAGAAGCAGGGAATCAGAGGCAGGGAATCAGAGTTGGGGATTCAGAGGCGGGGAATCAGATATGGGGAAACAGAGGCGGGGAATCAGAGGCGGGAAAACAGAGGCGGGGAATTAGATATGGGGAATCAGAGGTGGGGAATCAGAGGTGGTGAATCAGAGATGGGGAATCACAGGCGGGGAATCAGAGGCAGGGAATAGAACGCGGGGCATCAGAGGCAGGGAATCAGAGTTGGAGCATCAGAGGTTGGGAATTAGATATGGGGAAACAGAGGCGGGGAATCAGAGGCGGGGAAACAGAGACGGGGAATCAGATATGGGGAATCAGAGGTGGGGAATCAGAGGTTGGGAATCAGAGGCAGGGAATCAGAGGCTTGGAATCAGATGCAGGGAATCAGATGTGGGGAATCAGATATGGGGAATCAGAGGCGGGGAATCAGAGGCGGGGAAACAGAGGCGTGGAATCAGATATGGGGAATCAGAGGTGGGGAATCACGGGCGGGGTATCAGTGGCAGGGAATCAGAGGCGGGAAATCAGAGGCCGGGAATCAGAGGCGGTGAATCAGGGGCGGGGAATCAGAGGCAGGGAATCGGATGTGCGGAATCAGAGATGGGGAATCAGAGGTGGGGAATAAGAATCAGAAGCAGCGAATCAGAGGCCGGGAATTAGAGGCCGGAATCAGATGCCGGGAATAAGAGGCCGGGAATCAGAGGTTGGGAATCAGAGTCCGGCAATCAGAGATGGGGAATCAGAGGCGGGGAATGAGATATGGGGAATCAGAGGCGGGGAATCAGAGGCGGGGAAACAGAGGCGAGGAATCAAATATGGGGATTCAGAGGTGGCGAATCAAAGGCGGTGTATCAGAGGCGGGGAATCAGAGCTGGGGAATCAGAGGCGGGGAATCAGAGTTGGGGAATCAGAGGCGGGGAATCAGAGCTGGGGAATCAGAGTCGGGGAATCAGAGGCAGGGAATCAGATGTGCGGAATCAGAGATGGGGAATCAGAGGTGGGGAATCAGAGCTGGAGAATCAGAGGTGGGGAATCAGAGTTGGGGAATCAGAGGCGGGGACTTAGATATTGGGAAACAGAGGCGGGGAATCAGAGCTGGGGAATCAGAGGCGGGGAATCAGAGTTGGGGAATCAGAGGCGGGGAATCAGATATGGGGAAACAGGGGCGGGGAATCAGAGGCGGGGAAACAGAGGCGAGGAATCAGATATGGGGAATCAGAGGTGTGGAATCAGAGGTTGGGAATCAGAGGCAGGGAATCAGAGGCGGGGAAATAGAGGCGGGGAATCAGATATGGGGAATCAGAGGTGGCGAATCAAAGGCGGTGAAACAGAGATGGTGAATCAGGGCTGAGAATCAGAGGCAGGCAATCAAACACGGGGAATCAGAGCTGGGGAATCAGAGGCGGGGAATTAGAGTTGGGGAATCCGAGGAGGGGAATCAGAGGCGGGGAAACAGGCGGGGAATCAGATATGGGGAATCAGAGGTGGGGAATCAGATGTTGGGAATCAGAGGCAGGGAATCAGAGGCGGGTAATCAGAGGCGGGGAATCAGAGGCAGGGAATCAGATGTGCGGAATCGGAGATGGGGAATCAGAGGCAGGGAATCGGAGACGGGGAATCAGAGGCGGGGAATCAGAGGCCGGGAATCAGATATGGGGAAACAGAGGCGGGGAATCAGAGGCGGGGAAACAGAGCGGGGAATCAGATATGGGAAATCAGAGGTGGGGAATCAGAGGTTGGGAATCAGAGGCAGGGAATCAGAGGCTTGGAATCAGATGCAGGGAATCAGATGCGGGGAATCAGAGGCGGGGAATCAGAGGCGGGGAAACAGAGGCGGGGAATCAGAGCTGGGGAATCAGAGGTGGGGAATCAAAGTTGGGGAATCAGAGTCGGGGACTTAGATATGGGGAAACAGAGGCGGGGAATCAGAGGTGGGGATCAGAAGGCGGGGAATCAGATATAGGGAATCAGAGATGGGGAATCAGAGGCAGGGAATTAGATGTGCGGAATCAGAGATGGGGAATCAGAGGTGGTGAATCAGAATCAGAAGCAGGGAATCAGAGGCAGGGAATCAGAGTTGGGGATTCAGAGGCGGGGAATCAGATATGGGGAAACAGAGGCGGGGAATCAGAGGCGGGAAAACAGAGGCGGGGAATTAGATATGGGGAATCAGAGGTGGGGAATCAGAGGTGGTGAATCAGAGATGGGGAATCACAGGCGGGGAATCAGAGGCAGGGAATAGAACGCGGGGCATCAGAGGCAGGGAATCAGAGTTGGAGCATCAGAGGTTGGGAATTAGATATGGGGAAACAGAGGCGGGGAATCAGAGGCGGGGATACAGAGGCGGGGAATCAGATATGGGGAATCAGAGGTGGGGAATCAGAGGTTGGGAATCAGAGGCAGGGAATCAGAGGCTTGGAATCAGATGTAGGGAATCAGATGTGGGGAATCAGATATGGGGAATCAGAGGCGGGGAATCAGAGGCGGGGAAACAGAGGCGTGGAATCAGATATGGGGAATCAGAGGTGGGGAATCAGGGGCGGGGTATCAGTGGCAGGGAATCAGAGGCGGGAAATCAGAGGCCGGGAATCAGAGGCGGTGAATCAGGGGCGGGGAATCAGAGGCAGGGAATCGGATGTGCGGAATCAGAGATGGGGAATCAGAGGTGGGGAATCAGAATCAGAAGCAGCGAATCAGAGGCCGGGAATTAGAGGCCGGAATCAGATGCCGGGAATAAGAGGCCGGGAATCAGAGGTTGGGAATCAGAGTCCGGTAATCAGAGATGGGGAATCAGAGGCGGGGAATGAGATATGGGGAATCAGAGGCGGGGAATCAGAGGCGGGGAAACAGAGGCGAGGAATCAAATATGGGGATTCAGAGGTGGCGAATCAAAGGCGGTGAATCAGAGGCGGGGAATCAGAGCTGGGGAATCAGAGGCGGGGAATCAGAGTTGGGGAATCAGATGCGGGGAATCAGATCTGGGGAATCAGAGTCGGGGAATCAGAGGCAGGGAATCAGATGTGCGGAATCAGAGATGGGGAATCAGAGGTGGGGAATCAGAGCTGGAGAATCAGAGGTGGGGAATCAGAGTTGGGGAATCAGAGGCGGGGACTTAGATATTGGGAAACAGAGGCGGGGAATCAGAGCTGGGGAATCAGAGGCGGGGAATCAGAGTTGGGGAATCAGAGGCGGGGAATCAGATATGGGGAAACACGGGCGGGGAATCAGAGGCGGGGAAACAGAGGCGAGGAATCAGATATGGGGAATCAGAGGTGTGGAATCAGAGGTTGGGAATCAGAGGCAGGGAATCAGAGGCGGGGAAACAGAGGCGGGGAATCAGATATGGGGAATCAGAGGTGGCGAATCAAAGGCGGTGAAACAGAGATGGTGAATAAGGGCTGAGAATCAGAGGCAGGCAATCAAACACGGGGAATCAGAGCTGGGGAATCAGAGGCGGGGAATTAGAGTTGGGGAATCCGAGGAGGGGAATCAGAGGCAGGGAATCAGATGTGCGGAATCGGAGATGGGGAATCAGATGTTGGGAATCAGAGGCAGGGAATCAGAGGCGGGTAATCAGAGGCGGGGAATCAGAGGCAGGGAATCAGATGTGCGGAATCGGAGATGGGGAATCAGAGGCAGGGAATCAGAGACGGGGAATCAGAGGCGGGGAATCAGAGGCCGGGAATCAGATATGGGGAAACAGAGGCGGGGAATCAGAGGCGGGGAAACAGAGGCGGGGAATCAGATATGGGAAATCAGAGGTGGGGAATCAGAGGTTGGGAATCAGAGGCAGGGAATCATAGGCTTGGAATCAGATGCAGGGAATCAGATGCGGGGAATCAGAGGCGGGGAATCAGAGGCGGGGAAACAGAGGCGGGGAATCAGATATGGTGAATCAGATATGGTGAATCAGAGGTGGGGAATCAGAGGCAGGGAATCAGATGTGCGCAATCAGAGATGGGGAATCAGAGGCAGGGAATCAGAATCAGAAGCAGGGAATCAGAGGCCGGGGATCAGAGGCCGGAATCAGATGCCGGGATAAGAGGCCGGGAATCAGAGGTGGGGAATCAGAGTCCGGGAATCAGAGATGGGGATTCAGAGGCGGGGAATGAGATATGGGGAATCAGAGGCGGGGAATCAGAGGCGGGGAAACAGAGGCGGGGAATCAGATATGGGGTATCAGAGGTGGCGAATCAAAGGCGGTGAATCAGAGATGGGGAATCAGAGGCCGGGAATCAGAGGCAGGGAATCAAACACAGGGAATCAGAGGCGGGGAATCAGAGCTGGGGAATCAGAGGCGGGGTATCATAGCTGGCGAATCAGAGGCGGGGAATCAGAGGTGGGGAATCAGAATCAGAAGCAGGGAATATGACGCGGGGAATCTGAGGCGGGGAATCAGAGCTGGGGAATCAGAGGCTGTGAATCAGAGGCGGGGAATCAGAAGCAGGGAATCGGATGTGCGGAATCAGAGATGTGGAATCAGAGGTTGGGAATCAGAGGCGGTGAATCAGACATGGGTAATCAGAGGCGGGGAATCAGAGGCAGGAAATCAGACACGGGGAATCTGAGGCGGGGAATCAGAGGCGGGGAATCAGAGGCAGGGAATGGGATGTGCGGAATCAGAGATGGGGAATCAGAGGTGGGGAATCAGAGGCGGTGAATCAGACATGGGTAATCAGAGGCGGGGAATCAGAGGCAGGAAATCAGACACGGGGAATCAGAGGCGGGGAATCAGAGCTGGGGAATTAGATGCAGGGAATCAGAGTTGGGGATTCAGAGGCGGGGAATCAGATATGGGGAAACTGAGGTGGGGAATCTGAGGTGGGCAAATAGAGGCGGGGAATCAGATGCCGGGAATAAGAGGCCGGGAATCAGAGGTTGGGAATCAGAGTCCGGTAATCAGAAATGGGGAATCAGAGGCGGGGAATGAGATATGGGGAATCAGAGGCGGGGAATCAGAGGCGGGGAAACAGAGGCGGGGAATCAGATATGGGGAATCAGAGGTGGGGAATCAGAGGTTGGGAATCAGAGGCAGGGATTCAGAGGCTGGGAATCAGATGCATGGAATCAGATGCGGGGAATCAGAGGCGGGGAATCAGAGCTGGGGAATCAGAGGTGGGGAATCAAAGTTGGGGAATCAGAGTCGGGGACTTAGATATGGGGAAACAGAGGCGGGGAATCAGAGGTGGGGAACAGAAGGCGGGGAATCAGATATGGGGAATCAGAGATGGGGAATCAGAGGCAGGGAATTAGATGTGCGGAATCAGAGATGGGGAATCAGAGGTGGGGAATCAGAATCAGAAGCAGGGAATCAGAGGCAGGGAATCAGAGTTGGGGATTCAGAGGCGGGGAATCAGATATGGGGAAACAGAGGCGGGGAATCAGAGGCGGGAAAACAGAGGCGGGGAATTAGATATGGGGAATCAGAGGTGGGGAATCAGAGGTGGTGAATCAGAGATGGGGAATCACAGGCGGGGAATCAGAGGCAGGGAATAGAACGCGGGGCATCAGAGGCAGGGAATCAGAGTTGGAGCATCAGAGGTTGGGAATTAGATATGGGGAAACAGAGGCGGGGAATCAGAGGCGGGGAAACAGAGACGGGGAATCAGATATGGGGAATCAGAGGTGGGGAATCAGAGGTTGGGAATCAGAGGCAGGGAATCAGAGGCTTGGAATCAGATGCAGGGAATCAGATGTGGGGAATCAGATATGGGGAATCAGAGGCGGGGAATCAGAGGCGGGGAAACAGAGGCGTGGAATCAGATATGGGGAATCAGAGGTGGGGAATCACGGGCGGGGTATCAGTGGCAGGGAATCAGAGGCGGGAAATCAGAGGCCGGGAATCAGAGGCGGTGAATCAGGGGCGGGGAATCAGAGGCAGGGAATCGGATGTGCGGAATCAGAGATGGGGAATCAGAGGTGGGGAATAAGAATCAGAAGCAGCGAATCAGAGGCCGGGAATTAGAGGCCGGAATCAGATGCCGGGAATAAGAGGCCGGGAATCAGAGGTTGGGAATCAGAGTCCGGCAATCAGAGATGGGGAATCAGAGGCGGGGAATGAGATATGGGGAATCAGAGGCGGGGAATCAGAGGCGGGGAAACAGAGGCGAGGAATCAAATATGGGGATTCAGAGGTGGCGAATCAAAGGCGGTGTATCAGAGGCGGGGAATCAGAGCTGGGGAATCAGAGGCGGGGAATCAGAGTTGGGGAATCAGAGGCGGGGAATCAGAGCTGGGGAATCAGAGTCGGGGAATCAGAGGCAGGGAATCAGATGTGCGGAATCAGAGATGGGGAATCAGAGGTGGGGAATCAGAGCTGGAGAATCAGAGGTGGGGAATCAGAGTTGGGGAATCAGAGGCGGGGACTTAGATATTGGGAAACAGAGGCGGGGAATCAGAGCTGGGGAATCAGAGGCGGGGAATCAGAGTTGGGGAATCAGAGGCGGGGAATCAGATATGGGGAAACAGGGGCGGGGAATCAGAGGCGGGGAAACAGAGGCGAGGAATCAGATATGGGGAATCAGAGGTGTGGAATCAGAGGTTGGGAATCAGAGGCAGGGAATCAGAGGCGGGGAAATAGAGGCGGGGAATCAGATATGGGGAATCAGAGGTGGCGAATCAAAGGCGGTGAAACAGAGATGGTGAATCAGGGCTGAGAATCAGAGGCAGGCAATCAAACACGGGGAATCAGAGCTGGGGAATCAGAGGCGGGGAATTAGAGTTGGGGAATCCGAGGAGGGGAATCAGAGGCGGGGAAACAGGCGGGGAATCAGATATGGGGAATCAGAGGTGGGGAATCAGATGTTGGGAATCAGAGGCAGGGAATCAGAGGCGGGTAATCAGAGGCGGGGAATCAGAGGCAGGGAATCAGATGTGCGGAATCGGAGATGGGGAATCAGAGGCAGGGAATCGGAGACGGGGAATCAGAGGCGGGGAATCAGAGGCCGGGAATCAGATATGGGGAAACAGAGGCGGGGAATCAGAGGCGGGGAAACAGAGCGGGGAATCAGATATGGGAAATCAGAGGTGGGGAATCAGAGGTTGGGAATCAGAGGCAGGGAATCAGAGGCTTGGAATCAGATGCAGGGAATCAGATGCGGGGAATCAGAGGCGGGGAATCAGAGGCGGGGAAACAGAGGCGGGGAATCAGAGCTGGGGAATCAGAGGTGGGGAATCAAAGTTGGGGAATCAGAGTCGGGGACTTAGATATGGGGAAACAGAGGCGGGGAATCAGAGGTGGGGATCAGAAGGCGGGGAATCAGATATAGGGAATCAGAGATGGGGAATCAGAGGCAGGGAATTAGATGTGCGGAATCAGAGATGGGGAATCAGAGGTGGTGAATCAGAATCAGAAGCAGGGAATCAGAGGCAGGGAATCAGAGTTGGGGATTCAGAGGCGGGGAATCAGATATGGGGAAACAGAGGCGGGGAATCAGAGGCGGGAAAACAGAGGCGGGGAATTAGATATGGGGAATCAGAGGTGGGGAATCAGAGGTGGTGAATCAGAGATGGGGAATCACAGGCGGGGAATCAGAGGCAGGGAATAGAACGCGGGGCATCAGAGGCAGGGAATCAGAGTTGGAGCATCAGAGGTTGGGAATTAGATATGGGGAAACAGAGGCGGGGAATCAGAGGCGGGGATACAGAGGCGGGGAATCAGATATGGGGAATCAGAGGTGGGGAATCAGAGGTTGGGAATCAGAGGCAGGGAATCAGAGGCTTGGAATCAGATGTAGGGAATCAGATGTGGGGAATCAGATATGGGGAATCAGAGGCGGGGAATCAGAGGCGGGGAAACAGAGGCGTGGAATCAGATATGGGGAATCAGAGGTGGGGAATCAGGGGCGGGGTATCAGTGGCAGGGAATCAGAGGCGGGAAATCAGAGGCCGGGAATCAGAGGCGGTGAATCAGGGGCGGGGAATCAGAGGCAGGGAATCGGATGTGCGGAATCAGAGATGGGGAATCAGAGGTGGGGAATCAGAATCAGAAGCAGCGAATCAGAGGCCGGGAATTAGAGGCCGGAATCAGATGCCGGGAATAAGAGGCCGGGAATCAGAGGTTGGGAATCAGAGTCCGGTAATCAGAGATGGGGAATCAGAGGCGGGGAATGAGATATGGGGAATCAGAGGCGGGGAATCAGAGGCGGGGAAACAGAGGCGAGGAATCAAATATGGGGATTCAGAGGTGGCGAATCAAAGGCGGTGAATCAGAGGCGGGGAATCAGAGCTGGGGAATCAGAGGCGGGGAATCAGAGTTGGGGAATCAGATGCGGGGAATCAGATCTGGGGAATCAGAGTCGGGGAATCAGAGGCAGGGAATCAGATGTGCGGAATCAGAGATGGGGAATCAGAGGTGGGGAATCAGAGCTGGAGAATCAGAGGTGGGGAATCAGAGTTGGGGAATCAGAGGCGGGGACTTAGATATTGGGAAACAGAGGCGGGGAATCAGAGCTGGGGAATCAGAGGCGGGGAATCAGAGTTGGGGAATCAGAGGCGGGGAATCAGATATGGGGAAACACGGGCGGGGAATCAGAGGCGGGGAAACAGAGGCGAGGAATCAGATATGGGGAATCAGAGGTGTGGAATCAGAGGTTGGGAATCAGAGGCAGGGAATCAGAGGCGGGGAAACAGAGGCGGGGAATCAGATATGGGGAATCAGAGGTGGCGAATCAAAGGCGGTGAAACAGAGATGGTGAATCAGGGCTGAGAATCAGAGGCAGGCAATCAAACACGGGGAATCAGAGCTGGGGAATCAGAGGCGGGGAATTAGAGTTGGGGAATCCGAGGAGGGGAATCAGAGGCAGGGAATCAGATGTGCGGAATCGGAGATGGGGAATCAGATGTTGGGAATCAGAGGCAGGGAATCAGAGGCGGGTAATCAGAGGCGGGGAATCAGAGGCAGGGAATCAGATGTGCGGAATCGGAGATGGGGAATCAGAGGCAGGGAATCAGAGACGGGGAATCAGAGGCGGGGAATCAGAGGCCGGGAATCAGATATGGGGAAACAGAGGCGGGGAATCAGAGGCGGGGAAACAGAGGCGGGGAATCAGATATGGGAAATCAGAGGTGGGGAATCAGAGGTTGGGAATCAGAGGCAGGGAATCATAGGCTTGGAATCAGATGCAGGGAATCAGATGCGGGGAATCAGAGGCGGGGAATCAGAGGCGGGGAAACAGAGGCGGGGAATCAGATATGGTGAATCAGATATGGTGAATCAGAGGTGGGGAATCAGAGGCAGGGAATCAGATGTGCGCAATCAGAGATGGGGAATCAGAGGCAGGGAATCAGAATCAGAAGCAGGGAATCAGAGGCCGGGGATCAGAGGCCGGAATCAGATGCCGGGAATAAGAGGCCGGGAATCAGAGGTGGGGAATCAGAGTCCGGGAATCAGAGATGGGGATTCAGAGGCGGGGAATGAGATATGGGGAATCAGAGGCGGGGAATCAGAGGCGGGGAAACAGAGGCGGGGAATCAGATATGGGGTATCAGAGGTGGCGAATCAAAGGCGGTGAATCAGAGATGGGGAATCAGAGGCCGGGAATCAGAGGCAGGGAATCAAACACAGGGAATCAGAGGCGGGGAATCAGAGCTGGGGAATCAGAGGCGGGGTATCATAGCTGGCGAATCAGAGGCGGGGAATCAGAGGTGGGGAATCAGAATCAGAAGCAGGGAATATGACGCGGGGAATCTGAGGCGGGGAATCAGAGCTGGGGAATCAGAGGCTGTGAATCAGAGGCGGGGAATCAGAAGCAGGGAATCGGATGTGCGGAATCAGAGATGTGGAATCAGAGGTTGGGAATCAGAGGCGGTGAATCAGACATGGGTAATCAGAGGCGGGGAATCAGAGGCAGGAAATCAGACACGGGGAATCTGAGGCGGGGAATCAGAGGCGGGGAATCAGAGGCAGGGAATGGGATGTGCGGAATCAGAGATGGGGAATCAGAGGTGGGGAATCAGAGGCGGTGAATCAGACATGGGTAATCAGAGGCGGGGAATCAGAGGCAGGAAATCAGACATGGGGAATCAGAGGCGGGGAATCAGAGCTGGGGAATTAGATGCAGGGAATCAGAGTTGGGGATTCAGAGGCGGGGAATCAGATATGGGGAAACTGAGGTGGGGAATCTGAGGTGGGCAAATAGAGGCGGGGAATCAGATATGGGGAAACAGAGTCGGGGAATCAGAGGCGGGGAAACAGAGGCGGGGAATCAGATATGGGGAATCAGAGGTGGGGAATCAGAGGGGGGGAATCACAGGCAGGGAATCAGAGGCTGGGAATCAGATGCAGGGTATCAGATGCGGGGAATCAGAGGCGGGGAATCAGAGCTGGGGAATCAGAGGTGGGGAATCAGAGTTGGGGAATCAGAGGCGGGGACTTAGATATGGGGAAACAGAGGCGGGGAATCAGAGGCGGGGAAACAGAGGCGGGGAATCAGATATGGGGAATCAGAGGTGGGGAATCAGAGGCAGGGAATCAGATGTGCGGAATCAGAGATGGGGAATCAGAGGCAGGGAATCAGAATCAGAAGCAGGGAATAAGACGCTGGGTATCAGAGGCGGGGAATCAGAGCTGGGGAATCAGAGGCAGTGAATCAGAGGCGGGGAATCAGAGGCAGGGAATCGGATGTGCGGAATCAGAGATGGGGAAGCAGAGGTGGGGAATCAGAGGCGGTGAATCAGACATGGGTAATCAGAGGCGGGGAATCAGAGGCAGGAAATCAGACACGGGGAATCAGAGGCTGGGAATCAGAGCTGGGAAATTAGAGGCAGGGAATCAGAGTTGGGGATTCAGAGGCGGGGAATCAGATATGGGGAAACAGAGGCGGGGAATCAGAGGCGGGCAAATAGAGGCGGGGATCAGATATGGGGAAACAGAGGCGGGGAATCAGATATGGGGAATCAGAGGTGGGGAATCAGAGGTTGGGAATCAGAGGCAGGCAATCAGAGGGTGGGTATCAGATGCATGGAATCAGATGCGGGGAATCAGAGGCGGGGAATCAGAGCTGGGGAATCAGAGGTGGGGAATCAAAGTTGGGGAATCAGAGGCGGGGACTTAGATATGGGGAAACAGAGGCGGGGAATCAGAGGTGGGGAACAGAAGGCGGGGAATCAGATATGGGGAATCAGAGATGGGGAATCAGAGGCAGGGAATCAGAATCAGAAGCAGGGAATCAGAGGCAGGGAATCAGAGTTGGGGATTCAGAGGCGGGGAATCAGATATGGGGAAACAGAGGCGGGGAATCAGAGGCGGGAAAACAGAGGCGGGGAATTAGATATGGGGAATCAGTGGTGGGGAATCAGAGGTGGTGAATCAGAGATGGGGAATCACAGGCGGGGAATCAGAGGCAGGGAATAGAACGCGGGGAATCGGAGGCAGGGAATCAGAGTTGGGGCATCAGAGGTTGGGAATTAGATATGGGGAAACAGAGGCGGGGAATCAGAGGCGGGGAAACAGAGGCGGGGAATCAGATATGGGGAATCAGAGTTGGGGAATCAGAGGCGGGGACTTAGATATGGGGAAACAGAGTCGGGGAATCAGAGGTGGGGAATCAGAGGCAGGGAATCAGATGTGCGGAATCAGAGATGGGGAATCAGAGGCAGGGAATCAGAATCAGAAGCAGGGAATAAGACGCGGGGAATCTGAGGCGGGGAATCAGAGCTGGGGAATCAGAGGCTGTGAATCAGAGGCGGGGAATCAGAAGCAGGGAATCGGATGTGCGGAATCAGAGATGTGGAATCAGAGGTTGGGAATCAGAGGCGGTGAATCAGACATGGGTAATCAGAGGCGGGGAATCAGAGGCAGGAAATCAGACACGGGGAATCTGAGGCGGGGAATCAGAGGCGGGGAATCAGAGGCAGGGAATGGGATGTGCGGAATCAGAGATGGGGAATCAGAGGTGGGGAATCAGAGGCGGTGAATCAGACATGGGTAATCAGAGGCGGGGAATCAGAGGCAGGAAATCAGACACGGGGAATCAGAGGTGGGGAATCAGAGCTGGGGAATTAGATGCAGGGAATCAGAGTTGGGGATTCAGAGGCGGGGAATCAGATTTGGGGAAACTGAGGTGGGGAATCAGAGGTGGGCAAATAGAGGCGGGGAATCAGATATGGGGAAACAGAGGCGGGGAATCAGAGGCGGGGAAACAGAGGCGGGGAATCAGATATGGGGAATCAGAGGTGGGGAATCAGAGGTTGGGAATCACAGGCAGGGAATCAGAGGCTGGGAATCAGATGCAGGGAATCAGATGCGGGGAATCAGAGGCGGGGAATCAGAGCTGGGGAATCAGAGGTGGGGAATCAGAGTTGGGGAATAAGAGGCGGGGACTTAGATATTGGGAAACAGAGGCGGGGAATCAGAGGCGGGGAAACAGAGGCGGGAAATCAGATATGGGGAATCAGAGGTGGGAAATCAGAGGCAGGGAATCAGATGTGCGCAATCAGAGATGGGGAATCAGAGGCAGGGAATCAGAATCAGAAGCAGGGAATCAGAGGCCAGCAATCAGAGGCCGGAATCAGATGCCGGGAATAAGAGTCCGGGAATCAGAGGTGGGGAATCAGAGTCCGGGAATCAGAGATGGGGATTCAGAGGCGGGGAATGAGATATGGGGAATCAGAGGTGGCGAATGAAAGGCGGTGAATCAGAGATGGGGAATCAGAGGCCGGGAATCAGAGGCAGGGAATCAAACACGGCGAATAAGAGGCGGGGAATCAGAGCTGGGGAATCAGAGGCGGGGAATCAGAGTTGGGGAATCAGAGGCGGGGAATCAGAGGCAGGGAATCAATATGGGAATTCAGAGGTGGGGAATCAGATGTTGTGAATCAGAGGCAGGGAATCAGAGGCGAGGATTCAGAGCTGGGGAGTCAGAGGCGGGGAATCAGAATTGGGGAATCAGAGATGGGGAATCAGAGATGGGGAATCAGAGATGGGGAATCAGAGGCGGGGAATCAGACGCTGGGAATCAGAGGTGGTGAATCAGAGATGTGGAATCAGAGGCGGGGAATCAGAGGCAGGGAATCAGACGCGGGGAATGAGAGGTGGGGAATCATATCTGGCGAATCAGAGGCGGGGAATCAGAGGTGGGGAATCAGAGGCGGGGAATCAGATATTGTTAATCAGAGGTGGGGAATCAGAGGCGGTGAATCAGACATGGGTAATCAGAGGCGGGGAATCAGAGGCAGGAAATCAGACACGGGGAATCAGAGGCGGGGAATCAGAGGCGGGGTATCAGAGGCAGGGAATGGCATGTGCGGAATCAGAGATGGGGAATCAGAGGTGGGGAATCAGAGGCGGTGAATCAGACATGGGTAATCAGAGGCGGGGAATCAGAGGCAGGAAATCAGACACGGGGAATCAGAGGCGGGGAATCAGAGCTGGGGAATTAGATGCAGGGAATCAGAGTTGGGGATTCAGAGGCGGGGAATCAGATATGGGGAAACTGAGGTGGGGAATCAGAGGTTGGCAAATAGAGGCGGGGAATCAGATATGGGGAAACAGAGGCGGGGAATCAGAGGTGGGGAAACAGAGGCGGGGAATCAGATATGGGGAATCAGAGGTGGGGAATCAGAGGTTGGGAATCAGAGGCAGGGAATCAGAGGCTGGGAATCAGATGCAGGGAATCAGATGCGGGGAATCAGAGGCGGGGAATCAGAGCTGGGGAATCAGAGGTGGGGAATCAGAGTTGGGGAATCAGAGGCGGGGACTTAGATATGGGGAAACAGAGGCGGGGAATCAGAGGCGGGGAAACAGAGGCGGGGAATCAGATATGGAGAATCAGAGGTGGGGAATCAGAGGCAGGGAATCAGATGTGCGGAATCAGAGATGGGGAATCAGAGGCAGGGAATCAGAATCAGAAGCAGGGAATAAGACGCGGGGAATCAGAGGCGGGGAATCAGAGCTGGGGAATCAGAGGCAGTGAATCAGAGGCGGGGAATCAGAGGCAGGGAATCGGATGTGCGGAATCAGAGATGGGGAATCAGAGGTGGGGAATCAGAGGCGGTGAATCAGACATGGGTAATCAGAGGCGGGGAATCAGAGGCAGGAAATCAGACACGGGGAATCAGAGGCGGGGAATCAGAGCTGGGAACTTAGAGGCAGGGAATCAGAGGCGGGCAAATAGAGGCGGGGATCAGATATGGGGAAACAGAGGAGGGGAATCAGAGGCGGGGAAACAGAGGCGGGGAATCAGATATGGGGAATCAGAGGTGGGGAATCAGAGGTTGGGAATCAGAGGCAGGGATTCAGAGGCTGGGAATCAGATGCATGGAATCAGATGCGGGGAATCAGAGGCGGGGAATCAGAGCTGGGGAATCAGAGGTGGGGAATCAAAGTTGGGGAATCAGAGTCGGGGACTTAGATATGGGGAAACAGAGGCGGGGAATCAGAGGTGGGGAACAGAAGGCGGGGAATCAGATATGGGGAATCAGAGATGGGGAATCAGAGGCAGGGAATTAGATGTGCGGAATCAGAGATGGGGAATCAGAGGTGGGGAATCAGAATCAGAAGCAGGGAATCAGAGGCAGGGAATCAGAGTTGGGGATTCAGAGGCGGGGAATCAGATATGGGGAAACAGAGGCGGGGAATCAGAGGCGGGAAAACAGAGGCGGGGAATTAGATATGGGGAATCAGAGGTGGGGAATCAGAGGTGGTGAATCAGAGATGGGGAATCACAGGCGGGGAATCAGAGGCAGGGAATAGAACGCGGGGCATCAGAGGCAGGGAATCAGAGTTGGAGCATCAGAGGTTGGGAATTAGATATGGGGAAACAGAGGCGGGGAATCAGAGGCGGGGAAACAGAGGCGGGGAATCAGATATGGGGAATCAGAGGTGGGGAATCAGAGGTTGGGAATCAGAGGCAGGGAATCAGAGGCTTGGAATCAGATGCAGGGAATCAGATGTGGGGAATCAGATATGGGGAATCAGAGGCGGGGAATCAGAGGCGGGGAAACAGAGGAGTGGAATCAGATATGGGGAATCAGAGGTGGGGAATCAGGGGCGGGGTATCAGTGGCAGGGAATCAGAGGCGGGAAATCAGAGGCCGGGAATCAGAGGCGGTGAATCAGGGGCGGGGAATCAGAGGCAGGGTATCGGATGTGCGGAATCAGAGATGGGGAATCAGAGGTGGGGAATCAGAATCAGAAGCAGCGAATCAGAGGCCGGGAATTAGAGGCCGGAATCAGATGCCGGGAATAAGAGGCCGGGAATCAGAGGTTGGGAATCAGAGTCCGGTAATCAGAAATGGGGAATCAGAGGCGGGGAATGAGATATGGGGAATCAGAAGCGGGGAATCAGAGGCGGGGAAACAGAGGCGGGGAATCAGATATGGGGAATCAGAGGTGGGGAATCAGAGGTTGGGAATCAGAGGCAGGGATTCAGAGGCTGGGAATCAGATGCATGGAATCAGATGCGGGGAATCAGAGGCGGGGAATCAGAGCTGGGGAATCAGAGGTGGGGAATCAAAGTTGGGGAATCAGAGTCGGGGACTTAGATATGGGGAAACAGAGGCGGGGAATCAGAGGTGGGGAACAGAAGGCGGGGAATCAGATATGGGGAATCAGAGATGGGGAATCAGAGGCAGGGAATTAGATGTGCGGAATCAGAGATGGGGAATCAGAGGTGGGGAATCAGAATCAGAAGCAGGGAATCAGAGGCAGGGAATCAGAGTTGGGGATTCAGAGGCGGGGAATCAGATATGGGGAAACAGAGGCGGGGAATCAGAGGCGGGAAAACAGAGGCGGGGAATTACATATGGGGAATCAGAGGTGGGGAATCAGAGGTGGTGAATCAGAGATGGGGAATCACAGGCGGGGAATCAGAGGCAGGGAATAGAACGCGGGGCATCAGAGGCAGGGAATCAGAGTTGGAGCATCAGAGGTTGGGAATTAGATATGGGGAAACAGAGGCGGGGAATCAGAGGCGGGGAAACAGAGGCGGGGAATCAGATATGGGGAATCAGAGGTGGGGAATCAGAGGTTGGGAATCAGAGGCAGGGAATCAGAGGCTTGGAATCAGATGCAGGGAATCAGATGTGGGGAATCAGATATGGGGAATCAGAGGCGGGGAATCAGAGTCGGGGAAACAGAGGCGTGGAATCAGATATGGGGAATCAGAGGTGGGGAATCACGGGCGGGGTATCAGTGGCAGGGAATCAGAGGCGGGAAATCAGAGGCCGGGAATCAGAGGCGGTGAATCAGGGGCGGGGAATCAGAGGCAGGGAATCGGATGTGCGGAATCAGAGATGGGGAATCAGAGGTGGGGAATAAGAATCAGAAGCAGCGAATCAGAGGCCGGGAATTAGAGGCCGGAATCAGATGCCGGGAATAAGAGGCCGGGAATCAGAGGTTGGGAATCAGAGTCCGGTAATCAGAGATGGGGAATCAGAGGCGGGGAATGAGATATGGGGAATCAGAGGCGGGGAATCAGAGGCGGGGAAACAGAGGCGAGGAATCAAATATGGGGATTCAGAGGTGGCGAATCAAAGGCGGTGAATCAGAGGCGGGGAATCAGAGCTGGGGAATCAGAGGCGGGGAATCAGAGTTGGGGAATCAGAGGCGGGGAATCAGAGCTGGGGAATCAGAGTCGGGGAATCAGAGGCAGGGAATCAGATGTGCGGAATCAGAGATGGGGAATCAGAGGTGGGGAATCAGAGCTGGAGAATCAGAGGTGGGGAATCAGAGTTGGGGAATCAGAGGCGGGGACTTAGATATTGGGAAACAGAGGCGGGGAATCAGAGCTGGGGAATCAGAGGCGGGGAATCAGAGTTGGGGAATCAGATGCGGGGAATCAGATATGGGGAAACAGGGGCGGGGAATTAGAGGCGGGGAAACAGAGGCGAGGAATCAGATATGGGGAATCAGAGGTGTGGAATCAGAGGTTGGGAATCAGAGGCAGGGAATCAGAGGCGGGGAAACAGAGGCGGGGAATCAGATATGGGGAATCAGAGGTGGCGAATCAAAGGCGGTGAAACAGAGATGGTGAATCAGGGCTGAGAATCAGAGGCAGGCAATCAAACACGGGGAATCAGAGCTGGGGAATCAGAGGCGGGGAATTAGAGTTGGGGAATCCGAGGAGGGGAATCAGAGGCGGGGAAACAGGCGGGGAATCAGATATGGGGAATCAGAGGTGGGGAATCAGATGTTGGGAATCAGAGGCAGGGAATCAGAGGCGGGTAATCAGAGGCGGGGAATCAGAGGCAGGGAATCAGATGTGCGGAATCGGAGATGGGGAATCAGAGGCAGGGAATCAGAGACGGGGAATCAGAGGCGGGGAATCAGAGGCCGGGAATCAGATATGGGGAAACAGAGGCGGGGAATCAGAGGCGGGGAAACAGAGGCGGGGAATCAGATATGGGAAATCAGAGGTGGGGAATCAGAGGTTGGGAATCAGAGGCAGGGAATCAGAGGCTTGGAATCAGATGCAGGGAATCAGATGCGGGGAATCAGAGGCGGGGAATCAGAGGCGGGGAAACAGAGGCGGGGAATCAGAGTTGGGGAATCAGAGGTGGGGAATCAAAGTTGGGGAATCAGAGTCGGGGACTTAGATATGGGGAAACAGAGGCGGGGAATCAGAGGTGGGGAACAGAAGGCGGGGAATCAGATATGGGGAATCAGAGATGGGGAATCAGAGGCAGGGAATTAGATGTGCGGAATCAGAGATGGGGAATCAGAGGTGGTGAATCAGAATCAGAAGCAGGGAATCAGAGGCAGGGAATCAGAGTTGGGGATTCAGAGGCGGGGAATCAGATATGGGGAAACAGAGGCGGGGAATCAGAGGCGGGAAAACAGAGGCGGGGAATTAGATATGGGGAATCAGAGGTGGGGAATCAGAGGTGGTGAATCAGAGATGGGGAATCACAGGCGGGGAATCAGAGGCAGGGAATAGAACGCGGGGCATCAGAGGCAGGGAATCAGAGTTGGAGCATCAGAGGTTGGGAATTAGATATGGGGAAACAGAGGCGGGGAATCAGAGGCGGGGAAACAGAGGCGGGGAATCAGATATGGGGAATCAGAGGTGGGGAATCAGAGGTTGGGAATCAGAGGCAGGGAATCAGAGGCTTGGAATCAGATGTAGGGAATCAGATGTGGGGAATCAGATATGGGGAATCAGAGGCGTGGAATCAGAGGCGGGGAATCAGAGGCGGGAAATCAGAGGCCGGGAATCAGAGGCGGTGAATCAGGGGCGGGGAATCAGAGGCAGGGAATCGGATGTGCGGAATCAGAGATGGGGAATCAGAGGTGGGGAATCAGAATCAGAAGCAGCGAATCAGAGGCCGGGAATTAGAGGCAGGAATCAGATGCCGGGAATAAGAGGCCGGGAATCAGAGGTTGGGAATCAGAGTCCGGTAATCAGAGATGGGGAATCAGAGGCGGGGAATGAGATATGGGGAATCCGAGGCGGGGAATCAGAGGCGGGGAAACAGAGGCGAGGAATCAAATATGGGGATTCAGAGATGGCGAATCAAAGGCGGTGAATCAGAGGCGGGGAATCAGAGCTGGGGAATCAGAGGCGGGGAATCAGAGTTGGGGAATCAGAGGCGGGGAATCAGATCTGGGGAATCAGAGTCGGGGAATCAGAGGCAGGGAATCAGATGTGCGGAATCAGAGATGGGGAATCAGAGGTGGGGAATCAGAGCTGGAGAATCAGAGGTGGGGAATCAGAGTTGGGGAATCAGAGGCGGGGACTTAGATATTGGGAAACAGAGGCGGGGAATCAGAGCTGGGGAATCAGAGGCGGGGAATCAGAGTTGGGGAATCAGAGGCGGGGAATCAGATATGGGGAAACAGGGGCGGGGAATCAGAGGCGGGGAAACAGAGGCGAGGAATCAGATATGGGGAATCAGAGGTGTGGAATCAGAGGTTGGGAATCAGAGGCAGGGAATCAGAGGCGGGGAAACAGAGGCGGGGAATCAGATATGGGGAATCAGAGGTGGCGAATCAAAGGCGGTGAAAGAGAGATGGTGAATCAGGGCTGAGAATCAGAGGCAGGCAATCAAACACGGGGAATCAGAGCTGGGGAATCAGAGGCGGGGAATTAGAGTTGGGGAATCCGAGGAGGGGAATCAGAGGCGGGGAAACAGGCGGGGAATCAGATATGGGGAATCAGAGGTGGGGAATCAGATGTTGGGAATCAGAGGCAGGGAATCAGAGGCGGGTAATCAGAGGCGGGGAATCAGAGGCAGGGAATCAGATGTGCGGAATCGGAGATGGGGAATCAGAGGCAGGGAATCAGAGACGGGGAATCAGAGGCGGGGAATCAGAGGCCGGGAATCAGATATGGGGAAACAGAGGCGGGGAATCAGAGGCGGGGAAACAGAGGCGGGGAATCAGATATGGGAAATCAGAGGTGGGGAATCAGAGGTTGGG
Organism: Narcine bancroftii; assembly: GCF_036971445.1. NCBI lineage: Eukaryota > Metazoa > Chordata > Chondrichthyes > Torpediniformes > Narcinidae > Narcine > Narcine bancroftii. Next base: position 108,833,221 of record NC_091475.1, read on the forward strand.
AATCAGAGGCAGGGAATCATAGGCTTGGAATCAGATGCAGGGAATCAGATGCGGGGAATCAGAGGCGGGGAATCAGAGGCGGGGAAACAGAGGCGGGGAATCAGATATGGTGAATCAGATATGGTGAATCAGAGGTGGGGAATCAGAGGCAGGGAATCAGATGTGCGCAATCAGAGATGGGGAATCAGAGGCAGGGAATCAGAATCAGAAGCAGGGAATCAGAGGCCGGGGATCAGAGGCCGGAATCAGATGCCGGGAATAAGAGGCCGGGAATCAGAGGTAGGGAATCAGAGTCCGGGAATCAGAGATGGGGATTCAGAGGCGGGGAATGAGATATGGGGAATCAGAGGCGGGGAATCAGAGGCGGGGAAACAGAGGCGGGGAATCAGATATGGGGTATCAGAGGTGGCGAATCAAAGGCGGTGAATCAGAGATGGGGAATCAGAGGCCGGGAATCAGAGGCAGGGAATCAAACACAGGGAATCAGAGGCGGGGAATCAGAGCTGGGGAATCAGAGGCGGGGTATCATAGCTGGCGAATCAGAGGCGGGGAATCAGAGGTGGGGAATCAGAATCAGAAGCAGGGAATAAGACGCGGGGAATCTGAGGCGGGGAATCAGAGCTGGGGAATCAGAGGCTGTGAATCAGAGGCGGGGAATCAGAAGCAGGGAATCGGATGTGCGGAATCAGAGATGTGGAATCAGAGGTTGGGAATCAGAGGCGGTGAATCAGACATGGGTAATCAGAGGCGGGGAATCAGAGGCAGGAAATCAGACACGGGGAATCTGAGGCGGGGAATCAGAGATGGGGAATCAGAGGTGGGGAATCAGAGGCGGTGAATCAGACATGGGTAATCAGAGGCGGGGAATCAGAGGCAGGAAATCAGACACGGGGAATCAGAGGCGGGGAATCAGAGCTGGGGAATTAGATGCAGGGAATCAGAGTTGGGGATTCAGAGGCGGGGAATCAGATATGGGGAAACTGAGGTGGGGAATCAGAGGTGGGCAAATAGAGGCGGGGAATCAGATATGGGGAAACAGAGTCGGGGAATCAGAGGCGGGGAAACAGAGGCGGGGAATCAGATATGGGGAATCAGAGGTGGGGAATCAGAGGTTGGGAATCACAGGCAGGGAATCAGAGGCTGGGAATCAGATGCAGGGTATCAGATGCGGGGAATCAGAGGCGTGGAATCAGAGGCGGGGAAACAGAGGCGGGGAATCAGATATGGGGAATCAGAGGTGGGGAATCAGAGCTGGGGAATCAGAGGCAGTGAATCAGAGGCGGGGAATCAGAGGCAGGGAATCGGATGTGCGGAATCAGAGATGGGGAAGCAGAGGTGGGGAATCAGAGGCGGTGAATCAGACATGGGTAATCAGAGGCGGGGAATCAGAGGCAGGAAATCAGACACGGGGAATCAGAGGCTGGGAATCAGAGCTGGGAAATTAGAGGCAGGGAATCAGAGTTGGGGATTCAGAGGCGGGGAATCAGATATGGGGAAACAGAGGCGGGGAATCAGAGGCGGGCAAATAGAGGCGGGGATCAGATATGGGGAAACAGAGGCGGGGAATCAGATATGGGGAATCAGAGGTGGGGAATCAGAGGTTGGGAATCAGAGGCAGGGAATCAGAGGCTGGGAATCAGATGCATGGAATCAGATGCGGGGAATCTGAGGCGGGGAATCAGAGCTGGGGAATCAGAGGTGGGGAATCAAAGTTGGGGAATCAGAGTCGGGTACTTAGATATGGGGAAACAGAGGCGGGGAATCAGAGGTGGGGAACAGAAGGCGGGGAATCAGATATGGGGAATCAGAGATGGGGAATCAGAGGCAGGGAATCAGAATCAGAAGCAGGGAATCAGAGGCAGGGAATCAGAGTTGGGGATTCAGAGGCGGGGAATCAGATATGGGGAAACAGAGGCGGGGAATCAGAGGCGGGAATACAGAGGCGGGGAATTAGATATGGGGAATCAGTGGTGGGGAATCAGAGGTGGTGAATCAGAGATGGGGAATCACAGGCGGGGAATCAGAGGCAGGGAATAGAACGCGGGGAATCAGAGGCAGGGAATCAGAGTTGGGGCATCAGAGGTTGGGAATTAGATATGGGGAAACAGAGGCGGGGAATCAGAGGCGGGGAAACAGAGGCGGGGAATCAGATATGGGGAATCAGAGTTGGGGAATCAGAGGCGGGGACTTAGATATGGGGAAACAGAGTCGGGGAATCAGAGGCGGGGAAACAGAGGCGGGGAATCAGATATGGGGAATCAGAGGTGGGGAATCAGAGGCAGGGAATCAGATGTGCGGAATCAGAGATGGGGAATCAGAGGCAGGGAATCAGAATCAGAAGCAGGGAATAAGACGCGGGGAATCTGAGGCGGGGAATCAGAGCTGGGGAATCAGGGGCTGTGAATCAGAGGCGGGGAATCAGAAGCAGGGAATCGGATGTGCGGAAACAGAGATGTGGAATCAGAGGTTGGGAATCAGAGGCGGTGAATCAGACACGGGGAATCAGAGGCGGGGAATCAGAGGCGGGGTATCAGAGGCAGGGAATGGCATGTGCGGAATCAGAGATGGGGAATCAGAGGTGGGGAATCAGAGGCGGTGAATCAGACATGGGTAATCAGAGGCGGGGAATCAGAGGCAGGAAATCAGACACGGGGAATCAGAGGCGGGGAATCAGAGCTGGGGAATTAGATGCAGGGAATCAGAGTTGGGGATTCAGAGGCGGGGAATCAGATATGGGGAAACTGAGGTGGGGAATCAGAGGTTGGCAAATAGAGGCGGGGAATCAGATATGGGGAAACAGAGGCGGGGAATCAGAGGTGGGGAAACAGAGGCGGGGAATCAGATATGGGGAATCAGAGGTGGGGAATCAGAGGTTGGGAATCAGAGGCAGGGAATCAGAGGCTGGGAATCAGATGCAGGGAATCAGATGCGGGGAATCAGAGGCGGGGAATCAGAGCTGGGGAATCAGAGGTGGGGAATCAGAGTTGGGGAATCAGAGGCGGGGACTTAGATATGGGGAAACAGAGGCGGGGAATCAGAGGCGGGGAAACAGAGGCGGGGAATCAGATATGGAGAATCAGAGGTGGGGAATCAGAGGCAGGGAATCAGATGTGCGGAATCAGAGATGGGGAATCAGAGGCAGGGAATCAGAATCAGAAGCAGGGAATAAGACGCGGGGAATCAGAGGCGGGGAATCAGAGCTGGGGAATCAGAGGCAGTGAATCAGAGGCGGGGAATCAGAGGCAGGGAATCGGATGTGCGGAATCAGAGATGGGGAATCAGAGGTGGGGAATCAGAGGCGGTGAATCAGACATGGGTAATCAGAGGCGGGGAATCAGAGGCAGGAAATCAGACACGGGGAATCAGAGGCGGGGAATCAGAGCTGGGAACTTAGAGGCAGGGAATCAGAGGCGGGCAAATAGAGGCGGGGATCAGATATGGGGAAACAGAGGAGGGGAATCAGAGGCGGGGAAACAGAGGCGGGGAATCAGATATGGGGAATCAGAGGTGGGGAATCAGAGGTTGGGAATCAGAGGCAGGGATTCAGAGGCTGGGAATCAGATGCATGGAATCAGATGCGGGGAATCAGAGGCGGGGAATCAGAGCTGGGGAATCAGAGGTGGGGAATCAAAGTTGGGGAATCAGAGTCGGGGACTTAGATATGGGGAAACAGAGGCGGGGAATCAGAGGTGGGGAACAGAAGGCGGGGAATCAGATATGGGGAATCAGAGATGGGGAATCAGAGGCAGGGAATTAGATGTGCGGAATCAGAGATGGGGAATCAGAGGTGGGGAATCAGAATCAGAAGCAGGGAATCAGAGGCAGGGAATCAGAGTTGGGGATTCAGAGGCGGGGAATCAGATATGGGGAAACAGAGGCGGGGAATCAGAGGCGGGAAAACAGAGGCGGGGAATTAGATATGGGGAATCAGAGGTGGGGAATCAGAGGTGGTGAATCAGAGATGGGGAATCACAGGCGGGGAATCAGAGGCAGGGAATAGAACGCGGGGCATCAGAGGCAGGGAATCAGAGTTGGAGCATCAGAGGTTGGGAATTAGATATGGGGAAACAGAGGCGGGGAATCAGAGGCGGGGAAACAGAGGCGGGGAATCAGATATGGGGAATCAGAGGTGGGGAATCAGAGGTTGGGAATCAGAGGCAGGGAATCAGAGGCTTGGAATCAGATGCAGGGAATCAGATGTGGGGAATCAGATATGGGGAATCAGAGGCGGGGAATCAGAGGCGGGGAAAGAGAGGAGTGGAATCAGATATGGGGAATCAGAGGTGGGGAATCAGGGGCGGGGTATCAGTGGCAGGGAATCAGAGGCGGGAAATCAGAGGCCGGGAATCAGAAGCGGTGAATCAGGGGCGGGGAATCAGAGGCAGGGTATCGGATGTGCGGAATCAGAGATGGGGAATCAGAGGTGGGGAATCAGAATCAGAAGCAGCGAATCAGAGGCCGGGAATTAGAGGCCGGAATCAGATGCCGGGAATAAGAGGCCGGGAATCAGAGGTTGGGAATCAGAGTCCGGTAATCAGAAATGGGGAATCAGAGGCGGGGAATGAGATATGGGGAATCAGAGGCGGGGAATCAGAGGCGGGGAATCAGAGGCGGTGAATCAGACATGGGTAATCAGAGGCGGGGAATCAGAGGCAGGAAATCAGACACGGGGAATCAGAGGCGGGGAATCAGAGCTGGGGAATTAGATGCAGGGAATCAGAGTTGGGGATTCAGAGGCGGGGAATCAGATATGGGGAAACTGAGGTGGGGAATCAGAGGTTGGCAAATAGAGGCGGGGAATCAGATATGGGGAAACAGATGCGGGGAATCAGAGGTGGGGAAACAGAGGCGGGGAATCAGATATGGGGAATCAGAGGTGGGGAATCAGAGGTTGGGAATCAGAGGCAGGGAATCAGAGGCTGGGAATCAGATGCAGGGAATCAGATGCGGGGAATCAGAGGCGGGGAATCAGAGCTGGGGAATCAGAGGTGGGGAATCAGAGTTGGGGAATCAGAGGCGGGGACTTAGATATGGGGAAACAGAGGCGGGGAATCAGAGGTGGGGAAACAGAGGCGGGGAATCAGATATGGAGAATCAGAGGTGGGGAATCAGAGGCAGGGAATCAGATGTGCGGAATCAGAGATGGGGAATCAGAGGCAGGGAATCAGAATCAGAAGCAGGGAATAAGATGCGGGGAATCAGAGGCGGGGAATCAGAGCTGGGGAATCAGAGGCAGTGAATCAGAGGCGGGGAATCAGAGGCAGGGAATCGGATGTGCGGAATCAGAGATGGGGAATCAGAGGTGGGGAATCAGAGGCGGTGAATCAGACATGGGTAATCAGAGGCGGGGAATCAGAGGCAGGAAATCAGACACGGGGAATCAGAGGCGGGGAATCAGAGCTGGGAACTTAGAGGCAGGGAATCAGAGGCGGGCAAATAGAGGCGGGGATCAGATATGGGGAAACAGAGGAGGGGAATCAGAGGCGGGGAAACAGAGGCGGGGAATCAGATATGGGGAATCAGAGGTGGGGAATCAGAGGTTGGGAATCAGAGGCAGGGATTCAGAGGCTGGGAATCAGATGCATGGAATCAGATGCGGGGAATCAGAGGCGGGGAATCAGAGCTGGGGAATCAGAGGTGGGGAATCAAAGTTGGGGAATCAGAGTCGGGGACTTAGATATGGGGAAACAGAGGCGGGGAATCAGAGGTGGGGAACAGAAGGCGGGGAATCAGATATGGGGAATCAGAGATGGGGAATCAGAGGCAGGGAATTAGATGTGCGGAATCAGAGATGGGGAATCAGAGGTGGGGAATCAGAATCAGAAGCAGGGAATCAGAGGCAGGGAATCAGAGTTGGGGATTCAGAGGCGGGGAATCAGATATGGGGAAACAGAGGCGGGGAATCAGAGGCGGGAAAACAGAGGCGGGGAATTAGATATGGGGAATCAGAGGTGGGGAATCAGAGGTGGTGAATCAGAGATGGGGAATCACAGGCGGGGAATCAGAGGCAGGGAATAGAACGCGGGGCATCAGAGGCAGGGAATCAGAGTTGGAGCATCAGAGGTTGGGAATTAGATATGGGGAAACAGAGGCGGGGAATCAGAGGCGGGGAAACAGAGGCGGGGAATCAGATATGGGGAATCAGAGGTGGGGAATCAGAGGTTGGGAATCAGAGGCAGGGAATCAGAGGCTTGGAATCAGATGCAGGGAATCAGATGTGGGGAATCAGATATGGGGAATCAGAGGCGGGGAATCAGAGGCGGGGAAACAGAGGAGTGGAATCAGATATGGGGAATCAGAGGTGGGGAATCAGGGGCGGGGTATCAGTGGCAGGGAATCAGAGGCGGGAAATCAGAGGCCGGGAATCAGAGGCGGTGAATCAGGGGCGGGGAATCAGAGGCAGGGTATCGGATGTGCGGAATCAGAGATGGGGAATCAGAGGTGGGGAATCAGAATCAGAAGCAGCGAATCAGAGGCCGGGAATTAGAGGCCGGAATCAGATGCCGGGAATAAGAGGCCGGGAATCAGAGGTTGGGAATCAGAGTCCGGTAATCAGAAATGGGGAATCAGAGGCGGGGAATGAGATATGGGGAATCAGAGGCAGGGAATCAGAGGCGGGGAAACAGAGGCGGGGAATCAGATATGGGGAATCAGAGGTGGGGAATCAGAGGTTGGGAATCAGAGGCAGGGATTCAGAGGCTGGGAATCAGATGCATGGAATCAGATGCGGGGAATCAGAGGCGGGGAATCAGAGCTGGGGAATCAGAGGTGGGGAATCAAAGTTGGGGAATCAGAGTCGGGGACTTAGATATGGGGAAACAGAGGCGGGGAATCAGAGGTGGGGAACAGAAGGCGGGGAATCAGATATGGGGAATCAGAGATGGGGAATCAGAGGCAGGGAATTAGATGTGCGGAATCAGAGATGGGGAATCAGAGGTGGGGAATCAGAATCAGAAGCAGGGAATCAGAGGCAGGGAATCAGAGTTGGGGATTCAGAGGCGGGGAATCAGATATGGGGAAACAGAGGCGGGGAATCAGAGGCGGGAAAACAGAGGCGGGGAATTAGATATGGGGAATCAGAGGTGGGGAATCAGAGGTGGTGAATCAGAGATGGGGAATCACAGGCGGGGAATCAGAGGCAGGGAATAGAACGCGGGGCATCAGAGGCAGGGAATCAGAGTTGGAGCATCAGAGGTTGGGAATTAGATATGGGGAAACAGAGGCGGGGAATCAGAGGCGGGGAAACAGAGGCGGGGAATCAGATATGGGGAATCAGAGGTGGGGAATCAGAGGTTGGGAATCAGAGGCAGGGAATCAGAGGCTTGGAATCAGATGCAGGGAATCAGATGTGGGGAATCAGATATGGGGAATCAGAGGCGGGGAATCAGAGTCGGGGAAACAGAGGCGTGGAATCAGATATGGGGAATCAGAGGTGGGGAATCACGGGCGGGGTATCAGTGGCAGGGAATCAGAGGCGGGAAATCAGAGGCCGGGAATCAGAGGCGGTGAATCAGGGGCGGGGAATCAGAGGCAGGGAATCGGATGTGCGGAATCAGAGATGGGGAATCAGAGGTGGGGAATAAGAATCAGAAGCAGCGAATCAGAGGCCGGGAATTAGAGGCCGGAATCAGATGCCGGGAATAAGAGGCCGGGAATCAGAGGTTGGGAATCAGAGTCCGGTAATCAGAGATGGGGAATCAGAGGCGGGGAATGAGATATGGGGAATCAGAGGCGGGGAATCAGAGGCGGGGAAACAGAGGCGAGGAATCAAATATGGGGATTCAGAGGTGGCGAATCAAAGGCGGTGAATCAGAGGCGGGGAATCAGAGCTGGGGAATCAGAGGCGGGGAATCAGAGTTGGGGAATCAGAGGCGGGGAATCAGAGCTGGGGAATCAGAGTCGGGGAATCAGAGGCAGGGAATCAGATGTGCGGAATCAGAGATGGGGAATCAGAGGTGGGGAATCAGAGCTGGAGAATCAGAGGTGGGGAATCAGAGTTGGGGAATCAGAGGCGGGGACTTAGATATTGGGAAACAGAGGCGGGGAATCAGAGCTGGGGAATCAGAGGCGGGGAATCAGAGTTGGGGAATCAGATGCGGGGAATCAGATATGGGGAAACAGGGGCGGGGAATTAGAGGCGGGGAAACAGAGGCGAGGAATCAGATATGGGGAATCAGAGGTGTGGAATCAGAGGTTGGGAATCAGAGGCAGGGAATCAGAGGCGGGGAAACAGAGGCGGGGAATCAGATATGGGGAATCAGAGGTGGCGAATCAAAGGCGGTGAAACAGAGATGGTGAATCAGGGCTGAGAATCAGAGGCAGGCAATCAAACACGGGGAATCAGAGCTGGGGAATCAGAGGCGGGGAATTAGAGTTGGGGAATCCGAGGAGGGGAATCAGAGGCGGGGAAACAGGCGGGGAATCAGATATGGGGAATCAGAGGTGGGGAATCAGATGTTGGGAATCAGAGGCAGGGAATCAGAGGCGGGTAATCAGAGGCGGGGAATCAGAGGCAGGGAATCAGATGTGCGGAATCGGAGATGGGGAATCAGAGGCAGGGAATCAGAGACGGGGAATCAGAGGCGGGGAATCAGAGGCCGGGAATCAGATATGGGGAAACAGAGGCGGGGAATCAGAGGCGGGGAAACAGAGGCGGGGAATCAGATATGGGAAATCAGAGGTGGGGAATCAGAGGTTGGGAATCAGAGGCAGGGAATCAGAGGCTTGGAATCAGATGCAGGGAATCAGATGCGGGGAATCAGAGGCGGGGAATCAGAGGCGGGGAAACAGAGGCGGGGAATCAGAGTTGGGGAATCAGAGGTGGGGAATCAAAGTTGGGGAATCAGAGTCGGGGACTTAGATATGGGGAAACAGAGGCGGGGAATCAGAGGTGGGGAACAGAAGGCGGGGAATCAGATATGGGGAATCAGAGATGGGGAATCAGAGGCAGGGAATTAGATGTGCGGAATCAGAGATGGGGAATCAGAGGTGGTGAATCAGAATCAGAAGCAGGGAATCAGAGGCAGGGAATCAGAGTTGGGGATTCAGAGGCGGGGAATCAGATATGGGGAAACAGAGGCGGGGAATCAGAGGCGGGAAAACAGAGGCGGGGAATTAGATATGGGGAATCAGAGGTGGGGAATCAGAGGTGGTGAATCAGAGATGGGGAATCACAGGCGGGGAATCAGAGGCAGGGAATAGAACGCGGGGCATCAGAGGCAGGGAATCAGAGTTGGAGCATCAGAGGTTGGGAATTAGATATGGGGAAACAGAGGCGGGGAATCAGAGGCGGGGAAACAGAGGCGGGGAATCAGATATGGGGAATCAGAGGTGGGGAATCAGAGGTTGGGAATCAGAGGCAGGGAATCAGAGGCTTGGAATCAGATGTAGGGAATCAGATGTGGGGAATCAGATATGGGGAATCAGGCGGGGAATCAGAGGCGGGGAATCAGAGGCGGGAAATCAGAGGCCGGGAATCAGAGGCGGTGAATCAGGGGCGGGGAATCAGAGGCAGGGAATCGGATGTGCGGAATCAGAGATGGGGAATCAGAGGTGGGGAATCAGAATCAGAAGCAGCGAATCAGAGGCCGGGAATTAGAGGCCGGAATCAGATGCCGGGAATAAGAGGCCGGGAATCAGAGGTTGGGAATCAGAGTCCGGTAATCAGAGATGGGGAATCAGAGGCGGGGAATGAGATATGGGGAATCCGAGGCGGGGAATCAGAGGCGGGGAAACAGAGGCGAGGAATCAAATATGGGGATTCAGAGATGGCGAATCAAAGGCGGTGAATCAGAGGCGGGGAATCAGAGCTGGGGAATCAGAGGCGGGGAATCAGAGTTGGGGAATCAGAGGCGGGGAATCAGATCTGGGGAATCAGAGTCGGGGAATCAGAGGCAGGGAATCAGATGTGCGGAATCAGAGATGGGGAATCAGAGGTGGGGAATCAGAGCTGGAGAATCAGAGGTGGGGAATCAGAGTTGGGGAATCAGAGGCGGGGACTTAGATATTGGGAAACAGAGGCGGGGAATCAGAGCTGGGGAATCAGAGGCGGGGAATCAGAGTTGGGGAATCAGAGGCGGGGAATCAGATATGGGGAAACAGGGGCGGGGAATCAGAGGCGGGGAAACAGAGGCGAGGAATCAGATATGGGGAATCAGAGGTGTGGAATCAGAGGTTGGGAATCAGAGGCAGGGAATCAGAGGCGGGGAAACAGAGGCGGGGAATCAGATATGGGGAATCGGAGGTGGCGAATCAAAGGCGGTGAAAGAGAGATGGTGAATCAGGGCTGAGAATCAGAGGCAGGCAATCAAACACGGGGAATCAGAGCTGGGGAATCAGAGGCGGGGAATTAGAGTTGGGGAATCCGAGGAGGGGAATCAGAGGCGGGGAAACAGGCGGGGAATCAGATATGGGGAATCAGAGGTGGGGAATCAGATGTTGGGAATCAGAGGCAGGGAATCAGAGGCGGGTAATCAGAGGCGGGGAATCAGAGGCAGGGAATCAGATGTGCGGAATCGGAGATGGGGAATCAGAGGCAGGGAATCAGAGACGGGGAATCAGAGGCGGGGAATCAGAGGCCGGGAATCAGATATGGGGAAACAGAGGCGGGGAATCAGAGGCGGGGAAACAGAGGCGGGGAATCAGATATGGGAAATCAGAGGTGGGGAATCAGAGGTTGGGAATCAGAGGCAGGGAATCATAGGCTTGGAATCAGATGCAGGGAATCAGATGCGGGGAATCAGAGGCGGGGAATCAGAGGCGGGGAAACAGAGGCGGGGAATCAGATATGGTGAATCAGATATGGTGAATCAGAGGTGGGGAATCAGAGGCAGGGAATCAGATGTGCGCAATCAGAGATGGGGAATCAGAGGCAGGGAATCAGAATCAGAAGCAGGGAATCAGAGGCCGGGGATCAGAGGCCGGAATCAGATGCCGGGAATAAGAGGCCGGGAATCAGAGGTGGGGAATCAGAGTCCGGGAATCAGAGATGGGGATTCAGAGGCGGGGAATGAGATATGGGGAATCAGAGGCGGGGAATCAGAGGCGGGGAAACAGAGGCGGGGAATCAGATATGGGGTATCAGAGGTGGCGAATCAAAGGCGGTGAATCAGAGATGGGGAATCAGAGGCCGGGAATCAGAGGCAGGGAATCAAACACAGGGAATCAGAGGCGGGGAATCAGAGCTGGGGAATCAGAGGCGGGGTATCATAGCTGGCGAATCAGAGGCGGGGAATCAGAGGTGGGGAATCAGAATCAGAAGCAGGGAATAAGACGCGGGGAATCTGAGGCGGGGAATCAGAGCTGGGGAATCAGAGGCTGTGAATCAGAGGCGGGGAATCAGAAGCAGGGAATCGGATGTGCGGAATCAGAGATGTGGAATCAGAGGTTGGGAATCAGAGGCGGTGAATCAGACATGGGTAATCAGAGGCGGGGAATCAGAGGCAGGAAATCAGACACGGGGAATCTGAGGCGGGGAATCAGAGATGGGGAATCAGAGGTGGGGAATCAGAGGCGGTGAATCAGACATGGGTAATCAGAGGCGGGGAATCAGAGGCAGGAAATCAGACACGGGGAATCAGAGGCGGGGAATCAGAGCTGGGGAATTAGATGCAGGGAATCAGAGTTGGGGATTCAGAGGCGGGGAATCAGATATGGGGAAACTGAGGTGGGGAATCAGAGGTGGGCAAATAGAGGCGGGGAATCAGATATGGGGAAACAGAGTCGGGGAATCAGAGGCGGGGAAACAGAGGCGGGGAATCAGATATGGGGAATCAGAGGTGGGGAATCAGAGGTTGGGAATCACAGGCAGGGAATCAGAGGCTGGGAATCAGATGCAGGGTATCAGATGCGGGGAATCAGAGGCGTGGAATCAGAGGCGGGGAAACAGAGGCGGGGAATCAGATATGGGGAATCAGAGGTGGGGAATCAGAGCTGGGGAATCAGAGGCAGTGAATCAGAGGCGGGGAATCAGAGGCAGGGAATCGGATGTGCGGAATCAGAGATGGGGAAGCAGAGGTGGGGAATCAGAGGCGGTGAATCAGACATGGGTAATCAGAGGCGGGGAATCAGAGGCAGGAAATCAGACACGGGGAATCAGAGGCTGGGAATCAGAGCTGGGAAATTAGAGGCAGGGAATCAGAGTTGGGGATTCAGAGGCGGGGAATCAGATATGGGGAAACAGAGGCGGGGAATCAGAGGCGGGCAAATAGAGGCGGGGATCAGATATGGGGAAACAGAGGCGGGGAATCAGATATGGGGAATCAGAGGTGGGGAATCAGAGGTTGGGAATCAGAGGCAGGGAATCAGAGGCTGGGAATCAGATGCATGGAATCAGATGCGGGGAATCTGAGGCGGGGAATCAGAGCTGGGGAATCAGAGGTGGGGAATCAAAGTTGGGGAATCAGAGTCGGGGACTTAGATATGGGGAAACAGAGGCGGGGAATCAGAGGTGGGGAACAGAAGGCGGGGAATCAGATATGGGGAATCAGAGATGGGGAATCAGAGGCAGGGAATCAGAATCAGAAGCAGGGAATCAGAGGCAGGGAATCAGAGTTGGGGATTCAGAGGCGGGGAATCAGATATGGGGAAACAGAGGCGGGGAATCAGAAGCGGGAAAACAGAGGCGGGGAATTAGATATGGGGAATCAGTGGTGGGGAATCAGAGGTGGTGAATCAGAGATGGGGAATCACAGGCGGGGAATCAGAGGCAGGGAATAGAACGCGGGGAATCAGAGGCAGGGAATCAGAGTTGGGGCATCAGAGGTTGGGAATTAGATATGGGGAAACAGAGGCGGGGAATCAGAGGCGGGGAAACAGAGGCGGGGAATCAGATATGGGGAATCAGAGTTGGGGAATCAGAGGCGGGGACTTAGATATGGGGAAACAGAGTCGGGGAATCAGAGGCGGGGAAACAGAGGCGGGGAATCAGATATGGGGAATCAGAGGTGGGGAATCAGAGGCAGGGAATCAGATGTGCGGAATCAGAGATGGGGAATCAGAGGCAGGGAATCAGAATCAGAAGCAGGGAATAAGACGCGGGGAATCTGAGGCGGGGAATCAGAGCTGGGGAATCAGAGGCTGTGAATCAGAGGCGGGGAATCAGAAGCAGGGAATCGGATGTGCGGAAACAGAGATGTGGAATCAGAGGTTGGGAATCAGAGGCGGTGAATCAGACATGGGTAATCAGAGGCGGGGAATCAGAGGCAGGAAATCAGACACGGGGAATCTGAGGCGGGGAATCAGAGGCGGGGAATCAGAGGCAGGGAATGGCATGTGCGGAATCAGAGATGGTGAATCAGAGGTGGGGAATCAGAGGCGGTGAATCAGACATGGGTAATCAGAGGCGGGGAATCAGAGGCAGGAAATCAGACACGGGGAATCAGAGGTGGGGAATCAGAGCTGGGGAATTAGATGCAGGGAATCAGAGTTGGGGATTCAGAGGCGGGGAATCAGATATGGGGAAACTGAGGTGGGGAATCAGAGGTGGGCAAATAGGGGCGGGGAATCAGATATGGGGAAACAGAGGCGGGGAATCAGAGGCGGGGAAACAGAGGCGGGGAATCAGATATGGGGAATCAGAGGTGGGGAATCAGAGGTTGGGAATCACAGGCAGGGAATCAGAGGCTGGGAATCAGATGCAGGGAATCAGATGCGGGGAATCAGAGGCGGGGAATCAGAGCTGGGGAATCAGAGGTGGGGAATCAGAGTTGGGGAATAAGAGGCGGGGACTTAGATATTGGGAAACAGAGGCGGGGAATCAGAGGCGGGGAAACAGAGGCGGGAAATCAGATATGGGGAATCAGAGGTGGGAAATCAGAGGCAGGGAATCAGATGTGCGCAATCAGAGATGGGGAATCAGAGGCAGGGAATCAGAATCAGAAGCAGGGAATCAGAGGCCAGGAATCAGAGGCCGGAATCAGATGCCGGGAATAAGAGTCCGGGAATCAGAGGTGGGGAATCAGAGTCCGGGAATCAGAGATGGGGATTCAGAGGCGGGGAATGAGATATGGGGAATCAGAGGCGGGGAATCAGAGGCGGGGAAACAGAGGCGGGGAATCAGATATGGGGAATCAGAGGTGGCGAATGAAAGGCGGTGAATCAGAGATGGGGAATCAGAGGCCGGGAATCAGAGGCAGGGAATCAAACACGGGGAATAAGAGGCGGGGAATCAGAGCTGGGGAATCAGAGGCGGGGAATCAGAGTTGGGGAATCAGAGGCGGGGAATCAGAGGCAGGGAATCAATATGGGAATTCAGAGGTGGGGAATCAGATGTTGGGAATCAGAGGCAGGGAATCAGAGGCGAGGATTCAGAGCTGGGGAATCAGAGGCGGGGAATCAGAATTGGGGAATCAGAGATGGGGAATCAGAGATGGGGAATCAGAGATGGGGAATCAGAGGCGGGGAATCAGACGCTGGGAATCAGAGGTGGTGAATCAGAGATGTGGAATCAGAGGCGGGGAATCAGAGGCAGGGAATCAGACGCGGGGAATCAGAGGTGGGGAATCATAGCTGGCGAATCAGAGGCGGGGAATCAGAGGTGGGGAATCAGAGGCGGGGAATCAGATATTGTTAATCAGAGGTGGGGAATCAGAGGCGGTGAATCAGACATGGGTAATCAGAGGCGGGGAATCAGAGGCAGGAAATCAGACACGGGGAATCAGAGGCGGGGAATCAGAGGCGGGGTATCAGAGGCAGGGAATGGGATGTGCGGAATCAGAGATGGGGAATCAGAGGTGGGGAATCAGAGGCGGTGAATCAGACATGGGTAATCAGAGGCGGGGAATCAGAGGCAGGAAATCAGACACGGGGAATCAGAGGCGGCGAATCAGAGCTGGGGAATTAGATGCAGGGAATCAGAGTTGGGGATTCAGAGGCGGGGAATCAGATATGGGGAAACTGAGGTGGGGAATCAGAGGTTGGCAAATAGAGGCGGGGAATCAGATATGGGGAAACAGAGGCGGGGAATCAGAGGTGGGGAAACAGAGGCGGGGAATCAGATATGGGGAATCAGAGGTGGGGAATCAGAGGTTGGGAATCAGAGGCAGGGAATCAGAGGCTGGGAATCAGATGCAGGGAATCAGATGCGGGGAATCAGAGGCGGGGAATCAGAGCTGGGGAATCAGAGGTGGGGAATCAGAGTTGGGGAATCAGAGGCGTGGACTTAGATATGGGGAAACAGAGGCGGGGAATCAGAGGCGGGGAAACAGAGGCGGGGAATCAGATATGGAGAATCAGAGGTGGGGAATCAGAGGCAGGGAATCAGATGTGCGGAATCAGAGATGGGGAATCAGAGGCAGGGAATCAGAATCAGAAGCAGGGAATAAGACGCGGGGAATCAGAGGCGGGGAATCAGAGCTGGGGAATCAGAGGCAGTGAATCAGAGGCGGGGAATCAGAGGCAGGGAATCGGATGTGCGGAATCAGAGATGGGGAATCAGAGGTGGGGAATCAGAGGCGGTGAATCAGACATGGGTAATCAGAGGCGGGGAATCAGAGGCAGGAAATCAGACACGGGGAATCAGAGGCGGGGTATCAGAGCTGGGAACTTAGAGGCAGGGAATCAGAGGCGGGCAAATAGAGGCGGGGATCAGATATGGGGAAACAGAGGAGGGGAATCAGAGGCGGGGAAACAGAGGCGGGGAAACAGAGGAGTGGAATCAGATATGGGGAATCAGAGGTGGGGAATCAGGGGCGGGGTATCAGTGGCAGGGAATCAGAGGCGGGAAATCAGAGGCCGGGAATCAGAGGCGGTGAATCAGGGGCGGGGAATCAGAGGCAGGGTATCGGATGTGCGGAATCAGAGATGGGGAATCAGAGGTGGGGAATCAGAATCAGAAGCAGCGAATCAGAGGCCGGGAATTAGAGGCCGGAATCAGATGCCGGGAATAAGAGGCCGGGAATCAGAGGTTGGGAATCAGAGTCCGGTAATCAGAAATGGGGAATCAGAGGCGGGGAATGAGATATGGGGAATCAGAGGCGGGGAATCAGAGGCGGGGAAACAGAGGCGGGGAATCAGATATGGGGAATCAGAGGTGGGGAATCAGAGGTTGGGAATCAGAGGCAGGGATTCAGAGGCTGGGAATCAGATGCATGGAATCAGATGCGGGGAATCAGAGGCGGGGAATCAGAGCTGGGGAATCAGAGGTGGGGAATCAAAGTTGGGGAATCAGAGTCGGGGACTTAGATATGGGGAAACAGAGGCGGGGAATCAGAGGTGGGGAACAGAAGGCGGGGAATCAGATATAGGGAATCAGAGATGGGGAATCAGAGGCAGGGAATTAGATGTGCGGAATCAGAGATGGGGAATCAGAGGTGGGGAATCAGAATCAGAAGCAGGGAATCAGAGGCAGGGAATCAGAGTTGGGGATTCAGAGGCGGGGAATCAGATATGGGGAAACAGAGGCGGGGAATCAGAGGCGGGAAAACAGAGGCGGGGAATTAGATATGGGGAATCAGAGGTGGGGAATCAGAGGTGGTGAATCAGAGATGGGGAATCACAGGCGGGGAATCAGAGGCAGGGAATAGAACGCGGGGCATCAGAGGCAGGGAATCAGAGTTGGAGCATCAGAGGTTGGGAATTAGATATGGGGAAACAGAGGCGGGGAATCAGAGGCGGGGAAACAGAGGCGGGGAATCAGATATGGGGAATCAGAGGTGGGGAATCAGAGGTTGGGAATCAGAGGCAGGGAATCAGAGGCTTGGAATCAGATGCAGGGAATCAGATGTGGGGAATCAGATATGGGGAATCAGAGGCGGGGAATCAGAGGCGGGGAAACAGAGGAGTGGAATCAGATATGGGGAATCAGAGGTGGGGAATCAGGGGCGGGGTATCAGTGGCAGGGAATCAGAGGCGGGAAATCAGAGGCCGGGAATCAGAGGCGGTGAATCAGGGGCGGGGAATCAGAGGCAGGGTATCGGATGTGCGGAATCAGAGATGGGGAATCAGAGGTGGGGAATCAGAATCAGAAGCAGCGAATCAGAGGCCGGGAATTAGAGGCCGGAATCAGATGCCGGGAATAAGAGGCCGGGAATCAGAGGTTGGGAATCAGAGTCCGGTAATCAGAGATGGGGAATCAGAGGCGGGGAATGAGATATGGGGAATCAGAGGCGGGGAATCAGAGGCGGGGAAACAGAGGCGAGGAATCAAATATGGGGATTCAGAGGTGGCGAATCAAAGGCGGTGAATGAGAGGCGGGGAATCAGAGCTGGGGAATCAGAGGCGGGGAATCAGAGTTGGGGAATCAGAGGCGGGGAATCAGAGCTGGGGAATCAGAGTCGGGGAATCAGAGGCAGGGAATCAGATGTGCGGAATCAGAGATGGGGAATCAGAGGTGGGGAATCAGAGCTGGAGAATCAGAGGTGGGGAATCAGAGTTGGGGAATCAGAGGCGGGGACTTAGATATTGGGAAACAGAGGCGGGGAATCAGAGCTGGGGAATCAGAGGCGGGGAATCAGAGTTGGGGAATCAGAGGCGGGGAATCAGATATGGGGAAACAGGGGCGGGGAATCAGAGGCGGGGAAACAGAGGCGAGGAATCAGATATGGGGAATCAGAGGTGTGGAATCAGAGGTTGGGAATCAGAGGCAGGGAATCAGAGGCGGGGAAACAGAGGCGGGGAATCAGATATGGGGAATCAGAGGTGGCGAATCAAAGGCGGTGAAACAGAGATGGTGAATCAGGGCTGAGAATCAGAGGCAGGCAATCAAACACGGGGAATCAGAGCTGGGGAATCAGAGGCGGGGAATTAGAGTTGGGGAATCCGAGGAGGGGAATCAGAGGCGGGGAAACAGGCGGGGAATCAGATATGGGGAATCAGAGGTGGGGAATCAGATGTTGGGAATCAGAGGCAGGGAATCAGAGGCGGGTAATCAGAGGCGGGGAATCAGAGGCAGGGAATCAGATGTGCGGAATCGGAGATGGGGAATCAGAGGCAGGGAATCAGAGACGGGGAATCAGAGGCGGGGAATCAGAGGCCGGGAATCAGATATGGGGAAACAGAGGCGGGGAATCAGAGGCGGGGAAACAGAGGCGGGGAATCAGATATGGGAAATCAGAGGTGGGGAATCAGAGGTTGGGAATCAGAGGCAGGGAATCATAGGCTTGGAATCAGATGCAGGGAATCAGATGCGGGGAATCAGAGGCGGGGAATCAGAGGCGGGGAAACAGAGGCGGGGAATCAGATATGGTGAATCAGATATGGTGAATCAGAGGTGGGGAATCAGAGGCAGGGAATCAGATGTGCGCAATCAGAGATGGGGAATCAGAGGCAGGGAATCAGAATCAGAAGCAGGGAATCAGAGGCCGGGGATCAGAGGCCGGAATCAGATGCCGGGAATAAGAGGCCGGGAATCAGAGGTGGGGAATCAGAGTCCGGGAATCAGAGATGGGGATTCAGAGGCGGGGAATGAGATATGGGGAATCAGAGGCGGGGAATCAGAGGCGGGGAAACAGAGGCGGGGAATCAGATATGGGGTATCAGAGGTGGCGAATCAAAGGCGGTGAATCAGAGATGGGGAATCAGAGGCCGGGAATCAGAGGCAGGGAATCAAACACAGGGAATCAGAGGCGGGGAATCAGAGCTGGGGAATCAGAGGCGGGGTATCATAGCTGGCGAATCAGAGGCGGGGAATCAGAGGTGGGGAATCAGAATCAGAAGCAGGGAATAAGACGCGGGGAATCTGAGGCGGGGAATCAGAGCTGGGGAATCAGAGGCTGTGAATCAGAGGCGGGGAATCAGAAGCAGGGAATCGGATGTGCGGAATCAGAGATGTGGAATCAGAGGTTGGGAATCAGAGGCGGTGAATCAGACATGGGTAATCAGAGGCGGGGAATCAGAGGCAGGAAATCAGACACGGGGAATCTGAGGCGGGGAATCAGAGGCGGGGAATCAGAGGCAGGGAATGGGATGTGCGGAATCAGAGATGGGGAATCAGAGGTGGGGAATCAGAGGCGGTGAATCAGACGTGGGTAATCAGAGGCGGGGAATCAGAGGCAGGAAATCAGACACGGGGAATCAGAGGCGGGGAATCAGAGCTGGGGAATTAGATGCAGGGAATCAGAGTTGGGGATTCAGAGGCGGGGAATCAGATATGGGGAAACTGAGGTGGGGAATCAGAGGTGGGCAAATAGAGGCGGGGAATCAGATATGGGGAAACAGAGTCGGGGAATCAGAGGCGGGGAAACAGAGGCGGGGAATCAGATATGGGGAATCAGAGGTGGGGAATCAGAGGTTGGGAATCACAGGCAGGGAATCAGAGGCTGGGAATCAGATGCAGGGTATCAGATGCGGGGAATCAGAGGCGTGGAATCAGAGCTGGGGAATCAGAGGTGGGGAATCAGAGTTGGGGAATCAGAGGAGGGGACTTAGATATGGGGAAACAGAGGCGGGGAATCAGAGGCGGGAAACAGAGGCGGGGAATCAGATATGGGGAATCAGAGGTGGGGAATCAGAGGCAGGGAATCAGATGTGCGGAATCAGAGATGGGGAATCAGAGGCAGGGAATCAGAATCAGAAGCAGGGAATAAGACGCGGGGAATCAGAGGCGGGGAATCAGAGCTGGGGAATCAGAGGCAGTGAATCAGAGGCGGGGAATCAGAGGCAGGGAATCGGATGTGCGGAATCAGAGATGGGGAAGCAGAGGTGGGGAATCAGAGGCGGTGAATCAGACATGGGTAATCAGAGGCGGGGAATCAGAGGCAGGAAATCAGACACGGGGAATCAGAGGCTGGGAATCAGAGCTGGGAAATTAGAGGCAGGGAATCAGAGTTGGGGATTCAGAGGCGGGGAATCAGATATGGGGAAACAGAGGCGGGGAATCAGAGGCGGGCAAATAGAGGCGGGGATCAGATATGGGGAAACAGAGGCGGGGAATCAGATATGGGGAATCAGAGGTGGGGAATCAGAGGTTGGGAATCAGAGGCAGGGAATCAGAGGGTGGGAATCAGATGCATGGAATCAGATGCGGGGAATCAGAGGCGGGGAATCAGAGCTGGGGAATCAGAGGTGGGGAATCAAAGTTGGGGAATCAGAGTCGGGGACTTAGATATGGGGAAACAGAGGCGGGGAATCAGAGGTGGGGAACAGAAGGCGGGGAATCAGATATGGGGAATCAGAGATGGGGAATCAGAGGCAGGGAATCAGAATCAGAAGCAGGGAATCAGAGGCAGGGAATCAGAGTTGGGGATTCAGAGGCGGGGAATCAGATATGGGGAAACAGAGGCGGGGAATCAGAGGCGGGAAAACAGAGGCGGGGAATTAGATATGGGGAATCAGTGGTGGGGAATCAGAGGTGGTGAATCAGAGATGGGGAATCACAGGCGGGGAATCAGAGGCAGGGAATAGAACGCGGGGAATCAGAGGCAGGGAATCAGAGTTGGGGCATCAGAGGTTGGGAATTAGATATGGGGAAACAGAGGCGGGGAATCAGAGGCGGGGAAACAGAGGCGGGGAATCAGATATGGGGAATCAGAGTTGGGGAATCAGAGGCGGGGACTTAGATATGGGGAAACAGAGTCGGGGAATCAGAGGCGGGGAAACAGAGGCGGGGAATCAGATATGGGGAATCAGAGGTGGGGAATCAGAGGCAGGGAATCAGATGTGCGGAATCAGAGATGGGGACTCAGAGGCAGGGAATCAGAATCAGAAGCAGGGAATAAGACGCGGGGAATCTGAGGCGGGGAATCAGAGCTGGGGAATCAGAGGCTGTGAATCAGAGGCGGGGAATCAGAAGCAGGGAATCGGATGTGCGGAATCAGAGATGTGGAATCAGAGGTTGGGAATCAGAGGCGGTGAATCAGACATGGGTAATCAGAGGCGGGGAATCAGAGGCAGGAAATCAGACACGGGGAATCTGAGGCGGGGAATCAGAGGCGGGGAATCAGAGGCAGGGAATGGGATGTGCGGAATCAGAGATGGGGAATCAGAGGTGGGGAATCAGAGGCGGTGAATCAGACATGGGTAATCAGAGGCGGGGAATCAGAGGCAGGAAATCAGACACGGGGAATCAGAGGTGGGGAATCAGAGCTGGGGAATTAGATGCAGGGAATCAGAGTTGGGGATTCAGAGGCGGGGAATCAGATATGGGGAAACTGAGGTGGGGAATCAGAGGTGGGCAAATAGAGGCGGGGAATCAGATATGGGGAAACAGAGGCGGGGAATCAGAGGCTGGGAAACAGAGGCGGGGAATCAGATATGGGGAATCAGAGGTGGGGAATCAGAGGTTGGGAATCACAGGCAGGGAATCAGAGGCTGGGAATCAGATGCAGGGAATCAGATGCGGGGAATCAGAGGCGGGGAATCAGAGCTGGGGAATCAGAGGTGGGGAATCAGAGTTGGGGAATAAGAGGCGGGGACTTAGATATTGGGAAACAGAGGCGGGGAATCAGAGGCGGGGAAACAGAGGCGGGAAATCAGATATGGGGAATCAGAGGTGGGAAATCAGAGGCAGGGAATCAGATGTGCGCAATCAGAGATGGGGAATCAGAGGCAGGGAATCAGAATCAGAAGCAGGGAATCAGAGGCCAGCAATCAGAGGCCGGAATCAGATGCGGGGAATAAGAGTCCGGGAATCAGAGGTGGGGAATCAGAGTCCGGGAATCAGAGATGGGGATTCAGAGGCGGGGAATGAGATATGGGGAATCAGAGGCGGGGAATCAGAGGCGGGGAAACAGAGGCGGGGAATCAGATATGGGGAATCAGAGGTGGCGAATGAAAGGCGGTGAATCAGAGATGGGGAATCAGAGGCCGGGAATCAGAGGCAGGGAATCAAACACGGGGAATAAGAGGCGGGGAATCAGAGCTGGGGAATCAGAGGCGGGGAATCAGAGTTGGGGAATCAGAGGCGGGGAATCAGAGGCAGGGAATCAATATGGGAATTCAGAGGTGGGGAATCAGATGTTGGGAATCAGAGGCAGGGAATCAGAGGCGAGGATTCAGAGCTGGGGAATCAGAGGCGGGGAATCAGAATTGGGGAATCACAGATGGGGAATCAGAGATGGGGAATCAGAGGTGGGGAATCAGAGGCGGTGAATCAGACATGGGTAATCAGAGGCGGGGAATCAGAGGCAGGAAATCAGACACGGGGAATCAGAGGCGGGGAATCAGAGCTGGGGAATTAGATGCAGGGAATCAGAGTTGGGGATTCAGAGGCGGGGAATCAGATATGGGGAAACTGAGGTGGGGAATCAGAGGTTGGCAAATAGAGGCGGGGAATCAGATATGGGGAAACAGAGGCGGGGAATCAGAGGTGGGGAAACAGAGGCGGGGAATCAGATATGGGGAATCAGAGGTGGGGAATCAGAGGTTGGGAATCAGAGGCAGGGAATCAGAGGCTGGGAATCAGATGCAGGGAATCAGATGCGGGGAATCAGAGGCGGGGAATCAGAGCTGGGGAATCAGAGGTGGGGTATCAGAGTTGGGGAATCAGAGGCGGGGACTTAGATATGGGGAAACAGAGGCGGGGAATCAGAGGCGGGGAAACAGAGGCGGGGAATCAGATATGGAGAATCAGAGGTGGGGAATCAGAGGCAGGGAATCAGATGTGCGGAATCAGAGATGGGGAATCAGAGGCAGGGAATCAGAATCAGAAGCAGGGAATAAGACGCGGGGAATCAGAGGCGGGGAATCAGAGCTGGGGAATCAGAGGCATGAATCAGAGGCGGGGAATCAGAGGCAGGGAATCGGATGTGCGGAATCAGAGATGGGGAATCAGAGGTGGGGAATCAGAGGCGGTGAATCAGACATGGGTAATCAGAGGCGGGGAATCAGAGGCAGGAAATCAGACACGGGGAATCAGAGGCGGGGAATCAGAGCTGGGAACTTAGAGGCAGGGAATCAGAGGCGGGCAAATAGAGGCGGGGATCAGATATGGGGAAACAGAGGAGGGGAATCAGAGGCGGGGAAACAGAGGCGGGGAATCAGATATGGGGAATCAGAGGTGGGGAATCAGAGGTTGGGAATCAGAGGCAGGGATTCAGAGGCTGGGAATCAGATGCATGGAATCAGATGCGGGGAATCAGAGGCGGGGAATCAGAGCTGGGGAATCAGAGGTGGGGAATCAAAGTTGGGGAATCAGAGTCGGGGACTTAGATATGGGGAAACAGAGGCGGGGAATCAGAGGTGGGGAACAGAAGGCGGGGAATCAGATATGAGGAATCAGAGATGGGGAATCAGAGGCAGGGAATTAGATGTGCGGAATCAGAGATGGGGAATCAGAGGTGGGGAATCAGAATCAGAAGCAGGGAATCAGAGGCAGGGAATCAGAGTTGGGGATTCAGAGGCGGGGAATCAGAGGCGGGAAAACAGAGGCGGGGAATTAGATATGGGGAATCAGAGGTGGGGAATCAGAGGTGGTGAATCAGAGATGGGGAATCACAGGCGGGGAATCAGAGGCAGGGAATAGAACGCGGGGCATCAGAGGCAGGGAATCAGAGTTGGAGCATCAGAGGTTGGGAATTAGATATGGGGAAACAGAGGCGGGGAATCAGAGGCGGGGAAACAGAGGCGGGGAATCAGATATGGGGAATCAGAGGTGGGGAATCAGAGGTTGGGAATCAGAGGCAGGGAATCAGAGGCTTGGAATCAGATGCAGGGAATCAGATGTGGGGAATCAGATATGGGGAATCAGAGGCGGGGAATCAGAGGCGGGGAAACAGAGGAGTGGAATCAGATATGGGGAATCAGAGGTGGGGAATCAGGGGCGGGGTATCAGTGGCAGGGAATCAGAGGCGGGAAATCAGAGGCCGGGAATCAGAGGCGGTGAATCAGGGGCGGGGAATCAGAGGCAGGGTATCGGATGTGCGGAATCAGAGATGGGGAATCAGAGGTGGGGAATCAGAATCAGAAGCAGCGAATCAGAGGCCGGGAATTAGAGGCCGGAATCAGATGCCGGGAATAAGAGGCCGGGAATCAGAGGTTGGGAATCAGAGTCCGGTAATCAGAGTTGGGGAATCAGAGGCGGGGAATGAGATATGGGGAATCAGAGGCGGGGAATCAGAGGCGGGGAAACAGAGGCGAGGAATCAAATATGGGGATTCAGAGGTGGCGAATCAAAGGCGGTGAATCAGAGGCGGGGAATCAGAGCTGGGGAATCAGAGGCGGGGAATCAGAGTTGGGGAATCAGAGGCGGGGAATCAGAGCTGGGGAATCAGAGTCGGGGAATCAGAGGCAGGGAATCAGATGTGCGGAATCAGAGATGGGGAATCAGAGGTGGGGAATCAGAGCTGGAGAATCAGAGGTGGGGAATCAGAGTTGGGGAATCAGAGGCGGGGACTTAGATATTGGGAAACAGAGGCGGGGAATCTGAGCTGGGGAATCAGAGGCGGGGAATCAGAGTTGGGGAATCAGAGGCGGGGAATCAGATATGGGGAAACAGGGGCGGGGAATCAGAGGCGGGGAAACAGAGGCGAGGAATCAGATATGGGGAATCAGAGGTGTGGAATCAGAGGTTGGGAATCAGAGGCAGGGAATCAGAGGCGGGGAAACAGAGGCGGGGAATCAGATATGGGGAATCAGAGGTGGTGAATCAAAGGCGGTGAAACAGAGATGGTGAATCAGGGCTGAGAATCAGAGGCAGGCAATCAAACACGGGGAATCAGAGCTGGGGAATCAGAGGCGGGGAATTAGAGTTGGGGAATCCGAGGAGGGGAATCAGAGGCGGGGAAACAGGCGGGGAATCAGATATGGGGAATCAGAGGTGGGGAATCAGATGTTGGGAATCAGAGGCAGGGAATCAGAGGCGGGTAATCAGAGGCGGGGAATCAGAGGCAGGGAATCAGATGTGCGGAATCGGAGATGGGGAATCAGAGGCAGGGAATCAGAGACGGGGAATCAGAGGCGGGGAATCAGAGGCCGGGAATCAGATATGGGGAAACAGAGGCGGGGAATCAGAGGCGGGGAAACAGAGGCGGGGAATCAGATATGGGAAATCAGAGGTGGGGAATCAGAGGTTGGGAATCAGAGGCAGGGAATCAGAGGCTTGGAATCAGATGCAGGGAATCAGATGCGGGGAATCAGAGGCGGGGAATCAGAGGCGGGGAAACAGAGGCGGGGAATCAGATATGGTGAATCAGATATGGTGAATCAGAGTTGGGGAATCCGAGGAGGGGAATCAGAGGCGGGGAAACAGGCGGGGAATCAGATATGGGGAATCAGAGGTGGGGAATCAGATGTTGGGAATCAGAGGCAGGGAATCAGAATCAGAAGCAGGGAATCAGAGGCCGGGGATCAGAGGCCGGAATCAGATGCCGGGAATAAGAGGCCGGGAATCAGAGGTGGGGAATCAGAGTCCGGGAATCAGAGATGGGGATTCAGAGGCGGGGAATGAGATATGGGGAATCAGAGGCGGGGAATCAGAGGCGGGGAAACAGAGGCGGGGAATCAGATATGTGGTATCAGAGGTGGCGAATCAAAGGCGGTGAATCAGAGATGGGGAATCAGAGGCCGGGAATCAGAGGCAGGGAATCAAACACAGGGAATCAGAGGCGGGGAATCAGAGCTGGGGAATCAGAGGCGGGGAATCATAGCTGGCGAATCAGAGGCGGGGAATCAGAGGTGGGGAATCAGAATCAGAAGCAGGGAATAAGACGCGGGGAATCTGAGGCGGGGAATCAGAGCTGGGGAATCAGAGGCTGTGAATCAGAGGCGGGGAATCAGAAGCAGGGAATCGGATGTGCGGAATCAGAGATGTGGAATCAGAGGTTGGGAATCAGAGGCGGTGAATCAGACATGGGTAATCAGAGGCGGGGAATCAGAGGCAGGAAATCAGACACGGGGAATCTGAGGCGGGGAATCAGAGGCGGGGAATCAGAGGCAGGGAATGGGATGTGCGGAATCAGAGATGGGGAATCAGAGGTGGGGAATCAGAGGCGGTGAATCAGACATGGGTAATCAGAGGCGGGGAATCAGAGGCAGGAAATCAGACACGGGGAATCAGAGGCGGGGAATCAGAGCTGGGGAATTAGATGCAGGGAATCAGAGTTGGGGATTCAGAGGCGGGGAATCAGATATGGGGAAACTGAGGTGGGGAATCAGAGGTGGGCAAATAGAGGCGGGGAATCAGATATGGGGAAACAGAGTCGGGGAATCAGAGGCGGGGAAACAGAGGCGGGGAATCAGATATGGGGAATCAGAGGTGGGGAATCAGAGGTTGGGAATCACAGGCAGGGAATCAGAGGCTGGGAATCAGATGCAGGGTATCAGATGCGGGGAATCAGAGGCGGGGAATCAGAGCTGGGGAATCAGAGGTGGGGAATCAGAGTTGGGGAATCAGAGGCGGGGACTTAGATATGGGGAAACAGAGGCGGGGAATCAGAGGCGGGGAAACAGAGGCGGGGAATCAGATATGGGGAATCAGAGGTGGGGAATCAGAGGCAGGGAATCAGATGTGCGGAATCAGAGATGGGGAATCAGAGGCAGGGAATCAGAATCAGAAGCAGGGAATAAGACGCGGGGAATCAGAGGCGGGGAATCAGAGCTGGGGAATCAGAGGCAGTGAATCAGAGGCGGGGAATCAGAGGCAGGGAATCGGATGTGCGGAATCAGAGATGGGGAAGCAGAGGTGGGGAATCAGAGGCGGTGAATCAGACATGGGTAATCAGAGGCGGGGAATCAGAGGCAGGAAATCAGACACGGGGAATCAGAGGCTGGGAATCAGAGCTGGGAAATTAGAGGCAGGGAATCAGAGTTGGGGATTCAGAGGCGGGGAATCAGATATGGGGAAACAGAGGCGGGGAATCAGAGGCGGGCAAATAGAGGCGGGGATCAGATATGGGGAAACAGAGGCGGGGAATCAGATATGGGGAATCAGAGGTGGGGAATCAGAGGTTGGGAATCAGAGGCAGGGAATCAGAGGGTGGGAATCAGATGCATGGAATCAGATGCGGGGAATCAGAGGCGGGGAATCAGAGCTGGGGAATCAGAGGTGGGGAATCAAAGTTGGGGAATCAGAGTCGCGGACTTAGATATGGGGAAACAGAGGCGGGGAATCATAGGTGGGGAACAGAAGGCGGGGAATCAGATATGGGGAATCAGAGATGGGGAATCGGAGGCAGGGAATCAGAATCAGAAGCAGGGAATCAGAGGCAGGGAATCAGAGTTGGGGATTCAGAGGCGGGGAATCAGATATGGGGAAACAGAGGCGGGGAATCAGAGGCGGGAAAACAGAGGCGGGGAATTAGATATGGGGAATCAGTGGTGGGGAATCAGAGGTGGTGAATCAGAGATGGGGAATCACAGGCGGGGAATCAGAGGCAGGGAATAGAACGCGGGGAATCAGAGGCAGGGAATCAGAGTTGGGGCATCAGAGGTTGGGAATTAGATATGGGGAAACAGAGGCGGGGAATCAGAGGCGGGGAAACAGAGGCGGGGAATCAGATATGGGGAATCAGAGTTGGGGAATCAGAGGTTGGGAATCAGAGGCAGGGAATCAGAGGCTTGGAATCAGATGCAGGGAATCAGATGCGGGGAATCAGAGGCGGGGAATCAGAGCTGGGGAATCAGAGGCGGGGAATCAGAGTTGGGGAATTAGAGGCGGGGAATCAGATATGGGGAATCAGAGGCGGGGAATCAGAGGCGGGGAAACAGAGGCGGGGAATCAGATATGGGGAATCAGAGGTGGGGAATCAAGGGCGGGGTATCAGTGGCAGGGAATAAGACGCGGGGAATCAGAGGCCGGGAATCAAAGGTGGTGAATCAGGGGCGGGGAATCAGAGGCACGGAATCGGATGTGCGGAATCAGAGATGGGGAATCAGAGGTGGGGAATCAGAATCAGAAGCAGGGAATCAGAGGCCGGGAATTAGAGGCCGGAATCAGATGCCGGGAATAAGAGGCCGGGAATCAGAGGTTGGGAATCAGAGTCCGGGAATCAGAGATGGGGAATCAGAGGCGGGGAATGAGATATGGGGAATCAGAGGCGGGGAATCAGAGGCGGGGAAACAGAGGCGAAGAATCAGATATGGGGATTCAGAGGTGGCGAATCAAAGGCGGTGAATCAGAGGCGGGGAATCAGAGCTGGGGAATCAGATATGGTGAATCAGATATGGTGAATCAGAGGTGGGGAATCAGAGGCAGGGAATCAGATGTGCGCAATCAGAGATGGGGAATCAGAGGCAGGGAATCAGAATCAGAAGCAGGGAATCAGAGGCCGGGGATCAGAGGCCGGAATCAGATGCCGGGAATAAGAGGCCGGGAATCAGAGGTGGGGAATCAGAGTCCGGGAATCAGAGATGGGGATTCAGAGGCGGGGAATCAGATATGGGGAATCAGAGGTGGGGAATCAGAGGCAGGGAATCAGAATCAGAAGCAGGGAATCAGAGGCCGGGGATCAGATGCCAGAGTCAGATGCCGGGAATAAGAGGCCGGGAATCAGAGGTGGGGAATCAGAGTCCGGGAATCAGAGATGGGGATTCAGAGGCGGGGAATGAGATATGGGGAATCAGAGGCAGGGAATCAGAGGCGGGGAAACAGAGGCGGGGAATCAGATATGGGGAATCAGAGGTGGCGAATCAAAGGCGGTGAATCAGAGATGGGGAATCAGAGGCCAGGAATTGAGGCAGGGAATCAAACACGGGGAATCAGAGGCGGGGAATCAGAGCTGGGGAATCAGAGGCGGGGAATCATAGCTGGCGAATCAGAGGCGGGGAATCAGAGGTGGGGAATCAGAGGCGGGGAATCAGAGGTGGGGAATCAGAGGCGGGGAATCAGATATTGTTAATCAGAGGTGTGGAATCAGAGGCGGGGAAACAGAGGCGGGGAATCAGATATGGGGAATCAGAGGTGGGGAATCAGAGGTTGTGAATCAGAGTTGGGAAATCAGAGGCGGGGAATCAGATATGGGGAATCAGAGGCGGGGAATCAGAGGCTGGGAAACAGAGGCGGGGAATCAGACATGGGGAATCAGAGGTGGGGAATCAGGGGCGGGGTATCAGTGGCAGTGAATCAGAGCCGGGAAATCAGAGGCCGGGAATCAGAGGCGGTGAATCAGAGGTGGGGAATCAGAGGCGGTGAATCAGACATGGGTAATCAGAGGCGGGGAATCAGAGGCAGGAAATCAGACATGGGGAATCAGAGGCGGGGAATCAGAGCTGGGGAATTAGATGCAGGGAATCAGAGTTGGGGATTCAGAGGCGGGGAATCAGATATGGGGAAACAGTGGCGGGGAATCAGAGGCGGGGAAACAGAGGCGGGGAATCAGATATGGGGAATCAGAGGTGGGGAATGAGAGCTGGGGAATCAGAGGTGGGGAATCAGAGTTGGGGAATCAGAGGCGGGGACTTAGATATGGGGAAACAGAGTCGGGGAATCAGAGGCGGGGAAACAGAGGCGGGGAATCAGATATGGGGAATCAGAGGTGGGGAATCAGAGGCAGGGAATCAGATGTGCGGAATCAGAGATGGGGAATCAGAGGCAGGGAATCAGAATCAGAAGCAGGGAATAAGACGCGGGGAATCTGAGGCGGGGAATCAGAGCTGGGGAATCAGAGGCTGTGAATCAGAGGCGGGGAATCAGAAGCAGGGAATCGGATGTGCGGAATCTGAGATGTGGAATCAGAGGTTGGGAATCAGAGGCGGTGAATCAGACATGGGTAATCAGAGGCGGGGAATCAGAGGCAGGAAATCAGACACGGGGAATCTGAGGCGGGGAATCAGAGGCGGGGAATCAGAGGCAGGGAATGGGATGTGCGGAATCAGAGATGGGGAATCAGAGGTGGGGAATCAGAGGCGGTGAATCAGACATGGGTAATCAGAGGCGGGGAATCAGAGGCAGGAAATCAGACACGGGGAATCAGAGGCGGGGAATCAGAGCTGGGGAATTAGATGCAGGGAATCAGAGTTGGGGATTCAGAGGCGGGGAATCAGATATGGGGAAACTGAGGTGGGGAATCAGAGGTGGGCAAATAGACGCGGGGAATCAGATATGGGGAAACAGAGGCGGGGAATCAGAGGCGGGGAAACAGAGGCGGGGAATCAGATATGGGGAATCAGAGGTGGGGAATCAGAGGTTGGGAATCACAGGCAGGGAATCAGAGGCTGGGAATCAGATGCAGGGAATCAGATGCGGGGAATCAGAGGCGGGGAATCAGAGCTGGGGAATCAGAGGTGGGGAATCAGAGTTGGGGAATAAGAGGCGGGGACTTAGATATTGGGAAACAGAGGCGGGGAATCAGAGGCGGGGAAACAGAGGCGGGAAATCAGATATGGGGAATCAGAGGTGGGAAATCAGAGGCAGGGAATCAGATGTGCGCAATCAGAGATGGGGAATCAGAGGCAGGGAATCAGAATCAGAAGCAGGGAATCAGAGGCCAGGAATCAGAGGCCGGAATCAGATGCCGGGAATAAGAGTCCGGGAATCAGAGGTGGGGAATCAGAGTCCGGGAATCAGAGATGGGGATTCAGAGGCGGGGAATGAGATATGGGGAATCAGAGGCGGGGAATCAGAGGCGGGGAAACAGAGGCGGGGAATCAGATATGGGGAATCAGAGGTGGCGAATGAAAGGCGGTGAATCAGAGATGGGGAATCAGAGGCCGGGAATCAGAGGCAGGGAATCAAACACGGGGAATAAGAGGCGGGGAATCAGAGCTGGGGAATCAGAGGCGGGGAATCAGAGTTGGGGAATCAGAGGCGGGGAATCAGAGGCAGGGAATCAATATGGGAATTCAGAGGTGGGGAATCAGATGTTGGGAATCAGAGGCAGGGAATCAGAGGCGAGGATTCAGAGCTGGGGAATCAGAGGCGGGGAATCAGAATCAGAAGCAGGGAATCAGAGGCCGGGGATCAGAGGCCGGAATCAGATGCCGGGAATAAGAGGCCGGGAATCAGAGGTGGGGAATCAGAGTCCGGGAATCAGAGATGGGGATTCAGAGGCGGGGAATCAGATATGGGGAATCAGAGGTGGGGAATCAGAGGCAGGGAATCAGAATCAGAAGCAGGGAATCAGAGGCCGGGGATCAGATGCCAGAGTCAGATGCCGGGAATAAGAGGCCGGGAATCAGAGGTGGGGAATCAGAGTCCGGGAATCAGAGATGGGGATTCAGAGGCGGGGAATGAGATATGGGGAATCAGAGGCAGGGAATCAGAGGCGGGGAAACAGAGGCGGGGAATCAGATATGGGGAATCAGAGGTGGCGAATCAAAGGCGGTGAATCAGAGATGGGGAATCAGAGGCCAGGAATTGAGGCAGGGAATTAAACACGGGGAATCAGAGGCGGGGAATCAGAGCTGGGGAATCAGAGGCGGGGAATCATAGCTGGCGAATCAGAGGCGGGGAATCAGAGGTGGGGAATCAGAGGCGGGGAATCAGAGGTGGGGAATCAGAGGCGGGGAATCAGATATTGTTAATCAGAGGTGTGGAATCAGAGGCGGGGAAACAGAGGCGGGGAATCAGATATGGGGAAT
Organism: Narcine bancroftii; assembly: GCF_036971445.1. Classification (NCBI taxonomy): domain Eukaryota; kingdom Metazoa; phylum Chordata; class Chondrichthyes; order Torpediniformes; family Narcinidae; genus Narcine; species Narcine bancroftii. Next base: position 108,864,610 of record NC_091475.1, read on the forward strand.
CAGAGGTGGGGAATCAGAGGTTGTGAATCAGAGTTGGGAAATCAGAGGCGGGGAATCAGATATGGGGAATCAGAGGCGGGGAATCAGAGGCTGGGAAACAGAGGCGGGGAATCAGACATGGGGAATCAGAGGTGGGGAATCAGGGGCGGGGTATCAGTGGCAGTGAATCAGAGCCGGGAAATCAGAGGCCGGGAATCAGAGGCGGTGAATCAGAGGTGGGGAATCAGAGGCGGTGAATCAGACATGGGTAATCAGAGGCGGGGAATCAGAGGCAGGAAATCAGACACGGGGAATCAGAGGCGGGGAATCAGAGCTGGGGAATTAGATGCAGGGAATCAGAGTTGGGGATTCAGAGGCGGGGAATCAGATATGGGGAAACAGTGGCGGGGAATCAGAGGCGGGGAAACAGAGGCGGGGAATCAGATATGGGGAATCAGAGGTGGGGAATGAGAGCTGGGGAATCAGAGGTGGGGAATCAGAGTTGGGGAATCAGAGGCGGGGACTTAGATATGGGGAAACAGAGTCGGGGAATCAGAGGCGGGGAAACAGAGGCGGGGAATCAGATATGGGGAATCAGAGGTGGGGAATCAGAGGCAGGGAATCAGATGTGCGGAATCAGAGATGGGGAATCAGAGGCAGGGAATCAGAATCAGAAGCAGGGAATAAGACGCGGGGAATCTGAGGCGGGGAATCAGAGCTGGGGAATCAGAGGCTGTGAATCAGAGGCGGGGAATCAGAAGCAGGGAATCGGATGTGCGGAATCTGAGATGTGGAATCAGAGGTTGGGAATCAGAGGCGGTGAATCAGACATGGGTAATCAGAGGCGGGGAATCAGAGGCAGGAAATCAGACACGGGGAATCTGAGGCGGGGAATCAGAGGCGGGGAATCAGAGGCAGGGAATGGGATGTGCGGAATCAGAGATGGGGAATCAGAGGTGGGGAATCAGAGGCGGTGAATCAGACATGGGTAATCAGAGGCGGGGAATCAGAGGCAGGAAATCAGACACGGGGAATCAGAGGCGGGGAATCAGAGCTGGGGAATTAGATGCAGGGAATCAGAGTTGGGGATTCAGAGGCGGGGAATCAGATATGGGGAAACTGAGGTGGGGAATCAGAGGTGGGCAAATAGACGCGGGGAATCAGATATGGGGAAACAGAGGCGGGGAATCAGAGGCGGGGAAACAGAGGCGGGGAATCAGATATGGGGAATCAGAGGTGGGGAATCAGAGGTTGGGAATCACAGGCAGGGAATCAGAGGCTGGGAATCAGATGCAGGGAATCAGATGCGGGGAATCAGAGGCGGGGAATCAGAGCTGGGGAATCAGAGGTGGGGAATCAGAGTTGGGGAATAAGAGGCGGGGACTTAGATATTGGGAAACAGAGGCGGGGAATCAGAGGCGGGGAAACAGAGGCGGGAAATCAGATATGGGGAATCAGAGGTGGGAAATCAGAGGCAGGGAATCAGATGTGCGCAATCAGAGATGGGGAATCAGAGGCAGGGAATCAGAATCAGAAGCAGGGAATCAGAGGCCAGGAATCAGAGGCCGGAATCAGATGCCGGGAATAAGAGTCCGGGAATCAGAGGTGGGGAATCAGAGTCCGGGAATCAGAGATGGGGATTCAGAGGCGGGGAATGAGATATGGGGAATCAGAGGCGGGGAATCAGAGGCGGGGAAACAGAGGCGGGGAATCAGATATGGGGAATCAGAGGTGGCGAATGAAAGGCGGTGAATCAGAGATGGGGAATCAGAGGCCGGGAATCAGAGGCAGGGAATCAAACACGGGGAATAAGAGGCGGGGAATCAGAGCTGGGGAATCAGAGGCGGGGAATCAGAGTTGGGGAATCAGAGGCGGGGAATCAGAGGCAGGGAATCAATATGGGAATTCAGAGGTGGGGAATCAGATGTTGGGAATCAGAGGCAGGGAATCAGAGGCGAGGATTCAGAGCTGGGGAATCAGAGGCGGGGAATCAGAATTGGGGAATCAGAGATGGGGAATCAGAGATGGGGAATCAGAGATGGGGAATCAGAGGCGGGGAATCAGACGCTGGGAATCAGAGGTGGTGAATCAGAGATGTGGAATCAGAGGCGGGGAATCAGAGGCAGGGAATCAGACGCGGGGAATCAGAGGTGGGGAATCATAGCTGGCGAATCAGAGGCGGCGAATCAGAGGTGGGGAATCAGAGGCGGGGAATCAGATATTGTTAATCAGAGGTGGGGAATCAGAGGCGGTGAATCAGACATGGGTAATCAGAGGCGGGGAATCAGAGGCAGGAAATCAGACACGGGGAATCAGAGGCGGGGAATCAGAGGCGGGGTATCAGAGGCAGGGAATGGGATGTGCGGAATCAGAGATGGGGAATCAGAGGTGGGGAATCAGAGGCGGTGAATCAGACATGGGTAATCAGAGGCGGGGAATCAGAGGCAGGAAATCAGACACGGGGAATCAGAGGCGGGGAATCAGAGCTGGGGAATTAGATGCATGGAATCAGAGTTGGGGATTCAGAGGCGGGGAATCAGATATGGGGAAACTGAGGTGGGGAATCAGAGGTTGGCAAATAGAGGCGGGGAATCAGATATGGGGAAACAGAGGCGGGGAATCAGAGGTGGGGAAACAGAGGCGGGGAATCAGATATGGGGAATCAGAGGTGGGGAATCAGAGGTTGGGAATCAGAGGCAGGGAATCAGAGGCTGGGAATCAGATGCAGGGAATCAGATGCGGGGAATCAGAGGCGGGGAATCAGAGCTGGGGAATCAGAGGTGGGGAATCAGAGTTGGGGAATCAGAGGCGGGGACTTAGATATGGGGAAACAGAGGCGGGGAATCAGAGGCGGGGAAACAGAGGCGGGGAATCAGATATGGAGAATCAGAGGTGGGGAATCAGAGGCAGGGAATCAGATGTGCGGAATCAGAGATGGGGAATCAGAGGCAGGGAATCAGAATCAGAAGCAGGGAATAAGACGCGGGGAATCAGAGGCGGGGAATCAGAGCTGGGGAATCAGAGGCAGTGAATCAGAGGCGGGGAATGAGAGGCAGGGAATCGGATGTGCGGAATCAGAGATGGGGAATCAGAGGTGGGGAATCAGAGGCGGTGAATCAGACATGGGTAATCAGAGGCGGGGAATCAGAGGCAGGAAATCAGACACGGGGAATCAGAGGCGGGGAATCAGAGCTGGGAACTTAGAGGCAGGGAATCAGAGGCGGGCAAATAGAGGCGGGGATCAGATATGGGGAAACAGAGGAGGGGAATCAGAGGCGGGGAAACAGAGGCGGGGAATCAGATATGGGGAATCAGAGGTGGGGAATCAGAGGTTGGGAATCAGAGGCAGGGATTCAGAGGCTGGGAATCAGATGCATGGAATCAGATGCGGGGATTCAGAGGCGGGGAATCAGAGCTGGGGAATCAGAGGTGGGGAATCAAAGTTGGGGAATCAGAGTCGGGGACTTAGATATGGGGAAACACAGGTGGGGAATCAGAGGTGGGGAACAGAAGGCGGGGAATCAGATATGGGGAATCAGAGATGGGGAATCAGAGGCAGGGAATTAGATGTGCGGAATCAGAGATGGGGAATCAGAGGTGGGGAATCAGAATCAGAAGCAGGGAATCAGAGGCAGTGAATCAGAGTTGGGGATTCAGAGGCGGGGAATCAGATATGGGGAAACAGAGGCGGGGAATCAGAGGCGGGAAAACAGAGTTGGGGAATTAGATATGGGGAATCAGAGGTGGGGAATCAGAGGTGGTGAATCAGAGATGGGGAATCACAGGCGGGGAATCAGAGGCAGGGAATAGAACGCGGGGCATCAGAGGCAGGGAATCAGAGTTGGGGCATCAGAGGTTGGGAATTAGATATGGGGAAACAGAGGCGGGGAATCAGAGGCGGGGAAACAGAGGTGGGGAATCAGATATGGGGAATCAGAGGTGGGGAATCAGAGGTTGGGAATCAGAGGCAGGGAATCAGAGGCTTGGAATCAGATGCAGGGAATCAGATGCGGGGAATCAGATATGGGGAATCAGAGGCGGGGAATCAGAGGCGGGGAAACAGAGGCGTGGAATCAGATATGGGGAATCAGAAGTGGGGAATCAGGGGCGGGGTATCAGTGGCAGGGAATCAGAGGCGGGAAATCAGAGGCCGGGAATCAGAGGCTGTGAATCAGGGGCGGGGAATCAGAGGCAGGGAATCGGATGTGCGGAATCAGAGATGGGGAATCAGAGGTGGGGAATCAGAATCAGAAGCAGGGAATCAGAGGCCGGGAATTAGAGGCCGGAATCAGATGCCGGGAATAAGAGGCCGGGAATCAGAGGTTGGGAATCAGAGTCCGGAAATCAGAGATGGGGAATCAGAGGCGGGGAATGAGATATGGGGAATCAGAGGCGGGGAAACAGAGGCGAGGCATCAAATATGGGGAATCAGAGGTGGCGAATCAAAGGCGGTGAATCAGAGGCGGGGAATCAGAGCTGGGGAATCAGAGGCGGGGAATCAGAGTTGGGGAATCAGAGGCGGGGAATCAGAGCTGGGGAATCAGAGTCGGGGAATCAGAGGCAGGGAATCAGATGTGCGGAATCAGAGATGGGGAATCAGAGGTGGGGAATCAGAGCTGGAGAATCAGAGGTGGGGAATCAGAGTTGGGGAATCAGAGGCGGGGACTTAGATATTGGGAAACAGAGGCGGGGAATCGGAGCTGGGGAATCAGAGGCGGGGAATCAGAGTTGGGGAATCAGAGGCGGGGAATCAGATATGGGGAAACAGGGGCGGGGAATCAGAGGCGGGGAAACAGAGGCGAGGAATCAGATATGGGGAATCAGAGGTGTGGAATCAGAGGTTGGGAATCAGAGGGAGGGAATCAGAGGCGGGGAAACAGAGGCGGGGAATCAGATATGGGGAATCAGAGGTGGCGAATCAAAGGCGGTGAAACAGAGATGGTGAATCAGGGCTGGGAATCAGAGGCAGGCAATCAAACACGGGGAATAACAGCTGGGGAATCAGAGGCGGGGAATTAGAGTTGGGGAATCCGAGGAGGGGAATCAGAGGCGGGGAAACAGGCGGGGAATCAGATATGGGGAATCAGAGGTGGGGAATCAGATGTTGGGAATCAGAGGCAGGGAATCAGAGGCGGGTAATCAGAGGCGGGGAATCAGAGGCAGGGAATCAGATGTGCGGAATCGGAGATGGGGAATCAGAGATGGGGAATCAGAGGCGGGGAATCAGACGCTGGGAATCAGAGGTGGTGAATCAGAGATGTGGAATCAGAGGCGGGGAATCAGAGGCAGGGAATCAGACGCGGGGAATCAGAGGTGGGGAATCATAGCTGGCGAATCAGAGCGGGGAATCAGAGGTGGGGAATCAGAGGCGGGGAATCAGATATTGTTAATCAGAGGTGGGGAATCAGAGGCGGGGAAACAGAGGCGGGGAATCAGATATGGGGAATCAGAGGTGGGGAATCAGAGGCCGGTAATCAGATGCGGGGAATCAGAGGCGGGGATTCAGAGCTGGGGAATCAGAGGCGGGGAATCGGAGTTGGTGAATCAGAGGCGGGGAATCAGATATGGGGAATCAGATATGGGGAATCAGAGGTGGGGAATCAGGGGCGGGGTATCAGTGGCAGGGAATCAGAGGCGGGAAATCAGAGGCCGGGAATCAGAGGCGGTGAATCAGAGGCGGGGAATCAGAGGCAGGGAGTAGGATGTGCGGAATCAGAGATGGGGAATCAGAGGTGGGGAATCAGAGGCGGTGAATCAGACATGGGTAATCAGAGGCGGGGAATCAGAGGCAGGAAATCAGACACGGGGAATCAGAGGCGGGGAATCAGAGCTGGGGAATTAGATGCAGGGAATCAGAGTGGGGGATTCAGAGGCGGGGAATCAGATATGGGGAAACAGTGGCGGGGAATCAGAGGCGGGGAAACAGAGGCGGGGAATCAGATATGGGGAATCAGAGGTGGGTAATCAGAGCTGGGGAATCAGAGGTGGGGAATCAGAGTTGCGGAATCAGAGGCGGGGACTTAGATATGGGGAAACAGAGGCGGGGAATCAGAGGCGGGGAAACAGAGGCGGGGAATCAGATATGGGGAATCAGAGGTGGGGAATCAGAGGCAGGGAATCAGATGTGCGGAATCAGAGATGGGGAATCAGAGGCAGGGAATCAGATTCAGAAGCAGGGAATAAGACGCGGGAATCTGAGGCGGGGAATCAGAGCTGGGGAATCAGAGGCTGTGAATCAGAGGCGGGGAATCAGAAGCAGGGAATCGGATGTGCGGAATCAGAGATGGGGAATCAGAGGTGGGGAATCAGAGGCGGTGAATCAGACATGGGTAATCAGAGGCGGGGAATCAGAGGCAGCAAATCAGACACGGGGAATCTGAGGTGGGGAATCAGAGGCAGGGAATAAGACGCGGGGAATCTGATGCGGGGAATCAGAGCTGGGGAATCAGAGGCTGTGAATCAGAGGCGGGGAATCAGAAGCAGGGAATCGGATGTACGGAATCAGAGATGGGGAATCAGAGGTGGGGAATCAGAGGCGGTGAATCAGACATGGGTAATCAGAGGCGGGGAATCAGAGGCAGCAAATCAGACACGGGGAATCAGAGGCGGGGAATCAGAGCTGGGGAATTAGATGCAGGGAATCAGAGTTGGGGATTCAGAGGCGGGGAATCAGATATGGGGAAACTGAGGTGGGGAATCAGAGGTGGGCAAATAGAGGCGGGGAATCAGATATGGGGAAACAGAGGCGGGGAATCAGAGGCGGGGAAACAGAGGCGGGGAATCAGATATGGGGAATCAGAGGTGGGGAATCAGAGTTTGGGAATCACAGGCAGGGAATCAGAGGCTGGGTATCAGATGCAGGGAATCAGATGCGGGGAATCAGAGGCGGGGAATCAGAGCTGGGGAATCAGAGGTGGGGAATCAGAGTTGGGGAATCAGAGGCGGGGACTTAGATATGGGGAAACAGAGGCGGGGAATCAGAGAAGGGGAAACAGAGGCGGGGAATCAGATATGGGGAATCAGAGGTGGGGAATCAGAGGCAGGGAATCAGATGTGCGGAATCAGAGATGGGGAATCAGAGGCAGGGAATCAGAATCAGAAGCAGGGAATAAGACGCGGGGAATCAGAGGAGGGGAATCAGAGCTGGGGAATCAGAGGCAGTGAATCAGAGGCGGGGAATCAGAGGCAGGGAATCAGATATGGGGAATCAGAGGTGGGTAATCAGAGCTGGGGAATCAGAGGTGGGGAATCAGAGTTGCGGAATCAGAGGCGGGGACTTAGATATGGGGAAACAGAGGCGGGGAATCAGAGGCGGGGAAACAGAGGCGGGGAATCAGATATGGGGAATCAGAGGTGGGGAATCAGAGGCAGGGAATTAGATGTGCGGAATCAGAGATGGGGAATCAGAGGCAGGGAATCAGAATCAGAAGCAGGGAATAAGACGCGGGGAATCTGAGGCGGGGAATCAGAGCTGGGGAATCAGAGGCTGTGAATCAGAGGCGGGGAATCAGAAGCAGGGAATCGGATGTGCGGAATCAGAGATGGGGAATCAGAGGTGGGGAATCAGAGGCGGTGAATCAGACATGGGTAATCAGAGGCGGGGAATCAGAGGCAGCAAATCAGACACGGGGAATCTGAGGTGGGGAATCAGAGGCGGGGAATAAGACGCGGGGAATCTGATGCGGGGAATCAGAGCTGGGGAATCAGAGGCTGTGAATCAGAGGCGGTGAATCAGAGGCGGGGAATCAGAAGCAGGGAATCGGATGTACGGAATCAGAGATGGGGAATCAGAGGTGGGGAATCAGAGGCGGTGAATCAGACATGGGTAATCAGAGGCGGGGAATCAGAGGCAGCAAATCAGACACGGGGAATCAGAGGCGGGGAATCAGAGCTGGGGAATTAGATGCAGGGAATCAGAGTTGGGGATTCAGAGGCGGGGAATCAGATATGGGAAACTGAGGTGGGGAATCAGAGGTGGGCAAATAGAGGCGGGGAATCAGATATGGGGAAACAGAGGCGGGGAATCAGAGGCGGGGAAACAGAGGCGGGGAATCAGATATGGGGAATCAGAGGTGGGGAATCAGAGTTTGGGAATCACAGGCAGGGAATCAGAGGCTGGGTATCAGATGCAGGGAATCAGATGCGGGGAATCAGAGGCGGGGAATCAGAGCTGGGGAATCAGAGGTGGGGAATCAGAGTTGGGGAATCAGAGGCGGGGACTTAGATATGGGGAAACAGAGGCGGGGAATCAGATATGGGAAACTGAGGTGGGGAATCAGAGGTGGGCAAATAGAGGCGGGGAATCAGATATGGGGAAACAGAGGCTGGGAATCAGAGGTGGGGAATCAGAGGCAGGGAATCAGATGTGCGGAATCAGAGATGGGGAATCAGAGGCAGGGAATCAGAATCAGAAGCAGGGAATAAGACGCGGGGAATCAGAGGAGGGGAATCAGAGCTGGGGAATCAGAGGCAGTGAATCAGAGGCGGGGAATCAGAGGCAGGGAATCGGATGTGCCGAATCAGAGATGGGGAATCAGAGGTGGGGAATCAGAGGCGGTGAATCAGACATGGGTAATCAGAGGCGGGGAATCAGAGGCAGGAAATCAGACACGGGGAATCAGAGGCGGGGAATCAGAGCTGGGAAATTAGAGGCAGGGAATCAGAGTTGGGGATTCAGAGGCGGGGAATCAGATATGGGGAAAAAGAGGCGGGGAAACAGAGGCGGGCAAATACAGGCGGGGATCAGATATGGGGAAACAGAGGAGGGGAATCAGAGGCGGGGAAACAGAGGCGGGGAATCAGATATGGGGAATCAGAGGTGGGGAATCAGAGGTTGGGAATCAGAGGCAGGGAATCAGAGGCTGAGAATCATATGCATGGAATCAGATGCGGGGAATCAGAGGCGGGGAATCAGAGCTGGGGAATCAGAGGTGGGGAATCAAAGTTGGGGAATCAGAGTCGGGGACTTAGATATGGGGAAACAGAGGCGGGGAATCAGAGGCGGGGAACAGAAGGCGGGGAATCAGATATGGGGAATCAGAGATGGGGAATCAGAGGCAGGGAATTAGATGTGCGGAATCAGAGATGGGGAATCAGAGGTGGGGAATCACAATCAGAAGCAGGGAATCAGAGGCAGGGAATCAGAGTTGGGGATTCAGAGGCGGGGAATCAGATATGGGGAAACAGAGGCTGGGAATCAGAGGCGGGAAAACAGAGGCGGGGAATTAGATATGGGGAATCAGAGGTGGGGAATCAGAGGTGGTGAATCAGAGATGGGGAATCACAGGCGGGGAATCAGAGGCAGGGAATAGAACGCGGGGAATCAGAGGCAGGGAATCAGAGTTGGGGCATCAGAGGTTGGGAATTAGATATGGGGAAACAGAGGCGGGGAATCAGAGGCGGGGAAACAGAGGCGGGGAATCAGATATGGGGAATCAGAGGTGTGGAATCAGAGGTTGGGAATCAGAGGCAGGGAATCAGAGGCTTGGAATCAGATGCAGGGAATCAGATGCGGGGAATCAGATATGGGGAATCAGAGGTGGGGAATCAGAGGTTGGGAATCAGAGGCAGGGAATCAGAGGCAGGGAATCAGATGTGCGCAATCAGAGATGGGGAATCAGAGGCAGGGAATCATAGCTGGAAAATCAGAGGTGGGGAATCAGAGTTGGGGAATCAGAGGCGGGGACTTAGATATTGGGAAACAGAGGCGGGGAATCAGAGGCGGGGAAACAGAGGCGGGAAATCAGATATGGGGAATCAGAGGTGGGGAATCAGAGGCAGGGAATCAGATGTGCGCAATCAGAGATGGGGAATCAGAGGCAGGGAATCAGAATCAGAAGCAGGGAATCAGAGGCGGGGAAACAGAGGCGGGAAATCAGATATGGGGAATCAGAGGTGGGGAATCAGGGGCGGGGTATCAGAGGCAGGGAATCAGAGGCTTGGAATCAGATGCAGGGAATCAGATGCGGGGAATCAGATATGGGGAATCAGAGGTGGGGAATCAGAGGTTGGGAATCAGAGGCAGGGAATCAGAGGCAGGGAATCAGATGTGCGCAATCAGAGATGGGGAATCAGAGGCAGGGAATCATAGCTGGAAAATCAGAGGTGGGGAATCAGAGTTGGGGAATCAGAGGCGGGGACTTAGATATTGGGAAACAGAGGCGGGGAATCAGAGGCGGGGAAACAGAGGCGGGAAATCAGATATGGGGAATCAGAGGTGGGGAATCAGAGGCAGGGAATCAGATGTGCGCAATCAGAGATGGGGAATCAGAGGCAGGGAATCAGAATCAGAAGCAGGGAATCAGAGGCGGGGAAACAGAGGCGGGAAATCAGATATGGGGAATCAGAGGTGGGGAATCAGGGGCGGGGTATCAGTGGCAGGGAATCAGAGGCGGGAAATCAGAGGCCGGGAATCAGAGGCGGTGAATCAGAGGCGGGGAATCAGAGGCAGGGAATCGGATGTGCGGAATCAGAGATGGGGAATCAGAGGTGGGGAATCAGAGGCGGTGAATCAGACATGGGTAATCAGAATCGGGGAATCAGAGGCAGGAAATCAGACACGGGGAATCAGAGGCGGGGAATCAGAGCTGGGGAATTAGATGCAGTGAATCAGAGTTGGGGATTCAGAGGCGGGGAATCAGATATGGGGAATCAGAGGTGGGGAATCAGAGCTGGGGAATCAGACGTGGGGTATCAGAGTTGGGGAATCAGAGGCGGGGACTTAGATATGGGGAAAAAGAGGCGGGGAATCAGAGGCAGGGAAACAGAGGCGGGGAATCATATATGGGGAATCAGAGGTGGGGAATCAGAGGCAGGGAATCAGATGTGCGGTATCAGAGATGGGGAATCAGAGGCAGGGAATCAGAATCAGAAGCAGGGAATAAGACGCGGGGAATCTGAGGCGGGGAATCAGAGCTGGGGAATCAGTGGCTGTGAATCAGAGGCGGGGAATCAGAAGCAGGGAATCGGATGTGCGGAATCAGAGATGGGGAATCAGAGGTGGGGAATCAGAGGCGGTGAATCAGACATGGGTAATCAGAGGCGGGGAATCAGAGGCAGGAAATCAGACACTGGGAATCTGAGGCGGGGAATCAGAGGCGGGGAATCAGAGGCAGGGAATGGGATGTGCGGAATCAGAGATGGGGAATCAGAGGTGGGGAATCAGAGGCGGTGAATCAGACATGGGTAATCAGAGGCGGGGAATCAGAAGCAGGAAATCAGACACGGGGAATCAGAGGCGGGGAATCAGAGCTGGGGAATTAGATGCAGGGAATCAGAGTTGGGGATTCAGAGGCGGGGAATCAGATATGGGGAAACTGAGGTGGGGAATCAGAGGTGGGCAAATAGAGGCGGGGAATCAGATATGGGGAAACAGAGGCGGGGAATCAGAGGTGGGGAAACAGAGGCGGGGAATCAGATATGGGGAATCAGAGGTGGGGAATCAGAGGTTGGGAATCACAGGCAGGGAATCAGAGGCTGGGAATCAGATGCAGGGAATCAGAGGCGGGGAATCAGAGCTGGGGAATCAGAGGTGGGGAATCAGAGTTGGGGAATCAGAGGCGGGGACTTAGATATGGGGAAACAGAGGCGGGGAATCAGAGGCGGGGAAACAGATGTGCGGAATCAGAGATGGGGAATCAGAGGCAGGGAATCAGAATCAGAAGCAGGGAATAAGACGCGGGGAATCAGAGGCGGGGAATCAGAGCTGGGGAATCAGAGGCAGTGTATCAGAGGCGGGGAATCAGAGGCAGGGAATCGGATGTGCGGAATCAGAGATGGGGAATCAGAGGTGGGGATTCAGAGGCGGTGAATCAGACATGGGTAATCAGAGGCGGGGAATCAGAGGCAGGAAATCAGACACGGGGAATCAGAGGCGGGGAATCAGAGCTGGGAACTTAGAGGCAGGGAATCAGAGTTGGGGATTCAGAGGCGGGGAATCAGATATGGGGAAACAGAGGCGGGGAATCAGAGGCGGGCAAATAGAGGCGGGGATCAGATATGGGGAAACAGAGGAGGGGAATCAGAGGCGGGGAAACAGAGGCGGGGAATCACATATGGGGAATCAGAGGTGGGGAATCAGAGGTTGGGAATCAGAGGCAGGGAATCAGAGGCTGGGAATCAGATGCATGGAATCAGATGCGGGGAATCAGAGGCGGGGAATCAGAGCTGGGGAATCAGAGGTGGGGAATCAAAGTTGGGGAATCAGAGTCGGGGACTTAGATATGGGGAAACAGAGGCGGGGAATCAGAGGTGGGGAACAGAAGGCGGGGAATCAGCTATGGGGAATCAGAGATGGGGAATCAGAGGCAGGGAATTAGATGTGCGGAATTAGAGATGGGGAATCAGAGGTGGGGAATCAGAATCAGAAGCAGGGAATCAGAGGCAGGGAATCAGAGTTGGGGATTCAGAGGCGGGGAATCAGATATGGGGAAACAGAGGCGGGGAATCAGAGGCGGGAAAACAGAGGCGGGGAATTAGATATGGGGAATCAGAGGTGGGGAATCAGAGGTGGTGAATCAGAGATGGGGAATCACAGGCGGGGAATCAGAGGCAGGGAATAGAACGCGGGGAATCAGAGGCAGGGAATCAGAGTTGGGGCATCAGAGGTTGGGAATTAGATATGGGGAAACAGAGGCGGGGAATCAGAGGCGGGGAAACAGAGGCGGGGAATCAGATATGGGGAATCAGAGGTGGGGAATCAGAGGTTGGGAATCAGAGGCAGGGAATCAGAGGCTTGGAATCAGATGCAGGGAATCAGATGCGGGGAATCAGATATGGGGAATCAGAGGCGGGGAATCAGAGGCGGGGAAACAGAGGCGGGGAATCAGATATGGGGAATCAGAGGTGGGGAATCAGGGGCGGGGTATCAGTGGCAGGGAATCAGAGGCCGGGAATTAGAGGCCGGAATCAGAGATGGGGATTCAGAGGCGGAGAATGAGATATGGAGAATCAGAGGCGGGGAATCAGAGGCGGGGAAACAGAGGTGGGGAATCAGATATGGTGAATCAGAGGTGGCGAATCAAAGGCGGTGAATGAGAGATGGGGAATCAGAGGCGGGCAATCAGAGGCAGGGAATCAAACACGGGGAATCAGAGGCGGGGAATCAGAGCTGGGGAATCAGAGGCGGGGAATCAGAGTTGGGGAATCAGAGGCGGGGAATCAGATATGGGGAAACAGGGGCGGGGAATCAGAGGCGGGGAAACAGAGGCGAGGAATCAGATATGGGGAATCAGAGGTGTGGAATCAGAGGTTGGGAATCAGAGGCAGGGAATCAGAGGCGGGGAAACAGAGGAGGGGAATCAGATATGGTGAATCAGAGGTGGCGAATCAAAGGCGGTGAAACAGAGATGGGGAATCAGGGCAGGGAATCAGAGGCAGGGAATCAAACACGAGGAATCAGAGCTGGGGAATCAGAGGCGGGGAATTAGAGTTGGGGAATCAGAGGAGGGGAGTCAGAGGCGGGGAAACAGGCGGGGAATCAGATATGGGGAATCAGAGGTGGGGAATCAGATGTTGGGAATCAGAGGCAGGGAATCAGAGGCGGGGAATCAGAGGCGTGGAATCAGAGGCAGGGAATCAGATGTGCGGAATCGGAGATGGGGAATCAGATGCAGGGAATCAGAGGCGGGGAATCAGAGGCGGGGAATCAGAGGCCGGGAATCAGATATGGGGAAACAGAGGCGGGGAATCAGAGGCGGGGAAACAGAGGCGGGGAATCAGATATGGGAATTCAGAGGTGGGGAATCAGAGGTTGGGAATCAGAGGCAGTGAATCAGAGGCTTGGAATCAGATGCAGGGAATCAGATGCGGGGAATCAGAGGCAGGGAATCAGAGCTGGAGAATCAGAGGTGGGGAATCAGAGTTGGGGAATCAGAGGCGGGGACTTAGATATTGGGAAACAGAGGCGGGGAATCAGAGGCGGGGAAACAGAGGCGGGGAATCAGATATGGGGAATCAGAGGTGGGGAATCAGAGGCAGGGAATCAGATGTGCGCAATCAGAGATGGGGAATCAGAGGCAGGGAATCAGAATCAGAAGCAGGGAATCAGAGGCCGGGGATCAGAGGAAGGAATCAGATGCCGGGAATAAGGGGCCGGGAATCAGAGGTGGGGAATCAGAGTCCGGGAATCAGAGATGGGGATTCAGAGGCGGGGAATGAGATATGGGGAATCAGAGGCGGGGAATCAGAGGCGGGGATACAGAGGCGGGGAATCAGATATGGGGAATCAGAGGTGGCAAATCAAAGGCGGTGAATCAGAGATGGGGAATCAGAGGCCGGGAATCAGAGGCAGGGAATCAAACACGGGGAATCAGAGGCGGGGAATCAGAGCTGGGGAATCAGAGGCGGGGAATCATAGCTGGCGAATCAGAGGCGGGGAATGAGAGGTGGGGAATCAGAGGCGGGGAATCAGATATTGTTAATCAGAGCTGGGGAATCAGAGGCGGGGAAACAGAGGCGGGGAATCAGATATGGGGAATCAGAGGTGGGGAATCAGAGGTTGTGAATCAGAGATGGAGAATCAGAGGCGGGGAATCAGAGGCCGGTAATTAGACGCGGGGAATCAGAGGCGGGGATTCAGAGCTGGGGAATCAGAGGCGGGGAATCAGAGTTGGGGAATCAGAGGCGGGGAATCAGATATGGGGAATCAGAGGCGGGGAATCAGAGGCGGGGAAACAGAGGCGGGGAATCAGATATGGGGAATCAGAGGTGGGGAATCAGGGGCGGGGTATCAGTGGCAGGGAATCAGAGGCGGGAAATCAGAGGCCGGGAATCAGAGGCGGTGAATCAGAGGCGGGGAATCAGAGGCAGGGAATCGGATGTGCGGAATCAGAGATGGGGAATCAGAGGTGGGGAATCAGAGGCGGTGAATCAGACATGGGTAATCAGAATCGGGGAATCAGAGGCAGGAAATCAGACACGGGGAATCAGAGGCGGGGAATCAGAGCTGGGGAATTAGATGCAGTGAATCAGAGTTGGGGATTCAGAGGCGGGGAATCAGATATGGGGAATCAGAGGTGGGGAATCAGAGCTGGGGAATCAGACGTGGGGTATCAGAGTTGGGGAATCAGAGGCGGGGACTTAGATATGGGGAAAAAGAGGCGGGGAATCAGAGGCAGGGTAACAGAGGCGGGGAATCATATATGGGGAATCAGAGGTGGGGAATCAGAGGCAGGGAATCAGATGTGCGGTATCAGAGATGGGGAATCAGAGGTGGGGAATCAGAGGTGGTGAATCAGAGATGGGGAATCACAGGCGGGGAATCAGAGGCAGGGAATAGAACGCGGGGAATCAGAGGCAGGGAATCAGAGTTGGGGCATCAGAGGTTGGGAATTAGATATGGGGAAACAGAGGCGGGGAATCAGAGGCGGGGAAACAGAGGCGGGGAAACAGAGGCGGGGAATCAGATATGGGGAATCAGAGGTGGGGAATCAGAGGTTGGGAATCAGAGGCATGGAATCAGAGGCTTGGAATCAGATGAAGGGAATCAGATGCGGGGAATCAGATATGGGGAATCAGATATGGGGAATCAGAGGTGGGGAATCAGGGGCGGGGTATCAGTGGCAGGGAATCAGAGGCGGGAAATCAGAGGCCGGGAATCAGAGGCGGTGAATCAGAGGCGGGGAATCAGAGGCAGGGAGTCGGATGTGCGGAATCAGAGATGGGGAATCAGAGGTGGGGAATCAGAGGCGGTGAATCAGACATGGGTAATCAGAGGCGGGGAATCAGAGGCAGGAAATCAGACACGGGGAATCAGAGGCGGGGAATCAGAGCTGGGGAATTAGATGCAGGGAATCAGAGTTGGGGATTCAGAGGCGGGGAATCAGATATGGGGAAACAGTGGCGGGGAATCAGAGGCGGGGAAACAGAGGCGGGGAATCAGATATGGGGAATCAGAGGTGGGTAATCAGAGCTGGGGAATCAGAGGTGGGGAATCAGAGTTGCGGAATCAGAGGCGGGGACTTAGATATGGGGAAACAGAGGCGGGGAATCAGAGGCGGGGAAACAGAGGCGGGGAATCAGATATGGGGAATCAGAGGTGGGGAATCAGAGGCAGGGAATTAGATGTGCGGAATCAGAGATGGGGAATCAGAGGCAGGGAATCAGAATCAGAAGCAGGGAATAAGACGCGGGGAATCTGAGGCGGGGAATCAGAGCTGGGGAATCAGAGGCTGTGAATCAGAGGCGGGGAATCAGAAGCAGGGAATCGGATGTGCGGAATCAGAGATGGGGAATCAGAGGTGGGGAATCAGAGGCGGTGAATCAGACATGGGTAATCAGAGGCGGGGAATCAGAGGCAGCAAATCAGACACGGGGAATCTGAGGTGGGGAATCAGAGGCGGGGAATAAGACGCGGGGAATCTGATGCGGGGAATCAGAGCTGGGGAATCAGAGGCTGTGAATCAGAGGCGGTGAATCAGAGGCGGGGAATCAGAAGCAGGGAATCGGATGTACGGAATCAGAGATGGGGAATCAGAGGTGGGGAATCAGAGGCGGTGAATCAGACATGGGTAATCAGAGGCGGGGAATCAGAGGCAGCAAATCAGACACGGGGAATCAGAGGCGGGGAATCAGAGCTGGGGAATTAGATGCAGGGAATCAGAGTTGGGGATTCAGAGGCGGGGAATCAGATATGGGAAACTGAGGTGGGGAATCAGAGGTGGGCAAATAGAGGCGGGGAATCAGATATGGGGAAACAGAGGCGGGGAATCAGAGGCGGGGAAACAGAGGCGGGGAATCAGATATGGGGAATCAGAGGTGGGGAATCAGAGTTTGGGAATCACAGGCAGGGAATCAGAGGCTGGGTATCAGATGCAGGGAATCAGATGCGGGGAATCAGAGGCGGGGAATCAGAGCTGGGGAATCAGAGGTGGGGAATCAGAGTTGGGGAATCAGAGGCGGGGACTTAGATATGGGGAAACAGAGGCGGGGAATCAGATATGGGAAACTGAGGTGGGGAATCAGAGGTGGGCAAATAGAGGCGGGGAATCAGATATGGGGAAACAGAGGCTGGGAATCAGAGGTGGGGAATCAGAGGCAGGGAATCAGATGTGCGGAATCAGAGATGGGGAATCAGAGGCAGGGAATCAGAATCAGAAGCAGGGAATAAGACGCGGGGAATCAGAGGAGGGGAATCAGAGCTGGGGAATCAGAGGCAGTGAATCAGAGGCGGGGAATCAGAGGCAGGGAATCGGATGTGCCGAATCAGAGATGGGGAATCAGAGGTGGGGAATCAGAGGCGGTGAATCAGACATGGGTAATCAGAGGCGGGGAATCAGAGGCAGGAAATCAGACACGGGGAATCAGAGGCGGGGAATCAGAGCTGGGAAATAAGAGGCAGGGAATCAGAGTTGGGGATTCAGAGGCGGGGAATCAGATATGGGGAAAAAGAGGCGGGGAAACAGAGGCGGGCAAATACAGGCGGGGATCAGATATGGGGAAACAGAGGAGGGGAATCAGAGGCGGGGAAACAGAGGCGGGGAATCAGATATGGGGAATCAGAGGTGGGGAATCAGAGGTTGGGAATCAGAGGCAGGGAATCAGAGGCTGAGAATCATATGCATGGAATCAGATGCGGGGAATCAGAGGCGGGGAATCAGAGCTGGGGAATCAGAGGTGGGGAATCAAAGTTGGGGAATCAGAGTCGGGGACTTAGATATGGGGAAACAGAGGCGGGGAATCAGAGGCGGGGAACAGAAGGCGGGGAATCAGATATGGGGAATCAGAGATGGGGAATCAGAGGCAGGGAATTAGATGTGCGGAATCAGAGATGGGGAATCAGAGGTGGGGAATCACAATCAGAAGCAGGGAATCAGAGGCAGGGAATCAGAGTTGGGGATTCAGAGGCGGGGAATCAGATATGGGGAAACAGAGGCTGGGAATCAGAGGCGGGAAAACAGAGGCGGGGAATTAGATATGGGGAATCAGAGGTGGGGAATCAGAGGTGGTGAATCAGAGATGGGGAATCACAGGCGGGGAATCAGAGGCAGGGAATAGAACGCGGGGAATCAGAGGCAGGGAATCAGAGTTGGGGCATCAGAGGTTGGGAATTAGATATGGGGAAACAGAGGCGGGGAATCAGAGGCGGGGAAACAGAGGCGGGGAATCAGATATGGGGAATCAGAGGTGTGGAATCAGAGGTTGGGAATCAGAGGCAGGGAATCAGAGGCTTGGAATCAGATGCAGGGAATCAGATGCGGAGAATCAGATATGGGGAATCAGAGGTGGGGAATCAGAGGTTGGGAATCAGAGGCAGGGAATCAGAGGCAGGGAATCAGATGTGCGCAATCAGAGATGGGGAATCAGAGGCAGGGAATCATAGCTGGAAAATCAGAGGTGGGGAATCAGAGTTGGGGAATCAGAGGCGGGGACTTAGATATTGGGAAACAGAGGCGGGGAATCAGAGGCGGGGAAACAGAGGCGGGAAATCAGATATGGGGAATCAGAGGTGGGGAATCAGAGGCAGGGAATCAGATGTGCGCAATCAGAGATGGGGAATCAGAGGCAGGGAATCAGAATCAGAAGCAGGGAATCAGAGGCGGGGAAACAGAGGCGGGGAAACAGAGGCGGGGAATCAGATATGGGGAATCAGAGGTGGCGAATGAAAGGCGGTGAATCAGAGATGGGGAATCAGAGGCCGGGAATCAGAGGCAGGGAATCAAACACGGGGAATAAGAGGCGGGGAATCAGAGCTGGGGAATCAGAGGCGGGGAATCAGAGTTGGGGAATCAGAGGCGGGGAATCAGAGGCAGGGAATCAATATGGGAATTCAGAGGTGGGGAATCAGATGTTGGGAATCAGAGGCAGGGAATCAGAGGCGAGGATTCAGAGCTGGGGAATCAGAGGCGGGGAATCAGAATTGGGGAATCAGAGATGGGGAATCAGAGATGGGGAATCAGAGATGGGGAATCAGAGGCGGGGAATCAGACGCTGGGAATCAGAGGTGGTGAATCAGAGATGTGGAATCAGAGGCGGGGAATCAGAGGCAGGGAATCAGACGCGGGGAATCAGAGGTGGGGAATCATAGCTGGCGAATCAGAGGCGGCGAATCAGAGGTGGGGAATCAGAGGCGGGGAATCAGATATTGTTAATCAGAGGTGGGGAATCAGAGGCGGTGAATCAGACATGGGTAATCAGAGGCGGGGAATCAGAGGCAGGAAATCAGACACGGGGAATCAGAGGCGGGGAATCAGAGGCGGGGTATCAGAGGCAGGGAATGGGATGTGCGGAATCAGAGATGGGGAATCAGAGGTGGGGAATCAGAGGCGGTGAATCAGACATGGGTAATCAGAGGCGGGGAATCAGAGGCAGGAAATCAGACACGGGGAATCAGAGGCGGGGAATCAGAGCTGGGGAATTAGATGCATGGAATCAGAGTTGGGGATTCAGAGGCGGGGAATCAGATATGGGGAAACTGAGGTGGGGAATCAGAGGTTGGCAAATAGAGGCGGGGAATCAGATATGGGGAAACAGAGGCGGGGAATCAGAGGTGGGGAAACAGAGGCGGGGAATCAGATATGGGGAATCAGAGGTGGGGAATCAGAGGTTGGGAATCAGAGGCAGGGAATCAGAGGCTGGGAATCAGATGCAGGGAATCAGATGCGGGGAATCAGAGGCGGGGAATCAGAGCTGGGGAATCAGAGGTGGGGAATCAGAGTTGGGGAATCAGAGGCGGGGACTTAGATATGGGGAAACAGAGGCGGGGAATCAGAGGCGGGGAAACAGAGGCGGGGAATCAGATATGGAGAATCAGAGGTGGGGAATCAGAGGCAGGGAATCAGATGTGCGGAATCAGAGATGGGGAATCAGAGGCAGGGAATCAGAATCAGAAGCAGGGAATAAGACGCGGGGAATCAGAGGCGGGGAATCAGAGCTGGGGAATCAGAGGCAGTGAATCAGAGGCGGGGAATGAGAGGCAGGGAATCGGATGTGCGGAATCAGAGATGGGGAATCAGAGGTGGGGAATCAGAGGCGGTGAATCAGACATGGGTAATCAGAGGCGGGGAATCAGAGGCAGGAAATCAGACACGGGGAATCAGAGGCGGGGAATCAGAGCTGGGAACTTAGAGGCAGGGAATCAGAGGCGGGCAAATAGAGGCGGGGATCAGATATGGGGAAACAGAGGAGGGGAATCAGAGGCGGGGAAACAGAGGCGGGGAATCAGATATGGGGAATCAGAGGTGGGGAATCAGAGGTTGGGAATCAGAGGCAGGGATTCAGAGGCTGGGAATCAGATGCATGGAATCAGATGCGGGGATTCAGAGGCGGGGAATCAGAGCTGGGGAATCAGAGGTGGGGAATCAAAGTTGGGGAATCAGAGTCGGGGACTTAGATATGGGGAAACACAGGTGGGGAATCAGAGGTGGGGAACAGAAGGCGGGGAATCAGATATGGGGAATCAGAGATGGGGAATCAGAGGCAGGGAATTAGATGTGCGGAATCAGAGATGGGGAATCAGAGGTGGGGAATCAGAATCAGAAGCAGGGAATCAGAGGCAGTGAATCAGAGTTGGGGATTCAGAGGCGGGGAATCAGATATGGGGAAACAGAGGCGGGGAATCAGAGGCGGGAAAACAGAGTTGGGGAATTAGATATGGGGAATCAGAGGTGGGGAATCAGAGGTGGTGAATCAGAGATGGGGAATCACAGGCGGGGAATCAGAGGCAGGGAATAGAACGCGGGGCATCAGAGGCAGGGAATCAGAGTTGGGGCATCAGAGGTTGGGAATTAGATATGGGGAAACAGAGGCGGGGAATCAGAGGCGGGGAAACAGAGGTGGGGAATCAGATATGGGGAATCAGAGGTGGGGAATCAGAGGTTGGGAATCAGAGGCAGGGAATCAGAGGCTTGGAATCAGATGCAGGGAATCAGATGCGGGGAATCAGATATGGGGAATCAGAGGCGGGGAATCAGAGGCGGGGAAACAGAGGCGTGGAATCAGATATGGGGAATCAGAAGTGGGGAATCAGGGGCGGGGTATCAGTGGCAGGGAATCAGAGGCGGGAAATCAGAGGCCGGGAATCAGAGGCTGTGAATCAGGGGCGGGGAATCAGAGGCAGGGAATCGGATGTGCGGAATCAGAGATGGGGAATCAGAGGTGGGGAATCAGAATCAGAAGCAGGGAATCAGAGGCCGGGAATTAGAGGCCGGAATCAGATGCCGGGAATAAGAGGCCGGGAATCAGAGGTTGGGAATCAGAGTCCGGAAATCAGAGATGGGGAATCAGAGGCGGGGAATGAGATATGGGGAATCAGAGGCGGGGAAACAGAGGCGAGGCATCAAATATGGGGAATCAGAGGTGGCGAATCAAAGGCGGTGAATCAGAGGCGGGGAATCAGAGCTGGGGAATCAGAGGCGGGGAATCAGAGTTGGGGAATCAGAGGCGGGGAATCAGAGCTGGGGAATCAGAGTCGGGGAATCAGAGGCAGGGAATCAGATGTGCGGAATCAGAGATGGGGAATCAGAGGTGGGGAATCAGAGCTGGAGAATCAGAGGTGGGGAATCAGAGTTGGGGAATCAGAGGCGGGGACTTAGATATTGGGAAACAGAGGCGGGGAATCGGAGCTGGGGAATCAGAGGCGGGGAATCAGAGTTGGGGAATCAGAGGCGGGGAATCAGATATGGGGAAACAGGGGCGGGGAATCAGAGGCGGGGAAACAGAGGCGAGGAATCAGATATGGGGAATCAGAGGTGTGGAATCAGAGGTTGGGAATCAGAGGGAGGGAATCAGAGGCGGGGAAACAGAGGCGGGGAATCAGATATGGGGAATCAGAGGTGGCGAATCAAAGGCGGTGAAACAGAGATGGTGAATCAGGGCTGGGAATCAGAGGCAGGCAATCAAACACGGGGAATCACAGCTGGGGAATCAGAGGCGGGGAATTAGAGTTGGGGAATCCGAGGAGGGGAATCAGAGGCGGGGAAACAGGCGGGGAATCAGATATGGGGAATCAGAGGTGGGGAATCAGATGTTGGGAATCAGAGGCAGGGAATCAGAGGCGGGTAATCAGAGGCGGGGAATCAGAGGCAGGGAATCAGATGTGCGGAATCGGAGATGGGGAATCAGAGATGGGGAATCAGAGGCGGGGAATCAGACGCTGGGAATCAGAGGTGGTGAATCAGAGATGTGGAATCAGAGGCGGGGAATCAGAGGCAGGGAATCAGACGCGGGGAATCAGAGGTGGGGAATCATAGCTGGCGAATCAGAGCGGGGAATCAGAGGTGGGGAATCAGAGGCGGGGAATCAGATATTGTTAATCAGAGGTGGGGAATCAGAGGCGGGGAAACAGAGGCGGGGAATCAGATATGGGGAATCAGAGGTGGGGAATCAGAGGCCGGTAATCAGATGCGGGGAATCAGAGGCGGGGATTCAGAGCTGGGGAATCAGAGGCGGGGAATCGGAGTTGGTGAATCAGAGGCGGGGAATCAGATATGGGGAATCAGATATGGGGAATCAGAGGTGGGGAATCAGGGGCGGGGTATCAGTGGCAGGGAATCAGAGGCGGGAAATCAGAGGCCGGGAATCAGAGGCGGTGAATCAGAGGCGGGGAATCAGAGGCAGGGAGTAGGATGTGCGGAATCAGAGATGGGGAATCAGAGGTGGGGAATCAGAGGCGGTGAATCAGACATGGGTAATCAGAGGCGGGGAATCAGAGGCAGGAAATCAGACACGGGGAATCAGAGGCGGGGAATCAGAGCTGGGGAATTAGATGCAGGGAATCAGAGTGGGGGATTCAGAGGCGGGGAATCAGATATGGGGAAACAGTGGCGGGGAATCAGAGGCGGGGAAACAGAGGCGGGGAATCAGATATGGGGAATCAGAGGTGGGTAATCAGAGCTGGGGAATCAGAGGTGGGGAATCAGAGTTGCGGAATCAGAGGCGGGGACTTAGATATGGGGAAACAGAGGCGGGGAATCAGAGGCGGGGAAACAGAGGCGGGGAATCAGATATGGGGAATCAGAGGTGGGGAATCAGAGGCAGGGAATCAGATGTGCGGAATCAGAGATGGGGAATCAGAGGCAGGGAATCAGATTCAGAAGCAGGGAATAAGACGCGGGAATCTGAGGCGGGGAATCAGAGCTGGGGAATCAGAGGCTGTGAATCAGAGGCGGGGAATCAGAAGCAGGGAATCGGATGTGCGGAATCAGAGATGGGGAATCAGAGGTGGGGAATCAGAGGCGGTGAATCAGACATGGGTAATCAGAGGCGGGGAATCAGAGGCAGCAAATCAGACACGGGGAATCTGAGGTGGGGAATCAGAGGCAGGGAATAAGACGCGGGGAATCTGATGCGGGGAATCAGAGCTGGGGAATCAGAGGCTGTGAATCAGAGGCGGGGAATCAGAAGCAGGGAATCGGATGTACGGAATCAGAGATGGGGAATCAGAGGTGGGGAATCAGAGGCGGTGAATCAGACATGGGTAATCAGAGGCGGGGAATCAGAGGCAGCAAATCAGACACGGGGAATCAGAGGCGGGGAATCAGAGCTGGGGAATTAGATGCAGGGAATCAGAGTTGGGGATTCAGAGGCGGGGAATCAGATATGGGGAAACTGAGGTGGGGAATCAGAGGTGGGCAAATAGAGGCGGGGAATCAGATATGGGGAAACAGAGGCGGGGAATCAGAGGCGGGGAAACAGAGGCGGGGAATCAGATATGGGGAATCAGAGGTGGGGAATCAGAGTTTGGGAATCACAGGCAGGGAATCAGAGGCTGGGTATCAGATGCAGGGAATCAGATGCGGGGAATCAGAGGCGGGGAATCAGAGCTGGGGAATCAGAGGTGGGGAATCAGAGTTGGGGAATCAGAGGCGGGGACTTAGATATGGGGAAACAGAGGCGGGGAATCAGAGAAGGGGAAACAGAGGCGGGGAATCAGATATGGGGAATCAGAGGTGGGGAATCAGAGGCAGGGAATCAGATGTGCGGAATCAGAGATGGGGAATCAGAGGCAGGGAATCAGAATCAGAAGCAGGGAATAAGACGCGGGGAATCAGAGGAGGGGAATCAGAGCTGGGGAATCAGAGGCAGTGAATCAGAGGCGGGGAATCAGAGGCAGGGAATCAGATATGGGGAATCAGAGGTGGGTAATCAGAGCTGGGGAATCAGAGGTGGGGAATCAGAGTTGCGGAATCAGAGGCGGGGACTTAGATATGGGGAAACAGAGGCGGGGAATCAGAGGCGGGGAAACAGAGGCGGGGAATCAGATATGGGGAATCAGAGGTGGGGAATCAGAGGCAGGGAATTAGATGTGCGGAATCAGAGATGGGGAATCAGAGGCAGGGAATCAGAATCAGAAGCAGGGAATAAGACGCGGGGAATCTGAGGCGGGGAATCAGAGCTGGGGAATCAGAGGCTGTGAATCAGAGGCGGGGAATCAGAAGCAGGGAATCGGATGTGCGGAATCAGAGATGGGGAATCAGAGGTGGGGAATCAGAGGCGGTGAATCAGACATGGGTAATCAGAGGCGGGGAATCAGAGGCAGCAAATCAGACACGGGGAATCTGAGGTGGGGAATCAGAGGCGGGGAATAAGACGCGGGGAATCTGATGCGGGGAATCAGAGCTGGGGAATCAGAGGCTGTGAATCAGAGGCGGTGAATCAGAGGCGGGGAATCAGAAGCAGGGAATCGGATGTACGGAATCAGAGATGGGGAATCAGAGGTGGGGAATCAGAGGCGGTGAATCAGACATGGGTAATCAGAGGCGGGGAATCAGAGGCAGCAAATCAGACACGGGGAATCAGAGGCGGGGAATCAGAGCTGGGGAATTAGATGCAGGGAATCAGAGTTGGGGATTCAGAGGCGGGGAATCAGATATGGGAAACTGAGGTGGGGAATCAGAGGTGGGCAAATAGAGGCGGGGAATCAGATATGGGGAAACAGAGGCGGGGAATCAGAGGCGGGGAAACAGAGGCGGGGAATCAGATATGGGGAATCAGAGGTGGGGAATCAGAGTTTGGGAATCACAGGCAGGGAATCAGAGGCTGGGTATCAGATGCAGGGAATCAGATGCGGGGAATCAGAGGCGGGGAATCAGAGCTGGGGAATCAGAGGTGGGGAATCAGAGTTGGGGAATCAGAGGCGGGGACTTAGATATGGGGAAACAGAGGCGGGGAATCAGATATGGGAAACTGAGGTGGGGAATCAGAGGTGGGCAAATAGAGGCGGGGAATCAGATATGGGGAAACAGAGGCTGGGAATCAGAGGTGGGGAATCAGAGGCAGGGAATCAGATGTGCGGAATCAGAGATGGGGAATCAGAGGCAGGGAATCAGAATCAGAAGCAGGGAATAAGACGCGGGGAATCAGAGGAGGGGAATCAGAGCTGGGGAATCAGAGGCAGTGAATCAGAGGCGGGGAATCAGAGGCAGGGAATCGGATGTGCCGAATCAGAGATGGGGAATCAGAGGTGGGGAATCAGAGGCGGTGAATCAGACATGGGTAATCAGAGGCGGGGAATCAGAGGCAGGAAATCAGACACGGGGAATCAGAGGCGGGGAATCAGAGCTGGGAAATTAGAGGCAGGGAATCAGAGTTGGGGATTCAGAGGCGGGGAATCAGATATGGGGAAAAAGAGGCGGGGAAACAGAGGCGGGCAAATACAGGCGGGGATCAGATATGGGGAAACAGAGGAGGGGAATCAGAGGCGGGGAAACAGAGGCGGGGAATCAGATATGGGGAATCAGAGGTGGGGAATCAGAGGTTGGGAATCAGAGGCAGGGAATCAGAGGCTGAGAATCATATGCATGGAATCAGATGCGGGGAATCAGAGGCGGGGAATCAGAGCTGGGGAATCAGAGGTGGGGAATCAAAGTTGGGGAATCAGAGTCGGGGACTTAGATATGGGGAAACAGAGGCGGGGAATCAGAGGCGGGGAACAGAAGGCGGGGAATCAGATATGGGGAATCAGAGATGGGGAATCAGAGGCAGGGAATTAGATGTGCGGAATCAGAGATGGGGAATCAGAGGTGGGGAATCACAATCAGAAGCAGGGAATCAGAGGCAGGGAATCAGAGTTGGGGATTCAGAGGCGGGGAATCAGATATGGGGAAACAGAGGCTGGGAATCAGAGGCGGGAAAACAGAGGCGGGGAATTAGATATGGGGAATCAGAGGTGGGGAATCAGAGGTGGTGAATCAGAGATGGGGAATCACAGGCGGGGAATCAGAGGCAGGGAATAGAACGCGGGGAATCAGAGGCAGGGAATCAGAGTTGGGGCATCAGAGGTTGGGAATTAGATATGGGGAAACAGAGGCGGGGAATCAGAGGCGGGGAAACAGAGGCGGGGAATCAGATATGGGGAATCAGAGGTGTGGAATCAGAGGTTGGGAATCAGAGGCAGGGAATCAGAGGCTTGGAATCAGATGCAGGGAATCAGATGCGGGGAATCAGATATGGGGAATCAGAGGTGGGGAATCAGAGGTTGGGAATCAGAGGCAGGGAATCAGAGGCAGGGAATCAGATGTGCGCAATCAGAGATGGGGAATCAGAGGCAGGGAATCATAGCTGGAAAATCAGAGGTGGGGAATCAGAGTTGGGGAATCAGAGGCGGGGACTTAGATATTGGGAAACAGAGGCGGGGAATCAGAGGCGGGGAAACAGAGGCGGGAAATCAGATATGGGGAATCAGAGGTGGGGAATCAGAGGCAGGGAATCAGATGTGCGCAATCAGAGATGGGGAATCAGAGGCAGGGAATCAGAATCAGAAGCAGGGAATCAGAGGCGGGGAAACAGAGGCGGGAAATCAGATATGGGGAATCAGAGGTGGGGAATCAGGGGCGGGGTATCAGAGGCAGGGAATCAGAGGCTTGGAATCAGATGCAGGGAATCAGATGCGGGGAATCAGATATGGGGAATCAGAGGTGGGGAATCAGAGGTTGGGAATCAGAGGCAGGGAATCAGAGGCAGGGAATCAGATGTGCGCAATCAGAGATGGGGAATCAGAGGCAGGGAATCATAGCTGGAAAATCAGAGGTGGGGAATCAGAGTTGGGGAATCAGAGGCGGGGACTTAGATATTGGGAAACAGAGGCGGGGAATCAGAGGCGGGGAAACAGAGGCGGGAAATCAGATATGGGGAATCAGAGGTGGGGAATCAGAGGCAGGGAATCAGATGTGCGCAATCAGAGATGGGGAATCAGAGGCAGGGAATCAGAATCAGAAGCAGGGAATCAGAGGCGGGGAAACAGAGGCGGGAAATCAGATATGGGGAATCAGAGGTGGGGAATCAGGGGCGGGGTATCAGTGGCAGGGAATCAGAGGCGGGAAATCAGAGGCCGGGAATCAGAGGCGGTGAATCAGAGGCGGGGAATCAGAGGCAGGGAATCGGATGTGCGGAATCAGAGATGGGGAATCAGAGGTGGGGAATCAGAGGCGGTGAATCAGACATGGGTAATCAGAATCGGGGAATCAGAGGCAGGAAATCAGACACGGGGAATCAGAGGCGGGGAATCAGAGCTGGGGAATTAGATGCAGTGAATCAGAGTTGGGGATTCAGAGGCGAGGAATCAGATATGGGGAATCAGAGGTGGGGAATCAGAGCTGGGGAATCAGACGTGGGGTATCAGAGTTGGGGAATCAGAGGCGGGGACTTAGATATGGGGAAAAAGAGGCGGGGAATCAGAGGCAGGGAAACAGAGGCGGGGAATCATATATGGGGAATCAGAGGTGGGGAATCAGAGGCAGGGAATCAGATGTGCGGTATCAGAGATGGGGAATCAGAGGCAGGGAATCAGAATCAGAAGCAGGGAATAAGACGCGGGGAATCTGAGGCGGGGAATCAGAGCTGGGGAATCAGTGGCTGTGAATCAGAGGCGGGGAATCAGAAGCAGGGAATCGGATGTGCGGAATCAGAGATGGGGAATCAGAGGTGGGGAATCAGAGGCGGTGAATCAGACATGGGTAATCAGAGGCGGGGAATCAGAGGCAGGAAATCAGACACTGGGAATCTGAGGCGGGGAATCAGAGGCGGGGAATCAGAGGCAGGGAATGGGATGTGCGGAATCAGAGATGGGGAATCAGAGGTGGGGAATCAGAGGCGGTGAATCAGACATGGGTAATCAGAGGCGGGGAATCAGAGGCAGGAAATCAGACACGGGGAATCAGAGGCGGGGAATCAGAGCTGGGGAATTAGATGCAGGGAATCAGAGTTGGGGATTCAGAGGCGGGGAATCAGATATGGGGAAACTGAGGTGGGGAATCAGAGGTGGGCAAATAGAGGCGGGGAATCAGATATGGGGAAACAGAGGCGGGGAATCAGAGGTGGGGAAACAGAGGCGGGGAATCAGATATGGGGAATCAGAGGTGGGGAATCAGAGGTTGGGAATCACAGGCAGGGAATCAGAGGCTGGGAATCAGATGCAGGGAATCAGATGCGGGGAATCAGAGGCGGGGAATCAGAGCTGGGGAATCAGAGGTGGGGAATCAGAGTTGGGGAATCAGAGGCGGGGACTTAGATATGGGGAAACAGAGGCGGGGAATCAGAGGCGGGGAAACAGATGTGCGGAATCAGAGATGGGGAATCAGAGGCAGGGAATCAGAATCAGAAGCAGGGAATAAGACGCGGGGAATCAGAGGCGGGGAATCAGAGCTGGGGAATCAGAGGCAGTGTATCAGAGGCGGGGAATCAGAGGCAGGGAATCGGATGTGCGGAATCAGAGATGGGGAATCAGAGGTGGGGATTCAGAGGCGGTGAATCAGACATGGGTAATCAGAGGCGGGGAATCAGAGGCAGGAAATCAGACACGGGGAATCAGAGGCGGGGAATCAGAGCTGGGAACTTAGAGGCAGGGAATCAGAGTTGGGGATTCAGAGGCGGGGAATCAGATATGGGGAAACAGAGGCGGGGAATCAGAGGCGGGCAAATAGAGGCGGGGATCAGATATGGGGAAACAGAGGAGGGGAATCAGAGGCGGGGAAACAGAGGCGGGGAATCACATATGGGGAATCAGAGGTGGGGAATCAGAGGTTGGGAATCAGAGGCAGGGAATCAGAGGCTGGGAATCAGATGCATGGAATCAGATGCGGGGAATCAGAGGCGGGGAATCAGAGCTGGGGAATCAGAGGTGGGGAATCAAAGTTGGGGAATCAGAGTCGGGGACTTAGATATGGGGAAACAGAGGCGGGGAATCAGAGGTGGGGAACAGAAGGCGGGGAATCAGCTATGGGGAATCAGAGATGGGGAATCAGAGGCAGGGAATTAGATGTGCGGAATTAGAGATGGGGAATCAGAGGTGGGGAATCAGAATCAGAAGCAGGGAATCAGAGGCAGGGAATCAGAGTTGGGGATTCAGAGGCGGGGAATCAGATATGGGGAAACAGAGGCGGGGAATCAGAGGCGGGAAAACAGAGGCGGGGAATTAGATATGGGGAATCAGAGGTGGGGAATCAGAGGTGGTGAATCAGAGATGGGGAATCACAGGCGGGGAATCAGAGGCAGGGAATAGAACGCGGGGAATCAGAGGCAGGGAATCAGAGTTGGGGCATCAGAGGTTGGGAATTAGATATGGGGAAACAGAGGCGGGGAATCAGAGGCGGGGAAACAGAGGCGGGGAATCAGATATGGGGAATCAGAGGTGGGGAATCAGAGGTTGGGAATCAGAGGCAGGGAATCAGAGGCTTGGAATCAGATGCAGGGAATCAGATGCGGGGAATCAGATATGGGGAATCAGAGGCGGGGAATCAGGGGCGGGGTATCAGTGGCAGGGAATCAGAGGCCGGGAATTAGAGGCCGGAATCAGAGATGGGGATTCAGAGGCGGAGAATGAGATATGGAGAATCAGAGGCGGGGAATCAGAGGCGGGGAAACAGAGGTGGGGAATCAGATATGGTGAATCAGAGGTGGCGAATCAAAGGCGGTGAATGAGAGATGGGGAATCAGAGGCGGGCAATCAGAGGCAGGGAATCAAACACGGGGAATCAGAGGCGGGGAATCAGAGCTGGGGAATCAGAGGCGGGGAATCAGAGTTGGGGAATCAGAGGCGGGGAATCAGATATGGGGAAACAGGGGCGGGGAATCAGAGGCGGGGAAACAGAGGCGAGGAATCAGATATGGGGAATCAGAGGTGTGGAATCAGAGGTTGGGAATCAGAGGCAGGGAATCAGAGGCGGGGAAACAGAGGAGGGGAATCAGATATGGTGAATCAGAGGTGGCGAATCAAAGGCGGTGAAACAGAGATGGGGAATCAGGGCAGGGAATCAGAGGCAGGGAATCAAACACGAGGAATCAGAGCTGGGGAATCAGAGGCGGGGAATTAGAGTTGGGGAATCAGAGGAGGGGAGTCAGAGGCGGGGAAACAGGCGGGGAATCAGATATGGGGAATCAGAGGTGGGGAATCAGATGTTGGGAATCAGAGGCAGGGAATCAGAGGCGGGGAATCAGAGGCGTGGAATCAGAGGCAGGGAATCAGATGTGCGGAATCGGAGATGGGGAATCAGATGCAGGGAATCAGAGGCGGGGAATCAGAGGCGGGGAATCAGAGGCCGGGAATCAGATATGGGGAAACAGAGGCGGGGAATCAGAGGCGGGGAAACAGAGGCGGGGAATCAGATATGGGAATTCAGAGGTGGGGAATCAGAGGTTGGGAATCAGAGGCAGTGAATCAGAGGCTTGGAATCAGATGCAGGGAATCAGATGCGGGGAATCAGAGGCAGGGAATCAGAGCTGGAGAATCAGAGGTGGGGAATCAGAGTTGGGGAATCAGAGGCGGGGACTTAGATATTGGGAAACAGAGGCGGGGAATCAGAGGCGGGGAAACAGAGGCGGGGAATCAGATATGGGGAATCAGAGGTGGGGAATCAGAGGCAGGGAATCAGATGTGCGCAATCAGAGATGGGGAATCAGAGGCAGGGAATCAGAATCAGAAGCAGGGAATCAGAGGCCGGGGATCAGAGGAAGGAATCAGATGCCGGGAATAAGGGGCCGGGAATCAGAGGTGGGGAATCAGAGTCCGGGAATCAGAGATGGGGATTCAGAGGCGGGGAATGAGATATGGGGAATCAGAGGCGGGGAATCAGAGGCGGGGATACAGAGGCGGGGAATCAGATATGGGGAATCAGAGGTGGCAAATCAAAGGCGGTGAATCAGAGATGGGGAATCAGAGGCCGGGAATCAGAGGCAGGGAATCAAACACGGGGAATCAGAGGCGGGGAATCAGAGCTGGGGAATCAGAGGCGGGGAATCATAGCTGGCGAATCAGAGGCGGGGAATGAGAGGTGGGGAATCAGAGGCGGGGAATCAGATATTGTTAATCAGAGCTGGGGAATCAGAGGCGGGGAAACAGAGGCGGGGAATCAGATATGGGGAATCAGAGGTGGGGAATCAGAGGTTGTGAATCAGAGATGGAGAATCAGAGGCGGGGAATCAGAGGCCGGTAATTAGACGCGGGGAATCAGAGGCGGGGATTCAGAGCTGGGGAATCAGAGGCGGGGAATCAGAGTTGGGGAATCAGAGGCGGGGAATCAGATATGGGGAATCAGAGGCGGGGAATCAGAGGCGGGGAAACAGAGGCG
The DNA here is from genome assembly GCF_036971445.1 of Narcine bancroftii. Classification (NCBI taxonomy): domain Eukaryota; kingdom Metazoa; phylum Chordata; class Chondrichthyes; order Torpediniformes; family Narcinidae; genus Narcine; species Narcine bancroftii. The sequence continues at coordinate 108,896,088 of NC_091475.1, forward strand.
GGGAATCAGATATGGGGAATCAGAGGTGGGGAATCAGGGGCGGGGTATCAGTGGCAGGGAATCAGAGGCGGGAAATCAGAGGCCGGGAATCAGAGGCGGTGAATCAGAGGCGGGGAATCAGAGGCAGGGAATCGGATGTGCGGAATCAGAGATGGGGAATCAGAGGTGGGGAATCAGAGGCGGTGAATCAGACATGGGTAATCAGAATCGGGGAATCAGAGGCAGGAAATCAGACACGGGGAATCAGAGGCGGGGAATCAGAGCTGGGGAATTAGATGCAGTGAATCAGAGTTGGGGATTCAGAGGCGGGGAATCAGATATGGGGAATCAGAGGTGGGGAATCAGAGCTGGGGAATCAGACGTGGGGTATCAGAGTTGGGGAATCAGAGGCGGGGACTTAGATATGGGGAAAAAGAGGCGGGGAATCAGAGGCAGGGTAACAGAGGCGGGGAATCATATATGGGGAATCAGAGGTGGGGAATCAGAGGCAGGGAATCAGATGTGCGGTATCAGAGATGGGGAATCAGAGGTGGGGAATCAGAGGTGGTGAATCAGAGATGGGGAATCACAGGCGGGGAATCAGAGGCAGGGAATAGAACGCGGGGAATCAGAGGCAGGGAATCAGAGTTGGGGCATCAGAGGTTGGGAATTAGATATGGGGAAACAGAGGCGGGGAATCAGAGGCGGGGAAACAGAGGCGGGGAAACAGAGGCGGGGAATCAGATATGGGGAATCAGAGGTGGGGAATCAGAGGTTGGGAATCAGAGGCATGGAATCAGAGGCTTGGAATCAGATGAAGGGAATCAGATGCGGGGAATCAGATATGGGGAATCAGATATGGGGAATCAGAGGTGGGGAATCAGGGGCGGGGTATCAGTGGCAGGGAATCAGAGGCGGGAAATCAGAGGCCGGGAATCAGAGGCGGTGAATCAGAGGCGGGGAATCAGAGGCAGGGAGTCGGATGTGCGGAATCAGAGATGGGGAATCAGAGGTGGGGAATCAGAGGCGGTGAATCAGACATGGGTAATCAGAGGCGGGGAATCAGAGGCAGGAAATCAGACACGGGGAATCAGAGGCGGGGAATCAGAGCTGGGGAATTAGATGCAGGGAATCAGAGTTGGGGATTCAGAGGCGGGGAATCAGATATGGGGAAACAGTGGCGGGGAATCAGAGGCGGGGAAACAGAGGCGGGGAATCAGATATGGGGAATCAGAGGTGGGTAATCAGAGCTGGGGAATCAGAGGTGGGGAATCAGAGTTGCGGAATCAGAGGCGGGGACTTAGATATGGGGAAACAGAGGCGGGGAATCAGAGGCGGGGAAACAGAGGCGGGGAATCAGATATGGGGAATCAGAGGTGGGGAATCAGAGGCAGGGAATTAGATGTGCGGAATCAGAGATGGGGAATCAGAGGCAGGGAATCAGAATCAGAAGCAGGGAATAAGACGCGGGGAATCTGAGGCGGGGAATCAGAGCTGGGGAATCAGAGGCTGTGAATCAGAGGCGGGGAATCAGAAGCAGGGAATCGGATGTGCGGAATCAGAGATGGGGAATCAGAGGTGGGGAATCAGAGGCGGTGAATCAGACATGGGTAATCAGAGGCGGGGAATCAGAGGCAGCAAATCAGACACGGGGAATCTGAGGTGGGGAATCAGAGGCGGGGAATAAGACGCGGGGAATCTGATGCGGGGAATCAGAGCTGGGGAATCAGAGGCTGTGAATCAGAGGCGGTGAATCAGAGGCGGGGAATCAGAAGCAGGGAATCGGATGTACGGAATCAGAGATGGGGAATCAGAGGTGGGGAATCAGAGGCGGTGAATCAGACATGGGTAATCAGAGGCGGGGAATCAGAGGCAGCAAATCAGACACGGGGAATCAGAGGCGGGGAATCAGAGCTGGGGAATTAGATGCAGGGAATCAGAGTTGGGGATTCAGAGGCGGGGAATCAGATATGGGAAACTGAGGTGGGGAATCAGAGGTGGGCAAATAGAGGCGGGGAATCAGATATGGGGAAACAGAGGCGGGGAATCAGAGGCGGGGAAACAGAGGCGGGGAATCAGATATGGGGAATCAGAGGTGGGGAATCAGAGTTTGGGAATCACAGGCAGGGAATCAGAGGCTGGGTATCAGATGCAGGGAATCAGATGCGGGGAATCAGAGGCGGGGAATCAGAGCTGGGGAATCAGAGGTGGGGAATCAGAGTTGGGGAATCAGAGGCGGGGACTTAGATATGGGGAAACAGAGGCGGGGAATCAGATATGGGAAACTGAGGTGGGGAATCAGAGGTGGGCAAATAGAGGCGGGGAATCAGATATGGGGAAACAGAGGCTGGGAATCAGAGGTGGGGAATCAGAGGCAGGGAATCAGATGTGCGGAATCAGAGATGGGGAATCAGAGGCAGGGAATCAGAATCAGAAGCAGGGAATAAGACGCGGGGAATCAGAGGAGGGGAATCAGAGCTGGGGAATCAGAGGCAGTGAATCAGAGGCGGGGAATCAGAGGCAGGGAATCGGATGTGCCGAATCAGAGATGGGGAATCAGAGGTGGGGAATCAGAGGCGGTGAATCAGACATGGGTAATCAGAGGCGGGGAATCAGAGGCAGGAAATCAGACACGGGGAATCAGAGGCGGGGAATCAGAGCTGGGAAATAAGAGGCAGGGAATCAGAGTTGGGGATTCAGAGGCGGGGAATCAGATATGGGGAAAAAGAGGCGGGGAAACAGAGGCGGGCAAATACAGGCGGGGATCAGATATGGGGAAACAGAGGAGGGGAATCAGAGGCGGGGAAACAGAGGCGGGGAATCAGATATGGGGAATCAGAGGTGGGGAATCAGAGGTTGGGAATCAGAGGCAGGGAATCAGAGGCTGAGAATCATATGCATGGAATCAGATGCGGGGAATCAGAGGCGGGGAATCAGAGCTGGGGAATCAGAGGTGGGGAATCAAAGTTGGGGAATCAGAGTCGGGGACTTAGATATGGGGAAACAGAGGCGGGGAATCAGAGGCGGGGAACAGAAGGCGGGGAATCAGATATGGGGAATCAGAGATGGGGAATCAGAGGCAGGGAATTAGATGTGCGGAATCAGAGATGGGGAATCAGAGGTGGGGAATCACAATCAGAAGCAGGGAATCAGAGGCAGGGAATCAGAGTTGGGGATTCAGAGGCGGGGAATCAGATATGGGGAAACAGAGGCTGGGAATCAGAGGCGGGAAAACAGAGGCGGGGAATTAGATATGGGGAATCAGAGGTGGGGAATCAGAGGTGGTGAATCAGAGATGGGGAATCACAGGCGGGGAATCAGAGGCAGGGAATAGAACGCGGGGAATCAGAGGCAGGGAATCAGAGTTGGGGCATCAGAGGTTGGGAATTAGATATGGGGAAACAGAGGCGGGGAATCAGAGGCGGGGAAACAGAGGCGGGGAATCAGATATGGGGAATCAGAGGTGTGGAATCAGAGGTTGGGAATCAGAGGCAGGGAATCAGAGGCTTGGAATCAGATGCAGGGAATCAGATGCGGAGAATCAGATATGGGGAATCAGAGGTGGGGAATCAGAGGTTGGGAATCAGAGGCAGGGAATCAGAGGCAGGGAATCAGATGTGCGCAATCAGAGATGGGGAATCAGAGGCAGGGAATCATAGCTGGAAAATCAGAGGTGGGGAATCAGAGTTGGGGAATCAGAGGCGGGGACTTAGATATTGGGAAACAGAGGCGGGGAATCAGAGGCGGGGAAACAGAGGCGGGAAATCAGATATGGGGAATCAGAGGTGGGGAATCAGAGGCAGGGAATCAGATGTGCGCAATCAGAGATGGGGAATCAGAGGCAGGGAATCAGAATCAGAAGCAGGGAATCAGAGGCGGGGAAACAGAGGCGGGAAATCAGATATGGGGAATCAGAGGTGGGGAATCAGGGGCGGGGTATCAGTGGCAGGGAATCAGAGGCGGGAAATCAGAGGCCGGGAATCAGAGGCGGTGAATCAGAGGCGGGGAATCAGAGGCAGGGAATCGGATGTGCGGAATCAGAGATGGGGAATCAGAGGTGGGGAATCAGAGGCGGTGAATCAGACATGGGTAATCAGAATCGGGGAATCAGAGGCAGGAAATCAGACACGGGGAATCAGAGGCGGGGAATCAGAGCTGGGGAATTAGATGCAGTGAATCAGAGTTGGGGATTCAGAGGCGGGGAATCAGATATGGGGAATCAGAGGTGGGGAATCAGAGCTGGGGAATCAGACGTGGGGTATCAGAGTTGGGGAATCAGAGGCGGGGACTTAGATATGGGGAAAAAGAGGCGGGGAATCAGAGGCAGGGAAACAGAGGCGGGGAATCATATATGGGGAATCAGAGGTGGGGAATCAGAGGCAGGGAATCAGATGTGCGGTATCAGAGATGGGGAATCAGAGGCAGGGAATCAGAATCAGAAGCAGGGAATAAGACGCGGGGAATCTGAGGCGGGGAATCAGAGCTGGGGAATCAGTGGCTGTGAATCAGAGGCGGGGAATCAGAAGCAGGGAATCGGATGTGCGCAATCAGAGATGGGGAATCAGAGGTGGGGAATCAGAGGCGGTGAATCAGACATGGGTAATCAGAGGCGGGGAATCAGAGGCAGGAAATCAGACACTGGGAATCTGAGGCGGGGAATCAGAGGCGGGGAATCAGAGGCAGGGAATGGGATGTGCGGAATCAGAGATGGGGAATCAGAGGTGGGGAATCAGAGGCGGTGAATCAGACATGGGTAATCAGAGGCGGGGAATCAGAGGCAGGAAATCAGACACGGGGAATCAGAGGCGGGGAATCAGAGCTGGGGAATTAGATGCAGGGAATCAGAGTTGGGGATTCAGAGGCGGGGAATCAGATATGGGGAAACTGAGGTGGGGAATCAGAGGTGGGCAAATAGAGGCGGGGAATCAGATATGGGGAAACAGAGGCGGGGAATCAGAGGTGGGGAAACAGAGGCGGGGAATCAGATATGGGGAATCAGAGGTGGGGAATCAGAGGTTGGGAATCACAGGCAGGGAATCAGAGGCTGGGAATCAGATGCAGGGAATCAGATGCGGGGAATCAGAGGCGGGGAATCAGAGCTGGGGAATCAGAGGTGGGGAATCAGAGTTGGGGAATCAGAGGCGGGGACTTAGATATGGGGAAACAGAGGCGGGGAATCAGAGGCGGGGAAACAGATGTGCGGAATCAGAGATGGGGAATCAGAGGCAGGGAATCAGAATCAGAAGCAGGGAATAAGACGCGGGGAATCAGAGGCGGGGAATCAGAGCTGGGGAATCAGAGGCAGTGTATCAGAGGCGGGGAATCAGAGGCAGGGAATCGGATGTGCGGAATCAGAGATGGGGAATCAGAGGTGGGGATTCAGAGGCGGTGAATCAGACATGGGTAATCAGAGGCGGGGAATCAGAGGCAGGAAATCAGACACGGGGAATCAGAGGCGGGGAATCAGAGCTGGGAACTTAGAGGCAGGGAATCAGAGTTGGGGATTCAGAGGCGGGGAATCAGATATGGGGAAACAGAGGCGGGGAATCAGAGGCGGGCAAATAGAGGCGGGGATCAGATATGGGGAAACAGAGGAGGGGAATCAGAGGCGGGGAAACAGAGGCGGGGAATCACATATGGGGAATCAGAGGTGGGGAATCAGAGGTTGGGAATCAGAGGCAGGGAATCAGAGGCTGGGAATCAGATGCATGGAATCAGATGCGGGGAATCAGAGGCGGGGAATCAGAGCTGGGGAATCAGAGGTGGGGAATCAAAGTTGGGGAATCAGAGTCGGGGACTTAGATATGGGGAAACAGAGGCGGGGAATCAGAGGTGGGGAACAGAAGGCGGGGAATCAGCTATGGGGAATCAGAGATGGGGAATCAGAGGCAGGGAATTAGATGTGCGGAATTAGAGATGGGGAATCAGAGGTGGGGAATCAGAATCAGAAGCAGGGAATCAGAGGCAGGGAATCAGAGTTGGGGATTCAGAGGCGGGGAATCAGATATGGGGAAACAGAGGCGGGGAATCAGAGGCGGGAAAACAGAGGCGGGGAATTAGATATGGGGAATCAGAGGTGGGGAATCAGAGGTGGTGAATCAGAGATGGGGAATCACAGGCGGGGAATCAGAGGCAGGGAATAGAACGCGGGGAATCAGAGGCAGGGAATCAGAGTTGGGGCATCAGAGGTTGGGAATTAGATATGGGGAAACAGAGGCGGGGAATCAGAGGCGGGGAAACAGAGGCGGGGAATCAGATATGGGGAATCAGAGGTGGGGAATCAGAGGTTGGGAATCGGAGGCAGGGAATCAGAGGCTTGGAATCAGATGCAGGGAATCAGATGCGGGGAATCAGATATGGGGAATCAGAGGCGGGGAATCAGAGGCGGGGAAACAGAGGCGGGGAATCAGATATGGGGAATCAGAGGTGGGGAATCAGGGGCGGGGTATCAGTGGCAGGGAATCAGAGGCCGGGAATTAGAGGCCGGAATCAGAGATGGGGATTCAGAGGCGGAGAATGAGATATGGAGAATCAGAGGCGGGGAATCAGAGGCGGGGAAACAGAGGTGGGGAATCAGATATGGTGAATCAGAGGTGGCGAATCAAAGGCGGTGAATGAGAGATGGGGAATCAGAGGCGGGCAATCAGAGGCAGGGAATCAAACACGGGGAATCAGAGGCGGGGAATCAGAGCTGGGGAATCAGAGGCGGGGAATCAGAGTTGGGGAATCAGAGGCGGGGAATCAGATATGGGGAAACAGGGGCGGGGAATCAGAGGCGGGGAAACAGAGGCGAGGAATCAGATATGGGGAATCAGAGGTGTGGAATCAGAGGTTGGGAATCAGAGGCAGGGAATCAGAGGCGGGGAAACAGAGGAGGGGAATCAGATATGGTGAATCAGAGGTGGCGAATCAAAGGCGGTGAAACAGAGATGGGGAATCAGGGCAGGGAATCAGAGGCAGGGAATCAAACACGAGGAATCAGAGCTGGGGAATCAGAGGCGGGGAATTAGAGTTGGGGAATCAGAGGAGGGGAGTCAGAGGCGGGGAAACAGGCGGGGAATCAGATATGGGGAATCAGAGGTGGGGAATCAGATGTTGGGAATCAGAGGCAGGGAATCAGAGGCGGGGAATCAGAGGCGTGGAATCAGAGGCAGGGAATCAGATGTGCGGAATCGGAGATGGGGAATCAGATGCAGGGAATCAGAGGCGGGGAATCAGAGGCGGGGAATCAGAGGCCGGGAATCAGATATGGGGAAACAGAGGCGGGGAATCAGAGGCGGGGAAACAGAGGCGGGGAATCAGATATGGGAATTCAGAGGTGGGGAATCAGAGGTTGGGAATCAGAGGCAGTGAATCAGAGGCTTGGAATCAGATGCAGGGAATCAGATGCGGGGAATCAGAGGCGGGGAATCAGAGCTGGAGAATCAGAGGTGGGGAATCAGAGTTGGGGAATCAGAGGCGGGGACTTAGATATTGGGAAACAGAGGCGGGGAATCAGAGGCGGGGAAACAGAGGCGGGGAATCAGATATGGGGAATCAGAGGTGGGGCATCAGAGGCAGGGAATCAGATGTGCGCAATCAGAGATGGTGAATCAGAGGCAGGGAATCAGAATCAGAAGCAGGGAATCAGAGGCCGGGGATCAGAGGAAGGAATCAGATGCCGGGAATAAGGGGCCGGGAATCAGAGGTGGGGAATCAGAGTCCGGGAATCAGAGATGGGGATTCAGAGGCGGGGAATGAGATATGGGGAATCAGAGGCGGGGAATCAGAGGCGGGGATACAGAGGCGGGGAATCAGATATGGGGAATCAGAGGTGGCAAATCAAAGGCGGTGAATCAGAGATGGGGAATCAGAGGCCGGGAATCAGAGGCAGGGAATCAAACACGGGGAATCAGAGGCGGGGAATCAGAGCTGGGGAATCAGAGGCGGGGAATCATAGCTGGCGAATCAGAGGCGGGGAATGAGAGGTGGGGAATCAGAGGCGGGGAATCAGATATTGTTAATCAGAGCTGGGGAATCAGAGGCGGGGAAACAGAGGCGGGGAATCAGATATGGGGAATCAGAGGTGGGGAATCAGAGGTTGTGAATCAGAGATGGAGAATCAGAGGCGGGGAATCAGAGGCCGGTAATTAGACGCGGGGAATCAGAGGCGGGGATTCAGAGCTGGGGAATCAGAGGCGGGGAATCAGAGTTGGGGAATCAGAGGCGGGGAATCAGATATGGGGAATCAGAGGCGGGGAATCAGAGGCGGGGAAACAGAGGCGGGGAATCAGATATGGGGAATCAGAGGTGGGGAATCAGGGGCGGGGTATCAGTGGCAGGGAATCAGAGGCGGGGAATCAGAGCTGGGGAATTAGATGCAGTGAATCAGAGTTGGGGATTCAGAGGCGGGGAATCAGATATGGGGAATCAGAGGTGGGGAATCAGAGCTGGGGAATCAGACGTGGGGTATCAGAGTTGGGGAATCAGAGGCGGGGACTTAGATATGGGGAAAAAGAGGCGGGGAATCAGAGGCAGGGTAACAGAGGCGGGGAATCAGAGGTGGGGAAACAGAGGCGGGGAATCAGATATGGGGAATCAGAGGTGGGGAATCAGAGGTTGGGAATCAGAGGCAGGGAATCAGAGGCTGGGAATCAGATGCATGGAATCAGATGCGGGCAATCAGAGGCGGGGAAACAGATGTGCGGAATCAGAGATGGGGAATCAGAGGCAGGGAATCAGAATCAGAAGCAGGGAATAAGACGCGGGGAATCAGAGGCGGGGAATCAGAGCTGGGGAATCAGAGGCAGTGTATCAGAGGCGGGGAATCAGAGGCAGGGAATCGGATGTGCGGAATCAGAGATGGGGAATCAGAGGTGGGGAATCAGAGGCGGTGAATCAGACATGGGTAATCAGAGGCGGGGAATCAGAGGCAGGAAATCAGACACGGGGAATCAGAGGCGGGGAATCAGAGCTGGGAACTTAGAGGCAGGGAATCAGAGTTGGGGATTCAGAGGCGGGGAATCAGATATGGGGAAACAGAGGCGGGGAATCAGAGGCGGGCAAATAGAGGCGGGGATCAGATATGGGGAAACAGAGGAGGGGAATCAGAGGCGGGGAAACAGAGGCGGGGAATCACATATGGGGAATCAGAGGTGGGGAATCAGAGGTTGGGAATCAGAGGCAGGGAATCAGAGGCTGGGAATCAGATGCATGGAATCAGATGCGGGGAATCAGAGGCGGGGAATCAGAGCTGGGGAATCAGAGGTGGGGAATCAAAGTTGGGGAATCAGAGTCGGGGACTTAGATATGGGGAAACAGAGGCGGGGAATCAGAGGTGGGGAACAGAAGGCGGGGAATCAGATATGGGGAATCAGAGATGGGGAATCAGAGGCAGGGAATTAGATGTGCGGAATCAGAGATGGGGAATCAGAGGTGGGGAATCAGAATCAGAAGCAGGGAATCAGAGGCAGGGAATCAGAGTTGGGGATTCAGAGGCGGGGAATCAGATATGGGGAAACAGAGGCGGGGAATCAGAGGCGGGAAAACAGAGGCGGGGAATTAGATATGGGGAATCAGAGGTGGGGAATCAGAGGTGGTGAATCAGAGATGGGGAATCACAGGCGGGGAATCAGAGGCAGGGAATAGAACGCGGGGAATCAGAGGCAGGGAATCAGAGTTGGGGCATCAGAGGTTGGGAATTAGATATGGGGAAACAGAGGCGGGGAATCAGAGGCGGGGAAACAGAGGCGGGGAATCAGATATGGGGAATCAGAGGTGGGGAATCAGAGGTTGGGAATCAGAGGCAGGGAATCAGAGGCTTGGAATCAGATGCAGGGAATCAGATGCGGGGAATCAGATATGGGGAATCAGAGGCGGGGAATCAGAGGCGGGGAAACAGAGGCGGGGAATCAGATATGGGGAATCAGAGGTGGGGAATCAGGGGCGGGGTATCAGTGGCAGGGAATCAGAGGCCGGGAATTAGAGGCCGGAATCAGAGATGGGGATTCAGAGGCGGAGAATGAGATATGGAGAATCAGAGGCGGGGAATCAGAGGCGGGGAAACAGAGGTGGGGAATCAGATATGGTGAATCAGAGGTGGCGAATCAAAGGCGGTGAATGAGAGATGGGGAATCAGAGGCGGGCAATCAGAGGCAGGGAATCAAACACGGGGAATCAGAGGCGGGGAATCAGAGCTGGGGAATCAGAGGCGGGGAATCAGAGTTGGGGAATCAGAGGCGGGGAATCAGATATGGGGAAACAGGGGCGGGGAATCAGAGGCGGGGAAACAGAGGCGAGGAATCAGATATGGGGAATCAGAGGTGTGGAATCAGAGGTTGGGAATCAGAGGCAGGGAATCAGAGGCGGGGAAACAGAGGAGGGGAATCAGATATGGTGAATCAGAGGTGGCGAATCAAAGGCGGTGAAACAGAGATGGGGAATCAGGGCAGGGAATCAGAGGCAGGGAATCTAACACGAGGAATCAGAGCTGGGGAATCAGAGGCGGGGAATTAGAGTTGGGGAATCAGAGGAGGGGAGTCAGAGGCGGGGAAACAGGCGGGGAATCAGATATGGGGTATCAGAGGTGGGGAATCAGATGTTGGGAATCAGAGGCAGGGAATCAGAGGCGGGGAATCAGAGGCGTGGAATCAGAGGCAGGGAATCAGATGTGCGGAATCGGAGATGGGGAATCAGATGCAGGGAATCAGAGGCGGGGAATCAGAGGCGGGGAATCAGAGGCCGGGAATCAGATATGGGGAAACAGAGGCGGGGAATCAGAGGCGGGGAAACAGAGGCGGGGAATCAGATATGGGAATTCAGAGGTGGGGAATCAGAGGTTGGGAATCAGAGGCAGTGAATCAGAGGCTTGGAATCAGATGCAGGGAATCAGATGCGGGGAATCAGAGGCGGGGAATCAGAGCTGGAGAATCAGAGGCAGTGAATCAGAGGCTTGGAATCAGATGCAGGGAATCAGATGCGGGGAATCAGAGGCGGGGAATCAGAGCTGGAGAATCAGAGGCGGGGAATCAGATATGGGGAATCAGAGGTGGGGAATCAGAGGCAGGGAATCAGATGTGCGCAATCAGAGATGGGGAATCAGAGGCAGGGAATCAGAATCAGAAGCAGGGAATCAGAGGCCGGGGATCAGAGGAAGGAATCAGATGCCGGGAATAAGGGGCCGGGAATCAGAGGTGGGGAATCAGAGTCCGGGAATCAGAGATGGGGATTCAGAGGCGGGGAATGAGATATGGGGAATCAGAGGTGGGGAATCAGAGGCGGGGATACAGAGGCGGGGAATCAGATATGGGGAATCAGAGGTGGCAAATCAAAGGCGGTGAATCAGAGATGGGGAATCAGAGGCCGGGAATCAGAGGCAGGGAATCAAACACGGGGAATCAGAGGCGGGGAATCAGAGCTGGGGAATCAGAGGCGGGGAATCATAGCTGGCGAATCAGAGGCGGGGAATGAGAGGTGGGGAATCAGAGGCGGGGAATCAGATATTGTTAATCAGAGCTGGGGAATCAGAGGCGGGGAAACAGAGGCGGGGAATCAGATATGGGGAATCAGAGGTGGGGAATCAGAGGTTGTGAATCAGAGATGGAGAATCAGAGGCGGGGAATCAGAGGCCGGTAATTAGACGCGGGGAATCAGAGGCGGGGATTCAGAGCTGGGGAATCAGAGGCGGGGAATCAGAGTTGGGGAATCAGAGGCGGGGAATCAGATATGGGGAATCAGAGGCGGGGAATCAGAGGCGGGGAAACAGAGGCGGGGAATCAGATATGGGGAATCAGAGGTGGGGAATCAGGGGCGGGGTATCAGTGGCAGGGAATCAGAGGCGGGAAATCAGAGGCCGGGAATCAGAGGCGGTGAATCAGAGGCGGGGAATCAGAGGCAGGGAATCGGATGTGCGGAATCAGAGATGGGGAATCAGAGGTGGGGAATCAGAGGCGGTGAATCAGACATGGGTAATCAGAATCGGGGAATCAGAGGCAGGAAATCAGACACGGGGAATCAGAGGCGGGGAATCAGAGCTGGGGAATTAGATGCAGTGAATCAGAGTTGGGGATTCAGAGGCGGGGAATCAGATATGGGGAATCAGAGGTGGGGAATCAGAGCTGGGGAATCAGACGTGGGGTATCAGAGTTGGGGAATCAGAGGCGGGGACTTAGATATGGGGAAAAAGAGGCGGGGAATCAGAGGCAGGGAAACAGAGGCGGGGAATCATATATGGGGAATCAGAGGTGGGGAATCAGAGGCAGGGAATCAGATGTGCGGTATCAGAGATGGGGAATCAGAGGCAGGGAATCAGAATCAGAAGCAGGGAATAAGACGCGGGGAATCTGAGGCGGGGAATCAGAGCTGGGGAATCAGTGGCTGTGAATCAGAGGCGGGGAATCAGAAGCAGGGAATCGGATGTGCGGAATCAGAGATGGGGAATCAGAGGTGGTGAATCAGAGGCGGTGAATCAGACATGGGTAATCAGAGGCGGGGAATCAGAGGCAGGAAATCAGACACTGGGAATCTGAGGCGGGGAATCAGAGGCGGGGAATCAGAGGCAGGGAATGGGATGTGCGGAATCAGAGATGGGGAATCAGAGGTGGGGAATCAGAGGCGGTGAATCAGACATGGGTAATCAGAGGCGGGGAATCAGAGGCAGGAAATCAGACACGGGGAATCAGAGGCGGGGAATCAGAGCTGGGGAATTAGATGCAGGGAATCAGAGTTGGGGATTCAGAGGCGGGGAATCAGATATGGGGAAACTGAGGTGGGGAATCAGAGGTGGGCAAATAGAGGCGGGGAATCAGATATGGGGAAACAGAGGCGGGGAATCAGAGGTGGGGAAACAGAGGCGGGGAATCAGATATGGGGAATCAGAGGTGGAGAATCAGAGGTTGGGAATCACAGGCAGGGAATCAGAGGCTGGGAATCAGATGCAGGGAATCAGATGCGGGGAATCAGAGGCGGGGAATCAGAGCTGGGGAATCAGAGGTGGGGAATCAGAGTTGGGGAATCAGAGGCGGGGACTTAGATATGGGGAAACAGAGGCGGGGAATCAGAGGCGGGGAAACAGATGTGCGGAATCAGAGATGGGGAATCAGAGGCAGGGAATCAGAATCAGAAGCAGGGAATAAGACGCGGGGAATCAGAGGCGGGGAATCAGAGCTAGGGAATCAGAGGCAGTGTATCAGAGGCGGGGAATCAGAGGCAGGGAATCGGATGTGCGGAATCAGAGATGGGGAATCAGAGGTGGGGAATCAGAGGCGGTGAATCAGACATGGGTAATCAGAGGCGGGGAATCAGAGGCAGGAAATCAGACACGGGGAATCAGAGGCGGGGAATCAGAGCTGGGAACTTAGAGGCAGGGAATCAGAGTTGGGGATTCAGAGGCGGGGAATCAGATATGGGGAAACAGAGGCGGGGAATCAGAGGCGGGCAAATAGAGGCGGGGATCAGATATGGGGAAACAGAGGAGGGGAATCAGAGGCGGGGAAACAGAGGCGGGGAATCAGATATGGGGAATCAGAGGTGGGGAATCAGAGGTTGGGAATCAGAGGCAGGGAATCAGAGGCTGGGAATCAGATGCATGGAATCAGATGCGGGGAATCAGAGGCGCGGAATCAGAGCTGGGGAATCAGAGGTGGGGAATCAAAGTTGGGGAATCAGAGTCGGGGACTTAGATATGGGGAAACAGAGGCGGGGAATCAGAGGTGGGGAACAGAAGGCGGGGAATCAGATATTGGGAATCAGAGATGGGGAATCAGAGGCAGGGAATTAGATGTGCGGAATCAGAGATGGGGAATCAGAGGTGGGGAATCAGAATCAGAAGCAGGGAATCAGAGGCAGGGAATCAGAGTTGGGGATTCAGAGGCGGGGAATCAGATATGGGGAAACAGAGGCGGGGAATCAGAGGCGGGAAAACAGAGGTTGGGAATTAGATATGGGGAATCAGAGGTGGGGAATCAGAGGTGGTGAATCAGAGATGGGGAAACAGAGGCGGGGAATCAGATATGGGGAATCAGAGGTGGGGAATCAGAGGTTGGGAATCAGAGGCAGGGAATCAGAGGCTTGGAATCAGATGCAGGGAATCAGATGCGGGGAATCAGATATGGGGAATCAGAGGCGGGGAATCAGAGGCGGGGAAACAGAGGCGGGGAATCAGATATGGGGAATCAGAGGTGGGGAATCAGGGGCGGGGTATCAGTGGCAGGGAATAAGAGGCCGGGAATTAGAGGCCGGAATCAGATGCCGGGAATAAGAGGCCGGGAATCAGAGGTTGGGAATCAGAGTCCGGGAATCAGAGATGGGGAATCAGAGGCGGGGAATGAGATATGGGGAATCAGAGGCGGGGAATCAGAAGCGGGGAAACAGAGGCGAGGAATCAAATATGGGGATTCAGAGGTGGCGAATCAAAGGCGGTGAATCAGAGGCGGGGAATCAGAGCTGGGGAATCAGAGGCGGGGAATCAGAGCTGGGGAATCAGAGTCGGGGAATCAGAGGCAGGGAATCAGATGTGCGGAATCAGAGATGGGGAATCAGAGGTGGGGAATCAGAGCTGGAGAATCAGAGGTGGGGAATCAGAGTTGGGGAATCAGAGGCGGGGACTTAGATATTGGGAAACAGAGGCGGGGAATCAGAGCTGGGGAATCAGAGGCGGGGAATCAGAGTTGGGGAATCAGAGGCGGGGAATCAGATATGGGGAAACAGGGGCGGGGAATCAGAGGCGGGGAAACAGAGGCGAGGAATCAGATATGGGGAATCAGAGGTGTGGAATGAGAGGTTGGGAATCAGAGGCAGGGAATCAGAGGCGGGGAAACAGAGGCGGGGAAACAGATATGGGGAATAAGAGGTGGCGAATCAAAGGCGGTGAAACAGAGATGGGGAATCAGGGCAGGGAATCAGAGGCAGGGAATCAAACACGGGGAATCAGAGCTGGGGAATCAGAGGCGGGGAATTAGAGTTGGGAAATCCGAGGAGGGGAATCAGAGGCGGGGAAACAGGCGGGGAATCAGATATGGGGAATCAGAGGTGGGGAATCAGATGTTGGGAATCAGAGGCAGGGAATCAGAGGCGGGTAATCAGAGGCGGGGAATCAGAGCCGGGAATCAGATATGGGGAAACAGATGCGGGGAATCAGAGGCGGGGAAACAGATGCGGGGAATCAGATATGGGAAATCAGAGGTGGGGAATCAGAGGTTGGGAATCAGAGGCAGGGAATCAGAGGCTTGGAATCAGATGCAGGGAATCAGATGCGGGGAATCAGAGGCGGGGAATCAGAGCTGGAGAATCAGAGGTGGGGAATCAGAGTTGGGGAATCAGAGGCGGGGAATCAGATATGGGGAATCAGAGGTGGCGAATCAAAGGCGGTGAATCAGAGATGGGGAATCAGAGGCCGGGAATCAAACACGGGGAATCAGAGGCGGGGAATCAGAGCTGTGGAATCAGAGGCGGGGAATCATAGCTGGCGAATCAGAGGCGGGGAATCAGAGCTGGGGAATCAGAGGCGGGGAAACAGAGGCGGGGAATCAGATATGGGGAATCAGAGGTGGGGAATCAGAGGTTGTGAATCAGAGATGGAGAATCAGAGGCAGGGAATCAGAGGCGGGGAAACAGAGGCGGGGAATCAGATATGGGGAATCAGAGGTGGGGAATCAGAGGCAGGGAATCAGATGTGCGCAATCAGAGATGGGGAATCAGAGGCAGGGAATCAGAATCAGAAGCAGGGAATCAGAGGCCGGGGATCAGAGGCCGGAATCAGATGCCGGGAATAAGAGGCCGGGAATCAGAGGTGGGGAATCAGAGGCGGGGAATGAGATATGGGGAATCAGAGGCGGGGAATCAGAGGTGGGGAAACAGAGGCGGGGAATCAGATATGGCGAATCAGAGGTGGCGAATCAAAGGCGGTGAATCAGAGATGGGGAATCAGAGGCCGGGAATCAGAGGCAGGGAATCAAACACGGGGAATCAGAGGCGGGGAATCAGAGCTGTGGAATCAGAGGCGGGGAATCATAGCTGGCGAATCAGAGGCGGGGAATCAGAGGTGGGGAATCAGAGGCGGGGAATCAGATATTGTTAATCAGAGCTGGGGAATCAGAGGCGGGGAAACAGAGGCGGGGAATCAGATATGGGGAATCAGAGGTGGGGAATCAGAGGTTGTGAATCAGAGATGGAGAATCAGAGGCGGGGAATCTGAGGCCGGTAATCAGACGCGGGGAATCAGAGGCGGGGATTCAGAGCTGGGGAATCAGAGGCGGGGAATCAGAGTTGGGGAATCAGAGGCGGGGAATCAGATATGGGGAATCAGAGGCGGGGAATCAGAGGCGGGGAAACAGAGGCGGGGAATCAGATATGGGGAATCAGAGGTGGGGAATCAGGGGCGGGGTATCAGTGGCAGGGAATCAGAGGCGGGAAATCAGAGGCCGGGAATCAGAGGCGGTGAATCAGAGGCGGGGAATCAGAGGCAGGGTATCGGATGTGCGGAATCAGAGATGGGGAATCAGAGGTGGGGAATCATAGACGGTGAATCAGACATGGGTAATCAGAGGCGGGGAATCAGAGGCAGAAATCAGACAGGGGGAATCAGAGGCGGGGAATCAGAGCTGGGGAATAAGATGCAGGGAATCAGAGTTGGGGATTCAGAGGCGGGGAATCAGATATGGGGAAACAGTGGCGGGGAATCAGAGGCGGGGAAACAGAGGCGGGGAATCAGATATGGGGAATCAGAGGTGGGGAATCAGAGGTGGGGAATCAGAGGTGGGGAATCAGAGTTGGGGAATCAGAGGCGGGGACTTAGATATGGGGAAACAGAAGCACGGGAATCAGAGGCGGGGAAACAGAGGCGGGGAATCAGATATGGGGAATCAGAGGTGGGGAATCAGAGGCAGGGAATCAGATGTGTGGTATCAGAGATGGGGAATCAGAGGCAGGGAATCAGAATCAGAAGCAGGGAATAAGACGCGGGGAATCTGAGGCGGGGAATCAGAGCTGGGGAATCAGAGGCTGTGAATCAGAGGCGGGGAATCAGAAGCAGGGAATCGGATGTGCGGAATCAGAGATGGGGAATCAGAGGTGGGGAATCAGAGGCGGTGAATCAGACATGGGTAATCAGAGGCGGGGAATCAGAGGCAGGAAATCAGACACGGGGAATCTGAGGCGAGGAATCAGAGGCGGGGAATCAGAGGCAGGGAATGGGATGTGCGGAATCAGAGATGGGGAATCAGAGGTGGGGAATCAGAGGCGGTGAATCAGACATGGGTAATCAGAGGCGGGGAATCAGAGGCAGGAAATCAGACACGGGGAATCAGAGGCGGGGAATCAGAGCTGGGGAATTAGATGCAGGGAATCAGAGTTGGGGATTCAGAGGCGGGGAATCAGATATGGGGAAACTGAGGTGGGGAATCAGAGGTGGGCAAATAGAGGCGGGGAATCAGATATGGGGAAACAGAGGCGGGGAATCAGAGGCGGGGAAACAGAGGCGGGGAATTAGATATGGGGAATCAGAGGTGGGGAATCAGAGGTTGGGAATCACAGGCAGGGAATCAGAGGCTGGGAATCAGATGCAGGGAATCAGATGCGGGGAATCAGAGGCGGGGAATCAGAGCTGGGGAATCAGAGGAGGGGAATCAGAGTTGGGGAATCAGAGGCGGGGACTTAGATATGGGGAAACAGAGGCGGGGAATCAGAGGCGGGGAAACAGAGGCGGGGAATCAGATATGGGGAATCAGAGGTGGGGAATCAGAGGCAGGGAATCAGATGTGCGGAATCAGAGATGGGGAATCAGAGGCAGGGAATCAGAATCAGAAGCACGGAATAAGACGCGGGGAATCAGAGGCGGGGAATCAGATCTGGGGAATCAGAGGCAGTGAATCAGAGGCGGGGAATCAGAGGCAGGGAATCGGATGTGCGGAATCAGAGATGGGGAATCAGAGGTGGGGAATCAGAGGCGGTGAATCAGACATGGGTAATCAGAGGCAGGGAATCAGAGGCAGGAAATCAGACACGGGGAATCAGAGGCGGGGAATCAGAGCTGGGAAATTAGAGGCAGGGAATCAGAGTTGGGGATTCAGAGGCGGGGAATCAGATATGGGGAAACAGAGGCGGGGAATCAGAGGCGGGCAAATAGAGGCGGGGATCAGATATGGGGAAACAGAGGAGGGGAATCAGAGGCGGGGAAACAGAGGCGGGGAATCAGATATGGGGAATCAGAGGTGGGGAATCAGAGGTTGGGAATCAGAGGCAGGGAATCAGAGGCTGGGAATCAGATGATTGGAATCAGATGCGGGGAATCAGAGGCGGGGAATCAGAGCTGGGGAATCAGAGGTGGGGAATCAAAGTTGGGGAATCAGAGTCGGGGACTTAGATATGGGGAAACAGAGGCGGGGAATCAGAGGTGGGGAACAGAAGGTGGGGAATCAGATATGGGGAATCAGAGATGGGGAATCTGAGGCAGGGAATTAGATGTGCGGAATCAGAGATGGGGAATCAGAGGTGGGGAATCAGAATCAGAAGCAGGGAATCAGAGGCAGGGAATCAGAGTTGGGGATTCAGAGGCGGGGAATCAGATATGGGGAGACAGAGGCGGGGAATCAGAGGCGGGAAAACAGAGGCGGGGAATTAGATATGGGGAATCAGAGGTGGGGAATCAGAGGTGGTGAATCAGAGATGGGGAATCACAGGCGGGGAATCAGAGGCAGGGAATAGAACGCGGGGAATCAGAGGCAGGGAATCAGAGTTGGGGCATCAGAGGTTGGGAATTAGATATGGGGAAACAGAGGCGGGGAATCAGAGGCGGGGAAACAGAGGCGGGGAATCAGATATGGGGAATCAGAGGTGGGGAAACAGAGGCGGGGAATCAGAGGCGGGGAAAAAGAAGCGGGGAATCAGATATGGGGAATCAGAGGTGGGGAATCAGAGGTTGGGAATCAGAGGCAGGGAATCAGAGGCTTGGAATCAGATGCAGGGAATCAGATGCGGGGAATCAGATATGGGGAATCAGAGGCGGGGAATCAGAGGCGGGGAAACAGAGGCGGGGAATCAGATATGGGGAATCAGAGGTGGGGAATCAGGGGCGGGGTATCAGTGGCAGGGAATCAGAGGTGGGAAATCAGAGGCCGGGAATCAGAGGCGGTGAATCAGGGGCGGGGAATCAGAGGCAGGGAATCGGATGTGCGGAATCAGAGATTTGGAATCAGAGGTGGGGAATCAGAATCAGAAGCAGGGAATCAGAGGCCGGGAATTAGAGGCCGGAATCAGATGCCGGGAATAAGAGGCCGGGAATCAGAGGTTGGGAATCAGAGTCCGGGAATCAGAGATGGGGAATCAGAGGCGGGGAATGAGATATGGGGAATCAGAGGCGGGGAATCAGAAGCGGGGAAACAGAGGCGAGGAATCAAATATGGGGATTCAGAGGTGGCGAATCAAAGGCGGCGAATCAAAGGCGGTGAATCAGAGGCGGGAAAACAGAGGCGGGGAATTAGATATGGGGAATCAGAGGTGGGGAATCAGAGGTGGTGAATCAGAGATGGGGAATCACAGGCGGGGAATCAGAGGCAGGGAATAGAACGCGGGGAATCAGAGGCAGGGAATCAGAGTTGGGGCATCAGAGGTTGGGAATTAGATATGGGGAAACAGAGGCGGGGAATCAGAGGCGGGGAAACAGAGGCGGGGAATCAGATATGGGGAATCAGAGGTGGGGAATCAGAGGTTGGGAATCAGAGGCAGGGAATCAGAGGCTTGGAATCAGATGCAGGGAATCAGATGCGGGGAATCAGATATGGGGAATCAGAGGCGGGGAATCAGAGGCGGGGAAACAGAGGCGGGGAATCAGATATGGGGAATCAGAGGTGGGGAATCAGGGGCGGGGTATCAGTGGCAGGGAATCAGAGGCCGGGAATTAGAGGCCGGAATCAGAGATGGGGATTCAGAGGCGGAGAATGAGATATGGAGAATCAGAGGCGGGGAATCAGAGGCGGGGAAACAGAGGTGGGGAATCAGATATGGTGAATCAGAGGTGGCGAATCAAAGGCGGTGAATGAGAGATGGGGAATCAGAGGCGGGCAATCAGAGGCAGGGAATCAAACACGGGGAATCAGAGGCGGGGAATCAGAGCTGGGGAATCAGAGGCGGGGAATCAGAGTTGGGGAATCAGAGGCGGGGAATCAGATATGGGGAAACAGGGGCGGGGAATCAGAGGCGGGGAAACAGAGGCGAGGAATCAGATATGGGGAATCAGAGGTGTGGAATCAGAGGTTGGGAATCAGAGGCAGGGAATCAGAGGCGGGGAAACAGAGGAGGGGAATCAGATATGGTGAATCAGAGGTGGCGAATCAAAGGCGGTGAAACAGAGATGGGGAATCAGGGCAGGGAATCAGAGGCAGGGAATCTAACACGAGGAATCAGAGCTGGGGAATCAGAGGCGGGGAATTAGAGTTGGGGAATCAGAGGAGGGGAGTCAGAGGCGGGGAAACAGGCGGGGAATCAGATATGGGGAATCAGAGGTGGGGAATCAGATGTTGGGAATCAGAGGCAGGGAATCAGAGGCGGGGAATCAGAGGCGTGGAATCAGAGGCAGGGAATCAGATGTGCGGAATCGGAGATGGGGAATCAGATGCAGGGAATCAGAGGCGGGGAATCAGAGGCGGGGAAACAGAGGCGGGGAATCAGATATGGGAATTCAGAGGTGGGGAATCAGAGGTTGGGAATCAGAGGCAGTGAATCAGAGGCTTGGAATCAGATGCAGGGAATCAGATGCGGGGAATCAGAGGCGGGGAATCAGAGCTGGAGAATCAGAGGTGGGGAATCAGAGTTGGGGAATCAGAGGCGGGGACTTAGATATTGGGAAACAGAGGCGGGGAATCAGAGGCGGGGAAACAGAGGCGGGGAATCAGATATGGGGAATCAGAGGTGGGGAATCAGAGGCAGGGAATCAGATGTGCGCAATCAGAGATGGGGAATCAGAGGCAGGGAATCAGAATCAGAAGCAGGGAATCAGAGGCCGGGGATCAGAGGAAGGAATCAGATGCCGGGAATAAGGGGCCGGGAATCAGAGGTGGGGAATCAGAGTCCGGGAATCAGAGATGGGGATTCAGAGGCGGGGAATGAGATATGGGGAATCAGAGGCGGGGAATCAGAGGCGGGGATACAGAGGCGGGGAATCAGATATGGGGAATCAGAGGTGGCAAATCAAAGGCGGTGAATCAGAGATGGGGAATCAGAGGCCGGGAATCAGAGGCAGGGAATCAAACACGGGGAATCAGAGGCGGGGAATCAGAGCTGGGGAATCAGAGGCGGGGAATCATAGCTGGCGAATCAGAGGCGGGGAATGAGAGGTGGGGAATCAGAGGCGGGGAATCAGATATTGTTAATCAGAGCTGGGGAATCAGAGGCGGGGAAACAGAGGCGGGGAATCAGATATGGGGAATCAGAGGTGGGGAATCAGAGGTTGTGAATCAGAGATGGAGAATCAGAGGCGGGGAATCAGAGGCCGGTAATTAGACGCGGGGAATCAGAGGCGGGGATTCAGAGCTGGGGAATCAGAGGCGGGGAATCAGAGTTGGGGAATCAGAGGCGGGGAATCAGATATGGGGAATCAGAGGCGGGGAATCAGAGGCGGGGAAACAGAGGCGGGGAATCAGATATGGGGAATCAGAGGTGGGGAATCAGGGGCGGGGTATCAGTGGCAGGGAATCAGAGGCGGGAAATCAGAGGCCGGGAATCAGAGGCGGTGAATCAGAGGCGGGGAATCAGAGGCAGGGAATCGGATGTGCGGAATCAGAGATGGGGAATCAGAGGTGGGGAATCAGAGGCGGTGAATCAGACATGGGTAATCAGAATCGGGGAATCAGAGGCAGGAAATCAGACACGGGGAATCAGAGGCGGGGAATCAGAGCTGGGGAATTAGATGCAGTGAATCAGAGTTGGGGATTCAGAGGCGGGGAATCAGATATGGGGAATCAGAGGTGGGGAATCAGAGCTGGGGAATCAGACGTGGGGTATCAGAGTTGGGGAATCAGAGGCGGGGACTTAGATATGGGGAAAAAGAGGCGGGGAATCAGAGGCAGGGAAACAGAGGCGGGGAATCATATATGGGGAATCAGAGGTGGGGAATCAGAGGCAGGGAATCAGATGTGCGGTATCAGAGATGGGGAATCAGAGGCAGGGAATCAGAATCAGAAGCAGGGAATAAGACGCGGGGAATCTGAGGCGGGGAATCAGAGCTGGGGAATCAGTGGCTGTGAATCAGAGGCGGGGAATCAGAAGCAGGGAATCGGATGTGCGGAATCAGAGATGGGGAATCAGAGGTGGGGAATCAGAGGCGGTGAATCAGACATGGGTAATCAGAGATGGGGAATCAGAGGTGGGGAATCAGAGGCGGTGAATCAGACATGGGTAATCAGAGGCGGGGAATCAGAGGCAGGAAATCAGACACTGGGAATCTGAGGCGGGGAATCAGAGGCGGGGAATCAGAGGCAGGGAATGGGATGTGCGGAATCAGAGATGGGGAATCAGAGGTGGGGAATCAGAGGCGGTGAATCAGACATGGGTAATCAGAGGCGGGGAATCAGAGGCAGGAAATCAGACACGGGGAATCAGAGGCGGGGAATCAGAGCTGGGGAATTAGATGCAGGGAATCAGAGTTGGGGATTCAGAGGCGGGGAATCAGATATGGGGAAACTGAGGTGGGGAATCAGAGGTGGGCAAATAGAGGCGGGGAATCAGATATGGGGAAACAGAGGCGGGGAATCAGAGGTGGGGAAACAGAGGCGGGGAATCAGATATGGGGAATCAGAGGTGGGGAATCAGAGGTTGGGAATCACAGGCAGGGAATCAGAGGCTGGGAATCAGATGCAGGGAATCAGATGCGGGGAATCAGAGGCGGGGAATCAGAGCTGGGGAATCAGAGGTGGGGAATCAGAGTTGGGGAATCAGAGGCGGGGACTTAGATATGGGGAAACAGAGGCGGGGAATCAGAGGCGGGGAAACAGATGTGCGGAATCAGAGATGGGGAATCAGAGGCAGGGAATCAGAATCAGAAGCAGGGAATAAGACGCGGGGAATCAGAGGCGGGGAATCAGAGCTGGGGAATCAGAGGCAGTGTATCAGAGGCGGGGAATCAGAGGCAGGGAATCGGATGTGCGGAATCAGAGATGGGGAATCAGAGGTGGGGAATCAGAGGCGGTGAATCAGACATGGGTAATCAGAGGCGGGGAATCAGAGGCAGGAAATCAGACACGGGGAATCAGAGGCGGGGAATCAGAGCTGGGAACTTAGAGGCAGGGAATCAGAGTTGGGGATTCAGAGGCGGGGAATCAGATATGGGGAAACAGAGGCGGGGAATCAGAGGCGGGCAAATAGAGGCGGGGATCAGATATGGGGAAACAGAGGAGGGGAATCAGAGGCGGGGAAACAGAGGCGGGGAATCAGATATGGGGAATCAGAGGTGGGGAATCAGAGGTTGGGAATCAGAGGCAGGGAATCAGAGGCTGGGAATCAGATGCATGGAATCAGATGCGGGGAATCAGAGGCGGGGAATCAGAGCTGGGGAATCAGAGGTGGGGAATCAAAGTTGGGGAATCAGGGTCGGGGACTTAGATATGGGGAAACAGAGACGGGGAATCAGAGATGGGGAACAGAAGGCGGGGAATCAGATATGGGGAATCAGAGATGGGGAATCAGAGGCAGGGAATTAGATGTGCGGAATCAGAGATGGGGAATCAGAGGTGGGGAATCAGAATCAGAAGCAGGGAATCAGAGGCAGGGAATCAGAGTTGGGGATTCAGAGGCGGGGAATCAGATATGGGGAAACAGAGGCGGGGAATCAGAGGCGGGAAAACAGAGGTTGGGAATTAGATATGGGGAATCAGAGGTGGGGAATCAGAGGTGGTGAATCAGAGATGGGGAAACAGAGGCGGGGAATCAGATATGGGGAATCAGAGGTGGGGAATCAGAGGTTGGGAATCAGAGGCAGGGAATCAGAGGCTTGGAATCAGATGCAGGGAATCAGATGCGGGGAATCAGATATGGGGAATCAGAGGCGGGGAATCAGAGGCGGGGAAACAGAGGCGGGGAATCAGATATGGGGAATCAGAGGTGGGGAATCAGGGGCGGGGTATCAGTGGCAGGGAATCAGAGGCCGGGAATTAGAGGCCGGAATCAGATGCCGGGAATAAGAGGCCGGGAATCAGAGGTTGGGAATCAGAGTCCGGGAATCAGAGATGGGGAATCAGAGGCGGGGAATGAGATATGGGGAATCAGAGGCGGGGAATCAGAAGCGGGGAAACAGAGGCGAGGAATCAAATATGGGGATTCAGAGGTGGCGAATCAAAGGCGGTGAATCAGAGGCGGGGAATCAGAGCTGGGGAATCAGAGGCGGGGAATCAGAGTTGGGGAATCAGAGGCGGGGAATCAGAGCTGGGGAATCAGAGTCGGGGAATCAGAGGCAGGGAATCAGATGTGCAGAATCAGAGATGGGGAATCAGAGGTGGGGAATCAGAGCTGGAGAATCAGAGGTGGGGAATCAGAGTTGGGGAATCAGAGGCGGGGACTTAGATATTGGGAAACAGAGGCGGGGAATCAGAGCTGGGGAATCAGAGGCGGGGAATCAGAGTTGGGGAATCAGAGGCGGGGAATCAGATATGGGGAAACAGGGGCGGGGAATCAGAGGCGGGGAAACAGAGGCGAGGAATCAGATATGGGGAATCAGAGGTGTGGAATGAGAGATTGGGAATCAGAGGCAGGGAATCAGAGGCGGGGAAACAGAGGCGGGGAAACAGATATGGGGAATAAGAGGTGGCGAATCAAAGGCGGTGAAACAGAGATGGGGAATCAGGGCAGGGAATCAGAGGCAGGGAATCAAACACGGGGAATCAGAGCTGGGGAATCAGAGGCGGGGAATTAGAGTTGGGAAATCCGAGGAGGGGAATCAGTGGCGGGGAAACAGGCGGGGAATCAGATATGGGGAATCAGAGGTGGGGAATCAGATGTTGGGAATCAGAGGCAGGGAATCAGAGGCGGGTAATCAGAGGCGGGGAATCAGAGCCGGGAATCAGATATGGGGAAACAGATGCGGGGAATCAGAGGCGGGGAAACAGATGCGGGGAATCAGATATGGGAAATCAGAGGTGGGGAATCAGAGGTTGGGAATCAGAGGCAGGGAATCAGAGGCTTGGAATCAGATGCAGGGAATCAGATGCGGGGAATCAGAGGCGGGGAATCAGAGCTGGAGAATCAGAGGTGGGGAATCAGAGTTGGGGAATAAGAGGCGGGGAATCAGATATGGGGAATCAGAGGTGGCGAATCAAAGGCGGTGAATCAGAGATGGGGAATCAGAGGCCGGGAATCAAACACGGGGAATCAGAGGCGGGGAATCAGAGCTGTGGAATCAGAGGCGGGGAATCATAGCTGGCGAATCAGAGGCGGGGAATCAGAGCTGGGGAATCAGAGGCGGGGAAACAGAGGCGGGGAATCAGATATGGGGAATCAGAGGTGGGGAATCAGAGGTTGTGAATCAGAGATGGAGAATCAGAGGCAGGGAATCAGAGGCGGGGAAACAGAGGCGGGGAATCAGATATGGGGAATCAGAGGTGGGGAATCAGAGGCAGGGAATCAGATGTGCGCAATCAGAGATGGGGAATCAGAGGCAGGGAATCAGAATCAGAAGCAGGGAATCAGAGGCCGGGGATCAGAGGCCGGAATCAGATGCCGGGAATAAGAGGCCGGGAATCAGAGGTGGGGAATCAGAGGCGGGGAATGAGATATGGGGAATCAGAGGCGGGGAATCAGAGGTGGGGAAACAGAGGCGGGGAATCAGATATGGGGAATCAGAGGTGGCGAATCAAAGGCGGTGAATCAGAGATGGGGAATCAGAGGCCGGGAATCAGAGGCAGGGAATCAAACACGGGGAATCAGAGGCGGGGAATCAGAGCTGTGGAATCAGAGGCGGGGAATCATAGCTGGCGAATCAGAGGCGGGGAATCAGAGGTGGGGAATCAGAGGCGGGGAATCAGATATTGTTAATCAGAGCTGGGGAATCAGAGGCGGGGAAACAGAGGCGGGGAATCAGATATGGGGAATCAGAGGTGGGGAATCAGAGGTTGTGAATCAGAGATGGAGAATCAGAGGCGGGGAATCTGAGGCCGGTAATCAGACGCGGGGAATCAGAGGCGGGGATTCAGAGCTGGGGAATCAGAGGCGGGGAATCAGAGTTGGGGAATCAGAGGCGGGGAATCAGATATGGGGAATCAGAGGCGGGGAATCAGAGGCGGGGAAACAGAGGCGGGGAATCAGATATGGGGAATCAGAGGTGGGGAATCAGGGGCGGGGTATCAGTGGCAGGGAATCAGAGGCGGGAAATCAGAGGCCGGGAATCAGAGGCGGTGAATCAGAGGCGGGGAATCAGAGGCAGGGTATCGGATGTGCGGAATCAGAGATGGGGAATCAGAGGTGGGGAATCATAGACGGTGAATCAGACATGGGTAATCAGAGGCGGGGAATCAGAGGCAGGAAATCAGACAGGGGGAATCAGAGGCGGGGAATCAGAGCTGGGGAATAAGATGCAGGGAATCAGAGTTGGGGATTCAGAGGCGGGGAATCAGATATGGGGAAACAGTGGCGGGGAATCAGAGGCGGGGAAACAGAGGCGGGGAATCAGATATGGGGAATCAGAGGTGGGGAATCAGAGGTGGGGAATCAGAGGTGGGGAATCAGAGTTGGGGAATCAGAGGCGGGGACTTAGATATGGGGAAACAGAAGCACGGGAATCAGAGGCGGGGAAACAGAGGCGGGGAATCAGATATGGGGAATCAGAGGTGGGGAATCAGAGGCAGGGAATCAGATGTGTGGTATCAGAGATGGGGAATCAGAGGCAGGGAATCAGAATCAGAAGCAGGGAATAAGACGCGGGGAATCTGAGGCGGGGAATCAGAGCTGGGGAATCAGAGGCTGTGAATCAGAGGCGGGGAATCAGAAGCAGGGAATCGGATGTGCGCAATCAGAGATGGGGAATCAGAGGTGGGGAATCAGAGGCGGTGAATCAGACATGGGTAATCAGAGGCGGGGAATCAGAGGCAGGAAATCAGACACGGGGAATCTGAGGCGAGGAATCAGAGGCGGGGAATCAGAGGCAGGGAATGGGATGTGCGGAATCAGAGATGGGGAATCAGAGGTGGGGAATCAGAGGCGGTGAATCAGACATGGGTAATCAGAGGCGGGGAATCAGAGGCAGGAAATCAGACACGGGGAATCAGAGGCGGGGAATCAGAGCTGGGGAATTAGATGCAGGGAATCAGAGTTGGGGATTCAGAGGCGGGGAATCAGATATGGGGAAACTGAGGTGGGGAATCAGAGGTGGGCAAATAGAGGCGGGGAATCAGATATGGGGAAACAGAGGCGGGGAATCAGAGGCGGGGAAACAGAGGCGGGGAATTAGATATGGGGAATCAGAGGTGGGGAATCAGAGGTTGGGAATCACAGGCAGGGAATCAGAGGCTGGGAATCAGATGCAGGGAATCAGATGCGGGGAATCAGAGGCGGGGAATCAAAGCTGGGGAATCAGAGGAGGGGAATCAGAGTTGGGGAATCAGAGGCGGGGACTTAGATATGGGGAAACAGAGGCGGGGAATCAGAGGCGGGGAAACAGAGGCGGGGAATCAGATATGGGGAATCAGAGGTGGGGAATCAGAGGCAGGGAATCAGATGTGCGGAATCAGAGATGGGGAATCAGAGGCAGGGAATCAGAATCAGAAGCAGGGAATAAGACGCGGGGAATCAGAGGCGGGGAATCAGATCTGGGGAATCAGAGGCAGTGAATCAGAGGCGGGGAATCAGAGGCAGGGAATCGGATGTGCGGAATCAGAGATGGGGAATCAGAGGTGGGGAATCAGCGGCGGTGAATCAGACATGGGTAATCAGAGGCAGGGAATCAGAGGCAGGAAATCAGACACGGGGAATCAGAGGCGGGGAATCAGAGCTGGGAAATTAGAGGCAGGGAATCAGAGTTGGGGATTCAGAGGCGGGGAATCAGATATGGGGAAACAGAGGCGGGGAATCAGAGGCGGGCAAATAGAGGCGGGGATCAGATATGGGGAAACAGAGGAGGGGAATCAGAGGCGGGGAAACAGAGGCGGGGAATCAGATAAAGGGGAATCAGAGGTGGGGAATCAGAGGTTGGGAATCAGAGGCAGGGAATCAGAGGCTGGGAATCAGATGATTGGAATCAGATGCGGGGAATCAGAGGCGGGGAATCAGAGCTGGGGAATCAGAGGTGGGGAATCAAAGTTGGGGAATCAGAGTCGGGGACTTAGATATGGGGAAACAGAGGCGGGGAATCAGAGGTGGGGAACAGAAGGTGGGGAATCAGATATGGGGAATCAGAGATGGGGAATCAGAGGCAGGGAATTAGATGTGCGGAATCAGAGATGGGGAATCAGAGGTGGGGAATCAGAATCAGAAGCAGGGAATCAGAGGCAGGGAATCAGAGTTGGGGATTCAGAGGCGGGGAATCAGATATGGGGAGACAGAGGCGGGGAATCAGAGGCGGGAAAACAGAGGCGGGGAATTAGATATGGGGAATCAGAGGTGGGGAATCAGAGGTGGTGAATCAGAGATGGGGAATCACAGGCGGGGAATCAGAGGCAGGGAATAGAACGCGGGGAATCAGAGGCAGGGAATCAGAGTTGGGGCATCAGAGGTTGGGAATTAGATATGGGGAAACAGAGGCGGGGAATCAGAGGCGGGGAAACAGAGGCGGGGAATCAGATATGGGGAATCAGAGGTGGGGAAACAGAGGCGGGGAATCAGAGGCGGGGAAAAAGAGGCGGGGAATCAGATATGGGGAATCAGAGGTGGGGAATCAGAGGTTGGGAATCAGAGGCAGGGAATCAGAGGCTTGGAATCAGATGCAGGGAATCAGATGCGGGGAATCAGATATGGGGAATCAGAGGCGGGGAATCAGAGGCGGGGAAACAGAGGCGGGGAATCAGATATGGGGAATCAGAGGTGGGGAATCAGGGGCGGGGTATCAGTGGCAGGGAATCAGAGGTGGGAAATCAGAGGCCGGGAATCAGAGGCGGTGAATCAGGGGCGGGGAATCAGAGGCAGGGAATCGGATGTGCGGAATCAGAGATTTGGAATCAGAGGTGGGGAATCAGAATCAGAAGCAGGGAATCAGAGGCCGGGAATTAGAGGCCGGAATCTGATGCCGGGAATAAGAGGCCGGGAATCAGAGGTTGGGAATCAGAGTCCGGGAATCAGAGATGGGGAATCAGAGGCGGGGAATGAGATATGGGGAATCAGAGGCGGGGAATCAGAAGCGGGGAAACAGAGGCGAGGAATCAAATATGGGGATTCAGAGGTGGCGAATCAAAGGCGGTGAATCAGAGGCGGGGAATCAGAGCTGGGGAATCAGAGGCGGGGAATCTGAGTTGGGGAATCAGAGGTGGGGAATCAGAGCTGGGGAATCAGAGTCGGGGAATAAGAGGCAGGGAATCAGATGTGCGGAATCAGAGATGGGGAATCAGAGGTGGGGAATCAGAGCTGGAGAATCAGAGGTGGGGAATCAGAGTTGGGGAATCAGAGGCGGGGACTTAGATATTGGGAAACAGAGGCGGGGAATCAGAGCTGGGGAATCAGAGGCGGGGAATCAGAGTTGGGGAATCAGAGGCGGGGAATCAGATATGGGGAAACAGGGGCGGGGAATCAGAGGCGGGGAAACAGAGGCGAGGAATCAGATATGGGGAATCAGAGGTTGGGAATCAGAGGCAGGGAATCAGAGGCTGGGAATCATATGCATGGAATCAGATGCGGGGAATCAGAGGCGGGGAATCAGAGCTGGGGAATCAGAGGTGGGGAATCAAAGTTGGGGAATCAGAGTCGGGGACTTTGATATGGGGAAACAGAGGCGGGGAATCAGAGGCGGGGAACAGAAGGCGGGGAATCAGATATGGGGAATCAGAGATGGGGAATCAGAGGCAGGGAATTAGATGTGCGGAATCAGAGATGGGGAATCAGAGGTGGGGAATCAGAATCAGAAGCAGGGAATCAGAGGCAGGGAATCAGAGTTGGGGATTCAGAGGCGGGGAATCAGATATGGGGAAACAGAGGCTGGGAATCAGAGGCGGGAAAACAGAGGCGGGGAATTAGATATGGGGAATCAGAGGTGGGGAATCAGAGGTGGTGAATCAGAGATGGGGAATCACAGGCGGGGAATCAGAGGCAGGGAATAGAACGCGGGGAATCAGAGGCAGGGAATCAGAGTTGGGGCATCAGAGGTTGGGAATTAGATATGGGGAAACAGAGGCGGGGAATCAGAGGCGGGGAAACAGAGGCGGGGAAACAGAGGCGGGGAATCAGATATGGGGAATCAGAGGTGGGGAATCAGAGGTTGGGAATCAGAGGCATGGAATCAGAGGCTTGGAATCAGATGAAGGGAATCAGATGCGGGGAATCAGATATGGGGAATCAGATATGGGGAATCAGAGGTGGGGAATCAGGGGCGGGGTATCAGTGGCAGGGAATCAGAGGCGGGAAATCAGAGGCCGGGAATCAGAGGCGGTGAATCAGAGGCGGGGAATCAGAGGCAGGGAGTCGGATGTGCGGAATCAGAGATGGGGAATCAGAGGTGGGGAATCAGAGGCGGTGAATCAGACATGGGTAATCAGAGGCGGGGAATCAGAGGCAGGAAATCAGACACGGGGAATCAGAGGTGGGGAATCAGAGCTGGGGAATTAGATGCAGGGAATCAGAGTTGGGGATTCAGAGGCGGGGAATCAGATATGGGGAAACAGTGGCGGGGAATCAGAGGCGGGGAAACAGAGGCGGGGAATCAGATATGGGGAATCAGAGGTGGGTAATCAGAGCTGGGGAATCAGAGGTGGGGAATCAGAGTTGCGGAATCAGAGGCGGGGACTTAGATATGGGGAAACAGAGGCGGGGAATCAGAGGCGGGGAAACAGAGGCGGGGAATCAGATATGGGGAATCAGAGGTGGGGAATCAGAGGCAGGGAATCAGATGTGCGGAATCAGAGATGGGGAATCAGAGGCAGGGAATCAGAATCAGAAGCAGGGAATAAGACGCGGGGAATCTGAGGCGGGGAATCAGAGCTGGGGAATCAGAGGCTGTGAATCAGAGGCGGGGAATCAGAAGCAGGGAATCGGATGTGCGGAATCAGAGATGGGGAATCAGAGGTGGGGAATCAGAGGCGGTGAATCAGACATGGGTAATCAGAGGCGGGGAATAAGACGCGGGGAATCTGATGCGGGGAATCAGAGCTGGGGAATCAGAGGCTGTGAATCAGAGGCGGTGAATCAGAGGCGGGGAATCAGAAGCAGGGAATCGGATGTACGGAATCAGAGATGGGGAATCAGAGGTGGGGAATCAGAGGCGGTGAATCAGACATGGGTAATCAGAGGCGGGGAATCAGAGGCAGCAAATCAGACACGGGGAATCAGAGGCGGGGAATCAGAGCTGGGGAATTAGATGCAGGGAATCAGAGTTGGGGATTCAGAGGCGGGGAATCAGATATGGGAAACTGAGGTGGGGAATCAGAGGTGGGCAAATAGAGGCGGGGAATCAGATATGGGGAAACAGAGGCGGGGAATCAGAGGCGGGGAAACAGAGGCGGGGAATCAGATATGGGGAATCAGAGGTGGGGAATCAGAGTTTGGGAATCACAGGCAGGGAATCAGAGGCTGGGTATCAGATGCAGGGAATCAGATGCGGGGAATCGGAGGCGGGGAATCAGAGCTGGGGAATCAGAGGTGGGGAATCAGAGTTGGGGAATCAGAGGCGGGGACTTAGATATGGGGAAACAGAGGCGGGGAATCAGATATGGGAAACTGAGGTGGGGAATCAGAGGTGGGCAAATAGAGGCGGGGAATCAGATATGGGGAAACAGAGGCGGGGAATCAGAGGTGGGGAATCAGAGGCAGGGAATCAGATGTGCGGAATCAGAGATGGGGAATCAGAGGCAGGGAATCAGAATCAGAAGCAGGGAATAAGACGCGGGGAATCAGAGGAGGGGAATCAGAGCTGGGGAATCAGAGGCAGTGAATCAGAGGCGGGGAATCAGAGGCAGGGAATCGGATGTGCCGAATCAGAGATGGGGAATCAGAGGTGGGGAATCAGAGGCGGTGAATCAGACATGGGTAATCAGAGGCGGGGAATCAGAGGCAGGAAATCAGACACGGGGAATCAGAGGCGGGGAATCAGAGCTGGGAAATTAGAGGCAGGGAATCAGAGTTGGGGATTCAGAGGCGGGGAATCAGATATGGGGAAAAAGAGGCGGGGAAACAGAGGCGGGCAAATACAGGCGGGGATCAGATATGGGGAAACAGAGGAGGGGAATCAGAGGCGGGGAAACAGAGGCGGGGAATCAGATATGGGGAATCAGAGGTGGGGAATCAGAGGTTGGGAATCAGAGGCAGGGAATCAGAGGCTGAGAATCATATGCATGGAATCAGATGCGGGGAATCAGAGGCGGGGAATCAGAGCTGGGGAATCAGAGGTGGGGAATCAAAGTTGGGGAATCAGAGTCGGGGACTTAGATATGGGGAAACAGAGGCGGGGAATCAGAGGCGGGGAACAGAAGGCGGGGAATCAGATATGGGGAATCAGAGATGGGGAATCAGAGGCAGGGAATTAGATGTGCGGAATCAGAGATGGGGAATCAGAGGTGGGGAATCAGAATCAGAAGCAGGGAATCAGAGGCAGGGAATCAGAGTTGGGGATTCAGAGGCGGGGAATCAGATATGGGGAAACAGAGGCTGGGAATCAGAGGCGGGAAAACAGAGGCGGGGAATTAGATATGGGGAATCAGAGGTGGGGAATCAGAGGTGGTGAATCAGAGATGGGGAATCACAGGCGGGGAATCAGAGGCAGGGAATAGAACGCGGGGAATCAGAGGCAGGGAATCAGAGTTGGGGCATCAGAGGTTGGGAATTAGATATGGGGAAACAGAGGCGGGGAATCAGAGGCGGGGAAACAGAGGCGGGGAATCAGATATGGGGAATCAGAGGTGTGGAATCAGAGGTTGGGAATCAGAGGCAGGGAATCAGAGGCTTGGAATCAGATGCAGGGAATCAGATGCGGGGAATCAGATATGGGGAATCAGAGGTGGGGAATCAGAGGTTGGGAATCAGAGGCAGGGAATCAGAGGCAGGGAATCAGATGTGCGCAATCAGAGATGGGGAATCAGAGGCAGGGAATCATAGCTGGAAAATCAGAGGTGGGGAATCAGAGTTGGGGAATCAGAGGCGGGGACTTAGATATTGGGAAACAGAGGCGGGGAATCAGAGGCGGGGAAACAGAGGCGGGAAATCAGATATGGGGAATCAGAGGTGGGGAATCAGAGGCAGGGAATCAGATGTGCGCAATCAGAGATGGGGAATCAGAGGCAGGGAATCAGAATCAGAAGCAGGGAATCAGAGGCGGGGAAACAGAGGCGGGAAATCAGATATGGGGAATCAGAGGTGGGGAATCAGGGGCGGGGTATCAGTGGCAGGGAATCAGAGGCGGGAAATCAGAGGCCGGGAATCAGAGGCGGTGAATCAGAGGCGGGGAATCAGAGGCAGGGAATCGGATGTGCGGAATCAGAGATGGGGAATCAGAGGTGGGGAATCAGAGGCGGTGAATCAGACATGGGTAATCAGAAACGGGGAATCAGAGGCAGGAAATCAGACACGGGGAATCAGAGGCGGGGAATCAGAGCTGGGGAATTAGATGCAGTGAATCAGAGTTGGGGATTCAGAGGCGGGGAAACAGATATGGGGAATCAGAGGTGGGGAATCAGAGCTGGGGAATCAGACGTGGGGTATCAGAGTTGGGGAATCAGAGGCGGGGACTTAGATATGGGGAAAAAGAGGCGGGGAATCAGAGGCAGGGAAACAGAGGCGGGGAATCATATATGGGGTATCAGAGGTGGGGAATCAGAGGCAGGGAATCAGATGTGCGGTATCAGAGATGGGGAATCAGAGGCAGGGAATCAGAATCAGAAGCAGGGAATAAGACGCGGGGAATCTGAGGCGGGGAATCAGAGCTGGGGAATCAGTGGCTGTGAATCAGAGGCGGGGAATCAGAAGCAGGGAATCGGATGTGCGGAATCAGAGATGGGGAATTAGAGGTGGGGAATCAGAGGCGGTGAATCAGACATGGGTAATCAGAGGCGGGGAATCAGAGGCAGGAAATCAGACACTGGGAATCTGAGGCGGGGAATCAGAGGCGGGGAATCAGAGGCAGGGAATGGGATGTGCGGAATCAGAGATGGGGAATCAGAGGTGGGGAATCAGAGGCGGTGAATCAGACATGGGTAATCAGAGGCGGGGAATCAGAGGCAGGAAATCAGACACGGGGAATCAGAGGCGGGGAATCAGAGCTGGGGAATTAGATGCAGGGAATCAGAGTTGGGGATTCAGAGGCGGGGAATCAGATATGGGGAAACTGAGGTGGGGAATCAGAGGTGGGCAAATAGAGGCGGGGAATCAGATATGGGGAAACAGAGGCGGGGAATCAGAGGTGGGGAAACAGAGGCGGGGAATCAGATATGGGGAATCAGAGGTGGGGAATCAGAGGTTGGGAATCACAGGCAGGGAATCAGAGGCTGGGAATCAGATGCAGGGAATCAGATGCGGGGAATCAGAGGCGGGGAATCAGAGCTGGGGAATCAGAGGTGGGGAATCAGAGTTGGGGAATCAGAGGCGGGGACTTAGATATGGGGAAACAGAGGCGGGGAATCAGAGGCGGGGAAACAGATGTGCGGAATCAGAGATGGGGAATCAGAGGCAGGGAATCAGAATCAGAAGCAGGGAATAAGACGCGGGGAATCAGAGGCGGGGAATCAGAGCTGGGGAATCAGAGGCAGTGTATCAGAGGCGGGGAATCAGAGGCAGGGAATCGGATGTGCGGAATCAGAGATGGGGAATCAGAGGTGGGGAATCAGAGGCGGTGAATCAGACATGGGTAATCAGAGGCGGGGAATCAGAGGCAGGAAATCAGACACGGGGAATCAGAGGCGGGGAATCAGAGCTGGGAACTTAGAGGCAGGGAATCAGAGTTGGGGATTCAGAGGCGGGGAATCAGATATGGGGAAACAGAGGCGGGGAATCAGAGGCGGGCAAATAGAGGCGGGGATCAGATATGGGGAAACAGAGGAGGGGAATCAGAGGCGGGGAAACAGAGGCGGGGAATCACATATGGGGAATCAGAGGTGGGGAATCAGAGGTTGGGAATCAGAGGCAGGGAATCAGAGGCTGGGAATCAGATGCATGGAATCAGATGCGGGGAATCAGAGGCGGGGAATCAGAGCTGGGGAATCAGAGGTGGGGAATCAAAGTTGGGGAATCAGAGTCGGGGACTTAGATATGGGGAAACAGAGGCGGGGAATCAGAGGTGGGGAACAGAAGGCGGGGAATCAGATATGGGGAATCAGAGATGGGGAATCAGAGGCAGGGAATTAGATGTGCGGAATCAGAGATGGGGAATCAGAGGTGGGGAATCAGAATCAGAAGCAGGGAATCAGAGGCAGGGAATCAGAGTTGGGGATTCAGAGGCGGGGAATCAGATATGGGGAAACAGAGGCGGGGAATCAGAGGCGGGAAAACAGAGGCGGGGAATTAGATATGGGGAATCAGAGGTGGGGAATCAGAGGTGGTGAATCAGAGATGGGGAATCACAGGCGGGGAATCAGAGGCAGGGAATAGAACGCGGGGAATCAGAGGCAGGGAATCAGAGTTGGGGCATCAGAGGTTGGGAATTAGATATGGGGAAACAGAGGCGGGGAATCAGAGGCGGGGAAACAGAGGCGGGGAATCAGATATGGGGAATCAGAGGTGGGGAATCAGAGGTTGGGAATCAGAGGCAGGGAATCAGAGGCTTGGAATCAGATGCAGGGAATCAGATGCGGGGAATCAGATATGGGGAATCAGAGGCGGGGAATCAGAGGCGGGGAAACAGAGGCGGGGAATCAGATATGGGGAATCAGAGGTGGGGAATCAGGGGCGGGGTAACAGTGGCAGGGAATCAGAGGCCGGGAATTAGAGGCCGGAATCAGAGATGGGGATTCAGAGGCGGAGAATGAGATATGGAGAATCAGAGGCGGGGAATCAGAGGCGGGGAAACAGAGGTGGGGAATCAGATATGGTGAATCAGAGGTGGCGAATCAAAGGCGGTGAATGAGAGATGGGGAATCAGAGGCGGGCAATCAGAGGCAGGGAATCAAACACGGGGAATCAGAGGCGGGGAATCAGAGCTGGGGAATCAGAGGCGGGGAATCAGAGTTGGGGAATCAGAGGCGGGGAATCAGATATGGGGAAACAGGGGCGGGGAATCAGAGGCGGGGAAACAGAGGCGAGGAATCAGATATGGGGAATCAGAGGTGTGGAATCAGAGGTTGGGAATCAGAGGCAGGGAATCAGAGGCGGGGAAACAGAGGAGGGGAATCAGATATGGTGAATCAGAGGTGGCGAATCAAAGGCGGTGAAACAGAGATGGGGAATCAGGGCAGGGAATCAGAGGCAGGGAATCAAACACGAGGAATCAGAGCTGGGGAATCAGAGGCGGGGAATTAGAGTTGGGGAATCAGAGGAGGGGAGTCAGAGGCGGGGAAACAGGCGGGGAATCAGATATGGGGAATCAGAGGTGGGGAATCAGATGTTGGGAATCAGAGGCAGGGAATCAGAGGCGGGGAATCAGAGGCGTGGAATCAGAGGCAGGGAATCAGATGTGCGGAATCGGAGATGGGGAATCAGATGCAGGGAATCAGAGGCGGGGAATCAGAGGCGGGGAATCAAAGGCCGGGAATCAGATATGGGGAAACAGAGGCGGGGAATCAGAGGCGGGGAAACAGAGGCGGGGAATCAGATATGGGAATTCAGAGGTGGGGAATCAGAGGTTGGGAATCAGAGGCAGTGAATCAGAGGCTTGGAATCAGATGCAGGGGATCAGATGCGGGGAATCAGAGGCGGGGAATCAGAGCTGGAGAATCAGAGGTGGGGAATCAGAGTTGGGGAATCAGAGGCGGGGACTTAGATATTGGGAAACAGAGGCGGGGAATCAGAGGCGGGGAAACAGAGGCGGGGAATCAGATATGGGGAATCAGAGGTGGGGAATCAGAGGCAGGGAATCAGATGTGCGCAATCAGAGATGGGGAATCAGAGGCAGGGAATCAGAATCAGAAGCAGGGAATCAGAGGCCGGGGATCAGAGGAAGGAATCAGATGCCGGGAATAAGGGGCCGGGAATCAGAGGTGGGGAATCAGAGTCCGGGAATCAGAGATGGGGATTCAGAGGCGGGGAATGAGATATGGGGAATCAGAGGCGGGGAATCAGAGGCGGGGATACAGAGGCGGGGAATCAGATATGGGGAATCAGAGGTGGCAAATCAAAGGCGGTGAATCAGAGAT
The DNA here is from genome assembly GCF_036971445.1 of Narcine bancroftii. Classification (NCBI taxonomy): domain Eukaryota; kingdom Metazoa; phylum Chordata; class Chondrichthyes; order Torpediniformes; family Narcinidae; genus Narcine; species Narcine bancroftii. The sequence goes on from NC_091475.1 coordinate 108,933,434, forward strand.
GGGGAATCAGAGGCCGGGAATCAGAGGCAGGGAATCAAACACGGGGAATCAGAGGCGGGGAATCAGAGCTGGGGAATCAGAGGCGGGGAATCATAGCTGGCGAATCAGAGGCGGGGAATGAGAGGTGGGGAATCAGAGGCGGGGAATCAGATATTGTTAATCAGAGCTGGGGAATCAGAGGCGGGGAAACAGAGGCGGGGAATCAGATATGGGGAATCAGAGGTGGGGAATCAGAGGTTGTGAATCAGAGATGGAGAATCAGAGGCGGGGAATCAGAGGCCGGTAATTAGACGCGGGGAATCAGAGGCGGGGATTCAGAGCTGGGGAATCAGAGGCGGGGAATCAGAGTTGGGGAATCAGAGGCGGGGAATCAGATATGGGGAATCAGAGGCGGGGAATCAGAGGCGGGGAAACAGAGGCGGGGAATCAGATATGGGGAATCAGAGGTGGGGAATCAGGGGCGGGGTATCAGTGGCAGGGAATCAGAGGCGGGAAATCAGAGGCCGGGAATCAGAGGCGGTGAATCAGAGGCGGGGAATCAGAGGCAGGGAATCGGATGTGCGGAATCAGAGATGGGGAATCAGAGGTGGGGAATCAGAGGCGGTGAATCAGACATGGGTAATCAGAATCGGGGAATCAGAGGCAGGAAATCAGACACGGGGAATCAGAGGCGGGGAATCAGAGCTGGGGAATTAGATGCAGTGAATCAGAGTTGGGGATTCAGAGGCGGGGAATCAGATATGGGGAATCAGAGGTGGGGAATCAGAGCTGGGGAATCAGACGTGGGGTATCAGAGTTGGGGAATCAGAGGCGGGGACTTAGATATGGGGAAAAAGAGGCGGGGAATCAGAGGCAGGGAAACAGAGGCGGGGAATCATATATGGGGAATCAGAGGTGGGGAATCAGAGGCAGGGAATCAGATGTGCGGTATCAGAGATGGGGAATCAGAGGCAGGGAATCAGAATCAGAAGCAGGGAATAAGACGCGGGGAATCTGAGGCGGGGAATCAGAGCTGGGGAATCAGTGGCTGTGAATCAGAGGCGGGGAATCAGAAGCAGGGAATCGGATGTGCGGAATCAGAGATGGGGAATCAGAGGTGGGGAATCAGAGGCGGTGAATCAGACATGGGTAATCAGAGGCGGGGAATCAGAGGCAGGAAATCAGACACTGGGAATCTGAGGCGGGGAATCAGAGGCGGGGAATCAGAGGCAGGGAATGGGATGTGCGGAATCAGAGATGGGGAATCAGAGGTGGGGAATCAGAGGCGGTGAATCAGACATGGGTAATCAGAGGCGGGGAATCAGAGGCAGGAAATCAGACACGGGGAATCAGAGGCGGGGAATCAGAGCTGGGGAATTAGATGCAGGGAATCAGAGTTGGGGATTCAGAGGCGGGGAATCAGATATGGGGAAACTGAGGTGGGGAATCAGAGGTGGGCAAATAGAGGCGGGGATCAGATATGGGGAAACAGAGGAGGGGAATCAGAGGCGGGGAAACAGAGGCGGGGAATCACATATGGGGAATCAGAGGTGGGGAATCAGAGGTTGGGAATCAGAGGCAGGGAATCAGAGGCTGGGAATCAGATGCATGGAATCAGATGCGGGGAATCAGAGGCGGGGAAACAGATGTGCGGAATCAGAGATGGGGAATCAGAGGCAGGGAATCAGAATCAGAAGCAGGGAATAAGACGCGGGGAATCAGAGGCGGGGAATCAGAGCTGGGGAATCAGAGGCAGTGTATCAGAGGCGGGGAATCAGAGGCAGGGAATCGGATGTGCGGAATCAGAGATGGGGAATCAGAGGTGGGGAATCAGAGGCGGTGAATCAGACATGGGTAATCAGAGGCGGGGAATCAGAGGCAGGAAATCAGACACGGGGAATCAGAGGCGGGGAATCAGAGCTGGGAACTTAGAGGCAGGGAATCAGAGTTGGGGATTCAGAGGCGGGGAATCAGATATGGGGAAACAGAGGCGGGGAATCAGAGGCGGGCAAATAGAGGCGGGGATCAGATATGGGGAAACAGAGGAGGGGAATCAGAGGCGGGGAAACAGAGGCGGGGAATCACATATGGGGAATCAGAGGTGGGGAATCAGAGGTTGGGAATCAGAGGCAGGGAATCAGAGGCTGGGAATGAGATGCATGGAATCAGATGCGGGGAATCAGAGGCGGGGAATCAGAGCTGGGGAATCAGAGGTGGGGAATCAAAGTTGGGGAATCAGAGTCGGGGACTTAGATATGGGGAAACAGAGGCGGGGAATCAGAGGTGGGGAACAGAAGGCGGGGAATCAGATATGGGAATCAGAGATGGGGAATCAGAGGCAGGGAATTAGATGTGCGGAATCAGAGATGGGGAATCAGAGGTGGGGAATCAGAATCAGAAGCAGGGAATCAGAGGCAGGGAATCAGAGTTGGGGATTCAGAGGCGGGGAATCAGATATGGGGAAACAGAGGCGGGGAATCAGAGGCGGGAAAACAGAGGCGGGGAATTAGATATGGGGAATCAGAGGTGGGGAATCAGAGGTGGTGAATCAGAGATGGGGAATCACAGGCGGGGAATCAGAGGCAGGGAATAGAACGCGGGGAATCAGAGGCAGGGAATCAGAGTTGGGGCATCAGAGGTTGGGAATTAGATATGGGGAAACAGAGGCGGGGAATCAGAGGCGGGGAAACAGAGGCGGGGAATCAGATATGGGGAATCAGAGGTGGGGAATCAGAGGTTGGGAATCAGAGGCAGGGAATCAGAGGCTTGGAATCAGATGCAGGGAATCAGATGCGGGGAATCAGATATGGGGAATCAGAGGCGGGGAATCAGAGGCGGGGAAACAGAGGCGGGGAATCAGATATGGGGAATCAGAGGTGGGGAATCAGGGGCGGGGTATCAGTGGCAGGGAATCAGAGGCCGGGAATTAGAGGCCGGAATCAGAGATGGGGATTCAGAGGCGGAGAATGAGATATGGAGAATCAGAGGCGGGGAATCAGAGGCGGGGAAACAGAGGTGGGGAATCAGATATGGTGAATCAGAGGTGGCGAATCAAAGGCGGTGAATGAGAGATGGGGAATCAGAGGCGGGCAATCAGAGGCAGGGAATCAAACACGGGGAATCAGAGGCGGGGAATCAGAGCTGGGGAATCAGAGGCGGGGAATCAGAGTTGGGGAATCAGAGGCGGGGAATCAGATATGGGGAAACAGGGGCGGGGAATCAGAGGCGGGGAAACAGAGGCGAGGAATCAGATATGGGGAATCAGAGGTGTGGAATCAGAGGTTGGGAATCAGAGGCAGGGAATCAGAGGCGGGGAAACAGAGGAGGGGAATCAGATATGGTGAATCAGAGGTGGCGAATCAAAGGCGGTGAAACAGAGATGGGGAATCAGGGCAGGGAATCAGAGGCAGGGAATCAAACACGAGGAATCAGAGCTGGGGAATCAGAGGCGGGGAATTAGAGTTGGGGAATCAGAGGAGGGGAGTCAGAGGCGGGGAAACAGGCGGGGAATCAGATATGGGGAATCAGAGGTGGGGAATCAGATGTTGGGAATCAGAGGCAGGGAATCAGAGGCGGGGAATCAGAGGCGTGGAATCAGAGGCAGGGAATCAGATGTGCGGAATCGGAGATGGGGAATCAGATGCAGGGAATCAGAGGCGGGGAATCAGAGGCGGGGAATCAGAGGCCGGGAATCAGATATGGGGAAACAGAGGCGGGGAATCAGAGGCGGGGAAACAGAGGCGGGGAATCAGATATGGGAATTCAGAGGTGGGGAATCAGAGGTTGGGAATCAGAGGCAGTGAATCAGAGGCTTGGAATCAGATGCAGGGAATCAGATGCGGGGAATCAGAGGCGGGGAATCAGAGCTGGAGAATCAGAGGTGGGGAATCAGAGTTGGGGAATCAGAGGCGGGGACTTAGATATTGGGAAACAGAGGCGGGGAATCAGAGGCGGGGAAACAGAGGCGGGGAATCAGATATGGGGAATCAGAGGTGGGGAATCAGAGGCAGGGAATCAGATGTGCGCAATCAGAGATGGGGAATCAGAGGCAGGGAATCAGAATCAGAAGCAGGGAATCAGAGGCCGGGGATCAGAGGAAGGAATCAGATGCCGGGAATAAGGGGCCGGGAATCAGAGGTGGGGAATCAGAGTCCGGGAATCAGAGATGGGGATTCAGAGGCGGGGAATGAGATATGGGGAATCAGAGGCGGGGAATCAGAGGCGGGGATACAGAGGCGGGGAATCAGATATGGGGAATCAGAGGTGGCAAATCAAAGGCGGTGAATCAGAGATGGGGAATCAGAGGCCGGGAATCAGAGGCAGGGAATCAAACACGGGGAATCAGAGGCGGGGAATCAGAGCTGGGGAATCAGAGGCGGGGAATCATAGCTGGCGAATCAGAGGCGGGGAATGAGAGGTGGGGAATCAGAGGCGGGGAATCAGATATTGTTAATCAGAGCTGGGGAATCAGAGGCGGGGAAACAGAGGCGGGGAATCAGATATGGGGAATCAGAGGTGGGGAATCAGAGGTTGTGAATCAGAGATGGAGAATCAGAGGCGGAGAATCAGAGGCCGGTAATTAGACGCGGGGAATCAGAGGCGGGGATTCAGAGCTGGGGAATCAGAGGCGGGGAATCAGAGTTGGGGAATCAGAGGCGGGGAATCAGATATGGGGAATCAGAGGCGGGGAATCAGAGGCGGGGAAACAGTGGCAGGGAATCAGAGGCGGGAAATCAGAGGCCGGGAATCAGAGGCGGTGAATCAGAGGCGGGGAATCAGAGGCAGGGAATCGGATGTGCGGAATCAGAGATGGGGAATCAGAGGTGGGGAATCAGAGGCGGTGAATCAGACATGGGTAATCAGAATCGGGGAATCAGAGGCAGGAAATCAGACACGGGGAATCAGAGGCGGGGAATCAGAGCTGGGGAATTAGATGCAGTGAATCAGAGTTGGGGATTCAGAGGCGGGGAATCAGATATGGGGAATCAGAGGTGGGGAATCAGAGCTGGGGAATCAGACGTGGGGTATCAGAGTTGGGGAATCAGAGGCGGGGACTTAGATATGGGGAAAAAGAGGCGGGGAATCAGAGTTGGGGAATCAGAGGCGGGGAATCAGATATGGGGAATCAGAGGTGGGGAATCAGGGGCGGGGTATCAGTGGCAGGGAATCAGAGGCGGGAAATCAGAGGCCGGGAATCAGAGGCGGTGAATCAGAGGCGGGGAATCAGAGGCAGGGAATCGGATGTGCGGAATCAGAGATGGGGAATCAGAGGTGGGGAATCAGAGGCGGTGAATCATACATGGGTAATCAGAATCGGGGAATCAGAGGCAGGAAATCAGACACGGGGAATCAGAGGCGGGGAATCAGAGCTGGGGAATTAGATGCAGTGAATCAGAGTTGGGGATTCAGAGGCGGGGAATCAGATATGGGGAATCAGAGGTGGGGAATCAGAGCTGGGGAATCAGACGTGGGGTATCAGAGTTGGGGAATCAGAGGCGGGGACTTAGATATGGGGAAAAAGAGGCGGGGAATCAGAGGCAGGGAAACAGAGGCGGGGAATCATATATGGGGAATCAGAGGTGGGGAATCAGAGGCAGGGAATCAGATGTGCGGTATCAGAGATGGGGAATCAGAGGCAGGGAATCAGAATCAGAAGCAGGGAATAAGACGCGGGGAATCTGAGGCGGGGAATCAGAGCTGGGGAATCAGTGGCTGTGAATCAGAGGCGGGGAATCAGAAGCAGGGAATCGGATGTGCGGAATCAGAGATGGGGAATCAGAGGTGGGGAATCAGAGGCGGTGAATCAGACATGGGTAATCAGAGGCGGGGAATCAGAGGCAGGAAATCAGACACTGGGAATCTGAGGCGGGGAATCAGAGGCGGGGAATCAGAGGCAGGGAATGGGATGTGCGGAATCAGAGATGGGGAATCAGAGGTGGGGAATCAGAGGCGGTGAATCAGACATGGGTAATCAGAGGCGGGGAATCAGAGGCAGGAAATCAGACACGGGGAATCAGAGGCGGGGAATCAGAGCTGGGGAATTAGATGCAGGGAATCAGAGTTGGGGATTCAGAGGCGGGGAATCAGATATGGGGAAACTGAGGTGGGGAATCAGAGGTGGGCAAATAGAGGCGGGGAATCAGATATGGGGAAACAGAGGCGGGGAATCAGAGGTGGGGAAACAGAGGCGGGGAATCAGATATGGGGAATCAGAGGTGGGGAATCAGAGGTTGGGAATCACAGGCAGGGAATCAGAGGCTGGGAATCAGATGCAGGGAATCAGATGCGGGGAATCAGAGGCGGGGAATCAGAGCTGGGGAATCAGAGGTGGGGAATCAGAGTTGGGGAATCAGAGGCGGGGACTTAGATATGGGGAAACAGAGGCGGGGAATCAGAGGCGGGGAAACAGATGTGCGGAATCAGAGATGGGGAATCAGAGGCAGGGAATCAGAATCAGAAGCAGGGAATAAGACGCGGGGAATCAGAGGCGGGGAATCAGAGCTGGGGAATCAGAGGCAGTGTATCAGAGGCGGGGAATCAGAGGCAGGGAATCGGATGTGCGGAATCAGAGATGGGGAATCAGAGGTGGGGAATCAGAGGCGGTGAATCAGACATGGGTAATCAGAGGCGGGGAATCAGAGGCAGGAAATCAGACACGGGGAATCAGAGGCGGGGAATCAGAGCTGGGAACTTAGAGGCAGGGAATCAGAGTTGGGGATTCAGAGGCGGGGAATCAGATATGGGGAAACAGAGGCGGGGAATCAGAGGCGGGCAAATAGAGGCGGGGATCAGATATGGGGAAACAGAGGAGGGGAATCAGAGGCGGGGAAACAGAGGCGGGGAATCAGATATGGGGAATCAGAGGTGGGGAATCAGAGGTTGGGAATCAGAGGCAGGGAATCAGAGGCTGGGAATCAGATGCATGGAATCAGATGCGGGGAATCAGAGGCGGGGAATCAGAGCTGGGGAATCAGAGGTGGGGAATCAAAGTTGGGGAATCAGAGTCGGGGACTTAGATATGGGGAAACAGAGGCGGGGAATCAGAGGTGGGGAACAGAAGGCGGGGAATCAGATATGGGGAATCAGAGATGGGGAATCAGAGGCAGGGAATTAGATATGCGGAATCAGAGATGGGGAATCAGAGGTGGGGAATCAGAATCAGAAGCAGGGAATCAGAGGCAGGGAATCAGAGTTGGGGATTCAGAGGCGGGGAATCAGATATGGGGAAACAGAGGCGGGGAATCAGAGGCGGGAAAACAGAGGTTGGGAATTAGATATGGGGAATCAGAGGTGGGGAATCAGAGGTGGTGAATCAGAGATGGGGAAACAGAGGCGGGGAATCAGATATGGGGAATCAGAGGTGGGGAATCAGAGGTTGGGAATCAGAGGCAGGGAATCAGAGGCTTGGAATCAGATGCAGGGAATCAGATGCGGGGAATCAGATATGGGGAATCAGAGGCGGGGAATCAGAGGCGGGGAAACAGAGGCGGGGAATCAGATATGGGGAATCAGAGGTGGGGAATCAGGGGCGGGGTATCAGTGGCAGGGAATCAGAGGCCGGGAATTAGAGGCCGGAATCAGATGCCGGGAATAAGAGGCCGGGAATCAGAGGTTGGGAATCAGAGTCCGGGAATCAGAGATGGGGAATCAGAGGCGGGGAATGAGATATGGGGAATCAGAGGCGGGGAATCAGAAGCGGGGAAACAGAGGCGAGGAATCAAATATGGGGATTCAGAGGTGGCGAATCAAAGGCGGTGAATCAGAGGCGGGGAATCAGAGCTGGGGAATCAGAGGCGGGGAATCAGAGTTGGGGAATCAGAGGCGGGGAATCAGAGCTGGGGAATCAGAGTCGGGGAATCAGAGGCAGGGAATCAGATGTGCGGAATCAGAGATGGGGAATCAGAGGTGGGGAATCAGAGCTGGAGAATCAGAGGTGGGGAATCAGAGTTGGGGAATCAGAGGCGGGGACTTAGATATTGGGAAACAGAGGCGGGGAATCAGAGCTGGGGAATCAGAGGCGGGGAATCAGAGTTGGGGAATCAGAGGCGGGGAATCAGATATGGGGAAACAGGGGCGGGGAATCAGAGGCGGGGAAACAGAGGCGAGGAATCAGATATGGGGAATCAGAGGTGTGGAATGAGAGGTTGGGAATCAGAGGCAGGGAATCAGAGGCGGGGAAACAGAGGCGGGGAAACAGATATGGGGAATAAGAGGTGGCGAATCAAAGGCGGTGAAACAGAGATGGGGAATCAGGGCAGGGAATCAGAGGCAGGGAATCAAACACGGCGAATCAGAGCTGGGGAATCAGAGGCGGGGAATTAGAGTTGGGAAATCCGAGGAGGGGAATCAGAGGCGGGGAAACAGGCGGGGAATCAGATATGGGGAATCAGAGGTGGGGAATCAGATGTTGGGAATCAGAGGCAGGGAATCAGAGGCGGGTAATCAGAGGCGGGGAATCAGAGCCGGGAATCAGATATGGGGAAACAGATGCGGGGAATCAGAGGCGGGGAAACAGATGCGGGGAATCAGATATGGGAAATCAGAGGTGGGGAATCAGAGGTTGGGAATCAGAGGCAGGGAATCAGAGGCTTGGAATCAGATGCAGGGAATCAGATGCGGGGAATCAGAGGCGGGGAATCAGAGCTGGAGAATCAGAGGTGGGGAATCAGAGTTGGGGAATCAGAGGCGGGGAATCAGATATGGGGAATCAGAGGTGGCGAATCAAAGGCGGTGAATCAGAGATGGGGAATCAGAGGCCGGGAATCAAACACGGGGAATCAGAGGCGGGGAATCAGAGCTGTGGAATCAGAGGCGGGGAATCATAGCTGGCGAATCAGAGGCGGGGAATCAGAGCTGGGGAATCAGAGGCGGGGAAACAGAGGCGGGGAATCAGATATGGGGAATCAGAGGTGGGGAATCAGAGGTTGTGAATCAGAGATGGAGAATCAGAGGCAGGGAATCAGAGGCGGGGAAACAGAGGCGGGGAATCAGATATGGGGAATCAGAGGTGGGGAATCAGAGGCAGGGAATCAGATGTGCGCAATCAGAGATGGGGAATCAGAGGCAGGGAATCAGAATCAGAAGCAGGGAATCAGAGGCCGGGGATCAGAGGCCGGAATCAGATGCCGGGAATAAGAGGCCGGGAATCAGAGGTGGGGAATCAGAGGCGGGGAATGAGATATGGGGAATCAGAGGCGGGGAATCAGAGGTGGGGAAACAGAGGCGGGGAATCAGATATGGGGAATCAGAGGTGGCGAATCAAAGGCGGTGAATCAGAGATGGGGAATCAGAGGCCGGGAATCAGAGGCAGGGAATCAAACACGGGGAATCAGAGGCGGGGAATCAGAGCTGTGGAATCAGAGGCGGGGAATCATAGCTGGCGAATCAGAGGCGGGGAATCAGAGGTGGGGAATCAGAGGCGGGGAATCAGATATTGTTAATCAGAGCTGGGGAATCAGAGGCGGGGAAACAGAGGCGGGGAATCAGATATGGGGAATCAGAGGTGGGGAATCAGAGGTTGTGAATCAGAGATAGAGAATCAGAGGCGGGGAATCTGAGGCCGGTAATCAGACGCGGGGAATCAGAGGCGGGGATTCAGAGCTGGGGAATCAGAGGCGGGGAATCAGAGTTGGGGAATCAGAGGCGGGGAATCAGATATGGGGAATCAGAGGTGGGGAATCAGAGGCGGGGAAACAGAGGCGGGGAATCAGATATGGGGAATCAGAGGTGGGGAATCAGGGGCGGGGTATCAGTGGCAGGGAATCAGAGGCGGGAAATCAGAGGCCGGGAATCAGAGGCGGTGAATCAGAGGCGGGGAATCAGAGGCAGGGTATCGGATGTGCGGAATCAGAGATGGGGAATCAGAGGTGGGGAATCATAGACGGTGAATCAGACATGGGTAATCAGAGGCGGGGAATCAGAGGCAGGAAATCAGACAGGGGGAATCAGAGGCGGGGAATCAGAGCTGGGGAATAAGATGCAGGGAATCAGAGTTGGGGATTCAGAGGCGGGGAATCAGATATGGGGAAACAGTGGCGGGGAATCAGAGGCGGGGAAACAGAGGCGGGGAATCAGATATGGGGAATCAGAGGTGGGGAATCAGAGGTGGGGAATCAGAGGTGGGGATTCAGAGTTGGGGAATCAGAGGCGGGGACTTAGATATGGGGAAACAGAAGCACGGGAATCAGAGGCGGGGAAACAGAGGCGGGGAATCAGATATGGGGAATCAGAGGTGGGGAATCAGAGGCAGGGAATCAGATGTGTGGTATCAGAGATGGGGAATCAGAGGCAGGGAATCAGAATCAGAAGCAGGGAATAAGACGCGGGGAATCTGAGGCGGGGAATCAGAGCTGGGGAATCAGAGGCTGTGAATCAGAGGCGGGGAATCAGAAGCAGGGAATCGGATGTGCGGAATCAGAGATGGGGAATCAGAGGTGGGGAATCAGAGGCGGTGAATCAGACATGGGTAATCAGAGGCGGGGAATCAGAGGCAGGAAATCAGACACGGGGAATCTGAGGCGAGGAATCAGAGGCGGGGAATCAGAGGCAGGGAATGGGATGTGCGGAATCAGAGATGGGGAATCAGAGGTGGGGAATCAGAGGCGGTGAATCAGACATGGGTAATCAGAGGCGGGGAATCAGAGGCAGGAAATCAGACACGGGGAATCAGAGGCGGGGAATCAGAGCTGGGGAATTAGATGCAGGGAATCAGAGTTGGGGATTCAGAGGCGGGGAATCAGATATGGGGAAACTGAGGTGGGGAATCAGAGGTGGGCAAATAGAGGCGGGGAATCAGATATGGGGAAACAGAGGCGGGGAATCAGAGGCGGGGAAACAGAGGCGGGGAATTAGATATGGGGAATCAGAGGTGGGGAATCAGAGGTTGGGAATCACAGGCAGGGAATCAGAGGCTGGGAATCAGATGCAGGGAATCAGATGCGGGGAATCAGAGGCGGGGAATCAGAGCTGGGGAATCAGAGGAGGGGAATCAGAGTTGGGGAATCAGAGGCGGGGACTTAGATATGGGGAAACAGAGGCGGGGAATCAGAGGTGGGGAAACAGAGGCGGGGAATCAGATATGGGGAATCAGAGGTGGGGAATCAGAGGCAGGGAATCAGATGTGCGGAATCAGAGATGGGGAATCAGAGGCAGGGAATCAGAATCAGAAGCAGGGAATAAGACGCGGGGAATCAGAGGCGGGGAATCAGAGCTGGGGAATCAGAGGCAGTGAATCAGAGGCGGGGAATCAGAGGCAGGGAATCGGATGTGCGGAATCAGAGATGGGGAATCAGAGGTGGGGAATCAGAGGCGGTGAATCAGACATGGGTAATCAGAGGCAGGGAATCAGAGGCAGGAAATCAGACACGGGGAATCAGAGGCGGGGAATCAGAGCTGGGAAATTAGAGGCAGGGAATCAGAGTTGGGGATTCAGAGGCGGGGAATCAGATATGGGGAAACAGAGGCGGGGAATCAGAGGCGGGCAAATAGAGGCGGGGATCAGATATGGGGAAACAGAGGAGGGGAATCAGAGGCGGGGAAACAGAGGCGGGGAATCAGATATGGGGAATCAGAGGTGGGGAATCAGAGGTTGGGAATCAGAGGCAGGGAATCAGAGGCTGGGAATCAGATGATTGGAATCAGATGCGGGGAATCAGAGGCGGGGAATCAGAGCTGGGGAATCAGAGGTGGGGAATCAAAGTTGGGGAATCAGAGTCGGGGACTTAGATATGGGGAAACAGAGGCGGGGAATCAGAGGTGGGGAACAGAAGGTGGGGAATCAGATATGGGGAATCAGAGATGGGGAATCAGAGGCAGGGAATTAGATGTGCGGAATCAGAGATGGGGAATCAGAGGTGGGGAATCAGAATCAGAAGCAGGGAATCAGAGGCAGGGAATCAGAGTTGGGGATTCAGAGGCGGGGAATCAGATATGGGGAGACAGAGGCGGGGAATCAGAGGTGGGAAAACAGAGGCGGGGAATTAGATATGGGGAATCAGAGGTGGGGAATCAGAGGTGGTGAATCAGAGATGGGGAATCACAGGCGGGGAATCAGAGGCAGGGAATAGAACGCGGGGAATCAGAGGCAGGGAATCAGAGTTGGGGCATCAGAGGTTGGGAATTAGATATGGGGAAACAGAGGCGGGGAATCAGAGGCGGGGAAACAGAGGCGGGGAATCAGATATGGGGAATCAGAGGTGGGGAAACAGAGGCGGGGAATCAGAGGCGAGGAAAAAGAGGCGGGGAATCAGATATGGGGAATCAGAGGTGGGGAATCAGAGGTTGGGAATCAGAGGCAGGGAATCAGAGGCTTGGAATCAGATGCAAGGAATCAGATGCGGGGAATCAGATATGGGGAATCAGAGGCGGGGAATCAGAGGCGGGGAAACAGAGGCGGGGAATCAGATATGGGGAATCAGAGGTGGGGAATCAGGGGCGGGGTATCAGTGGCAGGGAATCAGAGGCGGGAAATCAGAGGCCGGGAATCAGAGGCGGTGAATCAGGGGCGGGGAATCAGAGGCAGGGAATCGGATGTGCGGAATCAGAGATTTGGAATCAGAGGTGGGGAATCAGAATCAGAAGCAGGGAATCAGAGGCCGGGAATTAGAGGCCGGAATCAGATGCCGGGAATAAGAGGCCGGGAATCAGAGGTTGGGAATCAGAGTCCGGGAATCAGAGATGGGGAATCAGAGGCGGGGAATGAGATATGGGGAATCAGAGGCGGGGAATCAGAAGCGGGGAAACAGAGGCGAGGAATCAAATATGGGGATTCAGAGGTGGCGAATCAAAGGCGGTGAATCAGAGGCGGGGAATCAGAGCTGGGGAATCAGAGGCGGGGAATCTGAGTTGGGGAATCAGAGGTGGGGAATCAGAGCTGGGGAATCAGAGTCGGGGAATCAGAGGCAGGGAATCAGATGTGCGGAATCAGAGATGGGGAATCAGAGGTGGGGAATCAGAGCTGGAGAATCAGAGGTGGGGAATCAGAGTTGGGGAATCAGAGGCGGGGACTTAGATATTGGGAAACAGAGGCGGGGAATCAGAGCTGGGGAATCAGAGGCGGGGAATCAGAGTTGGGGAATCAGAGGCGGGGAATCAGATATGGGGAAACAGGGGCGGGGAATCAGAGGCGGGGAAACAGAGGCGAGGAATCAGATATGGGGAATCAGAGGTGTGGAATCAGAGGTTGGGAATCAGAGGCAGGGAATCAGATGCGGGGAAACAGAGGCGGGGAATCAGATATGGGGAATCAGAGGTGGCGAATCAAAGGCGGTGAAACAGAGATGGGGAATCAGGGCAGGGAATCAGAGGCAGGGAATCAAACACGGGGAATCAGAGCTGGGGAATCAGAGGCGGGGAATTAGAGTTGGGAAATCCGAGGAGGGGAATCAGAGGCGGGGAAACAGGCGGGGAATCAGATATGGGGAATCAGAGGTGGGGAATCAGAGGTTGGGAATCAGAGGCAGGGAATCAGAGGCGGGTAATCAGAGGCGGGGAATCAGAGGCAGGGAATCAGATGTGCGGAATCGGAGATGGGGAATCAGAGGCAGGGAATCAGAGGCGGGGAATCAGAGGCGGGGAATCAGAGGCCGGGAATCAGATATGGGGAAACAGAGGAGGGGAATCAGAGGCGGGGAAACAGAGGCGGGGAATCAGATATGGGAAATCAGAGGTGGGGAATCAGAGGTTGGGAATCAGAGGCAGGGAATCAGAGGCTTGGAATCAGATGCAGGGAATCAGATGCGGGGAATCAGAGGCGGGGAATCAGAGCTGGAGAATCAGAGGTGGGGAATCAGAGTTGGGGAATCAGAGGCGGGGAATCAGATATGGGGAATCAGAGGTGGCGAATCAAAGGCGGTGAATCAGAGATGGGGAATCAGAGGCCGGGAATCAAACACGGGGAATCAGAGGCGGGGAATCAGAGCTGTGGAATCAGAGGCGGGGAATCATAGCTGGCGAATCAGAGGCGGGGAATCAGAGGTGGGGAATCAGAGGCGGGGAATCAGATATGGGGAAACAGAGGCGGGGAATCAGAGGTGGGGAAACAGAGGCGGGGAATCAGATATGGGGAATCAGAGGTGGGGAATCAGAGGTTGGGAATCACAGGCAGGGAATCAGAGGCTGGGAATCAGATGCAGGGAATCAGATGCGGGGAATCAGAGGCGGGGAATCAGAGCTGGGGAATCAGAGGTGGGGAATCAGAGTTGGGGAATCAGAGGCGGGGACTTAGATATGGGGAAACAGAGGCGGGGAATCAGAGGCGGGGAAACAGATGTGCGGAATCAGAGATGGGGAATCAGAGGCAGGGAATCAGAATCAGAAGCAGGGAATAAGACGCGGGGAATCAGAGGCGGGGAATCAGAGCTGGGGAATCAGAGGCAGTGTATCAGAGGCGGGGAATCAGAGGCAGGGAATCGGATGTGCGGAATCAGAGATGGGGAATCAGAGGTGGGGAATCAGAGGCGGTGAATCAGACATGGGTAATCAGAGGCGGGGAATCAGAGGCAGGAAATCAGACACGGGGAATCAGAGGCGGGGAATCAGAGCTGGGAACTTAGAGGCAGGGAATCAGAGTTGGGGATTCAGAGGCGGGGAATCAGATATGGGGAAACAGAGGCGGGGAATCAGAGGCGGGCAAATAGAGGCGGGGATCAGATATGGGGAAACAGAGGAGGGGAATCAGAGGCGGGGAAACAGAGGCGGGGAATCAGATATGGGGAATCAGAGGTGGGGAATCAGAGGTTGGGAATCAGAGGCAGGGAATCAGAGGCTGGGAATCAGATGCATGGAATCAGATGCGGGGAATCAGAGGCGGGGAATCAGAGCTGGGGAATCAGAGGTGGGGAATCAAAGTTGGGGAATCAGAGTCGGGGACTTAGATATGGGGAAACAGAGGCGGGGAATCAGAGGTGGGGAACAGAAGGCGGGGAATCAGATATGGGGAATCAGAGATGGGGAATCAGAGGCAGGGAATTAGATGTGCGGAATCAGAGATGGGGAATCAGAGGTGGGGAATCAGAATCAGAAGCAGGGAATCAGAGGCAGGGAATCAGAGTTGGGGATTCAGAGGCGGGGAATCAGATATGGGGAAACAGAGGCGGGGAATCAGAGGCGGGAAAACAGAGGTTGGGAATTAGATATGGGGAATGAGAGGTGGGGAATCAGAGGTGGTGAATCAGAGATGGGGAAACAGAGGCGGGGAATCAGATATGGGGAATCAGAGGTGGGGAATCAGAGGTTGGGAATCAGAGGCAGGGAATCAGAGGCTTGGAATCAGATGCAGGGAATCAGATGCGGGGAATCAGATATGGGGAATCAGAGGCGGGGAATCAGAGGCGGGGAAACAGAGGCGGGGAATCAGATATGGGGAATCAGAGGTGGGGAATCAGGGGCGGGGTATCAGTGGCAGGGAATCAGAGGCCGGGAATTAGAGGCCGGAATCAGATGCCGGGAATAAGAGGCCGGGAATCAGAGGTTGGGAATCAGAGTCCGGGAATCAGAGATGGGGAATCAGAGGCGGGGAATGAGATATGGGGAATCAGAGGCGGGGAATCAGAAGCGGGGAAACAGAGGCGAGGAATCAAATATGGGGATTCAGAGGTGGCGAATCAAAGGCGGTGAATCAGAGGCGGGGAATCAGAGCTGGGGAATCAGAGGCGGGGAATCAGAGGCAGGGAATCAGAGGCGGGGAATCAGAGCTGGGGAATCAGAGTCGGGGAATCAGAGGCAGGGAATCAGATGTGCGGAATCAGAGATGGGGAATCAGAGGTGGGGAATCAGAGCTGGAGAATCAGAGGTGGGGAATCAGAGTTGGGGAATCAGAGGCGGGGACTTAGATATTGGGAAACAGAGGCGGGGAATCAGAGCCGGGGAATCAGAGTTGGGGAATCAGAGGCGGGGAATCAGATATGGGGAAACAGGGGCGGGGAATCAGAGGCGGGGAAACAGAGGCGAGGAATCAGATATGGGGAATCAGAGGTGTGGAATGAGAGGTTGGGAATCAGAGGCAGGGAATCAGAGGCGGGGAAACAGAGGCGGGGAAACAGATATGGGGAATAAGAGGTGGCGAATCAAAGGCGGTGAAACAGAGATGGGGAATCAGGGCAGGGAATCAGAGGCAGGGAATCAAACACGGGGAATCAGAGCTGGGGAATCAGAGGCGGGGAATTAGAGTTGGGAAATCCGAGGAGGGGAATCAGAGGCGGGGAAACAGGCGGGGAATCAGATATGGGGAATCAGAGGTGGGGAATCAGATGTTGGGAATCAGAGGCAGGGAATCAGAGGCGGGTAATCAGAGGCGGGGAATCAGAGCCGGGAATCAGATATGGGGAAACAGATGCGGGGAATCAGAGGCGGGGAAACAGATGCGGGGAATCAGATATGGGAAATCAGAGGTGGGGAATCAGAGGTTGGGAATCAGAGGCAGGGAATCAGAGGCTTGGAATCAGATGCAGGGAATCAGATGCGGGGAATCATAGGCGGGGAATCAGAGCTGGAGAATCAGAGGTGGGGAATCAGAGTTGGGGAATCAGAGGCGGGGAATCAGATATGGGGAATCAGAGGTGGCGAATCAAAGGCGGTGAATCAGAGATGGGGAATCAGAGGCCGGGAATCAAACACGGGGAATCAGAGGCGGGGAATCAGAGCTGTGGAATCAGAGGCGGGGAATCATAGCTGGCGAATCAGAGGCAGGGAATCAGAGCTGGGGAATCAGAGGCGGGGAAACAGAGGCGGGGAATCAGATATGGGGAATCAGAGGTGGGGAATCAGAGGTTGTGAATCAGAGATGGAGAATCAGAGGCAGGGAATCAGAGGCGGGGAAACAGAGGCGGGGAATCAGATATGGGGAATCAGAGGTGGGGAATCAGAGGCAGGGAATCAGATGTGCGCAATCAGAGATGGGGAATCAGAGGCAGGGAATCAGAATCAGAAGCAGGGAATCAGAGGCCGGGGATCAGAGGCCGGAATCAGATGCCGGGAATAAGAGGCCGGGAATCAGAGGTGGGGAATCAGAGGCGGGGAATGAGATATGGGGAATCAGAGGCGGGGAATCAGAGGTGGGGAAACAGAGGCGGGGAATCAGATATGGGGAATCAGAGGTGGCGAATCAAAGGCGGTGAATCAGAGATGGGGAATCAGAGGCCGGGAATCAGAGGCAGGGAATCAAACACGGGGAATCAGAGGTGGGGAATCAGAGCTGTGGAATCAGAGGCGGGGAATCATAGCTGGCGAATCAGAGGCGGGGAATCAGAGGTGGGGAATCAGAGGCGGGGAATCAGATATTGTTAATCAGAGCTGGGGAATCAGAGGCGGGGAAACAGAGGCGGGGAATCAGATATGGGGAATCAGAGGTGGGGAATCAGAGGTTGTGAATCAGAGATGGAGAATCAGAGGCGGGGAATCTGAGGCCGGTAATCAGACGCGGGGAATCAGAGGCGGGGATTCAGAGCTGGGGAATCAGAGGCGGGGAATCAGAGTTGGGGAATCAGAGGCGGGGAATCAGATATGGGGAATCAGAGGCGGGGAATCAGAGGCGGGGAAACAGAGGCGGGGAATCAGATATGGGGAATCAGAGGTGGGGAATCAGGGGCGGGGTATCAGTGGCAGGGAATCAGAGGCGGGAAATCAGAGGCCGGGAATCAGAGGCGGTGAATCAGAGGCGGGGAATCAGAGGCAGGGTATCGGATGTGCGGAATCAGAGATGGGGAATCAGAGGTGGGGAATCATAGACGGTGAATCAGACATGGGTAATCAGAGGCGGGGAATCAGAGGCAGGAAATCAGACAGGGGGAATCAGAGGCGGGGAATCAGAGCTGGGGAATAAGATGCAGGGAATCAGAGTTGGAGATTCAGAGGCGGGGAATCAGATATGGGGAAACAGTGGCGGGGAATCAGAGGCGGGGAAACAGAGGCGGGGAATCAGATATGGGGAATCAGAGGTGGGGAATCAGAGGTGGGGAATCAGAGGTGGGGAATCAGAGTTGGGGAATCAGAGGCGGGGACTTAGATATTGGGAAACAGAAGCACGGGAATAAGAGGCGGGGAAACAGAGGCGGGGAATCAGATATGGGGAATCAGAGGTGGGGAATCAGAGGCAGGGAATCAGATGTGTGGTATCAGAGATGGGGAATCAGAGGCAGGGAATCAGAATCAGAAGCAGGGAATAAGACGCGGGGAATCTGAGGCGGGGAATCAGAGCTGGGGAATCAGAGGCTGTGAATCAGAGGCGGGGAATCAGAAGCAGGGAATCGGATGTGCGGAATCAGAGATGGGGAATCAGAGGTGGGGAATCAGAGGCGGTGAATCAGACATGGGTAATCAGAGGCGGGGAATCAGAGGCAGGAAATCAGACACGGGGAATCTGAGGCGAGGAATCAGAGGCGGGGAATCAGAGGCAGGGAATGGGATGTGCGGAATCAGAGATGGGGAATCAGAGGTGGGGAATCAGAGGCGGTGAATCAGACATGGGTAATCAGAGGCGGGGAATCAGAGGCAGGAAATCAGACACGGGGAATCAGAGGCGGGGAATCAGAGCTGGGGAATTAGATGCAGGGAATCAGAGTTGGGGATTCAGAGGCGGGGAATCAGATATGGGGAAACTGAGGTGGGGAATCAGAGGTGGGCAAATTGAGGCGGGGAATCAGATATGGGGAAACAGAGGCGGGGAATCAGAGGCGGGGAAACAGAGGCGGGGAATTAGATATGGGGAATCAGAGGTGGGGAATCAGAGGTTGGGAATCACAGGCAGGGAATCAGAGGCTGGGAATCAGATGCAGGGAATCAGATGCGGGGAATCAGAGGCGGGGAATCAGAGCTGGGGAATCAGAGGAGGGGAATCAGAGTTGGGGAATCAGAGGCGGGGACTTAGATATGGGGAAACAGAGGCGGGGAATCAGAGGCGGGGAAACAGAGGCGGGGAATCAGATATGGGGAATCAGAGGTGGGGAATCAGAGGCAGGGAATCAGATGTGCGGAATCAGAGATGGGGAATCAGAGGCAGGGAATCAGAATCAGAAGCAGGGAATAAGACGCGGGGAATCAGAGGCGGGGAATCAGAGCTGGGGAATCAGAGGCAGTGAATCAGAGGCGGGGAATCAGAGGCAGGGAATCGGATGTGCGGAATCAGAGATGGGGAATCAGAGGTGGGGAATCAGAGGCGGTGAATCAGACATGGGTAATCAGAGGCAGGGAATCAGAGGCAGGAAATCAGACACGGGGAATCAGAGGCGGGGAATCAGAGCTGGGAAATTAGAGGCAGGGAATCAGAGTTGGGGATTCAGAGGCGGGGAATCAGATATGGGGAAACAGAGGCGGGGAATCAGAGGCGGGCAAATAGAGGCGGGGATCAGATATGGGGAAACAGAGGAGGGGAATCAGAGGCGGGGAAACAGAGGCGGGGAATCAGATATGGGGAATCAGAGGTGGGGAATCAGAGGTTGGGAATCAGAGGCAGGGAATCAGAGGCTGGGAATCAGATGATTGGAATCAGATGCGGGGAATCAGAGGCGGGGAATCAGAGCTGGGGAATCAGAGGTGGGGAATCAAAGTTGGGGAATCAGAGTCGGGGACTTAGATATGGGGAAACAGAGGCGGGGAATCAGAGGTGGGGAACAGAAGGTGGGGAATCAGATATGGGGAATCAGAGATGGGGAATCAGAGGCAGGGAATTAGATGTGCGGAATCAGAGATGGGGAATCAGAGGTGGGGAATCAGAATCAGAAGCAGGGAATCAGAGGCAGGGAATCAGAGTTGGGGATTCAGAGGCGGGGAATCAGATATGGGGAGACAGAGGCGGGGAATCAGAGGCGGGAAAACAGAGGCGGGGAATTAGATATGGGGAATCAGAGGTGGGGAATCAGAGGTGGTGAATCAGAGATGGGGAATCACAGGCGGGGAATCAGAGGCAGGGAATAGAACGCGGGGAATCAGAGGCAGGGAATCAGAGTTGGGGCATCAGAGGTTGGGAATTAGATATGGGGAAACAGAGGCGGGGAATCAGAGGCGGGGAAACAGAGGCGGGGAATCAGATATGGGGAATCAGAGGTGGGGAAACAGAGGCGGGGAATCAGAGGCGAGGAAAAAGAGGCGGGGAATCAGATATGGGGAATCAGAGGTGGGGAATCAGAGGTTGGGAATCAGAGGCAGGGAATCAGAGGCTTGGAATCAGATGCAAGGAATCAGATGCGGGGAATCAGATATGGGGAATCAGAGGCGGGGAATCAGAGGCGGGGAAACAGAGGCGGGGAATCAGATATGGGGAATCAGAGGTGGGGAATCAGGGGCGGGGTATCAGTGGCAGGGAATCAGAGGCGGGAAATCAGAGGCCGGGAATCAGAGGCGGTGAATCAGGGGCGGGGAATCAGAGGCAGGGAATCGGATGTGCGGAATCAGAGATTTGGAATCAGAGGTGGGGAATCAGAATCAGAAGCAGGGAATCAGAGGCCGGGAATTAGAGGCCGGAATCAGATGCCGGGAATAAGAGGCCGGGAATCAGAGGTTGGGAATCAGAGTCCGGGAATCAGAGATGGGGAATCAGAGGCGGGGAATGAGATATGGGGAATCAGAGGCGGGGAATCAGAAGCGGGGAAACAGAGGCGAGGAATCAAATATGGGGATTCAGAGGTGGCGAATCAAAGGCGGTGAATCAGAGGCGGGGAATCAGAGCTGGGGAATCAGAGGCGGGGAATCTGAGTTGGGGAATCAGAGGTGGGGAATCAGAGCTGGGGAATCAGAGTCGGGGAATCAGAGGCAGGGAATCAGATGTGCGGAATCAGAGATGGGGAATCAGAGGTGGGGAATCAGAGCTGGAGAATCAGAGGTGGGGAATCAGAGTTGGGGAATCAGAGGCGGGGACTTAGATATTGGGAAACAGAGGCGGGGAATCAGAGCTGGGGAATCAGAGGCGGGGAATCAGAGTTGGGGAATCAGAGGCGGGGAATCAGATATGGGGAAACAGGGGCGGGGAATCAGAGGCGGGGAAACAGAGGCGAGGAATCAGATATGGGGAATCAGAGGTGTGGAATCAGAGGTTGGGAATCAGAGGCAGGGAATCAGATGCGGGGAAACAGAGGCGGGGAATCAGATATGGGGAATCAGAGGTGGCGAATCAAAGGCGGTGAAACAGAGATGGGGAATCAGGGCAGGGAATCAGAGGCAGGGAATCAAACACGGGGAATCAGAGCTGGGGAATCAGAGGCGGGGAATTAGAGTTGGGAAATCCGAGGAGGGGAATCAGAGGCGGGGAAACAGGCGGGGAATCAGATATGGGGAATCAGAGGTGGGGAATCAGAGGTTGGGAATCAGAGGCAGGGAATCAGAGGCGGGTAATCAGAGGCGGGGAATCAGAGGCAGGGAATCAGATGTGCGGAATCGGAGATGGGGAATCAGAGGCAGGGAATCAGAGGCGGGGAATCAGAGGCGGGGAATCAGAGGCCGGGAATCAGATATGGGGAAACAGAGGAGGGGAATCAGAGGCGGGGAAACAGAGGCGGGGAATCAGATATGGGAAATCAGAGGTGGGGAATCAGAGGTTGGGAATCAGAGGCAGGGAATCAGAGGCTTGGAATCAGATGCAGGGAATCAGATGCGGGGAATCAGAGGCGGGGAATCAGAGCTGGAGAATCAGAGGTGGGGAATCAGAGTTGGGGAATCAGAGGCGGGGAATCAGATATGGGGAATCAGAGGTGGCGAATCAAAGGCGGTGAATCAGAGATGGGGAATCAGAGGCCGGGAATCAAACACGGGGAATCAGAGGCGGGGAATCAGAGCTGTGGAATCAGAGGCGGGGAATCATAGCTGGCGAATCAGAGGCGGGGAATCAGAGGTGGGGAATCAGAGGCGGGGAATCAGATATTGTTAATCAGAGCTGGGGAATCAGAGGCGGGGAAACAGAGGCGGGGAATCAGATATGGGGAATCAGAGGTGGGGAATCAGAGGTTGTGAATCAGAGATGGAGAATCAGAGGCAGGGAATCAGAGGCGGGGAAACAGAGGCGGGGAATCAGATATGGGGAATCAGAGGTGGGGAATCAGAGGCAGGGAATCAGATGTGCGCAATCAGAGATGGGGAATCAGAGGCAGGGAATCAGAATCAGAAGCAGGGAATCAGAGGCCGGGGATCAGAGGCCGGAATCAGATGCCGGGAATAAGAGGCCGGGAATCAGAGGTGGGGAATCAGAGGCGGGGAATGAGATATGGGGAATCAGAGTCGGGGAATCAGAGGTGGGGAAACAGAGGCGGGGAATCAGATATGGGGAATCAGAGGTGGCGAATCAAAGGCGGTGAATCAGAGATGGGGAATCAGAGGCCGGGAATCAGAGGCAGGGAATCAAACACGGGGAATCAGAGGCGGGGAATCAGAGCTGTGGAATCAGAGGCGGGGATTCATAGCTGGCGAATCAGAGGCGGGGAATCAGAGGTGGGGAATCAGAGGCGGGGAATCAGATATTGTTAATCAGAGCTGGGGAATCAGAGGCGGGGAAAGAGAGGCTGGGAATCAGATATGGGGAATCAGAGGTGGGGAATCAGAGGTTGTGAATCAGAGATGGAGAATCAGAGGCGGGGAATCAG
Organism: Narcine bancroftii; assembly: GCF_036971445.1. Classification (NCBI taxonomy): domain Eukaryota; kingdom Metazoa; phylum Chordata; class Chondrichthyes; order Torpediniformes; family Narcinidae; genus Narcine; species Narcine bancroftii. Next base: position 108,955,975 of record NC_091475.1, read on the forward strand.
AGGCCGGTAATCAGACGCGGGGAATCAGAGGCGGGGATTCAGAGCTGGGGATTCAGAGGCGGGGAATCAGAGTTGGGGAATCAAAGGCGGGGAATCAGATATGGGGAATCAGAGGCGGGGAATCAGAGGCGGGGAAACAGTGGCGGGGAATCAGATATGGGGAATCAGAGGTGGGGAATCAGGGGCGGGGTATCAGTGGCAGGGAATCAGAGGCGGGAAATCAGAGGCCGGGAATCAGAGGCGGTGAATCAGAGGCGGGGAATCAGAGGCAGGGTATCGGATGTGCGGAATCAGAGATGGGGAATCAGAGGTGGGGAATCAGAGGCGGTGAATCAGACATGGGTAATCAGAGGCGGGGAATCAGAGACAGGAAATCAGACACGGGGAATCAGAGGCGGGGAATCAGAGCTGGGGAATTAGATGCAGGGAATCAGAGTTGGGGATTCAGAGGCGGGGAATCAGATATGGGGAAACAGTGGCGGGGAATCAGAGGCGGGGAAACAGAGGCGGGGAATCAGATATGGGGAAGAGGTGGGGAATCAGAGCTGGGGAATCAGAGGTGGGGAATCAGAGTTGGGGAATCAGAGGCGGGGACTTAGATATGGGGAAACAGAAGCGCGGGAATCAGAGGCGGGGAAACAGAGGCGGGGAATCAGATATGGGGAATCAGAGGTTGGGAATCAGAGGCAGGGAATCAGAGGCGGGGAAACAGAGGCGGGGAATCAGATATGGGGAATCAGAGGTGGCGAATCAAAGGCGGTGAAACAGAGATGGGGAATCAGGGCAGGGAATCAGAGGCAGGGAATCAAACACGGGGAATCAGAGCTGGGGAATCAGAGGCGGGGAATTAGAGTTGGGAAATCCGAGGAGGGGAATCAGAGGCGGGGAAACAGGCGGGGAATCAGATATGGGGAATCAGAGGTGGGGAATCAGATGTTGGGAATCAGAGGCAGGGAATCAGGGGCGGGTAATCAGAGGCGGGGAATCAGAGGCAGGGAATCAGATGTGCGGAATCGGAGATGGGGAATCAGAGGCAGGGAATCAGAGGCGGGGAATCAGAGGCGGGGAATCAGAGGCCGGGAATCAGATATGGGGAAACAGAGGCGGGGAATCAGAGGCGGGGAAACAGAGGCGGGGAATCAGATATGGGAAATCAGAGGTGGGGAATCAGAGGTTGGGAATCAGAGGCAGGGAATCAGAGGCTTGGAATCAGATGCAGGGAATCAGATGCGGGGAATCAGAGGCGGGGAATCAGAGCTGGAGAATCAGAGGTGGGGAATCAGAGTTGGGGAATCAGAGGCGGGGAATCAGATATGGGGAATCAGAGGTGGCGAATCAAAGGCGGTGAATCAGAGATGGGGAATCAGAGGCCGGGAATCAAACACGGGGAATCAGAGGCGGGGAATCAGAGCTGTGGAATCAGAGGCGGGGAATCATAGCTGGCGAATCAGAGGCGGGGAATCAGAGGTGGGGAATCAGAGGTTGTGAATCAGAGATGGAGAATCAGAGGCAGGGAATCAGAGGCGGGGAAACAGAGGCGGGGAATCAGATATGGGGAATCAGAGGTGGGGAATCAGAGGTTGTGAATCAGAGATGGAGAATCAGAGGCAGGGAATCAGAGGCGGGGAAACAGAGGCGGGGAATCAGATATGGGGAATCAGAGGTGGGGAATCAGAGGCAGGGAATCAGATGTGCGCAATCAGAGATGGGGAATCAGAGGCAGGGAATCAGAATCAGAAGCAGGGAATCAGAGGCCGGGGATCAGAGGCCGGAATCAGATGCCGGGAATAAGAGGCCGGGAATCAGAGGTGGGGAATCAGAGGCGGCGAATGAGATATGGGGAATCAGAGGCGGGGAATCAGAGGTGGGGAAACAGAGGCGGGGAATCAGATATGGGGAATCAGAGGTGGCGAATCAAAGGCGGTGAATCAGAGATGGGGAATCAGAGGCCGGGAATCAGAGGCAGGGAATCAAACACGGGGAAACAGAGGCGGGGAATCAGAGCTGTGGAATCAGAGGCGGGGAATCATAGCTGGCGAATCAGAGGCGGGGAATCAGAGGTGGGGAATCAGAGGCGGGGAATCAGATATTGTTAATCAGAGCTGGGGAATCAGAGGCGGGGAAACAGAGGCGGGGAATCAGATATGGGGAATCAGAGGTGGGGAATCAGAGGTTGTGAATCAGAGATGGAGAATCAGAGGCGGGGAATCAGAGGCCGGTAATCAGACGCGGGGAATCAGAGGCGGGGATTCAGAGCTGGGGAATCAGAGGCGGGGAATCAGAGTTGGGGAATCAGAGGCGGGGAATCAGATATGGGGAATCAGAGGCGGGGAATCAGAGGCGGGGAAACAGAGGCGGGGAATCAGATATGGGGAATCAGAGGTGGGGAATCAGGGGCGGGGTATCAGTGGCAGGGAATCAGAGGCGGGAAATCAGAGGCCGGGAATCAGAGGCGGTGAATCAGAGGCGGGGAATCAGAGGCAGGGTATCGGATGTGCGGAATCAGAGATGGGGAATCAGAGGTGGGGAATCAGAGGCGGTGAATCAGACATGGGTAATCAGAGGCGGGGAATCAGAGGCAGGAAATCAGACAGGGGGAATCAGAGGCGGGGAATCAGAGCTGGGGAATTAGATGCAGGGAATCAGAGTTGGGGATTCAGAGGCGGGGAATCAGATATGGGGAAACAGTGGCGGGGAATCAGAGGCGGGGAAACAGAGGCGGGGAATCAGATATGGGGAATCAGAGGTGGGGAATCAGAGCTGGGGAATCAGAGGTGGGGAATCAGAGTTGGGGAATCAGAGGCGGGGACTTAGATATGGGGAAACAGAAGCGCGGGAATCAGAGGCGGGGAAACAGAGGCGGGGAATCAGATATGGGGAATCAGAGGTGGGGAATCAGAGGCAGGGAATCAGATGTGCGGTATCAGAGATGGGGAATCAGAGGCAGGGAATCAGAATCAGAAGCAGGGAATAAGACGCGGGGAATCTGAGGCGGGGAATCAGAGCTGGGGAATCAGAGGCTGTGAATCAGAGGCGGGGAATCAGAAGCAGGGAATCGGATGTGCGGAATCAGAGATGGGGAATCAGAGGTGGGGAATCAGAGGCGGTGAATCAGACATGGGTAATCAGAGGCGGGGAATCAGAGGCAGGAAATCAGACACGGGGAATCTGAGGCGGGGAATCAGAGGCGGGGAATCAGAGGCAGGGAATGGGATGTGCGGAATCAGAGATGGGGAATCAGAGGTGGGGAATCAGAGGCGGTGAATCAGACATGGGTAATCAGAGGCGGGGAATCAGAGGCAGGAAATCAGACACGGGGAATCAGAGGCGGGGAATCAGAGCTGGGGAATTAGATGCAGGGAATCAGAGTTGGGGATTCAGAGGCGGGGAATCAGATATGGGGAAACTGAGGTGGGGAATCAGAGGTGGGCAAATAGAGGCGGGGAATCAGATATGGGGAAACAGAGGCGGGGAATCAGAGGCGGGGAAACAGAGGCGGGGAATTAGATATGGGGAATCAGAGGTGGGGAATCAGAGGTTGGGAATCACAGGCAGGGAATCAGAGGCTGGGAATCAGATGCAGGGAATCAGATGCGGGGAATCAGAGGCGGGGAATCAGAGCTGGGGAATCAGAGGTGGGGAATCAGAGTTGGGGAATCAGAGGCGGGGACTTAGATATGGGGAAACAGAGGCGGGGAATCAGAGGCGGGGAAACAGAGGCGGGGAATCAGATATGGGGAATCAGAGGTGGGGAATCAGAGGCAGGGAATCAGATGTGCGGAATCAGAGATGGGGAATCAGAGGCAGGGAATCAGAATCAGAAGCAGGGAATAAGACGCGGGGAATCAGAGGCGGGGAATCGGAGCTGGGGAATCAGAGGCAGTGAATCAGAGGCGGGGAATCAGAGGCAGGGAATCGGATGTGCGGAATCAGAGATGGGGAATCAGAGGTGGGGAATCAGAGGCGGTGAATCAGACATGGGTAATCAGAGGCAGGGAATCAGAGGCAGGAAATCAGACACGGGGAATCAGAGGCGGGGAATCAGAGCTGGGAAATTAGAGGCAGGGAATCAGAGTTGGGGATTCAGAGGCGGGGAATCAGATATGGGGAAACAGAGGCGGGGAATCAGAGGCGGGCAAATAGAGGCGGGGATCAGATATGGGGAAACAGAGGAGGGGAATCAGAGGCGGGGAAACAGAGGCGGGGAATCAGATATGGGGAATCAGAGGTGGGGAATCAGAGGTTGGGAATCAGAGGCAGGGAATCAGAGGCTGGGAATCAGATGATTGGAATCAGATGCGGGGAATCAGAGGCGGGGAATCAGAGCTGGGGAATCAGAGGTGGGGAATCAAAGTTGGGGAATCAGAGTCGGGGACTTAGATATGGGGAAACAGAGGCGGGGAATCAGAGGTGGGGAACAGAAGGTGGGGAATCAGATATGGGGAATCAGAGATGGGGAATCAGAGGCAGGGAATTAGATGTGCGGAATCAGATGCGGGGAATCAGAGGTGGGGTATCAGAATCAGAAGCAGGGAATCAGAGGCAGGGAATCAGAGTTGGGGATTCAGAGGCGGGGAATCAGATATGGGGAATCAGAGGTGGGGAATCAGAGGTTGTGAATCAGAGATGGAGAATCAGAGGCGGGGAATCAGAGGCCGGTAATCAGACGCGGGGAATCAGAGGCGGGGATTCAGAGCTGGGGAATCAGAGGCGGGGAATCAGAGTTGGGGAATCAGAGGCGGGGAATCAGATATGGGGAATCAGAGGCGGGGAATCAGAGGCGGGGAAACAGAGGCGGGGAATCAGATATGGGGAATCAGAGGTGGGGAATCAGGGGCGGGGTATCAGTGGCAGGGAATCAGAGGCGGGAAATCAGAGGCCGGGAATCAGAGGCGGTGAATCAGAGGCGGGGAATCAGAGGCAGGGTATCGGATGTGCGGAATCAGAGATGGGGAATCAGAGGTGGGGAATCAGAGGCGGTGAATCAGACATGGGTAATCAGAGGCGGGGAATCAGAGGCAGGAAATCAGACAGGGGGAATCAGAGGCGGGGAATCAGAGCTGGGGAATTAGATGCAGGGAATCAGAGTTGGGGATTCAGAGGCGGGGAATCAGATATGGGGAAACAGTGGCGGGGAATCAGAGGCGGGGAAACAGAGGCGGGGAATCAGATATGGGGAATCAGAGGTGGGGAATCAGAGCTGGGGAATCAGAGGTGGGGAATCAGAGTTGGGGAATCAGAGGCGGGGACTTAGATATGGGGAAACAGAAGCGCGGGAATCAGAGGCGGGGAAACAGAGGCGGGGAATCAGATATGGGGAATCAGAGGTGGGGAATCAGAGGCAGGGAATCAGATGTGCGGTATCAGAGATGGGGAATTAGATGCAGGGAATCAGAGTTGGGGATTCAGAGGCGGGGAATCAGATATGGGGAAACTGAGGTGGGGAATCAGAGGTGGGCAAATAGAGGCGGGGAATCAGATATGGGGAAACAGAGGCGGGGAATCAGAGGTGGGGAAACAGAGGCGGGGAATCAGATATGGGGAATCAGAGGTGGGGAATCAGAGGTTGGGAATCACAGGCAGGGAATCAGAGGCTGGGAATCAGATGCAGGGAATCAGATGCGGGGAATCAGAGGCGGGGAATCAGAGCTGGGGAATCAGAGGTGGGGAATCAGAGTTGGGGAATCAGAGGCGGGGACTTTGATATGGGGAAACAGAGGCGGGGAATCAGAGGCGGGGAAACAGATGTGCGGAATCAGAGATGGGGAATCAGAGGCAGGGAATCAGAATCAGAAGCAGGGAATAAGACGCGGGGAATCAGAGGCGGGGAATCAGAGCTGGGGAATCAGAGGCAGTGTATCAGAGGCGGGGAATCAGAGGCAGGGAATCGGATGTGCGGAATCAGAGATGGGGAATCAGAGGTGGGGAATCAGAGGCGGTGAATCAGACATGGGTAATCAGAGGTGGGGAATCAGAGGCAGGAAATCAGACACGGGGAATCAGAGGCGGGGAATCAGAGCTGGGAACTTAGAGGCAGGGAATCAGAGTTGGGGATTCAGAGGCGGGGAATCAGATATGGGGAAACAGAGGCGGGGAATCAGAGGTGGGCAAATAGAGGCGGGGATCAGATATGGGGAAACAGAGGAGGGGAATCAGAGGCGGGGAAACAGAGGCGGGGAATCAGATATGGGGAATCAGAGGTGGGGAATCAGAGGTTGGGAATCAGAGGCAGGGAATCAGAGGCTGGGAATCAGATGCATGGAATCAGATGCGGGGAATCAGAGGCGGGGAATCAGAGCTGGGGAATCAGAGGTGGGGAATCAAAGTTGGGGAATCAGAGGCGGGGACTTAGATATTGGGAAACAGAGGCGGGGAATCAGAGCTGGGGAATCAGAGGCGGGGAATCAGAAGCGGGGAAACAGAGGCGAGGAATCAAATATGGGGATTCAGAGGTGGCGAATCAAAGGCGGTGAATCAGAGGCGGGGAATCAGAGCTGGGGAATCAGAGGCGGGGAATCAGAGTTGGGGAATCAGAGGCGGGGAATCAGAGCTGGGGAATCAGAGTCGGGGAATCAGAGGCAGGGAATCAGATGTGCGGAATCAGAGATGGGGAATCAGAGGTGGGGAATCAGAGCTGGAGAATCAGAGGTGGGGAATCAGAGTTGGGGAATCAGAGGCGGGGACTTAGATATTGGGAAACAGAGGCGGGGAATCAGAGCTGGGGAATCAGAGGCGGGGAATCAGAGTTGGGGAATCAGAGGCGGGGAATCAGATATGGGGAAACAGGGGCGGGGAATCAGAGGCGGGGAAACAGAGGCGAGGAATCAGATATGGGGAATCAGAGGTGTGGAATGAGAGGTTGGGAATCAGAGGCAGGGAATCAGAGGCGGGGAAACAGAGGCGGGGAAACAGATATGGGGAATAAGAGGTGGCGAATCAAAGGCGGTGAAACAGAGATGGGGAATCAGGGCAGGGAATCAGAGGCAGGGAATCAAACACGGGGAATCAGAGCTGGGGAATCAGAGGCGGGGAATTAGAGTTGGGAAATCCGAGGAGGGGAATCAGAGGCGGGGAAACAGGCGGGGAATCAGATATGGGGAATCAGAGGTGGGGAATCAGATGTTGGGAATCAGAGGCAGGGAATCAGAGGCGGGTAATCAGAGGCGGGGAATCAGAGCCGGGAATCAGATATGGGGAAACAGATGCGGGGAATCAGAGGCGGGGAAACAGATGCGGGGAATCAGATATGGGAAATCAGAGGTGGGGAATCAGAGGTTGGGAATCAGAGGCAGGGAATCAGAGGCTTGGAATCAGACGCAGGGAATCAGATGCGGGGAATCAGAGGCGGGGAATCAGAGCTGGAGAATCAGAGGTGGGGAATCAGAGTTGGGGAATCAGAGGCGGGGAATCAGATATGGGGAATCAGAGGTGGCGAATCAAAGGCGGTGAATCAGAGATGGGGAATCAGAGGCCGGGAATCAAACACGGGGAATCAGAGGCGGGGAATCAGAGCTGTGGAATCAGAGGCGGGGAATCATAGCTGGCGAATCAGAGGCGGGGAATCAGAGCTGGGGAATCAGAGGCGGGGAAACAGAGGCGGGGAATCAGATATGGGGAATCAGAGGTGGGGAATCAGAGGTTGTGAGTCAGAGATGGAGAATCAGAGGCAGGGAATCAGAGGCGGGGAAACAGAGGCGGGGAATCAGATATGGGGAATCAGAGGTGGGGAATCAGAGGCAGGGAATCAGATGTGCGCAATCAGAGATGGGGAATCAGAGGCAGGGAATCAGAATCAGAAGCAGGGAATCAGAGGCCGGGGATCAGAGGCCGGAATCAGATGCCGGGAATAAGAGGCCGGGAATCAGAGGTGGGGAATCAGAGGCGGGGAATGAGATATGGGGAATCAGAGGCGGGGAATCAGAGGTGGGGAAACAGAGGCGGGGAATCAGATATGGGGAATCAGAGGTGGCGAATCAAAGGCGGTGAATCAGAGATGGGGAATCAGAGGCCGGGAATCAGAGGCAGGGAATCAAACACGGGGAATCAGAGGCGGGGAATCAGAGCTGTGGAATCAGAGGCGGGGAATCATAGCTGGCGATTCAGAGGCGGGGAATCAGAGGTGGGGAATCAGAGGCGGGGAATCAGATATTGTTAATCAGAGCTGGGGAATCAGAGGCGGGGAAACAGAGGCGGGGAATCAGATATGGGGAATCAGAGGTGGGGAATCAGAGGTTGTGAATCAGAGATGGAGAATCAGAGGCGGGGAATCTGAGGCCGGTAATCAGACGCGGGGAATCAGAGGCGGGGATTCAGAGCTGGGGAATCAGAGGCGGGGAATCAGAGTTGGGGAATCAGAGGCGGGGAATCAGATATGGGGAATCAGAGGCGGGGAATCAGAGGCGGGGAAACAGAGGCGGGGAATCAGATATGGGGAATCAGAGGTGGGGAATCAGGGGCGGGGTATCAGTGGCAGGGAATCAGAGGCGGGAAATCAGAGGCCGGGAATCAGATGCGGTGAATCAGAGGCGGGGAATCAGAGGCAGGGTATCGGATGTGCGGAATCAGAGATGGGGAATCAGAGGTGGGGAATCATAGACGGTGAATCAGACATGGGTAATCAGAGGCGGGGAATCAGAGGCAGGAAATCAGACAGGGGGAATCAGAGGCGGGGAATCAGAGCTGGGGAATAAGATGCAGGGAATCAGAGTTGGGGATTCAGAGGCGGGGAATCAGATATGGGGAAACAGTGGCGGGGAATCAGAGGCGGGGAAACAGAGGCGGGGAATCAGATATGGGGAATCAGAGGTGGGGAATCAGAGGTGGGGAATCAGAGGTGGGGAATCAGAGTTGGGGAATCAGAGGCGGGGACTTAGATATGGGGAAACAGAAGCACGGGAATCAGAGGCGGGGAAACAGAGGCGGGGAATCAGATATGGGGAATCAGAGGTGGGGAATCAGAGGCAGGGAAACAGATGTGTGGTATCAGAGATGGGGAATCAGAGGCAGGGAATCAGAATCAGAAGCAGGGAATAAGACGCGGGGAATCTGAGGCGGGGAATCAGAGCTGGGGAATCAGAGGCTGTGAATCAGAGGCGGGGAATCAGAAGCAGGGAATCGGATGTGCGGAATCAGAGATGGGGAATCAGAGGTGGGGAATCAGAGGCGGTGAATCAGACATGGGTAATCAGAGGCGGGGAATCAGAGGCAGGAAATCAGACACGGGGAATCTGAGGCGAGGAATCAGAGGCGGGGAATCAGAGGCAGGGAATGGGATGTGCGGAATCAGAGATGGGGAATCAGAGGTGGGGAATCAGAGGCGGTGAATCAGACATGGGTAATCAGAGGCGGGGAATCAGAGGCAGGAAATCAGACACGGGGAATCAGAGGCGGGGAATCAGAGCTGGGGAATTAGATGCAGGGAATCAGAGTTTGGGATTCAGAGGCGGGGAATCAGATATGGGGAAACTGAGGTGGGGAATCAGAGGTGGGCAAATAGAGGCGGGGAATCAGATATGGGGAAACAGAGGCGGGGAATCAGAGGCGGGGAAACAGAGGCGGGGAATTAGATATGGGGAATCAGAGGTGGGGAATCAGAGGTTGGGAATCACAGGCAGGGAATCAGAGGCTGGGAATCAGATGCAGGGAATCAGATGCGGGGAATCAGAGGCGGGGAATCAGAGCTGGGGAATCAGAGGAGGGGAATCAGAGTTGGGGAATCAGAGGCGGGGACTTAGATATGGGGAAACAGAGGCGGGGAATCAGAGGCGGGGAAACAGAGGCGGGGAATCAGATATGGGGAATCAGAGGTGGGGAATCAGAGGCAGGGAATCAGATGTGCGGAATCAGAGATGGGGAATCAGAGGCAGGGAATCAGAATCAGAAGCAGGGAATAAGACGCGGGGAATCAGAGGCGGGGAATCAGAGCTGGGGAATCAGAGGCAGTGAATCAGAGGCGGGGAATCAGAGGCAGGGAATCGGATGTGCGGAATCAGAGATGGGGAATCAGAGGTGGGGAACAGAAGGTGGGGAATCAGATATGGGGAATCAGAGATGGGGAATCAGAGGCAGGGAATTAGATGTGCGGAATCAGAGATGGGGAATCAGAGGTGGGGAATCAGAATCAGAAGCAGGGAATCAGAGGCAGGGAATCAGAGTTGGGGATTCAGAGGCGGGGAATCAGATATGGGGAGACAGAGGCGGGGAATCAGAGGCGGGAAAACAGAGGCGGGGAATTAGATATGGGGAATCAGAGGTGGGGAATCAGAGGTGGTGAATCAGAGATGGGGAATCACAGGCGGGGAATCAGAGGCAGGGAATAGAACGCGGGGAATCAGAGGCAGGGAATCAGAGTTGGGGCATCAGAGGTTGGGAATTAGGTTTTGGGAAACAGAGGCGGGGAATCAGAGGCGGGGAAACAGAGGCGGGGAATCAGATATGGGGAATCAGAGGTGGGGAAACAGAGGCGGGGAATCAGAGGCGGGGAAAAAGAGGCGGGGAATCAGATATGGGGAATCAGAGGTGGGGAATCAGAGGTTGGGAATCAGAGGCAGGGAATCAGAGGCTTGGAATCAGATGCAGGGAATCAGATGCGGGGAATCAGATATGGGGAATCAGAGGCGGGGAATCAGAGGCGGGGAAACAGAGGCGGGGAATCAGATATGGGGAATCAGAGGTGGGGAATCAGGGGCGGGGTATCAGTGGCAGGGAATCAGAGGCGGGAAATCAGAGGCCGGGAATCAGAGGCGGTGAATCAGGGGCGGGGAATCAGAGGCAGGGAATCGGATGTGCGGAATCAGAGATTTGGAATCAGAGGTGGATAATCAGAATCAGAAGCAGGGAATCAGAGGCCGGGAATTAGAGGCCGGAATCAGATGCCGGGAATAAGAGGCCGGGAATCAGAGGTTGGGAATCAGAGTCCGGGAATCAGAGATGGGGAATCAGAGGCGGGGAATGAGATATGGGGAATCAGAGGCGGGGAATCAGAAGCGGGGAAACAGAGGCGAGGAATCAAATATGGGGATTCAGAGGTGGCGAATCAAAGGCGGTGAATCAGAGGCGGGGAATCAGAGCTGGGGAATCAGAGGCGGGGAATCTGAGTTGGGGAATCAGAGGTGGGGAATCAGAGCTGGGGAATCAGAGTCGGGGAATCAGAGGCAGGGAATCAGATGTGCGGAATCAGAGATGGGGAATCAGAGGTGGGGAATCAGAGCTGGAGAATCAGAGGTGGGGAATCAGAGTTGGGGAATCAGAGGCGGGGACTTAGATATTGGGAAACAGAGGCGGGGAATCAGAGCTGGGGAATCAGAGGCGGGGAATCAGAGTTGGGGAATCAGAGGCGGGGAATCAGATATGGGGAAACAGGGGCGGGAAATCAGAGGCGGGGAAACAGAGGCGAGGAATCAGATATGGGGAATCAGAGGTGTGGAATCAGAGGTTGGGAATCAGAGGCAGGGAATCAGATGCGGGGAAACAGAGGCGGGGAATCAGATATGGGGAATCAGAGGTGGCGAATCAAAGGCGGTGAAACAGAGATGGGGAATCAGGGCAGGGAATCAGAGGCAGGGAATCAAACACGGGGAATCAGAGCTGGGGAATCAGAGGCGGGGAATTAGAGTTGGGAAATCCGAGGAGGGGAATCAGAGGCGGGGAAACAGGCGGGGAATCAGATATGGGGAATCAGAGGTGGGGAATCAGAGGTTGGGAATCAGAGGCAGGGAATCAGAGGCGGGTAATCAGAGGCGGGGAATCAGAGGCAGGGAATCAGATGTGCGGAATCGGAGATGGGGAATCAGAGGCAGGGAATCAGAGGCGGGGAATCAGAGGCGGGGAATCAGAGGCCGGGAATCAGATATGGGGAAACAGAGGAGGGGAATCAGAGGCGGGGAAACAGAGGCGGGGAATCAGATATGGGAAATCAGAGGTGGGGAATCAGAGGTTGGGAATCAGAGGCAGGGAATCAGAGGCTTGGAATCAGATGCAGGGAATCAGATGCGGGGAATCAGAGGCGGGGAATCAGAGCTGGAGAATCAGAGGTGGGGAATCAGAGTTGGGGAATCAGAGGCGGGGAATCAGATATGGGGAATCAGAGGTGGCGAATCAAAGGCGGTGAATCAGAGATGGGGAATCAGAGGCCGGGAATCAAACACGGGGAATCAGAGGCGGGGAATCAGAGCTGTGGAATCAGAGGCGGGGAATCATAGCTGGCGAATCAGAGGCGGGGAATCAGAGGTGGGGAATCAGAGGCGGGGAATCAGATATTGTTAATCAGAGCTGGGGAATCAGAGGCGGGGAAACAGAGGCGGGGAATCAGATATGGGGAATCAGAGGTGGGGAATCAGTGGTTGTGAATCAGAGATGGAGAATCAGAGGCAGGGAATCAGAGGCGGGGTATCAGTGGCAGGGAATCAGAGGCGGGAAATCAGAGGCCGGGAATCAGAGGCGGTGAATCAGAGGCGGGGAATCAGAGGCAGGGTATCGGATGTGCGGAATCAGAGATGGGGAATCAGAGGTGGGGAATCAGAGGCGGTGAATCAGACATGGGTAATCAGAGGCGGGGAATCAGAGACAGGAAATCAGACACGGGGAATCAGAGGCGGGGAATCAGAGCTGGGGAATTAGATGCAGGGAATCAGAGTTGGGGATTCAGAGGCGGGGAATCAGATATGGGGAAACAGTGGCGGGGAATCAGAGGCGGGGAAACAGAGGCGGGGAATCAGATATGGGGAAGAGGTGGGGAATCAGAGCTGGGGAATCAGAGGTGGGGAATCAGAGTTGGGGAATCAGAGGCGGGGACTTAGATATGGGGAAACAGAAGCGCGGGAATCAGAGGCGGGGAAACAGAGGCGGGGAATCAGATATGGGCAATCAGAGGTTGGGAATCAGAGGCAGGGAATCAGAGGCGGGGAAACAGAGGCGGGGAATCAGATATGGGGAATCAGAGGTGGCGAATCAAAGGCGGTGAAACAGAGATGGGGAATCAGGGCAGGGAATCAGAGGCAGGGAATCAAACACGGGGAATCAGAGCTGGGGAATCAGAGGCGGGGAATTAGAGTTGGGAAATCCGAGGAGGGGAATCAGAGGCGGGGAAACAGGCGGGGAATCAGATATGGGGAATCAGAGGTGGGGAATCAGATGTTGGGAATCAGAGGCAGGGAATCAGAGGCGGGTAATCAGAGGCGGGGAATCAGAGGCAGGGAATCAGATGTGCGGAATCGGAGATGGGGAATCAGAGGCAGGGAATCAGAGGCGGGGAATCAGAGGCGGGGAATCAGAGGCCGGGAATCAGATATGGGGAAACAGAGGCGGGGAATCAGAGGCGGGGAAACAGAGGCGGGTAATCAGAGGCGGGGAATCAGAGGCAGGGAATCAGATGTGCGGAATCGGAGATGGGGAATCAGATGCGGGGAATCAGAGGCGGGGAATCAGAGCTGGAGAATCAGAGGTGGGGAATCAGAGTTGGGGAATCAGAGGCGGGGAATCAGATATGGGGAATCAGAGGTGGCGAATCAAAGGCGGTGAATCAGAGATGGGGAATCAGAGGCCGGGAATCAAACACGGGGAATCAGAGGCGGGGAATCAGAGCTGTGGAATCAGAGGCGGGGAATCATAGCTGGCGAATCAGAGGCGGGGAATCAGAGGTGGGGAATCAGAGGCGGGGAATCAGATATTGTTAATCAGAGCTGGGGAATCAGAGGCAGGGAATCAGATGTGCGGAATCGGAGATGGGGAATCAGATGCGGGGAATCAGAGGCGGGGAATCAGAGCTGGAGAATCAGAGGTGGGGAATCAGAGTTGGGGAATCAGAGGCGGGGAATCAGATATGGGGAATCAGAGGTGGCGAATCAAAGGCGGTGAATCAGAGATGGGGAATCAGAGGCCGGGAATCAAACACGGGGAATCAGAGGCGGTGAATCAGACATGGGTAATCAGAGGTGGGGAATCAGATGTTGGGAATCAGAGGCAGGGAATCAGAGGCGGGTAATCAGAGGCGGGGAATCAGAGGCAGGGAATCAGATGTGCGGAATCGGAGATGGGGAATCAGATGCGGGGAATCAGAGGCGGGGAATCAGAGCTGGAGAATCAGAGGTGGGGAATCAGAGTTGGGGAAACAGAGGCGGGGAATCAGAGGCGGGGAAACAGAGGCGGGGAATCAAAGGCGGTGAATCAGAGATGGGGAATCAGAGGCCGGGAATCAAACACGGGGAATAAGAGGCTTGGAATCAGATGCAGGGAATCAGATGCGGGGAATCAGAGGCGGGGAATCAGAGCTGGAGAATCAGAGGTGGGGAATCAGAGTTGGGGAATCAGAGGCGGGGAATCAGATATGGGGAATCAGAGGTAGCGAATCAAAGGCGGTGAATCAGAGATGGGGAATCAGAGGCCGGGAATCAAACACGGGGAATCAGAGGCGGGGAATCAGAGCTGTGGAATCAGAGGCGGGGAATCATAGCTGGCGAATCAGAGGCGGGGAATCAGAGGTGGGGAATCAGAGGCGGGGAATCAGATATTGTTAATCAGAGCTGGGGAATCAGAGGCGGGGAAACAGAGGCGGGGAATCAGATATGGGGAATCAGAGGTGGGGAATCAGAGGTTGTGAATCAGAGATGGAGAATCAGAGGCAGGGAATCAGAGGCGGGGAAACAGAGGCGGGGAATCAGATATGGGGAATCAGAGGTGGGGAATCAGAGGCAGGGAATCAGATGTGCGCAATCAGAGATGGGGAATCAGAGGCAGGGAATCAGAATCAGAAGCAGGGAATCAGAGGCCGGGGATCAGAGGCCGGAATCAGATGCCGGGAATAAGAGGCCGGGAATCAGAGGTGGGGAATCAGAGGCGGGGAATGAGATATGGGGAATCAGAGGCGGGGAATCAGAGGTGGGGAAACAGAGGCGGGGAATCAGATATGGGGAATCAGAGGTGGCGAATCAAAGGCGGTGAATCAGAGATGGGGAATCAGAGGCCGGGAATCAGAGGCAGGGAATCAAACGGGGAAACAGAGGCGGGGAATCAGAGCTGTGGAATCAGAGGCGGGGAATCATAGCTGGCGAATCAGAGGCGGGGAATCAGAGGTGGGGAATCAGAGGCGGGGAATCAGATATTGTTAATCAGAGCTGGGGAATCAGAGGCGGGGAAACAGAGGCGGGGAATCAGATATGGGGAATCAGAGGTGGGGAATCAGAGGTTGTGAATCAGAGATGGAGAATCAGAGGCGGGGAATCAGAGGCCGGTAATCAGACGCGGGGAATCAGAGGCGGGGATTCAGAGCTGGGGAATCAGAGGCGGGGAATCAGAGTTGGGGAATCAGAGGCGGGGAATCAGATATGGGGAATCAGAGGCGGGGAATCAGAGGCGGGGAAACAGAGGCGGGGAATCAGATATGGGGAATCAGAGGTGGGGAATCAGGGGCGGGGTATCAGTGGCAGGGAATCAGAGGCGGGAAATCAGAGGCCGGGAATCAGAGGCGGTGAATCAGAGGCGGGGAATCAGAGGCAGGGTATCGGATGTGCGGAATCAGAGATGGGGAATCAGAGGTGGGGAATCAGAGGCGGTGAATCAGACATGGGTAATCAGAGGCGGGGAATCAGAGGCAGGAAATCAGACAGGGGGAATCAGAGGCGGGGAATCAGAGCTGGGGAATTAGATGCAGGGAATCAGAGTTGGGGATTCAGAGGCGGGGAATCAGATATGGGGAAACAGTGGCGGGGAATCAGAGGCGGGGAAACAGAGGCGGGGAATCAGATATGGGGAATCAGAGGTGGGGAATCAGAGCTGGGGAATCAGAGGTGGGGAATCAGAGTTGGGGAATCAGAGGCGGGGACTTAGATATGGGGAAACAGAAGCGCGGGAATCAGAGGCGGGGAAACAGAGGCGGGGAATCAGATATGGGGAATCAGAGGTGGGGAATCAGAGGCAGGGAATCAGATGTGCGGTATCAGAGATGGGGAATCAGAGGCAGGGAATCAGAATCAGAAGCAGGGAATAAGACGCGGGGAATCTGAGGCGGGGAATCAGAGCTGGGGAATCAGAGGCTGTGAATCAGAGGCGGGGAATCAGAAGCAGGGAATCGGATGTGCGGAATCAGAGATGGGGAATCAGAGGTGGGGAATCAGAGGCGGTGAATCAGACATGGGTAATCAGAGGCGGGGAATCAGAGGCAGGAAATCAGACACGGGGAATCTGAGGCGGGGAATCAGAGGCGGGGAATCAGAGGCAGGGAATGGGATGTGCGGAATCAGAGATGGGGAATCAGAGGTGGGGAATCAGAGGCGGTGAATCAGACATGGGTAATCAGAGGCGGGGAATCAGAGGCAGGAAATCAGACACGGGGAATCAGAGGCGGGGAATCAGAGCTGGGGAATTAGATGCAGGGAATCAGAGTTGGGGATTCAGAGGCGGGGAATCAGATATGGGGAAACTGAGGTGGGGAATCAGAGGTGGGCAAATAGAGGCGGGGAATCAGATATGGGGAAACAGAGGCGGGGAATCAGAGGCGGGGAAACAGAGGCGGGGAATTAGATATGGGGAATCAGAGGTGGGGAATCAGAGGTTGGGAATCACAGGCAGGGAATCAGAGGCTGGGAATCAGATGCAGGGAATCAGATGCGGGGAATCAGAGGCGGGGAATCAGAGCTGGGGAATCAGAGGTGGGGAATCAGAGTTGGGGAATCAGAGGCGGGGACTTAGATATGGGGAAACAGAGGCGGGGAATCAGAGGCGGGGAAACAGAGGCGGGGAATCAGATATGGGGAATCAGAGGTGGGGAATCAGAGGCAGGGAATCAGATGTGCGGAATCAGAGATGGGGAATCAGAGGCAGGGAATCAGAATCAGAAGCAGGGAATAAGACGCGGGGAATCAGAGGCGGGGAATCAGAGCTGGGGAATCAGAGGCAGTGAATCAGAGGCGGGGAATCAGAGGCAGGGAATCGGATGTGTGGAATCAGAGATGGGGAATCAGAGGTGGGGAATCAGAGGCGGTGAATCAGACATGGGTAATCAGAGGCAGGGAATCAGAGGCAGGAAATCAGACACGGGGAATCAGAGGCGGGGAATCAGAGCTGGGAAATTAGAGGCAGGGAATCAGAGTTGGGGATTCAGAGGCGGGGAATCAGATATGGGGAAACAGAGGCGGGGAATCAGAGGCGGGCAAATAGAGGCGGGGATCAGATATGGGGAAACAGAGGAGGGGAATCAGAGGCGGGGAAACAGAGGCGGGGAATCAGATATGGGGAATCAGAGGTGGGGAATCAGAGGTTGGGAATCAGAGGCAGGGAATCAGAGGCTGGGAATCAGATGATTGGAATCAGATGCGGGGAATCAGAGGCGGGGAATCAGAGCTGGGGAATCAGAGGTGGGGAATCAAAGTTGGGGAATCAGAGTCGGGGACTTAGATATGGGGAAACAGAGGCGGGGAATCAGAGGTGGGGAACAGAAGGTGGGGAATCAGATATGGGGAATCAGAGATGGGGAATCAGAGGCAGGGAATTAGATGTGCGGAATCAGATGCGGGGAATCAGAGGTGGGGAATCAGAATCAGAAGCAGGGAATCAGAGGCAGGGAATCAGAGTTGGGGATTCAGAGGCGGGGAATCAGATATGGGGAATCAGAGGTGGGGAATCAGAGGTTGTGAATCAGAGATGGAGAATCAGAGGCGGGGAATCAGAGGCCGGTAATCAGACGCGGGGAATCAGAGGCGGGGATTCAGAGCTGGGGAATCAGAGGCGGGGAATCAGAGTTGGGGAATCAGAGGCGGGGAATCAGATATGGGGAATCAGAGGCGGGGAATCAGAGGCGGGGAAACAGAGGCGGGGAATCAGATATGGGGAATCAGAGGTGGGGAATCAGGGGCGGGGTATCAGTGGCAGGGAATCAGAGGCGGGAAATCAGAGGCGGGGAATCAGAGGCAGGGAATCAGAGTTGGGGATTCAGAGGCGGGGAATCAGATATGGGGAAACAGAGGCGGGGAATCAGAGGCGGGCAAATAGAGGCGGGGATCAGATATGGGGAAACAGAGGAGGGGAATCAGAGGCGGGGAAACAGAGGCGGGGAATCAGATATGGGGAATCAGAGGTGGGGAATCAGAGCTGGGGAATCAGAGGTGGGGAATCAGAGTTGGGGAATCAGAGGCGGGGACTTAGATATGGGGAAACAGAAGCGCGGGAATCAGAGGCGGGGAAACAGAGGCGGGGAATCAGATATGGGGAATCAGAGGTGGGGAATCAGAGGCAGGGAATCAGATGTGCGGTATCAGAGATGGGGAATCAGAGGCAGGGAATCAGAATCAGAAGCAGGGAATAAGACGCGGGGAATCTGAGGCGGGGAATCAGAGCTGGGGAATCAGAGGCTGTGAATCAGAGGCGGGGAATCAGAAGCAGGGAATCGGATGTGCGGAATCAGAGATGGGGAATCAGAGGTGGGGAATCAGAGGCGGTGAATCAGACATGGGTAATCAGAGGCGGGGAATCAGAGGCAGGAAATCAGACACGGGGAATCTGAGGCGGGGAATCAGAGGCGGGGAATCAGAGGCAGGGAATGGGATGTGCGGAATCAGAGATGGGGAATCAGAGGTGGGGAATCAGAGGCGGTGAATCAGACATGGGTAATCAGAGGCGGGGAATCAGAGGCAGGAAATCAGACACGGGGAATCAGAGGCGGGGAATCAGAGGCGGGGAAACAGAGGCGGGGAATTAGATATGGGGAATCAGAGGTGGGGAATCAGAGGTTGGGAATCACAGGCAGGGAATCAGAGGCTGGGAATCAGATGCAGGGAATCTGATGCGGGGAATCAGAGGCGGGGAATCAGAGCTGGGGAATCAGAGGTGGGGAATCAGAGTTGGGGAATCAGAGGCGGGGACTTAGATATGGGGAAACAGAGGCGGGGAATCAGAGGCGGGGAAACAGAGGCGGGGAATCAGATATGGGGAATCAGAGGTGGGGAATCAGAGGCAGGGAATCAGATGTGCGGAATCAGAGATGGGGAATCAGAGGCAGGGAATCAGAATCAGAAGCAGGGAATAAGACGCGGGGAATCAGAGGCGGGGAATCAGAGCTGGGGAATCAGAGGCAGTGAATCAGAGGCGGGGAATCAGAGGCAGGGAATCGGATGTGCGGAATCAGAGATGGGGAATCAGAGGTGGGGAATCAGAGGCGGTGAATCAGACATGGGTAATCAGAGGCAGGGAATCAGAGGCAGGAAATCAGACACGGGGAATCAGAGGCGGGGAATCAGAGCTGGGAAATTAGAGGCAGGGAATCAGAGTTGGGGATTCAGAGGCGGGGAATCAGATATGGGGAAACAGAGGCGGGGAATCAGAGGCGGGCAAATAGAGGCGGGGATCAGATATGGGGAAACAGAGGAGGGGAATCAGAGGCGGGGAAACAGAGGCGGGGAATCAGATATGGGGAATCAGAGGTGGGGAATCAGAGGTTGGGAATCAGAGGCAGGGAATCAGAGGCTGGGAATCAGATGATTGGAATCAGATGCGGGGAATCAGAGGCGGGGAATCAGAGCTGGGGAATCAGAGGTAGGGAATCAAAGTTGGGGAATCAGAGTCGGGGACTTAGATATGGGGAAACAGAGGCGGGGAATCAGAGGTGGGGAACAGAAGGTGGGGAATCAGATATGGGGAATCAGAGATGGGGAATCAGAGGCAGGGAATTAGATGTGCGGAATCAGATGCGGGGAATCAGAGGTGGGGAATCAGAATCAGAAGCAGGGAATCAGAGGCAGGGAATCAGAGTTGGGGATTCAGAGGCGGGGAATCAGATATGGGGAGACAGAGGCGGGGAATCAGAGGCGGGAAAACAGAGGCGGGGAATTAGATATGGGGAATCAGAGGTGGGGAATCAGAGGTGGTGAATCAGAGATGGGGAATCACAGGCGGGGAATCAGAGGCAGGGAATAGAACGCGGGGAATCAGAGGCAGGGAATCAGAGTTGGGGCATCAGAGGTTGGGAATTAGATATGGGGAAACAGAGGCGGGGAATCAGAGGCGGGGAAACAGAGGCGGGGAATCAGATATTGGGAATCAGAGGTGGGGAAACAGAGGCGGGGAATCAGAGGCGGGGAAACAGAGGCGGGGAATCAGATATGGGGAATCAGAGGTGGGGAATAGGAGGTTGGGAATCAGAGGCAGGGAATCAGAGGCTTGGAATCAGATGCAGGGAATCAGATGCGGGGAATCAGATATGGGGAATCAGAGGCGGGGAATCAGAGGCGGGGAAACAGAGGCGGGGAATCAGATATGGGGAATCAGAGGTGGGGAATCAGGGGCGGGGTATCAGTGGCAGGGCATCAGAGGCGGGAAATCAGAGGCCGGGAATCAGAGGCGGTGAATCAGGGGCGGGGAATCAGAGGCAGGGAATCGGATGTGCGGAATCAGAGATTTGGAATCAGAGGTGGGGAATCAGAATCAGAAGCAGGGAATCAGAGGCCGGGAATTAGAGGCCGGAATCAGATGCCGGGAATAAGAGGCCGGGAATCAGAGGTTGGGAATCAGAGTCCGGGAATCAGAGATGGGGAATCAGAGGCGGGGAATGAGATATGGGGAATCAGAGGCGGGGAATCAGAAGCGGGGAAACAGAGGCGAGGAATCAAATATGGGGATTCAGAGGTGGCGAATCAAAGGCGGTGAATCAGAGGCTGGGAATCAGAGCTGGGGAATCAGAGGCGGGGAATCAGAGTTGGGGAATCAGAGGCGGGGAATCAGAGCTGGGGAATCAGAGTCGGGGAATCAGAGTCAGGGAATCAGATGTGCGGAATCAGAGATGGGGAATCAGAGGTGGGGAATCAGAGCTGGAGAATCAGAGGTGGGGAATCAGAGTTGGGGAATCAGAGGCGGGGACTTAGATATTGGGAAACAGAGGCGGGGAATCAGAGCTGGGGAATCAGAGGCGGGGAATCAGAGTTGGGGAATCAGAGGCGGGGAATCAGATATGGGGAAACAGGGGCGGGGAATCAGAGGCGGGGAAACAGAGGCGAGGAATCAGATATGGGGAATCAGAGGTGTGGAATCAGAGGTTGGGAATCAGAGGCAGGGAATCAGAGGCGGGGAAACAGAGGCGGGGAATCAGATATGGGGAATCAGAGGTGGCGAATCAAAGGCGGTGAAACAGAGATGGGGAATCAGGGCAGGGAATCAGAGGCAGGGAATCAAACACGGGGAATCAGAGCTGGGGAATCAGAGGCGGGGAATTAGAGTTGGGAAATCCGAGGAGGGGAATCAGAGGCGGGGAAACAGGCGGGGAATCAGATATGGGGAATCAGAGGTGGGGAATCAGATGTTGGGAATCAGAGGCAGGGAATCAGAGGCGGGTAATCAGAGGCGGGGAATCAGAGGCAGGGAATCAGATGTGCGGAATCGGAGATGGGGAATCAGAGGCAGGGAATCAGAGGCGGGGAATCAGAGGCGGGGAATCAGAGGCCGGGAATCAGATATGGGGAAACAGAGGCGGGGAATCAGAGGCGGGGAAACAGAGGCGGGGAATCAGATATGGGAAATCAGAGGTGGGGAATCAGAGGTTGGGAATCAGAGGCAGGGAATCAGAGGCTTGGAATCAGATGCAGGGAATCAGATGCGGGGAATCAGAGGCGGGGAATCAGAGCTGGAGAATCAGAGGTGGGGAATCAGAGTTGGGGAATCAGAGGCGGGGAATCAGATATGGGGAATCAGAGGTGGCGAATCAAAGGCGGTGAATCAGAGATGGGGAATCAGAGGCCGGGAATCAAACACGGGGAATCAGAGGCGGGGAATCAGAGCTGTGGAATCAGAGGCGGGGAATCATAGCTGGCGAATCAGAGGCGGGGAATCAGAGGTGGGGAATCAGAGGCGGGGAATCAGATATTGTTAATCAGAGCTGGGGAATCAGAGGCGGGGAAACAGAGGCGGGGAATCAGATATGGGGAATCAGAGGTGGGGAATCAGAGGTTGTGAATCAGAGATGGAGAATCAGAGGCAGGGAATCAGAGGCGGGGAAACAGAGGCGGGGAATCAGATATGGGGAATCAGAGGTGGGGAATCAGAGGCAGGGAATCAGATGTGCGCAATCAGAGATGGGGAATCAGAGGCAGGGAATCAGAATCAGAAGCAGGGAATCAAAGGCTGGGGATCAGAGGCCGGAATCAGATGCCGGGAATAAGAGGCCGGGAATCAGAGGTGGGGAATCAGAGGCGGGGAATGAGATATGGGGAATCAGAGGCGGGGAATCAGAGGTGGGGAAACAGAGGCGGGGAATCAGATATGGGGAATCAGAGGTGGCGAATCAAAGGCGGAGAATCAGAGATGGGGAATCAGAGGCCGGGAATCAGAGGCAGGGAATCAAACACGGGGAATCAGAGGCGGGGAATCAGAGCTGTGGAATCAGAGGCGGGGAATCATAGCTGGCGAATCAGAGGCGGGGAATCAGAGGTGGGGAATCAGAGGCGGGGAATCAGATATTGTTAATCAGAGCTGGGGAATCAGAGGCGGGGAAAGAGAGGCGGGGAATCAGATATGGGGAATCAGAGGTGGGGAATCAGAGGTTGTGAATCAGAGATGGAGAATCAGAGGCGGGGAATCAGAGGCCGGTAATCAGACGCGGGGAATCAGAGGCGGGGATTCAGAGCTGGGGAATCAGAGGCGGGGAATCAGAGTTGGGGAATCAGAGGCGGGGAATCAGATATGGGGAATCAGAGGCGGGGAATCAGAGGCGGGGAAACAGAGGCGTGGAATCAGATATGGGGAATCAGAAGTAGGGAATCAGGGGCGGGGTATCAGTGGCAGGGTATCGGATGTGCGGAATCAGAGATGGGGAATCAGAGGTGGGGAATCAGAGGCGGTGAATCAGACATGGGTAATCAGAGGCGGGGAATCAGAGGCAGGAAATCAGACACGGGGAATCAGAGGCGGGGAATCAGAGCTGGGGAATTAGATGCAGGGAATCAGAGTTGGGGATTCAGAGGCGGGGAATCAGATATGGGGAAACAGTGGCGGGGAATCAGAGGCGGGGAAACAGAGGCGGGGAATCAGATATGGGGAATCAGAGGTGGGGAATCAGAGCTGGGGAATCAGAGGTGGGGAATCAGAGTTGGGGAATCAGAGGCGGGGACTTAGATATGGGGAAACAGAAGCGCGGGAATCAGAGGCGGGGAAACAGAGGCGGGGAATCAGATATGGGGAATCAGAGGTGGGGAATCAGAGGCAGGGAATCGGATGTGCGGTATCAGAGATGGGGAATCAGAGGCAGGGAATCAGAATCAGAAGCAGGGAATAAGACGCGGGGAATCTGAGGCGGGGAATCAGAGCTGGGGAATCAGAGGCTGTGAATCAGAGGCGGGGAATCAGAAGCAGGGAATCGGATGTGCGGAATCAGAGATGGGGAATCAGAGGTGGGGAATCAGAGGCGGTGAATCAGACATGGGTAATCAGAGGCGGGGAATCAGAGGCAGGAAATCAGACACGGGGAATCTGAGGCGGGGAATCAGAGGCGGGGAATCAGAGGCAGGGAATGGGATGTGCGGAATCAGAGATGGGGAATCAGAGGTGGGGAATCAGAGGCGGTGAATCAGACATGGGTAATCAGAGGCGGGGAATCAGAGGCAGGAAATCAGACACGGGGAATCAGAGGCGGGGAATCAGAGCTGGGGAATTAGATGCAGGGAATCAGAGTTGGGGATTCAGAGGCGGGGAATCAGATATGGGGAAACTGAGGTGGGGAATCAGAGGTGGGCAAATAGAGGCGGGGAATCAGATATGGGGAAACAGAGGCGGGGAATCAGTGGCGGGGAAACAGAGGCGGGGAATTAGATATGGGGAATCCGAGGTGGGGAATCAGAGGTTGGGAATCACAGGCAGGGAATCAGAGGCTGGGAATCAGATGCAGGGAATCAGATGCGGGGAATCAGAGGCGGGGAATCAGAGCTGGGGAATCAGAGGTGGGGAATCAGAGTTGGGGAATCAGAGGCGGGGACTTAGATATGGGGAAACAGAGGCGGGGAATCAGATATGGGGAATCAGAGGTGGGGAATCAGAGGCAGGGAATCAGATGTGCGGAATCAGAGATGGGGAATCAGAGGCAGGGAATCAGAATCAGAAGCAGGGAATAAGACGCGGGGAATCAGAGGCGGGGAATCAGAGCTGGGGAATCAGAGGCAGTGAATCAGAGGCGGGGAATCAGAGGCAGGGAATCGGATGTGCGGAATCAGAGATGGGGAATCAGAGGTGGGGAATCAGAGGCGGTGAATCAGACATGGGTAATCAGAGGCAGGGAATCAGAGGCAGGAAATCAGACACGGGGAATCAGAGGCGGGGAATCAGAGCTGGGAAATTAGAGGCAGGGAATCAGAGTTGGGGATTCAGAGGCGGGGAATCAGATATGGGGAAACAGAGGCGGGGAATCAGAGGCGGGCAAATAGAGGCGGGGATCAGATATGGGGAAACAGAGGAGGGGAATCAGAGGCGGGGAAACAGAGGCGGGGAATCAGATATGGGGAATCAGAGGTGGGGAATCAGAGGTTGGGAATCAGAGGCAGGGAATCAGAGGCTGGGAATCAGATGATTGGAATCAGATGCGGGGAATCAGAGGCGGGGAATCAGAGCTGGGGAATCAGAGGTGGGGAATCAGAGGTTGGGAATCAGAGGCAGGGAATCAGAGGCTGGGAATCAGATGATTGGAATCAGATGCGGGGAATCAGAGGCGGGGAATCAGAGCTGGGGAATCAGAGGTGGGGAATCAAAGTTGGGGAATCAGAGTCGGGGACTTAGATATGGGGAAACAGAGGCGGGGAATCAGAGGTGGGGAACAGAAGGCGGGGAATCAGATATAGGGAATCAGAGATGGGGAATCAGAGGCAGGGAATTAGATGTGCGGAATCAGAGATGGGGAATCAGAGGTGGGGAATCAGAATCAGAAGCAGGGAATCAGAGGCAGGGAATCAGAGTTGGGGATTCAGAGGCGGGGAATCAGATATGGGGAGACAGAGGCGGGGAATCAGAGGCGGGAAAACAGAGGCGGGGAATTAGATATGGGGAATCAGAGGTGGGGAATCAGAGGTGGTGAATCAGAGATGGGGAATCACAGGCGGGGAATCAGAGGCAGGGAATAGAACGCGGGGAATCAGAGGCAGGGAATCAGAGTTGGGGCATCAGAGGTTGGGAAATAGATATGGGGAAACAGAGGCGGGGAATCAGAGGCGGGGAAACAGAGGCGGGGATTCAGATATGGGGAATCAGAGGTGGGGAATCAGAGGTTGGGAATCAGAGGCAGGGAATCAGAGGCTTGGAATCAGATGCAGGGAATCAGATGCGGGGAATCAGAGGCGGGGAATCAGAGCTGGGGAATCAGAGGCGGGGAATCAGAGTTGGGGAATCAGTGGCGGGGAATCAGATATGGGGAATCAGAGGCGGGGAATCAGAGGCGGGGAAACAGAGGCCGGGAATCAGATATCGGGAATCAGAGGTGGAGAATCAGGGGCGGGGTATCAGTGGCAGGGAATCAGAGGCGGGAAATCAGAGGCCGGGAATCAGAGGCGGTGAATCAGGGGCGGGGAATCAGAGGCAGGGAATCGGATGTGCGGAATCAGAGATGGGGAATCAGAGGTGGGGAATCAGAATCAGAAGCAGGGAATCAGAGGCCGGGAATTAGAGGCCGGAATCAGATGCCGGGAATAAGAGGCCGGGAATCAGAGGTTGGGAATCAGAGTCCGGGAATCAGAGATGGGGAATCAGAGGCGGGGAATGAGATATGGGGAATCAGAGGCGGGGAATCAGAGGCGGGGAAACAGAGGCGAGGAATCAAATATGGGGATTCAGAGGTGGCGAATCAAAGGCGGTGAAACAGAGGCGGGGAATCAGAGCTGGGGAATCAGAGGCGGGGAATCAGAGTTGGGGAATCAGAGGCGGGGAATCAGAGCTGGGGAATCAGAGTCGGGGAATCAGAGGCAGGGAATCAGATGTGCGGAATCAGAGATAGGGAATCAGAGGTGGGGAATCAGAGCTTGAGAATCAGAGGTGGGGAATCAGAGTTGGGGAATCAGAGGCGGGGACTTAGATATTGGGAAACAGAGGCGGGGAATCAGAGGCGGGGAAACAGAGGCGGGGAATCAGATATGGGGAATCAGAGGTGGGGAATCAGAGGCAGGGAATCAGATGTGCGCAATCAGAGATGGGGAATCAGAGGCAGGGAATCAGAATCAGAAGCAGGGAATCAGAGGCCGGAATCAGATGCCGGGAATAAGAGGCCGGGAATCAGAGGTGGGGAATCAGAGTCCGGGAATCAGGGATGGGGATTCAGAGGCGGGGAATGAGATATGGGGAATCAGAGGCGGGGAATCAGAGGCGGGGAAACAGAGGCGGGGAATCAGATATGGGGAATCAGAGGTGGCGAATCAAAGGAGGTGAATCAGAGATGGGGAATCAGAGGCCGGGAATAAGAGGCAGGGAATCAAACACGGGGAATCAGAGGCGGGGAATCAGAGCTGGGGAATCAGAGGCGGGGAATCATAGCTGGCGAATCAGAGGCCGGGAATCAGAGGTGGGGAATCAGAGGCGGGGAATCAGATATTGTTAATCAGAGGTGGGGAATCAGAGGCGGGGAAACAGAGGCGGGGAATCAGATCTGGGGAATCAGAGGTGGGGAATCAGATGTTGTGAATCAGAGATGGAGAATCAGAGGCGGGGAATCAGAGGCCGGTAATCAGACGCGGGGAATCAGAGGCGGGGATTCAGAGCTGGGGTATCAGAGGCCGGGAATCAGAGTTGGGGAATCAGAGGCGGGGAATCAGATATGGGGAATCAGAGGCAGGGGAATCAGAGGCGGGGAAACAGAGGCGGGGAATCAGATATGGGGAATCAGAGGTGGGGAATCAGAGGTTGGGAATCACAGGCAGGGAATCAGAGGCTGGGAATCAGATGCAGGGAATCAGATGCGGGGAATCAGAGGCCGGGAATCAGAGGCAGGGAATCGGATGTGCGGAATCAGAGATGGGGAATCAGAGGTGGGGAATCAGAGGCGGTGAATCAGACATGGGTAATCAGAGGCGGGGAATCAGAGGCAGGAAATCAGACACGGGGAATCAGAGGCGGGGAATCAGAGCTGGGGAATTAGATGCAGGGAATCAGAGTTGGGGATTCAGAGGCGGGGAATCAGATATGGGGAAACAGTGGCGGGGAATCAGAGGCGGGGAAACAGTGGCGGGGAATCAGATATGGGGAATCAGAGGTGGGGAATCAGAGGTTGGGAATCACAGGCAGGGAATCAGAGGCTGGGAATCAGATGCAGGGAATCAGATGCGGGGAATCAGAGGCGGGGAATCAGAGCTGGGGAATCAGAGGTGGGGAATCAGAGTTGGGGAATCAGAGGCGGGGACTTAGATATGGGGAAACAGAGGCGGGGAATCAGAGGCGGAGAAACAGAGGCGGGGAATCAGATATGGGGAATCAGAGGTGGGGAATCAGGGGCGGGGTATCAGTGGCAGGGCATCAGAGGCGGGAAATCAGAGGCCGGGAATCAGAGGCGGTGAATCAGGGGCGGGGAATCAGAGGCAGGGAATCGGATGTGCGGAATCAGAGATTTGGAATCAGAGGTGGGGAATCAGAATCAGAAGCAGGGAATCAGAGGCCGGGAATTAGAGGCCGGAATCAGATGCCGGGAATAAGAGGCCGGGAATCAGAGGTTGGGAATCAGAGTCCGGGAATCAGAGATGGGGAATCAGAGGCGGGGAATGAGATATGGGGTATCAGAGGCGGGGAATCAGAAGCGGGGAAACAGAGGCGAGGAATCAAATATGGGGATTCAGAGGTGGCGAATCAAAGGCGGTGAATCAGAGGCGGGGAATCAGAGCTGGGGAATCAGAGGCGGGGAATCAGAGTTGGGGAATCAGAGGCGGGGAATCAGAGCTGGGGAATCAGAGTCGGGGAATCAGAGTCAGGGAATCAGATGTGCGGAATCAGAGATGGGGAATCAGAGGTGGGGAATCAGAGCTGGAGAATCAGAGGTGGGGAATCAGAGTTGGGGAATCAGAGGCGGGGACTTAGATATTGGGAAACAGAGGCGGGGAATCAGAGCTGGGGAATCAGAGGCGGGGAATCAGAGTTGGGGAATCAGAGGCGGGGAATCAGATATGGGGAAACAGGGGCGGGGAATCAGAGGCGGGGAAACAGAGGCGAGGAATCAGATATGGGGAATCAGAGGTGTGGAATCAGAGGTTGGGAATCAGAGGCAGGGAATCAGAGGCGGGGAAACAGAGGCGGGGAATCAGATATGGGGAATCAGAGGTGGCGAATCAAAGGCGGTGAAACAGAGATGGGGAATCAGGGCAGGGAATCAGAGGCAGGGAATCAAACACGGGGAATCAGAGCTGGAGAATCAGAGGCGGGGAATTAGAGTTGGGAAATCCGAGGAGGGGAATCAGAGGCGGGGAAACAGGCGGGGAATCAGATATGGGGAATCAGAGGTGGGGAATCAGATGTTGGGAATCAGAGGCAGGGAATCAGAGGCGGGTAATCAGAGGCGGGGAATCAGAGGCAGGGAATCAGATGTGCGGAATCGGAGATGGGGAATCAGAGGCAGGGAATCAGAGGCGGGGAATCAGAGGCGGGGAATCAGAGGCCGGGAATCAGATATGGGGAAACAGAGGCGGGGAATCAGAGGCGGGGAAACAGAGGCGGGGAATCAGATATGGGAAATCAGAGGTGGGGAATCAGAGGTTGGGAATCAGAGGCAGGGAATCAGAGGCTTGGAATCAGATGCAGGGAATCAAATGCGGGGAATCAGAGGCGTGGAATCAGAGCTGGAGAATCAGAGGTGGGGAATCAGAGTTGGGGAATCAGAGGCGGGGAATCAGATATGGGGAATCAGAGGTGGCGAATCAAAGGCGGTGAATCAGAGATGGGGAATCAGAGGCCGGGAATCAAACACGGGGAATCAGAGGCGGGGAATCAGAGCTGTGGAATCAGAGGCGGGGAATCATAGCTGGCGAATCAGAGGCGGGGAATCAGAGGTGGGGAATCAGAGGCGTGGAATCAGATATTGTTAATCAGAGCTGGGGAATCAGAGGCGGGGAAACAGAGGCGGGGAATCAGATATGGGGAATCAGAGGTGGGGAATCAGAGGTTGTGAATCAGAGATGGAGAATCAGAGGCAGGGAATCAGAGGCG
This sequence comes from Narcine bancroftii, assembly GCF_036971445.1. Classification (NCBI taxonomy): domain Eukaryota; kingdom Metazoa; phylum Chordata; class Chondrichthyes; order Torpediniformes; family Narcinidae; genus Narcine; species Narcine bancroftii. Next base: position 108,985,105 of record NC_091475.1, read on the forward strand.
GGGAAACAGAGGCGGGGAATCAGATATGGGGAATCAGAGGTGGGGAATCAGAGGCAGGGAATCAGATGTGCGCAATCAGAGATGGGGAATCAGAGGCAGGGAATCAGAATCAGAAGCAGGGAATCAAAGGCTGGGGATCAGAGGCCGGAATCAGATGCCGGGAATAAGAGGCCGGGAATCAGAGGTGGGGAATCAGAGGCGGGGAATGAGATATGGGGAATCAGAGGCGGGGAATCAGAGGTGGGGAAACAGAGGCGGGGAATCAGATATGGGGAATCAGAGGTGGCGAATCAAAGGCGGAGAATCCGAGATGGGGAATCAGAGGCCGGGAATCAGAGGCAGGGAATCAAACACGGGGAATCAGAGGCGGGGAATCAGAGCTGTGGAATCAGAGGCGGGGAATCATAGCTGGCGAATCAGAGGCGGGGAATCAGAGGTGGGGAATCAGAGGCGGGGAATCAGATATTGCTAATCAGAGCTGGGGAATCAGAGGCGGGGAAAGAGAGGCGGGGAATCAGATATGGGGAATCAGAGGTGGGGAATCAGAGGTTGTGAATCAGAGATGGAGAATCAGAGGCGGGGAATCAGAGGCCGGTAATCAGACGCGGGGAATCAGAGGCGGGGATTCAGAGCTGGGGAATCAGAGGCGGGGAATCAGAGTTGGGGAATCAGAGGCGGGGAATCAGATATGGGGAATCAGAGGCGGGGAATCAGAGGCGCGGAAACAGAGGTGGGGAATCAGATATGGGGAATCAGAAGTAGGGAATCAGGGGCGGGGTATCAGTGGCAGGGTATCGGATGTGCGGAATCAGAGATGGGGAATCAGAGGTGGGGAATCAGAGGCGGTGAATCAGACATGGGTAATCAGAGGCGGGGAATCAGAGGCAGGAAATCAGACACGGGGAATCAGAGGCGGGGAATCAGAGCTGGGGAATTAGATGCAGGGAATCAGAGTTGGGGATTCAGAGGCGGGGAATCAGATATGGGGAAACAGTGGCGGGGAATCAGAGGCGGGGAAACAGAGGCGGGGAATCAGATATGGGGAATCAGAGGTGGGGAATCAGAGCTGGGGAATCAGAGGTGGGGAATCAGAGTTGGGGAATCAGAGGCAGGGACTTAGATATGGGGAAACAGAAGCGCGGGAATCAGAGGCGGGGAAACAGAGGCGGGGAATCAGATATGGGGAATCAGAGGTGGGGAATCAGAGGCAGGGAATCAGATGTGCGGTATCAGAGATGGGGAATCAGAGGCAGGGAATCAGAATCAGAAGCAGGGAATAAGACGCGGGGAATCTGAGGCGGGGAATCAGAGCTGGGGAATCAGAGGCTGTGAATCAGAGGCGGGGAATCAGAAGCAGGGAATCGGATGTGCGGAATCAGAGATGGGGAATCAGAGGTGGGGAATCAGAGGCGGTGAATCAGACATGGGTAATCAGAGGCGGGGAATCAGAGGCAGGAAATCAGACACGGGGAATCTGAGGCGGGGAATCAGAGGCGGGGAATCAGAGGCAGGGAATGGGATGTGCGGAATCAGAGATGGGGAATCAGAGGTGGGGAATCAGAGGCGGTGAATCAGACATGGGTAATCAGAGGCGGGGAATCAGAGGCAGGAAATCAGACACGGGGAATCAGAGGCGGGGAATCAGAGCTGGGGAATTAGATGCAGGGAATCAGAGTTGGGGATTCAGAGGCGGGGAATCAGATATGGGGAAACTGAGGTGGGGAATCAGAGGTGGGCAAATAGAGGCGGGGAATCAGATATGGGGAAACAGAGGCGGGGAATCAGAGGCGGGGAAACAGAGGCGGGGAATTAGATATGGGGAATCCGAGGTGGGGAATCAGAGGTTGGGAATCACAGGCAGGGAATCAGAGGCTGGGAATCAGATGCAGGGCATCAGATGCGGGGAATCAGAGGCGGGGAATCAGAGCTGGGGAATCAGAGGTGGGGAATCAGAGTTGGGGAATCAGAGGCGGGGACTTAGATATGGGGAAACAGAGGCGGGGAATCAGAGGCGGGGAAACAGAGGCGGGGAATCAGATATGGGGAATCAGAGGTGGGGAATCAGAGGCAGGGAATCAGATGTGCGGAATCAGAGATGGGGAATCAGAGGCAGGGAATCAGAATCAGAAGCAGGGAATAAGACGCGGGGAATCAGAGGCGGGGAATCAGAGCTGGGGAATGAGAGGCAGTGAATCAGAGGCGGGGAATCAGAGGCAGGGAATCGGATGTGCGGAATCAGAGATGGGGAATCAGAGGTGGGGAATCAGAGGCGGTGAATCAGACATGGGTAATCAGAGGCAGGGACTCAGAGGCAGGAAATCAGACACGGGGAATCAGAGGCGGGGAATCAGAGCTGGGAAATTAGAGGCAGGGAATCAGAGTTGGGGATTCAGAGGCGGGGAATCAGATATGGGGAAACAGAGGCGGGGAATCAGAGGCGGGCAAATAGAGGCGCGGATCAGATATGGGGAAACAGAGGAGGGGAATCAGAGGCGGGGAAACAGAGGCGGGGAATCAGATATGGGGAATCAGAGGTGGGGAATCAGAGGTTGGGAATCAGAGGCAGGGAATCAGAGGCTGGGAATCAGATGATTGGAATCAGATGCGGGGAATCAGAGGCGGGGAATCAGAGCTGGGGAATCAGAGGTGGGGAATCAAAGTTGGGGAATCAGAGTCGGGGACTTAGATATGGGGAAACAGAGGCGGGGAATCAGAGGTGGGGAACAGAAGGCGGGGAATCAGATATAGGGAATCAGAGATGGGGAATCAGAGGCAGGGAATTAGATGTGCGGAATCAGAGATGGGGAATCAGAGGTGGGGAATCAGAATCAGAAGCAGGGAATCAGAGGCAGGGAATCAGAGTTGGGGATTCAGAGGCGGGGAATCAGATATGGGGAGACAGAGGCGGGGAATCAGAGGCGGGAAAACAGAGGCGGGGAATTAGATATGGGGAATCAGAGGTGGGGAATCAGAGGTGGTGAATCAGAGATGGGGAATCACAGGCGGGGAATCAGAGGCAGGGAATAGAACGCGGGGAATCAGAGGCAGGGAATCAGAGTTGGGGCATCAGAGGTTGGGAATTAGATATGGGGAAACAGAGGCGGGGAATCAGAGGCGGGGAAACAGAGGCGGGGATTCAGATATGGGGAATCAGAGGTGGGGAATCAGAGGTTGGGAATCAGAGGCAGGGAATCAGAGGCTTGGAATCAGATGCAGGGAATCAGATGCGGGGAATCAGAGGCGGGGAATCAGAGCTGGGGAATCAGAGGCGGGGAATCAGAGTTGGGGAATCAGTGGCGGGGAATCAGATATGGGGAATCAGAGGCGGGGAATCAGAGGCGGGGAAACAGAGGCCGGGAATCAGATATCGGGAATCAGAGGTGGAGAATCAGGGGCGGGGTATCAGTGGCAGGGAATCAGAGGCCGGGAATCAGAGGTTGGGAATCAGAGTCCGGGAATCAGAGATGGGGAATCAGAGGCGGGGAATGAGATATGGGGAATCAGAGGCGGGGAATCAGAGGCGGGGAAACAGAGGCGAGGAATCAAATATGGGGATTCAGAGGTGGCGAATCAAAGGCGGTGAAACAGAGGCGGGGAATCAGAGCTGGGGAATCAGAGGCGGGGAATCAGAGTTGGGGAATCAGAGGCGGGGAATCAGAGCTGGGGAATCAGAGTCGGGGAATCAGAGGCAGGGAATCAGATGTGCGGAATCAGAGATAGGGAATCAGATGTGGGGAATCAGAGCTTGAGAATCAGAGGTGGGGAATCAGAGTTGGGGAATCAGAGGCGGGGACTTAGATATTGGGAAACAGAGGCGGGGAATCAGAGGCGGGGAAACAGAGGCGGGGAATCAGATATGGGGAATCAGAGGTGGGGAATCAGAGGCAGGGAATCAGATGTGCGCAATCAGAGATGGGGAATCAGAGGCAGGGAATCAGAATCAGAAGCAGGGAATCAGAGGCCGGAATCAGATGCCGGGAATAAGAGGCCGGGAATCAGAGGTGGGGAATCAGAGTCCGGGAATCAGAGATGGGGATTCAGAGGCGGGTAATGAGATATGGGGAATCAGAGGCGGGGAATCAGAGGCGGGGAAACAGAGGCGGGGAATCAGATATGGGGAATCAAAGGTGGCGAATCAAAGGAGGTGAATCAGAGATGGGGAATCAGAGGCCGGGAATAAGAGGCAGGGAATCAAACACGGGGAATCAGAGGCGGGGAATCAGAGCTGGGGAATCAGAGGCGGGGAATCATAGCTGGCGAATCAGAGGCCGGGAATCAGAGGTGGGGAATCAGAGGCGGGGAATCAGATATTGTTAATCAGAGGTGGGGAATCAGAGGCGGGGAAACAGAGGCGGGGAATCAGATATGGGGAATCAGAGGTGGGGAATCAGATGTTGTGAATCAGAGATGGAGAATCAGAGGCGTGGAATCAGAGGCCGGTAATCAGACGCGGGGAATCAGAGGCGGGGATTCAGAGCTGGGGAATCAGAGGCGGGGAATCTGAGTTGGGGAATCAGAGGCGGGGAATCAGATATGGGGAATCAGAGGCAGGGGAATCAGAGGCGGGGAAACAGAGGCGGGGAATCAGATATGGGGAATCAGAGGTGGGGAATCAGAGGTTGGGAATCACAGGCAGGGAATCAGAGGCTGGGAATCAGATGCAGGGAATCAGATGCGGGGAATCAGAGGCCGGGAATCAGAGGCAGGGAATCGGATGTGCGGAATCAGAGATGGGGAATCAGAGGTGGGGAATCAGAGGCGGTGAATCAGACATGGGTAATCAGAGGCGGGGAATCAGAGGCAGGAAATCAGACACGGGGAATCAGAGGCGGGGAATCAGAGCTGGGGAATTAGATGCAGGGAATCAGAGTTGGGGATTCAGAGGCGGGGAATCAGATATGGGGAAACAGTGGCGGGGAATCAGAGGCGGGGAAACAGTGGCGGGGAATCAGATATGGGGAATCAGAGGTGGGGAATCAGAGGTTGGGAATCACAGGCAGGGAATCAGAGGCTGGGAATCAGATGCAGGGAATCAGATGCGGGGAATCAGAGGCGGGGAATCAGAGCTGGGGAATCAGAGGTGGGGAATCAGAGTTGGGGAATCAGAGGCGGGGACTTAGATATGGGGAAACAGAGGCGGGGAATCAGAGGCGGAGAAACAGAGGCGGGGAATCAGATATGGGGAATCAGAGGTGGGGAATCAGAGGCAGGGAATCAGAGGCAGGGAATCAGAATCAGAAGCAGGGAATAAGACGCAGGGAATCAGAGGCGGGGAATCAGAGCTGGGGAATCAGAGGCAGTGAATCAGAGGCGGGGAATCAGAGGCAGGGAATCGGATGTGCCGAATCAGAGATGGGGAATCATAGGTGGGGAATCAGAGGCGGTGAATCAGACATGGGTAATCAGAGGCGGGGAATCAGAGGCAGGAAATCAGACACGGGGAATCAGAGGCGGGGAATCAGAGCTGGGAAATTAGAGGCAGGGAATCAGAGTTGGGGATTCAGAGGCGGGGAATCAGATATGGGGAAACAGAGGCGGGGAATCAGAGGCGGGCAAATAGAGGCGGGGATCAGATATGGGGAAACAGAGGAGGGGAATCAGAGGCGGGGAAACAGAGGCGGGGAATCAGATATGGGGAATCAGAGGTGGGGAATCAGAGGTTGGGAATCAGAGGCAGGGAATCAGAGGCTGGGAATCAGATGCATGGAATCAGATGCGGGGAATCAGAGGCGGGGAATCAGAGCTGGGGAATCAGAGGTGGGGAATCAAAGTTGGGGAATCAGAGTCGGGGACTTAGATATGTGGAAACAGAGGCGGGGAATCAGAGGTGGGGAACAGAAGGCGGGGAATCAGATATGTGGAATCAGAGATGGGGAATCAGGCAGGGAATTAGATGTGCGGAATCAGAGATGGGGAATCAGAGGTGGGGAATCAGAATCAGAAGCAGGGAATCAGAGGCAGGGAATCAGAGTTGGGGATTCAGAGGCGGGGAATCAGATATGGGGAAACAGAGGTGGGGAATCAGAGGCGGGAAAACAGAGGCGTGGAATTAGATATGGGGAATCAGAGGTGGGGAATCAGAGGTGGTGAATCAGAGATGGGGAATCACATGCGGGGAATCAGAGGCAGGGAATAGAACGCGGGGAATCAGAGGCAGGGAATCAGAGTTGGGGCATCAGAGGTAGGGAATTAGATATGGGGAAACAGAGGCGGGGAATCAGAGGCGGGGAAACAGAGGCGGGGAATCAGATATGGGGAATCAGAGGTGGGGAATCAGAGGTTGGGAATCAGAGGCAGGGAATCAGAGGCTTGGAATCAGATGCAGGGAATCAGATGCGGGGAATCAGAGGCGGGGAATCAGAGCTGGGGAATCAGAGGCGGGGAATCAGAGTTGGGGAATCAGAGGCGGGGAATCAGATATGGGGAATCAGAGGCGGGGAATCAGAGGCGGGGAATCAGAGGGGGGGAATCAGATATGGGGAATCGGAGGTGGGGAATCAGGGGCGGGGTATCAGTGGCAGGGAATCAGAGGCGGGAAATCAGAGGCCGGGAATCAGAGGCGGTGAATCAGGGGCGGGGAATCAGAGGCAGGGAATCGGATGTGCGGAATCAGAGATGGGGAATCAGAGGTGGGGAATCAGAATCAGAAGCAGGGAATCAGAGGCCGGGAATTAGAGGCCGGAATCAGATGCCGGGAATAAGAGGCCGGGAATCAGAGGTTGGGAATCAGAGTCCGGGAATCAGAGATGGGGAATCAGAGGTGGGGAATGAGATATGGGGATTCAGAGGCAGGGAATCAGAGGCGGGGAAACAGAGGCGAGGAATCAGATATGGGGATTCAGAGGTGGCGAATCTTAGGCGGTGAATCAGAGGCGGGGAATCAGAGCTGGGGAATCAGAGGCGGGGAATCAGAGTTGGGGAATCAGAGGCGGGGAATCAGAGCTGGGGAATCAGAGTCGGGGAATCAGAGGCAGGGAATCACATGTGCGGAATCAGAGATGGGGAATCAGAGGTGGGGAATCAGAGGCGGTGAATCAGAGATGGGGAATCAGAGGCGGTGAATCAGAGGCAGGAAATCAGACACGGGGATTCAGAGGCTGGGAATCAGACGGGGGGAATCAAAGGCGGGGAATCAGAGCTGGGGAATCAGAGGCAGGGAATCAGAGTTGGGGATTCAGAGGCGGGGATTCAGTTATGGGGAAACAGAGGCTGGGAATCAGAGGCGGGAAAACAGAGGCGGGGAATTAGATATGGGGAATCAGAGGTGGGGAATCAGAGGTGGTGAATCAGAGATGGGGAATCACAGGCGGGGAATCAGAGGCAGGGAATAGAACGCGGGGAATCAGAGGCAGGGAATCAGAGTTGGGGCATCAGAGGTTGGGAATTAGATATGGGGAAACAGAGGCGGGGAATCAGAGGTGGGGAAACAGAGGCGGGGAATCAGATATGGGGAATCAGAGGTGGGGAATCAGAATCAGAAGCGGGGAATCAGAGGTGGGGAAACAGAGGCGGGGAATCAGATATAGGGAATCAGATGTGCGGAATCAGAGATGGGGAATCAGAGGCAGGGAATCAGAATCAGAAGCGGGGAATCAGAGGCCGGGAATCAGAGGCCGGGAATCAGATGCTGGGAATAAGAGGCCGGGAATCAGAGGTGGGGAATCAGAGTCCGGGAATCAGAGATGGGGATTCAGAGGCGGGGAATGAGATATGGAGAATCAGAGGCGGGGAATCAGAGGCGTGGAAACGGAGGTTGGGAATCAGATATGGGGAATCAGAGGTGGCGAATCAAAGGCGGTGAATCAGAGATGGGGAATCAGAGGCGGGGAATCAGAGGCAGGGAATCAAACACAGGGAATGAGAGGCGGGGAATCAGAGCTGGGGAATCAGAGGCGGGGAATCAGAGTTGGGGAATCAGAGGCGGGGAATCAGATATGGGGAAACAGGGGCCGGGAATCAGAGGCGGGGAAACAGAGGAGGGGAATCAGGTATGGGGAATCAGAGGTGTGGAATCAGAGGTTTGGAATCAGAGGCAGGGAATCAGAGGCGGGGAATCAGAGATGGGGATTCAGAGGCGGAGAATGAGATATGGAGAATCAGAGGCGGGGAATCAGAGGCGGGGAAACAGAGGTGGGGAATCAGATATGGGGAATCAGAGGTGGCGAATCAAAGGCGGTGAATCAGAGATGGGGAATCAGAGGCGGGCAATCAGAGGCAGGGAATCAAACACGGGGAATCAGAGGCGGGGAATCAGAGCTGGGGAATCAGAGGCGGGGAATCAGAGTTGAATCAGAGGCGGGGAATCAGATATGGGGAAACAGGGGCGGGGAATCAGAGGCGGGGAAACAGAGGCGAGGAATCAGATATGGGGAATCAGAGGTGTGGAATCAGAGGTTGGGAATCAGATATGGGGAATCAGAGGTGGCGAATCAAAGGCGGTGAAACAGAGATGGGGAATCAGGGCAGGGAATCAGAGGCAGGGAATCAAACACGGGGAAATCAGAGCTGGGGAATCAGAGGCGGGGAATTAGAGTTGGGGAATCAGAGGAGGGGAGTCAGAGGCTGGGAAACAGGCGGGGAATCAGATATGGGGAATCAGAGGTGGGGAATCAGATGTTGGGAATCAGAGGCAGGGAATCAGAGGCGGGGAATGAGAGGCGGGGAATCAGAGGCAGGGAATCAGATGTGCGGAATCGGAGATGGGGAATCAGAGGCAGGGAATCAGAGGCGGGGAATCAGAGGCGGGGAATCAGAGGCCGGGAATCAAATATGGGGAAACAGAGGCGGGGAATCAGAGGCGGGGAAACAGAGGCGGGGAATCAGATATGGGAAATCAGAGGTGGGGAATCAGAGGTTGGGAATCAGAGGCAGGGAATCAGAGGCTTGGAATCAGATGCAGCGAATCAGATGCGGGGAATCAGAGGCGGGGAATCAGAGCTGGAGAATCAGAGGTGGGGAATCAGAGTTGGGGAATCAGAGGCGGGGACTTAGATATTGGGAAACAGAGGCGGGGAATCAGAGGCGGGGAAACAGAGGCGGGGAATCAGATATGGGGAATCAGAGGTGGGGAATCAGAGGCAGGGAATCAGATGTGCGCAATCAGAGATGGGGAATCAGAGGCAGGGAATCAGAAGCAGAAGCAGGGAATCAGAGGCCGGGGATCAGAGGCCGGAATCAGATGCCGGGAATAAGAGGCCGGGAATCAGAGGTGGGGAATCAGAGTCCGGGAATCAGTGATGGGGATTCAGAGGCGGGGAATGAGATATGGGGAATCAGAGGCGGGGAATCAGAGGCGGGGAAACAGAGGCGGGGAATCAGATATGGGGAATCAGAGGTGGCGAATCAAAGGCGGTGAATCAGATATGGGGAATCAGAGGCCGGGAATCAGAGGCAGGGAATCAAACACGGGGAATCAGAGGCGGGGAATCAGAGCTGGGGAATCAGAGGCGGGGAATCATAGCTGGCGAATCAGAGGCGGGGAATCAGAGGTGGGGAATCAGAGGCGGGGAATCAGATATTGTTAATCAGAGCTGGGGAATCAGAGGCGGGGAAACAGAGGCGGGGAATCAGATATGGGGAATCAGAGGTGGGGAATCAGAGGTTGTGAATCAGAGATGGAGAATCAGAGGCAGGGAATCAGAGGCCGGTAATCAGACGCGGGGAATCAGAGGCGGGGATTCAGAGCTGGGGAATCAGATGCGGGGAATCGGAGTTGGGGAATCAGAGGCGGGGAATCTGATATGGGGAATCAGAGGCGGGGAATCAGAGGCGGGGAATCAGAGGCGGGGAATCAGATATGGGGAATCAGAGGTGGGGAATCAAGGGCGGGGTATCAGTGGCAGGGAATCAGAGGCGGGAAATCAGAGGCCGGGAATCAGAGGCGGTGAATCAGTGGCGGGGAATCAGAGGCAGGGATCGGATGTGCGGAATCAGAGATGGGGAATCAGAGGTGGGGAATCAGAGGCGGTGAATCAGACATGGGTAATCAGAGGCGGGGAATCAGAGGCAGGAAATCAGACACGGGGATTCAGAGGCGGGGAATCAGAGCTGGGGAATTAGATGCAGGGAATCAGAGTTGGGGATTCAGAGGCGGGGAATCAGATATGGGGAATCAGAGGTGGGGAATCAGAGCTGGGGAATCAGAGGTGGGGAATCAGAGTTGGGGAATCAGAGGTGGGGACTTAGATATGGGGAAACAGATGCGGGGAATCAGAGGCGGGGAAACAGAGGCGGGGAATCAGATATGGGGAATCAGAGGTGGGGAATCAGAGGCAGGGAATCAGAATCAGAAGCAGGGAATAAGACGCGGGGAATCTGAGGCGGGGAATCGGAGCTGGGGAATCAGAGGCTGTGAATCAGAGGCGGGGAATCAGAAGCAGGGAATCGGATGTGCGGAATCAGAGATGGGGAATCAGAGGTGGGGAATCAGAGGCGGTGAATCAGACATGGGTAATCAGAGGCGGGGAATCAGAGGCAGGAAATCAGACACGGGGAATCAGAGGCGGGGAATCAGAGGCGGGGAATCAGAGGCAGGGAATGGGATGTGCGGAATCAGAGATGGGGAATCAGAGGTGGGGAATCAGAGGCGGTGAATCAGACATGGGTAATCAGAGGCGGGGAATCAGAGGCAGGAAATCAGACACGGGGAATCAGAGGCGGGGAATCAGAGCTGGGGAATTAGATGCAGGGAATCAGAGTTGGGGATTCAGAGGCGGGGAATCAGATATGGGGAAACTGAGGTGGGGAATCAGAGGTTGGCAAATAGAGGCGGGGAATCAGATATGGGGAAACAGAGGCTGGGAATCAGAGGTGGGGAAACAGAGGCGGGGAATCAGATATGGGGAATCAGAGGTGGGGAATCAGAGGTTGGGAATCACAGGCAGGGAATCAGAGGCTGGGAATCAGATGCAGGGAATCAGATGCGGGGAATCAGAGGCGGGGAATCAGAGCTGGGGAATCAGAGGTGGGGAATCAGAGTTGGGGAATCAGAGGCGGGGACTTAGATATGGGGAAACAGAGGCGGGGAATCAGAGGCGGGGAAACAGAGGCGGGGAATCAGATATGGGGAATCAGAGGTGGGGAATCAGAGGCAGGGAATCAGATGTGCGGAATCAGAGATGTGGAATCAGAGGTTGGGAATCAGAGGCGGTGAATCAGACATGGGTAATCAGAGGCGGGGAATCAGAGGCAGGAAATCAGACACGGGGAATCTGAGGCGGGGAATCAGAGACGGGGAATCAGAGGCAGGGAATGGGATGTGCGGAATCAGAGATGGGGAATCAGAGGTGGGGAATCAGAGGCGGTGAATCAGACATGGGTAATCAGAGGCGGGGAATCAGAGGCAGGAAATCAGACACGGGGAATCAGAGGCGGGGAATCAGAGCTGGGGAATTAGATGCAGGGAATCAGAGTTGGGGATTCAGAGGCGGGGAATCAGATATGGGGAAACTGAGGTGGGGAATCAGAGGTGGGCAAATAGAGGCGGGGAATCAGATATGGGGAAACAGAGGCGGGGAATCAGAGGCGGGGAAACAGAGGCGGGGAATCAGATATGGGGAATCAGAGTTGGGGAATCAGAGGTTGGGAATCACAGGCAGGGAATCAGAGGCTGGGAATCAGATGCAGGGAATCAGATGCGGGGAATCAGAGGCGGGGAATCAGAGCTGGGGAATCAGAGGTGGGGAATCAGAGTTGGGGAATCAGAGGCGGGGACTTAGATATGGGGAAACAGAGGCGGGGAATCAGAGGCGGGGAAACAGAGGCGGGGAATCAGATATGGGGAATCAGAGGTGGGGAATCAGAGGCAGGGAATCAGATGTGCGGAATCAGAGATGGGGAATCAGAGGCAGGGAATCATAATCAGAAGCAGGGAATAAGACGCGGGGAATCAGAGGCGGGGAATCAGAGCTGGGGAATCAGAGGCAGTGAATCAGAGGCGGGGAATCAGAGGCAGGGAATCGGATGTGCGGAATCAGAGATGGGGAATCAGAGGTGGGGAATCAGAGACGGTGAATCAGACATGGGTAATCAGAGGCGGGGAATCAGAGGCAGGAAATCAGACACGGGGAATCAGAGGCTGGGAATTAGAGCTGGGAAATTAGAGGCAGGGAATCAGAGTTGGGGATTCAGAGGTGGGGAATCAGATATGGGGAAACAGAGGCGGGGAATCAGAGGCGGGCAAATAGAGGCGGGGAACAGATATGGGGAAACAGAAGAGGGGAATCAGAGGCGGGTAAACAGAGGCGGGGAATCAGATATGGGGAATCAGAGGTGGGGAATCAGAGGTTGGGAATCAGAGGCAGGGAATCAGAGGCTGGGAATCAGATGCATGGAATCAGATGCGGGGAATCTGAGGCGGGGAATCAGAGCTGGGGAATCAGAGGTGGGGAATCAAAGTTGGGGAATCAGAGTCGGGGACTTAGATATGGGGAAACAGAGGCGGGGAATCAGAGGTGGGGAACAGAAGGCGGGGAATCAGATATGGGGAATCAGAGATGGGGAATCAGAGGCAGGGAATTAGATGTGCGGAATCAGAGATGGGGAATCAGAGGTGGGGAATCAGAATCAGAAGCAGGGAATCAGAGGCAGGGAATCAGAGTTGGGGATTCAGAGGCGGGGAATCAGATATGGGGAAACAGAGGCGGGGAATCAGAGGCGGGAAAACAGAGGCGGGGAATTAGATATGGGGAATCAGTGGTGGGGAATCAGTGGTGGTGAATCAGAGATGGGGAATCACAGGCGGGGAATCAGAGGCAGGGAATAGAACGCGGGGAATCAGAGGCAGGGAATCGGAGTTGGGGCATCAGAGGTTGGGAATTAGATATGGGGAAACAGAGGCGGGGAATCAGAGGCGGGGAAACAGAGGCGGGGAATCAGATATGGGGAATCAGAGTTGGGGAATCAGAGGTTGGGAATCAGAGGCAGGGAATCAGAGGCTTGGAATCAGATGCAGGGAATCAGATGCGGGGAATCAGAGGCGGGGAATCAGAGCTGGGGAATCAGAGGCGGGGAATCAGAGTTGGGGAATTAGAGGCGGGGAATCAGATATGGGGAATTAGAGGCGGGGAATCAGAGGCGGGGAAACAGAGGCGGGGAATCAGATATGGGGAATCAGAGGTGGGGAATCAGGGGCGGGGTATCAGTGGCAGGGAATCAGAGGCGGGAAATCAGAGGCCGGGAATCAGAGGCGGTGAATCAGGGGCGGGGAATCAGAGGCAGGGAATCAGAGGCTTGGAATCAGATGCAGCGAATCAGATGCGTGGAATCAGAGGCGGGGAATCAGAGCTGGGGAATCAGAGGCGGGGAATCAGAGTTGGGGAATCAGAGGCGGGGACTTAGATATTGGGAAACAGAGGCGGGGAATCAGAGGCGGGGAAACAGAGGCGGGGAATCAGATATGGGGAATCAGAGGTGGGGAATCAGAGGCAGGGAATCAGATGTGCGCAATCAGAGATGGGGAATCAGAGGCAGGGAATAAGAAGCAGAAGCAGGGAATCAGAGGCCGGGGATCAGAGGCCGGAATCAGATGCCGGGAATAAGAGGCCGGGAATCAGAGGTGGGGAATCAGAGTCCGGGAATCAGAGATGGGGATTCAGAGGCGGGGAATGAGATATGGGGAATCAGAGGCGGGGAATCAGAGGCGGGGAAACAGAGGCGGGGAATCAGATATGGGGAATCAGAGGTGGCGAATCAAAGGCGGTGAATCAGATATGGGGAATCAGAGGCCGGGAATCAGAGGCAGGGAATCAAACACGGGGAATCAGAGGCGGGGAATCAGAGCTGGGGAATCAGAGGCGGGGAATCATAGCTGGCGAATCAGAGGCGGGGAATCAGAGGTGGGGAATCAGAGGCGGGGAATCAGATATTGTTAATCAGAGCTGGGGAATCAGAGGCGGGGAAACAGAGGCGGGGAATCAGATATGGGGAATCAGAGGTGGGGAATCAGAGGTTGTGAATCAGAGATGGAGAATCAGAGGCAGGGAATCAGAGGCCGGTAATCAGACGCGGGGAATCAGAGGCGGGGATTCAGAGCTGGGGAATCAGATGCGGGGAATCAGAGTTGGGGAATCAGAGGCGGGGAATCTGATATGGGGAATCAGAGGCGGGGAATCAGAGGCGGGGAAACAGAGGCGGGGAATCAGATATGGGGAATCAGAGGTGGGGAATCAAGGGCGGGGTATCAGTGGCAGGGAATCAGAGGCGGGGAAACAGAGGCGGGGAATCAGATATGGGGAATCAGAGGTGGGGAATCAGAGGCAGGGAATCAGATGTGCGGAATCAGAGATGTGGAATCAGAGGTTGGGAATCAGAGGCGGTGAATCAGACATGGGTAATCAGAGGCGGGGAATCAGAGGCAGGAAATCAGACACGGGGAATCTGAGGCGGGGAATCAGAGACGGGGAATCAGAGGCAGGGAATGGGATGTGCGGAATCAGAGATGGGGAATCAGAGGTGGGGAATCAGAGGCGGTGAATCAGACATGGGTAATCAGAGGCGGGGAATCAGAGGCAGGAAATCAGACACGGGGAATCAGAGGCGGGGAATCAGAGCTGGGGAATTAGATGCAGGGAATCAGAGTTGGGGATTCAGAGGCGGGGAATCAGATATGGGGAAACTGAGGTGGGGAATCAGAGGTGGGCAAATAGAGGCGGGGAATCAGATATGGGGAAACAGAGGCGGGGAATCAGAGGCGGGGAAACAGAGGCGGGGAATCAGATATGGGGAATCAGAGTTGGGGAATCAGAGGTTGGGAATCACAGGCAGGGAATCAGAGGCTGGGAATCAGATGCAGGGAATCAGATGCGGGGAATCAGAGGCGGGGAATCAGAGCTGGGGAATCAGAGGTGGGGAATCAGAGTTGGGGAATCAGAGGCGGGGACTTAGATATGGGGAAACAGAGGCGGGGAATCAGAGGCGGGGAAACAGAGGCGGGGAATCAGATATGGGGAATCAGAGGTGGGGAATCAGAGGCAGGGAATCAGATGTGCGGAATCAGAGATGGGGAATCAGAGGCAGGGAATCATAATCAGAAGCAGGGAATAAGACGCGGGGAATCAGAGGCGGGGAATCAGAGCTGGGGAATCAGAGGCAGTGAATCAGAGGCGGGGAATCAGAGGCAGGGAATCGGATGTGCGGAATCAGAGATGGGGAATCAGAGGTGGGGAATCAGAGACGGTGAATCAGACATGGGTAATCAGAGGCGGGGAATCAGAGGCAGGAAATCAGACACGGGGAATCAGAGGCTGGGAATTAGAGCTGGGAAATTAGAGGCAGGGAATCAGAGTTGGGGATTCAGAGGCGGGGAATCAGATATGGGGAAACAGAGGCGGGGAATCAGAGGCGGGCAAATAGAGGCGGGGAACAGATATGGGGAAACAGAAGAGGGGAATCAGAGGCGGGTAAACAGAGGCGGGGAATCAGATATGGGGAATCAGAGGTGGGGAATCAGAGGTTGGGAATCAGAGGCAGGGAATCAGAGGCTGGGAATCAGATGCATGGAATCAGATGCGGGGAATCTGAGGCGGGGAATCAGAGCTGGGGAATCAGAGGTGGGGAATCAAAGTTGGGGAATCAGAGTCGGGGACTTAGATATGGGGAAACAGAGGCGGGGAATCAGAGGTGGGGAACAGAAGGCGGGGAATCAGATATGGGGAATCAGAGATGGGGAATCAGAGGCAGGGAATTAGATGTGCGGAATCAGAGATGGGGAATCAGAGGTGGGGAATCAGAATCAGAAGCAGGGAATCAGAGGCAGGGAATCAGAGTTGGGGATTCAGAGGCGGGGAATCAGATATGGGGAAACAGAGGCGGGGAATCAGAGGCGGGAAAACAGAGGCGGGGAATTAGATATGGGGAATCAGTGGTGGGGAATCAGTGGTGGTGAATCAGAGATGGGGAATCACAGGCGGGGAATCAGAGGCAGGGAATAGAACGCGGGGAATCAGAGGCAGGGAATCGGAGTTGGGGCATCAGAGGTTGGGAATTAGATATGGGGAAACAGAGGCGGGGAATCAGAGGCGGGGAAACAGAGGCGGGGAATCAGATATGGGGAATCAGAGTTGGGGAATCAGAGGTTGGGAATCAGAGGCAGGGAATCAGAGGCTTGGAATCAGATGCAGGGAATCAGATGCGGGGAATCAGAGGCGGGGAATCAGAGCTGGGGAATCAGAGGCGGGGAATCAGAGTTGGGGAATTAGAGGCGGGGAATCAGATATGGGGAATCAGAGGCGGGGAATCAGAGGCGGGGAAACAGAGGCGGGGAATCAGATATGGGGAATCAGAGGTGGGGAATCAGGGGCGGGGTATCAGTGGCAGGGAATCAGAGGCGGGAAATCAGAGGCCGGGAATCAGAGGCGGTGAATCAGGGGCGGGGAATCAGAGGCAGGGAATCAGAGGCTTGGAATCAGATGCAGCGAATCAGATGCGTGGAATCAGAGGCGGGGAATCAGAGCTGGGGAATCAGAGGCGGGGAATCAGAGTTGGGGAATCAGAGGCGGGGACTTAGATATTGGGAAACAGAGGCGGGGAATCAGAGGCGGGGAAACAGAGGCGGGGAATCAGATATGGGGAATCAGAGGTGGGGAATCAGAGGCAGGGAATCAGATGTGCGCAATCAGAGATGGGGAATCAGAGGCGGGGAATAAGAAGCAGAAGCAGGGAATCAGAGGCCGGGTATCAGAGGCCGGAATCAGATGCCGGGAATAAGAGGCCGGGAATCAGAGGTGGGGAATCAGAGTCCGGGAATCAGAGATGGGGATTCAGAGGCGGGGAATGAGATATGGGGAATCAGAGGCGGGGAATCAGAGGCGGGGAAACAGAGGCGGGGAATCAGATATGGGGAATCAGAGGTGGCGAATCAAAGGCGGTGAATCAGATATGGGGAATCAGAGGCCGGGAATCAGAGGCAGGGAATCAAACACGGGGAATCAGAGGCGGGGAATCAGAGCTGGGGAATCAGAGGCGGGGAATCATAGCTGGCGAATCAGAGGCGGGGAATCAGAGGTGGGGAATCAGAGGCGGGGAATCAGATATTGTTAATCAGAGCTGGGGAATCAGAGGCGGGGAAACAGAGGCGGGGAATCAGATATGGGGAATCAGAGGTGGGGAATCAGAGGTTGTGAATCAGAGATGGAGAATCAGAGGCAGGGAATCAGAGGCCGGTAATCAGACGCGGGGAATCAGAGGCGGGGATTCAGAGCTGGGGAATCAGATGCGGGGAATCAGAGTTGGGGAATCAGAGGCGGGGAATCTGATATGGGGAATCAGAGGCGGGGAACCAGAGGCGGGGAAACAGAGGCGGGGAATCAGATATGGGGAATCAGAGGTGGGGAATCAAGGGCGGGGTATCAGTGGCAGGGAATCAGAGGCGGGAAATCAGAGGCCGGGAATCAGAGGCGGTGAGTCAGTGGCGGGGAATCAGAGGCAGGGAATCGGATGTGCGGAATCAGAGATGGGGAATCAGAGGTGGGGAATCAGAGGCGGTGAATCAGACATGGGTAATCAGAGGCGGGGAATCAGAGGCAGGAAATCAGACACGGGGAATCAGAGGCGGGGAATCAGAGCTGGGGAATTAGATGCAGGGAATCAGAGTTGGGGATTCAGAGGCGGGGAATCAGATATGGGGAAACTGAGGTGGGGAATCAGAGGTTGGCAAATAGAGGCGGGGAATCAGATATGGGGAAACAGAGGCTGGGAATCAGAGGTGGGGAAACAGAGGCGGGGAATCAGATATGGGGAATCAGAGGTGGGGAATCAGAGGTTGGGAATCACAGGCAGGGAATCAGAGGCTGGGAATCAGATGCAGGGAATCAGATGCGGGGAATCAGAGGCGGGGAATCAGAGCTGGGGAATCAGAGGTGGGGAATCAGAGTTGGGGAATCAGAGGCGGGGACTTAGATATGGGGAAACAGAGGCGGGGAATCAGAGGCGGGGAAACAGAGGCGGGGAATCAGATATGGGGAATCAGAGGTGGGGAATCAGAGGCAGGGAATCAGATGTGCGGAATCAGAGATGTGGAATCAGAGGTTGGGAATCAGAGGCGGTGAATCAGACATGGGTAATCAGAGGCGGGGAATCAGAGGCAGGAAATCAGACACGGGGAATCTGAGGCGGGGAATCAGAGACGGGGAATCAGAGGCAGGGAATGGGATGTGCGGAATCAGAGATGGGGAATCAGAGGTGGGGAATCAGAGGCGGTGAATCAGACATGGGTAATCAGAGGCGGGGAATCAGAGGCAGGAAATCAGACACGGGGAATCAGAGGCGGGGAATCAGAGCTGGGGAATTAGATGCAGGGAATCAGAGTTGGGGATTCAGAGGCGGGGAATCAGATATGGGGAAACTGAGGTGGGGAATCAGAGGTGGGCAAATAGAGGCGGGGAATCAGATATGGGGAAACAGAGGCGGGGAATCAGAGGCGGGGAAACAGAGGCGGGGAATCAGATATGGGGAATCAGAGTTGGGGAATCAGAGGTTGGGAATCACAGGCAGGGAATCAGAGGCTGGGAATCAGATGCAGGGAATCAGATGCGGGGAATCAGAGGCGGGGAATCAGAGCTGGGGAATCAGAGGTGGGGAATCAGAGTTGGGGAATCAGAGGCGGGGACTTAGATATGGGGAAACAGAGGCGGGGAATCAGAGGCGGGGAAACAGAGGCGGGGAATCAGATATGGGGAATCAGAGGTGGGGAATCAGAGGCAGGGAATCAGATGTGCGGAATCAGAGATGGGGAATCAGAGGCAGGGAATCATAATCAGAAGCAGGGAATAAGACGCGGGGAATCAGAGGCGGGGAATCAGAGCTGGGGAATCAGAGGCAGTGAATCAGAGGCGGGGAATCAGAGGCAGGGAATCGGATGTGCGGAATCAGAGATGGGGAATCAGAGGTGGGGAATCAGAGACGGTGAATCAGACATGGGTAATCAGAGGCGGGGAATCAGAGGCAGGAAATCAGACACGGGGAATCAGAGGCTGGGAATTAGAGCTGGGAAATTAGAGGCAGGGAATCAGAGTTGGGGATTCAGAGGCGGGGAATCAGATATGGGGAAACAGAGGCGGGGAATCAGAGGCGGGCAAATAGAGGCGGGGAACAGATATGGGGAAACAGAAGAGGGGAATCAGAGGCGGGTAAACAGAGGCGGGGAATCAGATATGGGGAATCAGAGGTGGGGAATCAGAGGTTGGGAATCAGAGGCAGGGAATCAGAGGCTGGGAATCAGATGCATGGAATCAGATGCGGGGAATCTGAGGCGGGGAATCAGAGCTGGGGAATCAGAGGTGGGGAATCAAAGTTGGGGAATCAGAGTCGGGGACTTAGATATGGGGAAACAGAGGCGGGGAATCAGAGGTGGGGAACAGAAGGCGGGGAATCAGATATGGGGAATCAGAGATGGGGAATCAGAGGCAGGGAATTAGATGTGCGGAATCAGAGATGGGGAATCAGAGGTGGGGAATCAGAATCAGAAGCAGGGAATCAGAGGCAGGGAATCAGAGTTGGGGATTCAGAGGCGGGGAATCAGATATGGGGAAACAGAGGCGGGGAATCAGAGGCGGGAAAACAGAGGCGGGGAATTAGATATGGGGAATCAGTGGTGGGGAATCAGTGGTGGTGAATCAGAGATGGGGAATCACAGGCGGGGAATCAGAGGCAGGGAATAGAACGCGGGGAATCAGAGGCAGGGAATCGGAGTTGGGGCATCAGAGGTTGGGAATTAGATATGGGGAAACAGAGGCGGGGAATCAGAGGCGGGGAAACAGAGGCGGGGAATCAGATATGGGGAATCAGAGTTGGGGAATCAGAGGTTGGGAATCAGAGGCAGGGAATCAGAGGCTTGGAATCAGATGCAGGGAATCAGATGCGGGGAATCAGAGGCGGGGAATCAGAGCTGGGGAATCAGAGGCGGGGAATCAGAGTTGGGGAATTAGAGGCGGGGAATCAGATATGGGGAATCAGAGGCGGGGAATCAGAGGCGGGGAAACAGAGGCGGGGAATCAGATATGGGGAATCAGAGGTGGGGAATCAGGGGCGGGGTATCAGTGGCAGGGAATCAGAGGCGGGAAATCAGAGGCCGGGAATCAGAGGCGGTGAATCAGGGGCGGGGAATCAGAGGCAGGGAATCAGAGGCTTGGAATCAGATGCAGCGAATCAGATGCGTGGAATCAGAGGCGGGGAATCAGAGCTGGGGAATCAGAGGCGGGGAATCAGAGTTGGGGAATCAGAGGCGAATACTTAGATATTGGGAAACAGAGGCGGGGAATCAGAGGCGGGGAAACAGAGGCGGGGAATCAGATATGGGGAATCAGAGGTGGGGAATCAGAGGCAGGGAATCAGATGTGCGCAATCAGAGATGGGGAATCAGAGGCAGGGAATAAGAAGCAGAAGCAGGGAATCAGAGGCCGGGGATCAGAGGCCGGAATCAGATGCCGGGAATAAGAGGCCGGGAATCAGAGGTGGGGAATCAGAGTCCGGGAATCAGAGATGGGGATTCAGAGGCGGGGAATGAGATATGGGGAATCAGAGGCGGGGAATCAGAGGCGGGGAAACAGAGGCGGGGAATCAGATATGGGGAATCAGAGGTGGCGAATCAAAGGCGGTGAATCAGATATGGGGAATCAGAGGCCGGGAATCAGAGGCAGGGAATCAAACACGGGGAATCAGAGGCGGGGAATCAGAGCTGGGGAATCAGAGGCGGGGAATCATAGCTGGCGAATCAGAGGCGGGGAATCAGAGGTGGGGAATCAGAGGCGGGGAATCAGATATTGTTAATCAGAGCTGGGGAATCAGAGGCGGGGAAACAGAGGCGGGGAATCAGATATGGGGAATCAGAGGTGGGGAATCAGAGGTTGTGAATCAGAGATGGAGAATCAGAGGCAGGGAATCAGAGGCCGGTAATCAGACGCGGGGAATCAGAGGCGGGGATTCAGAGCTGGGGAATCAGATGCGGGGAATCAGAGTTGGGGAATCAGAGGCGGGGAATCTGATATGGGGAATCAGAGGCGGGGAATCAGAGGCGGGGAAACAGAGGCGGGGAATCAGATATGGGGAATCAGAGGTGGGGAATCAAGGGCGGGGTATCAGTGGCAGGGAATCAGAGGTGGGAAATCAGAGGCCGGGAATCAGAGGCGGTGAATCAGTGGCGGGGAATCAGAGGCAGGGAATCGGATGTGCGGAATCAGAGATGGGGAATCAGAGGTGGGGAATCAGAGGCGGTGAATCAGACATGGGTAATCAGAGGCGGGGAATCAGAGGCAGGAAATCAGACACGGGGAATCAGAGGCGGGGAATCAGAGCTGGGGAATTAGATGCAGGGAATCAGAGTTGGGGATTCAGAGGCGGGGAATCAGATATGGGGAATCAGAGGTGGGGAATCAGAGCTGGGGAATCAGAGGTGGGGAATCAGAGGTGGGGAATCAGAGGTGGGGACTTAGATATGGGGAAACAGATGCGGGGAATCAGAGGCGGGGAAACAGAGGCGGGGAATCAGATATGGGGAATCAGAGGTGGGGAATCAGAGGCAGGGAATCAGAATCAGAAGCAGGGAATAAGACGCGGGGAATCTGAGGCGGGGAATCGGAGCTGGGGAATCAGAGGCTGTGAATCAGAGGCGGGGAATCAGAAGCAGGGAATCGGATGTGCGGAATCAGAGATGGGGAATCAGAGGTGGGGAATCAGAGGCGGTGAATCAGACATGGGTAATCAGAGGCGGGGAATCAGAGGCAGGAAATCAGACACGGGGAATCAGAGGCGGGGAATCAGAGGCGGGGAATCAGAGGCAGGGAATGGGATGTGCGGAATCAGAGATGGGGAATCAGAGGTGGGGAATCAGAGGCGGTGAATCAGACATGGGTAATCAGAGGCGGGGAATCAGAGGCAGGAAATCAGACACGGGGTATCAGAGGCGGGGAATCAGAGCTGGGGAATTAGATGCAGGGAATCAGAGTTGGGGATTCAGAGGCGGGGAATCAGATATGGGGAAACAGAGGCGGGGAATCAGAGGTGGGGAAACAGAGGCGGGGAATCAGATATGGGGAAACAGAGGCGGGGAATCAGAGGTGGGGAAACAGAGGCGGGGAATCAGATATGGGGAATCAGAGGTGGGGAATCAGAGGTTGGGAATCACAGGCAGGGAATCAGAGGCTGGGAATCAGATGCAGGGAATCAGATGCGGGGAATCAGAGGCGGGGAATCAGAGCTGGGGAATCAGAGGTGGGGAATCAGAGTTGGGGAATCAGAGGCGGGGACTTAGATATGGGGAAACAGAGGCGGGGAATCAGAGGCGGGGAAACAGAGGCGGGGAATCAGATATGGGGAATCAGAGGTGGGGAATCAGAGGCAGGGAATCAGATGTGCGGAATCAGAGATGTGGAATCAGAGGTTGGGAATCAGAGGCGGTGAATCAGACATGGGTAATCAGAGGCGGGGAATCAGAGGCAGGAAATCAGACACGGGGAATCTGAGGCGGGGAATCAGAGACGGGGAATCAGAGGCAGGGAATGGGATGTGCGGAATCAGAGATGGGGAATCAGAGGTGGGGAATCAGAGGCGGTGAATCAGACATGGGTAATCAGAGGCGGGGAATCAGAGGCAGGAAATCAGACACGGGGAATCAGAGGCGGGGAATCAGAGCTGGGGAATTAGATGCAGGGAATCAGAGTTGGGGATTCAGAGGCGGGGAATCAGATATGGGGAAACTGAGGTGGGGAATCAGAGGTGGGCAAATAGAGGCGGGGAATCAGATATGGGGAAACAGAGGCGGGGAATCAGAGGCGGGGAAACAGAGGCGGGGAATCAGATATGGGGAATCAGAGTTGGGGAATCAGAGGTTGGGAATCACAGGCAGGGAATCAGAGGCTGGGAATCAGATGCAGGGAATCAGATGCGGGGAATCAGAGGCGGGGAATCAGAGCTGGGGAATCAGAGGTGGGGAATCAGAGTTGGGGAATCAGAGGCGGGGACTTAGATATGGGGAAACAGAGGCGGGGAATCAGAGGCGGGGAAACAGAGGCGGGGAATCAGATATGGGGAATCAGAGGTGGGGAATCAGAGGCAGGGAATCAGATGTGCGGAATCAGAGATGGGGAATCAGAGGCAGGGAATCATAATCAGAAGCAGGGAATAAGACGCGGGGAATCAGAGGCGGGGAATCAGAGCTGGGGAATCAGAGGCAGTGAATCAGAGGCGGGGAATCAGAGGCAGGGAATCGGATGTGCGGAATCAGAGATGGGGAATCAGAGGTGGGGAATCAGAGGCGGTGAATCAGACATGGGTAATCAGAGGCGGGGAATCAGAGGCAGGAAATCAGACACGGGGAATCAGAGGCTGGGAATCAGAGCTGGGACATTAGAGGCAGGGAATCAGAGTTGGGGATTCAGAGGCGGGGAATCAGATATGGGGAAACAGAGGCGGGGAATCAGAGGCGGGCAAATAGAGGCGGGGAACAGATATGGGGAAACAGAAGAGGGGAATCAGAGGCGGGTAAACAGAGGCGGGGAATCAGATATGGGGAATCAGAGGTGGGGAATCAGAGGTTGGGAATCAGAGGCAGGGAATCAGAGGCTGGGAATCAGATGCATGGAATCAGATGCGGGGAATCTGAGGCGGGGAATCAGAGCTGGGGAATCAGAGGTGGGGAATCAAAGTTGGGGAATCAGAGTCGGGGACTTAGATATGGGGAAACAGAGGCGGGGAATCAGAGGTGGGGAACAGAAGGCGGGGAATCAGATATGGGGAATCAGAGATGGGGAATCAGAGGCAGGGAATTAGATGTGCGGAATCAGAGATGGGGAATCAGAGGTGGGGAATCAGAATCAGAAGCAGGGAATCAGAGGCAGGGAATCAGAGTTGGGGATTCAGAGGCGGGGAATCAGATATGGGGAAACAGAGGCGGGGAATCAGAGGCGGGAAAACAGAGGCGGGGAATTAGATATGGGGAATCAGTGGTGGGGAATCAGTGGTGGTGAATCAGAGATGGGGAATCACAGGCGGGGAATCAGAGGCAGGGAATAGAACGCGGGGAATCAGAGGCAGGGAATCGGAGTTGGGGCATCAGAGGTTGGGAATTAGATATGGGGAAACAGAGGCGGGGAATCAGAGGCGGGGAAACAGAGGCGGGGAATCAGATATGGGGAATCAGAGTTGGGGAATCAGAGGTTGGGAATCAGAGGCAGGGAATCAGAGGCTTGGAATCAGATGCAGGGAATCAGATGCGGGGAATCAGAGGCGGGGAATCAGAGCTTGGGAATCAGAGGCGGGGAATCAGAGTTGGGGAATTAGAGGCGGGGAATCAGATATGGGGAATCAGAGGCGGGGAATCAGAGGCGGGGAAACAGAGGCGGGGAATCAGATATGGGGAATCAGAGGTGGGGAATCAGGGGCGGGGTATCAGTGGCAGGGAATCAGATGCGGGAAATCAGAGGCCGGGAATCAGAGGCGGTGAATCAGGGGCGGGGAATCAGAGGCAGGGAATCAGAGGCTTGGAATCAGATGCAGGGAATCAGATGCGGGGAATCAGAGGCGGGGAATCAGAGCTGGGGAATCAGAGGCGGGGAATCAGAGTTGGGGAATCAGAGGCGGGGAATCAGATATGGGGAATCAGAGGCGGGGAATCAGAGGCGGGGAAACAGAGGGGGGGAATCAGATATGGGGAATCAGAGGTGGGGAATCAGGGGCGGGGAATCAGAGGCAGGGAATCAGAGGCTTGGAATCAGATGCAGGGAATCAGATGCGGGGAATCAGAGGCGGGGATTCAGAGCTGGGGAATCAGAGGCGGGGAATCAGAGTTGGGGAATCAGAGGCGGGGAATCAGATATGGGGAATCAGAGGCGGGGAATCAGAGGCGGGGAAACAGAGGCGGGGAATCAGATATGGGGAATCAGAGGTGGGGAATCAGGGGCGGGGTATCAGTGGCAGGGAATCAGATGCGGGAAATCAGAGGCCGGGAATCAGAGGCGGTGAATCAGGGGCGGGGAATCAGAGGCAGGGAATCAGAGGCTTGGAATCAGATGCAGGGAATCAGATGCGGGGAATCAGAGGCGGGGAATCAGAGCTGGCGAATCAGAGGCTGGGAATCAAAGTTGGGGAATCAGAGGCAGGGAATCAGATATGGGGAAACAGGGGCGGGGAATCAGAGGCGGGGAAACAGAGGAGGGTAATCAGATATGGGGAATCAGAGGCGGGGAATTAGAGTTGGGGAATCAGAGGCGGGGAATCAGAGGCGGGGAAACAGAGGCGGGGAATCAAACACGGGGAATCAGAGGTGGGGAATCAGAGGTTGGGAATCAGAGGCAGGGAATCAGAGGCGGGGAATCAGAGGCGGGGAATCAGAGGCGGGGAATCAGAGGCCGGGAATCAGATATGGGGAAACAGAGGCGGGGAATCAGAGGCGGGGAAACAGAGGCTGGGAATCAGATATGGGGAATCAGAGGTGGGGAATCAGAGGTTGGGAATCAGAGGCAGGGAATCAGAGGCTTGGAATCAGATGCAGGGAATCAGATGCGGGGAATCAGAGGCGGGGAATCAGAGCTGGGGAATCAGAGGTGGGGAATCAGAGTTGGGGAATCAGAGGCGGGGACTTAGATATTGGGAAACAGAGGCGGGGAATCAGAGGCGGGGAATCAGATATGGGGAATCAGAGATGGGGAATCAGAGGCAGGGAATCAGATGTGCGGAATCAGAGATGGGGAATCAAAGGCAGGGAATCAGAATCAGAAGCAGGGAATCAGAGGCCGGGAATCAGAGGCCGGAATCAGATGACGGGAATAAGAGGCCGGAAATCAGAGGTGGGGAAACAGAGTCCGGGAATCAGAGATGGGGATTCAGAGGCGGGGAATGAGATATGGGGAATCAGAGGCGGGGAATAAGAGGCGGGGAAACAGAGGCGGGGAATCAGATATGGCGAATCAGAGTTGGCGAATCAAAGGCGGTGAATCAGAGATGGGGAATCAGAGGCCGGGAATCAGAGGCAGGGAATCAAACACGGGGAATCAGAGGAGGGGAATCAGAATTAGGGAATCAGAGATGGGGAATCAGAGATGGGGAATCAGAGGCAGGGAATCAGACGCGGGGAATCAGAGGTGGTGAATCAGAGATGTGGAATCAGAGGCGGGGAATCAGAGGCAGGGAATCAGACGCGGGGAATAAGAGGCGGGGAATCATAGCTGGCGAATCAGAGGCGGGGAATCAGAGGTGGGGAATCAGAGGCGGGGAATCAGATATTGGGAATCAGAGGTGGGGAATCAGAGGCGGGGAAACAGAGGCGGGGAATCAGATATGGGGTATCAGAGGTGGGGAATCAGAGGTTGTGAATCAGAGATGGGGAATCAGAGGCGGGGAATCAGAGGCCGGTAATCAGACGCGGGGAATCAGAGGCGGGGAATCAGAGCTGGGAAATTAGAGGCAGGGAATCAGAGTTGGGGATTCAGAGGCTGGGAATCAGATATGGGGAAACAGAGGCGGGGAATCAGAGGTGGGCAAATAGAGGCGGGGATCAGATATGGGGAAACAGAGGCGGGGAATCAGAGGCGGGGAAACAGAGGCGGGGAATCAGATATGGGGATCAGAGGTGGGGAATCGGAGGTTGGGAATCAGAGGCTGGGAATCAGAGGCTGGGAATCAGATGCATGGAATCAGATGCGGGGAATCAGAGGCGGGGAATCAGAGCTGGGGAATCAGAGGTGGGGAATCAAAGTTGGGGAATCAGAGGCGGGGACTTAGATATGGGGAAACAGAGGCGGGGAATCAGAGGCGGGGAAACAGAGGCGGGGAATCAGAGGTGGGGAATCAGAGGCAGGGAATTAGATTTGCGGAATCAGAGATGGGGAATCAGAAGCAGGGAATCAGAGGCCGGGAATCAGAGGCCGGAATCAGATGCCGGGAATAAGAGGCCGGGAATCAGAGGTGGGGAATCAGAGTCCGGGGATCAGAGATAGGGAATCAGAGGCGGGGAATGAGATATGGGGAATCAGAGGAGGGGAATCAGAGGCTGGGAAACAGAGGCGAGGAATCAGATATGGGGAATCAGAGGTGGCGAATCAAAGGCGTTGAATCAGAGATGGGGAAATAGAGGCGGGGAATCAGAGGCAGGGAATCAAACACGGGGTATCAGAGGCGGGGAATCAGAGCTGGGGAATCAGAGGCGGGGAATCAGAGTTGGGGAATCAGAGGCGGGGAATCAGAGTCGGGGAATCAGAGGCAGGGTATCAGATGTGCGGAATCAGAGATGGGGAATCAGAGGTGGGGAATCAGAGGCTGTGAATCAGAGATGGGGAATCAGAGGAGGGGAATCAGAGGCAGGAAATCAGACACGGGGATTCAGAGGCTGGGAATCAGACGGGGGGAATCAAAGGCGGGGAATCAGAGCTGGGGAATCAGAGGCAGGGAATCAGAGTTGGGGATTCAGAGGCGGGGAATCAGATATGGGGAAACAGAGGCGGGGAATCAGAGGCGGGCAAACAGAGGCGGGGAATTAGATATGGGGAATCAGAGGTGGGGAATCAGAGGTGGTGAATCAGAGATGGGGAATCACAGGCGGGGAATCAGAGGCAGGGAATAGAACGCGGGGAATCAGAGGCAGGGAATCAGAGTTGGGGCATCAGAGGTTGGGAATTAGATATGGGGAAACAGAGGCGGGGAATCAGAGGCGGGGAAACAAAGGCGGGAAATCAGATATGGGGAATCAGAGGTGGGGAATCAGAGGCAGGGAATCAGATGTGCGGAATCAGAGATAGGGAATCAGAGGCAGGGAATCAGAATCAGAAGCGGGGAATCAGAGGCCGGGAATCAGAGGCCGGGAATCAGATGCTGGGAATAAGAGGCCGGGAATCAGAGGTGGGGAATCAGAGTCCGGGAATCAGAGATGGGGATTCAGAGGCGGGGAATGAGATATGGAGAATCAGAGGCGGGGAATCAGAGGCGGGGAAACAGAGGTGGGGAATCAGATATGTGGAATCAGAGGTGGCGAATCAAAGGCGGTGAATCAGAGATGGGGAATCAGAGGCGGGGAATCAGAGGCAGGGAATCAAACACGGGAAATCAGAGGCGGGGAATCAGAGCTGGGGAATCAGAGGCGTGGAATCAGAGTTGGGGAATCAGAGGCAGGGAATCAGATATGGGGAAACAGGGGCAGGGAATCAGAGGCGGGGAAACAGAGGCGGGGTATCAGATATGGGGAATCAGAGGTGTGGAATCAGAGGTTGGGAATCAGAGGCAGGGAATCAGAGGCGGGGAAACAGAGGCGGGGAATCAGATATGGGGAATCAGAGGTGGCGAATCAAAGGCGGTGAAACAGAGATGGGGAATCAGGGCAGGGAATCAGAGGCAGGGAATCAGAGGTGGGGAATCAGAGGCGGGGAATCAGATATTGGGAATCAGAGGTGGGGAATCAGAGGCGGGGAAACAGAGGCGGGGAATCAGATATGGGGTATCAGAGGTGGGGAATCAGAGGTTGTGAATCAGAGATGGGGAATCAGAGGCGGGGAATCAGAGGCCGGTAATCAGACGCGGGGAATCAGAGGCGGGGAATCAGAGCTGGGAAATTAGAGGCAGGGAATCAGAGTTGGGGATTCAGAGGCGGGGAATCAGATATGGGGAAACAGAGGCGGGGAATCAGAGGCGGGCAAATAGAGGTGGGGATCAGATATGGGGAAACAGAGGCGGGGAATCAGAGGCGGGGAAACAGAGGCGGGGAATCAGATATGGGGATCAGAGGTGGGGAATCAGAGGTTGGGAATCAGAGGCTGGGAATCAGAGGCTGGGAATCAGATGCATGGAATCAGATGCGGGGAATCAGAGGCGGGTAATCAGAGCTGGGGAACCAGAGGTGGGGAATCAAAGTTGGCGAATCAGAGGCGGGGACTTAGATATGGGGAAACAGAGGTGGGGAATCAGAGGCGGGGAAACAGAGGCGGGGAATCAGATATGGGGAATCAGAGGTGGGGAATCAGAGGCAGGGAATTAGATTTGCGGAATCAGAGATGGGGAATCAGAAGCAGGGAATCAGAGGCCGGGAATCAGAGGCCGGAATCAGATGCTGGGAATAAGAGGCCGGGAATCAGAGGTGGGGAATCAGAGTCCGGGAATCAGAGATGGGGAATCAGAGGCGGGGAATGAGATATGGGGAATCAGAGGAGGGGAATCAGAGGCGGGGAAACAGAGGCGAGGAATCAGATATGGGGAATCAGAGGTGGCGAATCAAAGGCGTTGAATCAGAGCTGGGGAATCAGAGGTGGGGAATCAGAGTTGGGGAATCAGAGGCGGGGAATCAGAGCTGGGGAATCAGAGGCAGGGAATCAGATGTGCGGAATCAGAGATGGGGAATCAGAGGTGGGGAATCAGAGGCTGTGAATCAGAGATGGGGAATCAGAGGCGGGGAATCAGAGGCAGGAAATCAGACACGGGGATTCAGAGGCTGGGAATCAGACGGGGGGAATCAAAGGCGGGGAATCAGAGCTGGGGAATCAGAGGCAGGGAATCAGAGTTGGGGATTCAGAGGCGGGGAATCAGATATGGGGAAACAGAGGCGGGGAATCAGAGGCGGGCAAATAGAGGCGGGGAATTAGATATTGGGAAATCAGAGGTGGGGTATCAGAGGTGGTGAATCAGAGATGGGGAATCACAGGCGGGGAATCAGAGGCAGGGAATAGAACGCGGGGAATCAGAGGCAGGGAATCAGAGTTGGGGCATCAGAGGTTGAGAATTAGATATGGGGAAACAGAGGCGGGGAATCAGAGGCGGGGAAACAGAGGCGGGAAATCAGATATGGGGAATCAGAGGTGGGGAATCAGAGGCAGGGAATCAGATGTGCGGAATCAGAGATGGGGAATCAGAGGCAGGGAATCAGAATCAGAAGCGGGGAATCAGAGGCCGGGAATCAGAAGCCGGGAATCAGATGCTGGGAATAAGAGGCCGGGAATCAGAGGTGGGGAATCAGAGTCCGGGAATCAGAGATGGGGATTCAGAGGCGGGGAATGAGATATGGAGAATCAGAGGCGGGGAATCTGAGGCGGGGAAACAGAGGTGGGGAATCAGATATGTGGAATCAGAGGTGGCGAATCAAAGGCGGTGAATCAGAGATGGGGAATCAGAGGCGGGGAATCAGAGGCAGGGAATCAAACACGGGAATTCAGAGGTGGGGAATCAGAGCTGGGGAATCAGAGGCGGGGAATCAGAGTTGGGGAATCAGAGGCAGGGAATCAGATATGGGGAAACAGGGGCAGGGAATCTGAGGCGGGGAAACAGAGGCGGGGAATCAGATATGGGGAATCAGAGGTGTGGAATCAGAGGTTGGGAATCAGAGGCAGGGAATCAGAGGCGGGGAAACAGAGGCGGGGAATCAGATATGGGGAATCAGAGGTGGCGAATCAAAGGCGGTGAAACAGAGATGGGGAATCAGGGCAGGGAATCAGAGGCAGGGAATCAAACACGGGGAATCAGAGCTGGGGAATCAGAGGTGGGGAATTAGAGTTGGGGAATCAGAGGAGGGGAATCAGATGCGGGGAAACAGAGGCGGGGAATCAGACATGGGGAATCAGAGGTGGGGAATCAGAGGTTGGGAATCAGAGGCAGGGAATCTGAGGCGGGGAATCAGATGTGCGGAATCGGAGATGGGGAATCAGAGGCAGGGAATCAGAGGCAGGGAATCAGAGGCGGGGAATCAGAGGTGGGGAATCAGAGGTTGGGAATCAGAGGCGGGGAAACAGAGGCGGGGAATCAGATATGGGGAATCAGAGATGGGGAATCAGAGGCAGGGAATCAGATGTGCGGAATCAGAGATGGGGAATCAAAGGCAGGGAATCAGAATTAGAAGCAGGGAATCAGAGGCCGGGAATCAGAGGCCGGAATCAGATGCCGGGAATAAGAGGCCGGGAATCAGAGGTGGGGAATCAGAGTCCGGGAATCAGAGATGGGGATTCAGAGGCGGGGAATGAGATATGGGGAATCAGAGGCGGGGAATCAGAGGCGGGGAAACAGAGGCGGGGAATCAGATATGGGGAATCAGAGGTGGTGAATCAAAGGCGGTGAATCAGAGATGGGGAATCAGAGGCCGGGAATCAGAGGCAGGGAATCAAACACGGGGAATCAGAGGCGGGGAATCAGACACGGGGAATCAGAGGTGGTGAATCAGGGATGTGGAATCAGAGGCGGGGAATCAGAGGCAGGGAATCAGACGCGGTGAATAAGAGGCGGGGAATCATAGCTGGCGAATCAGAGGCGGGGAATCAGAGGCGGGGAATCAGAGGTGGGGAATCAGAGGCGGGGAATCAGATATTGGGAATCAGAGGTGGGGAATCAGAGGCGGGGAAACAGAGGTGGGGAATCAGATATGGGGTATCAGAGGTGGGGAATCAGAGGTTGTGAATCAGAGATGGGGAATCAGAGGCGGGGAATCAGAGGCCGGTAATCAGACGCGGGGAATCAGAGGCGGGGAATCAGAGCTGGGAAATTAGAGGCAGGGAATCAGAGTTGGGGATTCAGAGGCGGGGAATCAGATATGGGGAAACAGAGGCGGGGATTCAGAGGCGGGCAAATAGAGGCGGGGATCAGATATGGGAAACAGAGGCGGGGAATCAGAGCTGGGGAATCAGAGGCGGGGAATCAGAGTTGGGGCATCAGAGGTGGGGAATTAGATATGGGGAAACAGAGGCGGGGAATCAGAGGCGTGGAAACAGAGGTGGGGAATCAGATATGGGGAATCAGAGGTGGGGAATCAGAGGCAGGTAATCAGATGTGCGGAATCAGAGATGGGGAATCAGAGGCAGGGAATCAGAATCTGAAGCGGGGAGTCAGAGGCCGGGAATCAGAGGCCCTGAATCAGATGCTGGGAATAAGAGGCCGGGAATCAGAGGTGGGGAATCAGAGTCCGGGAATCAGAGATGGGGATTCAGAGGCGGGGAATGAGATATGGAGAATCAGAGGCGGGGAATCAGAGGCGGGGAAACAGAGGTGGGGAATCAGATATGGGGAATCAGAGGTGGCGAATCAAAGGCGGTGAATCAGAGATGGGGAATCAGAGGCGGGGAATCAGAGGCAGGGAATCAAACACGCGGTATCAGAGGCGGGGAATCAGAGCTGGGGGAATCAGAGGCTGGGAATCAAAGTTGTGGAATCAGAGGCAGGGAATCAGATATGGGGAATCAGAGGCGGGGAATTAGAGTTGGGGAATCAGAGGCGGGGAATCAGAGGTGGGGAAACAGAGGCGGGGAATCAAACACGGGGAATCAGAGGTGGGGAATCAGAGGTTGGGAATCAGAGGCGGGGAATTAGAGTTGGGGAATCAGAGGCGGGGAATCAGAGGTGGGGAAACAGAGGCGGGGAATCAAACACGGGGAATCAGAGGTGGGGAATCAGAGGTTGGGAATCAGAGGCAGGGAATCAGAGGCGGGGAATCAGAGGCGGGGAATCAGAGGCAGGGAATCAGATGTGCGGAATCGGAGATGGGGAATCAGAGGCAGGGAATCAGAGGCGGGGAATCAGAGGCGGGGAATCAGAGGCCGGGAATCAGATATGGGGAAACAGAGGCGGGGAATCAGAGGCCGGGAATCAGATATGGGGAAACAGAGGCGGGGAATCAGAGGCGGGGAAACAGAGGCTGGGAATCAGATATGGGGAATCAGAGGTGGGGAATCAGAGGTTGGGAATCAGAGGCAGGGAATCAGAGGCTTGGAATCAGATGCAGGGAATCAGATGCGGGGAATCAGAGGCGGGGAATCAGAGCTGGGGAATCAGAGGTGGGGAATCAGAGTTGGGGAATCAGAGGCGGGGACTTAGATATTGGGAAACAGAGGCGTGGAATCAGAGGCGGGGAAACAGAGGCGGGGAATCAGATATGGGGAATCAGAGATGGGGAATCAGAGGCAGGGAATCAGATGTGCGGAATCAGAGATGGGGAATCAAAGGCAGGGAATCAGAATCAGAAGCAGGGAATCAGAGGCCGGGAATCAGAGGCCGGAATCAGATGCCGGGAATAAGAGGCCGGGAATCAGAGGTGGGGAATCAGAGTCCGGGAATCAGAGATGTGGATTCAGAGGCGGGGAATGAGATATGGGGAATCAGAGGCGGGGAATCAGAGGCGGGGAAACAGAGGCGGGGAATCAGATATGGGGAATCAGAGGTGGCGAATCAAAGGCGGTGAATCAGAGATGGGGAATCAGAGGCCGGGAATCAGAGGCAGGGAATCAAATACGGGGAATCAGAGGCGGGGAATCAGAGCTGGGGAATCAGAGGCTGGGAATCAAAGTTGGGGAATCAGAGGCAGGGAATCAGATATGGGGAAACAGGGGCGGGGAATCAGATATGGGGAAACAGAGGCGGGGAATCAGAGGCGGGAAATCAGAGGCGGGGAATTAGATATGGGGAATCAGAGGTGGGGAATCAGAGGTGGTGAATCAGAGATGGGGAATCACAGGCGGGGAATCAGAGGCAGGGAATCAGATGTGCGGAATCGGAGATGGGGAATCAGAGGCAGGGAATCAGAGGCGGGGAAACAGAGGCGGGGAATCAGAGGCGGGGAAACAGAGGTGGGGAATCAGATATGGGGAATCAGAGGTGGGGAATCAGAGGTTGGGAAACAGAGGCAGACAATCAGAGGCGGGGAGTCAGAGGCGGGGAATCAGAGGCAGGGAATCAGATGTGCGGAATCAGAGATGGGGAATCAGAGGCAGCGAATCAGAGGCGGGAACCAGAGGCGGGGAATCAGAGGCCGGGAATCAGAGGCCGGGAATCAGAGGCCGGGAATCAGAGGCCTGGAATCAGAGATGGGGAAGCAGAGGCGGGGAATCAAACACGGGGAATCTGATCTGGGGAATCAGAGGCGGGGAATCAGATATGGGGAAACAGAGGCGGGGAATCAGAGGCGGGGAATCAGAGGCGCAGAAACAGAGGCGGGGTATCAGATATGGGGAATCAGAGGTGGGGAATCAGGGGCGGGGTATCAGAGGCTGGGTATCAGACACGGGGATTCAGAGGCGGGGAATCAGAGATGGGAATCAGAGGCGGGGAATCAGAGGCAGGGAATCAGATGTGCGGAATCAGAGATGGGGAATCAGAGGCAGCGAATCAGAGGCGGGGAACCAGAGGCGGGGAAACAGAGGTGGGGAATCAGATATGGGGAATCAGAGGTGGGGAATCAGAGGTTGGGAAACAGCGGCAGGGAATCAGAGGCGGGGAGTCAGAGGCGGGGAATCAGAGGCAGGGAATCAGATGTGCGGAATCAGAGATGGGGAATCAGAGGCAGCGAATCAGAGGCGGGGAACCAGAGTCGGGGAATCAGAGGCCGGGAA
Organism: Narcine bancroftii; assembly: GCF_036971445.1. NCBI lineage: Eukaryota > Metazoa > Chordata > Chondrichthyes > Torpediniformes > Narcinidae > Narcine > Narcine bancroftii. The sequence continues at coordinate 109,019,376 of NC_091475.1, forward strand.
TCAGAGGCCGGGAATCAGAGGCCGGGAATCAGAGGCCGGGAATCAGAGATGGGGAATCAGAGGCGGGGAATCAAACACGGGGAATCAGATCTGGGGAATCAGAAGCGGGGAATCAGAGTTGGGGAATCAGAGGCGGCGAATCAGATATGGGGAAACAGAGGCGGGGAATCAGAGGCGGGGAATCAGAGGCGCAGAAACAGAGGCGGGGTATCAGATATGGGGAATCAGAGGTGGGGAATCAGGGGCGGGGTATCAGAGGCTGGGTATCAGACACGCGGATTCAGAGGTGGGGAATCAGAGATGGGGAATCAGTGGCGGGGAATCAGAGGCAGGGAATCAGATGTGCGGAATCAGAGATGGGGAATCAGAGGCAGCGAATCAGAGGCGGGGAACCAGAGGTGGGCATTCAGAGGTGGGGAATCAGATATGGGGAATCAGAGGTTGGGAAACAGAGGCAGGGAATCAGAGGCGGCGAGTCAGAGGCGGGGAATCAGAGGCAGGGAATCAGATGTGCGGAATCAGAGATGGGGAATCAGAGGCAGCGAATCAGAGGCGGGGAACCAGAGGCGGGGATTCAGAGGCGGGGAATCAGATATGGGGAAACAGAGGCGGGGAATTAGAGGCGGGCAAACAGAGGCGGGTAATCAGATATGGGGATTCAGAGGTGGGGAATCAGAGGTTGTGAATCAGAGATGGGGAATCACAGGCGGGAAATCAGAGGCAGGGAATCAGAGCTGGGGAATCAGAGGCGGGGAATCAGAGCTGGGGAATCAGAGGCAGGGAATCAGAGTTGGGGATTCAGAGGCGGGAAATCAGAGCTGGGGAATCAGAGGCGGGTAATCAGAGGCAGGGAAACAGAGGCACGGGGAATCAGAGCTGGGGAATCAGAGGCGGGGAATTAGAGTTGGGGAATCAGAGGAGGGGAATCAGAGGCGGGGAAACAGGCGGGGAATCAGATATGGGGAATCAGAGGTGGGGAATCTGATGTTGGGAATCAGAGGCAGTGAATCAGAGGTGGGGAATCAGAGGCGGGGAATCAGAGGCCGGGAATCAGATATGGGGAAACAGAGGCGGGGAATCAGAGGCGGGGAAACAGAGGCGGGGTATCAGATAAGGGGAATCAGAGGTGGGGAATCAGAGGTTGGGAATCAGAGGCAGGGAATCAGAGGCTTGGAATCAGATGTAGGGAATCAGATGCGGGGAATCAGAGGCGGGGAATCAGAGCTGGAGAATCAGAGGTGGGGAATCAGCGTTGGGGAATCAGAGGCGGGGACTTAGATATTGGGAAACAGAGGCGGGGAATCAGAGGTGGGGAAACAGAGGCGGGGAATCAGATATGGGGAATCAGAGGTGGGGAATCAGAGGCAGGGAATCAGATGTGCGCAATCAGAGATGGGGAATCAGAGGCAGGGAATCAGAATCAGAACCAGGGAATCAGAGGCCGGGAATCAGAGGCCGGAATCAGATGCCGGGAATAAGAGGCCGGGAATCAAAGGTGGGGAATCAGAGTCCGGGAATCAGAGATGGGGATTCAGAGGCGGGGAATGAGATATGGGGAATCAGAGGCCGGGAATCAGAGGCGGGGAAACAGAGGCGGGGAATCAGATATGGGGAATCAGAGGTGGCGAATCAAAGGCGGTGAATCAGAGATGGGGAATCAGAGGCGGGCAATCAGAGGCAGGGAATCAAACACGGGGAATCAGAGGCGGGAAATCAGAGCTGGGGAATCAGAGGCGGGGAATCAGGTTTGGGGAATCAGAGGTGGGGAATCAGATATGGGGAAACAGGGGCGGGGAATCAGAGGTGGGGAAACACAGGCGGGGAATCAGATATGGGGAATCAGAGGTGTGGAATCAGAGGTTGGGAATCGGAGGCAGGGAATCAGAGGCGGGGAAACAGAGGCGGGGAATCAGATATGGGGAATCAGAGGTGGCGAATCAAAGGCGGTGAAACAGAGATGGGGAATCAGGGCAGGGAATCAGAGGCAGGGAATCAAACACGGGGAATCAGAGCTGGGGTATCAGAGGCGGGGAATTAGAGTTGGGGAATCAGAGGAGGGGAATCAGAGGCGGGGAAACAGAGGCGGGGAATCAGATAAGGGGAATCAGAGGTGGGGAATCAGAGGCAGGGAATCAGATGTGCGGAATCAGAGATGGGGATCAGAGGCAGGGAATCAGAATCAGAAGCAGGGAATAAGACGCGGGGAATCAGAGGTGGAGAATCAGAGCTGGGGAATCAGAGGCAGTGAATCAGAGGCGGGTAATCAGAGGCAGGGAATCGGATGTGCTGAATCAGAGATGGGGAATCAGAGGTGGGGAATCAGAGGCGGTGATTCAGACATGGGTAATCAGAGGCGGGGAATCAGAGGCAGGAAATCAGACACGGGGAATCAGAGGCGGGGAATCAGAGCTGGGAAATTAGAGGCAGGGAATCTGAGTTGGGGTTTCAGAGGCGGGGAATCAGATATGGGTAAACAGAGGCGGGGAATCAGAGGCGGGCAAATAGAGGCGGGGAATCAGATATGGGGAAACAGAGGCGGGGAATCAGAGGCGGGGAAACAGAGGTGGGGAATCAGAAATGGGGAATCAGAGGTGGGGAATCAGAGGTGGTGAATCAGAGATGGGGAATCACAGGCGGGGAATCAGAGGCAGGGAATAGAACGTGGGGAATCAGAGGCAGGGAATCAGAGTTGGGGCATCAGATGTTGGGAATTAGATATGGGGAAACAGAGGCGGGGAATCAGAGGCGGGGAAACAGAGGCGGGGAATCAGATATGGGGAATCAGAGGTGGGGAATCAGAGGTGGTGAATCAGAGATGGGGAATCACAGGCGGGGAATCAGAGGCAGGGAATAGAACGCGGGGAATCAGAGGCAGGGAATTAGAGTTGGGGCATCAGAGGTTGGGAATTAGATATGGGGAAACAGAGGCGGGGAATCAGAGGCGGGGAAACAGAGGCGGGGAATCAGATATGGGGAATCAGAGGTGGGGAATCAGAGGCAGGGAATCAGATGTGCGGAATCAGAGATGGGGAATGAGAGGCAGGGAATCAGAATCAGAAGCGGGGAATCAGAGGCCGGGAATCTTAGGCCGGGAATCAGATGCTGGGAATAAGAGTCCGGGAATCAGAGGTGGGGAATCAGAGTCCGGGAATCAGAGATGGGGATTCAGAGGCGGGGAATGAGATATGGAGAATCAGAGGCGGGGAATCAGAGTTGGGGAATCAGAGGCGGGGAATCAGATATGGGGAAACAGGGGCTGGGAATCAGAGGCGGGGAAACAGAGGCGAGGAATCAGATATGGGGAATCAGATGTGTGGAATCAGAGGTTGGGAATGAGAGGCAGGGAATCAGAGGCGGGGAAACAGAGGCGGGGAATCAGATATGGGGAATCAGAGTTGGCGAATCAAAGGCGGTGAAACAGAGATGGGGAATCAGGGCAGGGAATCAGAGGCAGGGAATCAAACACGGGGAATCAGAGCTGGGGAACCAGAGGCGGGGAATTAGAGTTGGGGAATCAGAGGAGGGGAATCAGAGGCGGGGAATCAGAGGCGGGGAATCAGAGGCAGGGAATCAGATGTGCGGAATCGGAGATGGGGAATCAGAGGCAGGGAATCAGAGGCGGGAAATCAGAGGCGGGGAATCAGAGGCCGGGAATCAGATATGGGGAAACAGAGGCGGGGAATCAGAGGCGGGGAAACAGAGGCGGGGAATCAGATATGGGGAATCAGAGGTGGGGAATCAGAGGTTGGGAATCAGAGGCAGGGAATCAGAGGCTTGGAATCAGATGCAGGGAATCAGATGCGGGGAATCAGAGGCGGGGAATCAGAGCTGGAGAATCAGAGGTGGGGAATCAGAGTTGGGGAATCAGAGGCGGGGACTTAGATATTGGGAAACAGAGGCGGGGAATCAGAGGCGGGGAAACAGAGGCGGGGAATCAGATATGGGGAATCAGAGGTGGGGAATCAGAGGCAGGGAATCACATGTGCGCAATCAGAGATGGGGAATCAGAGGCAGGGAATCAGAATCAGAAGCAGGGAATCAGAGGCCGGGAATCAGAGGCCGGAATCAGATGCCGGGAATAAGAGGCCGGGAATTAGAGGTGGGGAATCAGAGTCCGGGAATCAGAGATGGGGATTCAGAGGCGGGGAATGAGATATGGGGAATCAGAGGCGGGGAATCAGAGGCGGGGATACAGAGGCAGGGAATCAGATATGGGGAATCAGAGGTGGCGAATCAAAGGCGGTGAATCAGAGATGGGGAATCAGAGGCGGGCAATCAGAGGCAGGGAATCAAACACGGGGAATCAGAGGCGGGGAATCAGAGCTGGGGAATCAGAGGCGGGGAATCAGGGTTGGGGAATCAGAGGCGGGGAATCAGATATGGAGAAACAGGGGCGGGGAATCAGAGGTGGGGAAACACAGGCGGGGAATCAGATATGGGGAATCAGAGGTGTGGAATCAGAGGTTGGGAATCAGAGGCAGGGAATCAGAGGCGGGGAAACAGAGGCGGGGAATCAGATATGGGGAATCAGAGTTGGCGAATCAAAGGCGGTGAAACAGAGATGGGGAATCAGGGCAGGGAATCAGAGGCAGGGAATCAAACACGGGGAATCAGAGCTGGGGAATCAGAGGCGGGGAATTAGAGTTGGGGAATCAGAGGAGGGGAATCAGAGGCGGGGAATCAGAGGCGGGGAATCAGATATGGGGAATCAGAGGTGGGGAATCAGATGTTGGGAATCAGAGGCAGGGAAACAGAGGCGGGGAATCAGAGGCGGGGAATCAGAGGCAGGGAATCAGATGTGCGGAATCGGAGATGGGGAATCAGAGGCAGGGAATCAGAGGCGGGGAATCAGAGGCGGGGAATCAGAGGACGGGAATCAGATATGGGGAAACAGAGGCGGGGAATCAGAGGCGGGGAAACAGAGGCGGGGAATCAGATATGGGGAATCAGAGGTGGGGAATCTGAGGTTGGGAATCAGAGGCAGGGAATCAGAGGCTTGGAATCAGATGCAGGGAATCAGATGCGGGGAATCAGAGGCGGGGAATCAGAGCTGGATAATCAGAGGTGGGGAATCAGAGTTGGGGAATCAGAGGCGGGGACTTAGATATTGGGAAACAGAGGCGTTGAATCAGAGGCGTGGAAACAGAGGCGGGAAATCAGATATGGGGAATCAGAGGTGGGGAATCAGAGGCAGGGAATCAGATGTGCGCAATCAGAGATGGGGAATCAGAGGCAGGGAATCAGAATCAGAAGCAGGGAATCAGAGGCCGGGAATCAGAGGCCGGAATCAGATGCCGGGAATAAGAGGCCGGGAATCAGAGGTGGGGAATCAGAGTCCGGGAATCAGAGATGGGGATTCAGAGGCGGGGAATGAGATATGGGGAATCAGAGGCGGGGAATCAGAGGCGGGGAAACAGAGGCGGGGAATCAGATATGGGGAATCAGAGGTGGCGAATGAAAGGCGGTGAATCAGAGATGGGGTATCAGAGGCCGGGAATCAGAGGCAGGGAATCAAACACGGGGAATCAGAGGCGGGGAATCAGAGCTGGGGAATCAGAGGCGGGGAATCAGAGTTGGGGAATCAGAGGTGGGGAATCAGAGGCAGGGAATCAATATGGGAATTCAGAGGTGGGGAATCAGATGTTGGGAATCAGAGGCAGGGAATCAGAGGCGAGGATTCAGAGCTGGGGAATCAGAGGTGGGGAATCAGAATTGGGGAATCAGAGATGGGGAATCAGAGATGGGGAATCAGAGGCGGGGAATCAGACGCTGGGAATCAGAGGTGGTGAATCAGAGATGTGGAATCAGAGGCGGGGAATCAGAGGCAGGGAATCAGACGCGGGGAATCAGAGGTGGGGAATCATAGCTGGCGAATCAGAGGCGGGGAATCAGAGGCGGGGAATCAGAGGCGGGGAATCAGATATTGTTAATCAGAGGTGGGGAATCAGAGGCGGGGAAACAGAGGCGGGGAATCAGATATGGGGAATCAGAGGTGGGGAATCAGAGGCCGGTAATCAGACGCGGGGAATCAGAGGCGGGGATTCAGAGCTGGGGAATCAGAGGCGGGGAATCAGAGTTGGGGAATCAGAGGCGGGGAATCAGATATGGGGAATCAGAGGCGGGGAAACAGAGGCGGGGAATCAGATATGGGGAATCAGAGGTGGCGAATCAAAGGCGGTGAATCAGAGATGGGGAATCAGAGGCGGGCAATCAGAGGCAGGGAATCAAACACGGGGAATCAGAGGCGGGAAATCAGAGCTGGGGAATCAGAGGCGGGGAATCAGGTTTGGGGAATCAGAGGTGGGGAATCAGATATGGGGAAACAGGGGCGGGGAATCAGAGGTGGGGAAACACAGGCGGGGAATCAGATATGGGGAATCAGAGGTGTGGAATCAGAGGTTGGGAATCGGAGGCAGGGAATCAGAGGCGGGGAAACAGAGGCGGGGAATCAGATATGGGGAATCAGAGGTGGCGAATCAAAGGCGGTGAAACAGAGATGGGGAATCAGGGCAGGGAATCAGAGGCAGGGAATCAAACACGGGGAATCAGAGCTGGGGTATCAGAGGCGGGGAATTAGAGTTGGGGAATCAGAGGAGGGGAATCAGAGGCGGGGAAACAGAGGCGGGGAATCAGATAAGGGGAATCAGAGGTGGGGAATCAGAGGCAGGGAATCAGATGTGCGGAATCAGAGATGGGGATCAGAGGCAGGGAATCAGAATCAGAAGCAGGGAATAAGACGCGGGGAATCAGAGGTGGAGAATCAGAGCTGGGGAATCAGAGGCAGTGAATCAGAGGCGGGTAATCAGAGGCAGGGAATCGGATGTGCTGAATCAGAGATGGGGAATCAGAGGTGGGGAATCAGAGGCGGTGATTCAGACATGGGTAATCAGAGGCGGGGAATCAGAGGCAGGAAATCAGACACGGGGAATCAGAGGCGGGGAATCAGAGCTGGGAAATTAGAGGCAGGGAATCTGAGTTGGGGTTTCAGAGGCGGGGAATCAGATATGGGTAAACAGAGGCGGGGAATCAGAGGCGGGCAAATAGAGGCGGGGAATCAGATATGGGGAAACAGAGGCGGGGAATCAGAGGCGGGGAAACAGAGGTGGGGAATCAGAAATGGGGAATCAGAGGTGGGGAATCAGAGGTGGTGAATCAGAGATGGGGAATCACAGGCGGGGAATCAGAGGCAGGGAATAGAACGTGGGGAATCAGAGGCAGGGAATCAGAGTTGGGGCATCAGAGGTTGGGAATTAGATATGGGGAAACAGAGGCGGGGAATCAGAGGCGGGGAAACAGAGGCGGGGAATCAGATATGGGGAATCAGAGGTGGGGAATCAGAGGTGGTGAATCAGAGATGGGGAATCACAGGCGGGGAATCAGAGGCAGGGAATAGAACGCGGGGAATCAGAGGCAGGGAATTAGAGTTGGGGCATCAGAGGTTGGGAATTAGATATGGGGAAACAGAGGCGGGGAATCAGAGGCGGGGAAACAGAGGCGGGGAATCAGATATGGGGAATCAGAGGTGGGGAATCAGAGGCAGGGAATCAGATGTGCGGAATCAGAGATGGGGAATGAGAGGCAGGGAATCAGAATCAGAAGCGGGGAATCAGAGGCCGGGAATCTTAGGACGGGAATCAGATGTTGGGAATAAGATTCCGGGAATCAGAGGTGGGGAATCAGAGTCCGGGAATCAGAGATGGGGATTCAGAGGCGGGGAATGAGATATGGAGAATCAGAGGCGGGGAATCAGAGTTGGGGAATCAGAGGCGGGGAATCAGATATGGGGAAACAGGGGCTGGGAATCAGAGGCGGGGAAACAGAGGCGAGGAATCAGATATGGGGAATCAGAGGTGTGGAATCAGAGGTTGGGAATGAGAGGCAGGGAATCAGAGGCGGGGAAACAGAGGCGGGGAATCAGATATGGGGAATCAGAGTTGGCGAATCAAAGGCGGTGAAACAGAGATGGGGAATCAGGGCAGGGAATCAGAGGCAGGGAATCAAACACGGGGAATCAGAGCTGGGGAACCAGAGGCGGGGAATTAGAGTTGGGGAATCAGAGGAGGGGAATCAGAGGCGGGGAATCAGAGGCGGGGAATCAGAGGCAGGGAATCAGATGTGCGGAATCGGAGATGGGGAATCAGAGGCAGGGAATCAGAGGCGGGAAATCAGAGGCGGGGAATCAGAGGCCGGGAATCAGATATGGGGAAACAGAGGCGGGGAATCAGAGGCGGGGAAACAGAGGCGGGGAATCAGATATGGGGAATCAGAGGTGGGGAATCAGAGGTTGGGAATCAGAGGCAGGGAATCAGAGGCTTGGAATCAGATGCAGGGAATCAGATGCGGGGAATCAGAGGCGGGGAATCAGAGCTGGAGAATCAGAGGTGGGGAATCAGAGTTGGGGAATCAGAGGCGGGGACTTAGATATTGGGAAACAGAGGCGGGGAATCAGAGGCGGGGAAACAGAGGCGGGGAATCAGATATGGGGAATCAGAGGTGGGGAATCAGAGGCAGGGAATCACATGTGCGCAATCAGAGATGGGGAATCAGAGGCAGGGAATCAGAATCAGAAGCAGGGAATCAGAGGCCGGGAATCAGAGGCCGGAATCAGATGCCGGGAATAAGAGGCCGGGAATTAGAGGTGGGGAATCAGAGTCCGGGAATCAGAGATGGGGATTCAGAGGCGGGGAATGAGATATGGGGAATCAGAGGCGGGGAATCAGAGGCGGGGATACAGAGGCGGGGAATCAGATATGGGGAATCAGAGGTGGCGAATCAAAGGCGGTGAATCAGAGATGGGGAATCAGAGGCGGGCAATCAGAGGCAGGGAATCAAACACGGGGAATCAGAGGCGGGGAATCAGAGCTGGGGAATCAGAGGCGGGGAATCAGGGTTGGGGAATCAGAGGCGGGGAATCAGATATGGAGAAACAGGGGCGGGGAATCAGAGGTGGGGAAACACAGGCGGGGAATCAGATATGGGGAATCAGAGGTGTGGAATCAGAGGTTGGGAATCAGAGGCAGGGAATCAGAGGCGGGGAAACAGAGGCGGGGAATCAGATTTGGGGAATCAGAGTTGGCGAATCAAAGGCGGTGAAACAGAGATGGGGAATCAGGGCAGGGAATCAGAGGCAGGGAATCAAACACGGGGAATCAGAGCTGGGGAATCAGAGGCGGGGAATTAGAGTTGGGGAATCAGAGGAGGGGAATCAGAGGCGGGGAATCAGAGGCGGGGAATCAGATATGGGGAATCAGAGGCGGGGAATCAGAGGCAGGGAATCAGATGTGCGGAATCGGAGATGGGGAATCAGAGGCAGGGAATCAGAGGCGGGGAATCAGAGGCGGGGAATCAGAGGACGGGAATCAGATATGGGGAAACAGAGGCGGGGAATCAGAGGCGGGGAAACAGAGGCGGGGAATCAGATATGGGGAATCAGAGGTGGGGAATCTGAGGTTGGGAATCAGAGGCAGGGAATCAGAGGCTTGGAATCAGATGCAGGGAATCAGATGCGGGGAATCAGAGGCGGGGAATCAGAGCTGGATAATCAGAGGTGGGGAATCAGAGTTGGGGAATCAGAGGCGGGGACTTAGATATTGGGAAACAGAGGCGTTGAATCAGAGGCGTGGAAACAGAGGCGGGAAATCAGATATGGGGAATCAGAGGTGGGGAATCAGAGGCAGGGAATCAGATGTGCGCAATCAGAGATGGGGAATCAGAGGCAGGGAATCAGAATCAGAAGCAGGGAATCAGAGGCCGGGAATCAGAGGCCGGAATCAGATGCCGGGAATAAGAGGCCGGGAATCAGAGGTGGGGAATCAGAGTCCGGGAATCAGAGATGGGGATTCAGAGGCGGGGAATGAGATATGGGGAATCAGAGGCGGGGAATCAGAGGCGGGGAAACAGAGGCGGGGAATCAGATATGGGGAATCAGAGGTGGCGAATGAAAGGCGGTGAATCAGAGATGGGGAATCAGAGGCCGGGAATCAGAGGCAGGGAATCAAACACGGGGAATCAGAGGCGGGGAATCAGAGCTGGGGAATCAGAGGCGGGGAATCAGAGTTGGGGAATCAGAGGTGGGGAATCAGAGGCAGGGAATCAATATGGGAATTCAGAGGTGGGGAATCAGATGTTGGGAATCAGAGGCAGGGAATCAGAGGCGAGGATTCAGAGCTGGGGAATCAGAGGTGGGGAATCAGAATTGGGGAATCAGAGATGGGGAATCAGAGATGGGGAATCAGAGGCGGGGAATCAGACGCTGGGAATCAGAGGTGGTGAATCAGAGATGTGGAATCAGAGGCGGGGAATCAGAGGCAGGGAATCAGACGCGGGGAATCAGAGGTGGGGAATCATAGCTGGCGAATCAGAGGCGGGGAATCAGAGGCGGGGAATCAGAGGCGGGGAATCAGATATTGTTAATCAGAGGTGGGGAATCAGAGGCGGGGAAACAGAGGCGGGGAATCAGATATGGGGAATCAGAGGTGGGGAATCAGAGGCCGGTAATCAGACGCGGGGAATCAGAGGCGGGGATTCAGAGCTGGGGAATCAGAGGCGGGGAATCAGAGTTGGGGAATCAGAGGCGGGGAATCAGATATGGGGAATCAGAGGCGGGGAATCAGAGGCGGGGAAACAGAGGCGGGGAATCAGATATGGGGAATCAGAGGTGGGGAATCAGGGGCGGGGTATCAGTGACAGGGAATCAGAGGCGGGAAATCAGAGGCCGGGAATCAGAGGCGGTGAATCAGAGGCGGGGAATCAGAGGCAGGGAATCGGATGTGCGGAATCAGAGATGGGGAATCAGAGGTGGGAAATCAGAGGCGGTGAATCAGACATGGGTAATCAGAGGCGGGGAATCAGAGGCAGGAAATCAGACACGGGGAATCAGAGGCGGGGAATCAGAGCTGGGGAATTAGATGCAGGGAATAAGAGTTGGGGAATCAGAGGCGGGGAATCAGATATGGGGAAACAGTGGCGGGGAATCAGAGGCGGGGAAACAGAGGCGGGGAATCAGATATGGGGAATCAGAGGTGGGTATTCAGAGCTGGGGAATCAGAGGTGGGGAATCAGAGTTGGGGAATCAGAGGCGGGGACTTAGATATGGGGAAACAGAGGCAGGGAATCAGAGGCAGGGAAACAGAGGCGGGGAATCAGACACGGGGAATCAGAGGCGGGGAATCAGAGCTGGGGAATTAGATGCAGGGAATAAGAGTTGGGGAATCAGAGGCGGGGAATCAGATATGGGGAAACAGTGGCGGGGAATCAGAGGCGGGGAAACAGAGGCGGGGAATCAGATTTGGGGAATCAGAGGTGGGTATTCAGAGCTGGGGAATCAGAGGTGGGGAATCAGAGTTGGGGAATCAGAGGCGGGGACTTAGATATGGGGAAACAGAGGCAGGGAATCAGAGGCAGGGAAACAGAGGCGGGGAATCAGATATGGGGAATAAGACGCGGGGAATCTGCGGCGGGGAATCAGAGCTGGGGAATCAGAGGCTGTGAATCAGAGGCGGGGAATCAGAAGCAGGGAATCGGATGTGCGGAATCAGAGATGGGGAATCAGAGGTGGGGAATCAGAGGCGGTGAATCAGATATTGGTAATCAGAGGCGGGGAATCAGAGGCAGGAAATCAGACACGGGGAATCTGAGGCGGGGAATCAGAGGCGGGGAATCAGAGGCAGGGAATGGGATGTGCGGAATCAGAGATGGGGAATCAGAGGTGGGGAATCAGAGGCGGTGAATCAGACATGGGTAAACAGAGGCGGGGAATCAGAGGCAGGAAATCAGACACGGGGAATCAGAGGCGGGGAATAAGAGCTGGGGAATTAGATGCAGGGAATCAGAGTTCGGGATTCAGAGGCGGGGAATCAGATATGGGGAAACTGAGGTGGGGAATCAGAGGTGGGCAAATAGAGGCGGGGAATCAGATATGGGGAAACAGAGGCGGGGAATCAGAGGCGGGGAAACAGAGGCGGGGAATCAGATATGGGGAATCAGAGGTGGGAAATCAGAGGTTGGGAATCACAGGCAGGGAATCAGAGGCTGGGTATCAGATGCAGGGAATCAGATGCGGGGAATCAGAGGCGGGGAATCAGAGCTGGGGAATCAGAGGTGGGGAATCAGAGTTGGGGAATCAGAGGCGGGGACTTAGATATGGGGAAACAGAGGCGGGGATTCAGAGGCGGGGAAACAGAGGCGGGGAATCAGATATGGGGAATCAGAGGTGGGGAATCAGAGGCAGGGAATCAGATGTGCGGAATCAGAGATGGGGAATCAGAGGCAGGGAATCAGAATCAGAAGCAGGGAATAAGACGCGGGGAATCAGAGGCGGGGAATCAGATATGGGGAATCAGAGGTGGGGAATCAGAGGCGGTGAATCAGACATGGGTAATCAGAGGCGGGGAATCAGAGGCAGGAAATCAGACACGGGGAATCAGAGGCGGGGAATCAGAGCTGGGAAATTAGAGGCATGGAATCAGAGTTGGGGATTCAGAGGCGGGGAATCAGATATGGGGAAACAGAGGCGGGGAATCAGAGGCGGGCAAATAGAGGCGGGGATTAGATATGGGGAAACAGAGGAGGGGAATCAGAGGCGGGGAAACAGAGGCTGGGAATCAGATGCATGGAATCAGATGCGGGGAATCAGAGGCGGGGAATCAGAGCTGGGGAATCAGAGGTGGGGAATCAAAGTTGGGGAATCAGAGTCGGGGACTTAGATATGGGGAAACAGAGGCGGGGAATCAGAGGCGGGGAACAGAAGGCGGGGAATCAGATATGGGGAATCAGAGGCAGGAAATCAGACACGGGGATTCAGAGGCTGGGAATCAGATGGGGGGAATCAAAGGCGGGGAATCAGAGCTGGGGAATCAGAGGCAGGGAATCAGAGTTGGGGATTCAGAGGCGGGGAATCAGATATGGGGAAACAGAGGCGGGGAATCAGAGGCGGGAAATCAGAGGCGGGGAATTAGATATGGGGAATCAGAGGTGGGGAATCAGAGGTGGTGAATCAGAGATGGGGAATCACAGGCGGGGAATCAGAGGCAGGGAATAGAACGCGGGGAATCAGAGGCAGGGAATCAGAGTTGGGGCATCAGAGGTTGGGAATTAGATATGGGGAAACAAAGGCGGGGAATCAGAGGCGGGGAAACAGAGGCGGGGAATCAGATATGGGGAATCAGAGGTGGGGAATCAGAGGTTGGGAATCAGAGGCAGGGAATCAGAGGCTTGGAATCAGATGCAGGGAATCAGATGCGGGGAATCAGATATGGGGAATCAGAGGTGGGGAATCAGAGGTTGGGAATCAGAGGCAGGGAATCAGAAGCTTGGAATCAGATGCAGGGAATCAGATGCGGGGATTCAGAGTCGGGGAATGAGATATGGGGAATCAGAGGCGGGGAATCAGAGGCGGGGAAACAGAGGCGGGGAATCAGATATGGGGAATGAGAGGTGGCGAATCAAAGGCGGTGAATCAGAGATGGGGAATCAGAGGCCGGGAATCAGAGGCAGGGAATCAAACACGGGGAATCAGAGGCGGGGAATCAGAATTGGGGAATCAGAGATGGGGAATCAGAGGCGGGGAATCAGACGCGGGGAATCAGAGGTGGTGAATCAGGGATGTGGAATCAGAGGCGGGGAATCAGAGGCAGGGAATCAGACGCGGTGAATAAGAGGCGGGGATTCATAGCTGGCGAATCAGAGGCGGGGAATCAGAGGCGGGGAATCAGAGGTGGGGAATCAGAGGCGGGGAATCAGATATTGGGAATCAGAGGTGGGGAATCAGAGGCGGGGAAACAGAGGTGGTGAATCAGATATGGGGTATCAGAGGTGGGGAATCAGAGGTTGTGAATCAGAGATGGGGAATCAGAGGCGGGGAATCAGAGGCCGGTAATCAGACGCGGGGAATCAGAGGTGGGGAATCAGAGCTGGGAAATTAGAGGCAGGGAATCAGAGTTGGGGATTCAGAGGCGGGGAATCAGATATGGGGAAACAGAGGCGGGGATTCAGAGGCGGGCAAATAGAGGCGGGGATCAGATATGGGGAAACAGAGGCGGGGAATCAGAGGCGGGGAAACAGAGGCGAGGAATCAGATATGGGGAATCAGAGGTGGGGAATCAGAGGTTGGGAATCAGAGGCGGGGAATCAGAGGCGGGCAAACAGAGGCGGGGAATTAGATATGGGGAATCAGTGGTGGGGAATCAGAGGTGGTGAATCAGAGATGGGGAATCACAGGCGGGGAATCAGAGGCAGGGAATAGAACGCGGGGAATCAGAGGCAGGGAATCAGAGCTGGGGAATCAGAGGCGGGGAATCATAGTTGGGAATTAGAGGCGGGGAATCAGATATGGGGAAACAGAGGCGGGGAATCAGGGGCGGGGAAACAGAGGCGGGGAATCAGATATGGGGAATCGGATGCGGGGAATCAGAGGCGGGGAATCAGAGCTGGGGAATCAGAGGCGGGGAATCAGAGTTGGGGCATCAGAGGTGGGGAATTAGATATGGGGAAACAGAGGTGGGGAATCAGAGGCGTGGAAACAGAGGTGGGGAATCAGATATGGGGAATCAGAGGTGGGGAATCAGAGGCAGGTAATCAGATGTGCGGAATCAGAGATGGGGAATCAGAGGCAGGGAATCAGAATCAGAAGCGGGGAGTCAGAGGCCGGGAATCAGAGGCCCTGAATCAGATGCTGGGAATAAGAGGCCGGGAATCAGAGGTGGGGAATCAGAGTCCGGGAATCAGAGATGGGGATTCAGAGGCGGGGAATGAGATATGGAGAATCAGAGGCGGGGAATCAGAGGCGGGGAAACAGAGGTGGGGAATCAGATATGGGGAATCAGAGGTGGCGAATCAAAGGCGGTGAATCAGAGATGGGGAATCAGAGGCGGGGAATCAGAGGCAGGGAATCAAACACGGGGAATCAGAGGCGGGGAATCAGAGCTGGGGGAATCAGAGGCTGGGAATCAAAGTTGTGGAATCAGAGGCAGGGAATCAGATATGGGGAATCAGAGGCGGGGAATTAGAGTTGGGGAATCAGAGGCGGGGAATCAGAGGTGGGGAAACAGAGGCGGGGAATCAAACACGGGGAATCAGAGGTGGGGAATCAGAGGTTGGGAATCAGAGGCGGGGAATTAGAGTTGGGGAATCAGAGGCGGGGAATCAGAGGTGGGGAAACAGAGGCGGGGAATCAAACACGGGGAATCAGAGGTGGGGAATCAGAGGTTGGGAATCAGAGGCAGGGAATCAGAGGCGGGGAATCAGAGGCGGGGAATCAGAGGCAGGGAATCAGATGTGCGGAATCGGAGATGGGGAATCAGAGGCAGGGAATCAGAGGCGGGGAATCAGAGGCGGGGAATCAGAGGCCGGGAATCAGATATGGGGAAACAGAGGCGGGGAATCAGAGGCCGGGAATCAGATATGGGGAAACAGAGGCGGGGAATCAGAGGCGGGGAAACAGAGGCTGGGAATCAGATATGGGGAATCAGAGGTGGGGAATCAGAGGTTGGGAATCAGAGGCAGGGAATCAGAGGCTTGGAATCAGATGCAGGGAATCAGATGCGGGGAATCAGAGGCGGGGAATCAGAGCTGGGGAATCAGAGGTGGGGAATCAGAGTTGGGGAATCAGATGCGGGGACTTAGATATTGGGAAACAGAGGCGTGGAATCAGAGGCGGGGAAACAGAGGCGGGGAATCAGATATGGGGAATCAGAGATGGGGAATCAGAGGCAGGGAATCAGATGTGCGGAATCAGAGATGGGGAATCAAAGGCAGGGAATCAGAATCAGAAGCAGGGAATCAGAGGCCGGGAATCAGAGGCCGGAATCAGATGCCGGGAATAAGAGGCCGGGAATCAGAGGTGGGGAATCAGAGTCCGGGAATCAGAGATGTGGATTCAGAGGCGGGGAATGAGATATGGGGAATCAGAGGCGGGGAATCAGAAGCGGGGAAACAGAGGCGGGGAATCAGATATGGGGAATCAGAGGTGGCGAATCAAAGGCGGTGAATCAGAGATGGGGAATCAGAGGCCGGGAATCAGAGGCAGGGAATCAAATACGGGGAATCAGAGGCGGGGAATCAGAGCTGGGGAATCAGAGGCTGGGAATCAAAGTTGGGGAATCAGAGGCAGGGAATCAGATATGGGGAAACAGGGGCGGGGAATCAGAGGCGGGGAATCAGAGACGGGGAATCAGAGGACGGGAATCAGATATGGGGAAACAGAGGCGGGGAATCAGAGGCGGGGAAACAGAGGTGGGGATTCAGATATGGGGAATCAGAGGTGGGGAATCAGAGGTTGGGAAACAGAGGCAGACAATCAGAGGCGGGGAGTCAGAGGCGGGGAATCAGAGGCAGGGAATCAAATGTGCGGAATCAGAGACGGGGAATCAGAGGCAGCGAATCAGAGGCGGGGAACCAGAGGCCGGGAATGAGAGGCCGGGAATCAGAGGCCTGGAATCAGAGATGGGGAATCAGAGGCGGGGAATCAAACACGGGGAATCAGATCTGGGGAATCAGAGGCGGGGAATCAGATATGGGGAAACAGAGGCGGGGAATCAGAGGCGGGGAATCAGAGGCGCAGAAAAAGAGGCGGGGTATCAGATATGGGGAATCAGAGGTGGGGAATCAGGGGCGGGGTATCAGAGGCTGGGTATCAGACACGGGGATTCAGAGGCGGGGAATCAGAGATGGGAATCAGAGGCGGGGAATCAGAGGCAGGGAATCAGATGTGCGGAATCAGACATGGGGAATCAGAGGCAGCGAATCAGAGGCGGGGAACCAGAGGCGGGGAAACAGACGTGGGGAATCAGATATGGGGAATCAGAGGTGGGGAATCAGAGGTTGGGAAACAGCGGCAGGGAATCAGAGGCGGGGAGTCCGAGGCGGGGAATCAGAGGCAGGGAATCAGATGTGCGGAATCAGAGATGGGGAATCAGAGGTGGGGAATCAGAGTTGGGGAATCAGATGCGGGGACTTAGATATTGGGAAACAGAGGCGTGGAATCAGAGGCGGGGAAACAGAGGCGGGGAATCAGATATGGGGAATCAGAGATGGGGAATCAGAGGCAGGGAATCAGATGTGCGGAATCAGAGATGGGGAATCAAAGGCAGGGAATCAGAATCAGAAGCAGGGAATCAGAGGCTGGGAATCAGAGGCCGGAATCAGATGCCGGGAATAAGAGGCCGGGAATCAGAGGTGGGGAATCAGAGTCCGGGAATCAGAGATGTGGATTCAGAGGCGGGGAATGAGATATGGGGAATAAGAGGCGGGGAATCAGAGGCGGGGAAACAGAGGCGGGGAATCAGATATGGGGAATCAGAGGTGGCGAATCAAAGGCGGTGAATCAGAGATGGGGAATCAGAGGCCGGGAATCAGAGGCAGGGAATCAAATACGGGGAATCAGAGGCGGGGAATCAGAGCTGGGGAATCAGAGGCTGCGAATCAAAGTTGGGGAATCAGAGGCAGGGAATCAGATATGGGGAAACAGGGGCGGGGAATCAGAGGCGGGGAATCAGAGACGGGGAATCAGAGGACGGGAATCAGATATGGGGAAACAGAGGCGGGGAATCAGAGGCGGGGAAACAGAGGTGGGGATTCAGATATGGGGAATCAGAGGTGGGGAATCAGAGGTTGGGAAACAGAGGCAGACAATCAGAGGCGGGGAGTCAGAGGCGGGGAATCAGAGGCAGGGAATCAAATGTGCGGAATCAGAGACGGGGAATCAGAGGCAGCGAATCAGAGGCCGGGAATCAGAGGCCGGGAATGAGAGGCCGGGAATCAGAGGCCTGGAATCAGAGATGGGGAATCAGAGGCGGGGAATCAAACACGGGGAATCAGATCTGGGGAATCAGAGGCGGGGAATCAGATATGGGGAAACAGAGGCGGGGAATCAGAGGCGGGGAATCAGAGGCGCAGAAAAAGAGGCGGGGTATCAGATATGGGGAATCAGAGGTGGGGAATCAGGGGCGGGGTATCAGAGGCTGGGTATCAGACACGGCGATTCAGAGGCGGGGAATCAGAGATGGGAATCAGAGGCGGGGAATCAGAGGCAGGGAATCAGATGTGCAGAATCAGACATGGGGAATCAGAGGCAGCGAATCAGAGGCGGGGAACCAGAGGCGGGGAAACAGACGTGGGGAATCAGATATGGGGAATCAGAGGTGGGGAATCAGAGGTTGGGAAACAGCGGCAGGGAATCAGAGGCGGGGAGTCCGAGGCGGGGAATCAGAGGCAGGGAATCAGATGTGCGGAATCAGAGATGGGGAATCAGAGGCAGCGAATCAGAGGCGGGGAACCAGAGGCGGGGAATCAGAGGCCGGGAATCAGAGGCCGGGAATGAGAGGCCGGGAATCAGAGGCCGGGAATCAGAGATGGGGAATCAGAGGCGGGGAATCAGAGTCCGGGAATCAGAGATGGGGATTCAGAGGCGGGGAATGAGATATGGAGAATCAGAGGCGGGGAATCAGAGGCGGGGAAACAGAGGTGGGGAATCAGATATGGGGAATCAGAGGTGGCGAATCAAAGGCGGTGAATCAGAGATGGGGAAACAGAGGCGGGGAATCAGAGGCAGGGAATCAAACACGGGGAATCAGAGGCGGGGAATCAGAGCTGGGGGAATCAGAGGCTGGGAATCAAAGTTGTGGAATCAGAGGCAGGGAATCAGATATGGGGAATCAGAGGCGGGGAATTAGAGTTGGGGAATCAGAGGCGGGGAATCAGAGGTGGGGAAACAGAGGCGGGGAATCAAACACGGGGAATCAGAGGTGGGGAATCAGAGGTTGGGAATCAGAGGCGGGGAATTAGAGTTGGGGAATCAGAGGCGGGGAATCAGAGGTGGGGAAACAGAGGTGGGGAATCAAACACGGGGAATCAGAGGTGGGGAATCAGAGGTTGGGAATCAGAGGCAGGGAATCAGAGGCGGGGAATCAGAGGCGGGGTATCAGAGGCAGGGAATCAGATGTGCGGAATCGGAGATGGGGAATCAGAGGCAGGGAATCAGAGGCGGGGAATCAGAGGCGGGGAATCAGAGGCCGGGAATCAGATATGGGGAAACAGAGGCGGGGAATCAGAGGCCGGGAATCAGATATGGGGAAACAGAGGCGGGGAATCAGAGGCGGGGAAACAGAGGCTGGGAATCAGATATGGGGAATCAGAGGTGGGGAATCAGAGGTTGGGAATCAGAGGCAGGGAATCAGAGGCTTGGAATCAGATGCAGGGAATCAGATGCGGGGAATCAGAGGCGGGGAATCAGAGCTGGGGAATCAGAGGTGGGGAATCAGAGTTGGGGAATCAGAGGCGGGGACTTAGATATTGGGAAACAGAGGCGTGGAATCAGAGGCGGGGAAACAGAGGCGGGGAATCAGATATGGGGAATCAGAGATGGGGAATCAGAGGCAGGGAATCAGATGTGCGGAATCAGAGATGGGGAATCAAAGGCAGGGAATCAGAATCAGAAGCAGGGAATCAGAGGCCGGGAATCAGAGGCCGGAATCAGATGCCGGGAATAAGAGGCCGGGAATCAGAGGTGGGGAATCAGAGTCCGGGAATCAGAGATGTGGATTCAGAGGCGGGGAATGAGATATGGGGAATCAGAGGCGGGGAATCAGAGGCGGGGAAACAGAGGCGGGGAATCAGATATGGGGAATCAGAGGTGGCGAATCAAAGGCGGTGAATCAGAGATGGGGAATCAGAGGCCGGGAATCAGAGGCAGGGAATCAAATACGGGGAATCAGAGGCGGGGAATCAGAGCGGGGGAATCAGAGGCTGGGAATCAAAGTTGGGGAATCAGAGGCAGGGAATCAGATATGGGGAAACAGGGGCGGGGAATCAGATATGGGGAAACAGAGGCGGGGAATCAGAGGCGGGAAATCAGAGGCGGGGAATTAGATATGGGGAATCAGAGGTGGGGAATCAGAGGTGGTGAATCAGAGATGGGGAATCACAGGCGGGGAATCAGAGGCAGGGGATCAGATGTGCGGGATCGGAGATGGGGAATCAGAGGCAGGGAATCAGAGGCGGGGAATCAGAGACGGGGAATCAGAGGACGGGAATCAGATATGGGGAAACAGAGGCGGGGAATCAGAGGCGGGGAAACAGAGGTGGGGAATCAGATATGGGGAATCAGAGGTGGGGAATCAGAGGTTGGGAAACAGAGGCAGACAATCAGAGGCGGGGAGTCAGAGGCGGGGAATCAGAGGCAGGGAATCAGATGTGCGGAATCAGAGATGGGGAATCAGAGGCAGCGAATCAGAGGCGGGGAAAAAGAGGCGGGGAATCAGAGGCCGGGAATCAGAGTCCGGGAATGAGAGGCCGGGAATCAGAGGCCTGGAATCAGAGATGGGGAATCAGAGGTGGGGAATCAAACACGGGGAATCAGATCTGGGGAATCAGAGGCGGGGAATCAGATATGGGGAAACAGAGGCGGGGAATCAGAGGCGGGGAATCAGAGGCGCAGAAACAGAGGCGGGGTATCAGATATGGGTAATCAGAGGTGGGGAATCAGGGGCGGGGTATCAGAGGCTGGGTATCAGACACGGGGATTCAGAGGCGGGGAATCAGAGATGGGAATCAGAGGCGGGGAATCAGAGGCAGGGAATCAGATGTGCGGAATCAGAGATGGGGAATCAGAGGCAGCGAATCAGAGGCGGGGAACCAGAGGCGGGGAAACAGAGGTGGGGAATCAGATATGGGGAATCAGAGGTGGGGAATCAGAGGTTGGGAAACAGCGGCAGGGAATCAGAGGCGGGGAGTCAGAGGCGGGGAATCAGAGGCAGGGAATCAGATGTGCGGAATCAGAGATGGGGAATCAGAGGCAGCGAATCAGAGGCGGGGAACCAGAGGCGGGGAATCAGAGGCCGGGAATCAGAGGCCGGGAATGAGAGGCCGGGAATCAGAGGCCGGGAATCAGAGATGGGGAATCAGAGGCGGGGAATCAAACACGGGGAATCAGATCTGGGGAATCAGAGGCGGGGAATCAGAGTTGGGGAATCAGAGGTGGCGAATCAGATATGGGGAAACAGAGGCGGGGAATCAGAGGCGGGGAATCAGAGGCGCAGAAACAGAGGCGGGGTATCAGATATGGGGAATCAGAGGTGGGGAATCAGGGGCGGGGTATCAGAGGCTGGGTATCAGACACGCGGAATCAGAGGTGGGGAATCAGAGATGGGGAATCAGAGGCGGGGAATCAGAGGCAGGGAATCAGATGTGGGGAATCAGAGATGGGGAATCAGAGGCAGCGAATCAGAGGCGGGGAACCAGAGGCGGGCATTCAGAGGTGGGGAATCAGATATGGGGAATCGGAGGTTGGGAAACAGAGGCAGGGAATCAGAGGCGGCGAGTCAGAGGCGGGGAATCAGAGGCAGGGAATCAGATGTGCGGAATCAGAGATGGGGAATCAGAGGCAGCGAATCAGAGGCGGGGAACCAGAGGCGGGGATTCAGAGGCTGGGAATCAGATATGGGGAAACAGAGGCGGGGAATTAGAGGCGGGCAAACAGAGGCGGGGAATCAGATATGGGGATTCAGAGGTGGGGAATCAGAGGTTGTGAATCAGAGATGGGGAATCACAGGCGGGAAATCAGAGGCAGGGAATCAGAGCTGGGGAATCAGAGGCGGGGAATCAGAGCTGGGGAATCAGAGGCAGGGAATCAGAGTTGGGGATTCAGAGGCGGGAAATCAGAGCTGGGGAATCAGAGGCGGGTAATCAGAGGCAGGGAAACAGAGGCACGGGGAATCAGAGCTGGGGAATCAGAGGCGGGGAATTAGAGTTGGGGAATCAGAGGAGGGGAATCAGAGGCGGGGAAACAGGCGGGGAATCAGATATGGGGAATCAGAGGTGGGGAATCTGATGTTGGGAATCAGAGGCAGTGAATCAGAGGCGGGGAATCAGAGGCGGGGAATCAGAGGCCGGGAATCAGATATGGGGAAACAGAGGCGGGGAATCAGAGGCGGGGAAACAGAGGCGGGGTATCAGATATGGGGAATCAGAGGTGGGGAATCAGAGGTTGGGAATCAGAGGCAGGGAATCAGAGGCTTGGAATCAGATGTAGGGAATCAGATGCGGGGAATCAGAGGCGGGGAATCAGAGCTGGAGAATCAGAGGTGGGGAATCAGCGTTGGGGAATCAGAGGCGGGGATTTAGATATTGGGAAACAGAGGCGGGGAATCAGAGGTGGGGAAACAGAGGCGGGGAATCAGATATGGGGAATCAGAGGTGGGGAATCAGAGGCAGGGAATCAGATGTGCGCAATCAGAGATGGGGAATCAGAGGCAGGGAATCAGAATCAGAACCAGGGAATCAGAGGCCGGGAATCAGAGGCCGGAATCAAATGCCGGGAATAAGAGGCCGGGAATCAAAGGTGGGGAATCAGAGTCCGGGAATCAGAGATGGGGATTCAGAGGCGGGGAATGAGATATGGGGAATCAGAGGCCGGGAATCAGAGGCGGGGAAACAGAGGCGGGGAATCAGATATGGGGAATCAGAGGTGGCGAATCAAAGGCGGTGAATCAGAGATGGGGAATCAGAGGCGGGCAATCAGAGGCAGGGAATCAAACACGGGGAATCAGAGGCGGGAAATCAGAGCTGGAGAATCAGAGGCGGGGAATCAGGTTTGGGGAATCACAGGTGGGGAATCAGATATGGGGAAACAGGGGCGGGGAATCAGAGGTGGGGAAACACAGGCGGGGAATCAGATATGGGGAATCAGAGGTGTGGAATCAGAGGTTGGGAATCGGAGGCAGGGAATCAGAGGCGGGGAAACAGAGGCGGGGAATCAGATATGGGGAATCAGAGGTGGCGAATCAAAGGCGGTGAAACAGAGATGGGGAATCAGGGCAGGGAATCAGAGGCAGGGAATCAAACACGGGGAATCAGAGCTGGGGTATCAGAGGCGGGGAATTAGAGTCCGGGAATGAGAGGCCGGGAATCAGAGGCCTGGAATCAGAGATGGGGAATCAGAGGCGGGGAATCAAACACGGGGAATCAGATCTGGGGAATCAGAGGCGGGGAATCAGATATGGGGAAACAGAGGCGGGGAATCAGAGGCGGGGAATCAGAGGCGCAGAAACAGAGGCGGGGTATCAGATATGGGGAATCAGAGGTGGGGAATCAGGTGCGGGGTATCAGAGGCTGGGTATCAGACATGGGGATTCAGAGGCGGGGAATCAGAGATGGGAATCAGAGGCGGGGAATCAGAGGCAGGGAATCAGATGTGCGGAATCAGAGATGGGGAATCAGAGGCAGCGAATCAGAGGCGGGGAACCAGAGGCGGGGAAACAGAGGTGGGGAATCAGATATGGGGAATCAGAGGTGGGGAATCAGAGGTTGGGAAACAGCGGCAGGGAATCAGAGGCGGGGAGTCAGAGGCGGGGAATCAGAGGCAGGGAATCAGATGTGCGGAATCAGAGATGGGGAATCAGAGGCAGCGAATCAGAGGCGGGGAACCAGAGGCGGGGAATCAGAGGCCGGGAATCAGAGGCCGGGAATGAGAGGCCGGGAATCAGAGGCCGGGAATCAGAGATGGGGAATCAGAGGCGGGGAATCAAACACGGGGAATCAGATCTGGGGAATCAGAGGCGGGGAATCAGAGTTGGGGAATCAGAGGCGGCGAATCAGATATGGGGAAACAGAGGCGGGGAATCAGAGGCGGGGAATCAGAGGCGCAGAAACAGAGGCGGGGTATCAGATATGGCGAATCAGAGGTGGGGAATCAGGGGCGGGGTATCAGAGGCTGGGTATCAGACACGCGGAATCAGAGGTGGGGAATCAGAGATGGGGAATCAGAGGCGGGGAATCAGAGGCAGGGAATCAGATGTGGGGAATCAGAGATGGGGAATAAGAGGCAGCGAATCAGAGGCGGGGAACCAGAGGCGGGCATTCAGAGGTGGGGAATCAGATATGGGGAATCGGAGGTTGGGAAACAGAGGCAGGGAATCAGAGGCGGCGAGTCAGAGGCGGGGAATCAGAGGCAGGGAATCAGATGTGCGGAATCAGAGATGGGGAATCAGAGGCAGCGAATCAGAGGCGGGGAACCAGAGGCGGGGATTCAGAGGCGGGGAATCAGATATGGGGAAACAGAGGCGGGGAATTAGAGGCGGGCAAACAGAGGCGGGGAATCAGATATGGGGATTCAGAGGTGGGGAATCAGAGGTTGTGAATCAGAGATGGGGAATCACAGGCGGGAAATCAGAGGCAGGGAATCAGAGCTGGGGAATCAGAGGCGGGGAATCAGAGCTGGGGAATCAGAGGCAGGGAATCAGAGTTGGGGATTCAGAGGCGGGAAATCAGAGCTGGGGAATCAGAGGCGGGTAATCAGAGGCAGGGAAACAGAGGCACGGGGAATCAGAGCTGGGGAATCAGAGGCGGGGAATTAGAGTTGGGGAATCAGAGGAGGGGAATCAGAGGCGGGGAAACAGGCGGGGAATCAGATATGGGGAATCAGAGGTGGGGAATCTGATGTTGGGAATCAGAGGCAGTGAATCAGAGGCGGGGAATCAGAGGCGGGGAATCAGAGGCCGGGAATCAGATATGGGGAAACAGAGGCGGGGAATCAGAGGCGGGGAAACAGAGGCGGGGTATCAGATATGGGGAATCAGAGGTGGGGAATCAGAGGCCGGGAATCAGAGGCAGGGAATCAAACACGGGGAATCAGAGGAGGGGAATCAGAATTAGGGAATCAGAGATGGGGAATCAGAGATGGGGAATCAGAGGCAGGGAATCAGACGCGGGGAATCAGAGGTGGTGAATCAGAGATGTGGAATCAGAGGCGGGGAATCAGAGGCAGGGAATCAGACGCGGGGAATAAGAGGCGGGGAATCATAGCTGGCGAATCAGAGGCGGGGAATCAGAGGTGGGGAATCAGAGGCGGGGAATCAGCTATTGGGAATCAGAGGTGGGGAATCAGAGGCGGGGAAACAGAGGCGGGGAATCAGATATGGGGTATCAGAGGTGGGGAATCAGAGGTTGTGAATCAGAGATGGGGAATCAGAGGCGGGGAATCAGAGGCCGGTAATCAGACGCGGGGAATCAGAGGCGGGGAATCAGAGCTGGGAAATTAGAGGCAGGGAATCAGAGTTGGGGATTCAGAGGCTGGGAATCAGATATGGGGAAACAGAGGCGGGGAATCAGAGGTGGGCAAATAGAGGCGGGGATCAGATATGGGGAAACAGAGGCGGGGAATCAGAGGCGGGGAAACAGAGGCGGGGAATCAGATATGGGGATCAGAGGTGGGGAATCGGAGGTTGGGAATCAGAGGCTGGGAATCAGAGGCTGGGAATCAGATGCATGGAATCAGATGCGGGGAATCAGAGGCGGGGAATCAGAGCTGGGGAATCAGAGGTGGGGAATCAAAGTTGGGGAATCAGAGGCGGGGACTTAGATATGGGGAAACAGAGGCGGGGAATCAGAGGCGGGGAAACAGAGGCGGGGAATCAGAGGTGGGGAATCAGAGGCAGGGAATTAGATTTGCGGAATCAGAGATGGGGAATCAGAAGCAGGGAATCAGAGGCCGGGAATAAGAGGCCGGGAATCAGAGGTGGGGAATCAGAGTCCGGGGATCAGAGATAGGGAATCAGAGGCGGGGAATGAGATATGGGGAATCAGAGGAGGGGAATCAGAGGCTGGGAAACAGAGGCGAGGAATCAGATATGGGGAATCAGAGGTGGCGAATCAAAGGCGTTGAATCAGAGATGGGGAAATAGAGGCGGGGAATCAGAGGCAGGGAATCAAACACGGGGTATCAGAGGCGGGGAATCAGAGCTGGGGAATCAGAGGCGGGGAATCAGAGTTGGGGAATCAGAGGCGGGGAATCAGAGTCGGGGAATCAGAGGCAGGGTATCAGATGTGCGGAATCAGAGATGGGGAATCAGAGGTGGGGAATCAGAGGCTGTGAATCAGAGATGGGGAATCAGAGGAGGGGAATCAGAGGCAGGAAATCAGACACGGGGATTCAGAGGCTGGGAATCAGACGGGGGGAATCAAAGGCGGGGAATCAGAGCTGGGGAATCAGAGGCAGGGAATCAGAGTTGGGGATTCAGAGGCGGGGAATCAGATATGGGGAAACAGAGGCGGGGAATCAGAGGCGGGCAAACAGAGGCGGGGAATTAGATATGGGGAATCAGAGGTGGGGAATCAGAGGTGGTGAATCAGAGATGGGGAATCACAGGCGGGGAATCAGAGGCAGGGAATAGAACGCGGGGAATCAGAGGCAGGGAATCAGAGTTGGGGCATCAGAGGTTGGGAATTAGATATGGGGAAACAGAGGCGGGGAATCAGAGGCGGGGAAACAAAGGCGGGAAATCAGATATGGGGAATCAGAGGTGGGGAATCAGAGGCAGGGAATCAGATGTGCGGAATCAGAGATGGGGAATCAGAGGCAGGGAATCAGAATCAGAAGCGGGGAATCAGAGGCCGGGAATCAGAGGCCGGGAATCAGATGCTGGGAATAAGAGGCCGGGAATCAGAGGTGGGGAATCAGAGTCCGGGAATCAGAGATGGGGATTCAGAGGCGGGGAATGAGATATGGAGAATCAGAGGCGGGGAATCAGAGGCGGGGAAACAGAGGTGGGGAATCAGATATGTGGAATCAGAGGTGGCGAATCAAAGGCGGTGAATCAGAGATGGGGAATCAGAGGCGGGGAATCAGAGGCAGGGAATCAAACACGGGAAATCAGAGGCGGGGAATCAGAGCTGGGGAATCAGAGGCGTGGAATCAGAGTTGGGGAATCAGAGGCAGGGAATCAGATATGGGGAAACAGGGGCAGGGAATCAGAGGCGGGGAAACAGAGGCGGGGTATCAGATATGGGGAATCAGAGGTGTGGAATCAGAGGTTGGGAATCAGAGGCAGGGAATCAGAGGCGGGGAAACAGAGGCGGGGAATCAGATATGGGGAATCAGAGGTGGCGAATCAAAGGCGGTGAAACAGAGATGGGGAATCAGGGCAGGGAATCAGAGGCAGGGAATCAGAGGTGGGGAATCAGAGGCGGGGAATCAGATATTGGGAATCAGAGGTGGGGAATCAGAGGCGGGGAAACAGAGGCGGGGAATCAGATATGGGGTATCAGAGGTGGGGAATCAGAGGTTGTGAATCAGAGATGGGGAATCAGAGGCGGGGAATCAGAGGCCGGTAATCAGACGCGGGGAATCAGAGGCGGGGAATCAGAGCTGGGAAATTAGAGGCAGGGAATCAGAGTTGGGGATTCAGAGGCGGGGAATCAGATATGGGGAAACAGAGGCGGGGAATCAGAGGCGGGCAAATAGAGGTGGGGATCAGATATGGGGAAACAGAGGCGGGGAATCAGAGGCGGGGAAACAGAGGCGGGGAATCAGATATGGGGATCAGAGGTGGGGAATCAGAGGTTGGGAATCAGAGGCTGGGAATCAGAGGCTGGGAATCAGATGCATGGAATCAGATGCGGGGAATCAGAGGCGGGTAATCAGAGCTGGGGAACCAGAGGTGGGGAATCAAAGTTGGCGAATCAGAGGCGGGGACTTAGATATGGGGAAACAGAGGTGGGGAATCAGAGGCGGGGAAACAGAGGCGGGGAATCAGATATGGGGAATCAGAGGTGGGGAATCAGAGGCAGGGAATTAGATTTGCGGAATCAGAGATGGGGAATCAGAAGCAGGGAATCAGAGGCCGGGAATCAGAGGCCGGAATCAGATGCTGGGAATAAGAGGCCGGGAATCAGAGGTGGGGAATCAGAGTCCGGGAATCAGAGATGGGGAATCAGAGGCGGGGAATGAGATATGGGGAATCAGAGGAGGGGAATCAGAGGCGGGGAAACAGAGGCGAGGAATCAGATATGGGGAATCAGAGGTGGCGAATCAAAGGCGTTGAATCAGAGCTGGGGAATCAGAGGTGGGGAATCAGAGTTGGGGAATCAGAGGCGGGGAATCAGAGCTGGGGAATCAGAGGCAGGGAATCAGATGTGCGGAATCAGAGATGGGGAATCAGAGGTGGGGAATCAGAGGCTGTGAATCAGAGATGGGGAATCAGAGGCGGGGAATCAGAGGCAGGAAATCAGACACGGGGATTCAGAGGCTGGGAATCAGACGGGGGGAATCAAAGGCGGGGAATCAGAGCTGGGGAATCAGAGGCAGGGAATCAGAGTTGGGGATTCAGAGGCGGGGAATCAGATATGGGGAAACAGAGGCGGGGAATCAGAGGCGGGCAAATAGAGGCGGGGAATTAGATATTGGGAAATCAGAGGTGGGGTATCAGAGGTGGTGAATCAGAGATGGGGAATCACAGGCGGGGAATCAGAGGCAGGGAATAGAACGCGGGGAATCAGAGGCAGGGAATCAGAGTTGGGGCATCAGAGGTTGAGAATTAGATATGGGGAAACAGAGGCGGGGAATCAGAGGCGGGGAAACAGAGGCGGGAAATCAGATATGGGGAATCAGAGGTGGGGAATCAGAGGCAGGGAATCAGATGTGCGGAATCAGAGATGGGGAATCAGAGGCAGGGAATCAGAATCAGAAGCGGGGAATCAGAGGCCGGGAATCAGAAGCCGGGAATCAGATGCTGGGAATAAGAGGCCGGGAATCAGAGGTGGGGAATCAGAGTCCGGGAATCAGAGATGGGGATTCAGAGGCGGGGAATGAGATATGGAGAATCAGAGGCGGGGAATCTGAGGCGGGGAAACAGAGGTGGGGAATCAGATATGTGGAATCAGAGGTGGCGAATCAAAGGCGGTGAATCAGAGATGGGGAATCAGAGGCGGGGAATCAGAGGCAGGGAATCAAACACGGGAATTCAGAGGTGGGGAATCAGAGCTGGGGAATCAGAGGCGGGGAATCAGAGTTGGGGAATCAGAGGCAGGGAATCAGATATGGGGAAACAGGGGCAGGGAATCTGAGGCGGGGAAACAGAGGCGGGGAATCAGATATGGGGAATCAGAGGTGTGGAATCAGAGGTTGGGAATCAGAGGCAGGGAATCAGAGGCGGGGAAACAGAGGCGGGGAATCAGATATGGGGAATCAGAGGTGGCGAATCAAAGGCGGTGAAACAGAGATGGGGAATCAGGGCAGGGAATCAGAGGCAGGGAATCAAACACGGGGAATCAGAGCTGGGGAATCAGAGGTGGGGAATTAGAGTTGGGGAATCAGAGGAGGGGAATCAGATGCGGGGAAACAGAGGCGGGGAATCAGACATGGGGAATCAGAGGTGGGGAATCAGAGGTTGGGAATCAGAGGCAGGGAATCTGAGGCGGGGAATCAGATGTGCGGAATCGGAGATGGGGAATCAGAGGCAGGGAATCAGAGGCAGGGAATCAGAGGCGGGGAATCAGAGGTGGGGAATCAGAGGTTGGGAATCAGAGGCGGGGAAACAGAGGCGGGGAATCAGATATGGGGAATCAGAGATGGGGAATCAGAGGCAGGGAATCAGATGTGCGGAATCAGAGATGGGGAATCAAAGGCAGGGAATCAGAATTAGAAGCAGGGAATCAGAGGCCGGGAATCAGAGGCCGGAATCAGATGCCGGGAATAAGAGGCCGGGAATCAGAGGTGGGGAATCAGAGTCCGGGAATCAGAGATGGGGATTCAGAGGCGGGGAATGAGATATGGGGAATCAGAGGCGGGGAATCAGAGGCGGGGAAACAGAGGCGGGGAATCAGATATGGGGAATCAGAGGTGGTGAATCAAAGGCGGTGAATCAGAGATGGGGAATCAGAGGCCGGGAATCAGAGGCAGGGAATCAAACACGGGGAATCAGAGGCGGGGAATCAGACACGGGGAATCAGAGGTGGTGAATCAGGGATGTGGAATCAGAGGCGGGGAATCAGAGGCAGGGAATCAGACGCGGTGAATAAGAGGCGGGGAATCATAGCTGGCGAATCAGAGGCGGGGAATCAGAGGCGGGGAATCAGAGGTGGGGAATCAGAGGCGGGGAATCAGATATTGGGAATCAGAGGTGGGGAATCAGAGGCGGGGAAACAGAGGTGGGGAATCAGATATGGGGTATCAGAGGTGGGGAATCAGAGGTTGTGAATCAGAGATGGGGAATCAGAGGCGGGGAATCAGAGGCCGGTAATCAGACGCGGGGAATCAGAGGCGGGGAATCAGAGCTGGGAAATTAGAGGCAGGGAATCAGAGTTGGGGATTCAGAGGCGGGGAATCAGATATGGGGAAACAGAGGCGGGGATTCAGAGGCGGGCAAATAGAGGCGGGGATCAGATATGGGAAACAGAGGCGGGGAATCAGAGCTGGGGAATCAGAGGCGGGGAATCAGAGTTGGGGCATCAGAGGTGGGGAATTAGATATGGGGAAACAGAGGCGGGGAATCAGAGGCGTGGAAACAGAGGTGGGGAATCAGATATGGGGAATCAGAGGTGGGGAATCAGAGGCAGGTAATCAGATGTGCGGAATCAGAGATGGGGAATCAGAGGCAGGGAATCAGAATCTGAAGCGGGGAGTCAGAGGCCGGGAATCAGAGGCCCTGAATCAGATGCTGGGAATAAGAGGCCGGGAATCAGAGGTGGGGAATCAGAGTCCGGGAATCAGAGATGGGGATTCAGAGGCGGGGAATGAGATATGGAGAATCAGAGGCGGGGAATCAGAGGCGGGGAAACAGAGGTGGGGAATCAGATATGGGGAATCAGAGGTGGCGAATCAAAGGCGGTGAATCAGAGATGGGGAATCAGAGGCGGGGAATCAGAGGCAGGGAATCAAACACGCGGTATCAGAGGCGGGGAATCAGAGCTGGGGGAATCAGAGGCTGGGAATCAAAGTTGTGGAATCAGAGGCAGGGAATCAGATATGGGGAATCAGAGGCGGGGAATTAGAGTTGGGGAATCAGAGGCGGGGAATCAGAGGTGGGGAAACAGAGGCGGGGAATCAAACACGGGGAATCAGAGGTGGGGAATCAGAGGTTGGGAATCAGAGGCGGGGAATTAGAGTTGGGGAATCAGAGGCAGGGAATCAGAGGTGGGGAAACAGAGGCGGGGAATCAAACACGGGGAATCAGAGGTGGGGAATCAGAGGTTGGGAATCAGAGGCAGGGAATCAGAGGCGGGGAATCAGAGGCGGGGAATCAGAGGCAGGGAATCAGATGTGCGGAATCGGAGATGGGGAATCAGAGGCAGGGAATCAGAGGCGGGGAATCAGAGGCGGGGAATCAGAGGCCGGGAATCAGATATGGGGAAACAGAGGCGGGGAATCAGAGGCCGGGAATCAGATATGGGGAAACAGAGGCGGGGAATCAGAGGCGGGGAAACAGAGGCTGGGAATCAGATATGGGGAATCAGAGGTGGGGAATCAGAGGTTGGGAATCAGAGGCAGGGAATCAGAGGCTTGGAATCAGATGCAGGGAATCAGATGCGGGGAATCAGAGGCGGGGAATCAGAGCTGGGGAATCAGAGGTGGGGAATCAGAGTTGGGGAATCAGAGGCGGGGACTTAGATATTGGGAAACAGAGGCGTGGAATCAGAGGCGGGGAAACAGAGGCGGGGAATCAGATATGGGGAATCAGAGATGGGGAATCAGAGGCAGGGAATCAGATGTGCGGAATCAGAGATGGGGAATCAAAGGCAGGGAATCAGAATCAGAAGCAGGGAATCAGAGGCCGGGAATCAGAGGCCGGAATCAGATGCCGGGAATAAGAGGCCGGGAATCAGAGGTGGGGAATCAGAGTCCGGGAATCAGAGATGTGGATTCAGAGGCGGGGAATGAGATATGGGGAATCAGAGGCGGGGAATCAGAGGCGGGGAAACAGAGGCGGGGAATCAGATATGGGGAATCAGAGGTGGCGAATCAAAGGCGGTGAATCAGAGATGGGGAATCAGAGGCCGGGAATCAGAGGCAGGGAATCAAATACGGGGAATCAGAGGCGGGGAATCAGAGCTGGGGAATCAGAGGCTGGGAATCAAAGTTGGGGAATCAGAGGCAGGGAATCAGATATGGGGAAACAGGGGCGGGGAATCAGATATGGGGAAACAGAGGCGGGGAATCAGAGGCGGGAAATCAGAGGCGGGGAATTAGATATGGGGAATCAGAGGTGGGGAATCAGAGGTGGTGAATCAGAGATGGGGAATCACAGGCGGGGAATCAGAGGCAGGGAATCAGATGTGCGGAATCGGAGATGGGGAATCAGAGGCAGGGAATCAGAGGCGGGGAAACAGAGGCGGGGAATCAGAGGCGGGGAAACAGAGGTGGGGAATCAGATATGGGGAATCAGAGGTGGGGAATCAGAGGTTGGGAAACAGAGGCAGACAATCAGAGGCGGGGAGTCAGAGGCGGGGAATCAGAGGCAGGGAATCAGATGTGCGGAATCAGAGATGGGGAATCAGAGGCAGCGAATCAGAGGCGGGAACCAGAGGCGGGGAATCAGAGGCCGGGAATCAGAGGCCGGGAATCAGAGGCCGGGAATCAGAGGCCTGGAATCAGAGATGGGGAAGCAGAGGCGGGGAATCAAACACGGGGAATCTGATCTGGGGAATCAGAGGCGGGGAATCAGATATGGGGAAACAGAGGCGGGGAATCAGAGGCGGGGAATCAGAGGCGCAGAAACAGAGGCGGGGTATCAGATATGGGGAATCAGAGGTGGGGAATCAGGGGCGGGGTATCAGAGGCTGGGTATCAGACACGGGGATTCAGAGGCGGGGAATCAGAGATGGGAATCAGAGGCGGGGAATCAGAGGCAGGGAATCAGATGTGCGGAATCAGAGATGGGGAATCAGAGGCAGCGAATCAGAGGCGGGGAACCAGAGGCGGGGAAACAGAGGTGGGGAATCAGATATGGGGAATCAGAGGTGGGGAATCAGAGGTTGGGAAACAGCGGCAGGGAATCAGAGGCGGGGAGTCAGAGGCGGGGAATCAGAGGCAGGGAATCAGATGTGCGGAATCAGAGATGGGGAATCAGAGGCAGCGAATCAGAGGCGGGGAACCAGAGTCGGGGAATCAGAGGCCGGGAATCAGAGGCCGGGAATGAGAGGCCGGGAATCAGAGGCCGGGAATCAGAGATGGGGAATCAGAGGCGGGGAATCAAACACGGGGAATCAGATCTGGGGAATCAGAAGCGGGGAATCAGAGTTGGGGAATCAGAGGCGGCGAATCAGATATGGGGAAACAGAGGCGGGGAATCAGAGGCGGGGAATCAGAGGCGCAGAAACAGAGGCGGGGTATCAGATATGGGGAATCAGAGGTGGGGAATCAGGGGCGGGGTATCAGAGGCTGGGTATCAGACACGCGGATTCAGAGGTGGGGAATCAGAGATGGGGAATCAGTGGCGGGGAATCAGAGGCAGGGAATCAGATGTGCGGAATCAGAGATGGGGAATCAGAGGCAGCGAATCAGAGGCGGGGAACCAGAGGTGGGCATTCAGAGGTGGGGAATCAGATATGGGGAATCAGAGGTTGGGAAACAGAGGCAGGGAATCAGAGGCGGCGAGTCAGAGGCGGGGAATCAGAGGCAGGGAATCAGATGTGCGGAATCAGAGATGGGGAATCAGAGGCAGCGAATCAGAGGCGGGGAACCAGAGGCGGGGATTCAGAGGCGGGGAATCAGATATGGGGAAACAGAGGCGGGGAATTAGAGGCGGGCAAACAGAGGCGGGTAATCAGATATGGGGATTCAGAGGTGGGGAATCAGAGGTTGTGAATCAGAGATGGGGAATCACAGGCGGGAAATCAGAGGCAGGGAATCAGAGCTGGGGAATCAGAGGCGGGGAATCAGAGCTGGGGAATCAGAGGCAGGGAATCAGAGTTGGGGATTCAGAGGCGGGAAATCAGAGCTGGGGAATCAGAGGCGGGTAATCAGAGGCAGGGAAACAGAGGCACGGGGAATCAGAGCTGGGGAATCAGAGGCGGGGAATTAGAGTTGGGGAATCAGAGGAGGGGAATCAGAGGCGGGGAAACAGGCGGGGAATCAGATATGGGGAATCAGAGGTGGGGAATCTGATGTTGGGAATCAGAGGCAGTGAATCAGAGGTGGGGAATCAGAGGCGGGGAATCAGAGGCCGGGAATCAGATATGGGGAAACAGAGGCGGGGAATCAGAGGCGGGGAAACAGAGGCGGGGTATCAGATATGGGGAATCAGAGGTGGGGAATCAGAGGTTGGGAATCAGAGGCAGGGAATCAGAGGCTTGGAATCAGATGTAGGGAATCAGATGCGGGGAATCAGAGGCGGGGAATCAGAGCTGGAGAATCAGAGGTGGGGAATCAGCGTTGGGGAATCAGAGGCGGGGACTTAGATATTGGGAAACAGAGGCGGGGAATCAGAGGTGGGGAAACAGAGGCGGGGAATCAGATATGGGGAATCAGAGGTGGGGAATCAGAGGCAGGGAATCAGATGTGCGCAATCAGAGATGGGGAATCAGAGGCAGGGAATCAGAATCAGAACCAGGGAATCAGAGGCCGGGAATCAGAGGCCGGAATCAGATGCCGGGAATAAGAGGCCGGGAATCAAAGGTGGGGAATCAGAGTCCGGGAATCAGAGATGGGGATTCAGAGGCGGGGAATGAGATATGGGGAATCAGAGGCCGGGAATCAGAGGCGGGGAAACAGAGGCGGGGAATCAGATATGGGGAATCAGAGGTGGCGAATCAAAGGCGGTGAATCAGAGATGGGGAATCAGAGGCGGGCAATCAGAGGCAGGGAATCAAACACGGGGAATCAGAGGCGGGAAATCAGAGCTGGGGAATCAGAGGCGGGGAATCAGGTTTGGGGAATCAGAGGTGGGGAATCAGATATGGGGAAACAGGGGCGGGGAATCAGAGGTGGGGAAACACAGGCGGGGAATCAGATATGGGGAATCAGAGGTGTGGAATCAGAGGTTGGGAATCGGAGGCAGGGAATCAGAGGCGGGGAAACAGAGGCGGGGAATCAGATATGGGGAATCAGAGGTGGCGAATCAAAGGCGGTGAAACAGAGATGGGGAATCAGGGCAGGGAATCAGAGGCAGGGAATCAAACACGGGGAATCAGAGCTGGGGTATCAGAGGCGGGGAATTAGAGTTGGGGAATCAGAGGAGGGGAATCAGAGGCGGGGAAACAGAGGCGGGGAATCAGATAAGGGGAATCAGAGGTGGGGAATCAGAGGCAGGGAATCAGATGTGCGGAATCAGAGATGGGGATCAGAGGCAGGGAATCAGAATCAGAAGCAGGGAATAAGACGCGGGGAATCAGAGGTGGAGAATCAGAGCTGGGGAATCAGAGGCAGTGAATCAGAGGCGGGTAATCAGAGGCAGGGAATCGGATGTGCTGAATCAGAGATGGGGAATCAGAGGTGGGGAATCAGAGGCGGTGATTCAGACATGGGTAATCAGAGGCGGGGAATCAGAGGCAGGAAATCAGACACGGGGAATCAGAGGCGGGGAATCAGAGCTGGGAAATTAGAGGCAGGGAATCTGAGTTGGGGTTTCAGAGGCGGGGAATCAGATATGGGTAAACAGAGGCGGGGAATCAGAGGCGGGCAAATAGAGGCGGGGAATCAGATATGGGGAAACAGAGGCGGGGAATCAGAGGCGGGGAAACAGAGGTGGGGAATCAGAAATGGGGAATCAGAGGTGGGGAATCAGAGGTGGTGAATCAGAGATGGGGAATCACAGGCGGGGAATCAGAGGCAGGGAATAGAACGTGGGGAATCAGAGGCAGGGAATCAGAGTTGGGGCATCAGAGGTTGGGAATTAGATATGGGGAAACAGAGGCGGGGAATCAGAGGCGGGGAAACAGAGGCGGGGAATCAGATATGGGGAATCAGAGGTGGGGAATCAGAGGTGGTGAATCAGAGATGGGGAATCACAGGCGGGGAATCAGAGGCAGGGAATAGAACGCGGGGAATCAGAGGCAGGGAATTAGAGTTGGGGCATCAGAGGTTGGGAATTAGATATGGGGAAACAGAGGCGGGGAATCAGAGGCGGGGAAACAGAGGCGGGGAATCAGATATGGGGAATCAGAGGTGGGGAATCAGAGGCAGGGAATCAGATGTGCGGAATCAGAGATGGGGAATGAGAGGCAGGGAATCAGAATCAGAAGCGGGGAATCAGAGGCCGGGAATCTTAGGCCGGGAATCAGATGCTGGGAATAAGAGTCCGGGAATCAGAGGTGGGGAATCAGAGTCCGGGAATCAGAGATGGGGATTCAGAGGCGGGGAATGAGATATGGAGAATCAGAGGCGGGGAATCAGAGTTGGGGAATCAGAGGCGGGGAATCAGATATGGGGAAACAGGGGCTGGGAATCAGAGGCGGGGAAACAGAGGCGAGGAATCAGATATGGGGAATCAGAGGTGTGGAATCAGAGGTTGGGAATGAGAGGCAGGGAATCAGAGGCGGGGAAACAGAGGCGGGGAATCAGATATGGGGAATCAGAGTTGGCGAATCAAAGGCGGTGAAACAGAGATGGGGAATCAGGGCAGGGAATCAGAGGCAGGGAATCAAACACGGGGAATCAGAGCTGGGGAACCAGAGGCGGGGAATTAGAGTTGGGGAATCAGAGGAGGGGAATCAGAGGCGGGGAATCAGAGGCGGGGAATCAGAGGCAGGGAATCAGATGTGCGGAATCGGAGATGGGGAATCAGAGGCAGGGAATCAGAGGCGGGAAATCAGAGGCGGGGAATCAGAGGCCGGGAATCAGATATGGGGAAACAGAGGCGGGGAATCAGAGGCGGGGAAACAGAGGCGGGGAATCAGATATGGGGAATCAGAGGTGGGGAATCAGAGGTTGGGAATCAGAGGCAGGGAATCAGAGGCTTGGAATCAGATGCAGGGAATCAGATGCGGGGAATCAGAGGCGGGGAATCAGAGCTGGAGAATCAGAGGTGGGGAATCAGAGTTGGGGAATCAGAGGCGGGGACTTAGATATTGGGAAACAGAGGCGGGGAATCAGAGGCGGGGAAACAGAGGCGGGGAATCAGATATGGGGAATCAGAGGTGGGGAATCAGAGGCAGGGAATCACATGTGCGCAATCAGAGATGGGGAATCAGAGGCAGGGAATCAGAATCAGAAGCAGGGAATCAGAGGCCGGGAATCAGAGGCCGGAATCAGATGCCGGGAATAAGAGGCCGGGAATTAGAGGTGGGGAATCAGAGTCCGGGAATCAGAGATGGGGATTCAGAGGCGGGGAATGAGATATGGGGAATCAGAGGCGGGGAATCAGAGGCGGGGATACAGAGGCAGGGAATCAGATATGGGGAATCAGAGGTGGCGAATCAAAGGCGGTGAATCAGAGATGGGGAATCAGAGGCGGGCAATCAGAGGCAGGGAATCAAACACGGGGAATCAGAGGCGGGGAATCAGAGCTGGGGAATCAGAGGCGGGGAATCAGGGTTGGGGAATCAGAGGCGGGGAATTAGAGTTGGGGAATCAGAGGAGGGGAATCAGAGGCGGGGAATCAGAGGCGGGGAATCAGATATGGGGAATCAGAGGTGGGGAATCAGATGTTGGGAATCAGAGGCAGGGAAACAGAGGCGGGGAATCAGAGGCGGGGAATCAGAGGCAGGGAATCAGATGTGCGGAATCGGAGATGGGGAATCAGAGGCAGGGAATCGGAGGCGGGGAATCAGAGGCGGGGAATCAGAGGACGGGAATCAGATATGGGGAAACAGAGGCGGGGAATCAGAGGCGGGGAAACAGAGGCGGGGAATCAGATATGGGGAATCAGAGGTGGGGAATCTGAGGTTGGGAATCAGAGGCAGGGAATCAGAGGCTTGGAATCAGATGCAGGGAATCAGATGCGGGGAATCAGAGGCGGGGAATCAGAGCTGGATAATCAGAGGTGGGGAATCAGAGTTGGGGAATCAGAGGCGGGGACTTAGATATTGGGAAACAGAGGCGTTGAATCAGAGGCGTGGAAACAGAGGCGGGAAATCAGATATGGGGAATCAGAGGTGGGGAATCAGAGGCAGGGAATCAGATGTGCGCAATCAGAGATGGGGAATCAGAGGCAGGGAATCAGAATCAGAAGCAGGGAATCAGAGGCCGGGAATCAGAGGCCGGAATCAGATGCCGGGAATAAGAGGCCGGGAATCAGAGGTGGGGAATCAGAGTCCGGGAATCAGAGATGGGGATTCAGAGGCGGGGAATGAGATATGGGGAATCAGAGGCGGGGAATCAGAGGCGGGGAAACAGAGGCGGGGAATCAGATATGGGGAATCAGAGGTGGCGAATGAAAGGCGGTGAATCAGAGATGGGGTATCAGAGGCCGGGAATCAGAGGCAGGGAATCAAACACGGGGAATCAGAGGCGGGGAATCAGAGCTGGGGAATCAGAGGCGGGGAATCAGAGTTGGGGAATCAGAGGTGGGGAATCAGAGGCAGGGAATCAATATGGGAATTCAGAGGTGGGGAATCAGATGTTGGGAATCAGAGGCAGGGAATCAGAGGCGAGGATTCAGAGCTGGGGAATCAGAGGTGGGGAATCAGAATTGGGGAATCAGAGATGGGGAATCAGAGATGGGGAATCAGAGGCGGGGAATCAGACGCTGGGAATCAGAGGTGGTGAATCAGAGATGTGGAATCAGAGGCGGGGAATCAGAGGCAGGGAATCAGACGCGGGGAATCAGAGGTGGGGAATCATAGCTGGCGAATCAGAGGCGGGGAATCAGAGGCGGGGAATCAGAGGCGGGGAATCAGATATTGTTAATCAGAGGTGGGGAATCAGAGGCGGGGAAACAGAGGCGGGGAATCAGATATGGGGAATCAGAGGTGGGGAATCAGAGGCCGGTAATCAGACGCGGGGAATCAGAGGCGGGGATTCAGAGCTGGGGAATCAGAGGCGGGGAATCAGAGTTGGGGAATCAGAGGCGGGGAATCAGATATGGGGAATCAGAGGCGGGGAAACAGAGGCGGGGAATCAGATATGGGGAATCAGAGGTGGCGAATCAAAGGCGGTGAATCAGAGATGGGGAATCAGAGGCGGGCAATCAGAGGCAGGGAATCAAACACGGGGAATCAGAGGCGGGAAATCAGAGCTGGGGAATCAGAGGCGGGGAATCAGGTTTGGGGAATCAGAGGTGGGGAATCAGATATGGGGAAACAGGGGCGGGGAATCAGAGGTGGGGAAACACAGGCGGGGAATCAGATATGGGGAATCAGAGGTGTGGAATCAGAGGTTGGGAATCGGAGGCAGGGAATCAGAGGCGGGGAAACAGAGGCGGGGAATCAGATATGGGGAATCAGAGGTGGCGAATCAAAGGCGGTGAAACAGAGATGGGGAATCAGGGCAGGGAATCAGAGGCAGGGAATCAAACACGGGGAATCAGAGCTGGGGTATCAGAGGCGGGGAATTAGAGTTGGGGAATCAGAGGAGGGGAATCAGAGGCGGGGAAACAGAGGCGGGGAATCAGATAAGGGGAATCAGAGGTGGGGAATCAGAGGCAGGGAATCAGATGTGCGGAATCAGAGATGGGGATCAGAGGCAGGGAATCAGAATCAGAAGCAGGGAATAAGACGCGGGGAATCAGAGGTGGAGAATCAGAGCTGGGGAATCAGAGGCAGTGAATCAGAGGCGGGTAATCAGAGGCAGGGAATCGGATGTGCTGAATCAGAGATGGGGAATCAGAGGTGGGGAATCAGAGGCGGTGATTCAGACATGGGTAATCAGAGGCGGGGAATCAGAGGCAGGAAATCAGACACGGGGAATCAGAGGCGGGGAATCAGAGCTGGGAAATTAGAGGCAGGGAATCTGAGTTGGGGTTTCAGAGGCGGGGAATCAGATATGGGTAAACAGAGGCGGGGAATCAGAGGCGGGCAAATAGAGGCGGGGAATCAGATATGGGGAAACAGAGGCGGGGAATCAGAGGCGGGGAAACAGAGGTGGGGAATCAGAAATGGGGAATCAGAGGTGGGGAATCAGAGGTGGTGAATCAGAGATGGGGAATCACAGGCGGGGAATCAGAGGCAGGGAATAGAACGTGGGGAATCAGAGGCAGGGAATCAGAGTTGGGGCATCAGAGGTTGGGAATTAGATATGGGGAAACAGAGGCGGGGAATCAGAGGCGGGGAAACAGAGGCGGGGAATCAGATATGGGGAATCAGAGGTGGGGAATCAGAGGTGGTGAATCAGAGATGGGGAATCACAGGCGGGGAATCAGAGGCAGGGAATAGAACGCGGGGAATCAGAGGCAGGGAATTAGAGTTGGGGCATCAGAGGTTGGGAATTAGATATGGGGAAACAGAGGCGGGGAATCAGAGGCGGGGAAACAGAGGCGGGGAATCAGATATGGGGAATCAGAGGTGGGGAATCAGAGGCAGGGAATCAGATGTGCGGAATCAGAGATGGGGAATGAGAGGCAGGGAATCAGAATCAGAAGCGGGGAATCAGAGGCCGGGAATCTTAGGACGGGAATCAGATGTTGGGAATAAGATTCCGGGAATCAGAGGTGGGGAATCAGAGTCCGGGAATCAGAGATGGGGATTCAGAGGCGGGGAATGAGATATGGAGAATCAGAGGCGGGGAATCAGAGTTGGGGAATCAGAGGCGGGGA
The DNA here is from genome assembly GCF_036971445.1 of Narcine bancroftii. Classification (NCBI taxonomy): domain Eukaryota; kingdom Metazoa; phylum Chordata; class Chondrichthyes; order Torpediniformes; family Narcinidae; genus Narcine; species Narcine bancroftii. Next base: position 109,059,770 of record NC_091475.1, read on the forward strand.
ATCAGATATGGGGAAACAGGGGCTGGGAATCAGAGGCGGGGAAACAGAGGCGAGGAATCAGATATGGGGAATCAGAGGTGTGGAATCAGAGGTTGGGAATGAGAGGCAGGGAATCAGAGGCGGGGAAACAGAGGCGGGGAATCAGATATGGGGAATCAGAGTTGGCGAATCAAAGGCGGTGAAACAGAGATGGGGAATCAGGGCAGGGAATCAGAGGCAGGGAATCAAACACGGGGAATCAGAGCTGGGGAACCAGAGGCGGGGAATTAGAGTTGGGGAATCAGAGGAGGGGAATCAGAGGCGGGGAATCAGAGGCGGGGAATCAGAGGCAGGGAATCAGATGTGCGGAATCGGAGATGGGGAATCAGAGGCAGGGAATCAGAGGCGGGAAATCAGAGGCGGGGAATCAGAGGCCGGGAATCAGATATGGGGAAACAGAGGCGGGGAATCAGAGGCGGGGAAACAGAGGCGGGGAATCAGATATGGGGAATCAGAGGTGGGGAATCAGAGGTTGGGAATCAGAGGCAGGGAATCAGAGGCTTGGAATCAGATGCAGGGAATCAGATGCGGGGAATCAGAGGCGGGGAATCAGAGCTGGAGAATCAGAGGTGGGGAATCAGAGTTGGGGAATCAGAGGCGGGGACTTAGATATTGGGAAACAGAGGCGGGGAATCAGAGGCGGGGAAACAGAGGCGGGGAATCAGATATGGGGAATCAGAGGTGGGGAATCAGAGGCAGGGAATCACATGTGCGCAATCAGAGATGGGGAATCAGAGGCAGGGAATCAGAATCAGAAGCAGGGAATCAGAGGCCGGGAATCAGAGGCCGGAATCAGATGCCGGGAATAAGAGGCCGGGAATTAGAGGTGGGGAATCAGAGTCCGGGAATCAGAGATGGGGATTCAGAGGCGGGGAATGAGATATGGGGAATCAGAGGCGGGGAATCAGAGGCGGGGATACAGAGGCGGGGAATCAGATATGGGGAATCAGAGGTGGCGAATCAAAGGCGGTGAATCAGAGATGGGGAATCAGAGGCGGGCAATCAGAGGCAGGGAATCAAACACGGGGAATCAGAGGCGGGGAATCAGAGCTGGGGAATCAGAGGCGGGGAATCAGGGTTGGGGAATCAGAGGCGGGGAATCAGATATGGAGAAACAGGGGCGGGGAATCAGAGGTGGGGAAACACAGGCGGGGAATCAGATATGGGGAATCAGAGGTGTGGAATCAGAGGTTGGGAATCAGAGGCAGGGAATCAGAGGCGGGGAAACAGAGGCGGGGAATCAGATATGGGGAATCAGAGTTGGCGAATCAAAGGCGGTGAAACAGAGATGGGGAATCAGGGCAGGGAATCAGAGGCAGGGAATCAAACACGGGGAATCAGAGCTGGGGAATCAGAGGCGGGGAATTAGAGTTGGGGAATCAGAGGAGGGGAATCAGAGGCGGGGAATCAGAGGCGGGGAATCAGATATGGGGAATCAGAGGCGGGGAATCAGAGGCAGGGAATCAGATGTGCGGAATCGGAGATGGGGAATCAGAGGCAGGGAATCAGAGGCGGGGAATCAGAGGCGGGGAATCAGAGGACGGGAATCAGATATGGGGAAACAGAGGCGGGGAATCAGAGGCGGGGAAACAGAGGCGGGGAATCAGATATGGGGAATCAGAGGTGGGGAATCTGAGGTTGGGAATCAGAGGCAGGGAATCAGAGGCTTGGAATCAGATGCAGGGAATCAGATGCGGGGAATCAGAGGCGGGGAATCAGAGCTGGATAATCAGAGGTGGGGAATCAGAGTTGGGGAATCAGAGGCGGGGACTTAGATATTGGGAAACAGAGGCGTTGAATCAGAGGCGTGGAAACAGAGGCGGGAAATCAGATATGGGGAATCAGAGGTGGGGAATCAGAGGCAGGGAATCAGATGTGCGCAATCAGAGATGGGGAATCAGAGGCAGGGAATCAGAATCAGAAGCAGGGAATCAGAGGCCGGGAATCAGAGGCCGGAATCAGATGCCGGGAATAAGAGGCCGGGAATCAGAGGTGGGGAATCAGAGTCCGGGAATCAGAGATGGGGATTCAGAGGCGGGGAATGAGATATGGGGAATCAGAGGCGGGGAATCAGAGGCGGGGAAACAGAGGCGGGGAATCAGATATGGGGAATCAGAGGTGGCGAATGAAAGGCGGTGAATCAGAGATGGGGAATCAGAGGCCGGGAATCAGAGGCAGGGAATCAAACACGGGGAATCAGAGGCGGGGAATCAGAGCTGGGGAATCAGAGGCGGGGAATCAGAGATGGGGAATCAGAGGTGGGGAATCAGAGGCAGGGAATCAATATGGGAATTCAGAGGTGGGGAATCAGATGTTGGGAATCAGAGGCAGGGAATCAGAGGCGAGGATTCAGAGCTGGGGAATCAGAGGTGGGGAATCAGAATTGGGGAATCAGAGATGGGGAATCAGAGATGGGGAATCAGAGGCGGGGAATCAGACGCTGGGAATCAGAGGTGGTGAATCAGAGATGTGGAATCAGAGGCGGGGAATCAGAGGCAGGGAATCAGACGCGGGGAATCAGAGGTGGGGAATCATAGCTGGCGAATCAGAGGCGGGGAATCAGAGGCGGGGAATCAGAGGCGGGGAATCAGATATTGTTAATCAGAGGTGGGGAATCAGAGGCGGGGAAACAGAGGCGGGGAATCAGATATGGGGAATCAGAGGTGGGGAATCAGAGGCCGGTAATCAGACGCGGGGAATCAGAGGCGGGGATTCAGAGCTGGGGAATCAGAGGCGGGGAATCAGAGTTGGGGAATCAGAGGCGGGGAATCAGATATGGGGAATCAGAGGCGGGGAATCAGAGGCGGGGAAACAGAGGCGGGGAATCAGATATGGGGAATCAGAGGTGGGGAATCAGGGGCGGGGTATCAGTGACAGGGAATCAGAGGCGGGAAATCAGAGGCCGGGAATCAGAGGCGGTGAATCAGAGGCGGGGAATCAGAGGCAGGGAATCGGATGTGCGGAATCAGAGATGGGGAATCAGAGGTGGGAAATCAGAGGCGGTGAATCAGACATGGGTAATCAGAGGCGGGGAATCAGAGGCAGGAAATCAGACACGGGGAATCAGAGGCGGGGAATCAGAGCTGGGGAATTAGATGCAGGGAATAAGAGTTGGGGAATCAGAGGCGGGGAATCAGATATGGGGAAACAGTGGCGGGGAATCAGAGGCGGGGAAACAGAGGCGGGGAATCAGATATGGGGAATCAGAGGTGGGTATTCAGAGCTGGGGAATCAGAGGTGGGGAATCAGAGTTGGGGAATCAGAGGCGGGGACTTAGATATGGGGAAACAGAGGCAGGGAATCAGAGGCAGGGAAACAGAGGCGGGGAATCAGACACGGGGAATCAGAGGCGGGGAATCAGAGCTGGGGAATTAGATGCAGGGAATAAGAGTTGGGGAATCAGAGGCGGGGAATCAGATATGGGGAAACAGTGGCGGGGAATCAGAGGCGGGGAAACAGAGGCGGGGAATCAGATATGGGGAATCAGAGGTGGGTATTCAGAGCTGGGGAATCAGAGGTGGGGAATCAGAGTTGGGGAATCAGAGGCGGGGACTTAGATATGGGGAAACAGAGGCAGGGAATCAGAGGCAGGGAAACAGAGGCGGGGAATCAGATATGGGGAATAAGACGCGGGGAATCTGCGGCGGGGAATCAGAGCTGGGGAATCAGAGGCTGTGAATCAGAGGCGGGGAATCAGAAGCAGGGAATCGGATGTGCGGAATCAGAGATGGGGAATCAGAGGTGGGGAATCAGAGGCGGTGAATCAGATATTGGTAATCAGAGGCGGGGAATCAGAGGCAGGAAATCAGACACGGGGAATCTGAGGCGGGGAATCAGAGGCGGGGAATCAGAGGCAGGGAATGGGATGTGCGGAATCAGAGATGGGGAATCAGAGGTGGGGAATCAGAGGCGGTGAATCAGACATGGGTAAACAGAGGCGGGGAATCAGAGGCAGGAAATCAGACACGGGGAATCAGAGGCGGGGAATAAGAGCTGGGGAATTAGATGCAGGGAATCAGAGTTCGGGATTCAGAGGCGGGGAATCAGATATGGGGAAACTGAGGTGGGGAATCAGAGGTGGGCAAATAGAGGCGGGGAATCAGATATGGGGTAACAGAGGCGGGGAATCAGAGGCGGGGAAACAGAGGCGGGGAATCAGATATGGGGAATCAGAGGTGGGAAATCAGAGGTTGGGAATCACAGGCAGGGAATCAGAGGCTGGGTATCAGATGCAGGGAATCAGATGCGGGGAATCAGAGGCGGGGAATCAGAGCTGGGGAATCAGAGGTGGGGAATCAGAGTTGGGGAATCAGAGGCGGGGACTTAGATATGGGGAAACAGAGGCGGGGATTCAGAGGCGGGGAAACAGAGGCGGGGAATCAGATATGGGGAATCAGAGGTGGGGAATCAGAGGCAGGGAATCAGATGTGCGGAATCAGAGATGGGGAATCAGAGGCAGGGAATCAGAATCAGAAGCAGGGAATAAGACGCGGGGAATCAGAGGCGGGGAATCAGATATGGGGAATCAGAGGTGGGGAATCAGAGGCGGTGAATCAGACATGGGTAATCAGAGGCGGGGAATCAGAGGCAGGAAATCAGACACGGGGAATCAGAGGCGGGGAATCAGAGCTGGGAAATTAGAGGCATGGAATCAGAGTTGGGGATTCAGAGGCGGGGAATCAGATATGGGGAAACAGAGGCGGGGAATCAGAGGCGGGCAAATAGAGGCGGGGATTAGATATGGGGAAACAGAGGAGGGGAATCAGACGCGGGGAAACAGAGGCTGGGAATCAGATGCATGGAATCAGATGCGGGGAATCAGAGGCGGGGAATCAGAGCTGGGGAATCAGAGGTGGGGAATCAAAGTTGGGGAATCAGAGTCGGGGACTTAGATATGGGGAAACAGAGGCGGGGAATCAGAGGCGGGGAACAGAAGGCGGGGAATCAGATATGGGGAATCAGAGGCAGGAAATCAGACACGGGGATTCAGAGGCTGGGAATCAGATGGGGGGAATCAAAGGCGGGGAATCAGAGCTGGGGAATCAGAGGCAGGGAATCAGAGTTGGGGATTCAGAGGCGGGGAATCAGATATGGGGAAACAGAGGCGGGGAATCAGAGGCGGGAAATCAGAGGCGGGGAATTAGATATGGGGAATCAGAGGTGGGGAATCAGAGGTGGTGAATCAGAGATGGGGAATCACAGGCGGGGAATCAGAGGCAGGGAATAGAACGCGGGGAATCAGAGGCAGGGAATCAGAGTTGGGGCATCAGAGGTTGGGAATTAGATATGGGGAAACAAAGGCGGGGAATCAGAGGCGGGGAAACAGAGGCGGGGAATCAGATATGGGGAATCAGAGGTGGGGAATCAGAGGTTGGGAATCAGAGGCAGGGAATCAGAGGCTTGGAATCAGATGCAGGGAATCAGATGCGGGGAATCAGATATGGGGAATCAGAGGTGGGGAATCAGAGGTTGGGAATCAGAGGCAGGGAATCAGAGGCTTGGAATCAGATGCAGGGAATCAGATGCGGGGATTCAGAGTCGGGGAATGAGATATGGGGAATCAGAGGCGGGGAATCAGAGGCGGGGAAACAGAGGCGGGGAATCAGATATGGGGAATGAGAGGTGGCGAATCAAAGGCGGTGAATCAGAGATGGGGAATCAGAGGCCGGGAATCAGAGGCAGGGAATCAAACACGGGGAATCAGAGGCGGGGAATCAGAATTGGGGAATCAGAGATGGGGAATCAGAGGCGGGGAATCAGACGCGGGGAATCAGAGGTGGTGAATCAGGGATGTGGAATCAGAGGCGGGGAATCAGAGGCAGGGAATCAGACGCGGTGAATAAGAGGCGGGGATTCATAGCTGGCGAATCAGAGGCGGGGAATCAGAGGCGGGGAATCAGAGGTGGGGAATCAGAGGCGGGGAATCAGATATTGGGAATCAGAGGTGGGGAATCAGAGGCGGGGAAACAGAGGTGGTGAATCAGATATGGGGTATCAGAGGTGGGGAATCAGAGGTTGTGAATCAGAGATGGGGAATCAGAGGCGGGGAATCAGAGGCCGGTAATCAGACGCGGGGAATCAGAGGTGGGGAATCAGAGCTGGGAAATTAGAGGCAGGGATTCAGAGTTGGGGATTCAGAGGCGGGGAATCAGATATGGGGAAACAGAGGCGGGGATTCAGAGGCGGGCAAATAGAGGCGGGGATCAGATATGGGGAAACAGAGGCGGGGAATCAGAGGCGGGGAAACAGAGGCGAGGAATCAGATATGGGGAATCAGAGGTGGGGAATCAGAGGTTGGGAATCAGAGGCGGGGAATCAGAGGCGGTCAAACAGAGGCGGGGAATTAGATATGGGGAATCAGTGGTGGGGAATCAGAGGTGGTGAATCAGAGATGGGGAATCACAGGCGGGGAATCAGAGGCAGGGAATAGAACGCGGGGAATCAGAGGCAGGGAATCAGAGCTGGGGAATCAGAGGCGGGGAATCATAGTTGGGAATTAGAGGCGGGGAATCAGATATGGGGAAACAGAGGCGGGGAATCAGGGGCGGGGAAACAGAGGCGGGGAATCAGATATGGGGAATCGGATGCGGGGAATCAGAGGCGGGGAATCAGAGCTGGGGAATCAGAGGCGGGGAATCAGAGTTGGGGCATCAGAGGTGGGGAATTAGATATGGGGAAACAGAGGTGGGGAATCAGAGGCGTGGAAACAGAGGTGGGGAATCAGATATGGGGAATCAGAGGTGGGGAATCAGAGGCAGGTAATCAGATGTGCGGAATCAGAGATGGGGAATCAGAGGCAGGGAATCAGAATCAGAAGCGGGGAGTCAGAGGCCGGGAATCAGAGGCCCTGAATCAGATGCTGGGAATAAGAGGCCGGGAATCAGAGGTGGGGAATCAGAGTCCGGGAATCAGAGATGGGGATTCAGAGGCGGGGAATGAGATATGGAGAATCAGAGGCGGGGAATCAGAGGCGGGGAAACAGAGGTGGGGAATCAGATATGGGGAATCAGAGGTGGCGAATCAAAGGCGGTGAATCAGAGATGGGGAATCAGAGGCGGGGAATCAGAGGCAGGGAATCAAACACGGGGAATCAGAGGCGGGGAATCAGAGCTGGGGGAATCAGAGGCTGGGAATCAAAGTTGTGGAATCAGAGGCAGGGAATCAGATATGGGGAATCAGAGGCGGGGAATTAGAGTTGGGGAATCAGAGGCGGGGAATCAGAGGTGGGGAAACAGAGGCGGGGAATCAAACACGGGGAATCAGAGGTGGGGAATCAGAGGTTGGGAATCAGAGGCGGGGAATTAGAGTTGGGGAATCAGAGGCGGGGAATCAGAGGTGGGGAAACAGAGGCGGGGAATCAAACACGGGGAATCAGAGGTGGGGAATCAGAGGTTGGGAATCAGAGGCAGGGAATCAGAGGCGGGGAATCAGAGGCGGGGAATCAGAGGCAGGGAATCAGATGTGCGGAATCGGAGATGGGGAATCAGAGGCAGGGAATCAGAGGCGGGGAATCAGAGGCGGGGAATCAGAGGCCGGGAATCAGATATGGGGAAACAGAGGCGGGGAATCAGAGGCCGGGAATCAGATATGGGGAAACAGAGGCGGGGAATCAGAGGCGGGGAAACAGAGGCTGGGAATCAGATATGGGGAATCAGAGGTGGGGAATCAGAGGTTGGGAATCAGAGGCAGGGAATCAGAGGCTTGGAATCAGATGCAGGGAATCAGATGCGGGGAATCAGAGGCGGGGAATCAGAGCTGGGGAATCAGAGGTGGGGAATCAGAGTTGGGGAATCAGATGCGGGGACTTAGATATTGGGAAACAGAGGCGTGGAATCAGAGGCGGGGAAACAGAGGCGGGGAATCAGATATGGGGAATCAGAGATGGGGAATCAGAGGCAGGGAATCAGATGTGCGGAATCAGAGATGGGGAATCAAAGGCAGGGAATCAGAATCAGAAGCAGGGAATCAGAGGCCGGGAATCAGAGGCCGGAATCAGATGCCGGGAATAAGAGGCCGGGAATCAGAGGTGGGGAATCAGAGTCCGGGAATCAGAGATGTGGATTCAGAGGCGGGGAATGAGATATGGGGAATCAGAGGCGGGGAATCAGAGGCGGGGAAACAGAGGCGGGGAATCAGATATGGGGAATCAGAGGTGGCGAATCAAAGGCGGTGAATCAGAGATGGGGAATCAGAGGCCGGGAATCAGAGGCAGGGAATCAAATACGGGGAATCAGAGGCGGGGAATCAGAGCTGGGGAATCAGAGGCTGGGAATCAAAGTTGGGGAATCAGAGGCAGGGAATCAGATATGGGGAAACAGGGGCGGGGAATCAGAGGCGGGGAATCAGAGACGGGGAATCAGAGGACGGGAATCAGATATGGGGAAACAGAGGCGGGGAATCAGAGGCGGGGAAACAGAGGTGGGGATTCAGATATGGGGAATCAGAGGTGGGGAATCAGAGGTTGGGAAACAGAGGCAGACAATCAGAGGCGGGGAGTCAGAGGCGGGGAATCAGAGGCAGGGAATCAAATGTGCGGAATCAGAGACGGGGAATCAGAGGCATCGAATCAGAGGCGGGGAACCAGAGGCCGGGAATGAGAGGCCGGGAATCAGAGGACTGGAATCAGAGATGGGGAATCAGAGGCGGGGAATCAAACACGGGGAATCAGATCTGGGGAATCAGAGGCGGGGAATCAGATATGGGGAAACAGAGGCGGGGAATCAGAGGCGGGGAATCAGAGGCGCAGAAAAAGAGGCGGGGTATCAGATATGGGGAATCAGAGGTGGGGAATCAGGGGCGGGGTATCAGAGGCTGGGTATCAGACACGGGGATTCAGAGGCGGGGAATCAGAGATGGGAATCAGAGGCGGGGAATCAGAGGCAGGGAATCAGATGTGCGGAATCAGACATGGGGAATCAGAGGCAGCGAATCAGAGGCGGGGAACCAGAGGCGGGGAAACAGACGTGGGGAATCAGATATGGGGAATCAGAGGTGGGGAATCAGAGGTTGGGAAACAGCGGCAGGGAATCAGAGGCGGGGAGTCCGAGGCGGGGAATCAGAGGCAGGGAATCAGATGTGCGGAATCAGAGATGGGGAATCAGAGGTGGGGAATCAGAGTTGGGGAATCAGATGCGGGGACTTAGATATTGGGAAACAGAGGCGTGGAATCAGAGGCGGGGAAACAGAGGCGGGGAATCAGATATGGGGAATCAGAGATGGGGAATCAGAGGCAGGGAATCAGATGTGCGGAATCAGAGATGGGGAATCAAAGGCAGGGAATCAGAATCAGAAGCAGGGAATCAGAGGCTGGGAATCAGAGGCCGGAATCAGATGCCGGGAATAAGAGGCCGGGAATCAGAGGTGGGGAATCAGAGTCCGGGAATCAGAGATGTGGATTCAGAGGCGGGGAATGAGATATGGGGAATAAGAGGCGGGGAATCAGAGGCGGGGAAACAGAGGCGGGGAATCAGATATGGGGAATCAGAGGTGGCGAATCAAAGGCGGTGAATCAGAGATGGGGAATCAGAGGCCGGGAATCAGAGGCAGGGAATCAAATACGGGGAATCAGAGGCGGGGAATCAGAGCTGGGGAATCAGAGGCTGCGAATCAAAGTTGGGGAATCAGAGGCAGGGAATCAGATATGGGGAAACAGGGGCGGGGAATCAGAGGCGGGGAATCAGAGACGGGGAATCAGAGGACGGGAATCAGATATGGGGAAACAGAGGCGGGGAATCAGAGGCGGGGAAACAGAGGTGGGGATTCAGATATGGGGAATCAGAGGTGGGGAATCAGAGGTTGGGAAACAGAGGCAGACAATCAGAGGCGGGGAGTCAGAGGCGGGGAATCAGAGGCAGGGAATCAAATGTGCGGAATCAGAGACGGGGAATCAGAGGCAGCGAATCAGAGGCCGGGAATCAGAGGCCGGGAATGAGAGGCCGGGAATCAGAGGCCTGGAATCAGAGATGGGGAATCAGAGGCGGGGAATCAAACACGGGGAATCAGATCTGGGGAATCAGAGGCGGGGAATCAGATATGGGGAAACAGAGGCGGGGAATCAGAGGCGGGGAATCAGAGGCGCAGAAAAAGAGGCGGGGTATCAGATATGGGGAATCAGAGGTGGGGAATCAGGGGCGGGGTATCAGAGGCTGGGTATCAGACACGGGGATTCAGAGGCGGGGAATCAGAGATGGGAATCAGAGGCGGGGAATCAGAGGCAGGGAATCAGATGTGCGGAATCAGACATGGGGAATCAGAGGCAGCGAATCAGAGGCGGGGAACCAGAGGCGGGGAAACAGACGTGGGGAATCAGATATGGGGAATCAGAGGTGGGGAATCAGAGGTTGGGAAACAGCGGCAGGGAATCAGAGGCGGGGAGTCCGAGGCGGGGAATCAGAGGCAGGGAATCAGATGTGCGGAATCAGAGATGGGGAATCAGAGGCAGCGAATCAGAGGCGGGGAACCAGAGGCGGGGAATCAGAGGCCGGGAATCAGAGGCCGGGAATGAGAGGCCGGGAATCAGAGGCCGGGAATCAGAGATGGGGAATCAGAGGCGGGGAATCAGAGTCCGGGAATCAGAGATGGGGATTCAGAGGCGGGGAATGAGATATGGAGAATCAGAGGCGGGGAATCAGAGGCGGGGAAACAGAGGTGGGGAATCAGATATGGGGAATCAGAGGTGGCGAATCAAAGGCGGTGAATCAGAGATGGGGAATCAGAGGCGGGGAATCAGAGGCAGGGAATCAAACACGGGGAATCAGAGGCGGGGAATCAGAGCTGGGGGAATCAGAGGCTGGGAATCAAAGTTGTGGAATCAGAGGCAGGGAATCAGATATGGGGAATCAGAGGCGGGGAATTAGAGTTGGGGAATCAGAGGCGGGGAATCAGAGGTGGGGAAACAGAGGCGGGGAATCAAACACGGGGAATCAGAGGTGGGGAATCAGAGGTTGGGAATCAGAGGCGGGGAATTAGAGTTGGGGAATCAGAGGCGGGGAATCAGAGGTGGGGAAACAGAGGTGGGGAATCAAACACGGGGAATCAGAGGTGGGGAATCAGAGGTTGGGAATCAGAGGCAGGGAATCAGAGGCGGGGAATCAGAGGCGGGGTATCAGAGGCAGGGAATCAGATGTGCGGAATCGGAGATGGGGAATCAGAGGCAGGGAATCAGAGGCGGGGAATCAGAGGCGGGGAATCAGAGGCCGGGAATCAGATATGGGGAAACAGAGGCGGGGAATCAGAGGCCGGGAATCAGATATGGGGAAACAGAGGCGGGGAATCAGAGGCGGGGAAACAGAGGCTGGGAATCAGATATGGGGAATCAGAGGTGGGGAATCAGAGGTTGGGAATCAGAGGCAGGGAATCAGAGGCTTGGAATCAGATGCAGGGAATCAGATGCGGGGAATCAGAGGCGGGGAATCAGAGCTGGGGAATCAGAGGTGGGGAATCAGAGTTGGGGAATCAGAGGCGGGGACTTAGATATTGGGAAACAGAGGCGTGGAATCAGAGGCGGGGAAACAGAGGCGGGGAATCAGATATGGGGAATCAGAGATGGGGAATCAGAGGCAGGGAATCAGATGTGCGGAATCAGAGATGGGGAATCAAAGGCAGGGAATCAGAATCAGAAGCAGGGAATCAGAGGCCGGGAATCAGAGGCCGGAATCAGATGCCGGGAATAAGAGGCCGGGAATCAGAGGTGGGGAATCAGAGTCCGGGAATCAGAGATGTGGATTCAGAGGCGGGGAATGAGATATGGGGAATCAGAGGCGGGGAATCAGAGGCGGGGAAACAGAGGCGGGGAATCAGATATGGGGAATCAGAGGTGGCGAATCAAAGGCGGTGAATCAGAGATGGGGAATCAGAGGCCGGGAATCAGAGGCAGGGAATCAAATACGGGGAATCAGAGGCGGGGAATCAGAGCGGGGGAATCAGAGGCTGGGAATCAAAGTTGGGGAATCAGAGGCAGGGAATCAGATATGGGGAAACAGGGGCGGGGAATCAGATATGGGGAAACAGAGGCGGGGAATCAGAGGCGGGAAATCAGAGGCGGGGAATTAGATATGGGGAATCAGAGGTGGGGAATCAGAGGTGGTGAATCAGAGATGGGGAATCACAGGCGGGGAATCAGAGGCAGGGGATCAGATGTGCGGGATCGGAGATGGGGAATCAGAGGCAGGGAATCAGAGGCGGGGAATCAGAGACGGGGAATCAGAGGACGGGAATCAGATATGGGGAAACAGAGGCGGGGAATCAGAGGCGGGGAAACAGAGGTGGGGAATCAGATATGGGGAATCAGAGGTGGGGAATCAGAGGTTGGGAAACAGAGGCAGACAATCAGAGGCGGGGAGTCAGAGGCGGGGAATCAGAGGCAGGGAATCAGATGTGCGGAATCAGAGATGGGGAATCAGAGGCAGCGAATCAGAGGCGGGGAACCAGAGGCGGGGAATCAGAGGCCGGGAATCAGAGTCCGGGAATGAGAGGCCGGGAATCAGAGGCCTGGAATCAGAGATGGGGAATCAGAGGTGGGGAATCAAACACGGGGAATCAGATCTGGGGAATCAGAGGCGGGGAATCAGATATGGGGAAACAGAGGCGGGGAATCAGAGGCGGGGAATCAGAGGCGCAGAAACAGAGGCGGGGTATCAGATATGGGTAATCAGAGGTGGGGAATCAGGGGCGGGGTATCAGAGGCTGGGTATCAGACACGGGGATTCAGAGGCGGGGAATCAGAGATGGGAATCAGAGGCGGGGAATCAGAGGCAGGGAATCAGATGTGCGGAATCAGAGATGGGGAATCAGAGGCAGCGAATCAGAGGCGGGGAACCAGAGGCGGGGAAACAGAGGTGGGGAATCAGATATGGGGAATCAGAGGTGGGGAATCAGAGGTTGGGAAACAGCGGCAGGGAATCAGAGGCGGGGAGTCAGAGGCGGGGAATCAGAGGCAGGGAATCAGATGTGCGGAATCAGAGATGGGGAATCAGAGGCAGCGAATCAGAGGCGGGGAACCAGAGGCGGGGAATCAGAGGCCGGGAATCAGAGGCCGGGAATGAGAGGCCGGGAATCAGAGGCCGGGAATCAGAGATGGGGAATCAGAGGCGGGGAATCAAACACGGGGAATCAGATCTGGGGAATCAGAGGCGGGGAATCAGAGTTGGGGAATCAGAGGTGGCGAATCAGATATGGGGAAACAGAGGCGGGGAATCAGAGGCGGGGAATCAGAGGCGCAGAAACAGAGGCGGGGTATCAGATATGGGGAATCAGAGGTGGGGAATCAGGGGCGGGGTATCAGAGGCTGGGTATCAGACACGCGGAATCAGAGGTGGGGAATCAGAGATGGGGAATCAGAGGCGGGGAATCAGAGGCAGGGAATCAGATGTGGGGAATCAGAGATGGGGAATCAGAGGCAGCGAATCAGAGGCGGGGAACCAGAGGCGGGCATTCAGAGGTGGGGAATCAGATATGGGGAATCGGAGGTTGGGAAACAGAGGCAGGGAATCAGAGGCGGCGAGTCAGAGGCGGGGAATCAGAGGCAGGGAATCAGATGTGCGGAATCAGAGATGGGGAATCAGAGGCAGCGAATCAGAGGCGGGGAACCAGAGGCGGGGATTCAGAGGCTGGGAATCAGATATGGGGAAACAGAGGCGGGGAATTAGAGGCGGGCAAACAGAGGCGGGGAATCAGATATGGGGATTCAGAGGTGGGGAATCAGAGGTTGTGAATCAGAGATGGGGAATCACAGGCGGGAAATCAGAGGCAGGGAATCAGAGCTGGGGAATCAGAGGCGGGGAATCAGAGCTGGGGAATCAGAGGCAGGGAATCAGAGTTGGGGATTCAGAGGCGGGAAATCAGAGCTGGGGAATCAGAGGCGGGTAATCAGAGGCAGGGAAACAGAGGCACGGGGAATCAGAGCTGGGGAATCAGAGGCGGGGAATTAGAGTTGGGGAATCAGAGGAGGGGAATCAGAGGCGGGGAAACAGGCGGGGAATCAGATATGGGGAATCAGAGGTGGGGAATCTGATGTTGGGAATCAGAGGCAGTGAATCAGAGGCGGGGAATCAGAGGCGGGGAATCAGAGGCCGGGAATCAGATATGGGGAAACAGAGGCGGGGAATCAGAGGCGGGGAAACAGAGGCGGGGTATCAGATATGGGGAATCAGAGGTGGGGAATCAGAGGTTGGGAATCAGAGGCAGGGAATCAGAGGCTTGGAATCAGATGTAGGGAATCAGATGCGGGGAATCAGAGGCGGGGAATCAGAGCTGGAGAATCAGAGGTGGGGAATCAGCGTTGGGGAATCAGAGGCGGGGATTTAGATATTGGGAAACAGAGGCGGGGAATCAGAGGTGGGGAAACAGAGGCGGGGAATCAGATATGGGGAATCAGAGGTGGGGAATCAGAGGCAGGGAATCAGATGTGCGCAATCAGAGATGGGGAATCAGAGGCAGGGAATCAGAATCAGAACCAGGGAATCAGAGGCCGGGAATCAGAGGCCGGAATCAGATGCCGGGAATAAGAGGCCGGGAATCAAAGGTGGGGAATCAGAGTCCGGGAATCAGAGATGGGGATTCAGAGGCGGGGAATGAGATATGGGGAATCAGAGGCCGGGAATCAGAGGCGGGGAAACAGAGGCGGGGAATCAGATATGGGGAATCAGAGGTGGCGAATCAAAGGCGGTGAATCAGAGATGGGGAATCAGAGGCGGGCAATCAGAGGCAGGGAATCAAACACGGGGAATCAGAGGCGGGAAATCAGAGCTGGAGAATCAGAGGCGGGGAATCAGGTTTGGGGAATCACAGGTGGGGAATCAGATATGGGGAAACAGGGGCGGGGAATCAGAGGTGGGGAAACACAGGCGGGGAATCAGATATGGGGAATCAGAGGTGTGGAATCAGAGGTTGGGAATCGGAGGCAGGGAATCAGAGGCGGGGAAACAGAGGCGGGGAATCAGATATGGGGAATCAGAGGTGGCGAATCAAAGGCGGTGAAACAGAGATGGGGAATCAGGGCAGGGAATCAGAGGCAGGGAATCAAACACGGGGAATCAGAGCTGGGGTATCAGAGGCGGGGAATTAGAGTCCGGGAATGAGAGGCCGGGAATCAGAGGCCTGGAATCAGAGATGGGGAATCAGAGGCGGGGAATCAAACACGGGGAATCAGATCTGGGGAATCAGAGGCGGGGAATCAGATATGGGGAAACAGAGGCGGGGAATCAGAGGCGGGGAATCAGAGGCGCAGAAACAGAGGCGGGGTATCAGATATGGGGAATCAGAAGTGGGGAATCAGGTGCGGGGTATCAGAGGCTGGGTATCAGACATGGGGATTCAGAGGCGGGGAATCAGAGATGGGAATCAGAGGCGGGGAATCAGAGGCAGGGAATCAGATGTGCGGAATCAGAGATGGGGAATCAGAGGCAGCGAATCAGAGGCGGGGAACCAGAGGCGGGGAAACAGAGGTGGGGAATCAGATATGGGGAATCAGAGGTGGGGAATCAGAGGTTGGGAAACAGCGGCAGGGAATCAGAGGCGGGGAGTCAGAGGCGGGGAATCAGAGGCAGGGAATCAGATGTGCGGAATCAGAGATGGGGAATCAGAGGCAGCGAATCAGAGGCGGGGAACCAGAGGCGGGGAATCAGAGGCCGGGAATCAGAGGCCGGGAATGAGAGGCCGGGAATCAGAGGCCGGGAATCAGAGATGGGGAATCAGAGGCGGGGAATCAAACACGGGGAATCAGATCTGGGGAATCAGAGGCGGGGAATCAGAGTTGGGGAATCAGAGGCGGCGAATCAGATATGGGGAAACAGAGGCGGGGAATCAGAGGCGGGGAATCAGAGGCGCAGAAACAGAGGCGGGGTATCAGATATGGCGAATCAGAGGTGGGGAATCAGGGGCGGGGTATCAGAGGCTGGGTATCAGACACGCGGAATCAGAGGTGGGGAATCAGAGATGGGGAATCAGAGGCGGGGAATCAGAGGCAGGGAATCAGATGTGGGGAATCAGAGATGGGGAATCAGAGGCAGCGAATCAGAGGCGGGGAACCAGAGGCGGGCATTCAGAGGTGGGGAATCAGATATGGGGAATCGGAGGTTGGGAAACAGAGGCAGGGAATCAGAGGCGGCGAGTCAGAGGCGGGGAATCAGAGGCAGGGAATCAGATGTGCGGAATCAGAGATGGGGAATCAGAGGCAGCGAATCAGAGGCGGGGAACCAGAGGCGGGGATTCAGAGGCGGGGAATCAGATATGGGGAAACAGAGGCGGGGAATTAGAGGCGGGCAAACAGAGGCGGGGAATCAGATATGGGGATTCAGAGGTGGGGAATCAGAGGTTGTGAATCAGAGATGGGGAATCACAGGCGGGAAATCAGAGGCAGGGAATCAGAGCTGGGGAATCAGAGGCGGGGAATCAGAGCTGGGGAATCAGAGGCAGGGAATCAGAGTTGGGGATTCAGAGGCGGGAAATCAGAGCTGGGGAATCAGAGGCGGGTAATCAGAGGCAGGGAAACAGAGGCACGGGGAATCAGAGCTGGGGAATCAGAGGCGGGGAATTAGAGTTGGGGAATCAGAGGAGGGGAATCAGAGGCGGGGAAACAGGCGGGGAATCAGATATGGGGAATCAGAGGTGGGGAATCTGATGTTGGGAATCAGAGGCAGTGAATCAGAGGCGGGGAATCAGAGGCGGGGAATCAGAGGCCGGGAATCAGATATGGGGAAACAGAGGCGGGGAATCAGAGGCGGGGAAACAGAGGCGGGGTATCAGATATGGGGAATCAGAGGTGGGGAATCAGAGGTTGGGAATCAGAGGCAGGGAATCAGAGGCTTGGAATCAGATGTAGGGAATCAGATGCGGGGAATCAGAGGCGGGGAATCAGAGCTGGAGAATCAGAGGTGGGGAATCAGCGTTGGGGAATCAGAGGCGGGGATTTAGATATTGGGAAACAGAGGCGGGGAATCAGAGGTGGGGAAACAGAGGCGGGGAATCAGATATGGGGAATCAGAGGTGGGGAATCAGAGGCAGGGAATCAGATGTGCGCAATCAGAGATGGGGAATCAGAGGCAGGGAATCAGAATCAGAACCAGGGAATCAGAGGCCGGGAATCAGAGGCCGGAATCAGATGCCGGGAATAAGAGGCCGGGAATCAAAGGTGGGGAATCAGAGTCCGGGAATCAGAGATGGGGATTCAGAGGCGGGGAATGAGATATGGGGAATCAGAGGCCGGGAATCAGAGGCGGGGAAACAGAGGCGGGGAATCAGATATGGGGAATCAGAGGTGGCGAATCAAAGGCGGTGAATCAGAAATGGGGAATCAGAGGCGGGCAATCAGAGGCAGGGAATCAAACACGGGGAATCAGAGGCGGGAAATCAGAGCTGGGGAATCAGAGGCGGGGAATCAGGTTTGGGGAATCACAGGTGGGGAATCAGATATGGGGAAACAGGGGCGGGGAATCAGAGGTGGGGAAACACAGGCGGGGAATCAGATATGGGGAATCAGAGGTGTGGAATCAGAGGTTGGGAATCGGAGGCAGGGAATCAGAGGCGGGGAAACAGAGGCGGGGAATCAGATATGGGGAATCAGAGGTGGCGAATCAAAGGCGGTGAAACAGAGATGGGGAATCAGGGCAGGGAATCAGAGGCAGGGAATCAAACACGGGGAATCAGAGCTGGGGTATCAGAGGCGGGGAATTAGAGTTGGGGAATCAGAGGAGGGGAATCAGAGGCGGGGAAACAGAGGCGGGGAATCAGATAAGGGGAATCAGAGGTGGGGAATCAGAGGCAGGGAATCAGATGTGCGGAATCAGAGATGGGGATCAGAGGCAGGGAATCAGAATCAGAAGCAGGGAATAAGACGCGGGGAATCAGAGGCGGAGAATCAGAGCTGGGGAATCAGAGGCAGTGAATCAGAGGCGGGTAATCAGAGGCAGGGAATCGGATGTGCTGAATCAGAGATGGGGAATCAGAGGTGGGGAATCAGAGGCGGTGATTCAGACATGGGTAATCAGAGGCGGGGAATCAGAGGTAGGAAATCAGACACGGGGAATCAGAGGCGGGGAATCAGA
The DNA here is from genome assembly GCF_036971445.1 of Narcine bancroftii. NCBI lineage: Eukaryota > Metazoa > Chordata > Chondrichthyes > Torpediniformes > Narcinidae > Narcine > Narcine bancroftii. The sequence goes on from NC_091475.1 coordinate 109,077,850, forward strand.
GCTGGGAAATTAGAGGCAGGGAATCTGAGTTGGGGTTTCAGAGGCGGGGAATCAGATATGGGTAAACAGAGGCGGGGAATCAGAGGCGGGCAAATAGAGGCGGGGAATCAGATATGGGGAAACAGAGGCGGGGAATCAGAGGCGGGGAAACAGAGGTGGGGAATCAGAAATGGGGAATCAGAGGTGGGGAATCAGAGGTGGTGAATCAGAGATGGGGAATCACAGGCGGGGAATCAGAGGCAGGGAATAGAACGTGGGGAATCAGAGGCAGGGAATCAGAGTTGGGGCATCAGAGGTTGGGAATTAGATATGGGGAAACAGAGGCGGGGAATCAGAGGCGGGGAAACAGAGGCGGGGAATCAGATATGGGGAATCAGAGGTGGGGAATCAGAGGTGGTGAATCAGAGATGGGGAATCACAGGCGGGGAATCAGAGGCAGGGAATAGAACGCGGGGAATCAGAGGCAGGGAATTAGAGTTGGGGCATCAGAGGTTGGGAATTAGATATGGGGAAACAGAGGCGGGGAATCAGAGGCGGGGAAACAGAGGCGGGGAATCAGATATGGGGAATCAGAGGTGGGGAATCAGAGGCAGGGAATCAGATGTGCGGAATCAGAGATGGGGAATGAGGGGCAGGGAATCAGAATCAGAAGCGGGGAATCAGAGGCCGGGAATCTTAGGCCGGGAATCAGATGCTGGGAATAAGAGGCCGGGAATCAGAGGTGGGGAATCAGAGTCCGGGAATCAGAGATGGGGATTCAGAGGTGGGGAATGAGATATGGAGAATCAGAGGCGGGGAATCAGATATGGGGAAACAGGGGCTGGGAATCAGAGGCGGGGAAACAGAGGCGAGGAATCAGATATGGGGAATCAGAGGTGTGGAATCAGAGGTTGGGAATCAGAGGCAGGGAATCAGAGGCGGGGAAACAGAGGCGGGGAATCAGATATGGGGAATCAGAGTTGGCGAATCAAAGGCGGTGAAACAGAGATGGGGAATCAGGGCAGGGAATCAGAGGCCGGGAATCAGAGGCCGGAATCAGATGCCGGGAATAAGAGGCCGGGAATTAGAGGTGGGGAATCAGAGTCCGGGAATCAGAGATGGGGATTCAGAGGCGGGGAATGAGATATGGGGAATCAGAGGCGGGGATTCAGAGGCGGGGATACAGAGGCGGGGAATCAGATATGGGGAATCAGAGGTGGCGAATCAAAGGCGGTGAATCAGAGATGGGGAATCAGAGGCGGGCAATCAGAGGCAGGGAATCAAACACGGGGAATCAGAGGCGGGGAATCAGAGCTGGGGAATCAGAGGCGGGGAATCAGGGTTGGGGAATCAGAGGCGGGGAATCAGATATGGAGAAACAGGGGCGGGGAATCAGAGGTGGGGAAACACAGGCGGGGAATCAGATATGGGGAATCAGAGGTGTGGAATCAGAGGTTGGGAATCAGAGGCAGGGAATCAGAGGCGGGGAAACAGAGGCGGGGAATCAGATATGGGGAATCAGAGTTGGCGAATCAAAGGCGGTGAAACAGAGATGGGGAATCAGGGCAGGGAATCAGAGGCAGGGAATCAAACACGGGGAATCAGAGCTGGGGAATCAGAGGCGGGGAATTAGAGTTGGGGAATCAGAGGAGGGGAATCAGAGGCGGGGAATCAGAGGCGGGGAATCAGATATGGGGAATCAGAGGTGGGGAATCAGATGTTGGGAATCAGAGGCAGGGAAACAGAGGCGGGGAATCAGAGGCGGGGAATCAGAGGCAGGGAATCAGATGTGCGGAATCGGAGATGGGGAATCAGAGGCAGGGAATCAGAGGCGGGGAATCAGAGGCGGGGAATCAGAGGACGGGAATCAGATATGGGGAAACAGAGGCGGGGAATCAGAGGCGGGGAAACAGAGGTGGGGAATCAGATATGGGGAATCAGAGGTGGGGAATCAGAGGTTGGGAAACAGAGGCAGACAATCAGAGGCGGGGAGTCAGAGGCGGGGAATCAGAGGCAGGGAATCAGATGTGCGGAATCAGAGATGGGGAATCAGAGGCAGCGAATCAGAGGCGGGGAACCAGAGGCGGGGAATCAGAGGCCGGGAATCAGAGGCCGGGAATGAGAGGCCGGGAATCAGAGGCCTGGAATCAGAGATGGGGAATCAGAGGCGGGGAATCAAACACGGGGAATCAGATCTGGGGAATCAGAGGTTGGGAATCAGAGGCAGGGAATCAGAGGCTTGGAATCAGATGCAGGGAATCAGATGCGGGGAATCAGAGGCGGGGAATCAGAGCTGGGGAATCAGAGGTGGGGAATCAGAGTTGGGGAATCAGAGGCGGGGACTTAGATATTGGGAAACAGAGGCGTGGAATCAGAGGCGGGGAAACAGAGGCGGGGAATCAGATATGGGGAATCAGAGATGGGGAATCAGAGGCAGGGAATCAGATGTGCGGAATCAGAGATGGGGAATCAAAGGCAGGGAATCAGAATCAGAAGCAGGGAATCAGAGGCCGGGAATCAGAGGCCGGAATCAGATGCCGGGAATAAGAGGCCGGGAATCAGAGGTGGGGAATCAGAGTCCGGGAATCAGAGATGTGGATTCAGAGGCGGGGAATGAGATATGGGGAATCAGAGGCGGGGAATCAGAGGCGGGGAAACAGAGGCGGGGAATCAGATATGGGGAATCAGAGGTGGCGAATCAAAGGCGGTGAATCAGAGATGGGGAATCAGAGGCCGGGAATCAGAGGCAGGGAATCAAATACGGGGAATCAGAGGCGGGGAATCAGAGCTGGGGAATCAGAGGCAGGGAATCAGATATGGGGAAACAGGGGCGGGGAATCAGATATGGGGAAACAGAGGCGGGGAATCAGAGGCAGGGAATCAGATATGGGGAAACAGGGGCGGGGAATCAGATATGGGGAAACAGAGGCGGGGAATCAGAGGCGGGAAATCAGAGGCGGGGAATTAGATATGGGGACTCAGAGGTGGGGAATCAGAGGTGGTGAATCAGAGATGGGGAATCACAGGCGGGGAATCAGAGGCAGGGAATCAGATGTGCGGAATCGGAGATGGGGAATCAGAGGCAGGGAATCAGAGGCGGGGAATCAGAGACGGGGAATCAGAGGACGGGAATCAGATATGGGGAAACAGAGGCGGGGAATCAGAGGCGGGGAAACAGAGGCGGGGAATCAGAGGCGGGGAATCAGAGGACGGGAATCAGATATGGGGAAACAGAGGCGGGGAATCAGAGGCGGGGAAACAGAGGTGGGGAATCAGATATGGGGAATCAGAGGTGGGGAATCAGAGGTTGGGAAACAGAGGCAGACAATCAGAGGCGGGGAGTCAGAGGCGGGGAATCAGAGGCAGGGAATCAGATGTGCGGAATCAGAGATGGGGAATCAGAGGCAGCGAATCAGAGGCGGGGAACCAGAGGCGGGGAATCAGAGGCCGGGAATCAGAGGCCGGGAATGAGAGGCCGGGAATCAGAGGCCTGGAATCAGAGATGGGGAATCAGAGGCGGGGAATCAAACACGGGGAATCAGATCTGGGGAATCAGAGGTTGGGAATCAGAGGCAGGGAATCAGAGGCTTGGAATCAGATGCAGGGAATCAGATGCGGGGAATCAGAGGCGGGGAATCAGAGCTGGGGAATCAGAGGTGGGGAATCAGAGTTGGGGAATCAGAGGCGGGGACTTAGATATTGGGAAACAGAGGCGTGGAATCAGAGGCGGGGAAACAGAGGCGGGGAATCAGATATGGGGAATCAGAGATGGGGAATCAGAGGCAGGGAATCAGATGTGCGGAATCAGAGATGGGGAATCAAAGGCAGGGAATCAGAATCAGAAGCAGGGAATCAGAGGCCGGGAATCAGAGGCCGGAATCAGATGCCGGGAATAAGAGGCCGGGAATCAGAGGTGGGGAATCAGAGTCCGGGAATCAGAGATGTGGATTCAGAGGCGGGGAATGAGATATGGGGAATCAGAGGCGGGGAATCAGAGGCGGGGAAACAGAGGCGGGGAATCAGAGATGGGGAATCAGAGGCCGGGAATCAGAGGCAGGGAATCAAATACGGGGAATCAGAGGCGGGGAATCAGAGCTGGGGAATCAGAGGCTGGGAATCAAAGTTGGGGAATCAGAGGCAGGGAATCAGATATGGGGAAACAGGGGCGGGGAATCAGATATGGGGAAACAGAGGCGGGGAATCAGAGGCGGGAAATCAGAGGCGGGGAATTAGATATGGGGAATCAGAGGTGGGGAATCAGAGGTGGTGAATCAGAGATGGGGAATCACAGGCGGGGAATCAGAGGCAGGGAATCAGATGTGCGGAATCGGAGATGGGGAATCAGAGGCAGGGAATCAGAGGCGGGGAATCAGAGACGGGGAATCAGAGGAAGGGAATCAGATATGGGGAAACAGAGGCGGGGAATCAGAGGCGGGGAAACAGAGGTGGGGAATCAGATATGGGGAATCAGAGGTGGGGAATCAGAGGTTGGGAAACAGAGGCAGACAATCAGAGGCGGGGAGTCAGAGGCGGGGAATCAGAGGCAGGGAATCAGATGTGCGGAATCAGAGATGGGGAATCAGAGGCAGCGAATCAGAGGCGGGGAACCAGAGGCGGGGAATCAGAGGCCGGGAATCAGAGGCCGGGAATGAGAGGCCGGGAATCAGAGGCCTGGAATCAGAGATGGGGAATCAGAGGCGGGGAATCAAACACGGGGAATCAGATCTGGGGAATCAGAGGCGGGGAATCAGCTATGGGGAAACAGAGGCGGGGAATCAGAGGCGGGGAATCAGAGGCGCAGAAAAAGAGGCGGGGTATCTGATATGGGGAATCAGAGGTGGGGAATCAGGAGCGGGGTATCAGAGGCTGGGTATCAGACACGGGGATTCAGAGGCGGGAAATCAGAGATGGGAATCAGAGGCGGGGAATCAGAGGCAGGGAATCAGATGTGCGGAATCAGAGATGGGGAATCAGAGGCAGCGAATCAGAGGCGGGGAACCAGAGGCGGGGAAACAGAGGTGGGGAATCAGATATGGGGAATCAGAGGTGGGGAATCAGAGGTTGGGAAACAGCGGCAGGGAATAAGAGGCGGGGAGTCCGAGGCGGGGAATCAGAGGCAGGGAATCAGATGTGCGGAATCAGAGATGGGGAATCAGAGGCAGCGAATCAGAGGCGGGGAACCAGAGGCGGGGAATCAGAGGCCGGGAATCAGAGGCCGGGAATGAGAGGCCGGGAATCAGCGGCCGGGAATCAGAGATGGGGAATCAGAGGCGGGGAATCAGAGTCCGGGAATCAGAGATGGGGATTCAGAGGCGGGGAATGAGATATGGAGAATCAGAGGCGGGGAATCAGAGGCGGGGAAACAGAGGTGGGGAATCAGATATGGGGAATCAGAGGTGGCGAATCAAAGGCGGTGAATCAGAGATGGGGAATCAGAGGCGGGGAATCAGAGGCAGGGAATCAAACACGGGGAATCAGAGGCGGGGAATCAGAGCTGGGGGAATCAGAGGCTGGGAATCAAAGTTGTGGAATCAGAGGCAGGGAATCAGATATGGGGAATCAGAGGCGGGGAATTAGAGTTGGGGAATCAGAGGCGGGGAATCAGAGGTGGGGAAACAGAGGCGGGGAATCAAACACGGGGAATCAGAGGTGGGGAATCAGAGGTTGGGAATCAGAGGCGGGGAATTAGAGTTGGGGAATCAGAGGCGGGGAATCAGAGGTGGGGAAACAGAGGCGGGGAATCAAACACGGGGAATCAGAGGTGGGGAATCAGAGGTTGGGAATCAGAGGCAGGGAATCAGAGGCGGGGAATCAGAGGCGGGGTATCAGAGGCAGGGAATCAGATGTGCGGAATCGGAGATGGGGAATCAGAGGCAGGGAATCAGAGGCGGGGAATCAGAGGCGGGGAATCAGAGGCCGGGAATCAGATATGGGGAAACAGAGGCGGGGAATCAGAGGCCGGGAATCAGATATGGGGAAACAGAGGCGGGGAATCAGAGGCGGGGAAACAGAGGCTGGGAATCAGATATGGGGAATCAGAGGTGGGGAATCAGAGGTTGGGAATCAGAGGCAGGGAATCAGAGGCTTGGAATCAGATGCAGGGAATCAGATGCGGGGAATCAGAGGCGGGGAATCAGAGCTGGGGAATCAGAGGTGGGGAATCAGAGTTGGGGAATCAGAGGCGGGGACTTAGATATTGGGAAACAGAGGCGTGGAATCAGAGGCGGGGAAACAGAGGCGGGGAATCAGATATGGGGAATCAGAGATGGGGAATCAGAGGCAGGGAATCAGATGTGCGGAATCAGAGATGGGGAATCAAAGGCAGGGAATCAGAATCAGAAGCAGGGAATCAGAGGCCGGGAATCAGAGGCCGGAATCAGATGCCGGGAATAAGAGGCCGGGAATCAGAGGTGGGGAATCAGAGTCCGGGAATCAGAGATGTGGATTCAGAGGCGGGGAATGAGATATGGGGAATCAGAGGCGGGGAATCAGAGGCGGGGAAACAGAGGCGGGGAATCAGATATGGGGAATCAGAGGTGGCGAATCAAAGGCGGTGAATCAGAGATGGGGAATCAGAGGCCGGGAATCAGAGGCAGGGAATCAAATACGGGGAATCAGAGGCGGGGAATCAGAGCTGGGGAATCAGAGGCTGGGAATCAAAGTTGGGGAATCAGAGGCAGGGAATCAGATATGGGGAAACAGGGGCGGGGAATCAGATATGGGGAAACAGAGGCGGGGAATCAGAGGCGGGAAATCAGAGGCGGGGAATTAGATATGGGGAATCAGAGGTGGGGAATCAGAGGTGGTGAATCAGAGATGGGGAATCACAGGCGGGGAATCAGAGGCAGGGAATCAGATGTGCGGGATCGGAGATGGGGAATCAGAGGCAGGGAATCAGAGGCGGGGAATCAGAGACGGGGAATCAGAGGACGGGAATCAGATATGGGGAAACAGAGGCGGGGAATCAGAGGCGGGGAAACAGAGGTGGGGAATCAGATATGGGGAATCAGAGGTGGGGAATCAGAGGTTGGGAAACAGAGGCAGACAATCAGAGGCGGGGAGTCAGAGGCGGGGAATCAGAGGCAGGGAATCAGATGTGCGGAATCAGAGATGGGGAATCAGAGGCAGCGAATCAGAGGCGGGGAACCAGAGGCGGGGAATCAGAGGCCGGGAATCAGAGTCCGGGAATGAGAGGCCGGGAATCAGAGGCCTGGAATCAGAGATGGGGAATCAGAGGCGGGGAATCAAACACGGGGAATCAGATCTGGGGAATCAGAGGCGGGGAATCAGATATGGGGAAACAGAGGCGGGGAATCAGAGGCGGGGAATCAGAGGTGCAGAAACAGAGGCGGGGTATCAGATATGGGGAATCAGAGGTGGGGAATCAGGGGCGGGGTATCAGAGGCTGGGTATCAGACACGGGGATTCAGAGGCGGGGAATCAGAGATGGGAATCAGAGGCGGGGAATCAGAGGCAGGGAATCAGATGTGCGGAATCAGAGATGGGGAATCAGAGGCAGCGAATCAGAGGCGGGGAACCAGAGGCGGGGAAACAGAGGTGGGGAATCAGATATGGGGAATCAGAGGTGGGGAATCAGAGGTTGGGAAACAGCGGCAGGGAATCAGAGGCGGGGAGTCAGAGGCGGGGAATCAGAGGCAGGGAATCAGATGTGCGGAATCAGAGATGGGGAATCAGAGGCAGCGAATCAGAGGCGGGGAACAAGAGGCGGGGAATCAGAGGACGGGAATCAGAGGCCGGGAATGAGAGGCCGGGAATCAGAGGCCGGGAATCAGAGATGGGGAATCAGAGGCGGGGAATCAAACACGGGGAATCAGATCTGGGGAATCAGAGGCGGGGAATCAGAGTTGGGGAATCAGAGGCGGCGAATCAGATATGGGGAAACAGAGGCGGGGAATCAGAGGCGGGGAATCAGAGGCGCAGAAACAGAGGCGGGGTATCAGATATGGGGAATCAGAGGTGGGGAATCAGGGGCGGGGTATCAGAGGCTGGGTATCAGACACGCGGAATCAGAGGTGGGGAATCAGAGATGGGGAATCAGAGGCGGGGAATCAGAGGCAGGGAATCAGATGTGGGGAATCAGAGATGGGGAATCAGAGGCAGCGAATCAGAGGCGGGGAACCAGAGGCGGGCATTCAGAGGTGGGGAATCAGATATGGGGAATCAGAGGTTGGGAAACAGAGGCAGGGAATCAGAAGCGGCGAGTCAGAGGCGGGGAATCAGAGGCAGGGAATCAGATGTGCGGAATCAGAGATGGGGAATCAGAGGCAGCGAATCAGAGGCGGGGAACCAGAGGCGGGGATTCAGAGGCGGGGAATCAGATATGGGGAAACAGAGGCGGGGAATTAGAGGCGGGCAAACAGAGGCGGGGAATCAGATATGGGGATTCAGTGGTGGGGAATCAGAGGTTGTGAATCAGAGATGGGGAATCACAGGCGGGAAATCAGAGGCAGGGAATCAGAGCTGGGGAATCAGAGGCGGGGAATCAGAGCTGGGGAATCAGAGGCAGGGAATCAGAGTTGGGGATTCAGAGGCGGGAAATCAGAGCTGGGGAATCAGAGGCGGGTAATCAGAGGCAGGGAAACAGAGGCACGGGGAATCAGAGCTGGGGAATCAGAGGCGGGGAATTAGAGTTGGGGAATCAGAGGAGGGGAATCAGAGGCGGGGAAACAGGCGGGGAATCAGATATGGGGAATCAGAGGTGGGGAATCTGATGTTGGGAATCAGAGGCAGTGAATCAGAGGCGGGGAATCAGAGGCGGGGAATCAGAGGCCGGGAATCAGATATGGGGAAACAGAGGCGGGGAATCAGAGGCGGGGAAACAGAGGCGGGGTATCAGATATGGGGAATCAGAGGTGGGGAATCAGAGGTTGGGAATCAGAGGCAGGGAATCAGAGGCTTGGAATCAGATGTAGGGAATCAGATGCGGGGAATCAGAGGCGGGGAATCAGAGCTGGAGAATCAGAGGTGGGGAATCAGCGTTGGGGAATCAGAGGCGGGGATTTAGATATTGGGAAACAGAGGCGGGGAATCAGAGGTGGGGAAACAGAGGCGGGGAATCAGATATGGGGAATCAGAGGTGGGGAATCAGAGGCAGGGAATCAGATGTGCGCAATCAGAGATGGGGAATCAGAGGCAGGGAATCAGAATCAGAACCAGGGAATCAGAGGCCGGGAATCAGAGGCCGGAATCAGATGCCGGGAATAAGAGGCCGGGAATCAAAGGTGGGGAATCAGAGTCCGGGAATCAGAGATGGGGATTCAGAGGCGGGGAATGAGATATGGGGAATCAGAGGCCGGGAATCAGAGGCGGGGAAACAGAGGCGGGGAATCAGATATGGGGAATCAGAGGTGGCGAATCAAAGGCGGTGAATCAGAGATGGGGAATCAGAGGCGGGCAATCAGAGGCAGGGAATCAAACACGGGGAATCAGAGGCGGGAAATCAGAGCTGGGGAATCAGAGGCGGGGAATCAGGTTTGGGGAATCACAGGTGGGGAATCAGATATGGGGAAACAGGGGCGGGGAATCAGAGGTGGGGAAACACAGGCGGGGAATCAGATATGGGGAATCAGAGGTGTGGAATCAGAGGTTGGGAATCGGAGGCAGGGAATCAGAGGCGGGGAAACACAGGCGGGGAATCAGATATGGGGAATCAGAGGTGGCGAATCAAAGGCGGTGAAACAGAGATGGGGAATCAGGGCAGGGAATCAGAGGCAGGGAATCAAACACGGGGAATCAGAGCTGGGGTATCAGAGGCGGGGAATTAGAGTTGGGGAATCAGAGGAGGGGAATCAGAGGCGGGGAAACAGAGTCGGGGAATCAGATAGGGGAATCAGAGGTGGGGAATCAGAGGCAGGGAATCAGATGTGCGGAATCAGAGATGGGGATCAGAGGCAGGGAATCAGAATCAGAAGCAGGGAATAAGACGCGGGGAATCAGAGGCGGAGAATCAGAGCTGGGGAATCAGAGGCAGTGAATCAGAGGCGGGTAATCAGAGGCAGGGAATCGGATGTGCTGAATCAGAGATGGGGAATCAGAGGTGGGGAATCAGAGGCGGTGATTCAGACATGGGTAATCAGAGGCGGGGAATCAGAGGCAGGAAATCAGACACGGGGAATCAGAGGCGGGGAATCAGAGCTGGGAAATTAGAGGCAGGGAAACTGAGTTGGGGTTTCAGAGGCGGGGAATCAGATATGGGTAAACAGAGGCGGTGAATCAGAGGCGGGCAAATAGAGGCGGGGAATCAGATATGGGGAAACAGAGGCGGGGAATCAGAGGCGGGGAAACAGAGGTGGGGAATCAGAAATGGGGAATCAGAGGTGGGGAATCAGAGGTGGTGAATCAGAGATGGGGAATCACAGGCGGGGAATCAGAGGCAGGGAATAGAACGTGGGGAATCAGAGGCAGGGAATCAGAGTTGGGGCATCAGAGGTTGGGAATTAGATATGGGGAAACAGAGGCGGGGAATCAGAGGCGGGGAAACAGAGGCGGGGAATCAGATATGGGGAATCAGAGGTGGGGAATCAGAGGTGGTGAATCAGAGATGGGGAATCACAGGCGGAGAATCAGAGGCAGGGAATAGAACGCGGGGAATCAGAGGCAGGGAATTAGATTTGGGGCATCAGAGGTTGGGAATTAGATATGGGGAAACAGAGGCGGGGAATCAGATATGGGGAAACAGAGGCGGGGAATCAGATATGGGGAATCAGAGGTGGGGAATCAGAGGCAGGGAATCAGATGTGCGGAATCAGAGATGGGGAATGAGGGGCAGGGAATCAGAATCAGAAGCGGGGAATCAGAGGCCGGGAATCTTAGGCCGGGAATCAGATGCTGGGAATAAGAGGCCGGGAATCAGAGGTGGGGAATCAGAGTCCGGGAATCAGAGATGGGGATTCAGAGGTGGGGAATGAGATATGGAGAATCAGAGGCGGGGAATCAGAGTTGGGGAATCAGAGGCGGGGAATCAGATATGGGGAAACAGGGGCTGGGAATCAGAGGCGGGGAAACAGAGGCGAGGAATCAGATATGGGGAATCAGAGGTGTGGAATCAGAGGTTGGGAATCAGAGGCAGGGAATCAGAGGCGGGGAAACAGAGGCGGGGAATCAGATATGGGGCATCAGAGGTTGGGAATTAGATATGGGGAAACAGAGGCGGGGAATCAGAGGCGGGGAAACAGAGGCGGGGAATCAGATATGGGGAATCAGAGGTGGGGAATCAGAGGTGGTGAATCAGAGATGGGGAATCACAGGCGGAGAATCAGAGGCAGGGAATAGAACGCGGGGAATCAGAGGCAGGGAATTAGATTTGGGGCATCAGAGGTTGGGAATTAGATATGGGGAAACAGAGGCGGGGAATCAGATATGGGGAAACAGAGGCGGGGAATCAGATATGGGGAATCAGAGGTGGGGAATCAGAGGCAGGGAATCAGATGTGCGGAATCAGAGATGGGGAATGAGGGGCAGGGAATCAGAATCAGAAGCGGGGAATCAGAGGCCGGGAATCTTAGGCCGGGAATCAGATGCTGGGAATAAGAGGCCGGGAATCAGAGGTGGGGAATCAGAGTCCGGGAATCAGAGATGGGGATTCAGAGGTGGGGAATGAGATATGGAGAATCAGAGGCGGGGAATCAGAGTTGGGGAATCAGAGGCGGGGAATCAGATATGGGGAAACAGGGGCTGGGAATCAGAGGCGGGGAAACAGAGGCGAGGAATCAGATATGGGGAATCAGAGGTGTGGAATCAGAGGTTGGGAATCAGAGGCAGGGAATCAGAGGCGGGGAAACAGAGGCGGGGAATCAGATATGGGGAATCAGAGTTGGCGAATCAAAGGCGGTGAAACAGAGATGGGGAATCAGGGCAGGGAATCAGAGGCAGGGAATCAAACACGGGGAATCAGAGCTGGGGAACCAGAGGCGGGGAATTAGAGTTGGGGAATCAGAGGAGGGGAATCAGAGGCGGGGAATCAGAGGCGGGGAATCAGAGGCAGGGAATCAGATGTGCGGAATCGGAGATGGGGAATCAGAGGCAGGGAATCAGAGGCGGGAAATCAGAGGCGGGGAATCAGAGGCCGGGAATCAGATATGGGGAAACAGAGGCGGGGAATCAGAGGCGGGGAAACAGAGGCGGGGAATCAGATATGGGGAATCAGAGGTGGGGAATCAGAGGTTGGGAATCAGAGGCAGGGAATCAGAGGCTTGGAATCAGATGCAGGGAATCAGATGCGGGGAATCAGAGGCGGGGAATCAGAGCTGGAGAATCAGAGGTGGGGAATCAGAGTTGGGGAATCAGAGGCGGGGACTTAGATATTGGGAAACAGAGGCGGGGAATCAGAGGCGGGGAAACAGAGGCGGGGAATCAGATATGGGGAATCAGAGGTGGGGAATCAGAGGCAGGGAATCACATGTGCGCAATCAGAGATGGGGAATCAGAGGCAGGGAATCAGAATCAGAAGCAGGGAATCAGAGGCCGGGAATCAGAGGCCGGAATCAGATGCCGGGAATAAGAGGCCGGGAATTAGAGGTGGGGAATCAGAGTCCGGGAATCAGAGATGGGGATTCAGAGGCGGGGAATGAGATATGGGGAATCAGAGGCGGGGATTCAGAGGCGGGGATACAGAGGCGGGGAATCAGATATGGGGAATCAGAGGTGGCGAATCAAAGGCGGTGAATCAGAGATGGGGAATCAGAGGCGGGCAATCAGAGGCAGGGAATCAAACATGGGGAATCAGAGGCGGGGAATCAGAGCTGGGGAATCAGAGGCGGGGAATCAGGGTTGGGGAATGAGAGGCGGGGAATCAGATATGGAGAAACAGGGGCGGGGAATCAGAGGTGGGGAAACACAGGCGGGGAATCAGATATGGGGAATCAGAGGTGTGGAATCAGAGGTTGGGAATCAGAGGCAGGGAATCAGAGGCGGGGAAACAGAGGCGGGGAATCAGATATGGGGAATCAGAGTTGGCGAATCAAAGGCGGTGAAACAGAGATGGGGAATCAGGGCAGGGAATCAGAGGCAGGGAATCAAACACGGGGAATCAGAGCTGGGGAATCAGAGGCGGGGAATCAGAGTTGGGGAATCAGAGGAGGGGAATCAGAGGCGGGGAATCAGAGGCGGGGAATCAGATATGGGGAATCAGAGGTGGGGAATCAGATGTTGGGAATCAGAGGCAGGGAAACAGAGGCGGGGAATCAGAGGCGGGGAATCAGAGGCAGGGAATCAGATGTGCGGAATCGGAGATGGGGAATCAGAGGCAGGGAATCAGAGGCGGGGAATCAGAGGCGGGGAATCAGAGGACGGGAATCAGATATGGGGAATCAGAGGTGGGGAATCAGAGGTTGGGAAACAGAGGCAGACAATCAGAGGCGGGGAGTCAGAGGCGGGGAATCAGAGGCAGGGAATCAGATGTGCGGAATCAGAGATGGGGAATCAGAGGCAGCGAATCAGAGGCGGGGAACCAGAGGCGGGGAATCAGAGGCCGGGAATCAGAGGCCGGGAATGAGAGGCCGGGAATCAGAGGCCTGGAATCAGAGATGGGGAATCAGAGGCGGGGAATCAAACACGGGGAATCAGATCTGGGGAATCAGAGGCGGGGAATCAGATATGGGGAAACAGAGGCGGGGAATCAGAGGCGGGGAATCAGAGGCGCAGAAAAAGAGGCGGGGTATCAGATATGGGGAATCAGAGGTGGGGAATCAGGGGCGGGGTATCAGAGGCTGGGTATCAGACACGGGGATTCAGAGGCGGGGAATCAGAGATGGGAATCAGAGGCGGGGAATCAGAGGCAGGGAATCAGATGTGCGGAATCAGAGATGGGGAATCAGAGGCAGCGAATCAGAGGCGGGGAACCAGAGGCGGGGAAACAGAGGTGGGGAATCAGATATGGGGAATCAGAGGTGGGGAATCAGAGGTTGGGAAACAGCGGCAGGGAATCAGAGGCGGGGAGTCCGAGGCGGGGAATCAGAGGCAGGGAATCAGATGTGCGGAATCAGAGATGGGGAATCAGAGGCAGCGAATCAGAGGCGGGGAACCAGAGGCGGGGAATCAGAGGCCGGGAATCAGAGGCCGGGAATGAGAGGCCGGGAATCAGAGGCCGGGAATCAGAGATGGGGAATCAGAGGCGGGGAATCAGAGTCCGGGAATCAGAGATGGGGATTCAGAGGCGGGGAATGAGATATGGAGAATCAGAGGCGGGGAATCAGAGGCGGGGAAACAGAGGTGGGGAATCAGATATGGGGAATCAGAGGTGGCGAATCAAAGGCGGTGAATCAGAGATGGGGAATCAGAGGCGGGGAATCAGAGGCAGGGAATCAAACACGGGGAATCAGAGGCGGGGAATCAGAGCTGGGGGAATCAGAGGCTGGGAATCAAAGTTGTGGAATCAGAGGCAGGGAATCAGATATGGGGAATCAGAGGCGGGGAATTAGAGTTGGGGAATCAGAGGCGTGGAATCAGAGGTGGGGAAACAGAGGCGGGGAATCAAACACGGGGAATCAGAGGTGGGGAATCAGAGGTTGGGAATCAGAGGCGGGGAATTAGAGTTGGGGAATCAGAGGCGGGGAATCAGAGGTGGGGAAACAGAGGCAGGGAATCAAACACGGGGAATCAGAGGTGGGGAATCAGAGGTTGGGTATCAGAGGCAGGGAATCAGAGGCGGGGAATCAGAGGCGGGGTATCAGAGGCAGGGAATCAGATGTGCGGAATCGGAGATGGGGAATCAGAGGCAGGGAATCAGAGGCGGGGAATCAGAGGCGGGGAATCAGAGGCCGGGAATCAGATATGGGGAAACAGAGGCGGGGAATCAGAGGCCGGGAATCAGATATGGGGAAACAGAGGCGGGGAATCAGAGGCGGGGAAACAGAGGCTGGGAATCAGATATGGGGAATCAGAGGTGGGGAATCAGAGGTTGGGAATCAGAGGCAGGGAATCAGAGGCTTGGAATCAGATGCAGGGAATCAGATGCGGGGAATCAGAGGCGGGGAATCAGAGCTGGGGAATCAGAGGTGGGGAATCAGAGTTGGGGAATCAGAGGCGGGGACTTAGATATTGGGAAACAGAGGCGTGGAATCAGAGGCGGGGAAACAGAGGCGGGGAATCAGATATGGGGAATCAGAGATGGGGAATCAGAGGCAGGGAATCAGATGTGCGGAATCAGAGATGGGGAATCAAAGGCAGGGAATCAGAATCAGAAGCAGGGAATCAGAGGCCGGGAATCAGAGGCCGGAATCAGATGCCGGGAATAAGAGGCCGGGAATCAGAGGTGGGGAATCAGAGTCCGGGAATCAGAGATGTGGATTCAGAGGCGGGGAATGAGATATGGGGAATCAGAGGCGGGGAATCAGAGGCGGGGAAACAGAGGCGGGGAATCAGATATGGGGAATCAGAGGTGGCGAATCAAAGGCGGTGAATCAGAGATGGGGAATCAGAGGCCGGGAATCAGAGGCAGGGAATCAAATACGGGGAATCAGAGGCGGGGAATCAGAGCTGGGGAATCAGAGGCTGGGAATCAAAGTTGGGGAATCAGAGGCAGGGAATCAGATATGGGGAAACAGGGGCGGGGAATCAGATATGGGGAAACAGAGGCGGGGAATCAGAGGCGGGAAATCAGAGGCGGGGAATTAGATATGGGGAATCAGAGGTGGGGAATCAGAGGTGGTGAATCAGAGATGGGGAATCACAGGCGGGGAATCAGAGGCAGGGAATCAGATGTGCGGGATCGGAGATGGGGAATCAGAGGCAGGGAATCAGAGGCGGGGAATCAGAGACGGGGAATCAGAGGACGGGAATCAGATATGGGGAAACAGAGGCGGGGAATCAGAGGCGGGGAAACAGAGGTGGGGAATCAGATATGGGGAATCAGAGGTGGGGAATCAGAGGTTGGGAAACAGAGGCAGACAATCAGAGGCGGGGAGTCAGAGGCGGGGAATCAGAGGCAGGGAATCAGATGTGCGGAATCAGAGATGGGGAATCAGAGGCAGCGAATCAGAGGCGGGGAACCAGAGGCGGGGAATCAGAGGCCGGGAATCAGAGTCCGGGAATGAGAGGCCGGGAATCAGAGGCCTGGAATCAGAGATGGGGAATCAGAGGCGGGGAATCAAACACGGGGAATCAGATCTGGGGAATCAGAGGCGGGGAATCAGATATGGGGAAACAGAGGCGGGGAATCAGAGGCGGGGAATCAGAGGCGCAGAAACAGAGGCGGGGTATCAGATATGGGGAATCAGAGGTGGGGAATCAGGGGCGGGGTATCAGAGGCTGGGTATCAGACACGGGGATTCAGAGGCGGGGAATCAGAGATGGGAATCAGAGGCGGGGAATCAGAGGCAGGGAATCAGATGTGCGGAATCAGAGATGGGGAATCAGAGGCAGCGAATCAGAGGCGGGGAACCAGAGGCGGGGAAACAGAGGTGGGGAATCAGATATGGGGAATCAGAGGTGGGGAATCAGAGGTTGGGAAACAGCGGCAGGGAATCAGAGGCGGGGAGTCAGAGGCGGGGAATCAGAGGCAGGGAATCAGATGTGCGGAATCAGAGATGGGGAATCAGAGGCAGCGAATCAGACGCGGGGAACCAGAGGCGGGGAATCAGAGGCCGGGAATCAGAGGCCGGGAATGAGAGGCCGGGAATCAGAGGCCGGGAATCAGAGATGGGGAATCAGAGGCGGGGAATCAAACACGGGGAATCAGATCTGGGGAATCAGAGGCGGGGAATCAGAGTTGGGGAATCAGAGGCGGCGAATCAGATATGGGGAAACAGAGGCGGGGAATCAGAGGCGGGGAATCAGAGGCGCAGAAACAGAGGCGGGGTATCAGATATGGGGAATCAGAGGTGGGGAATCAGGGGCGGGGTATCAGAGGCTGGGTATCAGACACGCGGAATCAGAGGTGGGGAATCAGAGATGGGGAATCAGAGGCGGGGAATCAGAGGCAGGGAATCAGATGTGCGGAATCAGAGATGGGGAATCAGAGGCAGCGAATCAGAGGCGGGGAACCAGAGGCGGGCATTCAGAGGTGGGGAATCAGATATGGGGAATCAGAGGTTGGGAAACAGAGGCAGGGAATCAGAGGCGGCGAGTCAGAGGCGGGGAATCAGAGGCAGGGAATCAGATGTGCGGAATCAGAGATGGGGAATCAGAGGCAGCGAATCAGAGGCGGGGAACCAGAGGCGGGGATTCAGAGGCGGGGAATCAGATATGGGGAAACAGAGGCGGGGAATTAGAGGCGGGCAAACAGAGGCGGGGAATCAGATATGGGGATTCAGAGGTGGGGAATCAGAGGTTGTGAATCAGAGATGGGGAATCACAGGCGGGAAATCAGAGGCAGGGAATCAGAGCTGGGGAATCAGAGGCGGGGAATCAGAGCTGGGGAATCAGAGGCAGGGAATCAGAGTTGGGGATTCAGAGGCGGGAAATCAGAGCTGGGGAATCAGAGGCGGGTAATCAGAGGCAGGGAAACAGAGGCACGGGGAATCAGAGCTGGGGAATCAGAGGCGGGGAATTAGAGTTGGGGAATCAGAGGAGGGGAATCAGAGGCGGGGAAACAGGCGGGGAATCAGATATGGGGAATCAGAGGTGGGGAATCTGATGTTGGGAATCAGAGGCAGTGAATCAGAGGCGGGGAATCAGAGGCGGGGAATCAGAGGCCGGGAATCAGATATGGGGAAACAGAGGCGGGGAATCAGAGGCGGGGAAACAGAGGCGGGGTATCAGATATGGGGAATCAGAGGTGGGGAATCAGAGGTTGGGAATCAGAGGCAGGGAATCAGAGGCTTGGAATCAGATGTAGGGAATCAGATGCGGGGAATCAGAGGCGGGGAATCAGAGCTGGAGAATCAGAGGTGGGGAATCAGCGTTGGGGAATCAGAGGCGGGGATTTAGATATTGGGAAACAGAGGCGGGGAATCAGAGGTGGGGAAACAGAGGCGGGGAATCAGATATGGGGAATCAGAGGTGGGGAATCAGAGGCAGGGAATCAGATGTGCGCAATCAGAGATGGGGAATCAGAGGCAGGGAATCAGAATCAGAACCAGGGAATCAGAGGCCGGGAATCAGAGGCCGGAATCAGATGCCGGGAATAAGAGGCCGGGAATCAAAGGTGGGGAATCAGAGTCCGGGAATCAGAGATGGGGATTCAGAGGCGGGGAATGAGATATGGGGAATCAGAGGCCGGGAATCAGAGGCGGGGAAACAGAGGCGGGGAATCAGATATGGGGAATCAGAGGTGGCGAATCAAAGGCGGTGAATCAGAGATGGGGAATCAGAGGCGGGCAATCAGAGGCAGGGAATCAAACACGGAGAATCAGAGGCGGGAAATCAGAGCTGGGGAATCAGAGGCGGGGAATCAGGTTTGGGGAATCACAGGTGGGGAATCAGATATGGGGAAACAGGGGCGGGGAATCAGAGGTGGGGAAACACAGGCGGGGAATCAGATATGGGGAATCAGAGGTGTGGAATCAGAGGTTGGGAATCGGAGGCAGGGAATCAGAGGCGGGGAAACAGAGGCGGGGAATCAGATATGGGGAATCAGAGGTGGCGAATCAAAGGCGGTGAAACAGAGATGGGGAATCAGGGCAGGGAATCAGAGGCAGGGAATCAAACACGGGGAATCAGAGCTGGGGTATCAGAGGCGGGGAATTAGAGTTGGGGAATCAGAGGAGGGGAATCAGAGGCGGGGAAACAGAGGCGGGGAATCAGATAAGGGGAATCAGAGGTGGGGAATCAGAGGCAGGGAATCAGATGTGCGGAATCAGAGATGGGGATCAGAGGCAGGGAATCAGAATCAGAAGCAGGGAATAAGACGCGGGGAATCAGAGGCGGAGAATCAGAGCTGGGGAATCAGAGGCAGTGAATCAGAGGCGGGTAATCAGAGGCAGGAAATCGGATGTGCTGAATCAGAGATGGGGAATCAGAGGTGGGGAATCAGAGGCGGTGATTCAGACATGGGTAATCAGAGGCGGGGAATCAGAGGCAGGAAATCAGACACGGGGAATCAGAGGCGGGGAATCAGAGCTGGGAAATTAGAGGCAGGGAATCTGAGTTGGGGTTTCAGAGGCGGGGAATCAGATATGGGTAAACAGAGGCGGGGAATCAGAGGCGGGCAAATAGAGGCGGGGAATCAGATATGGGGAAACAGAGGCGGGGAATCAGAGGCGGGGAAACAGAGGTGGGGAATCAGAAATGGGGAATCAGAGGTGGGGAATCAGAGGTGGTGAATCAGAGATGGGGAATCACAGGCGGGGAATCAGAGGCAGGGAATAGAACGTGGGGAATCAGAGGCAGGGAATCAGAGTTGGGGCATCAGAGGTTGGGAATTAGATATGGGGAAACAGAGGCGGGGAATCAGAGGCGGGGAAACAGAGGCGGGGAATCAGATATGGGGAATCAGAGGTGGGGAATCAGAGGTGGTGAATCAGAGATGGGGAATCACAGGCGGGGAATCAGAGGCAGGGAATAGAACGCGGGGAATCAGAGGCAGGGAATTAGAGTTGGGGCATCAGAGGTTGGGAATTAGATATGGGGAAACAGAGGCGGGGAATCAGAGGCGGGGAAACAGAGGCGGGGAATCAGATATGGGGAATCAGAGGTGGGGAATCAGAGGCAGGGAATCAGATGTGCGGAATCAGAGATGGGGAATGAGGGGCAGGGAATCAGAATCAGAAGCGGGGAATCAGAGGCCGGGAATCTTAGGCCGGGAATCAGATGCTGGGAATAAGAGGCCGGGAATCAGAGGTGGGGAATCAGAGTCCGGGAATCAGAGATGGGGATTCAGAGGTGGGGAATGAGATATGGAGAATCAGAGGCGGGGAATCAGAGTTGGGGAATCAGAGGCGGGGAATCAGATATGGGGAAACAGGGGCTGGGAATCAGAGGCGGGGAAACAGAGGCGAGGAATCAGATATGGGGAATCAGAGGTGTGGAATCAGAGGTTGGGAATCAGAGGCAGGGAATCAGAGGCGGGGAAACAGAGGCGGGGAATCAGATATGGGGAATCAGAGTTGGCGAATCAAAGGCGGTGAAACAGAGATGGGGAATCAGGGCAGGGAATCAGAGGCAGGGAATCAAACACGGGGAATCAGAGCTGGGGAACCAGAGGCGGGGAATTAGAGTTGGGGAATCAGAGGAGGGGAATCAGAGGCGGGGAATCAGAGGCGGGGAATCAGAGGCAGGGAATCAGATGTGCGGAATCGGAGATGGGGAATCAGAGGCAGGGAATCAGAGGCGGGAAATCAGAGGCGGGGAATCAGAGGCCGGGAATCAGATATGGGGAAACAGAGGCGGGGTATCAGATATGGGGAATCAGAGGTGGGGAATCAGAGGTTGGGAATCAGAGGCAGGGAATCAGAGGCTTGGAATCAGATGTAGGGAATCAGATGCGGGGAATCAGAGGCGGGGAATCAGAGCTGGAGAATCAGAGGTGGGGAATCAGCGTTGGGGAATCAGAGGCGGGGATTTAGATATTGGGAAACAGAGGCGGGGAATCAGAGGTGGGGAAACAGAGGCGGGGAATCAGATATGGGGAATCAGAGGTGGGGAATCAGAGGCAGGGAATCAGATGTGCGCAATCAGAGATGGGGAATCAGAGGCAGGGAATCAGAATCAGAACCAGGGAATCAGAGGCCGGGAATCAGAGGCCGGAATCAGATGCCGGGAATAAGAGGCCGGGAATCAAAGGTGGGGAATCAGAGTCCGGGAATCAGAGATGGGGATTCAGAGGCGGGGAATGAGATATGGGGAATCAGAGGCCGGGAATCAGAGGCGGGGAAACAGAGGCGGGGAATCAGATATGGGGAATCAGAGGTGGCGAATCAAAGGCGGTGAATCAGAGATGGGGAATCAGAGGCGGGCAATCAGAGGCAGGGAATCAAACACGGGGAATCAGAGGCGGGAAATCAGAGCTGGGGAATCAGAGGCGGGGAATCAGGTTTGGGGAATCACAGGTGGGGAATCAGATATGGGGAAACAGGGGCGGGGAATCAGAGGTGGGGAAACACAGGCGGGGAATCAGATATGGGGAATCAGAGGTGTGGAATCAGAGGTTGGGAATCGGAGGCAGGGAATCAGAGGCGGGGAAACAGAGGCGGGGAATCAGATATGGGGAATCAGAGGTGGCGAATCAAAGGCGGTGAAACAGAGATGGGGAATCAGGGCAGGGAATCAGAGGCAGGGAATCAAACACGGGGAATCAGAGCTGGGGTATCAGAGGCGGGGAATTAGAGTTGGGGAATCAGAGGAGGGGAATCAGAGGCGGGGAAACAGAGGCGGGGAATCAGATAAGGGGAATCAGAGGTGGGGAATCAGAGGCAGGGAATCAGATGTGCGGAATCAGAGATGGGGATCAGAGGCAGGGAATCAGAATCAGAAGCAGGGAATAAGACGCGGGGAATCAGAGGCGGAGAATCAGAGCTGGGGAATCAGAGGCAGTGAATCAGAGGCGGGTAATCAGAGGCAGGGAATCGGATGTGCTGAATCAGAGATGGGGAATCAGAGGTGGGGAATCAGAGGCGGTGATTCAGACATGGGTAATCAGAGGCGGGGAATCAGAGGCAGGAAATCAGACACGGGGAATCAGAGGCGGGGAATCAGAGCTGGGAAATTAGAGGCAGGGAATCTGAGTTGGGGTTTCAGAGGCGGGGAATCAGATATGGGTAAACAGAGGCGGGGAATCAGAGGCGGGCAAATAGAGGCGGGGAATCAGATATGGGGAAACAGAGGCGGGGAATCAGAGGCGGGGAAACAGAGGTGGGGAATCAGAAATGGGGAATCAGAGGTGGGGAATCAGAGGTGGTGAATCAGAGATGGGGAATCACAGGCGGGGAATCAGAGGCAGGGAATAGAACGTGGGGAATCAGAGGCAGGGAATCAGAGTTGGGGCATCAGAGGTTGGGAATTAGATATGGGGAAACAGAGGCGGGGAATCAGAGGCGGGGAAACAGAGGCGGGGAATCAGATATGGGGAATCAGAGGTGGGGAATCAGAGGTGGTGAATCAGAGATGGGGAATCACAGGCGGGGAATCAGAGGCAGGGAATAGAACGCGGGGAATCAGAGGCAGGGAATTAGAGTTGGGGCATCAGAGGTTGGGAATTAGATATGGGGAAACAGAGGCGGGGAATCAGAGGCGGGGAAACAGAGGCGGGGAATCAGATATGGGGAATCAGAGGTGGGGAATCAGAGGCAGGGAATCAGATGTGCGGAATCAGAGATGGGGAATGAGGGGCAGGGAATCAGAATCAGAAGCGGGGAATCAGAGGCCGGGAATCTTAGGCCGGGAATCAGATGCTGGGAATAAGAGGCCGGGAATCAGAGGTGGGGAATCAGAGTCCGGGAATCTGAGATGGGGATTCAGAGGTGGGGAATGAGATATGGAGAATCAGAGGCGGGGAATCAGAGTTGGGGAATCAGAGGCGGGGAATCGGATATGGGGAAACAGGGGCTGGGAATCAGAGGCGGGGAAACAGAGGCGAGGAATCAGATATGGGGAATCAGAGGTGTGGAATCAGAGGTTGGGAATCAGAGGCAGGGAATCAGAGGCGGGGAAACAGAGGCGGGGAATCAGATATGGGGAATCAGAGTTGGCGAATCAAAGGCGGTGAAACAGAGATGGGGAATCAGGGCAGGGAATCAGAGGCAGGGAATCAAACACGGGGAATCAGAGCTGGGGAACCAGAGGCGGGGAATTAGAGTTGGGGAATCAGAGGAGGGGAATCAGAGGCGGGGAATCAGAGGCGGGGAATCAGAGGCAGGGAATCAGATGTGCGGAATCGGAGATGGGGAATCAGAGGCAGGGAATCAGAGGCGGGAAATCAGAGGCGGGGAATCAGAGGCCGGGAATCAGATATGGGGAAACAGAGGCGGGGAATCAGAGGCGGGGAAACAGAGGCGGGGAATCAGATATGGGGAATCAGAGGTGGGGAATCAGAGGTTGGGAATCAGAGGCAGGGAATCAGAGGCTTGGAATCAGATGCAGGGAATCAGATGCGGGGAATCAGAGGCGGGGAATCAGAGCTGGGGAATCAGAGGTGGGGAATCAGAGTTGGGGAATCAGAGGCGGGGACTTAGATATTGGGAAACAGAGGCGGGGAATCAGAGGCGGGGAAACAGAGGCGGGGAATCAGATATGGGGAATCAGAGGTGGGGAATCAGAGGCAGGGAATCACATGTGCGCAATCAGAGATGGGGAATCAGAGGCAGGGAATCAGAATCAGAAGCAGGGAATCAGAGGCCGGGAATCAGAGGCCGGAATCAGATGCCGGGAATAAGAGGCCGGGAATTAGAGGTGGGGAATCAGAGTCCGGGAATCAGAGATGGGGATTCAGAGGCGGGGAATGAGATATGGGGAATCAGAGGCGGGGATTCAGAGGCGGGGATACAGAGGCGGGGAATCAGATATGGGGAATCAGAGGTGGCGAATCAAAGGCGGTGAATCAGAGATGGGGAATCAGAGGCGGGCAATCAGAGGCAGGGAATCAAACACGGGGAATCAGAGGCGGGGAATCAGAGCTGGGGAATCAGAGGCGGGGAATCAGGGTTGGGGAATCAGAGGCGGGGAATCAGATATGGAGAAACAGGGGCGGGGAATCAGAGGTGGGGAAACACAGGCGGGGAATCAGATATGGGGAATCAGAGGTGTGGAATCAGAGGTTGGGAATCAGAGGCAGGGAATCAGAGGCGGGGAAACAGAGGCGGGGAATCAGATATGGGGAATCAGAGTTGGCGAATCAAAGGCGGTGAAACAGAGATGGGGAATCAGGGCAGGGAATCAGAGGCAGGGAATCAAACACGGGGAATCAGAGCTGGGGAATCAGAGGCGGGGAATTAGAGTTGGGGAATCAGAGGAGGGGAATCAGAGGCGGGGAATCAGAGGCGGGGAATCAGATATGGGGAATCAGAGGTGGGGAATCAGATGTTGGGAATCAGAGGCAGGGAAACAGAGGCGGGGAATCAGAGGCGGGGAATCAGAGGCAGGGAATCAGATGTGCGGAATCGGAGATGGGGAATCAGAGGCAGGGAATCAGAGGCGGGGAATCAGAGGCGGGGAATCAGAGGACGGGAATCAGATATGGGGAAACAGAGGCGGGGAATCAGAGGCGGGGAAACAGAGGCGGGGAATCAGATATGGGGAATCAGAGGTGGGGAATCAGAGGCAGGGAATCAGATGTGCGCAATCAGAGATGGGGAATCAGAGGCAGGGAATCAGAATCAGAAGCAGGGAATCAGAGGCCGGGAATCAGAGGCCGGAATCAGATGCCGGGAATAAGAGGCCGGGAATCAGAGGTGGGGAATCAGAGTCCGGGAATCAGAGATGGGGATTCAGAGGCGGGGAATGAGATATGGGGAATCAGAGGCGGGGAATCAGAGGCGGGGAAACAGAGGCGGGGAATCAGATATGGGGAATCAGAGGTGGCGAATGAAAGGCGGTGAATCAGAGATGGGGAATCAGAGGCCGGGAATCAGAGGCAGGGAATCAAACACGGGGAATCAGAGGCGGGGAATCAGAGCTGGGGAATCAGAGGCGGGGAATCAGAGTTGTTGAATCAGAGGTGGGGAATCAGAGGCAGGGAATCAATATGGGAATTCAAAGGTGGGGATTCAGATGTTGGGTATCAGAGGCAGGGAATCAGAGGCGAGGATTCAGAGCTGGGGAATCAGAGGTGGGGAATCAGAATTGGGGAATCAGAGATGGGGAATCAGAGATGGGGAATCAGAGGCGGGGAATCAGACGCTGGGAATCAGAGGTGGTGAATCAGAGATGTGGAATCAGAGGCGGGGAATCAGAGGCAGGGAATCAGACGCGGGGAATCAGAGGTGGGGAATCATAGCTGGCGAATCAGAGGCGGGGAATCAGAGGCGGGGAATCAGAGGCGGGGAATCAGATATTGTTAATCAGAGGTGGGGAATCAGAGGCGGGGAAACAGAGGCGGGGAATCAGATATGGGGAATCAGAGGTGGGGAATCAGAGGCCGGTAATCAGACGCGGGGAATCAGAGGCGGGGATTCAGAGCTGGGGAATCAGAGGCGGGGAATCAGAGTTGGGGAATCAGAGGCGGGGAATCAGATATGGGGAATCAGAGGCGGGGAATCAGAGGCGGGGAAACAGAGGCGGGGAATCAGATATGGGGAATCAGAGGTGGGGAATCAGGGGCGGGGTATCAGTGACAGGGAATCAGAGGCGGGAAATCAGAGGCCGGGAATCAGAGGCGGTGAATCAGAGGCGGGGAATCAGAGGCAGGGAATCGGATGTGCGGAATCAGAGATGGGGAATCAGAGGTGGGAAATCAGAGGCGGTGAATCAGACATGGGTAATCAGAGGCGGGGAATCAGAGGCAGGAAATCAGACACGGGGAATCAGAGGCGGGGAATCAGAGCTGGGGAATTAGATGCAGGGAATAAGAGTTGGGGAATCAGAGGCGGGGAATCAGATATGGGGAAACAGTGGCGGGGAATCAGAGGTGGGGAAACAGAGGCGGGGAATCAGATATGGGGAATCAGAGGTGGGTATTCAGAGCTGGGCTATCAGAGGTGGGGAATCAGAGTTGGGGAATCAGAGGCGGGGACTTAGATATGGGGAAACAGAGGCGGGGAATCAGAGGCAGGGAAACAGAGGCGGGGAATCAGATATGGGGAATCAGAGGTGGGGAATCAGAGGCAGGGAATCAGATGTGCGGAATCAGAGATGGGGAATCAGAGGCAGGGTATCAGAATCAGAAGCAGGGAATAAGACGCGGGGAATCTGCGGAGGGGAATCAGAGCTGGGGAATCAGAGGCTGTGAATCAGAGGCGGGGAATCAGAAGCAGGGAATCGGATGTGCGGAATCAGAGATGGGGAATCAGAGGTGGGGAATCAGAGGCGGTGAATCAGATATTGGTAATCAGAGGCGGGGAATCAGAGGCAGGAAATCAGACACGGGGAATCTGAGGCGGGGAATCAGAGGCGGGGAATCAGAGGCAGGGAATGGGATGTGCGGAATCAGAGATGGGGAATCAGAGGTGGGGAATCAGAGGCGGTGAATCAGACATGGGTAAACAGAGGCGGGGAATCAGAGGCAGGAAATCAGACACGGGGAATCAGAGGCGGGGAATAAGAGCTGGGGAATTAGATGCAGGGAATCAGAGTTCGGGATTCAGAGGCGGGGAATCAGATATGGGGAAACTGAGGTGGGGAATCAGAGGTGGGCAAATAGAGGCGGGGAATCAGATATGGGGAAACAGAGGCGGGGAATCAGAGGCGGGGAAACAGAGGCGGGGAATCAGATATGGGGAATCAGAGGTGGGGAATCAGAGGTTGGGAATCACAGGCAGGGAATCAGAGGCTGGGTATCAGATGCAGGGAATCAGATGCGGGGAATCAGAGGCGGGGAATCAGAGCTGGGGAATCAGAGGTGGGGAATCAGAGTTGGGGAATCAGAGGCGGGGACTTAGATATGGGGAAACAGAGGCGGGGATTCAGAGGCGGGGAAACAGAGGCGGGGAATCAGATATGGGGAATCAGAGGTGGGGAATCAGAGGCAGGGAATCAGATGTGCGGAATCAGAGATGGGGAATCAGAGGCAGGGAATCAGAATCAGAAGCAGGGAATAAGACGCGGGGAATCAGAGGCGGGGAATCAGATATGGGGAATCAGAGGTGGGGAATCAGAGGCGGTGAATCAGACATGGGTAATCAGAGGCGGGGAATCAGAGGCAGGAAATCAGACACGGGGAATCAGAGGCGGGGAATCAGAGCTGGGAAATTAGAGGCAGGGAATCAGAGTTGGGGATTCAGAGGCGGGGAATCAGATATGGGGAAACAGAGGCGGGGAATCAGAGGCGGGCAAATAGAGGCGGGGATTAGATATGGGGAAACAGAGGAGGGGAATCAGAGGCGGGGAAACAGAGGCGGGGAATCAGATATGGGGAATCAGAGGTGGGGAATCAGAGGTTGGGAATCAGAGGCAGGGAATCAGAGGCTGGGAATCAGATGCATGGAATCAGATGCGGGGAATCAGAGGCGGGGAATCAGAGCTGGGGAATCAGAGGTGGGGAATCAAAGTTGGGGAATCAGAGTCGGGGACTTAGATATGGGGAAACAGAGGCGGGGAATCAGAGGCGGGGAACAGAAGGCGGGGAATCAGATATGGGGAATCAGAGGCAGGAAATCAGACACGGGGATTCAGAGGCTGGGAATCAGACGGGGGGAATCAAAGGCGGGGAATCAGAGCTGGGGAATCAGAGGCAGGGAATCAGAGTTGGGGATTCAGAGGCGGGGAATCAGATATGGGGAAACAGAGGCGGGGAATCAGAGGCGGGAAATCAGAGGCGGGGAATTAGATATGGGGAATCAGAGTTGGCGAATCAAAGGCGGTGAAACAGAGATGGGGAATCAGGGCAGGGAATCAGAGGCAGGGAATCAAACACGGGGAATCAGAGCTGGGGAATCAGAGGTGGGGAATTAGAGTTGGGGAATCAGAGGAGGGGAATCAGAGGCGAGGAATCAGAGGCGGGGAATCAGATATGGGGAATCAGAGGTGGGGAATCAGATGTTGGGAATCAGAGGCAGGGAAACAGAGGCGGGGAATCAGAGGCGGGGAATCAGAGGCAGGGAATCAGATGTGCGGAATCGGAGATGGGGAATCAGAGGCAGGGAATCAGAGGCGGGGAATCAGAGGCGGGGATTCAGAGGACGGGAATCAGATATGGGGAAACAGAGGCGGGGAATCAGAGGCGGGGAAACAGAGGCGGGGAATCAGATATGGGGAATCAGAGGTGGGGAATCTGAGGTTGGGAATCAGAGGCAGGGAATCAGAGGCTTGGAATCAGATGCAGGGAATCAGATGCGGGGAATCAGAGGCGGGGAATCAGAGCTGGATAATCAGAGGTGGGGAATCAGAGTTGGGGAATCAGAGGCGGGGACTTAGATATTGGGAAACAGAGGCGTTGAATCAGAGGCGTGGAAACAGAGGCGGGAAATCAGATATGGGGAATCAGAGGTGGGGAATCAGAGGCAGGGAATCAGATGTGCGCAATCAGAGATGGGGAATCAGAGGCAGGGAATCAGAATCAGAAGCAGGGAATCAGAGGCCGGGAATCAGAGGCCGGAATCAGATGCCGGGAATAAGAGGCCGGGAATCAGAGGTGGGGAATCAGAGTCCGGGAATCAGAGATGGGGATTCAGAGGCGGGGAATGAGATATGGGGAATCAGAGGCGGGGAATCAGAGGCGGGGAAACAGAGGCGGGGAATCAGATATGGGGAATCAGAGGTGGCGAATGTAAGGCGGTGAATCAGAGATGGGGAATCAGAGGCCGGGAATCAGAGGCAGGGAATCAAACACGGGGAATCAGAGGCGGGGAATCAGAGCTGGGGAATCAGAGGCGGGGAATCAGAGTTGGGGAATCAGAGGTGGGTAATCAGAGGCAGGGAATCAATATGGGAATTCAGAGGTGGGGAATCAGATGTTGGGAATCAGAGGCAGGGAATCAGAGGCGAGGATTCAGAGCTGGGGAATCAGAGGTGGGGAATCAGAATTGGGGAATCAGAGATGGGGAATCAGAGATGGGGAATCAGAGGCGGGGAATCAGACGCTGGGAATCAGAGGTGGTGAATCAGAGATGTGGAATCAGAGGCGGGGAATCAGAGGCAGGGAATCAGACGCGGGGAATCAGAGGTGGGGAATCATAGCTGGCGAATCAGAGGCGGGGAATCAGAGGCGGGGAATCAGAGGCGGGGAATCAGATATTGTTAATCAGAGGTGGGGAATCAGAGGCGGGGAAACAGAGGCGGGGAATCAGATATGGGGAATCAGAGGTGGGGAATCAGAGGCCGGTAATCAGACGCGGGGAATCAGAGGCGGGGATTCAGAGCTGGGGAATCAGAGGCGGGGAATCAGAGTTGGGGAATCAGAGGCGGGGAATCAGATATGGGGAATCAGAGGCGGGGAATCAGAGGCGGGGAAACAGAGGCGGGGAATCAGATATGGGGAATCAGAGGTGGGGAATCAGAGGCTTGGAATCAGATGCAGGGAATCAGATGCGGGGAATCAGAGGCGGGGAATCAGAGCTGGATAATCAGAGGTGGGGAATCAGAGTTGGGGAATCAGAGGCGGGGACTTAGATATTGGGAAACAGAGGCGTTGAATCAGAGGCATGGAAACAGAGGCGGGAAATCAGATATGGGGAATCAGAGGTGGGGAATCAGAGGCAGGGAATCAGATGTGCGCAATCAGAGATGGGGAATCAGAGGCAGGGAATCAGAATCAGAAGCAGGGAATCAGAGGCCGGGAATCAGAGGCCGGAATCAGATGCCGGGAATAAGAGGCCGGGAATCAGAGGTGGGGAATCAGAGTCCGGGAATCAGAGATGGGGATTCAGAGGCGGGGAATGAGATATGGGGAATCAGAGGCGGGGAATCAGAGGCGGGGAAACAGAGGCGGGGAATCAGATATGGGGAATCAGAGGTGGCGAATGAAAGGCGGTGAATCAGAGATGGGGAATCAGAGGCCGGGAATCAGAGGCAGGGAATCAAACACGGGGAATCAGAGGCGGGGAATCAGAGCTGGGGAATCAGAGGCGGGGAATCAGAGTTGGGGAATCAGAGGTGGGGAATCAGAGGCAGGGAATCAATATGGGAATTCAGAGGTGGGGATTCAGATGTTGGGAATCAGAGGCAGGGAATCAGAGGCGAGGATTCAGAGCTGGGGAATCAGAGGTGGGGAATCAGAATTGGGGAATCAGAGATGGGGAATCAGAGATGGGGAATCAGAGGCGGGGAATCAGACGCTGGGAATCAGAGGTGGTGAATCAGAGATGTGGAATCAGAGGCGGGGAATCAGAGGCAGGGAATCAGACGCGGGGAATCAGAGGTGGGGAATCATAGCTGGCGAATCAGAGGCGGGGAATCAGAGGCGGGGAATCAGAGGCGGGGAATCAGATATTGTTAATCAGAGGTGGGGAATCAGAGGCGGGGAAACAGAGGCGGGGAATCAGATATGGGGAATCAGAGGTGGGGAATCAGAGGCCGGTAATCAGACGCGGGGAATCAGAGGCGGGGATTCAGAGCTGGGGAATCAGAGGCGGGGAATCAGAGTTGGGGAATCAGAGGCGGGGAATCAGATATGGGGAATCAGAGGCGGGGAATCAGAGGCGGGGAAACAGAGGCGGGGAATCAGATATGGGGAATCAGAGGTGGGGAATCAGGGGCGGGGTATCAGTGACAGGGAATCAGAGGCGGGAAATCAGAGGCCGGGAATCAGAGGCGGTGAATCAGAGGCGGGGAATCAGAGGCAGGGAATCGGATGTGCGGAATCAGAGATGGGGAATCAGAGGTGAGAAATCAGAGGCGGTGAATCAGACATGGGTAATCAGAGGCGGGGAATCAGAGGCAGGAAATCAGACACGGGGAATCAGAGGCGGGGAATCAGAGCTGGGGAATTAGATGCAGGGAATAAGAGTTGGGGAATCAGAGGCGGGGAATCAGATATGGGGAAACAGTGGCGGGGAATCAGAGGCGGGGAAACAGAGGCGGGGAATCAGATATGGGGAATCAGAGGTGGGTATTCAGAGCTGGGCTATCAGAGGTGGGGAATCAGAGTTGGGGAATCAGAGGCGGGGACTTAGATATGGGGAAACAGAGGCGGGGAATCAGACGCAGGGAAACAGAGGCGGGGAATCAGATATGGGGAATCAGAGGTGGGGAATCAGAGGCAGGGAATCAGATGTGCGGAATCAGAGATGGGGAATCAGAGGCAGGGTATCAGAATCAGAAGCAGGGAATAAGACGCGGGGAATCTGCGGAGGGGAATCAGAGCTGGGGAATCAGAGGCTGTGAATCAGAGGCGGGGAATCAGAAGCAGGGAATCGGATGTGCGGAATCAGAGATGGGGAATCAGAGGTGGGGAATCAGAGGCGGTGAATCAGATATTGGTAATCAGAGGCGGGGAATCAGAGGCAGGAAATCAGACACGGGGAATCTGAGGCGGGGAATCAGAGGCGGGGAATCAGAGGCAGGGAATGGGATGTGCGGAATCAGAGATGGGGAATCAGAGGTGGGGAATCAGAGGCGGTGAATCAGACATGGGTAAACAGAGGCGGGGAATCAGAGGCAGGAAATCAGACACGGGGAATCAGAGGCGGGGAATAAGAGCTGGGGAATTAGATGCAGGGAATCAGAGTTCGGGATTCAGAGGCGGGGAATCAGATATGGGGAAACTGAGGTGGGGAATCAGAGGTGGGCAAATAGAGGCGGGGAATCAGATATGGGGAAACAGAGGCGGGGAATCAGAGGCGGGGAAACAGAGGCGGGGAATCAGATATGGGGAATCAGAGGTGGGGAATCAGAGGTTGGGAATCACAGGCAGGGAATCAGAGGCTGGGTATCAGATGCAGGGAATCAGATGCGGGGAATCAGAGGCGGGGAATCAGAGCTGGGGAATCAGAGGTGGGGAATCAGAGTTGGGGAATCAGAGGCGGGGACTTAGATATGGGGAAACAGAGGCGGGGATTCAGAGGCGGGGAAACAGAGGCGGGGAATCAGATATGGGGAATCAGAGGTGGGGAATCAGAGGCAGGGAATCAGATGTGCGGAATCAGAGATGGGGAATCAGAGGCAGGGAATCAGAATCAGAAGCAGGGAATAAGACGCGGGGAATCAGAGGCGGGGAATCAGATATGGGGAATCAGAGGTGGGGAATCAGAGGCGGTGAATCAGACATGGGTAATCAGAGGCGGGGAATCAGAGGCAGGAAATCAGACACGGGGAATCAGAGGCGGGGAATCAGAGCTGGGAAATTAGAGGCAGGGAATCAGAGTTGGGGATTCAGAGGCGGGGAATCAGATATGGGGAAACAGAGGCGGGGAATCAGAGGCGGGCAAATAGAGGCGGGGATTAGATATGGGGAAACAGAGGAGGGGAATCAGAGGCGGGGAAACAGAGGCGGGGAATCAGATATGGGGAATCAGAGGTGGGGAATCAGAGGTTGGGAATCAGAGGCAGGGAATCAGAGGCTGGGAATCAGATGCATGGAATCAGATGCGGGGAATCAGAGGCGGGGAATCAGAGCTGGGGAATCAGAGGTGGGGAATCAAAGTTGGGGAATCAGAGTCGGGGACTTAGATATGGGGAAACAGAGGCGGGGAATCAGAGGCGGGGAACAGAAGGCGGGGAATCAGATATGGGGAATCAGAGGCAGGAAATCAGACACGGGGATTCAGAGGCTGGGAATCAGACGGGGGGAATCAAAGGCGGGGAATCAGAGCTGGGGAATCAGAGGCAGGGAATCAGAGTTGGGGATTCAGAGGCGGGGAATCAGATATGGGGAAACAGAGGCGGGGAATCAGAGGCGGGAAATCAGAGGCGGGAAATCAGAGGCGGGGAATTAGATATGGGGAATCAGAGTTGGCGAATCAAAGGCGGTGAAACAGAGATGGGGAATCAGGGCAGGGAATCAGAGGCAGGGAATCAAACACGGGGAATCAGAGCTGGGGAATCAGAGGCGGGGAATTAGAGTTGGGGAATCAGAGGAGGGGAATCAGAGGCGGGGAATCAGAGGCGGGGAATCAGATATGGGGAATCAGAGGTGGGGAATCAGATGTTGGGAATCAGAGGCAGGGAAACAGAGGCGGGGAATCAGAGGCGGGGAATCAGAGGCAGGGAATCAGATGTGCGGAATCGGAGATGGGGAATCAGAGGCAGGGAATCAGAGGCGGGGAATCAGAGGCGGGGAATCAGAGGACGGGAATCAGATATGGGGAAACAGAGGCGGGGAATCAGAGGCGGGGAAACAGAGGCGGGGAATCAGATATGGGGAATCAGAGGTGGGGAATCTGAGGTTGGGAATCAGAGGCAGGGAATCAGAGGCTTGGAATCAGATGCAGGGAATCAGATGCGGGGAATCAGAGGCGGGGAATCAGAGCTGGATAATCAGAGGTGGGGAATCAGAGTTGGGGAATCAGAGGCGGGGACTTAGATATTGGGAAACAGAGGCGTTGATTCAGAGGCGTGGAAACAGAGGCGGGAAATCAGATATGGGGAATCAGAGGTGGGGAATCAGAGGCAGGGAATCAGATGTGCGCAATCAGAGATGGGGAATCAGAGGCAGGGAATCAGAATCAGAAGCAGGGAATCAGAGGCCGGGAATCAGAGGCCGGAATCAGATGCCGGGAATAAGAGGCCGGGAATCAGAGGTGGGGAATCAGAGTCCGGGAATCAGAGATGGGGATTCAGAGGCGGGGAATGAGATATGGGGAATCAGAGGCGGGGAATCAGAGGCGGGGAAACAGAGGCGGGGAATCAGATATGGGGAATCAGAGGTGGCGAATGTAAGGCGGTGAATCAGAGATGGGGAATCAGAGGCCGGGAATCAGAGGCAGGGAATCAAACACGGGGAATCAGAGGCGGGGAATCAGAGCTGGGGAATCAGAGGCGGGGAATCAGAGTTGGGGAATCAGAGGTGGGGAATCAGAGGCAGGGAATCAATATGGGAATTCAGAGGTGGGGAATCAGATGTTGGGAATCAGAGGCAGGGAATCAGAGGCGAGGATTCAGAGCTGGGGAATCAGAGGTGGGGAATCAGAATTGGGGAATCAGAGATGGGGAATCAGAGATGGGGAATCAGAGGCGGGGAATCAGACGCTGGGAATCAGAGGTGGTGAATCAGAGATGTGGAATCAGAGGCGGGGAATCAGAGGCAGGGAATCAGACGCGGGGAATCAGAGGTGGGGAATCATAGCTGGCGAATCAGAGGCGGGGAATCAGAGGCGGGGAATCAGAGGCGGGGAATCAGAGGCGGGGAATCAGATTTTGTTAATCAGAGGTGGGGAATCAGAGGCGGGGAAACAGAGGCGGGGAATCAGATATGGGGAATCAGAGGTGGGGAATCAGAGGCCGGTAATCAGACGCGGGGAATCAGAGGCGGGGATTCAGAGCTGGGGAATCAGAGGCGGGGAATCAGAGTTGGGGAATCAGAGGCGGGGAATCAGATATGGGGAATCAGAGGCGGGGAATCAGAGGCGGGGAAACAGAGGCGGGGAATCAGATATGGGGAATCAGAGGTGGGGAATCAGGGGCGGGGTATCAGTGACAGGGAATCAGAGGCGGGAAATCAGAGGCCGGGATTCAGAGGCGGTGAATCAGAGGCGGGGAATCAGAGGCAGGGAATCGGATGTGCGGAATCAGAGATGGGGAATCAGAGGTGGGAAATCAGAGGCGGTGAATCAGACATGGGTAATCAGAGGCGGGGAATCAGAGGCAGGAAATCAGACACGGGGAATCAGAGGCGGGGAATCAGAGCTGGGGAATTAGATGCAGGGAATAAGAGTTGGGGAATCAGAGGCGGGGAATCAGATATGGGGAAACAGTGGCGGGGATTCAGAGGCGGGGAAACAGAGGCGGGGAATCAGATATGGGGAATCAGAGGTGGGTATTCAGAGCTGGGGAATCAGAGGTGGGGAATCAGAGTTGGGGAATCAGAGGCGGGGACTTAGATATGGGGAAACAGAGGCGGGGAATCAGAGGCAGGGAAACAGAGGCGGGGAATCAGATATGGGGAATCAGAGGTGGGGAATCAGAGGCAGGGAATCAGATGTGCGGAATCAGAGATGGGGACTCAGAGGCAGGGTATCAGAATCAGAAGCAGGGAATAAGACACGGGGAATCTGCGGCGGGGAATCAGAGCTGGGGAATCAGAGGCTGTGAATAAGAGGCGGGGAATCAGAAGCAGGGAATCGGATGTGCGGAATCACAGATGGGGAATCAGAGGTGGGGAATCAGAGGCGGTGAATCAGATATTGGTAATCAGAGGCGGGGAATCAGAGGCAGGAAATCAGACACGGGGAATCTGAGGCGGGGAATCAGAGGCGGGGAATCAGAGGCAGGGAATGGGATGTGCGGAATCAGAGATGGGGAATCAGAGGTGGGGAATCAGAGGCGGTGAATCAGACATGGGTAAACAGAGGCGGGGAATCAGAGGCAGGAAATCAGACACGGGGAATCAGAGGCGGGGAATAAGAGCTGGGGAATTAGATGCAGGGAATCAGAGTTCGGGATTCAGAGGCGGGGAATCAGATATGGGGAAACTGAGGTGGGGAATCAGAGGTGGGCAAATAGAGGCGGGGAATCAGATATGGGGAAACAGAGGCGGGGAATCAGAGGCGGGGAAACAGAGGCGGGGAATCAGATATGGGGAATCAGATGCGGGGAATCAGAGGCGGGGAATCAGAGCTGGGGAATCAGAGGTGGGGAATCAGAGTTGGGGAATCAGAGGCGGGGACTTAGATATGGGGAAACAGAGGCGGGGATTCAGAGGCGGGGAATCAGATATGGGGAATCAGAGGTGGGGAATCAGATGTTGGGAATCAGAGGCAGGGAAACAGAGGCGGGGAATCAGAGGCGGGGAATCAGAGGCAGGGAATCAGATGTGCGGAATCGGAGATGGGGAATCAGAGGCAGGGAATCAGAGGCGGGGAATCAGAGGCGGGGAATCAGAGGACGGGAATCAGATATGGGGAAACAGAGGCGGGGAATCAGAGGCGGGGAAACAGAGGCGGGGAATCAGATATGGGGAATCAGAGGTGGGGAATCAGAGGCAGGGAATCAGATGTGCGCAATCAGAGATGGGGAATCAGAGGCAGGGAATCAGAATCAGAAGCAGGGAATCAGAGGCCGGGAATCAGAGGCCGGAATCAGATGCCGGGAATAAGAGGCCGGGAATCAGAGGTGGGGAATCAGAGTCCGGGAATCAGAGATGGGGATTCAGAGGCGGGGAATGAGATATGGGGAATCAGAGGCGGGGAATCAGAGGCGGGGAAACAGAGGCGGGGAATCAGATATGGGGAATCAGAGGTGGCGAATGAAAGGCGGTGAATCAGAGATGGGGAATCAGAGGCCGGGAATCAGAGGCAGGGAATCAAACACGGGGAATCAGAGGCGGGGAATCAGAGCTGGGGAATCAGAGGCGGGGAATCAGAGTTGTTGAATCAGAGGTGGGGAATCAGAGGCAGGGAATCAATATGGGAATTCAAAGGTGGGGATTCAGATGTTGGGTATCAGAGGCAGGGAATCAGAGGCGAGGATTCAGAGCTGGGGAATCAGAGGTGGGGAATCAGAATTGGGGAATCAGAGATGGGGAATCAGAGATGGGGAATCAGAGGCGGGGAATCAGACGCTGGGAATCAGAGGTGGTGAATCAGAGATGTGGAATCAGAGGCGGGGAATCAGAGGCAGGGAATCAGACGCGGGGAATCAGAGGTGGGGAATCATAGCTGGCGAATCAGAGGCGGGGAATCAGAGGCGGGGAATCAGAGGCGGGGAATCAGATATTGTTAATCAGAGGTGGGGAATCAGAGGCGGGGAAACAGAGGCGGGGAATCAGATATGGGGAATCAGAGGTGGGGAATCAGAGGCCGGTAATCAGACGCGGGGAATCAGAGGCGGGGATTCAGAGCTGGGGAATCAGAGGCGGGGAATCAGAGTTGGGGAATCAGAGGCGGGGAATCAGATATGGGGAATCAGAGGCGGGGAATCAGAGGCGGGGAAACAGAGGCGGGGAATCAGATATGGGGAATCAGAGGTGGGGAATCAGGGGCGGGGTATCAGTGACAGGGAATCAGAGGCGGGAAATCAGAGGCCGGGAATCAGAGGCGGTGAATCAGAGGCGGGGAATCAGAGGCAGGGAATCGGATGTGCGGAATCAGAGATGGGGAATCAGAGGTGGGAAATCAGAGGCGGTGAATCAGACATGGGTAATCAGAGGCGGGGAATCAGAGGCAGGAAATCAGACACGGGGAATCAGAGGCGGGGAATCAGAGCTGGGGAATTAGATGCAGGGAATAAGAGTTGGGGAATCAGAGGCGGGGAATCAGATATGGGGAAACAGTGGCGGGGAATCAGAGGTGGGGAAACAGAGGCGGGGAATCAGATATGGGGAATCAGAGGTGGGTATTCAGAGCTGGGCTATCAGAGGTGGGGAATCAGAGTTGGGGAATCAGAGGCGGGGACTTAGATATGGGGAAACAGAGGCGGGGAATCAGAGGCAGGGAAACAGAGGCGGGGAATCAGATATGGGGAATCAGAGGTGGGGAATCAGAGGCAGGGAATCAGATGTGCGGAATCAGAGATGGGGAATCAGAGGCAGGGTATCAGAATCAGAAGCAGGGAATAAGACGCGGGGAATCTGCGGAGGGGAATCAGAGCTGGGGAATCAGAGGCTGTGAATCAGAGGCGGGGAATCAGAAGCAGGGAATCGGATGTGCGGAATCAGAGATGGGGAATCAGAGGTGGGGAATCAGAGGCGGTGAATCAGATATTGGTAATCAGAGGCGGGGAATCAGAGGCAGGAAATCAGACACGGGGAATCTGAGGCGGGGAATCAGAGGCGGGGAATCAGAGGCAGGGAATGGGATGTGCGGAATCAGAGATGGGGAATCAGAGGTGGGGAATCAGAGGCGGTGAATCAGACATGGGTAAACAGAGGCGGGGAATCAGAGGCAGGAAATCAGACACGGGGAATCAGAGGCGGGGAATAAGAGCTGGGGAATTAGATGCAGGGAATCAGAGTTCGGGATTCAGAGGCGGGGAATCAGATATGGGGAAACTGAGGTGGGGAATCAGAGGTGGGCAAATAGAGGCGGGGAATCAGATATGGGGAAACAGAGGCGGGGAATCAGAGGCGGGGAAACAGAGGCGGGGAATCAGATATGGGGAATCAGAGGTGGGGAATCAGAGGTTGGGAATCACAGGCAGGGAATCAGAGGCTGGGTATCAGATGCAGGGAATCAGATGCGGGGAATCAGAGGCGGGGAATCAGAGCTGGGGAATCAGAGGTGGGGAATCAGAGTTGGGGAATCAGAGGCGGGGACTTAGATATGGGGAAACAGAGGCGGGGATTCAGAGGCGGGGAAACAGAGGCGGGGAATCAGATATGGGGAATCAGAGGTGGGGAATCAGAGGCAGGGAATCAGATGTGCGGAATCAGAGATGGGGAATCAGAGGCAGGGAATCAGAATCAGAAGCAGGGAATAAGACGCGGGGAATCAGAGGCGGGGAATCAGATATGGGGAATCAGAGGTGGGGAATCAGAGGCGGTGAATCAGACATGGGTAATCAGAGGCGGGGAATCAGAGGCAGGAAATCAGACACGGGGAATCAGAGGCGGGGAATCAGAGCTGGGAAATTAGAGGCAGGGAATCAGAGTTGGGGATTCAGAGGCGGGGAATCAGATATGGGGAAACAGAGGCGGGGAATCAGAGGCGGGCAAATAGAGGCGGGGATTAGATATGGGGAAACAGAGGAGGGGAATCAGAGGCGGGGAAACAGAGGCGGGGAATCAGATATGGGGAATCAGAGGTGGGGAATCAGAGGTTGGGAATCAGAGGCAGGGAATCAGAGGCTGGGAATCAGATGCATGGAATCAGATGCGGGGAATCAGAGGCGGGGAATCAGAGCTGGGGAATCAGAGGTGGGGAATCAAAGTTGGGGAATCAGAGTCGGGGACTTAGATATGGGGAAACAGAGGCGGGGAATCAGAGGCGGGGAACAGAAGGCGGGGAATCAGATATGGGGAATCAGAGGCAGGAAATCAGACACGGGGATTCAGAGGCTGGGAATCAGACGGGGGGAATCAAAGGCGGGGAATCAGAGCTGGGGAATCAGAGGCAGGGAATCAGAGTTGGGGATTCAGAGGCGGGGAATCAGATATGGGGAAACAGAGGCGGGGAATCAGAGGCGGGAAATCAGAGGCGGGGAATTAGATATGGGGAATCAGAGTTGGCGAATCAAAGGCGGTGAAACAGAGATGGGGAATCAGGGCAGGGAATCAGAGGCAGGGAATCAAACACGGGGAATCAGAGCTGGGGAATCAGAGGTGGGGAATTAGAGTTGGGGAATCAGAGGAGGGGAATCAGAGGCGAGGAATCAGAGGCGGGGAATCAGATATGGGGAATCAGAGGTGGGGAATCAGATGTTGGGAATCAGAGGCAGGGAAACAGAGGCGGGGAATCAGAGGCGGGGAATCAGAGGCAGGGAATCAGATGTGCGGAATCGGAGATGGGGAATCAGAGGCAGGGAATCAGAGGCGGGGAATCAGAGGCGGGGATTCAGAGGACGGGAATCAGATATGGGGAAACAGAGGCGGGGAATCAGAGGCGGGGAAACAGAGGCGGGGAATCAGATATGGGGAATCAGAGGTGGGGAATCTGAGGTTGGGAATCAGAGGCAGGGAATCAGAGGCTTGGAATCAGATGCAGGGAATCAGATGCGGGGAATCAGAGGCGGGGAATCAGAGCTGGATAATCAGAGGTGGGGAATCAGAGTTGGGGAATCAGAGGCGGGGACTTAGATATTGGGAAACAGAGGCGTTGAATCAGAGGCGTGGAAACAGAGGCGGGAAATCAGATATGGGGAATCAGAGGTGGGGAATCAGAGGCAGGGAATCAGATGTGCGCAATCAGAGATGGGGAATCAGAGGCAGGGAATCAGAATCAGAAGCAGGGAATCAGAGGCCGGGAATCAGAGGCCGGAATCAGATGCCGGGAATAAGAGGCCGGGAATCAGAGGTGGGGAATCAGAGTCCGGGAATCAGAGATGGGGATTCAGAGGCGGGGAATGAGATATGGGGAATCAGAGGCGGGGAATCAGAGGCGGGGAAACAGAGGCGGGGAATCAGATATGGGGAATCAGAGGTGGCGAATGTAAGGCGGTGAATCAGAGATGGGGAATCAGAGGCCGGGAATCAGAGGCAGGGAATCAAACACGGGGAATCAGAGGCGGGGAATCAGAGCTGGGGAATCAGAGGCGGGGAATCAGAGTTGGGGAATCAGAGGTGGGTAATCAGAGGCAGGGAATCAATATGGGAATTCAGAGGTGGGGAATCAGATGTTGGGAATCAGAGGCAGGGAATCAGAGGCGAGGATTCAGAGCTGGGGAATCAGAGGTGGGGAATCAGAATTGGGGAATCAGAGATGGGGAATCAGAGATGGGGAATCAGAGGCGGGGAATCAGACGCTGGGAATCAGAGGTGGTGAATCAGAGATGTGGAATCAGAGGCGGGGAATCAGAGGCAGGGAATCAGACGCGGGGAATCAGAGGTGGGGAATCATAGCTGGCGAATCAGAGGCGGGGAATCAGAGGCGGGGAATCAGAGGCGGGGAATCAGATATTGTTAATCAGAGGTGGGGAATCAGAGGCGGGGAAACAGAGGCGGGGAATCAGATATGGGGAATCAGAGGTGGGGAATCAGAGGCCGGTAATCAGACGCGGGGAATCAGAGGCGGGGATTCAGAGCTGGGGAATCAGAGGCGGGGAATCAGAGTTGGGGAATCAGAGGCGGGGAATCAGATATGGGGAATCAGAGGCGGGGAATCAGAGGCGGGGAAACAGAGGCGGGGAATCAGATATGGGGAATCAGAGGTGGGGAATCAGAGGCTTGGAATCAGATGCAGGGAATCAGATGCGGGGAATCAGAGGCGGGGAATCAGAGCTGGATAATCAGAGGTGGGGAATCAGAGTTGGGGAATCAGAGGCGGGGACTTAGATATTGGGAAACAGAGGCGTTGAATCAGAGGCATGGAAACAGAGGCGGGAAATCAGATATGGGGAATCAGAGGTGGGGAATCAGAGGCAGGGAATCAGATGTGCGCAATCAGAGATGGGGAATCAGAGGCAGGGAATCAGAATCAGAAGCAGGGAATCAGAGGCCGGGAATCAGAGGCCGGAATCAGATGCCGGGAATAAGAGGCCGGGAATCAGAGGTGGGGAATCAGAGTCCGGGAATCAGAGATGGGGATTCAGAGGCGGGGAATGAGATATGGGGAATCAGAGGCGGGGAATCAGAGGCGGGGAAACAGAGGCGGGGAATCAGATATGGGGAATCAGAGGTGGCGAATGAAAGGCGGTGAATCAGAGATGGGGAATCAGAGGCCGGGAATCAGAGGCAGGGAATCAAACACGGGGAATCAGAGGCGGGGAATCAGAGCTGGGGAATCAGAGGCGGGGAATCAGAGTTGGGGAATCAGAGGTGGGGAATCAGAGGCAGGGAATCAATATGGGAATTCAGAGGTGGGGATTCAGATGTTGGGAATCAGAGGCAGGGAATCAGAGGCGAGGATTCAGAGCTGGGGAATCAGAGGTGGGGAATCAGAATTGGGGAATCAGAGATGGGGAATCAGAGATGGGGAATCAGAGGCGGGGAATCAGACGCTGGGAATCAGAGGTGGTGAATCAGAGATGTGGAATCAGAGGCGGGGAATCAGAGGCAGGGAATCAGACGCGGGGAATCAGAGGTGGGGAATCATAGCTGGCGAATCAGAGGCGGGGAATCAGAGGCGGGGAATCAGAGGCGGGGAATCAGATATTGTTAATCAGAGGTGGGGAATCAGAGGCGGGGAAACAGAGGCGGGGAATCAGATATGGGGAATCAGAGGTGGGGAATCAGAGGCCGGTAATCAGACGCGGGGAATCAGAGGCGGGGATTCAGAGCTGGGGAATCAGAGGCGGGGAATCAGAGTTGGGGAATCAGAGGCGGGGAATCAGATATGGGGAATCAGAGGCGGGGAATCAGAGGCGGGGAAACAGAGGCGGGGAATCAGATATGGGGAATCAGAGGTGGGGAATCAGGGGCGGGGTATCAGTGACAGGGAATCAGAGGCGGGAAATCAGAGGCCGGGAATCAGAGGCGGTGAATCAGAGGCGGGGAATCAGAGGCAGGGAATCGGATGTGCGGAATCAGAGATGGGGAATCAGAGGTGAGAAATCAGAGGCGGTGAATCAGACATGGGTAATCAGAGGCGGGGAATCAGAGGCAGGAAATCAGACACGGGGAATCAGAGGCGGGGAATCAGAGCTGGGGAATTAGATGCAGGGAATAAGAGTTGGGGAATCAGAGGCGGGGAATCAGATATGGGGAAACAGTGGCGGGGAATCAGAGGCGGGGAAACAGAGGCGGGGAATCAGATATGGGGAATCAGAGGTGGGTATTCAGAGCTGGGCTATCAGAGGTGGGGAATCAGAGTTGGGGAATCAGAGGCGGGGACTTAGATATGGGGAAACAGAGGCGGGGAATCAGACGCAGGGAAACAGAGGCGGGGAATCAGATATGGGGAATCAGAGGTGGGGAATCAGAGGCAGGGAATCAGATGTGCGGAATCAGAGATGGGGAATCAGAGGCAGGGTATCAGAATCAGAAGCAGGGAATAAGACGCGGGGAATCTGCGGAGGGGAATCAGAGCTGGGGAATCAGAGGCTGTGAATCAGAGGCGGGGAATCAGAAGCAGGGAATCGGATGTGCGGAATCAGAGATGGGGAATCAGAGGTGGGGAATCAGAGGCGGTGAATCAGATATTGGTAATCAGAGGCGGGGAATCAGAGGCAGGAAATCAGACACGGGGAATCTGAGGCGGGGAATCAGAGGCGGGGAATCAGAGGCAGGGAATGGGATGTGCGGAATCAGAGATGGGGAATCAGAGGTGGGGAATCAGAGGCGGTGAATCAGACATGGGTAAACAGAGGCGGGGAATCAGAGGCAGGAAATCAGACACGGGGAATCAGAGGCGGGGAATAAGAGCTGGGGAATTAGATGCAGGGAATCAGAGTTCGGGATTCAGAGGCGGGGAATCAGATATGGGGAAACTGAGGTGGGGAATCAGAGGTGGGCAAATAGAGGCGGGGAATCAGATATGGGGAAACAGAGGCGGGGAATCAGAGGCGGGGAAACAGAGGCGGGGAATCAGATATGGGGAATCAGAGGTGGGGAATCAGAGGTTGGGAATCACAGGCAGGGAATCAGAGGCTGGGTATCAGATGCAGGGAATCAGATGCGGGGAATCAGAGGCGGGGAATCAGAGCTGGGGAATCAGAGGTGGGGAATCAGAGTTGGGGAATCAGAGGCGGGGACTTAGATATGGGGAAACAGAGGCGGGGATTCAGAGGCGGGGAAACAGAGGCGGGGAATCAGATATGGGGAATCAGAGGTGGGGAATCAGAGGCAGGGAATCAGATGTGCGGAATCAGAGATGGGGAATCAGAGGCAGGGAATCAGAATCAGAAGCAGGGAATAAGACGCGGGGAATCAGAGGCGGGGAATCAGATATGGGGAATCAGAGGTGGGGAATCAGAGGCGGTGAATCAGACATGGGTAATCAGAGGCGGGGAATCAGAGGCAGGAAATCAGACACGGGGAATCAGAGGCGGGGAATCAGAGCTGGGAAATTAGAGGCAGGGAATCAGAGTTGGGGATTCAGAGGCGGGGAATCAGATATGGGGAAACAGAGGCGGGGAATCAGAGGCGGGCAAATAGAGGCGGGGATTAGATATGGGGAAACAGAGGAGGGGAATCAGAGGCGGGGAAACAGAGGCGGGGAATCAGATATGGGGAATCAGAGGTGGGGAATCAGAGGTTGGGAATCAGAGGCAGGGAATCAGAGGCTGGGAATCAGATGCATGGAATCAGATGCGGGGAATCAGAGGCGGGGAATCAGAGCTGGGGAATCAGAGGTGGGGAATCAAAGTTGGGGAATCAGAGTCGGGGACTTAGATATGGGGAAACAGAGGCGGGGAATCAGAGGCGGGGAACAGAAGGCGGGGAATCAGATATGGGGAATCAGAGGCAGGAAATCAGACACGGGGATTCAGAGGCTGGGAATCAGACGGGGGGAATCAAAGGCGGGGAATCAGAGCTGGGGAATCAGAGGCAGGGAATCAGAGTTGGGGATTCAGAGGCGGGGAATCAGATATGGGGAAACAGAGGCGGGGAATCAGAGGCGGGAAATCAGAGGCGGGAAATCAGAGGCGGGGAATTAGATATGGGGAATCAGAGTTGGCGAATCAAAGGCGGTGAAACAGAGATGGGGAA
Source organism: Narcine bancroftii (assembly GCF_036971445.1). Lineage (NCBI taxonomy): Eukaryota > Metazoa > Chordata > Chondrichthyes > Torpediniformes > Narcinidae > Narcine > Narcine bancroftii. Next base: position 109,121,648 of record NC_091475.1, read on the forward strand.
TCAGGGCAGGGAATCAGAGGCAGGGAATCAAACACGGGGAATCAGAGCTGGGGAATCAGAGGCGGGGAATTAGAGTTGGGGAATCAGAGGAGGGGAATCAGAGGCGGGGAATCAGAGGCGGGGAATCAGATATGGGGAATCAGAGGTGGGGAATCAGATGTTGGGAATCAGAGGCAGGGAAACAGAGGCGGGGAATCAGAGGCGGGGAATCAGAGGCAGGGAATCAGATGTGCGGAATCGGAGATGGGGAATCAGAGGCAGGGAATCAGAGGCGGGGAATCAGAGGCGGGGAATCAGAGGACGGGAATCAGATATGGGGAAACAGAGGCGGGGAATCAGAGGCGGGGAAACAGAGGCGGGGAATCAGATATGGGGAATCAGAGGTGGGGAATCTGAGGTTGGGAATCAGAGGCAGGGAATCAGAGGCTTGGAATCAGATGCAGGGAATCAGATGCGGGGAATCAGAGGCGGGGAATCAGAGCTGGATAATCAGAGGTGGGGAATCAGAGTTGGGGAATCAGAGGCGGGGACTTAGATATTGGGAAACAGAGGCGTTGATTCAGAGGCGTGGAAACAGAGGCGGGAAATCAGATATGGGGAATCAGAGGTGGGGAATCAGAGGCAGGGAATCAGATGTGCGCAATCAGAGATGGGGAATCAGAGGCAGGGAATCAGAATCAGAAGCAGGGAATCAGAGGCCGGGAATCAGAGGCCGGAATCAGATGCCGGGAATAAGAGGCCGGGAATCAGAGGTGGGGAATCAGAGTCCGGGAATCAGAGATGGGGATTCAGAGGCGGGGAATGAGATATGGGGAATCAGAGGCGGGGAATCAGAGGCGGGGAAACAGAGGCGGGGAATCAGATATGGGGAATCAGAGGTGGCGAATGTAAGGCGGTGAATCAGAGATGGGGAATCAGAGGCCGGGAATCAGAGGCAGGGAATCAAACACGGGGAATCAGAGGCGGGGAATCAGAGCTGGGGAATCAGAGGCGGGGAATCAGAGTTGGGGAATCAGAGGTGGGGAATCAGAGGCAGGGAATCAATATGGGAATTCAGAGGTGGGGAATCAGATGTTGGGAATCAGAGGCAGGGAATCAGAGGCGAGGATTCAGAGCTGGGGAATCAGAGGTGGGGAATCAGAATTGGGGAATCAGAGATGGGGAATCAGAGATGGGGAATCAGAGGCGGGGAATCAGACGCTGGGAATCAGAGGTGGTGAATCAGAGATGTGGAATCAGAGGCGGGGAATCAGAGGCAGGGAATCAGACGCGGGGAATCAGAGGTGGGGAATCATAGCTGGCGAATCAGAGGCGGGGAATCAGAGGCGGGGAATCAGAGGCGGGGAATCAGAGGCGGGGAATCAGATTTTGTTAATCAGAGGTGGGGAATCAGAGGCGGGGAAACAGAGGCGGGGAATCAGATATGGGGAATCAGAGGTGGGGAATCAGAGGCCGGTAATCAGACGCGGGGAATCAGAGGCGGGGATTCAGAGCTGGGGAATCAGAGGCGGGGAATCAGAGTTGGGGAATCAGAGGCGGGGAATCAGATATGGGGAATCAGAGGCGGGGAATCAGAGGCGGGGAAACAGAGGCGGGGAATCAGATATGGGGAATCAGAGGTGGGGAATCAGGGGCGGGGTATCAGTGACAGGGAATCAGAGGCGGGAAATCAGAGGCCGGGATTCAGAGGCGGTGAATCAGAGGCGGGGAATCAGAGGCAGGGAATCGGATGTGCGGAATCAGAGATGGGGAATCAGAGGTGGGAAATCAGAGGCGGTGAATCAGACATGGGTAATCAGAGGCGGGGAATCAGAGGCAGGAAATCAGACACGGGGAATCAGAGGCGGGGAATCAGAGCTGGGGAATTAGATGCAGGGAATAAGAGTTGGGGAATCAGAGGCGGGGAATCAGATATGGGGAAACAGTGGCGGGGATTCAGAGGCGGGGAAACAGAGGCGGGGAATCAGATATGGGGAATCAGAGGTGGGTATTCAGAGCTGGGGAATCAGAGGTGGGGAATCAGAGTTGGGGAATCAGAGGCGGGGACTTAGATATGGGGAAACAGAGGCGGGGAATCAGAGGCAGGGAAACAGAGGCGGGGAATCAGATATGGGGAATCAGAGGTGGGGAATCAGAGGCAGGGAATCAGATGTGCGGAATCAGAGATGGGGACTCAGAGGCAGGGTATCAGAATCAGAAGCAGGGAATAAGACACGGGGAATCTGCGGCGGGGAATCAGAGCTGGGGAATCAGAGGCTGTGAATAAGAGGCGGGGAATCAGAAGCAGGGAATCGGATGTGCGGAATCACAGATGGGGAATCAGAGGTGGGGAATCAGAGGCGGTGAATCAGATATTGGTAATCAGAGGCGGGGAATCAGAGGCAGGAAATCAGACACGGGGAATCTGAGGCGGGGAATCAGAGGCGGGGAATCAGAGGCAGGGAATGGGATGTGCGGAATCAGAGATGGGGAATCAGAGGTGGGGAATCAGAGGCGGTGAATCAGACATGGGTAAACAGAGGCGGGGAATCAGAGGCAGGAAATCAGACACGGGGAATCAGAGGCGGGGAATAAGAGCTGGGGAATTAGATGCAGGGAATCAGAGTTCGGGATTCAGAGGCGGGGAATCAGATATGGGGAAACTGAGGTGGGGAATCAGAGGTGGGCAAATAGAGGCGGGGAATCAGATATGGGGAAACAGAGGCGGGGAATCAGAGGCGGGGAAACAGAGGCGGGGAATCAGATATGGGGAATCAGATGCGGGGAATCAGAGGCGGGGAATCAGAGCTGGGGAATCAGAGGTGGGGAATCAGAGTTGGGGAATCAGAGGCGGGGACTTAGATATGGGGAAACAGAGGCGGGGATTCAGAGGCGGGGAAACAGAGGCGGGGAATCAGATATGGGGAATCAGAGGTGGGGAATCAGAGGCAGGGAATCAGATGTGCGGAATCAGAGATGGGGAATCAGAGGCAGGGAATCAGAATCAGAAGCAGGGAATAAGACGCGGGGAATCAGAGGCGGGGAATCAGATATGGGGAATCAGAGGTGGGGAATCAGAGGCGGTGAATCAGACATGGGTAATCAGAGGTGGGGAATCAGAGGCAGGAAATCAGACACGGGGAATCAGAGGCGGGGAATCAGAGCTGGGAAATTAGAGGCAGGGAATCAGAGTTGGGGATTCAGAGGCGGGGAATCAGATATGGGGAAACAGAGGCGGGGAATCAGAGGCGGGCAAATAGAGGCGGGGATTAGATATGGGGAAACAGAGGAGGGGAATCAGAGGCGGGGAAACAGAGGCGGGGAATCAGATATGGGGAATCAGAGGTGGGGAATCAGAGGTTGGGAATCAGAGGCAGGGAATCAGAGGCTGGGAATCAGATGCATGGAATCAGATGCGGGGAATCAGAGGCGGGGAATCAGAGCTGGGGAATCAGAGGTGGGGAATCAAAGTTGGGGAATCAGAGTCGGGGACTTAGATATGGGGAAACAGAGGCGGGGAATCAGAGGCGGGGAACAGAAGGCGGGGAATCAGATATGGGGAATCAGAGGCAGGAAATCAGACACGGGGATTCAGAGGCTGGGAATCAGACGGGGGGAATCAAAGGCGGGGAATCAGAGCTGGGGAATCAGAGGCAGGGAATCAGAGTTGGGGATTCAGAGGCGGGGAATCAGATATGGGGAAACAGAGGCGGGGAATCAGAGGCGGGAAATCAGAGGCGGGGAATTAGATATGGGGAATCAGAGGTGGGGAATCAGAGGTGGTGAATCAGAGATGGGGAATCACAGGCGGGGAATCAGAGGCAGGGAATAGAACGCGGGGAATCAGAGGCAGGGAATCAGAGTTGGGGCATCAGAGGTTGGGAATTAGATATGGGGAAACAAAGGCGGGGAAACAGAGGCGGGGAAACAGAGGCGGGGAATCAGATATGGGGAATCAGAGGTGGGGAATCAGAGGTTGGGAATCAGAGGCAGGGAATCAGAGGCTTGGAATCAGATGCAGGGAATCAGATGCGGGGAATCAGATATGGGGAATCAGAGGTGGGGAATCAGAGTTGGGAATCAGAGGCAGGGAATCAGAGGCTTGGAATCAGATGCAGGGAATCAGATGCGGGGATTCAGAGTCGGGGAATGAGATATGGGGAATCAGAGGCGGGGAATCAGAGGCGGGGAAACAGAGGCGGGGAATCAGATATGGGGAATCAGAGGTGGCGAATCAAAGGCGGTGAATCAGAGCTGGGGAATCAGAGGCGGGGATCAGATATGGGGAATCAGAGGTGGGGAATCAGAGGCAGGGAATCAGATGTGCGCAATCAGAGATGGGGAATCAGAGGCAGGGAATCAGAATCAGAAGCAGGGAATCAGAGGCCGGGAATCAGAGGCCGGAATCAGATGCCGGGAATAAGAGGCCGGGAATCAGAGGTGGGGAATCAGAGTCCGGGAATCAGAGATGGGGATTCAGAGTCGGAGAATGAGATATGGGGAATCAGAGGCGGGGAATCAGAGGCGGGGAAACAGAGGCGGGGAATCAGATATGTGGAATCAGAGGTGGCGAATCAAAGGCGGTGAATCAGAGCAGGGGAATCAGAGGCGGGGAATCAGAGTTGGGGAATCAGAGGCGGGGAATCAGAGCTGGGGAATCAGAGTCGGGGAATCAGAGGCAGGGAATCAGATGTGCGGAATCAGAGATGGGGAATCAGAGGTGGGGAATCAGAGGCGTAGAGTCAGAGATGGGGAATCAGAGGCGGTGAATCAGAGGCAGAAAATCAGACACGGGGATTCAGAGGCTGGGAATCAGACGGGGGGAATCAAAGGCGGGGAATCAGAGCTGCGGAATCAGAGGCAGGGAATCAGAGTTGGGGATTCAGAGGCGGGAATCAGATATGGCGAAACAGAGGCGGGGAATCAGAGGCGGGAAAACAGAGGCGGCGAATTAGATATGGGGAATCAGAGGTGGGGAATCAGAGGTGGTGAATCAGAGATGGGGAATCACAGGCGGGGATTCAGAGGCAGGGAATAGAACGCGGGGAATCAGAGGCAGGGAATCAGAGTTGGGGCATCAGAGATTGGGAATTAGATTTTGGGAAACAGAGGCGGGGAATCAGAGGTGGGGAAACAGAGGCGGGGAATCAGATATGGGGAATCAGAGGTGGGGAATCAGAGGCAGGGAATCAGATGTGCGGAATCAGAGATGGGGAATCAGAAGCAGGGAATCAGTATCAGAAGCGGGGAATCAGAGGCCGGGAATCAGAGGCCGGGAATCAGATGCTGGGAATAAGAGGCCGGGAATCAGAGGTGGGGAATCAGAGTCCGGGAATCAGAGATGGGGATTCAAAGGCGGGGAATGAGATATGGAGAATCAGAGGCGGGGAATCAGAGGCGTGGAAACAGAGGTGGGGAATCAGATATGGGGAATCAGAGGTGGCGAATCAAAGGCGGTGAATCAGAGATGGGGAATCAGAGGCGGGGAATCAGAGGCAGGGAATCAAACACAGGGAATCAGAGGCGGGGTATCAGAGTTGGGGAATCAGAGGCGGGGAATCAGATATGGGGAATCAGAGGTGGGGAATCAGAGGTGGTGAATCAGAGATGGGGAATCACAGGCGGGGATTCAGAGGCAGGGAATAGAACGCGGGGAATCAGAGGCAGGGAATCAGAGTTGGGGCATCAGAGGTTGGGAATTAGATATGGGGAAACAGAGGCGGGGAATCAGAGGTGGGGAAACAGAGGCGGGGAATCAGATATGGGGAATCAGAGGTGGGGAATCAGAGGGAGGGAATCAGATGTGCGGAATCAGAGATGGGGAATCAGAAGCAGGGAATCAGAATCAGAAGCGGGGAATCAGAGGCCGGGAATCAGAGGCCGGGAATCAGATGCTGGGAATAAGAGGCCGGGAATCAGAGGTGGGGAATCAGAGTCCGGGAATCAGAGATGGGGATTCAAAGGCGGGGAATGAGATATGGAGAATCAGAGGCGGGGAATCAGAGGCGTGGAAACAGAGGTGGGGAATCAGATATGGGGAATCAGAGGTGGCGAATCAAAGGCGGTGAATCAGAGATGGGGAATCAGAGGCGGGGAATCAGAGGCAGGGAATCAAACACAGGGAATCAGAGGCGGGGAATCAGAGTTGGGGAATCAGAGGCGGGGAATCAGATATGGGGAAACAGGGGCCGGGAATCAGAGGCGGGGAAACAGAGGCGGGGAATCAGATATGGGGAATCAGAGGTGTGGAATCAGAGGTTGGGAAACAGAGGCGGGGAATCAGATATGGGGAATCAGAGGTGGGGAATCAGAGGTGGTGAATCAGAGATGGGGAATCACAGGCGGGGAATCAGAGGCAGGGAATAGAATGCGGGGAATCAGAGGCAGGGAATTAGAGTTGGGGCATCAGAGGTTGGGAATTAGATATGGGGAAACAGAGGCGGGGAAACAGAGGCGGGGAATCAGAGGCAGGGAATCAGAGGCAGGGAATCAGATGTTCGGAATCAGAGATGGGGAATCAGAGGCAGGGTATCAGAATCAGAAGCAGGGAATAAGACGCGGGGAATCTGAGGCGGGGAATCAGAGCTGGGGAATCAGAGGCTGTGAATCAGAGGCGGGGAATCAGAAGCAGGGAATCGGATGTGCGGAATCAGAGATGGGGAATCAGAGGTGGGGAATCAGAGGCGGTGAATCAGATATTGGTAATCAGAGGCGGGGAATCAGAGGCAGGAAATCAGACACGGGGAATCTGAGGCGGGGAATCAGAGGCGGGGAATCAGAGGCAGGGAATGGGATGTGCGGAATCAGAGATGGGGAATCAGAGGTGGGGAATCAGAGGCGGTGAATCAGACATGGGTAAACAGAGGCGGGGAATCAGAGGCAGGAAATCAGACACGGGGAGTCAGAGGCGGGGAATAAGAGCTGGGGAATTAGATGCAGGGAATCAGATTTCGGGATTCAGAGTCGGGGAATCAGATATGGGGAAACTGAGGTGGGGAATCAGAGGTGGGCAAATAGAGGCGGGCAATCAGATATGGGGAAACAGAGGCGGGGAATCAGAGGCGGGGAAACAGAGGCGGGGAATCAGATATGGGGAATCAGAGGTGGGGAATCAGAGGTGGGGAATCAGAGGCAGGGAATCAGATGTGCGGAATCAGAGATGGGAAATCAGAGGCAGGGAATCAGAATCAGAAGCAGGGAATAAGACGCGGGGAATCAGAGGCGGGGAATCAGATATGGGGAATCAGAGGTGGGGAATCAGAATCAGAAGCAGGGAATATGACGCGGGAAATCAGTGGCGGGGAATTAGATATGGGGAATCAGAGTTGGCGAATCAAAGGCGGTGAAACAGAGATGGGGAATCAGGGCAGGGAATCAGAGGCAGGGAATCAAACACGGGGAATCAGAGCTGGGGAATCAGAGGCGGGGAATTAGAGTTGGGGAATCAGAGGAGGGGAATCAGAGGCGGCGAATCAGAGGCGGGGAATCAGATATGGGGAATCAGAGGTGGGGAATCAGATGTTGGGAATCAGAGGCAGGGAAACAGAGGCGGGGAATCAGAGGCGGGGAATCAGAGGCAGGGAATCAGATGTGCGGAATCGGAGATGGGGAATCAGAGGCAGGGAATCAGAGGCGGGGAATCAGAGGCGGGGAATCAGAGGACGGGAATCAGATATGGGGAAACAGAGGCGGGGAATCAGAGGCGGGGAAACAGAGGCGGGGAATCAGATATGGGGAATCAGAGGTGGGGAATCTGAGGTTGGGAATCAGAGGCAGGGAATCAGAGGCTTGGAATCAGATGCAGGGAATCAGATGCGGGGAATCAGAGGCGGGGAATCAGAGCTGGATAATCAGAGGTGGGGAATCAGAGTTGGGGAATCAGAGGCGGGGACTTAGATATTGGGAAACAGAGGCGTTGAATCAGAGGCGTGGAAACAGAGGCGGGAAATCAGATATGGGGAATCAGAGGTGGGGAATCAGAGGCAGGGAATCAGATGTGCGCAATCAGAGATGGGGAATCAGAGGCAGGGAATCAGAATCAGAAGCAGGGAATCAGAGGCCGGGAATCAGAGGCCGGAATCAGATGCCGGGAATAAGAGGCCGGGAATCAGAGGTGGGGAATCAGAGTCCGGGAATCAGAGATGGGGATTCAGAGGCGGGGAATGAGATATGGGGAATCAGAGGCGGGGAATCAGAGGCGGGGAAACAGAGGCGGGGAATCAGATATGGGGAATCAGAGGTGGCGAATGTAAGGCGGTGAATCAGAGATGGGGAATCAGAGGCCGGGAATCAGAGGCAGGGAATCAAACACGGGGAATCAGAGGCGGGGAATCAGAGCTGGGGAATCAGAGGCGGGGAATCAGAGTTGGGGAATCAGAGGTGGGGAATCAGAGGCAGGGAATCAATATGGGAATTCAGAGGTGGGGAATCAGATGTTGGGAATCAGAGGCAGGGAATCAGAGGCGAGGATTCAGAGCTGGGGAATCAGAGGTGGGGAATCAGAATTGGGGAATCAGAGATGGGGAATCAGAGATGGGGAATCAGAGGCGGGGAATCAGACGCTGGGAATCAGAGGTGGTGAATCAGAGATGTGGAATCAGAGGCGGGGAATCAGAGGCAGGGAATCAGACGCGGGGAATCAGAGGTGGGGAATCATAGCTGGCGAATCAGAGGCGGGGAATCAGAGGTGGGGAATCAGATATTGTTAATCAGAGGTGGGGAATCAGAGGCGGGGAAACAGAGGCGGGGAATCAGATATGGGGAATCAGAGGTGGGGAATCAGAGGCCGGTAATCAGACGCGGGGAATCAGAGGCGGGGATTCAGAGCTGGGGAATCAGAGGCGGGGAATCAGAGTTGGGGAATCAGAGGCGGGGAATCAGATATGGGGAATCAGAGGCGGGGAATCAGAGGCGGGGAAACAGAGGCGGGGAATCAGATATGGGGAATCAGAGGTGGGGAATCAGGGGCGGGGTATCAGTGACAGGGAATCAGAGGCGGGAAATCAGAGGCCGGGAATCAGAGGCGGTGAATCAGAGGCGGGGAATCAGAGGCAGGGAATCGGATGTGCGGAATCAGAGATGGGGAATCAGAGGTGGGAAATCAGAGGCGGTGAATCAGACATGGGTAATCAGAAGCGGGGAATCAGAGGCAGGAAATCAGACACGGGGAATCAGAGGCGGGGAATCAGAGCTGGGGAATTAGATGCAGGGAATAAGAGTTGGGGAATCAGAGGTGGGGAATCAGAATTGGGGAATCAGAGATGGGGAATCAGAGATGGGGAATCAGAGGCGGGGAATCAGACGCTGGGAATCAGAGGTGGTGAATCAGAGATGTGGAATCAGAGGCGGGGAATCAGAGGCAGGGAATCAGACGCGGGGAATCAGAGGTGGGGAATCATAGCTGGCGAATCAGAGGCGGGGAATCAGAGGTGGGGAATCAGATATTGTTAATCAGAGGTGGGGAATCAGAGGCGGGGAAACAGAGGCGGGGAATCAGATATGGGGAATCAGAGGTGGGGAATCAGAGGCCGGTAATCAGACGCGGGGAATCAGAGGCGGGGATTCAGAGCTGGGGAATCAGAGGCGGGGAATCAGAGTTGGGGAATCAGAGGCGGGGAATCAGATATGGGGAATCAGAGGCGGGGAATCAGAGGCGGGGAAACAGAGGCGGGGAATCAGATATGGGGAATCAGAGGTGGGGAATCAGGGGCGGGGTATCAGTGACAGGGAATCAGAGGCGGGAAATCAGAGGCCGGGAATCAGAGGCGGTGAATCAGAGGCGGGGAATCAGAGGCAGGGAATCGGATGTGCGGAATCAGAGATGGGGAATCAGAGGTGGGAAATCAGAGGCGGTGAATCAGACATGGGTAATCAGAGGCGGGGAATCAGAGGCAGGAAATCAGACACGGGGAATCAGAGGCGGGGAATCAGAGCTGGGGAATTAGATGCAGGGAATAAGAGTTGGGGAATCAGAGGCGGGGAATCAGATATGGGGAAACAGTGGCGGGGATTCAGAGGCGGGGAAACAGAGGCGGGGAATCAGATATGGGGAATCAGAGGTGGGTATTCAGAGCTGGGGAATCAGAGGTGGGGAATCAGAGTTGGGGAATCAGAGGCGGGGACTTAGATATGGGGAAACAGAGGCGGGGAATCAGAGGCAGGGAAACAGAGGCGGGGAATCAGATATGGGGAATCAGAGGTGGGGAATCAGAGGCAGGGAATCAGATGTGCGGAATCAGAGATGGGGAATCAGAGGCAGGGTATCAGAATCAGAAGCAGGGAATAAGACGCGGGGAATCTGCGGCGGGGAATCAGAGCTGGGGAATCAGAGGCTGTGAATCAGAGGCGGGGAATCAGAAGCAGGGAATCGGATGTGCGGAATCAGAGATGGGGAATCAGAGGTGGGGAATCAGAGGCGGTGAATCAGATATTGGTAATCAGAGGCGGGGAATCAGAGGCAGGAAATCAGACACGGGGAATCTGAGGCGGGGAATCAGAGGCGGGGAAACAGAGGCAGGGAATGGGATGTGCGGAATCAGAGATGGGGAATCAGAGGTGGGGAATCAGAGGCGGTGAATCAGACATGGGTAAACAGAGGCGGGGAATCAGAGGCAGGAAATCAGACACGGGGAATCAGAGGCGGGGAATAAGAGCTGGGGAATTAGATGCAGGGAATCAGAGTTCGGGATTCAGAGGCGGGGAATCAGATATGGGGAAACTGAGGTGGGGAATCAGAGGTGGGCAAATAGAGGCGGGGAATCAGATATGGGGAAACAGAGGCGGGGAATCAGAGGCGGGGAAACAGAGGCGGGGAATCAGATATGGGGAATCAGAGGTGGGGAATCAGAGGTTGGGAATCACAGGCAGGGACTCAGAGGCTGGGTATCAGATGCAGGGAATCAGATGCGGGGAATCAGAGGCGGGGAATCAGAGCTGGGGAATCAGAGGTGGGGAATCTGAGTTGGGGAATCAGAGGCGGGGACTTAGATATGGGGAAACAGAGGCGGGGATTCAGAGGCGGGGAAACAGAGGCGGGGAATCAGATATGGGGAATCAGAGGTGGGGAATCAGAGGCAGGGAATCAGATGTGCGGAATCAGAGATGGGGAATCAGAGGCAGGGAATCAGAATCAGAAGCAGGGAATAAGACGCGGGGAATCAGAGGCGGGGAATCAGTTATGGGGAATCAGAGGTGGGGAATCAGAGGCGGTGAATCAGACATGGGTAATCAGAGGCGGGGAATCAGAGGCAGGAAATCAGACACGGGGAATCAGAGGCGGGGAATCAGAGCTGGGAAATTAGAGGCAGGGAATCAGAGTTGGGGATTCAGAGGCGGGGAATCAGATATGGGGAAACAGAGGCGGGGAATCAGAGGCGGGCAAATAGAGGCGGGGATTAGATATGGGGAAACAGAGGAGGGGAATCAGAGGCGGGGAAACAGAGGCGGGGAATCAGATATGGGGAATCAGAGGTGGGGAATCAGAGGTTGGGAATCAGAGGCAGGGAATCAGAGGCTGGGAATCAGATGCATGGAATCAGATGCGGGGAATCAGAGGCGGGGAATAAGAGCTGGGGAATCAGAGGTGGGGAATCAAAGTTGGGGAATCAGAGTCGGGGACTTAGATATGGGGAAACAGAGGCGGGGAATCAGAGGCGGGGAACAGAAGGCGGGGAATCAGATATGGGGAATCAGAGGCAGGAAATCAGACACGGGGATTCAGAGGCTGGGAATCAGACGGGGGGAATCAAAGGCGGGGAATCAGAGCTGGGGAATCAGAGGCAGGGAATCAGAGTTGGGGATTCAGAGGCGGGGAATCAGATATGGGGAAACAGAGGCGGGGAATCAGAGGCGGGAAATCAGAGGCGGGGAATTAGATATGGGGAATCAGAGGTGGGGAATCAGAGGTGGTGAATCAGAGATGGGGAATCACAGGCGGGGAATCAGAGGCAGGGAATAGAACGCGGGGAATCAGAGGCAGGGAATCAGAGTTGGGGCATCAGAGGTTGGGAATTAGATATGGGGAAACAAAGGCGGGGAATCAGAGGCGGGGAAACAGAGGCGGGGAATCAGATATGGGGAATCAGAGGTGGGGAATCAGAGGTTGGGAATCAGAGGCAGGGAATCAGAGGCTTGGAATCAGATGCAGGGAATCAGATGCGGGGAATCAGATATGGGGAATCAGAGGTGGGGAATCAGAGGTTGGGAATCAGAGGCAGGGAATCAGAGGCTTGGAATCAGATGCAGGGAATCAGATGCGGGGATTCAGAGTCGGGGAATGAGATATGGGGAATCAGAGGCGGGGAATCAGAGGCGGGGAAACAGAGGCGGGGAATCAGATATGGGGAATCAGAGGTGGCGAATCAAAGGCGGTGAATCAGAGCTGGGGAATCAGAGGCGGGGATCAGATATGGGGAATCAGAGGTGGGGAATCAGAGGCAGGGAATCAGATGTGCGCAATCAGAAATGGGGAATCAGAGGCAGGGAATCAGAATCAGAAGCAGGGAATCAGAGGCCGGGAATCAGAGGCCGGAATCAGATGCCGGGAATAAGAGGCCGGGAATCAGAGGTGGGGAATCAGAGTCCGGGAATCAGAGATGGGGATTCAGAGTCGGAGAATGAGATATGGGGAATCAGAGGCGGGGAATCAGAGGCGGGGAAACAGAGGCGGGGAATCAGATATGTGGAATCAGAGGTGGCGAATCAAAGGCGGTGAATCAGAGCAGGGGAATCAGAGGCGGGGAATCAGAGTTGGGGAATCAGAGGCGGGGAATCAGAGCTGGGGAATCAGAGTCGGGGAATCAGAGGCAGGGAATCAGATGTGCGGAATCAGAGATGGGGAATCAGAGGTGGGGAATCAGAGGCGGTGAGTCAGAGATGGGGAATCAGAGGCGGTGAATCAGAGGCAGGAAATCAGACACGGGGATTCAGAGGCTGGGAATCAGACGGGGGGAATCAAAGGCGGGGAATCAGAGCTGCGGAATCAGAGGCAGGGAATCAGAGTTGGGGATTCAGAGGCGGGAATCAGATATGGCGAAACAGAGGTGGGGAATCAGAGGCGGGAAAACAGAGGCGGCGAATTAGATATGGGGAATCAGAGGTGGGGAATCAGAGGTGGTGAATCAGAGATGGGGAATCACAGGCGGGGATTCAGAGGCAGGGAATAGAACGCGGGGAATCAGAGGCAGGGAATCAGAGTTGGGGCATCAGAGGTTGGGAATTAGATATGGGGAAACAGAGGCGGGGAAACAGAGGCGGGGAATCAGAGGCAGGGAATCAGAGGCAGGGAATCAGATGTTCGGAATCAGAGATGGGGAATCAGAGGCAGGGTATCAGAATCAGAAGCAGGGAATAAGACGCGGGGAATCTGAGGCGGGGAATCAGAGCTGGGGAATCAGAGGCTGTGAATCAGAGGCGGGGAATCAGAAGCAGGGAATCGGATGTGCGGAATCAGAGATGGGGAATCAGAGGTGGGGAATCAGAGGCGGTGAATCAGATATTGGTAATCAGAGGCGGGGAATCAGAGGCAGGAAATCAGACACGGGGAATCTGAGGCGGGGAATCAGAGGCGGGGAATCAGAGGCAGGGAATGGGATGTGCGGAATCAGAGATGGGGAATCAGAGGTGGGGAATCAGAGGCGGTGAATCAGACATGGGTAAACAGAGGCGGGGAATCAGAGGCAGGAAATCAGACACGGGGAATCAGAGGCGGGGAATAAGAGCTGGGGAATTAGATGCAGGGAATCAGATTTCGGGATTCAGAGTCGGGGAATCAGATATGGGGAAACTGAGGTGGGGAATCAGAGGTGGGCAAATAGAGGCGGGGAATCAGATATGGGGAAACAGAGGCGGGGAATCAGAGGCGGGGAAACAGAGGCGGGGAATCAGATATGGGGAATCAGAGGTGGGGAATCAGAGGTTGGGAATCACAGGCAGGGAATCAGAGGCTGGGTATCAGATGCAGGGAATCAGATGCGGGGAATCAGAGGCGGGGAATCAGAGCTGGGGAATCAGAGGTGTGGAATCAGAGTTGGGGAATCAGAGGCGGGGACTTAGATATGGGGAAACAGAGGCGGGGATTCAGAGGCGGGGAAACAGAGGCGGGGAATCAGATATGGGGAATCAGAGGTGGGGAATCAGAGGCAGGGAATCAGATGTGCGGAATCAGAGATGGGGAATCAGAGGCAGGGAATCAGAATCAGAAGCAGGGAATAAGACGCGGGGAATCAGAGGCGGGGAATCAGATATGGGGAATCAGAGGTGGGGAATCAGAATCAGAAGCAGGGAATATGACGCGGGAAATCAGTGGCGGGGAATTAGATATGGGGAATCAGAGTTGGCGAATCAAAGGCGGTGAAACAGAGATGGGGAATCAGGGCAGGGAATCAGAGGCAGGGAATCAAACACGGGGAATCAGAGCTGGGGAATCAGAGGCGGGGAATTAGAGTTGGGGAATCAGAGGAGGGGAATCAGAGGCGGCGAATCAGAGGCGGGGAATCAGATATGGGGAATCAGAGGTGGGGAATCAGATGTTGGGAATCAGAGGCAGGGAAACAGAGGCGGGGAATCAGAGGCGGGGAATCAGAGGCAGGGAATCAGATGTGCGGAATCGGAGATGGGGAATCAGAGGCAGGGAATCAGAGGCGGGGAATCAGAGGCGGGGAATCAGAGGCGGGGACTTAGATATTGGGAAACAGAGGCGTTGAATCAGAGGCGTGGAAACAGAGGCGGGAAATCAGATATGGGGAATCAGAGGTGGGGAATCAGAGGCAGGGAATCAGATGTGCGCAATCAGAGATGGGGAATCAGAGGCAGGGAATCAGAATCAGAAGCAGGGAATCAGAGGCCGGGAATCAGAGGCCGGAATCAGATGCCGGGAATAAGAGGCCGGGAATCAGAGGTGGGGAATCAGAGTCCGGGAATCAGAGATGGGGATTCAGAGGCGGGGAATGAGATATGGGGAATCAGAGGCGGGGAATCAGAGGCGGGGAAACAGAGGCGGGGAATCAGATATGGGGAATCAGAGGTGGCGAATGTAAGGCGGTGAATCAGAGATGGGGAATCAGAGGCCGGGAATCAGAGGCAGGGAATCAAACACGGGGAATCAGAGGCGGGGAATCAGAGCTGGGGAATCAGAGGCGGGGAATCAGAGTTGGGGAATCAGAGGTGGGGAATCAGAGGCAGGGAATCAATATGGGAATTCAGAGGTGGGGAATCAGATGTTGGGAATCAGAGGCAGGGAATCAGAGGCGAGGATTCAGAGCTGGGGAATCAGAGGTGGGGAATCAGAATTGGGGAATCAGAGATGGGGAATCAGAGATGGGGAATCAGAGGCGGGGAATCAGACGCTGGGAATCAGAGGTGGTGAATCAGAGATGTGGAATCAGAGGCGGGGAATCAGAGGCAGGGAATCAGACGCGGGGAATCAGAGGTGGGGAATCATAGCTGGCGAATCAGAGGCGGGGAATCAGAGGTGGGGAATCAGATATTGTTAATCAGAGGTGGGGAATCAGAGGCGGGGAAACAGAGGCGGGGAATCAGATATGGGGAATCAGAGGTGGGGAATCAGAGGCCGGTAATCAGACGCGGGGAATCAGAGGCGGGGATTCAGAGCTGGGGAATCAGAGGCGGGGAATCAGAGTTGGGGAATCAGAGGCGGGGAATCAGATATGGGGAATCAGAGGCGGGGAATCAGAGGTGGGGAAACAGAGGCGGGGAATCAGATATGGGGAATCAGAGGTGGGGAATCAGGGGCGGGGTATCAGTGACAGGGAATCAGAGGCGGGAAATCAGAGGCCGGGAATCAGAGGCGGTGAATCAGAGGCGGGGAATCAGAGGCAGGGAATCGGATGTGCGGAATCAGAGATGGGGAATCAGAGGTGGGAAATCAGAGGCGGTGAATCAGACATGGGTAATCAGAGGCGGGGAATCAGAGGCAGGAAATCAGACACGGGGAATCAGAGGCGGGGAATCAGAGCTGGGGAATTAGATGCAGGGAATAAGAGTTGGGGAATCAGAGGTGGGGAATCAGAATTGGGGAATCAGAGATGGGGAATCAGAGATGGGGAATCAGAGGCGGGGAATCAGACGCTGGGAATCAGAGGCGGTGAATCAGACATGGGTAATCAGAGGCGGGGAATCAGAGGCAGGAAATCAGACACGGGGAATCAGAGGCGGGGAATCAGAGCTGGGGAATTAGATGCAGGGAATAAGAGTTGGGGAATCAGAGGCGGGGAATCAGATATGGGGAAACAGTGGCGGGGATTCAGAGGCGGGGAAACAGAGGCGGGGAATCAGATATGGGGAATCAGAGGTGGGTATTCAGAGCTGGGGAATCAGAGGTGGGGAATCAGAGTTGGGGAATCAGAGGCGGGGACTTAGATATGGGGAAACAGAGGCGGGGAATCAGAGGCAGGGAAACAGAGGCGGGGAATCAGATATGGGGAATCAGAGGTGGGGAATCAGAGGCAGGGAATCAGATGTGCGGAATCAGAGATGGGGAATCAGAGGCAGGGTATCAGAATCAGAAGCAGGGAATAAGACGCGGGGAATCTGCGGCGGGGAATCAGAGCTGGGGAATCAGAGGCTGTGAATCAGAGGCGGGGAATCAGAAGCAGGGAATCGGATGTGCGGAATCAGAGATGGGGAATCAGAGGTGGGGAATCAGAGGCGGTGAATCAGATATTGGTAATCAGAGGCGGGGAATCAGAGGCAGGAAATCAGACACGGGGAATCTGAGGCGGGGAATCAGAGGCGGGGAAACAGAGGCAGGGAATGGGATGTGCGGAATCAGAGATGGGGAATCAGAGGTGGGGAATCAGAGGCGGTGAATCAGACATGGGTAAACAGAGGCGGGGAATCAGAGGCAGGAAATCAGACACGGGGAATCAGAGGCGGGGAATAAGAGCTGGGGAATTAGATGCAGGGAATCAGAGTTCGGGATTCAGAGGCGGGGAATCAGATATGGGGAAACTGAGGTGGGGAATCAGAGGTGGGCAAATAGAGGCGGGGAATCAGATATGGGGAAACAGAGGCGGGGAATCAGAGGCGGGGAAACAGAGGCGGGGAATCAGATATGGGGAATCAGAGGTGGGGAATCAGAGGTTGGGAATCACAGGCAGGGACTCAGAGGCTGGGTATCAGATGCAGGGAATCAGATGCGGGGAATCAGAGGCGGGGAATCAGAGCTGGGGAATCAGAGGTGGGGAATCTGAGTTGGGGAATCAGAGGCGGGGACTTAGATATGGGGAAACAGAGGCGGGGATTCAGAGGCGGGGAAACAGAGGCGGGGAATCAGATATGGGGAATCAGAGGTGGGGAATCAGAGGCAGGGAATCAGATGTGCGGAATCAGAGATGGGGAATCAGAGGCAGGGAATCAGAATCAGAAGCAGGGAATAAGACGCGGGGAATCAGAGGCGGGGAATCAGTTATGGGGAATCAGAGGTGGGGAATCAGAGGCGGTGAATCAGACATGGGTAATCAGAGGCGGGGAATCAGAGGCAGGAAATCAGACACGGGGAATCAGAGGCGGGGAATCAGAGCTGGGAAATTAGAGGCAGGGAATCAGAGTTGGGGATTCAGAGGCGGGGAATCAGATATGGGGAAACAGAGGCGGGGAATCAGAGGCGGGCAAATAGAGGCGGGGATTAGATATGGGGAAACAGAGGAGGGGAATCAGAGGCGGGGAAACAGAGGCGGGGAATCAGATATGGGGAATCAGAGGTGGGGAATCAGAGGTTGGGAATCAGAGGCAGGGAATCAGAGGCTGGGAATCAGATGCATGGAATCAGATGCGGGGAATCAGAGGCGGGGAATAAGAGCTGGGGAATCAGAGGTGGGGAATCAAAGTTGGGGAATCAGAGTCGGGGACTTAGATATGGGGAAACAGAGGCGGGGAATCAGAGGCGGGGAACAGAAGGCGGGGAATCAGATATGGGGAATCAGAGGCAGGAAATCAGACACGGGGATTCAGAGGCTGGGAATCAGACGGGGGGAATCAAAGGCGGGGAATCAGAGCTGGGGAATCAGAGGCAGGGAATCAGAGTTGGGGATTCAGAGGCGGGGAATCAGATATGGGGAAACAGAGGCGGGGAATCAGAGGCGGGAAATCAGAGGCGGGGAATTAGATATGGGGAATCAGAGGTGGGGAATCAGAGGTGGTGAATCAGAGATGGGGAATCACAGGCGGGGAATCAGAGGCAGGGAATAGAACGCGGGGAATCAGAGGCAGGGAATCAGAGTTGGGGCATCAGAGGTTGGGAATTAGATATGGGGAAACAAAGGCGGGGAATCAGAGGCGGGGAAACAGAGGCGGGGAATCAGATATGGGGAATCAGAGGTGGGGAATCAGAGGTTGGGAATCAGAGGCAGGGAATCAGAGGCTTGGAATCAGATGCAGGGAATCAGATGCGGGGAATCAGATATGGGGAATCAGAGGTGGGGAATCAGAGGTTGGGAATCAGAGGCAGGGAATCAGAGGCTTGGAATCAGATGCAGGGAATCAGATGCGGGGATTCAGAGTCGGGGAATGAGATATGGGGAATCAGAGGCGGGGAATCAGAGGCGGGGAAACAGAGGCGGGGAATCAGATATGGGGAATCAGAGGTGGCGAATCAAAGGCGGTGAATCAGAGCTGGGGAATCAGAGGCGGGGATCAGATATGGGGAATCAGAGGTGGGGAATCAGAGGCAGGGAATCAGATGTGCGCAATCAGAAATGGGGAATCAGAGGCAGGGAATCAGAATCAGAAGCAGGGAATCAGAGGCCGGGAATCAGAGGCCGGAATCAGATGCCGGGAATAAGAGGCCGGGAATCAGAGGTGGGGAATCAGAGTCCGGGAATCAGAGATGGGGATTCAGAGTCGGAGAATGAGATATGGGGAATCAGAGGCGGGGAATCAGAGGCGGGGAAACAGAGGCGGGGAATCAGATATGTGGAATCAGAGGTGGCGAATCAAAGGCGGTGAATCAGAGCAGGGGAATCAGAGGCGGGGAATCAGAGTTGGGGAATCAGAGGCGGGGAATCAGAGCTGGGGAATCAGAGTCGGGGAATCAGAGGCAGGGAATCAGATGTGCGGAATCAGAGATGGGGAATCAGAGGTGGGGAATCAGAGGCGGTGAGTCAGAGATGGGGAATCAGAGGCGGTGAATCAGAGGCAGGAAATCAGACACGGGGATTCAGAGGCTGGGAATCAGACGGGGGGAATCAAAGGCGGGGAATCAGAGCTGCGGAATCAGAGGCAGGGAATCAGAGTTGGGGATTCAGAGGCGGGAATCAGATATGGCGAAACAGAGGTGGGGAATCAGAGGCGGGAAAACAGAGGCGGCGAATTAGATATGGGGAATCAGAGGTGGGGAATCAGAGGTGGTGAATCAGAGATGGGGAATCACAGGCGGGGATTCAGAGGCAGGGAATAGAACGCGGGGAATCAGAGGCAGGGAATCAGAGTTGGGGCATCAGAGGTTGGGAATTAGATATTGGGAAACAGAGGCGGGGAATCAGAGGTGGGGAAACAGAGGCGGGGAATCAGATATGGGGAATCAGAGGTGGGGAATCAGAGGCAGGGAATCAGATGTGCGGAATCAGAGATGGGGAATCAGAAGCAGGGAATCAGAATCAGAAGCGGGGAATCAGAGGCCGGGAATCAGAGGCCGGGAATCAGATGCTGGGAATAAGAGGCCGGGAATCAGAGGTGGGGAATCAGAGTCCGGGAATCAGAGATGGGGATTCAAAGGCGGGGAATGAGATATGGAGAATCAGAGGCGGGGAATCAGAGGCGTGGAAACAGAGGTGGGGAATCAGATATGGGGAATCAGAGGTGGCGAATCAAAGGCGGTGAATCAGAGATGGGGAATCAGAGGCGGGGAATCAGAGGCAGGGAATCAAACACAGGGAATCAGAGGCGGGGAATCAGAGTTGGGGAATCAGAGGCGGGGAATCAGATATGGGGAATCAGAGGTGGGGAATCAGAGGTGGTGAATCAGAGATGGGGAATCACAGGCGGGGATTCAGAGGCAGGGAATAGAACGCGGGGAATCAGAGGCAGGGAATCAGAGTTGGGGCATCAGAGGTTGGGAATTAGATATGGGGAAACAGAGGCGGGGAATCAGAGGTGGGGAAACAGAGGCGGGGAATCAGATATGGGGAATCAGAGGTGGGGAATCAGAGGGAGGGAATCAGATGTGCGGAATCAGAGATGGGGAATCAGAAGCAGGGAATCAGAATCAGAAGCGGGGAATCAGAGGCCGGGAATCAGAGGCCGGGAATCAGATGCTGGGAATAAGAGGCCGGGAATCAGAGGTGGGGAATCAGAGTCCGGGAATCAGAGATGGGGATTCAAAGGCGGGGAATGAGATATGGAGAATCAGAGGCGGGGAATCAGAGGCGTGGAAACAGAGGTGGGGAATCAGATATGGGGAATCAGAGGTGGCGAATCAAAGGCGGTGAATCAGAGATGGGGAATCAGAGGCGGGGAATCAGAGGCAGGGAATCAAACACAGGGAATCAGAGGCGGGGAATCAGAGTTGGGGAATCAGAGGCGGGGAATCAGATATGGGGAAACAGGGGCCGGGAATCAGAGGCGGGGAAACAGAGGGGGGGAATCAGATATGGGGAATCAGAGGTGTGGAATCAGAGGTTGGGAAACAGAGGCGGGGAATCAGATATGGGGAATCAGAGGTGGGGAATCAGAGGTGGTGAATCAGAGATGGGGAATCACAGGCGGGGAATCAGAGGCAGGGAATAGAATGCGGGGAATCAGAGGCAGGGAATTAGAGTTGGGGCATCAGAGGTTGGGAATTAGATATGGGGAAACAGAGGCGGGGAATCAGAGGCAGGGAATCAGATGTGCGCAATCAGAAATGGGGAATCAGAGGCAGGGAATCAGAATCAGAAGCAGGGAATCAGAGGCCGGGAATCAGAGGCCGGAATCAGATGCCGGGAATAAGAGGCCGGGAATCAGAGGTGGGAAATCAGAGTCCGGGAATCAGAGATGGGGATTCAGAGTCGGAGAATGAGATATGGGGAATCAGAGGCGGGGAATCAGAGGCGGGGAAACAGAGGCGGGGAATCAGATATGTGGAATCAGAGGTGGCGAATCAAAGGCGGTGAATCAGAGCAGGGGAATCAGAGGCGGGGAATCAGAGTTGGGGAATCAGAGGCGGGGAATCAGAGCTGGGGAATCAGAGTCGGGGAATCAGAGGCAGGGAATCAGATGTGCGGAATCAGAGATGGGGAATCAGAGGTGGGGAATCAGAGGCGGTGAGTCAGAGATGGGGAATCAGAGGCGGTGAATCAGAGGCAGGAAATCAGACACGGGGATTCAGAGGCTGGGAATCAGACGGGGGGAATCAAAGGCGGGGAATCAGAGCTGCGGAATCAGAGGCAGGGAATCAGAGTTGGGGATTCAGAGGCGGGAATCAGATATGGCGAAACAGAGGTGGGGAATCAGAGGCGGGAAAACAGAGGCGGCGAATTAGATATGGGGAATCAGAGGTGGGGAATCAGAGGTGGTGAATCAGAGATGGGGAATCACAGGCGGGGATTCAGAAGCAGGGAATAGAACGCGGGGAATCAGAGGCAGGGAATCAGAGTTGGGGCATCAGAGGTTGGGAATTAGATATTGGGAAACAGAGGCGGGGAATCAGAGGTGGGGAAACAGAGGCGGGGAATCAGATATGGGGAATCAGAGGTGGGGAATCAGAGGCAGGGAATCAGATGTGCGGAATCAGAGATGGGGAATCAGAAGCAGGGAATCAGAATCAGAAGCGGGGAATCAGAGGCCGGGAATCAGAGGCCGGGAATCAGATGCTGGGAATAAGAGGCCGGGAATCAGAGGTGGGGAATCAGAGTCCGGGAATCAGAGATGGGGATTCAAAGGCGGGGAATGAGATATGGAGAATCAGAGGCGGGGAATCAGAGGCGTGGAAACAGAGGTGGGGAATCAGATATGGGGAATCAGAGGTGGCGAATCAAAGGCGGTGAATCAGAGATGGGGAATCAGAGGCGGGGAATCAGAGGCAGGGAATCAAACACAGGGAATCAGAGGCGGGGAATCAGAGTTGGGGAATCAGAGGCGGGGAATCAGATATGGGGAATCAGAGGTGGGGAATCAGAGGTGGTGAATCAGAGATGGGGAATCACAGGCGGGGATTCAGAGGCAGGGAATAGAACGCGGGGAATCAGAGGCAGGGAATCAGAGTTGGGGCATCAGAGGTTGGGAATTAGATATGGGGAAACAGAGGCGGGGAATCAGAGGTGGGGAAACAGAGGCGGGGAATCAGATATGGGGAATCAGAGGTGGGGAATCAGAGGGAGGGAATCAGATGTGCGGAATCAGAGATGGGGAATCAGAAGCAGGGAATCAGAATCAGAAGCGGGGAATCAGAGGCCGGGAATCAGAGGCCGGGAATCAGATGCTGGGAATAAGAGGCCGGGAATCAGAGGTGGGGAATCAGAGTCCGGGAATCAGAGATGGGGATTCAAAGGCGGGGAATGAGATATGGAGAATCAGAGGCGGGGAATCAGAGGCGTGGAAACAGAGGTGGGGAATCAGATATGGGGAATCAGAGGTGGCGAATCAAAGGCGGTGAATCAGAGATGGGGAATCAGAGGCGGGGAATCAGAGGCAGGGAATCAAACACAGGGAATCAGAGGCGGGGAATCAGAGTTGGGGAATCAGAGGCGGGGAATCAGATATGGGGAAACAGGGGCCGGGAATCAGAGGCGGGGAAACAGAGGGGGGGAATCAGATATGGGGAATCAGAGGTGTGGAATCAGAGGTTGGGAAACAGAGGCGGGGAATCAGATATGGGGAATCAGAGGTGGGGAATCAGAGGTGGTGAATCAGAGATGGGGAATCACAGGCGGGGAATCAGAGGCAGGGAATAGAATGCGGGGAATCAGAGGCAGGGAATTAGAGTTGGGGCATCAGAGGTTGGGAATTAGATATGGGGAAACAGAGGCGGGGAAACAGAGGCGGGGAATCAG
Organism: Narcine bancroftii; assembly: GCF_036971445.1. Lineage (NCBI taxonomy): Eukaryota > Metazoa > Chordata > Chondrichthyes > Torpediniformes > Narcinidae > Narcine > Narcine bancroftii. The sequence goes on from NC_091475.1 coordinate 109,144,612, forward strand.
AGGCAGGGAATCAGAGGCAGGGAATCAGATGTGCGGAATCAGAGATGGGGAATCAGAGGCAGGGTATCAGAATCAGAAGCAGGGAATAAGACGCGGGGAATCTGAGGCGGGGAATCAGAGCTGGGGAATCAGAGGCTGTGAATCAGAGGCGGGGAATCAGAAGCAGGGAATCGGATGTGCGGAATCAGAGATGGGGAATCAGAGGTGGGGAATCAGAGGCGGTGAATCAGATATTGGTAATCAGAGGCGGGGAATCAGAGGCAGGAAATCAGACACGGGGAATCTGAGGCGGGGAATCAGAGGCGGGGAATCAGAGGCGGTGAATCAGACATGGGTAAACAGAGGCGGGGAATCAGAGGCAGGAAATCAGACACGGGGAATCAGAGGCGGGGAATAAGAGCTGGGGAATTAGATGCAGGGAATCAGATTTCGGGATTCAGAGGCGGGGAATCAGATATGGGGAAACTGAGGTGGGGAATCAGAGGTGGGCAAATAGAGGCGGGGAATCAGATATGGGGAAACAGAGGCGGGGAATCAGAGGCGGGGAAACAGAGGCGGGGAATCAGATATGGGGAATCAGAGGTGGGGAATCAGAGGTTGGGAATCACAGGCAGGGAATCAGAGGCTGGGTATCAGATGCAGGGAATCAGATGCGGGGAATCAGAGGCGGGGAATCAGAGCTGGGGAATCAGAGGTGGGGAATCAGAGTTGGGGAATCAGAGGCGGGGACTTAGATATGGGGAAACAGAGGCGGGGATTCAGAGGCGGGGAAACAGAGGCGGGGAATCAGATATGGGGAATCAGAGGTGGGGAATCAGAGGCAGGGAATCAGATGTGCGGAATCAGAGATGGGGAATCAGAGGCAGGGAATCAGAATCAGAAGCAGGGAATAAGACGCGGGGAATCAGAGGCGGGGAATCAGATATGGGGAATCAGAGGTGGGGAATCAGAGGCGGTGAATCAGACATGGGTAATCAGAGGCGGGGAATCAGAGGCAGGAAATCAGACACGGGGAATCAGAGGCGGGGAATCAGAGCTGGGAAATTAGAGGCAGGGAATCAGAGTTGGGGATTTAGAGGCGGGGAATCAGATATGGGGAAACAGAGGCGGGGAATCAGAGGCGGGCAAATAGAGGCGGGGATTAGATATGGGGAAACAGAGGAGGGGAATCAGAGGCGGGGAAACAGAGGCGGGGAATCAGATATGGGGAATCAGAGGTGGGGAATCAGAGGTTGGGAATCAGAGGCAGGGAATCAGAGGCTGGGAATCAGATGCATGGAATCAGATGCGGGGAATCAGAGGCGGGGAATCAGAGCTGGGGAATCAGAGGTGGGGAATCAAAGTTGGGGAATCAGAGTCGGGGACTTAGATATGGGGAAACAGAGGCGGGGAATCAGAGGCGGGGAACAGAAGGCGGGGAATCAGATATGGGGAATCAGAGGCAGGAAATCAGACACGGGGATTCAGAGGCTGGGAATCAGACGGGGGGAATCAAAGGCGGGGAATCAGAGCTGGGGAATCAGAGGCAGGGAATCAGAGTTGGGGATTCAGAGGCGGGGAATCAGATATGGGGAAACAGAGGCGGGGAATCAGAGGCGGGAAATCAGAGGCGGGGAATTAGATATGGGGAATCAGAGGTGGGGAATCAGAGGTGGTGAATCAGAGATGGGGAATCACAGGCGGGGAATCAGAGGCAGGGAATAGAACGCGGGGAATCAGAGGCAGGGAATCAGAGTTGGGGCATCAGAGGTTGGGAATTAGATATGGGGAAACAAAGGCGGGGAATCAGAGGCGGGGAAACAGAGGCGGGGAATCAGATATGGGGAATCAGAGGTGGGGAATCAGAGGTTGGGAATCAGAGGCAGGGAATCAGCGGCTTGGAATCAGATGCAGGGAATCAGATGCGGGGAATCAGATATGGGGAATCAGAGGTGGGGAATCAGAGGTTGGGAATCAGAGGCAGGGAATCAGAGGCTTGGAATCAGATGCAGGGAATCAGATGCGGGGATTCAGAGTCGGGGAATGAGATATGGGGAATCAGAGGCGGGGAATCAGAGGCGGGGAAACAGAGGCGGGGAATCAGATATGGGGAATCAGAGGTGGCGAATCAAAGGCGGTGAATCAGAGCTGGGGAATCAGAGGCGGGGATCAGATATGGGGAATCAGAGGTGGGGAATCAGAGGCAGGGAATCAGATGTGCGCAATCAGAGATGGGGAATCAGAGGCAGGGAATCAGAATCAGAAGCAGGGAATCAGAGGCCGGGAATCAGAGGCCGGAATCAGATGCCGGGAATAAGAGGCCGGGAATCAGAGGTGGGGAATCAGAGTCCGGGAATCAGAGATGGGGATTCAGAGTCGGAGAATGAGATATGGGGAATCAGAGGCGGGGAATCAGAGGCGGGGAAACAGAGGCGGGGAATCAGATATGTGGAATCAGAGGTGGCGAATCAAAGGCGGTGAATCAGAGCTGGGGAATCAGAGGCGGGGAATCAGAGTTGGGGAATCAGAGGCGGGGAATCAGAGCTGGGGAATCAGAGTCGGGGAATCAGAGGCAGGGAATCAGATGTGCGGAATCAGAGATGGGGAATCAGAGGTGGGGAATCAGAGGCGGTGAGTCAGAGATGGGGAATCAGAGGCGGTGAATCAGAGGCAGGAAATCAGACACGGGGATTCAGTGGCTGGGAATCAGACGGGGGGAATCAAAGGCGGGGAATCAGAGCTGCAGAATCAGAGGCAGGGAATCAGAGTTGGGGATTCAGAGGCGGGAATCAGATATGGCGAAACAGAGGCGGGGAATCAGAGGCGGGAAAACAGAGGCGGCGAATTAGATATGGGGAATCAGAGGTGGGGAATCAGAGGTGGTGAATCAGAGATGGGGAATCACAGGCGGGGATTCAGAGGCAGGGAATAGAACGCGGGGAATCAGAGGCAGGGAATCAGAGTTGGGGCATCAGAGGTTGGGAATTAGATATGGGGAAACAGAGGCGGGGAATCAGATGTGGGGAAACAGAGGCGGGGAATCAGATATGGGGAATCAGAGGTGGGGAATCAGAGGCAGGGAATCAGATGTGCGGAATCAGAGATGGGGAATCAGAAGCAGGGAATCAGAATCAGAAGCGGGGAATCAGAGGCCGGGAATCAGAGGCCGGGAATCAGATGCTGGGAATAAGAGGCCGGGAATCAGAGGTGGGGAATCAGAGTCCGGGAATCAGAGATGGGGATTCAAAGGCGGGGAATGAGATATGGAGAATCAGAGGCGGGGAATCAGAGGCGTGGAAACAGAGGTGGGGAATCAGATATGGGGAATCAGAGGTGGCGAATCAAAGGCGGTGAATCAGAGATGGGGAATCAGAGGCAGGGAATCAGAGGCAGGGAATCAAACACAGGGAATCAGAGGCGGGGAATCAGAGTTGGGGAATCAGAGGCGGGGAATCAGATATGGGGAATCAGAGGTGGGGAATCAGAGGTGGTGAATCAGAGATGGGGAATCACAGGCGGGGATTCAGAGGCAGGGAATAGAACGCGGGGAATCAGAGGCAGGGAATCAGAGTTGGGGCATCAGAGGTTGGGAATTAGATATGGGGAAACAGAGGCGGGGAATCAGAGGTGGGGAAACAGAGGCGGGGAATCAGATATGTGGAATCAGAGGTGGGGAATCAGAGGCAGGGAATCAGATGTGCGGAATCAGAGATGGGGAATCAGAAGCAGGGAATCAGAATCAGAAGCGGGGAATCAGAGGCCGGGAATCAGAGGCCGGGAATCAGATGCTGGGAATAAGAGGCCGGGAATCTGAGGTGGGGAATCAGAGTCCGGGAATCAGAGATGGGGATTCAAAGGCGGGGAATGAGATATGGAGAATCAGAGGCGGGGAATCAGAGGCGTGGAAACAGAGGTGGGGAATCAGATATGGGGAATCAGAGGTGGCGAATCAAAGGCGGTGAATCAGAGATGGGGAATCAGAGGCGGGGAATCAGAGGCAGGGAATCAAACACAGGGAATCAGAGGCGGGGAATCAGAGTTGGGGAATCAGAGGCGGGGAATCAGATATGGGGAAACAGGGGCCGGGAATCAGAGGCGGGGAAACAGAGGCGGGGAATCAGATATGGGGAATCAGAGGTGTGGAATCAGAGGTTGGGAAACAGAGGCGGGGAATCAGATATGGGGAATCAGAGGTGGGGAATCAGAGGTGGTGAATCAGAGATGGGGAATCACAGGCGGGGAATCAGAGGCAGGGAATAGAATGCGGGGAATCAGATATGGGGAATCAGAGGTGGGGAATCAGAGGCAGTGAATCAGATGTGCGGAATCAGAGGTGGGGAATCAGAGGCAGGGAATCAGAATCAGAAGCGGGGAATCAGAGGCCGGGAATCAGAGGCAGGGAATCAGAGGCGGGGAATCAGAGGCGGGGAATCAGAGGCGGGGAATCAGAGGCCGGGAATCAGATATGGGGAAACAGAGGTGGTGAATCAGAGGCTGGGAAACAGAGGCGGGGAATCAGATATGGGAAATCAGAGGTGGGGAATCAGAGGTTGGGAATCAGAGGCAGGGAATCAGAGGCTTGGAATCAGATGCAGGGAATCAGATGCGGGGAATCAGAGGCGGGGAATCAGAGCTGGAGAATCAGAGGTGGGGAATCAGAGTTGGGAAATCAGAGGCGGGGACTTAGATATTGGGAAACAGAGGCGGGGAATCAGAGGTTGTGAATCAGAGTTGGGGAATCAGAGGCGGGGAATCAGATATGGGGAATCAGAGGCGGGGAATCAGAGGCGAGGAAACAGAGGCGAGGAATCAGATATGGGGAATCAGAGGTGGGGAATCAGGGGCGGGGTATCAGTGGCAGGGAATCAGAGCCGGGAAATCAGAGGCCGGGAATAAGAGGCGGTGAATCAGAGGCGGGGAATCAGAGGCAGGGAATCGGATGTGCGGAATCAGAGATGGGGAATCAGAGGTGGGGAATCAGAGGCGGTGAATCAGACATGGGTAATCAGAGGCGGGGAATCAGAGGCAGGAAATCAGACACGGGGAATCAGAGGCGGGGAATCAGAGCTGGGGAATTAGATGCAGGGAATCAGAGTTGGGGATTCAGAGGCGGGGAATCAGATATGTGGAAACAGTGGCGGGGAATCAGAGGCGGGGAAACAGAGGCGGGGAATCAGATATGGGGAATCAAGGGTGGGGAATCAGAGCTGGGGAATCAGAGGTGGGGAATCAGAGTTGGGGAATCAGAGGCGGGGACTTAGATATGGGGAAACAGAGTCGGGGAATCAGAGGCGGGGAAACAGAGGCGGGGAATCAGATGTGCGGAATCAGAGATGGGGAATCAGAGGCAGGGAATCAGAATCAGAAGCAGGGAATAAGACGCGGGGAATCTGAGGCGGGGAATCAGAGCTGGGGAATCAGAGGCTGTGAATCAGAGGCGGGGAATCAGAAGCAGGGAATCGGATGTGCGGAATCAGAGATGTGGAATCAGAGGTTGGGAATCAGAGGCGGTGAATCAGACATGGGTAATCAGAGGCGGGGAATCAGAGGCAGGAAATCAGACACGGGGAATCTGAGGCGTGGAATCAGAGGCGGGGAATCAGAGGCCGGGAATGGGATGTGCGGAATCAGAGATGGGGAATCAGAGGTGGGGAATCAGAGGCGGTGAATCAGACATGGGTAATCAGAGACGGGGAATCAGAGGCAGGAAATCAGACACGGGGAATCAGAGGCGGGGAATCAGAGCTGGGGAATTAGATGCAGGGAATCAGAGTTGGGGATTCAGAGGCGGGGAATCAGATATGGGGAAACTGAGGTGGGGAATCAGAGGTGGGCAAATAGAGGCGGGGAATCAGATATGGGGAAACAGAGGCGGGGAATCAGAGGCGGGGAAACAGAGGCGGGGAATCAGATATGGAGAATCAGAGGTGGGGAATCAGAGGTTGGGAATCACAGGCAGGGAATCAGAGGCTGGGAATCAGATGCAGGGAATCAGATGCGGGGAATCAGAGGCGGGGAATCAGAGCTGGGGAATCAGAGGTGGGGAATCAGAGTTGGGGAATCAGAGGCGGGGACTTAGATATGGGGAAACAGAGGCGGGGAATCAGAGGCGGGGAAACAGAGGCGGGGAATCAGATATGGGGAATCAGAGGTGGGGAATCAGAGGCAGGGAATCAGATGTGCGGAATCAGAGATGGGGAATCAGAGGCAGGGAATCAGAATCAGAAGCAGGGAATAAGACGCGGGGAATCAGAGGCGGGGAATCAGAGCTGGGGAATCAGAGGCAGTGAATCAGAGGCGGGGAATCAGAGGCAGGGAATCGGATGTGCGGAATCAGAGATGGGGAATCAGGTGGGGAATCAGAGGCGGTGAATCAGACATGGGTAATCAGAGGCGGGGAATCAGAGGCAGGAAATCAGACACGGGGAATCAGAGGCTGGGAATCAGAGCTGGGAAATTAGAGGCAGGGAATCAGAGTTGGGGATTCAGAGGCGGGGAATCAGATATGGGGAAACAGAGGCGGGGAATCAGAGGTTGGGAATCAGAGGCAGGGAATCAGAGGCTGGGAATCAGATGAATGGAATCAGATGCGGGGAATCAGAGGCGGGGAATCAGAGCTGGGGAATCAGAGGTGGGGAATCAAAGTTGGGGAATCAGAGTCGGGGACTTAGATATGGGGAAACAGAGGCGGGGAATCAGAGGTGGGGAACAGAAGGCGGGGAATCAGATATGGGGAATCAGAGATGGGGAATCAGAGGCAGGGAATTAGATGTGCGGAATCAGAGATGGGGAATCAGAGGTGGGGAATCAGAATAAGAAGCAGGGAATCAGAGGCAGGGAATCAGAGTTGGGGATTCAGAGGCGGGGAATCAGATATGGGGAAACAGAGGCGGGGAATCAGAGGCGGGAAAACAGAGGCGGGGAATTAGATATGGGGAATCAGAGGTGGGGAATCAGAGGTGGTGAATCAGAGATGGGGAATCACAGGCGGGGAATCAGAGGCAGGGAATAGAACGCGGGGAATCAGAGCCAGGAAACAGAGTTGGGGCATCAGAGGTTGGGAATTAGATATGGGGAAACAGAGGCGGGGAATCAGAGGCGGGGAAACAGAGGCGGGGAATCAGATATGGGGAATCAGAGGTGGGGAATCAGAGGCAGGGAATCAGATGTGCGGAATCAGAGATGGGGAATCAGAAGCAGGGAATCAGAATCAGAAGCGGGGAATCAGAGGCCGGGAATCAGAGGCCGGGAATCAGATGCTGGGAATAAGAGGCCGGGAATCTGAGGTGGGGAATCAGAGTCCGGGAATCAGAGATGGGGATTCAAAGGCGGGGAATGAGATATGGAGAATCAGAGGCGGGGAATCAGAGGCGTGGAAACAGAGGTGGGGAATCAGATATGGGGAATCAGAGGTGGCGAATCAAAGGCGGTGAATCAGAGATGGGGAATCAGAGGCGGGGAATCAGAGGCAGGGAATCAAACACAGGGAATCAGAGGCGGGGAATCAGAGTTGGGGAATCAGAGGCGGGGAATCAGATATGGGGAAACAGGGGCCGGGAATCAGAGGCGGGGAAACAGAGGCGGGGAATCAGATATGGGGAATCAGAGGTGTGGAATCAGAGGTTGGGAAACAGAGGCGGGGAATCAGATATGGGGAATCAGAGGTGGGGAATCAGAGGTGGTGAATCAGAGATGGGGAATCACAGGCGGGGAATCAGAGGCAGGGAATAGAATGCGGGGAATCAGAGGCAGGGAATTAGAGTTGGGGCATCAGAGGTTGGGAATTAGATATGGGGAAACAGAGGCGGGGAATCAGAGGCGGGGAAACAGAGGCGGGGAATCAGATATGGGGAATCAGAGGTGGGGAATCAGAGGCAGGGAATCAGATGTGCGGAATCAGAGATGGGGAATCAGAGGCAGGGAATCAGAATCAGAAGCGGGGAATCAGAGGCCGGGAATCAGAGGCAGGGAATCAGAGGCGGGGAATCAGAGGCGGGGAATCAGAGGCGGGGAATCAGAGGCCGGGAATCAGATATGGGGAAACAGAGGCGGTGAATCAGAGGCTGGGAAACAGAGGCGGGGAATCAGATATGGGAAATCAGAGGTGGGGAATCAGAGGTTGGGAATCAGAGGCAGGGAATCAGAGGCTTGGAATCAGATGCAGGGAATCAGATGCGGGGAATCAGAGGCGGGGAATCCGAGCTGGAGAATCAGAGGTGGGGAATCAGAGTTGGGGAATCAGAGACGGGGACTTAGATATTGGGAAACAGAGGCGGGGAATCAGAGGTTGTGAATCAGAGTTGGGGAATCAGAGGCGGGGAATCAGATATGGGGAATCAGAGGCGGGGAATCAGAGGCGGGGAAACAGAGGCGAGGAATCAGATATGGGGAATCAGAGGTGGGGAATCAGGGGCGGGGTATCAGTGGCAGGGAATCAGAGCCGGGAAATCAGAGGCCGGGAATAAGAGGCGGTGAATCAGAGGCGGGGAATCAGAGGCAGGGAATCGGATGTGCGGAATCAGAGATGGGGAATCAGAGGTGGGGAATCAGAGGCGGTGAATCAGACATGGGTAATCAGAGGCGGGGAATCAGAGGCAGGAAATCAGACACGGGGAATCAGAGGCGGGGAATCAGAGCTGGGGAATTAGATGCAGGGAATCAGAGTTGGGGATTCAGAGGCGGCGAATCAGATATGTGGAAACAGTGGCGGGGAATCAGAGGCGGGGAAACAGAGGCGGGGAATCAGATATGGGGAATCAGAGGTGGGGAATCAGAGCTGGGGAATCAGAGGTGGGGAATCAGAGTTGGGGAATCAGAGGCGGGGACTTAGATATGGGGAAACAGAGTCGGGGAATCAGAGGCGGGGAAACAGAGGCGGGGAATCAGATGTGCGGAATCAGAGATGGGGAATCAGAGGCAGGGAATCAGAATCAGAAGCAGGGAATAAGACGCGGGGAATCTGAGGCGGGGAATCAGAGCTGGGGAATCAGAGGCTGTGAATCAGAGGCGGGGAATCAGAAGCAGGGAATCGGATGTGCGGAATCAGAGATGTGGAATCAGAGGTTGGGAATCAGAGGCGGTGAATCAGACATGGGTAATCAGAGGCAGGGAATCAGAGGCAGGAAATCAGACACGGGGAATCTGAGGCGGGGAATCAGAGGCGGGGAATCAGAGGCCGGGAATGGGATGTGCGGAATCAGAGATGGGGAATCAGAGGTGGGGAATCAGAGGCGGTGAATCAGACATGGGTAATCAGAGGCGGGGAATCAGAGGCAGGAAATCAGACACGGGGAATCAGAGGCGGGGAATCAGAGCTGGGGAATTAGATGCAGGGAATCAGAGTTGGGGATTCAGAGGCGGGGAATCAGATATGGGGAAACTGAGGTGGGGAATCAGAGGTGGGCAAATAGAGGCGGGGAATCAGATATGGGGAAACAGAGGCGGGGAATCAGAGGCGGGGAAACAGAGGCGGGGAATCAGATATGGAGAATCAGAGGTGGGGAATCAGAGGTTGGGAATCACAGGCAGGGAATCAGAGGCTGGGAATCAGATGCAGGGAATCAGATGCGGGGAATCAGAGGCGGGGAATCAGAGCTGGGGAATCAGAGGTGGGGAATCAGAGTTGGGGAATCAGAGGCGGGGACTTAGATATGGGGAAACAGAGGCGGGGAATCAGAGGCGGGGAAACAGAGGCGGGGAATCAGATATGGGGAATCAGAGGTGGGGAATCAGAGGCAGGGAATCAGATGTGCGGAATCAGAGATGGGGAATCAGAGGCAGGGAATCAGAATCAGAAGCAGGGAATAAGACGCGGGGAATCAGAGGCGGGGAATCAGAGCTGGGGAATCAGAGGCAGTGAATCAGAGGCGGGGAATCAGAGGCAGGGAATCGGATGTGCGGAATCAGAGATGGGGAATCAGGTGGGGAATCAGAGGCGGTGAATCAGACATGGGTAATCAGAGGCGGGGAATCAGAGGCAGGAAATCAGACACGGGGAATCAGAGGCTGGGAATCAGAGCTGGGAAATTAGAGGCAGGGAATCAGAGTTGGGGATTCAGAGGCGGGGAATCAGATATGGGGAAACAGAGGCGGGGAATCAGAGGTTGGGAATCAGAGGCAGGGAATCAGAGGCTGGGAATCAGATGAATGGAATCAGATGCGGGGAATCAGAGGCAGGGAATCAGAGCTGGGGAATCAGAGGTGGGGAATCAAAGTTGGGGAATCAGAGTCGGGGACTTAGATATGGGGAAACAGAGGCGGGGAATCAGAGGTGGGGAACAGAAGGCGGGGAATCAGATATGGGGAATCAGAGATGGGGAATCAGAGGCAGGGAATTAGATGTGCGGAATCAGAGATGGGGAATCAGAGGTGGGGAATCAGAATAAGAAGCAGGGAATCAGAGGCAGGGAATCAGAGTTGGGGATTCAGAGGCGGGGAATCAGATATGGGGAAACAGAGGCGGGGAATCAGAGGCGGGAAAACAGAGGCGGGGAATTAGATATGGGGAATCAGAGGTGGGGAATCAGAGGGGGTGAATCAGAGATGGGGAATCACAGGCGGGGAATCAGAGGCAGGGAATAGAACGCGGGGAATCAGAGCCAGGAAACAGAGTTGGGGCATCAGAGGTTGGGAATTAGATATGGGGAAACAGAGGCGGGGAATCAGAGGCGGGGAAACAGAGGCGGGGAATCAGATATGGGGAATCAGAGGTGGGGAATCAGAGGTTGGGAATCAGAGGCAGGGAATCAGAGGCTTGGAATCAGATGCAGGGAATCAGAAGCGGGGAATCAGAGGCGGGGAATCAGAGCTGGGGAATCAGAGGCGGGGAATCAGAGTTGGGGAATCAGAGGCGGGGAATCAGATATGGGGAATCAGAGGCGGGGAATCAGAGGCGGGGAAACAGAGGCGGGGAATCAGATATGGGGAATCAGAGGTGGGGAATCAGGGGCGGGGTATCAGTGGCAGGGAATCAGAGGCGGGAAATCAGAGGCCGGGAATCAGAGGCGGTGAATCAGGGGCGGGGAATCAGAGGCAGGGAATCGGATGTGCGGAATCAGAGATGGGGAATCAGAGGTGGGGAATCAGAATCAGAAGCAGGGAATCAGAGGCCGGGAATTAGAGGCCGGAATCAGATGCCGGGAATAAGAGGCCGGGAATCAGAGGTTGGGAATCAGAGTCCGGGAATCAGAGATGGGGAATCAGAGGCGGGGAATGAGATATGGGGAATCAGAGGCGGGGAATCAGAGGCGGGGAACAGAGGCGAGGAATCAGATATGGGGATTCAGAGGTGGCGAATCAAAGGCGGTGAATCAGAGGCGGGGAATCAGAGCTGGGGAATCAGAGGCGGGGAATCAGAGTTGGGGAATCAGAGGCGGGGAATCAGAGCTGGGGAATCAGAGGTGGGCATCAGAGTCGGGGAATCAGAGGCAGGGAATCAGATGTGCGGAATCAGAGATGGGGAATCAGAGGTGGGGAATCAGAGGCTGTGAATCAGAGATGGGGAATCAGAGGCGGGGAATCAGAGGCAAGAAATCAGACACGGGGTTTCAGAGGCTGGGAAACAGAGGTGGGGAATCAGATATGGGGAAACAGAGGCGGGGAATCAGAGTCGGTCAAACAGAGGCGGGGAATTAGATATGGGGAATCAGAGGTGGGGAATCAGAGGTGGTGAATCAGAGATGGGGAATCACAGGCTGGGAATCAGAGGCAGGGAATAGAACGCGGGGAATCAGAGGCAGGGAATCAGAGTTGGGGCATCAGAGGTTGGGAATTAGATATGGGGAAACAGAGGCGGGGAATCAGAGGCGGGGATACAGAGGCGGGAAATCAGATATGGGGACTCAGAGGTGGGGAATCAGAGGCAGTGAATCAGATGTGCGGAATCAGAGATGGGGAATCAGAGGCAGGGAATCAGAATCAGAAGCGGGGAATCAGAGGCCGGGAAACAGAGGTGGGGAATCAGATATGGGGAATCAGAGGTGGGGAATCAGAGGCAGGGAATTAGATTTGCGGAATCAGAGATGGGGAATCAGAAGCAGGGAATCAGAGGTCGGGAATCAGAGGCCGGAATCAGATGCCGGGAATAAGAGGCCGGGAATCAAAGGCGATGAATCAGAGATGGGGAATCAGAGGCGGGGAATCAGAGGCAGGGAATCAAACACGGGGAATCAGAGGCGGGGAATCAGAGCTGGGGAATCAGAGGTGGGGATCGGAGTCGGGGAATCAGAGGCAGGGAATCAGATGTGCGGAATCAGAGGTGGGGAATCAGAGGTTGGGAATCAGAGGCAGGGAATCAGAGGCTTGGAATCAGATGCAGGGAATCAGATGCGGGGAATCAGAGGCGGGGAATCAGAGCTGGGGAATCAGAGGTGGGGAATCAGAGTTGGGGAATCAGAGGCGGGGACTTAGATATTGGGAAACAGAGGCGGGGAATCAGAGGCGGGGAATCAGAGGCAGGGAATCAGATGTGCGGAATCAGAGATGGGGAATCAGAGGCAGGGAATCAGAATCAGAAGCAGGGAATCAGAGGCCGGGAATCAGAGGCCGGAATCAGATGCCGGGAATAAGAGGCCGGGAATCAGAGGTGGGGAATCAGAGTCCGGGAATCAGAGATGGGGATTCAGAGGCAGGGAATGAGATATGGGGAATCAGAAGCGGGGAATCAGAGGCGGGGAAACAGAGGCGGGGAATCAGATATGGGGAATCAGAGGTGGCGAATCAAAGGCGGTGAATCAGAGATGGGGAATCAGAGGCCGGGAATCAGAGGCAGGGAATCAAACACGGAAAATCAGAGGCGGGGAATCAGAGCTGGGGAATCAGAGGCGGGGAATCAGAGGCGGGGAAACAGAGGCGAGGAATCAGATATGGGGAATCAGAGGTGGCGAATCAAAGGTGGTGAATCAGAGATGGGGAATCAGAGGCGGGGAATCAGAGGCAGGGAATCAAACACGGGGAATCAGAGGCGGGGAATCAGAGCTGGGGAATCAGAGGCGGGGAATCAGAGTTGGGGAATCAGAGGCGGGGAATCAGAGCTGGGGAATCAGAGGTGGGGATCAGAGTCGGGGAATCAGAGGCAGGGAATCAGATGTGCGGAATCAGAGATTGGGAATCAGAGGTGGGGAATCAGAGGCTGTGAATCAGAGATGGGGAATCAGAGGCGGGGAATCAGAGGCAAGAAATCAGACACGGGGTTTCAGAGGCTGGGAATCAGACGGGGGAATCAAAGGCGGGGAATCAGAGCTGGGGAATCAGAGGCAGGGAATCAAAGGCGGTGAATCAGAGATGGGGAATCAGAGGCCGGGAATCAGAGGCAGGGAATCAAACACGGAAAATCAGAGGCGGGGAATCAGAGCTGGGGAATCAGAGGCGGGGAATCAGAGGCAGGGAATCAGAATCAGAAGCGGGGAATCAGAGGCAGGGAAACAGAGGTGGGGAATCAGATATGGGGAATCAGAGGTGGGGAATCAGAGGCAGCGAATTAGATTTGCGGAATCAGAGATGGGGAATCAGAAGCAGGGAATCAGAGGTCGGGAATCAGAGGCCGGAATCAGATGCCGGGAATAAGAGGCCGGGAATCAAAGGCGATGAATCAGAGATGGGGAATCAGAGGCGGGGAATCAGAGGCAGGGAATCAAACACGGGGAATCAGAGGCGGGGAATCAGAGCTGGGGAATCAGAGGTGGGGATCGGAGTCGGGGAATCAGAGGCAGGGAATCAGATGTGCGGAATCAGAGGTGGGGAATCAGAGGTTGGGAATCAGAGGCAGGGAATCAGAGGCTTGGAATCAGATGCAGGGAATCAGATGCGGGGAATCAGAGGCGGGGAATCAGAGCTGGGGAATCAGAGGTGGGGAATCAGAGTTGGGGAATCAGAGGCGGGGACTTAGATATTGGGAAACAGAGGCGGGGAATCAGAGGCGGGGAATCAGAGGCAGGGAATCAGATGTGCGGAATCAGAGATGGGGATTCAGAGGCAGGGAATCAGAATCAGAAGCAGGGAATCAGAGGCCGGGAATCAGAGGCCGGAATCAGATGCCGGGAATAAGAGGCCGGGAATCAGAGGTGGGGAATCAGAGTCCGGGAATCAGAGATGGGGATTCAGAGGCAGGGAATGAGATATGGGGAATCAGAAGCGGGGAATCAGAGGCGGGGAAACAGAGGCGGGGAATCAGATATGGGGAATCAGAGGTGGCGAATCAAAGGAGGTGAATCAGAGATGGGGAATCAAAGGCCGGGAATCAGAGGCAGGGAATCAAACACGGAAAATCAGAGGCGGGGAATCAGAGCTGGGGATTCAGAGGCGGGGAATCAGAGGCGGGGAAACAGAGGCGAGGAATCAGATATGGGGAATCAGAGGTGGCGAATCAAAGGTGGTGAATCAGAGATGGGGAATCAGAGGCGGGGAATCAGAGGCAGGGAATCAAACACGGGGAATCAGAGGCGGGGAATCAGAGCTGGGGAATCAGAGGCGGGGAATCAGAGTTGGGGAATCAGAGGCGGGGAATCAGAGCTGGGGAATCAGAGGTGGGGATCAGAGTCGGGGAATCAGAGGCAGGGAATCAGATGTGCGGAATCAGAGATTGGGAATCAGAGGTGGGGAATCAGAGGCTGTGAATCAGAGATGGGGAATCAGAGGCGGGGAATCAGAGGCAAGAAATCAGACACGGGGTTTCAGAGGCTGGGAATCAGACGGGGGAATCAAAGGCGGGGAATCAGAGCTGGGGAATCAGAGGCAGGGAATCAGAGTTGGGGATTCAGAGGCGGGGAATCAGATATGGGGAATCAGAGGCCGGGATCAGAGGCAGGGAATCAAACACGGAAAATCAGAGGCGGGGAATCAGAGCTGGGGAATCAGAGGCGGGGAATCAGAGGCGGGGAAACAGAGGCGAGGAATCAGATATGGGGAATCAGAGGTGGCGAATCAAAGGTGGTGAATCAGAGATGGGGAATCAGAGGCGGGGAATCAGAGGCAGGGAATCAAACACGGGGAATCAGAGGCGGGGAATCAGAGCTGGGGAATCAGATGCGGGGAATCAGAGGCGGGGAAACAGAGGCGAGGAATCAGATATGGGGAATCAGAGGTGGCGAATCAAAGGCGGTGAATCAGAGATGGGGAATCAGAGGCGGGGAATCAGAGGCAGGGAATCAAACACGGGGAATCAGAGGCGGGGAATCAGAGCTGGGGAATCAGAGGCGGGGAATCAGAGGCGGGGAAACAGAGGCGGGGAATCAGATATGGGGAATCAGAGGTGGCGAATCAAAGGCGGTGAATCAGAGATGGGGAATCAGAGGCCGGGAATCAGAGGCAGGGAATCAAACACGGAAAATCAGAGGCGGGGAATCAGAGCTGGGGAATCAGAGGCGGGGAATCAGAGGCGGGGAAACAGAGGCGAGGAATCAGATATGGGGAATCAGAGGTGGCGAATCAAAGGCGGTGAATCAGAGATGGGGAATCAGAGGCGGGGAATCAGAGGCAGGGAATCAAACACGGGGAATCAGAGGCGGGGAATCAGAGCTGGGTAATCAGAGGCGGGGAATCAGAGGCGGGGAAACAGAGGCGGGGAATCAGATATGGGGAATCAGAAGTGGCGAATCAAAGGCGGTGAATCAGAGATGGGGAATCAGAGGCCGGGAATCAGAGGCAGGGAATCAAACACGGAAAATCAGAGGCGGGGAATCAGAGCTGGGGAATCAGAGGTGGGGAATCAGAGGCGGGGAAACAGAGGCGAGGAATCAGATATGGGGAATCAGAGGTGGCGAATCAAAGGCGGTGAATCAGAGATGGGGAATCAGAGGCGGGGAATCAGATGCAGGGAATCAAACACGGGGAATCAGAGGCAGGGAATCAGAGCTGGGGAATCAGAGGCGGGGAATCAGAGTTGGGGAATCAGAGGCGGGGAATCAGAGCTGGGGAATCAGAGGTGGGCATCAGAGTCGGGGAATCAGAGGCAGGGAATCAGATGTGCGGAATCAGAGATGGGGAATCAGAGGTGGGGAATCAGAGGCTGTGAATCAGAGATGGGGAATCAGAGGCAGGGAATCAGAGGCAAGAAATCAGACACGGGGTTTCAGAGGCTGGGAAACAGAGGCGAGGAATCAGATATGGGGAATGAGAGGTGGCGAATCAAAGGCGATGAATCAGAAATGGGGAATCAGAGGTTGGGAATCAGAGGCAGGGAATCAGATGTGCGGAATCAGAGATGGGGAATCAGAGGCAAGGAATCAGAATCAGAAGCGGGGAATCAGAGGCTGGGAAACAGAGGCGGGGAATCAGATATGGGGAATCAGAGGTGGGGAATCAGAGGCAGGGAATTAGATTTGCGGAATCAGAGATGGGGAATCAGAAGCAGGGAATCAGAGGCCGGGAATCAGAGGCCGGAATCAGATGCCGGGAATAAGAGGCCGGGAATCAGAGGTGGGGAATCAGAGTCCGGGAATCAGAGATGGGGATTCAGAGGCGGGGAATGAGATATGGGGAATCAGAGGCGGGGAATCAGAGGCGGGGAAACAGAGGCGGGGAATCAGATATGGGGAATCAGAGGTGGCGAATCAAAGGCGGTGAATCAGAGATGGGGAATCAGAGGCCGGGAATCAGAGGCAGGGAAACAGAGGCGGGGAATCAGATATGGGGAATCAGAGGTGGCGAATCAAAGGCGGTGAATCAGAGCTGGGGAATCAGAGGCGGGGAATCAGAGGCGGGGAAACAGAGGCGAGGAATCAGATATGGGGAATCAGAGGTGGGGAATCAGAGGCAGGTAATCAGATGTGCGGAATCAGAGATGGGGAATCAGAGGCAGGGAATCAGAATCAGAAGCGGGGAGTCAGAGGCCGGGAATCAGAGGCCTGGAATCAGATGCTGGGAATAAGAGGCCGGGAATCAGAGGCGGGGAAACAGAGGCGAGGAATCAGATATGGGGTATCAGAGGTGGCGAATCAAAGGCGGTGAATCAGAGATGGGGAATCAGAGGCGGGGAATCAGAGGCAGGGAATCAAACACGGGGAATCAGAGGCGGGGAATCAGAGCTGGGGAATCAGAGGCGGGGAATCAGAGTTGGGGAATCAGAGGCGGGGAATCAGAGCTGGGGAATCAGAGGTGGGAATCAGAGTCGGGGAATCAGAGGCAGGGAATCAGATGTGCGGAATCAGAGATGGGGAATCAGAGGTGGGGAATCAGAGGCGGGGAATCAGAGATGGGGAATCAGAGGCGGGGAATCAGAGGCAAGAAATCAGACACGGGGTTTCAGAGGCTGGGAATCAGACGGGTGAATCAAAGGCGGGGAATCAGAGCTGGGGAATCAGAGGCAGGGAATCAAACACGGAAAATCAGAGGCGGGGAATCAGAGCTGGGGAATCAGAGGCGGGGAATCAGAGGCGGGGAAACAGAGGCGAGGAATCAGATATGGGGTATCAGAGGTGGCGAATCAAAGGCGGTGAATCAGAGATGGGGAATCAGAGGCGGGGAATCAGAGGCAGGGAATCAAACACGGGGAATCAGAGGCGGGGAATCAGAGCTGGGGAATCAGAGGCGGGGAATCAGAGTTGGGGAATCAGAGGCGGGGAATCAGAGCTGGGGAATCAGAGGTGGGGATCAGAGTCGGGGAATAAGAGGCAGGGAATCAGATGTGCGGAATCAGAGATGGGGAATCAGAGGTGGGGAATCAGAGGCTGTGAATCAGAGATGGGGAATCAGAGGCGGGGAATCAGAGGCAAGAAATCAGACACGGGGTTTCAGAGGCTGGGAATCAGACGGGGGAATCAAAGGCGGGGAATCAGAGCTGGGGAATCAGAGGCAGGGAATCAGAGTTGGGGATTCAGAGGCGGGGAATCAGATATGGGGAATCAGAGGTGGGGAATCAGAGGTGGTGAATCAGAGATGGGGAATCACAGGCGGGGAATCAGAGGCAGGGAATAGAACGCGGGGAATCAGAGGCAGGGAATCAGAGTTGGGGCATCAGAGGTTGGGAATTAGATATGGGGAAACAGAGGCGGGGAATCAGAGGCGGGGAAACAGAGGCGGGAAATCAGATATGGGGAATCAGAGGTGGGGAATCAGAGGCAGGGAATCAGATGTGCGGAATCAGAGATGGGGAATCAGAGGCAGGGAATCAGAATCAGAAGCGGGGAATCAGAGGCCGGGAAACAGAGGCGGGGAATCAGATATGGGGAATCAGAGGTGGGGAATCAGAGGCAGGGAATTAGATTTGCGGAATCAGAGATGGGGAATCAGAAGCAGGGAATCAGAGGCCGGGAATCAGAGGCCGGGATCAGATGCCGGGAATAAGAGGCCGGGAATCAGAGGTGGGGAATCAGAGTCCGGGAATCAGAGGCGGGGAATGAGATATGGGGAATCAGAGGCGGGGAATCAGAGGCGGGGAAACAGAGGCGAGGAATCAGATATGGGGAATCAGAGGTGGCGAATCAAAGGCGATGAATCAGAGATGGGGAATCAGAGGTTGGGAATCAGAGGCAGGGAATCAGATGTGCGGAATCAGAGATGGGGAATCAGAGGCAGGGAATCAGAATCAGAAGCGGGGAATCAGAGGCCGGGAAACAGAGGCGGGGAATCATATATGGGGAATCAGAGGTGGGGAATCAGAGGCAGGGAATTAGATTTGCGGAATCAGAGATGGGGAATCAGAAGCAGGGAATCAGAGGCCGGGAATCAGAGGCCGGAATCAGATGCCGGGAATAAGAGGCCGGGAATCAGAGGTGGGGAATCAGAGTCCGGGAATCAGAGATGGGGATTCAGAGGCGGGGAATGAGATATGGGGAATCAGAGGCGGGGAATCAGAGGCGGGGAAACAGAGGCGGGGAATCAGATATGGGGAATCAGAGGTGGCGAATCAAAGGCGGTGAATCAGAGATGGGGAATCAGAGGCCGGGAATCAGAGGCAGGGAATCAAACACGGAAAATCAGAGGCGGGGAATCAGAGCTGGGGAATCAGAGGCGGGGAATCAGAGGCGGGGAAACAGAGGCGAGGAATCAGATATGGGGAATCAGAGGTGGGGAATCAGAGGCAGGTAATCAGATGTGCGGAATCAGAGATGGGGAATCAGAGGCAGGGAATCAGAATCAGGAGCGGGGAGTCAGAGGCCGGGAATCAGAGGCCTGGAATCAGATGCTGGGAATAAGAGGCCGGGAATCAGAGGTGGGGAATCAGAGTCTGGGAATCAGTGATGGGGATTCAGAGGCGGGGAATGAGATATGGAGAATCAGAGGCGGGGAATCAGAGGCGGGGAAACAGAGGCGGGGAATCAGAGCTGGGGAATCAGAGGCAGGGAATCAAAGGCGGTGAATCAGAGATGGGGAATCAGAGGCCGGGAATCAGAGGCAGGGAATCAAACACGGAAAATCAGAGGCGGGGAATCAGAGCTGGGGAATCAGAGGCGGGGAATCAGAGGCAGGGAATCAGAATCAGAAGCGGGGAATCAGAGGCAGGGAAACAGAGGTGGGGAATCAGATATGGGGAATCAGAGGTGGGGAATCAGAGGCAGCGAATTAGATTTGCGGAATCAGAGATGGGGAATCAGAAGCAGGGAATCAGAGGTCGGGAATCAGAGGCCGGAATCAGATGCCGGGAATAAGAGGCCGGGAATCAAAGGCGATGAATCAGAGATGGGGAATCAGAGGCGGGGAATCAGAGGCAGGGAATCAAACACGGGGAATCAGAGGCGGGGAATCAGAGCTGGGGAATCAGAGGTGGGGATCGGAGTCGGGGAATCAGAGGCAGGGAATCAGATGTGCGGAATCAGAGGTGGGGAATCAGAGGTTGGGAATCAGAGGCAGGGAATCAGAGGCTTGGAATCAGATGCAGGGAATCAGATGCGGGGAATCAGAGGCGGGGAATCAGAGCTGGGGAATCAGAGGTGGGGAATCAGAGTTGGGGAATCAGAGGCGGGGACTTAGATATTGGGAAACAGAGGCGGGGAATCAGAGGCGGGGAATCAGAGGCAGGGAATCAGATGTGCGGAATCAGAGATGGGGATTCAGAGGCAGGGAATCAGAATCAGAAGCAGGGAATCAGAGGCCGGGAATCAGAGGCCGGAATCAGATGCCGGGAATAAGAGGCCGGGAATCAGAGGTGGGGAATCAGAGTCCGGGAATCAGAGATGGGGATTCAGAGGCAGGGAATGAGATATGGGGAATCAGAAGCGGGGAATCAGAGGCGGGGAAACAGAGGCGGGGAATCAGATATGGGGAATCAGAGGTGGCGAATCAAAGGAGGTGAATCAGAGATGGGGAATCAAAGGCCGGGAATCAGAGGCAGGGAATCAAACACGGAAAATCAGAGGCGGGGAATCAGAGCTGGGGATTCAGAGGCGGGGAATCAGAGGCGGGGAAACAGAGGCGAGGAATCAGATATGGGGAATCAGAGGTGGCGAATCAAAGGTGGTGAATCAGAGATGGGGAATCAGAGGCGGGGAATCAGAGGCAGGGAATCAAACACGGGGAATCAGAGGCGGGGAATCAGAGCTGGGGAATCAGAGGCGGGGAATCAGAGTTGGGGAATCAGAGGCGGGGAATCAGAGCTGGGGAATCAGAGGTGGGGATCAGAGTCGGGGAATCAGAGGCAGGGAATCAGATGTGCGGAATCAGAGATTGGGAATCAGAGGTGGGGAATCAGAGGCTGTGAATCAGAGATGGGGAATCAGAGGCGGGGAATCAGAGGCAAGAAATCAGACACGGGGTTTCAGAGGCTGGGAATCAGACGGGGGAATCAAAGGCGGGGAATCAGAGCTGGGGAATCAGAGGCAGGGAATCAGAGTTGGGGATTCAGAGGCGGGGAATCAGATATGGGGAATCAGAGGCCGGGATCAGAGGCAGGGAATCAAACACGGAAAATCAGAGGCGGGGAATCAGAGCTGGGGAATCAGAGGCGGGGAATCAGAGGCGGGGAAACAGAGGCGAGGAATCAGATATGGGGAATCAGAGGTGGCGAATCAAAGGTGGTGAATCAGAGATGGGGAATCAGAGGCGGGGAATCAGAGGCAGGGAATCAAACACGGGGAATCAGAGGCGGGGAATCAGAGCTGGGGAATCAGATGCGGGGAATCAGAGGCGGGGAAACAGAGGCGAGGAATCAGATATGGGGAATCAGAGGTGGCGAATCAAAGGCGGTGAATCAGAGATGGGGAATCAGAGGCGGGGAATCAGAGGCAGGGAATCAAACACGGGGAATCAGAGGCGGGGAATCAGAGCTGGGGAATCAGAGGCGGGGAATCAGAGGCGGGGAAACAGAGGCGGGGAATCAGATATGGGGAATCAGAGGTGGCGAATCAAAGGCGGTGAATCAGAGATGGGGAATCAGAGGCCGGGAATCAGAGGCAGGGAATCAAACACGGAAAATCAGAGGCGGGGAATCAGAGCTGGGGAATCAGAGGCGGGGAATCAGAGGCGGGGAAACAGAGGCGAGGAATCAGATATGGGGAATCAGAGGTGGCGAATCAAAGGCGGTGAATCAGAGATGGGGAATCAGAGGCGGGGAATCAGAGGCAGGGAATCAAACACGGGGAATCAGAGGCGGGGAATCAGAGCTGGGTAATCAGAGGCGGGGAATCAGAGGCGGGGAAACAGAGGCGGGGAATCAGATATGGGGAATCAGAAGTGGCGAATCAAAGGCGGTGAATCAGAGATGGGGAATCAGAGGCCGGGAATCAGAGGCAGGGAATCAAACACGGAAAATCAGAGGCGGGGAATCAGAGCTGGGGAATCAGAGGTGGGGAATCAGAGGCGGGGAAACAGAGGCGAGGAATCAGATATGGGGAATCAGAGGTGGCGAATCAAAGGCGGTGAATCAGAGATGGGGAATCAGAGGCGGGGAATCAGATGCAGGGAATCAAACACGGGGAATCAGAGGCAGGGAATCAGAGCTGGGGAATCAGAGGCGGGGAATCAGAGTTGGGGAATCAGAGGCGGGGAATCAGAGCTGGGGAATCAGAGGTGGGCATCAGAGTCGGGGAATCAGAGGCAGGGAATCAGATGTGCGGAATCAGAGATGGGGAATCAGAGGTGGGGAATCAGAGGCTGTGAATCAGAGATGGGGAATCAGAGGCAGGGAATCAGAGGCAAGAAATCAGACACGGGGTTTCAGAGGCTGGGAAACAGAGGCGAGGAATCAGATATGGGGAATGAGAGGTGGCGAATCAAAGGCGATGAATCAGAAATGGGGAATCAGAGGTTGGGAATCAGAGGCAGGGAATCAGATGTGCGGAATCAGAGATGGGGAATCAGAGGCAAGGAATCAGAATCAGAAGCGGGGAATCAGAGGCTGGGAAACAGAGGCGGGGAATCAGATATGGGGAATCAGAGGTGGGGAATCAGAGGCAGGGAATTAGATTTGCGGAATCAGAGATGGGGAATCAGAAGCAGGGAATCAGAGGCCGGGAATCAGAGGCCGGAATCAGATGCCGGGAATAAGAGGCCGGGAATCAGAGGTGGGGAATCAGAGTCCGGGAATCAGAGATGGGGATTCAGAGGCGGGGAATGAGATATGGGGAATCAGAGGCGGGGAATCAGAGGCGGGGAAACAGAGGCGGGGAATCAGATATGGGGAATCAGAGGTGGCGAATCAAAGGCGGTGAATCAGAGATGGGGAATCAGAGGCCGGGAATCAGAGGCAGGGAAACAGAGGCGGGGAATCAGATATGGGGAATCAGAGGTGGCGAATCAAAGGCGGTGAATCAGAGCTGGGGAATCAGAGGCGGGGAATCAGAGGCGGGGAAACAGAGGCGAGGAATCAGATATGGGGAATCAGAGGTGGGGAATCAGAGGCAGGTAATCAGATGTGCGGAATCAGAGATGGGGAATCAGAGGCAGGGAATCAGAATCAGAAGCGGGGAGTCAGAGGCCGGGAATCAGAGGCCTGGAATCAGATGCTGGGAATAAGAGGCCGGGAATCAGAGGTGGGGAATCAGAGTCCGGGAATCAGTGATGGGGATTCAGAGGCGGGGAATGAGATATGGAGAATCAGAGGCGGGGAATCAGAGGCGGGGAAACAGAGGTGGGGAATCAGATATGGGGAATCAGAGGTGGCGAATCAAAGGCGGTGAATCAGAGATGGGGAATCAGAGGCGGGGAATCAGAGGCAGGGAATCAAACACGGGGAATCAGAGGCGTGGTATCAGAGCTGGGGAATCAGAGGCTGGGAATCAAAGTTGGGGAATCAGAGGCAGGGAATCAGATATGGGGAAACAGGGGTGGGGAATCAGAGGCGGGGAAACAGAGGCGGGGAATCAGATATGGGGAATCAGAGGCGGGGAATTAGAGTTGGGGAATCAGAGGCGGGAAATCAGAGGCCGGGAATCAGAGGCGGTGAATCAGAGGCGGGGAATCAGAGGCAGGGAATCGGATGTGCGGAATCAGAGATGGGGAATCAGAGGTGGGGAATCAGAGGCGGTGAATCAGACATGGGTAATCAGAGGCGGGGAATCAGAGGCAGGAAATCAGACACGGGGAATCAGAGGCGGGGAATCAGAGCTGGGAAATTAGAGGCAGGGAATCATAGTTGGGAATCAGAGGCGGGGAATCAGATATGGGGAAACAGAGGCGGGGAATCAGAGGAGGGCAAATAGAGGCGGGGAATCAGATATGGGGAAACAGAGGCGGGGAATCAGAGCTGGGGAATAAGAGGCGGGGAATCATAGTTGGGAATCAGAGGCGGGGAATCAGATATGGGGAAACAGAGGCGGGGAATCAGGGGCGGGGAAACAGAGGCGGGGAATCAGATATGGGGAATCGGATGTGGGGAATCAGAGGCGGGGAATCAGAGCTGTGGAATCAGAGGCGGGGAATCAGAGTTGGGGCATCAGAGGTGGGGAATTAGATATGGGGAAACAGAGGCGGGGAATCAGAGGCGTGGAAACAGAGGCGGGGAATCAGATATGGGGAATCAGAGGTGGGGAATCAGAGGCAGGTAATCAGATGTGCGGAATCAGAGATGGGGAATCAGAGGCAGGGAATCAGAATCAGAAGCGGGGAGTCAGAGGACGGGAATCAGAGGCCTGGAATCAGATGCTGGGAATAAGAGGCCGGGAATCAGAGGTGGGGAATCAGAGTCCGGGAATCAGAGATGGGGAGTCAGAGGCGGGGAATGAGATATGGAGAATCAGAGGCGGGGAATCAGATGCGGGGAAACAGAGGTGGGGAATCAGATATGGGGAATCAGAGGTGGCGAATCAAAGGCGGTGAATCAGAGATGGGGAATCAGAGGCGGGGAATCAGAGGCAGGGAATCAAACACGGGGAATCAGAGGCGGGGAATCAGAGCTGGGGAATCAGAGGCTGGGAATCAAAGTTGGGGAATCAGAGGCAGGGAATCAGATATGGGGAAACAGGGGCGGGGAATCAGAGGCGGGGAAACAGAGGCAGGGAGTCAGATATGGGGAATCAGAGGCGGGGAATTAGAGTTGGGGAATCAGAGGCGGGGAATCAGAGGCGGGGAAACAGAGGCGGGGAATCAAACACGGGGAATCAGAGGTGGGGAATCAGAGGTTGGGAATCAGATGCAGCGAATCAGAGGTGGGGAATCAGAGGCGGGGAATCAGAGGCAGGGAATCAGATGTGCGGAATCGGAGATGGGGAATCAGAGTCAGGGAATCAGAGGCGGGGAATCAGAGGCGGGGAATCAGAGGCCGGGAATCAGATATGGGGAAACAGAGGCAGGGAAACAGAGGTTGGGGATCAGATATGGGGAATCAGAGGTGGGGAATCAGAGGTTGGGAATCAGAGGCAGGGAATCAGAGGCTTGGAATCAGATGCAGGGAATCAGATGCGGGGAATCAGAGGCGGGGAATCAGAGCTGGGGAATCAGATGCTGGGAATCAAAGTTGGGGAATCAGAGGCAGGGAATCAGATATGGGGAAACAGGGGTGGGGAATCAGAGGCGGGGAATCAGATATGGGGAATCAGAGGCGGGGAATTAGAGTTGGGGAATCAGAGGCGGGGAATCAGAGGCGGGGAAACAGAGGCGGGGAATCAAACACGGGGAATCAGAGGTGGGGAATCAGAGTTTGGGAATCAGAGGCAGGGAATCAGAGGCGGGGAATCAGAGGCGGGGAATCAGAGGCAGGGAATCAGATGTGCGGAATCGGAGATGGGGAATCAGAGGCAGGGAATCAGAGGCGGGGAATCAGAGGCGGGGAACCAGAGGCCGGGAATCAGATATGGGGAAACAGAGGCGGGGAATCAGAGGCGGGGAAACAGAGGCTGGGAATCAGATATGGGGAATCAGAGGTGGGGAATCAGAGGTAGGGAATCAGAGGCAGGGAATAAGAGGCTTGGAATCAGATGCAGGGAATCAGATGCGGGGAATCAGAGGCGGGGAATCAGAGCAGGGGAATCAGAGGTGGGGAATTAGAGTTGGGGAACCAAAGGCAGGGAATCAGAATCAGAAGCAGGGAATCAGAGGTGGGGAATCAGAGTCCAGGAATCAGAGATGGGGATTCAGAGGCGGGGAATGAGATATGGGGAATCAGAGGCGGGGAATCAGAGGCGGGGAAACAGAGGCGGGGAATCAGATATGGGGAATCAGAGGTGGCGAATCAAAGGCGGTGAATCAGAGATGGGGAATCAGAGGCCGGGAATCAGAGGCAGGGAATCAAACACGGGGAATCAGAGGCGGGGAATCATAGCTGGCGAATCAGAGGCGGGGAATCAGAGGTGGGGAATCAGAGGCGGGGAATCAGATATTGGGAATCAGAGGTGGGGAATCAGAGGCGGGGAAACAGAGGCGGGGAATCAGATATGGGGTATCAGAGGTGGGGAATCAGAGGTTGTGAATCAGAGATGGGGAATCAGAGGCGGGGAATCAGAGGCCGGTAATCAGACGCGGGGAATCAGAGGCGGGGAATCAGAGCTGGGAAATTAGAGGCAGGGAATCAGAGTTGGGGATTCAGAGGCGGGGAATCAGATATGGGGAAACAGAGGCGGGGAATCAGATGCGGGCAAATAGAGGCGGGGATCAGATATGGGGAAACAGAGGCGGGGAATCAGAGGCGGGGAAACAGAGGCGGGGAATCAGATATGGGGAATCAGAGGTGGGGAATCAGAGGTTGGGAATCAGAGGCTGGGAATCAGAGGCGGGGAATCAGAGCTGGGGAATCAGAGGTGGGGAATCAAAGTTGGGGAATCAGAGGCGGGGACTTAGATATGGGGAAACAGAGGCGGGGAATCAGAGGCGGGGAAACAGAGGCGGGGAATCAGATATGGGGAATCAGAGGTGGGGAATCAGAGGCAGGGAATTAGATTTGCGGAATCAGAGATGGGGAATCAGAAGCAGGGAATCAGAGGCCGGGAATCAGAGGCCGGAATCAGATGACGGGAATAAGAGGCCGGGAATCAGAGGTGGGGAATCAGAGTCCGGGAATCAGAGATGGGGAATCAGAGGCGGGGAATGAGATATAGGGAATCAGAGGCGGGGAATCAGAGGCGGGGAAACAGAGGCGAGGAATCAGATATGGGGAATCAGAGGTGGCGAATCAAAGGCGGTGAATCAGAGATGGGGAATCAGAGGCGGGGAATCAGAGGCAGGGAATCAAACACGGGGAATCAGAGGCGGGGAATCAGAGCTGGGGAATCAGAGGCGGGGAATCAGAGTTGGGGAATCAGAGGCGGGGAATCAGAGCTGGGGAATCAGAGGTGGGGATCAGAGTCGGGGAATCAGAGGCAGGGAATCAGATGTGCGGAATCAGAGATGGGGAATCAGAGGTGGGGAATCAGAGGCTGTGAATCAGAGATGGGGAATCAGAGGCGGGGAATCAGAGGCAAGAAATCAGACACGGGGTTTCAGAGGCTGGGAATCAGACGGGGGAATCAAAGGCGGGGAATCAGAGCTGGGGAATCAGAGGCAGGGAATCAGAGTTGGGGATTCAGAGGCGGGGAATCAGATATGGGGAAACAGAGGCGGGGAATCAGAGTCGGGCAAACAGAGGTGGGGAATTAGATATGGGGAATCAGAGGTGGGGAATCAGAGGTGATGAATCAGAGATGGGGAATCACAGGCGGGGAATCAGAGGCAGGGAATAGAACGCGGGGAATCAGAGGCAGGGAATCAGAGTTGGGGCATCAGAGGTTGGGAATTAGATATGGGGAAACAGAGGCGGGGAATCAGAGGCGGGGAAACAGAGGCGGGAAATCAGATATGGGGAATCAGAGGTGGGGAATCAGAGGCAGGGAATCAGATGTGCGGAATCAGAGATGGGGAATCAGAGGCAGGGAATCAGAATCAGAAGCGGGGAATCAGAGGCCGGGAAACAGAGGTGGGGAATCAGACATGGGGAATCAGAGGTGGGGAATCAGAGGCAGGGAATTAGATTTGCGGAATCAGAGATGGGGAATCAGAAGCAGGGAATCAGAGGTCGGGAATCAGAGGCCGGAATCAGATGCCGGGAATAAGAGGCCGGGAATCAAAGGCGATGAATCAGAGATGGGGAATCAGAGGCGGGGAATCAGAGGCAGGGAATCAAACACGGGGAATCAGAGGCGGGGAATCAGCGCTGGGGATTCAGAGGTGGGGATCAGAGTCGGGGAATCAGAGGCAGGGAATCAGATGTGCGGAATCAGAGGTGGGGAATCAGAGGTTGGGAATCAGAGGCAGGGAATCAGAGGCTTGGAATCAGATGCAGGGAATCAGATGCGGGGAATCAGAGGCGGAGAATCAGAGCTGGGGAATCAGAGGTGGGGAATCAGAGTTGGGGAATCAGAGGCGGGGACTTAGATATTGGGAAACAGAGGCGGGGAATCAGAGGCGGGGAATCAGAGGCAGGGAATCAGATGTGCGGAATCAGAGATGGGGAATCAGAGGCAGGGAATCAGAATCAGAAGCAGGCAATCAGAGGCCGGGAATCAGAGGCCGGAATCAGATGCCGGGAATAAGAGGCCGGGAATCAGAGGTGGGGAATCAGAGTCCGGGAATCAGAGATGGGGATTCAGAGGCGGGGAATGAGATATGGGGAATCAGAGGCGGGGAATCAGAGGCGGGGAAACAGAGGCGGGGAATCAGATATGGGGAATCAGAGGTGGCGAATCAAAGGCGGTGAATCAGAGATGGGGAATCAGAGGCAGGGAATCAAACACGGAAAATCAGAGGCGGGGAATCAGAGCTGGGGAATCAGAGGCGGGGAATCAGAGGCGGGGAAACAGAGGCGAGGAATCAGATATGGGGAATCAGAGGTGGCGAATCAAAGGTGGTGAATCAGATATGGGGAATCAGAGGCAGGGAATCAAACACGGGGAATCAGAGGCGGGGAATCAGAGCTGGGGAATAAGAGGCGGGGAATCAGAGTTGGGGAATCAGAGGCGGGGAATCAGAGCTGGGGAATCAGAGGTGGGGATCAGAGTCGGGCAATCAGAGGCAGGGAATCAGATGTGCGGAATCAGAGATGGGGAATCAGAGGTGGGGAATCAGAGGCTGTGATTCAGAGATGGGGAATCAGAGGCGGGGAATCAGAGGCAAGAAATCAGACACGGGGTTTCAGAGGCTGGGAATCAGACGGGGGAATCAAAGGCGGGGAATCAGAGCTGGGGAATCAGAGGCAGGGAATCAAACACGAAAATCAGAGGCGGGGAATCAGAGCTGGGGAATCAGAGGCGGGGAATCAGAGGCGGGGAAACAGAGGCGAGGAATCAGATATGGGGAATCAGAGGTGGCGAATCAAAGGCGGTGAATCAGAGATGGGGAATCAGAGGCGGGGAATCAGAGGCAGGGAATCAAACACGGGGAATCAGAGGCGGGGAATCAGAGCTGGGGAATCAGAGGCGGGGAATCAGAGTTGGGGAATCAGAGGCGGGGAATCAGAGCTGGGGAATCAGAGGTGGGGATCAGAGTCGGGGAATCAGAGGCAGGGAATCAGATGTGCGGAATCAGAGATGGGGAATCAGAGGTGGGGAATCAGAGGCTGTGAATCAGAGATGGGGAATCAGAGGCGGGGAATCAGAGGCAAGAAATCAGACACGGGGTTTCAGAGGCTGGGAATCAGACGGGGGAATCAAAGGCGGGGAATCAGCGCTGGGGAATCAGAGGCAGAGAATCAGAGTTGGGGATTCAGAGGCGGCGAATCAGATATGGGGAATCAGAGGCCGGGAATCAGAGGCAGGGAATCAAACACGGAAAATCAGAGGCGGGGAATCAGAGCTGGGGAATCAGAGGCGGGGAATCAGAGGCGGGGAAACAGAGGCGAGGAATCAGATATGGGGAATCAGAGGTGGCGAATCAAAGGCGGTGAATCAGAGATGGGGAATCAGAGGCCGGGAATCAGAGGCAGGGAATCAAACACGGAAAATCAGAGGCGGGGAATCAGAGCTGGGGAATCAGAGGCGGGGAATCAGAGGCGGGGAAACAGAGGCGAGGAATCAGATATGGGGAATCAGAGGTGGCGAATCAAAGGCGGTGAATCAGAGATGGGGAATCAGAGGCGGGGAATCAGAGGCAGGGAATCAAACACGGGGAATCAGAGGCGGGGAATCAGAGCTGGGGAATCAGAGGCGGGGAATCAGAGGCGGGGAAACAGAGGCGGGGAATCAGATATGGGGAATCAGAGGTGGTGAATCAAAGGCGGTGAATCAGAGATGGAGAATCAGAGGCCGGGAATCAGAGGAAGGGAATCAAACACGGAAAATCAGAGGCGGGGAATCAGAGCTGGGGAATCAGAGGCGGGGAATCAGAGGTGGGGAAACAGAGGCGAGGAATCAGATATGGGGAATCAGAGGTGGCGAATCAAAGGCGGTGAATCAGAGATGGGGAATCAGAGGCGGGGAATCAGAGGCAGGGAATCAAACACGGGGAATCAGAGGCGGGGAATCAGAGCTGGGGAATCAGAGGCGGGGAATCAGAGCTGGTGAAACAGAGGCGGGGAATCAGAGGCGGGGAAACAGAGGCGGGGAATCAGATATGGGGAATCAGAGGTGGCGAATCAAAGGCGGTGAATCAGAGATGGGGAATCAGAGGCCGGGTATCAGAGGCAGGGAATCAAACACGGAAAATCAGAGGCGGGGAATCAGAGCTGGGGAATCAGAGGCGGGGAATCAGAGGCGGGGAAACAGAGGCGAGGAATCAGATATGGGGAATCAGAGGTGGCGAATCAAAGGCGGTGAATCAGAGATGGGGAATCAGAGGCGGGGAATCAGAGGCAGGGAATCAAACACGGGGAATCAGAGGCGGGGAATCAGAGCTGGGGAATCAGAGGCGGGGAATCAGAGTTGGGGAATCAGAGGCGGGGAATCAGAGCTGGGGAATCAGAGGTGGGAATCAGAGTCGGGGAATCAGAGGCAGGGAATCAGATGTGCGGAATCAGAGATGGGGAATCAGAGGTGGGGAATCAGAGGCGGGGAATCAGAGATGGGGAATCAGAGGCGGGGAATCAGAGGCAAGAAATCAGACACGGGGTTTCAGAGGCTGGGAATCAGACGGGTGAATCAAAGGCGGGGAATCAGAGCTGGGGAATCAGAGGCAGGGAATCAAACACGGAAAATCAGAGGCGGGGAATCAGAGCTGGGGAATCAGAGGCGGGGAATCAGAGGCGGGGAAACAGAGGCGAGGAATCAGATATGGGGTATCAGAGGTGGCGAATCAAAGGCGGTGAATCAGAGATGGGGAATCAGAGGCGGGGAATCAGAGGCAGGGAATCAAACACGGGGAATCAGAGGCGGGGAATCAGAGCTGGGGAATCAGAGGCGGGGAATCAGAGTTGGGGAATCAGAGGCGGGGAATCAGAGCTGGGGAATCAGAGGTGGGGATCAGAGTCGGGGAATAAGAGGCAGGGAATCAGATGTGCGGAATCAGAGATGGGGAATCAGAGGTGGGGAATCAGAGGCTGTGAATCAGAGATGGGGAATCAGAGGCGGGGAATCAGAGGCAAGAAATCAGACACGGGGTTTCAGAGGCTGGGAATCAGACGGGGGAATCAAAGGCGGGGAATCAGAGCTGGGGAATCAGAGGCAGGGAATCAGAGTTGGGGATTCAGAGGCGGGGAATCAGATATGGGGAATCAGAGGTGGGGAATCAGAGGTGGTGAATCAGAGATGGGGAATCACAGGCGGGGAATCAGAGGCAGGGAATAGAACGCGGGGAATCAGAGGCAGGGAATCAGAGTTGGGGCATCAGAGGTTGGGAATTAGATATGGGGAAACAGAGGCGGGGAATCAGAGGCGGGGAAACAGAGGCGGGAAATCAGATATGGGGAATCAGAGGTGGGGAATCAGAGGCAGGGAATCAGATGTGCGGAATCAGAGATGGGGAATCAGAGGCAGGGAATCAGAATCAGAAGCGGGGAATCAGAGGCCGGGAAACAGAGGCGGGGAATCAGATATGGGGAATCAGAGGTGGGGAATCAGAGGCAGGGAATTAGATTTGCGGAATCAGAGATGGGGAATCAGAAGCAGGGAATCAGAGGCCGGGAATCAGAGGCCGGGATCAGATGCCGGGAATAAGAGGCCGGGAATCAGAGGTGGGGAATCAGAGTCCGGGAATCAGAGGCGGGGAATGAGATATGGGGAATCAGAGGCGGGGAATCAGAGGCGGGGAAACAGAGGCGAGGAATCAGATATGGGGAATCAGAGGTGGCGAATCAAAGGCGATGAATCAGAGATGGGGAATCAGAGGTTGGGAATCAGAGGCAGGGAATCAGATGTGCGGAATCAGAGATGGGGAATCAGAGGCAGGGAATCAGAATCAGAAGCGGGGAATCAGAGGCCGGGAAACAGAGGCGGGGAATCATATATGGGGAATCAGAGGTGGGGAATCAGAGGCAGGGAATTAGATTTGCGGAATCAGAGATGGGGAATCAGAAGCAGGGAATCAGAGGCCGGGAATCAGAGGCCGGAATCAGATGCCGGGAATAAGAGGCCGGGAATCAGAGGTGGGGAATCAGAGTCCGGGAATCAGAGATGGGGATTCAGAGGCGGGGAATGAGATATGGGGAATCAGAGGCGGGGAATCAGAGGCGGGGAAACAGAGGCGGGGAATCAGATATGGGGAATCAGAGGTGGCGAATCAAAGGCGGTGAATCAGAGATGGGGAATCAGAGGCCGGGAATCAGAGGCAGGGAATCAAACACGGAAAATCAGAGGCGGGGAATCAGAGCTGGGGAATCAGAGGCGGGGAATCAGAGGCGGGGAAACAGAGGCGAGGAATCAGATATGGGGAATCAGAGGTGGGGAATCAGAGGCAGGTAATCAGATGTGCGGAATCAGAGATGGGGAATCAGAGGCAGGGAATCAGAATCAGGAGCGGGGAGTCAGAGGCCGGGAATCAGAGGCCTGGAATCAGATGCTGGGAATAAGAGGCCGGGAATCAGAGGTGGGGAATCAGAGTCTGGGAATCAGTGATGGGGATTCAGAGGCGGGGAATGAGATATGGAGAATCAGAGGCGGGGAATCAGAGGCGGGGAAACAGAGGTGGGGAATCAGATATGGGGAATCAGAGGTGGCGAATCAAAGGCGGTGAATCAGAGATGGGGAATCAGAGGCGGGGAATCAGAGGCAGGGAATCAAACACGGGGAATCAGAGGCGTGGTATCAGAGCTGGGGAATCAGAGGCTGGGAATCAAAGTTGGGGAATCAGAGGCAGGGAATCAGATATGGGGAAACAGGGGCGGGGAATCAGAGGCGGGGAAACAGAGGCGGGGAATCAGATATGGGGAATCAGAGGCGGGGAATTAGAGTTGGGGAATCAGAGGCGGGGAATCAGAGGCGGGGAAACAGAGGCGGGGAATCAAACACGGGGAATCAGAGGTGGGGAATCAGAGGCAGGGAATCAGATGTGCGGAATCAGAGATGGGGAATCAGAGGCAGGGAATCAGAATCAGAAGCGGGGAATCAGAGGCCGGGAAACAGAGGCGGGGAATCAGATATGGGGAATCAGAGGTGGGGAATCAGAGGCAGGGAATTAGATTTGCGGAATCAGAGATGGGGAATCAGAAGCAGGGAATCAGAGGCCGGGAATCAGAGGCCGGAATCAGATGCCGGGAATAAGAGGCCGGGAATCAGAGGTGGGGAATCAGAGTCCGGGAATCAGAGATGGGGAATCAGAGGCGGGGAATGAGATATGGGGAATCAGAGGTGGGGAATCAGAGGCGGGGAAACAGAGGCGAGGAATCAGATATGGGGAATCAGAGGTGGCGAATCAAAGGCGATGAATCAGAGATGGGGAATCAGAGGTTGGGAATCAGAGGCAGGGAATCAGATGTGCGGAATCAGAGATGGGGAATCAGAGGCAGGGAATCAGAATCAGAAGCGGGGAATCAGAGGCCGGGAAACAGAGGCGGGGAATCATATATGGGGAATCAGAGGTGGGGAATCAGAGGCA
Organism: Narcine bancroftii; assembly: GCF_036971445.1. NCBI lineage: Eukaryota > Metazoa > Chordata > Chondrichthyes > Torpediniformes > Narcinidae > Narcine > Narcine bancroftii. The sequence goes on from NC_091475.1 coordinate 109,177,888, forward strand.
GGGAATTAGATTTGCGGAATCAGAGATGGGGAATCAGAAGCAGGGAATCAGAGGCCGGGAATCAGAGGCCGGAATCAGATGCCGGGAATAAGAGGCCGGGAATCAGAGGTGGGGAATCAGAGTCCGGGAATCAGAGATGGGGATTCAGAGGCGGGGAATGAGATATGGGGAATCAGAGGCGGGGAATCAGAGGCGGGGAAACAGAGGCGGGGAATCAGATATGGGGAATCAGAGGTGGCGAATCAAAGGCGGTGAATCAGAGATGGGGAATCAGAGGCCGGGAATCAGAGGCAGGGAATCAAACACGGAAAATCAGAGGCGGGGAATCAGAGCTGGGGAATCAGAGGCGGGGAATCAGAGGCGGGGAAACAGAGGCGAGGAATCAGATATGGGGAATCAGAGGTGGGGAATCAGAGGCAGGTAATCAGATGTGCGGAATCAGAGATGGGGAATCAGAGGCAGGGAATCAGAATCAGGAGCGGGGAGTCAGAGGCCGGGAATCAGAGGCCTGGAATCAGATGCTGGGAATAAGAGGCCGGGAATCAGAGGTGGGGAATCAGAGTCTGGGAATCAGTGATGGGGATTCAGAGGCGGGGAATGAGATATGGAGAATCAGAGGCGGGGAATCAGAGGCGGGGAATCAGAGGCGGGGAAACAGAGGCGGGGAATCAAACACGGGGAATCAGAGGTGGGGAATCAGAGTTTGGGAATCAGAGGCAGGGAATCAGAGGCGGGGAATCAGAGGCGGGGAATCAGAGGCAGGGAATCAGATGTGCGGAATCGGAGATGGGGAATCAGAGGCAGGGAATCAGAGGCGGGGAATCAGAGGCGGGGAACCAGAGGCCGGGAAACAGAGGCGGGGAATCAGAGGCGGGGAAACAGAGGCGGGGAAACAGAGGCTGGGAATCAGATATGGGGAATCAGAGGTGGGGAATCAGAGTTTGGGAATCAGAGGCAGGGAATAAGAGGCTTGGAATCAGATGCAGGGAATCAGATGCGGGGAATCAGAGGCGGGGAATCAGAGCAGGGGAATCAGAGGTGGGGAATTAGAGTTGGGGAATCAGAGGCGGGGACTTAGATATTGGGAAACAGAGGCGGGGAATCAGAGGCGGGGAAACAGAGGCGGGGAATCAGATATGGGGAATCAGAGATGGGGAATCAGAGGCAGGGAATCAGATGTGCGGAATCAGAGATGGGGAACCAAAGGCAGGGAATCAGAATCAGAAGCAGGGAATCAGAGGTGGGGAATCAGAGTCCAGGAATCAGAGATGGGGATTCAGAGGCGGGGAATGAGATATGGGGAATCAGAGGCGGGGAATCAGAGGCGGGGAAACAGAGGCGGGGAATCACATATGGGGAATCAGAGGTGGCGAATCAAAGGCGGTGAATCAGAGATGGGGAATCAGAGGCCGGGAATCAGAGGCAGGGAATCAAACACGGGGAATCAGAGGCGGGGAATCATAGCTGGCGAATCAGAGGCGGGGAATCAGAGGTGGGGAATCAGAGGCGGGGAATCAGATATTGGGAATCAGAGGTGGGGAATCAGAGGCGGGGAAACAGAGGCGGGGAATCAGATATGGGGTATCAGAGGTGGGTAATCAGAGGTTGTGAATCAGAGATGGGGAATCAGAGGCGGGGAATCAGAGGCCGGTAATCAGACGCGGGGAATCAGAGGCGGGGAATCAGAGCTGGGAAATTAGAGGCAGGGAATCAGAGTTGGGGATTCAGAGGCGGGGAATCAGATATGGGGAAACAGAGGCGGGGAATCAGATGCGGGCAAATAGAGGCGGGGATCAGATATGGGGAAACAGAGGCGGGGAATCAGAGGCGGGGAAACAGAGGCGGGGAATCAGATATGGGGAATCAGAGGTGGGGAATCAGAGGTTGGGAATCAGAGGCTGGGAATCAGAGGCGGGGAATCAGAGCTGGGGAATCAGAGGTGGGGAATCAAAGTTGGGGAATCAGAGGCGGGGACTTAGATATGGGGAAACAGAGGCGGGGAATCAGAGGCGGGGAAACAGAGGCGGGGAATCAGATATGGGGAATCAGAGGTGGGGAATCAGAGGCAGGGAATTAGATTTGCGGAATCAGAGATGGGGAATCAGAAGCAGGAAATCAGAGGCCGGGAATCAGAGGCCGGAATCAGATGCCGGGAAAAAGAGGCCGGGAATCAGAGGTGGGGAATCAGAGTCCGGGAATCAGAGATGGGGAATCAGAGGCGGGGAATGAGATATGGGGAATCAGAGGCGGGGAATCAGAGGCGGGGAAACAGAGGCGAGGAATCAGATATGGGGAATCAGAGGTGGCGAATCAAAGGCGGTGAATCAGAGATGGGGAATCAGAGGCGGGGAATCAGAGGCAGGGAATCAAACACGGGGAATCAGAGGCGGGGAATCAGAGCTGGGGAATCAGAGGCGGGGAATCAGAGTTGGGGAATCAGAGGCGGGGAATCAGAGCTGGGGAATCAGAGGTGGGGATCAGAGTCGGGGAATCAGAGGCAGGGAATCAGATGTGCGGAATCAGAGATGGGGAATCAGAGGGGGGGAATCAGAGGCTGTGAATCAGAGATGGGGAATCAGAGGCGGGGAATCAGAGGCAAGAAATCAGACACGGGGTTTCAGAGGCTGGGAATCAGACGGGGGATTCAAAGGCGGGGAATCAGAGCTGGGGAATCAGAGGCAGGGAATCAGAGTTGGGGATTCAGAGGCGGGGAATCAGATATGGGGAAACAGAGGCGGGGAATCAGAGTCGGGCAAACAGAGGCGGGGAATTAGATATGGGGAATCAGAGGTGGGGAATCAGAGGTGGTGAATCAGAGATGGGGAATCACAGGCGGGGAATCAGAGGCAGGGAATAGAACGCGGGGAATCAGAGGCAGGGAATCAGAGTTGGGGCATCAGAGGTTGGGAATTAGATATGGGGAAACAGAGGCGGGGAATCAGAGGCGGGGAAACAGAGGCGGGAAATCAGATATGGGGAATCAGAGGTGGGGAATCAGAGGCAGGGAATCAGATGTGCGGAATCAGAGATGGGGAATCAGAGGCAGGGAATCAGAATCAGAAGCGGGGAATCAGAGGCCGGGAAACAGAGGTGGGGAATCAGATATGGGGAATCAGAGGTGGGGAATCAGAGGCAGGGAATTAGATTTGCGGAATCAGAGATGGGGAATCAGAAGCAGGGAATCAGAGGTCGGGAATCAGAGGCCGGAATCAGATGCCGGGAATAAGAGGCCGGGAATCAAAGGCGATGAATCAGAGATGGGGAATCAGAGGCGGGGAATCAGAGGCAGGGAATCAAACACGGGGAATCAGAGGCGGGGAATCAGCGCTGGGGATTCAGAGGTGGGGATCAGAGTCGGGGAATCAGAGGCAGGGAATCAGATGTGCGGAATCAGAGGTGGGGAATCAGAGGTTGGGAATCAGAGGCAGGGAATCAGAGGCTTGGAATCAGATGCAGGGAATCAGATGCGGGGAATCAGAGGCGGAGAATCAGAGCTGGGGAATCAGAGGTGGGGAATCAGAGTTGGGGAATCAGAGGCGGGGACTTAGATATTGGGAAACAGAGGCGGGGAATCAGAGGCGGGGAATCAGAGGCAGGGAATCAGATGTGCGGAATCAGAGATGGGGAATCAGAGGCAGGGAATCAGAATCAGAAGCAGGGAATCAGAGGCCGGGAATCAGAGGCCGGAATCAGATGCCGGGAATAAGAGGCCGGGAATCAGAGGTGGGGAATCAGAGTCCGGGAATCAGAGATGGGGATTCAGAGGCGGGGAATGAGATATGGGGAATCAGAGGCGGGGAATCAGAGGCGGGGAAACAGAGGCGGGGAATCAGATATGGGGAATCAGAGGTGGCGAATCAAAGGCGGTGAATCAGAGATGGGGAATCAGAGGCAGGGAATCAAACACGGAAAATCAGAGGCGGGGAATCAGAGCTGGGGAATCAGAGGCGGGGAATCAGAGGCGGGGAAACAGAGGCGAGGAATCAGATATGGGGAATCAGTGGTGGCGAATCAAAGGTGGTGAATCAGATATGGGGAATCAGAGGCAGGGAATCAAACACGGGGAATCAGAGGCGGGGAATCAGAGCTGGGGAATAAGAGGCGGGGAATCAGAGTTGGGGAATCAGAGGCGGGGAATCAGAGCTGGGGAATCAGAGGTGGGGATCAGAGTCGGGGAATCAGAGGCAGGGAATCAGATGTGCGGAATCAGAGATGGGGAATCAGAGGTGGGGAATCAGAGGCTGTGATTCAGAGATGGGGAATCAGAGGCGGGGAATCAGAGGCAAGAAATCAGACACGGGGTTTCAGAGGCTGGGAATCAGACGGGGGAATCAAAGGCGGGGAATCAGAGCTGGGGAATCAGAGGCAGGGAATCAAACACGGAAAATCAGAGGCGGGGAATCAGAGCTGGGGAATCAGAGGCGGGGAATCAGAGGCGGGGAAACAGAGGCGAGGAATCAGATATGGGGAATCAGAGGTGGCCAATCAAAGGCGGTGAATCAGAGATGGGGAATCAGAGGCGGGGAATCAGAGGCAGGGAATCAAACACGGGGAATCAGAGGCGGGGAATCAGAGCTGGGATATCAGAGGCGGGGAATCAGAGTTGGGGAATCAGAGGCGGGGAATCAGAGCTGGGGAATCAGAGGTGGGGATCAGAGTCGGGGAATCAGAGACAGGGAATCAGATGTGCGGAATCAGAGATTGGGAATCAGAGGTGGGGAATCAGAGGCTGTGAATCAGAGATGGGGAATCAGAGGCGGGGAATCAGAGGCAAGAAATCAGACACGGGGTTTCAGAGGCTGGGAATCAGACGGGGGAATCAAAGGCGGGGAATCAGCGCTGGGGAATCAGAGGCAGAGAATCAGAGTTGGGGATTCAGAGGCGGCGAATCAGATATGGGGAATCAGAGGCCGGGAATCAGAGGCAGGGAATCAAACACGGAAAATCAGAGGCGGGGAATCAGAGCTGGGGAATCAGAGGCGGGGAATCAGAGGCGGGGAAACAGAGGCGAGGAATCAGATATGGGGAATCAGAGGTGGCGAATCAAAGGCGGTGAATCAGAGATGGGGAATCAGAGGCCGGGAATCAGAGGCAGGGAATCAAACACGGAAAATCAGAGGCGGGGAATCAGAGCTGGGGAATCAGATGTGCGGAATCAGAGATGGGGAATCAGAGGTGGGGAATCAGAGGCTGTGAATCAGAGATGGGGAATCAGAGGCGGGGAATCAGAGGCAAGAAATCAGACACGGGGTTTCAGAGGCTGGGAATCAGACGGGGGAATCAAAGGCGGGGAATCAGAGCTGGGGAATCAGAGGCAGGGAATCAGAGTTGGGGATTCAGAGGCGGGGAATCAGATATGGGGAAACAGAGGCGGGGAATCAGAGTCGGGCAAACAGAGGCGGGGAATTAGATATGGGGAATCAGAGGTGGGGAATCAGAGGTGATGAATCAGAGATGGGGAATCACAGGCGGGGAATCAGAGGCAGGGAATAGAACGCGGGGAATCAGAGGCAGGGAATCAGAGTTGGGGCATCAGAGGTTGGGAATTAGATATGGGGAAACAGAGGCGGGGAATCAGAGGCGGGGAAACAGAGGCGGGAAATCAGATATGGGGAATCAGAGGTGGGGAATCAGAGGCAGGGAATCAGATGTGCGGAATCAGAGATGGGGAATCAGAGGCAGGGAATCAGAATCAGAAGCGGGGAATCAGAGGCCGGGAAACAGAGGTGGGGAATCAGACATGGGGAATCAGAGGTGGGGAATCAGAGGCAGGGAATTAGATTTGCGGAATCAGAGATGGGGAATCAGAAGCAGGGAATCAGAGGTCGGGAATCAGAGGCCGGAATCAGATGCCGGGAATAAGAGGCCGGGAATCAAAGGCGATGAATCAGAGATGGGGAATCAGAGGCGGGGAATCAGAGGCAGGGAATCAAACACGGGGAATCAGAGGCGGGGAATCAGCGCTGGGGATTCAGAGGTGGGGATCAGAGTCGGGGAATCAGAGGCAGGGAATCAGATGTGCGGAATCAGAGGTGGGGAATCAGAGGTTGGGAATCAGAGGCAGGGAATCAGAGGCTTGGAATCAGATGCAGGGAATCAGATGCGGGGAATCAGAGGCGGAGAATCAGAGCTGGGGAATCAGAGGTGGGGAATCAGAGTTGGGGAATCAGAGGCGGGGACTTAGATATTGGGAAACAGAGGCGGGGAATCAGAGGCGGGGAATCAGAGGCAGGGAATCAGATGTGCGGAATCAGAGATGGGGAATCAGAGGCAGGGAATCAGAATCAGAAGCAGGCAATCAGAGGCCGGGAATCAGAGGCCGGAATCAGATGCCGGGAATAAGAGGCCGGGAATCAGAGGTGGGGAATCAGAGTCCGGGAATCAGAGATGGGGATTCAGAGGCGGGGAATGAGATATGGGGAATCAGAGGCGGGGAATCAGAGGCGGGGAAACAGAGGCGGGGAATCAGATATGGGGAATCAGAGGTGGCGAATCAAAGGCGGTGAATCAGAGATGGGGAATCAGAGGCAGGGAATCAAACACGGAAAATCAGAGGCGGGGAATCAGAGCTGGGGAATCAGAGGCGGGGAATCAGAGGCGGGGAAACAGAGGCGAGGAATCAGATATGGGGAATCAGAGGTGGCGAATCAAAGGTGGTGAATCAGATATGGGGAATCAGAGGCAGGGAATCAAACACGGGGAATCAGAGGCGGGGAATCAGAGCTGGGGAATAAGAGGCGGGGAATCAGAGTTGGGGAATCAGAGGCGGGGAATCAGAGCTGGGGAATCAGAGGTGGGGATCAGAGTCGGGCAATCAGAGGCAGGGAATCAGATGTGCGGAATCAGAGATGGGGAATCAGAGGTGGGGAATCAGAGGCTGTGATTCAGAGATGGGGAATCAGAGGCGGGGAATCAGAGGCAAGAAATCAGACACGGGGTTTCAGAGGCTGGGAATCAGATGGGGGAATCAAAGGCGGGGAATCAGAGCTGGGGAATCAGAGGCAGGGAATCAAACACGAAAATCAGAGGCGGGGAATCAGAGCTGGGGAATCAGAGGCGGGGAATCAGAGGCGGGGAAACAGAGGCGAGGAATCAGATATGGGGAATCAGAGGTGGCGAATCAAAGGCGGTGAATCAGAGATGGGGAATCAGAGGCGGGGAATCAGAGGCAGGGAATCAAACACGGGGAATCAGAGGCGGGGAATCAGAGCTGGGGAATCAGAGGCGGGGAATCAGAGTTGGGGAATCAGAGGCGGGGAATCAGAGCTGGGGAATCAGAGGTGGGGATCAGAGTCGGGGAATCAGAGGCAGGGAATCAGATGTGCGGAATCAGAGATTGGGAATCAGAGGTGGGGAATCAGAGGCTGTGAATCAGAGATGGGGAATCAGAGGCGGGGAATCAGAGGCAAGAAATCAGACACGGGGTTTCAGAGGCTGGGAATCAGACGGGGGAATCAAAGGCGGGGAATCAGCGCTGGGGAATCAGAGGCAGAGAATCAGAGTTGGGGATTCAGAGGCGGCGAATCAGATATGGGGAATCAGAGGCCGGGAATCAGAGGCAGGGAATCAAACACGGAAAATCAGAGGCGGGGAATCAGAGCTGGGGAATCAGAGGCGGGGAATCAGAGGCGGGGAAACAGAGGCGAGGAATCAGATATGGGGAATCAGAGGTGGCGAATCAAAGGCGGTGAATCAGAGATGGGGAATCAGAGGCCGGGAATCAGAGGCAGGGAATCAAACACGGAAAATCAGAGGCGGGGAATCAGAGCTGGGGAATCAGAGGCGGGGAATCAGAGGCGGGGAAACAGAGGCGAGGAATCAGATATGGGGAATCAGAGGTGGCGAATCAAAGGCGGTGAATCAGAGATGGGGAATCAGAGGCGGGGAATCAGAGGCAGGGAATCAAACACGGGGAATCAGAGGCGGGGAATCAGAGCTGGGGAATCAGAGGCGGGGAATCAGAGGCGGGGAAACAGAGGCGGGGAATCAGATATGGGGAATCAGAGGTGGTGAATCAAAGGCGGTGAATCAGAGATGGAGAATCAGAGGCCGGGAATCAGAGGAAGGGAATCAAACACGGAAAATCAGAGGCGGGGAATCAGAGCTGGGGAATCAGAGGCGGGGAATCAGAGGTGGGGAAACAGAGGCGAGGAATCAGATATGGGGAATCAGAGGTGGCGAATCAAAGGCGGTGAATCAGAGATGGGGAATCAGAGGCGGGGAATCAGAGGCAGGGAATCAAACACGGGGAATCAGAGGCGGGGAATCAGAGCTGGGGAATCAGAGGCGGGGAATCAGAGCTGGTGAAACAGAGGCGGGGAATCAGAGGCGGGGAAACAGAGGCGGGGAATCAGATATGGGGAATCAGAGGTGGCGAATCAAAGGCGGTGAATCAGAGATGGGGAATCAGAGGCCGGGTATCAGAGGCAGGGAATCAAACACGGAAAATCAGAGGCGGGGAATCAGAGCTGGGGAATCAGAGGCGGGGAATCAGAGGCGGGGAAACAGAGGCGAGGAATCAGATATGGGGAATCAGAGGTGGCGAATCAAAGGCGGTGAATCAGAGATGGGGAATCAGAGGCGGGGAATCAGAGGCAGGGAATCAAACACGGGGAATCAGAGGCGGGGAATCAGAGCTGGGGAATCAGAGGCGGGGAATCAGAGTTGGGGAATCAGAGGCGGGGAATCAGAGCTGGGGAATCAGAGGTGGGAATCAGAGTCGGGGAATCAGAGGCAGGGAATCAGATGTGCGGAATCAGAGATGGGGAATCAGAGGTGGGGAATCAGAGGCGGGGAATCAGAGATGGGGAATCAGAGGCGGGGAATCAGAGGCAAGAAATCAGACACGGGGTTTCAGAGGCTGGGAATCAGACGGGTGAATCAAAGGCGGGGAATCAGAGCTGGGGAATCAGAGGCAGGGAATCAAACACGGAAAATCAGAGGCGGGGAATCAGAGCTGGGGAATCAGAGGCGGGGAATCAGAGGCGGGGAAACAGAGGCGAGGAATCAGATATGGGGTATCAGAGGTGGCGAATCAAAGGCGGTGAATCAGAGATGGGGAATCAGAGGCGGGGAATCAGAGGCAGGGAATCAAACACGGGGAATCAGAGGCGGGGAATCAGAGCTGGGGAATCAGAGGCGGGGAATCAGAGTTGGGGAATCAGAGGCGGGGAATCAGAGCTGGGGAATCAGAGGTGGGGATCAGAGTCGGGGAATAAGAGGCAGGGAATCAGATGTGCGGAATCAGAGATGGGGAATCAGAGGTGGGGAATCAGAGGCTGTGAATCAGAGATGGGGAATCAGAGGCGGGGAATCAGAGGCAAGAAATCAGACACGGGGTTTCAGAGGCTGGGAATCAGACGGGGGAATCAAAGGCGGGGAATCAGAGCTGGGGAATCAGAGGCAGGGAATCAGAGTTGGGGATTCAGAGGCGGGGAATCAGATATGGGGAATCAGAGGTGGGGAATCAGAGGTGGTGAATCAGAGATGGGGAATCACAGGCGGGGAATCAGAGGCAGGGAATAGAACGCGGGGAATCAGAGGCAGGGAATCAGAGTTGGGGCATCAGAGGTTGGGAATTAGATATGGGGAAACAGAGGCGGGGAATCAGAGGCGGGGAAACAGAGGCGGGAAATCAGATATGGGGAATCAGAGGTGGGGAATCAGAGGCAGGGAATCAGATGTGCGGAATCAGAGATGGGGAATCAGAGGCAGGGAATCAGAATCAGAAGCGGGGAATCAGAGGCCGGGAAACAGAGGCGGGGAATCAGATATGGGGAATCAGAGGTGGGGAATCAGAGGCAGGGAATTAGATTTGCGGAATCAGAGATGGGGAATCAGAAGCAGGGAATCAGAGGCCGGGAATCAGAGGCCGGAATCAGATGCCGGGAATAAGAGGCCGGGAATCAGAGGTGGGGAATCAGAGTCCGGGAATCAGAGATGGGGAATCAGAGGCGGGGAATGAGATATGGGGAATCAGAGGCGGGGAATCAGAGGCGGGGAAACAGAGGCGAGGAATCAGATATGGGGAATCAGAGGTGGCGAATCAAAGGCGATGAATCAGAGATGGGGAATCAGAGGTTGGGAATCAGAGGCAGGGAATCAGATGTGCGGAATCAGAGATGGGGAATCAGAGGCAGGGAATCAGAATCAGAAGCGGGGAATCAGAGGCCGGGAAACAGAGGCGGGGAATCATATATGGGGAATCAGAGGTGGGGAATCAGAGGCAGGGAATTAGATTTGCGGAATCAGAGATGGGGAATCAGAAGCAGGGAATCAGAGGCCGGGAATCAGAGGCCGGAATCAGATGCCGGGAATAAGAGGCCGGGAATCAGAGGTGGGGAATCAGAGTCCGGGAATCAGAGATGGGGATTCAGAGGCGGGGAATGAGATATGGGGAATCAGAGGCGGGGAATCAGAGGCGGGGAAACAGAGGCGGGGAATCAGATATGGGGAATCAGAGGTGGCGAATCAAAGGCGGTGAATCAGAGATGGGGAATCAGAGGCCGGGAATCAGAGGCAGGGAATCAAACACGGAAAATCAGAGGCGGGGAATCAGAGCTGGGGAATCAGAGGCGGGGAATCAGAGGCGGGGAAACAGAGGCGAGGAATCAGATATGGGGAATCAGAGGTGGGGAATCAGAGGCAGGTAATCAGATGTGCGGAATCAGAGATGGGGAATCAGAGGCAGGGAATCAGAATCAGGAGCGGGGAGTCAGAGGCCGGGAATCAGAGGCCTGGAATCAGATGCTGGGAATAAGAGGCCGGGAATCAGAGGTGGGGAATCAGAGTCTGGGAATCAGTGATGGGGATTCAGAGGCGGGGAATGAGATATGGAGAATCAGAGGCGGGGAATCAGAGGCGGGGAAACAGAGGTGGGGAATCAGATATGGGGAATCAGAGGTGGCGAATCAAAGGCGGTGAATCAGAGATGGGGAATCAGAGGCGGGGAATCAGAGGCAGGGAATCAAACACGGGGAATCAGAGGCGTGGTATCAGAGCTGGGGAATCAGAGGCTGGGAATCAAAGTTGGGGAATCAGAGGCAGGGAATCAGATATGGGGAAACAGGGGCGGGGAATCAGAGGCGGGGAAACAGAGGCGGGGAATCAGATATGGGGAATCAGAGGCGGGGAATTAGAGTTGGGGAATCAGAGGCGGGGAATCAGAGGCGGGGAAACAGAGGCGGGGAATCAAACACGGGGAATCAGAGGTGGGGAATCAGAGGCAGGGAATCAGATGTGCGGAATCAGAGATGGGGAATCAGAGGCAGGGAATCAGAATCAGAAGCGGGGAATCAGAGGCCGGGAAACAGAGGCGGGGAATCAGATATGGGGAATCAGAGGTGGGGAATCAGAGGCAGGGAATTAGATTTGCGGAATCAGAGATGGGGAATCAGAAGCAGGGAATCAGAGGCCGGGAATCAGAGGCCGGAATCAGATGCCGGGAATAAGAGGCCGGGAATCAGAGGTGGGGAATCAGAGTCCGGGAATCAGAGATGGGGAATCAGAGGCGGGGAATGAGATATGGGGAATCAGAGGTGGGGAATCAGAGGCGGGGAAACAGAGGCGAGGAATCAGATATGGGGAATCAGAGGTGGCGAATCAAAGGCGATGAATCAGAGATGGGGAATCAGAGGTTGGGAATCAGAGGCAGGGAATCAGATGTGCGGAATCAGAGATGGGGAATCAGAGGCAGGGAATCAGAATCAGAAGCGGGGAATCAGAGGCCGGGAAACAGAGGCGGGGAATCATATATGGGGAATCAGAGGTGGGGAATCAGAGGCAGGGAATTAGATTTGCGGAATCAGAGATGGGGAATCAGAAGCAGGGAATCAGAGGCCGGGAATCAGAGGCCGGAATCAGATGCCGGGAATAAGAGGCCGGGAATCAGAGGTGGGGAATCAGAGTCCGGGAATCAGAGATGGGGATTCAGAGGCGGGGAATGAGATATGGGGAATCAGAGGCGGGGAATCAGAGGCGGGGAAACAGAGGCGGGGAATCAGATATGGGGAATCAGAGGTGGCGAATCAAAGGCGGTGAATCAGAGATGGGGAATCAGAGGCCGGGAATCAGAGGCAGGGAATCAAACACGGAAAATCAGAGGCGGGGAATCAGAGCTGGGGAATCAGAGGCGGGGAATCAGAGGCGGGGAAACAGAGGCGAGGAATCAGATATGGGGAATCAGAGGTGGGGAATCAGAGGCAGGTAATCAGATGTGCGGAATCAGAGATGGGGAATCAGAGGCAGGGAATCAGAATCAGGAGCGGGGAGTCAGAGGCCGGGAATCAGAGGCCTGGAATCAGATGCTGGGAATAAGAGGCCGGGAATCAGAGGTGGGGAATCAGAGTCTGGGAATCAGTGATGGGGATTCAGAGGCGGGGAATGAGATATGGAGAATCAGAGGCGGGGAATCAGAGGCGGGGAATCAGAGGCGGGGAAACAGAGGCGGGGAATCAAACACGGGGAATCAGAGGTGGGGAATCAGAGTTTGGGAATCAGAGGCAGGGAATCAGAGGCGGGGAATCAGAGGCGGGGAATCAGAGGCAGGGAATCAGATGTGCGGAATCGGAGATGGGGAATCAGAGGCAGGGAATCAGAGGCGGGGAATGAGAGGCGGGGAACCAGAGGCCGGGAATCAGATATGGGGAAACAAGAGGCGGGGAATCAGAGGCGGGGAAACAGAGGCTGGGAATCAGATATGGGGAATCAGAGGTGGGGAATCAGAGGTTGGGAATCAGAGGCAGGGAATAAGAGGCTTGGAATCAGATGCAGGGAATCAGATGCGGGGAATCAGAGGCGGGGAATCAGAGCAGGGGAATCAGAGGTGGGGAATTAGAGTTGGGGAATCAGAGGCGGGGACTTAGATATTGGGAAACAGAGGCGGGGAATCAGAGGCGGGGAAACAGAGGCGGGGAATCAGATATGGGGAATCAGAGATGGGGAATCAGAGGCAGGGAATCAGATGTGCGGAATCAGAGATGGGGAACCAAAGGCAGGGAATCAGAATCAGAAGCAGGGAATCAGAGGTGGGGAATCAGAGTCCAGGAATCAGAGATGGGGATTCAGAGGCGGGGAATGAGATATGGGGAATCAGAGGCGGGGAATCAGAGGCGGGGAAACAGAGGCGGGGAATCACATATGGGGAATCAGAGGTGGCGAATCAAAGGCGGTGAATCAGAGATGGGGAATCAGAGGCCGGGAATCAGAGGCAGGGAATCAAACACGGGGAATCAGAGGCGGGGAATCATAGCTGGCGAATCAGAGGCGGGGAATCAGAGGTGGGGAATCAGAGGCGGGGAATCAGATATTGGGAATCAGAGGTGGGGAATCAGAGGCGGGGAAACAGAGGCGGGGAATCAGATATGGGGTATCAGAGGTGAGTAATCAGAGGTTGTGAATCAGAGATGGGGAATCAGAGGCGGGGAATCAGAGGCCGGTAATCAGACACGGGGAATCAGAGGCGGGGAATCAGAGCTGGGAAATTAGAGGCAGGGAATCAGAGTTGGGGATTCAGAGGCGGGGAATCAGATATGGGGAAACAGAGGCGGGGAATCAGATGCGGGCAAATAGAGGCGGGGATCAGATATGGGGAAACAGAGGCGGGGAATCAGAGGCGGGGAAACAGAGGCGGGGAATCAGATATGGGGAATCAGAGGTGGGGAATCAGAGGTTGGGAATCAGAGGCTGGGAATCAGAGGCGGGGAATCAGAGCTGGGGAATCAGAGGTGGGGAATCAAAGTTGGGGAAACAGAGGCGGGGACTTAGATATGGGGAAACAGAGGCGGGGATTCAGAGGCGGGGAAACAGAGGCGGGGAATCAGATATGGGGAATCAGAGGTGGGGAATCAGAGGCAGGGAATTAGATTTGCGGAATCAGAGATGGGGAATCAGAAGCAGGAAATCAGAGGCCGGGAATCAGAGGCCGGAATCAGATGCCGGGAATAAGAGGCCGGGAATCAGAGGTGGGGAATCAGAGTCCGGGAATCAGAGATGGGGAATCAGAGGCGGGGAATGAGATATGGGGAATCAGAGGCGGGGAATCAGAGGCGGGGAAACAGAGGCGAGGAATCAGATATGGGGAATCAGAGGTGGCGAATCAAAGGCGGTGAATCAGAGATGGGGAATCAGAGGCGGGGAATCAGAGGCAGGGAATCAAACACGGGGAATCAGAGGCGGGGAATCAGAGCTGGGGAATCAGAGGCGGGGAATCAGAGTTGGGGAATCAGAGGCGGGGAATCAGAGCTGGGGAATCAGAGGTGGGGATCAGAGTCGGGGAATCAGAGGCAGGGAATCAGATGTGCGGAATCAGAGATGGGGAATCAGAGGGGGGGAATCAGAGGCTGTGAATCAGAGATGGGGAATCAGAGGCGGGGAATCAGAGGCAAGAAATCAGACACGGGGTTTCAGAGGCTGGGAATCAGACGGGGGATTCAAAGGCGGGGAATCAGAGCTGGGGAATCAGAGGCAGGGAATCAGAGTTGGGGATTCAGAGGCGGGGAATCAGATATGGGGAAACAGAGGCGGGGAATCAGAGTCGGGCAAACAGAGGCGGGGAATTAGATATGGGGAATCAGAGGTGGGGAATCAGAGGTGGTGAATCAGAGATGGGGAATCACAGGCGGGGAATCAGAGGCAGGGAATAGAACGCGGGGAATCAGAGGCAGGGAATCAGAGTTGGGGCATCAGAGGTTGGGAATTAGATATGGGGAAACAGAGGCGGGGAATCAGAGGCGGGGAAACAGAGGCGGGAAATCAGATATGGGGAATCAGAGGTGGGGAATCAGAGGCAGGGAATCAGATGTGCGGAATCAGAGATGGGGAATCAGAGGCAGGGAATCAGAATCAGAAGCGGGGAATCAGAGGCCGGGAAACAGAGGTGGGGAATCAGATATGGGGAATCAGAGGTGGGGAATCAGAGGCAGGGAATTAGATTTGCGGAATCAGAGATGGGGAATCAGAAGCAGGGAATCAGAGGTCGGGAATCAGAGGCCGGAATCAGATGCCGGGAATAAGAGGCCGGGAATCAAAGGCGATGAATCAGAGATGGGGAATCAGAGGCGGGGAATCAGAGGCAGGGAATCAAACACGGGGAATCAGAGGCGGGGAATCAGCGCTGGGGATTCAGAGGTGGGGTTCAGAGTCGGGGAATCAGAGGCAGGGAATCAGATGTGCGGAATCAGAGGTGGGGAATCAGAGGTTGGGAATCAGAGGCAGGGAATCAGAGGCTTGGAATCAGATGCAGGGAATCAGATGCGGGGAATCAGAGGCGGAGAATCAGAGCTGGGGAATCAGAGGTGGGGAATCAGAGTTGGGGAATCAGAGGCGGGGACTTAGATATTGGGAAACAGAGGCGGGGAATCAGAGGCGGGGAATCAGAGGCAGGGAATCAGATGTGCGGAATCAGAGATGGGGAATCAGAGGCAGGGAATCAGAATCAGAAGCAGGGAATCAGAGGCCGGGAATCAGAGGCCGGAATCAGATGCCGGGAATAAGAGGCCGGGAATCAGAGGTGGGGAATCAGAGTCCGGGAATCAGAGATGGGGATTCAGAGGCGGGGAATGAGATATGGGGAATCAGAGGCGGGGAATCAGAGGCGGGGAAACAGAGGCGGGGAATCAGATATGGGGAATCAGAGGTGGCGAATCAAAGGCGGTGAATCAGAGATGGGGAATCAGAGGCAGGGAATCAAACACGGAAAATCAGAGGCGGGGAATCAGAGCTGGGGAATCAGAGGCGGGGAATCAGAGGCGGGGAAACAGAGGCGAGGAATCAGATATGGGGAATCAGTGGTGGCGAATCAAAGGTGGTGAATCAGATATGGGGAATCAGAGGCAGGGAATCAAACACGGGGAATCAGAGGCGGGGAATCAGAGCTGGGGAATAAGAGGCGGGGAATCAGAGTTGGGGAATCAGAGGCGGGGAATCAGAGCTGGGGAATCAGAGGTGGGGATCAGAGTCGGGGAATCAGAGGCAGGGAATCAGATGTGCGGAATCAGAGATGGGGAATCAGAGGTGGGGAATCAGAGGCTGTGATTCAGAGATGGGGAATCAGAGGCGGGGAATCAGAGGCAAGAAATCAGACACGGGGTTTCAGAGGCTGGGAATCAGACGGGGGAATCAAAGGCGGGGAATCAGAGCTGGGGAATCAGAGGCAGGGAATCAAACACGGAAAATCAGAGGCGGGGAATCAGAGCTGGGGAATCAGAGGCGGGGAATCAGAGGCGGGGAAACAGAGGCGAGGAATCAGATATGGGGAATCAGAGGTGGCCAATCAAAGGCGGTGAATCAGAGATGGGGAATCAGAGGCGGGGAATCAGAGGCAGGGAATCAAACACGGGGAATCAGAGGCGGGGAATCAGAGCTGGGATATCAGAGGCGGGGAATCAGAGTTGGGGAATCAGAGGCGGGGAATCAGAGCTGGGGAATCAGAGGTGGGGATCAGAGTCGGGGAATCAGAGACAGGGAATCAGATGTGCGGAATCAGAGATTGGGAATCAGAGGTGGGGAATCAGAGGCTGTGAATCAGAGATGGGGAATCAGAGGCGGGGAATCAGAGGCAAGAAATCAGACACGGGGTTTCAGAGGCTGGGAATCAGACGGGGGAATCAAAGGCGGGGAATCAGCGCTGGGGAATCAGAGGCAGAGAATCAGAGTTGGGGATTCAGAGGCGGCGAATCAGATATGGGGAATCAGAGGCCGGGAATCAGAGGCAGGGAATCAAACACGGAAAATCAGAGGCGGGGAATCAGAGCTGGGGAATCAGAGGCGGGGAATCAGAGGCGGGGAAACAGAGGCGAGGAATCAGATATGGGGAATCAGAGGTGGCGAATCAAAGGCGGTGAATCAGAGATGGGGAATCAGAGGCCGGGAATCAGAGGCAGGGAATCAAACACGGAAAATCAGAGGCGGGGAATCAGAGCTGGGGAATCAGAGGCGGGGAATCAGAGGCGGGGAAACAGAGGCGAGGAATCAGATATGGGGAATCAGAGGTGGCGAATCAAAGGCGGTGAATCAGAGATGGGGAATCAGAGGCGGGGAATAAGAGGCAGGGAATCAAACACGGGGAATCAGAGGCGGGGAATCAGAGCTGGGGAATCAGAGGCGGGGAATCAGAGGCGGGGAAACAGAGGCGGGGAATCAGATATGGGGAATCAGAGGTGGCGAATCAAAGGCGGTGAATCAGAGATGGAGAATCAGAGGCCGGGAATCAGAGGAAGGGAATCAAACACGGAAAATCAGAGGCGGGGAATCAGAGCTGGGGAATCAGAGGCGGGGAATCAGAGGCGGGGAAACAGAGGCGAGGAATCAGATATGGGGAATCAGAGGTGGCGAATCAAAGGCGGTGAATCAGAGATGGGGAATCAGAGGCGGGGAATCAGAGGCAGGGAATCAAACACGGGGAATCAGAGGCGGGGAATCAGAGCTGGGGAATCAGAGGCGGGGAATCAGAGCTGGTGAAACAGAGGCGGGGAATCAGAGGCGGGGAAACAGAGGCGGGGAATCAGATATGGGGAATCAGAGGTGGCGAATCAAAGGCGGTGAATCAGAGATGGGGAATCAGAGGCCGGGTATCAGAGGCAGGGAATCAAACACGGAAAATCAGAGGCGGGGAATCAGAGCTGGGGAATCAGAGGCGGGGAATCAGAGGCGGGGAAACAGAGGCGAGGAATCAGATATGGGGAATCAGAGGTGGCGAATCAAAGGCGGTGAATCAGAGATGGGGAATCAGAGGCGGGGAATCAGAGGCAGGGAATCAAACACGGGGAATCAGAGGCGGGGAATCAGAGCTGGGGAATCAGAGGCGGGGAATCAGAGTTGGGGAATCAGAGGCGGGGAATCAGAGCTGGGGAATCAGAGGTGGGAATCAGAGTCGGGGAATCAGAGGCAGGGAATCAGATGTGCGGAATCAGAGATGGGGAATCAGAGGTGGGGAATCAGAGGCGGGGAATCAGAGATGGGGAATCAGAGGCGGGGAATCAGAGGCAAGAAATCAGACACGGGGTTTCAGAGGCTGGGAATCAGACGGGTGAATCAAAGGCGGGGAATCAGAGCTGGGGAATCAGAGGCAGGGAATCAAACACGGAAAATCAGAGGCGGGGAATCAGAGCTGGGGAATCAGAGGCGGGGAATCAGAGGCGGGGAAACAGAGGCGAGGAATCAGATATGGGGTATCAGAGGTGGCGAATCAAAGGCGGTGAATCAGAGATAGGGAATCAGAGGCGGGGAATCAGAGGCAGGGAATCAAACACGGGGAATCAGAGGCGGGGAATCAGAGCTGGGGAATCAGAGGCGGGGAATCAGAGTTGGGGAATCAGAGGCGGGGAATCAGAGCTGGGGAATCAGAGGTGGGGATCAGAGTCGGGGAATAAGAGGCAGGGAATCAGATGTGCGGAATCAGAGATGGGGAATCAGAGGTGGGGAATCAGAGGCTGTGAATCAGAGATGGGGAATCAGAGGCGGGGAATCAGAGGCAAGAAATCAGACACGGGGTTTCAGAGGCTGGGAATCAGACGGGGGAATCAAAGGCGGGGAATCAGAGCTGGGGAATCAGAGGCAGGGAATCAGAGTTGGGGATTCAGAGGCGGGGAATCAGATATGGGGAATCAGAGGTGGGGAATCAGAGGTGGTGAATCAGAGATGGGGAATCACAGGCGGGGAATCAGAGGCAGGGAATAGAACGCGGTGAATCAGAGGCAGGGAATCAGAGTTGGGGCATCAGAGGTTGGGAATTAGATATGGGGAAACAGAGGCGGGGAATCAGAGGCGGGGAAACAGAGGCGGGAAATCAGATATGGGGAATCAGAGGTGGGGAATCAGAGGCAGGGAATCAGATGTGCGGAATCAGAGATGGGGAATCAGAGGCAGGGAATCAGAATCAGAAGCGGGGAATCAGAGGCCGGGAAACAGAGGCGGGGAATCAGATATGGGGAATCAGAGGTGGGGAATCAGAGGCAGGGAATTAGATTTGCGGAATCAGAGATGGGGAATCAGAAGCAGGGAATCAGAGGCCGGGAATCAGAGGCCGGAATCAGATGCCGGGAATAAGAGGCCGGGAATCAGAGGTGGGGAATCAGAGTCCGGGAATCAGAGATGGGGAATCAGAGGCGGGGAATGAGATATGGGGAATCAGAGGCGGGGAATCAGAGGCGGGGAAACAGAGGCGAGGAATCAGATATGGGGAATCAGAGGTGGCGAATCAAAGGCGATGAATCAGAGATGGGGAATCAGAGGTTGGGAATCAGAGGCAGGGAATCAGATGTGCGGAATCAGAGATGGGGAATCAGAGGCAGGGAATCAGAATCAGAAGCGGGGAATCAGAGGCCGGGAAACAGAGGCGTGGAATCATATATGGGGAATCAGAGGTGGGGAATCAGAGGCAGGGAATTAGATTTGCGGAATCAGAGATGGGGAATCAGAAGCAGGGAATCAGAGGCCGGGAATCAGAGGCCGGAATCAGATGCCGGGAATAAGAGGCCGGGAATCAGAGGTGGGGAATCAGAGTCCGGGAATCAGAGATGGGGATTCAGAGGCGGGGAATGAGATATGGGGAATCAGAGGCGGGGAATCAGAGGCGGGGAAACAGAGGCGGGGAATCAGATATGGGGAATCAGAGGTGGCGAATCAAAGGCGGTGAATCAGAGATGGGGAATCAGAGGCCGGGAATCAGAGGCAGGGAATCAAACACGGAAAATCAGAGGCGGGGAATCAGAGCTGGGGAATCAGAGGAGGGGAATCAGAGGCGGGGAAACAGAGGCGAGGAATCAGATATGGGGAATCAGAGGTGGGGAATCAGAGGCAGGTAATCAGATGTGCGGAATCAGAGATGGGGAATCAGAGGCAGGGAATCAGAATCAGGAGCGGGGAGTCAGAGGCCGGGAATCAGAGGCCTGGAATCAGATGCTGGGAATAAGAGGCCGGGAATCAGAGGTGGGGAATCAGAGTCTGGGAATCAGTGATGGGGATTCAGAGGCGGGGAATGAGATATGGAGAATCAGAGGCGGGGAATCAGAGGCGGGGAAACAGAGGTGGGGAATCAGATATGGGGAATCAGAGGTGGCGAATCAAAGGCGGTGAATCAGAGATGGGGAATCAGAGGCGGGGAATCAGAGGCAGGGAATCAAACACGGGGAATCAGATGCGTGGTATCAGAGCTGGGGAATCAGAGGCTGGGAATCAAAGTTGGGGAATCAGAGGCAGGGAATCAGATATGGGGAAACAGGGGCGGGGAATCAGAGGCGGGGAAACAGAGGCGGGGAATCAGATATGGGGAATCAGAGGCGGGGAATTAGAGTTGGGGAATCAGAGGCGGGGAATCAGAGGCGGGGAAACAGAGGCGGGGAATCAAACACGGGGAATCAGAGGTGGGGAATCAGAGGCAGGGAATCAGATGTGCGGAATCAGAGATGGGGAATCAGAGGCAGGGAATCAGAATCAGAAGCGGGGAATCAGAGGCCGGGAAACAGAGGCGGGGAATCAGATATGGGGAATCAGAGGTGGGGAATCAGAGGCAGGGAATTAGATTTGCGGAATCAGAGATGGGGAATCAGAAGCAGGGAATCAGAGGCCGGGAATCAGAGGCCGGAATCAGATGCCGGGAATAAGAGGCCTGGAATCAGAGGTGGGGAATCAGAGTCCGGGAATCAGAGATGGGGAATCAGAGGCGGGGAATGAGATATGGGGAATCAGAGGTGGGGAATCAGAGGCGGGGAAACAGAGGCGAGGAATCAGATATGGGGAATCAGAGGTGGCGAATCAAAGGCGATGAATCAGAGATGGGGAATCAGAGGTTGGGAATCAGAGGCAGGGAATCAGATGTGCGGAATCAGAGATGGGGAATCAGAGGCAGGGAATCAGAATCAGAAGCGGGGAATCAGAGGCCGGGAAACAGAGGCGGGGAATCATATATGGGGAATCAGAGGTGGGGAATCAGAGGCAGGGAATTAGATTTGTGGAATCAGAGATGGGGAATCAGAAGCAGGGAATCAGAGGCCGGGAATCAGAGGCCGGAATCAGATGCCGGGAATAAGAGGCCGGGAATCAGAGGTGGGGAATCAGAGTCCGGGAATCAGAGATGGGGATTCAGAGGCGGGGAATGAGATATGGGGAATCAGAGGCGGGGAATCAGAGGCGGGGAATCAGATATGGGGAATCAGAGGTGGCGAATCAAAGGCGGTGAATCAGAGATGGGGAATCAGAGGCCGGGAATCAGAGGCAGGGAATCAAACACGGAAAATCAGAGGCGGGGAATCAGAGCTGGGGAATCAGAGGCGGGGAATCAGAGGCGGGGAAACAGAGGCGAGGAATCAGATATGGGGAATCAGAGGTGGGGAATCAGAGGCGGGGAATCAGAGTTGGGGAATCAGAGGCGGGGAATCAGAGCTGGGGAATCAGAGGTGGGGATCAGAGTCGGGGAATAAGAGGCAGGGAATCAGATGCAGGGAATCAGAGGCCGGGAATCAGAGGCCGGAATCAGATGCCGGGAATAAGAGGCCGGGAATCAGAGGTGGGGAATCAGAGTCCGGGAATCAGAGATGGGGATTCAGAGGCGGGGAATGAGATATGGGGAATCAGAGGCGGGGAATCAGAGGCGGGGAAACAGAGGCGGGGAATCAGATATGGGGAATCAGAGGTGGCGAATCAAAGGCGGTGAATCAGAGATGGGGAATCAGAGGCCGGGAATCAGAGGCAGGGAATCAAACACGGAAAATCAGAGGCGGGGAATCAGAGCTGGGGAATCAGAGGAGGGGAATCAGAGGCGGGGAAACAGAGGCGAGGAATCAGATATGGGGAATCAGAGGTGGGGAATCAGAGGCAGGTAATCAGATGTGCGGAATCAGAGATGGGGAATCAGAGGCAGGGAATCAGAATCAGGAGCGGGGAGTCAGAGGCCGGGAATCAGAGGCCTGGAATCAGATGCTGGGAATAAGAGGCCGGGAATCAGAGGTGGGGAATCAGAGTCTGGGAATCAGTGATGGGGATTCAGAGGCGGGGAATGAGATATGGAGAATCAGAGGCGGGGAATCAGAGGCGGGGAAACAGAGGTGGGGAATCAGATATGGGGAATCAGAGGTGGCGAATCAAAGGCGGTGAATCAGAGATGGGGAATCAGAGGCGGGGAATCAGAGGCAGGGAATCAAACACGGGGAATCAGATGCGTGGTATCAGAGCTGGGGAATCAGAGGCTGGGAATCAAAGTTGGGGAATCAGAGGCAGGGAATCAGATATGGGGAAACAGGGGCGGGGAATCAGAGGCGGGGAAACAGAGGCGGGGAATCAGATATGGGGAATCAGAGGCGGGGAATTAGAGTTGGGGAATCAGAGGCGGGGAATCAGAGGCGGGGAAACAGAGGCGGGGAATCAAACACGGGGAATCAGAGGTGGGGAATCAGAGGCAGGGAATCAGATGTGCGGAATCAGAGATGGGGAATCAGAGGCAGGGAATCAGAATCAGAAGCGGGGAATCAGAGGCCGGGAAACAGAGGCGGGGAATCAGATATGGGGAATCAGAGGTGGGGAATCAGAGGCAGGGAATTAGATTTGCGGAATCAGAGATGGGGAATCAGAAGCAGGGAATCAGAGGCCGGGAATCAGAGGCCGGAATCAGATGCCGGGAATAAGAGGCCTGGAATCAGAGGTGGGGAATCAGAGTCCGGGAATCAGAGATGGGGAATCAGAGGCGGGGAATGAGATATGGGGAATCAGAGGTGGGGAATCAGAGGCGGGGAAACAGAGGCGAGGAATCAGATATGGGGAATCAGAGGTGGCGAATCAAAGGCGATGAATCAGAGATGGGGAATCAGAGGTTGGGAATCAGAGGCAGGGAATCAGATGTGCGGAATCAGAGATGGGGAATCAGAGGCAGGGAATCAGAATCAGAAGCGGGGAATCAGAGGCCGGGAAACAGAGGCGGGGAATCATATATGGGGAATCAGAGGTGGGGAATCAGAGGCAGGGAATTAGATTTGTGGAATCAGAGATGGGGAATCAGAAGCAGGGAATCAGAGGCCGGGAATCAGAGGCCGGAATCAGATGCCGGGAATAAGAGGCCGGGAATCAGAGGTGGGGAATCAGAGTCCGGGAATCAGAGATGGGGATTCAGAGGCGGGGAATGAGATATGGGGAATCAGAGGCGGGGAATCAGAGGCGGGGAATCAGATATGGGGAATCAGAGGTGGCGAATCAAAGGCGGTGAATCAGAGATGGGGAATCAGAGGCCGGGAATCAGAGGCAGGGAATCAAACACGGAAAATCAGAGGCGGGGAATCAGAGCTGGGGAATCAGAGGCGGGGAATCAGAGGCGGGGAAACAGAGGCGAGGAATCAGATATGGGGAATCAGAGGTGGGGAATCAGAGGCGGGGAATCAGAGTTGGGGAATCAGAGGCGGGGAATCAGAGCTGGGGAATCAGAGGCGGGGAATCAGAGTTGGGGAATCAGAGTCCGGGAATCAGAGATGGGGATTCAGAGGCGGGGAATGAGATATGGGGAATCAGAGGCGGGGAATCAGAGGCGGGGAAACAGAGGCGGGGAATCAGATATGGGGAATCAGAGGTGGCGAATCAAAGGCGGTGAATCAGAGATGGGGAATCAGAGTTGGGGAATCAGAGGCGGGGAATCAGAGCTGGGGAATCAGAGGTGGGGATCAGAGTCGGGGAATCAGAGGCAGGGAATCAGATGTGCGGAATCAGAGATGGGGAATCAGAGGTGGGGAATCAGAGGCTGTGATTCAGAGATGGGGAATCAGAGGCGGGGAATCAGAGGCAAGAAATCAGACACGGGGTTTCAGAGGCTGGGAATCAGACGGGGGAATCAAAGGCGGGGAATCAGAGCTGGGGAATCAGAGGCAGGGAATCAAACACGAAAATCAGAGGCGGGGAATCAGAGCTGGGGAATCAGAGGCGGGGAATCAGAGGCGGGGAAACAGAGGAGAGGAATCAGATATGGGGAATCAGAGGTGGCGAATCAAAGGCGTGGAATCAGAGCTGGTGAATCAGAGGCGGGGAATCAGAGTTGGGGAATCAGAGGCGTGGAATCAGATATGGGAAAACAGAGGCGGGGAATCAGAGGCGGGGAATCAGAGCTGGGGAATCAGAGGCCGGGAATCAGAGGTGGTGAATCAGAGGCCGGGAATCAGAGATGGGGATTCAGAGGTGGTGAATCAGAGATGGGGAATCAGAGGAAGGGACTCAGAGGTGGCGAATCAGACGCGGGGTATCAGTGGCTGGGAATCAGAAATCGGGAATCAGATGCGGGGTATCAGAGATGGGGAATCAGAGGCTGGGAATCAGAGGCGGGGAAACAGAGGCGGGGAGTCAGATATGGGGAATCAGTGGTGGGGAATCAGAGGCATGGAATCACATGCGGGAAATCAGAGGCGGGGAATCAGAGGCGGGGAATCAGAGCTGGGGAATCAGAGGCGGGGATTCAGATTTGGGGAATCAAAGGCAGGGAATCAGAATCAGAAGCAGGGAATCAGAGGCCGGGAATCAGAGGCCGGAATCAGAAGCCGGGAATAAGAGGCCGGGAATCAGAGGTGGGGAATCAGAGTCCGGGAATCAGAGATGGGGATTCAGAGGCGGGGAATGAGATATGGGGAATCAGAGGCGGGGAATCAGAGGCGGGGAAACAGAGGTGGGGAATCAGATATGGGGAATCAGAGGTGGGGAATCAGGGGCGGGGTATCAGTGGCAGGGAATCAGAGGCGGGAAATCAGAGGCCGGGAATCAGAGGCGGGGAATCAGACACGGGGAATCCGAGGTGGTGAATCAGAGATGTGGAATCAGAGGCGGGGAATCAGAGGCAGGGAATCAGACGCGGGGAATCAGAGGCGAGGAATCATAGCTGGCGAATCAGAGGCGGGGAATCAGAGGTGGGGAATCAGAGGCGGGGAATCAGATATTGGGAATCAGAGGTGGGGAATCAGAGGCGCGGAAACAGAGGCGGGGAATCAGATATGGGGAATCAGAGGTGGGGAATCAGAAGTTGTGAATCAGAGATGGGGAATCAGAGGCGGGGAATCAGAGGCCAGTAATCAGACGCGGGGAATCAGAGGCGGGGATACTTGAGCTGGGGAATCAGAGGCGGGGAATCAGAGGCGGGGAATCAGAGGCGGGGAAACAGAGGCGGGGAATCAGATATGGGGAATCAGAGGTGGGGAATCAGGGGCGGGGTATCAGTGGCAGGGAATCAGAGGCGGGAAATCAGAGTCGGTGAATCAGGGGCGGGGAATCAGAGGCAGGGAATCGGATGTGCGGAATCAGAGATTTGGAATCAGAGGTGGGGAATCAGAGGCGGTGAATCAGACATGGGTAATCAGAGGCGGGGAATCAGAGGCAGGAAATCAGACACGGGGAATCAGAGGCGGGGAATCAGAGCTGGGGAATTAGATGCAGGGAATCAGAGTTGGGGATTCAGAGGCGGGGAATCAGATATGGGGAAACAGAGGTGGGGAATCAGAGGCGGGAAAATAGAGGCGGGGAATCAGATATGGGGAAACAGTGGCGGGGAATCAGAGGCGGGGAATCAGAGGCGGTGAATCAGACATGGGTAATCAGAGGCGGGGAATCAGAGCTGGGGAATCAGAGGTGGGGAATCAGAGTTGGGGAATCAGAGGCGGGGACTTAGATATGGGGAAACAGAGGCGGGGAATCAGAGGCGGGGAAACAGAGGCGGGGAATCAGATATGGGGAATCAGAGGTGGGGAATCAGAGGCAGGGAATCAGATGTGCGGAATCAGAGATGAGGAATCAGAGGCAGGGAATCAGAATCAGAAGCAGGGAATAAGACGCGGGGAATCAGAGGCGGGGAATCAGAGCTGGGGAATCAGCGGCAGTGAATCAGAGGCGGGGAATCAGAGGCAGGGAATCGGATGTGCGGAATCAGAGATGGGGAATCAGAGGTGGGGAATCAGAGGCGGTGAATCAGACATGGGTAATCAGATGTGGGGAATCAGGGGCAGGGTATCAGACGCAGTGTATCAGACACGGGGAATCAGAGGCATGGAATCAGAGATGGGGAATCAGAGGCGGGGAATCGGAGGCAGGGAATCAGACGCGGGGTATCAGAGGCGTGGAATCAGAGCTGGTGAATCAGAGGCGGGGAATCAGAGTTGGGGAATCAGAGGCGTGGAATCAGATATGGGAAAACAGAGGCGGGGAATCAGAGGCGGGGAATCAGAGCTGGGGAATCAGAGGCCGGGAATCAGAGGTGGTGAATCAGAGGCCGGGAATCAGAGATGGGGATTCAGAGGTGGTGAATCAGAGATGGGGAATCAGAGGAAGGGACTCAGAGGTGGCGAATCAGACGCGGGGTATCAGTGGCTGGGAATCAGAAATCGGGAGTCAGAGGCGGGGTATCAGAGATGGGGAATCAGAGGCGGGGAATCAGAGGCGGGGAAACAGAGGCGGGGAGTCAGATATGGGGAATCAGTGGTGGGGAATCAGAGGCATGGAATCACATGCGGGGAATCAGAGGCGGGGAATCAGAGGCGGGGAATCAGAGGCGGGGAAACAGAGGCGGGGAATTAGAGTTGGGGAATCAGAGGCGGGGAATCAGAGGCGGGGAAACAGAGGCGGGGAATCAAACACGGGGAATCAGAGGTGGGGAATCAGAGGTTGGGAATCAGAGGCAGGGAATCAGAGGCGGGGAATCAGAGGCGGGGAATCAGAGGCAGGGAATCAGAGGCGGAGAATCAGAGGCGGGGAATCAGATATGGTGAAACAGAGGCGGGGAATCAGAGGCGGGGAAACAGAGGCGGGGAATCAGATATGGGGAATCAGAGGTGGGGAATCAGAGTTTGGGAATCAGAGTTATGGAATCAGAGGCTTGGAATCAGATGCAGGGAATCAGATGCGGGGAATCAGAGGCGGGGAATCAGAGTTGGGGAATCAGAGGCGGGGATTTAGATATTGGGAAACAGAGGCGGGGAATCAGAGGCGGGGAAACAGAGGCGGGGAATCAGATATGGGGAATCAGAGGTGGGGAATCAGAGGCAGGGAATCAGATGTGCGGAATCAGAGATGGGGAATCAAAGGCAGGGAATCAGAATCAGAAGCAGGGAATCAGAGGCCGGGAATCAGAGGCCGGAATCAGATGCCGGGAATAAGAGGCCGGGAATCAGAGGTGGGGAATCAGAGTCCGGGAATCAGAGATGGGGATTCAGAGGCGGGCAATGAGATATGGGGAATCAGAGGCGGGGAATCAGAGGCGGGGAAACAGAGGTGGGGAATCAGATATGGGGAATCAGAGGTGGGGAATCAGGGGCGGGGTATCAGTGGCAGGGAATCAGAGGCGGGAAATCAGAGGCCGGGAATCAGAGGCGGGGAATCAGACACGGGGAATCAGAGGTGGTGAATCAGAGATGTGGAATCAGAGGCGGGGAATCAGAGGCAGGGAATCAGACGCGGGGAATCAGAGGCGAGGAATCATAGCTGGCGAATCAGAGGCGGGGAATCAGAGGTGGGGAATCAGAGGCGGGGAATCAGATATTGGGAATCAGAGGTGGGGAATCAGAGGCGCGGAAACAGAGGCGGGGAATCAGATATGGGGAATCAGAGGTGGGGAATCAGAAGTTGTGAATCAGAGATGGGGAATCAGAGGCGGGGAATCAGAGGCCGGTAATCAGACGCGGGGAATCAGAGGCGGGGATTCTTGAGCTGGGGAATCAGAGGCGGGGAATCAGAGTTGGGGAATCAGAGGCGGGGAATCAGATATGCGGAATCAGAGGCGGGGAATCAGAGGCGGGGAAACAGAGGCGGGGTATCAGTGGCAGGGAATCAGAGGCGGGAAATCAGAGTCGGTGAATCAGGGGCGGGGAATCAGAGGCAGGGAATCGGATGTGCGGAATCAGAGATTTGGAATCAGAGGTGGGGAATCAGAGGCGGTGAATCAGACATGGGTAATCAGAGGCGGGGAATCAGAGGCGGGGAATCAGAGCTGGGGAATTAGATGCAGGGAATCAGAGTTGGGGATTCAGAGGCGGGGAATCAGATATGGGGAAACAGAGGTGGGGAATCAGAGGCGGGCAAATAGAGGCGGGGAATCAGATATGGGGAAACAGTGGCGGGGAATCAGAGGCGGGGAATCAGAGGCGGTGAATCAGACATGGGTAATCAGAGGCGGGGAATCAGAGCTGGGGAATCAGAGGTGGGGAATCAGAGTTGGGGAATCAGAGGCGGGGACTTAGATATGGGGAAACAGAGGCGGGGAATCAGAGGCGGGGAAACAGAGGCGGGGAATCAGATATGGGGAATCAGAGGTGGGGAATCAGAGGCAGGGAATCAGATGTGCGGAATCAGAGATGGGGAATCAGAGGCAGGGAATCAGAATCAGAAGCAGGGAATAAGACGCGGGGAATCAGAGGCGGGGAATCAGAGCTGGGGAATCAGCGGCAGTGAATCAGAGGCGGGGAATCAGAGGCAGGGAATCGGATGTGCGGAATCAGAGATGGGGAATCAGAGGTGGGGAATCAGAGGCGGTGAATCAGACATGGGTAATCAGATGTGGGGAATCAGGGGCAGGGTATCAGACGCAGTGTATCAGACACGGGGAATCAGAGGCATGGAATCAGAGATGGGGAATCAGAGGCGGGGAATCAGAGGCAGGGAATCAGACGCGGGGTATCAGAGGCGTGGAATCAGAGCTGGTGAATCAGAGGCGGGGAATCAGAGTTGGGGAATCAGAGGCGTGGAATCAGATATGGGAAAACAGAGGCGGGGAATCAGAGGCGGGGAATCAGAGCTGGGGAATCAGAGGCCGGGAATCAGAGGTGGTGAATCAGAGGCCGGGAATCAGAGATGGGGATTCAGAGGTGGTGAATCAGAGATGGGGAATCAGAGGAAGGGACTCAGAGGTGGCGAATCAGACGCGGGGTATCAGTGGCTGGGAATCAGAAATCGGGAATCAGATGCGGGGTATCAGAGATGGGGAATCAGAGGCGGGGAATCAGAGGCGGGGAAACAGAGGAGGGGAGTCAGATATGGGGAATCAGTGGTGGGGAATCAGAGGCATGGAATCACATGCGGGAAATCAGAGGCGGGGAATCAGAGGCGGGGAATCAGAGGCGGGGAAACAGAGGCGAGGAATCAGATATGGGGAATCAGAGGTGGGGAATCAGAGGCGGGGAATCAGAGTTGGGGAATCAGAGGCGGGGAATCAGAGCTGGGGAATCAGAGGCGGGGAATCAGAGTTGGGGAATCAGAGTCCGGGAATCAGAGATGGGGATTCAGAGGCGGGGAATGAGATATGGGGAATCAGAGGCGGGGAATCAGAGGCGGGGAAACAGAGGCGGGGAATCAGATATGGGGAATCAGAGGTGGCGAATCAAAGGCGGTGAATCAGAGATGGGGAATCAGAGTTGGGGAATCAGAGGCGGGGAATCAGAGCTGGGGAATCAGAGGTGGGGATCAGAGTCGGGGAATCAGAGGCAGGGAATCAGATGTGCGGAATCAGAGATGGGGAATCAGAGGTGGGGAATCAGAGGCTGTGATTCAGAGATGGGGAATCAGAGGCGGGGAATCAGAGGCAAGAAATCAGACACGGGGTTTCAGAGGCTGGGAATCAGACGGGGGAATCAAAGGCGGGGAATCAGAGCTGGGGAATCAGAGGCAGGGAATCAAACACGAAAATCAGAGGCGGGGAATCAGAGCTGGGGAATCAGAGGCGGGGAATCAGAGGCGGGGAAACAGAGGAGAGGAATCAGATATGGGGAATCAGAGGTGGCGAATCAAAGGCGTGGAATCAGAGCTGGTGAATCAGAGGCGGGGAATCAGAGTTGGGGAATCAGAGGCGTGGAATCAGATATGGGAAAACAGAGGCGGGGAATCAGAGGCGGGGAATCAGAGCTGGGGAATCAGAGGCCGGGAATCAGAGGTGGTGAATCAGAGGCCGGGAATCAGAGATGGGGATTCAGAGGTGGTGAATCAGAGATGGGGAATCAGAGGAAGGGACTCAGAGGTGGCGAATCAGACGCGGGGTATCAGTGGCTGGGAATCAGAAATCGGGAATCAGATGCGGGGTATCAGAGATGGGGAATCAGAGGCTGGGAATCAGAGGCGGGGAAACAGAGGCGGGGAGTCAGATATGGGGAATCAGTGGTGGGGAATCAGAGGCATGGAATCACATGCGGGAAATCAGAGGCGGGGAATCAGAGGCGGGGAATCAGAGCTGGGGAATCAGAGGCGGGGATTCAGATTTGGGGAATCAAAGGCAGGGAATCAGAATCAGAAGCAGGGAATCAGAGGCCGGGAATCAGAGGCCGGAATCAGAAGCCGGGAATAAGAGGCCGGGAATCAGAGGTGGGGAATCAGAGTCCGGGAATCAGAGATGGGGATTCAGAGGCGGGGAATGAGATATGGGGAATCAGAGGCGGGGAATCAGAGGCGGGGAAACAGAGGTGGGGAATCAGATATGGGGAATCAGAGGTGGGGAATCAGGGGCGGGGTATCAGTGGCAGGGAATCAGAGGCGGGAAATCAGAGGCCGGGAATCAGAGGCGGGGAATCAGACACGGGGAATCCGAGGTGGTGAATCAGAGATGTGGAATCAGAGGCGGGGAATCAGAGGCAGGGAATCAGACGCGGGGAATCAGAGGCGAGGAATCATAGCTGGCGAATCAGAGGCGGGGAATCAGAGGTGGGGAATCAGAGGCGGGGAATCAGATATTGGGAATCAGAGGTGGGGAATCAGAGGCGCGGAAACAGAGGCGGGGAATCAGATATGGGGAATCAGAGGTGGGGAATCAGAAGTTGTGAATCAGAGATGGGGAATCAGAGGCGGGGAATCAGAGGCCAGTAATCAGACGCGGGGAATCAGAGGCGGGGATACTTGAGCTGGGGAATCAGAGGCGGGGAATCAGAGGCGGGGAATCAGAGGCGGGGAAACAGAGGCGGGGAATCAGATATGGGGAATCAGAGGTGGGGAATCAGGGGCGGGGTATCAGTGGCAGGGAATCAGAGGCGGGAAATCAGAGTCGGTGAATCAGGGGCGGGGAATCAGAGGCAGGGAATCGGATGTGCGGAATCAGAGATTTGGAATCAGAGGTGGGGAATCAGAGGCGGTGAATCAGACATGGGTAATCAGAGGCGGGGAATCAGAGGCAGGAAATCAGACACGGGGAATCAGAGGCGGGGAATCAGAGCTGGGGAATTAGATGCAGGGAATCAGAGTTGGGGATTCAGAGGCGGGGAATCAGATATGGGGAAACAGAGGTGGGGAATCAGAGGCGGGAAAATAGAGGCGGGGAATCAGATATGGGGAAACAGTGGCGGGGAATCAGAGGCGGGGAATCAGAGGCGGTGAATCAGACATGGGTAATCAGAGGCGGGGAATCAGAGCTGGGGAATCAGAGGTGGGGAATCAGAGTTGGGGAATCAGAGGCGGGGACTTAGATATGGGGAAACAGAGGCGGGGAATCAGAGGCGGGGAAACAGAGGCGGGGAATCAGATATGGGGAATCAGAGGTGGGGAATCAGAGGCAGGGAATCAGATGTGCGGAATCAGAGATGAGGAATCAGAGGCAGGGAATCAGAATCAGAAGCAGGGAATAAGACGCGGGGAATCAGAGGCGGGGAATCAGAGCTGGGGAATCAGCGGCAGTGAATCAGAGGCGGGGAATCAGAGGCAGGGAATCGGATGTGCGGAATCAGAGATGGGGAATCAGAGGTGGGGAATCAGAGGCGGTGAATCAGACATGGGTAATCAGATGTGGGGAATCAGGGGCAGGGTATCAGACGCAGTGTATCAGACACGGGGAATCAGAGGCATGGAATCAGAGATGGGGAATCAGAGGCGGGGAATCGGAGGCAGGGAATCAGACGCGGGGTATCAGAGGCGTGGAATCAGAGCTGGTGAATCAGAGGCGGGGAATCAGAGTTGGGGAATCAGAGGCGTGGAATCAGATATGGGAAAACAGAGGCGGGGAATCAGAGGCGGGGAATCAGAGCTGGGGAATCAGAGGCCGGGAATCAGAGGTGGTGAATCAGAGGCCGGGAATCAGAGATGGGGATTCAGAGGTGGTGAATCAGAGATGGGGAATCAGAGGAAGGGACTCAGAGGTGGCGAATCAGACGCGGGGTATCAGTGGCTGGGAATCAGAAATCGGGAGTCAGAGGCGGGGTATCAGAGATGGGGAATCAGAGGCGGGGAATCAGAGGCGGGGAAACAGAGGCGGGGAGTCAGATATGGGGAATCAGTGGTGGGGAATCAGAGGCATGGAATCACATGCGGGGAATCAGAGGCGGGGAATCAGAGGCGGGGAATCAGAGGCGGGGAAACAGAGGCGGGGAATTAGAGTTGGGGAATCAGAGGCGGGGAATCAGAGGCGGGGAAACAGAGGCGGGGAATCAAACACGGGGAATCAGAGGTGGGGAATCAGAGGTTGGGAATCAGAGGCAGGGAATCAGAGGCGGGGAATCAGAGGCGGGGAATCAGAGGCAGGGAATCAGAGGCGGAGAATCAGAGGCGGGGAATCAGATATGGTGAAACAGAGGCGGGGAATCAGAGGCGGGGAAACAGAGGCGGGGAATCAGATATGGGGAATCAGAGGTGGGGAATCAGAGTTTGGGAATCAGAGTTATGGAATCAGAGGCTTGGAATCAGATGCAGGGAATCAGATGCGGGGAATCAGAGGCGGGGAATCAGAGTTGGGGAATCAGAGGCGGGGATTTAGATATTGGGAAACAGAGGCGGGGAATCAGAGGCGGGGAAACAGAGGCGGGGAATCAGATATGGGGAATCAGAGGTGGGGAATCAGAGGCAGGGAATCAGATGTGCGGAATCAGAGATGGGGAATCAAAGGCAGGGAATCAGAATCAGAAGCAGGGAATCAGAGGCCGGGAATCAGAGGCCGGAATCAGATGCCGGGAATAAGAGGCCGGGAATCAGAGGTGGGGAATCAGAGTCCGGGAATCAGAGATGGGGATTCAGAGGCGGGCAATGAGATATGGGGAATCAGAGGCGGGGAATCAGAGGCGGGGAAACAGAGGTGGGGAATCAGATATGGGGAATCAGAGGTGGGGAATCAGGGGCGGGGTATCAGTGGCAGGGAATCAGAGGCGGGAAATCAGAGGCCGGGAATCAGAGGCGGGGAATCAGACACGGGGAATCAGAGGTGGTGAATCAGAGATGTGGAATCAGAGGCGGGGAATCAGAGGCAGGGAATCAGACGCGGGGAATCAGAGGCGAGGAATCATAGCTGGCGAATCAGAGGCGGGGAATCAGAGGTGGGGAATCAGAGGCGGGGAATCAGATATTGGGAATCAGAGGTGGGGAATCAGAGGCGCGGAAACAGAGGCGGGGAATCAGATATGGGGAATCAGAGGTGGGGAATCAGAAGTTGTGAATCAGAGATGGGGAATCAGAGGCGGGGAATCAGAGGCCGGTAATCAGACGCGGGGAATCAGAGGCGGGGATTCTTGAGCTGGGGAATCAGAGGCGGGGAATCAGAGTTGGGGAATCAGAGGCGGGGAATCAGATATGCGGAATCAGAGGCGGGGAATCAGAGGCGGGGAAACAGAGGCGGGGTATCAGTGGCAGGGAATCAGAGGCGGGAAATCAGAGTCGGTGAATCAGGGGCGGGGAATCAGAGGCAGGGAATCGGATGTGCGGAATCAGAGATTTGGAATCAGAGGTGGGGAATCAGAGGCGGTGAATCAGACATGGGTAATCAGAGGCGGGGAATCAGAGGCGGGGAATCAGAGCTGGGGAATTAGATGCAGGGAATCAGAGTTGGGGATTCAGAGGCGGGGAATCAGATATGGGGAAACAGAGGTGGGGAATCAGAGGCGGGCAAATAGAGGCGGGGAATCAGATATGGGGAAACAGTGGCGGGGAATCAGAGGCGGGGAATCAGAGGCGGTGAATCAGACATGGGTAATCAGAGGCGGGGAATCAGAGCTGGGGAATCAGAGGTGGGGAATCAGAGTTGGGGAATCAGAGGCGGGGACTTAGATATGGGGAAACAGAGGCGGGGAATCAGAGGCGGGGAAACAGAGGCGGGGAATCAGATATGGGGAATCAGAGGTGGGGAATCAGAGGCAGGGAATCAGATGTGCGGAATCAGAGATGGGGAATCAGAGGCAGGGAATCAGAATCAGAAGCAGGGAATAAGACGCGGGGAATCAGAGGCGGGGAATCAGAGCTGGGGAATCAGCGGCAGTGAATCAGAGGCGGGGAATCAGAGGCAGGGAATCGGATGTGCGGAATCAGAGATGGGGAATCAGAGGTGGGGAATCAGAGGCGGTGAATCAGACATGGGTAATCAGATGTGGGGAATCAGGGGCAGGGTATCAGACGCAGTGTATCAGACACGGGGAATCAGAGGCATGGAATCAGAGATGGGGAATCAGAGGCGGGGAATCAGAGGCAGGGAATCAGACGCGGGGTATCAGAGGCGTGGAATCAGAGCTGGTGAATCAGAGGCGGGGAATCAGAGTTGGGGAATCAGAGGCGTGGAATCAGATATGGGAAAACAGAGGCGGGGAATCAGAGGCGGGGAATCAGAGCTGGGGAATCAGAGGCCGGGAATCAGAGGTGGTGAATCAGAGGCCGGGAATCAGAGATGGGGATTCAGAGGTGGTGAATCAGAGATGGGGAATCAGAGGAAGGGACTCAGAGGTGGCGAATCAGACGCGGGGTATCAGTGGCTGGGAATCAGAAATCGGGAATCAGATGCGGGGTATCAGAGATGGGGAATCAGAGGCGGGGAATCAGAGGCGGGGAAACAGAGGAGGGGAGTCAGATATGGGGAATCAGTGGTGGGGAATCAGAGGCATGGAATCACATGCGGGAAATCAGAGGCGGGGAATCAGAGGCGGGGAATCAGAGCTGGGGAATCAGAGGCGGGGATTCAGAGTTGGGGAATCAGAGGCGGGGAATCAGATATGGGGAAACAGAGGCGTGGATTCAGAGGCGGGGAAACAGACGCGGGGAATCAGATATGGGGAATCAGAGGTGGGGAATCAGAGGTTGGGAATCAGAGGCAGGGAATCAGAGGCGGGGAATCAGAGCTGGGGAATCAGAGGCGGAGGATCAGAATTGGGGAATCAGAGATGGGGAATCAGAGATGGGGAATCAGAGGCGGGGAATCAGACGCAGGGAATCAGAGGTGGTGAATCAGAGATGGGGAATCAGAGGCGGGGAATCAGAGGCAGGGAATCAGACGCGGGGAATCAGTGACGGGGAATCATAGCTGGCGAATCTGAGGCGGGGAATCAGATTTGGGGAATCAGAGGCGGGGAATCAGATATGGGGAATCAGAGGCGGGGAATCAGAGGCGGGGAAACAGAGGCGGGGAATCAGATATGGGGAATCAGAGGTGGGGAATCAGAGGCAGGGAATCAGACGCGGGGTATCAGAGGCGTGGAATCAGAGCTGGTGAATCAGAGGCGGGGAATCAGAGTTGGGGAATCAGAGGCGTGGAATCAGATATGGGAAAACAGAGGCGGGGAATCAGAGGCGGGGAATCAGAGCTGGGGAATCAGAGGCCGGGAATCAGAGGTGGTGAATCAGAGGCCGGGAATCAGAGATGGGGATTCAGAGGTGGTGAATCAGAGATGGGGAATCAGAGGAAGGGACTCAGAGGTGGCGAATCAGACGCGGGGTATCAGTGGCTGGGAATCAGAAATCGGGAATCAGAGGCGGGGTTCAGAGATGGGGAATCAGAGGCGGGGAATCAGAGGCGGGGAAACAGAGGCGGGGAGTCAGATATGGGGAATCAGTGGTGGGGAATCAGAGGCATGGAATCACATGCGGGGAATCAGAGGCGGGGAATCAGAGGCGGGGAATCAGAGCTGGGGAATCAGAGGAGGTGATTCAGAGTTGGGGAATCAGAGGCGGGGAATCAGATATGGGGAAACAGAGGCGTGGATTCAGAGGCGGGGAAACAGATGCGGGGAATCAGATATGGGGAATCAGAGGTGGGGAATCAGAGGTTGGGAATCAGAGGCAGGGAATCAGAGGCGGGGAATCAGAGCTGGGGAATCAGAGGCGGAGAATCAGAATTGGGGAATCAGAGATGGGGAATCAGAGATGGGGAATCAGAGGCGGGGAATCAGACGCAGGGAATCAGAGGTGGTGAATCAGAGATGGGGAATCAGAGGCGGGGAATCAGAGGCAGGGAATCAGACGCGGAGAATCAGTGACGGGGAATCATAGCTGGCGAATCTGAGGCGGGGAATCAGATTTGGGGAATCAGAGGCGGGGAATCAGATATGGGGAATCAGAGGCGGGGAATCAGAGGCGGGGAAACAGAGGCGGGGAATCAGATATGGGGAATCAGAGGTGGGGAATCAGAGGTGGGGAATCAGAGATGGGGAATCAGAGGCGGGGAATCAGAGCCAGGGAATCAGACGCGGGGAATCAGAGGCGGGGAATCAGAGCTGGGGAATCAGAGGCGGGGAATCAGAGTTGGGGAATCAGTGGCGGGGAATCAGATATAGGGAATCAGAGGCAGGGAATCAGAGGCAGGGAATCAGAGGCAGGGAATCAGAGGCAGGGAATCAGAGATTAGGAATCAGAGGCGGGGAATCAGAGGCAGGGAATCTGACGCGGGGAATCAGAGGAGGAGTATCAGAGCTGGGGAATCAAGGCGGGGAATCAGAGTTGGGGAATAAGAGGCGTGGAATCAGATATGGGGAATCAGAGGCGGTGAATCAGAGGCGGGGAAACAGAGGCGGGGAGTCAGATATGGGTAAATAGATTTGGGGAATCAGGGGCGGGGAATCCGTGGCAGGGAATCAGAGGCGGGGAATCAGAGGCGGGGCATCAGAGGCAGGGAATCAGATGTGGGGAATCAGAGATGGGGAATCAGAGGCAGGAAATCAGAATCAGAGCTGGGGAGTCAGAGGAGGTGAATCAGAGATGGGGAATCAGAGGCAGGGAGTCAGAGGCAGGGAATCAAACACGGGGAATCAGAGGCTGCGAATCAGAGCTGGGGAATCAGAGGCGGGAATCAGAGCTGGGGAATCAGAGGCGGGGAATCAGACACGGGGAATCAGAGGCGGGGAATCAGAGCTGAGGAATCAGAGGAGGGGATTCAGAGTTGGGGAATCAGAGGCGGGGAATCAGATACGGGGAAACAGAGGCGTGGATTCAGAGGCGGGGAAACAGACGCGGGGAATCAGAAATGGGGAATCAGAGGTGGGGAATCAGAGGTTGGGAATCAGAGGCAGGGAATGAGAGGCGGGGAATCAGAGCTGGGGAATCAGAGGCGGGGAATCAGAGTTGGGGAATCAGAGGCGGGGAATCAGATATGGGGAAACAGGGGCGGGGAATCGGAGGCGGGGAAACAGAGGCGGGGAATCAGATATGGGGAATCAGATATGCGGAATCAGAGGCGGGGAATCAGAGGCGGGGAAACAGAGGCGGGGAATCACATATGGGGAATCAGAGGTGGGGAATCAGGGGCGGGGTATCAGTGGCAGGGAATCAGAGGGGGGAAATCGGAGTCGGTGAATCAGGGGCGGGGAATCAGAGGCAGGGAATCGGATGTGTGGAATCAGAGATTTGGAATCAGAGGTGGGGAATCAGAGGCGGTGAATCAGACATGGGTAATCAGAGGCGGGGAATCAGAGGCAGGAAATCAGACACGGGGAATCAGAGGCGGGGAATCAGAGCTGGGGAATTAGATGCAGGGAATCAGAGTTGGGGATTCAGAGGCGGGGAATCAGATATGGGGAAACAGAGGTGGGGAATCAAAGGCGGTGAATCAGAGATGGGGAATCAGAGGCGGGGAATCAGAGGCAGGGAATCAAACACGGGGAATCAGAAGGGGGGAATCAGAGCTGGGGAATCAGAGGCGGGGAATCAGAGTTGGGGAATCAGAGGCGGGGAATCAGAGGCGGGGAATCAGAGGCAGGGAATCAGATGTGCGGAATCGGAGATGGGGAATCAGAGGCAAGAAATCAGAGGCGGGGAATCAGTGGCGGGAATTCAGAGACCGGGAATCAGATATGGTGAAACAGAGGCGGGGAATCAGAGGCGGGGAAACAGAGGCGGGGAATCAGATATGGGGAATCAGAGGTGGGGAATCAGAGTTTGGGAATCAGAGGCAGGGAATCAGAGGCTTGGAATCAGATGCAGGGAATTCGATGCGGGGTATCAGAGGCGGGGAATCAGAGCTGGGGAATCAGAGGTGGGGAATCAGAGTTGGGGAATCAGAGGCGGGGACTTAGATATTGGGAAACAGAGGCGGGGAATCAGAGGCGGGGAAACAGAGGCGGGGAATCAGATATGGGGAATCAGAGGTGGGGAATCAGAGACAGGGAATCAGATGTACGGAATCAGAGATGGGGAATCAAAGGCAGGGAATCAGAATCAGAAGCAGGGAATCAGAGGCCGGGAATCAGAGGCCGGAATCAGATGCCGGGAATAAGAGGCCGGGAATCAGAGGTGGGGAATCAGAGTCCGGGAATCAGAGATGCGGATTCAGAGGCGGGGAATGAGATATGGGGAATCAGAGGCGGGGAATCTGAGATGGGGAATCAGAGGCGGGGAATCAGAGGCAGGATATCAGACACGGGGATTCAGAGGCTGGGAATCAGACGGGGGGAATCAAAGGCGGGGAATCAGAGCTGGGGAATCAGAGGTAGGGAATCAGAGTTGGGGATTCAGAGGCGGGGAAACAGATATGGGGAAACAGAGGCGGGGAATCAGAGGCGGGCAAACAGAGGCGGGGAATCAGAGGCAGGGAATCAGAGCTGGGGAATCAGAGGCGGGGAATCATAGTTGGCAATCAGAGGCGGGGAATCAGATACGGGGAAACAGAGGCGGGGAATCAGAGGCGGGGAAACAGAGGCGGGGAATCAGATATGGGGAATCGGATGCGGGGAATCAGAGGCGGGGAATCAGAGCTGGGGAATCAGAGGCGGGGAATCAGAGTTGGTGCATCAGAGGTGGGGAATTAGATATGGGGAAACAGAGGCGGGGAATCAGAGGCAGGGAAACAGAGGTGGGGAATCAGATATGGGGAATCAGAGGTGGGGAATCAGAGGCAGGGAATCAGATGTGCGGAATCAGAGATGGGGAATCAGAGGCAGGGAATCAGAATCAGAAGCGGGGAATCAGAGGCCGGGAAACAGAGGTGGGGAATCAGACATGGGGAATCAGAGGTGGGGAATCAGAGGCAGGGAATTAGATTTGCGGAATCAGAGATGGGGAATCAGAAGCAGGGAATCAGAGGTCGGGAATCAGAGGCCGGAATCAGATGCCGGGAATAAGAGGCCGGGAATCAAAGGCGATGAATCAGAGATGGGGAATCAGAGGCGGGGAATCAGAGGCAGGGAATCAAACACGGGGAATCAGAGGCGGGGAATCAGCGCTGGGGATTCAGAGGTGGGGATCAGAGTCGGGGAATCAGAGGCAGGGAATCAGATGTGCGGAATCAGAGGTGGGGAATCAGAGGTTGGGAATCAGAGGCAGGGAATCAGAGGCTTGGAATCAGATGCAGGGAATCAGATGCGGGGAATCAGAGGCGGAGAATCAGAGCTGGGGAATCAGAGGTGGGGAATCAGAGTTGGGGAATCAGAGGCGGGGACTTAGATATTGGGAAACAGAGGCGGGGAATCAGAGGCGGGGAATCAGAGGCAGGGAATCAGATGTGCGGAATCAGAGATGGGGAATCAGAGGCAGGGAATCAGAATCAGAAGCAGGCAATCAGAGGCCGGGAATCAGAGGCCGGAATCAGATGCCGGGAATAAGAGGCCGGGAATCAGAGGTGGGGAATCAGAGTCCGGGAATCAGAGATGGGGATTCAGAGGCGGGGAATGAGATATGGGGAATCAGAGGCGGGGAATCAGAGGCGGGGAAACAGAGGCGGGGAATCAGATATGGGGAATCAGAGGTGGCGAATCAAAGGCGGTGAATCAGAGATGGGGAATCAGAGGCAGGGAATCAAACACGGAAAATCAGAGGAGGGGAATCAGAGCTGGGGAATCAGAGGCGGGGAATCAGAGGCGGGGAAACAGAGGCGAGGAATCAGATATGGGGAATCAGAGGTGGCGAATCAAAGGTGGTGAATCAGATATGGGGAATCAGAGGCAGGGAATCAAACACGGGGAATCAGAGGCGGGGAATCAGAGCTGGGGAATAAGAGGCGGGGAATCAGAGTTGGGGAATCAGAGGCGGGGAATCAGAGCTGGGGAATCAGAGGTGGGGATCAGAGTCGGGGAATCAGAGGCAGGGAATCAGATGTGCGGAATCAGAGATGGGGAATCAGAGGTGGGGAATCAGAGGCTGTGATTCAGAGATGGGGAATCAGAGGCGGGGAATCAGAGGCAAGAAATCAGACACGGGGTTTCAGAGGCTGGGAATCAGACGGGGGAATCAAAGGCGGGGAATCAGAGCTGGGGAATCAGAGGCAGGGAATCAAACACGAAAATCAGAGGCGGGGAATCAGAGCTGGGGAATCAGAGGCGGGGAATCAGAGGCGGGGAAACAGAGGCGAGGAATCAGATATGGGGAATCAGAGGTGGCGAATCAAAGGCGGTGAATCAGAGATGGGGAATCAGAGGCGGGGAATCAGAGGCAGGGAATCAAACACGGGGAATCAGAGGCGGGGAATCAGAGCTGGGGAATCAGAGGCGGGGAATCAGAGTTGGGGAATCAGAGGCGGGGAATCAGAGCTGGGGAATCAGAGGTGGGGATCAGAGTCGGGGAATCAGAGGCAGGGAATCAGATGTGCGGAATCAGAGATTGGGAATCAGAGGTGGGGAATCAGAGGCTGTGAATCAGAGATGGGGAATCAGAGGCGGGGAATCAGAGGCAAGAAATCAGACACGGGGTTTCAGAGGCTGGGAATCAGACGGGGGAATCAAAGGCGGGGAATCAGCGCTGGGGAATCAGAGGCAGAGAATCAGAGTTGGGGATTCAGAGGCGGCGAATCAGATATGGGGAATCAGAGGCCGGGAATCAGAGGCAGGGAATCAAACACGGAAAATCAGAGGCGGGGAATCAGAGCTGGGGAATCAGAGGCGGGGAATCAGAGGCGGGGAAACAGAGGCGAGGAATCAGATATGGGGAATCAGAGGTGGCGAATCAAAGGCGGTGAATCAGAGATGGGGAATCAGAGGCCGGGAATCAGAGGCAGGGAATCAAACACGGAAAATCAGAGGCGGGGAATCAGAGCTGGGGAATCAGAGGCGGGGAATCAGAGGCGGGGAAACAGAGGCGAGGAATCAGATATGGGGAATCAGAGGTGGCGAATCAAAGGCGGTGAATCAGAGATGGGGAATCAGAGGCGGGGAATCAGAGGCAGGGAATCAAACACGGGGAATCAGAGGCGGGGAATCAGAGCTGGGGAATCAGAGGCGGGGAATCAGAGGCGGGGAAACAGAGGCGGGGAATCAGATATGGGGAATCAGAGGTGGCGAATCAAAGGCGGTGAATCAGAGATGGAGAATCAGAGGCCGGGAATCAGAGGAAGGGAATCAAACACGGAAAATCAGAGGCGGGGAATCAGAGCTGGGGAATCAGAGGCGGGGAATCAGAGGTGGGGAAACAGAGGCGAGGAATCAG
This sequence comes from Narcine bancroftii, assembly GCF_036971445.1. Taxonomy (NCBI): domain Eukaryota; kingdom Metazoa; phylum Chordata; class Chondrichthyes; order Torpediniformes; family Narcinidae; genus Narcine; species Narcine bancroftii. The sequence continues at coordinate 109,219,393 of NC_091475.1, forward strand.
ATATGGGGAATCAGAGGTGGCGAATCAAAGGCGGTGAATCAGAGATGGGGAATCAGAGGCGGGGAATCAGAGGCAGGGAATCAAACACGGGGAATCAGAGGCGGGGAATCAGAGCTGGGGAATCAGAGGCGGGGAATCAGAGCTGGTGAAACAGAGGCGGGGAATCAGAGGCGGGGAAACAGAGGCGGGGAATCAGATATGGGGAATCAGAGGTGGCGAATCAAAGGCGGTGAATCAGAGATGGGGAATCAGAGGCCGGGTATCAGAGGCAGGGAATCAAACACGGAAAATCAGAGGCGGGGAATCAGAGCTGGGGAATCAGAGGCGGGGAATCAGAGGCGGGGAAACAGAGGCGAGGAATCAGATATGGGGAATCAGAGGTGGCGAATCAAAGGCGGTGAATCAGAGATGGGGAATCAGAGGCGGGGAATCAGAGGCAGGGAATCAAACACGGGGAATCAGAGGCGGGGAATCAGAGCTGGGGAATCAGAGGCGGGGAATCAGAGTTGGGGAATCAGAGGCGGGGAATCAGAGCTGGGGAATCAGAGGTGGGAATCAGAGTCGGGGAATCAGAGGCAGGGAATCAGATGTGCGGAATCAGAGATGGGGAATCAGAGGTGGGGAATCAGAGGCGGGGAATCAGAGATGGGGAATCAGAGGCGGGGAATCAGAGGCAAGAAATCAGACACGGGGTTTCAGAGGCTGGGAATCAGACGGGTGAATCAAAGGCGGGGAATCAGAGCTGGGGAATCAGAGGCAGGGAATCAAACACGGAAAATCAGAGGCGGGGAATCAGAGCTGGGGAATCAGAGGCGGGGAATCAGAGGCGGGGAAACAGAGGCGAGGAATCAGATATGGGGTATCAGAGGTGGCGAATCAAAGGCGGTGAATCAGAGATGGGGAATCAGAGGCGGGGAATCAGAGGCAGGGAATCAAACACGGGGAATCAGAGGCAGGGAATCAGAGCTGGGGAATCAGAGGCGGGGAATCAGAGTTGGGGAATCAGAGGCGGGGAATCAGAGCTGGGGAATCAGAGGTGGGGATCAGAGTCGGGGAATAAGAGGCAGGGAATCAGATGTGCGGAATCAGAGATGGGGAATCAGAGGTGGGGAATCAGAGGCTGTGAATCAGAGATGGGGAATCAGAGGCGGGGAATCAGAGGCAAGAAATCAGACACGGGGTTTCAGAGGCTGGGAATCAGACGGGGGAATCAAAGGCGGGGAATCAGAGCTGGGGAATCAGAGGCAGGGAATCAGAGTTGGGGATTCAGAGGCGGGGAATCAGATATGGGGAATCAGAGGTGGGGAATCAGAGGTGGTGAATCAGAGATGGGGAATCACAGGCGGGGAATCAGAGGCAGGGAATAGAACGCGGGGAATCAGAGGCAGGGAATCAGAGTTGGGGCATCAGAGGTTGGGAATTAGATATGGGGAAACAGAGGCGGGGAATCAGAGGCGGGGAAACAGAGGCGGGAAATCAGATATGGGGAATCAGAGGTGGGGAATCAGAGGCAGGGAATCAGATGTGCGGAATCAGAGATGGGGAATCAGAGGCAGGGAATCAGAATCAGAAGCGGGGAATCAGAGGCTGGGAAACAGAGGCGGGGAATCAGATATGGGGAATCAGAGGTGGGGAATCAGAGGCAGGGAATTAGATTTGCGGAATCAGAGATGGGGAATCAGAAGCAGGGAATCAGAGGCCGGGAATCAGAGGCCGGAATCAGATGCCGGGAATAAGAGGCCGGGAATCAGAGGTGGGGAATCAGAGTCCGGGAATCAGAGATGGGGAATCAGAGGCGGGGAATGAGATATGGGGAATCAGAGGCGGGGAATCAGAGGCGGGGAAACAGAGGCGAGGAATCAGATATGGGGAATCAGAGGTGGCGAATCAAAGGCGATGAATCAGAGATGGGGAATCAGAGGTTGGGAATCAGAGGCAGGGAATCAGATGTGCGGAATCAGAGATGGGGAATCAGAGGCAGGGAATCAGAATCAGAAGCGGGGAATCAGAGGCCGGGAAACAGAGGCGGGGAATCATATATGGGGAATCAGAGGTGGGGAATCAGAGGCAGGGAATTAGATTTGCGGAATCAGAGATGGGGAATCAGAAGCAGGGAATCAGAGGCCGGGAATCAGAGGCCGGAATCAGATGCCGGGAATAAGAGGCCGGGAATCAGAGGTGGGGAATCAGAGTCCGGGAATCAGAGATGGGGATTCAGAGGCGGGGAATGAGATATGGGGAATCAGAGGCGGGGAATCAGAGGCGGGGAAACAGAGGCGGGGAATCAGATATGGGGAATCAGAGGTGGCGAATCAAAGGCGGTGAATCAGAGATGGGGAATCAGAAGCCGGGAATCAGAGGCAGGGAATCAAACACGGAAAATCAGAGGCGGGGAATCAGAGCTGGGGAATCAGAGGCGGGGAATCAGAGGCGGGGAAACAGAGGCGAGGAATCAGATATGGGGAATCAGAGGTGGGGAATCAGAGGCAGGTAATCAGATGTGCGGAATCAGAGATGGGGAATCAGAGGCAGGGAATCAGAATCAGGAGCGGGGAGTCAGAGGCCGGGAATCAGAGGCCTGGAATCAGATGCTGGGAATAAGAGGCCGGGAATCAGAGGTGGGGAATCAGAGTCTGGGAATCAGTGATGGGGATTCAGAGGCGGGGAATGAGATATGGAGAATCAGAGGCGGGGAATCAGAGGCGGGGAAACAGAGGTGGGGAATCAGATATGGGGAATCAGAGGTGGCGAATCAAAGGCGGTGAATCAGAGATGGGGAATCAGAGGCGGGGAATCAGAGGCAGGGAATCAAACACGGGGAATCAGAGGCGTGGTATCAGAGCTGGGGAATCAGAGGCTGGGAATCAAAGTTGGGGAATCAGAGGCAGGGAATCAGATATGGGGAAACAGGGGCGGGGAATCAGAGGCGGGGAAACAGAGGCGGGGAATCAGATATGGGGAATCAGAGGCGGGGAATTAGAGTTGGGGAATCAGAGGCGGGGAATCAGAGGCGGGGAAACAGAGGCGGGGAATCAAACACGGGGAATCAGAGGTGGGGAATCAGAGGCAGGGAATCAGATGTGCGGAATCAGAGATGGGGAATCAGAGGCAGGGAATCAGAATCAGAAGCGGGGAATCAGAGGCCGGGAAACAGAGGCGGGGAATCAGATATGGGGAATCAGAGGTGGGGAATCTGAGGCAGGGAATTAGATTTGCGGAATCAGAGATGGGGAATCAGAAGCAGGGAATCAGAGGCCGGGAATCAGAGGCCGGAATCAGATGCCGGGAATAAGAGGCCGGGAATCAGAGGTGGGGAATCAGAGTCCGGGAATCAGAGATGGGGAATCAGAGGCGGGGAATGAGATATGGGGAATCAGAGGTGGGGAATCAGAGGCGGGGAAACAGAGGCGAGGAATCAGATATGGGGAATCAGAGGTGGCGAATCAAAGGCGATGAATCAGAGATGGGGAATCAGAGGTTGGGAATCAGAGGCAGGGAATCAGATGTGCGGAATCAGAGATGGGGAATCAGAGGCAGGGAATCAGAATCAGAAGCGGGGAATCAGAGGCCGGGAAACAGAGGCGGGGAATCATATATGGGGAATCAGAGGTGGGGAATCAGAGGCAGGGAATTAGATTTGCGGAATCAGAGATGGGGAATCAGAAGCAGGGAATCAGAGGCCGGGAATCAGAGGCCGGAATCAGATGCCGGGAATAAGAGGCCGGGAATCAGAGGTGGGGAATCAGAGTCCGGGAATCAGAGATGGGGATTCAGAGGCGGGGAATGAGATATGGGGAATCAGAGGCGGGGAATCAGAGGCGGGGAAACAGAGGCGGGGAATCAGATATGGGGAATCAGAGGTGGCGAATCAAAGGCGGTGAATCAGAGATGGGGAATCAGAGGCCGGGAATCAGAGGCAGGGAATCAAACACGGAAAATCAGAGGCGGGGAATCAGAGCTGGGGAATCAGAGGCGGGGAATCAGAGGCGGGGAAACAGAGGCGGGGAAACAGATATGGGGAATCAGAGGTGGGGAATCAGAGGCAGGTAATCAGATGTGCGGAATCAGAGATGGGGAATCAGAGGCAGGGAATCAGAATCAGGAGCGGGGAGTCAGAGGCCGGGAATCAGAGGCCTGGAATCAGATGCTGGGAATAAGAGGCCGGGAATCAGAGGTGGGGAATCAGAGTCTGGGAATCAGTGATGGGGATTCAGAGGCGGGGAATGAGATATGGAGAATCAGAGGCGGGGAATCAGAGGCGGGGAATCAGAGGCGGGGAAACAGAGGCGGGGAATCAAACACGGGGAATCAGAGGTGGGGAATCAGAGTTTGGGAATCAGAGGCAGGGAATCAGAGGCGGGGAATCAGAGGCGGGGAATCAGAGGCAGGGAATCAGATGTGCGGAATCGGAGATGGGGAATCAGAGGCAGGGAATCAGAGGCGGGGAATCAGAGGCGGGGAACCAGAGGCCGGGAATCAGATATGGGGAAACAGAGGCGGGGAATCAGAGGCGGGGAAACAGAGGCTGGGAATCAGATATGGGGAATCAGAGGTGGGGAATCAGAGGTTGGGAATCAGAGGCAGGGAATAAGAGGCTTGGAATCAGATGCAGGGAATCAGATGCGGGGAATCAGAGGCGGGGAATCAGAGCAGGGGAATCAGAGGTGGGGAATTAGAGTTGGGGAATCAGAGGCGGGGACTTAGATATTGGGAAACAGAGGCGGGGAATCAGAGGCGGGGAAACAGAGGCGGGGAATCAGATATGGGAATCAGAGATGGGGAATCAGAGGCAGGGAATCAGATGTGCGGAATCAGAGATGGGGAACCAAAGGCAGGGAATCAGAATCAGAAGCAGGGAATCAGAGGTGGGGAATCAGAGTCCAGGAATCAGAGATGGGGATTCAGAGGCGGGGAATGAGATATGGGGAATCAGAGGCGGGGAATCAGAGGCGGGGAAACAGAGGCGGGGAATCACATATGGGGAATCAGAGGTGGCGAATCAAAGGCGGTGAATCAGAGATGGGGAATCAGAGGCCGGGAATCAGAGGCAGGGAATCAAACACGGGGAATCAGAGGCGGGGAATCATAGCTGGCGAATCAGAGGCGGGGAATCAGAGGTGGGGAATCAGAGGCGGGGAATCAGATATTGGGAATCAGAGGTGGGGAATCAGAGGCGGGGAAACAGAGGCGGGGAATCAGATATGGGGTATCAGAGGTGGGGAATCAGAGGTTGTGAATCAGAGATGGGGAATCAGAGGCGGGGAATCAGAGGCCGGTAATCAGACGCGGGGAATCAGAGGCGGGGAATCAGAGCTGGGAAATTAGAGGCAGGGAATCAGAGTTGGGGATTCAGAGGCGGGGAATCAGATATGGGGAAACAGAGGCGGGGAATCAGATGCGGGCAAATAGAGGCGGGGATCAGATATGGGGAAACAGAGGCGGGGAATCAGAGGCGGGGAAACAGAGGCGGGGAATCAGATATGGGGAATCAGAGGTGGGGAATCAGAGGTTGGGAATCAGAGGCTGGGAATCAGAGGCGGGGAATCAGAGCTGGGGAATCAGAGGTGGGGAATCAAAGTTGGGGAATCAGAGGCGGGGACTTAGATATGGGGAAACAGAGGGGGGGAATCAGAGGCGGGGAAACAGAGGCGGGGAATCAGATATGGGGAATCAGAGGTGGGGAATCAGAGGCAGGGAATTAGATTTGCGGAATCAGAGATGGGGAATCAGAAGCAGGAAATCAGAGGCCGGGAATCAGAGGCCGGAATCAGATGCCGGGAATAAGAGGCCGGGAATCAGAGGTGGGGAATCAGAGTCCGGGAATCAGAGATGGGGAATCAGAGGCGGGGAATGAGATATGGGGAATCAGAGGCGGGGAATCAGAGGCGGGGAAACAGAGGCGAGGAATCAGATATGGGGAATCAGAGGTGGCGAATCAAAGGCGGTGAATCAGAGATGGGGAATCAGAGGCGGGGAATCAGAGGCAGGGAATCAAACACGGGGAATCAGAGGCGGGGAATCAGAGCTGGGGAATCAGAGGCGGGGAATCAGAGTTGGGGAATCAGAGGCGGGGAATCAGAGCTGGGGAATCAGAGGTGGGGATCAGAGTCGGGGAATCAGAGGCAGGGAATCAGATGTGCGGAATCAGAGATGGGGAATCAGAGGTGGGGAATCAGAGGCTGTGAATCAGAGATGGGGAATCAGAGGCGGGGAATCAGAGGCAAGAAATCAGACACGGGGTTTCAGAGGCTGGGAATCAGACGGGGGATTCAAAGGCGGGGAATCAGAGCTGGGGAATCAGAGGCAGGGAATCAGAGTTGGGGATTCAGAGGCGGGGAATCAGATATGGGGAAACAGAGGCGGGGAATCAGAGTCGGGCAAACAGAGGCGGGGAATTAGATATGGGGAATCAGAGGTGGGGAATCAGAGGTGGTGAATCAGAGATGGGGAATCACAGGCGGGGAATCAGAGGCAGGGAATAGAACGCGGGGAATCAGAGGCAGGGAATCAGAGTTGGGGCATCAGAGGTTGGGAATTAGATATGGGGAAACAGAGGCGGGGAATCAGAGGCGGGGAAACAGAGGCGGGAAATCAGATATGGGGAATCAGAGGTGGGGAATCAGAGGCAGGGAATCAGATGTGCGGAATCAGAGATGGGGAATCAGAGGCAGGGAATCAGAATCAGAAGCGGGGAATCAGAGGCCGGGAAACAGAGGTGGGGAATCAGATATGGGGAATCAGAGGTGGGGAATCAGAGGCAGGGAATTAGATTTGCGGAATCAGAGATGGGGAATCAGAAGCAGGGAATCAGAGGTCGGGAATCAGAGGCCGGAATCAGATGCCGGGAATAAGAGGCCGGGAATCAAAGGCGATGAATCAGAGATGGGGAATCAGAGGCGGGGAATCAGAGGCAGGGAATCAAACACGGGGAATCAGAGGCGGGGAATCAGCGCTGGGGATTCAGAGGTGGGGATCAGAGTCGGGGAATCAGAGGCAGGGAATCAGATGTGCGGAATCAGAGGTGGGGAATCAGAGGTTGGGAATCAGAGGCAGGGAATCAGAGGCTTGGAATCAGATGCAGGGAATCAGATGCGGGGAATCAGAGGCGGAGAATCAGAGCTGGGGAATCAGAGGTGGGGAATCAGAGTTGGGGAATCAGAGGCGGGGACTTAGATATTGGGAAACAGAGGCGGGGAATCAGAGGCGGGGAATCAGAGGCAGGGAATCAGATGTGCGGAATCAGAGATGGGGAATCAGAGGCAGGGAATCAGAATCAGAAGCAGGGAATCAGAGGCCGGGAATCAGAGGCCGGAATCAGATGCCGGGAATAAGAGGCCGGGAATCAGAGGTGGGGAATCAGAGTCCGGGAATCAGAGATGGGGATTCAGAGGCGGGGAATGAGATATGGGGAATCAGAGGCGGGGAATCAGAGGCGGGGAAACAGAGGCGGGGAATCAGATATGGGGAATCAGAGGTGGCGAATCAAAGGCGGTGAATCAGAGATGGGGAATCAGAGGCAGGGAATCAAACACGGAAAATCAGAGGCGGGGAATCAGAGCTGGGGAATCAGAGGCGGGGAATCAGAGGCGGGGAAACAGAGGCGAGGAATCAGATATGGGGAATCAGTGGTGGCGAATCAAAGGTGGTGAATCAGATATGGGGAATCAGAGGCAGGGAATCAAACACGGGGAATCAGAGGCGGGGAATCAGAGCTGGGGAATAAGAGGCGGGGAATCAGAGTTGGGGAATCAGAGGCGGGGAATCAGAGCTGGGGAATCAGAGGTGGGGATCAGAGTCGGGGAATCAGAGGCAGGGAATCAGATGTGCGGAATCAGAGATGGGGAATCAGAGGTGGGGAATCAGAGGCTGTGATTCAGAGATGGGGAATCAGAGGCGGGGAATCAGAGGCAAGAAATCAGACACGGGGTTTCAGAGGCTGGGAATCAGACGGGGGAATCAAAGGCGGGGAATCAGAGCTGGGGAATCAGAGGCAGGGAATCAAACACGGAAAATCAGAGGCGGGGAATCAGAGCTGGGGAATCAGAGGCGGGGAATCAGAGGCGGGGAAACAGAGGCGAGGAATCAGATATGGGGAATCAGAGGTGGCCAATCAAAGGCGGTGAATCAGAGATGGGGAATCAGAGGCGGGGAATCAGAGGCAGGGAATCAAACACGGGGAATCAGAGGCGGGGAATCAGAGCTGGGATATCAGAGGCGGGGAATCAGAGTTGGGGAATCAGAGGCGGGGAATCAGAGCTGGGGAATCAGAGGTGGGGATCAGAGTCGGGGAATCAGAGACAGGGAATCAGATGTGCGGAATCAGAGATTGGGAATCAGAGGTGGGGAATCAGAGGCTGTGAATCAGAGATGGGGAATCAGAGGCGGGGAATCAGAGGCAAGAAATCAGACACGGGGTTTCAGAGGCTGGGAATCAGACGGGGGAATCAAAGGCGGGGAATCAGCGCTGGGGAATCAGAGGCAGAGAATCAGAGTTGGGGATTCAGAGGCGGCGAATCAGATATGGGGAATCAGAGGCCGGGAATCAGAGGCAGGGAATCAAACACGGAAAATCAGAGGCGGGGAATCAGAGCTGGGGAATCAGAGGCGGGGAATCAGAGGCGGGGAAACAGAGGCGAGGAATCAGATATGGGGAATCAGAGGTGGCGAATCAAAGGCGGTGAATCAGAGATGGGGAATCAGAGGCCGGGAATCAGAGGCAGGGAATCAAACACGGAAAATCAGAGGCGGGGAATCAGAGCTGGGGAATCAGAGGCGGGGAATCAGAGGCGGGGAAACAGAGGCGAGGAATCAGATATGGGGAATCAGAGGTGGCGAATCAAAGGCGGTGAATCAGAGATGGGGAATCAGAGGCGGGGAATAAGAGGCAGGGAATCAAACACGGGGAATCAGAGGCGGGGAATCAGAGCTGGGGAATCAGAGGCGGGGAATCAGAGGCGGGGAAACAGAGGCGGGGAATCAGATATGGGGAATCAGAGGTGGCGAATCAAAGGCGGTGAATCAGAGATGGAGAATCAGAGGCCGGGAATCAGAGGAAGGGAATCAAACACGGAAAATCAGAGGCGGGGAATCAGAGCTGGGGAATCAGAGGCGGGGAATCAGAGGCGGGGAAACAGAGGCGAGGAATCAGATATGGGGAATCAGAGGTGGCGAATCAAAGGCGGTGAATCAGAGATGGGGAATCAGAGGCGGGGAATCAGAGGCAGGGAATCAAACACGGGGAATCAGAGGCGGGGAATCAGAGCTGGGGAATCAGAGGCGGGGAATCAGAGCTGGTGAAACAGAGGCGGGGAATCAGAGGCGGGGAAACAGAGGCGGGGAATCAGATATGGGGAATCAGAGGTGGCGAATCAAAGGCGGTGAATCAGAGATGGGGAATCAGAGGCCGGGTATCAGAGGCAGGGAATCAAACACGGAAAATCAGAGGCGGGGAATCAGAGCTGGGGAATCAGAGGCGGGGAATCAGAGGCGGGGAAACAGAGGCGAGGAATCAGATATGGGGAATCAGAGGTGGCGAATCAAAGGCGGTGAATCAGAGATGGGGAATCAGAGGCGGGGAATCAGAGGCAGGGAATCAAACACGGGGAATCAGAGGCGGGGAATCAGAGCTGGGGAATCAGAGGCGGGGAATCAGAGTTGGGGAATCAGAGGCGGGGAATCAGAGCTGGGGAATCAGAGGTGGGAATCAGAGTCGGGGAATCAGAGGCAGGGAATCAGATGTGCGGAATCAGAGATGGGGAATCAGAGGTGGGGAATCAGAGGCGGGGAATCAGAGATGGGGAATCAGAGGCGGGGAATCAGAGGCAAGAAATCAGACACGGGGTTTCAGAGGCTGGGAATCAGACGGGTGAATCAAAGGCGGGGAATCAGAGCTGGGGAATCAGAGGCAGGGAATCAAACACGGAAAATCAGAGGCGGGGAATCAGAGCTGGGGAATCAGAGGCGGGGAATCAGAGGCGGGGAAACAGAGGCGAGGAATCAGATATGGGGTATCAGAGGTGGCGAATCAAAGGCGGTGAATCAGAGATGGGGAATCAGAGGCGGGGAATCAGAGGCAGGGAATCAAACACGGGGAATCAGAGGCGGGGAATCAGAGCTGGGGAATCAGAGGCGGGGAATCAGAGTTGGGGAATCAGAGGCGGGGAATCAGAGCTGGGGAATCAGAGGTGGGGATCAGAGTCGGGGAATAAGAGGCAGGGAATCAGATGTGCGGAATCAGAGATGGGGAATCAGAGGTGGGGAATCAGAGGCTGTGAATCAGAGATGGGGAATCAGAGGCGGGGAATCAGAGGCAAGAAATCAGACACGGGGTTTCAGAGGCTGGGAATCAGACGGGGGAATCAAAGGCGGGGAATCAGAGCTGGGGAATCAGAGGCAGGGAATCAGAGTTGGGGATTCAGAGGCGGGGAATCAGATATGGGGAATCAGAGGTGGGGAATCAGAGGTGGTGAATCAGAGATGGGGAATCACAGGCGGGGAATCAGAGGCAGGGAATAGAACGCGGTGTATCAGAGGCAGGGAATCAGAGTTGGGGCATCAGAGGTTGGGAATTAGATATGGGGAAACAGAGGCGGGGAATCAGAGGCGGGGAATCAGAGGCAGGGAATCAAACACGGGGAATCAGAGGCGGGGAATCAGAGCTGGGGAATCAGAGGCGGGGAATCAGAGTTGGGGAATCAGAGGCGGGGAATCAGAGCTGGGGAATCAGAGGTGGGGATCAGAGTCGGGGAATCAGAGGCAGGGAATCAGATGTGCGGAATCAGAGATGGGGAATCAGAGGTGGGGAATCAGAGGCTGTGAATCAGAGATGGGGAATCAGAGGCGGGGAATCAGAGGCAAGAAATCAGACACGGGGTTTCAGAGGCTGGGAATCAGACGGGGGATTCAAAGGCGGGGAATCAGAGCTGGGGAATCAGAGGCAGGGAATCAGAGTTGGGGATTCAGAGGCGGGGAATCAGATATGGGGAAACAGAGGCGGGGAATCAGAGTCGGGCAAACAGAGGCGGGGAATTAGATATGGGGAATCAGAGGTGGGGAATCAGAGGTGGTGAATCAGAGATGGGGAATCACAGGCGGGGAATCAGAGGCAGGGAATAGAACGCGGGGAATCAGAGGCAGGGAATCAGAGTTGGGGCATCAGAGGTTGGGAATTAGATATGGGGAAACAGAGGCGGGGAATCAGAGGCGGGGAAACAGAGGCGGGAAATCAGATATGGGGAATCAGAGGTGGGGAATCAGAGGCAGGGAATCAGATGTGCGGAATCAGAGATGGGGAATCAGAGGCAGGGAATCAGAATCAGAAGCGGGGAATCAGAGGCCGGGAAACAGAGGTGGGGAATCAGATATGGGGAATCAGAGGTGGGGAATCAGAGGCAGGGAATTAGATTTGCGGAATCAGAGATGGGGAATCAGAAGCAGGGAATCAGAGGTCGGGAATCAGAGGCCGGAATCAGATGCCGGGAATAAGAGGCCGGGAATCAAAGGCGATGAATCAGAGATGGGGAATCAGAGGCGGGGAATCAGAGGCAGGGAATCAAACACGGGGAATCAGAGGCGGGGAATCAGCGCTGGGGATTCAGAGGTGGGGATCAGAGTCGGGGAATCAGAGGCAGGGAATCAGATGTGCGGAATCAGAGGTGGGGAATCAGAGGTTGGGAATCAGAGGCAGGGAATCAGAGGCTTGGAATCAGATGCAGGGAATCAGATGCGGGGAATCAGAGGCGGAGAATCAGAGCTGGGGAATCAGAGGTGGGGAATCAGAGTTGGGGAATCAGAGGCGGGGACTTAGATATTGGGAAACAGAGGCGGGGAATCAGAGGCGGGGAATCAGAGGCAGGGAATCAGATGTGCGGAATCAGAGATGGGGAATCAGAGGCAGGGAATCAGAATCAGAAGCAGGGAATCAGAGGCCGGGAATCAGAGGCCGGAATCAGATGCCGGGAATAAGAGGCCGGGAATCAGAGGTGGGGAATCAGAGTCCGGGAATCAGAGATGGGGATTCAGAGGCGGGGAATGAGATATGGGGAATCAGAGGCGGGGAATCAGAGGCGGGGAAACAGAGGCGGGGAATCAGATATGGGGAATCAGAGGTGGCGAATCAAAGGCGGTGAATCAGAGATGGGGAATCAGAGGCAGGGAATCAAACACGGAAAATCAGAGGCGGGGAATCAGAGCTGGGGAATCAGAGGCGGGGAATCAGAGGCGGGGAAACAGAGGCGAGGAATCAGATATGGGGAATCAGTGGTGGCGAATCAAAGGTGGTGAATCAGATATGGGGAATCAGAGGCAGGGAATCAAACACGGGGAATCAGAGGCGGGGAATCAGAGCTGGGGAATAAGAGGCGGGGAATCAGAGTTGGGGAATCAGAGGCGGGGAATCAGAGCTGGGGAATCAGAGGTGGGGATCAGAGTCGGGGAATCAGAGGCAGGGAATCAGATGTGCGGAATCAGAGATGGGGAATCAGAGGTGGGGAATCAGAGGCTGTGATTCAGAGATGGGGAATCAGAGGCGGGGAATCAGAGGCAAGAAATCAGACACGGGGTTTCAGAGGCTGGGAATCAGACGGGGGAATCAAAGGCGGGGAATCAGAGCTGGGGAATCAGAGGCAGGGAATCAAACACGGAAAATCAGAGGCGGGGAATCAGAGCTGGGGAATCAGAGGCGGGGAATCAGAGGCGGGGAAACAGAGGCGAGGAATCAGATATGGGGAATCAGAGGTGGCCAATCAAAGGCGGTGAATCAGAGATGGGGAATCAGAGGCGGGGAATCAGAGGCAGGGAATCAAACACGGGGAATCAGAGGCGGGGAATCAGAGCTGGGATATCAGAGGCGGGGAATCAGAGTTGGGGAATCAGAGGCGGGGAATCAGAGCTGGGGAATCAGAGGTGGGGATCAGAGTCGGGGAATCAGAGACAGGGAATCAGATGTGCGGAATCAGAGATTGGGAATCAGAGGTGGGGAATCAGAGGCTGTGAATCAGAGATGGGGAATCAGAGGCGGGGAATCAGAGGCAAGAAATCAGACACGGGGTTTCAGAGGCTGGGAATCAGACGGGGGAATCAAAGGCGGGGAATCAGCGCTGGGGAATCAGAGGCAGAGAATCAGAGTTGGGGATTCAGAGGCGGCGAATCAGATATGGGGAATCAGAGGCCGGGAATCAGAGGCAGGGAATCAAACACGGAAAATCAGAGGCGGGGAATCAGAGCTGGGGAATCAGAGGCGGGGAATCAGAGGCGGGGAAACAGAGGCGAGGAATCAGATATGGGGAATCAGAGGTGGCGAATCAAAGGCGGTGAATCAGAGATGGGGAATCAGAGGCCGGGAATCAGAGGCAGGGAATCAAACACGGAAAATCAGAGGCGGGGAATCAGAGCTGGGGAATCAGAGGCGGGGAATCAGAGGCGGGGAAACAGAGGCGAGGAATCAGATATGGGGAATCAGAGGTGGCGAATCAAAGGCGGTGAATCAGAGATGGGGAATCAGAGGCGGGGAATAAGAGGCAGGGAATCAAACACGGGGAATCAGAGGCGGGGAATCAGAGCTGGGGAATCAGAGGCGGGGAATCAGAGGCGGGGAAACAGAGGCGGGGAATCAGATATGGGGAATCAGAGGTGGCGAATCAAAGGCGGTGAATCAGAGATGGAGAATCAGAGGCCGGGAATCAGAGGAAGGGAATCAAACACGGAAAATCAGAGGCGGGGAATCAGAGCTGGGGAATCAGAGGCGGGGAATCAGAGGCGGGGAAACAGAGGCGAGGAATCAGATATGGGGAATCAGAGGTGGCGAATCAAAGGCGGTGAATCAGAGATGGGGAATCAGAGGCGGGGAATCAGAGGCAGGGAATCAAACACGGGGAATCAGAGGCGGGGAATCAGAGCTGGGGAATCAGAGGCGGGGAATCAGAGCTGGTGAAACAGAGGCGGGGAATCAGAGGCGGGGAAACAGAGGCGGGGAATCAGATATGGGGAATCAGAGGTGGCGAATCAAAGGCGGTGAATCAGAGATGGGGAATCAGAGGCCGGGTATCAGAGGCAGGGAATCAAACACGGAAAATCAGAGGCGGGGAATCAGAGCTGGGGAATCAGAGGCGGGGAATCAGAGGCGGGGAAACAGAGGCGAGGAATCAGATATGGGGAATCAGAGGTGGCGAATCAAAGGCGGTGAATCAGAGATGGGGAATCAGAGGCGGGGAATCAGAGGCAGGGAATCAAACACGGGGAATCAGAGGCGGGGAATCAGAGCTGGGGAATCAGAGGCGGGGAATCAGAGTTGGGGAATCAGAGGCGGGGAATCAGAGCTGGGGAATCAGAGGTGGGAATCAGAGTCGGGGAATCAGAGGCAGGGAATCAGATGTGCGGAATCAGAGATGGGGAATCAGAGGTGGGGAATCAGAGGCGGGGAATCAGAGATGGGGAATCAGAGGCGGGGAATCAGAGGCAAGAAATCAGACACGGGGTTTCAGAGGCTGGGAATCAGACGGGTGAATCAAAGGCGGGGAATCAGAGCTGGGGAATCAGAGGCAGGGAATCAAACACGGAAAATCAGAGGCGGGGAATCAGAGCTGGGGAATCAGAGGCGGGGAATCAGAGGCGGGGAAACAGAGGCGAGGAATCAGATATGGGGTATCAGAGGTGGCGAATCAAAGGCGGTGAATCAGAGATGGGGAATCAGAGGCGGGGAATCAGAGGCAGGGAATCAAACACGGGGAATCAGAGGCGGGGAATCAGAGCTGGGGAATCAGAGGCGGGGAATCAGAGTTGGGGAATCAGAGGCGGGGAATCAGAGCTGGGGAATCAGAGGTGGGGATCAGAGTCGGGGAATAAGAGGCAGGGAATCAGATGTGCGGAATCAGAGATGGGGAATCAGAGGTGGGGAATCAGAGGCTGTGAATCAGAGATGGGGAATCAGAGGCGGGGAATCAGAGGCAAGAAATCAGACACGGGGTTTCAGAGGCTGGGAATCAGACGGGGGAATCAAAGGCGGGGAATCAGAGCTGGGGAATCAGAGGCAGGGAATCAGAGTTGGGGATTCAGAGGCGGGGAATCAGTTATGGGGAATCAGAGGTGGGGAATCAGAGGTGGTGAATCAGAGATGGGGAATCACAGGCGGGGAATCAGAGGCAGGGAATAGAACGCGGTGAATCAGAGGCAGGGAATCAGAGTTGGGGCATCAGAGGTTGGGAATTAGATATGGGGAAACAGAGGCGGGGAATCAGAGGCGGGGAAACAGAGGCGGGAAATCAGATATGGGGAATCAGAGGTGGCGAATCAAAGGCGATGAATCAGAGGCGGGGAATCAGAGGCGGGGAATCAGAGGCCGGAATCAGATATGGGGAATCAGAGGTGGCGAATCAAAGGCGATGAATCAGAGATGGGGAATCAGAGGTTGGGAATCAGAGGCAGGGAATCAGATGTGCGGAATCAGAGATGGGGAATCAGAGGCAGGGAATCAGAATCAGAAGCGGGGAATCAGAGGCCGGGAAACAGAGGCGTGGAATCATATATGGGGAATCAGAGGTGGGGAATCAGAGGCAGGGAATTAGATTTGCGGAATCAGAGATGGGGAATCAGAAGCAGGGAATCAGAGGCCGGGAATCAGAGGCCGGAATCAGATGCCGGGAATAAGAGGCCGGGAATCAGAGGTGGGGAATCAGAGTCCGGGAATCAGAGATGGGGATTCAGAGGCGGGGAATGATATATGGGGAATCAGAGGCGGGGAATCAGAGGCGGGGAAACAGAGGCGGGGAATCAGATATGGGGAATCAGAGGTGGCGAATCAAAGGCGGTGAATCAGAGATGGGGAATCAGAGGCCGGGAATCAGAGGCAGGGAATCAAACACGGAAAATCAGAGGCGGGGAATCAGAGCTGGGGAATCAGAGGAGGGGAATCAGAGGCGGGGAAACAGAGGCGAGGAATCAGATATGGGGAATCAGAGGTGGGGAATCAGAGGCAGGTAATCAGATGTGCGGAATCAGAGATGGGGAATCAGAGGCAGGGAATCAGAATCAGGAGCGGGGAGTCAGAGGCCGGGAATCAGAGGCCTGGAATCAGATGCTGGGAATAAGAGGCCGGGAATCAGAGGTGGGGAATCAGAGTCTGGGAATCAGTGATGGGGATTCAGAGGCGGGGAATGAGATATGGAGAATCAGAGGCGGGGAATCAGAGGCGGGGAAACAGAGGTGGGGAATCAGATATGGGGAATCAGAGGTGGCGAATCAAAGGCGGTGAATCAGAGATGGGGAATCAGAGGCGGGGAATCAGAGGCAGGGAATCAAACACGGGGAATCAGATGCGTGGTATCAGAGCTGGGGAATCAGAGGCTGGGAATCAAAGTTGGGGAATCAGAGGCAGGGAATCAGATATGGGGAAACAGGGGCGGGGAATCAGAGGCGGGGAAACAGAGGCGGGGAATCAGATATGGGGAATCAGAGGCGGGGAATTAGAGTTGGGGAATCAGAGGCGGGGAATCAGAGGCGGGGAAACAGAGGCGGGGAATCAAACACGGGGAATCAGAGGTGGGGAATCAGAGGCAGGGAATCAGATGTGCGGAATCAGAGATGGGGAATCAGAGGCAGGGAATCAGAATCAGAAGCGGGGAATCAGAGGCCGGGAAACAGAGGCGGGGAATCAGATATGGGGAATCAGAGGTGGGGAATCAGAGGCAGGGAATTAGATTTGCGGAATCAGAGATGGGGAATCAGAAGCAGGGAATCAGAGGCCGGGAATCAGAGGCCGGAATCAGATGCCGGGAATAAGAGGCCTGGAATCAGAGGTGGGGAATCAGAGTCCGGGAATCAGAGATGGGGAATCAGAGGCGGGGAATGAGATATGGGGAATCAGAGGTGGGGAATCAGAGGCGGGGAAACAGAGGCGAGGAATCAGATATGGGGAATCAGAGGTGGCGAATCAAAGGCGATGAATCAGAGATGGGGAATCAGAGGTTGGGAATCAGAGGCAGGGAATCAGATGTGCGGAATCAGAGATGGGGAATCAGAGGCAGGGAATCAGAATCAGAAGCGGGGAATCAGAGGCCGGGAAACAGAGGCGGGGAATCATATATGGGGAATCAGAGGTGGGGAATCAGAGGCAGGGAATTAGATTTGTGGAATCAGAGATGGGGAATCAGAAGCAGGGAATCAGAGGCCGGGAATCAGAGGCCGGAATCAGATGCCGGGAATAAGAGGCCGGGAATCAGAGGTGGGGAATCAGAGTCCGGGAATCAGAGATGGGGATTCAGAGGCGGGGAATGAGATATGGGGAATCAGAGGCAGGGAATCAGAGGCGGGGAATCAGATATGGGGAATCAGAGGTGGCGAATCAAAGGCGGTGAATCAGAGATGGGGAATCAGAGGCCGGGAATCAGAGGCAGGGAATCAAACACGGAAAATCAGAGGCGGGGAATCAGAGCTGGGGAATCAGAGGCGGGGAATCAGAGGCGGGGAAACAGAGGCGAGGAATCAGATATGGGGAATCAGAGGTGGGGAATCAGAGGCGGGGAATCAGAGTTGGGGAATCAGAGGCGGGGAATCAGAGCTGGGGAATCAGAGGCGGGGAATCAGAGTTGGGGAATCAGAGTCCGGGAATCAGAGATGGGGATTCAGAGGCGGGGAATGAGATATGGGGAATCAGAGGCGGGGAATCAGAGGCGGGGAAACAGAGGCGGGGAATCAGATATGGGGAATCAGAGGTGGCGAATCAAAGGCGGTGAATCAGAGATGGGGAATCAGAGTTGGGGAATCAGAGGCGGGGAATAAGAGCTGGGGAATCAGAGGTGGGGATCAGAGTCGGGGAATCAGAGGCAGGGAATCAGATGTGCGGAATCAGAGATGGGGAATCAGAGGTGGGGAATCAGAGGCTGTGATTCAGAGATGGGGAATCAGAGGCGGGGAATCAGAGGCAAGAAATCAGACACGGGGTTTCAGAGGCTGGGAATCAGACGGGGGAATCAAAGGCGGGGAATCAGAGCTGGGGAATCAGAGGCAGGGAATCAAACACGAAAATCAGAGGCGGGGAATCAGAGCTGGGGAATCAGAGGCGGGGAATCAGAGGCGGGGAAACAGAGGCGAGGAATCAGATATGGGGAATCAGAGGTGGCGAATCAAAGGCGGTGAATCAGAGATGGGGAATCAGAGGCGGGGAATCAGAGGCAGGGAATCAAACACGGGGAATCAGAGGCGGGGAATCAGAGCTGGGGAATCAGAGGCGGGGAATCAGAGTTGGGGAATCAGAGGCGGGGAATCAGAGCTGGGGAATCAGAGGTGGGGATCAGAGTCGGGGAATCAGAGGCAGGGAATCAGATGTGCGGAATCAGAGATTGGGAAACAGAGGTGGGGAATCAGAGGCTGTGAATCAGAGATGGGGAATCAGAGGCGGGGAATCAGAGGCAAGAAATCAGACACGGGGTTTCAGAGGCTGGGAATCAGACGGGGGAATCAAAGGCGGGGAATCAGCGCTGGGGAATCAGAGGCAGAGAATCAGAGTTGGGGATTCAGAGGCGGCGAATCAGATATGGGGAATCAGAGGCCGGGAATCAGAGGCAGGGAATCAAACACGGAAAATCAGAGGCGGGGAATCAGAGCTGGGGAATCAGAGGCGGGGAATCAGAGGCGGGGAAACAGAGGCGAGGAATCAGATATGGGGAATCAGAGGTGGCGAATCAAAGGCGGTGAATCAGAGATGGGGAATCAGAGGCCGGGAATCAGAGGCAGGGAATCAAACATGGAAAATCAGAGGCGGGGAATCAGAGCTGGGGAATCAGAGGCGGGGAATCAGAGGCGGGGAAACAGATGCGAGGAATCAGATATGGGGAATCAGAGGTGGCGAATCAAAGGCGGTGAATCAGAGATGGGGAATCAGAGGCGGGGAATCAGAGGCAGGGAATCAAACACGGGGAATCAGAGGCGGGGAATCAGAGCTGGGGAATCAGAGGCGGGGAATCAGAGGCGGGGAAACAGAGGCGGGGAATCAGATATGGGGAATCAGAGGTGGCGAATCAAAGGCGGTGAATCAGAGATGGAGAATCAGAGGCCGGGAATCAGAGGAAGGGAATCAAACACGGAAAATCAGAGGCGGGGAATCAGAGCTGGGGAATCAGAGGCGGGGAATCAGAGGTGGGGAAACAGAGGCGAGGAATCAGATATGGGGAATCAGAGGTGGCGAATCAAAGGCGGTGAATCAGAGATGGGGAATCAGAGGCGGGGAATCAGAGGCAGGGAATCAAACACGGGGAATCAGAGGCGGGGAATCAGAGCTGGGGAATCAGAGGCGGGGAATCAGAGCTGGTGAAACAGAGGCGGGGAATCAGAGGCGGGGAAACAGAGGCGGGGAATCAGATATGGGGAATCAGAGGTGGCGAATCAAAGGCGGTGAATCAGAGATGGGGAATCAGAGGCCGGGTATCAGAGGCAGGGAATCAAACACGGAAAATCAGAGGCGGGGAATCAGAGCTGGGGAATCAGAGGCGGGGAATCAGAGGCGGGGAAACAGAGGCGAGGAATCAGATATGGGGAATCAGAGGTGGCGAATCAAAGGCGGTGAATCAGAGATGGGGAATCAGAGGCGGGGAATCAGAGGCAGGGAATCAAACACGGGGAATCAGAGGCGGGGAATCAGAGCTGGGGAATCAGAGGCGGGGAATCAAAGTTGGGGAATCAGAGGCGGGGAATCAGAGCTGGGGAATCAGAGGTGGGAATCAGAGTCGGGGAATCAGAGGCAGGGAATCAGATGTGCGGAATCAGAGATGGGGAATCAGAGGTGGGGAATCAGAGGCGGGGAATCAGAGATGGGGAATCAGAGGCGGGGAATCAGAGGCAAGAAATCAGACACGGGGTTTCAGAGGCTGGGAATCAGACGGGTGAATCAAAGGCGGGGAATCAGAGCTGGGGAATCAGAGGCAGGGAATCAAACACGGAAAATCAGAGGCGGGGAATCAGAGCTGGGGAATCAGAGGCGGGGAATCAGAGGCGGGGAAACAGAGGCGAGGAATCAGATATGGGGTATCAGAGGTGGCGAATCAAAGGCGGTGAATCAGAGATGGGGAATCAGAGGCGGGGAATCAGAGGCAGGGAATCAAACACGGGGAATCAGAGGCGGGGAATCAGAGCTGGGGAATCAGAGGCGGGGAATCAGAGTTGGGGAATCAGAGGCGGGGAATCAGAGCTGGGGAATCAGAGGTGGGGATCAGAGTCGGGGAATAAGAGGCAGGGAATCAGATGTGCGGAATCAGAGATGGGGAATCAGAGGTGGGGAATCAGAGGCTGTGAATCAGAGATGGGGAATCAGAGGCGGGGAATCAGAGGCAAGAAATCAGACACGGGGTTTCAGAGGCTGGGAATCAGACGGGGGAATCAAAGGCGGGGAATCAGAGCTGGGGAATCAGAGGCAGGGAATCAGAGTTGGGGATTCAGAGGCGGGGAATCAGATATGGGGAATCAGAGGTGGGGAATCAGAGGTGGTGAATCAGAGATGGGGAATCACAGGCGGGGAATCAGAGGCAGGGAATAGAACGCGGGGAATCAGAGGCAGGGAATCAGAGTTGGGGCATCAGAGGTTGGGAATTAGATATGGGGAAACAGAGGCGGGGAATCAGAGGCGGGGAAACAGAGGCGGGAAATCAGATATGGGGAATCAGAGGTGGGGAATCAGAGGCAGGGAATCAGATGTGCGGAATCAGAGATGGGGAATCAGAGGCAGGGAATCAGAATCAGAAGCGGGGAATCAGAGGCCGGGAAACAGAGGCGGGGAATCAGATATGGGGAATCAGAGGTGGGGAATCAGAGGCAGGGAATTAGATTTGCGGAATCAGAGATGGGGAATCAGAAGCAGGGAATCAGAGGCCGGGAATCAGAGGCCGGAATCAGATGCCGGGAATAAGAGGCCGGGAATCAGAGGTGGGGAATCAGAGTCCGGGAATCAGAGATGGGGAATCAGAGGCGGGGAATGAGATATGGGGAATCAGAGGCAGGGAATCAGAGGCGGGGAAACAGAGGCGAGGAATCAGATATGGGGAATCAGAGGTGGCGAATCAAAGGCGATGAATCAGAGATGGGGAATCAGAGGTTGGGAATCAGAGGCAGGGAATCAGATGTGCGGAATCAGAGATGGGGAATCAGAGGCAGGGAATCAGAATCAGAAGCGGGGAATCAGAGGCCGGGAAACAGAGGCGGGGAATCATATATGGGGAATCAGAGGTGGGGAATCAGAGGCAGGGAATTAGATTTGCGGAATCAGAGATGGGGAATCAGAAGCAGGGAATCAGAGGCCGGGAATCAGAGGCCGGAATCAGATGCCGGGAATAAGAGGCCGGGAATCAGAGGTGGGGAATCAGAGTCCGGGAATCAGAGATGGGGATTCAGAGGCGGGGAATGAGATATGGGGAATCAGAGGCGGGGAATCAGAGGCGGGGAAACAGAGGCGGGGAATCAGATATGGGGAATCAGAGGTGGCGAATCAAAGGCGGTGAATCAGAGATGGGGAATAAGAGGCCGGGAATCAGAGGCAGGGAATCAAACACGGAAAATCAGAGGCGGGGAATCAGAGCTGGGGAATCAGAGGCGGGGAATCAGAGGCGGGGAAACAGAGGCGAGGAATCAGATATGGGGAATCAGAGGTGGGGAATCAGAGGCAGGTAATCAGATGTGCGGAATCAGAGATGGGGAATCAGAGGCAGGGAATCAGAATCAGGAGCGGGGAGTCAGAGGCCGGGAATCAGAGGCCTGGAATCAGATGCTGGGAATAAGAGGCCGGGAATCAGAGGTGGGGAATCAGAGTCTGGGAATCAGTGATGGGGATTCAGAGGCGGGGAATGAGATATGGAGAATCAGAGGCGGGGAATCAGAGGCGGGGAAACAGAGGTGGGGAATCAGATATGGGGAATCAGAGGTGGCGAATCAAAGGCGGTGAATCAGAGATGGGGAATCAGAGGCGGGGAATCAGAGGCAGGGAATCAAACACGGGGAATCAGAGGCGTGGTATCAGAGCTGGGGAATCAGAGGCTGGGAATCAAAGTTGGGGAATCAGAGGCAGGGAATCAGATATGGGGAAACAGGGGCGGGGAATCAGAGGCGGGGAAACAGAGGCGGGGAATCAGATATGGGGAATCAGAGGCGGGGAATTAGAGTTGGGGAATCAGAGGCGGGGAATCAGAGGCGGGGAAACAGAGGCGGGGAATCAAACACGGGGAATCAGAGGTGGGGAATCAGAGGCAGGGAATCAGATGTGCGGAATCAGAGATGGGGAATCAGAGGCAGGGAATCAGAATCAGAAGCGGGGAATCAGAGGCCGGGAAACAGAGGCGGGGAATCAGATATGGGGAATCAGAGGTGGGGAATCAGAGGCAGGGAATTAGATTTGCGGAATCAGAGATGGGGAATCAGAAGCAGGGAATCAGAGGCCGGGAATCAGAGGCCGGAATCAGATGCCGGGAATAAGAGGCCGGGAATCAGAGGTGGGGAATCAGAGTCCGGGAATCAGAGATGGGGAATCAGAGGCGGGGAATGAGATATGGGGAATCAGAGGTGGGGAATCAGAGGCGGGGAAACAGAGGCGAGGAATCAGATATGGGGAATCAGAGGTGGCGAATCAAAGGCGATGAATCAGAGATGGGGAATCAGAGGTTGGGAATCAGAGGCAGGGAATCAGATGTGCGGAATCAGAGATGGGGAATCAGAGGCAGGGAATCAGAATCAGAAGCGGGGAATCAGAGGCCGGGAAACAGAGGCGGGGAATCATATATGGGGAATCAGAGGTGGGGAATCAGAGGCAGGGAATTAGATTTGCGGAATCAGAGATGGGGAATCAGAAGCAGGGAATCAGAGGCCGGGAATCAGAGGCCGGAATCAGATGCCGGGAATAAGAGGCCGGGAATCAGAGGTGGGGAATCAGAGTCCGGGAATCAGAGATGGGGATTCAGAGGCGGGGAATGAGATATGGGGAATCAGAGGCGGGGAATCAGAGGCGGGGAAACAGAGGCGGGGAATCAGATATGGGGAATCAGAGGTGGCGAATCAAAGGCGGTGAATCAGAGATGGGGAATCAGAGGCCGGGAATCAGAGGCAGGGAATCAAACACGGAAAATCAGAGGCGGGGAATCAGAGCTGGGGAATCAGAGGCGGGGAATCAGAGGCGGGGAAACAGAGGCGAGGAATCAGATATGGGGAATCAGAGGTGGGGAATCAGAGGCAGGTAATCAGATGTGCGGAATCAGAGATGGGGAATCAGAGGCAGGGAATCAGAATCAGGAGCGGGGAGTCAGAGGCCGGGAATCAGAGGCCTGGAATCAGATGCTGGGAATAAGAGGCCGGGAATCAGAGGTGGGGAATCAGAGTCTGGGAATCAGTGATGGGGATTCAGAGGCGGGGAATGAGATATGGAGAATCAGAGGCGGGGAATCAGAGGCGGGGAATCAGAGGCGGGGAAACAGAGGCGGGGAATCAAACACGGGGAATCAGAGGTGGGGAATCAGAGTTTGGGAATCAGAGGCAGGGAATCAGAGGCGGGGAATCAGAGGCGGGGAATCAGAGGCAGGGAATCAGATGTGCGGAATCGGAGATGGGGAATCAGAGGCAGGGAATCAGAGGCGGGGAATCAGAGGCGGGGAACCAGAGGCCGGGAATCAGATATGGGGAAACAGAGGCGGGGAATCAGAGCTGGGGAATCAGAGGCGGGGAATCAGAGGCAGGGAATCAGAGGCTTGGAATCAGATGCAGGGAATCAGATGCGGGGAATCAGAGGCGGAGAATCAGAGCTGGGGAATCAGAGGTGGGGAATCAGAGTTGGGGAATCAGAGGCGGGGACTTAGATATTGGGAAACAGAGGCGGGGAATCAGAGGCGGGGAATCAGAGGCAGGGAATCAGATGTGCGGAATCAGAGATGGGGAATCAGAGGCAGGGAATCAGAATCAGAAGCAGGGAATCAGAGGCCGGGAATCAGAGGCCGGAATCAGATGCCGGGAATAAGAGGCCGGGAATCAGAGGTGGGGAATCAGAGTCCGGGAATCAGAGATGGGGATTCAGAGGCGGGGAATGAGATATGGGGAATCAGAGGCGGGGAATCAGAGGCGGGGAAACAGAGGCGGGGAATCAGATATGGGGAATCAGAGGTGGCGAATCAAAGGCGGTGAATCAGAGATGGGGAATCAGAGGCAGGGAATCAAACACGGAAAATCAGAGGCGGGGAATCAGAGCTGGGGAATCAGAGGCGGGGAATCAGAGGCGGGGAAACAGAGGCGAGGAATCAGATATGGGGAATCAGTGGTGGCGAATCAAAGGTGGTGAATCAGATATGGGGAATCAGAGGCAGGGAATCAAACACGGGGAATCAGAGGCGGGGAATCAGAGCTGGGGAATAAGAGGCGGGGAATCAGAGTTGGGGAATCAGAGGCGGGGAATCAGAGCTGGGGAATCAGAGGTGGGGATCAGAGTCGGGGAATCAGAGGCAGGGAATCAGATGTGCGGAATCAGAGATGGGGAATCAGAGGTGGGGAATCAGAGGCTGTGATTCAGAGATGGGGAATCAGAGGCGGGGAATCAGAGGCAAGAAATCAGACACGGGGTTTCAGAGGCTGGGAATCAGACGGGGGAATCAAAGGCGGGGAATCAGAGCTGGGGAATCAGAGGCAGGGAATCAAACACGGAAAATCAGAGGCGGGGAATCAGAGCTGGGGAATCAGAGGCGGGGAATCAGAGGCGGGGAAACAGAGGCGAGGAATCAGATATGGGGAATCAGAGGTGGCCAATCAAAGGCGGTGAATCAGAGATGGGGAATCAGAGGCGGGGAATCAGAGGCAGGGAATCAAACACGGGGAATCAGAGGCGGGGAATCAGAGCTGGCATATCAGAGGCGGGGAATCAGAGTTGGGGAATCAGAGGCGGGGAATCAGAGCTGGGGAATCAGAGGTGGGGATCAGAGTCGGGGAATCAGAGACAGGGAATCAGATGTGCGGAATCAGAGATTGGGAATCAGAGGTGGGGAATCAGAGGCTGTGAATCAGAGATGGGGAATCAGAGGCGGGGAATCAGAGGCAAGAAATCAGACACGGGGTTTCAGAGGCTGGGAATCAGACGGGGGAATCAAAGGCGGGGAATCAGCGCTGGGGAATCAGAGGCAGAGAATCAGAGTTGGGGATTCAGAGGCGGCGAATCAGATATGGGGAATCAGAGGCCGGGAATCAGAGGCAGGGAATCAAACACGGAAAATCAGAGGCGGGGAATCAGAGCTGGGGAATCAGAGGCGGGGAATCAGAGGCGGGGAAACAGAGGCGAGGAATCAGATATGGGGAATCAGAGGTGGCGAATCAAAGGCGGTGAATCAGAGATGGGGAATCAGAGGCCGGGAATCAGAGGCAGGGAATCAAACACGGAAAATCAGAGGCGGGGAATCAGAGCTGGGGAATCAGAGGCGGGGAATCAGAGGCGGGGAAACAGAGGCGAGGAATCAGATATGGGGAATCAGAGGTGGCGAATCAAAGGCGGTGAATCAGAGATGGGGAATCAGAGGCGGGGAATAAGAGGCAGGGAATCAAACACGGGGAATCAGAGGCGGGGAATCAGAGCTGGGGAATCAGAGGCGGGGAATCAGAGGCGGGGAAACAGAGGCGGGGAATCAGATATGGGGAATCAGAGGTGGCGAATCAAAGGCGGTGAATCAGAGATGGAGAATCAGAGGCCGGGAATCAGAGGAAGGGAATCAAACACGGAAAATCAGAGGCGGGGAATCAGAGCTGGGGAATCAGAGGCGGGGAATCAGAGGCGGGGAAACAGAGGCGAGGAATCAGATATGGGGAATCAGAGGTGGCGAATCAAAGGCGGTGAATCAGAGATGGGGAATCAGAGGCGGGGAATCAGAGGCAGGGAATCAAACACGGGGAATCAGAGGCGGGGAATCAGAGCTGGGGAATCAGAGGCGGGGAATCAGAGCTGGTGAAACAGAGGCGGGGAATCAGAGGCGGGGAAACAGAGGCGGGGAATCAGATATGGGGAATCAGAGGTGGCGAATCAAAGGCGGTGAATCAGAGATGGGGAATCAGAGGCCGGGTATCAGAGGCAGGGAATCAAACACGGAAAATCAGAGGCGGGGAATCAGAGCTGGGGAATCAGAGGCGGGGAATCAGAGGCGGGGAAACAGAGGCGAGGAATCAGATATGGGGAATCAGAGGTGGCGAATCAAAGGCGGTGAATCAGAGATGGGGAATCAGAGGCGGGGAATCAGAGGCAGGGAATCAAACACGGGGAATCAGAGGCGGGGAATCAGAGCTGGGGAATCAGAGGCGGGGAATCAGAGTTGGGGAATCAGAGGCGGGGAATCAGAGCTGGGGAATCAGAGGTGGGAATCAGAGTCGGGGAATCAGAGGCAGGAAATCAGATGTGCGGAATCAGAGATGGGGAATCAGAGGTGGGGAATCAGAGGCGGGGAATCAGAGATGGGGAATCAGAGGCGGGGAATCAGAGGCAAGAAATCAGACACGGGGTTTCAGAGGCTGGGAATCAGACGGGTGAATCAAAGGCGGGGAATCAGAGCTGGGGAATCAGAGGCAGGGAATCAAACACGGAAAATCAGAGGCGGGGAATCAGAGCTGGGGAATCAGAGGCGGGGAATCAGAGGCGGGGAAACAGAGGCGAGGAATCAGATATGGGGTATCAGAGGTGGCGAATCAAAGGCGGTGAATCAGAGATGGGGAATCAGAGGCGGGGAATCAGAGGCAGGGAATCAAACACGGGGAATCAGAGGCGGGGAATCAGAGCTGGGGAATCAGAGGCGGGGAATCAGAGTTGGGGAATCAGAGGCGGGGAATCAGAGCTGGGGAATCAGAGGTGGGGATCAGAGTCGGGGAATAAGAGGCAGGGAATCAGATGTGCGGAATCAGAGATGGGGAATCAGAGGTGGGGAATCAGAGGCTGTGAATCAGAGATGGGGAATCAGAGGCGGGGAATCAGAGGCAAGAAATCAGACACGGGGTTTCAGAGGCTGGGAATCAGACGGGGGAATCAAAGGCGGGGAATCAGAGCTGGGGAATCAGAGGCAGGGAATCAGAGTTGGGGATTCAGAGGCGGGGAATCAGATATGGGGAATCAGAGGTGGGGAATCAGAGGTGGTGAATCAGAGATGGGGAATCACAGGCGGGGAATCAGAGGCAGGGAATAGAACGCGGTGAATCAGAGGCAGGGAATCAGAGTTGGGGCATCAGAGGTTGGGAATTAGATATGGGGAAACAGAGGCGGGGAATCAGAGGCGGGGAAACAGAGGCGGGAAATCAGATATGGGGAATCAGAGGTGGGGAATCAGAGGCAGGGAATCAGATGTGCGGAATCAGAGATGGGGAATCAGAGGCAGGGAATCAGAATCAGAAGCGGGGAATCAGAGGCCGGGAAACAGAGGCGGGGAATCAGATATGGGGAATCAGAGGTGGGGAATCAGAGGCAGGGAATTAGATTTGCGGAATCAGAGATGGGGAATCAGAAGCAGGGAATCAGAGGCCGGGAATCAGAGGCCGGAATCAGATGCCGGGAATAAGAGGCCGGGAATCAGAGGTGGGGAATCAGAGTCCGGGAATCAGAGATGGGGAATCAGAGGCGGGGAATGAGATATGGGGAATCAGAGGCGGGGAATCAGAGGCGGGGAAACAGAGGCGAGGAATCAGATATGGGGAATCAGAGGTGGCGAATCAAAGGCGATGAATCAGAGATGGGGAATCAGAGGTTGGGAATCAGAGGCAGGGAATCAGATGTGCGGAATCAGAGATGGGGAATCAGAGGCAGGGAATCAGAATCAGAAGCGGGGAATCAGAGGCCGGGAAACAGAGGCGTGGAATCATATATGGGGAATCAGAGGTGGGGAATCAGAGGCAGGGAATTAGATTTGCGGAATCAGAGATGGGGAATCAGAAGCAGGGAATCAGAGGCCGGGAATCAGAGGCCGGAATCAGATGCCGGGAATAAGAGGCCGGGAATCAGAGGTGGGGAATCAGAGTCCGGGAATCAGAGATGGGGATTCAGAGGCGGGGAATGAGATATGGGGAATCAGAGGCGGGGAATCAGAGGCGGGGAAACAGAGGCGGGGAATCAGATATGGGGAATCAGAGGTGGCGAATCAAAGGCGGTGAATCAGAGATGGGGAATCAGAGGCCGGGAATCAGAGGCAGGGAATCAAACACGGAAAATCAGAGGCGGGGAATCAGAGCTGGGGAATCAGAGGAGGGGAATCAGAGGCGGGGAAACAGAGGCGAGGAATCAGATATGGGGAATCAGAGGTGGGGAATCAGAGGCAGGTAATCAGATGTGCGGAATCAGAGATGGGGAATCAGAGGCAGGGAATCAGAATCAGGAGCGGGGAGTCAGAGGCCGGGAATCAGAGGCCTGGAATCAGATGCTGGGAATAAGAGGCCGGGAATCAGAGGTGGGGAATCAGAGTCTGGGAATCAGTGATGGGGATTCAGAGGCGGGGAATGAGATATGGAGAATCAGAGGCGGGGAATCAGAGGCGGGGAAACAGAGGTGGGGAATCAGATATGGGGAATCAGAGGTGGCGAATCAAAGGCGGTGAATCAGAGATGGGGAATCAGAGGCGGGGAATCAGAGGCAGGGAATCAAACACGGGGAATCAGATGCGTGGTATCAGAGCTGGGGAATCAGAGGCTGGGAATCAAAGTTGGGGAATCAGAGGCAGGGAATCAGATATGGGGAAACAGGGGCGGGGAATCAGAGGCGGGGAAACAGAGGCGGGGAATCAGATATGGGGAATCAGAGGCGGGGAATTAGAGTTGGGGAATCAGAGGCGGGGAATCAGAGGCGGGGAAACAGAGGCGGGGAATCAAACACGGGGAATCAGAGGTGGGGAATCAGAGGCAGGGAATCAGATGTGCGGAATCAGAGATGGGGAATCAGAGGCAGGGAATCAGAATCAGAAGCGGGGAATCAGAGGCCGGGAAACAGAGGCGGGGAATCAGATATGGGGAATCAGAGGTGGGGAATCAGAGGCAGGGAATTAGATTTGCGGAATCAGAGATGGGGAATCAGAAGCAGGGAATCAGAGGCCGGGAATCAGAGGCCGGAATCAGATGCCGGGAATAAGAGGCCTGGAATCAGAGGTGGGGAATCAGAGTCCGGGAATCAGAGATGGGGAATCAGAGGCGGGGAATGAGATATGGGGAATCAGAGGTGGGGAATCAGAGGCGGGGAAACAGAGGCGAGGAATCAGATATGGGGAATCAGAGGTGGCGAATCAAAGGCGATGAATCAGAGATGGGGAATCAGAGGTTGGGAATCAGAGGCAGGGAATCAGATGTGCGGAATCAGAGATGGGGAATCAGAGGCAGGGAATCAGAATCAGAAGCGGGGAATCAGAGGCCGGGAAACAGAGGCGGGGAATCATATATGGGGAATCAGAGGTGGGGAATCAGAGGCAGGGAATTAGATTTGTGGAATCAGAGATGGGGAATCAGAAGCAGGGAATCAGAGGCCGGGAATCAGAGGCCGGAATCAGATGCCGGGAATAAGAGGCCGGGAATCAGAGGTGGGGAATCAGAGTCCGGGAATCAGAGATGGGGATTCAGAGGCGGGGAATGAGATATGGGGAATCAGAGGCGGGGAATCAGAGGCGGGGAATCAGATATGGGGAATCAGAGGTGGCGAATCAAAGGCGGTGAATCAGAGATGGGGAATCAGAGGCCGGGAATCAGAGGCAGGGAATCAAACACGGAAAATCAGAGGCGGGGAATCAGAGCTGGGGAATCAGAGGCGGGGAATCAGAGGCGGGGAAACAGAGGCGAGGAATCAGATATGGGGAATCAGAGGTGGGGAATCAGAGGCGGGGAATCAGAGTTGGGGAATCAGAGGCGGGGAATCAGAGCTGGGGAATCAGAGGCGGGGAATCAGAGTTGGGGAATCAGAGTCCGGGAATCAGAGATGGGGATTCAGAGGCGGGGAATGAGATATGGGGAATCAGAGGCGGGGAATCAGAGGCGGGGAAACAGAGGCGGGGAATCAGATATGGGGAATCAGAGGTGGCGAATCAAAGGCGGTGAATCAGAGATGGGGAATCAGAGTTGGGGAATCAGAGGCGGGGAATAAGAGCTGGGGAATCAGAGGTGGGGATCAGAGTCGGGGAATCAGAGGCAGGGAATCAGATGTGCGGAATCAGAGATGGGGAATCAGAGGTGGGGAATCAGAGGCTGTGATTCAGAGATGGGGAATCAGAGGCGGGGAATCAGAGGCAAGAAATCAGACACGGGGTTTCAGAGGCTGGGAATCAGACGGGGGAATCAAAGGCGGGGAATCAGAGCTGGGGAATCAGAGGCAGGGAATCAAACACGAAAATCAGAGGCGGGGAATCAGAGCTGGGGAATCAGAGGCGGGGAATCAGAGGCGGGGAAACAGAGGCGAGGAATCAGATATGGGGAATCAGAGGTGGCGAATCAAAGGCGGTGAATCAGAGATGGGGAATCAGAGGCGGGGAATCAGAGGCAGGGAATCAAACACGGGGAATCAGAGGCGGGGAATCAGAGCTGGGGAATCAGAGGCGGGGAATCAGAGTTGGGGAATCAGAGGCGGGGAATCAGAGCTGGGGAATCAGAGGTGGGGATCAGAGTCGGGGAATCAGAGGCAGGGAATCAGATGTGCGGAATCAGAGATTGGGAAACAGAGGTGGGGAATCAGAGGCTGTGAATCAGAGATGGGGAATCAGAGGCGGGGAATCAGAGGCAAGAAATCAGACACGGGGTTTCAGAGGCTGGGAATCAGACGGGGGAATCAAAGGCGGGGAATCAGCGCTGGGGAATCAGAGGCAGAGAATCAGAGTTGGGGATTCAGAGGCGGCGAATCAGATATGGGGAATCAGAGGCCGGGAATCAGAGGCAGGGAATCAAACACGGAAAATCAGAGGCGGGGAATCAGAGCTGGGGAATCAGAGGCGGGGAATCAGAGGCGGGGAAACAGAGGCGAGGAATCAGATATGGGGAATCAGAGGTGGCGAATCAAAGGCGGTGAATCAGAGATGGGGAATCAGAGGCCGGGAATCAGAGGCAGGGAATCAAACATGGAAAATCAGAGGCGGGGAATCAGAGCTGGGGAATCAGAGGCGGGGAATCAGAGGCGGGGAAACAGAGGCGAGGAATCAGATATGGGGAATCAGAGGTGGCGAATCAAAGGCGGTGAATCAGAGATGGGGAATCAGAGGCGGGGAATCAGAGGCAGGGAATCAAACACGGGGAATCAGAGGCGGGGAATCAGAGCTGGGGAATCAGAGGCGGGGAATCAGAGGCGGGGAAACAGAGGCGGGGAATCAGATATGGGGAATCAGAGGTGGCGAATCAAAGGCGGTGAATCAGAGATGGAGAATCAGAGGCCGGGAATCAGAGGAAGGGAATCAAACACGGAAAATCAGAGGCGGGGAATCAGAGCTGGGGAATCAGAGGCGGGGAATCAGAGGTGGGGAAACAGAGGCGAGGAATCAGATATGGGGAATCAGAGGTGGCGAATCAAAGGCGGTGAATCAGAGATGGGGAATCAGAGGCGGGGAATCAGAGGCAGGGAATCAAACACGGGGAATCAGAGGCGGGGAATCAGAGCTGGGGAATCAGAGGCGGGGAATCAGAGCTGGTGAAACAGAGGCGGGGAATCAGAGGCGGGGAAACAGAGGCGGGGAATCAGATATGGGGAATCAGAGGTGGCGAATCAAAGGCGGTGAATCAGAGATGGGGAATCAGAGGCCGGGTATCAGAGGCAGGGAATCAAACACGGAAAATCAGAGGCGGGGAATCAGAGCTGGGGAATCAGAGGCGGGGAATCAGAGGCGGGGAAACAGAGGCGAGGAATCAGATATGGGGAATCAGAGGTGGCGAATCAAAGGCGGTGAATCAGAGATGGGGAATCAGAGGCGGGGAATCAGAGGCAGGGAATCAAACACGGGGAATCAGAGGCGGGGAATCAGAGCTGGGGAATCAGAGGCGGGGAATCAAAGTTGGGGAATCAGAGGCGGGGAATCAGAGCTGGGGAATCAGAGGTGGGAATCAGAGTCGGGGAATCAGAGGCAGGGAATCAGATGTGCGGAATCAGAGATGGGGAATCAGAGGTGGGGAATCAGAGGCGGGGAATCAGAGATGGGGAATCAGAGGCGGGGAATCAGAGGCAAGAAATCAGACACGGGGTTTCAGAGGCTGGGAATCAGACGGGTGAATCAAAGGTGGGGAATCAGAGCTGGGGAATCAGAGGCAGGGAATCAAACACGGAAAATCAGAGGCGGGGAATCAGAGCTGGGGAATCAGAGGCGGGGAATCAGAGGCGGGGAAACAGAGGCGAGGAATCAGATATGGGGTATCAGAGGTGGCGAATCAAAGGCGGTGAATCAGAGATGGGGAATCAGAGGCGGGGAATCAGAGGCAGGGAATCAAACACGGGGAATCAGAGGCGGGGAATCAGAGCTGGGGAATCAGAGGCGGGGAATCAGAGTTGGGGAATCAGAGGCGGGGAATCAGAGCTGGGGAATCAGAGGTGGGGATCAGAGTCGGGGAATAAGAGGCAGGGAATCAGATGTGCGGAATCAGAGATGGGGAATCAGAGGTGGGGAATCAGAGGCTGTGAATCAGAGATGGGGAATCAGAGGCGGGGAATCAGAGGCAAGAAATCAGACACGGGGTTTCAGAGGCTGGGAATCAGACGGGGGAATCAAAGGCGGGGAATCAGAGCTGGGGAATCAGAGGCAGGGAATCAGAGTTGGGGATTCAGAGGCGGGGAATCAGATATGGGGAATCAGAGGTGGGGAATCAGAGGTGGTGAATCAGAGATGGGGAATCACAGGCGGGGAATCAGAGGCAGGGAATAGAACGCGGGGAATCAGAGGCAGGGAATCAGAGTTGGGGCATCAGAGGTTGGGAATTAGATATGGGGAAACAGAGGCGGGGAATCAGAGGCGGGGAAACAGAGGCGGGAAATCAGATATGGGGAATCAGAGGTGGGGAATCAGAGGCAGGGAATCAGATGTGCGGAATCAGAGATGGGGAATCAGAGGCAGGGAATCAGAATCAGAAGCGGGGAATCAGAGGCCGGGAAACAGAGGCGGGGAATCAGATATGGGGAATCAGAGGTGGGGAATCAGAGGCAGGGAATTAGATTTGCGGAATCAGAGATGGGGAATCAGAAGCAGGGAATCAGAGGCCGGGAATCAGAGGCCGGAATCAGATGCCGGGAATAAGAGGCCGGGAATCAGAGGTGGGGAATCAGAGTCCGGGAATCAGAGATGGGGAATCAGAGGCGGGGAATGAGATATGGGGAATCAGAGGCAGGGAATCAGAGGCGGGGAAACAGAGGCGAGGAATCAGATATGGGGAATCAGAGGTGGCGAATCAAAGGCGATGAATCAGAGATGGGGAATCAGAGGTTGGGAATCAGAGGCAGGGAATCAGATGTGCGGAATCAGAGATGGGGAATCAGAGGCAGGGAATCAGAATCAGAAGCGGGGAATCAGAGGCCGGGAAACAGAGGCGGGGAATCATATATGGGGAATCAGAGGTGGGGAATCAGAGGCAGGGAATTAGATTTGCGGAATCAGAGATGGGGAATCAGAAGCAGGGAATCAGAGGCCGGGAATCAGAGGCCGGAATCAGATGCCGGGAATAAGAGGCCGGGAATCAGAGGTGGGGAATCAGAGTCCGGGAATCAGAGATGGGGATTCAGAGGCGGGGAATGAGATATGGGGAATCAGAGGCGGGGAATCAGAGGCGGGGAAACAGAGGCGGGGAATCAGATATGGGGAATCAGAGGTGGCGAATCAAAGGCGGTGAATCAGAGATGGGGAATAAGAGGCCGGGAATCAGAGGCAGGGAATCAAACACGGAAAATCAGAGGCGGGGAATCAGAGCTGGGGAATCAGAGGCGGGGAATCAGAGGCGGGGAAACAGAGGCGAGGAATCAGATATGGGGAATCAGAGGTGGGGAATCAGAGGCAGGTAATCAGATGTGCGGAATCAGAGATGGGGAATCAGAGGCAGGGAATCAGAATCAGGAGCGGGGAGTCAGAGGCCGGGAATCAGAGGCCTGGAATCAGATGCTGGGAATAAGAGGCCGGGAATCAGAGGTGGGGAATCAGAGTCTGGGAATCAGTGATGGGGATTCAGAGGCGGGGAATGAGATATGGAGAATCAGAGGCGGGGAATCAGAGGCGGGGAAACAGAGGTGGGGAATCAGACATGGGGAATCAGAGGTGGCGAATCAAAGGCGGTGAATCAGAGATGGGGAATCAGAGGCGGGGAATCAGAGGCAGGGAATCAAACACGGGGAATCAGAGGCGTGGTATCAGAGCTGGGGAATCAGAGGCTGGGAATCAAAGTTGGGGAATCAGAGGCAGGGAATCAGATATGGGGAAACAGGGGCGGGGAATCAGAGGCGGGGAAACAGAGGCGGGGAATCAGATATGGGGAATCAGAGGCGGGGAATTAGAGTTGGGGAATCAGAGGCGGGGAATCAGAGGCGGGGAAACAGAGGCGGGGAATCAAACACGGGGAATCAGAGGTGGGGAATCAGAGGCAGGGAATCAGATGTGCGGAATCAGAGATGGGGAATCAGAGGCAGGGAATCAGAATCAGAAGCGGGGAATCAGAGGCCGGGAAACAGAGGCGGGGAATCAGATATGGGGAATCAGAGGTGGGGAATCAGAGGCAGGGAATTAGATTTGCGGAATCAGAGATGGGGAATCAGAAGCAGGGAATCAGAGGCCGGGAATCAGAGGCCGGAATCAGATGCCGGGAATAAGAGGCCGGGAATCAGAGGTGGGGAATCAGAGTCCGGGAATCAGAGATGGGGAATCAGAGGCGGGGAATGAGATATGGGGAATCAGAGGTGGGGAATCAGAGGCGGGGAAACAGAGGCGAGGAATCAGATATGGGGAATCAGAGGTGGCGAATCAAAGGCGATGAATCAGAGATGGGGAATCAGAGGTTGGGAATCAGAGGCAGGGAATCAGATGTGCGGAATCAGAGATGGGGAATCAGAGGCAGGGAATCAGAATCAGAAGCGGGGAATCAGAGGCCGGGAAACAGAGGCGGGGAATCATATATGGGGAATCAGAGGTGGGGAATCAGAGGCAGGGAATTAGATTTGCGGAATCAGAGATGGGGAATCAGAAGCAGGGAATCAGAGGCCGGGAATCAGAGGCCGGAATCAGATGCCGGGAATAAGAGGCCGGGAATCAGAGGTGGGGAATCAGAGTCCGGGAATCAGAGATGGGGATTCAGAGGCGGGGAATGAGATATGGGGAATCAGAGGCGGGGAATCAGAGGCGGGGAAACAGAGGCGGGGAATCAGATATGGGGAATCAGAGGTGGCGAATCAAAGGCGGTGGATCAGAGATGGGGAATCAGAGGCCGGGAATCAGAGGCAGGGAATCAAACACGGAAAATCAGAGGCGGGGAATCAGAGCTGGGGAATCAGAGGCGGGGAATCAGAGGCGGGGAAACAGAGGCGAGGAATCAGATATGGGGAATCAGAGGTGGGGAATCAGAGGCAGGTAATCAGATGTGCGGAATCAGAGATGGGGAATCAGAGGCAGGGAATCAGAATCAGGAGCGGGGAGTCAGAGGCCGGGAATCAGAGGCCTGGAATCAGATGCTGGGAATAAGAGGCCGGGAATCAGAGGTGGGGAATCAGAGTCTGGGAATCAGTGATGGGGATTCAGAGGCGGGGAATGAGATATGGAGAATCAGAGGCGGGGAATCAGAGGCGGGGAATCAGAGGCGGGGAAACAGAGGCGGGGAATCAAACACGGGGAATCAGAGGTGGGGAATCAGAGTTTGGGAATCAGAGGCAGGGAATCAGAGGCGGGGAATCAGAGGCGGGGAATCAGAGGCAGGGAATCAGATGTGCGGAATCGGAGATGGGGAATCAGAGGCAGGGAATCAGAGGCGGGGAATCAGAGGCGGGGAACCAGAGGCCGGGAATCAGATATGGGGAAACAGAGGCGGGGAATCAGAGGCGGGGAAACAGAGGCTGGGAATCAGATATGGGGAATCAGAGGTGGGGAATCAGAGGTTGGGAATCAGAGGCAGGGAATAAGAGGCTTGGAATCAGATGCAGGGAATCAGAGCTGGGGAATCAGAGGCGGGGAATCAGAGCAGGGGAATCAGAGGTGGGGAATTAGAGTTGGGGAATCAGAGGCGGGGACTTAGATATTGGGAAACAGAGGCGGGGAATCAGAGGCGGGGAAACAGAGGCGGGGAATCAGATATGGGGAATCAGAGATGGGGAATCAGAGGCAGGGAATCAGATGTGCGGAATCAGAGATGGGGAACCAAAGGCAGGGAATCAGAATCAGAAGCAGGGAATCAGAGGTGGGGAATCAGAGTCCAGGAATCAGAGATGGGGATTCAGAGGCGGGGAATGAGATATGGGGAATCAGAGGCGGGGAATCAGAGGCGGGGAAACAGAGGCGGGGAATCACATATGGGGAATCAGAGGTGGCGAATCAAAGGCGGTGAATCAGAGATGGGGAATCAGAGGCCGGGAATCAGAGGCAGGGAATCAAACACGGGGAATCAGAGGCGGGGAATCATAGCTGGCGAATCAGAGGCGGGGAATCAGAGGTGGGGAATCAGAGGCGGGGAATCAGATATTGGGAATCAGAGGTGGGGAATCAGAGGCGGGGAAACAGAGGCGGGGAATCAGATATGGGGTATCAGAGGTGGGGAATCAGAGGTTGTGAATCAGAGATGGGGAATCAGAGGCGGGGAATCAGAGGCCGGTAATCAGACGCGGGGAATCAGAGGCGGGGAATCAGAGCTGGGAAATTAGAGGCAGGGAATCAGAGTTGGGGATTCAGAGGCGGGGAATCAGATATGGGGAAACAGAGGCGGGGAATCAGATGCGGGCAAATAGAGGCGGGGATCAGATATGGGGAAACAGAGGCGGGGAATCAGAGGCGGGGAAACAGAGGCGGGGAATCAGATATGGGGAATCAGAGGTGGGGAATCAGAGGTTGGGAATCAGAGGCTGGGAATCAGAGGCGGGGAATCAGAGCTGGGGAATCAGAGGTGGGGAATCAAAGTTGGGGAATCAGAGGCGGGGACTTAGATATGGGGAAACAGAGGCGGGGAATCAGAGGCGGGGAAACAGAGGCGGGGAATCAGATATGGGGAATCAGAGGTGGGGAATCAGAGGCAGGGAATTAGATTTGCGGAATCAGAGATGGGGAATCAGAAGCAGGAAATCAGAGGCCGGGAATCAGAGGCCGGAATCAGATGCCGGGAATAAGAGGCCGGGAATCAGAGGTGGGGAATCAGAGTCCGGGAATCAGAGATGGGGAATCAGAGGCGGGGAATGAGATATGGGGAATCAGAGGCGGGGAATCAGAGGCGGGGAAACAGAGGCGAGGAATCAGATATGGGGAATCAGAGGTGGCGAATCAAAGGCGGTGAATCAGAGATGGGGAATCAGAGGCGGGGAATCAGAGGCAGGGAATCAAACACGGGGAATCAGAGGCGGGGAATCAGAGCTGGGGAATCAGAGGCGGGGAATCAGAGTTGGGGAATCAGAGGCGGGGAATCAGAGCTGGGGAATCAGAGGTGGGGATCAGAGTCGGGGAATCAGAGGCAGGGAATCAGATGTGCGGAATCAGAGATGGGGAATCAGAGGTGGGGAATCAGAGGCTGTGAATCAGAGATGGGGAATCAGAGGCGGGGAATCAGAGGCAAGAAATCAGACACGGGGTTTCAGAGGCTGGGAATCAGACGGGGGATTCAAAGGCGGGGAATCAGAGCTGGGGAATCAGAGGCAGGGAATCAGAGTTGGGGATTCAGAGGCGGGGAATCAGATATGGGGAAACAGAGGCGGGGAATCAGAGTCGGGCAAACAGAGGCGGGGAATTAGATATGGGGAATCAGAGGTGGGGAATCAGAGGTGGTGAATCAGAGATGGGGAATCACAGGCGGGGAATCAGAGGCAGGGAATAGAACGCGGGGAATCAGAGGCAGGGAATCAGAGTTGGGGCATCAGAGGTTGGGAATTAGATATGGGGAAACAGAGGCGGGGAATCAGAGGCGGGGAAACAGAGGCGGGAAATCAGATATGGGGAATCAGAGGTGGGGAATCAGAGGCACGGAATCAGATGTGCGGAATCAGAGATGGGGAATCAGAGGCAGGGAATCAGAATCAGAAGCGGGGAATCAGAGGCCGGGAAACAGAGGTGGGGAATCAGATATGGGGAATCAGAGGTGGGGAATCAGAGGCAGGGAATTAGATTTGCGGAATCAGAGATGGGGAATCAGAAGCAGGGAATCAGAGGTCGGGAATCAGAGGCCGGAATCAGATGCCGGGAATAAGAGGCCGGGAATCAAAGGCGATGAATCAGAGATGGGGAATCAGAGGCGGGGAATCAGAGGCAGGGAATCAAACACGGGGAATCAGAGGCGGGGAATCAGCGCTGGGGATTCAGAGGTGGGGATCAGAGTCGGGGAATCAGAGGCAGGGAATCAGATGTGCGGAATCAGAGGTGGGGAATCAGAGGTTGGGAATCAGAGGCAGGGAATCAGAGGCTTGGAATCAGATGCAGGGAATCAGATGCGGGGAATCAGAGGCGGAGAATCAGAGCTGGGGAATCAGAGGTGGGGAATCAGAGTTGGGGAATCAGATGCGGGGACTTAGATATTGGGAAACAGAGGCGGGGAATCAGAGGCGGGGAATCAGAGGCAGGGAATCAGATGTGCGGAATCAGAGATGGGGAATCAGAGGCAGGGAATCAGAATCAGAAGCAGGAAATCAGAGGCCGGGAATCAGAGGCCGGAATCAGATGCCGGGAATAAGAGGCCGGGAATCAGAGGTGGGGAATCAGAGTCCGGGAATCAGAGATGGGGATTCAGAGGCGGGGAATGAGATATGGGGAATCAGAGGCGGGGAATCAGAGGCGGGGAAACAGAGGCGGGGAATCAGATATGGGGAATCAGAGGTGGCGAATCAAAGGCGGTGAATCAGAGATGGGGAATCAGAGGCAGGGAATCAAACACCGAAAATCAGAGGCGGGGAATCATAGCTGGGGAATCAGAGGCGGGGAATCAGAGGCGGGGAAACAGAGGCGAGGAATCAGATATGGGGAATCAGAGGTGGCGAATCAAAGGTGGTGAATCAGATATGGGGAATCAGAGGCAGGGAATCAAACACGGGGAATCAGAGGCGGGGAATCAGAGCTGGGGAATAAGAGGCGGGGAATCAGAGTTGGGGAATCAGAGGCGGGGAATCAGAGCTGGGGAATCAGAGGTGGGGATCAGAGTCGGGGAATCAGAGGCAGGGAATCAGATGTGCGGAATCAGAGATGGGGAATCAGAGGTGGGGAATCAGAGGCTGTGATTCAGAGATGGGGAATCAGAGGCGGGGAATCAGAGGCAAGAAATCAGACACGGGGTTTCAGAGGCTGGGAATCAGACGGGGGAATCAAAGGCGGGGAATCAGAGCTGGGGAATCAGAGGCAGGGAATCAAACACGGAAAATCAGAGGCGGGGAATCAGAGCTGGGGAATCAGAGGCGGGGAATCAGAGGCGGGGAAACAGAGGCGAGGAATCAGATATGGGGAATCAGAGGTGGCCAATCAAAGGCGGTGAATCAGAGATGGGGAATCAGAGGCGGGGAATCAGAGGCAGGGAATCAAACACGGGGAATCAGAGGCGGGGAATCAGAGCTGGGATATCAGAGGCGGGGAATCAGAGTTGGGGAATCAGAGGCGGGGAATCAGAGCTGGGGAATCAGAGGTGGGGATCAGAGTCGGGGAATCAGAGACAGGGAATCAGATGTGCGGAATCAGAGATTGGGAATCAGAGGTGGGGAATCAGAGGCTGTGAATCAGAGATGGGGAATCAGAGGCGGGGAATCAGAGGCAAGAAATCAGACACGGGGTTTCAGAGGCTGGGAATCAGACGGGGGAATCAAAGGCGGGGAATCAGCGCTGGGGAATCAGAGGCAGAGAATCAGAGTTGGGGATTCAGAGGCGGCGAATCAGATATGGGGAATCAGAGGCCGGGAATCAGAGGCAGGGAATCAAACACGGAAAATCAGAGGCGGGGAATCAGAGCTGGGGAATCAGAGGCGGGGAATCAGAGGCGGGGAAACAGAGGCGAGGAATCAGATATGGGGAATCAGAGGTGGCGAATCAAAGGCGGTGAATCAGAGATGGGGAATCAGAGGCCGGGAATCAGAGGCAGGGAATCAAACACGGAAAATCAGAGGCGGGGAATCAGAGCTGGGGAATCAGAGGCGGGGAATCAGAGGCGGGGAAACAGAGGCGAGGAATCAGATATGGGGAATCAGAGGTGGCGAATCAAAGGCGGTGAATCAGAGATGGGGAATCAGAGGCGGGGAATAAGAGGCAGGGAATCAAACACGGGGAATCAGAGGCGGGGAATCAGAGCTGGGGAATCAGAGGCGGGGAATCAGAGGCGGGGAAACAGAGGCGGGGAATCAGATATGGGGAATCAGAGGTGGCGAATCAAAGGCGGTGAATCAGAGATGGAGAATCAGAGGCCGGGAATCAGAGGAAGGGAATCAAACACGGAAAATCAGAGGCGGGGAATCAGAGCTGGGGAATCAGAGGCGGGGAATCAGAGGCGGGGAAACAGAGGCGAGGAATCAGATATGGGGAATCAGAGGTGGCGAATCAAAGGCGGTGAATCAGAGATGGGGAATCAGAGGCGGGGAATCAGAGGCAGGGAATCAAACACGGGGAATCAGAGGCGGGGAATCAGAGCTGGGGAATCAGAGGCGGGGAATCAGAGCTGGTGAAACAGAGGCGGGGAATCAGAGGCGGGGAAACAGAGGCGGGGAATCAGATATGGGGAATCAGAGGTGGCGAATCAAAGGCGGTGAATCAGAGATGGGGAATCAGAGGCCGGGTATCAGAGGCAGGGAATCAAACACGGAAAATCAGAGGCGGGGAATCAGAGCTGGGGAATCAGAGGCGGGGAATCAGAGGCGGGGAAACAGAGGCGAGGAATCAGATATGGGGAATCAGAGGTGGCGAATCAAAGGCGGTGAATCAGAGATGGGGAATCAGAGGCGGGGAATCAGAGGCAGGGAATCAAACACGGGGAATCAGAGG
Organism: Narcine bancroftii; assembly: GCF_036971445.1. Classification (NCBI taxonomy): domain Eukaryota; kingdom Metazoa; phylum Chordata; class Chondrichthyes; order Torpediniformes; family Narcinidae; genus Narcine; species Narcine bancroftii. Next base: position 109,260,471 of record NC_091475.1, read on the forward strand.
CGGGGAATCAGAGCTGGGGAATCAGAGGCGGGGAATCAGAGTTGGGGAATCAGAGGCGGGGAATCAGAGCTGGGGAATCAGAGGTGGGAATCAGAGTCGGGGAATCAGAGGCAGGGAATCAGATGTGCGGAATCAGAGATGGGGAATCAGAGGTGGGGAATCAGAGGCGGGGAATCAGAGATGGGGAATCAGAGGCGGGGAATCAGAGGCAAGAAATCAGACACGGGGTTTCAGAGGCTGGGAATCAGACGGGTGAATCAAAGGCGGGGAATCAGAGCTGGGGAATCAGAGGCAGGGAATCAAACACGGAAAATCAGAGGCGGGGAATCAGAGCTGGGGAATCAGAGGCGGGGAATCAGAGGCGGGGAAACAGAGGCGAGGAATCAGATATGGGGTATCAGAGGTGGCGAATCAAAGGCGGTGAATCAGAGATGGGGAATCAGAGGCGGGGAATCAGAGGCAGGGAATCAAACACGGGGAATCAGAGGCGGGGAATCAGAGCTGGGGAATCAGAGGCGGGGAATCAGAGTTGGGGAATCAGAGGCGGGGAATCAGAGCTGGGGAATCAGAGGTGGGGATCAGAGTCGGGGAATAAGAGGCAGGGAATCAGATGTGCGGAATCAGAGATGGGGAATCAGAGGTGGGGAATCAGAGGCTGTGAATCAGAGATGGGGAATCAGAGGCGGGGAATCAGAGGCAAGAAATCAGACACGGGGTTTCAGAGGCTGGGAATCAGACGGGGGAATCAAAGGCGGGGAATCAGAGCTGGGGAATCAGAGGCAGGGAATCAGAGTTGGGGATTCAGAGGCGGGGAATCAGATATGGGGAATCACAGGCGGGGAATCAGAGGCAGGGAATAGAACGCGGTGAATCAGAGGCAGGGAATCAGAGTTGGGGCATCAGAGGTTGGGAATTAGATATGGGGAAACAGAGGCGGGGAATCAGAGGCGGGGAAACAGAGGCGGGAAATCAGATATGGGGAATCAGAGGTGGGGAATCAGAGGCAGGGAATCAGATGTGCGGAATCAGAGATGGGGAATCAGAGGCAGGGAATCAGAATCAGAAGCGGGGAATCAGAGGCCGGGAAACAGAGGCGGGGAATCAGATATGGGGAATCAGAGGTGGGGAATCAGAGGCAGGGAATTAGATTTGCGGAATCAGAGATGGGGAATCAGAAGCAGGGAATCAGAGGCCGGGAATCAGAGGCCGGAATCAGATGCCGGGAATAAGAGGCCGGGAATCAGAGGTGGGGAATCAGAGTCCGGGAATCAGAGATGGGGAATCAGAGGCGGGGAATGAGATATGGGGAATCAGAGGCGGGGAATCAGAGGCGGGGAAACAGAGGCGAGGAATCAGATATGGGGAATCAGAGGTGGCGAATCAAAGGCGATGAATCAGAGATGGGGAATCAGAGGTTGGGAATCAGAGGCAGGGAATCAGATGTGCGGAATCAGAGATGGGGAATCAGAGGCAGGGAATCAGAATCAGAAGCGGGGAATCAGAGGCCGGGAAACAGAGGCGTGGAATCATATATGGGGAATCAGAGGTGGGGAATCAGAGGCAGGGAATTAGATTTGCGGAATCAGAGATGGGGAATCAGAAGCAGGGAATCAGAGGCCGGGAATCAGAGGCCGGAATCAGATGCCGGGAATAAGAGGCCGGGAATCAGAGGTGGGGAATCAGAGTCCGGGAATCAGAGATGGGGATTCAGAGGCGGGGAATGAGATATGGGGAATCAGAGGCGGGGAATCAGAGGCGGGGAAACAGAGGCGGGGAATCAGATAAGGGGAATCAGAGGTGGCGAATCAAAGGCGGTGAATCAGAGATGGGGAATCAGAGGCCGGGAATCAGAGGCAGGGAATCAAACACGGAAAATCAGAGGCGGGGAATCAGAGCTGGGGAATCAGAGGAGGGGAATCAGAGGCGGGGAAACAGAGGCGAGGAATCAGATATGGGGAATCAGAGGTGGGGAATCAGAGGCAGGTAATCAGATGTGCGGAATCAGAGATGGGGAATCAGAGGCAGGGAATCAGAATCAGGAGCGGGGAGTCAGAGGCCGGGAATCAGAGGCCTGGAATCAGATGCTGGGAATAAGAGGCCGGGAATCAGAGGTGGGGAATCAGAGTCTGGGAATCAGTGATGGGGATTCAGAGGCGGGGAATGAGATATGGAGAATCAGAGGCGGGGAATCAGAGGCGGGGAAACAGAGGTGGGGAATCAGATATGGGGAATCAGAGGTGGCGAATCAAAGGCGGTGAATCAGAGATGGGGAATCAGAGGTGGCGAATCAAAGGCGGTGAATCAGAGATGGGGAATCAGAGGCAGGGAATCAAACACCGAAAATCAGAGGCGGGGAATCATAGCTGGGGAATCAGAGGCGGGGAATCAGAGGCGGGGAAACAGAGGCGAGGAATCAGATATGGGGAATCAGAGGTGGCGAATCAAAGGTGGTGAATCAGATATGGGGAATCAGAGGCAGGGAATCAAACACGGGGAATCAGAGGCGGGGAATCAGAGCTGGGGAATAAGAGGCGGGGAATCAGAGTTGGGGAATCAGAGGCGGGGAATCAGAGCTGGGGAATCAGAGGTGGGGATCAGAGTCGGGGAATCAGAGGCAGGGAATCAGATGTGCGGAATCAGAGATGGGGAATCAGAGGTGGGGAATCAGAGGCTGTGATTCAGAGATGGGGAATCAGAGGCGGGGAATCAGAGGCAAGAAATCAGACACGGGGTTTCAGAGGCTGGGAATCAGACGGGGGAATCAAAGGCGGGGAATCAGAGCTGGGGAATCAGAGGCAGGGAATCAAACACGGAAAATCAGAGGCGGGGAATCAGAGCTGGGGAATCAGAGGCGGGGAATCAGAGGCGGGGAAACAGAGGCGAGGAATCAGATATGGGGAATCAGAGGTGGCCAATCAAAGGCGGTGAATCAGAGATGGGGAATCAGAGGCGGGGAATCAGAGGCAGGGAATCAAACACGGGGAATCAGAGGCGGGGAATCAGAGCTGGGATATCAGAGGCGGGGAATCAGAGTTGGGGAATCAGAGGCGGGGAATCAGAGCTGGGGAATCAGAGGTGGGGATCAGAGTCGGGGAATCAGAGACAGGGAATCAGATGTGCGGAATCAGAGATTGGGAATCAGAGGTGGGGAATCAGAGGCTGTGAATCAGAGATGGGGAATCAGAGGCGGGGAATCAGAGGCAAGAAATCAGACACGGGGTTTCAGAGGCTGGGAATCAGACGGGGGAATCAAAGGCGGGGAATCAGCGCTGGGGAATCAGAGGCAGAGAATCAGAGTTGGGGATTCAGAGGCGGCGAATCAGATATGGGGAATCAGAGGCCGGGAATCAGAGGCAGGGAATCAAACACGGAAAATCAGAGGCGGGGAATCAGAGCTGGGGAATCAGAGGCGGGGAATCAGAGGCGGGGAAACAGAGGCGAGGAATCAGATATGGGGAATCAGAGGTGGCGAATCAAAGGCGGTGAATCAGAGATGGGGAATCAGAGGCCGGGAATCAGAGGCAGGGAATCAAACACGGAAAATCAGAGGCGGGGAATCAGAGCTGGGGAATCAGAGGCGGGGAATCAGAGGCGGGGAAACAGAGGCGAGGAATCAGATATGGGGAATCAGAGGTGGCGAATCAAAGGCGGTGAATCAGAGATGGGGAATCAGAGGCGGGGAATAAGAGGCAGGGAATCAAACACGGGGAATCAGAGGCGGGGAATCAGAGCTGGGGAATCAGAGGCGGGGAATCAGAGGCGGGGAAACAGAGGCGGGGAATCAGATATGGGGAATCAGAGGTGGCGAATCAAAGGCGGTGAATCAGAGATGGAGAATCAGAGGCCGGGAATCAGAGGAAGGGAATCAAACACGGAAAATCAGAGGCGGGGAATCAGAGCTGGGGAATCAGAGGCGGGGAATCAGAGGCGGGGAAACAGAGGCGAGGAATCAGATATGGGGAATCAGAGGTGGCGAATCAAAGGCGGTGAATCAGAGATGGGGAATCAGAGGCGGGGAATCAGAGGCAGGGAATCAAACACGGGGAATCAGAGGCGGGGAATCAGAGCTGGGGAATCAGAGGCGGGGAATCAGAGCTGGTGAAACAGAGGCGGGGAATCAGAGGCGGGGAAACAGAGGCGGGGAATCAGATATGGGGAATCAGAGGTGGCGAATCAAAGGCGGTGAATCAGAGATGGGGAATCAGAGGCCGGGTATCAGAGGCAGGGAATCAAACACGGAAAATCAGAGGCGGGGAATCAGAGCTGGGGAATCAGAGGCGGGGAATCAGAGGCGGGGAAACAGAGGCGAGGAATCAGATATGGGGAATCAGAGGTGGCGAATCAAAGGCGGTGAATCAGAGATGGGGAATCAGAGGCGGGGAATCAGAGGCAGGGAATCAAACACGGGGAATCAGAGGCGGGGAATCAGAGCTGGGGAATCAGAGGCGGGGAATCAGAGTTGGGGAATCAGAGGCGGGGAATCAGAGCTGGGGAATCAGAGGTGGGAATCAGAGTCGGGGAATCAGAGGCAGGGAATCAGATGTGCGGAATCAGAGATGGGGAATCAGAGGTGGGGAATCAGAGGCGGGGAATCAGAGATGGGGAATCAGAGGCGGGGAATCAGAGGCAAGAAATCAGACACGGGGTTTCAGAGGCTGGGAATCAGACGGGTGAATCAAAGGCGGGGAATCAGAGCTGGGGAATCAGAGGCAGGGAATCAAACACGGAAAATCAGAGGCGGGGAATCAGAGCTGGGGAATCAGAGGCGGGGAATCAGAGGCGGGGAAACAGAGGCGAGGAATCAGATATGGGGTATCAGAGGTGGCGAATCAAAGGCGGTGAATCAGAGATGGGGAATCAGAGGCGGGGAATCAGAGGCAGGGAATCAAACACGGGGAATCAGAGGCGGGGAATCAGAGCTGGGGAATCAGAGGCGGGGAATCAGAGTTGGGGAATCAGAGGCGGGGAATCAGAGCTGGGGAATCAGAGGTGGGGATCAGAGTCGGGGAATAAGAGGCAGGGAATCAGATGTGCGGAATCAGAGATGGGGAATCAGAGGTGGGGAATCAGAGGCTGTGAATCAGAGATGGGGAATCAGAGGCGGGGAATCAGAGGCAAGAAATCAGACACGGGGTTTCAGAGGCTGGGAATCAGACGGGGGAATCAAAGGCGGGGAATCAGAGCTGGGGAATCAGAGGCAGGGAATCAGAGTTGGGGATTCAGAGGCGGGGAATCAGATATGGGGAATCAGAGGTGGGGAATCAGAGGTGGTGAATCAGAGATGGGGAATCACAGGCGGGGAATCAGAGGCAGGGAATAGAACGCGGTGAATCAGAGGCAGGGAATCAGAGTTGGGGCATCAGAGGTTGGGAATTAGATATGGGGAAACAGAGGCGGGGAATCAGAGGCGGGGAAACAGAGGCGGGAAATCAGATATGGGGAATCAGAGGTGGGGAATCAGAGGCAGGGAATCAGATGTGCGGAATCAGAGATGGGGAATCAGAGGCAGGGAATCAGAATCAGAAGCGGGGAATCAGAGGCCGGGAAACAGAGGCGGGGAATCAGATATGGGGAATCAGAGGTGGGGAATCAGAGGCAGGGAATTAGATTTGCGGAATCAGAGATGGGGAATCAGAAGCAGGGAATCAGAGGCCGGGAATCAGAGGCCGGAATCAGATGCCGGGAATAAGAGGCCGGGAATCAGAGGTGGGGAATCAGAGTCCGGGAATCAGAGATGGGGAATCAGAGGCGGGGAATGAGATATGGGGAATCAGAGGCGGGGAATCAGAGGCGGGGAAACAGAGGCGAGGAATCAGATATGGGGAATCAGAGGTGGCGAATCAAAGGCGATGAATCAGAGATGGGGAATCAGAGGTTGGGAATCAGAGGCAGGGAATCAGATGTGCGGAATCAGAGATGGGGAATCAGAGGCAGGGAATCAGAATCAGAAGCGGGGAATCAGAGGCCGGGAAACAGAGGCGTGGAATCATATATGGGGAATCAGAGGTGGGGAATCAGAGGCAGGGAATTAGATTTGCGGAATCAGAGATGGGGAATCAGAAGCAGGGAATCAGAGGCCGGGAATCAGAGGCCGGAATCAGATGCCGGGAATAAGAGGCCGGGAATCAGAGGTGGGGAATCAGAGTCTGGGAATCAGTGATGGGGATTCAGAGGCGGGGAATGAGATATGGAGAATCAGAGGCGGGGAATCAGAGGCGGGGAAACAGAGGTGGGGAATCAGATATGGGGAATCAGAGGTGGCGAATCAAAGGCGGTGAATCAGAGATGGGGAATCAGAGGCGGGGAATCAGAGGCAGGGAATCAAACACGGGGAATCAGATGCGTGGTATCAGAGCTGGGGAATCAGAGGCTGGGAATCAAAGTTGGGGAATCAGAGGCAGGGAATCAGATATGGGGAAACAGGGGCGGGGAATCATAGGCGGGGAAACAGAGGCGGGGAATCAGATATGGGGAATCAGAGGCGGGGAATTAGAGTTGGGGAATCAGAGGCGGGGAATCAGAGGCGGGGAAACAGAGGCGGGGAATCAAACACGGGGAATCAGAGGTGGGGAATCAGAGGCAGGGAATCAGATGTGCGGAATCAGAGATGGGGAATCAGAGGCAGGGAATCAGAATCAGAAGCGGGGAATCAGAGGCCGGGAAACAGAGGCGGGGAATCAGATATGGGGAATCAGAGGTGGGGAATCAGAGGCAGGGAATTAGATTTGCGGAATCAGAGATGGGGAATCAGAAGCAGGGAATCAGAGGCCGGGAATCAGAGGCCGGAATCAGATGCCGGGAATAAGAGGCCGGGAATCAGAGGTGGGGAATCAGAGTCCGGGAATCAGAGATGGGGAATCAGAGGCGGGGAATGAGATATGGGGAATCAGAGGTGGGGAATCAGAGGCGGGGAAACACAGGCGAGGAATCAGATATGGGGAATCAGAGGTGGCGAATCAAAGGCGATGAATCAGAGATGGGGAATCAGAGGTTGGGAATCAGAGGCAGGGAATCAGATGTGCGGAATCAGAGATGGGGAATCAGAGGCAGGGAATCAGAATCAGAAGCGGGGAATCAGAGGCCGGGAAACAGAGGCGGGGAATCATATATGGGGAATCAGAGGTGGGGAATCAGAGGCAGGGAATTAGATTTGTGGAATCAGAGATGGGGAATCAGAAGCAGGGAATCAGAGGCCGGGAATCAGAGGCCGGAATCAGATGCCGGGAATAAGAGGCCGGGAATCAGAGGTGGGGAATCAGAGTCCGGGAATCAGAGATGGGGATTCAGAGGCGGGGAATGAGATATGGGGAATCAGAGGCGGGGAATCAGAGGCGGGGAATCAGATATGGGGAATCAGAGGTGGCGAATCAAAGGCGGTGAATCAGAGATGGGGAATCAGAGGCCGGGAATCAGAGGCAGGGAATCAAACACGGAAAATCAGAGGCGGTGAATCAGAGCTGGGGAATCAGAGGCGGGGAATCAGAGGCGGGGAAACAGAGGCGAGGAATCAGATATGGGGAATCAGAGGTGGGGAATCAGAGGCAGGTAATCAGATGTGCGGAATCAGAGATGGGGAATCAGAGGCAGGGAATCAGAATCAGGAGCGGGGAGTCAGAGGCCGGGAATCAGAGGCCTGGAATCAGATGCTAGGAATAAGAGGCCGGGAATCAGAGGTGGGGAATCAGAGTCTGGGAATCAGTGATGGGGATTCAGAGGCGGGGAATGAGATATGGAGAATCAGAGGCGGGGAATCAGAGGCGGGGAAACAGAGGTGGGGAATCAGATATGGGGAATCAGAGGTGGCGAATCAAAGGCGGTGAATCAGAGATGGGGAATCAGAGGCGGGGAATCAGAGGCAGGGAATCAAACACGGGGAATCAGAGGCGTGGTATCAGAGCTGGGGAATCAGAGGCTGGGAATCAAAGTTGGGGAATCAGAGGCAGGGAATCAGATATGGGGAAACAGGGGCGGGGAATCAGAGGCGGGGAAACAGAGGCGGGGAATCAGATATGGGGAATCAGAGGCGGGGAATTAGAGTTGGGGAATCAGAGGCGGGGAATCAGAGGCGGGGAAACAGAGGCGGGGAATCAAACACGGGGAATCAGAGGTGGGGAATCAGAGGTTGGGAATCAGAGGCAGGGAATCAGAGGCGGGGAATCAGAGGCGGGGAATCAGAGGCAGGGAATCAGATGTGCGGAATCGGAGATGGGGAATCAGAGGCAGGGAATCAGAGGCGGGGAATCAGAGGCGGGGAATCAGAGGCCGGGAATCAGATATGGGGAAACAGAGGCAGGGAATCAGAGGCGGGGAAACAGAGGCTGGGAATCAGATATGGGGAATCAGAGGTGGGGAATCAGAGGTTGGGAATCAGAGGCAGGGAATCAGAGGCTTGGAATCAGATGCAGGGAATCAGATGCGGGGAATCAGAGGCGGGGAATCAGAGCTGGGGAATCAGAGGTGGGGAATCAGTGTTGGGGAATCAGAGGCGGGGACTTAGATATTGGGAAACAGAGGCGGGGAATCAGAGGCGGGGAAACAGAGGCGGGGAATCAGATATGGGGAATCAGATATGGGGAATCAGAGGCAGGGAATCAGATGTGCGGAATCAGAGATGGGGAATCAAAGGCAGGGAATCAGAATCAGAAGCAGGGAATCAGAGGCCGGGAATCAGAGGCCGGAATCAGATGCCGGGAATAAGAGGCCGGGAATCAGAGGTGGGGAATCAGAGTCCGGGAATCAGAGATGGGGATTCAGAGGCGGGGAATGAGATATGGGGAATCAGAGGCGGGGAATCAGAGGTGGGGAAACAGAGGCGGGGAATCAGATATGGGGAATCAGAGGTGGCGAATCAAAGGCGGTGAATCAGAGATGGGGAATCAGAGGCAGGGAATCAGATGTGCGGAATCAGAGATGGGGAATCAGAGGTGGGGAATCAGAGGCTGTGAATCAGAGATGGGGAATCAGAGGCGGGGAATCAGAGGCAAGAAATCAGACACGGGGTTTCAGAGGCTGGGAATCAGACGGGGGAATCAAAGGCGGGGAATCAGAGCTGGGGAATCAGAGGCAGGGAATCAGAGTTGGGGATTCAGAGGCAGGGAATCAGATATGGGGAAACAGAGGCGGGGAATCAGAGGCGTGGAAACAGAGGCGGGGAATCAGATATGGGGAATCAGAGGTGGGGAATCAGAGGTTGGGAATCAGAGGCAGGGAATCAGAGGCTGGGATTCAGATGCAGGGAATCAGATGCGGGGATCAGAGGCGGGGAATGAGAGCTGGGGAATCAGAGGTGGGGAATCAGAGTTGGGGAATCAGAGGCGGGGACTTAGATATGGGGAAACAGAGGCGGGGAATCAGAGGTGGGGAAACAGAGGCGGGGAATCAGACATGGGGAATCAGAGGTGGGGAATCAGAGGCAGGGAATCAGATGTGCGGAATCAGAGATGGGGAATCAGAGGCAGGGAATCAGAATCAGAAGCAGGGAATAAGACGCGGGGAATCACAGGCGGGGAATCAGAGCTGGGGAAGCAGAGGCAGTGAATCAGAGGCGGGGAATCAGAGGCAGGAAATCGGATGTGCGGAATCAGACATGGGTAATCAGAGGCGGGGAATCAGAGGCAGGAAATCAGACACGGGGAATCAGAGGCGGTGAATCAGAGCTGGGAAATTAGAGGCAGGGAATCATAATTGGGAATCAGAGGCGGGGAATCAGATATGGGGAAACAGAGGCGGGGAATCAGAGGCGGGCAAATAGAGGCGGGGCATCAGATATGGGGAAACAGAGACGGGGAATCAGAGCTGGGGAATAAGAGGCGGGGAATCATAGTTGGGAATCAGAGGCGGGGAATCAGATATGGGGAAACAGAGGCGGGGAATCAGGGGCGGGGAAACAGAGGCGGGGAATCAGATATGGGGAATCGGATGTGGGGAATCAGAGGCGGGGAATCAGAGCTGTGGAATCAGAGGCGGGGAATCAGAGTTGGGGCATCAGAGGTGGGGAATTAGATATGGGGAAACAGAGGCGGGGAATCAGAGGCGTGGAAACAGAGGCGGGGAATCAGATATGGGGAATCAGAGGTGGGGAATCAGAGGCAGGTAATCAGATGTGCGGAATCAGAGATGGGGAATCAGAGGCAGGGAATCAGAATCAGAAGCGGGGAGTCAGAGGACGGGAATCAGAGGCCTGGAATCAGATGCTGGGAATAAGAGGCCGGGAATCAGAGGTGGGGAATCAGAGTCCGGGAATCAGAGATGGGGAGTCAGAGGCGGGGAATGAGATATGGAGAATCAGAGGCGGGGAATCAGATGCGGGGAAACAGAGGTGGGGAATCAGATATGGGGAATCAGAGGTGGCGAATCAAAGGCGGTGAATCAGAGATGGGGAATCAGAGGCGGGGAATCAGAGGCAGGGAATCAAACACGGGGAATCAGAGGCGGGGAATCAGAGCTGGGGAATCAGAGGCTGGGAATCAAAGTTGGGGAATCAGAGGCAGGGAATCAGATATGGGGAAACAGGGGCGGGGAATCAGAGGCGGGGAAACAGAGGCAGGGAATCAGATATGGGGAATCAGAGGTGGGGAATTAGAGTTGGGGAATTAGAGGCGGGTAATCAGAGGCGGGGAAACAGAGGCGGGGAATCAAACACGGGGAATCAGAGGTGGGGAATCAGAGGTTGGGAATCAGATGCAGGGAATCAGAGGCGGGGAATCAGAGGCGGGGAATCAGAGGCAGGGAATCAGATGTGCGGAATCGGAGATGGGGAATCAGAGGCAGGGAATCAGAGGCGGGGAATCAGAGGCAGGGAATCAGAGGCCGGGAATCAGATATGGGGAAACAGAGGCGGGGAAACAGAGGCTGGGGATCAGATATGGGGAATCAGAGGTGGGGAATCAGAGGTTGGGTATCAGAGGCAGGGAATCAGAGGCTTGGAATCAGATGCAGGGAATCAGATGCGGGGAATCAGAGGCGGGGAATCAGAGCTGGGGAATCAGATGCTGGGAATCAAAGTTGGGGAATCAGAGGCAGGGAATCAGATATGGGGAAACAGGGGTGGGGAATCAGAGGCGGGGAATCAGATATGGGGAATCAGAGGCGGGGAATTAGAGTTGGGGAATCAGAGGCGGGGAATCAGAGGCGGGGAAACAGAGGCGGGGAATCAAACACGGGGAATCAGAGGTGGGGAATCAGAGGTTGGGAATCAGAGGCAGGGAATCAGAGGCGGGGAATCAGAGGCGGGGAATCAGAGGCAGGGAATCAGATGTGCGGAATCGGAGATGGGGAATCAGAGGCAGGGAATCAGATGCGGGGAATCAGAGATGGGGAATCAGAGGCGGGGAATCAGAGATGGGGAATCAGAGGCGGGGAATCAGAGGCAAGAAATCAGACACGGGGTTTCAGAGGCTGGGAATCAGACGGGTGAATCAAAGGCGGGGAATCAGAGCTGGGGAATCAGAGGCAGGGAATCAAACACGGAAAATCAGAGGCGGGGAATCAGAGCTGGGGAATCAGAGGCGGGGAATCAGAGGCGGGGAAACAGAGGCGAGGAATCAGATATGGGGTATCAGAGGTGGCGAATCAAAGGCGGTGAATCAGAGATGGGGAATCAGAGGCGGGGAATCAGAGGCAGGGAATCAAACACGGGGAATCAGAGGCGGGGAATCAGAGCTGGGGAATCAGAGGCGGGGAATCAGAGTTGGGGAATCAGAGGCGGGGAATCAGAGCTGGGGAATCAGAGGTGGGGATCAGAGTCGGGGAATAAGAGGCAGGGAATCAGATGTGCGGAATCAGAGATGGGGAATCAGAGGTGGGGAATCAGAGGCTGTGAATCAGAGATGGGGAATCAGAGGCGGGGAATCAGAGGCAAGAAATCAGACACGGGGTTTCAGAGGCTGGGAATCAGACGGGGGAATCAAAGGCGGGGAATCAGAGCTGGGGAATCAGAGGCAGGGAATCAGAGTTGGGGATTCAGAGGCGGGGAATCAGATATGGGGAATCAGAGGTGGGGAATCAGAGGTGGTGAATCAGAGATGGGGAATCACAGGCGGGGAATCAGAGGCAGGGAATAGAACGCGGGGAATCAGAGGCAGGGAATCAGAGTTGGGGCATCAGAGGTTGGGAATTAGATATGGGGAAACAGAGGCGGGGAATCAGAGGCGGGGAAACAGAGGCGGGAAATCAGATATGGGGAATCAGATGTGGGGAATCAGAGGCAGGGAATCCGATGTGCGGAATCAGAGATGGGGAATCAGAGGCAGGGAATCAGAATCAGAAGCGGGGAATCAGAGGCCGGGAAACAGAGGCGGGGAATCAGATATGGGGAATGAGAGGTGGGGAATCAGAGGCAGGGAATTAGATTTGCGGAATCAGAGATGGGGAATCAGAAGCAGGGAATCAGAGGCCGGGAATCAGAGGCCGGAATCAGATGCCGGGAATAAGAGGCCGGGAATCAGAGGTGGGGAATCAGAGTCCGGGAATCAGAGATGGGGAATCAGAGGCGGGGAATGAGATATGGGGAATCAGAGGCGGGGAATCAGAGGCGGGGAAACAGAGGCGAGGAATCAGATATGGGGAATCAGAGGTGGCGAATCAAAGGCGATGAATCAGAGATGGGGAATCAGAGGTTGGGAATCAGAGGCAGGGAATCAGATGTGCGGAATCAGAGATGGGAATCAGAGGCAGGGAATCAGAATCAGAAGCGGGGAATCAGAGGCCGGGAAACAGAGGCGGGGAATCATATATGGGGAATCAGAGGTGGGGAATCAGAGGCAGGGAATTAGATTTGCGGAATCAGAGATGGAGAATCAGAAGCAGGGAATCAGAGGCCGGGAATCAGAGGCCGGAATCAGATGCCGGGAATAAGAGGCCGGGAATCAGAGGTGGGGAATCAGAGTCCGGGAATCAGAGATGGGGATTCAGAGGCGGGGAATGAGATATGGGGAATCAGAGGCGGGGAATCAGAGGCGGGGAAACAGAGGCGGGGAATCAGATATGGGGAATCAGAGGTGGCGAATCAAAGGCGGTGAATCAGAGATGGGGAATCAGAGGCCGGGAATCAGAGGCAGGGAATCAAACACGGAAAATCAGAGGCGGGGAATCAGAGCTGGGGAATCAGAGGCGGGGAATCAGAGGCGGGGAAACAGAGGCGAGGAATCAGATATGGGGAATCAGAGGTGGGGAATCAGAGGCAGGTAATCAGATGTGCGGAATCAGAGATGGGGAATCAGAGGCAGGGAATCAGAATCAGGAGCGGGGAGTCAGAGGCCGGGAATCAGAGGCCTGGAATCAGATGCTGGGAATAAGAGGCCGGGAATCAGAGGTGGGGAATCAGAGTCTGGGAATCAGTGATGGGGATTCAGAGGCGGGGAATGAGATATGGAGAATCAGAGGCGGGGAATCAGAGGCGGTGAAACAGAGGTGGGGAATCAGATATGGGGAATCAGAGGTGGCGAGTCAAAGGCGGTTAATCAGAGATGGGGAATCAGAGGCGGGGAATCAGACGCAGGGAATCAAACAAGGGGAATCAGAGGCGTGGTATCAGAGCTGGGGAATCAGAGGCTGGGAATCAAAGTTGGGGAATCAGAAGCAGGGAATCAGATATGGGGAAACAGGGGCGGGGAATCAGAGGCGGGGAAACAGAGGCGGGGAATCAGATATGGGGAATCAGAGGCGGGGAATTAGAGTTGGGGAATCAGAGGCGGGGAATCAGAGGCGGGGAAACAGAGGCGGGGAATCAAACACGGGGAATCAGAGGTGGGGAATCAGAGGCAGGGAATCAGATGTGCGGAATCAGAGATGGGGAATCAGAGGCAGGGAATCAGAATCAGAAGCGGGGAATCAGAGGCCGGGAAACAGAGGCGGGGAATCAGATATGGGGAATCAGAGGTGGGGAATCAGAGGTAGGGAATTAGATTTGCGGAATCAGAGATGGGGAATCAGAAGCAGGGAATCAGAGGCCGGGAATCAGAGGCCGGAATCAGATGCCGGGAATAAGAGGCCGGGAATCAGAGGTGGGGAATCAGAGTCCGGGAATCAGAGATGGGGAATCAGAGGCGGGGAATGAGATATGGGGAATCAGAGGTGGGGAATCAGAGGCGGGGAAACAGAGGCGAGGAATCAGATATGGGGAATCAGAGGTGGCGAATCAAAGGCGATGAATCAGAGATGGGGAATCAGAGGTTGGGAATCAGAGGCAGGGAATCAGATGTGCGGAATCAGAGATGGGGAATCAGAGGCAGGGAATCAGAATCAGAAGCGGGGAATCAGAGGCCGGGAAACAGAGGCGGGGAATCATATATGGGGAATCAGAGGTGGGGAATCAGAGGCAGGGAATTAGATTTGCGGAATCAGAGATGGGGAATCAGAAGCAGGGAATCAGAGGCCGGGAATCAGAGGCCGGAATCAGATGCCGGGAATAAGAGGCCGGGAATCAGAGGTGGGGAATCAGAGTCCGGGAATCAGAGATGGGGATTCAGAGGCGGGGAATGAGATATGGGGAATCAGAGGCGGTGAATCAGAGGCGGGGAAACAGAGGCGGGGAATCAGATATGGGGAATCAGAGGTGGCGAATCAAAGGCGGTGAATCAGAGATGGGGAATCAGACGCCGGGAATCAGAGGCAGGGAATCAAACACGGAAAATCAGAGGCGGGGAATCAGAGCTGGGGAATCAGAGGCGGGGAATCAGAGGCGGGGAAACAGAGGCGAGGAATCAGATATGGGGAATCAGAGGTGGGGAATCAGAGGCAGGTAATCAGATGTGCGGAATCAGAGATGGGGAATCAGAGGCAGGGAATCAGAATCAGGAGCGGGGAGTCAGAGGCCGGGAATCAGAGGCCTGGAATCAGATGCTGGGAATAAGAGGCCGGGAATCAGAGGTGGGGAATCAGAGTCTGGGAATCAGTGATGGGGATTCAGAGGCGGGGAATGAGATATGGAGAATCAGAGGCGGGGAATCAGAGGCGGGGAAACAGAGGTGGGGAATCAGATATGGGGAAACAGAGGTGGCGAATCAAAGGCGGTGAATCAGAGATGGGGAATCAGAGGCGGGGAATCAGAGGCAGGGAATCAAACACGGGGAATCAGAGGCGTGGTATCAGAGCTGGGGAATCAGAGGCTGGGAATCAAAGTTGGGGAATCAGAAGCAGGGAATCAGATATGGGGAAACAGGGGCGGGGAATCAGAGGCGGGGAAACAGAGGCGGGGAATCAGATATGGGGAATCAGAGGCGGGGAATTAGAGTTGGGGAATCAGAGGCGGGGAATCAGAGGCGGGGAAACAGAGGCGGGGAATCAAACACGGGGATCAGAGGTGGGGAATCAGAGGCAGGGAATCAGATGTGCGGAATCAGAGATGGGGAATCAGAGGCAGGGAATCAGAATCAGAAGCGGGGAATCAGAGGCCGGGAAACAGAGGCGGGGAATCAGATATGGGGAATCAGAGGTGGGGAATCAGAGGTAGGGAATTAGATTTGCGGAATCAGAGATGGGGAATCAGAAGCAGGGAATCAGAGGCCGGGAATCAGAGGCCGGAATCAGATGCCGGGAATAAGAGGCCGGGAATCAGAGGTGGGGAATCAGAGTCCGGGAATCAGAGATGGGGAATCAGAGGCGGGGAATGAGATATGGGGAATCAGAGGTGGGGAATCAGAGGCGGGGAAACAGAGGCGAGGAATCAGATATGGGGAATCAGAGGTGGCGAATCAAAGGCGATGAATCAGAGATGGGGAATCAGAGGTTGGGAATCAGAGGCAGGGAATCAGATGTGCGGAATCAGAGATGGGGAATCAGAGGCAGGGAATCAGAATCAGAAGCGGGGAATCAGAGGCCGGGAAACAGAGGCGGGGAATCATATATGGGGAATCAGAGGTGGGGAATCAGAGGCAGGGAATTAGATTTGCGGAATCAGAGATGGGGAATCAGAACCAGGGAATCAGAGGCCGGGAATCAGAGGCCGGAATCAGATGCCGGGAATAAGAGGCCGGGAATCAGAGGTGGGGAATCAGAGTCCGGGAATCAGAGATGGGGATTCAGAGGCGGGGAATGAGATATGGGGAATCAGAGGCGGTGAATCAGAGGCGGGGAAACAGAGGCGGGGAATCAGATATGGGGAATCAGAGGTGGCGAATCAAAGGCGGTGAATCAGAGATGGGGAATCAGAGGCCGGGAATCAGAGGCAGGGAATCAAACACGGAAAATCAGAGGCGGGGAATCAGAGCTGGGGAATCAGAGGCGGGGAATCAGAGGCGGGGAAACAGAGGCGAGGAATCAGATATGGGGAATCAGAGGTGGGGAATCAGAGGCAGGTAATCAGATGTGCGGAATCAGAGATGGGGAATCAGAGGCAGGGAATCAGAATCAGGAGCGGGGAGTCAGAGGCCGGGAATCAGAGGCCTGGAATCAGATGCTGGGAATAAGAGGCCGGGAATCAGAGGTGGGGAATCAGAGTCTGGGAATCAGTGATGGGGATTCAGAGGCGGGGAATGAGATATGGAGAATCAGAGGCGGGGAATCAGAGGCGGGGAAACAGAGGTGGGGAATCAGATATGGGGAATCAGAGGTGGCGAATCAAAGGCGGTGAATCAGAGATGGGGAATCAGAGGCGGGGAAACAGAGGCGGTGAATCAAACACGGGGAATCAGAGGTGGGGAATCAGAGGTTGGGAATCAGAGGCAGGGAATCAGAGGCGGGGAATCAGAGGCGGGGAATCAGAGGCAGGGAATCAGATGTGCGGAATCGGAGATGGGGAATCAGAGGCAGGGAATCAGAGGCGGGGAATCAGAGGCGGGGAATCAGAGGCCGGGAATCAGATATGGGGAAACAGAGGCAGGGAATCAGAGGCGGGGAAACAGAGGCTGGGAATCAGATATGGGGAATCAGAGGTGGGGAATCAGAGGTTGGGAATCAGAGGCAGGGAATCAGAGGCTTGGAATCAGATGCAGGGAATCAGATGCGGGGAATCAGAGGCGGGGAATCAGAGCTGGGGAATCAGAGGTGGGGAATCAGTGTTGGGGAATCAGAGGCGGGGACTTAGATATTGGGAAACAGAGGCGGGGAATCAGAGGCGGGGAAACAGAGGCGGGGAATCAGATATGGGGAATCAGATATGGGGAATCAGAGGCAGGGAATCAGATGTGCGGAATCAGAGATGGGGAATCAAAGGCAGGGAATCAGAATCAGAAGCAGGGAATCAGAGGCCGGGAATCAGAGGCCGGAATCAGATGCCGGGAATAAGAGGCCGGGAATCAGAGGTGGGGAATCAGAGTCCGGGAATCAGAGATGGGGATTCAGAGGCGGGGAATGAGATATGGGGAATCAGAGGCGGGGAATCAGAGGCGGGGAAACAGAGGCGGGGAATCAGATATGGGGAATCAGAGGTGGCGAATCAAAGGCGGTGAATCAGAGATGGGGAATCAGAGGCAGGGAATCAGATGTGCGGAATCAGAGATGGGGAATCAGAGGTTGGGAATCAGAGGCTGTGAATCAGAGATGGGGAATCAGAGGCGGGGAATCAGAGGCAAGAAATCAGACACGGGGTTTCAGAGGCTGGGAATCAGACGGGGGAATCAAAGGCGGGGAATCAGAGCTGGGGAATCAGAGGCAGGGAATCAGAGTTGGGGATTCAGAGGCAGGGAATCAGATATGGGGAAACAGAGGCGGGGAATCAGAGGCGTGGAAACAGAGGCGGGGAATCAGATATGGGGAATCAGAGGTGGGGAATCAGAGGTTGGGAATCAGAGGCAGGGAATCAGAGGCTGGGATTCAGATGCAGGGAATCAGATGCGGGGATCAGAGGCGGGGAATGAGAGCTGGGGAATCAGAGGTGGGGAATCAGAGTTGGGGAATCAGAGGCGGGGACTTAGATATGGGGAAACAGAGGCGGGGAATCAGAGGTGGGGAAACAGAGGCGGGGAATCAGATATGGGGAATCAGAGGTGGGGAATCAGAGGCAGGGAATCAGATGTGCGGAATCAGAGATGGGGAATCAGAGGCAGGGAATCAGAATCAGAAGCAGGGAATAAGACGCGGGGAATCACAGGCGGGGAATCAGAGCTGGGGAAGCAGAGGCAGTGAATCAGAGGCGGGGAATCAGAGGCAGGAAATCGGATGTGCGGAATCAGACATGGGTAATCAGAGGCGGGGAATCAGAGGCAGGAAATCAGACACGGGGAATCAGAGGCGGTGAATCAGAGCTGGGAAATTAGAGGCAGGGAATCATAGTTGGGAATCAGAGGCGGGGAATCAGATATGGGGAAACAGAGGCGGGGAATCAGAGGCGGGCAAAGAGAGGCGGGGCATCAGATATGGGGAAACAGAGACGGGGAATCAGAGCTGGGGAATAAGAGGCGGGGAATCATAGTTGGGAATCAGAGGCGGGGAATCAGATATGGGGAAACAGAGGCGGGGAATCAGGGGCGGGGAAACAGAGGCGGGGAATCAGATATGGGGAATCGGATGTGGGGAATCAGAGGCGGGGAATCAGAGCTGTGGAATCAGAGGCGGGGAATCAGAGTTGGGGCATCAGAGGTGGGGAATTAGATATGGGGAAACAGAGGCGGGGAATCAGAGGCGTGGAAACAGAGGCGGGGAATCAGATATGGGGAATCAGAGGTGGGGAATCAGAGGCAGGTAATCAGATGTGCGGAATCAGAGATGGGGAATCAGAGGCAGGGAATCAGAATCAGAAGCGGGGAGTCAGAGGACGGGAATCAGAGGCCTGGAATCAGATGCTGGGAATAAGAGGCCGGGAATCAGAGGTGGGGAATCAGAGTCCGGGAATCAGAGATGGGGAGTCAGAGGCGGGGAATGAGATATGGAGAATCAGAGGCGGGGAATCAGATGCGGGGAAACAGAGGTGGGGAATCAGATATGGGGAATCAGAGGTGGCGAATCAAAGGCGGTGAATCAGAGATGGGGAATCAGAGGCGGGGAATCAGAGGCAGGGAATCAAACACGGGGAATCAGAGGCGGGGAATCAGAGCTGGGGAATCAGAGGCTGGGAATCAAAGTTGGGGAATCAGAGGCAGGGAATCAGATATGGGGAAACAGGGGCGGGGAATCAGAGGCGGGGAAACAGAGGCAGGGAATCAGATATGGGGAATCAGAGGTGGGGAATTAGAGTTGGGGAATTAGAGGCGGGGAATCAGAGGCGGGGAAACAGAGGTGGGGAATCAAACACGGGGAATCAGAGGTGGGGAATCAGAGGTTGGGAATCAGATGCAGGGAATCAGAGGCGGGGAATCAGAGGCGGGGAATCAGAGGCAGGGAATCAGATGTGCGGAATCGGAGATGGGGAATCAGAGGCAGGGAATCAGAGGCGGGGAATCAGAGGCAGGGAATCAGAGGCCGGGAATCAGATATGGGGAAACAGAGGCGGGGAAACAGAGGCTGGGGATCAGATATGGGGAATCAGAGGTGGGGAATCAGAGGTTGGGTATCAGAGGCAGGGAATCAGAGGCTTGGAATCAGATGCAGGGAATCAGATGCGGGGAATCAGAGGCGGGGAATCAGAGCTGGGGAATCAGATGCTGGGAATCAAAGTTGGGGAATCAGAGGCAGGGAATCAGATATGGGGAAACAGGGGTGGGGAATCAGAGGCGGGGAATCAGATATGGGGAATCAGAGGCGGGGAATTAGAGTTGGGGAATCAGAGGCAGGGAATCAGAGGCGGGGAAACAGAGGCGGGGAATCAAACACGGGGAATCAGAGGTGGGGAATCAGAGGTTGGGAATCAGAGGCAGGGAATCAGAGGCGGGGAATCAGAGGCGGGGAATCAGAGGCAGGGAATCAGATGTGCGGAATCGGAGATGGGGAATCAGAGGCAGGGAATCAGAGGCGGGGAATCAGAGGCGGGGAACCAGAGGCCGGGAATCAGATATGGGGAAACAGAGGCGGGGAATCAGAGGCGGGGAAACAGAGGCTGGGAATCAGATATGGGGAATCAGATATGGGGAATCAGAGATGGGGAATCAGAGGCATGGAATCAGATGTGCGGAATCAGAGATGGGGAATCAAAGGCAGGGAATCAGAATCAGAAGCAGGGAATCAGAGGTGGGGAATCAGAGTCCGGGAATCAGAGACGGGGATTCAGAGGCGGGGAATGAGATATGGGGAATCAGAGGCGGGGAATCAGAGGCGGGGAAACAGAGGCGGGGAATCAGATATGGGGAATCAGAGGTGGCGAATCAAAGGCGGTGAATCAGAGATGGGGAATCAGAGGCCGGGAATCAGAGGCAGGGAATCAAACACGGGGAATCAGAGGCGGGGAATCATAGCTGGCGAATCAGAGGCGGGGAATCAGAGGTGGGGAATCAGAGGCGGGGAATCAGATATTGGGAATCAGAGGTGGGGAATCAGAGGCGGGGAAACAGAGGCGGGGAATCAGATATGGGGTATCAGAGGTGGGGAATCAGAGGTTGTGAATCAGAGATGGGGAATCAGAGGCGGGGAATCAGAGGCCGGTAATCAGACGCAGGGAATCAGAGGCGGGGAATCAGAGCTGGGAAATTAGAGGCAGGGAATCAGAGTTGGGGATTCAGAGGCGGGGAATCAGATATGGGGAAACAGAGGCGGGGAATCAGATGCAGGCAAATAGAGGCGGGGATCAGATATGGGGAAACAGAGGCGGGGAATCAGAGGCGGGGAAACAGAGGCGGGGAATCAGATATTGGGAATCAGAGGTGGGGAATCAGAGGTTGGGAATCAGAGGCTGGGAATCAGAGGCGGGGAATCAGAGCTGGGGAATCAGAGGTGGGGAATCAAAGTTGGGGAATCAGAGGCGGGGACTTAGATATGGGGAAACAGAGGCGGGGAATCAGAGGCGGGGAAACAGAGGCGGGGAATCAGATATGGGGAATCAGAGGTGGGGAATCAGAGGCAGGGAATTAGATTTGCGGAATCAGAGATGGGGAATCAGAGGTGGGGAATCAGAGGCGGGGAAACAGAGGCGGGGAATCAAATATGGGGTATCAGAGGTGGGGAATCAGAGGTTGTGAATCAGAGATGGGGAATCAGAGGCTGGGAATCAGAGGCCGGTAATCAGACGCGGGGAATCAGAGGCGGGGAATCAGAGCTGGGAAATTAGAGGCAGGGAATCAGAGTTGGGGATTCAGAGGCGGGGAATCAGATATGGGGAAACAGAGGCGGGGAATCAGATGCAGGCAAATAGAGGCGGGGATCAGATATGGGGAAACAGAGGAGGGGAATCAGAGGCGGGGAAACAGAGGCGGGGAATCAGAGGCGGGGAAACAGAGGCGGGGAATCAAACACGGGGAATCAGAGGTGGGGAATCAGAGGTTGGGAATCAGATGCAGGGAATCAGAGGCGGGGAATCAGAGGCGGGGAATCAGAGGCAGGGAATCAGATGTGCGGAATCGGAGATGGGGAATCAGAGGCAGGGAATCAGAGGCGGGGAATCAGAGGCAGGGAATCAGAGGCCGGGAATCAGATATGGGGAAACAGAGGCGGGGAAACAGAGGCTGGGGATCAGATATGGGGAATCAGAGGTGCGGAATCAGAGGTTGGGTATCAGAGGCAGGGAATCAGAGGCTTGGAATCAGATGCAGGGAATCAGATGCGGGGAATCAGAGGCGGGGAATCAGAGCTGGGGAATCAGATGCTGGGAATCAAAGTTGGGGAATCAGAGGCAGGGAATCAGATATGGGGAAACAGGGGTGGGGAATCAGAGGCGGGGAATCAGATATGGGGAATCAGAGGCGGGGAATTAGAGTTGGGGAATCAGAGGCGGGGAATCAGAGGCGGGGAAACAGAGGCGGGGAATCAAACACGGGGAATCAGAGGTGGGGAATCAGAGGTTGGGAATCAGAGGCAGGGAATCAGAGGCGGGGAATCAGAGGCGGGGAATCAGAGGCAGGGAATCAGATGTGCGGAATCGGAGATGGGGAATCAGAGGCAGGGAATCAGAGGCGGGGAATCAGAAGCGGGGAACCAGAGGCCGGGAATCAGATATGGGGAAACAGAGGCGGGGAATCAGAGGCGGGGAAACAGAGGCTGGGAATCAGATATGGGGAATCAGAGGTGGGGAATCAGAGGTTGGGAAACAGAGGCAGGGAATAAGAGGCTTGGAATCAGATGCAGGGAATCAGATGCGGGGAATCAGAGGCGGGGAATCAGAGCTGGGGAATCAGAGGTGGGGAATTAGAGTTGGGGAATCAGAGGCGGGGACTTAGATATTGGGAAACAGAGGCGGGGAATCAGAGGCGGGGAAACAGAGGCGGGGAATCAGATATGGGGAATCAGAGATGGGGAATCAGAGGCATGGAATCAGATGTGCGGAATCAGAGATGGGGAATCAAAGGCAGGGAATCAGAATCAGAAGCAGGGAATCAGAGGTGGGGAATCAGAGTCCGGGAATCAGAGATGGGGATTCAGAGGCGGGGAATGAGATATGGGGAATCAGAGGCGGGGAATCAGAGGCGGGGAAACAGAGGCGGGGAATCAGATATGGGGAATCAGAGGTGGCGAATCAAAGGCGGTGAATCAGAGATGGGGAATCAGAGGCCGGGAATCAGAGGCAGGGAATCAAACACGGGGAATCAGAGGCGGGGAATCATAGCTGGCGAATCAGAGGCGGGGAATCAGAGGTGGGGAATCAGAGGCGGGGAATCAGATATTGGGAATCAGAGGTGGGGAATCAGAGGCGGGGAAACAGAGGCGGGGAATCAGATATGGGGTATCAGAGGTGGGGAATCAGAGGTTGTGAATCAGAGATGGGGAATCAGAGGCGGGGAATCAGAGCCCGGTAATCAGACGCGGGGAATCAGAGGCGGGGAATCAGAGCTGGGAAATTAGAGGCAGGGAATCAGAGTTGGGGATTCAGAGGCGGGGAATCAGATATGGGGAAACAGAGGCGGGGAATCAGATGCAGGCAAATAGAGGCGGGGATCAGATATGGGGAAACAGAGGCGGGGAATCAGATATTGGGAATCAGAGGTGGGGAATCAGAGGTTGGGAATCAGAGGCTGGGAATCAGAGGCGGGGAATCAGAGCTGGGGAATCAGAGGTGGGGAATCAAAGTTGGGGAATCAGAGGCGGGGACTTAGATATGGGGAAACAGAGGCGGGGAATCAGAGGCGGGGAAACAGAGGCGGGGAATCAATATGGGGAATCAGAGGTGGGGAATCAGAGGCAGGGAATTAGATTTGCGGAATCAGAGATGGGGAATCAGAGGTGGGGAATCAGAGGCGGGGAAACAGAGGCGGGGAATCAGATATGGGGTATCAGAGGTGGGGAATCAGAGGTTGTGAATCAGAGATGGGGAATCAGAGGCGGGGAATCAGAGGCCGGTAATCAGACGCGGGGAATCAGAGGCGGGGAATCAGAGCTGGGAAATTAGAGGCAGGGAATCAGAGTTGGGGATTCAGAGGCGGGGAATCAGATATGGGGAAACAGAGGTGGGGAATCAGATGCAGGCAAATAGAGGCGGGGATCAGATATGGGGAAACAGAGGAGGGGAATCAGAGGCGGGGAAACAGAGGCGGGGAATCAGATATGGGGAATCAGAGGTGGGGAATCAGAGGTTGGGAATCAGAGGCTGGGAATCAGAGGCGGGGAATCAGAGCTGGGGAATCAGAGGTGGGGAATCAAAGTTGGGGAATCAGAGGCGGGGACTTAGATATGGGGAAACAGAGGCGGGGAATCAGAGGCGGGGAAACAGAGGCGGGGAATCAGATATGGGGAATCAGAGGTGGGGAATCAGAGGCAGGGAATTAGATTTGCGGAATCAGAGATG
This sequence comes from Narcine bancroftii, assembly GCF_036971445.1. Taxonomy (NCBI): domain Eukaryota; kingdom Metazoa; phylum Chordata; class Chondrichthyes; order Torpediniformes; family Narcinidae; genus Narcine; species Narcine bancroftii. The sequence continues at coordinate 109,284,211 of NC_091475.1, forward strand.
GGGAATCAGAAGCAGGGAATCAGAGGCCGGTAATCAGAGGCCGGAATCAGATGCCGGGAATAAGAGGCCGGGAATCAGAGGTGGGGAATCAGAGTCCGGGAATCAGAGATGGGGAATCAGAGGCGGGGAATGAGATATGGGGAATCAGAGGCGGGGAATCAGAGGCGGGGAAACAGAGGCGAGGAATCAGATATGGGGAATCAGAGGTGGCGAATCAAAGGCGGTGAATCAGAGATGGGGAATCAGAGGCGGGGAATCAGAGGCAGGGAATCAAACACGGGGAATCAGAGGCGGGGAATCAGAGCTGGGGAATCAGAGGCGGGGAATCAGAGTTGGGGAATCAGAGGCGGGGAATCAGAGCTGGGGAATCAGAGGTGGGGATCAGAGTCGGGGAATCAGAGGCAGGGAATCAGATGTGCGGAATCAGAGATGGGGAATCAGAGGTGGGGAATCAGAGGCAGGGAATAGAACGCGGGGAATCAGAGGCAGGGAATCAGACTTGGGGCATCAGAGGTTGGGAATTAGATATGGGGAAACAGAGGCGGGGAATCAGAGGCGGGGAAACAGAGGCGGGAAATCAGATATGGGTTTCAGAGGCTGGGAATCAGACGGGGGAATAAAAGGCGGGGAATCAGAGCTGGGGAATCAGAGGCAGGGAATCAGAGTTGGGGATTCAGAGGCGGGGAATCAGATATGGGGAAACAGAGGCGGGGAATCAGAGTCGGGCAAACAGAGGCGGGGAATTAGATATGGGGAATCAGAGGTGGGGAATCAGAGGTGGTGAATCAGAGATGGGGAATCACAGGCGGGGAATCAGAGGCAGGGAATAGAACGCGGGGAATCAGAGGCAGGAAATCAGAGTTGGGGCATCAGAGGTTGGGAATTAGATATGGGGAAACAGAGGCGGGGAATCAGAGGCGGGGAAACAGAGGCGGGAAATCAGATATGGGGAATCAGAGGTGGAGAATCAGAGGCAGGGAATCAGATGTGCGGAATCAGAGATGGGGAATCAGAGGCAGGGAATCAGAATCAGAAGCGGGGAATCAGAGTCCGGGAAACAGAGGTGGGGAATCAGATATGGGGAATCAGAGGTGTGGAATCAGAGGCAGGGAATTAGATTTGCGGAATCAGAGATGGGGAATCAGAAGCAGGGAATCAGAGGTCGGGAATCAGAGGCCGGAATCAGATGCCGGGAATAAGAGGCCGGGAATCAAAGGCGATGAATCAGAGATGGGGAATCAGAGGCGGGGAATCAGAGGCAGGGAATCAAACACGGGGAATCAGAGGCGGGGAATCAGAGCTGGGGAATCAGAGGTGGGGATCAGAGTCGGGGAATCAGAGGTTGGGAATCAGAGGCAGGGAATCAGAGGCTTGGAATCAGATGCAGGGAATCAGATGCGGGGAATCAGAGGCGGGGAATCAGAGCTGGGGAATCAGAGGTGGGGAATCAGAGTTGGGGAATCAGAGGCGGGGACTTAGATATTGGGAAACAGAGGCGGGGAATCAGAGGCGGGGAATCAGAGGCAGGGAATCAGATGTGCGGAATCAGAGATGGGGAATCAGAGGCAGGGAATCAGAATCAGAAGCAGGGAATCAGAGGCCGGGAATCAGAAGCAGGGAATCAGAGTCCGGGAATCAGAGATGGGGATTCAGAGGCGGGGAATGAGATATGGGGAATCAGAAGCGGGGAATCAGAGGCGGGGAAACAGAGGCGGGGAATCAGATATGGGGAATCAGAGGTGGCGAATCAAAGGCGGTGAATCAGAGATGGGGAATCAGTGGCAGGGAATCAAACACGGAAAATCAGAGGCGGGGAATCAGAGCTGGGGAATCAGAGGCGGGGAATCAGAGGCGGGGAAACAGAGGCGAGGAATCAGATATGGGGAATCAGAGGTGGCGAATCAAAGGCGGTGAATCAGAGATGGGGAATCAGAGGTGGGGAATCAGAGGCAGGGAATCAAACACGGGGAATCAGAGGCGGGGAATCAGAGCTGGGGAATCAGAGGCGGGGAATCAGAGTTGGGGAATCAGAGGCGGGGAATCAGAGCTGGGGAATCAGAGGTGGGGATCAGAGTCGGGGAATCAGAGGCAGGGAATCAGATGTGCGGAATCAGAGATTGGGAATCAGAGGTGGGGAATCAGAGGCTGTGAATCAGAGATGGGGAATCAGAGGTGGGGAATCAGAGGTCGGGAATCAGAGGCCGGAATCAGATGCCGGGAATAAGAGGCCGGGAATCAAAGGCGATGAATCAGAGATGGGGAATCAGAGGCGGGGAATCAGAGGCAGGGAATCAAACACGGGGAATCAGAGGCGGGGAATCAGAGCTGGGGAATCAGAGGTGGGGTTCAGAGTCGGGGAATCAGAGGCAGGGAATCAGATGTGCGGAATCAGAGGTGGGGAATCAGAGGTTGGGAATCAGAGGCAGGGAATCAGAGGCTTGGAATCAGATGCAGGGAATCAGATGCGGGGAATCAGAGGCGGGGAATCAGAGCTGGGGAATCAGAGGTGGGGAATCAGAGTTGGGGAATCAGAGGCGGGGACTTAGATATTGGGAAACAGAGGTGGGGAATCAGAGGCGGGGAATCAGAGGCAGGGAATCAGATGTGCGGAATCAGAGATGGGGAATCAGAGGCAGGGAATCAGAATCAGAAGCAGGGAATCAGAGGCCGGGAATCAGAGGCCGGAATCAGATGCCGGGAATAAGAGGCCGGGAATCAGAGGTGGGGAATCAGAGATGGGGATTCAGAGGCGGGGAATGAGATATGGGGAATCAGAAGCGGGGAATCAGAGGCGGGGAAACAGAGGCGGGGAATCAGATATGGGGAATCAGAGGTGGCGAATCAAAGGCGGTGAATCAGAGATGGGGAATCAGAGGCCGGGAATCAGAGGCAGGGAATCAAACACGGAAAATCAGAGGCGGGGAATCAGAGCTGGGGAATCAGAGGCGGGGAATCAGAGGCGGGGAAACAGAGGCGAGGAATCAGATATGGGGAATCAGAGGTGGCGAATCAAAGGTGGTGAATCAGAGATGGGGAATCAGAGGCGGGGAATCAGAGGCAGGGAATCAAACACGGGGAATCAGAGGCGGGGAATCAGAGCTGGGGAATCAGAGGCGGGGAATCAGAGTTGGGGAATCAGAGGCGGGGAATCAGAGCTGGGGAATCAGAGGTGGGGATCAGAGTCGGGGAATCAGAGGCAGGGAATCAGATGTGCGGAATCAGAGATGGGGAATCAGAGGTGGGGAATCAGAGGCTGTGAATCAGAGATGGGGAATAAGAGGCGGGGAATCAGAGGCAAGAAATCAGACACGGGGTTTCAGAGGCTGGGAATCAGACGGGGGAATCAAAGGCGGGGAATCAGAGCTGGGGAATCAGAGGCAGGGAATCAAACACGGAAAATCAGAGGCGGGGAATCAGAGCTGGGGAATCAGAGGCGGGGAATCAGAGGCGGGGAAACAGAGGCGAGGAATCAGATATGGGGAATCAGAGGTGGCGAATCAAAGGCGGTGAATCAGAGATGGGGTATCAGAGGCGGGGAATCAGAGGCAGGGAATCAAACACGGGGAATCAGAGGCGGGAAATCAGGGCTGGGGAATCAGAGGCGGGGAATCAGAGTTGGGGAATCAGAGGCGGGGAATCAGAGCTGGATTTCAGAGGCTGGGAATCAGACGGGGGAATAAAAGGCGGGGAATCAGAGCTGGGGAATCAGAGGCAGGGAATCAGAGTTGGGGATTCAGAGGCGGGGAATCAGATATGGGGAAACAGAGGCGGGGAATCAGAGTCGGGCAAACAGAGGCGGGGAATTAGATATGGGGAATCAGAGGTGGGGAATCAGAGGTGGTGAATCAGAGATGGGGAATCACAGGCGGGGAATCAGAGGCAGGGAATAGAACGCGGGGAATCAGAGGCAGGGAATCAGAGTTGGGGCATCAGAGGTTGGGAATTAGATATGGGGAAACAGAGGCGGGGAATCAGAGGTGGGGAAACAGAGGCGGGAAATCAGATATGGGGAATCAGAGGTGGAGAATCAGAGGCAGGGAATCAGATGTGCGGAATCAGAGATGGGGAATCAGAGGCAGGGAATCAGAATCAGAAGCGGGGAATCAGAGGCCGGGAAACAGAGGTGGGGAATCAGATATGGGGAATCAGAGGTGGGGAATCAGAGGCAGGGAATTAGATTTGCGGAATCAGAGATGGGGAATCAGAAGCAGGGAATCAGAGGTCGGGAATCAGAGGCCGGAATCAGATGCCGGGAATAAGAGGCCGGGAATCAAAGGCGATGAATCAGAGATGGGGAATCAGAGGCGGGGAATCAGAGGCAGGGAATCAAACACGGGGAATCAGAGGCGGGGAATCAGAGCTGGGGAATCAGAGGTGGGGATCAGAGTCGGGGAATCAGAGGCAGGGAATCAGATGTGCGGAATCAGAGGTGGGGAATCAGAGGTTGGGAATCAGAGGCAGGGAATCAGAGGCTTGGAATCAGATGCAGGGAATCAGATGCGGGGAATCAGAGGCGGGGAATCAGAGCTGGGGAATCAGAGGTGGGGAATGAGAGTTGGGGAATCAGAGGCGGGGACTTAGATATTGGGAAACAGAGGCGGGGAATCAGAGGCGGGGAATCAGAGGCAGGGAATCAGATGTGCGGAATCAGAGATGGGGAATCAGAGGCAGGGAATCAGAATCAGAAGCAGGGAATCAGAGGCCGGGAATCAGAAGCAGGGAATCAGAGTCCGGGAAACAGAGATGGGGATTCAGAGGCGGGGAATGAGATATGGGGAATCAGAAGCGGGGAATCAGAGGCGGGGAAACAGAGGCGGGGAATCAGATATGGGGAATCAGAGGTGGCGAATCAAAGGCGGTGAATCAGAGATGGGGAATCAGAGGCAGGGAATCAAACACGGAAAATCAGAGGCGGGGAATCAGAGCTGGGGAATCAGAGGCGGGGAATCAGAGGCGGGGAAACAGAGGCGAGGAATCAGATATGGGGAATCAGAGGTGGCGAATCAAAGGCGGTGAATCAGAGATGGGGAATCAGAGGCGGGGAATCAGAGGCAGGGAATCAAACACGGGGAATCAGAGGCGGGGAATCAGAGCTGGGGAATCAGAGGCGGGGAATCAGAGTTGGGGAATCAGAGGCGGGGAATCAGAGCTGGGGAATCAGAGGTGGGGATCAGAGTCGGGGAATCAGAGGCAGGGAATCAGATGTGCGGAATCAGAGATTGGGAATCAGAGGTGGGGAATCAGAGGCTGTGAATCAGAGATGGGGAATCAGAGGTGGTGAATCAGAGGTCGGGAATCAGAGGCCGGAATCAGATGCCGGGAATAAGAGGCCGGGAATCAAAGGCGATGAATCAGAGATGGGGAATCAGAGGCGGGGAATCAGAGGCAGGGAATCAAACACGGGGAATCAGAGGCGGGGAATCAGAGCTGGGGAATCAGAGGTGGGGATCAGAGTCGGGGAATCAGAGGCAGGGAATCAGATGTGCGGAATCAGAGGTGGGGAATCAGAGGTTGGGAATCAGAGGCAGGGAATCAGAGGCTTGGAATCAGATGCAGGGAATCAGATGCGGGGAATCAGAGGCGGGGAATCAGAGCTGGGGAATCAGAGGTGGGGAATCAGAGTTGGGGAATCAGAGGCGGGGACTTAGATATTGGGAAACAGAGGCGGGGAATCAGAGGCGGGGAATCAGAGGCAGGGAATCAGATGTGCGGAATCAGAGATGGGGAATCAGAGGCAGGGAATCAGAATCAGAAGCAGGGAATCAGAGGCCGGGAATCAGAGGCCGGAATCAGATGCCGGGAATAAGAGGCCGGGAATCAGAGGTGGGGAATCAGAGATGGGGATTCAGAGGCGGGGAATGAGATATGGGGAATCAGAAGCGGGGAATCAGAGGCGGGGAAACAGAGGCGGGGAATCAGATATGGGGAATCAGAGGTGGCGAATCAAAAGCGGTGAATCAGAGATGGGGAATCAGAGGCCGGGAATCAGAGGCAGGGAATCAAACACGGAAAATCAGAGGCGGGGAATCAGAGCTGGGGAATCAGAGGCGGGGAATCAGAGGCGGGGAAACAGAGGCGAGGAATCAGATATGGGGAATCAGAGGTGGCGAATCAAAGGTGGTGAATCAGAGATGGGGAATCAAAGGCGGGGAATCAGAGGCAGGGAATCAAACACGGGGAATCAGAGGCGGGGAATCAGAGCTGGGGAATCAGAGGCGGGGAATCAGAGTTGGGGAATCAGAGGCGGGGAATCAGAGCTGGGGAATCAGAGGTGGGGATCAGAGTCGGGGAATCAGAGGCAGGGAATCAGATGTGCGGAATCAGAGATGGGGAATCAGAGGTGGGGAATCAGAGGCTGTGAATCAGAGATGGGGAATAAGAGGCGGGGAATCAGAGGCAAGAAATCAGACACGGGGTTTCAGAGGCTGGGAATCAGACGGGGGAATCAAAGGCGGGGAATCAGAGCTGGGGAATCAGAGGCAGGGAATCAAACACGGAAAATCAGAGGCGGGGAATCAGAGCTGGGGAATCAGAGGCGGGGAATCAGAGGCGGGGAAACAGAGGCGAGGAATCAGATATGGGGAATCAGAGGTGGCGAATCAAAGGCGGTGAATCAGAGATGGGGTATCAGAGGCGGGGAATCAGAGGCAGGGAATCAAACACGGGGAATCAGAGGCGGGGAATCAGGGCTGGGGAATCAGAGGCGGGGAATCAGAGTTGGGGAATCAGAGGCGGGGAATCAGACCTGGGGAATCAGAGGTGGGGATCAGAGTCGGGGAATCAGAGGCAGGGAATCAGATGTGCGAAATCAGAGATTGGGAATCAGAGGTGGGGAATCAGAGGCTGTGAATCAGAGATGGGGTATCAGAGGCGGGGAATCAGAGGCAAGAAATCAGACACGGGGTTTCAGAGGCTGGGAATCAGATGAGGGAATCAAAGGCGAGGAATCAGAGCTGGGGAATCAGTGGCAGGGAATCAGAGTTGGGGATTCAGAGGCGGGGAATCAGATATGGGGAATCAGAGGCCGGGAATCAGAGGCAGGGAATCAAACACGGAAAATCAGAGGCGGGGAATCAGAGCTGGGGAATCAGAGGCGGGGAATCAGAGGCGGGGAAACAGAGGCGAGGAATCAGATATGGGGAATCAGAGGTGGCGAATCAAAGGCGGTGAATCAGAGATGGGGAATCAGAGGCCGGGAATCAGAGGCAGGGAATCAAACACGGAAAATCAGAGGCGGGGAATTAGAGCTGGGGAATCAGATGCGGGGAATCAGAGGCGGGGAAACAGAGGCGAGGAATCAGATATGGGGAATCAGAGGTGGCGAATCAAAGGCGGTGAATCAGAGATGGGGAATCAGAGGCGGGGAATCAGAGGCAGGGAATCAAACACGGGGAATCAGAGGCGGGGAATCAGAGCTGGGGAATCAGAGGCGGGGAATCAGAGGCGGGGAAACAGAGGCGGGGAATCAGATATGGGGAATCAGAGGTGGCGAATCAAAGGCGGTGAATCAGAGATGGGGAATCAGAGGCCGGGAATCAGAGGCAGGGAATCAAACACGGAAAATCAGAGGCGGGGAATCAGAGCTGGGGAATCAGAGGCGGGGAATCAGAGGCGGGGAAACAGAGGCGAGGAATCAGATATGGGGAATCAGAGGTGGCGAATCAAAGGCGGTGAATCAGAGATGGGGAATCAGAGGCGGGGAATCAGAGGCATGGAATCAAACACGGGGAATCAGAGGCGGGGAATCAGAGCTGGGGAATCAGAGGCGGGGAATCAGAGCTGGGGAATCAGAGGCGGGGAATCAGAGGCGGGGAAACAGAGGCGGGGTATCAGATATGGGGAATCAGAGGTGGCGAATCAAAGGCGGTGAATCAGAGATGGGGAATCAGAGGCGGGGAATCAGAGGCAGGGAATCAAACACGGGGAATCAGAGGCGGGGAATCAGAGCTGGGGAATCAGAGGCGGGGAATCAGAGTTGGGGAATCAGAGGCGGGGAATCAGAGCTGGGGAATCAGAGGTGTGCATCAGAGTCGGGGAATCAGAGGCAGGGAATCAGATGTGCGGAATCAGAGATGGGGAATCAGAGGTGGGGAATCAGAGGCTGTGATTCAGAGATGGGGAATCAGAGGCGGGGAATCAGAGGCAAGAAATCAGACACGGGGTTTCAGAGGCTGGGAATCAGACGGGGGAATCAAAGGCGGGGAATCAGAGCTGGGGAATCCCAGGCAGGGAATCAAACACGGAAAATCAGAGGCGGGGAATCAGAGCTGGGGAATCAGAGGCGGGGAATCAGAGGCGGGGAAACAGAGGCGAGGAATCAGATATGGGGTATCAGAGGTGGCGAATCAAAGGCGGTGAATCAGAGATGGGGAATCAGAGGCGGGGAATCAGAGGCAGGGAATCAAACACGGGGAATCAGAGGCGGGGAATCAGAGCTGGGGAATCAGAGGCGGGGAATCAGAGTTGGGGAATCAGAGGCGGGGAATCAGAGCTGGGGAATCAGAGGTGGGGATCAGAGTCGGGGAATCAGAGGAAGGGAATCAGATGTGCGGAATCAGAGATGGGGAATCAGAGGTGGGGAATCAGAGGCTGTGAATCAGAGATGGGGAATCAGAGGCGGGGAATTAGAGGCAAGAAATCAGACACGGGGTTTCAGAGGCTGGGAATCAGACGGGGGAATCAAAGGCGGGGAATCAGAGCTGGGGAATCAGAGGCAGGGAATCAGAGATGGGGATTCAGAGGCGGGGAATCAGATATGGGGAATCAGAGGTGGGGAATCAGAGGTGGTGAATCAGAGATGGGGAATCACAGGCGGGGAATCAGAGGCAGGGAATAGAACGCGGGGAATCAGAGGCAGGGAATCAGAGTTGGGGCATCAGAGGTTGGGAATTAGATATGGGGAAACAGAGGCGGGGAATCAGAGGCGGGGAAACAGAGGCGGGAAATCAGATATGGGGAATCAGAGGTGGGGAATCAGAGGCAGGGAATCAGATGTGCGGAATCAGAGATGGGGAATCAGAGGCAGGGAATCAGAATCAGAAGCGGGGAATCAGAGGCCGGGAAACAGAGGTGGGGAATCAGATATGGGGAATCAGAGGTGGGGAACAGAGGCGGGGAATTAGATTTGCGGAATATAGATGGGGAATCAGAAGCAGGGAATCAGAGGCCGGGAATCAGAGGCCGGAATCAGATGCCGGGAATAAGAGGCCTGGAATCAGAGGTGGGGAATCAGAGTCCGGGAATCAGAGATGGGGAATCAGAGGCGGGGAATGAGATATGGGGAATCAGAGGCGGGGAATCAGAGGCGGGGAAACAGAGGCGAGGAATCAGATATGGGGAATCAGAGGTGGCGAATCAAAGGCGATGAATCAGAGATGGGGAATCAGAGGTTGGGAATCAGAGGCAGGGAATCAGATGTGCGGAATCAGAGATGGGGAATCAGAGGCAGGGAATCAGAATCAGAAGCGGGGAATCAGAGGCCGGGAAACAGAGGCGGGGAATCAGATATGGGGAATCAGAGGTGGGGAATCAGAGGCAGGGAATTAGATTTGCGGAATCAGAGATGGGGAATCAGAAGCAGGGAATCAGAGGCCGGGAATCAGAGGCCGGAATCAGATGTCAGGAATAAGCGGCCGGGAATCAGAGGTGGGGAATCAGAGTCCGGGAATCAGAGATGGGGATTCAGAGGCAGGGAATGAGATATGGGGAATCAGAGGCGGGGAATCAGAGGCGGGGAAACAGAGGCGGGGAATCAGATATGGGGAATCAGAGGTGGCGAATCAAAGGCGGTGAATCAGAGATGGGGAATCAGAGGCCGGGAATCAGAGGCAGGGAATCAAACACGGAAAATCAGAGGCGGGGAATCAGAGCTGGGGATCAGAGGCGGGGAATCAGAGGCGGGGAAACAGAGGCGAGGAATCAGATATGGGGAATCAGAGGTGGGGAATCAGAGGCAGGTAATCAGATGTGCGGAATCAGAGATGGGGAATCAGAGGCAGGGAATCAGAATCAGAAGCGGGGAGTCAGAGGCCGGGAATCAGAGGCCTGGAATCAGATGCTGGGAATAAGAGGCTGGGAATCAGAGGTGGGGAATCAGAGTCCGGGAATCAGTGATGGGGATTCAGAGGCGGGGAATGCGATATGGAGAATCAGAGGCGGGGAATCAGAGGCGGGGAAACAGAGGTGGGGAATCAGATATGGGGAATCAGAGGTGGCGAATCAAAGGCGGTGAATCAGAGATGGGGAATCAGAGGCGGGGTATCAGAGGCAGGGAATCAAACACGGGGAATCGGAGGCGTGGTATCAGAGCTGGGGAATCAGAGGCTGGGAATCAAAGTTGGGGAATCAGAGGCAGGGAATCAGATATGGGGAAACAGGGGCGGGGAATCAGAGGCGGGGAAACAGAGGCGGGGAATCAGATATGGGGAATCAGAGGCGGGGAATTAGAGTTGGGGAATCAGAGGCGGGGAATCAGAGGCGGGGAAACAGAGGCGGGGAATCAAACACGGGGAATCAGAGGTGGGGAATCAGAGGTTGGGAATCAGAGGCAGGGAATCAGAGGCGGGGAATCAGAGGCGGGGAATCAGAGGCAGGGAATCAGATGTGCGGAATCGGAGATGGGGAATCAGAGGCAGGGAATCAGAGGCGGGGATTCAGAGGCGGGGAATCAGAGGCCGGGAATCAGATATGGGGAAACAGAGGCAGGGAATCAGAGGCGGGGAAACAGAGGCTGGGAATCAGATATGGGGAATCAGAGGTGGGGAATCAGAGGTTGGGAATCAGAGGCAGGGAATCAGAGGCTTGGAATCAGATGCAGGGAATCAGATGGAATCAGAGGCGGGGAATCAGAGCTGGGGAATCAGAGGTGGGGAATCAGAGTTGGGGAATCAGAGGCGGGGACTTAGATATTGGGAAACAGAGGCGGGGAATCAGAGGCGGGGAAACAGAGGCGGGGAATCAGATATGGGGAATCAGAGATGGGGAATCAGAGGCAGGGAATCAGATGTGCGGAATCAGAGATGGGGAATCAAAGGCAGGGAATCAGAATCAGAAGCAGGGAATCAGAGGCCGGGAATCAGAGGCCGGAATCAGATGCCGGGAATAAGAGGCCGGGAATCAGAGGTGGGGAATCAGAGTCCGGGAATCAGAGATGGGGATTCAGAGGCGGGGAATGAGATATGGGGAATCAGAGGCGGGGAATCAGAGGCGGGGAAACAGAGGCGGGGAATCAGATATGGGGAATCAGAGGTGGCGATTCAAAGGCGGTGAATCAGAGATGGGGAATCAGAGGCAGGGAATCAGATGTGCGGATTCAGAGATGGGGAATCAGAGGTGGGGAATCAGAGGCTGTGAATCAGAGATGGGGAATCAGAAGCGGGGAATCAGAGGCAAGAAATCAGACACGGGGTTTCAGAGGCTGGGAATCAGACGGGGGAATCAAAGGCGGGGAATCAGAGCTGGGGAATCAGGGGCAGGGAATCAGAGTTGGGGATTCAGAGGCGGGGAATCAAATATGGGGAAACAGAGGCGGGGAATCAGAGTCGGGCAAACAGAGGCGGGGAATTAGATATGGGGAATCAGAGGTGGGGAATCAGAGGTGGTGAATCAGAGATGGGGAATCACAGGCGGGGAATCAGAGGCAGGGAATAGAACGCGGGGAATCAGAGGCAGGGAATCAGAGTTGGGGCATCAGAGGTTGGGAATAAGATATGGGGAAACAGAGGCGGGGAATCAGAGGCGTGGAAACAGAGGCGGGAAATCAGATATGGGGAATCAGAGGTGGGGAATCAGAGGCAGGGAATCAGATGTGCGGAATCAGAGATGGGGAATCAGAGGCAGGGAATCAGAATCAGAAGTGGGGAATCAGAGGCCGGGAAACAGAGGCGGGGAATCAGATATGGGGAATCAGAGGTGGGGAATCAGAGGCAGGGAATTAGATTTGCGGAATCAGAGATGGGGAATCAGAAGCAGGGAATCAGAGGCCGGGAATCAGAGGCCGGAATCAGATGCCGGGAATAAGAGGCCGGGAATCAGAGGTGGGGAATCAGAGTCCGGGAATCAGAGATGGGGAATCAGAGGCGGGGAATGAGATATGGGGAATCAGAGGTGGGGAATCAGAGTCGGGGAAACAGAGGCGAGGAATCAGATATGGGGAATCAGAGGTGGCGAATCAAAGGCGATGAATCAGAGATGGGGAATCAGAGGCGTGGAATCGGAGGCAGGGAATCAAACACGGGGAATCAGAGGCGGGGAATCAGAGCTGGGGAATCAGAGGCGGGGAATCAGAGTTGGGGAATCAGAGGCGGGGAATCAGAGCTGGGGAATCAGAGGTGGGGATCAGAGTCGGGGAATCAGAGGCAGGGAATCAGATGTGCGGAATCAGAGATGGGGAATCAGAGGTGGGGAATCAGAGGCTGTGAATCAGAGATGGGGAATCAGAGGCGGGGAATCAGAGGCAAGAAATCAGACACGGGGTTTCAGAGGCTGTGAATCAGACGGGGGAATCAAAGGCGGGGAATCAGAGCTGGGGAATCAGAGGCAGGGAATCAGAGTTGGGGATTCAGAGGCGGGGAATCAGATATGGGGAAACAGAGGCGGGGAATCAGAGGCGGGCAAACAGAGGCGGGGAATTAGATATGGGGAATCAGAGGTGGGGAATCAGAGGTGGTGAATCAGAGATGGGGAATCACAGGCGGGGAATCAGAGGCAGGGAATAGAACGCGGGGAATCAGAGGCAGGGAATCAGAGTTGGGGCATCAGAGGTTGGGAATTAGATATGGGGAAACAGAGGCGGGGAATCAGAGGCGGGGAAACAGAGGCGGGAAATCAGATATGGGGAATCAGAGGTGGGGAATCAGAGGCAGGGAATCAGATGTGCGGAATCAGAGATGGGGAATCAGAGGCGGGGAATCAGAGGCAAGAAATCAGACACGGGGTTTCAGAGGCTGTGAATCAGACGGGGGAATCAAAGGCGGGGAATCAGAGCTGGGGAATCAGAGGCAGGGAATCAGAGTTGGGGATTCAGAGGCGGGGAATCAGATATGGGGAAACAGAGGCGGGGAATCAGAGGCGGGCAAACAGAGGCGGGGAATTAGATATGGGGAATCAGAGGTGGGGAATCAGAGGTGGTGAATCAGAGATGGGGAATCACAGGCGGGGAATCAGAGGCAGGGAATAGAATGCGGGGAATCAGAGGCAGGGAATCAGAGTTGGGGCATCAGAGGTTGGGAATTAGATATGGGGAAACAGAGGCGGGGAATCAGAGGCAGGGAAACAGAGGCGGGAAATCAGATATGGGGAATCAGAGGTGGGGAATCAGAGGCAGGGAATCAGATGTGCGGAATCAGAGATGGGGAATCAGAGGCAGGGAATCAGAATCAGAAGCGGGGAATCAGAGGCCGGGAATCAGATGCTGGGAATAAGAGGCCGGGAATCAGAGGTGGGGAATCAGAGGCGGGGAATGAGATATGGAGAATCAGAGGCGGGGAATCAGAGGCGGGGAAACAGAGGTGGGGAATCAGATATGTGGAATCAGAGGTGGCGAATCAAAGGCGGTGAATCAGAGATGGGGAATCAGAGGTGGGGAATCAGAGGCAGGGAATCAAACACGGGAAATCAGAGGCGGGGAATCAGAGCTGGGGAATCAGATGCGGGGAATCAGTGTTGGGGAATCAGAGGCAGGGAATCAGATATGGGGAAACAGGGGCAGGGAATCAGAGGCGGGGAAACAGAGGCGGGGAATCAGATATGGGGAATCAGAGGTGTGGAATCAGAGGTTGGGAATCAGAGGCAGGGAATCAGAGGCGGGGAATCAAACACGGGGAATCAGAGCTGGGGAATCAGAGGCGGGGAATTAGAGTTGGGGTATCAGAGGAGGGGAATCAGAGGCGGGGAAACAGAGGCGGGGAATCAGATATGGGGAATCAGAGGTGGGGAATCAGAGGTTGGGAATCAGAGGCAGGGAATCAGAGGCGGGGAATCAGAGGCGGGGAATCAGAGGCAGGGAATCAGATGTGCGGAATCGGGGATGGGGAATTAGAGGCAGGGAATCAGAGGCGGGGAATCAGAGGCGGGGAATCAGAGGCCGGGAATCAGATATGGGGAAACAGAGGTGGGGAATCAGAGGCGGGGAAACGGAGGCGGGGATTCAGATATGGGGAATCAGAGGTGGGGAATCAGAGGTTGGGAATCAGAGGCAGGGAATCAGAGGCTTGGAATCAGATGCAGGGAATCAGATGCGGGGAATCAGAGGCGGGGAATCAGAGCTGGGGAATCAGAGGTGGGGAATCAGAGTTGGGGAATCAGAGGCGGGGACTTAGATATTGGGAAACAGAGGCGGGGAATCAGAGGCGGGGAATCAGAGGCAGGGAATCAGATGTGCGGAATCAGTGATGGGGAATCAGAGGCAGGGAATCAGAATCAGAAGCAGGGAATCAGAGGCGGGGAATCAGAGCTGGGGAATCAGAGGCGGGGAATCAGAGTTGGGGAATCAGAGGCGGGGAATCAGACGCAGGGAATCAATATGGGAAATCAGAGGTGGGGAATCAGAGGTTGGGAATCAGAGGAAGGGAATCAGAGGCGAGGAATCAGAGCTGGGGAATCAGAGGCGGGGAATCAGAATTGGGGAATCAGAGATGGGGAATCAGAGATGGGGAATCAAAGGCGGGGAATCAGATGCGGGGAATCAGAGGTGGTGAATCAGAGATGTGGAATCAGAGGCGGGGAATCAGAGACAGGGAATCAGACGCGGGGAATCAGAGGCGGGGAATCATAGCTGGCGAATCAGAGGCGGGGAATGAGATATGGGGAATCAGAGGCGGGGAATCAGAGGCGGGGAAACAGTGGCGAGGAATCAGATATGGGGAATCAGAGGTGGCGAATCAAAGACGGTGAATCAGAGATGGGGAATCAGAGGCGGGGAATCAGAGGCAGGGGATCAAACACGGGGAATCAGAGGTGGGGAATCAGAGCTGGGGAATCAGAGGCGGGGAATCAGAGTTGGGGAATCAGAGGCGAGGAATCAGAGCTGGGGAATCAGAGGTGGGGAATCAGAGTCGGGGAATCAGAGGCAGGGAATCGGATGTGCGGAATCAGAGATGGGGAATCAGAGGTGGGGAATCAGAGGCGGTGAATCTGAGATGGGGAATCAGAAGCGGGGAATCAGAGGCAGGTTATCAGACACGGGGATTCAGAGGCTGGGAATCAGACGGGGGGAATCAAAGGCGGGGAATGAAGCTGGGGAATCAGAGGCAGCGAATCAGAGTTGGGGATTCAGAGGCGGGGAATCAGATATGGGGAAACAGAGGCGGGGAATCAGAGGCGGGCAAACAGAGGCGGGGAATTAGATATGGGGAATCAGAGTTGGGGCATCAGAGGTGGGGAATTAGATATGGGGAAACAGAGGCGGGGAATCAGAGGCGTGGAAACAGAGGCGGGGAATCAGATATGGGGAATCAGAGGTGGGGAATCAGAGGCAGGTAATCAGATGTGCGGAATCAGAGATGGGGAATCAGAGGCAGGGAATCAGAATCAGAAGCGGGGAGTCAGAGGCCGGGAATCAGAGGCCTGGAATCAGATGCTGGGAATAAGAGGCCGGGAATCAGAGGTGGGGAATCAGAGTCCGGGAATCAGTGATGGGGATTCAGTGGCGGGGAATGAGATATGGAGAATCAGAGGCGGGGAATCAGAGGCGGGGAAACAGAGGTGGGGAATCAGATATTGGGAATCAGAGGTGGCGAATCAAGGGCGGTGAATCAGAGCTTGGGAATCAGAGGCTGGGAATCAAAGTTGGGGAATCAGAGGCAGGGAATCAGACATGGGGAAACAGGGGCGGGGAATCAGAGGCGGGGAAACAGAGGCGGGGAATCAGATATGGGGAATCAGAGGCGGGGAATTAGAGTTGGGGAATCAGAGGCGGGGAATCAGAGGCGGGGAAACAGAGGCGGGGAATCAAACATGGGGAATCAGAGGGTGGGAATCAAAGGTTGGGAATCAGAGGCAGGGAATCAGAGGCGGGGAATCAGAGGCGGGGAATCAGAGGCAGGGAATCAGATGTGCGGAATCAGAGATGGGGAATCAGAGGCAGGGAATCAGAGGCGGGGAATCAGAGGCGGGGAATCAGAGGCCGGGAATCAGATATGGGGAAACAGAGACAGGGAATCAGAGGCGGGGAAACAGAGGCTGGGAATCAGATATGGGGAATCAGAGGTGGGGAATCAGAGGTTGGGAATCAGAGGCAGGGAATCAGAGGCTTGGAATCAGATGCAGGGAATCAGATGCGGGGAATCAGAGGCGGGGAATCAGAGCTGGGGAATCAGAGGTGGGGAATCAGAGTTGGGGAATCAGAGGCGGGGACTTAGATATTGGGAAACAGAGGCGGGGAATCAGAGGCGGGGAAACAGAGGCGGGGAATCAGATATGGGGAATCAGAGGTGGGGAATCAGAGGCAGGTAATCAGATGTGCGGAATCAGATATGGGGAATCAGAGGTGGGGAATCAGAGGCAGGTAATCAGATGTGCGGAATCAGAGATGGGGAATCAGAGGCAGGGAATCAGAATCAGAAGCGGGGAGTCAGAGGCCGGGAATCAGAGGCCTGGAATCAGATGCTGGGAATAAGAGGCTGGGAATCAGAGGTGGGGAATCAGAGTCCGGGAATCAGTGATGGGGATTCAGAGGCGGGGAATGCGATATGGAGAATCAGAGGCGGGGAATCAGAGGCGGGGAAACAGAGGTGGGGAATCAGATATTGGGAATCAGAGGTGGCGAATCAAAGGCGGTGAATCAGAGATGGGGAATCAGAGGCGGGGAATCAGAGGCAGGGAATCAAACACGGGGAATCGGAGGCGTGGTATCAGAGCTGGGGAATCAGAGGCTGGGAATCAAAGTTGGGGAATCAGAGGCAGGGAATCAGATATGGGGAAACAGGGGCGGGGAATCAGAGGCGGGGAAACAGAGGCGGGGAATCAGATATGGGGAATCAGAGGCGGGGAATTAGAGTTGGGGAATCAGAGGCGGGGAATCAGAGGCGGGGAAACAGAGGCGGGGAATCAAACACGGGGAATCAGAGGTGGGGAATCAGAGGTTGGGAATCAGAGGCAGGGAATCAGAGGCGGGGAATCAGAGGCGGGGAATCAGAGGCAGGGAATCAGATGTGCGGAATCGGAGATGGGGAATCAGAGGCAGGGAATCAGAGGCAGGGATTCAGAGGCGGGGAATCAGAGGCCGGGAATCAGATATGGGGAAACAGAGGCAGGGAATCAGAGGCGGGGAAACAGAGGCTGGGAATCAGATATGGGGAATCAGAGGTGGGGAATCAGAGGTTGGGAATCAGAGGCAGGGAATCAGAGGCTTGGAATCAGATGCAGGGAATCAGATGGAATCAGAGGCGGGGAATCAGAGCTGGGGAATCAGAGGTGGGGAATCAGAGTTGGGGAATCAGAGGCGGGGACTTAGATATTGGGAAACAGAGGCGGGGAATCAGAGGCGGGGAAACAGAGGCGGGGAATCAGATATGGGGAATCAGAGATGGGGAATCAGAGGCAGGGAATCAGATGTGCGGAATCAGAGATGGGGAATCAAAGGCAGGGAATCAGAATCAGAAGCAGGGAATCAGAGGCCGGGAATCAGAGGCCGGAATCAGATGCCGGGAATAAGAGGCCGGGAATCAGAGGTGGGGAATCAGAGTCCGGGAATCAGAGATGGGGATTCAGAGGCGGGGAATGAGATATGGGGAATCAGAGGCGGGGAATCAGAGGCGGGGAAACAGAGGCGGGGAATCAGATATGGGGAATCAGAGGTGGCGATTCAAAGGCGGTGAATCAGAGATGGGGAATCAGAGGCAGGGAATCAGATGTGCGGATTCAGAGATGGGGAATCAGAGGTGGGGAATCAGAGGCTGTGAATCAGAGATGGGGAATCAGAAGCGGGGAATCAGAGGCAAGAAATCAGACACGGGGTTTCAGAGGCTGGGAATCAGACGGGGGAATCAAAGGCGGGGAATCAGAGCTGGGGAATCAGGGGCAGGGAATCAGAGTTGGGGATTCAGAGGCGGGGAATCAAATATGGGGAAACAGAGGCGGGGAATCAGAGTCGGGCAAACAGAGGCGGGGAATTAGATATGGGGAATCAGAGGTGGGGAATCAGAGGTGGTGAATCAGAGATGGGGAATCACAGGCGGGGAATCAGAGGCAGGGAATAGAACGCGGGGAATCAGAGGCAGGGAATCAGAGTTGGGGCATCAGAGGTTGGGAATAAGATATGGGGAAACAGAGGCGGGGAATCAGAGGTGGGGAAACAGAGGCGGGAAATCAGATATGGGGAATCAGAGGTGGGGAATCAGAGGCAGGGAATCAGATGTGCGGAATCAGAGATGGGGAATCAGAGGCAGGGAATCAGAATCAGAAGTGGGGAATCAGAGGCCGGGAAACAGAGGCGGGGAATCAGATATGGGGAATCAGAGGTGGGGAATCAGAGGCAGGGAATTAGATTTGCGGAATCAGAGATGGGGAATCAGAAGCAGGGAATCAGAGGCCGGGAATCAGAGGCCGGAATCAGATGCCGGGAATAAGAGGCCGGGAATCAGAGGTGGGGAATCAGAGTCCGGGAATCAGAGATGGGGAATCAGAGGCGGGGAATGAGATATGGGGAATCAGAGGTGGGGAATCAGAGTCGGGGAAACAGAGGCGAGGAATCAGATATGGGGAATCAGAGGTGGCGAATCAAAGGCGATGAATCAGAGATGGGGAATCAGAGGCGTGGAATCGGAGGCAGGGAATCAAACACGGGGAATCAGAGGCGGGGAATCAGAGCTGGGGAATCAGAGGCGGGGAATCAGAGTTGGGGAATCAGAGGCGGGGAATCAGAGCTGGGGAATCAGAGGTGGGGATCAGAGTCGGGGAATCAGAGGCAGGGAATCAGATGTGCGGAATCAGAGATGGGGAATCAGAGGTGGGGAATCAGAGGCTGTGAATCAGAGATGGGGAATCAGAGGCGGGGAATCAGAGGCAAGAAATCAGACACGGGGTTTCAGAGGCTGTGAATCAGACGGGGGAATCAAAGGCGGGGAATCAGAGCTGGGGAATCAGAGGCAGGGAATCAGAGTTGGGGATTCAGAGGCGGGGAATCAGATATGGGGAAACAGAGGCGGGGAATCAGAGGCGGGCAAACAGAGGCGGGGAATTAGATATGGGGAATCAGAGGTGGGGAATCAGAGGTGGTGAATCAGAGATGGGGAATCACAGGCGGGGAATCAGAGGCAGGGAATAGAACGCGGGGAATCAGAGGCAGGGAATCAGAGTTGGGGCATCAGAGGTTGGGAATTAGATATGGGGAAACAGAGGCGGGGAATCAGAGGCGGGGAAACAGAGGCGGGAAATCAGATATGGGGAATCAGAGGTGGGGAATCAGAGGCAGGGAATCAGATGTGCGGAATCAGAGATGGGGAATCAGAGGCGGGGAATCAGAGGCAAGAAATCAGACACGGGGTTTCAGAGGCTGTGAATCAGACGGGGGAATCAAAGGCGGGGAATCAGAGCTGGGGAATCAGAGGCAGGGAATCAGAGTTGGGGATTCAGAGGCGGGGAATCAGATATGGGGAAACAGAGGCGGGGAATCAGAGGCGGGCAAACAGAGGCGGGGAATTAGATATGGGGAATCAGAGGTGGGGAATCAGAGGTGGTGAATCAGAGATGGGGAATCACAGGCGGGGAATCAGAGGCAGGGAATAGAATGCGGGGAATCAGAGGCAGGGAATCAGAGTTGGGGCATCAGAGGTTGGGAATTAGATATGGGGAAACAGAGGCGGGGAATCAGAGGCGGGGAAACAGAGGCGGGAAATCAGATATGGGGAATCAGAGGTGGGGAATCAGAGGCAGGGAATCAGATGTGCGGAATCAGAGATGGGGAATCAGAGGCAGGGAATCAGAATCAGAAGCGGGGAATCAGAGGCCGGGAATCAGATGCTGGGAATAAGAGGCCGGGAATCAGAGGTGGGGAATCAGAGGCGGGGAATGAGATATGGAGAATCAGAGGCGGGGAATCAGAGGCGGGGAAACAGAGGTGGGGAATCAGATATGTGGAATCAGAGGTGGCGAATCAAAGGCGGTGAATCAGAGATGGGGAATCAGAGGTGGGGAATCAGAGGCAGGGAATCAAACACGGGAAATCAGAGGCGGGGAATCAGAGCTGGGGAATCAGATGCGGGGAATCAGTGTTGGGGAATCAGAGGCAGGGAATCAGATATGGGGAAACAGGGGCAGGGAATCAGAGGCGGGGAAACAGAGGCGGGGAATCAGATATGGGGAATCAGAGGTGTGGAATCAGAGGTTGGGAATCAGAGGCAGGGAATCAGAGGCGGGGAATCAAACACGGGGAATCAGAGCTGGGGAATCAGAGGCGGGGAATTAGAGTTGGGGTATCAGAGGAGGGGAATCAGAGGCGGGGAAACAGAGGCGGGGAATCAGATATGGGGAATCAGAGGTGGGGAATCAGAGGTTGGGAATCAGAGGCAGGGAATCAGAGGCGGGGAATCAGAGGCGGGGAATCAGAGGCAGGGAATCAGATGTGCGGAATCGGGGATGGGGAATTAGAGGCAGGGAATCAGAGGCGGGGAATCAGAGGCGGGGAATCAGAGGCCGGGAATCAGATATGGGGAAACAGAGGTGGGGAATCAGAGGCGGGGAAACGGAGGCGGGGATTCAGATATGGGGAATCAGAGGTGGGGAATCAGAGGTTGGGAATCAGAGGCAGGGAATCAGAGGCTTGGAATCAGATGCAGGGAATCAGATGCGGGGAATCAGAGGCGGGGAATCAGAGCTGGGGAATCAGAGGTGGGGAATCAGAGTTGGGGAATCAGAGGCGGGGACTTAGATATTGGGAAACAGAGGCGGGGAATCAGAGGCGGGGAATCAGAGGCAGGGAATCAGATGTGCGGAATCAGTGATGGGGAATCAGAGGCAGGGAATCAGAATCAGAAGCAGGGAATCAGAGGCGGGGAATCAGAGCTGGGGAATCAGAGGCGGGGAATCAGAGTTGGGGAATCAGAGGCGGGGAATCAGACGCAGGGAATCAATATGGGAAATCAGAGGTGGGGAATCAGAGGTTGGGAATCAGAGGAAGGGAATCAGAGGCGAGGAATCAGAGCTGGGGAATCAGAGGCGGGGAATCAGAATTGGGGAATCAGAGATGGGGAATCAGAGATGGGGAATCAAAGGCGGGGAATCAGATGCGGGGAATCAGAGGTGGTGAATCAGAGATGTGGAATCAGAGGCGGGGAATCAGAGACAGGGAATCAGACGCGGGGAATCAGAGGCGGGGAATCATAGCTGGCGAATCAGAGGCGGGGAATGAGATATGGGGAATCAGAGGCGGGGAATCAGAGGCGGGGAAACAGTGGCGAGGAATCAGATATGGGGAATCAGAGGTGGCGAATCAAAGACGGTGAATCAGAGATGGGGAATCAGAGGCGGGGAATCAGAGGCAGGGGATCAAACACGGGGAATCAGAGGTGGGGAATCAGAGCTGGGGAATCAGAGGCGGGGAATCAGAGTTGGGGAATCAGAGGCGAGGAATCAGAGCTGGGGAATCAGAGGTGGGGAATCAGAGTCGGGGAATCAGAGGCAGGGAATCGGATGTGCGGAATCAGAGATGGGGAATCAGAGGTGGGGAATCAGAGGCGGTGAATCTGAGATGGGGAATCAGAAGCGGGGAATCAGAGGCAGGTTATCAGACACGGGGATTCAGAGGCTGGGAATCAGACGGGGGGAATCAAAGGCGGGGAATGAAGCTGGGGAATCAGAGGCAGCGAATCAGAGTTGGGGATTCAGAGGCGGGGAATCAGATATGGGGAAACAGAGGCGGGGAATCAGAGGCGGGCAAACAGAGGCGGGGAATTAGATATGGGGAATCAGAGTTGGGGCATCAGAGGTGGGGAATTAGATATGGGGAAACAGAGGCGGGGAATCAGAGGCGTGGAAACAGAGGCGGGGAATCAGATATGGGGAATCAGAGGTGGGGAATCAGAGGCAGGTAATCAGATGTGCGGAATCAGAGATGGGGAATCAGAGGCAGGGAATCAGAATCAGAAGCGGGGAGTCAGAGGCCGGGAATCAGAGGCCTGGAATCAGATGCTGGGAATAAGAGGCCGGGAATCAGAGGTGTGGAATCAGAGTCCGGGAATCAGTGATGGGGATTCAGTGGCGGGGAATGAGATATGGAGAATCAGAGGCGGGGAATCAGAGGCGGGGAAACAGAGGTGGGGAATCAGATATTGGGAATCAGAGGTGGCGAATCAAGGGCGGTGAATCAGAGCTTGGGAATCAGAGGCTGGGAATCAAAGTTGGGGAATCAGAGGCAGGGAATCAGACATGGGGAAACAGGGGCGGGGAATCAGAGGCGGGGAAACAGAGGCGGGGAATCAGATATGGGGAATCAGAGGCGGGGAATTAGAGTTGGGGAATCAGAGGCGGGGAATCAGAGGCGGGGAAACAGAGGCGGGGAATCAAACATGGGGAATCAGAGGGTGGGAATCAAAGGTTGGGAATCAGAGGCAGGGAATCAGAGGCGGGGAATCAGAGGCGGGGAATCAGAGGCAGGGAATCAGATGTGCGGAATCAGAGATGGGGAATCAGAGGCAGGGAATCAGAGGCGGGGAATCAGAGGCGGGGAATCAGAGGCCGGGAATCAGATATGGGGAAACAGAGACAGGGAATCAGAGGCGGGGAAACAGAGGCTGGGAATCAGATATGGGGAATCAGAGGTGGGGAATCAGAGGTTGGGAATCAGAGGCAGGGAATCAGAGGCTTGGAATCAGATGCAGGGAATCAGATGCGGGGAATCAGAGGCGGGGAATCAGAGCTGGGGAATCAGAGGTGGGGAATCAGAGTTGGGGAATCAGAGGCGGGGACTTAGATATTGGGAAACAGAGGCGGGGAATCAGAGGCGGGGAAACAGAGGCGGGGAATCAGATATGGGGAATCAGAGATGGGGAATCAGAGGCAGGGAATCAGATGTGCGGAATCAGAGATGGGGAATCAAAGGCAGGTAATCAGAATCAGAAGCAGGGAATCAGAGGCCGGGAATCAGAGGCCAGAATCAGATGCAGGGAATAAGAGGCCGGGAATCAGAGGTGGGGAATCAGAGTCCGGGAATCAGAGATGGGGATTCAGATGCGGGGAATGAGATATGGGGAATCAGAGGCGGGGAATCAGAGGCGGGGAAACAGAGGCGGGGAATCAGATATGGGGAATCAGAGGTGGCGAATCAAAGGCGGTGAATCAGAGATGGGGAATCAGAGGCAGGGAATCAGATGTGCGGAATCAGAGATGGGGAATCAGAGGTGGGGAATCAGAGGCTGTGAATCAGAGATGGGGAATCAGAGGCGGGGAATCAGAGGCAAGAAATCAGACACGAGGTTTCAGAGGCTGGGAATCAGACGGGGGAATCAAAGGCGGGGAATCAGAGCTGGGGAATCAGAGGCAGGGAATCAGAGTTGGGGATTCAGAGGCGGGGAATCAGATATGGGGAAACAGAGGCGGGGAATTAGATATGGGGAATCAGAGGTGGGGAATCAGAGGTGGTGAATCAGAGATGTTGAATCACAGGCGGGGAATCAGAGGCAGGGAATAGAACGCGGGGAATCAGAGGCAGGGAATCAGAGTTGGGGCATCAGAGGTTGGGAATTAGATATGGGGAAACAGAGGCGGGGAATCAGAGGCGGGGAAACAGAGGCGGGAAATCAGATATGGGGAATCAGTGGTGGGGAATCAGAGGCAGGGAATCAGAATCAGAAGCGGGGAATCAGAGGCCGGGAATCAGATGCTGGGAAATCAGAGGCGGGGAATCAGAGCTGGGGAATCAGAGGTGGCGAATCAAAGGCGGTGAATCAGAGATGGGGTATCAGAGGCGGGGAATCAGAGGCAGGGAATCAAACACGGGGAATCAGAGGCGGGGAATCAGAGCTGGGGAATCAGAGGCGGGGAATCAGAGTTGGGGAATCAGAGGCGGGGAATCAGAGCTGGGGAATCAGAGGTGGGCATCAGAGTCGGGGAATCAGAGGCAGGGAATCAGATGTGCGGAATCAGAGATGGGGAATCAGAGGTGGGGAATCAGAGGCTGTGAATCAGAGATGGGGAATCAGAGGCGGGGAATCAGAGGCAAGAAATCAGACACGGGGTTTCAGAGGCTGGGAATCAGACGGGGGAATCAAAGGCGGGGAATCAGAGCTGGGGAATCCCAGGCAGGGAATCAAACACGGAAAATCAGAGGCGGGGAATCAGAGCGGGGGAATCAGAGGCGGGGAATCAGAGGCGGGGAAACAGAGGCGAGGAATCAGATATGGGGCATCAGAGGTGGCGAATCAAAGGCGGTGAATCAGAGATGGGGAATCAGAGGCGGGGAATCAGAGTCAGGGAATCAAACACGGGGAATCAGAGGCGGGGAATCAGAGCTGGGGAATCAGAGGCGGGGAATCAGAGTTGGGGAATCAGAGGCGGGGAATCAGAGCTGGGGAATCAGAGGTGGGGATCAGAGTCGGGGAATCAGAGGCAGGGAATCAGATGTGCGGAATCAGAGATGGGGAATCAGAGGTGGGGAATCAGAGGCTGTGAATCAGAGATGGGGAATCAGAGGCGGGGAATTAGAGGCAAGAAATCAGACACGGGGTTTCAGATGCTGGGAATCAGACGGGGGAATCAAAGGCGGGGAATCAGAGCTGGGGAATCAGAGGCAGGGAATCAGAGATGGGGATTCAGAGGCGGGGAATCAGATATGGGGAATCAGAGGTGGGGAATCAGAGGTGGTGAATCAGAGATGGGGAATCACAGGCGGGGAATCAGAGGCAGGGAATAGAACGCGGGGAATCAGAGGCAGGGAATCAGAGTTGGGGCATCAGAGGTTGGGAATTAGATATGGGGAAACAGAGGCGGGGAATCAGAGGCGGGGAAACAGAGGCGGGAAATCAGATATGGGGAATCAGAGGTGGGGAATCAGAGGCAGGGAATCAGATGTGCGGAATCAGAGATGGGGAATCAGAGGCAGGGAATCAGAATCAGAAGCGGGGAATCAGAGGCCGGGAAACAGAGGTGGGGAATCAGATATGGGGAATCAGAGGTGGGGAATCAGAGGCAGGGAATTAGATTTGCGGAATAAGAGATGGGGAATCAGAAGCAGGGAATCAGAGGCCGGGAATCAGAGGCCGGAATCAGATGCCGGGAATAAGAGGCCTGGAATCAGAGGTGGGGAATCAGAGTCCGGGAATCAGAGATGGGGAATCAGAGGCGGGGAATGAGATATGGGGAATCAGAGGCGGGGAATCAGAGGCGGGGAAACAGAGGCGAGGAATCAGATATGGGGAATCAGAGGTGGCGAATCAAAGGCGATGAATCAGAGATGGGGAATCAGAGGTTGGGAATCAGAGGCAGGGAATCAGATGTGCGGAATCAGAGATGGGGAATCAGAGGCAGGGAATCAGAATCAGAAGCGGGGAATCAGAGGCCGGGAAACAGAGGCGGGGAATCAGATATGGGGAATCAGAGGTGGGGAATCAGAGGCAGGGAATTAGATTTGCGGAATCAGAGATGGGGAATCAGAAGCAGGGAATCAGAGGCCGGGAATCAGAGGCCGGAATCAGATGCCAGGAATAAGCGGCCGGGAATCAGAGGTGGGGAATCAGAGTCCGGGAATCAGAGATGGGGATTCAGAGGCGGGGAATGAGATATGGGGAATCAGAGGCGGGGAATCAGAGGCGGGGAAACAGAGGCGGGGAATCAGATATGGGGAATCAGAGGTGGCGAATCAAAGGCGGTGAATCAGAGATGGGGAATCAGAGGCCGGGAATCAGAGGCAGGGAATCAAACACGGAAAATCAGAGGCGGGGAATCAGAGCTGGGGATCAGAGGCGGGGAATCAGAGGCGGGGAAACAGAGGCGAGGAATCAGATATGGGGAATCAGAGGTGGGGAATCAGAGGCAGGTAATCAGATGTGCGGAATCAGAGATGGGGAATCAGAAGCAGGGAATCAGAGGCCGGGAATCAGAGGCCGGAATCAGATGCCGGGAATAAGAGGCCGGGAATCAGAGGTGGGGAATCAGAGTCCGGGAATCAGAGATGGGGAATCAGAGGCGGGGAATGAGATATGGGGAATCAGAGGTGGGGAATCAGAGTCGGGGAAACAGAGGCGAGGAATCAGATATGGGGAATCAGAGGTGGCGAATAAAAGGCGATGAATCAGAGATGGGGAATCAGAGGCGTGGAATCGGAGGCAGGGAATCAAACACGGGGAATCAGAGGCGGGGAATCAGAGCTGGGGAATCAGAGGCGGGGAATCAGAGTTGGGGAATCAGAGGCGGGGAATCAGAGCTGGGGAATCAGAGGTGGGGATCAGAGTCGGGGAATCAGAGGCAGGGAATCAGATGTGCGGAATCAGAGATGGGGAATCAGAGGTGGGGAATCAGAGTCTGTGAATCAGAGATGGGGAATCAGAGGCGGGGAATCAGAGGCAAGAAATCAGACACGGGGTTTCAGAGGCTGTGAATCAGACGGGGGAATCAAAGGCGGGGAATCAGAGCTGGGGAATCAGAGGCAGGGAATCAGAGTTGGGGATTCAGAGGCGGGGAATCAGATATGGGGAAACAGAGGCGGGGAATCAGAGGCGGGCAAACAGAGGCGGGGAATTAGATATGGGGAATCAGAGGTGGGGAATCAGAGGTGGTGAATCAGAGATGGGGAATCACAGGCGGGGAATCAGAGGCAGGGAATAGAACGCGGGGAATCAGAGGCAGGGAATCAGAGTTGGGGCATCAGAGGTTGGGAATTAGATATGGGGAAACAGAGGCGGGGAATCAGAGGCGGGGAAACAGAGGCGGGAAATCAGATATGGGGAATCAGAGGTGGGGAATCAGAGGCAGGGAATCAGATGTGCGGAATCAGAGATGGGGAATCAGAGGCGGGGAATCAGAGGCAAGAAATCAGACACGGGGTTTCAGAGGCTGTGAATCAGACGGGGGAATCAAAGGCGGGGAATCAGAGCTGGGGAATCAGAGGCAGGGAATCAGAGTTGGGGATTCAGAGGCGGGGAATCAGATATGGGGAAACAGAGGCGGGGAATCAGAGGCGGGCAAACAGAGGCGGGGAATTAGATATGGGGAATCAGAGGTGGGGAATCAGAGGTGGTGAATCAGAGATGGGGAATCACAGGCGGGGAATCAGAGGCAGGGAATAGAATGCGGGGAATCAGAGGCAGGGAATCAGAGTTGGGGCATCAGAGGTTGGGAATTAGATATGGGGAAACAGAGGCGGGGAATCAGAGGCGGGGAAACAGAGGCGGGAAATCAGATATGGGGAATCAGAGGTGGGGAATCAGAGGCAGGGAATCAGATGTGCGGAATCAGAGATGGGGAATCAGAGGCAGGGAATCAGAATCAGAAGCGGGGAATCAGAGGCCGGGAATCAGATGCTGGGAATAAGAGGCCGGGAATCAGAGGTGGGGAATCAGAGGCGGGGAATGAGATATGGAGAATCAGAGGCGGGGAATCAGAGGCGGGGAAACAGAGGTGGGGAATCAGATATGTGGAATCAGAGGTGGCGAATCAAAGGCGGTGAATCAGAGATGGGGAATCAGAGGTGGGGAATCAGAGGCAGGGAATCAAACACGGGAAATCAGAGGCGGGGAATCAGAGCTGGGGAATCAGATGCGGGGAATCAGTGTTGGGGAATCAGAGGCAGGGAATCAGATATGGGGAAACAGGGGCAGGGAATCAGAGGCGGGGAAACAGAGGCGGGGAATCAGATATGGGGAATCAGAGGTGTGGAATCAGAGGTTGGGAATCAGAGGCAGGGAATCAGAGGCGGGGAATCAAACACGGGGAATCAGAGCTGGGGAATCAGAGGCGGGGAATTAGAGTTGGGGTATCAGAGGAGGGGAATCAGAGGCGGGGAAACAGAGGAGGGGAATCAGATATGGGGAATCAGAGGTGGGGAATCAGAGGTTGGGAATCAGAGGCAGGGAATCAGAGGCGGGGAATCAGAGGCGGGGAATCAGAGGCAGGGAATCAGATGTGCGGAATCGGGGATGGGGAATTAGAGGCAGGGAATCAGAGGCGGGGAATCAGAGGCGGGGAATCAGAGGCCGGGAATCAGATATGGGGAAACAGAGGTGGGGAATCAGAGGCGGGGAAACGGAGGCGGGGATTCAGATATGGGGAATCAGAGGTGGGGAATCAGAGGTTGGGAATCAGAGGCAGGGAATCAGAGGCTTGGAATCAGATGCAGGGAATCAGATGCGGGGAATCAGAGGCGGGGAATCAGAGCTGGGGAATCAGAGGTGGGGAATCAGAGTTGGGGAATCAGAGGCGGGGACTTAGATATTGGGAAACAGAGGCGGGGAATCAGAGGCGGGGAATCAGAGGCAGGGAATCAGATGTGCGGAATCAGTGATGGGGAATCAGAGGCAGGGAATCAGAATCAGAAGCAGGGAATCAGAGGCGGGGAATCAGAGCTGGGGAATCAGAGGCGGGGAATCAGAGTTGGGGAATCAGAGGCGGGGAATCAGACGCAGGGAATCAATATGGGAAATCAGAGGTGGGGAATCAGAGGTTGGGAATCAGAGGAAGGGAATCAGAGGCGAGGAATCAGAGCTGGGGAATCAGAGGCGGGGAATCAGAATTGGGGAATCAGAGATGGGGAATCAGAGATGGGGAATCAAAGGCGGGGAATCAGATGCGGGGAATCAGAGGTGGTGAATCAGAGATGTGGAATCAGAGGCGGGGAATCAGAGACAGGGAATCAGACGCGGGGAATCAGAGGCGGGGAATCATAGCTGGCGAATCAGAGGCGGGGAATGAGATATGGGGAATCAGAGGCGGGGAATCAGAGGCGGGGAAACAGTGGCGAGGAATCAGATATGGGGAATCAGAGGTGGCGAATCAAAGACGGTGAATCAGAGATGGGGAATCAGAGGCGGGGAATCAGAGGCAGGGGATCAAACACGGGGAATCAGAGGTGGGGAATCAGAGCTGGGGAATCAGAGGCGGGGAATCAGAGTTGGGGAATCAGAGGCGAGGAATCAGAGCTGGGGAATCAGAGGTGGGGAATCAGAGTCGGGGAATCAGAGGCAGGGAATCGGATGTGCGGAATCAGAGGTGGGGAATCAGAGGTGGGGAATCAGAGGCGGTGAATCTGAGATGGGGAATCAGAAGCGGGGAATCAGAGGCAGGTTATCAGACACGGGGATTCAGAGGCTGGGAATCAGACGGGGGGAATCAAAGGCGGGGAATGAAGCTGGGGAATCAGAGGCAGCGAATCAGAGTTGGGGATTCAGAGGCGGGGAATAAGATATGGGGAAACAGAGGCGGGGAATCAGAGGCGGGCAAACAGAGGCGGGGAATTAGATATGGGGAATCAGAGTTGGGGCATCAGAGGTGGGGAATTAGATATGGGGAAACAGAGGCGGGGAATCAGAGGCGTGGAAACAGAGGCGGGGAATCAGATATGGGGAATCAGAGGTGGGGAATCAGAGGCAGGTAATCAGATGTGCGGAATCAGAGATGGGGAATCAGAGGCAGGGAATCAGAATCAGAAGCGGGGAGTCAGAGGCCGGGAATCAGAGGCCTGGAATCAGATGCTGGGAATAAGAGGCCGGGAATCAGAGGTGGGGAATCAGAGTCCGGGAATCAGTGATGGGGATTCAGTGGCGGGGAATGAGATATGGAGAATCAGAGGCGGGGAATCAGAGGCGGGGAAACAGAGGTGGGGAATCAGATATTGGGAATCAGAGGTGGCGAATCAAGGGCGGTGAATCAGAGCTTGGGAATCAGAGGCTGGGAATCAAAGTTGGGGAATCAGAGGCAGGGAATCAGACATGGGGAAACAGGGGCGGGGAATCAGAGGCGGGGAAACAGAGGCGGGGAATCAGATATGGGGAATCAGAGGCGGGGAATTAGAGTTGGGGAATCAGAGGCGGGGAATCAGAGGCGGGGAAACAGAGGCGGGGAATCAAACATGGGGAATCAGAGGGTGGGAATCAAAGGTTGGGAATCAGAGGCAGGGAATCAGAGGCGGGGAATCAGAGGCGGGGAATCAGAGGCAGGGAATCAGATGTGCGGAATCAGAGATGGGGAATCAGAGGCAGGGAATCAGAGGCGGGGAATCAGAGGCGGGGAATCAGAGGCCGGGAATCAGATATGGGGAAACAGAGACAGGGAATCAGAGGCGGGGAAACAGAGGCTGGGAATCAGATATGGGGAATCAGAGGTGGGGAATCAGAGGTTGGGAATCAGAGGCAGGGAATCAGAGGCTTGGAATCAGATGCAGGGAATCAGATGCGGGGAATCAGAGGCGGGGAATCAGAGCTGGGGAATCAGAGGTGGGGAATCAGAGTTGGGGAATCAGAGGCGGGGACTTAGATATTGGGAAACAGAGGCGGGGAATCAGAGGCGGGGAAACAGAGGCGGGGAATCAGATATGGGGAATCAGAGATGGGGAATCAGAGGCAGGGAATCAGATGTGCGGAATCAGAGATGGGGAATCAAAGGCAGGTAATCAGAATCAGAAGCAGGGAATCAGAGGCCGGGAATCAGAGGCCAGAATCAGATGCAGGGAATAAGAGGCCGGGAATCAGAGGTGGGGAATCAGAGTCCGGGAATCAGAGATGGGGATTCAGATGCGGGGAATGAGATATGGGGAATCAGAGGCGGGGAATCAGAGGCGGGGAAACAGAGGCGGGGAATCAGATATGGGGAATCAGAGGTGGCGAATCAAAGGCGGTGAATCAGAGATGGGGAATCAGAGGCAGGGAATCAGATGTGCGGAATCAGAGATGGGGAATCAGAGGTGGGGAATCAGAGGCTGTGAATCAGAGATGGGGAATCAGAGGCGGGGAATCAGAGGCAAGAAATCAGACACGAGGTTTCAGAGGCTGGGAATCAGACGGGGGAATCAAAGGCGGGGAATCAGAGCTGGGGAATCAGAGGCAGGGAATCAGAGTTGGGGATTCAGAGGCGGGGAATCAGATATGGGGAAACAGAGGCGGGGAATTAGATATGGGGAATCAGAGGTGGGGAATCAGAGGTGGTGAATCAGAGATGTTGAATCACAGGCGGGGAATCAGAGGCAGGGAATAGAACGCGGGGAATCAGAGGCAGGGAATCAGAGTTGGGGCATCAGAGGTTGGGAATTAGATATGGGGAAACAGAGGCGGGGAATCAGAGGCGGGGAAACAGAGGCGGGAAATCAGATATGGGGAATCAGTGGTGGGGAATCAGAGGCAGGGAATCAGAATCAGAAGCGGGGAATCAGAGGCCGGGAATCAGATGCTGGGAAATCAGAGGCGGGGAATCAGAGCTGGGGAATCAGAGGTGGCGAATCAAAGGCGGTGAATCAGAGATGGGGAATCAGAGGCGGGGAATCAGAGGCAGGGAATCAAACACGGGGAATCAGAGGCGGGGAATCAGAGCTGGGGAATCAGAGGCGGGGAATCAGAGTTGGGGAATCAGAGGCGGGGAATCAGAGCTGGGGAATCAGAGGTGGGCATCAGAGTCGGGGAATCAGAGGCAGGGAATCAGATGTGCGGAATCAGAGATGGGGAATCAGAGGTGGGGAATCAGAGGCTGTGAATCAGAGATGGGGAATCAGAGGCGGGGAATCAGAGGCAAGAAATCAGACACGGGGTTTCAGAGGCTGGGAATCAGACGGGGGAATCAAAGGCGGGGAATCAGAGCTGGGGAATCCCAGGCAGGGAATCAAACACGGAAAATCAGAGGCGGGGAATCAGAGCGGGGGAATCAGAGGCGGGGAATCAGAGGCGGGGAAACAGAGGCGAGGAATCAGATATGGGGCATCAGAGGTGGCGAATCAAAGGCGGTGAATCAGAGATGGGGAATCAGAGGCGGGGAATCAGAGGCAGGGAATCAAACACGGGGAATCAGAGGCGGGGAATCAGAGCTGGGGAATCAGAGGCGGGGAATCAGAGTTGGGGAATCAGAGGCGGGGAATCAGAGCTGGGGAATCAGAGGTGGGGATCAGAGTCGGGGAATCAGAGGCAGGGAATCAGATGTGCGGAATCAGAGATGGGGAATCAGAGGTGGGGAATCAGAGGCTGTGAATCAGAGATGGGGAATCAGAGGCGGGGAATTAGAGGCAAGAAATCAGACACGGGGTTTCAGATGCTGGGAATCAGACGGGGGAATCAAAGGCGGGGAATCAGAGCTGGGGAATCAGAGGCAGGGAATCAGAGATGGGGATTCAGAGGCGGGGAATCAGATATGGGGAATCAGATGTGGGGAATCAGAGGTGGTGAATCAGAGATGGGGAATCACAGGCGGGGAATCAGAGGCAGGGAATAGAACGCGGGGAATCAGAGGCAGGGAATCAGAGTTGGGGCATCAGAGGTTGGGAATTAGATATGGGGAAACAGAGGCGGGGAATCAGAGGCGGGGAAACAGAGGCGGGAAATCAGATATGGGGAATCAGAGGTGGGGAATCAGAGGCAGGGAATCAGATGTGCGGAATCAGAGATGGGGAATCAGAGGCAGGGAATCAGAATCAGAAGCGGGGAATCAGAGGCCGGGAAACAGAGGTGGGGAATCAGATATGGGGAATCAGAGGTGGGGAATCAGAGGCAGGGAATTAGATTTGCGGAATAAGAGATGGGGAATCAGAAGCAGGGAATCAGAGGCCGGGAATCAGAGGCCGGAATCAGATGCCGGGAATAAGAGGCCTGGAATCAGAGGTGGGGAATCAGAGTCCGGGAATCAGAGATGGGGAATCAGAGGCGGGGAATGAGATATGGGGAATCAGAGGCGGGGAATCAGAGGCGGGGAAACAGAGGCGAGGAATCAGATATGGGGAATCAGAGGTGGCGAATCAAAGGCGATGAATCAGAGATGGGGAATCAGAGGTTGGGAATCAGAGGCAGGGAATCAGATGTGCGGAATCAGAGATGGGGAATCAGAGGCAGGGAATCAGAATCAGAAGCGGGGAATCAGAGGCCGGGAAACAGAGGCGGGGAATCAGATATGGGGAATCAGAGGTGGGGAATCAGAGGCAGGGAATTAGATTTGCGGAATCAGAGATGGGGAATCAGAAGCAGGGAATCAGAGGCCGGGAATCAGAGGCCGGAATCAGATGCCAGGAATAAGCGGCCGGGAATCAGAGGTGGGGAATCAGAGTCCGGGAATCAGAGATGGGGATTCAGAGGCGGGGAATGAGATATGGGGAATCAGAGGCGGGGAATCAGAGGCGGGGAAACAGAGGCGGGGAATCAGATATGGGGAATCAGAGGTGGCGAATCAAAGGCGGTGAATCAGAGATGGGGAATCAGAGGCCGGGAATCAGAGGCAGGGAATCAAACACGGAAAATCAGAGGCGGGGAATCAGAGCTGGGGATCAGAGGCGGGGAATCAGAGGCGGGGAAACAGAGGCGAGGAATCAGATATGGGGTATCAGAGGTGGGGAATCAGAGGCAGGTAATCAGATGTGCGGAATCAGAGATGGGGAATCAGAGGCAGGGAATCAGAATCAGAAGCGGGGAGTCAGAGGCCGGGAATCAGAGGCCTGGAATCAGATGCTGGGAATAAGAGGCTGGGAATCAGAGGTGGGGAATCAGAGTCCGGGAATCAGTGATGGGGATTCAGAGGCGGGGAATGCGATATGGAGAATCAGAGGCGGGGAATCAGAGGCGGGGAAACAGAGGTGGGGAATCAGATATGGGGAATCAGAGGTGGCGAATCAAAGGCGGTGAATCAGAGATGGGGAATCAGAGGCGGGGAATCAGAGGCAGGGAATCAAACACGGGGAATCAGAGGCGTGGTATCAGAGCTGGGGAATCAGAGGCTGGGAATCAAAGTTGGGGAATCAGAGGCAGGGAATCAGATATGGGGAAACAGGGGCGGGGAATCAGAGGCGGGGAAACAGAGGCGGGGAATCAGATATGGGGAATCAGAGGCGGGGAATTAGAGTTGGGGAATCAGAGGCGGGGAATCAGAGGCGGGGAAACAGAGGCGGGGAATCAAACACGGGGAATCAGAGGTGGGGAATCAGAGGTTGGGAATCAGAGGCAGGGAATCAGAGGCGGGGAATCAGAGGCGGGGAATCAGAGGCAGGGAATCAGATGTGCGGAATCGGAGATGGGGAATCAGAGGCAGGGAATCAGAGGCGGGGAATCAGAGGCGGGGAATCAGAGGCCGGGAATCAGATATGGGGAAACAGAGGCAGGGAATCAGAGGCGGGGAAACAGAGGCTGGGAATCAGATATGGGGAATCAGAGGTGGGGAATCAGAGGTTGGGAATCAGAGGCAGGGAATCAGAGGCTTGGAATCAGATGCAGGGAATCAGATGGAATCAGAGGCGGGGAATCAGAGCTGGGGAATCAGAGGTGGGGAATCAGAGTTGGGGAATCAGAGGCGGGGACTTAGATATTGGGAAACAGAGGCGGGGAATCAGAGGCGGGGAAACAGAGGCGGGGAATCAGATATGGGGAATCAGAGATGGGGAATCAGAGGCAGGGAATCAGATGTGCGGAATCAGAGATGGGGAATCAAGGGCAGGGAATCAGAATCAGAAGCAGGGAATCAGAGGCCGGGAATCAGAGGCCGGAATCAGATGCCGGGAATAAGAGGCCGGGAATCAGAGGTGGGGAATCAGAGTCCGGGAATCAGAGATGGGGATTCAGAGGCGGGGAATGAGATATGGGGAATCAGAGGCGGGGAATCAGAGGCGGGGAAACAGAGGCGGGGAATCAGATATGGGGAATCAGAGGTGGCGATTCAAAGGCAGTGAATCAGAGATGGGGAATCAGAGGCAGGGAATCAGATGTGCGGAATCAGAGATGGGGAATCAGAGGTGGGGAATCAGAGATGGGGAATCAGAAGCGGGGAATCAGAGGCAAGAAATCAGACACGGGGTTTCAGAGGCTGGGAATCAGACGGGGGAATCAAAGGCGGGGAATCAGAGCTGGGGAATCAGGGGCAGGGAATCAGAGTTGGGGATTCAGAGGCGGGGAATCAAATATGGGGAAACAGAGGCGGGGAATCAGAGTCGGGCAAACAGAGGCGGGGAATTAGATATGGGGAATCAGAGGTGTGGAATCAGAGGTGGTGAATCAGAGATGGGGAATCACAGGCGGGGAATCAGAGGCAGGGAATAGAACGCGGGGAATCAGAGGCAGGGAATCAGAGTTGGGGCATCAGAGGTTGGGAATAAGATATGGGGAAACAGAGGCGGGGAATCAGAGGTGGGGAAACAGAGGCGGGAAATCAGATATGGGGAATCAGAGGTGGGGAATCAGAGGCAGGGAATCAGATGTGCGGAATCAGAGATGGGGAATCAGAGGCAGGGAATCAGAATCAGAAGTGGGGAATCAGAGGCCGGGAAACAGAGGCGGGGAATCAGATATGGGGAATCAGAGGTGGGGAATCAGAGGCAGGGAATTAGATTTGCGGAATCAGAGATGGGGAATCAGAAGCAGGGAATCAGAGGCCGGGAATAAGAGGCCGGAATCAGATGCCGGGAATAAGAGGCCGGGAATCAGAGGTGGGGAATCAGAGTCCGGGAATCAGAGATGGGGAATCAGAGGCGGGGAATGAGATATGGGGAATCAGAGGTGGGGAATCAGAGTCGGGGAAACAGAGGCGAGGAATCAGATATGGGGAATCAGAGGTGGCGAATCAAAGGCGATGAATCAGAGATGGGGAATCAGAGGCGTGGAATCAGAGGCAGGGAATCAAACACGGGGAATCAGAGGCGGGGAATCAGAGCTGGGGAATCAGAGGCGGGGAATCAGAGTTGGGGAATCAGTGGCGGGGAATCAGAGCTGGGGAATCAGAGGTGGGGAATCAGAGGCAGGGAATCAGATGTGCGGAATCAGAGATGGGGAATCAGAGGCGGGGAATCAGAGGCAAGAAATCAGACACGGGGTTTCAGAGGCTGTGAATCAGACGGGGGAATCAAAGGCGGGGAATCAGAGCTGGGGAATCAGAGGCAGGGAATCAGAGTTGGGGATTCAGAGGCGGGGAATCAGATATGGGGAAACAGAGGCGGGGAATCAGAGGCGGGCAAACAGAGGCGGGGAATTAGATATGGGGAATCAGAGGTGGGGAATCAGAGGTGGTGAATCAGAGATGGGGAATCACAGGCGGGGAATCAGAGGCAGGGAATAGAATGCGGGGAATCAGAGGCAGGGAATCAGAGTTGGGGCATCAGAGGTTGGGAATTAGATATGGGGAAACAGAGGCGGGGAATCAGAGGCGGGGAAACAGAGGCGGGAAATCAGATATGGGGAATCAGAGGTGGGGAATCAGAGGCAGGGAATCAGATGTGCGGAATCTGAGATGGGGAATCAGAGGCAGGGAATCAGAATCAGAAGCGGGGAATCAGAGGCCGGGAATCAGATGCTGGGAATAAGAGGCCGGGAATCAGAGGTGGGGAATCAGAGGCGGGGAATGAGATATGGAGAATCAGAGGCGGGGAATCAGAGGCGGGGAAACAGAGGTGGGGAATCAGATATGTGGAATCAGAGGTGGCGAATCAAAGGCGGTGAATCAGAGATGGGGAATCAGAGGTGGGGAATCAGAGGCAGGGAATCAAACACGGGAAATCAGAGGTGGGGAATCAGAGCTGGGGAATCAGATGCGGGGAATCAGTGTTGGGGAATCAGAGGCAGGGAATCAGATATGGGGAAACAGGGGCAGGGAATCAGAGGCGGGGAAACAGAGGCGGGGAATCAGATATGGGGAATCAGAGGTGTGGAATCAGAGGTTGGGAATCAGAGGCAGGGAATCAGAGGCGGGGAATCAAACACGGGGAATCAGAGCTGGGGAATCAGAGGCGGGGAATTAGAGTTGGGGTATCAGAGGAGGGGAATCAGAGGCGGGGAAACAGAGGCGGGGAATCAGATATGGGGAATCAGAGGTGGGGAATCAGAGGTTGGGAATCAGAGGCAGGGAATCAGAGGCGGGGAATCAGAGGCGGGGAATCAGAGGCAGGGAATCAGATGTGCGGAATCGGGGATGGGGAATTAGAGGCAGGGAATCAGAGGCGGGGAATCAGAGGCGGGGAATCAGAGGCCGGGAATCAGATATGGGGAAACAGAGGTGGGGAATCAGAGGCGGGGAAACGGAGGCGGGGATTCAGATATGGGGAATCAGAGGTGGGGAATCAGAGGTTGGGAATCAGAGGCAGGGAATCAGAGGCTTGGAATCAGATGCAGGGAATCAGATGCGGGGAATCAGAGGCGGGGAATCAGACCTGGGGAATCAGAGGTGGGGAATCAGAGTTGGGGAATCAGAGGCGGGGACTTAGATATTGGGAAACAGAGGCGGGGAATCAGAGGCGGGGAATCAGAGGCAGGGAATCAGATGTGCGGAATCAGTGATGGGGAATCAGAGGCAGGGAATCAGAATCAGAAGCAGGGAATCAGAGGCGGGGAATCAGAGCTGGGGAATCAGAGGCGGGGAATCAGAGTTGGGGAATCAGAGGCGGGGAATCAGACGCAGGGAATCAATATGGGAAATCAGAGGTGGGGAATCAGAGGTTGGGAATCAGAGGAAGGGAATCAGAGGCGAGGAATCAGAGCTGGGGAATCAGAGGCGGGGAATCAGAATTGGGGAATCAGAGATGGGGAATCAGAGATGGGGAATCAAAGGCGGGGAATCAGACGCGGGGAATCAGAGGTGGTGAATCAGAGATGTGGAATCAGAGGCGGGGAATCAGAGACAGGGAATCAGACGCGGGGAATCAGAGGCGGGGAATCATAGCTGGCGAATCAGAGGCGGGGAATGAGATATGGGGAATCAGAGGCGGGGAATCAGAGGCGGGGAAACAGTGGCGAGGAATCAGATATGGGGAATCAGAGGTGGCGAATCAAAGACGGTGAATCAGAGATGGGGAATCAGAGGCGGGGAATCAGAGGCAGGGGATCAAACACGGGGAATCAGAGGTGGGGAATCAGAGCTGGGGAATCAGAGGCGGGGAATCAGAGTTGGGGAATCAGAGGCGAGGAATCAGAGCTGGGGAATCAGAGGTGGGGAATCAGAGTCGGGGAATCAGAGGCAGGGAATCGGATGTGCGGAATCAGAGATGGGGAATCAGAGGTGGGGAATCAGAGGCGGTGAATCTGAGATGGGGAATCAGAAGCGGGGAATCAGAGGCAGGTTATCAGACACGGGGATTCAGAGGCTGGGAATCAGACGGGGGGAATCAAAGGCGGGGAATGAAGCTGGGGAATCAGAGGCAGCGAATCAGAGTTGGGGATTCAGAGGCGGGGAATCAGATATGGGGAAACCGAGGCGGGGAATCAGAGGCGGGCAAACAGAGGCGGGGAATTAGATATGGGGAATCAGAGTTGGGGCATCAGAGGTGGGGAATTAGATATGGGGAAACAGAGGCGGGGAATCAGAGGCGTGGAAACAGAGGCGGGGAATCAGATATGGGGAATCAGAGGTGGGGAATCAGAGGCAGGTAATCAGATGTGCGGAATCAGAGATGGGGAATCAGAGGCAG
Organism: Narcine bancroftii; assembly: GCF_036971445.1. Classification (NCBI taxonomy): domain Eukaryota; kingdom Metazoa; phylum Chordata; class Chondrichthyes; order Torpediniformes; family Narcinidae; genus Narcine; species Narcine bancroftii. Next base: position 109,322,699 of record NC_091475.1, read on the forward strand.
GGAATCAGAATCAGAAGCGGGGAGTCAGAGGCCGGGAATCAGAGGCCTGGAATCAGATGCTGGGAATAAGAGGCCGGGAATCAGAGGTGGGGAATCAGAGTCCAGGAATCAGTGATGGGGATTCAGTGGCGGGGAATGAGATATGGAGAATCAGAGGCGGGGAATCAGAGGCGGGGAAACAGAGGTGGGGAATCAGATATTGGGAATCAGAGGTGGCGAATCAAGGGCGGTGAATCAGAGATGGGGAATCAGAGGCGGGGAATCAGAGGCAGGGAATCAAACACGGGGAATCAGAGGCGTGGTATCAGAGCTTGGGAATCAGAGGCTGGGAATCAAAGTTGGGGAATCAGAGGCAGGGAATCAGACATGGGGAAACAGGGGCGGGGAATCAGAGGCGGGGAAACAGAGGCGGGGAATCAGATATGGGGAATCAGAGGCGGGGAATTAGAGTTGGGGAATCAGAGGCGGGGAATCAGAGGCGGGGAAACAGAGGCGGGGAATCAAACACGGGGAATCAGAGGGTGGGAATCAAAGGTTGGGAATCAGAGGCAGGGAATCAGAGGCGGGGAATCAGAGGCGGGGAATCAGAGGCAGGGAATCAGATGTGCGGAATCAGAGATGGGGAATCAGAGGCAGGGAATCAGAGGCGGGGAATCAGAGGCGGGGAATCAGAGGCCGGGAATCAGATATGGGGAAACAGAGGCAGGGAATCAGAGGCGGGGAAACAGAGGCTGGGAATCAGATATGGGGAATCAGAGGTGGGGAATCAGAGGTTGGGAATCAGAGGCAGGGAATCAGAGGCTTGGAATCAGATGCAGGGAATCAGATGCGGGGAATCAGAGGCGGGGAATCAGAGCTGGGGAATCAGAGGTGGGGAATCAGAGTTGGGGAATCAGAGGCGGGGACTTAGATATTGGGAAACAGAGGCGGGGAATCAGAGGCGGGGAAACAGAGGCGGGGAATCAGATATGGGGAATCAGAGATGGGGAATCAGAGGCAGGGAATCAGATGTGCGGAATCAGAGATGGGGAATCAAAGGCAGGTAATCAGAATCAGAAGCAGGGAATCAGAGGCCGGGAATCAGAGGCCGGAATCAGATGCAGGGAATAAGAGGCCGGGAATCAGAGGTGGGGAATCAGAGTCCGGGAATCAGAGATGGGGATTCAGAGGCGGGGAATGAGATATGGGGAATCAGAGGCGGGGAATCAGAGGCGGGGAAACAGAGGCGGGGAATCAGATATGGGGAATCAGAGGTGGCGAATCAAAGGCGGTGAATCAGAGATGGGGAATCAGAGGCGGGGAATCAGAGGCAAAAAATCAGACACGAGGTTTCAGAGGCTGGGAATCAGACGGGGGAATCAAAGGCGGGGAATCAGAGCTGGGGAATCAGAGGCAGGGAATCAGAGTTGGGGATTCAGAGGCGGGGAATCAGATATGGGGAAACAGAGGCGGGGAATTAGATATGGGGAATCAGAGGTGGGGGATCAGAGGTGGTGAATCAGAGATGTTGAATCACAGGCGGGGAATCAGAGGCAGGGAATAGAACGCGGGGAATCAGAGGCAGGGAATCAGAGTTGGGGCATCAGAGGTTGGGAATTAGATATGGGGAAACAGAGGCGGGGAATCAGAGGCGGGGAAACAGAGGCGGGAAATCAGATATGGGGAATCAGAGGTGGGGAATCAGAGGCAGGGAATCAGAATCAGAAGCGGGGAATCAGAGGCCGGGAATCAGATGCTGGGAATAAGAGGCCGGGAATCAGAGGTGGGGAATCAGAGGTGGGGAATGAGATATGGAGAATCAGAGGCGGGGAATCAGAGGCGGGGAAACAGAGGTGGGGAATCAGATATGTGGAATCAGAGGTGGCGAATCAGAGGCGGGGAATCAGAGGCAGGGAATCAAACACGGGAAATCAGAGGCGGGGAATCAGAGCTGGGGAATCAGATGCGGGGAATCAGTGTTGGGGAATCAGAGGCAGGGAATCAGATATGGGGAAACAGGGGCAGGGAATCAGAGGTGGGGAAACAGTGGCGGGGAATCAGATATGGGGAATCAGAGGTGTGGAATCAGAGGTTGGGAATCAGAGGCAGGGAATCAGAGGCGGGGAAACAGAGGCTGGGAATCAGATATGGGGAATCAGAGGTGGGGAATCAGAGGTTGGGAATCAGAGGCAGGGAATCAGAGGCTTGGAATCAGATGCAGGGAATCAGATGTGGGGAATCAGAGGCGGGGAATCAGAGCTGGGGAATCAGAGGTGGGGAATCAGAGTTGGGGAATCAGAGGCGGGGACTTAGATATTGGGAAACAGAGGCGGGGAATCAGAGGCGGGGAAACAGAGGCGGGGAATCAGATATGGGGAATCAGAGATGGGGAATCAGAGGCAGGGAATCAGATGTGCGGAATCAGAGATGGGGAATCAAAGGCAGGTAATCAGAATCAGAAGCAGGGAATCAGAGGCCGGGAATCAGAGGCCGGAATCAGATGCAGGGAATAAGAGGCCGGGAATCAGAGGTGGGGAATCAGAGTCCGGGAATCAGAGATGGGGATTCAGAGGCGGGGAATGAGATATGGGGAATCAGAGGCGGGGAATCAGAGGCGGGGAAACAGAGGCGGGGAATCAGATATGGGGAATCAGAGGTGGCGAATCAAAGGCGGTGAATCAGAGATGGGGAATCAGAGGCGGGGAATCAGAGGCAAGAAATCAGACACGAGGTTTCAGAGGCTGGGAATCAGACGGGGGAATCAAAGGCGGGGAATCAGAGCTGGGGAATCAGAGGCAGGGAATCAGAGTTGGGGATTCAGAGGCGGGGAATCAGATATGGGGAAACAGAGGCGGGGAATTAGATATGGGGAATCAGAGGTGGGGGATCAGAGGTGGTGAATCAGAGATGTTGAATCACAGGCGGGGAATCAGAGGCAGGGAATAGAACGCGGGGAATCAGAGGCAGGGAATCAGAGTTGGGGCATCAGAGGTTGGGAATTAGATATGGGGAAACAGAGGCGGGGAATCAGAGGCGGGGAAACAGAGGCGGGAAATCAGATATGGGGAATCAGAGGTGGGGAATCAGAGGCAGGGAATCAGAATCAGAAGCGGGGAATCAGAGGCCGGGAATCAGATGCTGGGAATAAGAGGCCGGGAATCAGAGGTGGGGAATCAGAGGTGGGGAATGAGATATGGAGAATCAGAGGCGGGGAATCAGAGGCGGGGAAACAGAGGTGGGGAATCAGATATGTGGAATCAGAGGTGGCGAATCAGAGGCGGGGAATCAGAGGCAGGGAATCAAACACGGGAAATCAGAGGCGGGGAATCAGAGCTGGGGAATCAGATGCGGGGAATCAGTGTTGGGGAATCAGAGGCAGGGAATCAGATATGGGGAAACAGGGGCAGGGAATCAGAGGTGGGGAAACAGTGGCGGGGAATCAGATATGGGGAATCAGAGGTGTGGAATCAGAGGTTGGGAATCAGAGGCAGGGAATCAGAGGCGGGGAATCAAACACAGGGAATCAGAGCTGGGGAATCAGAGGCGGGGAATTAGAGATGGGGAATCAGAGGAGGGGAAACAGAGGCGGGGAAACAGAGGCGGGGAATCAGATATGGGGAATCAGAGGTGGGGAATCAGAGGTTGGGAATCAGAGGCAGGGAATCAGAGGCGGGGAATCAGAGGCGGGGAATCAGAGGCAGGGAATCAGATGTGCGGAATCGGGGATGGGGAATCAGAGGCAGGGAATCAGAGGCGGGGTATCAGAGGCGGGGAATCAGAGGCCGGGAATCAGATATGGGGAAACAGAGGTGGGGAATCAGAGGCGGGGAATCGGAGGCGGGGATTCAGATATGGGGAATCAGAGGTGGGGAATCAGAGGTTGGGAATCAGAGGCAGGGAATCAGAGGCTTGGAATCAGATGCAGGGAATCAGATGTGGGGAATCAGAGGCGGGGAATCAGAGCTGGGGAATCAGAGGTGGGGAATCAGAGTTGGGGAATCAGAGGCGGGTACTTAGATATTGGGAAACAGAGGCGGGGAATCAGAGGCGGGGAATCAGAGGCAGGGAATCAGATGTGCGGAATCAGTGATGGGGAATCAGAGGCAGGGAATCAGAATCAGAAGCAGGGAATCAGAGGCCGGGAATCAGAGGCCGGAATCAGATGCCGGGAATAAGAGGCCGGGAATCAGAGGTGGGGAATCAGAGTCCGGGAATCAGAGATGGGGATTCAGAGGCGGGGAATGAGATATGGGGAATCAGAGGCGGGGAATCAGAGGCGGGGAAACAGAGGCGGGGAATCAGATATGGGGAATCAGAGGTGGCGAATCAAAGGCGGTGAATCAGAGATGGGGAATCAGAGGCGGGGTATCAGAGCTGGGGAATCAAGGGGGGGAATCAGAGTTGGGGAATCAGAGGCGGGGAATCAGACGCAGGGAATCAATATGGGAAATCAGAGGTGGGGAATCAGAGGTTGGGAATCAGAGGAAGGGAATCAGAGGCGAGGAATCAGAGCTGGGGAATCAGAGGCGGGGAATCAGAATTGGGGAATCAGAGATGGGGAATCAGAGATGGGGAATCAGAGGCGGGAATCAGACGCGGGGAATCAGAGGTGGTGAATCAGAGATGTGGAATCAGAGGCGGGGAATCAGAGGCAGGGAATCAGACGCGGGGAATCAGAGGCGGGGAATCATAGCTGGCGAATCAGAGGCGGGGAATGAGATATGGGGAATCAGAGGCGGGGAATCAGAGGCGGGGAAACAGTGGCGAGGAATCAGATATGGGGAATCAGAGGTGGTGAATCAAAGACGGTGAATCAGAGATGGGGAATCAGAGGCGGGGAATCAGAGGCAGGGGATCAAACACGGGGAATCAGAGGTGGGGAATCAGAGCTGGGGAATCAGAGGCGGGGAATCAGAGTTGGGGAATCAGAGGCGAGGAATCAGAGCTGGGGAATCAGAGGTGGGGAATCAGAGTCGGGGAATCAGAGGCAGGGAATCGGATGTGCGGAATCAGAGATGGGGAATCAGAGGTGGGGAATCAGAGGCGGTGAATCTGAGATGGGGAATCAGAATCAGAAGCGGGGAGTCAGAGGCCGGGAATCAGAGGCCTGGAATCAGATGCTGGGAATAAGAGGCCGGGAATCAGAGGTGGGGAATCAGAGTCCGGGAATCAGTGATGGGGATTCAGTGGCGGGGAATGAGATATGGAGAATCAGAGGCGGGGAATCAGAGGCGGGGAAACAGAGGTGGGGAATCAGATATTGGGAATCAGAGGTGGCGAATCAAAGGCGGTGAATCAGAGATGGGGAATCAGAGGCGGGGAATCAGAGGCAGGGAATCAAACACGGGGAATCAGAGGCGTGGTATCAGAGCTGGGGAATCAGAGGCTGGGAATCAAAGTTGGGGAATCAGAGGCAGGGAATCAGATATGGGCAAACAGGGGCGGGGAATCAGAGGCGGGGAAACAGAGGCGGGGAATCAGATATGGGGAATCAGAGGCGGGGAATTAGAGTTGGGGAATCAGAGGCGGGGAATCAGAGGCGGGGAAACAGAGGCGGGGAATCAAACACGGGGAATCAGAGGTGGGGAATCAAAGGTTGGGAATCAGAGGCAGGGAATCAGAGGCGGGGAATCAGAGGCGGGGAATCAGAGGCAGGGAATCAGATGTGCGGAATCAGAGATGGGGAATCAGAGTCAGGGAATCAGAGGCGGGTAATCAGAGGCGGGGAATCAGAGGCCGGGAATCAGATATGGGGAAACAGAGGCAGGGAATCAGAGGCGGGGAAACAGAGGCTGGGAATCAGATATGGGGAATCAGAGGTGGGGAATCAGAGGTTGGGAATCAGAGGCAGGGAATCAGAGGCTTGGAATCAGATGCAGGGAATCAGATGCGGGGAATCAGAGGCGGGGAATCAGAGCTGGGGAATCAGAGGTGGGGAATCAGAGTTGGGGAATCAGAGGCGGGGACTTAGATATTGGGAAACAGAGGCGGGGAATCAGAGGCGGGGAAACAGAGGCGGGGAATCAGATATGGGGAATCAGAGATGGGGAATCAGAGGCAGGGAATCAGATGTGCGGAATCAGAGATGGGGAATCAAAGGCAGGTAATCAGAATCAGAAGCAGGGAATCAGAGGCCGGGAATCAGAGGCCGGAATCAGATGCCGGGAATAAGAGGCCGGGAATCAGAGGTGGGGAATCAGAGTCCGGGAATCAGAGATGGGGATTCAGAGGCGGGGAATGAGATATGGGGAAACAGAGGCGGGGAATCAGATATGGGGAATCAGAGGTGGCGAATCAAAGGCGGTGAATCAGAGATGGGGAATCAGAGGCAGGGAATCAGATGTGCGGAATCAGAGATGGGGAATCAGAGGTGGGGAATCAGAGGTTGGGAATCAGAGGCAGGGAATCAGAGGCTTGGAATCAGATGCAGGGAATCAGATGCGGGGAATCAGAGGCGGGGAATCAGAGCTGGGGAATCAGAGGTGGGGAATCAGAGTTGGGGAATCAGAGGCGGGTACTTAGATATTGGGAAACAGAGGCGGGGAATCAGAGGCGGGGAATCAGAGGCAGGGAATCAGATGTGCGGAATCAGTGATGGGGAATCAGAGGCAGGGAATCAGAATCAGAAGCAGGGAATCAGAGGCCGGGAATCAGAGGCCGGAATCAGATGCCGGGAATAAGAGGCCGGGAATCAGAGGTGGGGAATCAGAGTCCGGGAATCAGAGATGGGGATTCAGAGGCGGGGAATGAGATATGGGGAATCAGAGGCGGGGAATCAGAGGCGGGGAAACAGAGGCGGGGAATCAGATATGGGGAATCAGAGGTGGCGAATCAAAGGCGGTGAATCAGAGATGGGGAATCAGAGGCGGGTAATCAGAGCTGGGGAATCAGAGGCGGGGAATCAGAGTTGGGGAATCAGAGGCGGGGAATCAGACGCAGGGAATCAATATGGGAAATCAGAGGTGGGGAATCAGAGGTTGGGAATCAGAGGAAGGGAATCAGAGGCGAGGAATCAGAGCTGGGGAATCAGAGGCGGGGAATCAGAATTGGGGAATCAGAGATGGGGAATCAGAGATGGGGAATCAGAGGCGGGAATCAGACGCGGGGAATCAGAGGTGGTGAATCAGAGATGTGGAATCAGAGGCGGGGAATCAGAGGCAGGGAATCAGACGCGGGGAATCAGAGGCGGGGAATCATAGCTGGCGAATCAGAGGCGGGGAATGAGATATGGGGAATCAGAGGCGGGGAATCAGAGGCGGGGAAACAGTGGCGAGGAATCAGATATGGGGAATCAGAGGTGGCGAATCAAAGACGGTGAATCAGAGATGGGGAATCAGAGGCGGGGAATCAGAGGCAGGGGATCAAACACGGGGAATCAGAGCTGGGGAATCAGAGCTGGGGAATCAGAGGCGGGGAATCAGAGTTGGGGAATCAGAGGCGAGGAATCAGAGCTGGGGAATCAGAGGTGGGGAATCAGAGTCGGGGAATCAGAGGCAGGGAATCGGATGTGCGGAATCAGAGATGGGGAATCAGAGGTGGGGAATCAGAGGCGGTGAATCTGAGATGGGGAATCAGAATCAGAAGCGGGGAGTCAGAGGCCGGGAATCAGAGGCCTGGAATCAGATGCTGGGAATAAGAGGCCGGGAATCAGAGGTGGGGAATCAGAGTCCGGGAATCAGTGATGGGGATTCAGTGGCGGGGAATGAGATATGGAGAATCAGAGGCGGGGAATCAGAGGCGGGGAAACAGAGGTGGGGAATCAGATATTGGGAATCAGAGGTGGCGAATCAAAGGCGGTGAATCAGAGATGGGGAATCAGAGGCGGGGAATCAGAGGCAGGGAATCAAACACGGGGAATCAGAGGCGTGGTATCAGAGCTGGGGAATCAGAGGCTGGGAATCAAAGTTGGGGAATCAGAGGCAGGGAATCAGATATGGGGAAACAGGGGCGGGGAAACAGAGGCGGGGAAACAGAGGCGGGGAATCAGATATGGGGAATCAGAGGCGGGGAATTAGAGTTGGGGAATCAGAGGCGGGGAATCAGAGGCGGGGAAACAGAGGCGGGGAATCAAACACGGGGAATCAGAGGTGGGGAATCAAAGGTTGGGAATCAGAGGCAGGGAATCAGAGGCGGGGAATCAGAGGCGGGGAATCAGAGGCAGGGAATCAGATGTGCGGAATCAGAGATGGGGAATCAGAGGCAGGGAATCAGAGGCGGGGAATCAGAGGCGGGGAATCAGAGGCCGGGAATCAGATATGGGGAAACAGAGGCAGGGAATCAGAGGCGGGGAAACAGAGGCTGGGAATCAGATATGGGGAATCAGAGGTGGGGAATCAGAGGTTGGGAATCAGAGGCAGGGAATCAGAGGCTTGGAATCAGATGCAGGGAATCAGATGCGGGGAATCAGAGGCGGGGAATCAGAGCTGGGGAATCAGAGGTGGGGAATCAGAGTTGGGGAATCAGAGGCGGGGACTTAGATATTGGGAAACAGAGGCGGGGAATCAGAGGCGGGGAAACAGAGGCGGGGAATCAGATATGGGGAATCAGAGATGGGGAATCAGAGGCAGGGAATCAGATGTGCGGAATCAGAGATGGGGAATCAAAGGCAGGTAATCAGAATCAGAAGCAGGGAATCAGAGGCCGGGAATCAGAGGCCGGAATCAGATGCCGGGAATAAGAGGCCGGGAATCAGAGGTGGGGAATCAGAGTCCGGGAATCAGAGATGGGGATTCAGAGGCGGGGAATGAGATATGGGGAATCAGAGGCGGGGAATCAGAGGCGGGGAAACAGAGGCGGGGAATCAGATATGGGGAATCAGAGGTGGCGAATCAAAGGCGGTGAATCAGAGATGGGGAATCAGAGGCAGGGAATCAGATGTGCGGAATCAGAGATGGGGAATCAGAGGTGGGGAATCAGAGGCTGTGAATCAGAGATGGGGAATCAGAGGCGGGGAATCAGAGGCAAGAAATCAGACACGGGGTTTCAGAGGCTGGGAATCAGACGGGGGAATCAAAGGCGGGGAATCAGAGCTGGGGAATCAGAGGCAGGGAATCAGAGTTGGGGATTCAGAGCCGGGGAATCAGATATGGGGAATCAGAGGCAGGGAATCAGAGTTGGGGATTCAGAGGCGGGGAATCAGATATGGGGAAACAGAGGCGGGGAATCAGAGGCGGGCAAACAGAGGCGGGGAATTAGATATGGGGAATCAGAGGTGGGGAATCAGAGGTGGTGAATCAGAGATGGGGAATCACAGGCGGGGAATCAGAGGCAGGGAATAGAACGCGGGGAATCAGAGGCAGGGAATCAGAGTTGGGGCATCAGAGGTTGGGAATTAGATCTGGGAAACAGAGGCGGGGAATCAGAGGCGGGGAAACAGAGGCGGGAAATCAGATATGGGGAATCAGAGGTGGGGAATCAGAGGCAGGGAATCAGATGTGCGGAATCAGAGATGGGGAATCAGAGGCAGGGAATCAGAATCAGAAGCGGGGAATCAGAGGCCGGGAAACAGAGGTGGGGAATCAGATATGGGGAATCAGAGGTGGGGAATCAGAGGCAGGGAATTAGATTTGCGGAATCAGAGATGGGGAATCAGAAGCAGGGAATCAGAGGTCGGGAATCAGAGGCCGGAATCAGATGCCGGGAATAAGAGGCCGGGAATCAAAGGCGATGAATCAGAGATGGGGAATCAGAGGCAGGGAATCAGAGGCGGGGAAACAGAGGCGGGGAATCAATATGGGGAATCAGAGGTGGGGAATCAGAGGCAGGGAATCAGATGTGCGGAATCAGAGGTGGGGAATCAGAGGTTGGGAATCAGAGGCAGGGAATCAGAGGCTTGGAATCAGATGCAGGGAATCAGATGCGGGGAATCAGAGGCGGGGAAACAGAGGTGGGGAATCAGATATGTGGAATCAGAGGTGGCGAATCAAAGGCGGTGAATCAGAGATGGGGAATCAGAGGTGGGGAATCAGAGGCAGGGAATCAAACACGGGAAATCAGAGGCGGGGAATCAGAGCTGGGGAATCAGATGCGGGGAATCAGTGTTGGGGAATCAGAGGCAGGGAATCAGATATGGGGAAACAGGGGCAGGGAATCAGAGGCGGGGAAACAGAGGCGGGGAATCAGATATGGGGAATCAGAGGTGTGGAATCAGAGGTTGGGAATCAGAGGCAGGGAATCAGAGGCGGGGAATCAAACACGGGGAATCAGAGCTGGGGAATCAGAGGCGGGGAATTAGAGTTGGGGTATCAGAGGAGGGGAATCAGAGGCGGGGAAACAGAGGCGGGGAATCAGATATGGCGAATCAGAGGTGGGGAATCAGAGGTTGGGAATCAGAGGCAGGGAATCAGAGGCGGGGAATCAGAGGCGGGGAATCAGAGGCAGGGAATCAGATGTGCGGAATCGGGGATGGGGAATTAGAGGCAGGGAATCAGAGGCGGGGAATCAGAGGCGGGGAATCAGAGGCCGGGAATCAGATATGGGGAAACAGAGGTGGGGAATCAGAGGCGGGGAAACGGAGGCGGGGATTCAGATATGGGGAATCAGAGGTGGGGAATCAGAGGTTGGGAATCAGAGGCAGGGAATCAGAGGCTTGGAATCAGATGCAGGGAATCAGATGTGGGGAATCAGAGGCGGGGAATCAGAGCTGGGGAATCAGAGGTGGGGAATCAGAGTTGGGGAATCAGAGGCGGGGACTTAGATATTGGGAAACAGAGGCGGGGAATCAGAGGCGGGGAATCAGAGGCAGGGAATCAGATGTGCGGAATCAGTGATGGGGAATCAGAGGCAGGGAATCAGAATCAGAAGCAGGGAATCAGAGGCGGGGAATCAGAGCTGGGGAATCAGAGGCGGGGAATCAGAGTTGGGGAATCAGAGGCGGGGAATCAGACGCAGGGAATCAATATGGGAAATCAGAGGTGGGGAATCAGAGGTTGGGAATCAGAGGAAGGGAATCAGAGGCGAGGAATCAGAGCTGGGGAATCAGAGGCGGGGAATCAGAATTGGGGAATCAGAGATGGGGAATCAGAGATGGGGAATCAAAGGCGGGGAATCAGACGCGGGGAATCAGAGGTGGTGAATCAGAGATGTGGAATCAGAGGCGGGGAATCAGAGACAGGGAATCAGACGCGGGGAATCAGAGGCGGGGAATCATAGCTGGCGAATCAGAGGCGGGGAATGAGATATGGGGAATCAGAGGCGGGGAATCAGAGGCGGGGAAACAGTGGCGAGGAATCAGATATGGGGAATCAGAGGTGGCGAATCAAAGACGGTGAATCAGAGATGGGGAATCAGAGGCGGGGAATCAGAGGCAGGGGATCAAACACGGGGAATCAGAGGTGGGGAATCAGAGCTGGGGAATCAGAGGCGGGGAATCAGAGTTGGGGAATCAGAGGCGAGGAATCAGAGCTGGGGAATCAGAGGTGGGGAATCAGAGTCGGGGAATCAGAGGCAGGGAATCGGATGTGCGGAATCAGAGATGGGGAATCAGAGGTGGGGAATCAGAGGCGGTGAATCTGAGATGGGGAATCAGAAGCGGGGAATCAGAGGCAGGTTATCAGACACGGGGATTCAGAGGCTGGGAATCAGACGGGGGGAATCAAAGGCGGGGAATGAAGCTGGGGAATCAGAGGCAGCGAATCAGAGTTGGGGATTCAGAGGCGGGGAATCAGATATGGGGAAACAGAGGCGGGGAATCAGAGGCGGGCAAACAGAGGCGGGGAATTAGATATGGGGAATCAGAGTTGGGGCATCAGAGGTGGGGAATTAGATATGGGGAAACAGAGGCGGGGAATCAGAGGCGTGGAAACAGAGGCGGGGAATCAGATATGGGGAATCAGAGGTGGGGAATCAGAGGCAGGTAATCAGATGTGCGGAATCAGAGATGGGGAATCAGAGGCAGGGAATCAGAATCAGAAGCGGGGAGTCAGAGGCCGGGAATCAGAGGCCTGGAATCAGATGCTGGGAATAAGAGGCCGGGAATCAGAGGTGGGGAATCAGAGTCCGGGAATCAGTGATGGGGATTCAGTGGCGGGGAATGAGATATGGAGAATCAGAGGCGGGGAATCAGAGGCGGGGAAACAGAGGTGGGGAATCAGATATTGGGAATCAGAGGTGGCGAATCAAGGGCGGTGAATCAGAGATGGGGAATCAGAGGCGGGGAATCAGAGGCAGGGAATCAAACACGGGGAATCAGAGGCGTGGTATCAGAGCTTGGGAATCAGAGGCTGGGAATCAAAGTTGGGGAATCAGAGGCAGGGAATCAGACATGGGGAAACAGGGGCGGGGAATCAGAGGCGGGGAAACAGAGGCGGGGAATCAGATATGGGGAATCAGAGGCGGGGAATTAGAGTTGGGGAATCAGAGGCGGGGAATCAGAGGCGGGGAAACAGAGGCGGGGAATCAAACACGGGGAATCAGAGGGTGGGAATCAAAGGTTGGGAATCAGAGGCAGGGAATCAGAGGCGGTTAATCAGAGGCGGGGAATCAGAGGCAGGGAATCAGATGTGCGGAATCAGAGATGGGGAATCAGAGGCAGGGAATCAGAGGCGGGGAATCAGAGGCGGGGAATCAGAGGCCGGGAATCAGATATGGGGAAACAGAGGCAGGGAATCAGAGGCGGGGAAACAGAGGCTGGGAATCAGATATGGGGAATCAGAGGTGGGGAATCAGAGGTTGGGAATCAGAGGCAGGGAATCAGAGGCTTGGAATCAGATGCAGGGAATCAGATGCGGGGAATCAGAGGCGGGGAATCAGAGCTGGGGAATCAGAGGTGGGGAATCAGAGTTGGGGAATCAGAGGCGGGGACTTAGATATTGGGAAACAGAGGCGGGGAATCAGAGGCGGGGAAACAGAGGCGGGGAATCAGATATGGGGAATCAGAGATGGGGAATCAGAGGCAGGGAATCAGATGTGCGGAATCAGAGATGGGGAATCAAAGGCAGGTAATCAGAATCAGAAGCAGGGAATCAGAGGCCGGGAATCAGAGGTGGGGAATCAGAGTCCGGGAATCAGAGATGGGGATTCAGAGGCGGGGAATGAGATATGGGGAATCAGAGATGGGGAATCAGAGGCAGGGAATCAGATGTGCGGAATCAGAGATGGGGAATCAAAGGCAGGTAATCAGAATCAGATGCAGGGAATAAGAGGCCGGGAATCAGAGGTGGGGAATCAGAGTCCGGGAATCAGAGATGGGGATTCAGAGGCGGGGAATCAGATATGGGGAATCAGAGATGGGGAATCAGAGGCAGGGAATCAGATGTGCGGAATCAGAGATGGGGAATCAAAGGCAGGTAATCAGAATCAGATGCAGGGAATAAGAGGCCGGGAATCAGAGGTGGGGAATCAGAGTCCGGGAATCAGAGATGGGGATTCAGAGGCGGGGAATGAGATATGGGGAATCAGAGGCGGGGAATCAGAGGCGGGGAAACAGAGGCGGGGAATCAGATATGGGGAATCAGAGGTGGCGAATCAAAGGCGGTGAATCAGAGATGGGGAATCAGAGGCAGGGAATCAGATGTGCGGAATCAGAGATGGGGAATCAGAGGTGGGGAATCAGAGGCTGTGAATCAGAGATGGGGAATCAGAGGCGGGGAATCAGAGGCAAGAAATCAGACACGAGGTTTCAGAGGCTGGGAATCAGACGGGGGAATCAAAGGCGGGGAATCAGAGCTGGGGAATCAGAGGCAGGGAATCAGAGTTGGGGATTCAGAGGCGGGGAATGAGATATGGGGAATCAGAGGCGGGGAATCAGAGGCGGGGAAACAGAGGCGGGGAATCAGATATGGGGAATCAGAGGTGGCGAATCAAAGGCGGTGAATCAGAGATGGGGAATCAGAGGCAGGGAATCAGATGTGCGGAATCAGAGATGGGGAATCAGAGGTGGGGAATCAGAGGCTGTGAATCAGAGATGGGGAATCAGAGGCGGGGAATCAGAGGCAAGAAATCAGACACGAGGTTTCAGAGGCTGGGAATCAGACGCGGGGAATCAGAGGCGGGGAATCATAGCTGGCGAATCAGAGGCGGGGAATGAGATATGGGGAATCAGAGGCGGGGAATCAGAGGCGGGGAAACAGTGGCGAGGAATCAGATATGGGGAATCAGAGGTGGCGAATCAAAGACGGTGAATCAGAGATGGGGAATCAGAGGCGGGGAATCAGAGGCAGGGGATCAAACACGGGGAATCAGAGGTGGGGAATCAGAGCTGGGGAATCAGAGGCGGGGAATCAGAGTTGGGGAATCAGAGGCGAGGAATCAGAGCTGGGGAATCAGAGGTGGGGAATCAGAGTCGGGGAATCAGAGGCAGGGAATCGGATGTGCGGAATCAGAGATGGGGAATCAGAGGTGGGGAATCAGAGGCGGTGAATCTGAGATGGGGAATCAGAATCAGAAGCGGGGAGTCAGAGGCCGGGAATCAGAGGCCTGGAATCAGATGCTGGGAATAAGAGGCCGGGAATCAGAGGTGGGGAATCAGAGTCCGGGAATCAGTGATGGGGATTCAGTGGCGGGGAATGAGATATGGAGAATCAGAGGCGGGGAATCAGAGGCGGGGAAACAGAGGTGGGGAATCAGATATTGGGAATCAGAGGTGGCGAATCAAAGGCGGTGAATCAGAGATGGGGAATCAGAGGCGGGGAATCAGAGGCAGGGAATCAAACACGGGGAATCAGAGGCGTGGTATCAGAGCTGGGGAATCAGAGGCTGGGAATCAAAGTTGGGGAATCAGAGGCAGGGAATCAGATATGGGGAAACAGGGGCGGGGAAACAGAGGCGGGGAAACAGAGGCGGGGAATCAGATATGGGGAATCAGAGGCGGGGAATTAGAGTTGGGGAATCAGAGGCGGGGAATCAGAGGCGGGGAAACAGAGGCGGGGAATCAAACACGGGGAATCAGAGGTGGGGAATCAAAGGTTGGGAATCAGAGGCAGGGAATCAGAGGCGGGGAATCAGAGGCGGGGAATCAGAGGCAGGGAATCAGATGTGCGGAATCAGAGATGGGGAATCAGAGGCAGGGAATCAGAGGCGGGGAATCAGAGGCGGGGAATCAGAGGCCGGGAATCAGATATGGGGAAACAGAGGCAGGGAATCAGAGGCGGGGAAACAGAGGCTGGGAATCAGATATGGGGAATCAGAGGTGGGGAATCAGAGGTTGGGAATCAGAGGCAGGGAATCAGAGGCTTGGAATCAGATGCAGGGAATCAGATGCGGGGAATCAGAGGCGGGGAATCAGAGCTGGGGAATCAGAGGTGGGGAATCAGAGTTGGGGAATCAGAGGCGGGGACTTAGATATTGGGAAACAGAGGCGGGGAATCAGAGGCGGGGAAACAGAGGCGGGGAATCAGATATGGGGAATCAGAGATGGGGAATCAGAGGCAGGGAATCAGATGTGCGGAATCAGAGATGGGGAATCAAAGGCAGGTAATCAGAATCAGAAGCAGGGAATCAGAGGCCGGGAATCAGAGGCCGGAATCAGATGCCGGGAATAAGAGGCCGGGAATCAGAGGTGGGGAATCAGAGTCCGGGAATCAGAGATGGGGATTCAGAGGCGGGGAATGAGATATGGGGAATCAGAGGCGGGGAATCAGAGGCGGGGAAACAGAGGCGGGGAATCAGATATGGGGAATCAGAGGTGGCGAATCAAAGGCGGTGAATCAGAGATGGGGAATCAGAGGCAGGGAATCAGATGTGCGGAATCAGAGATGGGGAATCAGAGGTGGGGAATCAGATATGGGGAATCAGAGATGGGGAATCAGAGGCAGGGAATCAGATGTGCGGAATCAGAGATGGGGAATCAAAGGCAGGTAATCAGAATCAGAAGCAGGGAATCAGAGGCCGGGAATCAGAGGCCGGAATCAGATGCCGGGAATAAGAGGCCGGGAATCAGAGGTGGGGAATCAGAGTCCGGGAATCAGAGATGGGGATTCAGAGGCGGGGAATGAGATATGGGGAATCAGAGGCGGGGAATCAGAGGCGGGGAAACAGAGGCGGGGAATCAGATATGGGGAATCAGAGGTGGCGAATCAAAGGCGGTGAATCAGAGATGGGGAATCAGAGGCAGGGAATCAGATGTGCGGAATCAGAGATGGGGAATCAGAGGTGGGGAATCAGAGGCTGTGAATCAGAGATGGGGAATCAGAGGCGGGGAATCAGAGGCAAGAAATCAGACACGGGGTTTCAGAGGCTGGGAATCAGACGGGGGAATCAAAGGCGGGGAATCAGAGCTGGTGAATCAGAGGCAGGGAATCAGAGTTGGGGATTCAGAGGCGGGGAATCAGATATGGGGAATCAGAGGCAGGGAATCAGAGTTGGGGATTCAGAGGCGGGGAATCAGATATGGGGAAACAGAGGCGGGGAATCAGAGGCGGGCAAACAGAGGCGGGGAATTAGATATGGGGAATCAGAGGTGGGGAATCAGAGGTGGTGAATCAGAGATGGGGAATCACAGGCGGGGAATCAGAGGCAGGGAATAGAACGCGGGGAATCAGAGGCAGGGAATCAGAGTTGGGGCATCAGAGGTTGGGAATTAGATCTGGGAAACAGAGGCGGGGAATCAGAGGCGGGGAAACAGAGGCGGGAAATCAGATATGGGGAATCAGAGGTGGGGAATCAGAGGCAGGGAATCAGATGTGCAGAATCAGAGATGGGGAATCAGAGGCAGGGAATCAGAATCAGAAGCGGGGAATCAGAGGCCGGGAAACAGAGGTGGGGAATCAGATATGGGGAATCAGAGGTGGGGAATCAGAGGCAGGGAATTAGATTTGCGGAATCAGAGATGGGGAATCAGAAGCAGGGAATCAGAGGTCGGGAATCAGAGGCCGGAATCAGATGCCGGGAATAAGAGGCCGGGAATCAAAGGCGATGAATCAGAGATGGGGAATCAGAGGCAGGGAATCAGAGGCGGGGAAACAGAGGCGGGGAATCAATATGGGGAATCAGAGGTGGGGAATCAGAGGCAGGGAATCAGATGTGCGGAATCAGAGGTGGGGAATCAGAGGTTGGGAATCAGAGGCAGGGAATCAGAGGCTTGGAATCAGATGCAGGGAATCAGATGCGGGGAATCAGAGGCGGGGAATCAGAGCTCGGGAATCAGAGGTGGGGAATCAGAGTTGGGGAATCAGAGGCGGGGACTTAGATATTGGGAAACAGAGGCGGGGAATCAGAGGCGGGGAAACAGAGGCGGGGAATCAGATATGAGGAATCAGAGATGGGGAATCAGAGGCAGGGAATCAGATGTGCGGAATCAGAGATGGGGAATCAAAGGCAGGTAATCAGAATCAGAAGCAGGGAATCAGAGGCCGGGAATCAGAGGCCGGAATCAGATGCCGGGAATCAGAGGCCGGGAATCAGAGGTGGGGAATCAGAGTCCGGGATTCAGAGATGGGGATTCAGAGGCGGGGAATGAGATATGGGGAATCAGAGGCGGGGAATCAGAGGCGGGGAAACAGAGGCGGGGAATCAGATATGGGGAATCAGAGGTGGCGAATCAAAGGCGGTGAATCAGAGATGGGGAATCAGAGGCAGGGAATCAGATGTGCGGAATCAGAGATGGGGAATCAGAGGTGGGTAATCAGAGGCTGTGAATCAGAGATGGGGAATCAGAGGCGGGGAATCAGAGGCAAGAAATCAGACACGGGGTTTCAGAGGCTGGGAATCAGACGGGGGAATCAAAGGCGGGGAATCAGAGCTGGGGAATCAGAGGCAGGGAATCAGAGTTGGGGATTCAGAGGCGGGGAATCAGATATGGGGAATCAGAGGCAGGGAATCAGAGTTGGGGATTCAGAGGCGGGGAATCAGATATGGGGAAACAGAGGCGGGGAATCAGAGGCGGGCAAACAGAGGCGGGGAATTAGATATGGGGAATCAGAGGTGGGGAATCAGAGGTGGTGAATCAGAGATGGGGAATCACAGGCGGGGAATCAGAGGCAGGGAATAGAACGCGGGGAATCAGAGGCAGGGAATCAGAGTTGGGGCATCAGGGGTTGGGAATTAGATATGGGGAAACAGAGGCGGGGAATCAGAGGATGGGAAACAGAGGCGGGAAATCAGATATGGGGAATCAGAGGTGGGGAATCAGAGGCGGGGAATCAGATGTGCGGAATCAGAGATGGGGAATCAGAGGCAGGGAACCAGAATCAGAAGCGGGGAATCAGAGGCCGGGAAACAGAGGTGGGGAATCAGATATGGGGAATCAGAGGTGTGGAATCAGAGGCAGGGAATTAGATTTGCGGAATCAAGGATGGGGAATCAGAAGCAGGGAATCAGAGGTCGGGAATCAGAGGCCGGAATCAGATGCCGGGAATAAGAGGCCGGGAATCAAAGGCGATGAATCAGAGATGGGGAATCAGAGGCGGGGAATCAGAGGCAGGGAATCAAACACGGGGAATCAGAGGCGGGGAATCAGAGCGGGGGAATCAGAGGTGGGGATCAGAGTCGGGGAATCAGAGGCAGGGAATCAGATGTGCGGAATCAGAGATGGGGAATCAGAGGTTGGGAATCAGAGGCAGGGAATCAGAGGCTTGGAATCAGATGCAGGGAATCAGATGCGGGGAATCAGAGGCGGGGAATCAGAGCTGGGGAATCAGAGGCGGGGAATCAGAATTGGGGAATCAGAGATGGGGAATCAGAGATGGGGAATCAGAGGCGGGAATCAGACGCGGGGAATCAGAGGTGGTGAATCAGAGATGTGGAATCAGAGGCGGGGAATCAGAGGCAGGGAATCAGACGCGGGGAATCAGAGGCGGGGAATCATAGCTGGCGAATCAGAGGCGGGGAATGAGATATGGGGAATCAGAGGCGGGGAATCAGAGGCGGGGAAACAGTGGCGAGGAATCAGATATGGGGAATCAGAGGTGGCGAATCAAAGACGGTGAATCAGAGATGGGGAATCAGAGGCGGGGAATCAGAGGCAGGGATCAAACACGGGGAATCAGAGGTGGGGAATCAGAGCTGGGGAATCAGAGGCGGGGAATCAGAGTTGGGGAATCAGAGGCGAGGAATCAGAGCTGGGGAATCAGAGGTGGGGAATCAGAGTCGGGGAATCAGAGGCAGGGAATCGGATGTGCGGAATCAGAGATGGGGAATCAGAGGTGGGGAATCAGAGGCGGTGAATCTGAGATGGGGAATCAGAATCAGAAGCGGGGAGTCAGAGGCCGGGAATCAGAGGCCTGGAATCAGATGCTGGGAATAAGAGGCCGGGAATCAGAGGTGGGGAATCAGAGTCCGGGAATCAGTGATGGGGATTCAGTGGCGGGGAATGAGATATGGAGAATCAGAGGCGGGGAATCAGAGGCGGGGAAACAGAGGTGGGGAATCAGATATTGGGAATCAGAGGAGGCGAATCAAAGGCGGTGAATCAGATATGGGGAATCAGAGGCGGGGAATCAGAGGCAGGGAATCAAACACGGGGAATCAGAGGCGTGGTATCAGAGCTGGGGAATCAGAGGCTGGGAATCAAAGTTGGGGAATCAGAGGCAGGGAATCAGATATGGGGAAACAGGGGCGGGGAATCAGAGGCGGGGAAACAGAGGCGGGGAATCAGATATGGGGAATCAGAGGCGGGGAATTAGAGTTGGGGAATCAGAGGCGGGGAATCAGAGGCGGGGAAACAGAGGCGGGGAATCAAACACGGGGAATCAGAGGTGGGGAATCAAAGGTTGGGAATCGGAGGCAGGGAATCAGAGGCGGGGAATCAGAGGCGGGGAATCAGAGGCAGGGAATCAGATGTGCGGAATCAGAGATGGGGAATCAGAGGCAGGGAATCAGAGGCGGGGAATCAGAGGCGGGGAATCAGAGGCCGGGAATCAGATATGGGGAAACAGAGGCAGGGAATCAGAGGCGGGGAAACAGAGGCTGGGAATCAGATATGGGGAATCAGAGGTGGGGAATCAGAGGTTGGGAATCAGAGGCAGGGAATCAGAGGCTTGGAATCAGATGCAGGGAATCAGATGCGGGGAATCAGAGGCGGGGAATCAGAGCTGGGGAATCAGAGCTGGGGAATCAGAGTTGGGGAATCAGAGGCGGGGACTTAGATATTGGGAAACAGAGGCGGGGAATCAGAGGCGGGGAAACAGAGGCGGGGAATCAGATATGGGGAATCAGAGATGGGGAATCAGAGGCAGGGAATCAGATGTGCGGAATCAGAGATGGGGAATCAAAGGCAGGTAATCAGAATCAGAAGCAGGGAATCAGAGGCCGGGAATCAGAGGCCGGAATCAGATGCCGGGAATAAGAGGCCGGGAATCAGAGGTGGGGAATCAGAGTCCGGGAATCAGAGATGGGGATTCAGAGGCGGGGAATGAGATATGGGGAATCAGAGGCGGGGAATCAGAGGCGGGGAAACAGAGGCGGGGAATCAGATATGGGGAATCAGAGGTGGCGAATCAAAGGCGGTGAATCAGAGATGGGGAATCAGAGGCAGGGAATCAGATGTGCGGAATCAGAGATGGGGAATCAGATGTGGGGAATCAGAGGTTGGGAATCAGAGGCAGGGAATCAGAGGCTTGGAATCAGATGCAGGGAATCAGATGCGGGGAATCAGAGGCGGGGAATCAGAGCTGGGGAATCAGAGGTGGGGAATCAGAGTTGGGGAATCAGAGGCGGGTACTTAGATATTGGGAAACAGAGGCGGGGAATCAGAGGCGGGGAATCAGAGGCAGGGAATCAGATGTGCGGAATCAGTGATGGGGAATCAGAGGCAGGGAATCAGAATCAGAAGCAGGGAATCAGAGGCCGGGAATCAGAGGCCGGAATCAGATGCCGGGAATAAGAGGCCGGGAATCAGAGGTGGGGAATCAGAGTCCGGGAATCAGAGATGGGGATTCAGAGGCGGGGAATGAGATATGGGGAATCAGAGGCGGGGAATCAGAGGCGGGGAAACAGAGGCGGGGAATCAGATATGGGGAATTAGAGGTGGCGAATCAAAGGCGGTGAATCAGAGATGGGGAATCAGAGGCGGGGAATCAGAGCTGGGGAATCAGAGGCGGGGAATCAAAGTTGGGGAATCAGAGGCGGGGAATCAGACGCAGGGAATCAATATGGGAAATCAGAGGTGGGGAATCAGAGGTTGGGAATCAGAGGAAGGGAATCAGAGGCGAGGAATCAGAGCTGGGGAATCAGAGGCGGGGAATCAGAATTGGGGAATCAGAGATGGGGAATCAGAGATGGGGAATCAGAGGCGGGAATCAGACGCGGGGAATCAGAGGTGGTGAATCAGAGATGTGGAATCAGAGGCGGGGAATCAGAGGCAGGGAATCAGACGCGGGGAATCAGAGGCGGGGAATCATAGCTGGCGAATCAGAGGCGGGGAATGAGATATGGGGAATCAGAGGCGGGGAATCAGAGGCGGGGAAACAGTGGCGAGGAATCAGATATGGGGAATCAGAGGTGGCGAATCAAAGACGGTGAATCAGAGATGGGGAATCAGAGGCGGGGAATCAGAGGCAGGGGATCAAACACGGGGAATCAGAGGTGGGGAATCAGAGGCGGGGAATCAGAGTTGGGGAATCAGAGGCGAGGAATCAGAGCTGGGGAATCAGAGGTGGGGAATCAGAGTCGGGGAATCAGAGGCAGTGAATCTGAGATGGGGAATCAGAATCAGAAGCGGGGAGTCAGAGGCCGGGAATCAGATGCCTGGAATCAGCTGCTGGGAATAAGAGGCCGGGAATCAGAGGTGGGGAATCAGAGTCCGGGAATCAGTGATGGGGATTCAGTGGCGGGGAATGAGATATGGAGAATCAGAGGCGGGGAATCAGAGGCGGGGAAACAGAGGTGGGGAATCAGATATTGGGAATCAGAGGTGGCAAATCAAAGGCGGTGAATCAGAGATGGGGAATCAGAGGCGGGGAATCAGAGGCAGGGAATCAAACACGGGGAATCAGAGGCGTGGTATCAGAGCTGGGGAATCAGAGGCTGGGAATCAAAGTTGGGGAATCAGAGGCAGGGAATCAGATATGGGGAAACAGGGGCGGGGAATCAGAGGCGGGGAAACAGAGGCGGGGAATCAGATATGGGGAATCAGAGGCAGGGAATTAGAGTTGGGGAATCAGAGGCGGGGAATCAGAGGCGGGGAAACAGAGGCGGGGAATCAAACACGGGGAATCAGAGGTGGGGAATCAAAGGTTGGGAATCAGAGGCAGGGAATCAGAGGCGGGGAATCAGAGGCGGGGAATCAGAGGCAGGGAATCAGATGTGCGGAATCAGAGATGGGGAATCAGAGGCAGGGAATCAGAGGCGGGGAATCAGAGGCGGGGAATCAGAGGCCGGGAATCAGATATGGGGAAACAGAGGCAGGGAATCAGAGGCGGGGAAACAGAGGCTGGGAATCAGATATGGGGAATCAGAGGTGGGGAATCAGAGGTTGGGAATCAGAGGCAGGGAATCAGAGGCTTGGAATCAGATGCAGGGAATCAGATGCGGGGAATCATAGGCGGGGAATCAGAGCTGGGGAATCAGAGCTGGGGAATCAGAGTTGGGGAATCAGAGGCGGGGACTTAGATATTGGGAAACAGAGGCGGGGAATCAGAGGCGGGGAAACAGAGGCGGGGAATCAGATATGGGGAATCAGAGATGGGGAATCAGAGGCAGGGAATCAGATGTGCGGAATCAGAGATGGGGAATCAAAGGCAGGTAATCAGAATCAGAAGCAGGGAATCAGAGGCCGGGAATCAGAGGCCGGAATCAGATGCCGGGAATAAGAGGCCGGGAATCAGAGGTGGGGAATCAGAGTCCGGGAATCAGAGATGGGGATTCAGAGGCGGGGAATGAGATATGGGGAATCAGAGGCGGGGAATCAGAGGCGGGGAAACAGAGGCGGGGAATCAGATATGGGGAATCAGAGGTGGCGAATCAAAGGCGGTGAATCAGAGATGGGGAATCAGAGGCAGGGAATCAGATGTGCGGAATCAGAGATGGGGAATCAGAGGTGGGGAATCAGAGGCTGTGAATCAGAGATGGGGAATCAGAGGCGGGGAATCAGAGGCAAGAAATCAGACACGGGGTTTCAGAGGCTGGGAATCAGACGTGGGAATCAAAGGCGGGGAATCAGAGCTGGGGAATCAGAGGCAGGGAATCAGAGTTGGGGATTCAGAGGCGGGGAATCAGATATGGGGAAACAGAGGCGGGAATCAGAGGCGGGCAAACAGAGGCGGGGAATTAGATATGGGGAATCAGAGGTGGGGAATCAGAGGTGGTGAATCAGAGATGGGGAATCACAGGCGGGGAATCAGAGGCAGGGAATAGAACGCGGGGAATCAGAGGCAGGGAATCAGAGTTGGGGCATCAGAGGTTGGGAATTAGATATGGGAAACAGAGGCGGGGAATCAGAGGCGGGGATACAGAGGCGGGAAATCAGATATGGGGAATCAGAGGTGGGGAATCAGAGGCAGGGAATCAGATGTGCGGAATCAGAGATGGGGAATCAGAGGCAGGGAATCAGAATCAGAAGCGGGGAATCAGAGGCCGGGAAACAGAGGTGGGGAATCAGATATGGGGAATCAGAGGTGGGGAATCAGAGGCAGGGAATTAGATTTGCGGAATCAGAGATGGGGAATCAGAAGCAGGGAATCAGAGGTCGGGAATCAGAGGCCGGAATCAGATGCCGGGAATAAGAGGCCGGGAATCAAAGGCGATGAATCAGAGATGGGGAATCAGAGGCAGGGAATCAGAGGCGGGGAAACAGAGGCGGGGAATCAGATATGGGGAATCAGAGATGGGGAATCAGAGGCAGGGAATCAGATGTGCGGAATCAGAGGTGGGGAATCAGAGGTTGGGAATCAGAGGCAGGGAATCAGAGGCTTGGAATCAGATGCAGGGAATCAGATGCGGGGAATCAGAGGCGGGGAATCAGAGCTGGGGAATCAGAGGTGGGGAATCAGAGTTGGGGAATCAGAGGCGGGGACTTAGATATTTTGGAAACAGAGGCGAGGAATCAGAGGCGGGGAAACAGAGGCGGGGAATCAGATATGGGGAATCAGAGATGGGGAATCAGAGGCAGGGAATCAGATGTGCGGAATCAGAGATGGGGAATCAAAGGCAGGTAATCAGAATCAGAAGCAGGGAATCAGAGGCCGGGAATCAGAGGCCGGAATCAGATGCCGGGAATAAGAGGCCGGGAATCAGAGGTGGGGAATCAGAGTCCGGGAATCAGAGATGGGGATTCAGAGGCGGGGAATGAGATATGGGGAATCAGAGGCGGGGAATCAGAGGCGGGGAAACAGAGGCGGGGAATCAGATATGGGGAATCAGAGGTGGCGAATCAAAGGCGGTGAATTAGAGATGGGGAATCAGAGGCAGGGAATCAGATGTGCGGAATCAGAGATGGGGAATCAGAGGTGGGTAATCAGAGGCTGTGAATCAGAGATGGGGAATCAGAGGCGGGGAATCAGAGGCAAGAAATCAGACACGGGGTTTCAGAGGCTGGGAATCAGACGGGGGAATCAAAGGCGGGGAATCAGAGCTGGGGAATCAGAGGCAGGGAATCAGAGTTGGGGATTCAGAGGCGGGGAATCAGATATGGGGAATCAGAGGCAGGGAATCAGAGTTGGGGATTCAGAGGCGGGGAATCAGATATGGGGAAACAGAGGCGGGGAATCAGAGGCGGGCAAACAGAGGCGGGGAATTAGATATGGGGAATCAGAGGTGGGGAATCAGAGGTGGTGAATCAGAGATGGGGAATCACAGGCGGGGAATCAGAGGCAGGGAATAGAACGCGGGGAATCAGAGGCAGGGAATCAGAGTTGGGGCATCAGAGGTTGGGAATTAGATATGGGGAAACAGAGGCGGGGAATCAGAGGAGGGGAAACAGAGGCGGGAAATCAGATATGGGGAATCAGAGGTGGGGAATCAGAGGCGGGGAATCAGATGTGCGGAATCAGAGATGGGGAATCAGAGGCAGGGAATCAGAATCAGAAGCGGGGAATCAGAGGCCGGGAAACAGAGGTGGGGAATCAGATATGGGGAATCAGAGGTGGGGAATCAGAGGCAGGGAATTAGATTTGCGGAATCAGAGATGGGGAATCAGAAGCAGGGAATCAGAGGTCGGGAATCAGAGGCCGGAATCAGATGCCGGGAATAAGAGGCCGGGAATCAAAGGCGATGAATCAGAGATGGGGAATCAGAGGCAGGGAATCAGAGGCGGGGAAACAGAGGCGGGGAATCAATATGGGGAATCAGAGGTGGGGAATCAGAGGCAGGGAATCAGATGTGCGGAATCAGAGGTGGGGAATCAGAGGTTGGGAATCAGAGGCAGGGAATCAGAGGCTTGGAATCAGATGCAGGGAATCAGATGCGGGGAATCAGAGGCGGGGAATCAGAGCTGGGGAATCAGAGGTGGGGAATCAGAGTTGGGGAATCAGAGGCGGGGACTTAGATATTGGGAAACAGAGGCGGGGAATCAGAGGCGGGGAAACAGAGGCGGGGAATCAGATATGAGGAATCAGAGATGGGGAATCAGAGGCAGGGAATCAGATGTGCGGAATCAGAGATGGGGAATCAAAGGCAGGTAATCAGAATCAGAAGCAGGGAATCAGAGGCCGGGAATCAGAGGCCGGAATCAGATGCCGGGAATCAGAGGCCGGGAATCAGAGGTGGGGAATCAGAGTCCGGGAATCAGAGATGGGGATTCAGAGGCGGGGAATGAGATATGGGGAATCAGAGGCGGGGAATCAGAGGCGGGGAAACAGAGGCGGGGAATCAGATATGGGGAATCAGAGGTGGCGAATCAAAGGCGGTGAATCAGAGATGGGGAATCAGAGGCAGGGAATCAGATGTGCGGAATCAGAGATGGGGAATCAGAGGTGGGTAATCAGAGGCTGTGAATCAGAGATGGGGAATCAGAGGCGGGGAATCAGAGGCAAGAAATCAGACACGGGGTTTCAGAGGCTGGGAATCAGACGGGGGAATCAAAGGCGGGGAATCAGAGCTGGGGAATCAGAGGCAGGGAATCAGAGTTGGGGATTCAGAGGCGGGGAATCAGATATGGGGAATCAGAGGCAGGGAATCAGAGTTGGGGATTCAGAGGCGGGGAATCAGATATGGGGAAACAGAGGCGGGGAATCAGAGGCGGGCAAACAGAGGCGGGGAATTAGATATGGGGAATCAGAGGTGGGGAATCAGAGGTGGTGAATCAGAGATGGGGAATCACAGGCGGGGAATCAGAGGCAGGGAATAGAATGCGGGGAATCAGAGGCAGGGAATCAGAGTTGGGGCATCAGAGGTTGGGAATTAGATATGGGGAAACAGAGGCGGGGAATCAGAGGAGGGGAAACAGAGGCGGGAAATCAGATATGGGGAATCAGAGGTGGGGAATCAGAGGCAGGGAATCAGATGTGCGGAATCAGAGATGGGGAATCAGAGGTGGGGAATCAGAGGCTGTGAATCAGAGATGGGGAATCAGAGGCGGGGAATCAGAGGCAAGAAATCAGACACGGGGTTTCAGAGGCTGGGAATCAGACGTGGGAATCAAAGGCGGGGAATCAGAGCTGGGGAATCAGAGGCAGGGAATCAGAGTTGGGGATTCAGAGGCGGGGAATCAGATATGGGGAAACAGAGGCGGGAATCAGAGGCGGGCAAACAGAGGCGGGGAATTAGATATGGGGAATCAGAGGTGGGGAATCAGAGGTGGTGAATCAGAGATGGGGAATCACAGGCGGGGAATCAGAGGCAGGGAATAGAACGCGGGGAATCAGAGGCAGGGAATCAGAGTTGGGGCATCAGAGGTTGGGAATTAGATATGGGAAACAGAGGCGGGGAATCAGAGGCGGGGATACAGAGGCGGGAAATCAGATATGGGGAATCAGAGGTGGGGAATCAGAGGCAGGGAATCAGATGTGCGGAATCAGAGATGGGGAATCAGAGGCAGGGAATCAGAATCAGAAGCGGGGAATCAGAGGCCGGGAAACAGAGGTGGGGAATCAGATATGGGGAATCAGAGGTGGGGAATCAGAGGCAGGGAATTAGATTTGCGGAATCAGAGATGGGGAATCAGAAGCAGGGAATCAGAGGTCGGGAATCAGAGGCCGGAATCAGATGCCGGGAATAAGAGGCCGGGAATCAAAGGCGATGAATCAGAGATGGGGAATCAGAGGCAGGGAATCAGAGGCGGGGAAACAGAGGCGGGGAATCAGATATGGGGAATCAGAGATGGGGAATCAGAGGCAGGGAATCAGATGTGCGGAATCAGAGGTGGGGAATCAGAGGTTGGGAATCAGAGGCAGGGAATCAGAGGCTTGGAATCAGATGCAGGGAATCAGATGCGGGGAATCAGAGGCGGGGAATCAGAGCTGGGGAATCAGAGGTGGGGAATCAGAGTTGGGGAATCAGAGGCGGGGACTTAGATATTTTGGAAACAGAGGCGAGGAATCAGAGGCGGGGAAACAGAGGCGGGGAATCAGATATGGGGAATCAGAGATGGGGAATCAGAGGCAGGGAATCAGATGTGCGGAATCAGAGATGGGGAATCAAAGGCAGGTAATCAGAATCAGAAGCAGGGAATCAGAGGCCGGGAATCAGAGGCCGGAATCAGATGCCGGGAATAAGAGGCCGGGAATCAGAGGTGGGGAATCAGAGTCCGGGAATCAGAGATGGGGATTCAGAGGCGGGGAATGAGATATGGGGAATCAGAGGCGGGGAATCAGAGGCGGGGAAACAGAGGCGGGGAATCAGATATGGGGAATCAGAGGTGGCGAATCAAAGGCGGTGAATTAGAGATGGGGAATCAGAGGCAGGGAATCAGATGTGCGGAATCAGAGATGGGGAATCAGAGGTGGGTAATCAGAGGCTGTGAATCAGAGATGGGGAATCAGAGGCGGGGAATCAGAGGCAAGAAATCAGACACGGGGTTTCAGAGGCTGGGAATCAGACGGGGGAATCAAAGGCGGGGAATCAGAGCTGGGGAATCAGAGGCAGGGAATCAGAGATGGGGATTCAGAGGCGGGGAATCAGATATGGGGAATCAGAGGCAGGGAATCAGAGTTGGGGATTCAGAGGCGGGGAATCAGATATGGGGAAACAGAGGCGGGGAATCAGAGGCGGGCAAACAGAGGCGGGGAATTAGATATGGGGAATCAGAGGTGGGGAATCAGAGGTGGTGAATCAGAGATGGGGAATCACAGGCGGGGAATCAGAGGCAGGGAATAGAACGCGGGGAATCAGAGGCAGGGAATCAGAGTTGGGGCATCAGAGGTTGGGAATTAGATATGGGGAAACAGAGGCGGGGAATCAGAGGAGGGGAAACAGAGGCGGGAAATCAGATATGGGGAATCAGAGGTGGGGAATCAGAGGCGGGGAATCAGATGTGCGGAATCAGAGATGGGGAATCAGAGGCAGGGAATCAGAATCAGAAGCGGGGAATCAGAGGCCGGGAAACAGAGGTGGGGAATCAGATATGGGGAATCAGAGGTGGGGAATCAGAGGCAGGGAATTAGATTTGCGGAATCAGAGATGGGGAATCAGAAGCAGGGAATCAGAGGTCGGGAATCAGAGGCCGGAATCAGATGCCGGGAATAAGAGGCCGGGAATCAAAGGCGATGAATCAGAGATGGGGAATCAGAGGCAGGGAATCAGAGGCGGGGAAACAGAGGCGGGGAATCAATATGGGGAATCAGAGGTGGGGAATCAGAGGCAGGGAATCAGATGTGCGGAATCAGAGGTGGGGAATCAGAGGTTGGGAATCAGAGGCAGGGAATCAGAGGCTTGGAATCAGATGCAGGGAATCAGATGCGGGGAATCAGAGGCGGGGAATCAGAGCTGGGGAATCAGAGGTGGGGAATCAGAGTTGGGGAATCAGAGGCGGGGACTTAGATATTGGGAAACAGAGGCGGGGAATCAGAGGAGGGGAAACAGAGGCGGGAAATCAGATATGGGGAATCAGAGGTGGGGAATCAGAGGCGGGGAATCAGATGTGCGGAATCAGAGATGGGGAATCAGAGGCAGGGAATCAGAATCAGAAGCGGGGAATCAGAGGCCGGGAAACAGAGGTGGGGAATCAGATATGGGGAATCAGAGGTGGGGAATCAGAGGCAGGGAATTAGATTTGCGGAATCAGAGATGGGGAATCAGAAGCAGGGAATCAGAGGTCGGGAATCAGAGGCCGGAATCAGATGCCGGGAATAAGAGGCCGGGAATCAAAGGCGATGAATCAGAGATGGGGAATCAGAGGCAGGGAATCAGAGGCGGGGAAACAGAGGCGGGGAATCAATATGGGGAATCAGAGGTGGGGAATCAGAGGCAGGGAATCAGATGTGCGGAATCAGAGGTGGGGAATCAGAGGTTGGGAATCAGAGGCAGGGAATCAGAGGCTTGGAATCAGATGCAGGGAATCAGATGCGGGGAATCAGAGGCGGGGAATCAGAGCTGGGGAATCAGAGGTGGGGAATCAGAGTTGGGGAATCAGAGGCGGGGACTTAGATATTGGGAAACAGAGGCGGGGAATCAGAGGCGGGGAAACAGAGGCGGGGAATCAGATATGAGGAATCAGAGATGGGGAATCAGAGGCAGGGAATCAGATGTGCGGAATCAGAGATGGGGAATCAAAGGCAGGTAATCAGAATCAGAAGCAGGGAATCAGAGGCCGGGAATCAGAGGCCGGAATCAGATGCCGGGAATCAGAGGCCGGGAATCAGAGGTGGGGAATCAGAGTCCGGGAATCAGAGATGGGGATTCAGAGGCGGGGAATGAGATATGGGGAATCAGAGGCGGGGAATCAGAGGCGGGGAAACAGAGGCGGGGAATCAGATATGGGGAATCAGAGGTGGCGAATCAAAGGCGGTGAATCAGAGATGGGGAATCAGAGGCAGGGAATCAGATGTGCGGAATCAGAGATGGGGAATCAGAGGTGGGTAATCAGAGGCTGTGAATCAGAGATGGGGAATCAGAGGCGGGGAATCAGAGGCAAGAAATCAGACACGGGGTTTCAGAGGCTGGGAATCAGACGGGGGAATCAAAGGCGGGGAATCAGAGCTGGGGAATCAGAGGCAGGGAATCAGAGTTGGGGATTCAGAGGCGGGGAATCAGATATGGGGAATCAGAGGCAGGGAATCAGAGTTGGGGATTCAGAGGCGGGGAATCAGATATGGGGAAACAGAGGCGGGGAATCAGAGGCGGGCAAACAGAGGCGGGGAATTAGATATGGGGAATCAGAGGTGGGGAATCAGAGGTGGTGAATCAGAGATGGGGAATCACAGGCGGGGAATCAGAGGCAGGGAATAGAATGCGGGGAATCAGAGGCAGGGAATCAGAGTTGGGGCATCAGAGGTTGGGAATTAGATATGGGGAAACAGAGGCGGGGAATCAGAGGAGGGGAAACAGAGGCGGGAAATCAGATATGGGGAATCAGAGGTGGGGAATCAGAGGCAGGGAATCAGATGTGCGGAATCAGAGATGGGGAATCAGAGGTGGGGAATCAGAGGCTGTGAATCAGAGATGGGGAATCAGAGGCGGGGAATCAGAGGCAAGAAATCAGACACGGGGTTTCAGAGGCTGGGAATCAGACGTGGGAATCAAAGGCGGGGAATCAGAGCTGGGGAATCAGAGGCAGGGAATCAGAGTTGGGGATTCAGAGGCGGGGAATCAGATATGGGGAAACAGAGGCGGGAATCAGAGGCGGGCAAACAGAGGCGGGGAATTAGATATGGGGAATCAGAGGTGGGGAATCAGAGGTGGTGAATCAGAGATGGGGAATCAGAGGCGGGGAATCAGAGGCAGGGAATAGAACGCGGGGAAT
Organism: Narcine bancroftii; assembly: GCF_036971445.1. Classification (NCBI taxonomy): domain Eukaryota; kingdom Metazoa; phylum Chordata; class Chondrichthyes; order Torpediniformes; family Narcinidae; genus Narcine; species Narcine bancroftii. The sequence continues at coordinate 109,353,387 of NC_091475.1, forward strand.
CAGAGGCAGGGAATCAGAGTTGGGGCATCAGAGGTTGGGAATTAGATATGGGAAACAGAGGCGGGGAATCAGAGGCGGGGATACAGAGGCGGGAAATCAGATATGGGGAATCAGAGGTGGGGAATCAGAGGCAGGGAATCAGATGTGCGGAATCAGAGATGGGGAATCAGAGGCAGGGAATCAGAATCAGAAGCGGGGAATCAGAGGCCGGGAAACAGAGGTGGGGAATCAGATATGGGGAATCAGAGGTGGGGAATCAGAGGCAGGGAATTAGATTTGCGGAATCAGAGATGGGGAATCAGAAGCAGGGAATCAGAGGTCGGGAATCAGAGGCCGGAATCAGATGCCGGGAATAAGAGGCCGGGAATCAAAGGCGATGAATCAGAGATGGGGAATCAGAGGCAGGGAATCAGAGGCGGGGAAACAGAGGCGGGGAATCAGATATGGGGAATCAGAGATGGGGAATCAGAGGCAGGGAATCAGATGTGCGGAATCAGAGGTGGGGAATCAGAGGTTGGGAATCAGAGGCAGGGAATCAGAGGCTTGGAATCAGATGCAGGGAATCAGATGCGGGGAATCAGAGGCGGGGAATCAGAGCTGGGGAATCAGAGGTGGGGAATCAGAGTTGGGGAATCAGAGGCGGGGACTTAGATATTTTGGAAACAGAGGCGAGGAATCAGAGGCGGGGAAACAGAGGCGGGGAATCAGATATGGGGAATCAGAGATGGGGAATCAGAGGCAGGGAATCAGATGTGCGGAATCAGAGATGGGGAATCAAAGGCAGGTAATCAGAATCAGAAGCAGGGAATCAGAGGCCGGGAATCAGAGGCCGGAATCAGATGCCGGGAATAAGAGGCCGGGAATCAGAGGTGGGGAATCAGAGTCCGGGAATCAGAGATGGGGATTCAGAGGCGGGGAATGAGATATGGGGAATCAGAGGCGGGGAATCAGAGGCGGGGAAACAGAGGCGGGGAATCAGATATGGGGAATCAGAGGTGGCGAATCAAAGGCGGTGAATTAGAGATGGGGAATCAGAGGCAGGGAATCAGATGTGCGGAATCAGAGATGGGGAATCAGAGGTGGGTAATCAGAGGCTGTGAATCAGAGATGGGGAATCAGAGGCGGGGAATCAGAGGCAAGAAATCAGACACGGGGTTTCAGAGGCTGGGAATCAGACGGGGGAATCAAAGGCGGGGAATCAGAGCTGGGGAATCAGAGGCAGGGAATCAGAGTTGGGGATTCAGAGGCGGGGAATCAGATATGGGGAATCAGAGGCAGGGAATCAGAGTTGGGGATTCAGAGGCGGGGAATCAGATATGGGGAAACAGAGGCGGGGAATCAGAGGCGGGCAAACAGAGGCGGGGAATTAGATATGGGGAATCAGAGGTGGGGAATCAGAGGTGGTGAATCAGAGATGGGGAATCACAGGCGGGGAATCAGAGGCAGGGAATAGAACGCGGGGAATCAGAGGCAGGGAATCAGAGTTGGGGCATCAGAGGTTGGGAATTAGATATGGGGAAACAGAGGCGGGGAATCAGAGGAGGGGAAACAGAGGCGGGAAATCAGATATGGGGAATCAGAGGTGGGGAATCAGAGGCGGGGAATCAGATGTGCGGAATCAGAGATGGGGAATCAGAGGCAGGGAATCAGAATCAGAAGCGGGGAATCAGAGGCCGGGAAACAGAGGTGGGGAATCAGATATGGGGAATCAGAGGTGGGGAATCAGAGGCAGGGAATTAGATTTGCGGAATCAGAGATGGGGAATCAGAAGCAGGGAATCAGAGGTCGGGAATCAGAGGCCGGAATCAGATGCCGGGAATAAGAGGCCGGGAATCAAAGGCGATGAATCAGAGATGGGGAATCAGAGGCAGGGAATCAGAGGCGGGGAAACAGAGGCGGGGAATCAATATGGGGAATCAGAGGTGGGGAATCAGAGGCAGGGAATCAGATGTGCGGAATCAGAGGTGGGGAATCAGAGGTTGGGAATCAGAGGCAGGGAATCAGAGGCTTGGAATCAGATGCAGGGAATCAGATGCGGGGAATCAGAGGCGGGGAATCAGAGCTGGGGAATCAGAGGTGGGGAATCAGAGTTGGGGAATCAGAGGCGGGGACTTAGATATTGGGAAACAGAGGCGGGGAATCAGAGGCGGGGAAACAGAGGCGGGGAATCAGATATGAGGAATCAGAGATGGGGAATCAGAGGCAGGGAATCAGATGTGCGGAATCAGAGATGGGGAATCAAAGGCAGGTAATCAGAATCAGAAGCAGGGAATCAGAGGCCGGGAATCAGAGGCCGGAATCAGATGCCGGGAATCAGAGGCCGGGAATCAGAGGTGGGGAATCAGAGTCCGGGAATCAGAGATGGGGATTCAGAGGCGGGGAATGAGATATGGGGAATCAGAGGCGGGGAATCAGAGGCGGGGAAACAGAGGCGGGGAATCAGATATGGGGAATCAGAGGTGGCGAATCAAAGGCGGTGAATCAGAGATGGGGAATCAGAGGCAGGGAATCAGATGTGCGGAATCAGAGATGGGGAATCAGAGGTGGGTAATCAGAGGCTGTGAATCAGAGATGGGGAATCAGAGGCGGGGAATCAGAGGCAAGAAATCAGACACGGGGTTTCAGAGGCTGGGAATCAGACGGGGGAATCAAAGGCGGGGAATCAGAGCTGGGGAATCAGAGGCAGGGAATCAGAGTTGGGGATTCAGAGGCGGGGAATCAGATATGGGGAATCAGAGGCAGGGAATCAGAGTTGGGGATTCAGAGGCGGGGAATCAGATATGGGGAAACAGAGGCGGGGAATCAGAGGCGGGCAAACAGAGGCGGGGAATTAGATATGGGGAATCAGAGGTGGGGAATCAGAGGTGGTGAATCAGAGATGGGGAATCACAGGCGGGGAATCAGAGGCAGGGAATAGAACGCGGGGAATCAGAGGCAGGGAATCAGAGTTGGGGCATCAGGGGTTGGGAATTAGATATGGGGAAACAGAGGCGGGGAATCAGAGGATGGGAAACAGAGGCGGGAAATCAGATATGGGGAATCAGAGGTGGGGAATCAGAGGCGGGGAATCAGATGTGCGGAATCAGAGATGGGGAATCAGAGGCAGGGAATCAGAATCAGAAGCGGGGAATCAGAGGCCGGGAAACAGAGGTGGGGAATCAGATATGGGGAATCAGAGGTGTGGAATCAGAGGCAGGGAATTAGATTTGCGGAATCAAGGATGGGGAATCAGAAGCAGGGAATCAGAGGTCGGGAATCAGAGGCCGGAATCAGATGCCGGGAATAAGAGGCCGGGAATCAAAGGCGATGAATCAGAGATGGGGAATCAGAGGCGGGGAATCAGAGGCAGGGAATCAAACACGGGGAATCAGAGGCGGGGAATCAGAGCTGGGGAATCAGAGGTGGGGATCAGAGGCCGGAATCAGATGCCGGGAATAAGAGGCCGGGAATCAAAGGCGATGAATCAGAGATGGGGAATCAGAGGCAGGGAATCAGAGGCGGGGAAACAGAGGCGGGGAATCAATATGGGGAATCAGAGGTGGGGAATCAGAGGCAGGGAATCAGATGTGCGGAATCAGAGGTGGGGAATCAGAGGTTGGGAATCAGAGGCAGGGAATCAGAGGCTTGGAATCAGATGCAGGGAATCAGATGCGGGGAATCAGAGGCGGGGAATCAGAGCTGGGGAATCAGAGGTGGGGAATCAGAGTTGGGGAATCAGAGGCGGGGACTTAGATATTGGGAAACAGAGGCGGGGAATCAGAGGCGGGGAAACAGAGGCGGGGAATCAGATATGAGGAATCAGAGATGGGGAATCAGAGGCAGGGAATCAGATGTGCGGAATCAGAGATGGGGAATCAAAGGCAGGTAATCAGAATCAGAAGCAGGGAATCAGAGGCCGGGAATCAGAGGCCGGAATCAGATGCCGGGAATCAGAGGCCGGGAATCAGAGGTGGGGAATCAGAGTCCGGGAATCAGAGATGGGGATTCAGAGGCGGGGAATGAGATATGGGGAATCAGAGGCGGGGAATCAGAGGCGGGGAAACAGAGGCGGGGAATCAGATATGGGGAATCAGAGGTGGCGAATCAAAGGCGGTGAATCAGAGATGGGGAATCAGAGGCAGGGAATCAGATGTGCGGAATCAGAGATGGGGAATCAGAGGTGGGTAATCAGAGGCTGTGAATCAGAGATGGGGAATCAGAGGCGGGGAATCAGAGGCAAGAAATCAGACACGGGGTTTCAGAGGCTGGGAATCAGACGGGGGAATCAAAGGCGGGGAATCAGAGCTGGGGAATCAGAGGCAGGGAATCAGAGTTGGGGATTCAGAGGCGGGGAATCAGATATGGGGAATCAGAGGCAGGGAATCAGAGTTGGGGATTCAGAGGCGGGGAATCAGATATGGGGAAACAGAGGCGGGGAATCAGAGGCGGGCAAACAGAGGCGGGGAATTAGATATGGGGAATCAGAGGTGGGGAATCAGAGGTGGTGAATCAGAGATGGGGAATCACAGGCGGGGAATCAGAGGCAGGGAATAGAACGCGGGGAATCAGAGGCAGGGAATCAGAGTTGGGGCATCAGAGGTTGGGAATTAGATATGGGGAAACAGAGGCGGGGAATCAGAGGAGGGGAAACAGAGGCGGGAAATCAGATATGGGGAATCAGAGGTGGGGAATCAGAGGCAGGGAATCAGATGTGCGGAATCAGAGATGGGGAATCAGAGGTGGGGAATCAGAGGCTGTGAATCAGAGATGGGGAATCAGAGGCGGGGAATCAGAGGCAAGAAATCAGACACGGGGTTTCAGAGGCTGGGAATCAGACGTGGGAATCAAAGGCGGGGAATCAGAGCTGGGGAATCAGAGGCAGGGAATCAGAGTTGGGGATTCAGAGGCGGGGAATCAGATATGGGGAAACAGAGGCGGGAATCAGAGGCGGGCAAACAGAGGCGGGGAATTAGATATGGGGAATCAGAGGTGGGGAATCAGAGGTGGTGAATCAGAGATGGGGAATCACAGGCGGGGAATCAGAGGCAGGGAATAGAACGCGGGGAATCAGAGGCAGGGAATCAGAGTTGGGGCATCAGAGGTTGGGAATTAGATATGGGAAACAGAGGCGGGGAATCAGAGGCGGGGATACAGAGGCGGGAAATCAGATATGGGGAATCAGAGGTGGGGAATCAGAGGCAGGGAATCAGATGTGCGGAATCAGAGATGGGGAATCAGAGGCAGGGAATCAGAATCAGAAGCGGGGAATCAGAGGCCGGGAAACAGAGGTGGGGAATCAGATATGGGGAATCAGAGGTGGGGAATCAGAGGCAGGGAATTAGATTTGCGGAATCAGAGATGGGGAATCAGAAGCAGGGAATCAGAGGTCGGGAATCAGAGGCCGGAATCAGATGCCGGGAATAAGAGGCCGGGAATCAAAGGCGATGAATCAGAGATGGGGAATCAGAGGCAGGGAATCAGAGGCGGGGAAACAGAGGCGGGGAATCAGATATGGGGAATCAGAGATGGGGAATCAGAGGCAGGGAATCAGATGTGCGGAATCAGAGGTGGGGAATCAGAGGTTGGGAATCAGAGGCAGGGAATCAGAGGCTTGGAATCAGATGCAGGGAATCAGATGCGGGGAATCAGAGGCGGGGAATCAGAGCTGGGGAATCAGAGGTGGGGAATCAGAGTTGGGGAATCAGAGGCGGGGACTTAGATATTTTGGAAACAGAGGCGAGGAATCAGAGGCGGGGAAACAGAGGCGGGGAATCAGATATGGGGAATCAGAGATGGGGAATCAGAGGCAGGGAATCAGATGTGCGGAATCAGAGATGGGGAATCAAAGGCAGGTAATCAGAATCAGAAGCAGGGAATCAGAGGCCGGGAATCAGAGGCCGGAATCAGATGCCGGGAATAAGAGGCCGGGAATCAGAGGTGGGGAATCAGAGTCCGGGAATCAGAGATGGGGATTCAGAGGCGGGGAATGAGATATGGGGAATCAGAGGCGGGGAATCAGAGGCGGGGAAACAGAGGCGGGGAATCAGATATGGGGAATCAGAGGTGGCGAATCAAAGGCGGTGAATTAGAGATGGGGAATCAGAGGCAGGGAATCAGATGTGCGGAATCAGAGATGGGGAATCAGAGGTGGGTAATCAGAGGCTGTGAATCAGAGATGGGGAATCAGAGGCGGGGAATCAGAGGCAAGAAATCAGACACGGGGTTTCAGAGGCTGGGAATCAGACGGGGGAATCAAAGGCGGGGAATCAGAGCTGGGGAATCAGAGGCAGGGAATCAGAGTTGGGGATTCAGAGGCGGGGAATCAGATATGGGGAATCAGAGGCAGGGAATCAGAGTTGGGGATTCAGAGGCGGGGAATCAGATATGGGGAAACAGAGGCGGGGAATCAGAGGCGGGCAAACAGAGGCGGGGAATTAGATATGGGGAATCAGAGGTGGGGAATCAGAGGTGGTGAATCAGAGATGGGGAATCACAGGCGGGGAATCAGAGGCAGGGAATAGAACGCGGGGAATCAGAGGCAGGGAATCAGAGTTGGGGCATCAGAGGTTGGGAATTAGATATGGGGAAACAGAGGCGGGGAATCAGAGGAGGGGAAACAGAGGCGGGAAATCAGATATGGGGAATCAGAGGTGGGGAATCAGAGGCGGGGAATCAGATGTGCGGAATCAGAGATGGGGAATCAGAGGCAGGGAATCAGAATCAGAAGCGGGGAATCAGAGGCCGGGAAACAGAGGTGGGGAATCAGATATGGGGAATCAGAGGTGGGGAATCAGAGGCAGGGAATTAGATTTGCGGAATCAGAGATGGGGAATCAGAAGCAGGGAATCAGAGGTCGGGAATCAGAGGCCGGAATCAGATGCCGGGAATAAGAGGCCGGGAATCAAAGGCGATGAATCAGAGATGGGGAATCAGAGGCAGGGAATCAGAGGCGGGGAAACAGAGGCGGGGAATCAATATGGGGAATCAGAGGTGGGGAATCAGAGGCAGGGAATCAGATGTGCGGAATCAGAGGTGGGGAATCAGAGGTTGGGAATCAGAGGCAGGGAATCAGAGGCTTGGAATCAGATGCAGGGAATCAGATGCGGGGAATCAGAGGCGGGGAATCAGAGCTGGGGAATCAGAGGTGGGGAATCAGAGTTGGGGAATCAGAGGCGGGGACTTAGATATTGGGAAACAGAGGCGGGGAATCAGAGGCGGGGAAACAGAGGCGGGGAATCAGATATGAGGAATCAGAGATGGGGAATCAGAGGCAGGGAATCAGATGTGCGGAATCAGAGATGGGGAATCAAAGGCAGGTAATCTGAATCAGAAGCAGGGAATCAGAGGCCGGGAATCAGAGGCCGGAATCAGATGCCGGGAATCAGAGGCCGGGAATCAGAGGTGGGGAATCAGAGTCCGGGAATCAGAGATGGGGATTCAGAGGCGGGGAATGAGATATGGGGAATCAGAGGCGGGGAATCAGAGGCGGGGAAACAGAGGCGGGGAATCAGATATGGGGAATCAGAGGTGGCGAATCAAAGGCGGTGAATCAGAGATGGGGAATCAGAGGCAGGGAATCAGATGTGCGGAATCAGAGATGGGGAATCAGAGGTGGGTAATCAGAGGCTGTGAATCAGAGATGGGGAATCAGAGGCGGGGAATCAGAGGCAAGAAATCAGACACGGGGTTTCAGAGGCTGGGAATCAGACGGGGGAATCAAAGGCGGGGAATCAGAGCTGGGGAATCAGAGGCAGGGAATCAGAGTTGGGGATTCAGAGGCGGGGAATCAGATATGGGGAATCAGAGGCAGGGAATCAGAGTTGGGGATTCAGAGGCGGGGAATCAGATATGGGGAAACAGAGGCGGGGAATCAGAGGCGGGCAAACAGAGGCGGGGAATTAGATATGGGGAATCAGAGGTGGGGAATCAGAGGTGGTGAATCAGAGATGGGGAATCACAGGCGGGGAATCAGAGGCAGGGAATAGAACGCGGGGAATCAGAGGCAGGGAATCAGAGTTGGGGCATCAGGGGTTGGGAATTAGATATGGGGAAACAGAGGCGGGGAATCAGAGGATGGGAAACAGAGGCGGGAAATCAGATATGGGGAATCAGAGGTGGGGAATCAGAGGCGGGGAATCAGATGTGCGGAATCAGAGATGGGGAATCAGAGGCAGGGAATCAGAATCAGAAGCGGGGAATCAGAGGCCGGGAAACAGAGGTGGGGAATCAGATATGGGGAATCAGAGGTGTGGAATCAGAGGCAGGGAATTAGATTTGCGGAATCAAGGATGGGGAATCAGAAGCAGGGAATCAGAGGTCGGGAATCAGAGGCCGGAATCAGATGCCGGGAATAAGAGGCCGGGAATCAAAGGCGATGAATCAGAGATGGGGAATCAGAGGCGGGGAATCAGAGGCAGGGAATCAAACACGGGGAATCAGAGGCGGGGAATCAGAGCTGGGGAATCAGAGGTGGGGATCAGAGTCGGGGAATCAGAGGCAGGGAATCAGATGTGCGGAATCAGAGATGGGGAATCAGAGGTTGGGAATCAGAGGCAGGGAATCAGAGGCTTGGAATCAGATGCAGGGAATCAGATGCGGGGAATCAGAGGCGGGGAATCAGAGCTGGGGAATCAGAGGCGGGGAATCAGAATTGGGGAATCAGAGATGGGGAATCAGAGATGGGGAATCAGAGGCGGGAATCAGACGCGGGGAATCAGAGGTGGTGAATCAGAGATGTGGAATCAGAGGCGGGGAATCAGAGGCAGGGAATCAGACGCGGGGAATCAGAGGCGGGGAATCATAGCTGGCGAATCAGAGGCGGGGAATGAGATATGGGGAATCAGAGGCGGGGAATCAGAGGCGGGGAAACAGTGGCGAGGAATCAGATATGGGGAATCAGAGGTGGCGAATCAAAGACGGTGAATCAGAGATGGGGAATCAGAGGCGGGGAATCAGAGGCAGGGATCAAACACGGGGAATCAGAGGTGGGGAATCAGAGCTGGGGAATCAGAGGCGGGGAATCAGAGTTGGGGAATCAGAGGCGAGGAATCAGAGCTGGGGAATCAGAGGTGGGGAATCAGAGTCGGGGAATCAGAGGCAGGGAATCGGATGTGCGGAATCAGAGATGGGGAATCAGAGGTGGGGAATCAGAGGCGGTGAATCTGAGATGGGGAATCAGAATCAGAAGCGGGGAGTCAGAGGCCGGGAATCAGAGGCCTGGAATCAGATGCTGGGAATAAGAGGCCGGGAATCAGAGGTGGGGAATCAGAGTCCGGGAATCAGTGATGGGGATTCAGTGGCGGGGAATGAGATATGGAGAATCAGAGGCGGGGAATCAGAGGCGGGGAAACAGAGGTGGGGAATCAGATATTGGGAATCAGAGGAGGCGAATCAAAGGCGGTGAATCAGAGATGGGGAATCAGAGGCGGGGAATCAGAGGCAGGGAATCAAACACGGGGAATCAGAGGCGTGGTATCAGAGCTGGGGAATCAGAGGCTGGGAATCAAAGTTGGGGAATCAGAGGCAGGGAATCAGATATGGGGAAACAGGGGCGGGGAATCAGAGGCGGGGAAACAGAGGCGGGGAATCAGATATGGGGAATCAGAGGCGGGGAATTAGAGTTGGGGAATCAGAGGCGGGGAATCAGAGGCGGGGAAACAGAGGCGGGGAATCAAACACGGGGAATCAGAGGTGGGGAATCAAAGGTTGGGAATCGGAGGCAGGGAATCAGAGGCGGGGAATCAGAGGCGGGGAATCAGAGGCAGGGAATCAGATGTGCGGAATCAGAGATGGGGAATCAGAGGCAGGGAATCAGAGGCGGGGAATCAGAGGCGGGGAATCAGAGGCCGGGAATCAGATATGGGGAAACAGAGGCAGGGAATCAGAGGCGGGGAAACAGAGGCTGGGAATCAGATATGGGGAATCAGAGGTGGGGAATCAGAGGTTGGGAATCAGAGGCAGGGAATCAGAGGCTTGGAATCAGATGCAGGGAATCAGATGCGGGGAATCAGAGGCGGGGAATCAGAGCTGGGGAATCAGAGCTGGGGAATCAGAGTTGGGGAATCAGAGGCGGGGACTTAGATATTGGGAAACAGAGGCGGGGAATCAGAGGCGGGGAAACAGAGGCGGGGAATCAGATATGGGGAATCAGAGATGGGGAATCAGAGGCAGGGAATCAGATGTGCGGAATCAGAGATGGGGAATCAAAGGCAGGTAATCAGAATCAGAAGCAGGGAATCAGAGGCCGGGAATCAGAGGCCGGAATCAGATGCCGGGAATAAGAGGCCGGGAATCAGAGGTGGGGAATCAGAGTCCGGGAATCAGAGATGGGGATTCAGAGGCGGGGAATGAGATATGGGGAATCAGAGGCGGGGAATCAGAGGCGGGGAAACAGAGGCGGGGAATCAGATATGGGGAATCAGAGGTGGCGAATCAAAGGCGGTGAATCAGAGATGGGGAATCAGAGGCAGGGAATCAGATGTGCGGAATCAGAGATGGGGAATCAGATGTGGGGAATCAGAGGTTGGGAATCAGAGGCAGGGAATCAGAGGCTTGGAATCAGATGCAGGGAATCAGATGCGGGGAATCAGAGGCGGGGAATCAGAGCTGGGGAATCAGAGGTGGGGAATCAGAGTTGGGGAATCAGAGGCGGGTACTTAGATATTGGGAAACAGAGGCGGGGAATCAGAGGCGGGGAATCAGAGGCAGGGAATCAGATGTGCGGAATCAGTGATGGGGAATCAGAGGCAGGGAATCAGAATCAGAAGCAGGGAATCAGAGGCCGGGAATCAGAGGCCGGAATCAGATGCCGGGAATAAGAGGCCGGGAATCAGAGGTGGGGAATCAGAGTCCGGGAATCAGAGATGGGGATTCAGAGGCGGGGAATGAGATATGGGGAATCAGAGGCGGGGAATCAGAGGCGGGGAAACAGAGGCGGGGAATCAGATATGGGGAATCAGAGGTGGCGAATCAAACGCGGTGAATCAGAGATGGGGAATCAGAGGCGGGGAATCAGAGCTGGGGAATCAGAGGCGGGGAATCAAAGTTGGGGAATCAGAGGCGGGGAATCAGACGCAGGGAATCAATATGGGAAATCAGAGGTGGGGAATCAGAGGTTGGGAATCAGAGGAAGGGAATCAGAGGCGAGGAATCAGAGCTGGGGAATCAGAGGCGGGGAATCAGAATTGGGGAATCAGAGATGGGGAATCAGAGATGGGGAATCAGAGGCGGGAATCAGACGCGGGGAATCAGAGGTGGTGAATCAGAGATGTGGAATCAGAGGCGGGGAATCAGAGGCAGGGAATCAGACGCGGGGAATCAGAGGCGGGGAATCATAGCTGGCGAATCAGAGGCGGGGAATGAGATATGGGGAATCAGAGGCGGGGAATCAGAGGCGGGGAAACAGTGGCGAGGAATCAGATATGGGGAATCAGAGGTGGCGAATCAAAGACGGTGAATCAGAGATGGGGAATCAGAGGCGGGGAATCAGAGGCAGGGGATCAAACACGGGGAATCAGAGGTGGGGAATCAGAGGCGGGGAATCAGAGTTGGGGAATCAGAGGCGAGGAATCAGAGCTGGGGAATCAGAGTTAGGGAATCAGAGTCGGGGAATCAGAGGCAGTGAATCTGAGATGGGGAATCAGAATCAGAAGCGGGGAGTCAGAGGCCGGGAATCAGATGCCTGGAATCAGCTGCTGGGAATAAGAGGCCGGGAATCAGAGGTGGGGAATCAGAGTCCGGGAATCAGTGATGGGGATTCAGTGGCGGGGAATGAGATATGGAGAATCAGAGGCGGGGAATCAGAGGCGGGGAAACAGAGGTGGGGAATCAGATATTGGGAATCAGAGGTGGCGAATCAAAGGCGGTGAATCAGAGATGGGGAATCAGAGGCGGGGAATCAGAGGCAGGGAATCAAACACGGGGAATCAGAGGCGTGGTATCAGAGCTGGGGAATCAGAGGCTGGGAATCAAAGTTGGGGAATCAGAGGCAGGGAATCAGATATGGGGAAACAGGGGCGGGGAATCAGAGGCGGGGAAACAGAGGCGGGGAATCAGATATGGGGAATCAGAGGCGGGGAATTAGAGTTGGGGAATCAGAGGCGGGGAATCAGAGGCGGGGAAACAGAGGCGGGGAATCAAACACGGGGAATCAGAGGTGGGGAATCAAAGGTTGGGAATCAGAGGCAGGGAATCAGAGGCGGGGAATCAGAGGCGGGGAATCAGAGGCAGGGAATCAGATGTGCGGAATCAGAGATGGGGAATCAGAGGCAGGGAATCAGAGGCGGGGAATCAGAGGCGGGGAATCAGAGGCCGGGAATCAGATATGGGGAAACAGAGGCAGGGAATCAGAGGCGGGGAAACAGAGGCTGGGAATCAGATATGGGGAATCAGAGGTGGGGAATCAGAGGTTGGGAATCAGAGGCAGGGAATCAGAGGCTTGGAATCAGATGCAGGGAATCAGATGCGGGGAATCATAGGCGGGGAATCAGAGCTGGGGAATCAGAGCTGGGGAATCAGAGTTGGGGAATCAGAGGCGGGGACTTAGATATTGGGAAACAGAGGCGGGGAATCAGAGGCGGGGAAACAGAGGCGGGGAATCAGATATGGGGAATCAGAGATGGGGAATCAGAGGCAGGGAATCAGATGTGCGGAATCAGAGATGGGGAATCAAAGGCAGGTAATCAGAATCAGAAGCAGGGAATCAGAGGCCGGGAATCAGAGGCCGGAATCAGATGCCGGGAATAAGAGGCCGGGAATCAGAGGTGGGGAATCAGAGTCCGGGAATCAGAGATGGGGATTCAGAGGCGGGGAATGAGATATGGGGAATCAGAGGCGGGGAATCAGAGGCGGGGAAACAGAGGCGGGGAATCAGATATGGGGAATCAGAGGTGGCGAATCAAAGGCGGTGAATCAGAGATGGGGAATCAGAGGCAGGGAATCAGATGTGCGGAATCAGAGATGGGGAATCAGAGGTGGGGAATCAGAGGCTGTGAATCAGAGATGGGGAATCAGAGGCGGGGAATCAGAGGCAAGAAATCAGACACGGGGTTTCAGAGGCTGGGAATCAGACGTGGGAATCAAAGGCGGGGAATCAGAGCTGGGGAATCAGAGGCAGGGAATCAGAGTTGGGGATTCAGAGGCGGGGAATCAGATATGGGGAAACAGAGGCGGGAATCAGAGGCGGGCAAACAGAGGCGGGGAATTAGATATGGGGAATCAGAGGTGGGGAATCAGAGGTGGTGAATCAGAGATGGGGAATCACAGGCGGGGAATCAGAGGCAGGGAATAGAACGCGGGGAATCAGAGGCAGGGAATCAGAGTTGGGGCATCAGAGGTTGGGAATTAGATATGGGAAACAGAGGCGGGGAATCAGAGGCGGGGATACAGAGGCGGGAAATCAGATATGGGGAATCAGAGGTGGGGAATCAGAGGCAGGGAATCAGATGTGCGGAATCAGAGATGGGGAATCAGAGGCAGGGAATCAGAATCAGAAGCGGGGAATCAGAGGCCGGGAAACAGAGGTGGGGAATCAGATATGGGGAATCAGAGGTGGGGAATCAGAGGCAGGGAATTAGATTTGCGGAATCAGAGATGGGGAATCAGAAGCAGGGAATCAGAGGTCGGGAATCAGAGGCCGGAATCAGATGCCGGGAATAAGAGGCCGGGAATCAAAGGCGATGAATCAGAGATGGGGAATCAGAGGCAGGGAATCAGAGGCGGGGAAACAGAGGCGGGGAATCAGATATGGGGAATCAGAGATGGGGAATCAGAGGCAGGGAATCAGATGTGCGGAATCAGAGGTGGGGAATCAGAGGTTGGGAATCAGAGGCAGGGAATCAGAGGCTTGGAATCAGATGCAGGGAATCAGATGCGGGGAATCAGAGGCGGGGAATCAGAGCTGGGGAATCAGAGGTGGGGAATCAGAGTTGGGGAATCAGAGGCGGGGACTTAGATATTTTGGAAACAGAGGCGAGGAATCAGAGGCGGGGAAACAGAGGCGGGGAATCAGATATGGGGAATCAGAGATGGGGAATCAGAGGCAGGGAATCAGATGTGCGGAATCAGAGATGGGGAATCAAAGGCAGGTAATCAGAATCAGAAGCAGGGAATCAGAGGCCGGGAATCAGAGGCCGGAATCAGATGCCGGGAATAAGAGGCCGGGAATCAGAGGTGGGGAATCAGAGTCCGGGAATCAGAGATGGGGATTCAGAGGCGGGGAATGAGATATGGGGAATCAGAGGCGGGGAATCAGAGGCGGGGAAACAGAGGCGGGGAATCAGATATCGGGAATCAGAGGTGGCGAATCAAAGGCGGTGAATCAGAGATGGGGAATCAGAGGCAGGGAATCAGATGTGCGGAATCAGAGATGGGGAATCAGAGGTGGGTAATCAGAGGCTGTGAATCAGAGATGGGGAATCAGAGGCGGGGAATCAGAGGCAAGAAATCAGACACGGGGTTTCAGAGGCTGGGAATCAGACGGGGGAATCAAAGGCGGGGAATCAGAGCTGGGGAATCAGAGGCAGGGAATCAGAGTTGGGGATTCAGAGGCGGGGAATCAGATATGGGGAATCAGAGGCAGGGAATCAGAGTTGGGGATTCAGAGGCGGGGAATCAGATATGGGGAAACAGAGGCGGGGAATCAGAGGCGGGCAAACAGAGGCGGGGAATTAGATATGGGGAATCAGAGGTGGGGAATCAGAGGTGGTGAATCAGAGATGGGGAATCACAGGCGGGGAATCAGAGGCAGGGAATAGAACGCGGGGAATCAGAGGCAGGGAATCAGAGTTGGGGCATCAGAGGTTGGGAATTAGATATGGGGAAACAGAGGCGGGGAATCAGAGGAGGGGAAACAGAGGCGGGAAATCAGATATGGGGAATCAGAGGTGGGGAATCAGAGGCGGGGAATCAGATGTGCGGAATCAGAGATGGGGAATCAGAGGCAGGGAATCAGAATCAGAAGCGGGGAATCAGAGGCCGGGAAACAGAGGTGGGGAATCAGATATGGGGAATCAGAGGTGGGGAATCAGAGGCAGGGAATTAGATTTGCGGAATCAGAGATGGGGAATCAGAAGCAGGGAATCAGAGGTCGGGAATCAGAGGCCGGAATCAGATGCCGGGAATAAGAGGCCGGGAATCAAAGGCGATGAATCAGAGATGGGCAATCAGAGGCGGGGAATCAGAGGCAGGGAATCAAACACGGGGAATCAGAGGCGGGGAATCAGAGCTGGGGAATCAGAGGTGGGGATCAGAGTCGGGGAATCAGAGGCAGGGAATCAGATGTGCGGAATCAGAGGTGGGGAATCAGAGGTTGGGAATCAGAGGCAGGGAGTCAGAGGCTTGGAATCAGATGCAGGGAATCAGATGCGGGGAATCAGAGGCGGGGAATCAGAGCTGGGGAATCAGAGGTGGGGAATCAGAGTTGGGGAATCAGAGGCGGGGACTTTGATATTGGGAAACAGAGGCGGGGAATCAGAGGCGGGGAATCAGAGGCAGGGAATCAGATGTGCGGAATCAGAGATGGGGAATCAGAGGCAGGGAATCAGAATCAGAAGCAGGGAATCAGAGGCCGGGAATCAGAGGCCGGAATCAGATGCCGGGAATAAGAGGCCGGGAATCAGAGGTGGGGAATCAGAGTCCGGGAATCAGAGATGGGGATTCAGAGGCGGGGAATGAGATATGAGGAATCAGAGGCGGGGAATCAGAGGCGGGGAAACAGAGGCGGGGAATCTGATATGGGGAATCAGAGGTGGCGAATCAAAGGCGGTGAATCAGAGATGGGGAATCAGAGGCCGGGAATCAGAGGCAGGGAATCAAACACGGAAAATCAGAGGCGGGGAATCAGAGCTGGGGAATCAGAGGCGGGGAATCAGAGGCGGGGAAACAGAGGCGAGGAATCAGATATGGGGAATCAGAGGTGGCGAATCAAAGGCGGTGAATCAGAGATGGGGAATCAGAGGCGGGGAATCAGAGGCAGGGAATCAAACACGGGGAATCAGAGGCGGGGAATCAGAGCTGGGGAATCAGAGGCTGGGAATCAAAGTTGGGGAACCAGAGGCGGGGAATCAGAGCTTGGGAATCAGAGGTGGGGAATCAGAGGCAGGTTATCAGACACGGGGATTCAGAGGCTGGGAATCAGACGGGGGGAATCAAAGGCGGGGAATGAAGCTGGGGAATCAGAGGCAGCGAATCAGAGTTGGGGATTCAGAGGCGGGGAATCAGATATGGGGAAACAGAGGCGGGGAATCAGAGGCGGGCAAACAGAGGCGGGGAATTAGATATGGGGAATCAGTGGTGGGGAATCAGAGGTGGTGAATCAGAGATGGGGAATCACAGGCGGGGAATCAGAGGCAGGGAATAGAACGCGGGGAATCAGAGGCAGGGAATCAGAGCTGGGGAATCAGAGGCGGGGAATCATAGTTGGGAATCACAGGCGGGGAATCAGATATGGGGAAACAGAGGCGGGGAATCAGAGGCGGGGAAACAGAGGCTGGGAATCAGATATGGGGAATCAGAGGTGGGGAATCAGAGGCGGGGAATCAGAGCTGGGGAATCAGAGGTGGGGAATCAAAGTTGGGGAATCAGAGGCGGGGACTTAGATATGGGGAAACAGAGGCGGGGAATCAGAGACGGGGAAACAGAGGCGGGGATTCAGATATGGGGAATCAGAGGTGGGGAATCAGGGGCGGGGTATCAGTGGCAGGGAATCAGAGGCGGGAAATCAGAGGCCGGGAATCAGAGGCGGTGAATCAGAGTTGGGGAATCAGAGGCGAGGAATCAGAGCTGGGGAATCAGAGGTGGGGAATCAGAGTCGGGGAATCAGAGGCAGGAAATCAGACACGGGGAATCAGAGACGGGGAATCAGAGCTGGGGAATTAGAGGCAGGGAATCAGAGTTGGGGATTCAGAGGCGGGGAATCAGATATGGGGAAACAGAGGTGGGGAATCAGAGGTGGGCAAATAGAGGCGGGGAATCAGATATGGGGAAACAGAGGCGGGGAATCAGAGGCGTGGAAACAGAGGCGGGGAATCAGATATGGGTTATCAGAGGCGGGGGATCAGAGTTGGGTATCAGAGGCGGGGAATCAGAGCTGGGGAATCAGAGGTGGGGAATCAGAGTCGGGGAATCAGAGGCAGGGAATCGGATGTGCGGAATCAGAGATGGGGAATCAGAGGTGGGGAATCAGAGGCGGTGAATCTGAGATGGGGAATCAGAGGCGGGGAATCAGAGGCAGGATATCAGACACGGGGATTCAGAGGCTGGGAATCAGACGGGGGAATCAAAGGCGGGGAATCAGAGCTGGGGAATCAGAGGTAGGGAATCAGAGTTGGGGATTCAGAGGCGGGGAAACAGATATGGGGAAACAGAGGCGGGGAATCAGAGGCGGGCAAACAGAGGCGGGGAATCAGAGGCAGGGAATCAGAGCTGGGGAATCAGAGGCGGGGAATCATAGTTGGGAGTCAGAGGCGGGGAATCAGATACGGGGAAACAGAGGCGGGGAATCAGAGGCGGGGAAACAGAGGCGGGGAATCAGATATGGGGAATCGGATGCGGGGAATCAGAGGCGGGGAATCAGAGCTGGGGAATCAGAGGCGGGGAATCAGAGTTGGTGCATCAGAGGTGGGGAATTAGATATGGGGAAACAGAGGCGGGGAATCAGAGGCAGGGAAACAGAGGTGGGGAATCAGATATGGGGAATCAGATGTGGGGAATCAGAGGCAGGGAATCAGATGTGCGGAATCAGAGATGGGGAATCAGAGGCAGGGAATCAGAATCAGAAGCGGGGAATCAGAGGCCGGGAATCAGAGGCCTGGAATCAGATGCTGGGAATAAGAGGCCAGGAATCAGAGGTGGGGAATCAGAGTCCGGGAATCAGAGATGGGGATTCAGAGGCGGGGAATGAGATATGGAGAATCAGAGGCGGGGAATCAGAGGCGGGGAAACAGAGGTGGGGAATCAGATATGGGGAATCAGAGGTGGCGAATCAGAGGTTGGGAATCAGAGGCAGGGAATCAGAGGCGGGGAATCAGAGGCGGGGAATCGGAGGCAGGGAATCAGATGTGCGGAATCGGAGATGGGGAATCAGAGGCAAGAAATCAGAGGCGGGGAATCAGAGGTGGGGAATCAGAGGCCGGGAATCAGATATGGTGAAACAGAGGCGGGGAATCAGAGGCGGGGAAACAGAGGCGGGGAATCAGAGGCGGGGTATCAGAGGTGGGGAATCAGAGTTTGGGAATCAGAGGCAGGGAATCAGAGGCTTGGAATCAGATGCAGGGAATCAGATGCGGGGAATCAGAGGCGGGGAATCAGAGCTGGGGAATCAGAGGTGGGGAATCAGAGTTGGGGAATCAGAGGCGGGGACTTAGATATTGGGAAACAGAGGTGGGGAATCAGAGGCGGGGAAACAGAGGCGGGGAATCAGATATAGGGAATTAGAGGTGGGGAATCAGAGGCAGGGAATCAGATGTGCGGAATCAGAGATGGGGAATCAAAGGCAGGGAATCAGAATCAGAAGCAGGGAATCAGAGGCCGGGAATCAGAGGCTGGAATCAGATGCCGGGAATAAGAGGCCGGGAATCAGAGGTGGGGAATCAGAGTCCGGGAATCAGAGATGGGGATTCAGAGGCGGGGAACGAGATATGGGGAATCAGAGGCGGAGAATCAGAGGCGGGGAAACAGAGGTGGGGAATCAGATATGGGGAATCAGAGGTGGGGAATCAGGGGCGGCGTATCAGTGGCAGGGAAACAGAGGCGGGAAATCAGAGGCCGGGAATCAGAGGCGGTGAATCAGAGGGGGGGAATCAGAGGCAGGGAATCGGATGTGCGGAATCAGAGATGGGGAATCAGAGGTGGGGAATCAGAGGCAGGAAATCAGACATGGGGAATCGGAGGCGGGGAATCAGAGGCGGGGAATCAGAGCTTGGGAATTAGATGCAGTTAATCAGAGTTGGGGATTCAGAGGCGGGGAATCAGATATGGGGAAACAGAGGTGGGGAATCAGAGGTGGGCAAATAGAGGCGGGGAATCAGATATGGGGAAACAGAGGCGGGGAATCAGAGGCGTGGAAACAGAGGCGGGGAATCAGATATGGGGAATCAGAGGTGGTGAATCAGAGGTTGGGAATCAGAGGCAGGGAATCAGAGGCTGGGAATCAGATGCAGGGAATCAGATGCGGGGATCAGAGGCGGGGAATCAGAGCTGGGGAATTAGAGGTGGGGAATCAGAGATGGGGAATCAGAGGCCGGGACTTAGATATGGGGAAACAGAGGCGGTGAATCAGAGGCGGGGAAACAGAGGCTGGGAATCAGATATGGGGAATCAGAGGTGGGGAATCAGAGGCAGGGAATCAGATGTGCGGAATCAGAGATGGGGAATCAGAGGCAGGGAATCAGAATCAGAAGCAGAGAATAAGACGCGGGGAATCAGAGGCGGGGAATCAGAGGCCTGGAATCAGATGCTGGGAATAAGAGGCCGGGTATCAGAGGTGGGGAATCAGAGTCCGGGAATCAGAGATGGGGATTCAGAGGCGGGGAATGAGATATGGGGAATCAGAGGCGGGGAATCAGAGGCGGGGAAACAGAGGTGGGGAATCAGATATGGGGAATCAGAGCTGGGGAATCAGAGGCGGTGAATCAGAGTTGGGGAATCAGAGGCGGGGAATCAGAGGCGGGGAATCAGAGGCAGGGAATCAGATGTGCGGAATCGGAGATGGGGAATCAGAGGCAAGAAATCAGAGGCGGAGAATCAGTGGCGGGAATTCAGAGGCCGGGAATCAGATATGGGGAATCAGAGCTGGGGAATCAGAGGCGGTGAATCAGAGTTGGGGAATCAGATATGGGGAATCAGAGGTAGGGAATCAGAGACAGGGAATCAGATGTACGGAATCAGAGATGGGGAATCAAAGGCAGGGAATCAGAATCAGAAGCAGGGAATCAGAGGCCGGGAATCAGAGGCCGGAATCAGATGCCGGGAATAAGAGGCCGGGAATCAGAGGTGGGGAATCAGAGTCCGGGAATCAGAGATGCGGATTCAGAGGCGGGGAATGAGATATGGGGAATCAGAGGCGGGGAATCAGAGGCGGGGAAACAGAGGCGGGGAATCAGATATGGGGAATCAGAGGTGGGGAATCAGGGGCGGGGTATCAGTGGCAGGGAATCAGAGGCGGGAAATCAGAGGCCGGGAATCAGAGGTGGTGAATCAGAGGCGGGGAATCAGAGGCAGGGAATCGGATGTGCGGAATCAGAGATGGGGAATCAGAGGTAGGGAATCAGAGGCGGTGAATCAGACATGGGTAATCAGAGGCAGGGAATCAGAGGCAGGAAATCAGACACGGGGAATCAGAGGCGGGGAATCAGAGCTGGGGAATTAGAGGCAGGGAATCAGAGTTGGGGATTCAGAGGCGGGGAATCAGATATGGGGAAACAGAGGTGGGGAATCAGAGGTGGGCAAATAGAGGCGGGGAATCAGATATGGGGAAACAGAGGCGGGGAATCAGAGGCGTGGAAACAGAGGCGGGGAATCAGATATGGGGAATCAGAGGTGGGGAATCAGAGGTTGGGAATCAGAGGCAGGGAATCAGAGGCTGGGAATCAGATGCAGGGAATCAGATGCGGGGATCAGAGGCGGGGAATCAGAGCTGGGGAATCAGAGGTGGGGAATCAGAGTTGGGGAATCAGAGGTGGGGACTTAGATATGGGGAAACAGAGGCGGGGAATCAGAGGCTGGAAAACAGAGGCGGGGAATCAGATATGGGGAATCAGAGGTGGGGAATCAGAGGCAGGGAATCAGATGTGCGGAATCAGAGATGGGGAATCAGAGGCAGGGAATCAGAATCAGAAGCAGGGAATAAGACGCGGGGAATCAGAGGCGGGGAATCAGAGCTGGGGAAGCAGAGGCAGTGAATCAGAGGCGGGGAATCAGAGGCAGGGAATCGGATGTGCGGAATCAGAGATGGGGAATCAGAGGTGGGGAATCAGAGGCGGTGAATCAGACATGGGTAATCAGAGGCGGGGAATCAGAGGCAGGAAATCAGACACGGGGAATCAGAGGCGGGGAATCAGAGCTGGGGAATAAGATGCAGGGAATCAGAGTTGGGGATTCAGAGGCGGGGAATCAGATATGGGGAAACAGTGGCGGGGAATCAGAGGCGGGGAAACAGAGGCGGGGAATCAGATATGGGGAATCAGAGGTGGGTAATCAGAGCTGGGGAGTCAGAGGTGGGGAATCAGAGTTGGGGAATCAGAGGCTGGGAATCGGATGTGCGGAATCAGAGATGGGGAATCAGAGGTGGGGAATCAGAGGCAGGGAATCAAACACGGGGAATCAGAGGCGGGGAATCAGAGCTGGGGAATCAAAGGCGGGGAATCAGAGTTGGGGAATCAAAGGCGGGGAATCAGATATGGGGAAACAGGGGCGGGGAATCAGAGGCGGGGAAACAGAGGCGGGGAATCAGATATGGGGAATCAGAGGTGTGGAATCAGAGGTTGGGAATCAGAGGTGTGGAATCGGAGGTTGGGAATCAGAGGCAGGGAATCAGAGGCGGGGAAACAGAGGCAGGGAATCAGATCTGGGGAATCAGAGGCGGGGAATTAGAGTTGGGGAATCAGAGGCGGGGAATCAGAGGCGGGGAAACAGAGGCGGGGAATCAAACACGGGGAATCAGAGGTGGGGAATCAGAGGTTGGGAATCAGAGGCGGGGAATCAGAGGCAGGGAATCAGAGGCGGAGAATCAGAGGCCGGGAATCAGCTATGGTGAAACAGAGGCAGGGAATCAGAGGCGAGGAAACAGAGGCGGGGAATCAGATATGGGGAATCAGAGGTGGGGAATCAGAGTTTGGGAATCAGAGGCATGGAATCAGAGGCTTGGAATCAGATGCAGGGAATCAGATGCGGGGAATCAGAGGCGGGGAATCAGAGTTGGGGAATCAGAGGCGGGGATTTAGATATTGGGAAACAGAGGCGGGGAATCAGAGGCGGGGAAACAGAGGCGGGGAATCAGATATGGGGAATCAGAGGTGGGGAATCAGAGTCAGGGAATCAGATGTGCGGAATCAGAGATGGGGAATCAAAGGCAGGGAATCAGAATCAGAAGCAGGGAATCAGAGGCCGGGAATCAGAGGCCGGAATCAGATGCCGGGAATAAGAGGCCGGGAATCAGAGGTGGGGAATCAGAGTCCGGGAATCAGAGATGGGGATTCAGAGGCGGGGAATGAGAGGCCGGGAATCAGAGGCGGGGAATCAGACACGGGGAATCAGAGGTGGGTAATCAGAGCTGGGGAGTCAGAGGTGGGGAATCAGAGTTGGGGAATCAGAGGCTGGGAATCGGATGTGCGGAATCAGAGATGGGGAATCAGAGGTGGGGAATCAGAGGCAGGGAATCAAACACGGGGAATCAGAGGCGGGGAATCAGAGCTGGGGAATCAAAGGCGGGGAATCAGAGTTTGGGAATCAAAGGCGGGGAATCAGATATGGGGAAACAGGGGCGGGGAATCAGAGGCGGGGAAACAGAGGCGGGGAATCAGATATGGGGAATCAGAGGTGTGGAATCAGAGGTTGGGAATCAGAGGTGTGGAATCGGAGGTTGGGAATCAGAGGCAGGGAATCAGAGGCGGGGAAACAGAGGCAGGGAATCAGATCTGGGGTATCAGAGGCGGGGAATTAGAGTTGGGGAATCAGAGGCGGGGAATCAGAGGCGGGGAAACAGAGGCGGGGAATCAAACACGGGGAATCAGAGGTGGGGAATCAGAGGTTGGGAATCAGAGGCAGGGAATCAGAGGCGGGGAATCAGAGGCGGGGAATCAGAGGCAGGGAATCAGAGGCGGAGAATCAGAGGCCGGGAATCAGCTATGGTGAAACAGAGGCAGGGAATCAGAGGCGGGGAAACAGAGGCGGGGAATCAGATATGGGGAATCAGAGGTGGGGAATCAGAGTTTGGGAATCAGAGGCATGGAATCAGAGGCTTGGAATCAGATGCAGGGAATCAGATGCGGGGAATCAGAGGCGGGGAATCAGAGTTGGGGAATCAGAGGCGGGGATTTAGATATTGGGAAACAGAGGCGGGGAATCAGAGGCGGGGAAACAGAGGCGGGGAATCAGATATGGGGAATCAAAGGTGGGGAATCAGAGTCAGGGAATCAGATGTGCGGAATCAGAGATGGGGAATCAAAGGCAGGGAATCAGAATCAGAAGCAGGGAATCAGAGGCCGGGAATCAGAGGACGGAATCAGATGCCGGGAATAAGAGGCCGGGAATCAGAGGTGGGGAATCAGAGTCCGGGAATCAGAGATGGGGATTCAGAGGCGGGGAATGAGAGGCCGGGAATCAGAGGCAGGGAATCAGACACGGGGAATCAGAGGTGGTGAATCAGAGATGTGGAATCAGAGGCGGGGAATCAGAGGCAGGGAATCAGACGCGGGGAATCAGAGGCGGGGAATCATAGCTGGCGAATCAGAGGCGGGGAATCAGAGGTGGGGAATCAGAGGCGAGGAATCAGATATTGGGAATCAGAGGTGGGGAATCAGAGGCGCGGAAACAGAGGCGGGGAATCAGATATGGGGAATCAGAGGTGGGGAATCAGAACTTGTGAATCAGAGATGGGGAATCAGGGGCGGGGTATCAGTGGCAGGGAATCAGAGGCGGGAAATCAGAGGCCGGGAATCAGAGGCGGGGAATCAGACACGGGGAATCAGAGGTGGTGAATCAGAGATGTGGAATCAGAGGCGGGGAATCAGAGGCAGGGAATCAGACGCGGGGAATCAGAGGCGGGGAATCATAGCTGGCGAATCAGAGGCGGGGAATCAGAGGTGGGGAATCAGAGGCGGGGAATCAGATATTGGGAATCAGAGGTGGGGAATCAGAGGCGCGGAAACAGAGGCGGGGAATCAGATATGGGGAATCAGAGGTGGGGAATCAGAAGTTGTGAATCAGAGATGGGGAATCAGAGGTGGGGAATCAGAGGCCGGTAATCAGACGCGGGGAATCAGAGGCAGGGATTCTTGAGCTGGGGAATCAGAGGCGGGGAATCGGAGTTGGGGAATCAGAGGCGGGGAATCAGATATGGGGAATCAGAGGCGGGGAATCAGAGGCGGGGAAACAGAGGCGGGGAATCAGATATGGGAAAACAGAGGCGGGGAATCAGAGGCGGGCAAATAGAGGCGGGGAATCAGATATGGGGAAACAGAGGCGGGGAATCAGAGGCGGGGAAACAGAGGTGGGGAATCATATATGGGGAATCAGAGGTGGGGAATCAGAGGTTGGGAATCAGAGGCAGGGAATCAGAGGCTTGGAATCAGATGCAGGGAATCAGATGCGGGGAATCATATATGGGGAATCAGAGGTGGGGAATCAGAGGTTGGGAATCAGAGGCAGGGAATCAGAGGCTTGGAATCAGATGCAGGGAATCAGATGCGGGAAATCAGAGGCGGGGAATCAGAGCTGGGGAATCAGAGGTGGGAAATCAAAGTTGGGGAATCAGAGGCGGGGACTTAGATATGGGGAAAGAGAGGCGGGGTATCAGAGACGGGGAATCAGAGGTGGGGAATCAGAGGCAGGGAATTAGATGTGCGGAATCAGAAATGGGGAATCAGAGGCAGGGAATCAGAATCAGAAGCAGGGAATCAGAGGCCGGGAATCAGAGGCCGGAATCAGATGCCGGGAATAAGAGGTCGGGAATCAGAGGTGGGGAATCAGAGTCCTGGAATCAGAGATGGGGAATCAGAGGCGGGGAATCAGAGGCAGGGAATGAAACACGGGGAATCAGAGGCGGGGAATCAGAGCTGGGGAATCAAAGGCGGGGAATCAGAGTTGGGGAATCAAAGGCGGGGAATCAGATATGGGGAAACAGGGGTGGGGAATCAGAGGCGGGGAAACAGAGGCGGGGAATCAGATATGGGGAATCAGAGGTGTGGAATCAGAGGTTGGGAATCAGAGGTGTGGAATCAGAGGTTGGGAATCAGAGGCAGGGAATCAGAGGCGGGGAAACAGAGGCAGGGAATCAGATCTGGGGAATCAGAGGCGGGGAATTAGAGTTGGGGAATCAGAGGCGGGGAATCAGAGGCGGGGAAACAGAGGCGGTGAATCAAACACGGGGAATCAGAGGTGGGGAATCAGAGGTTGGGAATCAGAGGCAGGGAATCAGAGGCGGGGAATCAGAGGCGGGGAATCAGAGGCAGGGAATCAGAGGCGGAGAATCAGAGGCCGGGAATCAGATATGGTGAAACAGAGGCGGGGAATCAGAGGCGGGGAAACAGAGGCGGGGAATCAGATATGGGGAATCAGAGGTGGGGAATCAGAGTTTGGGAATCAGAGGCATGGAATCAGAGGCTTGGAATCAGATGCAGGGAATCAGATGCGGGGAATCAGAGGCGGGGAATCAGAGTTGGGGAATCAGAGGCGGGGATTTAGATATTGGGAAACAGAGGCGGGGAATCAGAGGCGGGGAAACAGAGGCGGGGAATCAGATATGGGGAATCAGAGGTGGGGAATCAGAGGCAGGGAATCAGATGTGCGGAATCAGAGATGGGGAATCAAAGGCAGGGAATCAGAATCAGAAGCAGGGAATCAGAGGCCGGGAATCAGAGGCGGGAAATCAGAGGCCGGGAATCAGAGGCCGGGAATAAGACACGGGGAATCAGAGGTGGTGAATCAGAGATGTGGAATCAGAGGCGGGGAATCAGAGGCAGGGAATCAGACGCGGGGAATCAGAGGCGGGGAATCATAGCTGGCGAATCAGAGGCGGGGAATCAGAGGTGGGGAATCAGAGGCGGGGAATCAGATATTGGGAATCAGAGGTGGGGAATCAGAGGCGCGGAAACAGAGGCGGGGAATCAGATATGGGGAATCAGAGGTGGGGAATCAGAAGTTGTGAATCAGAGATGGGGAATCAGAGGCGGGGAATCAGAGGCCGGTAATCAGACGCGGGGAATCAGAGGCGGGGATTCTTGAGCTGGGGAATCAGAGGCGGGGAATCAGAGTTGGGGAATCAGAGGCGGGGAATCAGATATGGGGAATCAGAGGCGGGGAATCAGAGGCGGGGAAACAGAGGCGGGGAATCAGATATGGGGAATCAGAGGTGGGGAATCAGGGGCGGGGTATCAGTGGCAGGGAATCAGAGGCGGGAAATCAGAGTCGGTGAATCAGGGGCGGGGAATCAGAGGCAGGGAATCGGATGTGCGGAATCAGAGATTTGGAATCAGAGGTGGGGAGTCAGAGGCGGTGAATCAGACATGGGTAATCAGAGGCGGGGAATCAGAGGCAGGAAATCAGACACGGGGAATCAGAGGCGGGGAATCAGAGCTGGGGAATTAGATGCAGGGAATCAGAGTTGGGGATTCAGAGGCGGGGAATCAGATATGGGGAAACAGAGGTGGGGAATCAGAGGCGGGCAAATAGAGGCGGGGAATCAGATATGGGGAAACAGTGGCGGGGAATCAGAGGCGGGGAATCAGAGGCGGTGAATCAGACATGGGTAATCAGAGGCGGGGAATCAGAGCTGGGGAATCAGAGGTGGGGAATCAGAGTTGGGGAATCAGAGGCGGGGACTTAGATATGGGGAAACAGAGGCGGGGAATCAGAGGCGGGGAAACAGAGGCGGGGAATCAGATATGGGGAATCAGAGGTGGGGAATCAGAGGCAGGGAATCAGATGTGCGGAATCAGAGATGGGGAATCAGAGGCAGGGAATCAGAATCAGAAGCAGGGAATAAGACGCGGGGAATCAGAGGCGGGGAATCAGAGCTGGGGAATCAGCGGCAGTGAATCAGAGGCGGGGAATCAGAGGCAGGGAATCGGATGTGCGGAATCAGAGATGGGGAATCAGAGGTGGGGAATCAGAGGCGGTGAATCAGACATGGGTAATCAGATGTGGGGAATCAGGGGCAGGGTATCAGACGCAGTGTATCAGACACGGGGAATCAGAGGCATGGAATCAGAGATGGGGAATCAGAGGCGGGGAATCAGAGGCAGGGAATCAGACGCGGGGTATCAGAGGCGTGGAATCAGAGCTGGGGAATCAGAGGCGGGGAATCAGAGTTGGGGAATCAGAGGGGTGGAATCAGATATGGGAAAACAGAGGCGGGGAATCAGAGGCGGGGAATCAGAGCTGGGGAATCAGAGGCCGGGAATCAGAGTTGGTGAATCAGAGGCCGGGAATCAGAGATGGGGATTCAGAGGTGGTGAATCAGAGATGGGGAATCAGAGGAAGGGACTCAGAGGTGGCGAATCAGACGCGGGGAATCAGTGGCTGGGAATCAGAAATCGGGAATCAGAGGCGGGGTATCAGGGATGGGGAATCAGAGGTGGGGAATCAGAGGCGGGGAAACAGAGGCGGGGAGTCAGATATGGGGAATCAGTGGTGGGGAATCAGAGGCATGGAATCACATGCGGGGAATCAGAGACAGGGAATCAGAGGCTGGGAATCAGAGCTGGGGAATCAGAGGTGGGGATTCAGAGTTGGGGAATCAGAGGCGGGGAATCAGATATGGGGAA
This sequence comes from Narcine bancroftii, assembly GCF_036971445.1. Classification (NCBI taxonomy): domain Eukaryota; kingdom Metazoa; phylum Chordata; class Chondrichthyes; order Torpediniformes; family Narcinidae; genus Narcine; species Narcine bancroftii. Next base: position 109,380,845 of record NC_091475.1, read on the forward strand.
ACAGAGGCGTGGATTCAGAGGCGGGGAAACAGACGCGGGGAATCAGATATGGGGAATCAGAGGTGGGGAATCAGAGGTTGGGAATCAGAGGCAGGGAATCAGAGGCGGGGAATCAGAGCTGGGGAATCAGAGGCGGGGAATCAGAGGCAGGGAATCGGATGTGCGGAATCAGAGATGGGGAATCAGAGGTGGGGAATCAGAGGCGGTGAATCAGACATGGGTAATCAGATGTGGGGAATCAGGGGCAGGGTATCAGACGCAGTGTATCAGACACGGGGAATCAGAGGCATGGAATCAAAGATGGGGAATCAGAGGCGGGGAATCAGAGGCAGGGAATCAGACGCGGGGTATCAGAGGCGTGGAATCAGAGCTGGGGAATCAGAGGCGGGGAATCAGAGTTGGGGAATCAGAGGCGTGGAATCAGATATGGGAAAACAGAGGCGGGGAATCAGAGGTGGTGAATCAGAGATGGGGAATCAGAGGAAGGGACTCAGAGGTGGCGAATCAGACGCGGGGAATCAGTGGCTGGGAATCAGAAATCGGGAATCAGAGGCGGGGTATCAGAGATGGGGAATCAGAGGCGGGGAATCAGAGGCGGGGAAACAGAGGCGGAGAGTCAGATATGGGGAATCAGTGGTGGGGAATCAGAGGCATGGAATCACATGCGGGGAATCAGACGCGGGGAATCAGAGGCGGGGAATCAGAGCTGGGGAATCAGAGGCGGGGATTCAGAGTTGGGGAATCAGAGGCGGGGAATCAGATATGGGGAAACAGAGGCGTGGATTCAGAGGCGGGGAAACAGACGCGGGGAATCAGATATGGGGAATCAGAGGTGGGGAATCAGAGGTTGGGAATCAGAGGCAGGGAATCAGAGGCGGGGAATCAGAGCTGGGGAATCAGAGGCGGAGAATCAGAATTGGGGAATCAGAGATGGGGAATCAGAGATGGGGAATCAGAGGCGGGGAATCAGACGCAGGGAATCAGAGGTGGTGAATCAGAGATGGGGAATCAGAGGCGGGGAATCAGAGGCAGGGAATCAGACGCGGGGAATCAGTGACGGGGAATCATAGCTGGCGAATCTGAGGCGGGGAATCAGAGTTGGGGAATCAGAGGCGGGGAATCAGATATGGGGAATCAGAGGCGGGGAATCAGAGGCGGGGAAACAGAGGCGGGGAATCAGATATGGGGAATCAGAGGTGGGGAATCAGAGGTGGTGAATCAGAGATGGGGAATCAGAGGCGGGGAATCAGAGCCAGGAAATCAGATGTTGGGAATCAGAGGCGGGGAATCAGAGCTGGGGAATCAGAGGCGGGGAATCAGAGTTGGGGAATCAGTGGCGGGGAATCAGAGGCAGGGAATCTGACGCGGGGAATCAGAGGAGGAGTATCAGAGCTGGGGAATCAAGGCGGGGAATCAGAGTTGGGGAATAAGAGGCGTGGAATCAGATATGGGGAATCAGAGGCGGCGAATCAGAGGCGGGGAAACAGAGTCGGGGAGTCAGATATGGGTAAATAGATTTGGGGATTCAGGGGCGGGGAATCCGTGGCAGGGAATCAGAGGCGGGGAATCAGAGGCGGGGCATCAGAGGCAGGGAAACAGATGTGGGGAATCAGAGATGGGGAATCAGAGGCAGGAAATCAGAATCAGAAGCGGGGTATCAGAGGCCGGGAATCAGAGGCTGGGAATCAGAGGACGGGAATGAGATATGGGGAATCAGAGCTGGGGAGTCAGAGGCGGTGAATCAGAGATGGGGAATCAGAGGCAGGGAATCAGAGGCAGGGAATCAAACACGGGGAATCAGAGGCTGCGAATCAGAGCTGGGGAATCAGAGGCGGGGAATCAGACACGGGGAATCAGAGGCGGGAATCAGACACGGGGAATCAGAGGCGGGGAATCAGACACGGGGAATCAGAGGCGGGGAATCAGAGCTGAGGAATCAGAGGAGGGGATTCAGAGTTGGGGAATCAGAGGCGGGGAATCAGATACGGGGAAACAGAGGCGTGGATTCAGAGGCGGGGAAACAGACGCGGGGAATCAGATATGGGGAATCAGAGGTGGGGAATCAGAGGTTGGGAATCAGATGCAGGGAATGAGAGGCGGGGAATCAGAGCTGGGGAATCAGAGGCGGGGAATCAGAGTTGGGGAATCAGAGGCGGGGAATCAGATATGGGGAAACAGGGGCGGGGAATCGGAGGCGGGGAAACAGAGGCGGGGAATCAGATATGGGGAATCAGAGGTGTGGAATCAGAGGTTGGGAATCAGAGGCAGGGAATCAGAGGCGGGGAAACAGAGGCAGGGAATCAGATCTGGGTAATCAGAGGCGGGGAATTAGAGTTGGGGAATCAGAGGCGGGGAATCAGAGGCGGGGAAACAGAGGCGGGGAATCAAACACGGGGAATCAGAGGTGGGGAATCAGAGGTTGGGAATCAGAGGCAGGGAACCAGAGGCGGGGAATCAGAGGCGGGGAATCGGAGGCAGGGAATCAGATGTGCAGAATCGGAGATGGGGAATCAGAGGCAAGAAATCAGAGGCAGGGAATCAGAGGCGGGGAATCAGAGGCCGGGAATCAGATATGGTGAAACAGAGGCGGGGAATCAGAGGCGGGGAAACAGAGGCGGGGAATCAGAGGCGGGGAATCAGAGGTGGGGAATCAGAGTTTGGGAATCAGAGGCAGGGAATCAGAGGCTTGGTATCAGATGCAGGGAATCAGATGCGGGGAATCAGAGGCGGGGTATCAGAGCTGGGGAATCAGAGGTGGGGAATCAGAGTTGGGGAATCAGAGGCGGGGAATCAGAGGCAGGGAATCAAACACGGTGAATCAGAGGCGGGGAATCAGAGCTGGGTTATCAGAGGCGGGGAATCAGAGTTGGGTATCAGAGGCGGGGAATCAGAGCTGGGGAATCAGAGGTGGGGAATCAGAGTCGGGGAATCAGAGGCAGGGAATCGGATGTGCGGAATCAGAGATGGGGAATCAGATGTGGGGAATCAGAGGCGGTGAATCTGAGATGGGGAATCAGAGGCGGGGAATCAGAGGCAGGATATCAGACACGGGGATTCAGAGGCTGGGAATCAGACGGGGGGAATCAAAGGCGGGGAATCAGAGCTGGGGAATCAGAGGTAGGGAATCAGAGTTGGGGATTCAGAGGCGGGGAAACAGATATGGGGAAACAGAGGCGGGGAATCAGAGGTGGGCAAACAGAGGCGGGGAATCAGAGGCAGGGAATCAGAGCTGGGGAATCAGAGGCGGGGAATCATAGTTGGGAATCAGAGGCGGGGAATCAGATATGGGGAAACAGAGGCGGGGAATCAGAGGCGGGGAAACAGAGGCGGGGAATCAGATATGGGGAATCGGATGCGGGGAATCAGAGGCGGGGAATCAGAGCTGGGGAATCAGAGGCGGGGAATCAGAGTTGGTGCATCAGAGGTGGGGAATTAGATATGGGGAAACAGAGGCGGGGAATCAGAGGCAGGGAAACAGAGGTGGGGAATCAGATATGGGGAATCAGAGATGGGGAATCAGAGGCAGGGAATCAGATGTGCGGAATCAGAGATGGGGAATCAGAGGCAGGGAATCAGAATCAGAAGCGGGGAATCAGAGGCCGGGAATCAGAGGCCTGGAATCAGATGCTGGGAATAAGAGGCCAGGAATCAGAGGTGGGGAATCAGAGTCCGGGAATCAGAGATGGGGATTCAGAGGCGGGGAATGAGATATGGAGAATCAGAGGCGGGGAATCAGAGGCGGGGAAACAGAGGTGGGGAATCAGATATGGGGAATCAGAGGTGGCGAATCAAAGGCGGTGAATCAGAGATGGGGAATCAGAGGCGGGGAATCAGAGGCAGGGAATCAAACACGGGGAATCAGAGGTGGGGAATCAGAGCTGGGGAATCAGAGGCGGGGAATCAGAGTTGGGGAATCAGAGGCGGGGAATCAGATATGGGGAAACAGGGGCGGGGAATCGGAGGCGGGGAAACAGAGGCGGGGAATCAGATATGGGGAATCAGAGGTGTGGAATCAGAGGTTGGGAATCAGAGGCAGGGAATCAGAGGCAGGGAAACAGAGGCAGGGAATCAGATCTGGGTAATCAGAGGCGGGGAATTAGAGTTGGGGAATCAGAGGCGGGGAATCAGAGGCGGGGAAACAGAGGCGGGGAATCAAACACGGGGAATCAGAGGTGGGGAATCAGAGGTTGGGAATCAGAGGCAGGGAATCAGAGGCTGGGAATCAGAGGCGGGGAATCGGAGGCAGGGAATCAGATGTGCGGAATCGGAGATGGGGAATCAGAGGCAAGAAATCAGAGGCGGCGAATCAGAGGCGGGGAATCAGAGGCCGGGAATCAGATATGGTGAAACAGAGGCGGGGAATCAGAGGCGGGGAAACAGAGGCGGGGAATCAGAGGCGGGGAATCAGAGGTGGGGAATCAGAGTTTGGGAATCAGAGGCAGGGAATCAGAGGCTTGGAATCAGATGCAGGGAATCAGATGCGGGGAATCAGAGGCGGGGAATCAGAGCTGGGGAATCAGAGGTGGGGAATCAGAGTTGGGGAATCAGAGGCGGGGACTTAGATATTGGGAAACAGAGGCGGGGAATCAGAGGCGGGGAAACAGAGGCGGGGAATCAGATATAGGGAATCAGAGGTGGGGAATCAGAGGCAGGGAATCAGATGTGCGGAATCAGAGATGGGGAATCAAAGGCAGGGAATCAGAATCAGAAGCAGGGAATCAGACGCCGGGAATCAGAGGCCGGAATCAGATGCCGGGAATAAGAGGCCGGGAATCAGAGGTGGGGAATCAGAGTCCGGGAATCAGAGATGGGGATTCAGAGGTGGGGAACGAGATATGGGGAATCAGAGGCGGGGAATCAGAGGCGGGGAAACAGAGGTGGGGAATCAGATATGGGGAATCAGAGGTGGGGAATCAGGGGCGGCGTATCAGTGGCAGGGAATCAGAGGCGGGAAATCAGAGGCCGGGAATCATAGGCGGTGAATCAGAGGGGGGGAATCAGAGGCAGGGAATCGGATGTGCGGAATCAGAGATGGGGAATCAGAGGTGGGGAATCAGAGGCAGGAAATCAGACACGGGGAATCGGAGGCGGGGAATCAGAGGCGGGGAATCAGAGCTGGGGAATTAGATGCAGTGAATCAGAGTTGGGGATTCAGAGGCGGGGAATCAGATATGGGGAAACAGAGGTGGGGAATCAGAGGTGGGCAAATAGAGGCGGGGAATCAGATATGGGGAAACAGAGGCGGGGAATCAGAGGCGTGGAAACAGAGGCGGGGAATCAGATATGGGGAATCAGAGGTGGTGAATCAGAGGTTGGGAATCAGAGGCAGGGAATCAGAGGCTGGGAATCAGATGCAGGGAATCAGATGCGGGGATCAGAGGCTGGGAATCAGAGCTGGGGAATCAGAGGTGGGGAATCAGAGATGGGGAATCAGAGGCGGGGACTTAGATATGGGGAAACAGAGGCGAGGAATCAGAGGCGGGGAAACAGAGGCGGGGAATCAGATATGGGGAATCAGAGGTGGGGAATCAGAGGCAGGGAATCAGATGTGCGGAATCAGAGATGGGGAATCAGAGGCAGGGAATCAGAATCAGAAGCAGAGAATAAGACGCGGGGAATCAGAGGCGGGGAATCAGAGGCCTGGAATCAGATGCTGGGAATAAGAGGCCGGGTATCAGAGGTGGGGAATCAGAGTCCGGGAATCAGAGATGGGGATTCAGAGGCGGGGAATGAGATATGGAGAATCAGAGGCGGGGAATCAGAGGCGGGGAAACAGAGGTGGGGAATCAGATATGGGGAATCAGAGGTGGCGAATCAAAGGCGGTGAATCAGAGATGGGGAATCAGAGGCGGGGAATCAGAGGCAGGGAATCAAACACGGGGAATCAGAAGCGGGGAATCAGAGCTGGGGAATCAGAGGCGGGGAATCAGAGTTGGGGAATCAGAGGCGGGGAATCAGAGGCGGGGAATCAGAGGCAGGGAATCAGATGTGCGGAATCGGAGATGGGGAATCAGAGGCAAGAAATCAGAGGCGGGGAATCAGTGGCGGGGATTCAGAGGCCGGGAATCAGATATGGTGAAACAGAGGCGGGGAATCAGAGGCGGGGAAACAGAGGCGGGGAATCAGATATGGGGAATCAGTGGTGGGGAATCAGAGTTTGGGAATCAGAGGCAGGGAATCAGAGGCTTGGAATCAGATGCAGGGAATTAGATGCGGGGTATCAGAGGCGGGGAATCAGAGCTGGGGAATCAGAGGTGGGGAATCAGAGTTGGGGATTCAAAGGCGGGGACTTAGATATTGGGAAACAGAGGCGGGGAATCAGAGGCGGGGAAACAGAGGCGGGGAATCAGATATGGGGAATCAGAGGTGGGGAATCAGAGACAGGGAATCAGATGTACGGAATCAGAGATGGGGAATCAAAGGCAGGGAATCAGAATCAGAAGCAGGGAATCAGAGGCCGGGAATCAGAGGCCGGAATCAGATGCCGGGAATAAGAGGCCGGGAATCAGAGGTGGGGAATCAGAGGCGGGGAAACAGAGGCGGGGAAACAGAGGCGGGGAATCAGATATGGGGAATCAGAGGTGGGGAATCAGGGGCGGGGTATCAGTGGCAGGGAATCAGAGGCGGGAAATCAGAGGCCGGGAATCAGAGGCGGTGAATCAGAGGCGGGGAATCAGAGGCAGGGAATCGGATGTGCGGAATCAGAGATGGGGAATCAGAGGTGGGGAATCAGAGGCGGTGAATCAGACATGGGTAATCAGAGGCGGGGAATCAGAGGCAGGAAATCAGACACGGGGAATCAGAGACGGGGAATCAGAGCTGGGGAATTAGAGGCAGGGAATCAGAGTTGGGGATTCAGAGGCGGGGAATCAGATATGGGGAAACAGAGGTGGGGAATCAGAGGTGGGCAAATAGAGGCGGGGAATCAGATATGGGGAAACAGAGGCGGGGAATCAGAGGCGTGGAAACAGAGGCGGGGAATCAGATATGGGTTATCAGAGGCGGGGAATCAGAGTTGGGTATCAGAGGCGGGGAATCAGAGCTGGGGAATCAGAGGTGGGGAATCAGAGTCGGGGAATCAGAGGCAGGGAATCGGATGTGCGGAATCAGAGATGGGGAATCAGAGGTGGGGAATCAGAGGCGGTGAATCTGAGATGGGGAATCAGAGGCGGGGAATCAGAGGCAGGATATCAGACACGGGGATTCAGAGGCTGGGAATCAGACGGGGGAATCAAAGGCGGGGAATCAGAGCTGGGGAATCAGAGGTAGGGAATCAGAGTTGGGGATTCAGAGGCGGGGAAACAGATATGGGGAAACAGAGGTGGGGAATCAGAGGCGGGCAAACAGAGGCGGGGAATCAGAGGCAGGGAATCAGATCTGGGGAATCAGAGGCTGGGAATCAGAGTTGGTGCATCAGAGGTGGGGAATGAGATATGGGGAAACAGAGGCGGGGAATCAGAGGCAGGGAAACAGAGGTGGGGAATCAGATATGGGGAATCAGAGGTGGGGAATCAGAGGCAGGGAATCAGATGTGCGGAATCAGAGATGGGGAATCAGAGGCAGGGAATCAGAATCAGAAGCGGGGAATCAGAGGCCGGGAATCAGAGGCCTGGAATCAGATGCTGGGAATAAGAGGCCAGGAATCAGAGGTGGGGAATCAGAGTCCTGGAATCAGAGAAGGGGATTCAGAGGCGGGGAATGAGATATGGAGAATCAGAGGCGGGGAATCAGAGGCGGGGAAACAGAGGTGGGGAATCAGATATGGGGAATCAGAGGTGGCGAATCAGAGGTTGGGAATCAGAGGCAGGGAATCAGAGGCGGGGAATCAGAGGCGGGGAATCGGAGGCAGGGAATCAGATGTGCGGAATCGGAGATGGGGAATCAGAGGCAAGAAATCAGAGGCGGGGAATCAGAGGCGGGGAATCAGAGGCCGGGAATCAGATATGGTGAAACAGAGGCGGGGAATCAGAGGCGGGGAAACAGAGGCGGGGAATCAGAGGCGGGGAATCAGAGGTGGGGAATCAGAGTTTGGGAATCAGAGGCAGGGAATCAGAGGCTTGGAATCAGATGCAGGGAATCAGATGCGGGGAATCAGAGGCGGGGAATCAGAGCTGGGGAATCAGAGGTGGGGAATCAGAGTTGGGGAATCAGAGGCGGGGACTTAGATATTGGGAAACAGAGGCGGGGAATCTGAGGCGGGGAAACAGAGGCGGGGAATCAGATATAGGGAATCAGAGGTGGGGAATCAGAGGCAGGGAATCAGATGTGCGGAATCAGAGATGGGGAATCAAAGGCAGGGAATCAGAATCAGAAGCAGGGAATCAGAGGCCGGGAATCAGAGGCCGGAATCAGATGCCGGGAATAAGAGGCCGGGAATCAGAGGTGGGGAATCAGAGTCCGGGAATCAGAGATGGGGATTCAGAGGCGGGGAACGAGATATGGGGAATCAGAGGCGGGGAATCAGAGGCGGGGAAACAGAGGTGGGGAATCAGATATGGGGAATCAGAGGTGGGGAATCAGGGGCGGCGTATCAGTGGCAGGGAATCAGAGGCGGGAAATCAGAGGCCGGGAATCAGAGGCGGTGAATCAGAGGGGGGGAATCAGAGGCAGGGAATCGGATGTGCGGAATCAGAGATGGGGAATCAGAGGTGGGGAATCAGAGGCAGGAAATCAGACACGGGGAATCGGAGGCGGGGAATCAGAGGCGGGGAATCAGAGCTGGGGAATTAGATGCAGTGAATCAGAGTTGGGGATTCAGAGGCGGGGAATCAGATATGGGGAAACAGAGGTGGGGAATCAGAGGTGGGCAAATAGAGGCGGGGAATCAGATATGGGGAATCAGAGGTGGTGAATCAGAGGTTGGGAATCAGAGGCAGGGAATCAGAGGCTGGGAATCAGATGCAGGGAATCAGATGCGGGGATCAGAGGCAGGGAATCGGATGTGCGGAATCAGAGATGGGGAATCAGAGGTGGGGAATCAGAGGCGGTGAATCAGACATGGGTAATCAGATGTGGGGAATCAGGGGCAGGGTATCAGACGCAGTGTATCAGACACGGGGAATCAGAGGCATGGAATCAAAGATGGGGAATCAGAGGCGGGGAATCAGAGGCAGGGAATCAGACGCGGGGTATCAGAGGCGTGGAATCAGAGCTGGGGAATCAGAGGCGGGGAATCAGAGTTGGGGAATCAGAGGCGTGGAATCAGATATGGGAAAACAGAGGCGGGGAATCAGAGGTGGTGAATCAGAGATGGGGAATCAGAGGAAGGGACTCAGAGGTGGCGAATCAGACGCGGGGAATCAGTGGCTGGGAATCAGAAATCGGGAATCAGAGGCGGGGTATCAGAGATGGGGAATCAGAGGCGGGGAATCAGAGGCGGGGAAACAGAGGCGGGGAGTCAGATATGGGGAATCAGTGGTGGGGAGTCAGAGGCATGGAATCACATGCGGGGAATCAGAGGCGGGGAATCAGAGGCGGGGAATCAGAGCTGGGGAATCAGAGGCGGGGATTCAGAGTTGGGGAATCAGAGGCGGGGAATCAGATATGGGGAAACAGAGGCGTGGATTCAGAGGTGGGGAAACAGACGCGGGGTATCAGATATGGGGAATCAGAGGTGGGGAATCAGAGGTTGGGAATCAGAGGCAGGGAATCAGAGGCGGGGAATCAGAGCTGGGGAATCAGAGGCGGAGAATCAGAATTGGGGAATCAGAGATGGGGAATCAGAGATGGGGAATCAGAGGCGGGGAATCAGACGCAGGGAATCAGAGGTGGTGAATCAGAGATGGGGAATCAGAGGCGGGGAATCAGAGGCAGGGAATCAGACGCGGGGAATCAGTGACGGGGAATCATAGCTGGCGAATCTGAGGCGGGGAATCAGAGTTGGGGAATCAGAGGCGGGGAATCAGATATGGGGAATCAGAGGCGGGGAATCAGAGGCGGGGAAACAGAGGCGGGGAATCAGATATGGGGAATCAGAGGTGGGGAATCAGAGGTGGTGAATCAGAGATGGGGAATCAGAGGCGGGGAATCAGAGCCAGGAAATCAGACGCGGGGAATCAGAGGCGGGGAATCAGAGCTGGGGAATCAGAGGCGGGGAATCAGAGTTGGGGAATCAGTGGCGGGGAATCAGAGGCAGGGAATCTGACGCGGGGAATCAGAGGAGGAGTATCAGAGCTGGGAAATCAAGGCGGGGATTCAGAGTTGGGGAATAAGAGGCGTGGAATCAGATATGGGGAATCAGAGGCGGCGAATCAGAGGCGGGGAAACAGAGGCGGGGAGTCAGATATGGGTAAATAGATTTGGGGATTCAGGGGCGGGGAATCCGTGGCAGGGAATCAGAGGCGGGGAATCAGAGGCGGGGCATCAGAGGCAGGGAATCAGATGTGGGGAATCAGAGATGGGGAATCAGAGGCAGGAAATCAGAATCAGAAGCGGGGTATCAGAGGCCGGGAATCAGAGGCTGGGAATCAGAGGACGGGAATGAGATATGGGGAATCAGAGCTGGGGAGTCAGAGGCGGTGAATCAGAGATGGGGAATCAGAGGCAGGGAATCAGAGGCAGGGAATCAAACACGGGGAATCAGAGTCTGCGAATCAGAGCTGGGGAATCAGAGGCGGGGAATCAGACACGGGGAATCAGAGGCGGGAATCAGAGCTGGGGAATCAGAGGCGGGGAATCAGACACGGGGAATCAGAGGCGGGGAATCAGAGCTGAGGAATCAGAGGAGGGGATTCAGAGTTGGGGAATCAGAGGCGGGGAATCAGATACGGGGAAACAGAGGCGTGGATTCAGAGGCGGGGAAACAGACGCGGGGAATCAGATATGGGGAATCAGAGGTGGGGAATCAGAGGTTGGGAATCAGATGCAGGGAATGAGAGGCGGGGAATCAGAGCTGGGGAATCAGAGGCGGGGAATCAGAGTTGGGGAATCAGAGGCGGGGAATTAGAGTTGGGGAATCAGAGGCGGGGAATCAGAGGCGGGGAAACAGAGGCGGGGAATCAAACACGGGGAATCAGAGGTGGGGAATCAGAGGTTGGGAATCAGAGGCAGGGAACCAGAGGTGGGGAATCAGAGGCGGCGAATCGGAGGCAGGGAATCAGATGTGCAGAATCGGAGATGGGGAATCAGAGGCAAGAAATCAGAGGCAGGGAATCAGAGGCGGGGAATCAGAGGCCGGCAATCAGATATGGTGAAACAGAGGCGGGGAATCAGAGGCTGGGAAACAGAGGCGGGGAATCAGAGGCGGGGAATCAGAGGTGGGGAATCAGAGTTTGGGAATCAGAGGCAGGGAATCAGAGGCTTGGAATCAGATGCAGGGAATCAGATGCGGGGAATCAGAGGCGGGGTATCAGAGCTGGGGAATCAGAGGTGGGGAATCAGAGTTGGGGAATCAGAGGCGGGGAATCAGAGGCAGGGAATCAAACACGGTGAATCAGAGGCGGGGAATCAGAGCTGGGTTATCAGAGGCGGGGAATCAGAGTTGGGTATCAGAGGCGGGGAATCAGAGCTGGGGAATCAGAGGTGGGGAATCAGAGTCGGGGAATCAGAGGCAGGGAATCGGATGTGCGGAATCAGAGATGGGGAATCAGAGGTGGGGAATCAGAGGCGGTGAATCTGAGATGGGGAATCAGAGGCGGGGAATCAGAGGCAGGATATCAGACACGGGGATTCAGAGGCTGGGAATCAGACGGGGGGAATCAAAGGCGGGGAATCAGAGCTGGGGAATCAGAGGTAGGGAATCAGAGTTGGGGATTCAGAGGCGGGGAAACAGATATGGGGAAACAGAGGCGGGGAATCAGAGGTGGGCAAACAGAGGCAGGGAATCAGAGAAAGGGAATCAGAGCTGGGGAATCAGAGGCGGGGAATCATAGTTGGGAATCAGAGGCGGGGAATCAGATATGGGGAAACAGAGGCGGGGAATCAGAGGCGGGGAAACAGAGGCGGGGAATCAGATATGGGGAATCGGATGCGGGGAATCAGAGGCGGGGAATCAGAGCTGGGGAATCAGAGGCGGGGAATCAGAGTTGGTGCATCAGAGGTGGGGAATTAGATATGGGGAAACAGAGGCGGGGAATCAGAGGCAGGGAAACAGAGGTGGGGAATCAGATATGGGGAATCAGAGGTGGGGAATCAGAGGCAGGGAATCAGATGTGCGGAATCAGAGATGGGGAATCAGAGGCAGGGAATCAGAATCAGAAGCGGGGAATCAGAGGCCGGGAATCAGAGGCCTGGAATCAGATGCTGGGAATAAGAGGCCAGGAATCAGAGGTGGGGAATCAGAGTCCGGGAATCAGAGATGGGGATTCAGAGGCGGGGAATGAGATATGGAGAATCAGAGGCGGGGAATCAGAGGCGGGGAAACAGAGGTGGGGAATCAGATATGGGGAATCAGAGGTGGCGAATCAAAGGCGGTGAATCAGAGATGGGGAATCAGAGGCGGGGAATCAGAGGCAGGGAATCAAACACGGGGAATCAGAGGTGGGGAATCAGAGCTGGGGAATCAGAGGCGGGGAATCAGAGTTGGGGAATCAGAGGCGGGGAATCAGATATGGGGAAACAGGGGCGGGGAATCGGAGGCGGGGAAACAGAGGCGGGGAATCAGATATGGGGAATCAGAAGTGTGGAATCAGAGGTTGGGAATCAGAGGCAGGGAATCAGAGGCAGGGAAACAGAGGCAGGGAATCAGATCTGGGTAATCAGAGGCGGGGAATTAGAGTTGGGGAATCAGAGGCGGGGAATCAGAGGCGGGGAAACAGAGGCGGGGAATCAAACACGGGGAATCAGAGGTGGGGAATCAGAGGTTGGGAATCAGAGGCAGGGAATCAGAGGCGGGGAATCAGAGGCGGGGAATCGGAGGCAGGGAATCAGATGTGCGGAATCGGAGATGGGGAATCAGAGGCAAGAAATCAGAGGCGGGGAATCAGAGGCGGGGAATCAGAGGCCGGGAATCAGATATGGTGAAACAGAGGCGGGGAATCAGAGGCGGGGAAACAGAGGCTGGGAATCAGAGGCGGGGAATCAGAGGTGGGGAATCAGAGTTTGGGAATCAGAGGCAGGGAATCAGAGGCTTGGAATCAGATGCAGGGAATCAGATGCGGGGAATCAGAGGCGGGGAATCAGAGCTGGGGAATCAGAGGTGGGGAATCAGAGTTGGGGAATCAGAGGCGGGGACTTAGATATTGGGAAACAGAGGCGGGGAATCAGAGGCGGGGAAACAGAGGCGGGGAATCAGATATAGGGAATCAGAGGTGGGGAATCAGAGGCAGGGAATCAGATGTGCGGAATCAGAGATGGGGAATCAAAGGCAGGGAATCAGAATCAGAAGCAGGGAATCAGACGCCGGGAATCAGAGGCCGGAATCAGATGCCGGGAATAAGAGGCCGGGAATCAGAGGTGGGGAATCAGAGTGCGGGAATCAGAGATGGGGATTCAGAGGCGGGGAACGAGATATGGGGAATCAGAGGCGGGGAATCAGAGGCGGGGAAACAGAGGTGGGGAATCAGATATGGGGAATCAGAGGTGGGGAATCAGGGGCGGCGTATCAGTGGCAGGGAATCAGAGGCGGGAAATCAGAGGCCGGGAATCAGAGGCAGTGAATCAGAGGGGGGGAATCAGAGGCAGGGAATCGGATGTGCGGAATCAGAGATGGGGAATCAGAGGTGGGGAATCAGAGGCAGGAAATCAGACACGGGGAATCGGAGGCGGGGAATCAGAGGCGGGGAATCAGAGCTGGGGAATTAGATGCAGTGAATCAGAGTTGGGGATTCAGAGGCGGGGAATCAGATATGGGGAAACAGAGGTGGGGAATCAGAGGTGGGCAAATAGAGGCGGGGAATCAGATATGGGGAAACAGAGGCGGGGAATCAGAGGCGTGGAAACAGAGGCGGGGAATCAGATATGGGGAATCAGAGGTGGTGAATCAGAGGTTGGGAATCAGAGGCAGGGAATCAGAGGCTGGGAATCAGATGCAGGGAATCAGATGCGGGGATCAGAGGCGGGGAATCAGAGCTGGGGAATCAGAGGTGGGGAATCAGAGATGGGGAATCAGAGGCGGGGACTTAGATATGGGGAAACAGAGGCGGGGAATCAGAGGCGGGGAAACAGAGGCGGGGAATCAGATATGGGGAATCAGAGGTGGGGAATCAGAGGCAGGGAATCAGATGTGCGGAATCAGAGATGGGGAATCAGAGGCAGGGAATCAGAATCAGAAGCAGAGAATAAGACGCGGGGAATCAGAGGCGGGGAATCAGAGGCCTGGAATCAGATGCTGGGAATAAGAGGCCGGGTATCAGAGGTGGGGAATCAGAGTCCGGGAATCAGAGATGGGGATTCAGAGGCGGGGAATGAGATATGGAGAATCAGAGGCGGGGAATCAGAGGCGGGGAAACAGAGGTGGGGAATCAGATATGGGGAATCAGAGGTGGCGAATCAAAGGCGGTGAATCAGAGATGGGGAATCAGAGGCGGGGAATCAGAGGCAGGGAATCAAACACGGGGAATCAGAAGCGGGGAATCAGAGCTGGGGAATCAGAGGCGGGGAATCAGAGGCAGGGAATCAGATGTGCGGAATCGGAGATGGGGAATCAGAGGCAAGAAATCAGAGGCGGGGAATCAGTGGCGGGGATTCAGAGGCCGGGAATCAGATATGGTGAAACAGAGGCGGGGAATCAGAGGCGGGGAAACAGAGGCGGGGAATCAGATATGGGGAATCAGAGGTGGGGAATCAGAGTTTGGGAATCGGAGGCAGGGAATCAGAGGCTTGGAATCAGATGCAGGGAATTAGATGCGGGGTATCAGAGGCGGGGAATCAGAGCTGGGGAATCAGAGGTGGGGAATCAGAGTTGGGGAATCAGAGGCGGGGACTTAGATATTGGGAAACAGAGGCGGGGAATCAGATATGGGGAATCAGAGGTGGGGAATCAGAGACAGGGAATCAGATGTACGGAATCAGAGATGGGGAATCAAAGGCAGGGAATCAGAATCAGAAGCAGGGAATCAGAGGCCGGGAATCAGAGGCCGGAATCAGATGCCGGGAATAAGAGGCCGGGAATCAGAGGTGGGGAATCAGAGTCCGGGAATCAGAGATGCGGATTCAGAGGCGGGGAATGAGATATGGGGAATCAGAGGCGGGGAATCAGAGGCGGGGAAACAGAGGCGGGGAATCAGATATGGGGAATCAGAGGTGGGGAATCAGGGGCGGGGTATCAGTGGCAGGGAATCAGAGGCGGGAAATCAGAGGCCGGGAATCAGAGGCGGTGAATCAGAGGCGGGGAATCAGAGGCAGGGAATCGGATGTGCGGAATCAGAGATGGGGAATCAGAGGTGGGGAATCAGAGGCGGTGAATCGGACATGGGTAATCAGAGGCGGGGAATCAGAGGCAGGAAATCAGACACGGGGAATCAGAGACGGGGAATCAGAGCTGGGGAATTAGAGGCAGGGAATCAGAGTTGGGGATTCAGAGGCGGGGAATCAGATATGGGGAAACAGAGGTGGGGAATCAGAGGTGGGCAAATAGAGGCGGGGAATCAGATATGGGGAAACAGAGGCGGGGAATCAGAGGCGTGGAAACAGAGGCGGGGAATCAGATATGGGTTATCAGAGGCGGGGAATCAGAGTTGGGTATCAGAGGCGGGGAATCAGAGCTGGGGAATCAGAGGTGGGGAATCAGAGTCGGGGAATCAGAGGCAGGGAATCGGATGTGCGGAATCAGAGATGGGGAATCAGAGGTGGGGAATCAGAGGCGGTGAATCTGAGATGGGGAATCAGAGGCGGGGAATCAGAGGCAGGATATCAGACACGGGGATTCAGAGGCTGGGAATCAGACGGGGGAATCAAAGGCGGGGAATCAGAGCTGGGGAATCAGAGGTAGGGAATCAGAGTTGGGGATTCAGAGGCGGGGAAACAGATATGGGGAAACAGAGGTGGGGAATCAGAGGCGGGCAAACAGAGGCGGGGAATCAGAGGCAGGGAATCAGAGCTGGGGAATCAGAGGCGGGGAATCATAGTTGGGATTCAGAGGCGGGGAATCAGATACGGGGAAACAGAGGCGGAAAATCAGAGGCGGGGAAACAGAGGCGGGGAATCAGATATGGGGAATCGGATGCGGGGAATCAGAGGCGGGGAATCAGAGCTGGGGAATCAGAGGCGGGGAATCAGAGTTGGTGCATCGGAGGTGGGGAATTAGATATGGGGAAACAGAGGCGGGGAATCAGAGGCAGGGAAACAGAGGTGGGGAATCAGATATGGGGAATCAGAGGTGGGGAATCAGAGGCAGGGAATCAGATGTGCGGAATCAGAGATGGGGAATCAGAGGCAGGGAATCAGAATCAGAAGCGGGGAATCAGAGGCCGGGAATCAGAGGCCTGAAATCAGATGCTGGGAATAAGAGGCCAGGAATCAGAGGTGGGGAATCAGAGTCCGGGAATCAGAGATGGGGATTCAGAGGCGGGGAATGAGATATGGAGAATCAGAGGCGGGGAATCAGAGGCGGGGAAACAGAGGTGGGGAATCAGATATGGGGAATCAGAGGTGGCGAATCAGAGGTTGGGAATCAGAGGCAGGGAATCAGAGGCGGGGAAACAGAGGCGGGGAGTCAGATATTGGTAAATAGATTTGGGGATTCAGGGGCGGGGAATCCGTGGCAGGGAATCAGAGGCGGGGAATCAGAGGCGGGGCATCAGAGGCAGGGAATCAGATGTGGGGAATCAGAGATGGGGAATCAGAGGCAGGAAATCAGAATCAGAAGCGGGGTATCAGAGGCCGGGAATCAGAGGCTGGGAATCAGAGGACGGGAATGAGATATGGGGAATCAGAGCTGGGGAGTCAGAGGCGGTGAATCAGAGATGGGGAATCAGAGGCAGGGAATCAGAGGCAGGGAATCAAACACGGGGAATCAGAGTCTGCGAATCAGAGCTGGGGAATCAGAGGCGGGGAATCAGACACGGGGAATCAGAGGCGGGAATCAGAGCTGGGGAATCAGAGGCGGGGAATAAGACACGGGGAATCAGAGGCGGGGAATCAGAGCTGAGGAATCAGAGGAGGGGATTCAGAGTTGGGGAATCAGAGGCGGGGAATCAGATACGGGGAAACAGAGGCGTGGATTCAGAGGCGGGGAAACAGACGCGGGGAATCAGATATGGGGAATCAGAGGTGGGGAATCAGAGGTTGGGAATCAGATGCAGGGAATGAGAGGCGGGGAATCAGAGCTGGGGAATCAGAGGCGGGGAATCAGAGTTGGGGAATCAGAGGCGGGGAATCAGATATGGGGAAACAGGGGCGGGGAATCGGAGGCGGGGAAACAGAGGCGGGGAATCAGATATGGGGAATCAGAGGTGTGGAATCAGAGGTTGGGAATCAGAGGCAGGGAATCAGAGGCGGGGAAACAGAGGCAGGGAATCAGATCTGGGTAATCAGAGGCGGGGAATTAGAGTTGGGGAATCAGAGGCGGGGAATCAGAGGCGGGGAAACAGAGGCGGGGAATCAAACACGGGGAATCAGAGGTGGGGAATCAGAGGTTGGGAATCAGAGGCAGGGAACCAGAGGCGGGGAATCAAAGGCGGGGAATCGGAGGCAGGGAATCAGATGTGCAGAATCGGAGATGGGGAATCAGAGGCAAGAAATCAGAGGCAGGGAATCAGAGGCGGGGAATCAGAGGCCGGGAATCAGATATGGTGAAACAGAGGCGGGGAATCAGAGGCGGGGAAACAGAGGCGGGGAATCAGAGGCGGGGAATCAGAGGTGGGGAATCAGAGTTTGGGAATCAGAGGCAGGGAATCAGAGGCTTGGAATCAGATGCAGGGAATCAGATGCGGGGAATCAGAGGCGGGGTATCAGAGCTGGGGAATCAGAGGTGGGGAATCAGAGTTGGGGAATCAGAGGCGGGGAATCAGAGGCAGGGAATCAAACACGGTGAATCAGAGGCGGGGAATCAGAGCTGGGTTATCAGAGGCGGGGAATCAGAGTTGGGTATCAGAGGCGGGGAATCAGAGCTGGGGAATCAGAGGTGGGGAATCAGAGTCGGGGAATCAGAGGCAGGGAATCGGATGTGCGGAATCAGAGATGGGGAATCAGAGGTGGGTAATCAGAGGCGGTGAATCTGAGATGGGGAATCAGAGGCGGGGAATCAGAGGCAGGATATCAGACACGGGGATTCAGAGGCTGGGAATCAGACGGGGGGAATCAAAGGCGGGGAATCAGAGCTGGGGAATCAGAGGTAGGGAATCAGAGTTGGGGATTCAGAGGCGGGGAAACAGATATGGGGAAACAGAGGCGGGGAATCAGAGGTGGGCAAACAGAGGCGGGGAATCAGAGGCAGGGAATCAGAGCTGGGGAATCAGAGGCGGGGAATCATAGTTGGGAATCAGAGGCGGGGAATCAGATATGGGGAAACAGAGGCGGGGAATCAGAGGCGGGGAAACAGAGGCGGGGAATCAGATATGGGGAATCGGATGCAGGGAATCAGAGGCGGGGAATCAGAGCTGGGGAATCAGAGGCGGGGAATCAGAGTTGGTGCATCAGAGGTGGGGAATTAGATATGGGGAAACAGAGGCGGGGAATCAGAGGCAGGGAAACAGAGGTGGGGAATCAGATATGGGGAATCAGAGGTGGGGAATCAGAGGCAGGGAATCAGATGTGCGGAATCAGAGATGGGGAATCAGAGGCAGGGAATCAGAATCAGAAGCGGGGAATCAGAGGCCGGGAATCAGAGGCCTGGAATCAGATGCTGGGAATAAGAGGCCAGGAATCAGAGGTGGGGAATCAGAGTCCGGGAATCAGAGATGGGGATTCAGAGGCGGGGAATGAGATATGGAGAATCAGAGGCGGGGAATCAGAGGCGGGGAAACAGAGGTGGGGAATCAGATATGGGAAATCAGAGGTGGCGAATCAAAGGCGGTGAATCAGAGATGGGGAATCAGAGGCGGGGAATCAGAGGCAGGGAATCAAACACGGGGAATCAGAGGTGGGGAATCAGAGCTGGGGAATCAGAGGCGGGGAATCAGAGTTGGGGAATCAGAGGCGGGGAATCAGATATGGGGAAACAGGGGCGGGGAATCGGAGGCGGGGAAACAGAGGCGGGGAATCAGATATGGGGAATCAGAGGTGTGGAATCAGAGGTTGGGAATCAGAGGCAGGGAATCAGAGGCAGGGAAACAGAGGCAGGGAATCAGATCTGGGTAATCAGAGGCGGGGAATTAGAGTTGGGGAATCAGAGGCGGGGAATCAGAGGCGGGGAAACAGAGGCGGGGAATCAAACACGGGGAATCAGAGGTGGGGAATCAGAGGTTGGGAATCAGAGGCAGGGAATCAGAGGCGGGGAATCAGAGGCGGGGAATCGGAGGCAGGGAATCAGATGTGCGGAATCGGAGATGGGGAATCAGAGGCAAGAAATCAGAGGCGGGGAATCAGAGGCGGGGAATCAGAGGCCGGGAATCAGATATGGTGAAACAGAGGCGGGGAATCAGAGGCGGGGAAACAGAGGCTGGGAATCAGAGGCGGGGAATCAGAGGTGGGGAATCAGAGTTTGGGAATCAGAGGCAGGGAATCAGAGGCTTGGAATCAGATGCAGGGAATCAGATGCGGGGAATCAGAGGCGGGGAATCAGAGCTGGGGAATCAGAGGTGGGGAATCAGAGTTGGGGAATCAGAGGCGGGGACTTAGATATTGGGAAACAGAGGCGGGGAATCAGAGGCGGGGAAACAGAGGCGGGGAATCAGATATAGGGAATCAGAGGTGGGGAATCAGAGGCAGGGAATCAGATGTGCGGAATCAGAGATGGGGAATCAAAGGCAGGGAATCAGAATCAGAAGCAGGGAATCAGACGCCGGGAATCAGAGGCCGGAATCAGATGCCGGGAATAAGAGGCCGGGAATCAGCGGTGGGGAATCAGAGTCCGGGAATCAGAGGCGGGGAATCAGAGGCGGGGAAACAGAGGTGGGGAATCAGATATGGGGAATCAGAGGTGGGGAATCAGGGGCGGCGTATCAGTGGCAGGGAATCAGAGGCGGGAAATCAGAGGCCGGGAATCAGAGGCAGTGAATCAGAGGGGGGGAATCAGAGGCAGGGAATCGGATGTGCGGAATCAGAGATGGGGAATCAGAGGTGGGGAATCAGAGGCAGGAATCAGACACGGGGAATCGGAGGCGGGGAATCAGAGGCGGGGAATCAGAGCTGGGGAATTAGATGCAGTGAATCAGAGTTGGGGATTCAGAGGCGGGGAATCAGATATGGGGAAACAGAGGTGTGGAATCAGAGGTGGGCAAATAGAGGCGGGGAATCAGATATGGGGAAACAGAGGCGGGGAATCAGAGGCGTGGAAACAGAGGCGGGGAATCAGATATGGGGAATCAGAGGTGGTGAATCAGAGGTTGGGAATCAGAGGCAGGGAATCAGAGGCTGGGAATCAGATGCAGGGAATCAGATGCGGGGATCAGAGGCGCGGAATCAGAGCTGGGGAATCAGAGGTGGGGAATCAGAGATGGGGAATCAGAGGCAGGGACTTAGATATGGGGAAACAGAGGCGGGGAATCAGAGGCGGGGAAACAGAGGCGGGGAATCAGATATGGGGAATCAGAGGTGGGGAATCAGAGGCAGGGAATCAGATGTGCGGAATCAGAGATGGGGAATCAGAGGCAGGGAATCAGAATCAGAAGCAGAGAATAAGACGCGGGGAATCAGAGGCGGGGAATCAGAGGCCTGGAATCAGATGCTGGGAATAAGAGGCCGGGTATCAGAGGTGGGGAATCAGAGTCCGGGAATCAGAGATGGGGATTCAGAGGCGGGGAATGAGATATGGAGAATCAGAGGCGGGGAATCAGAGGCGGGGAAACAGAGGTGGGGAATCAGATATGGGGAATCAGAGGTGGCGAATCAAAGGCGGTGAATCAGAGATGGGGAATCAGAGGCGGGGAATCAGAGGCAGGGAATCAAACACGGGGAATCAGAAGCGGGGAATCAGAGCTGGGGAATCAGAGGCGGGGAATCAGAGTTGGGGAATCAGAGGCGGGGAATCAGAGGCAGGGAATCAGATGTGCGGAATCGGAGATGGGGAATCAGAGGCAAGAAATCAGAGGCGGGGAATCAGTGGCGGGGATTCAGAGGCCGGGAATCAGATATGGTGAAACAGAGGCGGGGAATCAGAGGCGGGGAAACAGAGGCGGGGAATCAGATATGGGGAATCAGAGGTGGGGAATCAGAGTTTGGGAATCGGAGGCAGGGAATCAGAGGCTTGGAGTCAGATGCAGGGAATTAGATGCGGGGTATCAGAGGCGGGGAATCAGAGCTGGGGAATCAGAGGTGGGGAATCAGAGTTGGGGAATCAGAGGCGGGGACTTAGATATTGGGAAACAGAGGCGGGGAATCAGAGGCGGGGAAACAGAGGCGGGGAATCAGATATGGGGAATCAGAGGTGGGGAATCAGAGACAGGGAATCAGATGTACGGAATCAGAGATGGGGAATCAAAGGCAGGGAATCAGAATCAGAAGCAGGGAATCAGAGGCCGGGAATCAGAGGCCGGAATCAGATGCCGGGAATAAGAGGCCGGGAATCAGAGGTGGGGAATCAGAGTCCGGGAATCAGAGATGCGGATTCAGAGGCGGGGAATGAGATATGGGGAATCAGAGGCGGGGAATCAGAGGCGGGGAAACAGAGGCGGGGAATCAGATATGGGGAATCAGAGGTGGGGAATCAGGGGCGGGGTATCAGTGGCAGGGAATCAGAGGCGGGAAATCAGAGGCCGGGAATCAGAGGCGGTGAATCAGAGGCGGGGAATCAGAGGCAGGGAATCGGATGTGCGGAATCAGAGATGGGGAATCAGAGGTGGGGAATCAGAGGCGGTGAATCAGACATGGGTAATCAGAGGCGGGGAATCAGAGGCAGGAAATCAGACATGGGGAATCAGAGACGGGGAATCAGAGCTGGGGAATTAGAGGCAGGGAATCAGAGTTGGGGATTCAGAGGCGGGGAATCAGATATGGGGAAACAGAGGTGGGGAATCAGAGGTGGGCAAATAGAGGCGGGGAATCAGATATGGGGAAACAGAGGCGGGGAATCAGAGGCGTGGAAACAGAGGCGGGGAATCAGATATGGGTTATCAGAGGCGGGGAATCAGAGTTGGGTATCAGAGGCGGGGAATCAGAGCTGGGGAATCAGAGGTGGGGAATCAGAGTCGGGGAATCAGAGGCAGGGAATCGGATATGCGGAATCAGAGATGGGGAATCAGAGGTGGGGAATCAGAGGCGGTGAATCTGAGATGGGGAATCAGAGGCGGGGAATCAGAGGCAGGATATCAGACACGGGGATTCAGAGGCTGGGAATCAGACGGGGGAATCAAAGGCGGGGAATCAGAGCTGGGGAATCAGAGGTAGGGAATCAGAGTTGGGGATTCAGAGGCGGGGAAACAGATATGGGGAAACAGAGGTGGGGAATCAGAGGCGGGCAAACAGAGGCGGGGAATCAGAGGCAGGGAATCAGAGCTGGGGAATCAGAGGCGGGGAATCATAGTTGGGATTCAGAGGCGGGGAATCAGATACGGGGAAACAGAGGCGGAAAATCAGAGGCGGGGAAACAGAGGCGGGGAATCAGATATGGGGAATCGGATGCGGGGAATCAGAGGCGGGGAATCAGAGCTGGGGAATCAGAGGCGGGGAATCAGAGTTGGTGCATCGGAGGTGGGGAATTAGATATGGGGAAACAGAGGCGGGGAATCAGAGGCAGGGAAACAGAGGTGGGGAATCAGATATGGGGAATCAGAGGTGGGGAATCAGAGGCAGGGAATCAGATGTGCGGAATCAGAGATGGGGAATCAGAGGCAGGGAATCAGAATCAGAAGCGGGGAATCAGAGGCCGGGAATCAGAGGCCTGGAATCAGATGCTGGGAATAAGAGGCCAGGAATCAGAGGTGGGGAATCAGAGTCCGGGAATCAGAGATGGGGATTCAGAGGCGGGGAATGAGATATGGAGAATCAGAGGCGGGGAATCAGAGGCGGGGAAACAGAGGTGGGGAATCAGATATGGGGAATCAGAGGTGGCGAATCAGAGGTTGGGAATCAGAGGCAGGGAATCAGAGGCGGGGAATCAGAGGCGGGAATCGGAGGCAGGGAATCAGATGTGCGGAATCGGAGATGGGGAATCAGAGGCAAGAAATCAGAGGCGGGGAATCAGAGGCGGGGAATCAGAGGCCGGGAATCAGATATGGTGAAACAGAGGCGGGGAATCAGAGGCGGGGAAACAGAGATGGGGAATCAGAGGCGGGGACTTAGATATGGGGAAACAGAGGCGGGGAATCAGAGGCGGGGAAACAGAGGCGGGGAATCAGATATGGGGAATCAGAGGTGGGGAATCAGAGGCAGGGAATCAGATGTGCGGAATCAGAGATGGGGAATCAGAGGCAGGGAATCAGAATCAGAAGCAGAGAATAAGACGCGGGGAATCAGAGGCGGGGAATCAGAGGCCTGGAATCAGATGCTGGGAATAAGAGGCCGGGTATCAGAGGTGGGGAATCAGAGTCCGGGAATCAGAGATGGGGATTCAGAGGCGGGGAATGAGATATGGAGAATCAGAGGCGGGGAATCAGAGGCGGGGAAACAGAGGTGGGGAATCAGATATGGGGAATCAGAGGTGGCGAATCAAAGGCGGTGAATCAGAGATGGGGAATCAGAGGCGGGGAATCAGAGGCAGGGAATCAAACACGGGGAATCAGAAGCGGGGAATCAGAGCTGGGGAATCAGAGGCGGGGAATCAGAGGCAGGGAATCAGATGTGCGGAATCGGAGATGGGGAATCAGAGGCAAGAAATCAGAGGCGGGGAATCAGTGGCGGGGATTCAGAGGCCGGGAATCAGATATGGTGAAACAGAGGCGGGGAATCAGAGGCGGGGAAACAGAGGCGGGGAATCAGATATGGGGAATCAGAGGTGGGGAATCAGAGTTTGGGAATCGGAGGCAGGGAATCAGAGGCTTGGAATCAGATGCAGGGAATTAGATGCGGGGTATCAGAGGCGGGGAATCAGAGCTGGGGAATCAGAGGTGGGGAATCAGAGTTGGGGAATCAGAGGCGGGGACTTAGATATTGGGAAACAGAGGCGGGGAATCAGATATGGGGAATCAGAGGTGGGGAATCAGAGACAGGGAATCAGATGTACGGAATCAGAGATGGGGAATCAAAGGCAGGGAATCAGAATCAGAAGCAGGGAATCAGAGGCCGGGAATCAGAGGCCGGAATCAGATGCCGGGAATAAGAGGCCGGGAATCAGAGGTGGGGAATCAGAGTCCGGGAATCAGAGATGCGGATTCAGAGGCGGGGAATGAGATATGGGGAATCAGAGGCGGGGAATCAGAGGCGGGGAAACAGAGGCGGGGAATCAGATATGGGGAATCAGAGGTGGGGAATCAGGGGCGGGGTATCAGTGGCAGGGAATCAGAGGCGGGAAATCAGAGGCCGGGAATCAGAGGCGGTGAATCAGAGGCGGGGAATCAGAGGCAGGGAATCGGATGTGCGGAATCAGAGATGGGGAATCAGAGGTGGGGAATCAGAGGCGGTGAATCGGACATGGGTAATCAGAGGCGGGGAATCAGAGGCAGGAAATCAGACACGGGGAATCAGAGACGGGGAATCAGAGCTGGGGAATTAGAGGCAGGGAATCAGAGTTGGGGATTCAGAGGCGGGGAATCAGATATGGGGAAACAGAGGTGGGGAATCAGAGGTGGGCAAATAGAGGCGGGGAATCAGATATGGGGAAACAGAGGCGGGGAATCAGAGGCGTGGAAACAGAGGCGGGGAATCAGATATGGGTTATCAGAGGCGGGGAATCAGAGTTGGGTATCAGAGGCGGGGAATCAGAGCTGGGGAATCAGAGGTGGGGAATCAGAGTCGGGGAATCAGAGGCAGGGAATCGGATGTGCGGAATCAGAGATGGGGAATCAGAGGTGGGGAATCAGAGGCGGTGAATCTGAGATGGGGAATCAGAGGCGGGGAATCAGAGGCAGGATATCAGACACGGGGATTCAGAGGCTGGGAATCAGACGGGGGAATCAAAGGCGGGGAATCAGAGCTGGGGAATCAGAGGTAGGGAATCAGAGTTGGGGATTCAGAGGCGGGGAAACAGATATGGGGAAACAGAGGTGGGGAATCAGAGGCGGGCAAACAGAGGCGGGGAATCAGAGGCAGGGAATCAGAGCTGGGGAATCAGAGGCGGGGAATCATAGTTGGGATTCAGAGGCGGGGAATCAGATACGGGGAAACAGAGGCGGAAAATCAGAGGCGGGGAAACAGAGGCGGGGAATCAGATATGGGGAATCGGATGCGGGGAATCAGAGGCGGGGAATCAGAGCTGGGGAATCAGAGGCGGGGAATCAGAGTTGGTGCATCGGAGGTGGGGAATTAGATATGGGGAAACAGAGGCGGGGAATCAGAGGCAGGGAAACAGAGGTGGGGAATCAGATATGGGGAATCAGAGGTGGGGAATCAGAGGCAGGGAATCAGATGTGCGGAATCAGAGATGGGGAATCAGAGGCAGGGAATCAGAATCAGAAGCGGGGAATCAGAGGCCGGGAATCAGAGGCCTGAAATCAGATGCTGGGAATAAGAGGCCAGGAATCAGAGGTGGGGAATCAGAGTCCGGGAATCAGAGATGGGGATTCAGAGGCGGGGAATGAGATATGGAGAATCAGAGGCGGGGAATCAGAGGCGGGGAAACAGAGGTGGGGAATCAGATATGGGGAATCAGAGGTGGCGAATCAGAGGTTGGGAATCAGAGGCAGGGAATCAGAGGCGGGGAAACAGAGGCGGGGAGTCAGATATTGGTAAATAGATTTGGGGATTCAGGGGCGGGGAATCCGTGGCAGGGAATCAGAGGCGGGGAATCAGAGGCGGGGCATCAGAGGCAGGGAATCAGATGTGGGGAATCAGAGATGGGGAATCAGAGGCAGGAAATCAGAATCAGAAGCGGGGTATCAGAGGCCGGGAATCAGAGGCTGGGAATCAGAGGACGGGAATGAGATATGGGGAATCAGAGCTGGGGAGTCAGAGGCGGTGAATCAGAGATGGGGAATCAGAGGCAGGGAATCAGAGGCAGGGAATCAAACACGGGGAATCAGAGTCTGCGAATCAGAGCTGGGGAATCAGAGGCGGGGAATCAGACACGGGGAATCAGAGGCGGGAATCAGAGCTGGGGAATCAGAGGCGGGGAATAAGACACGGGGAATCAGAGGCGGGGAATCAGAGCTGAGGAATCAGAGGAGGGGATTCAGAGTTGGGGAATCAGAGGCGGGGAATCAGATACGGGGAAACAGAGGCGTGGATTCAGAGGCGGGGAAACAGACGCGGGGAATCAGATATGGGGAATCAGAGGTGGGGAATCAGAGGTTGGGAATCAGATGCAGGGAATGAGAGGCGGGGAATCAGAGCTGGGGAATCAGAGGCGGGGAATCAGAGTTGGGGAATCAGAGGCGGGGAATCAGATATGGGGAAACAGGGGCGGGGAATCGGAGGCGGGGAAACAGAGGCGGGGAATCAGATATGGGGAATCAGAGGTGTGGAATCAGAGGTTGGGAATCAGAGGCAGGGAATCAGAGGCGGGGAAACAGAGGCAGGGAATCAGATCTGGGTAATCAGAGGCGGGGAATTAGAGTTGGGGAATCAGAGGCGGGGAATCAGAGGCGGGGAAACAGAGGCGGGGAATCAAACACGGGGAATCAGAGGTGGGGAATCAGAGGTTGGGAATCAGAGGCAGGGAACCAGAGGCGGGGAATCAAAGGCGGGGAATCGGAGGCAGGGAATCAGATGTGCAGAATCGGAGATGGGGAATCAGAGGCAAGAAATCAGAGGCAGGGAATCAGAGGCGGGGAATCAGAGGCCGGGAATCAGATATGGTGAAACAGAGGCGGGGAATCAGAGGCGGGGAAACAGAGGCGGGGAATCAGAGGCGGGGAATCAGAGGTGGGGAATCAGAGTTTGGGAATCAGAGGCAGGGAATCAGAGGCTTGGAATCAGATGCAGGGAATCAGATGCGGGGAATCAGAGGCGGGGTATCAGAGCTGGGGAATCAGAGGTGGGGAATCAGAGTTGGGGAATCAGAGGCGGGGAATCAGAGGCAGGGAATCAAACACGGTGAATCAGAGGCGGGGAATCAGAGCTGGGTTATCAGAGGCGGGGAATCAGAGTTGGGTATCAGAGGCGGGGAATCAGAGCTGGGGAATCAGAGGTGGGGAATCAGAGTCGGGGAATCAGAGGCAGGGAATCGGATGTGCGGAATCAGAGATGGGGAATCAGAGGTGGGTAATCAGAGGCGGTGAATCTGAGATGGGGAATCAGAGGCGGGGAATCAGAGGCAGGATATCAGACACGGGGATTCAGAGGCTGGGAATCAGACGGGGGGAATCAAAGGCGGGGAATCAGAGCTGGGGAATCAGAGGTAGGGAATCAGAGTTGGGGATTCAGAGGCGGGGAAACAGATATGGGGAAACAGAGGCGGGGAATCAGAGGTGGGCAAACAGAGGCGGGGAATCAGAGGCAGGGAATCAGAGCTGGGGAATCAGAGGCGGGGAATCATAGTTGGGAATCAGAGGCGGGGAATCAGATATGGGGAAACAGAGGCGGGGAATCAGAGGCGGGGAAACAGAGGCGGGGAATCAGATATGGGGAATCGGATGCAGGGAATCAGAGGCGGGGAATCAGAGCTGGGGAATCAGAGGCGGGGAATCAGAGTTGGTGCATCAGAGGTGGGGAATTAGATATGGGGAAACAGAGGCGGGGAATCAGAGGCAGGGAAACAGAGGTGGGGAATCAGATATGGGGAATCAGAGGTGGGGAATCAGAGGCAGGGAATCAGATGTGCGGAATCAGAGATGGGGAATCAGAGGCAGGGAATCAGAATCAGAAGCGGGGAATCAGAGGCCGGGAATCAGAGGCCTGGAATCAGATGCTGGGAATAAGAGGCCAGGAATCAGAGGTGGGGAATCAGAGTCCGGGAATCAGAGATGGGGATTCAGAGGCGGGGAATGAGATATGGAGAATCAGAGGCGGGGAATCAGAGGCGGGGAAACAGAGGTGGGGAATCAGATATGGGAAATCAGAGGTGGCGAATCAAAGGCGGTGAATCAGAGATGGGGAATCAGAGGCGGGGAATCAGAGGCAGGGAATCAAACACGGGGAATCAGAGGTGGGGAATCAGAGCTGGGGAATCAGAGGCGGGGAATCAGAGTTGGGGAATCAGAGGCGGGGAATCAGATATGGGGAAACAGGGGCGGGGAATCGGAGGCGGGGAAACAGAGGCGGGGAATCAGATATGGGGAATCAGAGGTGTGGAATCAGAGGTTGGGAATCAGAGGCAGGGAATCAGAGGCAGGGAAACAGAGGCAGGGAATCAGATCTGGGTAATCAGAGGCGGGGAATTAGAGTTGGGGAATCAGAGGCGGGGAATCAGAGGCGGGGAAACAGAGGCGGGGAATCAAACACGGGGAATCAGAGGTGGGGAATCAGAGGTTGGGAATCAGAGGCAGGGAATCAGAGGCGGGGAATCAGAGGCGGGGAATCGGAGGCAGGGAATCAGATGTGCGGAATCGGAGATGGGGAATCAGAGGCAAGAAATCAGAGGCGGGGAATCAGAGGCGGGGAATCAGAGGCCGGGAATCAGATATGGTGAAACAGAGGCGGGGAATCAGAGGCGGGGAAACAGAGGCTGGGAATCAGAGGCGGGGAATCAGAGGTGGGGAATCAGAGTTTGGGAATCAGAGGCAGGGAATCAGAGGCTTGGAATCAGATGCAGGGAATCAGATGCGGGGAATCAGAGGCGGGGAATCAGAGCTGGGGAATCAGAGGTGGGGAATCAGAGTTGGGGAATCAGAGGCGGGGACTTAGATATTGGGAAACAGAGGCGGGGAATCAGAGGCGGGGAAACAGAGGCGGGGAATCAGATATAGGGAATCAGAGGTGGGGAATCAGAGGCAGGGAATCAGATGTGCGGAATCAGAGATGGGGAATCAAAGGCAGGGAATCAGAATCAGAAGCAGGGAATCAGACGCCGGGAATCAGAGGCCGGAATCAGATGCCGGGAATAAGAGGCCGGGAATCAGCGGTGGGGAATCAGAGTCCGGGAATCAGAGGCGGGGAATCAGAGGCGGGGAAACAGAGGTGGGGAATCAGATATGGGGAATCAGAGGTGGGGAATCAGGGGCGGCGTATCAGTGGCAGGGAATCAGAGGCGGGAAATCAGAGGCCGGGAATCAGAGGCAGTGAATCAGAGGGGGGGAATCAGAGGCAGGGAATCGGATGTGCGGAATCAGAGATGGGGAATCAGAGGTGGGGAATCAGAGGCAGGAATCAGACACGGGGAATCGGAGGCGGGGAATCAGAGGCGGGGAATCAGAGCTGGGGAATTAGATGCAGTGAATCAGAGTTGGGGATTCAGAGGCGGGGAATCAGATATGGGGAAACAGAGGTGTGGAATCAGAGGTGGGCAAATAGAGGCGGGGAATCAGATATGGGGAAACAGAGGCGGGGAATCAGAGGCGTGGAAACAGAGGCGGGGAATCAGATATGGGGAATCAGAGGTGGTGAATCAGAGGTTGGGAATCAGAGGCAGGGAATCAGAGGCTGGGAATCAGATGCAGGGAATCAGATGCGGGGATCAGAGGCGCGGAATCAGAGCTGGGGAATCAGAGGTGGGGAATCAGAGATGGGGAATCAGAGGCAGGGACTTAGATATGGGGAAACAGAGGCGGGGAATCAGAGGCGGGGAAACAGAGGCGGGGAATCAGATATGGGGAATCAGAGGTGGGGAATCAGAGGCAGGGAATCAGATGTGCGGAATCAGAGATGGGGAATCAGAGGCAGGGAATCAGAATCAGAAGCAGAGAATAAGACGCGGGGAATCAGAGGCGGGGAATCAGAGGCCTGGAATCAGATGCTGGGAATAAGAGGCCGGGTATCAGAGGTGGGGAATCAGAGTCCGGGAATCAGAGATGGGGATTCAGAGGCGGGGAATGAGATATGGAGAATCAGAGGCGGGGAATCAGAGGCGGGGAAACAGAGGTGGGGAATCAGATATGGGGAATCAGAGGTGGCGAATCAAAGGCGGTGAATCAGAGATGGGGAATCAGAGGCGGGGAATCAGAGGCAGGGAATCAAACACGGGGAATCAGAAGCGGGGAATCAGAGCTGGGGAATCAGAGGCGGGGAATCAGAGTTGGGGAATCAGAGGCGGGGAATCAGAGGCAGGGAATCAGATGTGCGGAATCGGAGATGGGGAATCAGAGGCAAGAAATCAGAGGCGGGGAATCAGTGGCGGGGATTCAGAGGCCGGGAATCAGATATGGTGAAACAGAGGCGGGGAATCAGAGGCGGGGAAACAGAGGCGGGGAATCAGATATGGGGAATCAGAGGTGGGGAATCAGAGTTTGGGAATCGGAGGCAGGGAATCAGAGGCTTGGAGTCAGATGCAGGGAATTAGATGCGGGGTATCAGAGGCGGGGAATCAGAGCTGGGGAATCAGAGGTGGGGAATCAGAGTTGGGGAATCAGAGGCGGGGACTTAGATATTGGGAAACAGAGGCGGGGAATCAGAGGCGGGGAAACAGAGGCGGGGAATCAGATATGGGGAATCAGAGGTGGGGAATCAGAGACAGGGAATCAGATGTACGGAATCAGAGATGGGGAATCAAAGGCAGGGAATCAGAATCAGAAGCAGGGAATCAGAGGCCGGGAATCAGAGGCCGGAATCAGATGCCGGGAATAAGAGGCCGGGAATCAGAGGTGGGGAATCAGAGTCCGGGAATCAGAGATGCGGATTCAGAGGCGGGGAATGAGATATGGGGAATCAGAGGCGGGGAATCAGAGGCGGGGAAACAGAGGCGGGGAATCAGATATGGGGAATCAGAGGTGGGGAATCAGGGGCGGGGTATCAGTGGCAGGGAATCAGAGGCGGGAAATCAGAGGCCGGGAATCAGAGGCGGTGAATCAGAGGCGGGGAATCAGAGGCAGGGAATCGGATGTGCGGAATCAGAGATGGGGAATCAGAGGTGGGGAATCAGAGGCGGTGAATCAGACATGGGTAATCAGAGGCGGGGAATCAGAGGCAGGAAATCAGACATGGGGAATCAGAGACGGGGAATCAGAGCTGGGGAATTAGAGGCAGGGAATCAGAGTTGGGGATTCAGAGGCGGGGAATCAGATATGGGGAAACAGAGGTGGGGAATCAGAGGTGGGCAAATAGAGGCGGGGAATCAGATATGGGGAAACAGAGGCGGGGAATCAGAGGCGTGGAAACAGAGGCGGGGAATCAGATATGGGTTATCAGAGGCGGGGAATCAGAGTTGGGTATCAGAGGCGGGGAATCAGAGCTGGGGAATCAGAGGTGGGGAATCAGAGTCGGGGAATCAGAGGCAGGGAATCGGATATGCGGAATCAGAGATGGGGAATCAGAGGTGGGGAATCAGAGGCGGTGAATCTGAGATGGGGAATCAGAGGCGGGGAATCAGAGGCAGGATATCAGACACGGGGATTCAGAGGCTGGGAATCAGACGGGGGAATCAAAGGCGGGGAATCAGAGCTGGGGAATCAGAGGTAGGGAATCAGAGTTGGGGATTCAGAGGCGGGGAAACAGATATGGGGAAACAGAGGTGGGGAATCAGAGGCGGGCAAACAGAGGCGGGGAATCAGAGGCAGGGAATCAGAGCTGGGGAATCAGAGGCGGGGAATCATAGTTGGGATTCAGAGGCGGGGAATCAGATACGGGGAAACAGAGGCGGAAAATCAGAGGCGGGGAAACAGAGGCGGGGAATCAGATATGGGGAATCGGATGCGGGGAATCAGAGGCGGGGAATCAGAGCTGGGGAATCAGAGGCGGGGAATCAGAGTTGGTGCATCGGAGGTGGGGAATTAGATATGGGGAAACAGAGGCGGGGAATCAGAGGCAGGGAAACAGAGGTGGGGAATCAGATATGGGGAATCAGAGGTGGGGAATCAGAGGCAGGGAATCAGATGTGCGGAATCAGAGATGGGGAATCAGAGGCAGGGAATCAGAATCAGAAGCGGGGAATCAGAGGCCGGGAATCAGAGGCCTGGAATCAGATGCTGGGAATAAGAGGCCAGGAATCAGAGGTGGGGAATCAGAGTCCGGGAATCAGAGATGGGGATTCAGAGGCGGGGAATGAGATATGGAGAATCAGAGGCGGGGAATCAGAGGCGGGGAAACAGAGGTGGGGAATCAGATATGGGGAATCAGAGGTGGCGAATCAGAGGTTGGGAATCAGAGGCAGGGAATCAGAGGCGGGGAATCAGAGGCGGGAATCGGAGGCAGGGAATCAGATGTGCGGAATCGGAGATGGGGAATCAGAGGCAAGAAATCAGAGGCGGGGAATCAGAGGCGGGGAATCAGAGGCCGGGAATCAGATATGGTGAAACAGAGGCGGGGAATCAGAGGCGGGGAAACAGAGGCGGGGAATCAGAGGCGGGGAATCAGAGGTGGGGAATCAGAGTTTGGGAATCAGAGGCAGGGAATCAGAGGCTTGGAATCAGATGCAGGGAATCAGATGCGGGGAATCAGAGGCGGGGAATCAGAGCTGGGGAATCAGATGTGGGGAATCAGAGTTGGGGAATCAGAGGCGGGGACTTAGATATTGGGAAACAGAGGCGGGGAATCTGAGGCGGGGAAACAGAGGCGGGGAATCAGATATAGGGAATCAGAGGTGGGGAATCAGAGGCAGGGAATCAGATGTGCGGAATCAGAGATGGGGAATCAAAGGCAGGGAATCAGAATCAGAAGCAGGGAATCAGAGGCCGGGAATCAGAGGCCGGAATCAGATGCCGGGAATAAGAGGCCGGGAATCAGAGGTGGGGAATCAGAGTCCGGGAATCAGAGATGGGGATTCAGAGGCGGGGAACGAGATATGGGGAATCAGAGGCGGGGAATCAGAGGCGGGGAAACAGAGG
The DNA here is from genome assembly GCF_036971445.1 of Narcine bancroftii. NCBI lineage: Eukaryota > Metazoa > Chordata > Chondrichthyes > Torpediniformes > Narcinidae > Narcine > Narcine bancroftii. The sequence goes on from NC_091475.1 coordinate 109,413,766, forward strand.
TGGGTAATCAGATATGGGGAATCAGAGGTGGGGAATCAGGGGCGGCGTATCAGTGGCAGGGAATCAGAGGCGGGAAATCAGAGGCTGGGAATCAGAGGCGGTGAATCAAAGGGGGGGAATCAGAGGCAGGGAATCGGATGTGCGGAATCAGAGATGGGGAATCAGAGGTGGGGAATCAGAGGCAGGAAATCAGACAAGGGGAATCGGAGGCGGGGAATCAGAGGCGGGGAATCAGAGCTGGGGAATTAGATGCAGTGAATCAGAGTTGGGGATTCAGAGGCGGGGAATCAGGTATGGGGAAACAGAGGTGGGGAATCAGAGGTGGGCAAATAGAGGCGGGGAATCAGATATGGGGAAACAGAGGCGGGGAATCAGAGGCATGGAAACAGAGGCGGGGAATCAGATATGGGGAATCAGAGGTGGTGAATCAGAGGTTGGGAATCAGAGGCAGGGAATCAGAGGCTGGGAATCAGATGCAGGGAATCAGATGCGGGGATCAGAGGCGGGGAATCAGAGCTGGGGAATCAGAGGTGGGGAATCAGAGATGGGGAATCAGAGGCGGGGACTTAGATATGGGGAAACAGAGGCGGGAATCAGAGGCGGGGAAACAGAGGCGGGGAATCAGATATGGGGAATCAGAGGTGGGGAATCAGAGGCAGGGAATCAGATGTGCGGAATCAGAGATGGGGAATCAGAGGCAGGGAATCAGAATCAGAAGCAGAGAATAAGACGCGGGGAATCAGAGGCGGGGAATCAGAGGCCTGGAATCAGATGCTGGGAATAAGAGGCCGGGTATCAGAGGTGGGGAATCAGAGTCCGGGAATCAGAGATGGGGATTCAGAGGCGGGGAATGAGATATGGAGAATCAGAGGCGGGGAATCAGAGGCGGGGAAACAGAGGTGGGGAATCAGATATGGGGAATCAGAGGTGGCGAATCAAAGGCGGTGAATCAGAGATGGGGAATCAGAGGCGGGGAATCAGAGGCAGGGAATCAAACACGGGGAATCAGAAGCGGGGAATCAGAGCTGGGGAATCAGAGGCGGGGAATCAGAGTTGGGGAATCAGAGGCGGGGAATCAGAGGCGGGGAATCAGAGGCAGGGAATCAGATGTGCGGAATCGGAGAAGGGGAATCAGAGGCAAGAAATCAGAGGCGGGGAATCAGTGGCGGGGATTCAGAGGCCGGGAATCAGATATGGTGAAACAGAGGCGGGGAATCAGAGGCGGGGAAACAGAGGCGGGGAATCAGATATGGGGAATCAGAGGTGGGGAATCAGAGTTTGTGAATCAGAGGCAGGGAATCAGAGGCTTGGAATCAGATGCAGGGAATTAGATGCGGGGTATCAGAGGCGGGGAATCAGAGCTGGGGAATCAGAGGTGGGGAATCAGAGTTGGGGATTCAGAGGCGGGGACTTAGATATTGGGAAACAGAGGCGGGGAATCAGAGGCGGGGAAACAGAGGCGGGGAATCAGATATGGGGAATCAGAGGTGGGGAATCAGAGACAGGGAATCAGATGTACGGAATCAGAGATGGGGAATCAAAGGCAGGGAATCAGAATCAGAAGCAGGGAATCAGAGGCCGGGAATCAGAGGCCGGAATCAGATGCCAGGAATAAGAGGCCGGGAATCAGAGGTGGGGAATCAGAGTCCGGGAATCAGAGATGCGGATTCAGAGGCGGGGAATGAGATATGGGGAAACAGAGGCGGGGAATCAGAGGCGGGGAAACAGAGGCGGGGAATCAGATATGGGGAATCAGAGGTGGGGAATCAGAGACAGGGAATCAGATGTACGGAATCAGAGATGGGGAATCAAAGGCAGGGAATCAGAATCAGAAGCAGGGAATCAGAGGCCGGGAATCAGAGGCCGGAATCAGATGCCGGGAATAAGAGGCCGGGAATCAGAGGTGGGGAATCAGAGTCCGGGAATCAGAGATGCGGATTCAGAGGCGGGGAATGAGATATGGGGAATCAGAGGCGGGGAATCAGAGGCGGGGAAACTGAGGCGGGGAATCAGATATGGGGAATCAGAGGTGGGGAATCAGGGACGGGGTATCAGTGGCAGGGAATCAGAGGCGGGAAATCAGAGGCCGGGAATCAGAGGCGGTGGATCAGAGGCGGGGAATCAGAGGCAGGGAATCGGATGTGCGGAATCAGAGATGGGGAATCAGAGGTGGGGAATCAGAGGCGGTGAATCAGACATGGGTAATCAGAGGCGGGGAATCAGAGGCAGGAAATCAGACACGGGGAATCAGAGACGGGGAATCAGAGCTGGGGAATTAGAGGCAGGGAATCAGAGTTGGGGATTCAGAGGCGGGGAATCAGATATGGGGAAACAGAGGTGGGGAATCAGAGGTGGGCAAATAGAGGCGGGGAATCAGATATGGGGAAACAGAGGCGGGGAATCAGAGGCGTGGAAACAGAGGCGGGGAATCAGATATGGGTTATCAGAGGCGGGGAATCAGAGTTGGGTATCAGAGGCGGGGAATCAGAGCTGGGGAATCAGAGGTGGGGAATCAGAGTCAGGGAATCAGAGGCAGGGAATCGGATATGCGGAATCAGAGATGGGGAATCAGAGGTGGGGAATCAGAGGCGGTGAATCTGAGATGGGGAATCAGAGGCGGGGAATCAGAGGCAGGATATCAGACATGGGGATTCAGAGGCTGGGAATCAGACGGGGGAATCAAAGGCGGGGAATCAGAGCTGGGGAATCAGAGGTAGGGAATCAGAGTTGGGGATTCAGAGGCGGGGAAACAGATATGGGGAAACAGAGGTGGGGAATCAGAGGCGGGCAAACAGAGGCGGGGAATCAGAGGCAGGGAATCAGAGCTGGGGAATCAGAGGCGGGGAATCATAGTTGGGATTCAGAGGCGGGGAATCAGATACGGGGAAACAGAGGCGGAAAATCAGAGGCGGGGAAACAGAGGCGGGGAATCAGATATGGGGAATCGGATGCGGGGAATCAGAGGCGGGGAATCAGAGCTGGGGAATCAGAGGCGGGGAATCAGAGTTGGTGCATCGGAGGTGGGGAATTAGATATGGGGAAACAGAGGCGGGGAATCAGAGGCAGGGAACCAGAGGTGGGGAATCAGATATGGGGAATCAGAGGTGGGGAATCAGAGGCAGGGAATCAGATGTGCGGAATCAGAGATGGGGAATCAGAGGCAGGGAATCAGAATCAGAAGCGGGGAATCAGAGGCCGGGAATCAGAGGCCTGGAATCAGATGCTGGGAATAAGAGGCCAGGAATCAGAGGTGGGGAATCAGAGTCCGGGAATCAGAGATGGGGATTCAGAGGCGGGGAATGAGATATGGAGAATCAGAGGCGGGGAATCAGAGGCGGGGAAACAGAGGTGGGGAATCAGATATGGGGAATCAGAGGTGGCGAATCAGAGGTTGGGAATCAGAGGCAGGGAATCAGAGGCGGGGAATCAGAGGCGGGGAATCGGAGGCAGGGAATCAGATGTGCGGAATCGGAGATGGGGAATCAGAGGCAAGAAATCAGAGGCGGGGAATCAGAGGCGGGGAATCAGAGGCCGGGAATCAGATATGGTGAAACAGAGGCGGGGAATCAGAGGCGGGGAAACAGAGGCGGGGAATCAGAGGCGGGGAATCAGAGGTGGGGAATCAGAGTTTGGGAATCAGAGGCAGGGAATCAGAGTCTTGGAATCAGATGCAGGGAATCAGATGCGGGGAATCAGAGGCGGGGAATCAGAGCTGGGGAATCAGAGGTGGGGAATCAGAGTTGGGGAATCAGAGGCGGGGACTTAGATATTGGGAAACAGAGGCGGGGAATCTGAGGCGGGGAAACAGAGGCGGGGAATCAGATATAGGGAATCAGAGGTGGGGAATCAGAGGCAGGGAATCAGATGTGCGGAATCAGAGATGGGGAATCAAAGGCAGGGAATCAGAATCAGAAGCAGGGAATCAGAGGCAGGGAATCAGAGGCCGGAATCAGATGCCGGGAATAAGAGGCCGGGAATCAGAGGTGGGGAATCAGAGTCCGGGAATCAGAGATGGGGATTCAGAGGCGGGGAACGAGATATGGGGAATCAGAGGCGGGGAATCAGAGGCGGGGAAACAGAGGTGGGGAATCAGATATGGGGAATCAGAGGTGGGGAATCAGGGGCGGCGTATCAGTGGCAGGGAATCAGAGGCGGGAAATCAGAGGCCGGGAATCAGAGGCGGTGAATCAAAGGGGGGGAATCAGAGGCAGGGAATCGGATGTGCGGAATCAGAGATGGGGAATCAGAGGTGGGGAATCAGAGGCAGGAAATCAGACAAGGGGAATCGGAGGCGGGGAATCAGAGGCGGGGAATCAGAGCTGGGGAATTAGATGCAGTGAATCAGAGTTGGGGATTCAGAGGCGGGCAATCAGGTATGGGGAAACAGAGGTGGGGAATCAGAGGTGGGCAAATAGAGGCGGGGAATCAGATATGGGGAAACAGAGGCGGGGAATCAGAGGCGTGGAAACAGAGGCGGGGAATCAGATATGGGTTATCAGAGGCGGGGAATCAGAGTTGGGTATCAGAGGCGGGGAATCAGAGCTGGGGAATCAGAGGTGGGGAATCAGAGTCGGGGAATCAGAGGCAGGGAATCGGATATGCGGAATCAGAGATGGGGAATCAGAGGTGGGGAATCAGAGGCGGTGAATCTGAGATGGGGAATCAGAGGCGGGGAATCAGAGGCAGGATATCAGACATGGGGATTCAGAGGCTGGGAATCAGACGGGGGAATCAAAGGCGGGGAATCAGAGCTGGGGAATCAGAGGTAGGGAATCAGAGTTGGGGATTCAGAGGCGGGGAAACAGATATGGGGAAACAGAGGTGGGGAATCAGAGGCGGGCAAACAGAGGCGGGGAATCAGAGGCAGGGAATCAGAGCTGGGGAATCAGAGGCGGGGAATCATAGTTGGGATTCAGAGGCGGGGAATCAGATACGGGGAAACAGAGGCGGAAAATCAGAGGCGGGGAAACAGAGGCGGGGAATCAGATATGGGGAATCGGATGCGGGGAATCAGAGGCGGGGAATCAGAGCTGGGGAATCAGAGGCGGGGAATCAGAGTTGGTGCATCGGAGGTGGGGAATTAGATATGGGGAAACAGAGGCGGGGAATCAGAGGCAGGGAACCAGAGGTGGGGAATCAGATATGGGGAATCAGAGGTGTGGAATCAGAGGCAGGGAATCAGATGTGCGGAATCAGAGATGGGGAATCAGAGGCAGGGAATCAGAATCAGAAGCGGGGAATCAGAGGCCGGGAATCAGAGGCCTGGAATCAGATGCTGGGAATAAGAGGCCAGGAATCAGAGGTGGGGAATCAGAGTCCGGGAATCAGAGATGGGGATTCAGAGGCGGGGAATGAGATATGGAGAATCAGAGGCGGGGAATCAGAGGCGGGGAAACAGAGGTGGGGAATCAGATATGGGGAATCAGAGGTGGCGAATCAGAGGTTGGGAATCAGAGGCAGGGAATCAGAGGCGGGGAATCAGAGGCGGGGAATCGGAGGCAGGGAATCAGATGTGCGGAATCGGAGATGGGGAATCAGAGGCAAGAAATCAGAGGCGGGGAATCAGAGGCGGGGAATCAGAGGCCGGGAATCAGATATGGTGAAACAGAGGCGGGGAATCAGAGGCGGGGAAACAGAGGCGGGGAATCAGAGGCGGGGAATCAGAGGTGGGGAATCAGAGTTTGGGAATCAGAGGCAGGGAATCAGAGGCTTGGAATCAGATGCAGGGAATCAGATGCGGGGAATCAGAGGCGGGGAATCAGAGCTGGGGAATCAGAGGTGGGGAATCAGAGTTGGGGAATCAGAGGCGGGGACTTAGATATTGGGAAACAGAGGCGGGGAATCTGAGGCGGGGAAACAGAGGCGGGGAATCAGATATAGGGAATCAGAGGTGGGGAATCAGAGGCAGGGAATCAGATGTGCGGAATCAGAGATGGGGAATCAAAGGCAGGGAATCAGAATCAGAAGCAGGGAATCAGAGGCAGGGAATCAGAGGCCGGAATCAGATGCCGGGAATAAGAGGCCGGGAATCAGAGGTGGGGAATCAGAGTCCGGGAATCAGAGATGGGGATTCAGAGGCGGGGAACGAGATATGGGGAATCAGAGGCGGGGAATCAGAGGCGGGGAAACAGAGGTGGGGAATCAGATATGGGGAATCAGAGGTGGGGAATCAGGGGCGGCGTATCAGTGGCAGGGAATCAGAGGCGGGAAATCAGAGGCCGGGAATCAGAGGCGGTGAATCAAAGGGGGGGAATCAGAGGCAGGGAATCGGATGTGCGGAATCAGAGATGGGGAATCAGAGGTGGGGAATCAGAGGCAGGAAATCAGACAAGGGGAATCGGAGGCGGGGAATCAGAGGCGGGGAATCAGAGCTGGGGAATTAGATGCAGTGAATCAGAGTTGGGGATTCAGAGGCGGGCAATCAGGTATGGGGAAACAGAGGTGGGGAATCAGAGGTGGGCAAATAGAGGCGGGGAATCAGATATGGGGAAACAGAGGCGGGGAATCAGAGGCATGGAAACAGAGGCGGGAAATCAGATATGGGGAATCAGAGGTGGTGAATCAGAGGTTGGGAATCAGAGGCAGGGAATCAGAGGCTGGGAATCAGATGCAGGGAATCAGATGCGGGGATCAGAGGCGGGGAATCAGAGCTGGGGAATCAGAGGTGGGGAATCAGAGATGGGGAATCAGAGGCGGGGACTTAGATATGGGGAAACAGAGGCGGGAATCAGAGGCGGGGAAACAGAGGCGGGGAATCAGATATGGGGAATCAGAGGTGGGGAATCAGAGGCAGGGAATCAGATGTGCGGAATCAGAGATGGGGAATCAGAGGCAGGGAATCAGAATCAGAAGCAGAGAATAAGACGCGGGGAATCAGAGGCGGGGAATCAGAGGCCTGGAATCAGATGCTGGGAATAAGAGGCCGGGTATCAGAGGTGGGGAATCAGAGTCCGGGAATCAGAGATGGGGATTCAGAGGCGGGGAATGAGATATGGAGAATCAGAGGCGGGGAATCAGAGGCGGGGAAACAGAGGTGGGGAATCAGATATGGGGAATCAGAGGTGGCGAATCAAAGGCGGTGAATCAGAGATGGGGAATCAGAGGCGGGGAATCAGAGGCAGGGAATCAAACACGGGGAATCAGAAGCGGGGAATCAGAGCTGGGGAATCAGAGGCGGGGAATCAGAGTTGGGGAATCAGAGGCGGGGAATCAGAGGCGGGGAATCAGAGGCAGGGAATCAGATGTGCGGAATCGGAGAAGGGGAATCAGAGGCAAGAAATCAGAGGCGGGGAATCAGTGGCGGGGATTCAGAGGCCGGGAATCAGATATGGTGAAACAGAGGCGGGGAATCAGAGGCGGGGAAACAGAGGCGGGGAATCAGATATGGGGAATCAGAGGTGGGGAATCAGAGTTTGTGAATCAGAGGCAGGGAATCAGAGGCTTGGAATCAGATGCAGGGAATTAGATGCGGGGTATCAGAGGCGGGGAATCAGAGCTGGGGAATCAGAGGTGGGGAATCAGAGTTGGGGATTCAGAGGCGGGGACTTAGATATTGGGAAACAGAGGCGGGGAATCAGAGGCGGGGAAACAGAGGCGGGGAATCAGATATGGGGAATCAGAGGTGGGGAATCAGAGACAGGGAATCAGATGTACGGAATCAGAGATGGGGAATCAAAGGCAGGGAATCAGAATCAGAAGCAGGGAATCAGAGGCCGGGAATCAGAGGCCGGAATCAGATGCCAGGAATAAGAGGCCGGGAATCAGAGGTGGGGAATCAGAGTCCGGGAATCAGAGATGCGGATTCAGAGGCGGGGAATGAGATATGGGGAAACAGAGGCGGGGAATCAGAGGCGGGGAAACAGAGGCGGGGAATCAGATATGGGGAATCAGAGGTGGGGAATCAGAGACAGGGAATCAGATGTACGGAATCAGAGATGGGGAATCAAAGGCAGGGAATCAGAATCAGAAGCAGGGAATCAGAGGCCGGGAATCAGAGGCCGGAATCAGATGCCGGGAATAAGAGGCCGGGAATCAGAGGTGGGGAATCAGAGTCCGGGAATCAGAGATGCGGATTCAGAGGCGGGGAATGAGATATGGGGAATCAGAGGCGGGGAATCAGAGGCGGGGAAACAGAGGCGGGGAATGAGATATGGGGAATCAGAGGTGGGGAATCAGGGACGGGGTATCAGTGGCAGGGAATCAGAGGCGGGAAATCAGAGGCCGGGAATCAGAGGCGGTGAATCAGAGGCGGGGAATCAGAGGCAGGGAATCGGATGTGCGGAATCAGAGATGGGGAATCAGAGGTGGGGAATCAGAGGCGGTGAATCAGACATGGGTAATCAGAGGCGGGGAATCAGAGGCAGGAAATCAGACACGGGGAATCAGAGACGGGGAATCAGAGCTGGGGAATTAGAGGCAGGGAATCAGAGTTGGGGATTCAGAGGCGGGGAATCAGATATGGGGAAACAGAGGTGGGGAATCAGAGGTGGGCAAATAGAGGCGGGGAATCAGATATGGGGAAACAGAGGCGGGGAATCAGAGGCGTGGAAACAGAGGCGGGGAATCAGATATGGGTTATCAGAGGCGGGGAATCAGAGTTGGGTATCAGAGGCGGGGAATCAGAGCTGGGGAATCAGAGGTGGGGAATCAGAGTCGGGGAATCAGAGGCAGGGAATCGGATATGCGGAATCAGAGATGGGGAATCAGAGGTGGGGAATCAGAGGCGGTGAATCTGAGATGGGGAATCAGAGGCGGGGAATCAGAGGCAGGATATCAGACACGGGGATTCAGAGGCTGGGAATCAGACGGGGGAATCAAAGGCGGGGAATCAGAGCTGGGGAATCAGAGGTAGGGAATCAGAGTTGGGGATTCAGAGGCGGGGAAACAGATATGGGGAAACAGAGGTGGGGAATCAGAGGCGGGCAAACAGAGGCGGGGAATCAGAGGCAGGGAATCAGAGCTGGGGAATCAGAGGCGGGGAATCATAGTTGGGATTCAGAGGCGGGGAATCAGATACGGGGAAACAGAGGCGGAAAATCAGAGGCGGGGAAACAGAGGCGGGGAATCAGATATGGGGAATCGGATGCGGGGAATCAGAGGCGGGGAATCAGAGCTGGGGAATCAGAGGCGGGGAATCAGAGTTGGTGCATCGGAGGTGGGGAATTAGATATGGGGAAACAGAGGCGGGGAATCAGAGGCAGGGAACCAGAGGTGGGGAATCAGATATGGGGAATCAGAGGTGGGGAATCAGAGGCAGGGAATCAGATGTGCGGAATCAGAGATGGGGAATCAGAGGCAGGGAATCAGAATCAGAAGCGGGGAATCAGAGGCCGGGAATCAGAGGCCTGGAATCAGATGCTGGGAATAAGAGGCCAGGAATCAGAGGTGGGGAATCAGAGTCCGGGAATCAGAGATGGGGATTCAGAGGCGGGGAATGAGATATGGAGAATCAGAGGCGGGGAATCAGAGGCGGGGAAACAGAGGTGGGGAATCAGATATGGGGAATCAGAGGTGGCGAATCAGAGGTTGGGAATCAGAGTTTGGGAATCAGAGGCAGGGAATCAGAGGCTTGGAATCAGATGCAGGGAATCAGATGCGGGGAATCGGAGATGGGAAATCAGAGGCAAGAAATCAGAGGCGGGGAATCAGAGGCGGGGAATCAGAGGCCGGGAATCAGATGTGCGGAATCGGAGATGGGGAATCAGAGGCAAGAAATCAGAGGCGGGGAATCAGAGGCGGGGAATCAGAGGCCGGGAATCAGATATGGTGAAACAGAGGCGGGGAATCAGAGGCGGGGAAACAGAGGCGGGGAATCAGAGGCGGGGAATCAGAGGTGGGGAATCAGAGTTTGGGAATCAGAGGCAGGGAATCAGAGGCTTGGAATCAGATGCAGGGAATCAGATGCGGGGAATCAGAGGCGGGGAATCAGAGCTGGGGAATCAGAGGTGGGGAATCAGAGTTGGGGAATCAGAGGCGGGGACTTAGATATTGGGAAACAGAGGCGGGGAATCTGAGGCGGGGAAACAGAGGCGGGGAATCAGATATAGGGAATCAGAGGTGGGGAATCAGAGGCAGGGAATCAGATGTGCGGAATCAGAGATGGGGAATCAAAGGCAGGGAATCAGAATCAGAAGCAGGGAATCAGAGGCCGGGAATCAGAGGCCGGAATCAGATGCCGGGAATAAGAGGCCGGGAATCAGAGGTGGGGAATCAGAGTCCGGGAATCAGAGATGGGGATTCAGAGGCGGGGAACGAGATATGGGGAATCAGAGGCGGGGAATCAGAGGCGGGGAAACAGAGGTGGGGAATCAGATATGGGGAATCAGAGGTGGGGAATCAGGGGCGGCGTATCAGTGGCAGGGAATCAGAGGCGGGAAATCAGAGGCCGGGAATCAGAGGCGGTGAATCAAAGGGGGGGAATCAGAGGCAGGGAATCGGATGTGCGGAATCAGAGATGGGGAATCAGAGGTGGGGAATCAGAGGCAGGAAATCAGACAAGGGGAATCGGAGGCGGGGAATCAGAGGCGGGGAATCAGAGCTGGGGAATTAGATGCAGTGAATCAGAGTTGGGGATTCAGAGGCGGGCAATCAGGTATGGGGAAACAGAGGTGGGGAATCAGAGGTGGGCAAATAGAGGCGGGGAATCAGATATGGGGAAACAGAGGCGGGGAATCAGAGGCATGGAAACAGAGGCGGGAAATCAGATATGGGGAATCAGAGGTGGTGAATCAGAGGTTGGGAATCAGAGGCAGGGAATCAGAGGCTGGGAATCAGATGCAGGGAATCAGATGCGGGGATCAGAGGCGGGGAATCAGAGCTGGGGAATCAGAGGTGGGGAATCAGAGATGGGGAATCAGAGGCGGGGACTTAGATATGGGGAAACAGAGGCGGGAATCAGAGGCGGGGAAACAGAGGCGGGGAATCAGATATGGGGAATCAGAGGTGGGGAATCAGAGGCAGGGAATCAGATGTGCGGAATCAGAGATGGGGAATCAGAGGCAGGGAATCAGAATCAGAAGCAGAGAATAAGACGCGGGGAATCAGAGGCGGGGAATCAGAGGCCTGGAATCAGATGCTGGGAATAAGAGGCCGGGTATCAGAGGTGGGGAATCAGAGTCCGGGAATCAGAGATGGGGATTCAGAGGCGGGGAATGAGATATGGAGAATCAGAGGCGGGGAATCAGAGGCGGGGAAACAGAGGTGGGGAATCAGATATGGGGAATCAGAGGTGGCGAATCAAAGGCGGTGAATCAGAGATGGGGAATCAGAGGCGGGGAATCAGAGGCAGGGAATCAAACACGGGGAATCAGAAGCGGGGAATCAGAGCTGGGGAATCAGAGGCGGGGAATCAGAGTTGGGGAATCAGAGGCGGGGAATCAGAGGCGGGGAATCAGAGGCAGGGAATCAGATGTGCGGAATCGGAGAAGGGGAATCAGAGGCAAGAAATCAGAGGCGGGGAATCAGTGGCGGGGATTCAGAGGCCGGGAATCAGATATGGTGAAACAGAGGCGGGGAATCAGAGGCGGGGAAACAGAGGCGGGGAATCAGATATGGGGAATCAGAGGTGGGGAATCAGAGTTTGTGAATCAGAGGCAGGGAATCAGAGGCTTGGAATCAGATGCAGGGAATTAGATGCGGGGTATCAGAGGCGGGGAATCAGAGCTGGGGAATCAGAGGTGGGGAATCAGAGTTGGGGATTCAGAGGCGGGGACTTAGATATTGGGAAACAGAGGCGGGGAATCAGAGGCGGGGAAACAGAGGCGGGGAATCAGATATGGGGAATCAGAGGTGGGGAATCAGAGACAGGGAATCAGATGTACGGAATCAGAGATGGGGAATCAAAGGCAGGGAATCAGAATCAGAAGCAGGGAATCAGAGGCCGGGAATCAGAGGCCGGAATCAGATGCCGGGAATAAGAGGCCGGGAATCAGAGGTGGGGAATCAGAGTCCGGGAATCAGAGATGCGGATTCAGAGGCGGGGAATGAGATATGGGGAAACAGAGGTGGGGAATCAGAGGCGGGGAAACAGAGGCGGGGAATCAGATATGGGGAATCAGAGGTGGGGAATCAGAGACAGGGAATCAGATGTACGGAATCAGAGATGGGGAATCAAAGGCAGGGAATCAGAATCAGAAGCAGGGAATCAGAGGCCGGGAATCAGAGGCCGGAATCAGATGCCGGGAATAAGAGGCCGGGAATCAGAGGTGGGGAATCAGAGTCCGGGAATCAGAGATGCGGATTCAGAGGCGGGGAATGAGATATGGGGAATCAGAGGCGGGGAATCAGAGGCGGGGAAACAGAGGCGGGGAATCAGATATGGGGAATCAGAGGTGGGGAATCAGGGACGGGGTATCAGTGGCAGGGAATCAGAGGCGGGAAATCAGAGGCCGGGAATCAGAGGCGGTGAATCAGAGGCGGGGAATCAGAGGCAGGGAATCGGATGTGCGGAATCAGAGATGGGGAATCAGAGGTGGGGAATCAGAGGCGGTGAATCAGACATGGGTAATCAGAGGCGGGGAATCAGAGGCAGGAAATCAGACACGGGGAATCAGAGACGGGGAATCAGAGCTGGGGAATTAGAGGCAGGGAATCAGAGTTGGGGATTCAGAGGCGGGGAATCAGATATGGGGAAACAGAGGTGGGGAATCAGAGGTGGGCAAATAGAGGCGGGGAATCAGATATGGGGAAACAGAGGCGGGGAATCAGAGGCGTGGAAACAGAGGCGGGGAATCAGATATGGGTTATCAGAGGCGGGGAATCAGAGTTGGGTATCAGAGGCGGGGAATCAGAGCTGGGGAATCAGAGGTGGGGAATCAGAGTCGGGGAATCAGAGGCAGGGAATCGGATGTGCGGAATCAGAGATGGGGAATCAGAGGTGGGGAATCAGAGGCGGTGAATCTGAGATGGGGAATCAGAGGCGGGGAATCAGAGGCAGGATATCAGACACGGGGATTCAGAGGCTGGGAATCAGACGAGGGAATCAAAGGCGGGGAATCAGAGCTGGGGAATCAGAGGTAGGGAATCAGAGTTGGGGATTCAGAGGCGGGGAAACATATATGGGGAAACAGAGGCGGGGAATCAGAGGCGGGCAAACAGAGGCGGGGAATCAGAGGCAGGGAATCAGAGCTGGGGAATCAGAGGCGGGGAATCATAGTTGGGAATCAGAGGCGGGGAATCAGATACGGGGAAACAGAGGCGGGGAATCAGAGGCGGGGAAACAGAGGCGGGGAATCAGATATGGGGAATCGGATGCGGGGAATCAGAGGCGGGGAATCAGAGCTGGGGAATCAGAGGCGGGGAATCAGAGTTGGTGCATCAGAGGTGGGGAATTAGATATGGGGAAACAGAGGCGGGGAATCAGAGGCAGGGAAACAGAGGTGGGGAATCAGATATGGGGAATCAGAGGTGGGGAATCAGAGGCAGGGAATCAGATGTGCGGAATCAGAGATGGGGAATCAGAGGCAGGGAATCAGAATCAGAAGCGGGGAATCAGAGGCCGGGAATCAGAGGCCTGGAATCAGATGCTGGGAATAAGAGGCCAGGAATCAGAGGTGGGGAATCAGAGTCCGGGAATCAGAGATGGGGATTCAGAGGCGGGGAATGAGATATGGAGAATCAGAGGCGGGGAATCAGAGGCGGGGAAACAGAGGTGGGGAATCAGATATGGGGAATCAGAGGTGGCGAATCAGAGGTTGGGAATCAGAGGCAGGGAATCAGAGGCGGGGAATCAGAGGCGGGGAATCGGAGGCAGGGAATCAGATGTGCGGAATCGGAGATGGGGAATCAGAGGCAAGAAATCAGAGGCGGGGAATCAGAGGCGGGGAATCAGAGGCCGGGAATCAGATATGGTGAAACAGAGGCGGGGAATCAGAGGCGGGGAAACAGAGGCGGGGAATCAGAGGCGGGGAATCAGAGGTGGGGAATCAGAGTTTGGGAATCAGAGGCAGGGAATCAGAGGCTTGGAATCAGATGCAGGGAATCAGATGCGGGGAATCAGAGGCGGGGAATCAGAGCTGGGGAATCAGAGGTGGGGAATCAGAGTTGGGGAATCAGAGGCGGGGACTTAGATATTGGGAAACAGAGGCGGGGAATCAGAGGCGGGGAAACAGAGGCGGGGAATCAGATATAGGGAATCAGAGGTGGGGAATCAGAGGCAGGGAATCAGATGTGCAGAATCAGAGATGGGGAATCAAAGGCAGGGAATCAGAATCAGAAGCAGGGAATCAGAGGCCGGGAATCCGAGGCCGGAATCAGATGCCGGGAATAAGAGGCCGGGAATCAGAGGTGGGGAATCAGAGTCCGGGAATCAGAGATGGGGATTCAGAGGCGGGGAACGAGATATGGGGAATCAGAGGCGGGGAATCAGAGGCGGGGAAACAGAGGTGGGGAATCAGATATGGGGAATCAGAGGTGGGGAATCAGGGGCGGCGTATCAGTGGCAGGGAATCAGAGGCGGGAAATCAGAGGCCGGGAATCAGAGGCGGTGATTCAGAGGGTGGGAATCAGAGGCAGGGAATCGGATGTGCGGAATCAGAGATGGTGAATCAGAGGTGGGGAATCAGAGGCAGGAAATCAGACACGGAGAATCGGAGGCGGGGAATCAGAGGCGGGGAATCAGAGCTGGGGAATTAGATGCAGTGAATCAGAGTTGGGGATTCAGAGGCGGGGAATCAGATATGGGGAAACAGAGGTGGGGAATCAGAGGTGGGCAAATAGAGGCGGGGAATCAGATATGGGGAAACAGAGGCGGGGAATCAGAGGCATGGAAACAGAGGCGGGGAATCAGATATGGGGAATCAGAGGTGGTGAATCAGAGGTTGGGAATCAGAGGCAGGGAATCAGAGGCTGGGAATCAGATGCAGGGAATCAGATGCGGGGATCAGAGGCGGGGAATCAGAGCTGGGGAATCAGAGGTGGGGAATCAGAGATGGGGAATCAGAGGCGGGGACTTAGATATGGGGAAACAGAGGCGGGGAATCAGAGGCGGGGAAACAGAGGCGGGGAATCAGATATGGGGAATCAGAGGTGGGGAATCAGAGGCAGGGAATCAGATGTGCGGAATCAGAGATGGGGAATCAGAGGCAGGGAATCAGAATCAGAAGCAGAGAATAAGACGCGGGGAATCAGAGGCGGGGAATCAGAGGCCTGGAATCAGATGCTGGGAATAAGAGGCCAGGTATCAGAGGTGGGGAATCAGAGTCCGGGAATCAGAGATGGGGATTCAGAGGCGGGGAATGAGATATGGAGAATCAGAGGCGGGGAATCAGAGGCGGGGAAACAGAGGTGGGGAATCAGATATGGGGAATCAGAGGTGGCGAATCAAAGGCGGTGAATCAGAGATGGGGAATCAGAGGCGGGGAATCAGAGGCAGGGAATCAAACACGGGGAATCAGAAGCGGGGAATCAGAGCTGGGGAATCAGAGGCGGGGAATCAGAGTTGGGGAATCAGAGGCGGGGAATCAGAGGCGGGGAATCAGAGGCAGGGAATCAGATGTGCGGAATCGGAGATGGGGAATCAGAGGCAAGAAATCAGAGGCGGGGAATCAGTGGCGGGGATTCAGAGGCCGGGAATCAGATATGGTGAAACAGAGGCGGGGAATCAGAGGTGTGGAAACAGAGGCGGGGAATCAGATATGGGGAATCAGAGGTGGGGAATCAGAGTTTGGGAATCAGAGGCAGGGAATCAGAGACTTGGAATCAGATGCAGGGAATTAGATGCGGGGTATCAGAGGCGGGGAATCAGAGCTGGGGAATCAGAGGTGGGGAATCAGAGTTGGGGATTCAGAGGCGGGGACTTAGATATTGGGAAACAGAGGCGGGGAATCAGAGGCGGGGAAACAGAGGCGGGGAATCAGATATGGGGAATCAGAGGTGGGGAATCAGAGACAGGGAATCAGATGTACGGAATCAGAGATGGGGAATCAAAGGCAGGGAATCAGAATCAGAAGCAGGGAATCAGAGGCCGGGAATCAGAGGCCGGAATCAGATGCCGGGAATAAGAGGCCGGGAATCAGAGGTGGGGAATCAGAGTCCGGGAATCAGAGATGCGGATTCAGAGGCGGGGAATGAGATATGGGGAATCAGAGGCGGGGAATCAGAGGCGGGGAAACAGAGGCGGGGAGTCAGATATGGGGAATCAGAGGTGGGGAATCAGGGGCGGGGTATCAGTGGCAGGGAATCAGAGGCGGGAAATCAGAGGCCGGGAATCAGAGGCGGTGAATCAGAGGCGGGGAATCAGAGGCAGGGAATCGGATGTGCGGAATCAGAGATGGGGTATCAGAGGTGGGGAATCAGAGGCGGTGAATCAGACATGGGTAATCAGAGGCGGGGAATCAGAGGCAGGAAATCAGACACGGGGAATCAGAGACGGGGAATCAGAGCTGGGGAATTAGAGGCAGGGAATCAGAGTTGGGGATTCAGAGGCGGGGAATCAGATATGGGGAAACAGAGGTGGGGAATCAGAGGTGGGCAAATAGAGGCGGGGAATCAGATATGGGGAAACAGAGGCGGGGAATCAGAGGCGTGGAAACAGAGGCGGGGAATCAGATATGGGTTATCAGAGGCGGGGAATCAGAGTTGGGTATCAGAGGCGGGGAATCAGAGCTGGGGAATCAGAGGTGGGGAATCAGAGTCGGGGAATCAGAGGCAGGGAATCGGATGTGCGGAATCAGAGATGGGGAATCAGAGGTGGGGAATCAGAGGCGGTGAATCTGAGATGGGGAATCAGAGGCGGGGAATCAGAGGCAGGATATCAGACACGGGGATTCAGAGGCTGGGAATCAGACGGGGGAATCAAAGGCGGGGAATCAGAGCTGGGGAATCAGAGGTAGGGAATCAGAGTTGGGGATTCAGAGGCGGGGAAACAGATATGGGGAAACAGAGGCGGGGAAACAGAGGCGGGCAAACAGAGGCGGGGAATCAGAGGCAGGGAATCAGAGCTGGGGAATCAGAGGCGGGGAATCATAGTTGGGAGTCAGAGGCGGGGAATCAGATACGGGGAAACAGAGGCGGGGAATCAGAGGCAGGGAAACAGAGGCGGGGAATCAGATATGGGGAATCGGATGCGGGGAATCAGAGGCGGGGAATCAGAGCTGGGGAATCAGAGGCGGGGAATCAGAGTTGGTGCATCAGAGGTGGGGAATTAGATATGGGGAAACAGAGGCAGGGAATCAGAGGCAGGGAAACAGAGGTGGGGAATCAGATATGGGGAATCAGAGGTGGGGAATCAGAGGCAGGGAATCAGATGTGCGGAATCAGAGATGGGGAATCAGAGGCAGGGAATCAGAATCAGAAGCGGGGAATCAGAGGCCGGGAATCAGAGGCCTGGAATCAGATGCTGGGAATAAGAGGCCGAAATCAGAGGTGGGGAATCAGAGTCCGGGAATCAGAGATGGGGATTCAGAGGCGGGGAATGAGATATGGAGAATCAGAGGCGGGGAATCAGAGGCGGGGAAACAGAGGTGGGGAATCAGATATGGGGAATCAGAGGTGGCGAATCAGAGGTTGGGAATCAGAGGCAGGGAATCAGAGGCGGGGAATCAGAGGCGGGGAATCGGAGGCAGGGAATCAGATGTGCGGAATCGGAGATGGGGAATCAGAGGCAAGAAATCAGAGGCGGGGAATCAGAGGTGGGGAATCAGAGGCCGGGAATCAGATATGGTGAAACAGAGGCGGGGAATCAGAGGCGGGGAAACAGAGGCGGGGAATCAGAGGCGGGGTATCAGAGGTGGGGAATCAGAGTTTGGGAATCAGAGGCAGGGAATCAGAGGCTTGGAATCAGATGCAGGGAATCAGATGTGGGGAATCAGAGGCGGGGAATCAGAGCTGGGGAATCAGAGGTGGGGAATCAGAGTTGGGGAATCAGAGGCGGGGACTTAGATATTGGGAAACAGAGGCGGGGAATCAGAGGCGGGGAAACAGAGGCGGGGAATCAGATATAGGGAATCAGAGGTGGGGAATCAGAGGCAGGGAATCAGATGTGCGGAATCAGAGATGGGGAATCAAAGGCAGGGAATCAGAATCAGAAGCAGGGAATCAGAGTCCGGGAATCAGAGATGGGGATTCAGAGGCGGGGAACGAGATATGGGGAATCAGAGGCGGAGAATCAGAGGCGGGGAATCAGAGGCGGTGAATCGGAGGCAGGGAATCAGATGTGCGGAATCGGAGATGGGGAATCAGAGGCAAGAAATCAGAGGCGGGGAATCAGAGGCGGGGAATCAGAGGCCGGGAATCAGATATGGTGAAACAGAGGCGGGGAATCAGAGGCGGGGAAACAGAGGCGGGGAATCAGAGGCGGGGAATCAGAGGTGGGGAATCAGAGTTTGGGAATCAGAGGCAGGGAATCAGAGGCTTGGAATCAGATGCAGGGAATCAGATGCGGGGAATCAGAGGCGGGGAATCAGAGCTGGGGAATCAGAGGTGGGGAATCAGAGTTGGGGAATCAGAGGCGGGGACTTAGATATTGGGAAACAGAGGCGGGGAATCTGAGGCGGGGAAACAGAGGCGGGGAATCAGATATAGGGAATCAGAGGTGGGGAATCAGAGGCAGGGAATCAGATGTGCGGAATCAGAGATGGGGAATCAAAGGCAGGGAATCAGAATCAGAAGCAGGGAATCAGAGGCCGGGAATCAGAGGCCGGAATCAGATGCCGGGAATAAGAGGCCGGGAATCAGAGGTGGGGAATCAGAGTCCGGGAATCAGAGATGGGGATTCAGAGGCGGGGAACGAGATATGGGGAATCAGAGGCGGGGAATCAGAGGCGGGGAAACAGAGGTGGGGAATCAGATATGGGGAATCAGAGGTGGGGAATCAGGGGCGGCGTATCAGTGGCAGGGAATCAGAGGCGGGAAATCAGAGGCCGGGAATCAGAGGCGGTGAATCAAAGGGGGGGAATCAGAGGCAGGGAATCGGATGTGCGGAATCAGAGATGGGGAATCAGAGGTGGGGAATCAGAGGCAGGAAATCAGACAAGGGGAATCGGAGGCGGGGAATCAGAGGCGGGGAATCAGAGCTGGGGAATTAGATGCAGTGAATCAGAGTTGGGGATTCAGAGGCGGGCAATCAGGTATGGGGAAACAGAGGTGGGGAATCAGAGGTGGGCAAATAGAGGCGGGGAATCAGATATGGGGAAACAGAGGCGGGGAATCAGAGGCATGGAAACAGAGGCGGGAAATCAGATATGGGGAATCAGAGGTGGTGAATCAGAGGTTGGGAATCAGAGGCAGGGAATCAGAGGCTGGGAATCAGATGCAGGGAATCAGATGCGGGGATCAGAGGCGGGGAATCAGAGCTGGGGAATCAGAGGTGGGGAATCAGAGATGGGGAATCAGAGGCGGGGACTTAGATATGGGGAAACAGAGGCGGGAATCAGAGGCGGGGAAACAGAGGCGGGGAATCAGATATGGGGAATCAGAGGTGGGGAATCAGAGGCAGGGAATCAGATGTGCGGAATCAGAGATGGGGAATCAGAGGCAGGGAATCAGAATCAGAAGCAGAGAATAAGACGCGGGGAATCAGAGGCGGGGAATCAGAGGCCTGGAATCAGATGCTGGGAATAAGAGGCCGGGTATCAGAGGTGGGGAATCAGAGTCCGGGAATCAGAGATGGGGATTCAGAGGCGGGGAATGAGATATGGAGAATCAGAGGCGGGGAATCAGAGGCGGGGAAACAGAGGTGGGGAATCAGATATGGGGAATCAGAGGTGGCGAATCAAAGGCGGTGAATCAGAGATGGGGAATCAGAGGCGGGGAATCAGAGGCAGGGAATCAAACACGGGGAATCAGAAGCGGGGAATCAGAGCTGGGGAATCAGAGGCGGGGAATCAGAGTTGGGGAATCAGAGGCGGGGAATCAGAGGCGGGGAATCAGAGGCAGGGAATCAGATGTGCGGAATCGGAGAAGGGGAATCAGAGGCAAGAAATCAGAGGCGGGGAATCAGTGGCGGGGATTCAGAGGCCGGGAATCAGATATGGTGAAACAGAGGCGGGGAATCAGAGGCGGGGAAACAGAGGCGGGGAATCAGATATGGGGAATCAGAGGTGGGGAATCAGAGTTTGTGAATCAGAGGCAGGGAATCAGAGGCTTGGAATCAGATGCAGGGAATTAGATGCGGGGTATCAGAGGCGGGGAATCAGAGCTGGGGAATCAGAGGTGGGGAATCAGAGTTGGGGATTCAGAGGCGGGGACTTAGATATTGGGAAACAGAGGCGGGGAATCAGAGGCGGGGAAACAGAGGCGGGGAATCAGATATGGGGAATCAGAGGTGGGGAATCAGAGACAGGGAATCAGATGTACGGAATCAGAGATGGGGAATCAAAGGCAGGGAATCAGAATCAGAAGCAGGGAATCAGAGGCCGGGAATCAGAGGCCGGAATCAGATGCCGGGAATAAGAGGCCGGGAATCAGAGGTGGGGAATCAGAGTCCGGGAATCAGAGATGCGGATTCAGAGGCGGGGAATGAGATATGGGGAAACAGAGGTGGGGAATCAGAGGCGGGGAAACAGAGGCGGGGAATCAGATATGGGGAATCAGAGGTGGGGAATCAGAGACAGGGAATCAGATGTACGGAATCAGAGATGGGGAATCAAAGGCAGGGAATCAGAATCAGAAGCAGGGAATCAGAGGCCGGGAATCAGAGGCCGGAATCAGATGCCGGGAATAAGAGGCCGGGAATCAGAGGTGGGGAATCAGAGTCCGGGAATCAGAGATGCGGATTCAGAGGCGGGGAATGAGATATGGGGAATCAGAGGCGGGGAATCAGAGGCGGGGAAACAGAGGCGGGGAATCAGATATGGGGAATCAGAGGTGGGGAATCAGGGACGGGGTATCAGTGGCAGGGAATCAGAGGCGGGAAATCAGAGGCCGGGAATCAGAGGCGGTGAATCAGAGGCGGGGAATCAGAGGCAGGGAATCGGATGTGCGGAATCAGAGATGGGGAATCAGAGGTGGGGAATCAGAGGCGGTGAATCAGACATGGGTAATCAGAGGCGGGGAATCAGAGGCAGGAAATCAGACACGGGGAATCAGAGACGGGGAATCAGAGCTGGGGAATTAGAGGCAGGGAATCAGAGTTGGGGATTCAGAGGCGGGGAATCAGATATGGGGAAACAGAGGTGGGGAATCAGAGGTGGGCAAATAGAGGCGGGGAATCAGATATGGGGAAACAGAGGCGGGGAATCAGAGGCGTGGAAACAGAGGCGGGGAATCAGATATGGGTTATCAGAGGCGGGGAATCAGAGTTGGGTATCAGAGGCGGGGAATCAGAGCTGGGGAATCAGAGGTGGGGAATCAGAGTCGGGGAATCAGAGGCAGGGAATCGGATGTGCGGAATCAGAGATGGGGAATCAGAGGTGGGGAATCAGAGGCGGTGAATCTGAGATGGGGAATCAGAGGCGGGGAATCAGAGGCAGGATATCAGACACGGGGATTCAGAGGCTGGGAATCAGACGAGGGAATCAAAGGCGGGGAATCAGAGCTGGGGAATCAGAGGTAGGGAATCAGAGTTGGGGATTCAGAGGCGGGGAAACATATATGGGGAAACAGAGGCGGGGAATCAGAGGCGGGCAAACAGAGGCGGGGAATCAGAGGCAGGGAATCAGAGCTGGGGAATCAGAGGCGGGGAATCATAGTTGGGAATCAGAGGCGGGGAATCAGATACGGGGAAACAGAGGCGGGGAATCAGAGGCGGGGAAACAGAGGCGGGGAATCAGATATGGGGAATCGGATGCGGGGAATCAGAGGCGGGGAATCAGAGCTGGGGAATCAGAGGCGGGGAATCAGAGTTGGTGCATCAGAGGTGGGGAATTAGATATGGGGAAACAGAGGCGGGGAATCAGAGGCAGGGAAACAGAGGTGGGGAATCAGATATGGGGAATCAGAGGTGGGGAATCAGAGGCAGGGAATCAGATGTGCGGAATCAGAGATGGGGAATCAGAGGCAGGGAATCAGAATCAGAAGCGGGGAATCAGAGGCCGGGAATCAGAGGCCTGGAATCAGATGCTGGGAATAAGAGGCCAGGAATCAGAGGTGGGGAATCAGAGTCCGGGAATCAGAGATGGGGATTCAGAGGCGGGGAATGAGATATGGAGAATCAGAGGCGGGGAATCAGAGGCGGGGAAACAGAGGTGGGGAATCAGATATGGGGAATCAGAGGTGGCGAATCAGAGGTTGGGAATCAGAGGCAGGGAATCAGAGGCGGGGAATCAGAGGCGGGGAATCGGAGGCAGGGAATCAGATGTGCGGAATCGGAGATGGGGAATCAGAGGCAAGAAATCAGAGGCGGGGAATCAGAGGCGGGGAATCAGAGGCCGGGAATCAGATATGGTGAAACAGAGGCGGGGAATCAGAGGCGGGGAAACAGAGGCGGGGAATCAGAGGCGGGGAATCAGAGGTGGGGAATCAGAGTTTGGGAATCAGAGGCAGGGAATCAGAGGCTTGGAATCAGATGCAGGGAATCAGATGCGGGGAATCAGAGGCGGGGAATCAGAGCTGGGGAATCAGAGGTGGGGAATCAGAGTTGGGGAATCAGAGGCGGGGACTTAGATATTGGGAAACAGAGGCGGGGAATCAGAGGCGGGGAAACAGAGGCGGGGAATCAGATATAGGGAATCAGAGGTGGGGAATCAGAGGCAGGGAATCAGATGTGCAGAATCAGAGATGGGGAATCAAAGGCAGGGAATCAGAATCAGAAGCAGGGAATCAGAGGCCGGGAATCCGAGGCCGGAATCAGATGCCGGGAATAAGAGGCCGGGAATCAGAGGTGGGGAATCAGAGTCCGGGAATCAGAGATGGGGATTCAGAGGCGGGGAACGAGATATGGGGAATCAGAGGCGGGGAATCAGAGGCGGGGAAACAGAGGTGGGGAATCAGATATGGGGAATCAGAGGTGGGGAATCAGGGGCGGCGTATCAGTGGCAGGGAATCAGAGGCGGGAAATCAGAGGCCGGGAATCAGAGGCGGTGATTCAGAGGGTGGGAATCAGAGGCAGGGAATCGGATGTGCGGAATCAGAGATGGTGAATCAGAGGTGGGGAATCAGAGGCAGGAAATCAGACACGGGGAATCGGAGGCGGGGAATCAGAGGCGGGGAATCAGAGCTGGGGAATTAGATGCAGTGAATCAGAGTTGGGGATTCAGAGGCGGGGAATCAGATATGGGGAAACAGAGGTGGGGAATCAGAGGTGGGCAAATAGAGGCGGGGAATCAGATATGGGGAAACAGAGGCGGGGAATCAGAGGCATGGAAACAGAGGCGGGGAATCAGATATGGGGAATCAGAGGTGGTGAATCAGAGGTTGGGAATCAGAGGCAGGGAATCAGAGGCTGGGAATCAGATGCAGGGAATCAGATGCGGGGATCAGAGGCGGGGAATCAGAGCTGGGGAATCAGAGGTGGGGAATCAGAGATGGGGAATCAGAGGCGGGGACTTAGATATGGGGAAACAGAGGCGGGGAATCAGAGGCGGGGAAACAGAGGCGGGGAATCAGATATGGGGAATCAGAGGTGGGGAATCAGAGGCAGGGAATCAGATGTGCGGAATCAGAGATGGGGAATCAGAGGCAGGGAATCAGAATCAGAAGCAGAGAATAAGACGCGGGGAATCAGAGGCGGGGAATCAGAGGCCTGGAATCAGATGCTGGGAATAAGAGGCCAGGTATCAGAGGTGGGGAATCAGAGTCCGGGAATCAGAGATGGGGATTCAGAGGCGGGGAATGAGATATGGAGAATCAGAGGCGGGGAATCAGAGGCGGGGAAACAGAGGTGGGGAATCAGATATGGGGAATCAGAGGTGGCGAATCAAAGGCGGTGAATCAGAGATGGGGAATCAGAGGCGGGGAATCAGAGGCAGGGAATCAAACACGGGGAATCAGAAGCGGGGAATCAGAGCTGGGGAATCAGAGGCGGGGAATCAGAGTTGGGGAATCAGAGGCGGGGAATCAGAGGCGGGGAATCAGAGGCAGGGAATCAGATGTGCGGAATCGGAGATGGGGAATCAGAGGCAAGAAATCAGAGGCGGGGAATCAGTGGCGGGGATTCAGAGGCCGGGAATCAGATATGGTGAAACAGAGGCGGGGAATCAGAGGTGTGGAAACAGAGGCGGGGAATCAGATATGGGGAATCAGAGGTGGGGAATCAGAGTTTGGGAATCAGAGGCAGGGAATCAGAGACTTGGAATCAGATGCAGGGAATTAGATGCGGGGTATCAGAGGCGGGGAATCAGAGCTGGGGAATCAGAGGTGGGGAATCAGAGTTGGGGATTCAGAGGCGGGGACTTAGATATTGGGAAACAGAGGCGGGGAATCAGAGGCGGGGAAACAGAGGCGGGGAATCAGATATGGGGAATCAGAGGTGGGGAATCAGAGACAGGGAATCAGATGTACGGAATCAGAGATGGGGAATCAAAGGCAGGGAATCAGAATCAGAAGCAGGGAATCAGAGGCCGGGAATCAGAGGCCGGAATCAGATGCCGGGAATAAGAGGCCGGGAATCAGAGGTGGGGAATCAGAGTCCGGGAATCAGAGATGCGGATTCAGAGGCGGGGAATGAGATATGGGGAATCAGAGGCGGGGAATCAGAGGCGGGGAAACAGAGGCGGGGAGTCAGATATGGGGAATCAGAGGTGGGGAATCAGGGGCGGGGTATCAGTGGCAGGGAATCAGAGGCGGGAAATCAGAGGCCGGGAATCAGAGGCGGTGAATCAGAGGCGGGGAATCAGAGGCAGGGAATCGGATGTGCGGAATCAGAGATGGGGTATCAGAGGTGGGGAATCAGAGGCGGTGAATCAGACATGGGTAATCAGAGGCGGGGAATCAGAGGCAGGAAATCAGACACGGGGAATCAGAGACGGGGAATCAGAGCTGGGGAATTAGAGGCAGGGAATCAGAGTTGGGGATTCAGAGGCGGGGAATCAGATATGGGGAAACAGAGGTGGGGAATCAGAGGTGGGCAAATAGAGGCGGGGAATCAGATATGGGGAAACAGAGGCGGGGAATCAGAGGCGTGGAAACAGAGGCGGGGAATCAGATATGGGTTATCAGAGGCGGGGAATCAGAGTTGGGTATCATAGGCGGGGAATCAGAGCTGGGGAATCAGAGGTGGGGAATCAGAGTCGGGGAATCAGAGGCAGGGAATCGGATGTGCGGAATCAGAGATGGGGAATCAGAGGTGGGGAATCAGAGGCGGTGAATCTGAGATGGGGAATCAGAGGCGGGGAATCAGAGGCAGGATATCAGACACGGGGATTCAGAGGCTGGGAATCAGACGGGGGAATCAAAGGCGGGGAATCAGAGCTGGGGAATCAGAGGTAGGGAATCAGAGTTGGGGATTCAGAGGCGGGGAAACAGATATGGGGAAACAGAGGCGGGGAAACAGAGGCGGGCAAACAGAGGCGGGGAATCAGAGGCAGGGAATCAGAGCTGGGGAATCAGAGGCGGGGAATCATAGTTGGGAGTCAGAGGCGGGGAATCAGATACGGGGAAACAGAGGCGGGGAATCAGAGGCAGGGAAACAGAGGCGGGGAATCAGATATGGGGAATCGGATGCGGGGAATCAGAGGCGGGGAATCAGAGCTGGGGAATCAGAGGCGGGGAATCAGAGTTGGTGCATCAGAGGTGGGGAATTAGATATGGGGAAACAGAGGCAGGGAATCAGAGGCAGGGAAACAGAGGTGGGGAATCAGATATGGGGAATCAGAGGTGGGGAATCAGAGGCAGGGAATCAGATGTGCGGAATCAGAGATGGGGAATCAGAGGCAGGGAATCAGAATCAGAAGCGGGGAATCAGAGGCCGGGAATCAGAGGCCTGGAATCAGATGCTGGGAATAAGAGGCCGAAATCAGAGGTGGGGAATCAGAGTCCGGGAATCAGAGATGGGGATTCAGAGGCGGGGAATGAGATATGGAGAATCAGAGGCGGGGAATCAGAGGCGGGGAAACAGAGGTGGGGAATCAGATATGGGGAATCAGAGGTGGCGAATCAGAGGTTGGGAATCAGAGGCAGGGAATCAGAGGCGGGGAATCAGAGGCGGGGAATCGGAGGCAGGGAATCAGATGTGCGGAATCGGAGATGGGGAATCAGAGGCAAGAAATCAGAGGCGGGGAATCAGAGGTGGGGAATCAGAGGCCGGGAATCAGATATGGTGAAACAGAGGCGGGGAATCAGAGGCGGGGAAACAGAGGCGGGGAATCAGAGGCGGGGTATCAGAGGTGGGGAATCAGAGTTTGGGAATCAGAGGCAGGGAATCAGAGGCTTGGAATCAGATGCAGGGAATCAGATGTGGGGAATCAGAGGCGGGGAATCAGAGCTGGGGAATCAGAGGTGGGGAATCAGAGTTGGGGAATCAGAGGCGGGGACTTAGATATTGGGAAACAGAGGCGGGGAATCAGAGGCGGGGAAACAGAGGCGGGGAATCAGATATAGGGAATCAGAGGTGGGGAATCAGAGGCAGGGAATCAGATGTGCGGAATCAGAGATGGGGAATCAAAGGCAGGGAATCAGAATCAGAAGCAGGGAATCAGAGTCCGGGAATCAGAGATGGGGATTCAGAGGCGGGGAACGAGATATGGGGAATCAGAGGCGGAGAATCAGAGGCGGGGAATCAGAGGCGGGGAATCGGAGGCAGGGAATCAGATGTGCGGAATCGGAGATGGGGAATCAGAGGCAAGAAATCAGAGGCGGGGAATCAGAGGCGGGGAATCAGAGGCCGGGAATCAGATATGGTGAAACAGAGGCGGGGAATCAGAGGCGGGGAAACAGAGGCGGGGAATCAGAGGCGGGGAATCAGAGGTGGGGAATCAGAGTTTGGGAATCAGAGGCAGGGAATCAGAGGCTTGGAATCAGATGCAGGGAATCAGATGCGGGGAATCAGAGGCGGGGAATCAGAGCTGGGGAATCAGAGGTGGGGAATCAGAGTTGGGGAATCAGAGGCGGGGACTTAGATATTGGGAAACAGAGGCGGGGAATCTGAGGCGGGGAAACAGAGGCGGGGAATCAGATATAGGGAATCAGAGGTGGGGAATCAGAGGCAGGGAATCAGATGTGCGGAATCAGAGATGGGGAATCAAAGGCAGGGAATCAGAATCAGAAGCAGGGAATCAGAGGCCGGGAATCAGAGGCCG
Source organism: Narcine bancroftii (assembly GCF_036971445.1). Taxonomy (NCBI): domain Eukaryota; kingdom Metazoa; phylum Chordata; class Chondrichthyes; order Torpediniformes; family Narcinidae; genus Narcine; species Narcine bancroftii. The sequence goes on from NC_091475.1 coordinate 109,440,876, forward strand.
GAATCAGATGCCGGGAATAAGAGGCCGGGAATCAAAGGTGGGGAATCAGAGTCCGGGAATCAGAGATGGGGATTCAGAGGCGGGGAACGAGATATGGGGAATCAGAGGCGGGGAATCAGAGGCGGGGAAACAGAGGTGGGGAATCAGATATGGGGAATCAGAGGTGGGGAATCAGGGGCGGCGTATCAGTGGCAGGGAATCAGAGGCGGGAAATCAGAGGCCGGGAATCAGAGGCGGTGAATCAAAGGGGGGGAATCAGAGGCAGGGAATCGGATGTGCGGAATCAGAGATGGGGAATCAGAGGTGGGGAATCAGAGGCAGGAAATCAGACAAGGGGAATCGGAGGCGGGGAATCAGAGGCGGGGAATCAGAGCTGGGGAATTAGATGCAGTGAATCAGAGTTGGGGATTCAGAGGCGGGGAATCAGGTATGGGGAAACAGAGGTGGGGAATCAGAGGTGGGCAAATAGAGGCGGGGAATCAGATATGGGGAAACAGAGGCGGGGAATCAGAGGCATGGAAACAGAGGCGGGGAATCAGATATGGGGAATCAGAGGTGGTGAATCAGAGGTTGGGAATCAGAGGGAGGGAATCAGAGGCTGGGAATCAGATGCAGGGAATCAGATGCGGGGATCAGAGGCGGGGAATCAGAGCTGGGGAATCAGAGGTGGGGAATCAGAGATGGGGAATCAGAGGCGGGGACTTAGATATGGGGAAACAGAGGCGGGAATCAGAGGCGGGGAAACAGAGGCGGGGAATCAGATATGGGGAATCAGAGGTGGGGAATCAGAGGCAGGGAATCAGATGTGCGGAATCAGAGATGGGGAATCAGAGGCAGGGAATCAGAATCAGAAGCAGAGAATAAGACGCGGGGAATCAGAGGCGGGGAATCAGAGGCCTGGAATCAGATGCTGGGAATAAGAGGCCGGGTATCAGAGGTGGGGAATCAGAGTCCGGGAATCAGAGATGGGGATTCAGAGGCGGGGAATGAGATATGGAGAATCAGAGGCGGGGAATCAGAGGCGGGGAAACAGAGGTGGGGAATCAGATATGGGGAATCAGAGGTGGCGAATCAAAGGCGGTGAATCAAACACGGGGAATCAGAAGCGGGGAATCAGAGCTGGGGAATCAGAGGCGGGGAATCAGAGTTGGGGAATCAGAGGCGGGGAATCAGAGGCGGGGAATCAGAGGCAGGGAATCAGATGTGCGGAATCGGAGAAGGGGAATCAGAGGCAAGAAATCAGAGGCGGGGAATCAGTGGCGGGGATTCAGAGGCCGGGAATCAGATATGGTGAAACAGAGGCGGGGAATCAGAGGCGGGGAAACAGAGGCGGGGAATCAGATATGGGGAATCAGAGGTGGGGAATCAGAGTTTGTGAATCAGAGGCAGGGAATCAGAGGCTTGGAATCAGATGCAGGGAATTAGATGCGGGGTATCAGAGGCGGGGAATCAGAGCTGGGGAATCAGAGGTGGGGAATCAGAGTTGGGGATTCAGAGGCGGGGACTTAGATATTGGGAAACAGAGGCGGGGAATCAGAGGCGGGGAAACAGAGGCGGGGAATCAGATATGGGGAATCAGAGGTGGGGAATCAGAGACAGGGAATCAGATGTACGGAATCAGAGATGGGGAATCAAAGGCAGGGAATCAGAATCAGAAGCAGGGAATCAGAGGCCGGGAATCAGAGGCCGGAATCAGATGCCGGGAATAAGAGGCCGGGAATCAGAGGTGGGGAATCAGAGTCCGGGAATCAGAGATGCGGATTCAGAGGCGGGGAATGAGATATGGGGAAACAGAGGCGGGGAATCAGAGGCGGGGAAACAGAGGCGGGGAATCAGATATGGGGAATCAGAGGTGGGGAATCAGAGACAGGGAATCAGATGTACGGAATCAGAGATGGGGAATCAAAGGCAGGGAATCAGAATCAGAAGCAGGGAATCAGAGGCCGGGAATCAGAGGCCGGAATCAGATGCCGGGAATAAGAGGCCGGGAATCAGAGGTGGGGAATCAGAGTCCGGGAATCAGAGATGCGGATTCAGAGGCGGGGAATGAGATATGGGGAATCAGAGGCGGGGAATCAAGGCGGGGAAACAGAGGCGGGGAATCAGATATGGGGAATCAGAGGTGGGGAATCAGGGACGGGGTATCAGTGGCAGGGAATCAGAGGCGGGAAATCAGAGGCCGGGAATCAGAGGCGGTGAATCAGAGGCGGGGAATCAGAGGCAGGGAATCGGATGTGCGGAATCAGAGATGGGGTATCAGAGGTGGGGAATCAGAGGCGGTGAATCAGACATGGGTAATCAGAGGCGGGGAATCAGAGGCAGGAAATCAGACACGGGGAATCAGAGACGGGGAATCAGAGCTGGGGAATTAGAGGCAGGGAATCAGAGTTGGGGATTCAGAGGCGGGGAATCAGATATGGGGAAACAGAGGTGGGGAATCAGAGGTGGGCAAATAGAGGCGGGGAATCAGATATGGGGAAACAGAGGCGGGGAATCAGAGGCGTGGAAACAGAGGCGGGGAATCAGATATGGGTTATCAGAGGCGGGGAATCAGAGTTGGGTATCAGAGGCGGGGAATCAGAGCTGGGGAATCAGAGGTGGGGAATCAGAGTCGGGGAATCAGAGGCAGGGAATCGGATGTGCGGAATCAGAGATGGGGAATCAGAGGTGGGGAATCAGAGGCGGTGAATCTGAGATGGGGAATCAGAGGCGGGGAATCAGAGGCAGGATATCAGACACGGGGATTCAGAGGCTGGGAATCAGACGAGGGAATCAAAGGCGGGGAATCAGAGCTGGGGAATCAGAGGTAGGGAATCAGAGTTGGGGATTCAGAGGCGGGGAAACATATATGGGGAAACAGAGGCGGGGAATCAGAGGCGGGCAAACAGAGGCGGGGAATCAGAGGCAGGGAATCAGAGCTGGGGAATCAGAGGCGGGGAATCATAGTTGGGAATCAGAGGCGGGGAATCAGATACGGGGAAACAGAGGCGGGGAATCAGAGGCGGGGAAACAGAGGCGGGGAATCAGATATGGGGAATCGGATGCGGGGAATCAGAGGCGGGGAATCAGAGCTGGGGAATCAGAGGCGGGGAATCAGAGTTGGTGCATCAGAGGTGGGGAATTAGATATGGGGAAAGAGAGGCGGGGAATCAGAGGCAGGGAAACAGAGGTGGGGAATCAGATATGGGGAATCAGAGGTGGGGAATCAGAGGCAGGGAATCAGATGTGCGGAATCAGAGATGGGGAATCAGAGGCAGGGAATCAGAATCAGAAGCGGGGAATCAGAGGCCGGGAATCAGAGGCCTGGAATCAGATGCTGGGAATAAGAGGCCAGGAATCAGAGGTGGGGAATCAGAGTCCGGGAATCAGAGATGGGGATTCAGAGGCTGGGAATGAGATATGGAGAATCAGAGGCGGGGAATCAGAGGCGGGGAAACAGAGGTGGGGAATCAGATATGGTGAATCAGAGGTGGCGAATCAGAGGTTGGGAATCAGAGGCAGGGAATCAGAGGCGGGGAATCAGAGGCGGGGAATCGGAGGCAGGGAATCAGATGTGCGGAATCGGAGATGGGGAATCAGAGGCAAGAAATCAGAGGCGGGGAATCAGAGGCGGGGAATCAGAGGCCGGGAATCAGATATGGTGAAACAGAGGCGGGGAATCAGAGGCGGGGAAACAGAGGCGGGGAATCAGAGGCGGGGAATCAGAGGTGGGGAATCAGAGTTTGGGAATCAGAGGCAGGGAATCAGAGGCTTGGAATCAGATGCAGGGAATCAGATGCGGGGAATCAGAGGCGGGGAATCAGAGCTGGGGAATCAGAGGTGGGGAATCAGAGTTGGGGAATCAGAGGCGGGGACTTAGATATTGGGAAACAGAGGCGGGGAATCAGAGGCGGGGAATCAGAGGCGGGGAATGAGATATGGAGAATCAGAGGCGGGGAATCAGAGGCGGGGAAACAGAGGTGGGGAATCAGATATGGGGAATCAGAGGTGGCGAATCAAAGGCGGTGAATCAGAGATGGGGAATCAGAGGCGGGGAATCAGAGGCAGGGAATCAAACACGGGGAATCAGAAGCGGGGAATCAGAGCTGGGGAATCAGAGGCGGGGAATCAGAGGCAGGGAATCAGATGTGCGGAATCGGAGATGGGGAATCAGAGGCAAGAAATCAGAGGCGGGGAATCAGTGGCGGGGATTCAGAGGCCGGGAATCAGATATGGTGAAACAGAGGCGGGGAATCAGAGGCGGGGAAACAGAGGCGGGGAATCAGATATGGGGAATCAGAGGTGGGGAATCAGAGTTTGGGAATCGGAGGCAGGGAATCAGAGGCTTGGAATCAGATGCAGGGAATTAGATGCGGGGTATCAGAGGCGGGGAATCAGAGCTGGGGAATCAGAGGTGGGGAATCAGAGTTGGGGAATCAGAGGCGGGGACTTAGATATTGGGAAACAGAGGCGGGGAATCAGATATGGGGAATCAGAGGTGGGGAATCAGAGACAGGGAATCAGATGTACGGAATCAGAGATGGGGAATCAAAGGCAGGGAATCAGAATCAGAAGCAGGGAATCAGAGGCCGGGAATCAGAGGCCGGAATCAGATGCCGGGAATAAGAGGCCGGGAATCAGAGGTGGGGAATCAGAGTCCGGGAATCAGAGATGCGGATTCAGAGGCGGGGAATGAGATATGGGGAATCAGAGGCGGGGAATCAGAGGCGGGGAAACAGAGGCGGGGAATCAGATATGGGGAATCAGAGGTGGGGAATCAGGGGCGGGGTATCAGTGGCAGGGAATCAGAGGCGGGAAATCAGAGGCCGGGAATCAGAGGCGGTGAATCAGAGGCGGGGAATCAGAGGCAGGGAATCGGATGTGCGGAATCAGAGATGGGGAATCAGAGGTGGGGAATCAGAGGCGGTGAATCAGACATGGGTAATCAGAGGCGGGGAATCAGAGGCAGGAAATCAGACACGGGGAATCAGAGACGGGGAATCAGAGCTGGGGAATTAGAGGCAGGGAATCAGAGTTGGGGATTCAGAGGCCGGGAATCAGATATGGGGAAACAGAGGTGGGGAATCAGAGGTGGGCAAATAGAGGCGGGGAATCAGATATGGGGAAACAGAGGCGGGGAATCAGAGGCGTGGAAACAGAGGCGGCGAATCAGATATGGGTTATCAGAGGCGGGGAATCAGAGTTGGGTATCAGAGGCGGGGAATCAGAGCTGGGGAATCAGAGGTGGGGAATCAGAGTCGGGGAATCAGAGGCAGGGAATCGGATGTGCGGAATCAGAGATGGGGAATCAGAGGTGGGGAATCAGAGGCGGTGAATCTGAGATGGGGAATCAGAGGCGGGGAATCAGAGGCAGGATATCAGACACGGGGATTCAGAGGCTGGGAATCAGACGGGGGAATCAAAGGCGGGGAATCAGAGCTGGGGAATCAGAGGTAGGGAATCAGAGTTGGGGATTCAGAGGCGGGGAAACAGATATGGGGAAACAGAGGTGGGGAATCAGAGGCGGGCAAACAGAGGCGGGGAATCAGAGGCAGGGAATCAGAGCTGGGGAATCAGAGGCGGGGAATCATAGTTGGGATTCAGAGGCGGGGAATCAGATACGGGGAAACAGAGGCGGAAAATCAGAGGCGGGGAAACAGAGGCGGGGAATCAGATATGGGGAATCGGATGCGGGGAATCAGAGGCGGGGAATCAGAGCTGGGGAATCAGAGGCGGGGAATCAGAGTTGGTGCATCGGAGGTGGGGAATTAGATATGGGGAAACAGAGGCGGGGAATCAGAGGCAGGGAAACAGAGGTGGGGAATCAGATATGGGGAATCAGAGGTGGGGAATCAGAGGCAGGGAATCAGATGTGCGGAATCAGAGATGGGGAATCAGAGGCAGGGAATCAGAATCAGAAGCGGGGAATCAGAGGCCGGGAATCAGAGGCCTGAAATCAGATGCTGGGAATAAGAGGCCAGGAATCAGAGGTGGGGAATCAGAGTCCGGGAATCAGAGATGGGGATTCAGAGGCGGGGAATGAGATATGGAGAATCAGAGGCGGGGAATCAGAGGCGGGGAAACAGAGGTGGGGAATCAGATATGGGGAATCAGAGGTGGCGAATCAGAGGTTGGGAATCAGAGGCAGGGAATCAGAGGCGGGGAAACAGAGGCGGGGAGTCAGATATTGGTAAATAGATTTGGGGATTCAGGGGCGGGGAATCCGTGGCAGGGAATCAGAGGCGGGGAATCAGAGGCGGGGCATCAGAGGCAGGGAATCAGATGTGGGGAATCAGAGATGGGGAATCAGAGGCAGGAAATCAGAATCAGAAGCGGGGTATCAGAGGCCGGGAATCAGAGGCTGGGAATCAGAGGACGGGAATGAGATATGGGGAATCAGAGCTGGGGAGTCAGAGGCGGTGAATCAGAGATGGGGAATCAGAGGCAGGGAATCAGAGGCAGGGAATCAAACACGGGGAATCAGAGTCTGCGAATCAGAGCTGGGGAATCAGAGGCGGGGAATCAGACACGGGGAATCAGAGGCGGGAATCAGAGCTGGGGAATCAGAGGCGGGGATTCAGAGTTGGGGAATCAGAGGCGGGGAATCAGATACGGGGAAACAGAGGCGTGGATTCAGAGGCGGGGAAACAGACGCGGGGAATCAGATATGGGGAATCAGAGGTGGGGAATCAGAGGTTGGGAATCAGATGCAGGGAATGAGAGGCGGGGAATCAGAGCTGGGGAATCAGAGGCGGGGAATCAGAGTTGGGGAATCAGAGGCGGGGAATCAGATATGGGGAAACAGGGGCGGGGAATCGGAGGCGGGGAAACAGAGGCGGGGAATCAGATATGGGGAATCAGAGGTGTGGAATCAGAGGTTGGGAATCAGAGGCAGGGAATCAGAGGCGGGGAAACAGAGGCAGGGAATCAGATCTGGGTAATCAGAGGCGGGGAATTAGAGTTGGGGAATCAGAGGTGGGGAATCAGAGGCGGGGAAACAGAGGCGGGGAATCAAACACGGGGAATCAGAGGTGGGGAATCAGAGGTTGGGAATCAGAGGCAGGGAACCAGAGGCGGGGAATCAAAGGCGGGGAATCGGAGGCAGGGAATCAGATGTGCAGAATCGGAGATGGGGAATCAGAGGCAAGAAATCAGAGGCAGGGAATCAGAGGCGGGGAATCAGAGGCCGGGAATCAGATATGGTGAAACAGAGGCGGGGAATCAGAGGCGGGGAAACAGAGGCGGGGAATCAGAGGCGGGGAATCAGAGGTGGGGAATCAGAGTTTGGGAATCAGAGGCAGGGAATCAGAGGCTTGGAATCAGATGCAGGGAATCAGATGCGGGGAATCAGAGGCGGGGTATCAGAGCTGGGGAATCAGAGGTGGGGAATCAGAGTTGGGGAATCAGAGGCGGGGAATCAGAGGCAGGGAATCAAACACGGTGAATCAGAGGCGGGGAATCAGAGCTGGGTTATCAGAGGCGGGGAATCAGAGTTGGGTATCAGAGGCGGGGAATCAGAGCTGGGGAATCAGAGGTGGGGAATCAGAGTCGGGGAATCAGAGGCAGGGAATCGGATGTGCGGAATCAGAGATGGGGAATCAGAGGTGGGTAATCAGAGGCGGTGAATCTGAGATGGGGAATCAGAGGCGGGGAATCAGAGGCAGGATATCAGACACGGGGATTCAGAGGCTGGGAATCAGACGGGGGGAATCAAAGGCGGGGAATCAGAGCTGGGGAATCAGAGGTAGGGAATCAGAGTTGGGGATTCAGAGGCGGGGAAACAGATATGGGGAAACAGAGGCGGGGAATCAGAGGTGGGCAAACAGAGGCGGGGAATCAGAGGCAGGGAATCAGAGCTGGGGAATCAGAGGCGGGGAATCATAGTTGGGAATCAGAGGCGGGGAATCAGATATGGGGAAACAGAGGCGGGGAATCAGAGGCGGGGAAACAGAGGCGGGGAATCAGATATGGGGAATCGGATGCAGGGAATCAGAGGCGGGGAATCAGAGCTGGGGAATCAGAGGCGGGGAATCAGACACGGGGAATCAGAGGCGGGGAATCAGAGGCAGGGAAACAGAGGTGGGGAATCAGATATGGGGAATCAGAGGTGGGGAATCAGAGGCAGGGAATCAGATGTGCGGAATCAGAGATGGGGAATCAGAGGCAGGGAATCAGAATCAGAAGCGGGGAATCAGAGGCCGGGAATCAGAGGCCTGGAATCAGATGCTGGGAATAAGAGGCCAGGAATCAGAGGTGGGGAATCAGAGTCCGGGAATCAGAGATGGGGATTCAGAGGCGGGGAATGAGATATGGAGAATCAGAGGCGGGGAATCAGAGGCGGGGAAACAGAGGTGGGGAATCAGATATGGGGAATCAGAGGTGGCGAATCAAAGGCGGTGAATCAGAGATGGGGAATCAGAGGCGGGGAATCAGAGGCAGGGAATCAAACACGGGGAATCAGAGGTGGGGAATCAGAGCTGGGGAATCAGAGGCGGGGAATCAGAGTTGGGGAATCAGAGGCGGGGAATCAGATATGGGGAAACAGGGGCGGGGAATCGGAGGCGGGGTAACAGAGGCGGGGAATCAGATATGGGGAATCAGAGGTGTGGAATCAGAGGTTGGGAATCAGAGGCAGGGAATCAGAGGCTGGGAAACAGAGGCAGGGAATCAGATCTGGGTAATCAGAGGCGGGGAATTAGAGTTGGGGAATCAGAGGCGGGGAATCAGAGGCGGGGAAACAGAGGCGGGGAATCAAACACGGGGAATCAGAGGTGGGGAATCAGAGGTTGGGAATCAGAGGCAGGGAATCAGAGGCGGGGAATCAGAGGTGGGGAATCGGAGGCAGGGAATCAGATGTGCGGAATCGGAGATGGGGAATCAGAGGCAAGAAATCAGAGGCGGGGAATCAGAGGCGGGGAATCAGAGGCCGGGAATCAGATATGGTGAAACAGAGGCGGGGAATCAGAGGCGGGGAAACAGAGGCTGGGAATCAGAGGCGGGGAATCAGAGGTGGGGAATCAGAGTTTGGGAATCAGAGGCAGGGAATCAGAGGCTTGGAATCAGATGCAGGGAATCAGATGCGGGGAATCAGAGGCGGGGAATCAGAGCTGGGGAATCAGAGGTGGGGAATCAGAGTTGGGGAATCAGAGGCGGGGACTTAGATATTGGGAAACAGAGGCGGGGAATCAGAGGCGGGGAAACAGAGGCGGGGAATCAGATATAGGGAATCAGAGGTGGGGAATCAGAGGCAGGGAATCAGATGTGCGGAATCAGAGATGGGGAATCAAAGGCAGGGAATCAGAATCAGAAGCAGGGAATCAGACGCCGGGAATCAGAGGCCGGAATCAGATGCCGGGAATAAGAGGCCGGGAATCAGCGGTGGGGAATCAGAGTCCGGGAATCAGAGATGGGGATTCAGAGGCGGGGAACGAGATATGGGGAATCAGAGGCGGGGAATCAGAGGCGGGGAAACAGAGGTGGGGAATCAGATATGGGGAATCAGAGGTGGGGAATCAGGGGCGGCGTATCAGTGGCAGGGAATCAGAGGCGGGAAATCAGAGGCCGGGAATCAGAGGCAGTGAATCAGAGGGGGGGAATCAGAGGCAGGGAATCGGATGTGCGGAATCAGAGATGGGGAATCAGAGGTGGGGAATCAGAGGCAGGAATCAGACACGGGGAATCGGAGGCGGGGAATCAGAGGCGGGGAATCAGAGCTGGGGAATTAGATGCAGTGAATCAGAGTTGGGGATTCAGAGGCGGGGAATCAGATATGGGGAAACAGAGGTGGGGAATCAGAGGTGGGCAAATAGAGGCGGGGAATCAGATATGGGGAAACAGAGGCGGGGAATCAGAGGCGTGGAAACAGAGGCGGGGAATCAGATATGGGGAATCAGAGGTGGTGAATCAGAGGTTGGGAATCAGAGGCAGGGAATCAGAGGCTGGGAATCAGACGCAGGGAATCAGATGCGGGGATCAGAGGCGCGGAATCAGAGCTGGGGAATCAGAGGTGGGGAATCAGAGATGGGGAATCAGAGGCAGGGACTTAGATATGGGGAAACAGAGGCGGGGAATCAGAGGCGGGGAAACAGAGGCGGGGAATCAGATATGGGGAATCAGAGGTGGGGAATCAGAGGCAGGGAATCAGATGTGCGGAATCAGAGATGGGGAATCAGAGGCAGGGAATCAGAATCAGAAGCAGAGAATAAGACGCGGGGAATCAGAGGCGGGGAATCAGAGGCCTGGAATCAGATGCTGGGAATAAGAGGCCGGGTATCAGAGGTGGGGAATCAGAGTCCGGGAATCAGAGATGGGGATTCAGAGGCGGGGAATGAGATATGGAGAATCAGAGGCGGGGAATCAGAGGCGGGGAAACAGAGGTGGGGAATCAGATATGGGGAATCAGAGGTGGCGAATCAAAGGCGGTGAATCAGAGATGGGGAATCAGAGGCGGGGAATCAGAGGCAGGGAATCAAACACGGGGAATCAGAAGCGGGGAATCAGAGCTGGGGAATCAGAGGCGGGGAATCAGAGTTGGGGAATCAGAGGCGGGGAATCAGAGGCAGGGAATCAGATGTGCGGAATCGGAGATGGGGAATCAGAGGCAAGAAATCAGAGGCGGGGAATCAGTGGCGGGGATTCAGAGGCCGGGAATCAGATATGGTGAAACAGAGGCGGGGAATCAGAGGCGGGGAAACAGAGGCGGGGAATCAGATATGGGGAATCAGAGGTGGGGAATCAGAGTTTGGGAATCGGAGGCAGGGAATCAGAGGCTTGGAGTCAGATGCAGGGAATTAGATGCGGGGTATCAGAGGCGGGGAATCAGAGCTGGGGAATCAGAGGTGGGGAATCAGAGTTGGGGAATCAGAGGCGGGGACTTAGATATTGGGAAACAGAGGCGGGGAATCAGAGGCGGGGAAACAGAGGCGGGGAATCAGATATGGGGAATCAGAGGTGGGGAATCAGAGACAGGGAATCAGATGTACGGAATCAGAGATGGGGAATCAAAGGCAGGGAATCAGAATCAGAAGCAGGGAATCAGAGGCCGGGAATCAGAGGCCGGAATCAGATGCCGGGAATAAGAGGCCGGGAATCAGAGGTGGGGAATCAGAGTCCGGGAATCAGAGATGCGGATTCAGAGGCGGGGAATGAGATATGGGGAATCAGAGGCGGGGAATCAGAGGCGGGGAAACAGAGGCGGGGAATCAGATATGGGGAATCAGAGGTGGGGAATCAGGGGCGGGGTATCAGTGGCAGGGAATCAGAGGCGGGAAATCAGAGGCCGGGAATCAGAGGCGGTGAATCAGAGGCGGGGAATCAGAGGCAGGGAATCGGATGTGCGGAATCAGAGATGGGGAATCAGAGGTGGGGAATCAGAGGCGGTGAATCAGACATGGGTAATCAGAGGCGGGGAATCAGAGGCAGGAAATCAGACATGGGGAATCAGAGACGGGGAATCAGAGCTGGGGAATTAGAGGCAGGGAATCAGAGTTGGGGATTCAGAGGCGGGGAATCAGATATGGGGAAACAGAGGTGGGGAATCAGAGGTGGGCAAATAGAGGCGGGGAATCAGATATGGGGAAACAGAGGCGGGGAATCAGAGGCGTGGAAACAGAGGCGGGGAATCAGATATGGGTTATCAGAGGCGGGGAATCAGAGTTGGGTATCAGAGGCGGGGAATCAGAGCTGGGGAATCAGAGGTGGGGAATCAGAGTCGGGGAATCAGAGGCAGGGAATCGGATGTGCGGAATCAGAGATGGGGAATCAGAGGTGGGGAATCAGAGGCGGTGAATCTGAGATGGGGAATCAGAGGCGGGGAATCAGAGGCAGGATATCAGACACGGGGATTCAGAGGCTGGGAATCAGACGGGGGAATCAAGGCGGGGAATCAGAGCTGGGGAATCAGAGGTAGGGAATCAGAGTTGGGGATTCAGAGGCGGGGAAACAGATATGGGGAAACAGAGGTGGGGAATCAGAGGCGGGCAAACAGAGGCGGGGAATCAGAGGCAGGGAATCAGAGCTGGGGAATCAGAGGCGGGGAATCATAGTTGGGATTCAGAGGCGGGGAATCAGATACGGGGAAACAGAGGCGGAAAATCAGAGGCGGGGAAACAGAGGCGGGGAATCAGATATGGGGAATCGGATGCGGGGAATCAGAGGCGGGGAATCAGAGCTGGGGAATCAGAGGCGGGGAATCAGAGTTGGTGCATCGGAGGTGGGGAATTAGATATGGGGAAACAGAGGCGGGGAATCAGAGGCAGGGAAACAGAGGTGGGGAATCAGATATGGGGAATCAGAGGTGGGGAATCAGAGGCAGGGAATCAGATGTGCGGAATCAGAGATGGGGAATCAGAGGCAGGGAATCAGAATCAGAAGCGGGGAATCAGAGGCCGGGAATCAGAGGCCTGGAATCAGATGCTGGGAATAAGAGGCCAGGAATCAGAGGTGGGGAATCAGAGTCCGGGAATCAGAGATGGGGATTCAGAGGCGGGGAATGAGATATGGAGAATCAGAGGCGGGGAATCAGAGGCGGGGAAACAGAGGTGGGGAATCAGATATGGGGAATCAGAGGTGGCGAATCAGAGGTTGGGAATCAGAGGCAGGGAATCAGAGGCGGGGAATCAGAGGCGGGAATCGGAGGCAGGGAATCAGATGTGCGGAATCGGAGATGGGGAATCAGAGGCAAGAAATCAGAGGCGGGGAATCAGAGGCGGGGAATCAGAGGCCGGGAATCAGATATGGTGAAACAGAGGCGGGGAATCAGAGGCGGGGAAACAGAGGCGGGGAATCAGAGGCGGGGAATCAGAGGTGGGGAATCAGAGTTTGGGAATCAGAGGCAGGGAATCAGAGGCTTGGAATCAGATGCAGGGAATCAGATGCGGGGAATCAGAGGCGGGGAATCAGAGCTGGGGAATCAGATGTGGGGAATCAGAGTTGGGGAATCAGAGGCGGGGACTTAGATATTGGGAAACAGAGGCGGGGAATCTGAGGCGGGGAAACAGAGGCGGGGAATCAGATATAGGGAATCAGAGGTGGGGAATCAGAGGCAGGGAATCAGATGTGCGGAATCAGAGATGGGGAATCAAAGGCAGGGAATCAGAATCAGAAGCAGGGAATCAGAGGCCGGGAATCAGAGGCCGGAATCAGATGCCGGGAATAAGAGGCCGGGAATCAGAGGTGGGGAATCAGAGTCCGGGAATCAGAGATGGGGATTCAGAGGCGGGGAACGAGATATGGGGAATCAGAGGCGGGGAATCAGAGGCGGGGAAACAGAGGTGGGGAATCAGATATGGGGAATCAGAGGTGGGGAATCAGGGGCGGCGTATCAGTGGCAGGGAATCAGAGGCGGGAAATCAGAGGCCGGGAATCAGAGGCGGTGAATCAAAGGGGGGGAATCAGAGGCAGGGAATCGGATGTGCGGAATCAGAGATGGGGAATCAGAGGTGGGGAATCAGAGGCAGGAAATCAGACAAGGGGAATCGGAGGCGGGGAATCAGAGGCGGGGAATCAGAGCTGGGGAATTAGATGCAGTGAATCAGAGTTGGGGATTCAGAGGCGGGGAATCAGGTATGGGGAAACAGAGGTGGGGAATCAGAGGTGGGCAAATAGAGGCGGGGAATCAGATATGGGGAAACAGAGGCGGGGAATCAGAGGCATGGAAACAGAGGTGGGGAATCAGATATGGGGAATCAGAGGTGGTGAATCAGAGGTTGGGAATCAGAGGCAGGGAATCAGAGGCTGGGAATCAGATGCAGGGAATCAGATGCGGGGATCAGAGGCTGGGAATCAGAGCTGGGGAATCAGAGGTGGGGAATCAGAGATGGGGAATCAGAGGCGGGGACTTAGATATGGGGAAACAGAGGCGGGAATCAGAGGCGGGGAAACAGAGGCGGGGAATCAGATATGGGGAATCAGAGGTGGGGAATCAGAGGCAGGGAATCAGATGTGCGGAATCAGAGATGGGGAATCAGAGGCAGGGAATCAGAATCAGAAGCAGAGAATAAGACGCGGGGAATCAGAGGCGGGGAATCAGAGGCCTGGAATCAGATGCTGGGAATAAGAGGCCGGGTATCAGAGGTGGGGAATCAGAGTCCGGGAATCAGAGATGGGGATTCAGAGGCGGGGAATGAGATATGGAGAATCAGAGGCGGGGAATCAGAGGCGGGGAAACAGAGGTGGGGAATCAGATATGGGGAATCAGAGGTGGCGAATCAAAGGCGGTGAATCAGAGATGGGGAATCAGAGGCGGGGAATCAGAGGCAGGGAATCAAACACGGGGAATCAGAAGCGGGGAATCAGAGCTGGGGAATCAGAGGTGGGGAATCAGAGTTGGGGAATCAGAGGCGGGGAATCAGAGGCGGGGAATCAGAGGCAGGGAATCAGATGTGCGGAATCGGAGAAGGGGAATCAGAGGCAAGAAATCAGAGGCGGGGAATCAGTGGCGGGGATTCAGAGGCCGGGAATCAGATATGGTGAAACAGAGGCGGGGAATCAGAGGCGGGGAAACAGAGGCGGGGAATCAGATATGGGGAATCAGAGGTGGGGAATCAGAGTTTGTGAATCAGAGGCAGGGAATCAGAGGCTTGGAATCAGATGCAGGGAATTAGATGCGGGGTATCAGAGGCGGGGAATCAGAGCTGGGGAATCAGAGGTGGGGAATCAGAGTTGGGGATTCAGAGGCGGGGACTTAGATATTGGGAAACAGAGGCGGGGAATCAGAGGCGGGGAAACAGAGGCGGGGAATCAGATATGGGGAATCAGAGGTGGGGAATCAGAGACAGGGAATCAGATGTACGGAATCAGAGATGGGGAATCAAAGGCAGGGAATCAGAATCAGAAGCAGGGAATCAGAGGCCGGGAATCAGAGGCCGGAATCAGATGCCAGGAATAAGAGGCCGGGAATCAGAGGTGGGGAATCAGAGTCCGGGAATCAGAGATGCGGATTCAGAGGCGGGGAATGAGATATGGGGAAACAGAGGCGGGGAATCAGAGGCGGGGAAACAGAGGCGGGGAATCAGATATGGGGAATCAGAGGTGGGGAATCAGAGACAGGGAATCAGATGTACGGAATCAGAGATGGGGAATCAAAGGCAGGGAATCAGAATCAGAAGCAGGGAATCAGAGGCCGGGAATCAGAGGCCGGAATCAGATGCCGGGAATAAGAGGCCGGGAATCAGAGGTGGGGAATCAGAGTCCGGGAATCAGAGATGCGGATTCAGAGGCGGGGAATGAGATATGGGGAATCAGAGGCGGGGAATCAGAGGCGGGGAAACAGAGGCGGGGAATCAGATATGGGGAATCAGAGGTGGGGAATCAGGGACGGGGTATCAGTGGCAGGGAATCAGAGGCGGGAAATCAGAGGCCGGGAATCAGAGGCGGTGAATCAGAGGCGGGGAATCAGAGGCAGGGAATCGGATGTGCGGAATCAGAGATGGGGAATCAGAGGTGGGGAATCAGAGGCGGTGAATCAGACATGGGTAATCAGAGGCGGGGAATCAGAGGCAGGAAATCAGACACGGGGAATCAGAGACGGGGAATCAGAGCTGGGGAATTAGAGGCAGGGAATCAGAGTTGGGGATTCAGAGGCGGGGAATCAGATATGGGGAAACAGAGGTGGGGAATCAGAGGTGGGCAAATAGAGGCGGGGAATCAGATATGGGGAAACAGAGGCGGGGAATCAGAGGCGTGGAAACAGAGGCGGGGAATCAGATATGGGTTATCAGAGGCGGGGAATCAGAGTTGGGTATCAGAGGCGGGGAATCAGAGCTGGGGAATCAGAGGTGGGGAATCAGAGTCGGGGAATCAGAGGCAGGGAATCGGATATGCGGAATCAGAGATGGGGAATCAGAGGTGGGGAATCAGAGGCGGTGAATCTGAGATGGGGAATCAGAGGCGGGGAATCAGAGGCAGGATATCAGACACGGGGATTCAGAGGCTGGGAATCAGACGGGGGAATCAAAGGCGGGGAATCAGAGCTGGGGAATCAGAGGTAGGGAATCAGAGTTGGGGATTCAGAGGCGGGGAAACAGATATGGGGAAACAGAGGTGGGGAATCAGAGGCGGGCAAACAGAGGCGGGGAATCAGAGGCAGGGAATCAGAGCTGGGGAATCAGAGGCGGGGAATCATAGTTGGGATTCAGAGGCGGGGAATCAGATACGGGGAAACAGAGGCGGAAAATCAGAGGCGGGGAAACAGAGGCGGGGAATCAGATATGGGGAATCGGATGCGGGGAATCAGAGGCGGGGAATCAGAGCTGGGGAATCAGAGGCGGGGAATCAGAGTTGGTGCATCGGAGGTGGGGAATTAGATATGGGGAAACAGAGGCGGGGAATCAGAGGCAGGGAACCAGAGGTGGGGAATCAGATATGGGGAATCAGAGGTGGGGAATCAGAGGCAGGGAATCAGATGTGCGGAATCAGAGATGGGGAATCAGAGGCAGGGAATCAGAATCAGAAGCGGGGAATCAGAGGCCGGGAATCAGAGGCCTGGAATCAGATGCTGGGAATAAGAGGCCAGGAATCAGAGGTGGGGAATCAGAGTCCGGGAATCAGAGATGGGGATTCAGAGGCGGGGAATGAGATATGGAGAATCAGAGGCGGGGAATCAGAGGCGGGGAAACAGAGGTGGGGAATCAGATATGGGGAATCAGAGGTGGCGAATCAGAGGTTGGGAATCAGAGGCAGGGAATCAGAGGCGGGGAATCAGAGGCGGGGAATCGGAGGCAGGGAATCAGATGTGCGGAATCGGAGATGGGGAATCAGAGGCAAGAAATCAGAGGCGGGGAATCAGAGGCGGGGAATCAGAGGCCGGGAATCAGATATGGTGAAACAGAGGCGGGGAATCAGAGGCGGGGAAACAGAGGCGGGGAATCAGAGGCGGGGAATCAGAGGTGGGGAATCAGAGTTTGGGAATCAGAGGCAGGGAATCAGAGGCTTGGAATCAGATGCAGGGAATCAGATGCGGGGAATCAGAGGCGGGGAATCAGAGCTGGGGAATCAGAGGTGGGGAATCAGAGTTGGGGAATCAGAGGCGGGGACTTAGATATTGGGAAACAGAGGCGGGGAATCTGAGGCGGGGAAACAGAGGCGGGGAATCAGATATAGGGAATCAGAGGTGGGGAATCAGAGGCAGGGAATCAGATGTGCGGAATCAGAGATGGGGAATCAAAGGCAGGGAATCAGAATCAGAAGCAGGGAATCAGAGGCCGGGAATCAGAGGCCGGAATCAGATGCCGGGAATAAGAGGCCGGGAATCAGAGGTGGGGAATCAGAGTCCGGGAATCAGAGATGGGGATTCAGAGGCGGGGAACGAGATATGGGGAATCAGAGGCGGGGAATCAGAGGCGGGGAAACAGAGGTGGGGAATCAGATATGGGGAATCAGAGGTGGGGAATCAGGGGCGGCGTATCAGTGGCAGGGAATCAGAGGCGGGAAATCAGAGGCCGGGAATCAGAGGCGGTGAATCAAAGGGGGGGAATCAGAGGCAGGGAATCGGATGTGCGGAATCAGAGATGGGGAATCAGAGGTGGGGAATCAGAGGCAGGAAATTAGACAAGGGGAATCGGAGGCGGGGAATCAGAGGCGGGGAATCAGAGCTGGGGAATTAGATGCAGTGAATCAGAGTTGGGGATTCAGAGGCGGGCAATCAGGTATGGGGAAACAGAGGTGGGGAATCAGAGGTGGGCAAATAGAGGCGGGGAATCAGATATGGGGAAACAGAGGCGGGGAATCAGAGGCATGGAAACAGAGGCGGGAAATCAGATATGGGGAATCAGAGGTGGTGAATCAGAGGTTGGGAATCAGAGGCAGGGAATCAGAGGCTGGGAATCAGATGCAGGGAATCAGATGCGGGGATCAGAGGCGGGGAATCAGAGCTGGGGAATCAGAGGTGGGGAATCAGAGATGGGGAATCAGAGGCGGGGACTTAGATATGGGGAAACAGAGGCGGGAATCAGAGGCGGGGAAACAGAGGCGGGGAATCAGATATGGGGAATCAGAGGTGGGGAATCAGAGGCAGGGAATCAGATGTGCGGAATCAGAGATGGGGAATCAGAGGCAGGGAATCAGAATCAGAAGCAGAGAATAAGACGCGGGGAATCAGAGGCGGGGAATCAGAGGCCTGGAATCAGATGCTGGGAATAAGAGGCCGGGTATCAGAGGTGGGGAATCAGAGTCCGGGAATCAGAGATGGGGATTCAGAGGCGGGGAATGAGATATGGAGAATCAGAGGCGGGGAATCAGAGGCGGGGAAACAGAGGTGGGGAATCAGATATGGGGAATCAGAGGTGGCGAATCAAAGGCGGTGAATCAGAGATGGGGAATCAGAGGCGGGGAATCAGAGGCAGGGAATCAAACACGGGGAATCAGAAGCGGGGAATCAGAGCTGGGGAATCAGAGGCGGGGAATCAGAGTTGGGGAATCAGAGGCGGGGAATCAGAGGCGGGGAATCAGAGGCAGGGAATCAGATGTGCGGAATCGGAGAAGGGGAATCAGAGGCAAGAAATCAGAGGCGGGGAATCAGTGGCGGGGATTCAGAGGCCGGGAATCAGATATGGTGAAACAGAGGCGGGGAATCAGAGGCGGGGAAACAGAGGCGGGGAATCAGATATGGGGAATCAGAGGTGGGGAATCAGAGTTTGTGAATCAGAGGCAGGGAATCAGAGGCTTGGAATCAGATGCAGGGAATTAGATGCGGGGTATCAGAGGCGGGGAATCAGAGCTGGGGAATCAGAGGTGGGGAATCAGAGTTGGGGATTCAGAGGCGGGGACTTAGATATTGGGAAACAGAGGCGGGGAATCAGAGGCGGGGAAACAGAGGCAGGGAATCAGATATGGGGAATCAGAGGTGGGGAATCAGAGACAGGGAATCAGATGTACGGAATCAGAGATGGGGAATCAAAGGCAGGGAATCAGAATCAGAAGCAGGGAATCAGAGGCCGGGAATCAGAGGCCGGAATCAGATGCCGGGAATAAGAGGCCGGGAATCAGAGGTGGGGAATCAGAGTCCGGGAATCAGAGATGCGGATTCAGAGGCGGGGAATGAGATATGGGGAAACAGAGGCGGGGAATCAGAGGCGGGGAAACAGAGGCGGGGAATCAGATATGGGGAATCAGAGGTGGGGAATCAGAGACAGGGAATCAGATGTACGGAATCAGAGATGGGGAATCAAAGGCAGGGAATCAGAATCAGAAGCAGGGAATCAGAGGCCGGGAATCAGAGGCCGGAATCAGATGCCGGGAATAAGAGGCCGGGAATCAGAGGTGGGGAATCAGAGTCCGGGAATCAGAGATGCGGATTCAGAGGCGGGGAATGAGATATGGGGAATCAGAGGCGGGGAATCAGAGGCGGGGAAACAGAGGCGGGGAATCAGATATGGGGAATCAGAGGTGGGGAATCAGGGACGGGGTATCAGTGGCAGGGAATCAGAGGCGGGAAATCAGAGGCCGGGAATCAGAGGCGGTGAATCAGAGGCGGGGAATCAGAGGCAGGGAATCGGATGTGCGGAATCAGAGATGGGGAATCAGAGGTGGGGAATCAGAGGCGGTGAATCAGACATGGGTAATCAGAGGCGGGGAATCAGAGGCAGGAAATCAGACACGGGGAATCAGAGACGGGGAATCAGAGCTGGGGAATTAGAGGCAGGGAATCAGAGTTGGGGATTCAGAGGCGGGGAATCAGATATGGGGAAACAGAGGTGGGGAATCAGAGGTGGGCAAATAGAGGCGGGGAATCAGATATGGGGAAACAGAGGCGGGGAATCAGAGGCGTGGAAACAGAGGCGGGGAATCAGATATGGGTTATCAGAGGCGGGGAATCAGAGTTGGGTATCAGAGGCGGGGAATCAGAGCTGGGGAATCAGAGGTGGGGAATCAGAGTCGGGGAATCAGAGGCAGGGAATCGGATGTGCGGAATCAGAGATGGGGAATCAGAGGTGGGGAATCAGAGGCGGTGAATCTGAGATGGGGAATCAGAGGCGGGGAATCAGAGGCAGGATATCAGACACGGGGATTCAGAGGCTGGGAATCAGACGAGGGAATCAAAGGCGGGGAATCAGAGCTGGGGAATCAGAGGTAGGGAATCAGAGTTGGGGATTCAGAGGCGGGGAAACATATATGGGGAAACAGAGGCGGGGAATCAGAGGCGGGCAAACAGAGGCGGGGAATCAGAGGCAGGGAATCAGAGCTGGGGAATCAGAGGCGGGGAATCATAGTTGGGAATCAGAGGCGGGGAATCAGATACGGGGAAACAGAGGCGGGGAATCAGAGGCGGGGAAACAGAGGCGGGGAATCAGATATGGGGAATCGGATGCGGGGAATCAGAGGCGGGGAATCAGAGCTGGGGAATCAGAGGCGGGGAATCAGAGTTGGTGCATCAGAGGTGGGGAATTAGATATGGGGAAACAGAGGCGGGGAATCAGAGGCAGGGAAACAGAGGTGGGGAATCAGATATGGGGAATCAGAGGTGGGGAATCAGAGGCAGGGAATCAGATGTGCGGAATCAGAGATGGGGAATCAGAGGCAGGGAATCAGAATCAGAAGCGGGGAATCAGAGGCCGGGAATCAGAGGCCTGGAATCAGATGCTGGGAATAAGAGGCCAGGAATCAGAGGTGGGGAATCAGAGTCCGGGAATCAGAGATGGGGATTCAGAGGCGGGGAATGAGATATGGAGAATCAGAGGCGGGGAATCAGAGGCGGGGAAACAGAGGTGGGGAATCAGATATGGGGAATCAGAGGTGGCGAATCAGAGGTTGGGAATCAGAGGCAGGGAATCAGAGGCGGGGAATCAGAGGCGGGGAATCGGAGGCAGGGAATCAGATGTGCGGAATCGGAGATGGGGAATCAGAGGCAAGAAATCAGAGGCGGGGAATCAGAGGCGGGGAATCAGAGGCCGGGAATCAGATATGGTGAAACAGAGGCGGGGAATCAGAGGCGGGGAAACAGAGGTGGGGAATCAGAGGCGGGGAATCAGAGGTGGGGAATCAGAGTTTGGGAATCAGAGCCAGGGAATCAGAGGCTTGGAATCAGATGCAGGGAATCAGATGCGGGGAATCAGAGGCGGGGAATCAGAGCTGGGGAATCAGAGGTGGGGAATCAGAGTTGGGGAATCAGAGGCGGGGACTTAGATATTGGGAAACAGAGGCGGGGAATCAGAGGCGGGGAAACAGAGGCGGGGAATCAGATATAGGGAATCAGAGGTGGGGAATCAGAGGCAGGGAATCAGATGTGCAGAATCAGAGATGGGGAATCAAAGGCAGGGAATCAGAATCAGAAGCAGGGAATCAGAGGCCGGGAATCCGAGGCCGGAATCAGATGCCGGGAATAAGAGGCCGGGAATCAGAGGTGGGGAATCAGAGTCCGGGAATCTGAGATGGGGATTCAGAGGCGGGGAACGAGATATGGGGAATCAGAGGCGGGGAATCAGAGGCGGGGAAACAGAGGTGGGGAATCAGATATGGGGAATCAGAGGTGGGGAATCAGGGGCGGCGTATCAGTGGCAGGGAATCAGAGGCGGGAAATCAGAGGCCGGGAATCAGAGGCGGTGATTCAGAGGGGGGGAATCAGAGGCAGGGAATCGGATGTGCGGAATCAGAGATGGGGAATCAGAGGTGGGGAATCAGAGGCAGGAAATCAGACACGGGGAATCGGAGGCGGGGAATCAGAGGCGGGGAATCAGAGCTGGGGAATTAGATGCAGTGAATCAGAGTTGGGGATTCAGAGGCGGGGAATCAGATATGGGGAAACAGAGGTGGGGAATCAGAGGTTGGCAAATAGAGGCGGGGAATCAGATATGGGGAAACAGAGGCGGGGAATCAGAGGCATGGAAACAGAGGCGGGGAATCAGATATGGGGAATCAGAGGTGGTGAATCAGAGGTTGGGAATCAGAGGCAGGGAATCAGAGGCTGGGAATCAGATGCAGGGAATCAGATGCGGGGATCAGAGGCGGGGAATCAGAGCTGGGGAATCAGAGGTGGGGAATCAGAGATGGGGAATCAGAGGCGGGGACTTAGATATGGGGAAACAGAGGCGGGGAATCAGAGGCGGGGAAACAGAGGCGGGGAATCAGATATGGGGAATCAGAGGTGGGGAATCAGAGGCAGGGAATCAGATGTGCGGAATCAGAGATGGGGAATCAGAGGCAGGGAATCAGAATCAGAAGCAGAGAATAAGACGCGGGGAATCAGAGGCGGGGAATCAGAGGCCTGGAATCAGATGCTGGGAATAAGAGGCCAGGTATCAGAGGTGGGGAATCAGAGTCCGGGAATCAGAGATGGGGATTCAGAGGCGGGGAATGAGATATGGAGAATCAGAGGCGGGGAATCAGAGGTGGGGAAACAGAGGTGGGGAATCAGATATGGGGAATCAGAGGTGGCGAATCAAAGGCGGTGAATCAGAGATGGGGAATCAGAGGCGGGGAATCAGAGGCAGGGAATCAAACATGGGGAATCAGAAGCGGGGAATCAGAGCTGGGGAATCAGAGGCGGGGAATCAGAGTTGGGGAATCAGAGGCGGGGAATCAGAGGCGGGGAATCAGAGGCAGGGAATCAGATGTGCGGAATCGGAGATGGGGAATCAGAGGCAAGAAATCAGAGGCGGGGAATCAGTGGCGGGGATTCAGAGGCCGGGAATCAGATATGGTGAAACAGAGGCGGGGAATCAGAGGTGTGGAAACAGAGGCGGGGAATCAGATATGGGGAATCAGAGGTGGGGAATCAGAGTTTGGGAATCAGAGGCAGGGAATCAGAGACTTGGAATCAGATGCAGGGAATTAGATGCGGGGTATCAGAGGCGGGGAATCAGAGCTGGGGAATCAGAGGTGGGGAATCAGAGTTGGGGATTCAGAGGCGGGGACTTAGATATTGGGAAACAGAGGCGGGGAATCAGAGGCGGGGAAACAGAGGCGGGGAATCAGATATGGGGAATCAGAGGTGGGGAATCAGAGACAGGGAATCAGATGTACGGAATCAGAGATGGGGAATCAAAGGCAGGGAATCAGAATCAGAAGCAGGGAATCAGAGGCCGGGATTCAGAGGCCGGAATCAGATGCCGGGAATAAGAGGCCGGGAATCAGAGGTGGGGAATCAGAGTCCGGGAATCAGAGATGCGGATTCAGAGGCGGGGAATGAGATATGGGGAATCAGAGGCGGGGAATCAGAGGCGGGGAAACAGAGGCGGGGAATCAGATATGGGGAATCAGAGGTGGGGAATCAGGGGCGGGGTATCAGTGGCAGGGAATCAGAGGCGGGAAATCAGAGGCCGGGAATCAGAGGCGGTGAATCAGAGGCGGGGAATCAGAGGCAGGGAATCGGATGTGCGGAATCAGAGATGGGGAATCAGAGGTGGGGAATCAGAGGCGGTGAATCAGACATGGGTAATCAGAGGCGGGGAATCAGAGGCAGGAAATCAGACACGGGGAATCAGAGACGGGGAATCAGAGCTGGGGAATTAGAGGCAGGGAATCAGAGTTGGGGATTCAGAGGCGGGGAATCAGATATGGGGAAACAGAGGTGGGGAATCAGAGGTGGGCAAATAGAGGCGGGGAATCAGATATGGGGAAACAGAGGCGGGGAATCAGAGGCGTGGAAACAGAGGCGGGGAATCAGATATGGGTTATCAGAGGCGGGGAATCAGAGTTGGGTATCAGAGGCGGGGAATCAGAGCTGGGGAATCAGAGGTGGGGAATCAGAGTCGGGGAATCAGAGGCAGGGAATCGGATGTGCGGAATCAGAGATGGGGAATCAGAGGTGGGGAATCAGAGGCGGTGAATCTGAGATGGGGAATCAGAGGCGGGGAATCAGAGGCAGGATATCAGACACGGGGATTCAGAGGCTGGGAATCAGACGGGGGAATCAAAGGTGGGGAATCAGAGCTGGGGAATCAGAGGTAGGGAATCAGAGTTGGGGATTCAGAGGCGGGGAAACAGATATGGGGAAACAGAGGCGGGGAAACAGAGGCGGGCAAACAGAGGCGGGGAATCAGAGGCAGGGAATCAGAGCTGGGGAATCAGAGGCGGGGAATCATAGTTGGGAGTCAGAGGCGGGGAATCAGATACGGGGAAACAGAGGCGGGGAATCAGAGGCAGGGAAACAGAGGCGGGGAATCAGATATGGGGAATCGGATGCGGGGAATCAGAGGCGGGGAATCAGAGCTGGGGAATCAGAGGCGGGGAATCAGAGTTGGTGCATCAGAGGTGGGGAATTAGATATGGGGAAACAGAGGCAGGGAATCAGAGGCAGGGAAACAGAGGTGGGGAATCAGATATGGGGAATCAGAGGTGGGGAATCAGAGGCAGGGAATCAGATGTGCGGAATCAGAGATGGGGAATCAGAGGCAGGGAATCAGAATCAGAAGCGGGGAATCAGAGGCCGGGAATCAGAGGCCTGGAATCAGATGCTGGGAATAAGAGGCCAGGAATCAGAGGTGGGGAATCAGAGTCCGGGAATCAGAGATGGGGATTCAGAGGCGGGGAATGAGATATGGAGAATCAGAGGCGGGGAATCAGAGGCGGGGAAACAGAGGTGGGGAATCAGATATGGGGAATCAGAGGTGGCGAATCAGAGGTTGGGAATCAGAGGCAGGGAATCAGAGGCGGGGAATCAGAGGCGGGGAATCGGAGGCAGGGAATCAGATGTGCGGAATCGGAGATGGGGAATCAGAGGCAAGAAATCAGAGGCGGGGAATCAGAGGTGGGGAATCAGAGGCCGGGAATCAGATATGGTGAAACAGAGGCGGGGAATCAGAGGCGGGGAAACAGAGGCGGGGAATCAGAGGCGGGGTATCAGAGGTGGGGAATCAGAGTTTGGGAATCAGAGGCAGGGAATCAGAGGCTTGGAATCAGATGCAGGGAATCAGATGTGGGGAATCAGAGGCGGGGAATCAGAGCTGGGGAATCAGAGGTGGGGAATCAGAGTTGGGGAATCAGAGGCGGGGACTTAGATATTGGGAAACAGAGGCGGGGAATCAGAGGCGGGGAAACAGAGGCGGGGAATCAGATATAGGGAATCAGAGGTGGGGAATCAGAGGCAGGGAATCAGATGTGCGGAATCAGAGATGGGGAATCAAAGGCAGGGAATCAGAATCAGAAGCAGGGAATCAGAGTCCGGGAATCAGAGATGGGGATTCAGAGGCGGGGAACGAGATATGGGGAATCAGAGGCGGAGAATCAGAGGCGGGGAATCAGAGGCGGGGAATCGGAGGCAGGGAATCAGATGTGCGGAATCGGAGATGGGGAATCAGAGGCAAGAAATCAGAGGCGGGGAATCAGAGGCGGGGAATCAGAGGCCGGGAATCAGATATGGTGAAACAGAGGCAGGGAATCAGAGGCGGGGAAACAGAGGCGGGGAATCAGAGGCGGGGAATCAGAGGTGGGGAATCAGAGTTTGGGAATCAGAGGCAGGGAATCAGAGGCTTGGAATCAGATGCAGGGAATCAGATGCGGGGAATCAGAGGCGGGGAATCAGAGCTGGGGAATCAGAGGTGGGGAATCAGTGTTGGGGAATCAGAGGCGGGGACTTAGATATTGGGAAACAGAGGCGGGGAATCTGAGGCGGGGAAACAGAGGCGGGGAATCAGATATAGGGAATCAGAGGTGGGGAATCAGAGGCAGGGAATCAGATGTGCGGAATCAGAGATGGGGAATCAAAGGCAGGGAATCAGAATCAGAAGCAGGGAATCAGAGGCCGGGAATCAGAGGCCGGAATCAGATGCCGGGAATAAGAGGCCGGGAATCAGAGGTGGGGAATCAGAGTCCGGGAATCAGAGATGGGGATTCAGAGGCGGGGAACGAGATATGGGGAATCAGAGGCGGGGAATCAGAGGCGGGGAAACAGAGGTGGGGAATCAGATATGGGGAATCAGAGGTGGGGAATCAGGGGCGGCGTATCAGTGGCAGGGAATCAGAGGCGGGAAATCAGAGGCCGGGAATCAGAGGCGGTGAATCAAAGGGGGGGAATCAGAGGCAGGGAATCGGATGTGCGGAATCAGAGATGGGGAATCAGAGGTGGGGAATCAGAGGCAGGAAATCAGACAAGGGGAATCGGAGGCGGGGAATCAGAGGCGGGGAATCAGAGCTGGGGAATTAGATGCAGTGAATCAGAGTTGGGGATTCAGAGGCGGGGAATCAGGTATGGGGAAACAGAGGTGGGGAATCAGAGGTGGGCAAATAGAGGCGGGGAATCAGATATGGGGAAACAGAGGCGGGGAATCAGAGGCATGGAAACAGAGGCGGGGAATCAGATATGGGGAATCAGAGGTGGTGAATCAGAGGTTGGGAATCAGAGGCAGGGAATCAGAGGCTGGGAATCAGATGCAGGGAATCAGATGCGGGGATCAGAGGCGGGGAATCAGAGCTGGGGAATCAGAGGTGGGGAATCAGAGATGGGGAATCAGAGGCGGGGACTTAGATATGGGGAAACAGAGGCGGGAATCAGAGGCGGGGAAACAGAGGCGGGGAATCAGATATGGGGAATCAGAGGTGGGGAATCAGAGGCAGGGAATCAGATGTGCGGAATCAGAGATGGGGAATCAGAGGCAGGGAATCAGAATCAGAAGCAGAGAATAAGACGCGGGGAATCAGAGGCGGGGAATCAGAGGCCTGGAATCAGATGCTGGGAATAAGAGGCCGGGTATCAGAGGTGGGGAATCAGAGTCCGGGAATCAGAGATGGGGATTCAGAGGCGGGGAATGAGATATGGAGAATCAGAGGCGGGGAATCAGAGGCGGGGAAACAGAGGTGGGGAATCAGATATGGGGAATCAGAGGTGGCGAATCAAAGGCGGTGAATCAGAGATGGGGAATCAGAGGCGGGGAATCAGAGGCAGGGAATCAAACACGGGGAATCAGAAGCGGGGAATCAGAGCTGGGGAATCAGAGGCGGGGAATCAGAGTTGGGGAATCAGAGGCGGGGAATCAGAGGCGGGGAATCAGAGGCAGGGAATCAGATGTGCGGAATCGGAGAAGGGGAATCAGAGGCAAGAAATCAGAGGCGGGGAATCAGTGGCGGGGATTCAGAGGCCGGGAATCAGATATGGTGAAACAGAGGCGGGGAATCAGAGGCGGGGAAACAGAGGCGGGGAATCAGATATGGGGAATCAGAGGTGGGGAATCAGAGTTTGTGAATCAGAGACAGGGAATCAGAGGCTTGGAATCAGATGCAGGGAATTAGATGCGGGGTATCAGAGGCGGGGAATCAGAGCTGGGGAATCAGAGGTGGGGAATCAGAGTTGGGGATTCAGAGGCGGGGACTTAGATATTGGGAAACAGAGGCGGGGAATCAGAGGCGGGGAAACAGAGGCGGGGAATCAGATATGGGGAATCAGAGGTGGGGAATCAGAGACAGGGAATCAGATGTACGGAATCAGAGATGGGGAATCAAAGGCAGGGAATCAGAATCAGAAGCAGGGAATCAGAGGCCGGGAATCAGAGGCCGGAATCAGATGCCGGGAATAAGAGGCCGGGAATCAGAGGTGGGGAATCAGAGTCCGGGAATCAGAGATGCGGATTCAGAGGCGGGGAATGAGATATGGGGAAACAGAGGCGGGGAATCAGAGGCGGGGAAACAGAGGCGGGGAATCAGATATGGGGAATCAGAGGTGGGGAATCAGAGACAGGGAATCAGATGTACGGAATCAGAGATGGGGAATCAAAGGCAGGGAATCAGAATCAGAAGCAGGGAATCAGAGGCCGGGAATCAGAGGCCGGAATCAGATGCCGGGAATAAGAGGCCGGGAATCAGAGGTGGGGAATCAGAGTCCGGGAATCAGAGATGCGGATTCAGAGGCGGGGAATGAGATATGGGGAATCAGAGGCGGGGAATCAAGGCGGGGAAACAGAGGCGGGGAATCAGATATGGGGAATCAGAGGTGGGGAATCAGGGACGGGGTATCAGTGGCAGGGAATCAGAGGCGGGAAATCAGAGGCCGGGAATCAGAGGCGGTGAATCAGAGGCGGGGACTCAGAGGCAGGGAATCGGATGTGCGGAATCAGAGATGGGGAATCAGAGGTGGGGAATCAGAGGCGGTGAATCAGACATGGGTAATCAGAGGCGGGGAATCAGAGGCAGGAAATCAGACACGGGGAATCAGAGACGGGGAATCAGAGCTGGGGAATTAGAGGCAGGGAATCAGAGTTGGGGATTCAGAGGCGGGGAATCAGATATGGGGAAACAGAGGTGGGGAATCAGAGGTGGGCAAATAGAGGCGGGGAATCAGATATGGGGAAACAGAGGCGGGGAATCAGAGGCGTGGAAACAGAGGCGGGGAATCAGATATGGGTTATCAGAGGGGGGAATCAGAGTTGGGTATCAGAGGCGGGGAATCAGAGCTGGGGAATCAGAGGTGGGGAATCAGAGTCGGGGAATCAGAGGCAGGGAATCGGATGTGCGGAATCAGAGATGGGGAATCAGAGGTGGGGAATCAGAGGCGGTGAATCTGAGATGGGGAATCAGAGGCGGGGAATCAGAGGCAGGATATCAGACACGGGGATTCAGAGGCTGGGAATCAGACGAGGGAATCAAAGGCGGGGAATCAGAGCTGGGGAATCAGAGGTAGGGAATCAGAGTTGGGGATTCAGAGGCGGGGAAACATATATGGGGAAACAGAGGCGGGGAATCAGAGGCGGGCAAACAGAGGCGGGGAATCAGAGGCAGGGAATCAGAGCTGGGGAATCAGAGGCGGGGAATCATAGTTGGGAATCAGAGGCGGGGAATCAGATACGGGGAAACAGAGGCGGGGAATCAGAGGCGGGGAAACAGAGGCGGGGAATCAGATATGGGGAATCGGATGCGGGGAATCAGAGGCGGGGAATCAGAGCTGGGGAATCAGAGGCGGGGAATCAGAGTTGGTGCATCAGAGGTGGGGAATTAGATATGGGGAAAGAGAGGCGGGGAATCAGAGGCAGGGAAACAGAGGTGGGGAATCAGATATGGGGAATCAGAGGTGGGGAATCAGAGGCAGGGAATCAGATGTGCGGAATCAGAGATGGGGAATCAGAGGCAGGGAATCAGAATCAGAAGCGGGGAATCAGAGGCCGGGAATCAGAGGCCTGGAATCAGATGCTGGGAATAAGAGGCCAGCAATCAGAGGTGGGGAATCAGAGTCCGGGAATCAGAGATGGGGATTCAGAGGCTGGGAATGAGATATGGAGAATCAGAGGCGGGGAATCAGAGGCGGGGAAACAGAGGTGGGGAATCAGATATGGTGAATCAGAGGTGGCGAATCAGAGGTTGGGAATCAGAGGCAGGGAATCAGAGGCGGGGAATCAGAGGCGGGGAATCGGAGGCAGGGAATCAGATGTGCGGAATCGGAGATGGGGAATCAGAGGCAAGAAATCAGAGGCGGGGAATCAGAGGCGGGGAATCAGAGGCCGGGAATCAGATATGGTGAAACAGAGGCGGGGAATCAGAGGCGGGGAAACAGAGGCGGGGAATCAGAGGCGGGGAATCAGAGGTGGGGAATCAGAGTTTGGGAATCAGAGGCAGGGAATCAGAGGCTTGGAATCAGATGCAGGGAATCAGATGCGGGGAATCAGAGGCGGGGAATCAGAGCTGGGGAATCAGAGGTGGGGAATCAGAGTTGGGGAATCAGAGGCGGGGACTTAGATATTGGGAAACAGAGGCGGGGAATCAGAGGCGGGGAATCAGAGGCGGGGAATCAGATATAGGGAATCAGAGGTGGGGAATCAGAGGCAGGGAATCAGATGTGCAGAATCAGAGATGGGGAATCAAAGGCAGGGAATCAGAATCAGAAGCAGGGAATCAGAGGCCGGGAATCAGAGGCCGGAATCAGATGCCAGGAATAAGAGGCCGGGAATCAGAGGTGGGGAATCAGAGTCCGGGAATCAGAGATGGGGATTCAGAGGCGGGGAACGAGATATGGGGAATCAGAGGCGGGGAATCAGAGGCGGGGAAACAGAGGTGGGGAATCAGATATGGGGAATCAGAGGTGGGGAATCAGGGGCGGCGTATCAGTGGCAGGGAATCAGAGGCGGGAAATCAGAGGCCGGGAATCAGAGGCGGTGAATCAGAGGCGGGGAATCAGAGGCAGGGAATCGGATGTGCGGAATCAGAGATGGGGAATCAGAGGTGGGGAATCAGAGGCGGTGAATCAGACATGGGTAATCAGAGGCGGGGAATCAGAGGCAGGAAATCAGACATGGGGAATCAGAGACGGGGAATCAGAGCTGGGGAATTAGAGGCAGGGAATCAGAGTTGGGGATTCAGAGGCGGGGAATCAGATATGGGGAAACAGAGGTGGGGAATCAGAGGTGGGCAAATAGAGGCGGGGAATCAGATATGGGGAAACAGAGGCGGGGAATCAGAGGCGTGGAAACAGAGGCGGGGAATCAGATATGGGTTATCAGAGGCGGGGAATCAGAGTTGGGTATCAGAGGCGGGGAATCAGAGCTGGGGAATCAGAGGTGGGGAATCAGAGTCGGGGAATCAGAGGCAGGGAATCGGATGTGCGGAATCAGAGATGGGGAATCAGAGGTGGGGAATCAGAGGCGGTGAATCTGAGATGGGGAATCAGAGGCGGGGAATCAGAGGCAGGATATCAGACACGGGGATTCAGAGGCTGGGAATCAGACGGGGGAATCAAAGGCGGGGAATCAGAGCTGGGGAATCAGAGGTAGGGAATCAGAGTTGGGGATTCAGAGGCGGGGAAACAGATATGGGGAAACAGAGGCGGGGAATCAGAGGCGGGCAAACAGAGGCGGGGAATCAGAGGCAGGGAATCAGAGCTGGGGAATCAGAGGCGGGGAATCATAGTTGGGAGTCAGAGGCGGGGAATCAGATACGGGGAAACAGAGGCGGGGAATCAGAGGCAGGGAAACAGAGGCGGGGAATCAGATATGGGGAATCGGATGCGGGGAATCAGAGGCGGGGAATCAGAGCTGGGGAATCAGAGGCGGGGAATCAGAGTTGGTGCATCAGAGGTGGGGAATTAGATATGGGGAAACAGAGGCAGGGAATCAGAGGCAGGGAAACAGAGGTGGGGAATCAGATATGGGGAATCAGAGGTGGGGAATCAGAGGCAGGGAATCAGATGTGCGGAATCAGAGATGGGGAATCAGAGGCAGGGAATCAGAATCAGAAGCGGGGAATCAGAGGCCGGGAATCAGAGGCCTGGAATCAGATGCTGGGAATAAGAGGCCAGGAATCAGAGATGGGGATTCAGAGGCGGGGAATGAGATATGGAGAATCAGAGGCGGGGAATCAGAGGCGGGGAAACAGAGGTGGGGAATCAGATATGGGGAATCAGAGGTGGCGAATCAGAGGTTGGGAATCAGAGGCAGGGAATCAGAGGCGGGGAATCAGAGGCGGGGAATCGGAGGCAGGGAATCAGATGTGCGGAATCGGAGATGGGGAATCAGAGGCAAGAAATCAGAGGCGGGGAATCAGAGGTGGGGAATCAGAGGCCGGGAATCAGATATGGTGAAACAGAGGCGGGGAATCAGAGGCGGGGAAACAGAGGCGGGGAATCAGAGGCGGGGTATCAGAGGTGGGGAATCAGAGTTTGGGAATCAGAGGCAGGGAATCAGAGGCTTGGAATCAGATGCAGGGAATCAGATGTGGGGAATCAGAGGCGGGGAATCAGAGCTGGGGAATCAGAGGTGGGGAATCAGAGTTGGGGAATCAGAGGCGGGGACTTAGATATTGGGAAACAGAGGCGGGGAATCAGAGGCGGGGAAACAGAGGCGGGGAATCAGATATAGGGAATCAGAGGTGGGGAATCAGAGGCAGGGAATCAGATGTGCGGAATCAGAGATGGGGAATCAAAGGCAGGGAATCAGAATCAGAAGCAGGGAATCAGAGTCCGGGAATCAGAGATGGGGATTCAGAGGCGGGGAACGAGATATGGGGAATCAGAGGCGGAGAATCAGAGGCGGGGAATCAGAGGCGGGGAATCGGAGGCAGGGAATCAGATGTGCGGAATCGGAGATGGGGAATCAGAGGCAAGAAATCAGAGGCGGGGAATCAGAGGCGGGGAATCAGAGGCCGGGAATCAGATATGGTGAAACAGAGGCGGGGAATCAGAGGCGGGGAAACAGAGGCGGGGAATCAGAGGCGGGGAATAAGAGGTGGGGAATCAGAGTTTGGGAATCAGAGGCAGGGAATCAGAGGCTTGGAATCAGATGCAGGGAATCAGATGCGGGGAATCAGAGGCGGGGAATCAGAGCTGGGGAATCAGAGGTGGGGAATCAGAGTTGGGGAATCAGAGGCGGGGACTTAGATATTGGGAAACAGAGGCGGGGAATCTGAGGCGGGGAAACAGAGGCGGGGAATCAGATATAGGGAATCAGAGGTGGGGAATCAGAGGCAGGGAATCAGATGTGCGGAATCAGAGATGGGGAATCAAAGGCAGGGAATCAGAATCAGAAGCAGGGAATCAGAGGCCGGGAATCAGAGGCCGGAATCAGATGCCGGGAATAAGAGGCCGGGAATCAGAGGTGGGGAATCAGAGTCCGGGAATCAGAGATGGGGATTCAGAGGCGGGGAACGAGATATGGGGAATCAGAGGCGGGGAATCAGAGGCGGGGAAACAGAGGTGGGGAATCAGATATGGGGAATCAGAGGTGGGGAATCAGGGGCGGCGTATCAGTGGCAGGGAATCAGAGGCGGGAAATCATAGGCCGGGAATCAGAGGCGGTGAATCAAAGGGGGGGAATCAGAGGCAGGGAATCGGATGTGCGGAATCAGAGATGGGGAATCAGAGGTGGGGAATCAGAGGCAGGAAATCAGACAAGGGGAATCGGAGGCGGGGAATCAGAGGCGGGGAATCAGAGCTGGGGAATTAGATGCAGTGAATCAGAGTTGGGGATTCAGAGGCGGGGAATCAGGTATGGGGAAACAGAGGTGGGGAATCAGAGGTGGGCAAATAGAGGCGGGGAATCAGATATGGGGAAACAGAGGCGGGGAATCAGAGGCATGGAAACAGAGGCGGGGAATCAGATATGGGGAATCAGAGGTGGTGAATCAGAGGTTGGGAATCAGAGGCAGGGAATCAGAGGCTGGGAATCAGATGCAGGGAATCAGATGCGGGGATCAGAGGCGGGGAATCAGAGCTGGGGAATCAGAGGTGGGGAATCAGAGATGGGGAATCAGAGGCGGGGACTTAGATATGGGGAAACAGAGGCGGGAATCAGAGGCGGGGAAACAGAGGCGGGGAATCAGATATGGGGAATCAGAGGTGGGGAATCAAAGGCAGGGAATCAGATGTGCGGAATCAGAGATGGGGAATCAGAGGCAGGGAATCAGAATCAGAAGCAGAGAATAAGACGCGGGGAATCAGAGGCGGGGAATCAGAGGCCTGGAATCAGATGCTGGGAATAAGAGGCCGGGTATCAGAGGTGGGGAATCAGAGTCCGGGAATCAGAGATGGGGATTCAGAGGCGGGGAATGAGATATGGAGAATCAGAGGCGGGGAATCAGAGGCGGGGAAACAGAGGTGGGGAATCAGATATGGGGAATCAGAGG
This sequence comes from Narcine bancroftii, assembly GCF_036971445.1. Lineage (NCBI taxonomy): Eukaryota > Metazoa > Chordata > Chondrichthyes > Torpediniformes > Narcinidae > Narcine > Narcine bancroftii. Next base: position 109,474,323 of record NC_091475.1, read on the forward strand.
TGGCGAATCAAAGGCGGTGAATCAGAGATGGGGAATCAGAGGCGGGGAATCAGAGGCAGGGAATCAAACACGGGGAATCAGAAGCGGGGAATCAGAGCTGGGGAATCAGAGGCGGGGAATCAGAGTTGGGGAATCAGAGGCGGGGAATCAGAGGCGGGGAATCAGAGGCAGGGAATCAGATGTGCGGAATCGGAGAAGGGGAATCAGAGGCAAGAAATCAGAGGCGGGGAATCAGTGGCGGGGATTCAGAGGCCGGGAATCAGATATGGTGAAACAGAGGCGGGGAATCAGAGGCGGGGAAACAGAGGCGGGGAATCAGATATGGGGAATCAGAGGTGGGGAATCAGAGTTTGTGAATCAGAGGCAGGGAATCAGAGGCTTGGAATCAGATGCAGGGAATTAGATGCGGGGTATCAGAGGCGGGGAATCAGAGCTGGGGAATCAGAGGTGGGGAATCAGAGTTGGGGATTCAGAGGCGGGGACAGATATTGGGAAACAGAGGCGGGGAATCAGAGGCGGGGAAACAGAGGCTGGGAATCAGATATGGGGAATCAGAGGTGGGGAATCAGAGACAGGGAATCAGATGTACGGAATCAGAGATGGGGAATCAAAGGCAGGGAATCAGAATCAGAAGCAGGAAATCAGAGGCCGGGAATCAGAGGCCGGAATCAGATGCCGGGAATAAGAGGCCGGGAATCAGAGGTGGGGAATCAGAGTCCGGGAATCAGAGATGCGGATTCAGAGGCGGGGAATGAGATATGGGGAAACAGAGGCGGGGAATCAGAGGCGGGGAAACAGAGGCGGGGAATCAGATATGGGGAATCAGAGGTGGGGAATCAGAGACAGGGAATCAGATGTACGGAATCAGAGATGGGGAATCAAAGGCAGGGAATCAGAATCAGAAGCAGGGAATCAGAGGCCGGGAATCAGAGGCCGGAATCAGATGCCGGGAATAAGAGGCCGGGAATCAGAGGTGGGGAATCAGAGTCCGGGAATCAGAGATGCGGATTCAGAGGCGGGGAATGAGATATGGGGAATCAGAGGCGGGGAATCAAGGCGGGGAAACAGAGGCGGGGAATCAGATATGGGGAATCAGAGGTGGGGAATCAGGGACGGGGTATCAGTGGCAGGGAATCAGAGGCGGGAAATCAGAGGCCGGGAATCAGAGGCGGTGAATCAGAGGCGGGGAATCAGAGGCAGGGAATCGGATGTGCGGAATCAGAGATGGGGAATCAGAGGTGGGGAATCAGAGGCGGTGAATCAGACATGGGTAATCAGAGGCGGGGAATCAGAGGCAGGAAATCAGACACGGGGAATCAGAGACGGGGAATCAGAGCTGGGGAATTAGAGGCAGGGAATCAGAGTTGGGGATTCAGAGGCGGGGAATCAGATATGGGGAAACAGAGGTGGGGAATCAGAGGTGGGCAAATAGAGGCGGGGAATCAGATATGGGGAAACAGAGGCGGGGAATCAGAGGCGTGGAAACAGAGGCGGGGAATCAGATATGGGTTATCAGAGGCGGGGAATCAGAGTTGGGTATCAGAGGCGGGGAATCAGAGCTGGGGAATCAGAGGTGGGGAATCAGAGTCGGGGAATCAGAGGCAGGGAATCGGATGTGCGGAATCAGAGATGGGGAATCAGAGGTGGGGAATCAGAGGCGGTGAATCTGAGATGGGGAATCAGAGGCGGGGAATCAGAGGCAGGATATCAGACACGGGGATTCAGAGGCTGGGAATCAGACGAGGGAATCAAAGGCGGGGAATCAGAGCTGGGGAATCAGAGGTAGGGAATCAGAGTTGGGGATTCAGAGGCGGGGAAACATATATGGGGAAACAGAGGCGGGGAATCAGAGGCGGGCAAACAGAGGCGGGGAATCAGAGGCAGGGAATCAGAGCTGGGGAATCAGAGGCGGGGAATCATAGTTGGGAATCAGAGGCGGGGAATCAGATACGGGGAAACAGAGGCGGGGAATCAGAGGCGGGGAAACAGAGGCGGGGAATCAGATATGGGGAATCGGATGCGGGGAATCAGAGGCGGGGAATCAGAGCTGGGGAATCAGAGGCGGGGAATCAGAGTTGGTGCATCAGAGGTGGGGAATTAGATATGGGGAAAGAGAGGCGGGGAATCAGAGGCAGGGAAACAGAGGTGGGGAATCAGATAAGGGGAATCAGAGGTGGGGAATCAGAGGCAGGGAATCAGATGTGCGGAATCAGAGATGGGGAATCAGAGGCAGGGAATCAGAATCAGAAGCGGGGAATCAGAGGCCGGGAATCAGAGGCCTGGAATCAGATGCTGGGAATAAGAGACCAGGAATCAGAGGTGGGGAATCAGAGTCCGGGAATCAGAGATGGGGATTCAGAGGCGGGGAATGAGATATGGAGAATCAGAGGCGGGGAATCAGAGGCGAGGAAACAGAGGTGGGGAATCAGATATGGGGAATCAGAGGTGGCGAATCAGAGGTTGGGAATCAGAGGCAGGGAATCAGAGGCGGGGAATCAGAGGCGGGGAATCGGAGGCAGGGAATCAGATGTGCGGAATCGGAGATGGGGAATCAGAGGCAAGAAATCAGAGGCGGGGAATCAGAGGCGGGGAATCAGAGGCCGGGAATCAGATATGGTGAAACAGAGGCGGGGAATCAGAGGCGGGGAAACAGAGGCGGGGAATCAGAGGCGGGGAATCAGAGGTGGGGAATCAGAGTTTGGGAATCAGAGGCAGGGAATCAGAGGCTTGGAATCAGATGCAGGGAATCAGATGCGGGGAATCAGAGGCGGGGAATCAGAGCTGGGGAATCAGAGGTGGGGAATCAGAGTTGGGGAATCAGAGGCGGGGACTTAGATATTGGGAAACAGAGGCGGGGAATCAGAGGCGGGGAAACAGAGGCGGGGAATCAGATATAGGGAATCAGAGGTGGGGAATCAGAGGCAGGGAATCAGATGTGCAGAATCAGAGATGGGGAATCAAAGGCAGGGAATCAGAATCAGAAGCAGGGAATCAGAGGCCGGGAATCAGAGGCCGGAATCAGATGCCGGGAATAAGAGGCCGGGAATCAGAGGTGGGGAATCAGAGTCCGGGAATCAGAGATGGGGATTCAGAGGCGGGGAACGAGATATGGGGAATCAGAGGCGGGGAATCAGAGGCGGGGAAACAGAGGTGGGGAATCAGATATGGGGAATCAGAGGTGGGGAATCAGGGGCGGCGTATCAGTGGCAGGGAATCAGAGGCGGGAAATCAGAGGCCGGGAATCAGAGGCGGTGATTCAGAGGGGGGGAATCAGAGGCAGGGAATCGGATGTGCGGAATCAGAGATGGGGAATCAGAGGTGGGGAATCAGAGGCAGGAAATCAGACACGGGGAATCGGAGGCGGGGAATCAGAGGCGGGGAATCAGAGCTGGGGAATTAGATGCAGTGAATCAGAGTTGGGGATTCAGAGGCGGGGAATCAGATATGGGGAAACAGAGGTGGGGAATCAGAGGTGGGCAAATAGAGGCGGGGAATCAGATATGGGGAAACAGAGGCGGGGAATCAGAGGCATGGAAACAGAGGCGGGGAATCAGATATGGGGAATCAGAGGTGGTGAATCAGAGGTTGGGAATCAGAGGCAGGGAATCAGAGGCTGGGAATCAGATGCAGGGAATCAGATGCGGGGATCAGAGGCGGGGAATCAGAGCTGGGGAATCAGAGGTGGGGAATCAGAGATGGGGAATCAGAGGCGGGGACTTAGATATGGGGAAACAGAGGCGGGGAATCAGAGGCGGGGAAACAGAGGCGGGGAATCAGATATGGGGAATCAGAGGTGGGGAATCAGAGGCAGGGAATCAGATGTGCGGAATCAGAGATGGGGAATCAGAGGCAGGGAATCAGAATCAGAAGCAGAGAATAAGACGCGGGGAATCAGAGGCGGGGAATCAGAGGCCTGGAATCGGATGCTGGGAATAAGAGGCCGGGTATCAGAGGTGGGGAATCAGAGTCCGGGAATCAGAGATGGGGATTCAGAGGCGGGGAATGAGATATGGAGAATCAGAGGCGGGGAATCAGAGGCGGGGAAACAGAGGTGGGGAATCAGATATGGGGAATCAGAGGTGGCGAATCAAAGGCGGTGAATCAGAGATGGGGAATCAGAGGCGGGGAATCAGAGGCAGGGAATCAAACACGGGGAATCAGAAGCGGGGAATCAGAGCTGGGGAATCAGAGGCGGGGAATCAGAGTTGGGGAATCAGAGGCGGGGAATCAGAGGCGGGGAATCAGAGGCAGGGAATCAGATGTGCGGAATCGGAGATGGGGAATCAGAGGCAAGAAATCAGAGGCGGGGAATCAGTGGCGGGGATTCAGAGGCCGGGAATCAGATATGGTGAAACAGAGGCGGGGAATCAGAGGCGGGGAAACAGAGGCGGGGAATCAGATATGGGGAATCAGAGGTGGGGAATCAGAGTTTGGGAATCAGAGGCAGGGAATCAGAGGCTTGGAATCAGATGCAGGGAATTAGATGCGGGGTATCAGAGGCGGGGAATCAGAGCTGGGGAATCAGAGGTGGGGAATCAGAGTTGGGGATTCAGAGGCGGGGACTTAGATATTGGGAAACAGAGGCGGGGAATCAGAGGCGGGGAAACAGAGGCGGGGAATCAGATATGGGGAATCAGAGGTGGGGAATCAGAGACAGGGAATCAGATGTACGGAATCAGAGATGGGGAATCAAAGGCAGGGAATCAGAATCAGAAGCAGGGAATCAGAGGCCGGGAATCAGAGGCCGGAATCAGATGCCGGGAATAAGAGGCCGGGAATCAGAGGTGGGGAATCAGAGTCCGGGAATCAGAGATGCGGATTCAGAGGCGGGGAATGAGATATGGGGAATCAGAGGCGGGGAATCAGAGGCGGGGAAACAGAGGCGGGGAATCAGATATGGGGAATCAGAGGTGGGGAATCAGGGGCGGGGTATCAGTGGCAGGGAATCAGAGGCGGGAAATCAGAGGCCGGGAATCAGAGGCGGTGAATCAGAGGCGGGGAATCAGAGGCAGGGAATCGGATGTGCGGAATCAGAGATGGGGAATCAGAGGTGGGGAATCAGAGGCGGTGAATCAGACATGGGTAATCAGAGGCGGGGAATCAGAGGCAGGAAATCAGACACGGGGAATCAGAGACGGGGAATCAGAGCTGGGGAATTAGAGGCAGGGAATCAGAGTTGGGGATTCAGAGGCGGGGAATCAGATATGGGGAAACAGAGGTGGGGAATCAGAGGTGGGCAAATAGAGGCGGGGAATCAGATATGGGGAAACAGAGGCGGGGAATCAGAGGCGTGGAAACAGAGGCGGGGAATCAGATATGGGTTATCAGAGGCGGGGAATCAGAGTTGGGTATCAGAGGCGGGGAATCAGAGCTGGGGAATCAGAGGTGGGGAATCAGAGTCGGGGAATCAGAGGCAGGGAATCGGATGTGCGGAATCAGAGATGGGGAATCAGAGGTGGGGAATCAGAGGCGGTGAATCTGAGATGGGGAATCAGAGGCGGGGAATCAGAGGCAGGATATCAGACACGGGGATTCAGAGGCTGGGAATCAGACGGGGGAATCAAAGGCGGGGAATCAGAGCTGGGGAATCAGAGGTAGGGAATCAGAGTTGGGGATTCAGAGGCGGGGAAACAGATATGGGGAAACAGAGGCGGGGAATCAGAGGCGGGCAAACAGAGGCGGGGAATCAGAGGCAGGGAATCAGAGCTGGGGAATCAGAGGCGGGGAATCATAGTTGGGAGTCAGAGGCGGGGAATCAGATACGGGGAAACAGAGGCGGGGAATCAGAGGCAGGGAAACAGAGGCGGGGAATCAGATATGGGGAATCGGATGCGGGGAATCAGAGGCGGGGAATCAGAGCTGGGGAATCAGAGGCGGGGAATCAGAGTTGGTGCATCAGAGGTGGGGAATTAGATATGGGGAAACAGAGGCAGGGAATCAGAGGCAGGGAAACAGAGGTGGGGAATCAGATATGGGGAATCAGAGGTGGGGAATCAGAGGCAGGGAATCAGATGTGCAGAATCAGAGATGGGGAATCAGAGGCAGGGAATCAGAATCAGAAGCGGGGAATCAGAGGCCGGGAATCAGAGGCCTGGAATCAGATGCTGGGAATAAGAGGCCAGGAATCAGAGGTGGGGAATCAGAGTCCGGGAATCAGAGATGGGGATTCAGAGGCGGGGAATGAGATATGGAGAATCAGAGGCGGGGAATCAGAGGCGGGGAAACAGAGGTGGGGAATCAGATATGGGGAATCAGAGGTGGCGAATCAGAGGTTGGGAATCAGAGGCAGGGAATCAGAGGCGGGGAATCAGAGGCGGGGAATCGGAGGCAGGGAATCAGATGTGCGGAATCGGAGATGGGGAATCAGAGGCAAGAAATCAGAGGCGGGGAATCAGAGGTGGGGAATCAGAGGCCGGGAATCAGATATGGTGAAACAGAGGCGGGGAATCAAAGGCGGGGAAACAGAGGCGGGGAATCAGAGGCGGGGTATCAGAGGTGGGGAATCAGAGTTTGGGAATCAGAGGCAGGGAATCAGAGGCTTGGAATCAGATGCAGGGAATCAGATGTGGGGAATCAGAGGCGGGGAATCAGAGCTGGGGAATCAGAGGTGGGGAATCAGAGTTGGGGAATCAGAGGCGGGGACTTAGATATTGGGAAACAGAGGCGGGGAATCAGAGGCGGGGAAACAGAGGCGGGGAATCAGATATAGGGAATCAGAGGTGGGGAATCAGAGGCAGGGAATCAGATGTGCGGAATCAGAGATGGGGAATCAAAGGCAGGGAATCAGAATCAGAAGCAGGGAATCAGAGTCCGGGAATCAGAGATGGGGATTCAGAGGCGGGGAACGAGATATGGGGAATCAGAGGCGGAGAATCAGAGGCGGGGAAACAGAGGTGGGGAATCAGATATGGGGAATCAGAGGTGGGGAATCAGGGGCGGCGTATCAGTGGCAGGGAATCAGAGGCGGGAAATCAGAGGCCGGGAATCAGAGGCGGTGAATCAGAGGGGGGGAATCAGAGGCAGGGAATCGGATGTGCGGAATCAGAGATGGGGAATCAGAGGTGGGGAATCAGAGGCAGGAAATCAGACACGGCGAATCGGAGGCGGGGAATCAGAGGCGGGGAATCAGAGCTTGGGAATTAGATGCAGTGAATCAGAGTTGGGGATTCAGAGGCGGGGAATCAGATATGGGGATTCAGAGGCGGGGAATGAGATATGGGGAATCAGAGGCGGGGAATCAGAGGCGGGGAAACAGAGGTGGGGAATCAGATGCAGGGAATCAGATGCGGGGATCAGAGGCGGGGAATCAGAGCTGGGGAATTAGAGGTGGGGAATCAGAGATGGGGAATCAGAGGCCGGGACTTAGATATGGGGAAACAGAGGCGGGGAATCAGAGGCGGGGAAACAGAGGCGGGGAATCAGATATGGGGAATCAGAGGTGGGGAATCAGAGGCAGGGAATCAGATGTGCGGAATCAGAGATGGGGAATCAGAGGCAGGGAATCAGAATCAGAAGCAGAGTATAAGACGCGGGGAATCAGAGGCGGGGAATCAGAGGCCTGGAATCAGATGCTGGGAATAAGAGGCCGGGTATCAGAGGTGGGGAATCAGAGTCCGGGAATCAGAGATGGGGATTCAGAGGCGGGGAATGAGATATGGGGAATCAGAGGCGGGGAATCAGAGGCGGGGAAACAGAGGTGGGGAATCAGATATGGGGAATCAGAGGTGGCGAATCAAAGGCAGTGAATCAGAGATGGGGAATCAGAGGCGGGGAATCAGAGGCAGGGAATCAAACACGGGGAATCAGAAGCGGGGAATCAGAGCTGGGGAATCAGAGGCGGTGAATCAGAGTTGGGGAATCAGAGGCGGGGAATCAGAGGCGGGGAATCAGAGGCAGGGAATCAGATGTGCGGAATCGGAGATGGGGAATCAGAGGCAAGAAATCAGAGGCGGGGAATCAGTGGCGGGAATTCAGAGGCCGGGAATCAGATATGGTGAAACAGAGGCGGGGAATCAGAGGCGGGGAAACAGAGGCGGGGAATCAGATATGGGGAATCAGAGGTGGGTAATCAGAGTTTGGGAATCAGAGGCAGGGAATCAGAGGCTTGGAATCAGATGCAGGGAATTAGATGCGGGGTATCAGAGGCGGGGAATCAGAGCTGGGGAATCAGAGGTGGGGAATCAGAGTTGGGGAATCAGAGGCGGGGACTTAGATATTGGGAAACAGAGGCGGGGAATCAGAGGCGGGGAAACAGAGGCGGGGAATCAGATATGGGGAATCAGAGGTGGGGAATCAGATACAGGGAATCAGATGTACGGAATCAGAGATGGGGAATCAAAGGCAGGGAATCAGAATCAGAAGCAGGGAATCAGAGGCCGGGAATCAGAGGCCGGAATCAGATGCCGGGAATAAGAGGCCGGGAATCAGAGGTGGGGAATCAGAGTCCGGGAATCAGAGATGCGGATTCAGAGGCGGGGAATGAGATATGGGGAATCAGAGGCGGGGAATCAGAGGCGGGGAAACAGAGGCGGGGAATCAGATATGGGGAATCAGAGGTGGGGAATCAGGGGCGGGGTATCAGTGGCAGGGAATCAGAGGCGGGAAATCAGCGGCCGGAAATCAGAGGCGGAGAATCAGAGGCGGGGAATCAGAGGCAGGGAATCGGATGTGCGGAATCAGAGATGGGGAATCAGAGGTAGGGAATCAGAGGCGGTGAATCAGACATGGGTAATCAGAGGCGGGGAATCAGAGGCAGGAAATCAGACACGGGGAATCAGAGGCGGGGAATCAGAGCTGGGGAATTAGAGGCAGGGAATCAGAGTTGGGGATTCAGAGGCGGGGAATCAGATATGGGGAAACAGAGGTGGGGAATCAGAGGTGGGCAAATAGAGGCGGGGAATCAGATATGGGGAAACAGAGGCGGGGAATCAGAGGCGTGGAAACAGAGGCGGGGAATCAGATATGGGGAATCAGAGGTGGGGAATCAGAGGTTGGGAATCAGAGGCAGGGAATCAGAGGCTGGGAATCAGATGCAGGGAATCAGATGCGGGGATCAGAGGCGGGGAATCAGAGCTGGGGAATCAGAGGTGGGGAATCAGAGTTGGGGAATCAGAGGCGGGGACTTAGATATGGGGAAACAGAGGCGGGGAATCAGAGGCGGGAAAACAGAGGCGGGGGTATCAGATATGGGGAATCAGAGGTGGGGAATCAGAGGCAGGGAATCAGATGTGTGGAATCAGAGATGGGGAATCAGAGGCAGGGAATCAGAATCAGAAGCAGGGAATAAGACGCGGGGAATCAGAGGCGGGGAATCAGAGCTGGGGAAGCAGAGGCAGTGAATCAGAGGCGGGGAATCAGAGGCAGGGAATCGGATGTGCGGAATCAGAGATGGGGAATCATTGGTGGGGAATCAGAGGCGGTGAATCAGGCATGGGTAATCAGAGGCGGGGAATCAGAGGCAGGAAATCAGACACGGGGAATCAGAGGCGGGGAATCAGAGCTGGGGAATAAGATGCAGGGAATCAGAGTTGGGGATTCAGAGGCGGGGAATCAGATATGGGGAAACCGTGGCGGGGAATCAGAGGCGGGGAAACAGAGGCGGGGAATCAGATATGGGGAATCGGAGGTGGGTAATCAGAGCTGGGGAGTCAGAGGTGGGGAATCAGAGTTGGGGAATCAGAGGCTGAGAATCGGATGTGCGGAATGAGAGATGGGGAATCAGAGGCGGGGAATCAGAGCTGGGGAATCAAAGGCGGGGAATCAGAGTTGGGGAATCAAAGGCGGGGAATCAGATATGGGGAAACAGGGGCGGGGAATCAGAGGCGGGGAAACAGAGGCGGGGAATCAGATATGGGGAATCAGAGGTGTGGAATCAGAGGTTGGGAATCAGAGGTGTGGAATCGGAGGTTGGGAATCAGAGGCAGGGAATCAGAGGCGGGGAAACAGAGGCAGGGAATCAGATCTGGGGAATCAGAGGCGGGGAATTAGAGTTGGGGAATCAGAGGCGGGGAATCAGAGGCGGGGAAACAGAGGCGGGGACTCAAACACGGGGAATCAGAGGTGGGGAATCAGAGGTTGGGAATCAGAGGCAGGGAATCAGAGGCGGGGAATCAGAGGCGGGGAATCAGAGGCAGGGAATCAGAGGCGGAGAATCAGAGGCCGGGAATCAGATATGGTGAAACAGAGGCGGGGAATCAGAGGCGGGGAAACAGAGGCGGGGAATCAGATATGGGGAATCAGAGGTGGGGAATCAGAGTTTGGGAATCAGAGGCATGGAATCAGAGGCTTGGAATCAGATGCAGGGAATCAGATGCGGGGAATCAGAGGTGGGGAATCAGAGTCCGGGAATCAGAGATGGGGATTCAGAGGCGGGGAATGAGAGGCCGGGAATCAGAGGCGGGGAATCAGACACGGGGAATCAGAGGTGGTGAATCAGAGATGTGGAATCAGAGGCGGGGAATCAGAGGCAGGGAATCAGACGCGGGGAATCAGAGGCGGGGAATCATAGCTGGCGAATCAGAGGCGGGGAATCAGAGGTGGGGAATCAGAGGCGAGGAATCAGATATTGGGAATCAGAGGTGGGGAATCAGAGGCGCGGAAACAGTGGCGGGGAATCAGATATGGGGAATCAGAGGTGGGGAATCAGAAGTTGTGAATCAGAGATGGGGAATCAGGGGCGGGGTATCAGTGGCAGGGAATCAGAGGCGGGAAATCAGAGGCCGGGAATCAGTGGCGGGGAATCAGACACGGGGAATCAGAGGTGGTGAATCAGAGATGTGGAATCAGAGGCGGGGAATCAGAGGCAGGGAATCAGATGCGCGGAATCAGAGGCGGGGAATCATAGCTGGCGAATCAGAGGCGGGGAATCAGAGGTGGGGAATCAGAGGCGGGGAATCAGATATTGGGAATCAGAGGTGGGGAATCAGAGGCGCGGAAACAGAGGCGGGGAATCAGATATGGGGAATCAGAGGTGGGGAATCAGAAGTTGTGAATCAGAGATGGGGAATCAGAGGTGGGGAATCAGAGGCCGGTAATCAGACGCGGGGAATCAGAGGCAGGGATTCTTGAGCTGGGGAATCAGAGGCGGGGAAACAGAGGCGGGGAATCAGATATGGGAAAACAGAGGCGGGGAATCAGAGGCGGGCAAATAGAGGCGGGGAATCAGATATGGGGAATCAGAGGTGGGGAATCAGAGGTTGGGAATCAGAGGCAGGGAATCAGAGGCTTGGAATCAGATGCAGGGAATCAGATGCGGGAAATCAGAGGCGGGGAATCAGAGCTGGGGAATCAGAGGTGGGGAATCAAAGTTGGGGAATCAGAGGCGGGGACTTAGATATGGGGAAAGAGAGGCGGGGTATCAGAGACGGGGAAACAGAGGCGGGGATTCAGATATGGGGAATCAGAGGTGGGGAATCAGAGGCAGGGAATTAGATGTGCGGAATCAGAAATGGGGAATCAGAGGAAGGGAATCAGAATCAGAAGCAGGGAATCAGAGGCCGGGAATCAGAGGCCGGAATCAGATGCCGGGAATAAGAGGTCGGGAATCAGAGGTGGGGAATCAGAGTCCGGGAATCAGAGATGGGGAATCAGAGGCAGGGAATCAGAGGCAGGGAATCAAACACGGGGAATCAGAGGCGGGGAATCAGAGCTGGGGAATCAAAGGCGGGGAATCAGAGTTGGGGAATCAAAGGCGGGGAATCAGATATGGGGAAACAGGGGTGGGGAATCAGAGGCGGGGAAACAGAGGCGGGGAATCAGATATGGGGAATCAGAGGTGTGGAATCAGAGGTTGGGAATCAGAGGTGTGGAATCAGAGGTTGGGAATCAGAGGCAGGGAATCAGAGGCGTGGAAACAGAGGCAGGGAATCAGATCTGGGGAATCAGAGGCGGGGAATTAGAGTTGGGGAATCAGAGGCGGGGAATCAGAGGCGGGGAAACAGAGGCGGGGAATCAAACACGGGGAATCAGAGGTGGGGAATCAGAGGTTGGGAATCAGAGGCAGGGAATCAGAGGCGGGGAATCAGAGGCGGGGAATCAGAGGCAGGGAATCAGAGGCGGAGAATCAGAGGCCGGGAATCAGATATGGTGAAACAGAGGCGGGGAATCAGAGGCGGGGAAACAGAGGCGGGGAATCAGATATGGGGAATCAGAGGTGGGGAATCAGAGTTTGGGAATCAGAGGCATGGAATCAGAGGCTTGGAATCAGATGCAGGGAATCAGATGCGGGGAATCAGAGGCGGGGAATCAGAGTTGGGGAATCAGAGGCGGGGAATCAGAGTTGGGGAATCAGAGGCGGGGATTTAGATATTGGGAAACAGAGGCGGGGAATCAGAGGCGGGGAAACAGAGGCGGGAAATCAGATATGGGGAATCAGAGGTGGGGAATCAGAGGCAGGGAATCAGATGTGCGGAATCAGAGATGGGGAATCAAAGGCAGGGAATCAGAATCAGAAGCAGGGAATCAGAGGCCGGGAATCAGAGGCGGGAAATCAGAGGCCGGGAATCAGAGGCCGGGAATCAGACACGGGGAATCAGAGGTGGTGAATCAGAGATGTGGAATCAGAGGCGGGGAATCAGAGGCAGGGAATCAGACGCGGGGAATCAGAGGCGGGGAATCATAGCTGGCGAATCAGAGGCGGGGAATCAGAGGTGGGGAATCAGAGGCGGGGAATCAGATATTGGGAATCAGAGGTGGGGAATCAGAGGCGCGGAAACAGAGGCGGGGAATCAGATATGGGGAATCAGAGGTGGGGAATCAGAAGTTGTGAATCAGAGATGGGGAATCAGAGGCGGGGAATCAGACGCCGGTAATCAGACGCGGGGAATCAGAGGCGGGGATTCTTGAGCTGGGGAATCAGAGGCGGGGAATCAGAGTTGGGGAATCAGAGGCGGGGAATCAGATATGGGGAATCAGAGGCGGGGAATCAGAGGCGGGGAAACAGAGGCGGGGAATCAGATATGGGGAATCAGAGGTGGGGAATCAGGGGCGGGGTATCAGTGGCAGGGAATCAGAGGCGGGAAATCAGAGTCGGTGAATCAGGGGCGGGGAATCAGAGGCAGGGAATCGGATGTGCGGAATCAGAGATTTGGAATCAGAGGTGGGGAGTCAGAGGCGGTGAATCAGATATGGGTAATCAGAGGCGGGGAATCAGAGGCAGGAAATCAGACACGGGGAATCAGAGGCGGGGAATCAGAGCTGGGGAATTAGATGCAGGGAATCAGAGTTGGGGATTCAGAGGCGGGGAATCAGATATGGGGAAACAGAGGTGGGGAATCAGAGGCGGGCAAATAGAGGCGGGGAATCAGATATGGGGAAACAGTGGCGGGGAATCAGAGGCGGGGAATCAGAGGCGGTGAATCAGACATGGGTAATCAGAGGCGGGGAATCAGAGCTGGGGAATCAGAGGTGGGGAATCAGAGTTGGGGAATCAGAGGCGGGGACTTAGATATGGGGAAACAGAGGCGGGGAATCAGAGGCGGGGAAACAGAGGCGGGGAATCAGATATGGGGAATCAGAGGTGGGGAATCAGAGGCAGGGAATCAGATGTGCGGAATCAGAGATGGGGAATCAGAGGCAGGGAATCAGAATCAGAAGCAAGGAATAAGACGCGGGGAATCAGAGGCGGGGAATCAGAGCTGGGGAATCAGCGGCAGTGAATCAGAGGCGGGGAATCAGAGGCAGGGAATCGGATGTGCGGAATCAGAGATGGGGAATCAGAGGTGGGGAATCAGAGGCGGTGAATCAGACATGGGTAATCAGATGTGGGGAATCAGGGGCAGGGTATCAGACGCAGTGTATCAGACACGGGGAATCAGAGGCATGGAATCAGAGATGGGGAATCAGAGGCGGGGAATCAGAGGCAGGGAATCAGACGCGGGGTATCAGAGGCGTGGAATCAGAGCTGGGGAATCAGAGGCGGGGAATCAGAGTTGGGGAATCAGAGGGGTGGAATCAGATATGGGAAAACAGAGGCGGGGAATCAGAGGCGGGGAATCAGAGCTGGGGAATCAGAGGCCGGGAATCAGAGGTGGTGAATCAGAGGCCGGGAATCAGAGATGGGGATTCAGAGGTGGTGAATCAGAGATGGGGAATCAGAGGAAGGGACTCAGAGGTGGCGAATCAGACGCGGGGAATCAGTGGCTGGGAATCAGAAATCGGGAATCAGAGGCGGGGTATCAGAGATGGGGAATCAGAGGCGGGGAATCAGAGGCGGGGAAACAGAGGCGGGGAGTCAGATATGGGGAATCAGTGGTGGGGAATCAGAGGCATGGAATCACATGCGGGGAATCAGAGGCGGGGAATCAGAGGCGGGGAATCAGAGCTGGGGAATCAGAGGCGGGGATTCAGAGTTGGGGAATCAGAGGCGGGGAATCAGATATGGGGAAACAGAGGCGTGGATTCAGAGGCGGGGAAACAGACGCGGGGAATCAGATATGGGGAATCAGAGGTGGGGAATCAGAGGTTGGGAATCAGAGGCAGGGAATCAGAGGCGGGGAATCAGAGCTGGGGAATCAGAGGCGGAGTATCAGAATTGGGGAATCAGAGATGGGGAATCAGAGATGGGGAATCAGAGGCGGGGAATCAGACGCAGGGAATCAGAGGTGGTGAATCAGCGATGGGGAATCAGAGGCGGGGAATCAGAGGCAGGGAATCAGACGCGGGGAATCAGTGATGGGGAATCATAGCTGGCGAATCTGAGGCGGGGAATCAGATTTGGGGAATCAGAGGCGGGGAATCAGAGGCGGGGAAACAGAGGCGGGGAATCAGATATGTGGAATCAGAGGTGGGGAATCAGAGGTGGTGAATCAGAGATGGGGAATCAGAGGCGGGGAATCAGAGCCAGGGAATCAGACGCGGGGAATCAGAGGCGGGGAATCAGAGCTGGGGAATCAGAGGCGGGGAATCAGAGTTGGGGAATCAGTGGCGGGGAATCAGATATAGGGAATCAGAGGCGGGGAATCAGAGGCAGGGAATCAGAGGCAGGGAATCAGAGATGAGGAATCAGAGGCGGGGAATCAGAGGCTGGGAATCTGACGCGGGGAATCAGAGGAGGAGTATCAGAGCTGAGGAATCAAGGCGGGGAATCAGAGTTGGGGAAGAAGAGGCGTGGAATCAGATATGGGGAATCAGAGGCGGTGAATCAGAGGCGGGGAAACAGAGGCGGGGAGTCAGATATGGGTAAATAGATTTGGGGATTCAGGGGCGGGGAATCCGTGGCAGGGAATCAGAGGCGGGGAATCAGAGGCGGGGCATCAGAGGCAGGGAATCAGATGTGGGGAATCAGAGATGGGGAATCAGAGGCAGGAAATCAGAATCAGAAGCGGGGTATCAGAGGCCGGGAATCAGAGGCTGGGAATCAGAGGACGGGAATGAGATATGGGGAATCAGAGCTGGGGAGTCAGAGGCGGTGAATCAGAGATGGGGAATCAGAGGCAGGGAATCAGAGGCAGGGAATCAAACACGGGGAATCAGAGGCTGCGAATCAGAGCTGGGGAATCAGAGGCGGGGAATCAGACACGGGGAATCAGAGGCGGGAATCAGAGCTGGGGAATCAGAGGCGGGGAATCGGACACGGGGAATCAGAGGTGGGGAATCAGAGCTGAGGAATCAGAGGAGGGGATTCAGAGTTGGGGAATCAGAGGCGGGGAATCAGATACGGGGAAACAGAGGCGTGGATTCAGAGGCGGGGATACAGACGCGGGGAATCAGATATGGGGAATCAGAGGTGGGGAATCAGAGGTTGGGAATCAGAGGCAGGGAATCAGAGGCGGGGAATCAGAGCTGGGGAATCAGAGGCGGGGAATCAGAGTTGGGGAATCAGAGGCGGGGAATCAGATATGGGGAAACAGGGGCGGGGAATCGGAGGCGGGGAAACAGAGGCGGGGAATCAGATATGGGGAATCAGAGGTGTGGAATCAGAGGTTGGGAATCAGAGGCAGGGAATCAGAGGCGGGGAAACAGAGGCAGGGAATCAGATCTGGGTAATCAGAGGCGGGGAATTAGAGTTGGGGAATCAGAGGCGGGGAATCAGAGGCGGGGAAACAGAGGCGGGGAATCAAACACGGGGAATCAGAGGTGGGGAATCAGAGGTTGGGAATCAGAGGCAGGGAATCAGAGGCGGGGAATCAGAGGTTGGGAATCAGAGGCAGGGAATCAGAGGCGGGGAATCAGAGGCGGGGAATCAGAGGCCTGGAATCAGATGCTGGGAATAAGAGGCCGGGTATCAGAGGTGGGGAATCAGAGTCCGGGAATCAGAGATGGGGATTCAGAGGCGGGGAATGAGATATGGAGAATCAGAGGCGGGGAATCAGAGGCGGGGAAACAGAGGTGGGGAATCAGTTATGGGGAATCAGAGGTGGCGAATCAAAGGCGGTGAATCAGAGATGGGGAATCAGAGGCGGGGAATCAGAGGCAGGGAATCAAACACGGGGAATCAGAAGCGGGGAATCAGAGCTGGGGTATCAGAGGCGGGGAATCAGAGTTGGGGAATCAGTGGCGGGGAATCAGAAACGGGGAATCAGAGGTGGTGAATCAGAGATGTGGAATCAGAGGCGGGGAATCAGAGGCAGGGAATCAGATGCGCGGAATCAGAGGCGGGGAATCATAGCTGGCGAATCAGAGGCGGGGAATCAGAGGTGGGGAATCAGAGGCGGGGAATCAGATATTGGGAATCAGAGGTGGGGAATCAGAGGCGCGGAAACAGAGGCGGGGAATCAGATATGGGGAATCAGAGGTGGGGAATCAGAAGTTGTGAATCAGAGATGGGGAATCAGAGGTGGGGAATCAGAGGCCGGTAATCAGACGCGGGGAATCAGAGGCAGGGATTCTTGAGCTGGGGAATCAGAGGCGGGGAAACAGAGGCGGGGAATCAGATATGGGAAAACAGAGGCGGGGAATCAGAGGCGGGCAAATAGAGGCGGGGAATCAGATATGGGGAATCAGAGGTGGGGAATCAGAGGTTGGGAATCAGAGGCAGGGAATCAGAGGCTTGGAATCAGATGCAGGGAATCAGATGCGGGAAATCAGAGGCGGGGAATCAGAGCTGGGGAATCAGAGGTGGGGAATCAAAGTTGGGGAATCAGAGGCGGGGACTTAGATATGGGGAAAGAGAGGCGGGGTATCAGAGACGGGGAAACAGAGGCGGGGATTCAGATATGGGGAATCAGAGGTGGGGAATCAGAGGCAGGGAATTAGATGTGCGGAATCAGAAATGGGGAATCAGAGGAAGGGAATCAGAATCAGAAGCAGGGAATCAGAGGCCGGGAATCAGAGGCCGGAATCAGATGCCGGGAATAAGAGGTCGGGAATCAGAGGTGGGGAATCAGAGTCCGGGAATCAGAGATGGGGAATCAGAGGCAGGGAATCAGAGGCAGGGAATCAAACACGGGGAATCAGAGGCGGGGAATCAGAGCTGGGGAATCAAAGGCGGGGAATCAGATATGGGGAAACAGGGGTGGGGAATCAGAGGCGGGGAAACAGAGGCGGGGAATCAGATATGGGGAATCAGAGGTGTGGAATCAGAGGTTGGGAATCAGAGGTGTGGAATCAGAGGTTGGGAATCAGAGGCAGGGAATCAGAGGCGGGGAAACAGAGGCAGGGAATCAGATCTGGGGAATCAGAGGCGGGGAATTAGAGTTGGGGAATCAGAGGCGGGGAATCAGAGGCGGGGAAACAGAGGCGGGGAATCAAACACGGGGAATCAGAGGTGGGGAATCAGAGGTTGGGAATCAGAGGCAGGGAATCAGAGGCGGGGAATCAGAGGCGGGGAATCAGAGGCAGGGAATCAGAGGCGGAGAATCAGAGGCCGGGAATCAGATATGGTGAAACAGAGGCGGGGAATCAGAGGCGGGGAAACAGAGGCGGGGAATCAGATATGGGGAATCAGAGGTGGGGAATCAGAGTTTGGGAATCAGAGGCATGGAATCAGAGGCTTGGAATCAGATGCAGGGAATCAGATGCGGGGAATCAGAGGCGGGGAATCAGAGTTGGGGAATCAGAGGCGGGGATTTAGATATTGGGAAACAGAGGCGGGGAATCAGAGGCGGGGAAACAGAGGCGGGAAATCAGATATGGGGAATCAGAGGTGGGGAATCAGAGGCAGGGAATCAGATGTGCGGAATCAGAGATGGGGAATCAAAGGCAGGGAATCAGAATCAGAAGCAGGGAATCAGAGGCCGGGAATCAGAGGCGGGAAATCAGAGGCCGGGAATCAGAGGCCGGGAATCAGACACGGGGAATCAGAGGTGGTGAATCAGAGATGTGGAATCAGAGGCGGGGAATCAGAGGCAGGGAATCAGACGCGGGGAATCAGAGGCGGGGAATCATAGCTGGCGAATCAGAGGCGGGGAATCAGAGGTGGGGAATCAGAGGCGGGGAATCAGATATTGGGAATCAGAGGTGGGGAATCAGAGGCGCGGAAACAGAGGCGGGGAATCAGATATGGGGAATCAGAGGTGGGGAATCAGAAGTTGTGAATCAGAGATGGGGAATCAGAGGCGGGGAATCAGAGGCCGGTAATCAGACGCGGGGAATCAGAGGCGGGGATTCTTGAGCTGGGGAATCAGAGGCGGGGAATCAGAGTTGGGGAATCAGAGGCGGGGAATCAGATATGGGGAATCAGAGGCGGGGAATCAGAGGCGGGGAAACAGAGGCGGGGAATCAGATATGGGGAATCAGAGGTGGGGAATCAGGGGCGGGGTATCAGTGGCAGGGAATCAGAGGCGGGAAATCAGAGTCGGTGAATCAGGGGCGGGGAATCAGAGGCAGGGAATCGGATGTGCGGAATCAGAGATTTGGAATCAGAGGTGGGGAGTCAGAGGCGGTGAATCAGATATGGGTAATCAGAGGCGGGGAATCAGAGGCAGGAAATCAGACACGGGGAATCAGAGGCGGGGAATCAGAGCTGGGGAATTAGATGCAGGGAATCAGAGTTGGGGATTCAGAGGCGGGGAATCAGATATGGGGAAACAGAGGTGGGGAATCAGAGGCGGGCAAATAGAGGCGGGGAATCAGATATGGGGAAACAGTGGCGGGGAATCAGAGGCGGGGAATCAGAGGCGGTGAATCAGACATGGGTAATCAGAGGCGGGGAATCAGAGCTGGGGAATCAGAGGTGGGGAATCAGAGTTGGGGAATCAGAGGCGGGGACTTAGATATGGGGAAACAGAGGCGGGGAATCAGAGGCGGGGAAACAGAGGCGGGGAATCAGATATGGGGAATCAGAGGTGGGGAATCAGAGGCAGGGAATCAGATGTGCGGAATCAGAGATGGGGAATCAGAGGCAGGGAATCAGAATCAGAAGCAAGGAATAAGACGCGGGGAATCAGAGGCGGGGAATCAGAGCTGGGGAATCAGCGGCAGTGAATCAGAGGCGGGGAATCAGAGGCAGGGAATCGGATGTGCGGAATCAGAGATGGGGAATCAGAGGTGGGGAATCAGAGGCGGTGAATCAGACATGGGTAATCAGATGTGGGGAATCAGGGGCAGGGTATCAGACGCAGTGTATCAGACACGGGGAATCAGAGGCATGGAATCAGAGATGGGGAATCAGAGGCGGGGAATCAGAGGCAGGGAATCAGACGCGGGGTATCAGAGGCGTGGAATCAGAGCTGGGGAATCAGAGGCGGGGAATCAGAGTTGGGGAATCAGAGGGGTGGAATCAGATATGGGAAAACAGAGGCGGGGAATCAGAGGCGGGGAATCAGAGCTGGGGAATCAGAGGCCGGGAATCAGAGGTGGTGAATCAGAGGCCGGGAATCAGAGATGGGGATTCAGAGGTGGTGAATCAGAGATGGGGAATCAGAGGAAGGGACTCAGAGGTGGCGAATCAGACGCGGGGAATCAGTGGCTGGGAATCAGAAATCGGGAATCAGAGGCGGGGTATCAGAGATGGGGAATCAGAGGCGGGGAATCAGAGGCGGGGAAACAGAGGCGGGGAGTCAGATATGGGGAATCAGTGGTGGGGAATCAGAGGCATGGAATCACATGCGGGGAATCAGAGGCGGGGAATCAGAGGCGGGGAATCAGAGCTGGGGAATCAGAGGCGGGGATTCAGAGTTGGTGAATCAGAGGCGGGGAATCAGATATGGGGAAACAGAGGCGTGGATTCAGAGGCGGGGAAACAGACGCGGGGAATCAGATATGGGGAATCAGAGGTGGGGAATCAGAGGTTGGGAATCAGAGGCAGGGAATCAGAGGCGGGGAATCAGAGCTGGGGAATCAGAGGCGGAGTATCAGAATTGGGGAATCAGAGATGGGGAATCAGAGATGGGGAATCAGAGGCGGGGAATCAGACGCAGGGAATCAGAGGTGGTGAATCAGAGATGGGGAATCAGAGGCGGGGAATCAGAGGCAGGGAATCAGACGCGGGGAATCAGTGATGGGGAATCATAGCTGGCGAATCTGAGGCGGGGAATCAGATTTGGGGAATCAGAGGCGGGGAATCAGAGGCGGGGAAACAGAGGCGGGGAATCAGATATGTGGAATCAGAGGTGGGGAATCAGAGGTGGTGAATCAGAGATGGGGAATCAGAGGCGGGGAATCAGAGCCAGGGAATCAGACGCGGGGAATCAGAGGCGGGGAATCAGAGCTGGGGAATCAGAGGCGGGGAATCAGAGTTGGGGAATCAGTGGCGGGGAATCAGATATAGGGAATCAGAGGCGGGGAATCAGGCAGGGAATCAGAGGCAGGGAATCAGAGATGAGGAATCAGAGGCGGGGAATCAGAGGCTGGGAATCTGACGCGGGGAATCAGAGGAGGAGTATCAGAGCTGAGGAATCAAGGCGGGGAATCAGAGTTGGGGAAGAAGAGGCGTGGAATCAGATATGGGGAATCAGAGGCGGTGAATCAGAGGCGGGGAAACAGAGGCGGGGAGTCAGATATGGGTAAATAGATTTGGGGATTCAGGGGCGGGGAATCCGTGGCAGGGAATCAGAGGCGGGGAATCAGAGGCGGGGCATCAGAGGCAGGGAATCAGATGTGGGGAATCAGAGATGGGGAATCAGAGGCAGGAAATCAGAATCAGAAGCGGGGTATCAGAGGCCGGGAATCAGAGGCTGGGAATCAGAGGACGGGAATGAGATATGGGGAATCAGAGCTGGGGAGTCAGAGGCGGTGAATCAGAGATGGGGAATCAGAGGCAGGGAATCAGAGGCAGGGAATCAAACACGGGGAATCAGAGGCTGCGAATCAGAGCTGGGGAATCAGAGGCGGGGAATCAGACACGGGGAATCAGAGGCGGGAATCAGAGCTGGGGAATCAGAGGCGGGGAATCGGACACGGGGAATCAGAGGTGGGGAATCAGAGCTGAGGAATCAGAGGAGGGGATTCAGAGTTGGGGAATCAGAGGCGGGGAATCAGATACGGGGAAACAGAGGCGTGGATTCAGAGGCGGGGATACAGACGCGGGGAATCAGATATGGGGAATCAGAGGTGGGGAATCAGATGTTGGGAATCAGAGGCAGGGAATCAGAGGCGGGGAATCAGAGCTGGGGAATCAGAGGCGGGGAATCAGAGTTGGGGAATCAGAGGCGGGGAATCAGATATGGGGAAACAGGGGCGGGGAATCGGAGGCGGGGAAACAGAGGCGGGGAATCAGATATGGGGAATCAGAGGTGTGGAATCAGAGGTTGGGAATCAGAGGCAGGGAATCAGAGGCGGGGAAACAGAGGCAGGGAATCAGATCTGGGTAATCAGAGGCGGGGAATTAGAGTTGGGGAATCAGAGGCGGGGAATCAGAGGCGGGGAAACAGAGGCGGGGAATCAAACACGGGGAATCAGAGGTGGGGAATCAGAGGTTGGGAATCAGAGGCAGGGAATCAGAGGCGGGGAATCAGAGGTTGGGAATCAGAGGCAGGGAATCAGAGGCGGGGAATCAGAGGCGGGGAATCAGAGGCCTGGAATCAGATGCTGGGAATAAGAGGCCGGGTATCAGAGGTGGGGAATCAGAGTCCGGGAATCAGAGATGGGGATTCAGAGGCGGGGAATGAGATATGGAGAATCAGAGGCGGGGAATCAGAGGCGGGGAAACAGAGGTGGGGAATCAGTTATGGGGAATCAGAGGTGGCGAATCAAAGGCGGTGAATCAGAGATGGGGAATCAGAGGCGGGGAATCAGAGGCAGGGAATCAAACACGGGGAATCAGAAGCGGGGAATCAGAGCTGGGGTATCAGAGGCGGGGAATCAGAGTTGGGGAATCAGAGGCGGGGAATCAGAGGCGGGGAATCAGAGGCAGGGAATCAGATGTGCGGAATCGGAGATGGGGAATCAGAGGCAAGAAATCAGAGGCGGGGAATCAGTGGCGGGGATTCAGAGGCCGGGAATCAGATATGGTGAAACAGAGGCGGGGAATCAGAGGCGGGGAAACAGAGGCGGGGAATCAGATATGGGGAATCAGAGGTGGGGAATCAGAGGCAGGGAATCAGAGGCAGGGAATCAGAGGCTTGGAATCAGATGCAGGGAATTAGATGCGGGGTATCAGAGGCGGGGAATCAGAGCTGGGGAATCAGAGGTGGGGAATCAGAGTTGGGGAATCAGAGGCGGGGACTTAGATATTGGGAAACAGAGGCGGGGAATCAGAGGCGGGGAAACAGAGGCGGGGAATCAGATATGGGGAATCAGAGGTGGGGAATCAGAGACAGGGAATCAGATGTACGGAATCAGAGATGGGGAATCAAAGGCAGGGAATCAGAATCAGAAGCAGGGAATCAGAGGCCGGGAGTCAGAGGCCGGAATCAGATGCCGGGAATAAGAGGCCGGGAATCAGAGGTGGGGAATCAGAATCCGGGAATCAGAGATGCGGATTCAGAGGCGGGGAATGAGATATGGGGAATCAGAGGCGGGGAATCAGAGGCGGGGAAACAGAGGCGGGGAATCAGATATGGGGAATCAGAGGTGGGGAATCAGGGGCGGGGTATCAGTGGCAGGGAATCAGAGGCGGGAAATCAGAGGCCGGGAATCAGAGGCGGTGAATCAGAGGCGGGGAATCAGAGGCAGGGAATCGGATGTGCGGAATCAGAGATGGGGAATCAGAGGTGGGGAATCAGAGGCGGTGAATCAGACATGGGTAATCAGAGGCGGGGAATCAGAGGCAGGAAATCAGACACGGGGAATCAGAGACGGGGAATCAGAGCTGGGGAATTAGAGGCAGGAAATCAGAGTTGGGGATTCAGAGGCGGGGAATGAGATATGGGGAAACAGAGGTGGGGAATCAGAGGTGGGCAAATAGAGGCGGGGAATCAGATATGGGGAAACAGAGGCGGGGAATCAGAGGCGTGGAAACAGAGGCGGGGAATCAGATATGGGTTATCAGAGGCGGGGAATCAGAGTTGGGTATCAGAGGCGGGGAATCAGAGCTGGGGAATCAGAGGTGGGGAATCAGAGTCGGGGAATCAGAGGCAGGGAATCGGATGTGCCGAATCAGAGATGGGGAATCAGAGGTGGGGAATCAGAGGTGGTGAATCTGAGATGGGGAATCAGAGGCGGGGAATCAGAGGCAGGATATCAGACACGGGGATTCAGAGGCTGGGAATCAGACGGGGGGAATCAAAGGCGGGGAATCAGAGCTGGGGAATCAGAGGCGGTGAATCAGAGGCGGGGAAACAGAGGCGGGGAGTCAGATATGGGTAAATAGATTTGGGGATTCAGGGGCGGGGAATCCGTGGCAGGGAATCAGAGGCGGGGAATCAGAGGCGGGGCATCAGAGGCAGGGAATCAGATGTGGGGAATCAGAGATGGGGAATCAGAGGCAGGAAATCAGAATCAGAAGCGGGGTATCAGAGGCCGGGAATCAGAGGCTGGGAATCAGAGGACGGGAATGAGATATGGGGAATCAGAGCTGGGGAGTCAGAGGCAGTGAATCAGAGATGGGGAATCAGAGGCAGGGAATCAGAGGCAGGATATCAGACACGGGGATTCAGAGGCTGGGAATCAGACGGGGGGAATCAAAGGCGGGGAATCAGAGCTGGGGAATCAGAGGTAGGGAATCAGAGTTGGGGATTCAGAGGCGGGGAAACAGATATGGGGAAACAGAGGCGGGGAATCAGAGGCGGGCAAACAGAGGCGGGGAATCAGAGGCAGGGAATCAGAGCTGGGGAATCAGAGGCGGGGAATCATAGTTGGGAATCAGAGGCGGGGAATCAGATACGGGGAAACAGAGGCGGGGAATCAGAGGCGGGGAAACAGAGGCGGGGAATCAGATATGGGGAATCGGATGCGGGGAATCAGAGGCGGGGAATCAGAGCTGGGGAATCAGAGGCGGGGAATCAGTGGCGGGAATTCAGAGGCCGGGAATCAGATATGGTGAAACAGAGGCGGGGAATCAGAGGCGGGGAAACAGAGGCGGGGAATCAGATATGGGGAATCAGAGGTGGGTAATCAGAGTTTGGGAATCAGAGGCAGGGAATCAGAGGCTTGGAATCAGATGCAGGGAATTAGATGCGGGGTATCAGAGGCGGGGAATCAGAGCTGGGGAATCAGAGGTGGGGAATCAGAGTTGGGGAATCAGAGGCGGGGACTTAGATATTGGGAAACAGAGGCGGGGAATCAGAGGCGGGGAAACAGAGGCGGGGAATCAGATATGGGGAATCAGAGGTGGGGAATCAGATACAGGGAATCAGATGTACGGAATCAGAGATGGGGAATCAAAGGCAGGGAATCAGAATCAGAAGCAGGGAATCAGAGGCCGGGAATCAGAGGCCGGAATCAGATGCCGGGAATAAGAGGCCGGGAATCAGAGGTGGGGAATCAGAGTCCGGGAATCAGAGATGCGGATTCAGAGGCGGGGAATGAGATATGGGGAATCAGAGGCGGGGAATCAGAGGCGGGGAAACAGAGGCGGGGAATCAGATATGGGGAATCAGAGGTGGGGAATCAGGGGCGGGGTATCAGTGGCAGGGAATCAGAGGCGGGAAATCAGCGGCCGGAAATCAGAGGCGGAGAATCAGAGGCGGGGAATCAGAGGCAGGGAATCGGATGTGCGGAATCAGAGATGGGGAATCAGAGGTAGGGAATCAGAGGCGGTGAATCAGACATGGGTAATCAGAGGCGGGGAATCAGAGGCAGGAAATCAGACACGGGGAATCAGAGGCGGGGAATCAGAGCTGGGGAATTAGAGGCAGGGAATCAGAGTTGGGGATTCAGAGGCGGGGAATCAGATATGGGGAAACAGAGGTGGGGAATCAGAGGTGGGCAAATAGAGGCGGGGAATCAGATATGGGGAAACAGAGGCGGGGAATCAGAGGCGTGGAAACAGAGGCGGGGAATCAGATATGGGGAATCAGAGGTGGGGAATCAGAGGTTGGGAATCAGAGGCAGGGAATCAGAGGCTGGGAATCAGATGCAGGGAATCAGATGCGGGGATCAGAGGCGGGGAATCAGAGCTGGGGAATCAGAGGTGGGGAATCAGAGTTGGGGAATCAGAGGCGGGGACTTAGATATGGGGAAACAGAGGCGGGGAATCAGAGGCGGGAAAACAGAGGCGGGGGTATCAGATATGGGGAATCAGAGGTGGGGAATCAGAGGCAGGGAATCAGATGTGTGGAATCAGAGATGGGGAATCAGAGGCAGGGAATCAGAATCAGAAGCAGGGAATAAGACGCGGGGAATCAGAGGCGGGGAATCAGAGCTGGGGAAGCAGAGGCAGTGAATCAGAGGCGGGGAATCAGAGGCAGGGAATCGGATGTGCGGAATCAGAGATGGGGAATCATTGGTGGGGAATCAGAGGCGGTGAATCAGGCATGGGTAATCAGAGGCGGGGAATCAGAGGCAGGAAATCAGACACGGGGAATCAGAGGCGGGGAATCAGAGCTGGGGAATAAGATGCAGGGAATCAGAGTTGGGGATTCAGAGGCGGGGAATCAGATATGGGGAAACCGTGGCGGGGAATCAGAGGCGGGGAAACAGAGGCGGGGAATCAGATATGGGGAATCGGAGGTGGGTAATCAGAGCTGGGGAGTCAGAGGTGGGGAATCAGAGTTGGGGAATCAGAGGCTGAGAATCGGATGTGCGGAATGAGAGATGGGGAATCAGAGGCGGGGAATCAGAGCTGGGGAATCAAAGGCGGGGAATCAGAGTTGGGGAATCAAAGGCGGGGAATCAGATATGGGGAAACAGGGGCGGGGAATCAGAGGCGGGGAAACAGAGGCGGGGAATCAGATATGGGGAATCAGAGGTGTGGAATCAGAGGTTGGGAATCAGAGGTGTGGAATCGGAGGTTGGGAATCAGAGGCAGGGAATCAGAGGCGGGGAAACAGAGGCAGGGAATCAGATCTGGGGAATCAGAGGCGGGGAATTAGAGTTGGGGAATCAGAGGCGGGGAATCAGAGGCGGGGAAACAGAGGCGGGGACTCAAACACGGGGAATCAGAGGTGGGGAATCAGAGGTTGGGAATCAGAGGCAGGGAATCAGAGGCGGGGAATCAGAGGCGGGGAATCAGAGGCAGGGAATCAGAGGCGGAGAATCAGAGGCCGGGAATCAGATATGGTGAAACAGAGGCGGGGAATCAGAGGCGGGGAAACAGAGGCGGGGAATCAGATATGGGGAATCAGAGGTGGGGAATCAGAGTTTGGGAATCAGAGGCATGGAATCAGAGGCTTGGAATCAGATGCAGGGAATCAGATGCGGGGAATCAGAGGTGGGGAATCAGAGTCCGGGAATCAGAGATGGGGATTCAGAGGCGGGGAATGAGAGGCCGGGAATCAGAGGCGGGGAATCAGACACGGGGAATCAGAGGTGGTGAATCAGAGATGTGGAATCAGAGGCGGGGAATCAGAGGCAGGGAATCAGACGCGGGGAATCAGAGGCGGGGAATCATAGCTGGCGAATCAGAGGCGGGGAATCAGAGGTGGGGAATCAGAGGCGAGGAATCAGATATTGGGAATCAGAGGTGGGGAATCAGAGGCGCGGAAACAGTGGCGGGGAATCAGATATGGGGAATCAGAGGTGGGGAATCAGAAGTTGTGAATCAGAGATGGGGAATCAGGGGCGGGGTATCAGTGGCAGGGAATCAGAGGCGGGAAATCAGAGGCCGGGAATCAGTGGCGGGGAATCAGACACGGGGAATCAGAGGTGGTGAATCAGAGATGTGGAATCAGAGGCGGGGAATCAGAGGCAGGGAATCAGATGCGCGGAATCAGAGGCGGGGAATCATAGCTGGCGAATCAGAGGCGGGGAATCAGAGGTGGGGAATCAGAGGCGGGGAATCAGATATTGGGAATCAGAGGTGGGGAATCAGAGGCGCGGAAACAGAGGCGGGGAATCAGATATGGGGAATCAGAGGTGGGGAATCAGAAGTTGTGAATCAGAGATGGGGAATCAGAGGTGGGGAATCAGAGGCCGGTAATCAGACGCGGGGAATCAGAGGCAGGGATTCTTGAGCTGGGGAATCAGAGGCGGGGAAACAGAGGCGGGGAATCAGATATGGGAAAACAGAGGCGGGGAATCAGAGGCGGGCAAATAGAGGCGGGGAATCAGATATGGGGAATCAGAGGTGGGGAATCAGAGGTTGGGAATCAGAGGCAGGGAATCAGAGGCTTGGAATCAGATGCAGGGAATCAGATGCGGGAAATCAGAGGCGGGGAATCAGAGCTGGGGAATCAGAGGTGGGGAATCAAAGTTGGGGAATCAGAGGCGGGGACTTAGATATGGGGAAAGAGAGGCGGGGTATCAGAGACGG
The DNA here is from genome assembly GCF_036971445.1 of Narcine bancroftii. Lineage (NCBI taxonomy): Eukaryota > Metazoa > Chordata > Chondrichthyes > Torpediniformes > Narcinidae > Narcine > Narcine bancroftii. The sequence continues at coordinate 109,501,993 of NC_091475.1, forward strand.
GGAAACAGAGGCGGGGATTCAGATATGGGGAATCAGAGGTGGGGAATCAGAGGCAGGGAATTAGATGTGCGGAATCAGAAATGGGGAATCAGAGGAAGGGAATCAGAATCAGAAGCAGGGAATCAGAGGCCGGGAATCAGAGGCCGGAATCAGATGCCGGGAATAAGAGGTCGGGAATCAGAGGTGGGGAATCAGAGTCCGGGAATCAGAGATGGGGAATCAGAGGCAGGGAATCAGAGGCAGGGAATCAAACACGGGGAATCAGAGGCGGGGAATCAGAGCTGGGGAATCAAAGGCGGGGAATCAGAGTTGGGGAATCAAAGGCGGGGAATCAGATATGGGGAAACAGGGGTGGGGAATCAGAGGCGGGGAAACAGAGGCGGGGAATCAGATATGGGGAATCAGAGGTGTGGAATCAGAGGTTGGGAATCAGAGGTGTGGAATCAGAGGTTGGGAATCAGAGGCAGGGAATCAGAGGCGTGGAAACAGAGGCAGGGAATCAGATCTGGGGAATCAGAGGCGGGGAATTAGAGTTGGGGAATCAGAGGCGGGGAATCAGAGGCGGGGAAACAGAGGCGGGGAATCAAACACGGGGAATCAGAGGTGGGGAATCAGAGGTTGGGAATCAGAGGCAGGGAATCAGAGGCGGGGAATCAGAGGCGGGGAATCAGAGGCAGGGAATCAGAGGCGGAGAATCAGAGGCCGGGAATCAGATATGGTGAAACAGAGGCGGGGAATCAGAGGCGGGGAAACAGAGGCGGGGAATCAGATATGGGGAATCAGAGGTGGGGAATCAGAGTTTGGGAATCAGAGGCATGGAATCAGAGGCTTGGAATCAGATGCAGGGAATCAGATGCGGGGAATCAGAGGCGGGGAATCAGAGTTGGGGAATCAGAGGCGGGGAATCAGAGTTGGGGAATCAGAGGCGGGGATTTAGATATTGGGAAACAGAGGCGGGGAATCAGAGGCGGGGAAACAGAGGCGGGAAATCAGATATGGGGAATCAGAGGTGGGGAATCAGAGGCAGGGAATCAGATGTGCGGAATCAGAGATGGGGAATCAAAGGCAGGGAATCAGAATCAGAAGCAGGGAATCAGAGGCCGGGAATCAGAGGCGGGAAATCAGAGGCCGGGAATCAGAGGCCGGGAATCAGACACGGGGAATCAGAGGTGGTGAATCAGAGATGTGGAATCAGAGGCGGGGAATCAGAGGCAGGGAATCAGACGCGGGGAATCAGAGGCGGGGAATCATAGCTGGCGAATCAGAGGCGGGGAATCAGAGGTGGGGAATCAGAGGCGGGGAATCAGATATTGGGAATCAGAGGTGGGGAATCAGAGGCGCGGAAACAGAGGCGGGGAATCAGATATGGGGAATCAGAGGTGGGGAATCAGAAGTTGTGAATCAGAGATGGGGAATCAGAGGCGGGGAATCAGACGCCGGTAATCAGACGCGGGGAATCAGAGGCGGGGATTCTTGAGCTGGGGAATCAGAGGCGGGGAATCAGAGTTGGGGAATCAGAGGCGGGGAATCAGATATGGGGAATCAGAGGCGGGGAATCAGAGGCGGGGAAACAGAGGCGGGGAATCAGATATGGGGAATCAGAGGTGGGGAATCAGGGGCGGGGTATCAGTGGCAGGGAATCAGAGGCGGGAAATCAGAGTCGGTGAATCAGGGGCGGGGAATCAGAGGCAGGGAATCGGATGTGCGGAATCAGAGATTTGGAATCAGAGGTGGGGAGTCAGAGGCGGTGAATCAGATATGGGTAATCAGAGGCGGGGAATCAGAGGCAGGAAATCAGACACGGGGAATCAGAGGCGGGGAATCAGAGCTGGGGAATTAGATGCAGGGAATCAGAGTTGGGGATTCAGAGGCGGGGAATCAGATATGGGGAAACAGAGGTGGGGAATCAGAGGCGGGCAAATAGAGGCGGGGAATCAGATATGGGGAAACAGTGGCGGGGAATCAGAGGCGGGGAATCAGAGGCGGTGAATCAGACATGGGTAATCAGAGGCGGGGAATCAGAGCTGGGGAATCAGAGGTGGGGAATCAGAGTTGGGGAATCAGAGGCGGGGACTTAGATATGGGGAAACAGAGGCGGGGAATCAGAGGCGGGGAAACAGAGGCGGGGAATCAGATATGGGGAATCAGAGGTGGGGAATCAGAGGCAGGGAATCAGATGTGCGGAATCAGAGATGGGGAATCAGAGGCAGGGAATCAGAATCAGAAGCAAGGAATAAGACGCGGGGAATCAGAGGCGGGGAATCAGAGCTGGGGAATCAGCGGCAGTGAATCAGAGGCGGGGAATCAGAGGCAGGGAATCGGATGTGCGGAATCAGAGATGGGGAATCAGAGGTGGGGAATCAGAGGCGGTGAATCAGACATGGGTAATCAGATGTGGGGAATCAGGGGCAGGGTATCAGACGCAGTGTATCAGACACGGGGAATCAGAGGCATGGAATCAGAGATGGGGAATCAGAGGCGGGGAATCAGAGGCAGGGAATCAGACGCGGGGTATCAGAGGCGTGGAATCAGAGCTGGGGAATCAGAGGCGGGGAATCAGAGTTGGGGAATCAGAGGGGTGGAATCAGATATGGGAAAACAGAGGCGGGGAATCAGAGGCGGGGAATCAGAGCTGGGGAATCAGAGGCCGGGAATCAGAGGTGGTGAATCAGAGGCCGTGAATCAGAGATGGGGAATCAGAGGAAGGGACTCAGAGGTGGCGAATCAGACGCGGGGAATCAGTGGCTGGGAATCAGAAATCGGGAATCAGAGGCGGGGTATCAGAGATGGGGAATCAGAGGCGGGGAATCAGAGGCGGGGAAACAGAGGCGGGGAGTCAGATATGGGGAATCAGTGGTGGGGAATCAGAGGCATGGAATCACATGCGGGGAATCAGAGGCGGGGAATCAGAGGCGGGGAATCAGAGCTGGGGAATCAGAGGCGGGGATTCAGAGTTGGGGAATCAGAGGCGGGGAATCAGATATGGGGAAACAGAGGCGTGGATTCAGAGGCGGGGAAACAGACGCGGGGAATCAGATATGGGGAATCAGAGGTGGGGAATCAGAGGTTGGGAATCAGAGGCAGGGAATCAGAGGCGGGGAATCAGAGCTGGGGAATCAGAGGCGGAGTATCAGAATTGGGGAATCAGAGATGGGGAATCAGAGATGGGGAATCAGAGGCGGGGAATCAGACGCAGGGAATCAGAGGTGGTGAATCAGCGATGGGGAATCAGAGGCGGGGAATCAGAGGCAGGGAATCAGACGCGGGGAATCAGTGATGGGGAATCATAGCTGGCGAATCTGAGGCGGGGAATCAGATTTGGGGAATCAGAGGCGGGGAATCAGAGGCGGGGAAACAGAGGCGGGGAATCAGATATGTGGAATCAGAGGTGGGGAATCAGAGGTGGTGAATCAGAGATGGGGAATCAGAGGCGGGGAATCAGAGCCAGGGAATCAGACGCGGGGAATCAGAGGCGGGGAATCAGAGCTGGGGAATCAGAGGCGGGGAATCAGAGTTGGGGAATCAGTGGCGGGGAATCAGATATAGGGAATCAGAGGCGGGGAATCAGAGGCAGGGAATCAGAGGCAGGGAATCAGAGATGAGGAATCAGAGGCGGGGAATCAGAGGCTGGGAATCTGACGCGGGGAATCAGAGGAGGAGTATCAGAGCTGAGGAATCAAGGCGGGGAATCAGAGTTGGGGAAGAAGAGGCGTGGAATCAGATATGGGGAATCAGAGGCGGTGAATCAGAGGCGGGGAAACAGAGGCGGGGAGTCAGATATGGGTAAATAGATTTGGGGATTCAGGGGCGGGGAATCCGTGGCAGGGAATCAGAGGCGGGGAATCAGAGGCGGGGCATCAGAGGCAGGGAATCAGATGTGGGGAATCAGAGATGGGGAATCAGAGGCAGGAAATCAGAATCAGAAGCGGGGTATCAGAGGCCGGGAATCAGAGGCTGGGAATCAGAGGACGGGAATGAGATATGGGGAATCAGAGCTGGGGAGTCAGAGGCGGTGAATCAGAGATGGGGAATCAGAGGCAGGGAATCAGAGGCAGGGAATCAAACACGGGGAATCAGAGGCTGCGAATCAGAGCTGGGGAATCAGAGGCGGGGAATCAGACACGGGGAATCAGAGGCGGGAATCAGAGCTGGGGAATCAGAGGCGGGGAATCGGACACGGGGAATCAGAGGTGGGGAATCAGAGCTGAGGAATCAGAGGAGGGGATTCAGAGTTGGGGAATCAGAGGCGGGGAATCAGATACGGGGAAACAGAGGCGTGGATTCAGAGGCGGGGATACAGACGCGGGGAATCAGATATGGGGAATCAGAGGTGGGGAATCAGAGGTTGGGAATCAGAGGCAGGGAATCAGAGGCGGGGAATCAGAGCTGGGGAATCAGAGGCGGGGAATCAGAGTTGGGGAATCAGAGGCGGGGAATCAGATATGGGGAAACAGGGGCGGGGAATCGGAGGCGGGGAAACAGAGGCGGGGAATCAGATATGGGGAATCAGAGGTGTGGAATCAGAGGTTGGGAATCAGAGGCAGGGAATCAGAGGCGGGGAAACAGAGGCAGGGAATCAGATCTGGGTAATCAGAGGCGGGGAATTAGAGTTGGGGAATCAGAGGCGGGGAATCAGAGGCGGGGAAACAGAGGCGGGGAATCAAACACGGGGAATCAGAGGTGGGGAATCAGAGGTTGGGAATCAGAGGCAGGGAATCAGAGGCGGGGAATCAGAGGTTGGGAATCAGAGGCAGGGAATCAGAGGCGGGGAATCAGAGGCGGGGAATCAGAGGCCTGGAATCAGATGCTGGGAATAAGAGGCCGGGTATCAGAGGTGGGGAATCAGAGTCCGGGAATCAGAGATGGGGATTCAGAGGCGGGGAATGAGATATGGAGAATCAGAGGCGGGGAATCAGAGGCGGGGAAACAGAGGTGGGGAATCAGTTATGGGGAATCAGAGGTGGCGAATCAAAGGCGGTGAATCAGAGATGGGGAATCAGAGGCGGGGAATCAGAGGCAGGGAATCAAACACGGGGAATCAGAAGCGGGGAATCAGAGCTGGGGTATCAGAGGCGGGGAATCAGAGTTGGGGAATCAGTGGCGGGGAATCAGACACGGGGAATCAGAGGTGGTGAATCAGAGATGTGGAATCAGAGGCGGGGAATCAGAGGCAGGGAATCAGATGCGCGGAATCAGAGGCGGGGAATCATAGCTGGCGAATCAGAGGCGGGGAATCAGAGGTGGGGAATCAGAGGCGGGGAATCAGATATTGGGAATCAGAGGTGGGGAATCAGAGGCGCGGAAACAGAGGCGGGGAATCAGATATGGGGAATCAGAGGTGGGGAATCAGAAGTTGTGAATCAGAGATGGGGAATCAGAGGTGGGGAATCAGAGGCCGGTAATCAGACGCGGGGAATCAGAGGCAGGGATTCTTGAGCTGGGGAATCAGAGGCGGGGAAACAGAGGCGGGGAATCAGATATGGGAAAACAGAGGCGGGGAATCAGAGGCGGGCAAATAGAGGCGGGGAATCAGATATGGGGAATCAGAGGTGGGGAATCAGAGGTTGGGAATCAGAGGCAGGGAATCAGAGGCTTGGAATCAGATGCAGGGAATCAGATGCGGGAAATCAGAGGCGGGGAATCAGAGCTGGGGAATCAGAGGTGGGGAATCAAAGTTGGGGAATCAGAGGCGGGGACTTAGATATGGGGAAAGAGAGGCGGGGTATCAGAGACGGGGAAACAGAGGCGGGGATTCAGATATGGGGAATCAGAGGTGGGGAATCAGAGGCAGGGAATTAGATGTGCGGAATCAGAAATGGGGAATCAGAGGAAGGGAATCAGAATCAGAAGCAGGGAATCAGAGGCCGGGAATCAGAGGCCGGAATCAGATGCCGGGAATAAGAGGTCGGGAATCAGAGGTGGGGAATCAGAGTCCGGGAATCAGAGATGGGGAATCAGAGGCAGGGAATCAGAGGCAGGGAATCAAACACGGGGAATCAGAGGCGGGGAATCAGAGCTGGGGAATCAAAGGCGGGGAATCAGAGTTGGGGAATCAAAGGCGGGGAATCAGATATGGGGAAACAGGGGTGGGGAATCAGAGGCGGGGAAACAGAGGCGGGGAATCAGATATGGGGAATCAGAGGTGTGGAATCAGAGGTTGGGAATCAGAGGTGTGGAATCAGAGGTTGGGAATCAGAGGCAGGGAATCAGAGGCGGGGAAACAGAGGCAGGGAATCAGATCTGGGGAATCAGAGGCGGGGAATTAGAGTTGGGGAATCAGAGGCGGGGAATCAGAGGCGGGGAAACAGAGGCGGGGAATCAAACACGGGGAATCAGAGGTGGGGAATCAGAGGTTGGGAATCAGAGGCAGGGAATCAGAGGCGGGGAATCAGAGGCGGGGAATCAGAGGCAGGGAATCAGAGGCGGAGAATCAGAGGCCGGGAATCAGATATGGTGAAACAGAGGCGGGGAATCAGAGGCGGGGAAACAGAGGCGGGGAATCAGATATGGGGAATCAGAGGTGGGGAATCAGAGTTTGGGAATCAGAGGCATGGAATCAGAGGCTTGGAATCAGATGCAGGGAATCAGATGCGGGGAATCAGAGGCGGGGAATCAGAGTTGGGGAATCAGAGGCGGGGATTTAGATATTGGGAAACAGAGGCGGGGAATCAGAGGCGGGGAAACAGAGGCGGGAAATCAGATATGGGGAATCAGAGGTGGGGAATCAGAGGCAGGGAATCAGATGTGCGGAATCAGAGATGGGGAATCAAAGGCAGGGAATCAGAATCAGAAGCAGGGAATCAGAGGCCGGGAATCAGAGGCGGGAAATCAGAGGCCGGGAATCAGAGGCCGGGAATCAGACACGGGGAATCAGAGGTGGTGAATCAGAGATGTGGAATCAGAGGCGGGGAATCAGAGGCAGGGAATCAGACGCGGGGAATCAGAGGCGGGGAATCATAGCTGGCGAATCAGAGGCGGGGAATCAGAGGTGGGGAATCAGAGGCGGGGAATCAGATATTGGGAATCAGAGGTGGGGAATCAGAGGCGCGGAAACAGAGGCGGGGAATCAGATATGGGGAATCAGAGGTGGGGAATCAGAAGTTGTGAATCAGAGATGGGGAATCAGAGGCGGGGAATCAGAGGCCGGTAATCAGACGCGGGGAATCAGAGGCGGGGATTCTTGAGCTGGGGAATCAGAGGCGGGGAATCAGAGTTGGGGAATCAGAGGCGGGGAATCAGATATGGGGAATCAGAGGCGGGGAATCAGAGGCGGGGAAACAGAGGCGGGGAATCAGATATGGGGAATCAGAGGTGGGGAATCAGGGGCGGGGTATCAGTGGCAGGGAATCAGAGGCGGGAAATCAGAGTCGGTGAATCAGGGGCGGGGAATCAGAGGCAGGGAATCGGATGTGCGGAATCAGAGATTTGGAATCAGAGGTGGGGAGTCAGAGGCGGTGAATCAGATATGGGTAATCAGAGGCGGGGAATCAGAGGCAGGAAATCAGACACGGGGAATCAGAGGCGGGGAATCAGAGCTGGGGAATTAGATGCAGGGAATCAGAGTTGGGGATTCAGAGGCGGGGAATCAGATATGGGGAAACAGAGGTGGGGAATCAGAGGCGGGCAAATAGAGGCGGGGAATCAGATATGGGGAAACAGTGGCGGGGAATCAGAGGCGGGGAATCAGAGGCGGTGAATCAGACATGGGTAATCAGAGGCGGGGAATCAGAGCTGGGGAATCAGAGGTGGGGAATCAGAGTTGGGGAATCAGAGGCGGGGACTTAGATATGGGGAAACAGAGGCGGGGAATCAGAGGCGGGGAAACAGAGGCGGGGAATCAGATATGGGGAATCAGAGGTGGGGAATCAGAGGCAGGGAATCAGATGTGCGGAATCAGAGATGGGGAATCAGAGGCAGGGAATCAGAATCAGAAGCAAGGAATAAGACGCGGGGAATCAGAGGCGGGGAATCAGAGCTGGGGAATCAGCGGCAGTGAATCAGAGGCGGGGAATCAGAGGCAGGGAATCGGATGTGCGGAATCAGAGATGGGGAATCAGAGGTGGGGAATCAGAGGCGGTGAATCAGACATGGGTAATCAGATGTGGGGAATCAGGGGCAGGGTATCAGACGCAGTGTATCAGACACGGGGAATCAGAGGCATGGAATCAGAGATGGGGAATCAGAGGCGGGGAATCAGAGGCAGGGAATCAGACGCGGGGTATCAGAGGCGTGGAATCAGAGCTGGGGAATCAGAGGCGGGGAATCAGAGTTGGGGAATCAGAGGGGTGGAATCAGATATGGGAAAACAGAGGCGGGGAATCAGAGGCGGGGAATCAGAGCTGGGGAATCAGAGGCCGGGAATCAGAGGTGGTGAATCAGAGGCCGGGAATCAGAGATGGGGATTCAGAGGTGGTGAATCAGAGATGGGGAATCAGAGGAAGGGACTCAGAGGTGGCGAATCAGACGCGGGGAATCAGTGGCTGGGAATCAGAAATCGGGAATCAGAGGCGGGGTATCAGAGATGGGGAATCAGAGGCGGGGAATCAGAGGCGGGGAAACAGAGGCGGGGAGTCAGATATGGGGAATCAGTGGTGGGGAATCAGAGGCATGGAATCACATGCGGGGAATCAGAGGCGGGGAATCAGAGGCGGGGAATCAGAGCTGGGGAATCAGAGGCGGGGATTCAGAGTTGGTGAATCAGAGGCGGGGAATCAGATATGGGGAAACAGAGGCGTGGATTCAGAGGCGGGGAAACAGACGCGGGGAATCAGATATGGGGAATCAGAGGTGGGGAATCAGAGGTTGGGAATCAGAGGCAGGGAATCAGAGGCGGGGAATCAGAGCTGGGGAATCAGAGGCGGAGTATCAGAATTGGGGAATCAGAGATGGGGAATCAGAGATGGGGAATCAGAGGCGGGGAATCAGACGCAGGGAATCAGAGGTGGTGAATCAGAGATGGGGAATCAGAGGCGGGGAATCAGAGGCAGGGAATCAGACGCGGGGAATCAGTGATGGGGAATCATAGCTGGCGAATCTGAGGCGGGGAATCAGATTTGGGGAATCAGAGGCGGGGAATCAGAGGCGGGGAAACAGAGGCGGGGAATCAGATATGTGGAATCAGAGGTGGGGAATCAGAGGTGGTGAATCAGAGATGGGGAATCAGAGGCGGGGAATCAGAGCCAGGGAATCAGACGCGGGGAATCAGAGGCGGGGAATCAGAGCTGGGGAATCAGAGGCGGGGAATCAGAGTTGGGGAATCAGTGGCGGGGAATCAGATATAGGGAATCAGAGGCGGGGAATCAGGCAGGGAATCAGAGGCAGGGAATCAGAGATGAGGAATCAGAGGCGGGGAATCAGAGGCTGGGAATCTGACGCGGGGAATCAGAGGAGGAGTATCAGAGCTGAGGAATCAAGGCGGGGAATCAGAGTTGGGGAAGAAGAGGCGTGGAATCAGATATGGGGAATCAGAGGCGGTGAATCAGAGGCGGGGAAACAGAGGCGGGGAGTCAGATATGGGTAAATAGATTTGGGGATTCAGGGGCGGGGAATCCGTGGCAGGGAATCAGAGGCGGGGAATCAGAGGCGGGGCATCAGAGGCAGGGAATCAGATGTGGGGAATCAGAGATGGGGAATCAGAGGCAGGAAATCAGAATCAGAAGCGGGGTATCAGAGGCCGGGAATCAGAGGCTGGGAATCAGAGGACGGGAATGAGATATGGGGAATCAGAGCTGGGGAGTCAGAGGCGGTGAATCAGAGATGGGGAATCAGAGGCAGGGAATCAGAGGCAGGGAATCAAACACGGGGAATCAGAGGCTGCGAATCAGAGCTGGGGAATCAGAGGCGGGGAATCAGACACGGGGAATCAGAGGCGGGAATCAGAGCTGGGGAATCAGAGGCGGGGAATCGGACACGGGGAATCAGAGGTGGGGAATCAGAGCTGAGGAATCAGAGGAGGGGATTCAGAGTTGGGGAATCAGAGGCGGGGAATCAGATACGGGGAAACAGAGGCGTGGATTCAGAGGCGGGGATACAGACGCGGGGAATCAGATATGGGGAATCAGAGGTGGGGAATCAGATGTTGGGAATCAGAGGCAGGGAATCAGAGGCGGGGAATCAGAGCTGGGGAATCAGAGGCGGGGAATCAGAGTTGGGGAATCAGAGGCGGGGAATCAGATATGGGGAAACAGGGGCGGGGAATCGGAGGCGGGGAAACAGAGGCGGGGAATCAGATATGGGGAATCAGAGGTGTGGAATCAGAGGTTGGGAATCAGAGGCAGGGAATCAGAGGCGGGGAAACAGAGGCAGGGAATCAGATCTGGGTAATCAGAGGCGGGGAATTAGAGTTGGGGAATCAGAGGCGGGGAATCAGAGGCGGGGAAACAGAGGCGGGGAATCAAACACGGGGAATCAGAGGTGGGGAATCAGAGGTTGGGAATCAGAGGCAGGGAATCAGAGGCGGGGAATCAGAGGTTGGGAATCAGAGGCAGGGAATCAGAGGCGGGGAATCAGAGGCGGGGAATCAGAGGCCTGGAATCAGATGCTGGGAATAAGAGGCCGGGTATCAGAGGTGGGGAATCAGAGTCCGGGAATCAGAGATGGGGATTCAGAGGCGGGGAATGAGATATGGAGAATCAGAGGCGGGGAATCAGAGGCGGGGAAACAGAGGTGGGGAATCAGTTATGGGGAATCAGAGGTGGCGAATCAAAGGCGGTGAATCAGAGATGGGGAATCAGAGGCGGGGAATCAGAGGCAGGGAATCAAACACGGGGAATCAGAAGCGGGGAATCAGAGCTGGGGTATCAGAGGCGGGGAATCAGAGTTGGGGAATCAGAGGCGGGGAATCAGAGGCGGGGAATCAGAGGCAGGGAATCAGATGTGCGGAATCGGAGATGGGGAATCAGAGGCAAGAAATCAGAGGCGGGGAATCAGTGGCGGGGATTCAGAGGCCGGGAATCAGATATGGTGAAACAGAGGCGGGGAATCAGAGGCGGGGAAACAGAGGCGGGGAATCAGATATGGGGAATCAGAGGTGGGGAATCAGAGGCAGGGAATCAGAGGCAGGGAATCAGAGGCTTGGAATCAGATGCAGGGAATTAGATGCGGGGTATCAGAGGCGGGGAATCAGAGCTGGGGAATCAGAGGTGGGGAATCAGAGTTGGGGAATCAGAGGCGGGGACTTAGATATTGGGAAACAGAGGCGGGGAATCAGAGGCGGGGAAACAGAGGCGGGGAATCAGATATGGGGAATCAGAGGTGGGGAATCAGAGACAGGGAATCAGATGTACGGAATCAGAGATGGGGAATCAAAGGCAGGGAATCAGAATCAGAAGCAGGGAATCAGAGGCCGGGAGTCAGAGGCCGGAATCAGATGCCGGGAATAAGAGGCCGGGAATCAGAGGTGGGGAATCAGAATCCGGGAATCAGAGATGCGGATTCAGAGGCGGGGAATGAGATATGGGGAATCAGAGGCGGGGAATCAGAGGCGGGGAAACAGAGGCGGGGAATCAGATATGGGGAATCAGAGGTGGGGAATCAGGGGCGGGGTATCAGTGGCAGGGAATCAGAGGCGGGAAATCAGAGGCCGGGAATCAGAGGCGGTGAATCAGAGGCGGGGAATCAGAGGCAGGGAATCGGATGTGCGGAATCAGAGATGGGGAATCAGAGGTGGGGAATCAGAGGCGGTGAATCAGACATGGGTAATCAGAGGCGGGGAATCAGAGGCAGGAAATCAGACACGGGGAATCAGAGACGGGGAATCAGAGCTGGGGAATTAGAGGCAGGAAATCAGAGTTGGGGATTCAGAGGCGGGGAATGAGATATGGGGAAACAGAGGTGGGGAATCAGAGGTGGGCAAATAGAGGCGGGGAATCAGATATGGGGAAACAGAGGCGGGGAATCAGAGGCGTGGAAACAGAGGCGGGGAATCAGATATGGGTTATCAGAGGCGGGGAATCAGAGTTGGGTATCAGAGGCGGGGAATCAGAGCTGGGGAATCAGAGGTGGGGAATCAGAGTCGGGGAATCAGAGGCAGGGAATCGGATGTGCCGAATCAGAGATGGGGAATCAGAGGTGGGGAATCAGAGGTGGTGAATCTGAGATGGGGAATCAGAGGCGGGGAATCAGAGGCAGGATATCAGACACGGGGATTCAGAGGCTGGGAATCAGACGGGGGGAATCAAAGGCGGGGAATCAGAGCTGGGGAATCAGAGGCGGTGAATCAGAGGCGGGGAAACAGAGGCGGGGAGTCAGATATGGGTAAATAGATTTGGGGATTCAGGGGCGGGGAATCCGTGGCAGGGAATCAGAGGCGGGGAATCAGAGGCGGGGCATCAGAGGCAGGGAATCAGATGTGGGGAATCAGAGATGGGGAATCAGAGGCAGGAAATCAGAATCAGAAGCGGGGTATCAGAGGCCGGGAATCAGAGGCTGGGAATCAGAGGACGGGAATGAGATATGGGGAATCAGAGCTGGGGAGTCAGAGGCAGTGAATCAGAGATGGGGAATCAGAGGCAGGGAATCAGAGGCAGGATATCAGACACGGGGATTCAGAGGCTGGGAATCAGACGGGGGGAATCAAAGGCGGGGAATCAGAGCTGGGGAATCAGAGGTAGGGAATCAGAGTTGGGGATTCAGAGGCGGGGAAACAGATATGGGGAAACAGAGGCGGGGAATCAGAGGCGGGCAAACAGAGGCGGGGAATCAGAGGCAGGGAATCAGAGCTGGGGAATCAGAGGCGGGGAATCATAGTTGGGAATCAGAGGCGGGGAATCAGATACGGGGAAACAGAGGCGGGGAATCAGAGGCGGGGAAACAGAGGCGGGGAATCAGATATGGGGAATCGGATGCGGGGAATCAGAGGCGGGGAATCAGAGCTGGGGAATCAGAGGCGGGGAATCAGAGTTGGTGCATCAGAGGTGGGGAATTAGATATGGGGAAACAGAGGCGGGGAATCAGAGGCAGGGAAACAGAGGTGGGGAATCAGATATGGGGAATCAGAGGTGGGGAATCAGAGGCAGGGAATCAGATGTGCGGAATCAGAGATGGGGAATCAGAGGCAGGGAATCAGAATCAGAAGCGGGGAATCAGAGGCCGGGAATCAGAGGCCTGGAATCAGATGCTGGGAATAAGAGGCCAGGAATCAGAGGTGGGGAATCAGAGTCCGGGAATCAGAGATGGGGATTCAGAGGCGGGGAATGAGATATGGAGAATCAGAGGCGGGGAATCAGAGGCGGGGAAACAGAGGTGGGGAATCAGATATGGGGAATCAGAGGTGGCGAATCAGAGGTTGGGAATCAGATGCAGGGAATCAGAGGCGGGGAATCAGAGGCGGGGAATCGGAGGCAGGGAATCAGATGTGCGGAATCGGAGATGGGGAATCAGAGGCAAGAAATCAGAGCCGGGGAATCAGAGGCGGGGAATCAGTGGCCGGGAATCAGATATGGTGAAACATAGGCGGGGAATCAGAGGCGGGGAAACAGAGGCGGGGAATCAGAGGCGGGGAATCAGAGGTGGGGAATCAGAGTTTGGGAATCAGAGTCAGGGAATCAGAGGCTTGGAATCAGATGCAGGGAATCAGATGCGGGGAATCAGAGGCGGGGAATCAGAGCTGGGGAATCAGAGGTGGGGAATCAGAGTTGGGGAATCAGAGGCGGGGACTTAGATATTGGGAAACAGAGGCGGGGAATCAGAGGCGGGGAAACAGAGGCGGGGAATCAGATATGGGGAATCAGAGGTGGGGAATCAGAGACAGGGAATCAGATGTACGGAATCAGAGATTGGGAATCAAAGGCAGGGAATCAGAATCAGAAGCAGGGAATCAGAGGCCGGGAATCAGAGGCCGGAATCAGATGCCGGGAATAAGAGGCCGGGAATCAGAGGTGGGGAATCAGAGTCCGGGAATCAGAGATGCGGATTCAGAGGCGGGGAATGAGATATGGGGAATCAGAGGCGGGGAATCAGAGGCGGGGAAACAGAGGCGGGGAATCAGATATGGGGAATCAGAGGTGGGGAATCAGGGGCGGGGTATCAGTGGCAGGGAATCAGAGGCGGGAAATCAGAGGCCGGAAATCAGAGGCGGTGAATCAGAGGCGGGGAATCAGAGGCAGGGAATCGGATGTGCGGAATCAGAGATGGGGAATCAGAGGTAGGGAATCAGAGGCGGTGAATCAGACATGGGTAATCAGAGGCGGGGAATCAGAGGCAGGAAATCAGACACGGGGAATCAGAGGCGGGGAATCAGAGCTGGGGAATTAGAGGCAGGGAATCAGAGTTGGGGAATCAGAGGCGGGGAATCAGATATGGGGAATCAGAGGCGGGGAATCAGAGGCGGGGAAACAGAGGCGGGGAATCAGATATGGGAAAACAGAGGCGGGGAATCAGAGGCGGGCAAATAGAGGCGGGGAATCAGATATGGGGAAACAGAGGCGGGGAATCAGAGGCGGGGAAACAGAGGTGGGGAATCATATATGGGGAATCAGAGGTGGGGAATCAGAGGTTGGGAATCAGAGGCAGGGAATCAGAGGCTTGGAATCAGATGCAGGGAATCAGATGCGGGAAATCAGAGGCGGGGAATCAGAGCTGGGGAATCAGAGGTGGGGAATCAAAGTTGGGGAATCAGAGGCGGGGACTTAGATATGCGGAAAGAGAGGCGGGGTATCAGAGACGGGGAAACAGAGGCGGGGATTCAGATATGGGGAATCAGATGTGGGGAATCAGAGGCAGGGAATTAGATGTGCGGAATCAGAAATGGGGAATCAGAGGCAGGGAATCAGAATCAGAAGCAGGGAATCAGAGGCCGGGAATCAGAGGCCGGAATCAGATGCCGGGAATAAGAGGTCGGGAATCAGAGGTGGGGAATCAGAGTCCGGGAATCAGAGATGGGGAATCAGAGGCGGGGAATCAGAGGCAGGGATTCAAACACGGGGAATCAGAGGCGGGGAATCAGAGCTGGGGAATCAAAGGCGGGGAATCAGAGTTGGGGAATCAAAGGCGGGGAATCAGATATGGGGAAACAGGGATGGGGAATCAGAGGCGGGGAAACAGAGGCGGGGAATCAGATATGGGGAATCAGAGGTGTGGAATCAGAGGTTGGGAATCAGAGGTGTGGAATCAGAGGTTGGGAATCAGAGGCAGGGAATCAGAGGCGGGGAAACAGAGGCAGGGAATCAGATCTGGGGAATCAGAGGCGGGGAATTAGAGTTGGGGAATCAGAGGCGGGGAATCAGAGGCGGGGAAACAGAGGCGGGGAATCAAACACGGGGAATCAGAGGTGGGGAATCAGAGGTTGGGAATCAGAGGCAGGGAATCAGAGGCGGGGAATCAGAGGCGGGGAATCAGAGGCAGGGAATCAGAGGCGGAGAATCAGAGGCCGGGAATCAGATATGGTGAAACAGAGGCGGGGAATCAGAGGCGGGGAAACAGAGGCGGGGAATCAGATATGGGGAATCAGAGGTGGGGAATCTGAGTTTGGGAATCAGAGGCATGGAATCAGAGGCTTGTAATCAGATGCAGGGAATCAGATGCGGGGAATCAGAGGCGGGGAATCAGAGTTGGGGAATCAGAGGCGGGGATTTAGATATTGGGAAACAGAGGCGGGGAATCAGAGGCGGGGAAACAGAGGCGGGAAATCAGATATGGGGAATCAGAGGTGGGGAATCAGAGGCAGGGAATCAGATGTGCGGAATCAGAGATGGGGAATCAAAGGCAGGGAATCAGAATCAGAAGCAGGGAATCAGAGGCCGGGAATCAGAGGCGGGAAATCAGAGGCCGGGAATCAGAGGCCGGGAATCAGACACGGGGAATCAGAGGTGGTGAATCAGAGATGTGGAATCAGAGGCGGGGAATCAGAGGCAGGGAATCAGACGCGGGGAATTAGAGGCGGGGAATCATAGCTGGCGAATCAGAGGCGGGGAATCAGAGGTGGGGAATCAGAGGCGGGGAATCATATATTGGGAATCAGAGGTGGGGAATCAGAGGCGCGGAAACAGAGGCGGGGAATCAGATATGGGGAATCAGAGGTGGGGAATCAGAAGTTGTGAATCAGAGATGGGGAATCAGAGGCGGGGAATCAGAGGCCGGTAATCAGACGCGGGGAATCAGAGGCGGGGATTCTTGAGCTGGGGAATCAGAGGCGGGGAATCAGAGTTGGGGAATCAGAGGCGGGGAATCAGATATGGGGAATCAGAGGCGGGGAATCAGAGGCGGGGAAACAGAGGCGGGGAATCAGATATGGGGAATCAGAGGTGGGGAATCAGGGGCGGGGTATCAGTGGCAGGGAATCAGAGGCGGGAAATCAGAGTCGGTGAATCAGGGGCGGGGAATCAGAGGCAGGGAATCGGATGTGCAGAATCAGAGGTTTGGAATCAGAGGTGGGGAGTCAGAGGCGGTGAATCAGACATGGGTAATCAGAGGCGGGGAATCAGAGGCAGGAAATCAGACACGGGGAATCAGAGGCGGGGAATCAGAGCTGGGGAATTAGATGCAGGGAATCAGCTTTGGGGATTCAGAGGCGGGGAATCAGATATGGGGAAACAGAGGTGGGGAATCAGAGGCGGGCAAATAGAGGCGGGGAATCAGATATGGGGAAACAGTGGCGGGGAATCAGAGGCGGGGAATCAGAGGCGGTGAATCAGACATGGGTAATCAGAGGCGGGGAATCAGAGCTGGGGAATCAGAGGTGGGGAATCAGAGTTGGGGAATCAGAGGCGGGGACTTAGATATGGGGAAACAGAGGCGGGGAATCAGAGGCGGGGAAACAGAGGCGGGGAATCAGAGGGGTGGAATCAGATATGGGAAAACAGAGGCGGGGAATCAGAGGCGGGGAATCAGAGCTGGGGAATCAGCGGCAGTGAATCAGAGGCGGGGAATCAGAGGCAGGGAATCGGATGTGCGGAATCAGAGATGGGGAATCAGAGGTGGGGAATCAGAGGCGGTGAATCAGACATGGGTAATCAGATGTGGGGAATCAGGGGCAGGGTATCAGACGCAGTGTATCAGACACGGGGTATCAGAGGCATGGAATCAGAGATGGGGAATCAGAGGCGGGGAATCAGAGGCAGGGAATCAGACGCGGGGTATCAGAGGCGTGGAATCAGAGCTGGGGAATCAGAGGCGGGGAATCAGAGTTGGGGAATCAGAGGGGTGGAATCAGATATGGGAAAACAGAGGCGGGGAATCAGAGGCGGGGAATCAGAGCTGGGGAATCAGAGGCCGGGAATCAGAGGTGGTGAATCAAAGGCCGGGAATCAGAGATGGGGATTCAGAGGTGGTGAATCAGAGATGGGGAATCAGAGGAAGGGACTCAGAGGTGGCGAATCAGACGCGGGGAATCAGTGGCTGGGAATCAGAAATCGGGAATCAGAGGCGGGGTATCAGAGATGGGGAATCAGAGGCGGGGAATCAGAGGCGGGGAAACAGAGGCGGGGAGTCAGATATGGGGAATCAGTGGTGGGGAATCAGAGGCATGGAATCACATGCGGGGAATCAGAGGCAGGGAATCAGAGGCGGGGAATCAGAGCTGGGGAATCAGAGGCGGGGATTCAGAGTTGGGGAATCAGAGGCGGGGAATCAGATATGGGGAAACAGAGGCGTGGATTCAGAGGCTGGGAAACAGACGCGGGGAATCAGATATGGGGAATCAGAGGTGGGGAATCAGAGGTTGGGAATCAGAGGCAGGGAATCAGAGGCGGGGAATCAGAGCTGGGGAATCAGAGGCGGAGTATCAGAATTGGGGAATCAGAGATGGGGAATCAGAGATGGGGAATCAGAGGCGGGGAATCAGACGCAGGGAATCAGAGGTGGTGAATCAGAGATGGGGAATCAGAGGCGGGGAATCAGAGGCAGGGAATCAGACGCGGGGAATCAGTGACGGGGAATCATAGCTGGCGAATCTGAGGCGGGGAATCAGATTTGGGGAATCAGAGGCGGGGAATCAGATATGGGGAATCAGAGGCGGGGAATCAGAGGCGGGGAAACAGAGGCGGGGAATCAGATATGGGGAATCAGAGGTGGGGAATCAGAGGTGGTGAATCAGAGATGGGGAATCAGAGGCGGGGAATCAGAGCCAGGGAATCAGACGCAGGGAATCAGAGGCGGGGAATCAGAGCTGGGGAATCAGAGGCAGGGAATCAGAGTTGGGGAATCAGTGGCGGGGAATCAGATATAGGGAATCAGAGGCGGGTAATCAGAGGCAGGGAATCAGAGGCAGGGAATCAGAGATGAGGAATCAGAGGCGGGGAATCAGAGGCTGGGAATCTGACGCGGGGAATCAGAGGAGGAGTATCAGAGCTGAGGAATCAAGGCGTGGAATCAGATATGGGGAATCAGAGGCGTTGAATCAGAGGCGGGGAAACAGAGGCGGGGAGTCAGATATGGGTAAATAGATTTGGGGATTCAGGGGCGGGGAATCCGTGGCAGGGAATCAGAGGCGGGGAATCAGAGGCGGGGCATCAGAGGCAGGGAATCAGATGTGGGGAATCAGAGATGGGGAATCAGAGGCAGGAAATCAGAATCAGAAGCGGGGTATCAGGGGCCGGGAATCAGAGGCTGGGAATCAGAGGACGGGAATGAGATATGGGGAATCAGAGCTGGGGAGTCAGAGGCGGTGAATCAGAGATGGGGAATCAGAGGCAGGGAATCAGAGGCAGGGAATCAAACACGGGGAATCAGAGGCTGCGAATCAGAGCTGGGGAATCAGAGGCGGGGAATCAGACACGGGGAATCAGAGGCGGGAATCAGAGCTGGGGAATCAGAGGCGGGGAATCAGACACGGGGAATCAGAGGCGGGGAATCAGAGCTGAGGAATCAGAGGAGGGGATTCAGAGTTGGGGAATCAGAGGCGGAGAATCAGATACGGGGAAACAGAGGCGTGGATTCAGAGGCGGGGAAACAGACGCGGGGAATCAGATATGGGGAATCAGAGGTGGGGAATCAGAGGTTGGGAATCAGAGGCAGGGAATCAGAGGCGGGGAATCAGAGCTGGGGAATCAGAGGCGGGGAATCAGAGTTGGGGAATCAGAGGCGGGGAATCAGATATGGGGAAAAGGGGCGGGGAATCGGAGGCGGGGAAACAGAGGCGGGGAATCAGATATGGGGAATCAGAGGTGTGGAATCAGAGGTTGGGAATCAGAGGCAGGGAATCAGAGGCGGGGAAACAGAGGCAGGGAATCAGATCTGGGTAATCAGAGGCGGGGAATTAGAGTTGGGGAATCAGAGGCGGGGAATCAGAGGCGGGGAAACAGAAGCGGGGAATCAAACACGGGGAATCAGAGGTGGGGAATCAGAGGTTGGGAATCAGAGGCAGGGAATCAGAGGCGGGGAATCAGAGGTTGGGAATCAGAGGCAGGGAATCAGAGGCGGGGAATCAGAGGCGGGGAATCAGAGGCCTGGAATCAGATGCTGGGAATAAGAGGCCGGGTATCAGAGGTGGGGAATCAGAGTCCGGGAATCAGAGATGGGGATTCAGAGGCGGGGAATGAGATATGGAGAATCAGAGGCGGGGAATCAGAGGCGGGGAAACAGAGGTGGGGAATCAGATATGGGGAATCAGAGGTGGCGAATCAAAGGCGGTGAATCAGAGATGGGGAATCAGAGGCGGGGAATCAGAGGCAGGGAATCAAACACGGGGATTCAGAAGCGGGGAATCAGAGCTGGGGAATCAGAGGCGGGGAATCAGAGTTGGGGAATCAGAGGCGGGGAATCAGAGGCGGGGAATCAGAGGCAGGGAATCAGATGTGCGGAATCGGAGATGGGGAATCAGAGGCAAGAAATCAGAGGCGGGGAATCAGTGGCGGGGATTCAGAGGCCGGGAATCAGATATGGTGAAACAGAGGCGGGGAATCAGAGGCGGGGAAACAGAGGCGGGGAATCAGATATGGGGAATCAGAGGTGGGGAATCAGAGTTTGGGAATCAGAGGCAGGGAATCAGAGGCTTGGAATCAGATGCAGGGAATTAGATGCGGGGTATCAGAGGCGGGGAATCAGAGCTGGGGAATCAGAGGTGGGGAATCAGAGTTGGGGAATCAGAGGCGGGGACTTAGATATTGGGAAACAGAGGCGGGGAATCAGAGGCGGGGAAACAGAGGCGGGGAATCAGATATGGGGAATCAGAGGTGGGGAATCAGAGACAGGGAATCAGATGTACGGAATCAGAGATGGGGAATCAAAGGCAGGGAATCAGAATCAGAAGCAGGGAATCAGAGGCCGGGAATCAGAGGCCGGAATCAGATGCCGGGAATAAGAGGCCGGGAATCAGAGGTGGGGAATCAGAATCCGGGAATCAGAGATGCGGATTCAGAGGCGGGGAATGAGATATGGGGAATCAGAGGCGGGGAATCAGAGGCGGGGAAACAGAGGCGGGGAATCAGATATGGGGAATCAGAGGTGGGGAATCAGGGGCGGGGTATCAGTGGCAGGGAATCAGAGGCGGGAAATCAGAGGCCGGGAATCAGAGGCGGTGAATCAGAGGCGGGGAATCAGAGGCAGGGAATCGGATGTGCGGAATCAGAGATGGGGAATCAGAGGTGGGGAATCAGAGGCGGTGAATCAGACATGGGTAATCAGAGGCGGGGAATCAGAGGCAGGAAATCAGACACGGGGAATCAGAGACGGGGAATCAGAGCTGGGGAATTAGAGGCAGGGAATCAGAGTTGGGGATTCAGAGGCGGGGAATCAGATATGGGGAAACAGAAGTGGGGAATCAGAGGTGGGCAAATAGAGGCGGGGAATCAGATATGGGGAAACAGAGGCGGGGAATCAGAGGCTTGGAAACAGAGGCGGGGAATCAGATATGGGTTATCAGAGTCGGGGAATCAGAGTTGGGTATCAGAGGCGGGGAATCAGAGCTGGGGAATCAGAGGTGGGGAATCAGAGTCGGGGAATCAGAGGCAGGGAATCGGATGTGCGGAATCAGAGATGGGGAATCAGAGGTGGGGAATCAGAGGCGGTGAATCTGAGATGGGGAATCAGAGGCGGGGAATCAGAGGCAGGATATCAGACACGGGGATTCAGAGGCTGGGAATCAGACAGGGGGAATCAAAGGCGGGGAATCAGAGCTGGGGAATCAGAGGCGGTGAATCAGAGGCGGGGAAACAGAGGCGGGGAGTCAGATATGGGTAAATAGATTTGGGGATTCAGGGGCGGGGAATCCGTGGCAGGGAATCAGAGGCGGGGAATCAGAGGCGGGGCATCAGAGGCAGGGAATCAGATGTGGGGAATCAGAGATGGGGAATCAGAGGCAGGAAATCAGAATCAGAAGCGGGGTATCAGAGGCCGGGAATCAGAGGCTGGGAATCAGAGGACGGGAATGAGATATGGGGAATCAGAGCTGGGGAGTCAGAGGCGGTGAATCAGAGATGGGGAATCAGAGGCAGGGAATCAGAGGCAGGATATCAGACACGGGGATTCAGAGGCTGGGAATCAGACGGGGGGAATCAAAGGCGGGGAATCAGAGCTGGGGAATCAGAGGTAGGGAATCAGAGTTGGGGATTCAGAGGCGGGGAAACAGATATGGGGAAACAGAGGCGGGGAATCAGAGGCGGGCAAACAGAGGCGGGGAATCAGAGGCAGGGAATCAGAGCTGGGGAATCAGAGGCGGGGAATCATAGTTGGGAATCAGAGGCGGGGAATCAGATATGGGGAAACAGAGGCGGGGAATCAGAGGCGGGGAAACAGAGGCGGGGAATCAGATATGGGGAATCGGATGCGGGGAATCAGAGGCGGGGAATCAGAGCTGGGGAATCAGAGGCGGGGAATCAGAGTTGGTGCATCAGAGGTGGGGAATTAGATATGGGGAAACAGAGGCGGGGAATCAGAGGCAGGGAAACAGAGGTGGGGAATCAGATATGGGGAATCAGAGGTGGGGAATCAGAGGCAGGGAATCAGATGTGCGGAATCAGAGATGGGGAATCAGAGGCAGGGAATCAGAATCAGAAGCGGGGAATCAGAGGCCGGGAATCAGAGGCCTGGAATCAGATGCTGGGAATAAGAGGCCAGGAATCAGAGGTGGGGAATCAGAGTCCGGGAATCAGAGATGGGGATTCAGAGGCGGGGAATGTGATATGGAGAATCAGAGGCGGGGAATCAGAGGCGGGGAAACAGAGGTGGGGAATCAGATATGGGGAATCAGAGGTGGCGAATCAGAGGTTGGGAATCAGAGGCAGGGAATCAGAGGCGGGGAATCAGAGGCGGGGAATCGGAGGCAGGGAATCAGATGTGCGGAATCGGAGATGGGGAATCAGAGGCAAGAAATCAGAGGCGGGGAATCAGAGGCGGGTAATCAGAGGCCGGGAATCAGATATGGTGAAACAGAGGCGGGGAATCAGAGGCGGGGTAACAGAGGCGGGGAATCAGAGGCGGGGAATCAGAGGTGGGGAATCAGAGTTTGGGAATCAGAGGCAGGGAATCAGAGGCTTGGAATCAGATGCAGGGAATCAGATGCGGGGAATCAGAGGCGGGGAATCAGAGCTGGGGAATCAGAGGTGGGGAATCAGAGTTGGGGAATCAGAGGCGGGGACTTAGATATTGGGAAACAGAGGCGGGGAATCAGAGGCGGGGAAACAGAGGCGGGGAATCAGATATGGGGAATCAGAGGTGGGGAATCAGAGACAGGGAATCAGATGTACGGAATCAGAGATGGGGAATCAAAGGCAGGGAATCAGAATCAGAAGCAGGGAATCAGAGGCCGGGAATCAGAGGCCGGAATCAGATGGTGGGAATAAGAGGCCGGGAATCAGAGGTGGGGAATCAGAGTCCGGGAATCAGAGATGCGGATTCAGAGGCGGGGAATGAGATATGGGGAATCAGAGGCGGGGAATCAGAGGCGGGGAAACAGAGGCGGGGAATCAGATATGGGGAATCAGAGGTGGGGAATCAGGGGCGGGGTATCAGTGGCAGGGAATCAGAGGCGGGAAATCAGAGGCCGGGAATCAGAGGCGGTGAATCAGAGGCGGGGAATCAGAGGCAGGGAATCGGATGTGCGGAATCAGAGATGGGGAATCAGAGGTAGGGAATCAGAGGCGGTGAATCAGACATGGGTAATCAGAGGCGGGGAATCAGAGGCAGGAAATCAGACACGGGGAATCAGAGGCGGGGAATCAGAGCTGGGGAATTAGAGGCAGGGAATCAGAGTTGGGGATTCAGAGGCGGGGAATCAGATATGGGGAAACAGAGGTGGGGAATCAGAGGTGGGCAAATAGAGGCGGGGAATCAGATATGGGGAAACAGAGGCGGGGAATCAGAGGCGTGGAAACAGAGGCGGGGAATCAGATATGGGGAATCAGAGGTGGGGAATCAGAGTTTGGGAATCAGAGGCATGGCATCAGAGGCTTGGAATCAGATGCAGGGAATCAGATGCGGGGAATCAGAGGCGGGGAATCAGAGTTGGGGAATCAGAGGCGGGGATTTAGATATTGGGAAACAGAGGCGGGGAATCAGAGGCGGGGAAACAGAGGCGGGGAATCAGATATGGGGAATCAGAGGTGGGGAATCAGAGTCAGGGAATCAGATGTGCGGAATCAGAGATGGGGAATCAAAGGCAGGGAATCAGAATCAGAAGCAGGGAATCAGAGGCCGGGAATCAGAGGCCGGAATCAGATGCCGGGAATAAGAGGCCGGGAATCAGAGGTGGGGAATCAGAGTCCGGGAATCAGAGATGGGGATTCAGAGGCGGGGAATGAGAGGCCGGGAATCAGAGGCGGGGAATCAGACACGGGGAATCAGAGGTGGTGAATCAGAGATGTGGAATCAGAGGCGGGGAATCAGAGGCAGGGAATCAGACGCGGGGAATCAGAGGCGGGGAATCATAGCTGGCGAATCAGAGGCGGGGAATCAGAGGTGGGGAATCAGAGGCGAGGAATCAGATATTGGGAATCAGAGGTGGGGAATCAGAGGCGCGGAAACAGAGGCGGGGAATCAGATATGGGGAATCAGAGGTGGGGAATCAGAAGTTGTGAATCAGAGATGGGGAATCAGGGGCAGGGTATCAGTGGCAGGGAATCAGAGGCGGGAAATCAGAGGCCGGGAATCAGAGGCGGGGAATCAGACACGGGGAATCAGAGGTGGTGAATCAGAGATGTGGAATCAGAGGCGGGGAATCAGAGGCAGGGAATCAGACGCGGGGAATCAGAGGCGGGGAATCATAGCTGGCGAATCAGAAGCGGGGAATCAGAGGTGGGGAATCAGAGGCGGGGAATCAGATATTGGGAATCAGAGGTGGGGAATCAGAGGCGCGGAAACAGAGGCGGGGAATCAGATATGGGGAATCAGAGGTGGGGAATCAGAAGTTGTGAATCAGAGATGGGGAATCAGAGGTGGGGAATCAGAGGCCGGTAATCAGACGCGGGGAATCAGATGCAGGGATTCTTGAGCTGGGGAATCAGAGGCAGGGAATCAGAGTTGGGGAATCAGAGGCGGGGATTCAGATATGGGGAATCAGAGGCGGGGAATCAGAGGCGGGGAAACAGAGGCGGGGAATCAGATATGGGAAAACAGAGGCGGGGAATCAGAGGCGGGCAAATAGAGGCGGGGAATCAGATATGGGGAAACAGAGGCGGGGAATCAGAGGCGGGGAAACAGAGGTGGGGAATCATATATGGGGAATCAGAGGTGGGGAATCAGAGGTTGGGAATCAGAGGCAGGGAATCAGAGGCTTGGAATCAGATGCAGGGAATCAGATGCGGGAAATCAGAGGCGGGGAATCAGAGCTGGGGAATCAGAGGCGGGGAATCAGAGTTGGGGAATCAGTGGCGGGGAATCAGATATAGGGAATCAGAGGCGGGTAATCAGAGGCAGGGAATCAGAGGCAGGGAATCAGAGATGAGGAATCAGAGGCGGGGAATCAGAGGCTGGGAATCTGACGCGGGGAATCAGAGGAGGAGTATCAGAGCTGAGGAATCAAGGCGGGGAATCAGAGTTGGGGAATAAGAGGCGTGGAATCAGATATGGGGAATCAGAGGCGTTGAATCAGAGGCGGGGAAACAGAGGCGGGGAGTCAGATATGGGTAAATAGATTTGGGGATTCAGGGGCGGGGAATCCGTGGCAGGGAATCAGAGGCGGGGAATCAGAGGCGGGGCATCAGAGGCAGGGAATCAGATGTGGGGAATCAGAGATGGGGAATCAGAGGCAGGAAATCAGAATCAGAAGCGGGGTATCAGGGGCCGGGAATCAGAGGCTGGGAATCAGAGGACGGGAATGAGATATGGGGAATCAGAGCTGGGGAGTCAGAGGCGGTGAATCAGAGATGGGGAATCAGAGGCAGGGAATCAGAGGCAGGGAATCAAACACGGGGAATCAGAGGCTGCGAATCAGAGCTGGGGAATCAGAGGCGGGGAATCAGACACGGGGAATCAGAGGCGGGAATCAGAGCTGGGGAATCAGAGGCGGGGAATCAGACACGGGGAATCAGAGGCGGGGAATCAGAGCTGAGGAATCAGAGGAGGGGATTCAGAGTTGGGGAATCAGAGGCGGGGAATCAGATACGGGGAAACAGAGGCGTGGATTCAGAGGCGGGGAAACAGACGCGGGGAATCAGATATGGGGAATCAGAGGTGGGGAATCAGAGGTTGGGAATCAGAGGCAGGGAATCAGAGGCGGGGAATCAGAGCTGGGGAATCAGAGGCGGGGAATCAGAGTTGGGGAATCAGAGGCGGGGAATCAGATATGGGGAAACAGGGGCGGGGAATCGGAGGCGGGGAAACAGAGGCGGGGAATCAGATATGGGGAATCAGAGGTGTGGAATCAGAGGTTGGGAATCAGAGGCAGGGAATCAGAGGCGGGGAAACAGAGGCAGGGAATCAGATCTGGGTAATCAGAGGCGGGGAATTAGAGTTGGGGAATCAGAGGCGGGGAATCAGAGGCGGGGAAACAGAGGCGGGGAATCAAACACGGGGAATCAGAGGTGGGGAATCAGAGGTTGGGAGTCAGAGGCAGGGAATCAGAGGCGGGGAATCAGAGGTTGGGAATCAGAGGCAGGGAATCAGAGGCGGGGAATCAGAGGCGGGGAATCAGAGGCCTGGAATCAGATGCTGGGAATAAGAGGCCGGGTATCAGAGGTGGGGAATCAGAGTCCGGGAATCAGAGATGGGGATTCAGAGGCGGGGAATGAGATATGGAGAATCAGAGGCGGGGAATCAGAGGCGGGGAAACAGAGGTGGGGAATCAGATATGGGGAATCAGAGGTGGCGAATCAAAGGCGGTGAATCAGAGATGGGGAATCAGAGGCGGGGAATCAGAGGCAGGGAATCAAACACGGGGATTCAGAAGCGGGGAATCAGAGCTGGGGAATCAGAGGCGGGGAATCAGAGTTGGGGAATCAGAGGCGGGGAATCAGAGGCGGGGAATCAGAGGCAGGGAATCAGATGTGCGGAATCGGAGATGGGGAATCAGAGGCAAGAAATCAGAGGCGGGGAATCAGTGGCGGGGATTCAGAGGCCGGGAATCAGATATGGTGAAACAGAGGCGGGGAATCAGAGGCGGGGAAACAGAGGCGGGGAATCAGATATGGGGAATCAGAGGTGGGGAATCAGAGTTTGGGAATCAGAGGCAGGGAATCAGAGGCTTGGAATCAGATGCAGGGAATTAGATGCGGGGTATCAGAGGCGGGGAATCAGAGCTGGGGAATCAGAGGTGGGGAATCAGAGTTGGGGAATCAGAGGCGGGGACTTAGATATTGGGAAACAGAGGCGGGGAATCAGAGGCGGGGAAACAGAGGCGGGGAATCAGATATGGGGAATCAGAGGTGGGGAATCAGAGACAGGGAATCAGATGTACGGAATCAGAGATGGGGAATCAAAGGCAGGGAATCAGAATCAGAAGCAGGGAATCAGAGGCCGGGAATCAGAGGCCGGAATCAGATGCCGGGAATAAGAGGCCGGGAATCAGAGGTGGGGAATCAGAATCCGGGAATCAGAGATGCGGATTCAGAGGCGGGGAATGAGATATGGGGAATCAGAGGCGGGGAATCAGAGGCGGGGAAACAGAGGCGGGGAATCAGATATGGGGAATCAGAGGTGGGGAATCAGGGGCGGGGTATCAGTGGCAGGGAATCAGAGGCGGGAAATCAGAGGCCGGGAATCAGAGGCGGTGAATCAGAGGCGGGGAATCAGAGGCAGGGAATCGGATGTGCGGAATCAGAGATGGGGAATCAGAGGTGGGGAATCAGAGGCGGTGAATCAGACATGGGTAATCAGAGGCGGGGAATCAGAGGCAGGAAATCAGACACGGGGAATCAGAGACGGGGAATCAGAGCTGGGGAATTAGAGGCAGGGAATCAGAGTTGGGGATTCAGAGGCGGGGAATCAGATATGGGGAAACAGAGGTGGGGAATCAGAGGTGGGCAAATAGAGGCGGGGAATCAGATATGGGGAAACAGAGGCGGGGAATCAGAGGCGTGGAAACAGAGGCGGGGAATCAGATATGGGTTATCAGAGTCGGGGAATCAGAGTTGGGTATCAGAGGCGGGGAATCAGAGCTGGGGAATCAGAGGTGGGGAATCAGAGTCGGGGAATCAGAGGCAGGGAATCGGATGTGCGGAATCAGAGATGGGGAATCAGAGGTGGGGAATCAGAGGCGGTGAATCTGAGATGGGGAATCAGAGGCGGGGAATCAGAGGCAGGATATCAGACACGGGGATTCAGAGGCTGGGAATCAGACAGGGGGAATCAAAGGCGGGGAATCAGAGCTGGGGAATCAGAGGCGGTGAATCAGAGGCGGGGAAACAGAGGCGGGGAGTCAGATATGGGTAAATAGATTTGGGGATTCAGGGGCGGGGAATCCGTGGCAGGGAATCAGAGGCGGCGAATCAGAGGCGGGGCATCAGAGGCAGGGAATCAGATGTGGGGAATCAGAGATGGGGAATCAGAGGCAGGAATTCAGAATCAGAAGCGGGGTATCAGAGGCCGGGAATCAGAGGCTGGGAATCAGAGGACGGGAATGAGATATGGGGAATCAGAGCTGGGGAGTCAGAGGCGGTGAATCAGAGATGGGGAATCAGAGGCAGGGAATCAGAGGCAGGATATCAGACACGGGGATTCAGAGGCTGGGAATCAGACGGGGGGAATCAAAGGCGGGGAATCAGAGCTGGGGAATCAGAGGTAGGGAATCAGAGTTGGGGATTCAGAGGCGGGGAAACAGATATGGGGAAACAGAGGCGGGGAATCAGAGGCGGGCAAACAGAGGCGGGGAATCAGAGGCAGGGAATCAGAGCTGGGGAATCAGAGGCGGGGAATCATAGTTGGGAATCAGAGGCGGGGAATCAGATATGGGGAAACAGAGGCGGGGAATCAGAGGCGGGGAAACAGAGGCGGGGAATCAGATATGGGGAAACGGATGCGGGGAATCAGAGGCGGGGAATCAGAGCTGGGGAATCAGAGGCGGGGAATCAGAGTTGGTGCATCAGAGGTGGGGAATTAGATATGGGGAAACAGAGGCGGGGAATCAGAGGCAGGGAAACAGAGGTGGGGAATCAGATATGGGGAATCAGAGGTGGGGAATCAGAGGCAGGGAATCAGATGTGCGGAATCAGAGATGGTGAATCAGAGGCAGGGAATCAGAATCAGAAGCGGGGAATCAGAGGCCGGGAATCAGAGGCCTGGAATCAGATGCTGGGAATAAGAGGCCAGGAATCAGAGGTGGGGAATCAGAGTCCGGGAATCAGAGATGGGGATTCAGAGGCGGGGAATGTGATATGGAGAATCAGAGGCGGGGAATCAGAGGCGGGGAAACAGAGGTGGGGATTCAGATATGGGGAATCAGAGGTGGCGAATCAGAGGTTGGGAATCAGAGGCAGGGAATCAGAGGCGGGGAATCAGAGGCGGGGAATCGGAGGCAGGGAATCAGATGTGCGGAATCGGAGATGGGGAATCAGAGGCAAGAAATCAGAGGCGGGGAATCAGAGGCGGGGAATCAGAGGCCGGGAATCAGATATGGTGAAACAGAGGCGGGGAATCAGAGGCGGGGTAACAGAGGCGGGGAATCAGAGGCGGGGAATCAGAGGTGGGGAATCAGAGTTTGGGAATCAGAGGCAGGGAATCAGAGGCTTGGAATCAGATGCAGGGAATCAGATGCGGGGAATCAGAGGCGGGGAATCAGAGCTGGGGAATCAGAGGTGGGGAATCAGAGTTGGGGAATCAGAGGCGGGGACTTAGATATTGGGAAACAGAGGCGGGGAATCAGAGGCGGGGAAACAGAGGCAGGGAGTCAGATATGGGGAATCAGAGGTGGGGAATCAGAGACAGGGAATCAGATGTACGGAATCAGAGATGGGGAATCAAAGGCAGGGAATCAGAATCAGAAGCAGGGAATCAGAGGCCGGGAATCAGAGGCCGGAATCAGTTGCCGGGAATAAGAGGCCGGGAATCAGAGGTGGGGAATCAGAGTCCGGGAATCAGAGATGCGGATTCAGAGGCGGGGAATGAGGTATGGGGAATCAGAGGCGGGGAATCAGAGCCGGGGAAACAGAGGCGGGGAATCAGATATGGGGAATCAGAGGTGGGGAATCAGGGGCGGGGTATCAGTGGCAGGGAATCAGAGGCGGGAAATCAGAGGCCGGGAATCAGAGGCGGTGAATCAGAGGCGGGGAATCAGAGGCAGGGAATCGGATGTGCGGAATCAGAGATGGGGAATCAGAGGTAGGGAATCAGAGGCGGTGAATCAGACATGGGTAATCAGAGGCGGGGAATCAGAGGCAGGAAATCAGACACGGGGAATCAGAGGCGGGGAATCAGAGCTGGGGAATTAGAGGCAGGGAATCAGAGTTGGGGATTCAGAGGCGGGGAATCAGATATGGGGAAACAGAGGTGGGGAATCAGAGGTGGGCAAATAGAGGCGGGGAATCAGATATGGGGAAACAGAGGCGGGGAATCAGAGGCGTGGAAACAGAGGCGGGGAATCAGATATGGGGAATCAGAGGTGGGGAATCAGAGTTTGGGAATCAGAGGCATGGCATCAGAGGCTTGGAATCAGATGCAGGGAATCAGATGCGGGGAATCAGAGGCGGGGAATCAGAGTTGGGGAATCAGAGGCGGGGATTTAGATATTGGGAAACAGAGGCGGGGAATCAGAGGCGGGGAAACAGAGGCGGGGAATCAGATATGGGGAATCAGAGGTGGGGAATCAGAGTCAGGGAATCAGATGTGCGGAATCAGAGATGGGGAATCAAAGGCAGGGAATCAGAATCAGAAGCAGGGAATCAGAGGCCGGGAATCAGAGGCCGGAATCAGATGCCGCGAATAAGAGGCCGGGAATCAGAGGTGGGGAATCAGAGTCCGGGAATCAGAGATGGGGATTCAGAGGCGGGGAATGAGAGGCCGGGAATCAGAGGCGGGGTATCAGACACGGGGAATCAGAGGTGGTGAATCAGAGATGTGGAATCAGAGGCGGGGAATCAGTGGCAGGGAATCAGACGCGGGGAATCAGAGGCGGGGAATCATAGCTGGCGAATCAGAGGCGGGGAATCAGAGGTGGGGAATCAGAGGCGAGGAATCAGATATTGGGAATCAGAGGTGGGGAATCAGAGGCGCGGAAACAGAGGCGGGGAATCAGATATGGGGAATCAGAGGTGGGGAATCAGAAGTTGTGAATCAGAGATGGGGAATCAGGGGCGGGGTATCAGTGGCAGGGAATCAGAGGCGGGAAATCAGAGGCCGGGAATCAGAGGCGGGGAATCAGACACGGGGAATCAGAGGTGGTGAATCAGAGATGTGGAATCAGAGGCGGGGAATCAGAGGCAGGGAATCAGACGCGGGGAATCAGAGGCGGGGAATCATAGCTGGCGAATCAGAGGCGGGGAATCAGAGGTGGGGAATCAGAGGCGGGGAATCAGATATTGGGAATCAGAGGTGGGGAATCAGAGGCGCGGAAACAGAGGCGGGGAATCAGATATGGGGAATCAGAGGTGGGGAATCAGAAGTTGTGAATCAGAGATGGGGAATCAGAGGTGGGGAATCAGAGGCCGGTAATCAGACGCGGGGAATCAGATGCAGGGATTCTTGAGCTGGGGAATCAGAGGCGGGGAATCAGAGTTGGGGAATCAGAGGCGGGGAATCAGATATGGGGAATCAGAGGCGGGGAATCAGAGGCGGGGAAACAGAGGCGGGGAATCAGATATGGGAAAACAGAGGCGGGGAATCAGAGGCGGGCAAATAGAGGCGGGGAATCAGATATGGGGAAACAGAGGCGGGGAATCAGAGGCGGGGAAACAGAGGTGGGGAATCATATATGGGGAATCAGAGGTGGGGAATCAGAGGTTGGGAATCAGAGGCAGGGAATCAGAGGCTTGGAATCAGATGCAGGGAATCAGATGCGGGAAATCAGAGGCGGGGAATCAGAGCTGGGGAATCAGAGGTGGGGAATCAAAGTTGGGGAATCAGAGGCGGGGACTTAGATATGGGGAAAGAGAGGCGGGGTATCAGAGACGGGGAAACAGAGGCGGGGATTCAGATATGGGGAATCAGAGGTGGGGAATCAGAGGCAGGGAATTAGATGTGCGGAATCAGAAATGGGTAATCAGAGGCAGGGAATCAGAATCAGAAGCAGGGAATCAGAGGCCGGGAATCAGAGGCCGGAATCAGATGCCGGGAATAAGAGGTCGGGAATCAGAGGTGGGGAATCAGAGTCCGGGAATCAGAGATGGGGAATCAGAGGCGGGGAATCAGAGGCAGGGATCAAACACGGGGAATCAGAGGCGGGGAATCAGAGCTGGGGAATCAAAGGCGGGGAATCAGAGTTGGGGAATCAAAGGCGGGGAATCAGATATGGGGAAACAGGGGTGGGGAATCAGAGGCGGGGAAACAGAGGCGGGGAATCAGATATGGGGAATCAGAGGTGTGGAATCAGAGGTTGGGAATCAGAGGTGTGGAATCAGAGGTTGGGAATCAGAGGCAGGGAATCAGAGGCGGGGAAACAGAGGCAGGGAATCAGATCTGGGGAATCAGAGGCGGGGAATTAGAGTTGGGGAATCAGAGGCGGGGAAACAGAGGCGGGGAATCAAACACGGGGAATCAGAGGTGGGGAATCAGAGGTTGGGAATCAGAGGCAGGGAATCAGAGGCGGGGAATCAGAGGCGGGGAATCAGAGGCAGGGAATCAGAGGCGGAGAATCAGAGGCTGGGAATCAGATATGGTGAAACAGAGGCGGGGAATCAGAGGCGGGGAAACAGAGGCGGGGAATCAGATATGGGGAATCAGAGGTGGGGAATCAGAGTTTGGGAATCAGAGGCATGGAATCAGAGGCTTGGAATCAGATGCAGGGAATCAGATGCGGGGAATCAGAGGCGGGGAATCAGAGTTGGGGAATCAGAGGCGGGGATTTAGATATTGGGAAACAGAGGCGGGGAATCAGAGGCGGGGAAACAGAGGCGGGGAATCAGATATGGGGAATCAGAGGTGGGGAATCAGAGGCAGGGAATCAGATGTGCGGAATCAGAGATGGGGAATCAAAGGCAGGGAATCAGAATCAGAAGCAGGGAATCAGAGGCCGGGAATCAGAGGCCGGAATCAGATGCCGGGAATAAGAGGCCGGTAATCAGAGGTGGGGAATCAGAGTCCGGGAATCAGAGATGGGGATTCAGAGGCGGGGAATGAGATATGGGGAATCAGAGGCGGGGAATCAGAGGCGGGGAAACAGAGGTGGGGAATCAGATATGGGGAATCAGAGGTGGGGAATCAGGGGCGGGGTATCAGTGGCAGGGAATCAGAGGCGGGAAATCAGAGGCCGGGAATCAGAGGCGGGGAATCAGACACGGGGAATCAGAGGTGGTGAATCAGAGATGTGGAATCAGAGGCGGGGAATCAGAGGCAGGGAATCAGACGCGGGGAATCAGAGGCGGGGAATCATAGCTGGCGAATCAGAGGCGGGGAATCAGAGGTGGGGAATCAGAGGCGGGGAATCAGATATTGGGAATCAGAGGTGGGGAATCAGAGGCACGGAAACAGAGGCGGGGAATCAGATATGGGGAATCAGAGGTGGGGAATCAGAAGTTGTGAATCAGAGATGGGGAATCAGAGGCGGGGAATCAGAGGCCGGTAATCAGACGCGGGGAATCAGAGG
This sequence comes from Narcine bancroftii, assembly GCF_036971445.1. NCBI lineage: Eukaryota > Metazoa > Chordata > Chondrichthyes > Torpediniformes > Narcinidae > Narcine > Narcine bancroftii. The sequence continues at coordinate 109,535,033 of NC_091475.1, forward strand.
CGGGGATTCTTGAGCTGGGGAATCAGAGGCGGGGAATCAGAGTTGGGGAATCAGAGGCGGGGAATCAGATATGGGGAATCAGAGGCGGGGAATCAGAGGCAGGGAAACAGAGGCGGGGAATCAGATATGGGGAATCAGAGGTGGGGAATCAGGGGCGGGGTATCAGTGGCAGGGAATCAGAGGCGGGAAATAAGAGTCGCTGAATCAGGGGCGGGGAATCAGAGGCAGGGAATCGGATGTGCGGAATCAGAGATTTGGAATCAGAGGTGGGGAGTCAGAGGCGGTGAATCAGACATGGGTAATCAGAGGCGGGGAATCAGAGGCAGGAAATCAGACACGGGGAATCAGAGGCGGTGAATCAGAGCTGGGGAATTAGATGCAGGGAATCAGAGTTGGGGATTCAGAGGCGGGGAATCAGATATGGGGAAACAGAGGTGGGGAATCAGAGGCGGGCAAATAGAGGCGGGGAATCAGATATGGGGAAACAGTGGCGGGCAATCAGAGGCGGGGAATCAGAGGCGGTGAATCAGACATGGGTAATCAGAGGCGGGGAATCAGAGCTGGGGAATCAGAGGTGGGGAATCAGAGTTGGGGAATCAGAGGCGGGGACTTAGATATGGGGAAACAGAGGCGGGGAATCAGAGGCGGGGAAACAGAGGCGGGGAATCAGATATGGGGAATCAGAGGTGGGGAATCAGAGGCAGGGAATCAGATGTGCGGAATCAGAGATGGGGAATCAGAGGCAGGGAATCAGAATCAGAAGCAGGGAATAAGACGCGGGGAATCAGAGGCGGGGAATCAGAGCTGGGGAATCAGCGGCAGTGAATCAGAGGCGGGGAATCAGAGGCAGGGAATCGGATGTGCGGAATCAGAGATTGGGAATCAGAGGTGGGGAATCAGAGGCGGTGAATCAGACATGGGTAATCAGATGTGGGGAATCAGGGGCAGGGTATCAGACGCAGTGTATCACACACGGGGAATCAGAGGCATGGAATCAGAGATGGGGAATCAGAGGCGGGGAATCAGAGGCAGGGAATCAGACGCGGGGTATCAGAGGCGTGGAATCAGAGGCAGGGAATCAGACGCGGGGTATCAGAGGCGTGGAATCAGAGCTGGGGAATCAGAGGTGGGGAATCAGAGTTGGGGAATCAGAGGGGTGGAATCAGATATGGGAAAACAGAGGCGGGGAATCAGAGGCGGGGAATCAGAGCTGGGGAATCAGAGGCCGGGAATCAGAGGTGGTGAATCAGAGGCCGGGAATCAGAGATGGGGATTCAGAGGTGGTGAATCAGAGATGGGGAATCAGAGGAAGGGACTCAGAGGTGGCGAATCAGACGCGGGGAATCAGTGGCTGGGAATCAGAAATCGGGAATCAGAGGCGGGGTATCAGAGATGGGGAATCAGAGGCGGGGAATCAGAGGCGGGGAAACAGAGGCGGGGAGTCAGATATGGGGAATCAGTGGTGGGGAATCAGAGGCATGGAATCACATGCGGGGAATCAGAGGCGGGGAATCAGAGGCGGGGAATCAGAGCTGGGGAATCAGAGGCGGGGATTCAGAGTTGGTGAATCAGAGGCGGGGAATCAGATATGGGGAAACAGAGGCGTGGATTCAGAGGCTTGGAAACAGACGCGGGGAATCAGATATGGGGAATCAGTGGTGGGGAATCAGAGGTTGGGAATCAGAGGCAGGGAATCAGAGGCGGGGAATCAGAGCTGGGGAATCAGAGGCGGAGTATCAGAATTGGGGAATCAGAGATGGGGAATCAGAGATGGGGAATCAGAGGCGGAAAATCAGACGCAGGGAATCAGAGGTGGTGAATCAGAGATGGGGAATCAGACGCGGGGAATCAGAGGCAGGGAATCAGACGCGGGGAATCAGTGACGGGGAATCATAGCTGGCGAATCTGAGGCGGGGAATCAGATTTGGGGAATCAGAGGCGGGGAATCAGATATGGGGAATCAGAGGCGGGGAATCAGAGGCGGGGAAACAGAGGCGGGGAATCAGATATGGGGAATCAGAGGTGGGGAATCAGAGGTGGTGAATCAGAGATGGGGAATCAGAGGCGGGGAATCAGAGCCAGGGAATCAGACGCGGGGAATCAGAGGCGGGGAATCAGAGCTGGGGAATCAGAGGCGGGGAATCAGAGTTGGGGAATCAGTGGCGGGGAATCAGATATAGGGAATCAGAGGCGGGGAATCAGAGGCAGGGAATCAGAGGCAGGGAATCAGAGATGAGGAATCAGAGGCGGGGAATCAGAGGCTGGGAATCTGACGCGGGGAATCAGAGGAGGAGTATCAGAGCTGAGGAATCAAGGCGGGGAATCAGAGTTGGGGAATAAGAGGCGTGGAATCAGATATGGGGAATCAGAGGCGGTGAATCAGAGGCGGGGAAACAGAGGCGGGGAGTCAGATATGGGTAAATAGATTTGGGGATTCAGGGGCGGGGAATCCGTGGCAGGGAATCAGAGGCGGGGAATCAGAGGCGGGGCATCAGAGGCAGGGAATCAGATGTGGGGAATCAGAGATGGGGAATCAGAGGCAGGAAATCAGAATCAGAAGCGGGGTATCAGAGGCCGGGAATCAGAGGCTGGGAATCAGAGGACGGGAATGAGATATGGGGAATCAGAGCTGGGGAGTCAGAGGCGGTGAATCAGAGATGGGGAATCAGAGGCAGGGAATCAGAGGCAGGGAATCAAACACGGGGAATCAGAGGCTGCGAATCAGAGCTGGGGAATCAGAGGCGGGGAATCAGACACGGGGAATCAGAGGCGGGAATCAGAGCTGGGGAATCAGAGGCGGGGAATCAGACACGGGGAATCTGAGGCGGGGAATCAGAGCTGAGGAATCAGAGGAGGGGATTCAGAGTTGGGGAATCAGAGGCGGGGAATCAGATACGGGGAAACAGAGGCGTGGATTCAGAGGCGGGGAAACAGACGCGGGGAATCAGATATGGGGAATCAGAGGTTGGGAATCAGAGGTTGGGAATCAGAGGCAGGGAATCAGAGGCGTTGAATCAGAGCTGGGGAATCAGAGGCGGGGAATCAGAGTTGGGGAATCAGAGGCGGGGAATCAGATATGGGGAAACAGGGGCGGGGAATCGGAGGCGGGGAAACAGAGGCGGGGAATCAGATATGGGGAATCAGAGGTGTGGAATCAGAGGTTGGGAATCAGAGGCAGGGAATCAGAGGCGGGGAAACAGAGGCAGGGAATCAGATCTGGGTAATCAGAGGCGGGGAATTAGAGTTGGGGAATCAGAGGCGGGGAATCAGAGGCGGGGAAACAGAGGCGGGGAATCAAACACGGGGAATCAGAGGTGGGGAATCAGAGGTTGGGAATCAGAGGCAGGGAATCAGAGGCAGGGAATCAGAGGTTGGGAATCAGAGGCAGGGAATCAGAGGCGGGGAATCAGAGGCGGGGAATCAGAGGCCTGGAATCAGATGCTGGGAATAAGAGGCCGGGTATCAGAGGTGGGGAATCAGAGTCCGGGAATCAGAGATGGGGATTCAGAGGCGGGGAATGAGATATGGAGAATCAGAGGCGGGGAATCAGAGGCGGGGAAACAGAGGTGGGGAATCAGATATGGGGAATCAGAGGTGGCGAATCAAAGGCGGTGAATCAGAGATGGGGAATCAGAGGCGGGGAATCAGAGGCAGGGAATCAAACACGGGGAATCAGAAGCGGGGAATCAGAGCTGGGGAATCAGAGGCGGGGAATCAGAGTTGGGGAATCAGAGGCGGGGAATCAGAGGCGGGGAATCAGAGGCAGGGAATCAGATGTGCGGAATCAGAGATGGGGAATCAGAGGCAGGGAATCAGAATCAGAAGCAGGGAATAAGACGCGGGGAATCAGAGGCGGGGAATCAGAGCTGGGGAATCAGCGGCAGTGAATCAGAGGCGGGGAATCAGAGGCAGGGAATCGGATGTGCGGAATCAGAGATTGGGAATCAGAGGTGGGGAATCAGAGGCGGTGAATCAGACATGGGTAATCAGATGTGGGGAATCAGGGGCAGGGTATCAGACGCAGTGTATCACACACGGGGAATCAGAGGCATGGAATCAGAGATGGGGAATCAGAGGCGGGGAATCAGAGGCAGGGAATCAGACGCGGGGTATCAGAGGCGTGGAATCAGAGGCAGGGAATCAGACGCGGGGTATCAGAGGCGTGGAATCAGAGCTGGGGAATCAGAGGTGGGGAATCAGAGTTGGGGAATCAGAGGGGTGGAATCAGATATGGGAAAACAGAGGCGGGGAATCAGAGGCGGGGAATCAGAGCTGGGGAATCAGAGGCCGGGAATCAGAGGTGGTGAATCAGAGGCCGGGAATCAGAGATGGGGATTCAGAGGTGGTGAATCAGAGATGGGGAATCAGAGGAAGGGACTCAGAGGTGGCGAATCAGACGCGGGGAATCAGTGGCTGGGAATCAGAAATCGGGAATCAGAGGCGGGGTATCAGAGATGGGGAATCAGAGGCGGGGAATCAGAGGCGGGGAAACAGAGGCGGGGAGTCAGATATGGGGAATCAGTGGTGGGGAATCAGAGGCATGGAATCACATGCGGGGAATCAGAGGCGGGGAATCAGAGGCGGGGAATCAGAGCTGGGGAATCAGAGGCGGGGATTCAGAGTTGGTGAATCAGAGGCGGGGAATCAGATATGGGGAAACAGAGGCGTGGATTCAGAGGCTTGGAAACAGACGCGGGGAATCAGATATGGGGAATCAGTGGTGGGGAATCAGAGGTTGGGAATCAGAGGCAGGGAATCAGAGGCGGGGAATCAGAGCTGGGGAATCAGAGGCGGAGTATCAGAATTGGGGAATCAGAGATGGGGAATCAGAGATGGGGAATCAGAGGCGGAAAATCAGACGCAGGGAATCAGAGGTGGTGAATCAGAGATGGGGAATCAGACGCGGGGAATCAGAGGCAGGGAATCAGACGCGGGGAATCAGTGACGGGGAATCATAGCTGGCGAATCTGAGGCGGGGAATCAGATTTGGGGAATCAGAGGCGGGGAATCAGATATGGGGAATCAGAGGCGGGGAATCAGAGGCGGGGAAACAGAGGCGGGGAATCAGATATGGGGAATCAGAGGTGGGGAATCAGAGGTGGTGAATCAGAGATGGGGAATCAGAGGCGGGGAATCAGAGCCAGGGAATCAGACGCGGGGAATCAGAGGCGGGGAATCAGAGCTGGGGAATCAGAGGCGGGGAATCAGAGTTGGGGAATCAGTGGCGGGGAATCAGATATAGGGAATCAGAGGCGGGGAATCAGAGGCAGGGAATCAGAGGCAGGGAATCAGAGATGAGGAATCAGAGGCGGGGAATCAGAGGCTGGGAATCTGACGCGGGGAATCAGAGGAGGAGTATCAGAGCTGAGGAATCAAGGCGGGGAATCAGAGTTGGGGAATAAGAGGCGTGGAATCAGATATGGGGAATCAGAGGCGGTGAATCAGAGGCGGGGAAACAGAGGCGGGGAGTCAGATATGGGTAAATAGATTTGGGGATTCAGGGGCGGGGAATCCGTGGCAGGGAATCAGAGGCGGGGAATCAGAGGCGGGGCATCAGAGGCAGGGAATCAGATGTGGGGAATCAGAGATGGGGAATCAGAGGCAGGAAATCAGAATCAGAAGCGGGGTATCAGAGGCCGGGAATCAGAGGCTGGGAATCAGAGGACGGGAATGAGATATGGGGAATCAGAGCTGGGGAGTCAGAGGCGGTGAATCAGAGATGGGGAATCAGAGGCAGGGAATCAGAGGCAGGGAATCAAACACGGGGAATCAGAGGCTGCGAATCAGAGCTGGGGAATCAGAGGCGGGGAATCAGACACGGGGAATCAGAGGCGGGAATCAGAGCTGGGGAATCAGAGGCGGGGAATCAGACACGGGGAATCTGAGGCGGGGAATCAGAGCTGAGGAATCAGAGGAGGGGATTCAGAGTTGGGGAATCAGAGGCGGGGAATCAGATACGGGGAAACAGAGGCGTGGATTCAGAGGCGGGGAAACAGACGCGGGGAATCAGATATGGGGAATCAGAGGTTGGGAATCAGAGGTTGGGAATCAGAGGCAGGGAATCAGAGGCGTTGAATCAGAGCTGGGGAATCAGAGGCGGGGAATCAGAGTTGGGGAATCAGAGGCGGGGAATCAGATATGGGGAAACAGGGGCGGGGAATCGGAGGCGGGGAAACAGAGGCGGGGAATCAGATATGGGGAATCAGAGGTGTGGAATCAGAGGTTGGGAATCAGAGGCAGGGAATCAGAGGCGGGGAAACAGAGGCAGGGAATCAGATCTGGGTAATCAGAGGCGGGGAATTAGAGTTGGGGAATCAGAGGCGGGGAATCAGAGGCGGGGAAACAGAGGCGGGGAATCAAACACGGGGAATCAGAGGTGGGGAATCAGAGGTTGGGAATCAGAGGCAGGGAATCAGAGGCAGGGAATCAGAGGTTGGGAATCAGAGGCAGGGAATCAGAGGCGGGGAATCAGAGGCGGGGAATCAGAGGCCTGGAATCAGATGCTGGGAATAAGAGGCCGGGTATCAGAGGTGGGGAATCAGAGTCCGGGAATCAGAGATGGGGATTCAGAGGCGGGGAATGAGATATGGAGAATCAGAGGCGGGGAATCAGAGGCGGGGAAACAGAGGTGGGGAATCAGATATGGGGAATCAGAGGTGGCGAATCAAAGGCGGTGAATCAGAGATGGGGAATCAGAGGCGGGGAATCAGAGGCAGGGAATCAAACACGGGGAATCAGAAGCGGGGAATCAGAGCTGGGGAATCAGAGGCGGGGAATCAGAGTTGGGGAATCAGAGGCGGGGAATCAGAGGCGGGGAATCAGAGGCAGGGAATCAGATGTGCGGAATCAGAGATGGGGAATCAGAGGCAGGGAATCAGAATCAGAAGCAGGGAATAAGACGCGGGGAATCAGAGGCGGGGAATCAGAGCTGGGGAATCAGCGGCAGTGAATCAGAGGCGGGGAATCAGAGGCAGGGAATCGGATGTGCGGAATCAGAGATGGGGAATCAGAGGTGGGGAATCAGAGGCGGTGAATCAGACATGGGTAATCAGATGTGGGGAATCAGGGGCAGGGTATCAGACGCAGTGTATCAGACACGGGGAATCAGAGGCATGGAATCAGAGATGGGGAATCAGAGGCGGGGAATCAGAGGCAGGGAATCAGACGCGGGGTATCAGAGGCGTGGAATCAGAGCTGGGGAATCAGAGGCGGGGAATCAGAGTTGGGGAATCAGAGGGGTGGAATCAGATATGGGAAAACAGAGGCGGGGAATCAGAGGCGGGGAATCAGAGCTGGGGAATCAGAGGCCGGGAATCAGAGGTGGTGAATCAGAGGCCGGGAATCAGAGATGGGGATTCAGAGGTGGTGAATCAGAGATGGGGAATCAGAGGAAGGGACTCAGAGGTGGTGAATCAGACGCGGGGAATCAGTGGCTGGGAATCAGAGGCGGGGTATCAGAGATGGGGAATCAGAGGCATGGAATCACATGCGGGGAATCAGAGGCGGGGAATCAGAGGCGGGGAATCAGAGCTGGGGAATCAGAGGCGGGGATTCAGAGTTGGGGAATCAGAGGCGGGGAATCAGATATGGGGAAACAGAGGCGTGGATTCAGTGGCGGGGAAACAGACGCGGGGAATCAGATATGGGGAATCAGTGGTGGGGAATCAGAGGTTGGGAATCAGAGGCAGGGAATCAGAGGTGGGGAATCAGAGCTGGGGAATCAGAGGCGGAGTATCAGAATTGGGGAATCAGAGATGGGGAATCAGAGATGGGGAATCAGAGGCGGGGAATCAGACGCAGGGAATCAGAGGTGGTGAATCAGAGATGGGGAATCAGAGGCGGGGAATCAGAGGCAGGGAATCAGACGCGGGGAATCAGTGACGGGGAATCATAGCTGGCGAATCTGAGGCGGGGAATCAGATTTGGGGAATCAGAGGCGGGGAATCAGATATGGGGAATCAGAGGCGGGGAATCAGAGGCGGGGAAACAGAGGCGGGGAATCAGATATGGGGAATCAGAGGTGGGGAATCAGAGGTGGTGAATCAGAGATGGGGAATCAGAGGCGGGGAATCAGAGCCAGGGAATCAGACGCGGGGAATCAGAGGCGGGGAATCAGAGCTGGGGAATCAGAGGCGGGGAATCAGAGTTGGGGAATCAGTGGCGGGGAATCAGATATAGGGAATCAGAGGCGGGGAATCAGAGGCAGGGAATCAGAGGCAGGGAATCAGAGATGAGGAATCAGAGGCGGGGAATCAGAGGCTGGGAATCTGACGCGGGGAATCAGAGGAGGAGTATCAGAGCTGAGGAATCAAGGCGGGGAATCAGAGTTGGGGAATAAGAGGCGTGGAATCAGATATGGGGAATCAGAGGCGGTGAATCAGAGGCGGGGAAACAGAGGCGGGGAGTCAGATATGGGTAAATAGATTTGGGGATTCAGGGGCGGGGAATCCGTGGCAGGGAATCAGAGGCGGGGAATCAGAGGCGGGGCATCAGAGGCAGGGAATCAGATGTGGGGAATCAGAGATGGGGAATCAGAGGCAGGAAATCAGAATCAGAAGCGGGGTATCAGAGGCCGGGAATCAGAGGCTGGGAATCAGAGGACGGGAATGAGATATGGGGAATCAGAGCTGGGGAGTCAGAGGCGGTGAATCAGAGATGGGGAATCAGAGGCAGGGAATCAGAGGCAGGGAATCAAACACGGGGAATCAGAGGCTGCGAATCAGAGCTGGGGAATCAGAGGCGGGGAATCAGACACGGGGAATCAGAGGCGGGAATCAGAGCTGGGGAATCAGAGGCGGGGAATCAGACACGGGGAATCAGAGGCGGGGAATCAGAGCTGAGGAATCAGAGGAGGGGATTCAGAGTTGGGGAATCAGAGGCGGGGAATCAGATACGGGGAAACAGAGGCGTGGATTCAGAGGCGGGGAAACAGACGCGGGGAATCAGATATGGGGAATCAGAGGTGGGGAATCAGAGGTTGGGAATCAGAGGCAGGGAATCAGAGGCGGGGAATCAGAGCTGGGGAATCAGAGGCGGGGAATCAGAGTTGGGGAATCAGAGGCGGGGAATCAGATATGGGGAAACAGGGGCGGGGAATCGGAGGCGGGGAAACAGAGGCGGGGAATCAGATATGGGGAATCAGAGGTGTGGAATCAGAGGTTGGGAATCAGAGGCAGGGAATCAGAGGCGGGGAAACAGAGGCAGGGAATCAGATCTGGGTAATCAGAGGCGGGGAATTAGAGTTGGGGAATCAGAGGCAGGGAATCAGAGGCGGGGAATCAGAGGCGGGTAATCAGAGGCCTGGAATCAGATGCTGGGAATAAGAGGCCGGGTATCAGAGGTGGGGAATCAGAGTCCGGGAATCAGAGATGGGGATTCAGAGGCGGGGAATGAGATATGGAGAATCAGAGGCGGGGAATCAGAGGCGGGGAAACAGAGGTGGGGAATCAGATATGGGGAATCAGAGGTGGCGAATCAAAGGCGGTGAATCAGAGATGGGGAATCAGAGGCGGGGAATCAGAGGCAGGGAATCAAACACGGGGAATCAGAAGCGGGGAATCAGAGCTGGGGAATCAGAGGCGGGGAATCAGAGTTGGGGAATCAGAGGCGGGGAATCAGAGGCGGGGAATCAGAGGCAGGGAATCAGATGTGCGGAATCAGAGATGGGGAATCAGAGGCAAGAAATCAGAGGCGGGGAATCAGTGGCGGGGATTCAGAGGCCGGGAATCAGATATGGTGAAACAGAGGCGGGGAATCAGAGGCGGGGAAACAGAGGCGGGGAATCAGATATGGGGAATCAGAGGTGGGGAATCAGAGTTTGGGAATCAGAGGCAGGGAATCAGAGGCTTGGAATCAGATGCAGGGAATTAGATGCGGGGTATCAGAGGCGGGGAATCAGAGCTGGGGAATCAGAGGTGGGGAATCAGAGTTGGGGAATCAGAGGCGGGGACTTAGATATTGGGAAACAGAGGCGGGGAATCAGAGGCGGGGAAACAGAGGCGGGGAATCAGATATGGGGAATCAGAGGTGGGGAATCAGAGACAGGGAATCAGATGTACGGAATCAGAGATGGGGAATCAAAGGCAGGGAATCAGAATCAGAAGCATGGAATCAGAGGCCGGGAATCAGAGGCCGGAATCAGATGCCGGGAATAAGAGGCCGGGAATCAGAGGTGGGGAATCAGAATCCGGGAATCAGAGATGCGGATTCAGAGGCGGGGAATGAGATATGGGGAATCAGAGGCGGGGAATCAGAGGCGGGGAAACAGAGGCGGGGAATCAGATATGGGGAATCAGAGGTGGGGAATCAGGGGCGGGGTATCAGTGGCAGGGAATCAGAGGCGGGAAATCAGAGGCCGGGAATCAGAGGCGGTGAATCAGAGGCGGGGAATCAGAGGCAGGGAATCGGATGTGCGGAATCAGAGATGGGGAATCAGAGGTGGGGAATCAGAGGCGGTGAATCAGACATGGGTAATCAGAGGCGGGGAATCAGAGGCAGGAAATCAGACACGGGGAATCAGAGACGGGGAATCAGAGCTGGGGAATTAGAGGCGGGGAATCAGAGGCAGGGAATCAGACGCGGGGAATCAGTGACGGGGAATCATAGCTGGCGAATCTGAGGCGGGGAATCAGATTTGGGAAATCAGAGGCGGGGAATCAGATATGGGGAATCAGAGGCGGGGAATCAGAGGCGGGGAAACAGAGGCGGGGAATCAGATATGGGGAATCAGAGGTGGGGAATCAGAGGTGGTGAATCAGAGATGGGGAATCAGAGGCGGGGAATCAGAGCCAGGGAATCAGACGCGGGGAATCAGAGGCGGGGAATCAGAGCTGGGGAATCAGAGGCGGGGAATCAGAGTTGGGGAATCAGTGGCGGGGAATCAGATATAGGGAATCAGAGGCGGGGAATCAGAGGCAGGGAATCAGAGGCAGGGAATCAGAGATGAGGAATCAGAGGCGGGGAATCAGAGGCTGGGAATCTGACGCGGGGAATCAGAGGAGGAGTATCAGAGCTGAGGAATCAAGGCGGGGAATCAGAGTTGGGGAATAAGAGGCGTGGAATCAGATATGGGGAATCAGAGGCGGTGAATCAGAGGCGGGGAAACAGAGGCGGGGAGTCAGATATGGGTAAATAGATTTGGGGATTCAGGGGCGGGGAATCCGTGGCAGGGAATCAGAGGCGGGGAATCAGAGGCGGGGCATCAGAGGCAGGGAATCAGATGTGGGGAATCAGAGATGGGGAATCAGAGGCAGGAAATCAGAATCAGAAGCGGGGTATCAGAGGCCGGGAATCAGAGGCTGGGAATCAGAGGACGGGAATGAGATATGGGGAATCAGAGCTGGGGAGTCAGAGGCGGTGAATCAGAGATGGGGAATCAGAGGCAGGGAATCAGAGGCAGGGAATCAAACACGGGGAATCAGAGGCTGCGAATCAGAGCTGGGGAATCAGAGGCGGGGAATCAGACACGGGGAATCAGAGGCGGGAATCAGAGCTGGGGAATCAGAGGCGGGGAATCAGACACGGGGAATCTGAGGCGGGGAATCAGAGCTGAGGAATCAGAGGAGGGGATTCAGAGTTGGGGAATCAGAGGCGGGGAATCAGATACGGGGAAACAGAGGCGTGGATTCAGAGGCGGGGAAACAGACGCGGGGAATCAGATATGGGGAATCAGAGGTTGGGAATCAGAGGTTGGGAATCAGAGGCAGGGAATCAGAGGCGTTGAATCAGAGCTGGGGAATCAGAGGCGGGGAATCAGAGTTGGGGAATCAGAGGCGGGGAATCAGATATGGGGAAACAGGGGCGGGGAATCGGAGGCGGGGAAACAGAGGCGGGGAATCAGATATGGGGAATCAGAGGTGTGGAATCAGAGGTTGGGAATCAGAGGCAGGGAATCAGAGGCGGGGAAACAGAGGCAGGGAATCAGATCTGGGTAATCAGAGGCGGGGAATTAGAGTTGGGGAATCAGAGGCGGGGAATCAGAGGCGGGGAAACAGAGGCGGGGAATCAAACACGGGGAATCAGAGGTGGGGAATCAGAGGTTGGGAATCAGAGGCAGGGAATCAGAGGCGGGGAATCAGAGGTTGGGAATCAGAGGCAGGGAATCAGAGGCGGGGAATCAGAGGCGGGGAATCAGAGGCCTGGAATCAGATGCTGGGAATAAGAGGCCGGGTATCAGAGGTGGGGAATCAGAGTCCGGGAATCAGAGATGGGGATTCAGAGGCGGGGAATGACATATGGAGAATCAGAGGCGGGGAATCAGAGGCGGGGAAACAGAGGTGGGGAATCAGATATGGGGAATCAGAGGTGGCGAATCAAAGGCGGTGAATCAGAGATGGGGAATCAGAGGCGGGGAATCAGAGGCAGGGAATCAAACACGGGGAATCAGAAGCGGGGAATCAGAGCTGGGGAATCAGAGGCGGGGAATCTGAGTTGGGGAATCAGAGGCGGGGAATCAGAGGCGGGGAATCAGAGGCAGGGAATCAGATGTGCGGAATCAGAGATGGGGAATCAGAGGCAGGGAATCAGAATCAGAAGCAGGGAATAAGACGCGGGGAATCAGAGGCGGGGAATCAGAGCTGGGGAATCAGCGGCAGTGAATCAGAGGCGGGGAATCAGAGGCAGGGAATCGGATGTGCGGAATCAGAGATGGGGAATCAGAGGTGGGGAATCAGAGGCGGTGAATCAGACATGGGTAATCAGATGTGGGGAATCAGGGGCAGGGTATCAGACGCAGTGTATCAGACACGGGGAATCAGAGGCATGGAATCAGAGATGGGGAATCAGAGGCGGGGAATCAGAGGCAGGGAATCAGACGCGGGGTATCAGAGGCGTGGAATCAGAGCTGGGGAATCAGAGGCGGGGAATCAGAGTTGGGGAATCAGAGGGGTGGAATCAGATATGGGAAAACAGAGGCGGGGAATCAGAGGCGGGGAATCAGAGCTGGGGAATCAGAGGCCGGGAATCAGAGGTGGTGAATCAGAGGCCGGGAATCAGAGATGGGGATTCAGAGGTGGTGAATCAGAGATGGGGAATCAGAGGAAGGGACTCAGAGGTGGTGAATCAGACGCGGGGAATCAGTGGCTGGGAATCAGAAATAGGGAATCAGAGGCGGGGTATCAGAGATGGGGAATCAGAGGCGGGGAATCAGAGGCGGGGAAACAGAGGCGGGGAGTCAGATATGGGGTATCAGTGGTGGGGAATCAGAGGCATGGAATCACATGCGGGGAATCAGAGGCGGGGAATCAGAGGCGGGGAATCAGAGAGCTGGGGAATCAGAGGCGGGGATTCAGAGTTGGGGAATCAGAGGCAGGGAATCAGATATGGGGAAACAGAGACGTGGATTCAGAGGTTGGGAATCAGAGGCAGGGAATCAGAGGCGGGGAATCAGAGCTGGGGAATCAGAGGCGGAGTATCAGAATTGGGGAATCAGAGATGGGGAATCAGAGATGGGGAATCAGAGGCGGGGAATCAGACGCAGGGAATCAGAGGTGGTGAATCAGAGATGGGGAATCAGAGGCGGGGAATCAGAGGCAGGGAATCAGACGCGGGGAATCAGTGACGGGGAATCATAGCTGGCGAATCTGAGGCGGGGAATCAGATTTGGGGAATCAGAGGCGGGGAATCAGATATGGGGAATCAGAGGCGGGGAATCAGAGGCGGGGAAACAGAGGCGGGGAATCAGATATGGGGAATCAGAGGTGGGGAATCAGAGGTGGTGAATCAGAGATGGGAATCAGAGGCGGGGAATCAGAGCCAGGGAATCAGACGCGGGGAATCAGAGGCGGGGAATCAGAGCTGGGGAATCAGAGGCGGGGAATCAGAGTTGGGGAATCAGTGGCGGGGAATCAGATATAGGGAATCAGAGGCGGGGAATCAGAGGCAGGGAATCAGAGGCAGGGAATCAGAGATGAGGAATCAGAGGCGGGGAATCAGAGGCTGGGAATCTGACGCGGGGAATCAGAGGAGGAGTATCAGAGCTGAGGAATCAAGGCGGGGAATCAGAGTTGGGGAATAAGAGGCGTGGAATCAGATATGGGGAATCAGAGGCGGTGAATCAGAGGCGGGGAAACAGAGGCGGGGAGTCAGATATGGGTAAATAGATTTGGGGATTCAGGGGCGGGGAATCCGTGGCAGGGAATCAGAGGTGGGGAATCAGAGGCGGGGCATCAGAGGCAGGGAATCAGATGTGGGGAATCAGAGATGGGGAATCAGAGGCAGGAAATCAGAATCAGAAGCGGGGTATCAGAGGCCGGGAATCAGAGGCTGGGAATCAGAGGACGGGAATGAGATATGGGGAATCAGAGCTGGGGAGTCAGAGGCGGTGAATCAGAGATGGGGAATCAGAGGCAGGGAATCAGAGGCAGGGAATCAAACACGGGGAATCAGAGGCTGCGAATCAGAGCTGGGGAATCAGAGGCGGGGAATCAGACACGGGGAATCAGAGGCGGGGAATCAGAGCTGAGGAATCAGAGGAGGGGATTCAGAGTTGGGGAATCAGAGGCGGGGAATCAGATACGGGGAAACAGAGGCGTGGATTCAGAGGCGGGGAAACAGATGCGGGGAATCAGATATGGGGAATCAGAGGTGGGGAATCAGAGGTTGGGAATCAGAGGCAGGGAATCAGAGGCGGGGAATCAGAGCTGGGGAATCAGAGGCGGGGAATCAGAGTTGGGGAATCAGAGGCGGGGAATCAGATATGGGGAAACAGGGGCGGGGAATCGGAGGCGGGGAAACAGAGGCGGGGAATCAGATATGGGGAATCAGAGGTGTGGAATCAGAGGTTGGGAATCAGAGGCAGGGAATCAGAGGCGGGGAAACAGAGGCAGGGAATCAGATCTGGGTAATCAGAGGCGGGGAATTAGAGTTGGGGAATCAGAGGCGGGGAATCAGAGGCGGGGAAACAGAGGCGGGGAATCAAACACGGGGAATCAGAGGTGGGGAATCAGAGGTTGGGAATCAGAGGCAGGGAATCAGAGGCGGGGAATCAGAGGTTGGGAATCAGAGGCAGGGAATCAGAGGCGGGGAATCAGAGGCGGGGAATCAGAGGCCTGGAATCAGATGCTGGGAATAAGAGGCCGGGTATCAGAGGTGGGGAATCAGAGTCCGGGAATCAGAGATGGGGATTCAGAGGCGGGGAATGAGATATGGAGAATCAGAGGCGGGGAATCAGAGGCGGGGAAACAGAGGTGGGGAATCAGATATGGGGAATCAGAGGTGGCGAATCAAAGGCGGTGAATCAGAGATGGGGAATCAGAGGCGGGGAATCAGAGGCAGGGAATCAAACACGGGGAATCAGAAGCGGGGAATCAGAGCTGGGGAATCAGAGGCGGGGAATCAGAGTTGGGGAATCAGAGGCGGGGAATCAGAGGCGGGGAATCAGAGGCAGGGAATCAGATGTGCGGAATCAGAGATGGGGAATCAGAGGCAAGAAATCAAAGGCGGGGAATCAGTGGCGGGGATTCAGAGGCCGGGAATCAGATATGGTGAAACAGAGGCGGGGAATCAGAGGCGGGGAAACAGAGGCGGGGAATCAGATATGGGGAATCAGAGGTGGGGAATCAGAGTTTGGGAATCAGAGGCAGGGAATCAGAGGCTTGGAATCAGATGCAGGGAATTAGATGCGGGGTATCAGAGGCGGGGAATCAGAGCTGGGGAATCAGAGGTGGGGAATCAGAGTTGGGGAATCAGAGGCGGGGACTTAGATATTGGGAAACAGAGGCGGGGAATCAGAGGCGGGGAAACAGAGGCGGGGAATCAGATATGGGGAATCAGAGGTGGGGAATCAGAGACAGGGAATCAGATGTACGGAATCAGAGATGGGGAATCAAAGGCAGGGAATCAGAATCAGAAGCAGGGAATCAGAGGCCGGGAATCAGAGGCCGGAATCAGATGCCGGGAATAAGAGGCCGGGAATCAGAGGTGGGGAATCAGAATCCGGGAATCAGAGATGCGGATTCAGAGGCGGGGAATGAGATATGGGGAATCAGAGGCGGGGAATCAGAGGCGGGGAAACAGAGGCGGGGAATCAGATATGGGGAATCAGAGGTGGGGAATCAGGGGCGGGGTATCAGTGGCAGGGAATCAGAGGCGGGAAATCAGAGGCCGGGAATCAGAGGCGGTGAATCAGAGGTGGGGAATCAGAGGCAGGGAATCGGATGTGCGGAATCAGAGATGGGGAATCAGAGGTGGGGAATCAGAGGCGGTGAATCAGACATGGGTAATCAGAGGCGGGGAATCAGAGGCAGGAAATCAGACACGGGGAATCAGAGACGGGGAATCAGAGCTGGGGAATTAGAGGCAGGGAATCAGAGTTGGGGATTCAGAGGCGGGGAATCAGATATGGGGAAACAGAGGTGGGGAATCAGAGGTGGGCAAATAGAGGCGGGGAATCAGATATGGGGAAACAGAGGCGGGGAATCAGATATGGGTTATCAGAGGCGGGGAATCAGAGTTGGGTATCAGAGGCGGGGAATCAGAGCTGGGGAATCAGAGGTGGGGAATCAGAGTCGGGGAATCAGAGGCAGGGAATCGGATGTGCGGAATCAGAGATGGGGAATCAGAGGTGGGGAATCAGAGGCGGTGAATCTGAGATGGGGAATCAGAGGCGGGGAATCAGAGGCAGGATATCAGACACGGGGATTCAGAGGCTGGGAATCAGACGGGTGGAATCAAAGGCGGGGAATCAGAGCTGGGGAATCAGAGGCGGTGAATCAGAGGCGGGGAAACAGAGGCGGGGAGTCAGATATGGGTAAATAGATTTGGGGATTCAGGGGCGGGGAATCCGTGGCAGGGAATCAGAGGCGGGGAATCAGAGGCGGGGCATCAGAGGCAGGGAATCAGATGTGGGGAATCAGAGATGGGGAATCAGAGGCAGGAAATCAGAATCAGAAGCGGGGTATCAGAGGCCGGGAATCAGAGGCTGGGAATCAGAGGACGGGAATGAGATATGGGGAATCAGAGCTGGGGAGTCAGAGGCGGTGAATCAGAGATGGGGAATCAGAGGCAGGGAATCAGAGGCAGGATATCAGACACGGGGATTCAGAGGCTGGGAATCAGACGGGGGGAATCAAAGGCGGGGAATCAGAGCTGGGGAATCAGAGGTAGGGAATCAGAGTTGGGGATTCAGAGGCGGGGAAACAGATATGGGGAAACAGAGGCGGGGAATCAGAGGCGGGCAAACAGAGGCGGGGAATCAGAGGCAGGGAATCAGAGCTGGGGAATCAGAGGCGGGGAATCATAGTTGGGAATCAGAGGCGGGGAATCAGATACGGGGAAACAGAGGCGGGGAATCAGAGGCGGGGAAACAGAGGCGGGGAATCAGATATGGGGAATCGGATGCGGGGAATCAGAGGCGGGGAATCAGAGCTGGGGAATCAGAGGCGAGGAATCAGAGTTGGTGCATCAGAGGTGGGGAATTAGATATGGGAATACAGAGGCGGGGAATCAGAGGCAGGGAAACAGAGGTGGGGAATCAGATATGGGGAATCAGAGGTGGGGAATCAGAGGCAGGGAATCAGATGTGCGGAATCAGAGATGGGGAATCAGAGGCAGGGAATCAGAATCAGAAGCGGGGAATCAGAGGCCTGGAATCAGAGGCCTGGAATCAGATGCTGGGAATAAGAGGCCAGGAATCAGAGGTGGGGAATCAGAGTCCGGGAATCAGAGATGGGGATTCAGAGGCGGGGAATGAGATATGGAGAATCAGAGGCGGGGAATCAGAGGCGGGGAAACAGAGGTGGGGAATCAGATATGGGGAATCAGAGGTGGCGAATCAGAGGTTGGGAATCAGAGGCAGGGAATCAGAGGCGGGGAATCAGAGGCGGGGAATCGGAGGCAGGGAATCAGATGTGCGGAATCGGAGATGGGGAATCAGAGGCAAGAAATCAGAGGCAGGGAATCAGAGGCGGGGAATCAGAGGCCGGGAATCAGATATGGTGAAACAGAGGCGGGGAATCAGAGGCGGGGAAACAGAGGCGGGGAATCAGAGGCGGGGAATCAGAGGTGGGGAATCAGAGTTTGGGAATCAGAGGCAGGGAATCAGAGGCTTGGAATCAGATGCAGGGAATCAGATGCGGGGAATCAGAGGCGGGGAATCAGAGCTGGGGAATCAGAGGTGGGGAATCAGAGTTGGGGAATCAGAGGCGGGGACTTAGATATTGGGAAACAGAGGCGGGGAATCAGAGGCGGGGAAACAGAGGCGGGGAATCAGATATGGGGAATCAGAGGTGGGGAATCAGAGACAGGGAATCAGATGTACGGAATCAGAGATGGGGAATCAAAGGCAGGGAATCAGAATCAGAAGCAGGGAATCAGAGGCCGGGAATCAGAGGCCGGAATCAGATGCCGGGAATAAGAGGCCGGGAATCAGAGGTGGGGAATCAGAGTCCGGGAATCAGAGATGCGGATTCAGAGGCGGGGAATGAGATATGGGGAATCAGAGGCGGGGAATCAGAGGCGGGGAAACAGAGGCGGGGAATCAGATATGGGGAATCAGAGGTGGGGAATCAGGGGCGGGGTATCAGTGGCAGGGAATCAGAGGCGGGAAATCAGAGGCCGGGAATCAGAGGCGGTGAATCAGAGGCGGGGAATCAGAGGCAGGGAATCGGATGTGCGGAATCAGAGATGGGGAATCAGAGGTAGGGAATCAGAGGCGGTGAATCAGACATGGGTAATCAGAGGCGGGGAATCAGAGGCAGGAAATCAGACACGGGGAATGAGAGGCGGGGAATCAGAGCTGGGGAATTAGAGGCAGGGAATCAGAGTTGGGGATTCAGAGGCGGGGAATCAGATATGGGGAAACAGAGGTGGGGAATCAGAGGTGGGCAAATAGAGGCGGGGAATCAGATATGGGGAAACAGAGGCGGGGAATCAGAGGCGTGGAAACAGAGGCGGGGAATCAGATATGGGGAATCAGAGGTGGGGAATCAGAGTTTGGGAATCAGAGGCATGGAATCAGAGGCTTGGAATCAGATGCAGGGAATCAGATGCGGGGAATCAGAGGCGGGGAATCAGAGTTGGGGAATCAGAGGCGGGGATTTAGATATTGGGAAACAGAGTCGGGGAATCAGAGGCGGGGAAACAGAGGCGGGGAATCAGATATGGGGAATCAGAGGTGGGGAATCAGAGTCAGGGAATCAGATGTGCGGAATCAGAGATGGGGAATCAAAGGCAGGGAATCAGAATCAGAAGCAGGGAATCAGAGGCCGGGAATCAGAGGCCGGAATCAGATGCCGGAAATAAGAGGCCGGGAATCAGAGGTGGGGAATCAGAGTCCGGGAATCAGAGATGGGGATTCAGAGGCGGGGAATGAGAGGCCGGGAATCCCAGGCGGGGAATCAGACACGGGGAATCAGAGGTGGTGAATCAGAGATGTGGAATCAGAGGCGGGGAATCAGAGGCAGGGAATCAGACGCGGGGAATCAGAGGCGGGGAATCATAGCTGGCGAATCAGAGGCGGGGAATCAGAGGTGGGGAATCAGAGGCGAGGAATCAGATATTGGGAATCAGAGGTGGGGAATCAGAGGCGCGGAAACAGAGGCGGGGAATCAGATATGGGGAATCAGAGGTGGGGAATCAGAAGTTGTGAATCAGAGATGGGGAATCAGGGGCGGGGTATCAGTGGCAGGGAATCAGAGGCGGGAAATCAGAGGCCAGGAATCAGAGGCGGGGAATCAGACACGGGGAATCAGAGGTGGTGAATCAGAGATGTGGAATCAGAGGCGGAGAATCAGAGGCAGGGAATCAGACGCGGGGTATCAGAGGCGGGGAATCATAGCTGGCGAATCAGAGGCGGGGAATCAGAGGTGGGGAATCAGAGGCGGGGAATCAGATATTGGGAATCAGAGGTGGGGAATCAGAGGCGCGGAAACAGAGGCGGGGAATCAGATATGGGGAATCAGAGGTGGGGAATCAGAAGTTGTGAATCAGAGATGGGGAATCAGAGGTGGGGAATCAGAGGCCGGTAATCAGACGCGGGGAATCAGATGCAGGGATTCTTGAGCTGGGGAATCAGAGGCGGGGAATCAGAGTTGGGGAATCAGAGGCGGGGAATCAGATATGGGGAATCAGAGGCGGGGAATCAGAGGCGGGGAAACAGAGGCGGGGAATCAGATATGGGAAAACAGAGGCGGGGAATCAGAGGCGGGCAAATAGAGGCGGGGAATCAGATATGGGGAAACAGAGGCGGGGAATCAGAGGCGGGGAAACAGAGGTGGGGAATCATATATGGGGAATCAGAGGTGGGGAATCAGAGGTTGGGAATCAGAGGCAGGGAATCAGAGGCTTGGAATCAGATGCAGGGAATCAGATGCGGGAAATCAGAGGCGGGGAATCAGAGCTGGGGAATCAGAGGTGGGGAATCAAAGTTGGGGAATCAGAGGCGGGGTCTTAGATATGGGGAAAGAGAGGCGGGGTATCAGAGACGGGGAAACAGAGGCGGGGATTCAGATATGGGGAATCAGAGGTGGGGAATCAGAGGCAGGGAATTAGATGTGCGGAATCAGAAATGGGGAATCAGAGGCAGGGAATCAGAATCAGAAGCAGGGAATCAGAGGCCGGGAATCAGAGGCCGGAATCAGATGCTGGGAATAAGAGGTCGGGAATCAGAGGTGGGGAATCAGAGTCCGGGAATCAGAGATGGGGAATCAGAGTCGGGGAATCAGAGGCAGGGAATCAAACACGGGGAATCAGAGGCGGGGAATCAGAGCTGGGGAATCAAAGGCGGGGAATCAGAGTTGGGGAATCAAAGGCGGGGAATCAGATATGGGGAAACAGGGGTGGGGAATCAGAGGCGGGGAAACAGAGGCGGGGAATCAGATATGGGAAATCAGAGGTGTGGAATCAGAGGTTGGGAATCAGAGGTGTGGAATCAGAGGTTGGGAATCAGAGGCAGGGAATCAGAGGCGGGGAAACAGAGGCAGGGAATCAGATCTGGGGAATCAGAGGCGGGGAATTAGAGTTGGGGAATCAGAGGCGGGGAATCAGAGGCGGGGAAACAGAGGCGGGGAATCAAACACGGGGAATCAGAGGTGGGGAATCAGAGGTTGGGAATCAGAGGCAGGGAATCAGAGGCGGGGAATCAGAGGCGGGGAATCAGAGGCAGGGAATCAGAGGCGGAGAATCAGAGGCCGGGAATCAGATATGGTGAAACAGAGGCGGGGAATCAGAGGCGGGGAAACAGAGGCGGGGAATCAGATATGGGGAATCAGAGGTGGGGAATCAGAGTTTGGGAATCAGAGGCATGGAATCAGAGGCTTGGAATCAGATGCAGGGAATCAGATGCGGGGAATCAGAGGCGGGGAATCAGAGTTGGGGAATCAGAGGCGGGGATTTAGATATTGGGAAACAGAGGCGGGGAATCAGAGGCGGGGAAACAGAGGCGGGGAATCAGATATGGGGAATCAGAGGTGGGGAATCAGAGGCAGGGAATCAGATGTGCGGAATCAGAGATGGGGAATCAAAGGCAGGGAATCAGAATCAGAAGCAGGGAATCAGAGGCCGGGAATCAGAGGCCGGAATCAGATGCCGGGAATAAGAGGCCGGGAATCAGAGGTGGGGAATCAGAGTCCGGGAATCAGAGATAGGGATTCAGAGGCGGGGAATGAGATATGGGGAATCAGAGGCGGGGAATCAGAGGCGGGGAAACAGAGGTGGGGAATCAGATATGGGGAATCAGAGGTGGGGAATCAGGGGCGGGGTATCAGTGGCAGGGAATCAGAGGCGGGAAATCAGAGGCCGGGAATCAGAGGCGGGGAATCAGACACGGGGAATCAGAGGTGGTGAATCAGAGATGTGGAATCAGAGGCGGGGAATCAGAGGCAGGGAATCAGACGCGGGGAATCAGAGGCGGGGAATCATAGCTGGCGAATCAGAGGCGGGGAATCAGAGGCGGGGAAACAGAGGCGGGGATTCAGATATGGGGAATCAGAGGTGGGGAATCAGGGGCGGGGTATCAGTGGCAGGGAATCAGAGGCGGGAAATAAGAGTCGGTGAATCAGGGGCGGGGAATCAGAGGCAGGGAATCGGATGTGCGGAATCAGAGATTTGGAATCAGAGGTGGGGAGTCAGAGGCGGTGAATCAGACATGGGTAATCAGAGGCGGGGAATCAGAGGCAGGAAATCAGACACGGGGAATCAGAGGCGGGGAATCAGAGCTGGGGAATTAGATGCAGGGAATCAGAGTTGGGGATTCAGAGGCGGGGAATCAGATATGGGGAAACAGAGGTGGGGAATCAGAGGCGGGGAATCAGAGGCGGGGCATCAGAGGCAGGGAATCAGATGTGGGGAATCAGAGATGGGGAATCAGAGGCAGGAAATCAGAATCAGAAGCGGGGTATCAGAGGCCGAGAATCAGAGGCTGGGAATCAGAGGACGGGAATGAGATATGGGGAATCAGAGCTGGGGAGTCAGAGGCGGTGAATCAGAGATGGGGAATCAGAGGCAGGGAATCAGAGGCAGGATATCAGACACGGGGATTCAGAGGCTGGGAATCAGACGGGGGGAATCAAAGGCGGGGAATCAGAGCTGGGGAATCAGAGGTAGGGAATCAGAGTTGGGGATTCAGAGGCGGGGAAACAGATATGGGGAAACAGAGGCGGGGAATCAGAGGCGGGCAAACAGAGGCGGGGAATCAGAGGCAGGGAATCAGAGCTGGGGAATCAGAGGCGGGGAATCATAGTTGGGAATCAGAGGCGGGGAATCAGATACGGGGAAACAGAGGCGGGGAATCAGAGGCGGGGAAACAGAGGCGGGGAATCAGATATGGGGAATCGGATGCGGGGAATCAGAGGCGGGGAATCAGAGCTGGGGAATCAGAGGCGAGGAATCAGAGTTGGTGCATCAGAGGTGGGGAATTAGATATGGGAATACAGAGGCGGGGAATCAGAGGCAGGGGAAACAGAGGTGGGGAATCAGATATGGGGAATCAGAGGTGGGGAATCAGAGGCAGGGAATCAGATGTGCGGAATCAGAGATGGGGAATCAGAGGCAGGGAATCAGAATCAGAAGCGGGGAATCAGAGGCCTGGAATCAGAGGCCTGGAATCAGATGCTGGGAATAAGAGGCCAGGAATCAGAGGTGGGGAATCAGAGTCCGGGAATCAGAGATGGGGATTCAGAGGCGGGGAATGAGATATGGAGAATCAGAGGCGGGGAATCAGAGGCGGGGAAACAGAGGTGGGGAATCAGATATGGGGAATCAGAGGTGGCGAATCAGAGGTTGGGAATCAGAGGCAGGGAATCAGAGGCGGGGAATCAGAGGCGGGGAATCGGAGGCAGGGAATCAGATGTGCGGAATCGGAGATGGGGAATCAGAGGCAAGAAATCAGAGGCAGGGAATCAGAGGCGGGGAATCAGAGGCCGGGAATCAGATATGGTGAAACAGAGGCGGGGAATCAGAGGCGGGGAAACAGAGGCGGGGAATCAGAGGCGGGGAATCAGAGGTGGGGAATCAGAGTTTGGGAATCAGAGGCAGGGAATCAGAGGCTTGGAATCAGATGCAGGGAATCAGATGCGGGGAATCAGAGGCGGGGAATCAGAGCTGGGGAATCAGAGGTGGGGAATCAGAGTTGGGGAATCAGAGGCGGGGACTTAGATATTGGGAAACAGAGGCGGGGAATCAGAGGCGGGGAAACAGAGGCGGGGAATCAGATATGGGGAATCAGAGGTGGGGAATCAGAGACAGGGAATCAGATGTACGGAATCAGAGATGGGGAATCAAAGGCAGGGAATCAGAATCAGAAGCAGGGAATCAGAGGCCGGGAATCAGAGGCCGGAATCAGATGCCGGGAATAAGAGGCCGGGAATCAGAGGTGGGGAATCAGAGTCCGGGAATCAGAGATGCGGATTCAGAGGCGGGGAATGAGATATGGGGAATCAGAGGCGGGGAATCAGAGGCGGGGAAACAGAGGCGGGGAATCAGATATGGGGAATCAGAGGTGGGGAATCAGGGGCGGGGTATCAGTGGCAGGGAATCAGAGGCGGGAAATCAGAGGCCGGGAATCAGAGGCGGTGAATCAGAGGCGGGGAATCAGAGGCAGGGAATCGGATGTGCGGAATCAGAGATGGGGAATCAGAGGTAGGGAATCAGAGGCGGTGAATCAGACATGGGTAATCAGAGGCGGGGAATCAGAGGCAGGAAATCAGACACGGGGAATGAGAGGCGGGGAATCAGAGCTGGGGAATTAGAGGCAGGGAATCAGAGTTGGGGATTCAGAGGCGGGGAATCAGATATGGGGAAACAGAGGTGGGGAATCAGAGGTGGGCAAATAGAGGCGGGGAATCAGATATGGGGAAACAGAGGCGGGGAATCAGAGGCGTGGAAACAGAGGCGGGGAATCAGATATGGGGAATCAGAGGTGGGGAATCAGAGTTTGGGAATCAGAGGCATGGAATCAGAGGCTTGGAATCAGATGCAGGGAATCAGATGCGGGGAATCAGAGGCGGGGAATCAGAGTTGGGGAATCAGAGGCGGGGATTTAGATATTGGGAAACAGAGTCGGGGAATCAGAGGCGGGGAAACAGAGGCGGGGAATCAGATATGGGGAATCAGAGGTGGGGAATCAGAGTCAGGGAATCAGATGTGCGGAATCAGAGATGGGGAATCAAAGGCAGGGAATCAGAATCAGAAGCAGGGAATCAGAGGCCGGGAATCAGAGGCCGGAATCAGATGCCGGGAATAAGAGGCCGGGAATCAGAGGTGGGGAATCAGAGTCCGGGAATCAGAGATGGGGATTCAGAGGCGGGGAATGAGAGGCCGGGAATCCCAGGCGGGGAATCAGACACGGGGAATCAGAGGTGGTGAATCAGAGATGTGGAATCAGAGGCGGGGAATCAGAGGCAGGGAATCAGACGCGGGGAATCAGAGGCGGGGAATCATAGCTGGCGAATCAGAGGCGGGGAATCAGAGGTGGGGAATCAGAGGCGAGGAATCAGATATTGGGAATCAGAGGTGGGGAATCAGAGGCGCGGAAACAGAGGCGGGGAATCAGATATGGGGAATCAGAGGTGGGGAATCAGAAGTTGTGAATCAGAGATGGGGAATCAGGGGCGGGGTATCAGTGGCAGGGAATCAGAGGCGGGAAATCAGAGGCCAGGAATCAGAGGCGGGGAATCAGACACGGGGAATCAGAGGTGGTGAATCAGAGATGTGGAATCAGAGGCGGAGAATCAGAGGCAGGGAATCAGACGCGGGGTATCAGAGGCGGGGAATCATAGCTGGCGAATCAGAGGCGGGGAATCAGAGGTGGGGAATCAGAGGCGGGGAATCAGATATTGGGAATCAGAGGTGGGGAATCAGAGGCGCGGAAACAGAGGCGGGGAATCAGATATGGGGAATCAGAGGTGGGGAATCAGAAGTTGTGAATCAGAGATGGGGAATCAGAGGTGGGGAATCAGAGGCCGGTAATCAGACGCGGGGAATCAGATGCAGGGATTCTTGAGCTGGGGAATCAGAGGCGGGGAATCAGAGTTGGGGAATCAGAGGCGGGGAATCAGATATGGGGAATCAGAGGCGGGGAATCAGAGGCGGGGAAACAGAGGCGGGGAATCAGATATGGGAAAACAGAGGCGGGGATTTCAGAGGCGGGCAAATAGAGGCGGGGAATCAGATATGGGGAAACAGAGGCGGGGAATCAGAGGCGGGGAAACTGAGGTGGGGAATCATATATGGGGAATCAGAGGTGGGGAATCAGAGGTTGGGAATCAGAGGCAGGGAATCAGAGGCTTGGAATCAGATGCAGGGAATCAGATGCGGGAAATCAGAGGCGGGGAATCAGAGCTGGGGAATCAGAGGTGGGGAATCAAAGTTGGGGAATCAGAGGCGGGGTCTTAGATATGGGGAAAGAGAGGCGGGGTATCAGAGACGGGGAAACAGAGGCGGGGATTCAGATATGGGGAATCAGAGGTGGGGAATCAGAGGCAGGGAATTAGATGTGCGGAATCAGAAATGGGGAATCAGAGGCAGGGAATCAGAATCAGAAGCAGGGAATCAGAGGCCGGGAATCAGAGGCCGGAATCAGATGCTGGGAATAAGAGGTCGGGAATCAGAGGTGGGGAATCAGAGTCCGGGAATCAGAGATGGGGAATCAGAGTCGGGGAATCAGAGGCAGGGAATCAAACACGGGGAATCAGAGGCGGGGAATCAGAGCTGGGGAATCAAAGGCGGGGAATCAGAGTTGGGGAATCAAAGGCGGGGAATCAGATATGGGGAAACAGGGGTGGGGAATCAGAGGCGGGGAAACAGAGGCGGGGAATCAGATATGGGGAATCAGAGGTGTGGAATCAGAGGTTGGGAATCAGAGGTGTGGAATCAGAGGTTGGGAATCAGAGGCAGGGAATCAGAGGCGGGGAAACAGAGGCAGGGAATCAGATCTGGGGAATCAGAGGCGGGGAATTAGAGTTGGGGAATCAGAGGCGGGGAATCAGAGGCGGGGAAACAGAGGCGGGGAATCAAACACGGGGAATCAGAGGTGGGGAATCAGAGGTTGGGAATCAGAGGCAGGGAATCAGAGGCGGGGAATCAGAGGCGGGGAATCAGAGGCAGGGAATCAGAGGCGGAGAATCAGAGGCCGGGAATCAGATATGGTGAAACAGAGGCGGGGAATCAGAGGCGGGGAAACAAAGGCGGGGAATCAGATATGGGGAATCAGAGGTGGGGAATCAGAGTTTGGGAATCAGAGGCATGGAATCAGAGGCTTGGAATCAGATGCAGGGAATCAGATGCGGGGAATCAGAGGCGGGGAATCAGAGTTGGGGAATCAGAGGCGGGGATTTAGATATTGGGAAACAGAGGCGGGGAATCAGAGGCGGGGAAACAGAGGCGGGGAATCAGATATGGGGAATCAGAGGTGGGGAATCAGAGGCAGGGAATCAGATGTGCGGAATCAGAGATGGGGAATCAAAGGCAGGGAATCAGAATCAGAAGCAGGGAATCAGAGGCCGGGAATCAGAGGCCGGAATCAGATGCCGGGAATAAGAGGCCGGGAATCAGAGGTGGGGAATCAGAGTCCGGGAATCAGAGATAGGGATTCAGAGGCGGGGAATGAGATATGGGGAATCAGAGGCGGGGAATCAGAGGCGGGGAAACAGAGGTGGGGAATCAGATATGGGGAATCAGAGGTGGGGAATCAGGGGCGGGGTATCAGTGGCAGGGAATCAGAGGCGGGAAATCAGAGGCCGGGAATCAGAGGCGGGGAATCAGACACGGGGAATCAGAGGTGGTGAATCAGAGATGTGGAATCAGAGGCGGGGAATCAGAGGCAGGGAATCAGACGCGGGGAATCAGAGGCGGGGAATCATAGCTGGCGAATCAGAGGCGGGGAATCAGAGGTGGGGAATCAGAGGCGGGGAATCAGATATTGGGAATCAGAGGTGGGGAATCAGAGGCGCGGAAACAGAGGCGGGGAATCAGATATGGGGAATCAGAGGTGGGGAATCAGAAGTTGTGAATCAGAGATGGGGAATCAGAGGCGGGGAATCAGAGGCCGGTAATCAGACGCGGGGAATCAGAGGCGGGGATTCTTGAGCTGGGGAATCAGAGGCGGGGAATCAGAGTTGGGGAATCAGAGGCGGGGAATCAGATATGGGGAATCAGAGGCGGGGAATCAGAGGCGGGGAAACAGAGGCGGGGATTCAGATATGGGGAATCAGAGGTGGGGAATCAGGGGCGGGGTATCAGTGGCAGGGAATCAGAGGCGGGAAATAAGAGTCGGTGAATCAGGGGCGGGGAATCAGAGGCAGGGAATCGGATGTGCGGAATCAGAGATTTGGAATCAGAGGTGGGGAGTCAGAGGCGGTGAATCAGACATGGGTAATCAGAGGCGGGGAATCAGAGGCAGGAAATCAGACACGGGGAATCAGAGGCGGGGAATCAGAGCTGGGGAATTAGATGCAGGGAATCAGAGTTGGGGATTCAGAGGCGGGGAATCAGATATGGGGAAACAGAGGTGGGGAATCAGAGGCGGGCAAATAGAGGCGGGGAATCAGATATGGGGAAACAGTGGTGAGGAATCAGAGGCGGGGAATCAGAGGCGGTGAATCAGACATGGGTAATCAGAGGCGGGGAATCAGAGCTGGGGAATCAGAGGTGGGGAATCAGAGTTGGGGAATCAGAGGCGGGGACTTAGATATGGGGAAACAGAGGCGGGGAATCAGAGGCGGGGAAACAGAGGCGGGGAATCAGATATGGGGAATCAGAGGTGGGGAATCAGAGGCAGGGAATCAGATGTGCGGAATCAGAGATGGGGAATCAGAGGCAGGGAATCAGAATCAGAAGCAGGGAATAAGACGCGGGGAATCAGAGGCGGGGAATCAGAGCTGGGGAATCAGCGGCAGTGAATCAGAGGCGGGGATTCAGAGGCAGGGAATCGGATGTGCGGAATCAGAGATGGGGAATCAGAGGTGGGGAATCAGAGGCGGTGAATCAGACATGGGTAATCAGATGTGGGGAATCAGGGGCAGGGTATCAGACGCAGTGTATCAGACACGGGGAATCAGAGGCATGGAATCAGAGATGGGGAATCAGAGGCGGGGAATCAGAGGCCGGGAATCAGATATGGTGAAACAGAGGCGGGGAATCAGAGGCGGGGAAACAGAGGCGGGGAATCAGATATGGGGAATCAGAGGTGGGGAATCAGAGTTTGGGAATCAGAGGCATGGAATCAGAGGCTTGGAATCAGATGCAGGGAATCAGATGCGGGGAATCAGAGGCGGGGAATCAGAGTTGGGGAATCAGAGGCGGGGATTTAGATATTGGGAAACAGAGGCGGGGAATCAGAGGCGGGGAAACGGAGGCGGGGAATCAGATATGGGGAATCAGAGGTGGGGAATCAGAGGCGGGGAATCAGATGTGCGGAATCAGAGATGGGGAATCAAAGGCAGGGAATCAGAATCAGAAGCCGGGAATCAGAGGCCGGGAATCAGAGGCCGGAATCAGATGCCGGGAATAAGAGGCCGGGAATCAGAGGTGGGGAATCAGAGTCCGGGAATCAGAGATAGGGATTCAGAGGCGGGGAATGAGATATGGGGAATCAGAGGCGGGGAATCAGAGGCGGGGAAACAGAGGTGGGGAATCAGATATGGGGAATCAGAGGTGGGGAATCAGGGGCGGGGTATCAGTGGCAGGGAATCAGAGGCGGGAAATCAGAGGCCGGGAATCAGAGGCGGGGAATCAGACACGGGGAATCAGAGGTGGTGAATCAGAGATGTGGAATCAGAGGCGGGGAATCAGAGGCAGGGAATCAGACGCGGGGAATCAGAGGCGGGGAATCATAGCTGGCGAATCAGAGGCGGGGAATCAGAGGTGGGGAATCAGAGGCGGGGAATCAGATATTGGGAATCAGAGGTGGGGAATCAGAGGCGCGGAAACAGAGACGGGGAATCAGATATGGGGAATCAGAGGTGGGGAATCAGAAGTTGTGAATCAGAGATGGGGAATCAGAGGCGGGGAATCAGAGGCCGGTAATCAGACGCGGGGAATCAGAGGCGGGGATTCTTGAGCTGGGGAATCAGAGGCGGGGAATCAGAGTTGGGGAATCAGAGGAGGGGAATCAGATATGGGGAATCAGAGGCGGGGAATCAGAGGCGGGGAAACAGAGGCGGGGAATCAGATATGGGGAATCAGAGGTGGGGAATCAGGGGCGGGGTATCAGTGGCAGGGAATCAGAGGCGGGAAATAAGAGTCGGTGAATCAGGGGCGGGGAATCAGAGGCAGGGAATCGGATGTGCGGAATCAGAGATTTGGAATCAGAGGTGGGGAGTCAGAGGCGGTGAATCAGACATGGGTAATCAGAGGCGGGGAATCAGAGGCAGGAAATCAGACACGGGGAATCAGAGGCGGGGAATCAGTGCTGGGGAATTAGATGCAGGGAATCAGAGTTGGGGATTCAGAGGCGGGGAATCAGATATGGGGAAACAGAGGTGGGGAATCAGAGGCGGGCAAATAGAGGCGGGGAATCAGATATGGGGAAACAGTGGCGAGGAATCAGAGGCGGGGAATCAGAGGCGGTGAATCAGACATGGGTAATCAGAGGCGGGGAATCAGAGCTGGGGAATCAGAGGTGGGGAATCAGAGTTGGGGAATCAAAGGCAGGGAATCAGAATCAGAAGCAGGGAATAAGACGCGGGGAATCAGAGGCGGGGAATCAGAGCTGGGGACTCAGCGGCAGTGAATCAGAGGCGGGGAATCAGAGGCAGGGAATCGGATGTGCGGAATCAGAGATGGGGAATCAGAGGTGGGGAATCAGAGGCGGTGAATCAGACATGGGTAATCAGATGTGGGGAATCAGGGGCAGGGTATCAGACGCAGTGTATCAGACACGGGGAATCAGAGGCATGGAATCAGAGATGGGGAATCAGAGGCGGGGAATCAGAGGCAGGGAATCAGACGCGGGGTATCAGAGGCGTGGAATCAGAGCTGGGGAATCAGAGGCGGGGAATCAGAGTTGGGGAATCAGAGGGGTGGAATCAGATATGGGAAAACAGAGGCGGGGAATCAGAGGCGGGGAATCAGAGCTGGGGAATCAGAGGCCGGGAATCAGAGGTGGTGAATCAGAGGCCGGGAATCAGAGATGGGGATTCAGAGGTGGTGAATCAGAGATGGGGAATCAGAGGAAGGGACTCAGAGGTGGCGAATCAGACGCGGGGAATCAGTGGCTGGGAATCAGAAATCGGGAATCAGAGGCGGGGTATCAGAGATGGGGAATCAGAGGCGGGGAATCAGATGCGGGGAAACAGAGGCGGGGAGTCAGATATGGGGAATCAGTGGTGGGGAATCAGAGGCATGGAATCACATGCGGGGAATCAGAGGCGGGGAATCAGAGGCGGGGAATCAGAGCTGGGGAATCAGAGGCGGGGATTCAGAGTTGGGGAATCAGAGGCGGGGAATCAGATATGGGGAAACAGAGGCGTGGATTCAGAGGCGGGGAAACAGACGCGGGGAATCAGATATGGGGAATCAGAGGTGGGGAATCAGAGGTTGGGAATCAGAGGCAGGGAATCAGAGGCGGGGAATCAGAGCTGGGGAATCAGAGGCGGAGTATCAGAATTGGGGAATCAGAGATGGGGAATCAGAGATGGGTAATCAGAGGCGGGGAATCAGACGCAGGGAATCAGAGGTGGTGAATCAGAGATGGGGAATCAGAGGCGGGGAATCAGAGGCAGGGAATCAGACGCGGGGAATCAGTGACGGGGAATCATAGCTGGCGAATCTGAGGCGGGGAATCAGATTTGGGGAATCAGAGGCGGGGAATCAGATATGGGGAATCAGAGGCGGGGAATCAGAGGCGGGGAAACAGAGGCGGGGAATCAGATATGGGGAATCAGAGGTGGGGAATCAGAGGTGGTGAATCAGAGATGGGGAATCAGAGGCGGGGAATCAGAGCCAGGGAATCAGACGCGGGTATCAGAGGCGGGGAATCAGAGCTGGGGAATCAGAGGCGGGGAATCAGAGTTGGGGAATCAGTGGCGGGGAATCAGATATAGGGAATCAGAGGCGGGGAATCAGAGGCAGGGAATCAGAGGCAGGGAATCAGAGATGAGGAATCAGAGGCGGGGAATCAGAGGCTGGGAATCTGACGCGGGGAATCAGAGGAGGAGTATCAGAGCTGGGGAATCAAGGCGGGGAATCAGAGTTGGGGAATAAGAGGCGTGGAATCAGATATGGGGAATCAGAGGCGGTGAATCAGAGGCGGGGAAACAGAGGCGGGGAGTCAGATATGGGTAAATAGATTTGGGGATTCAGGGGCGGGGAATCCGTGGCAGGGACTCAGAGGCGGGGAATCAGAGGCGGGGCATCAGAGGCAGGGAATCAGATGTGGGGAATCAGAGATGGGGAATCAGAGGCAGGAAATCAGAATCAGAAGCGGGGTATCAGAGGCCGGGAATCAGAGGCTGGGAATCAGAGGACGGGAATGAGATATGGGGAATCAGAGCTGGGGAGTCAGAGTCGGTGAATCAGAGATGGGGAATCAGAGGCAGGGAATCAGAGGCAGGGAATCAAACACGGGGAATCAGAGGCTGCGAATCAGAGCTGGGGAATCAGAGGCGGGGAATCAGACACGGGGAATCAGAGGCGGGAATCAGAGCTGGGGAATCAGAGGCGGGGAATCAGACACGGGGAATCAGAGGCGGGGAATCAGAGCTGAGGAATCAGAGGAGGGGATTCAGAGTTGGGGAATCAGAGGCGGGGAATCAGATACGGGGAAACAGAGGCGTGGATTCAGAGGCGGGGAAACAGACGCGGGGAATCAGATATGGGGAATCAGAGGTGGGGAATGAGAGGTTGGGAATCAGAGGCAGGGAATCAGAGGCGGGGAATCAGAGCTGGGGAATCAGAGGCGGGGAATTAGAGTTGGGGAATCAGAGGCGGGGAATCAGATATGGGGAAACAGGGGCGGGGAATCGGAGGCGGGGAAACAGAGGCGGGGTATCAGATATGGGGAATCAGAGGTGTGGAATCAGAGGTTGGGAATCAGAGGCAGGGAATCAGAGGCGGGGAAACAGAGGCAGGGAATCAGATCTGGGTAATCAGAGGCGGGGAATTAGAGTTGGGGAATCAGAGGCGGGGAATCAGAGGCGGGGAAACAGAGGCGGGGAATCAAACACGGGGAATCAGAGGTGGGGAATCAGAGGTTGGGAATCAGAGGCAGGGAATCAGAGGCGGGGAATCAGAGGTTGGGAATCAGAGGCAGGGAATCAGAGGCGGGGAATCAGAGGCGGGGAATCAGAGGCCTGGAATCAGATGCTGGGAATAAGAGGCCGGGTATCAGAGGTGGGGAATCAGAGTCCGGGAATCAGAGATGGGGATTCAGAGGCGGGGAATGAGATATGGAGAATCAGAGGCGGGGAATCAGAGGCGGGGAAACAGAGGTGGGGAATCAGATATGGGGAATCAGAGGTGGCGAATCAAAGGCAGTGAATCAGAGATGGGGAATCAGAGGCGGGGAATCAGAGGCAGGGAATCAAACACGGGGAATCAGAAGCGGGGAATCAGAGCTGGGGAATCAGAGGCGGGGAATCAGAGTTGGGGAATCAGAGGCGGGGAATCAGAGGCGGGGAATCAGAGGCAGGGAATCAGATGTGCGGAATCGGAGATGGGGAATCAGAGGCAAGAAATCAGAGGCGGGGAATCAGTGGCGGGGATTCAGAGGCCGTGAATCAGATATGGTGAAACAGAGGCGGGCAATCAGAGGCGGGGAAACAGAGGCGGGGAATCAGATATGGGGAATCAGAGGTGGGGAATCAGAGTATGGGAATCAGAGGCAGGGAATCAGAGGCTTGGAATCAGATGCAGGGATTTAGATGCGGGGTATCAGAGGCGGGGAATCAGAGCTGGGGAATCAGAGGTGGGGAATCAGAGTTGGGGAAACAGAGGCGGGGACTTAGATATTGGGAAACAGAGGCGGGGAATCAGAGGCGGGGAAACAGAGGCGGGGAATCAGATATGGGGAATCAGAGGTGGGGAATCAGAGTCAGGGAATCAGATGTGCGGAATCAGAGATGGGGAATCAAAGGCAGGGAATCAGGATCAGAAGCAGGGAATCAGAGGCCGGGAATCAGAGGCCGGAATCAGATGCCGGGAATAAGAGGCCGGGAATCAGAGGTGGGGAATCAGAGTCCGGGAATCAGAGATGGGGATTCAGAGGCGGGGAATGAGAGGCCGGGAATCAGAGGCGGGGAATCAGACACGGGGAATCAGAGGTGGTGAATCAGAGATGTGGAATCAGAGGCGGGGAATCAGAGGCAGGGAATCAGACGCGGGGAATCAGAGGCGGGGAATCATAGCTGGCGAATCAGAGGCGGGGAATCAGAGGTGGGGAATCAGAGGCGAGGAATCAGATATTGGGAATCAGAGGTGGGGAATCAGAGGCGCGGAAACAGAGGCGGGGAATCAGAATTGGGGAATCTGAGGTGGGGAATCAGAAGTTGTGAATCAGAGATGGGGAATCAGGGGCGGGGTATCAGTGGCAGGGAATCAGAGGCGGGAAATCAGAGGCCGGGAATCAGAGGCGGGGAATCAGACACGGGGAATCAGAGGTGGTGAATCAGAGATGTGGAATCAGAGGCGGGGAATCAGAGGCAGGGAATCAGACGCGGGGAATCGGAGGCGGGGAATCATAGCTGGCGAATCAGAGGCGGGGAATCAGAGGTGGGGAATCAGATGCGGGGAATCAGATATTGGGAATCAGAGGTGGGGAATCAGAGGCGCGGAAACAGAGGCGGGGAATCAGATATGGGGAATCAGAGGTGGGGAATCAGAAGTTGTGAATCAGAGATGGGGAATCAGATGTGGGGAATCAGAGGCCGGTAATCAGACGCGGGGAATCAGATGCAGGGATTCTTGAGCTGGGGAATCAGAGGCGGGGAATCAGAGTTGGGGAATCAGAGGCGGGGAATCAGATATGGGGAATCAGAGGCGGGGAATCAGAGGCGGGGAAACAGAGGCGGGGAATCAGATATGGGGAATCAGAGGTGGGGAATCAGGGGCGGGGTATCAGTGGCAGGGAATCAGAGGCGGGAAATAAGAGTCGGTGAATCAGGGGCGGGGAATCAGAGGCAGGGAATCGGATGTGCGGAATCAGAGATTTGGAATCAGAGGTGGGGAGTCAGAGGCGGTGAATCAGACATGGGTAATCAGAGGCGGGGAATCAGAGGCAGGAAATCAGACACGGGGAATCAGAGGCGGGGAATCAGAGCTGGGGAATTAGATGCAGGGAATCAGAGTTGGGGATTCAGAGGCGGGGAATCAGATATGGGGAAACAGAAGTGGGGAATCAGAGGCGGGCAAATAGAGGCGGGGAATCAGATATGGGGAAACAGTGGCGAGGAATCAGAGGCGGGGAATCAGAGGCGGTGAATCAGACATGGGTAATCAGAGGCGGGGAATCAGAGCTGGGGAATCAGAGGTGGGGAATCAGAGTTGGGGAATCAGAGGCGGGGACTTAGATATGGGGAAACAGAGGCGGGGAATCAGAGGCGGGGAAACAGAGGCGGGGTATCAGATATGGGGAATCAGAGGTGGGGAATCAGAGGCAGGGAATCAGATGTGCGGAATCAGAGATGGGGAATCAGAGGCAGGGAATCAGAATCAGAAGCAGGGAATAAGACGCGGGGAATCAGAGGCGGGGAATCAGAGCTGGGGAATCAGCGGCAGTGAATCAGAGGCGGGGAATCAGAGGCAGGGAATCGGATGTGCGGAATCAGAGATGGGGAATCAGAGGTGGGGAATCAGAGGCGGTGAATCAGACATGGGTAATCAGATGTGGGGAATCAGGGGCAGGGTATCAGACGCAGTGTATCAGACACGGTGAATCAGAGGCATGGAATCATAGATGGGGAATCAGAGGCGGGGAATCAGAGGCAGGGAATCAGACGCGGGGTATCAGAGGCGTGGAATCAGAGCTGGGGAATCAGAGGCGGGGAATCAGAGTTGGGGAATCAGAGGGGTGGAATCAGATATGGGAAAACAGAGGCGGGGAATCAGAGGCGGGGAATCAGAGCTGGGGAATCAGAGGCCGGGAATCAGAGGTGGTGAATCAGAGGCCGGGAATCAGAGATGGGGATTCAGAGGTGGTGAATCAGAGATGGGGAATCAGAGGAAGGGACTCAGAGGTGGCGAATCAGACGCGGGGAATCAGTGGCTGGGAATCAGAAATCGGGAATCAGAGGCGGGGTATCAGAGATGGGGAATCAGAGGCGGGGAATCCGAGGCGGGGAAACAGAGGCGGGGAGTCAGATATGGGGAATCAGTGGTGGGGAATCAGAGGCATGGAATCACATGCGGGGAATCAGAGGCGGGGAATCAGAGGCGGGGAATCAGAGCTGGGGAATCAGAGGCGGGGATTCAGAGTTGGGGAATCAGAGGCGGGGAATCAGATATGGGGAAACAGAGGCGTGGATTCAGAGGCGGGGAAACAGACGCGGGGAATCAGATATGGGGAATCAGAGGTGGGGAATCAGAGGTTGGGAATCAGAGGCAGGGAATCAGAGGCGGGGAATCAGAGCTGGGGAATCAGAGGCGGAGTATCAGAATTGGGGAATCAGAGATGGGGAATCAGAGATGGGGAATCAGAGGTGGGGAATCAGACGCAGGGAATCAGAGGTGGTGAATCAGAGATGGGGAATCAGAGGCGGGGAATCAGAGGCAGGGAATCAGACGCGGGGAATCAGTGACGGGGAATCATAGCTGGCGAATCTGAGGCGGGGAATCAGATTTGGGGAATCAGAGGCGGGGAATCAGATATGGGGAATCAGAGGCGGGGAATCAGAGGCGGGGAAACAGAGGCGGGGAATCAGATATGGGGAATCAGAGGTGGGGAATCAGAGGTGGTGAATCAGAGATGGGGAATCAGAGGCGGAGAATCAGAGCCAGGGAATCAGACGCGGGGAATCAGAGGCGGGGAATCAGAGCTGGGGAATCAGAGGCGGGGAATCAGAGTTGGGGAATCAGTGGCGGGGAATCAGATATAGGGAATCAGAGGCAAGGAATCAGAGGCAGGGAATCAGAGGCAGGGAATCAGAGATGAGGAATCAGAGGCGGGGAATCAGAGGCTGGGAATCTGACGCGGGGAATCAGAGGAGGAGTATCAGAGCTGGGGAATCAAGGCGGGGAATCAGAGTTGGGGAATAAGAGGCGTGGAATCAGATATGGGGAATCAGAGGCGGTGAATCAGAGGCGGGGAAACAGAGGCGGCTAGTCAGATATGGGTAAATAGATTTGGGGATTCAGGGGCGGGGAATCCGTGGCAGGGAATCAGAGGCGGGGAATCAGAGGCGGGGCATCAGAGGCAGGGAATCAGATGTGGGGAATCAGAGATGGGGAATCAGAGGCAGGAAATCAGAATCAGAAGCGGGGTATCAGAGGCCGGGAATCAGAGGCTGGGAATCAGAGGACGGGAATGAGATATGGGGAATCAGAGCTGGGGAGTCAGAGGGGGTGAATCAGAGATGGGGAATCAGAGGCAGGGAATCAGAGGCAGGGAATCAAACACGGGGAATCAGAGGCTGCGAATCAGAGCTGGGGAATCAGAGGCGGGGAATCAGACACGGGGAATCAGAGGCGGGAATCAGAGCTGGGGAATCAGAGGCGGGGAATCAGACACGGGGAATCAGAGGCGGGGAATCAGAGCTGAGGAATCAGAGGAGGGGATTCAGAGTTGGGGAATCAGAGGCGGGGAATCAGATACGGGGAAACAGAGGCGTGGATTCAGAGGCGGGGAAACAGACGCGGGGAATCAGATATGGGGAATCAGAGTTGGGGAATCAGAGGTTGGGAATCAGAGGCAGGGAATCAGAGGCGGGGAATCAGAGCTGGGGAATCAGAGGCGGGGAATTAGAGTTGGGGAATCAGAGGCGGGGAATCAGATATGGGGAAACAGGGGCGGGGAATCGGAGGCGGGGAAACAGAGGCGGGGAATCAGATATGGGGAATCAGAGGTGTGGAATCAGAGGTTGGGAATCAGAGGCAGGGAATCAGAGGCGGGGAAACAGAGGCAGGGAATCAGATCTGGGTAATCAGAGGCGGGGAATTAGAGTTGGGGAATCAGAGGCGGGGAATCAGAGGCGGGGAAACAGAGGCGGGGAATCAAACACGGGGAATCAGAGGTGGGGAATCAGAGGTTGGGAATCAGAGGCAGGGAATCAGAGGCGGGGAATCAGAGGTTGGGAATCAGAGGCAGGGAATCAGAGGCGGGGAATCAGAGGCGGGGAATCAGAGGCCTGGAATCAGATGCTGGGAATAAGAGGCCGGGTATCAGAGGTGGGGAATCAGAGTCCGGGAATCAGAGATGGGGATTCAGAGGCGGGGAATGAGATATGGAGAATCAGAGGCGGGGAATCAGAGGCGGGGAAACAGAGGTGGGGAATCAGATATGGGGAATCAGAGGTGGCGAATCAAAGGCGGTGAATCAGAGATGGGGAATCAGAGGCGGGGAATCAGAGGCAGGGAATCAAACACGGGGAATCAGAAGCGGGGAATCAGAGCTGGGGAATCAGAGGCGGGGAATCAGAGTTGAGGAATCAGAGGCGGGGAATCAGAGGCGGGGAATCAGAGGCAGGGAATCAGATGTGCGGAATCGGAGATGGGGAAT
Source organism: Narcine bancroftii (assembly GCF_036971445.1). Classification (NCBI taxonomy): domain Eukaryota; kingdom Metazoa; phylum Chordata; class Chondrichthyes; order Torpediniformes; family Narcinidae; genus Narcine; species Narcine bancroftii. Next base: position 109,573,113 of record NC_091475.1, read on the forward strand.
CAGAGGCAAGAAATCAGAGGCGGGGAATCAGTGGCGGGGATTCAGAGGCCGGGAATCAGATATGGTGAAACAGAGGCGGGGAATCAGAGGCGGGGAAACAGAGGCGGGGAATCAGATATGGGGAATCAGAGGTGGGGAATCAGAGTTTGGGAATCAGAGGCAGGGAATCAGAGGCTTGGAATCAGATGCAGGGAATTAGATGCGGGGTATCAGAGGCGGGGAATCAGAGCTGGGGAATCAGAGGTGGGGAATCAGAGTTGGGGAATCAGAGGCGGGGACTTAGATATTGGGAAACAGAGGCGGGGAATCAGAGGCGGGGAAACAGAGGTGGGGAATCAGATATGGGGAATCAGAGGTGGGGAATCAGAGACAGGGAATCAGATGTACGGAATCAGAGATGGGGAATCAAAGGCAGGGAATCAGAATCAGAAGCAGGGAATCAGAGGCCGGGAATCAGAGGCCGGAATCAGATGCCGGGAATAAGAGGCCGGGAATCAGAGGTGGGGAATCAGAATCCGGGAATCAGAGATGCGGATTCAGAGGCGGGGAATGAGATATGGGGAATCAGAGGCGGGGAATCAGAGGCGGGGAAACAGAGGCGGGGAATCAGATATGGGGAATCAGAGGTGGGGAATCAGGGGCGGGGTATCAGTGGCAGGGAATCAGAGGCGGGAAATCAGAGGCCGGGAATCAGAGGCGGTGAATCAGAGGCGGGGAATCAGAGGCAGGGAATCGGATGTGCGGAATCAGAGATGGGGAATCAGAGGTGGGGAATCAGAGGCGGTGAATCAGACATGGGTAATCAGAGGCGGGGAATCAGAGGCAGGAAATCAGACACGGGGAATCAGAGACGGGGAATCAGAGCTGGGGAATTAGAGGCAGGGAATCAGAGTTGGGGATTCAGAGGCGGGGAATCAGATATGGGGAAACAGAGGTGGGGAATCAGAGGTGGGCAAATAGAGGCGGGGAATCAGATATGGGGAAACAGAGGCGGGGAATCAGAGGCGTGGAAACAGAGGCGGGGAATCAGATATGGGTTATCAGAGGCGGGGAATCAGAGTTGGGTATCAGAGGCGGGGAATCAGAGCTGGGGAATCAGAGGTGGGGAATCAGAGTCGGGGAATCAGAGGCAGGGAATCGGATGTGCGGAATCAGAGATGGGGAATCAGAGGTGGGGAATCAGAGGCGGTGAATCTGAGATGGGGAATCAGAGGCGGGGAATCAGAGGCAGGATATCAGACACGGGGATTCAGAGGCTGGGAATCAGACGGGGGGAATCAAAGGCGGGGAATCAGAGCTGGGGAATCAGAGGCGGTGAATCAGAGGCGGGGAAACAGAGGCGGGGAGTCAGATATGGGTAAAGAGATTTGGGGATTCAGGGGCGGGGAATCCGTGGCAGGGAATCAGAGGCGGGGAATCAGAGGCGGGGCATCAGAGGCAGGGAATCAGATGTGGGGAATCAGAGATGGGGAATCAGAGGCAGGAAATCAGAATCAGAAGCGGGGTATCAGAGGCCGGGAATCAGAGGCTGGGAATCAGAGGACGGGAATGAGATATGGGGAATCAGAGCTGGGGAGTCAGAGGCGGTGAATCAGAGATGGGGAATCAGAGGCAGGGAATCAGAGGCAGGATATCAGACACGGGGATTCAGAGGCTGGGAATCAGACGGGGGGAATCAAAGGCGGGGAATCAGAGCTGGGGAATCAGAGGTAGGGAATCAGAGTTGGGGATTCAGAGGCGGGGAAACAGATATGGGGAAACAGAGGCGGGGAATCAGAGGCGGGCAAACAGAGGCGGGGAATCAGAGGCAGGGAATCAGAGCTGGGGAATCAGAGGCGGGGAATCATAGTGGGGAATCAGAGGCGGGGAATCAGATACGGGGAAACAGAGGCGGGGAATCAGAGGCGGGGAAACAGGCGGGGAATCAGATATGGGGAATCGGATGCGGGGAATCAGAGGCGGGGAATCAGAGCTGGGGAATCAGAGGCGGGGAATCAGAGTTGGTGCATCAGAGGTGGGGAATTAGATATGGGGAAACAGAGGCGGGGAATCAGAGGCAGGGAAACAGAGGTGGGGAATCAGATATGGGGAATCAGAGGTGGGGAATCAGAGGCAGGGAATCAGATGTGCGGAATCAGAGATGGGGAAACAGAGGCAGGGAATCAGAATCAGAAGCGGGGAATCAGAGGCCGGGAATCAGAGGCCTGGAATCAGATGCTGGGAATAAGAGGCCAGGAATCAGAGGTGGGGAATCAGAGTCCGGGAATCAGAGCTGGGGATTCAGAGGCGGGGAATGAGATATGGAGAATCAGAGGCGGGGAATCAGAGGCGGGGAAACAGAGGTGGGGAATCAGATATGGGGAATCAGAGGTGGCGAATCAGAGGTTGGGAATCAGAGGCAGGGAATCAGAGGCGGGGAATCAGAGGCGGGGAATCGGAGGCAGGGAATCAGATGTGCGGAATCGGAGATGGGGAATCAGAGGCAAGAAATCAGAGGCGGGGAATCAGAGGCGGGGAATCAGAGGCCGGGAATCAGATATGGTGAAACAGAGGCGGGGAATCAGAGGCGGGGAAACAGAGGCGGGGAATCAGATATGGGGAATCAGAGGTGGGGAATCAGAGTTTGGGAATCAGAGGCAGGGAATCAGAGGCTTGGAATCAGATGCAGGGAATTAGATGCGGGGTATCAGAGGCGGGGAATCAGAGCTGGGGAATCAGAGGTGGGGAATCAGAGTTGGGGAATCAGAGGCGGGGACTTAGATATTGGGAAACAGAGGCGGGGAATCAGAGGCGGGGAAACAGAGGTGGGGAATCAGATATGGGGAATCAGAGGTGGGGAATCAGAGACAGGGAATCAGATGTACGGAATCAGAGATGGGGAATCAAAGGCAGGGAATCAGAATCAGAAGCAGGGAATCAGAGGCCGGGAATCAGAGGCCGGAATCAGATGCCGGGAATAAGAGGCCGGGAATCAGAGGTGGGGAATCAGAATCCGGGAATCAGAGATGCGGATTCAGAGGCGGGGAATGAGATATGGGGAATCAGAGGCGGGGAATCAGAGGCGGGGAAACAGAGGCGGGGAATCAGATATGGGGAATCAGAGGTGGGGAATCAGGGGCGGGGTATCAGTGGCAGGGAATCAGAGGCGGGAAATCAGAGGCCGGGAATCAGAGGCGGTGAATCAGAGGCGGGGAATCAGAGGCAGGGAATCGGATGTGCGGAATCAGAGATGGGGAATCAGAGGTGGGGAATCAGAGGCGGTGAATCAGACATGGGTAATCAGAGGCGGGGAATCAGAGGCAGGAAATCAGACACGGGGAATCAGAGACGGGGAATCAGAGCTGGGGAATTAGAGGCAGGGAATCAGAGTTGGGGATTCAGAGGCGGGGAATCAGATATGGGGAAACAGAGGTGGGGAATCAGAGGTGGGCAAATAGAGGCGGGGAATCAGATATGGGGAAACAGAGGCGGGGAATCAGAGGCGTGGAAACAGAGGCGGGGAATCAGATATGGGTTATCAGAGGCGGGGAATCAGAGTTGGGTATCAGAGGCGGGGAATCAGAGCTGGGGAATCAGAGGTGGGGAATCAGAGTCGGGGAATCAGAGGCAGGGAATCGGATGTGCGGAATCAGAGATGGGGAATCAGAGGTGGGGAATCAGAGGCGGTGAATCTGAGATGGGGAATCAGAGGCGGGGAATCAGAGGCAGGATATCAGACACGGGGATTCAGAGGCTGGGAATCAGACGGGGGGAATCAAAGGCGGGGAATCAGAGCTGGGGAATCAGAGGCGGTGAATCAGAGGCGGGGAAACAGAGGCGGGGAGTCAGATATGGGTAAATAGATTTGGGGATTCAGGGGCGGGGAATCCGTGGCAGGGAATCAGAGGCGGGGAATCAGAGGCGGGGCATCAGAGGCAGGGAATCAGATGTGGGGAATCAGAGATGGGGAATCAGAGGCAGGAAATCAGAATCAGAAGCGGGGTATCAGAGGCCGGGAATCAGAGGCTGGGAATCAGAGGACGGGAATGAGATATGGGGAATCAGAGCTGGGGAGTCAGAGGCGGTGAATCAGAGATGGGGAATCAGAGGCAGGGAATCAGAGGCAGGATATCAGACACGGGGATTCAGAGGCTGGGAATCAGACGGGGGGAATCAAAGGCGGGGAATCAGAGCTGGGGAATCAGAGGTAGGGAATCAGAGTTGGGGATTCAGAGGCGGGGAAAAAGATATGGGGAAACAGAGGCGGGGAATCAGAGGCGGGCAAACAGAGGCGGGGAATCAGAGGCAGGGAATCAGAGCTGGGGAATCAGAGGCGGGGAATCATAGTTGGGAATCAGAGGCGGGGAATCAGATACGGGGAAACAGAGGCGGGGAATCAGAGGCGGGGAAACAGGCGGGGAATCAGATATGGGGAATCGGATGCGGGGAATCAGAGGCGGGGAATCAGAGCTGGGGAATCAGAGGCGGGGAATCAGAGTTGGTGCATCAGAGGTGGGGAATTAGATATGGGGAAACAGAGGCGGGGAATCAGAGGCAGGGAAACAGAGGTGGGGAATCAGATATGGGGAATCAGAGGTGGGGAATCAGAGGCAGGGAATCAGATGTGCGGAATCAGAGATGGGGAAACAGAGGCAGGGAATCAGAATCAGAAGCGGGGAATCAGAGGCCGGGAATCAGAGGCCTGGAATCAGATGCTGGGAATAAGAGGCCAGGAATCAGAGGTGGGGAATCAGAGTCCGGGAATCAGAGCTGGGGATTCAGATGCGGGGAATGAGATATGGAGAATCAGAGGCGGGGAATCAGAGGCGGGGAAACAGAGGTGGGGAATCAGATATGGGGAATCAGAGGTGGCGAATCAGAGGTTGGGAATCAGAGGCAGGGAATCAGAGGCGGGGAATCAGAGGCGGGGAATCGGAGGCAGGGAATCAGATGTGCGGAATCGGAGATGGGGAATCAGAGGCAAGAAATCAGAGGCGGGGAATCAGAGGCGGGGAATCAGAGGCCGGGAATCAGATATGGTGAAACAGAGGCGGGGAATCAGAGGCGGGGAAACAGAGGCGGGGAATCAGAGGCGGGGAATCAGAGGTGGGGAATCAGAGTTTGGGAATCAGAGTCAGGGAATCAGAGGCTTGGAATCAGATGCAGGGAATCAGATGCGGGGAATCAGAGGCGGGGAATCAGAGCTGGGGAATCAGAGGCGGTGAATCTGAGATGGGGAATCAGAGGCGGGGAATCAGAGGCAGGATATCAGACACGGGGATTCAGAGGCTGGGAATCAGACGGGGGGAATCAAAGGCGGGGAATCAGAGCTGGGGAATCAGAGGCGGTGAATCAGAGGCGGGGAAACAGAGGCGGGGAGTCAGATATGGGTAAATAGATTTGGGGATTCAGGGGCGGGGAATCCGTGGCAGGGAATCAGAGGCGGGGAATCAGAGGCGGGGCATCAGAGGCAGGGAATCAGATGTGGGGAATCAGAGATGGGGAATCAGAGGCAGGAAATCAGAATCAGAAGCGGGGTATCAGAGGCCGGGAATCAGAGGCTGGGAATCAGAGGACGGGAATGAGATATGGGGAATCAGAGCTGGGGAGTCAGAGGCGGTGAATCAGAGATGGGGAATCAGAGGCAGGGAATCAGAGGCAGGATATCAGACACGGGGATTCAGAGGCTGGGAATCAGACGGGGGGAATCAAAGGCGGGGAATCAGAGGCAGGGAATCGGATGTGCGGAATCAGAGATGGGGAATCAGAGGTAGGGAATCAGAGGCGGTGAATCAGACATGGGTAATCAGAGGCGGGGAATCAAAGGCAGGAAATCAGACACGGGGAATCAGAGGCGGGGAATCAGAGCTGGGGAATTAGAGGCAGGGAATCAGAGTTGGGGATTCAGAGGCGGGGAATCAGATATGGGGAAACAGAGGTGGGGAATCAGAGGTGGGCAAATAGAGGCGGGGAATCAGATATGGGGAAACAGAGGTGGGGAATCAGAGGCGTGGAAACAGAGGCGGGGAATCAGATATGGGGAATCAGAGGTGGGGAATCAGAGGTTGGGAATCAGAGGCAGGGAATCAGAGGCTGGGAATCAGATGTAGGGAATCAGATGCGGGGATCAGAGGCGGGGAATCAGAGCTGGGGAATCAGAGGTGGGGAATCAGAGTTGGGGAATCAGAGGCGGGGACTTAGATATGGGGAAACAGAGGCGGGGAATCAGAGGCGGGAAAACAGAGGCGGGGAATCAGATATGGGGAATCAGAGGTGGGGAATCAGAGGCAGGGAATCAGATGTGCGGGATCAGAGATGGGGAATCAGAGGCAGGGAATCAGAATCAGAAGCAGGGAATAAGACGCGGGGAATCAGAGGCGGGGAATCAGAGCTGGGGAAGCAGAGGCAGTGAATCAGAGGCGGGGAATCAGAGGCAGGGAATCAGATGTGCGGAATCAGAGATGGGGAATCAGAGGTGGGGAATCAGAGGCGGTGAATCAGACATGGGTAATCAGAGGCGGGGAATCAGAGGCAGGAAATCAGACACGGGGAATCAGAGGCGGGGAATCAGAGCTGGGGAATAAGATGCAGGGAATCAGAGTTGGGGATTCAGAGGCGGGGAATCAGATATGGGGAAACAGTGGCGGGGAATCAGAGGCGGGGAAACAGAGGCGGGGAATCAGATATGGGGAATCAGAGGTGGGTAATCAGAGCTTGGGAGTCAGAGGTGGGGAATCAGAGTTGGGGAATCAGAGGCTGGGAATCGGATGTGCGGAATCAGAGATGGGGAATCAGAGGTGGGGAATCAGAGGCAGGGAATCAAACACGGGGAATCAGAGGCGGGGAATCAAAGCTGGGGAATCAAAGGCGGGGAATCAGAGTTGGGGAATCAAAGGCGGGGAATCAGATATGGGGAAACAGGGGCGGGGAATCAGAGGCGGGGAAACAGAGGCGGGGAATCAGATATGGGGAATCAGAGGTGTGGAATCAGAGGTTGGGAATCAGAGGTGTGGAATCGGAGGTTGGGAATCAGAGACAGGGAATCAGAGGCGGGGAAACAGAGGCAGGGAATCAGATCTGGGGAATCAGAGGCGGGGAATTAGAGTTGGGGAATCAGAGGCGGGGAATCAGAGGCGGGGAAACAGAGGCGGGGAATCAAACACGGGGAATCAGAGGTGGGGAATCAGAGGTTGGGAATCAGAGGCAGGGAATCAGAGGCGGGGAATCAGAGGCGGGGAATCAGAGGCAGGGAATCAGAGGCGGAGAATCAGAGGCCGGGAATCAGATATGGTGAAACAGAGGCGGGGAATCAGAGGCGGGGAAACAGAGGCGGGGAATCAGATATGGGGAATCAGAGGTGGGGAATCAGAGTTTGGGAATCAGAGGCATGGAATCAGAGGCTTGGAATCAGATGCAGGGAATCAGATGCGGGGAATCAGAGGCGGGGAATCAGAGTTGGGGAATCAGAGGCGGGGATTTAGATATTGGGAAACAGAGGCGGGGACTCAGAGGCGGGGAAACAGAGGCGGGGAATCAGATATGGGGAATCAGAGGTCGGGAATCAGAGTCAGGGAATCAGATGTGCGGAATCAGAGATGGGGAATCAAAGGCAGGGAATCAGAATCAGAAGCAGGGAATCAGAGGCCGGGAATCAGAGGCCGGAATCAGATGCCGGGAATAAGAGGCCGGGAATCAGAGGTGGGGAATCAGAGTCCGGGAATCAGAGATGGGGATTCAGAGGCGGGGAATGAGAGGCCGGGAATCAGAGGCGGGGAATCAGACACGGGGAATCAGAGGTGGTGAATCAGAGATGTGGAATCAGAGGCGGGGAATCAGAGGCAGGGAATCAGACGCGGGGAATCAGAGGCGGGGAATCATAGCTGGCGAATCAGAGGCGGGGAATCAGAGGTGGGGAATCAGAGGCGAGGAATCAGATATTGGGAATCAGAGGTGGGGAATCAGAGGCGCGGAAACAGAGGCGGGGAATCAGATATGGGGAATCAGAGGTGGGGAATCAGAAGTTGTGAATCAGAGATGGGGAATCAGGGGCAGGGTATCAGTGGCAGGGAATCAGAGGCGGGAAATCAGAGGCCGGGAATCAGAGGAGGGGAATCAGACACGGGGAATCAGAGGCGGGGAATCATAGCTGGCGAATCAGAGGCGGGGAATCAGAGGTGGGGAATCAGAGGCGGGGAATCAGATATTGGGAATCAGAGGTGGGGAATCAGAGGCGCGGAAACAGAGGCGGGGAATCAGATATGGGGAATCAGAGGTGGGGAATCAGAAGTTGTGAATCAGAGATGGGGAATCAGAGGCGGGGAATCAGAGGCCGGTAATCAGACGCGGGGAATCAGAGGCGGGGATTCTTGAGCTGGGGAATCAGAGGCGGGGAATCAGAGTTGGGGAATCAGAGGCGGGGAATCAGATATGGGGAATCAGAGGCGGGGAATCAGAGGCGGGGAAACAGATGCGGGGAATCAGATATGGGGAATCAGAGGTGGGGAATCAGGGGCGGGGTATCAGTGGCAGGGAATCAGAGGCGGGAAATAAGAGTCGGTGAATCAGGGGCGGGGAATCAGAGGCAGGGAATCGGATGTGCGGAATCAGAGATTTGGAATCAGAGGTGGGGAGTCAGAGGCGGTGAATCAGACATCGGTAATCAGAGGCGGGGAATCAGAGGCAGGAAATCAGACACGGGGAATCAGAGGCGGGGAATCAGAGCTGGGGAATTAGATGCAGGGAATCAGAGTTGGGGATTCAGAGGCGGGGAATCAGATATGGGGAAACAGAGGTGGGGAATCAGAGGCGGGCAAATAGAGGCGGGGAATCAGATATGGGGAAACAGTGGCGAGGAATCAGAGGCGGGGAATCAGAGGCGGTGAATCAGACATGGGTAATCAGAGGCGGGGAATCAGAGCTGGGGAATCAGAGGTGGGGAATCAGAGTTGGGGAATCAGAGGCGGGGACTTAGATATGGGGAAACAGAGGCGGGGAATCAGAGGCGGGGAAACAGAGGCGGGGAATCAGATATGGGGAATCAGAGGTGGGGAATCAGAGGCAGGGAATCAGATGTGCGGAATCAGAGATGGGGAATCAGAGGCAGGGAATCAGAATCAGAAGCAGGGAATAAGACGCGGGGAATCAGAGGCGGGGAATCAGAGCTGGGGAATCAGCGGCAGTGAATCAGAGGCGGGGAATCAGAGGCAGGGAATCGGATGTGCGGAATCAGAGATGGGGAATCAGAGGTGGGGAATCAGAGGCGGTGAATCAGACATGGGTAATCAGATGTGGGGAATCAGGGGCAGGGTATCAGACGCAGTGTATCAGACACGGGGAATCAGAGGCATGGAATCAGAGATGGGGAATCAGAGGCGGGGAATCAGAGGCGGGGAATCAGAGCTGGGGAATCAGAGGCGGAGTATCAGAATTGGGGAATCAGAGATGGGGAATCAGAGATGGGGAATCAGAGGCGGGGAATCAGACGCAGGGAATCAGAGGTGGTGAATCAGAGATGGGGAATCAGAGGCGGGGAATCAGAGGCAGGGAATCTGACGCGGGGAATCAGTGACGGGGAATCATAGCTGGCGAATTTGAGGCGGGGAATCAGATTTGGGGAATCAGAGGCGGGGAATCAGATATGGGGAATCAGAGGCGGGGAATCAGAGGCGGGGAAACAGAGGCGGGGAATCAGATATGGGGAATCAGAGGTGGGGAATCAGAGGTGGTGAATCAGAGATGGGGAATCAGAGGCGGGGAATCAGAGCCAGGGAATCAGACGCGGGTATCAGAGGCGGGGAATCAGAGCTGGGGAATCAGAGGCGGGGAATCAGAGTTGGGGAATCAGTGGCGGGGAATCAGATATAGGGAATCAGAGGCGGGGAATCAGAGGCAGGGAATCAGAGGCAGGGAATCAGAGATGAGGAATCAGAGGCGGGGAATCAGAGGCGGGGAAACAGAGGCGGGGAATCAGAGGCGGGGAATCAGAGGTGGGGAATCAGAGTTTGGGAATCAGAGTCAGGGAATCAGAGGCTTGGAATCAGATGCAGGGAATCAGATGCGGGGAATCAGAGGCGGGGAATCAGAGCTGGGGAATCAGAGGCGGTGAATCTGAGATGGGGAATCAGAGGTGGGGAATCAGAGGCAGGATATCAGACACGGGGATTCAGAGGCTGGGAATCAGACGGGGGGAATCAAAGGCGGGGAATCAGAGCTGGGGAATCAGAGGCGGTGAATCAGAAGCGGGGAAACAGAGGCGGGGAGTCAGATATGGGTAAATAGATTTGGGGATTCAGGGGCGGGGAATCCGTGGCAGGGAATCAGAGGCGGGGAATCAGAGGCGGGGCATCAGAGGCAGGGAATCAGATGTGGGGAATCAGAGATGGGGAATCAGAGGCAGGAAATCAGAATCAGAAGCGGGGTATCAGAGGCCGGGAATCAGAGGCTGGGAATCAGAGGACGGGAATGAGATATGGGGAATCAGAGCTGGGGAGTCAGAGGCGGTGAATCAGAGATGGGGAATCAGAGGCAGGGAATCAGAGGCAGGATATCAGACACGGGGATTCAGAGGCTGGGAATCAGACGGGGGGAATCAAAGGCGGGGAATCAGAGCTGGGGAATCAGAGGTAGGGAATCAGAGTTGGGGATTCAGAGGCGGGGAAACAGATATGGGGAAACAGAGGCGGGGAATCAGAGGCGGGCAAACAGAGGCGGGGAATCAGAGGCAGGGAATCAGAGCTGGGGAATCAGAGGCGGGGAATCATAGTTGGGAATCAGAGGCGGGGAATCAGATACGGGGAAACAGAGGCGGGGAATCAGAGGCGGGGAAACAGGCGGGGAATCAGATATGGGGAATCGGATGCGGGGAATCAGAGGCGGGGAATCAGAGCTGGGGAATCAGAGGCGGGGAATCAGAGTTGGTGCATCAGAGGTGGGGAATTAGATATGGGGAAACAGAGGCGGGGAATCAGAGGCAGGGAAACAGAGGTGGGGAATCAGATATGGGGAATCAGAGGTGGGGAATCAGAGGCAGGGAATCAGATGTGCGGAATCAGAGATGGGGAAACAGAGGCAGGGAATCAGAATCAGAAGCGGGGAATCAGAGGCCGGGAATCAGAGGCCTGGAATCAGATGCTGGGAATAAGAGGCCAGGAATCAGAGGTGGGGAATCAGAGTCCGGGAATCAGAGCTGGGGATTCAGAGGCGGGGAATGAGATATGGAGAATCAGAGGCGGGGAATCAGAGGCGGGGAAACAGAGGTGGGGAATCAGATATGGGGAATCAGAGGTGGCGAATCAGAGGTTGGGAATCAGAGGCAGGGAATCAGAGGCGGGGAATCAGAGGCGGGGAATCGGAGGCAGGGAATCAGATGTGCGGAATCGGAGATGGGGAATCAGAGGCAAGAAATCAGAGGCGGGGAATCAGAGGCGGGGAATCAGAGGCCGGGAATCAGATATGGTGAAACAGAGGCGGGGAATCAGAGGCGGGGAAACAGAGGCGGGGAATCAGATATGGGGAATCAGAGGTGGGGAATCAGAGTTTGGGAATCAGAGGCAGGGAATCAGGGGCTTGGAATCAGATGCAGGGAATTAGATGCGGGGTATCAGAGGCGGGGAATCAGAGCTGGGGAATCAGAGGTGGGGAATCAGAGTTGGGGAATCAGAGGCGGGGACTTAGATATTGGGAAACAGAGGCGGGGAATCAGACGCGGGGAAACAGAGGTGGGGAATCAGATATGGGGAATCAGAGGTGGGGAATCAGAGACAGGGAATCAGATGTACGGAATCAGAGATGGGGAATCAAAGGCAGGGAATCAGAATCAGAAGCAGGGAATCAGAGGCCGGGAATCAGAGGCCGGAATCAGATGCCGGGAATAAGAGGCCGGGAATCAGAGGTGGGGAATCAGAATCCGGGAATCAGAGATGCGGATTCAGAGGCGGGGAATGAGATATGGGGAATCAGAGGCGGGGAATCAGAGGCGGGGAAACAGAGGCGGGGAATCAGATATGGGGAATCAGAGGTGGGGAATCAGGGGCGGGGTATCAGTGGCAGGGAATCAGAGGCGGGAAATCAGAGGCCGGGAATCAGAGGCGGTGAATCAGAGGCGGGGAATCAGAGGCAGGGAATCGGATGTGCGGAATCAGAGATGGGGAATCAGAGGTGGGGAATCAGAGGCGGTGAATCAGACATGGGTAATCAGAGGCGGGGAATCAGAGGCAGGAAATCAGACACGGGGAATCAGAGACGGGGAATCAGAGCTGGGGAATTAGAGGCAGGGAATCAGAGTTGGGGATTCAGAGGCGGGGAATCAGATATGGGGAAACAGAGGTGGGGAATCAGAGGTGGGCAAATAGAGGCGGGGAATCAGATATGGGGAAACAGAGGCGGGGAATCAGAGGCGTGGAAACAGAGGCGGGGAATCAGATATGGGTTATCAGAGGCGGGGAATCAGAGTTGGGTATCAGAGGCGGGGAATCAGAGCTGGGGAATCAGAGGTGGGGAATCAGAGTCGGGGAATCAGAGGCAGGGAATCGGATGTGCGGAATCAGAGATGGGGAATCAGAGGTGGGGAATCAGAGGCGGTGAATCTGAGATGGGGAATCAGAGGCGGGGAATCAGAGGCAGGATATCAGACACGGGGATTCAGAGGCTGGGAATCAGACGGGGGGAATCAAAGGCGGGGAATCAGAGCTGGGGAATCAGAGGCGGTGAATCAGAGGCGGGGAAACAGAGGCGGGGAGTCAGATATGGGTAAATAGATTTGGGGATTCAGGGGCGGGGAATCCGTGGCAGGGAATCAGAGGCGGGGAATCAGAGGCGGGGCATCAGAGGCAGGGAATCAGATGTGGGGAATCAGAGATGGGGAATCAGAGGCAGGAAATCAGAATCAGAAGCGGGGTATCAGAGGCCGGGAATCAGAGGCTGGGAATCAGAGGACGGGAATGAGATATGGGGAATCAGAGCTGGGGAGTCAGAGGCGGTGAATCAGAGATGGGGAATCAGAGGCAGGGAATCAGAGGCAGGATATCAGACACGGGGATTCAGAGGCTGGGAATCAGACGGGGGGAATCAAAGGCGGGGAATCAGAGCTGGGGAATCAGAGGTAGGGAATCAGAGTTGGGGATTCAGAGGCGGGGAAAAAGATATGGGGAAACAGAGGCGGGGAATCAGAGGCGGGCAAACAGAGGCGGGGAATCAGAGGCAGGGAATCAGAGCTGGGGAATCAGAGGCGGGGAATCATAGTTGGGAATCAGAGGCGGGGAATCAGATACGGGGAAACAGAGGCGGGGAATCAGAGGCGGGGAAACAGGCGGGGAATCAGATATGGGGAATCGGATGCGGGGAATCAGAGGCGGGGAATCAGAGCTGGGGAATCAGAGGCGGGGAATCAGAGTTGGTGCATCAGAGGTGGGGAATTAGATATGGGGAAACAGAGGCGGGGAATCAGAGGCAGGGAAACAGAGGTGGGGAATCAGATATGGGGAATCAGAGGTGGGGAATCAGAGGCAGGGAATCAGATGTGCGGAATCAGAGATGGGGAAACAGAGGCAGGGAATCAGAATCAGAAGCGGGGAATCAGAGGCCGGGAATCAGAGGCCTGGAATCAGATGCTGGGAATAAGAGGCCAGGAATCAGAGGTGGGGAATCAGAGTCCGGGAATCAGAGCTGGGGATTCAGAGGCGGGGAATGAGATATGGAGAATCAGAGGCGGGGAATCAGAGGCGGGGAAACAGAGGTGGGGAATCAGATATGGGGAATCAGAGGTGGCGAATCAGAGGTTGGGAATCAGAGGCAGGGAATCAGAGGCGGGGAATCAGAGGCGGGGAATCGGAGGCAGGGAATCAGATGTGCGGAATCGGAGATGGGGAATCAGAGGCAAGAAATCAGAGGCGGGGAATCAGAGGCCGGGAATCAGAGGCCGGGAATCAGATATGGTGAAACAGAGGCGGGGAATCAGAGGCGGGGAAACAGAGGCGGGGAATCAGAGGCGGGGAATCAGAGGTGGGGAATCAGAGTTTGGGAATCAGAGTCAGGGAATCAGAGGCTTGGAATCAGATGCAGGGAATCAGATGCGGGGAATCAGAGGCGGGGAATCAGAGCTGGGGAATCAGAGGCGGTGAATCTGAGATGGGGAATCAGAGGCGGGGAATCAGAGGCAGGATATCAGACACGGGGATTCAGAGGCTGGGAATCAGACGGGGGGAATCAAAGGCGGGGAATCAGAGCTGGGGAATCAGAGGCGGTGAATCAGAGGCGGGGAAACAGAGGCGGGGAGTCAGATATGGGTAAATAGATTTGGGGATTCAGGGGCGGGGAATCCGTGGCAGGGAATCAGAGGCGGGGAATCAGAGGCGGGGCATCAGAGGCAGGGAATCAGATGTGGGGAATCAGAGATGGGGAATCAGAGGCAGGAAATCAGAATCAGAAGCGGGGTATCAGAGGCCGGGAATCAGAGGCTGGGAATCAGAGGACGGGAATGAGATATGGGGAATCAGAGCTGGGGAGTCAGAGGCGGTGAATCAGAGATGGGGAATCAGAGGCAGGGAATCAGAGGCAGGATATCAGACACGGGGATTCAGAGGCTGGGAATCAGACGGGGGGAATCAAAGGCGGGGAATCAGAGGCAGGGAATCGGATGTGCGGAATCAGAGATGGGGAATCAGAGGTAGGGAATCAGAGGCGGTGAATCAGACATGGGTAATCAGAGGCGGGGAATCAAAGGCAGGAAATCAGACACGGGGAATCAGAGGCGGGGAATCAGAGCTGGGGAATTAGAGGCAGGGAATCAGAGTTGGGGATTCAGAGGCGGGGAATCAGATATGGGGAAACAGAGGTGGGGAATCAGAGGTGGGCAAATAGAGGCGGGGAATCAGATATGGGGAAACAGAGGTGGGGAATCAGAGGCGTGGAAACAGAGGCGGGGAATCAGATATGGGGAATCAGAGGTGGGGAATCAGAGGTTGGGAATCAGAGGCAGGGAATCAGAGGCTGGGAATCAGATGCAGGGAATCAGATGCGGGGATCAGAGGCGGGGAATCAGAGCTGGGGAATCAGAGGTGGGGAATCAGAGTTGGGGAATCAGAGGCGGGGACTTAGATATGGGGAAACAGAGGCGGGGAATCAGAGGCGGGAAAACAGAGGCGGGGAATCAGATATGGGGAATCAGAGGTGGGGAATCAGAGGCAGGGAATCAGATGTGCGGGATCAGAGATGGGGAATCAGAGGCAGGGAATCAGAATCAGAAGCAGGGAATAAGACGCGGGGAATCAGAGGCGGGGAATCAGAGCTGGGGAAGCAGAGGCAGTGAATCAGAGGCGGGGAATCAGAGGCAGGGAATCAGATGTGCGGAATCAGAGATGGGGAATCAGAGGTGGGGAATCAGAGGCGGTGAATCAGACATGGGTAATCAGAGGCGGGGAATCAGAGGCAGGAAATCAGACACGGGGAATCAGAGGCGGGGAATCAGAGCTGGGGAATAAGATGCAGGGAATCAGAGTTGGGGATTCAGAGGCGGGGAATCAGATATGGGGAAACAGTGGCGGGGAATCAGAGGCGGGGAAACAGAGGCGGGGAATCAGATATGGGGAATCAGAGGTGGGTAATCAGAGCTTGGGAGTCAGAGGTGGGGAATCAGAGTTGGGGAATCAGAGGCTGGGAATCGGATGTGCGGAATCAGAGATGGGGAATCAGAGGTGGGGAATCAGAGGCAGGGAATCAAACACGGGGAATCAGAGGCGGGGAATCAAAGCTGGGGAATCAAAGGCGGGGAATCAGAGTTGGGGAATCAAAGGCGGGGAATCAGATATGGGGAAACAGGGGCGGGGAATCAGAGGCGGGGAAACAGAGGCGGGGAATCAGATATGGGGAATCAGAGGTGTGGAATCAGAGGTTGGGAATCAGAGGTGTGGAATCGGAGGTTGGGAATCAGAGACAGGGAATCAGAGGCGGGGAAACAGAGGCAGGGAATCAGATCTGGGGAATCAGAGGCGGGGAATTAGAGTTGGGGAATCAGAGGCGGGGAATCAGAGGCGGGGAAACAGAGGCGGGGAATCAAACACGGGGAATCAGAGGTGGGGAATCAGAGGTTGGGAATCAGAGGCAGGGAATCAGAGGCGGGGAATCAGAGGCGGGGAATCAGAGGCAGGGAATCAGAGGCGGAGAATCAGAGGCCGGGAATCAGATATGGTGAAACAGAGGCGGGGAATCAGAGGCGGGGAAACAGAGGCGGGGAATCAGATATGGGGAATCAGAGGTGGGGAATCAGAGTTTGGGAATCAGAGGCATGGAATCAGAGGCTTGGAATCAGATGCAGGGAATCAGATGCGGGGAATCAGAGGCGGGGAATCAGAGTTGGGGAATCAGAGGCGGGGATTTAGATATTGGGAAACAGAGGCGGGGACTCAGAGGCGGGGAAACAGAGGCGGGGAATCAGATATGGGGAATCAGAGGTCGGGAATCAGAGTCAGGGAATCAGATGTGCGGAATCAGAGATGGGGAATCAAAGGCAGGGAATCAGAATCAGAAGCAGGGAATCAGAGGCCGGGAATCAGAGGCCGGAATCAGATGCCGGGAATAAGAGGCCGGGAATCAGAGGTGGGGAATCAGAGTCCGGGAATCAGAGATGGGGATTCAGAGGCGGGGAATGAGAGGCCGGGAATCAGAGGCGGTGAATCAGACACGGGGAATCAGAGGTGGTGAATCAGAGATGTGGAATCAGAGGCGGGGAATCAGAGGCAGGGAATCAGACGCGGGGAATCAGAGGCGGGGAATCATAGCTGGCGAATCAGAGGCGGGGAATCAGAGTTGGTGCATCAGAGGTGGGGAATTAGATATGGGGAAACAGAGGCGGGGAATCAGAGGCAGGGAAACAGAGGTGGGGAATCAGATATGGGGAATCAGAGGTGGGGAATCAGAGGCAGGGAATCAGATGTGCGGAATCAGAGATGGGGAAACAGAGGCAGGGAATCAGAATCAGAAGCGGGGAATCAGAGGCCGGGAATCAGAGGCCTGGAATCAGATGCTGGGAATAAGAGGCCAGGAATCAGAGGTGGGGAATCAGAGTCCGGGAATCAGAGCTGGGGATTCAGAGGCGGGGAATGAGATATGGAGAATCAGAGGCGGGGAATCAGAGGCGGGGAAACAGAGGTGGGGAATCAGATATGGGGAATCAGAGGTGGCGAATCAGAGGTTGGGAATCAGAGGCAGGGAATCAGAGGCGGGGAATCAGAGGCGGGGAATCGGAGGCAGGGAATCAGATGTGCGGAATCGGAGATGGGGAATCAGAGGCAAGAAATCAGAGGCGGGGAATCAGAGGCCGGGAATCAGAGGCCGGGAATCAGATATGGTGAAACAGAGGCGGGGAATCAGAGGCGGGGAAACAGAGGCGGGGAATCAGAGGCGGGGAATCAGAGGTGGGGAATCAGAGTTTGGGAATCAGAGTCAGGGAATCAGAGGCTTGGAATCAGATGCAGGGAATCAGATGCGGGGAATCAGAGGCGGGGAATCAGAGCTGGGGAATCAGAGGCGGTGAATCTGAGATGGGGAATCAGAGGCGGGGAATCAGAGGCAGGATATCAGACACGGGGATTCAGAGGCTGGGAATCAGACGGGGGGAATCAAAGGCGGGGAATCAGAGCTGGGGAATCAGAGGCGGTGAATCAGAGGCGGGGAAACAGAGGCGGGGAGTCAGATATGGGTAAATAGATTTGGGGATTCAGGGGCGGGGAATCCGTGGCAGGGAATCAGAGGCGGGGAATCAGAGGCGGGGCATCAGAGGCAGGGAATCAGATGTGGGGAATCAGAGATGGGGAATCAGAGGCAGGAAATCAGAATCAGAAGCGGGGTATCAGAGGCCGGGAATCAGAGGCTGGGAATCAGAGGACGGGAATGAGATATGGGGAATCAGAGCTGGGGAGTCAGAGGCGGTGAATCAGAGATGGGGAATCAGAGGCAGGGAATCAGAGGCAGGATATCAGACACGGGGATTCAGAGGCTGGGAATCAGACGGGGGGAATCAAAGGCGGGGAATCAGAGGCAGGGAATCGGATGTGCGGAATCAGAGATGGGGAATCAGAGGTAGGGAATCAGAGGCGGTGAATCAGACATGGGTAATCAGAGGCGGGGAATCAAAGGCAGGAAATCAGACACGGGGAATCAGAGGCGGGGAATCAGAGCTGGGGAATTAGAGGCAGGGAATCAGAGTTGGGGATTCAGAGGCGGGGAATCAGATATGGGGAAACAGAGGTGGGGAATCAGAGGTGGGCAAATAGAGGCGGGGAATCAGATATGGGGAAACAGAGGTGGGGAATCAGAGGCGTGGAAACAGAGGCGGGGAATCAGATATGGGGAATCAGAGGTGGGGAATCAGAGGTTGGGAATCAGAGGCAGGGAATCAGAGGCTGGGAATCAGATGCAGGGAATCAGATGCGGGGATCAGAGGCGGGGAATCAGAGCTGGGGAATCAGAGGTGGGGAATCAGAGTTGGGGAATCAGAGGCGGGGACTTAGATATGGGGAAACAGAGGCGGGGAATCAGAGGCGGGAAAACAGAGGCGGGGAATCAGATATGGGGAATCAGAGGTGGGGAATCAGAGGCAGGGAATCAGATGTGCGGGATCAGAGATGGGGAATCAGAGGCAGGGAATCAGAATCAGAAGCAGGGAATAAGACGCGGGGAATCAGAGGCGGGGAATCAGAGCTGGGGAAGCAGAGGCAGTGAATCAGAGGCGGGGAATCAGAGGCAGGGAATCAGATGTGCGGAATCAGAGATGGGGAATCAGAGGTGGGGAATCAGAGGCGGTGAATCAGACATGGGTAATCAGAGGCGGGGAATCAGAGGCAGGAAATCAGACACGGGGAATCAGAGGCGGGGAATCAGAGCTGGGGAATAAGATGCAGGGAATCAGAGTTGGGGATTCAGAGGCGGGGAATCAGATATGGGGAAACAGTGGCGGGGAATCAGAGGCGGGGAAACAGAGGCGGGGAATCAGATATGGGGAATCAGAGGTGGGTAATCAGAGCTTGGGAGTCAGAGGTGGGGAATCAGAGTTGGGGAATCAGAGGCTGGGAATCGGATGTGCGGAATCAGAGATGGGGAATCAGAGGTGGGGAATCAGAGGCAGGGAATCAAACACGGGGAATCAGAGGCGGGGAATCAAAGCTGGGGAATCAAAGGCGGGGAATCAGAGTTGGGGAATCAAAGGCGGGGAATCAGATATGGGGAAACAGGGGCGGGGAATCAGAGGCGGGGAAACAGAGGCGGGGAATCAGATATGGGGAATCAGAGGTGTGGAATCAGAGGTTGGGAATCAGAGGTGTGGAATCGGAGGTTGGGAATCAGAGACAGGGAATCAGAGGCGGGGAAACAGAGGCAGGGAATCAGATCTGGGGAATCAGAGGCGGGGAATTAGAGTTGGGGAATCAGAGGCGGGGAATCAGAGGCGGGGAAACAGAGGCGGGGAATCAAACACGGGGAATCAGAGGTGGGGAATCAGAGGTTGGGAATCAGAGGCAGGGAATCAGAGGCGGGGAATCAGAGGCGGGGAATCAGAGGCAGGGAATCAGAGGCGGAGAATCAGAGGCCGGGAATCAGATATGGTGAAACAGAGGCGGGGAATCAGAGGCGGGGAAACAGAGGCGGGGAATCAGATATGGGGAATCAGAGGTGGGGAATCAGAGTTTGGGAATCAGAGGCATGGAATCAGAGGCTTGGAATCAGATGCAGGGAATCAGATGCGGGGAATCAGAGGCGGGGAATCAGAGTTGGGGAATCAGAGGCGGGGATTTAGATATTGGGAAACAGAGGCGGGGACTCAGAGGCGGGGAAACAGAGGCGGGGAATCAGATATGGGGAATCAGAGGTCGGGAATCAGAGTCAGGGAATCAGATGTGCGGAATCAGAGATGGGGAATCAAAGGCAGGGAATCAGAATCAGAAGCAGGGAATCAGAGGCCGGGAATCAGAGGCCGGAATCAGATGCCGGGAATAAGAGGCCGGGAATCAGAGGTGGGGAATCAGAGTCCGGGAATCAGAGATGGGGATTCAGAGGCGGGGAATGAGAGGCCGGGAATCAGAGGCGGTGAATCAGACACGGGGAATCAGAGGTGGTGAATCAGAGATGTGGAATCAGAGGCGGGGAATCAGAGGCAGGGAATCAGACGCGGGGAATCAGAGGCGGGGAATCATAGCTGGCGAATCAGAGGCGGGGAATCAGATGTGGGGAATCAGAGGCGAGGAATCAGATATTGGGAATCAGAGGTGGGGAATCAGAGGCGCGGAAACAGAGGCGGGGAATCAGATATGGGGAATCAGAGGTGGGGAATCAGAAGTTGTGAATCAGAGATGGGGAATCAGGGGCAGGGTATCAGTGGCAGGGAATCAGAGGCGGGAAATCAGAGGCCGGGAATCAGAGGAGGGGAATCAGACACGGGGAATCAGAGGCGGGGAATCATAGCTGGCGAATCAGAGGCGGGGAATCAGAGGTGGGGAATCAGAGGTGGGGAATCAGATATTGGGAATCAGAGGTGGGGAATCAGAGGCGCGGAAACAGAGGCGGGGAATCAGATATGGGGAATCAGAGGTGGGGAATCAGAAGTTGTGAATCAGAGATGGGGAATCAGAGGCGGGGAATCAGAGGCCGGTAATCAGACGCGGGGAATCAGAGGCGGGGATTCTTGAGCTGGGGAATCAGAGGCGGGGAATCAGAGTTGGGGAATCAGAGGCGGGGAATCAGATATGGGGAATCAGAGGCGGGGAATCAGAGGCGGGGAAACAGAGGCGGGGAATCAGATATGGGGAATCAGAGGTGGGGAATCAGGGGCGGGGTATCAGTGGCAGGGAATCAGAGGCGGGAAATAAGAGTCGGTGAATCAGGGGCGGGGAATCAGAGGCAGGGAATCGGATGTGCGGAATCAGAGATTTGGAATCAGAGGTGGTGAGTCAGAGGCGGTGAATCAGACATCGGTAATCAGAGGCGGGGAATCAGAGGCAGGAAATCAGACACGGGGAATCAGAGGCGGGGAATCAGAGCTGGGGAATTAGATGCAGGGAATCAGAGTTGGGGATTCAGAGGCGGGGAATCAGATATGGGGAAACAGAGGTGGGGAATCAGAGGCGGGCAAATAGAGGCGGGGAATCAGATATGGGGAAACAGTGGCGAGGAATCAGAGGCGGGGAATCAGAGGCGGTGAATCAGACATGGGTAATCAGAGGCGGGGAATCAGAGCTGGGGAATCAGAGGTGGGGAATCAGAGTTGGGGAATCAGAGGCGGGGACTTAGATATGGGGAAACAGAGGCGGGGAATCAGAGGCGGGGAAACAGAGGCGGGGAATCAGATATGGGGAATCAGAGGTGGGGAATCAGAGGCAGGGAATCAGATGTGCGGAATCAGAGATGGGGAATCAGAGGCAGGGAATCAGAATCAGAAGCAGGGAATAAGACGCGGGGAATCAGAGGCGGGGAATCAGAGCTGGGGAATCAGCGGCAGTGAATCAGAGGCGGGGAATCAGAGGCAGGGAATCGGATGTGCGGAATCAGAGATGGGGAATCAGAGGTGGGGAATCAGAGGCGGTGAATCAGACATGGGTAATCAGATGTGGGGAATCAGGGGCAGGGTATCAGACGCAGTGTATCAGACACGGGGAATCAGAGGCATGGAATCAGAGATGGGGAATCAGAGGCGGGGAATCAGAGGCGGGGAATCAGAGCTGGGGAATCAGAGGCGGAGTATCAGAATTGGGGAATCAGAGATGGGGAATCAGAGATGGGGAATCAGAGGCGGGGAATCAGACGCAGGGAATCAGAGGTGGTGAATCAGAGATGGGGAATCAGAGGCGGGGAATCAGAGGCAGGGAATCTGACGCGGGGAATCAGTGACGGGGAATCATAGCTGGCGAATTTGAGGCGGGGAATCAGATTTGGGGAATCAGAGGCGGGGAATCAGATATGGGGAATCAGAGGCGGGGAATCAGAGGCGGGGAAACAGAGGCGGGGAATCAGATATGGGGAATCAGACGTGGGGAATCAGAGGTGGTGAATCAGAGATGGGGAATCAGAGGCGGGGAATCAGAGCCAGGGAATCAGACGCGGGTATCAGAGGCGGGGAATCAGAGCTGGGGAATCAGAGGCGGGGAATCAGAGTTGGGGAATCAGTGGCGGGGAATCAGATATAGGGAATCAGAGGCGGGGAATCAGAGGCAGGGAATCAGAGGCAGGGAATCAGAGATGAGGAATCAGAGGCGGGGAATCAGAGGCTGGGAATCTGACGCGGGGAATCAGAGGAGGAGTATCAGAGCTGGGGAATCAAGGCGGGGAATCAGAGTTGGGGAATAAGAGGCGTGGAATCAGATATGGGGAATCAGAGGCGGTGAATCAGAGGCGGGGAAACAGAGGCGGGGAGTCAGATATGGGTAAATAGATTTGGGGATTCAGGGGCGGGGAATCCGTGGCAGGGAATCAGAGGCGGGGAAGCAGAGGCGGGGCATCAGAGGCAGGGAATCAGATGTGGGGAATCAGAGATGGGGAATCAGAGGCAGGAAATCAGAATCAGAAGCGGGGTATCAGAGGCCGGGAATCAGAGGCTGGGAATCAGAGGACGGGAATGAGATATGGGGAATCAGAGCTGGGGAGTCAGAGGCGGTGAATCAGAGATGGGGAATCAGAGGCAGGGAATCAGAGGCAGGGAATCAAACACGGGGAATCAGAGGCTGCGAATCAGAGCTGGGGAATCAGAGGCGGGGAATCAGACACGGGGAATCAGAGGCGGGAATCAGAGCTGGGGAATCAGAGGCGGGGAATCAGACACGGGGAATCAGAGGCGGGGAATCAGAGCTGAGGAATCAGAGGAGGGGATTCAGAGTTGGGGAATCAGAGGCGGGGAATCAGATACGGGGAAACAGAGGCGTGGATTCAGAGGCGGGGAAACAGACGCGGGGAATCAGATATGGGGAATCAGAGGTGGGGAATCAGAGGTTGGGAATCAGAGGCAGGGAATCAGAGGCGGGGAATCAGAGCTGGGGAATCAGAGGCGGGGAATTAGAGTTGGGGAATCAGAGGCGGGGTATCAGATATGGGGAATCAGAGGTGTGGAATCAGAGGTTGGGAATCAGAGGCAGGGAATCAGAGGCGGGGAAACAGAGGCAGGGAATCAGATCTGGGTAATCAGAGGCGGGGAATTAGAGTTGGGGAATCAGAGGCGGGGAATCAGAGGCGGGGAAACAGAGGCGGGGAATCAAACACGGGGAATCAGAGGTGGGGAATCAGAGGTTGGGAATCAGAGGCAGGGAATCAGAGGCGGGGAATCAGAGGTTGGGAATCAGAGGCAGGGAATCAGAGGCGGGGAATCAGAGGCGGGGAATCAGAGGCCTGGAATCAGATGCTGGGAATAAGAGGCCGGGTATCAGAGGTGGGGAATCAGAGTCCGGGAATCAGAGATGGGGATTCAGAGGCGGGGAATGAGATATGGAGAATCAGAGGCAGGGAATCAGAGGCGGGGAAACAGAGGTGGGGAATCAGATATGGGGAATCAGAGGTGGCGAATCAAAGGCGGTGAATCAGAGATGGGGAATCAGAGGCGGGGAATCAGAGGCAGGGAATCAAACACGGGGAATCAGAAGCGGGGAATCAGAGCTCTGGAATCAGAGGCGGGGAATCAGAGTTGGGGAATCAGAGGCGGGGAATCAGAGGCGGGGAATCAGAGGCAGGGAATCAGATGTGCGGAATCGGAGATGGGGAATCAGAGGCAAGAAATCAGAGGCGGGGAATCAGTGGCGGGGATTCAGAGGCCGGGAATCAGATATGGTGAAACAGAGGCGGGGAATCAGAGGCGGGGAAACAGAGGCGGGGAATCAGATATGGGGAATCAGAGGTGGGGAATCAGAGTTTGGGAATCAGAGGCAGGGAATCAGAGGCTTGGAATCAGATGCATGGAATTAGATGCGGGGTATCAGAGGCGGGGAATCAGAGCTGGGGAATCAGAGGTGGGGAATCAGAGTTGGGGAAACAGAGGCGGAGACTTAGATATTGGGAAACAGAGGCGGGGAATCAGAGGCGGGGAAACAGAGGCGGGGAATCAGATATGGGGAATCAGAGGTGGGGAATCAGAGTCAGGGAATCAGATGTGCGGAATCAGAGATGGGGAATCAAAGGCAGGGAATCAGAATCAGAAGCAGGGAATCAGAGGCCGGGAATCAGAGGCCGGAATCAGATGCCGGGAATAAGAGGCCGGGAATCAGAGGTGGGGAATCAGAGTCCGGGAATCAGAGATGGGGATTCAGAGGCGGGGAATGAGAGGCCGGGAATCAGAGGCGGGGAATCAGACACGGGGAATCAGAGGTGGTGAATCAGAGATGTGGAATCAGAGGCGGGGAATCAGAGGCAGGGAATCAGACGCGGGGAATCAGAGGCGGGGAATCATAGCTGGCGAATCAGAGGCGGGGAATCAGAGGTGGGGAATCAGAGGCGAGGAATCAGATATTGGGAATCAGAGGTGGGGAATCAGAGGCGCGGAAACAGAGGCGGGGAATCAGATATGGGGAATCTGAGGTGGGGAATCAGAAGTTGTGAATCAGAGATGGGGAATCAGGGGCGGGGTATCAGTGGCAGGGAATCAGAGGCGGGAAATCAGAGGCCGGGAATCAGAGGCGGGGAATCAGACACGGGGAATCAGAGGTGGTGAATCAGAGATGTGGAATCAGAGGCGGGGAATCAGAGGCAGGGAATCAGACACGGGGAATCAGAGGCGGGGAATCATAGCTGGCGAATCAGAGGCGGGGAATCAGAGGTGGGGAATCAGAGGCGGGGAATCAGATATTGGGAATCAGAGGTGGGGAATCAGAGGCGCGGAAACAGAGGCGGGGAATCAGATATGGGGAATCAGAGGTGGGGAATCAGAAGTTGTGAATCAGAGATGGGGAATCAGAGGTGGGGAATCAGAGGCCGGTAATCAGACGCGGGGAATCAGATGCAGGGATTCTTGAGCTGGGGAATCAGAGGCGGGGAATCAGAGTTGGGGAATCAGAGGCGGGGAATCAGATATGGGGAATCAGAGGCGGGGAATCAGAGGCGGGGAAACAGAGGCGGGGAATCAGATATGGGGAATCAGAGGTGGGGAATCAGGGGCGGGGTATCAGTGGCAGGGAATCAGAGGCGGGAAATAAGAGTCGGTGAATCAGGGGCGGGGAATCAGAGGCAGGGAATCGGATGTGCGGAATCAGAGATTTGGAATCATAGGTGGGGAGTCAGAGGCGGTGAATCAGACATGGGTAATCAGAGGCGGGGAATCAGAGGCAGGAAATCAGACACGGGGAATCAGAGGCGGGGAATCAGAGCTGGGGAATTAGATGCAGGGAATCAGAGTTGGGGATTCAGAGGCGGGGAATCAGATATGGGGAAACAGAGGTGGGGAATCAGAGGCGGGCAAATAGAGGCGGGGAATCAGATATGGGGAAACAGTGGCGAGGAATCAGAGGCGGGGAATCAGAGGCGGTGAATCAGACATGGGTAATCAGAGGCGGGGAATCAGAGCTGGGGAATCAGAGGTGGGGAATCAGAGTTGGGGAATCAGAGGCGGGGACTTAGATATGGGGAAACAGAGGCGGGGAATCAGAGGCGGGGAAACAGAGGCGGGGAATCAGATATGGGGAATCAGAGGTGGGGAATCAGAGGCAGGGAATCAGATGTGCGGAATCAGAGATGGGGAATCAGAGGCAGGGAATCAGAATCAGAAGCAGGGAATAAGACGCGGGGAATCAGAGGCGGGGAATCAGAGCTGGGGAATCAGCGGCAGTGAATCAGAGGCGGGGAATCAGAGGCAGGGAATCGGATGTGCGGAATCAGAGATGGGGAATCAGAGGTGGGGAATCAGAGGCGGTGAATCAGACATGGGTAATCAGATGTGGGGAATCAGGGGCAGGTTATCAGACGCAGTGTATCAGACACGGGGAATCAGAGGCATGGAATCAGAGATGGGGAATCAGAGGCGGGGAATCAGAGGCAGGGAATCAGACGCGGGGTATCAGAGGCGTGGAATCAGAGCTGGGGAATCAGAGGCGGGGAATCAGAGTTGGGGAATCAGAGGGGTGGAATCAGATATGGGAAAACAGAGGCGGGGAATCAGAGGCGGGGAATCAGAGCTGGGGAATCAGAGGCCGGGAATCAGAGGTGGTGAATCAGAGGCCGGGAATCAGAGATGGGGATTCAGAGGTGGTGAATCAGAGATGGGGAATCAGAGGAAGGGACTCAGAGGTGGCGAATCAGACGCGGGGAATCAGTGGCTGGGAATCAGAAATCGGGAATCAGAGGCGGGGTATCAGAGATGGGGAATCAGAGGCGGGGAATCAGAGGCGGGGAAACAGAGGCGGGGAGTCAGATATGGGGAATCAGTGGTGGGGAATCAGAGGCATGGAATCACATGCGGGGAATCAGAGGCGGGGAATCAGAGGCGGGGAATCAGAGCTGGGGAATCAGAGGCGGGGATTCAGAGTTGGGGAATCAGAGGCGGGGAATCAGATATGGGGAAACAGAGGCGTGGATTCAGAGGCGGGGAAACAGACGCGGGGAATCAGATATGGGGAATCAGAGGTGGGGAATCAGAGGTTGGGAATCAGAGGCAGGGAATCAGAGGCGGGGAATCAGAGCTGGGGAATCAGAGGCGGAGTATCAGAATTGGGGAATCAGAGATGGGGAATCAGAGATGGGGAATCAGAGGCGGGGAATCAGACGCAGGGAATCAGAGGTGGTGAATCAGAGATGGGGAATCAGAGGCGGGGAATCAGAGGCAGGGAATCAGACGCGGGGAATCAGTGACGGGGAATCATAGCTGGCGAATCTGAGGCGGGGAATCAGATTTGGGGAATCAGAGGCGGGGAATCTGATATGGGGAATCAGAGGCGGGGAATCAGAGGCGGGGAAACAGAGGCGGGGAATCAGATATGGGGAATCAGAGGTGGGGAATCAGAGGTGGTGAATCAGAGATGGGGAATCAGAGGCGGGGAATCAGAGCCAGGGAATCAGACGCGGGTATCAGAGGCGGGGAATCAGAGCTGGGGAATCAGAGGCGGGGAATCAGAGTTGGGGAATCAGTGGCGGGGAATCAGATATAGGGAATCAGAGGCGGGGAATCAGAGGCAGGGAATCAGAGGCAGGGAATCAGAGATGAGGAATCAGAGGCGGGGAATCAGAGGCTGGGAATCTGACGCGGGGAATCAGAGGAGGAGTATCAGAGCTGGGGAATCAAGGCGGGGAATCAGAGTTGGGGAATAAGAGGCGTGGAATCAGATATGGGGAATCAGAGGCGGTGAATCAGAGGCGGGGAAACAGAGGCGGGGAGTCAGATATGGGTAAATAGATTTGGGGATTCAGGGGCGGGGAATCCGTGGCAGGGAATCAGAGGCGGGGAAGCAGAGGCGGGGCATCAGAGGCAGGGAATCAGATGTGGGGAATCAGAGATGGGGAATCAGAGGCAGGAAATCAGAATCAGAAGCGGGGTATCAGAGGCCGGGAATCAGAGGCTGGGAATCAGAGGACGGGAATGAGATATGGGGAATCAGAGCTGGGGAGTCAGAGGCGGTGAATCAGAGATGGGGAATCAGAGGCAGGGAATCAGAGGCAGGGAATCAAACACGGGGAATCAGAGGCTGCGAATCAGAGCTGGGGAATCAGAGGCGGGGAATCAGACACGGGGAATCAGAGGCGGGAATCAGAGCTGGGGAATCAGAGGCGGGGAATCAGACACGGGGAATCAGAGGCGGGGAATCAGAGCTGAGGAATCAGAGGAGAGGATTCAGAGTTGGGGAATCAGAGGCGGGGAATCAGATACGGGGAAACAGAGGCGTGGATTCAGAGGCGGGGAAACAGACGCGGGGAATCAGATATGGGGAATCAGAGGTGGGGAATCAGAGGTTGGGAATCAGAGGCAGGGAATCAGAGGCGGGGAATCAGAGCTGGGGAATCAGAGGCGGGGAATCAGATATGGGGAATCAGAGGTGTGGAATCAGAGGTTGGGAATCAGAGGTGTGGAATCAGAGGTTGGGAATCAGAGGCAGGGAATCAGAGGCGGGGAAACAGAGGCAGGGAATCAGATCTGGGGAATCAGAGGCGGGGAATTAGAGTTGGGGAATCAGAGGCGGGGAATCAGAGGCGGGGAAACAGAGGCGGGGAATCAAACACGGGGAATCAGAGGTGGGGAATCAGAGGTTGGGAATCAGAGGCAGGGAATCAGAGGCGGGGAATCAGAGGCGGGGAATCAGAGGCAGGGAATCAGAGGCGGAGAATCAGAGGCCGGGAATCAGATATGGTGAAACAGAGGCGGGGAATCAGAGGCGGGGAAACAAAGGCGGGGAATCAGATATGGGGAATCAGAGGTGGGGAATCAGAGTTTGGGAATCAGAGGCATGGAATCAGAGGCTTGGAATCAGATGCAGGGAATCAGATGCGGGGAATCAGAGGCGGGGAATCAGAGTTGGGGAATCAGAGGCGGGGATTTAGATATTGGGAAACAGAGGCGGGGAATCAGAGGCGGGGAAACAGAGGCGGGGAATCAGATATGGGGAATCAGAGGTGGGGAATCAGAGGCAGGGAATCAGATGTGCGGAATCAGAGATGGGGAATCAAAGGCAGGGAATCAGAATCAGAAGCAGGGAATCAGAGGCCGGGAATCAGAGGCCGGAATCAGATGCCGGGAATAAGAGGCCGGGAATCAGAGGTGGGGAATCAGAGTCCGGGAATCAGAGATAGGGATTCAGAGGCGGGGAATGAGATATGGGGAATCAGAGGCGGGGAATCAGAGGCGGGGAAACAGAGGTGGGGAATCAGATATGGGGAATCAGAGGTGGGGAATCAGGGGCGGGGTATCAGTGGCAGGGAATCAGAGGCGGGAAATCAGAGGCCGGGAATCAGAGGCGGGGAATCAGACACGGGGAATCAGAGGTGGTGAATCAGAGATGTGGAATCAGAGGCGGGGAATCAGAGGCAGGGAATCAGACGCGGGGAATCAGAGGCGGGGAATCATAGCTGGCGAATCAGAGGCGGGGAATCAGAGGTGGGGAATCAGAGGCGGGGAATCAGATATTGGGAATCAGAGGTGGGGAATCAGAGGCGCGGAAACAGAGGCGGGGAATCAGATATGGGGAATCAGAGGTGGGGAATCAGAAGTTGTGAATCAGAGATGGGGAATCAGAGGCGGGGAATCAGAGGCCGGTAATCAGACGCGGGGAATCAGAGGCGGGGATTCTTGAGCTGGGGAATCAGAGGCGGGGAATCAGAGTTGGGGAATCAGAGGCGGGGAATCAGATATGGGGAATCAGAGGCGGGGAATCAGAGGCGGGGAAACAGAGGCGGGGATTCAGATATGGGGAATCAGAGGTGGGGAATCAGGGGCGGGGTATCAGTGGCAGGGAATCAGAGGCGGGAAATAAGAGTCGGTGAATCAGGGGCGGGGAATCAGAGGCAGGGAATCGGATGTGCGGAATCAGAGATTTGGAATCAGAGGTGGGGAGTCAGAGGCGGTGAATCAGACATGGGTAATCAGAGGCGGGGAATCAGAGGCAGGAAATCAGACACGGGGAATCAGAGGCGGGGAATCAGAGCTGGGGAATTAGATGCAGGGAATCAGAGTTGGGGATTCAGAGGCGGGGAATCAGATATGGGGAAACAGAGGTGGGGAATCAGAGGCGGGCAAATAGAGGCGGGGAATCAGATATGGGGAAACAGTGGTGAGGAATCAGAGGCGGGGAATCAGAGGCGGTGAATCAGACATGGGTAATCAGAGGCGGGGAATCAGAGCTGGGGAATCAGAGGTGGGGAATCAGAGTTGGGGAATCAGAGGCGGGGACTTAGATATGGGGAAACAGAGGCGGGGAATCAGAGGCGGGGAAACAGAGGCGGGGAATCAGATATGGGGAATCAGAGGTGGGGAATCAGAGGCAGGGAATCAGATGTGCGGAATCAGAGATGGGGAATCAGAGGCAGGGAATCAGAATCAGAAGCAGGGAATAAGACGCGGGGAATCAGAGGCGGGGAATCAGAGCTGGGGAATCAGCGGCAGTGAATCAGAGGCGGGGATTCAGAGGCAGGGAATCGGATGTGCGGAATCAGAGATGGGGAATCAGAGGTGGGGAATCAGAGGCGGTGAATCAGACATGGGTAATCAGATGTGGGGAATCAGGGGCAGGGTATCAGACGCAGTGTATCAGACACGGGGAATCAGAGGCATGGAATCAGAGATGGGGAATCAGAGGCGGGGAATCAGAGGCCGGGAATCAGATATGGTGAAACAGAGGCGGGGAATCAGAGGCGGGGAAACAGAGGCGGGGAATCAGATATGGGGAATCAGAGGTGGGGAATCAGAGTTTGGGAATCAGAGGCATGGAATCAGAGGCTTGGAATCAGATGCAGGGAATCAGATGCGGGGAATCAGAGGCGGGGAATCAGAGTTGGGGAATCAGAGGCGGGGATTTAGATATTGGGAAACAGAGGCGGGGAATCAGAGGCGGGGAAACGGAGGCGGGGAATCAGATATGGGGAATCAGAGGTGGGGAATCAGAGGCGGGGAATCAGATGTGCGGAATCAGAGATGGGGAATCAAAGGCAGGGAATCAGAATCAGAAGCCGGGAATCAGAGGCCGGGAATCAGAGGCCGGAATCAGATGCCGGGAATAAGAGGCCGGGAATCAGAGGTGGGGAATCAGAGTCCGGGAATCAGAGATAGGGATTCAGAGGCGGGGAATGAGATATGGGGAATCAGAGGCGGGGAATCAGAGGCGGGGAAACAGAGGTGGGGAATCAGATATGGGGAATCAGAGGTGGGGAATCAGGGGCGGGGTATCAGTGGCAGGGAATCAGAGGCGGGAAATCAGAGGCCGGGAATCAGAGGCGGGGAATCAGACACGGGGAATCAGAGGTGGTGAATCAGAGATGTGGAATCAGAGGCGGGGAATCAGAGGCAGGGAATCAGACGCGGGGAATCAGAGGCGGGGAATCATAGCTGGCGAATCAGAGGCGGGGAATCAGAGGTGGGGAATCAGAGGCGGGGAATCAGATATTGGGAATCAGAGGTGGGGAATCAGAGGCGCGGAAACAGAGACGGGGAATCAGATATGGGGAATCAGAGGTGGGGAATCAGAAGTTGTGAATCAGAGATGGGGAATCAGAGGCGGGGAATCAGAGGCCGGTAATCAGACGCGGGGAATCAGAGGCGGGGATTCTTGAGCTGGGGAATCAGAGGCGGGGAATCAGAGTTGGGGAATCAGAGGAGGGGAATCAGATATGGGGAATCAGAGGCGGGGAATCAGAGGCGGGGAAACAGAGGCGGGGAATCAGATATGGGGAATCAGAGGTGGGGAATCAGGGGCGGGGTATCAGTGGCAGGGAATCAGAGGCGGGAAATAAGAGTCGGTGAATCAGGGGCGGGGAATCAGAGGCAGGGAATCGGATGTGCGGAATCAGAGATTTGGAATCAGAGGTGGGGAGTCAGAGGCGGTGAATCAGACATGGGTAATCAGAGGCGGGGAATCAGAGGCAGGAAATCAGACACGGGGAATCAGAGGCGGGGAATCAGTGCTGGGGAATTAGATGCAGGGAATCAGAGTTGGGGATTCAGAGGCGGGGAATCAGATATGGGGAAACAGAGGTGGGGAATCAGAGGCGGGCAAATAGAGGCGGGGAATCAGATATGGGGAAACAGTGGCGAGGAATCAGAGGCGGGGAATCAGAGGCGGTGAATCAGACATGGGTAATCAGAGGCGGGGAATCAGAGCTGGGGAATCAGAGGTGGGGAATCAGAGTTGGGGAATCAAAGGCAGGGAATCAGAATCAGAAGCAGGGAATAAGACGCGGGGAATCAGAGGCGGGGAATCAGAGCTGGGGACTCAGCGGCAGTGAATCAGAGGCGGGGAATCAGAGGCAGGGAATCGGATGTGCGGAATCAGAGATGGGGAATCAGAGGTGGGGAATCAGAGGCGGTGAATCAGACATGGGTAATCAGATGTGGGGAATCAGGGGCAGGGTATCAGACGCAGTGTATCAGACACGGGGAATCAGAGGCATGGAATCAGAGATGGGAAATCAGAGGCGGGGAATCAGAGGCAGGGAATCAGACGCGGGGTATCAGAGGCGTGGAATCAGAGCTGGGGAATCAGAGGCGGGGAATCAGAGTTGGGGAATCAGAGGGGTGGAATCAGATATGGGAAAACAGAGGCGGGGAATCAGAGGCGGGGAATCAGAGCTGGGGAATCAGAGGCCGGGAATCAGAGGTGGTGAATCAGAGGCCGGGAATCAGAGATGGGGATTCAGAGGTGGTGAATCAGAGATGGGGAATCAGAGGAAGGGACTCAGAGGTGGCGAATCAGACGCGGGGAATCAGTGGCTGGGAATCAGAAATCGGGAATCAGAGGCGGGGTATCAGAGATGGGGAATCAGAGGCGGGGAATCAGATGCGGGGAAACAGAGGCGGGGAGTCAGATATGGGGAATCAGTGGTGGGGAATCAGAGGCATGGAATCACATGCGGGGAATCAGAGGCGGGGAATCAGAGGCGGGGAATCAGAGCTGGGGAATCAGAGGCGGGGATTCAGAGTTGGGGAATCAGAGGCGGGGAATCAGATATGGGGAAACAGAGGCGTGGATTCAGAGGCGGGGAAACAGACGCGGGGAATCAGATATGGGGAATCAGAGGTGGGGAATCAGAGGTTGGGAATCAGAGGCAGGGAATCAGAGGCGGGGAATCAGAGCTGGGGAATCAGAGGCGGAGTATCAGAATTGGGGAATCAGAGATGGGGAATCAGAGATGGGGAATCAGAGGCGGGGAATCAGACGCAGGGAATCAGAGGTGGTGAATCAGAGATGGGGAATCAGAGGCGGGGAATCAGAGGCAGGGAATCAGACGCGGGGAATCAGTGACGGGGAATCATAGCTGGCGAATCTGAGGCGGGGAATCAGATTTGGGGAATCAGAGGCGGGGAATCAGATATGGGGAATCAGAGGCGGGGAATCAGAGGCGGGGAAACAGAGGCGGGGAATCAGATATGGGGAATCAGAGGTGGGGAATCAGAGGTGGTGAATCAGAGATGGGGAATCAGAGGCGGGGAATTAGAGCCAGGGAATCAGACGCGGGTATCAGAGGCGGGGAATCAGAGCTGGGGAATCAGAGGCGGGGAATCAGAGTTGGGGAATCAGTGGCGGGGAATCAGATATAGGGAATCAGAGGCGGGGAATCAGAGGCAGGGAATCAGAGGCAGGGAATCAGAGATGAGGAATCAGAGGCGGGGAATCAGAGGCTGGGAATCTGACGCGGGGAATCAGAGGAGGAGTATCAGAGCTGGGGAATCAAGGCGGGGAATCAGAGTTGGGGAATAAGAGGCGTGGAATCAGATATGGGGAATCAGAGGCGGTGAATCAGAGGCGGGGAAACAGAGGCGGGGAGTCAGATATGGGTAAATAGATTTGGGGATTCAGGGGCGGGGAATCCGTGGCAGGGACTCAGAGGCGGGGAATCAGAGGCGGGGCATCAGAGGCAGGGAATCAGATGTGGGGAATCAGAGATGGGGAATCAGAGGCAGGAAATCAGAATCAGAAGCGGGGTATCAGAGGCCGGGAATCAGAGGCTGGGAATCAGAGGACGGGAATGAGATATGGGGAATCAGAGCTGGGGAGTCAGAGTCGGTGAATCAGAGATGGGGAATCAGAGGCAGGGAATCAGAGGCAGGGAATCAAACACGGGGAATCAGAGGCTGCGAATCAGAGCTGGGGAATCAGAGGCGGGGAATCAGACACGGGGAATCAGAGGCGGGAATCAGAGCTGGGGAATCAGAGGCGGGGAATCAGACACGGGGAATCAGAGGCGGGGAATCAGAGCTGAGGAATCAGAGGAGGGGATTCAGAGTTGGGGAATCAGAGGCGGGGAATCAGATACGGGGAAACAGAGGCGTGGATTCAGAGGCGGGGAAACAGACGCGGGGAATCAGATATGGGGAATCAGAGGTGGGGAATGAGAGGTTGGGAATCAGAGGCAGGGAATCAGAGGCGGGGAATCAGAGCTGGGGAATCAGAGGCGGGGAATTAGAGTTGGGGAATCAGAGGCGGGGAATCAGATATGGGGAAACAGGGGCGGGGAATCGGAGGCGGGGAAACAGAGGCGGGGTATCAGATATGGGGAATCAGAGGTGTGGAATCAGAGGTTGGGAATCAGAGGCAGGGAATCAGAGGCGGGGAAACAGAGGCAGGGAATCAGATCTGGGTAATCAGAGGCGGGGAATTAGAGTTGGGGAATCAGAGGCGGGGAATCAGAGGCGGGGAAACAGAGGCGGGGAATCAAACACGGGGAATCAGAGGTGGGGAATCAGAGGTTGGGAATCAGAGGCAGGGAATCAGAGGCGGGGAATCAGAGGTTGGGAATCAGAGGCAGGGAATCAGAGGCGGGGAATCAGAGGCGGGGAATCAGAGGCCTGGAATCAGATGCTGGGAATAAGAGGCCGGGTATCAGAGGTGGGGAATCAGAGTCCGGGAATCAGAGATGGGGATTCAGAGGCGGGGAATGAGATATGGAGAATCAGAGGCGGGGAATCAGAGGCGGGGAAACAGAGGTGGGGAATCAGATATGGGGAATCAGAGGTGGCGAATCAAAGGCAGTGAATCAGAGATGGGGAATCAGAGGCGGGGAATCAGAGGCAGGGAATCAAACACGGGGAATCAGAAGCGGGGAATCAGAGCTGGGGAATCAGAGGCGGGGAATCAGAGTTGGGGAATCAGAGGCGGGGAATCAGAGGCGGGGAATCAGAGGCAGGGAATCAGATGTGCGGAATCGGAGATGGGGAATCAGAGGCAAGAAATCAGAGGCGGGGAATCAGTGGCGGGGATTCAGAGGCCGTGAATCAGATATGGTGAAACAGAGGCGGGCAATCAGAGGCGGGGAAACAGAGGCGGGGAATCAGATATGGGGAATCAGAGGTGGGGAATCAGAGTATGGGAATCAGAGGCAGGGAATCAGAGGCTTGGAATCAGATGCAGGGATTTAGATGCGGGGTATCAGAGGCGGGGAATCAGAGCTGGGGAATCAGAGGTGGGGAATCAGAGTTGGGGAAACAGAGGCGGGGACTTAGATATTGGGAAACAGAGGCGGGGAATCAGAGGCGGGGAAACAGAGGCGGGGAATCAGATATGGGGAATCAGAGGTGGGGAATCAGAGTCAGGGAATCAGATGTGCGGAATCAGAGATGGGGAATCAAAGGCAGGGAATCAGGATCAGAAGCAGGGAATCAGAGGCCGGGAATCAGAGGCCGGAATCAGATGCCGGGAATAAGAGGCCGGGAATCAGAGGTGGGGAATCAGAGTCCGGGAATCAGAGATGGGGATTCAGAGGCGGGGAATGAGAGGCCGGGAATCAGAGGCGGGGAATCAGACACGGGGAATCAGAGGTGGTGAATCAGAGATGTGGAATCAGAGGCGGGGAATCAGAGGCAGGGAATCAGACGCGGGGAATCAGAGGCGGGGAATCATAGCTGGCGAATCAGAGGCGGGGAATCAGAGGTGGGGAATCAGAGGCGAGGAATCAGATATTGGGAATCAGAGGTGGGGAATCAGAGGCGCGGAAACAGAGGCGGGGAATCAGATATGGGGAATCTGAGGTGGGGAATCAGAAGTTGTGAATCAGAGATGGGGAATCAGGGGCGGGGTATCAGTGGCAGGGAATCAGAGGCGGGAAATCAGAGGCCGGGAATCAGAGGCGGGGAATCAGACACGGGGAATCAGAGGTGGTGAATCAGAGATGTGGAATCAGAGGCGGGGAATCAGAGGCAGGGAATCAGACGCGGGGAATCGGAGGCGGGGAATCATAGCTGGCGAATCAGAGGCGGGGAATCAGAGGTGGGGAATCAGATGCGGGGAATCAGATATTGGGAATCAGAGGTGGGGAATCAGAGGCGCGGAAACAGAGGCGGGGAATCAGATATGGGGAATCAGAGGTGGGGAATCAGAAGTTGTGAATCAGAGATGGGGAATCAGATGTGGGGAATCAGAGGCCGGTAATCAGACGCGGGGAATCAGATGCAGGGATTCTTGAGCTGGGGAATCAGAGGCGGGGAATCAGAGTTGGGGAATCAGAGGCGGGGAATCAGATATGGGGAATCAGAGGCGGGGAATCAGAGGCGGGGAAACAGAGGCGGGGAATCAGATATGGGGAATCAGAGGTGGGGAATCAGGGGCGGGGTATCAGTGGCAGGGAATCAGAGGCGGGAAATAAGAGTCGGTGAATCAGGGGCGGGGAATCAGAGGCAGGGAATCGGATGTGCGGAATCAGAGATTTGGAATCAGAGGTGGGGAGTCAGAGGCGGTGAATCAGACATGGGTAATCAGAGGCGGGGAATCAGAGGCAGGAAATCAGACACGGGGAATCAGAGGCGGGGAATCAGAGCTGGGGAATTAGATGCAGGGAATCAGAGTTGGGGATTCAGAGGCGGGGAATCAGATATGGGGAAACAGAAGTGGGGAATCAGAGGCGGGCAAATAGAGGCGGGGAATCAGATATGGGGAAACAGTGGCGAGGAATCAGAGGCGGGGAATCAGAGGCGGTGAATCAGACATGGGTAATCAGAGGCGGGGAATCAGAGCTGGGGAATCAGAGGTGGGGAATCAGAGTTGGGGAATCAGAGGCGGGGACTTAGATATGGGGAAACAGAGGCGGGGAATCAGAGGCGGGGAAACAGAGGCGGGGAATCAGATATGGGGAATCAGAGGTGGGGAATCAGAGGCAGGGAATCAGATGTGCGGAATCAGAGATGGGGAATCAGAGGCAGGGAATCAGAATCAGAAGCAGGGAATAAGACGCGGGGAATCAGAGGCGGGGAATCAGAGCTGGGGAATCAGCGGCAGTGAATCAGAGGCGGGGAATCAGAGGCAGGGAATCGGATGTGCGGAATCAGAGATGGGGAATCAGAGGTGGGGAATCAGAGGCGGTGAATCAGACATGGGTAATCAGATGTGGGGAATCAGGGGCAGGGTATCAGACGCAGTGTATCAGACACGGTGAATCAGAGGCATGGAATCATAGATGGGGAATCAGAGGCGGGGAATCAGAGGCAGGGAATCAGACGCGGGGTATCAGAGGCGTGGAATCAGAGCTGGGGAATCAGAGGCGGGGAATCAGAGTTGGGGAATCAGAGGGGTGGAATCAGATATGGGAAAACAGAGGCGGGGAATCAGAGGCGGGGAATCAGAGCTGGGGAATCAGAGGCCGGGAATCAGAGGTGGTGAATCAGAGGCCGGGAATCAGAGATGGGGATTCAGAGGTGGTGAATCAGAGATGGGGAATCAGAGGAAGGGACTCAGAGGTGGCGAATCAGACGCGGGGAATCAGTGGCTGGGAATCAGAAATCGGGAATCAGAGGCGGGGTATCAGAGATGGGGAATCAGAGGCGGGGAATCCGAGGCGGGGAAACAGAGGCGGGGAGTCAGATATGGGGAATCAGTGGTGGGGAATCAGAGGCATGGAATCACATGCGGGGAATCAGAGGCGGGGAATCAGAGGCGGGGAATCAGAGCTGGGGAATCAGAGGCGGGGATTCAGAGTTGGGGAATCAGAGGCGGGGAATCAGATATGGGGAAACAGAGGCGTGGATTCAGAGGCGGGGAAACAGACGCGGGGAATCAGATATGGGGAATCAGAGGTGGGGAATCAGAGGTTGGGAATCAGAGGCAGGGAATCAGAGGCGGGGAATCAGAGCTGGGGAATCAGAGGCGGAGTATCAGAATTGGGGAATCAGAGATGGGGAATCAGAGATGGGGAATCAGAGGTGGGGAATCAGACGCAGGGAATCAGAGGTGGTGAATCAGAGATGGGGAATCAGAGGCGGGGAATCAGAGGCAGGGAATCAGACGCGGGGAATCAGTGACGGGGAATCATAGCTGGCGAATCTGAGGCGGGGAATCAGATTTGGGGAATCAGAGGCGGGGAATCAGATATGGGGAATCAGAGGCGGGGAATCAGAGGCGGGGAAACAGAGGCGGGGAATCAGATATGGGGAATCAGAGGTGGGGAATCAGAGGTGGTGAATCAGAGATGGGGAATCAGAGGCGGGGAATCAGAGCCAGGGAATCAGACGCGGGGAATCAGAGGCGGGGAATCAGAGCTGGGGAATCAGAGGCGGGGAATCAGAGTTGGGGAATCAGTGGCGGGGAATCAGATATAGGGAATCAGAGGCAAGGAATCAGAGGCAGGGAATCAGAGGCAGGGAATCAGAGATGAGGAATCAGAGGCGGGGAATCAGAGGCTGGGAATCTGACGCGGGGAATCAGAGGAGGAGTATCAGAGCTGGGGAATCAAGGCGGGGAATCAGAGTTGGGGAATAAGAGGCGTGGAATCAGATATGGGGAATCAGAGGCGGTGAATCAGAGGCGGGGAAACAGAGGCGGCTAGTCAGATATGGGTAAATAGATTTGGGGATTCAGGGGCGGGGAATCCGTGGCAGGGAATCAGAGGCGGGGAATCAGAGGCGGGGCATCAGAGGCAGGGAATCAGATGTGGGGAATCAGAGATGGGGAATCAGAGGCAGGAAATCAGAATCAGAAGCGGGGTATCAGAGGCCGGGAATCAGAGGCTGGGAATCAGAGGACGGGAATGAGATATGGGGAATCAGAGCTGGGGAGTCAGAGGGGGTGAATCAGAGATGGGGAATCAGAGGCAGGGAATCAGAGGCAGGGAATCAAACACGGGGAATCAGAGGCTGCGAATCAGAGCTGGGGAATCAGAGGCGGGGAATCAGACACGGGGAATCAGAGGCGGGAATCAGAGCTGGGGAATCAGAGGCGGGGAATCAGACACGGGGAATCAGAGGCGGGGAATCAGAGCTGAGGAATCAGAGGAGGGGATTCAGAGTTGGGGAATCAGAGGCGGGGAATCAGATACGGGGAAACAGAGGCGTGGATTCAGAGGCGGGGAAACAGACGCGGGGAATCAGATATGGGGAATCAGAGTTGGGGAATCAGAGGTTGGGAATCAGAGGCAGGGAATCAGAGGCGGGGAATCAGAGCTGGGGAATCAGAGGCGGGGAATTAGAGTTGGGGAATCAGAGGCGGGGAATCAGATATGGGGAAACAGGGGCGGGGAATCGGAGGCGGGGAAACAGAGGCGGGGAATCAGATATGGGGAATCAGAGGTGTGGAATCAGAGGTTGGGAATCAGAGGCAGGGAATCAGAGGCGGGGAAACAGAGGCAGGGAATCAGATCTGGGTAATCAGAGGCGGGGAATTAGAGTTGGGGAATCAGAGGCGGGGAATCAGAGGCGGGGAAACAGAGGCGGGGAATCAAACACGGGGAATCAGAGGTGGGGAATCAGAGGTTGGGAATCAGAGGCAGGGAATCAGAGGCGGGGAATCAGAGGTTGGGAATCAGAGGCAGGGAATCAGAGGCGGGGAATCAGAGGCGGGGAATCAGAGGCCTGGAATCAGATGCTGGGAATAAGAGGCCGGGTATCAGAGGTGGGGAATCAGAGTCCGGGAATCAGAGATGGGGATTCAGAGGCGGGGAATGAGATATGGAGAATCAGAGGCGGGGAATCAGAGGCGGGGAAACAGAGGTGGGGAATCAGATATGGGGAATCAGAGGTGGCGAATCAAAGGCGGTGAATCAGAGATGGGGAATCAGAGGCGGGGAATCAGAGGCAGGGAATCAAACACGGGGAATCAGAAGCGGGGAATCAGAGCTGGGGAATCAGAGGCGGGGAATCAGAGTTGAGGAATCAGAGGCGGGGAATCAGAGGCGGGGAATCAGAGGCAGGGAATCAGATGTGCGG
This sequence comes from Narcine bancroftii, assembly GCF_036971445.1. Classification (NCBI taxonomy): domain Eukaryota; kingdom Metazoa; phylum Chordata; class Chondrichthyes; order Torpediniformes; family Narcinidae; genus Narcine; species Narcine bancroftii. Next base: position 109,612,864 of record NC_091475.1, read on the forward strand.
AATCGGAGATGGGGAATCAGAGGCAAGAAATCAGAGGCGGGGAATCAGTGGCGGGGATTCAGAGGCCGGGAATCAGATATGGTGAAACAGAGGCGGGGAATCAGAGGCGGGGAAACAGAGGCGGGGAATCAGATATGGGGAATCAGAGGTGGGAATCAGAGTTTGGGAATCAGAGGCAGGGAATCAGAGGCTTGGAATCAGATGCAGGGAATTAGATGCGGGGTATCAGAGGCGGGGAATCAGAGCTGGGGAATCAGAGGTGGGGAATCAGAGTTGGGGAATCAGAGGCGGGGACTTAGATATTGGGAAACAGAGGCGGGGAATCAGAGGCGGGGAAACAGAGGTGGGGAATCAGATATGGGGAATCAGAGGTGGGGAATCAGAGACAGGGAATCAGATGTACGGAATCAGAGATGGGGAATCAAAGGCAGGGAATCAGAATCAGAAGCAGGGAATCAGAGGCCGGGAATCAGAGGCCGGAATCAGATGCCGGGAATAAGAGGCCGGGAATCAGAGGTGGGGAATCAGAATCCGGGAATCAGAGATGCGGAATCAGAGGCGGGGAATGAGATATGGGGAATCAGAGGCGGGGAATCAGAGGCGGGGAAACAGAGGCGGGGAATCAGATATGGGGAATCAGAGGTGGGGAATCAGGGGCTGGGAAACAGAGGTGGGGAATCAGATATGGGGAATCAGAGGCCGGGAATCAGAGGCGGTGAATCAGAGGCGGGGAATCAGAGGCAGGGAATCGGATGTGCGGAATCAGAGTTGAGGAATCAGAGGTGGGGAATCAGGGGCGGGGAAACAGAGGTGGGGAATCAGAGCTGGGGAATCAGAGGCGGGGAATCAGAGTTGAGGAATCAGAGGCGGGGAATCAGAGGCGGGGAATCAGAGGCAGGGAATCAGATGTGCGGAATCGGAGATGGGGAATCAGAGGCAAGAAATCAGAGGCGGGGAATCAGTGGCGGGGATTCAGAGGCCGGGAATCAGATATGGTGAAACAGAGGCGGGGAATCAGAGGCGGGGAAACAGAGGCGGGGAATCAGATATGGGGAATCAGAGGTGGGGAATCAGAGTTTGGGAATCAGAGGCAGGGAATCAGAGGCTTGGAATCAGATGCAGGGAATTAGATGCGGGGTATCAGAGGCGGGGAATCAGAGCTGGGGAATCAGAGGTGGGGAATCAGAGTTGGGGAATCAGAGGCGGGGACTTAGATATTGGGAAACAGAGGCGGGGAATCAGAGGCGGGGAAACAGAGGTGGGGAATCAGATATGGGGAATCAGAGGTGGGGAATCAGAGACAGGGAATCAGATGTACGGAATCAGAGATGGGGAATCAAAGGCAGGGAATCAGAATCAGAAGCAGGGAATCAGAGGCCGGGAATCAGAGGCCGGAATCAGATGCCGGGAATAAGAGGCCGGGAATCAGAGGTGGGGAATCAGAATCCGGGAATCAGAGATGCGGAATCAGAGGCGGGGAATGAGATATGGGGAATCAGAGGCGGGGAATCAGAGGCGGGGAAACAGAGGCGGGGAATCAGATATGGGGAATCAGAGGTGGGGAATCAGGGGCGGGGTATCAGTGGCAGGGAATCAGAGGCGGGAAATCAGAGGCCGGGAATCAGAGGCGGTGAATCAGAGGCGGGGAATCAGAGGCAGGGAATCGGATGTGCGGAATCAGAGATGGGGAATCAGAGGTGGGGAATCAGAGGCGGTGAATCAGACATGGGTAATCAGAGGCGGGGAATCAGAGGCAGGAAATCAGACACGGGGAATCAGAGACGGGGAATCAGAGCTGGGGAATTAGAGGCAGGGAATCAGAGTTGGGGATTCAGAGGCGGGGAATCAGATATGGGGAAACAGAGGTGGGGAATCAGAGGTGGGCAAATAGAGGCGGGGAATCAGATATGGGGAAACAGAGGCGGGGAATCAGAGGCGTGGAAACAGAGGCGGGGAATCAGATATGGGTTATCAGAGGCGGGGAATCAGAGTTGGGTATCAGAGGCGGGGAATCAGAGCTGGGGAATCAGAGGTGGGGAATCAGAGTCGGGGAATCAGAGGCAGGGAATCGGATGTGCGGAATCAGAGATGGGGAATCAGAGGTGGGGAATCAGAGGCGGTGAATCTGAGATGGGGAATCAGAGGCGGGGAATCAGAGGCAGGATATCAGACACGGGGATTCAGAGGCTGGGAATCAGACGGGGGGAATCAAAGGCGGGGAATCAGAGCTGGGGAATCAGAGGCGGTGAATCAGAGGCGGGGAAACAGAGGCGGGGAGTCAGATATGGGTAAAGAGATTTGGGGATTCAGGGGCGGGGAATCCGTGGCAGGGAATCAGAGGCGGGGAATCAGAGGCGGGGCATCAGAGGCAGGGAATCAGATGTGGGGAATCAGAGATGGGGAATCAGAGGCAGGAAATCAGAATCAGAAGCGGGGTATCAGAGGCCGGGAATCAGAGGCTGGGAATCAGAGGACGGGAATGAGATATGGGGAATCAGAGCTGGGGAGTCAGAGGCGGTGAATCAGAGATGGGGAATCAGAGGCAGGGAATCAGAGGCAGGATATCAGACACGGGGATTCAGAGGCTGGGAATCAGACGGGGGGAATCAAAGGCGGGGAATCAGAGCTGGGGAATCAGAGGTAGGGAATCAGAGTTGGGGATTCAGAGGCGGGGAAACAGATATGGGGAAACAGAGGCGGGGAATCAGAGGCGGGCAAACAGAGGCGGGGAATCAGAGTCAGGGAATCAGAGCTGGGGAATCAGAGGCGGGGAATCATAGTGGGGAATCAGAGGCGGGGAATCAGATACGGGGAAACAGAGGCGGGGAATCAGAGGCGGGGAAACAGGCGGGGAATCAGATATGGGGAATCGGATGCGGGGAATCAGAGGCGGGGAATCAGAGCTGGGGAATCAGAGGCGGGGAATCAGAGTTGGTGCATCAGAGGTGGGGAATTAGATATGGGGAAACAGAGGCGGGGAATCAGAGGCAGGGAAACAGAGGTGGGGAATCAGATATGGGGAATCAGAGGTGGGGAATCAGAGGCAGGGAATCAGATGTGCGGAATCAGAGATGGGGAAACAGAGGCAGGGAATCAGAATCAGAAGCGGGGAATCAGAGGCCGGGAATCAGAGGCCTGGAATCAGATGCTGGGAATAAGAGGCCAGGAATCAGAGGTGGGGAATCAGAGTCCGGGAATCAGAGCTGGGGATTCAGAGGCGGGGAATGAGATATGGAGAATCAGAGGCGGGGAATCAGAGGCGGGGAAACAGAGGTGGGGAATCAGATATGGGGAATCAGAGGTGGCGAATCAGAGGTTGGGAATCAGAGGCAGGGAATCAGAGGCGGGGAATCAGAGGCGGGGAATCGGAGGCAGGGAATCAGATGTGCGGAATCGGAGATGGGGAATCAGAGGCAAGAAATCAGAGGCGGGGAATCAGAGGCGGGGAATCAGAGGCCGGGAATCAGATATGGTGAAACAGAGGCGGGGAATCAGAGGCGGGGAAACAGAGGCGGGGAATCAGATATGGGGAATCAGAGGTGGGGAATCAGAGTTTGGGAATCAGAGGCAGGGAATCAGAGGCTTGGAATCAGATGCAGGGAATTAGATGCGGGGTATCAGAGGCGGGGAATCAGAGCTGGGGAATCAGAGGTGGGGAATCAGAGTTGGGGAATCAGAGGCGGGGACTTAGATATTGGGAAACAGAGGCGGGGAATCAGAGGCGGGGAAACAGAGGTGGGGAATCAGATATGGGGAATCAGAGGTGGGGAATCAGAGACAGGGAATCAGATGTACGGAATCAGAGATGGGGAATCAAAGGCAGGGAATCAGAATCAGAAGCAGGGAATCAGAGGCCGGGAATCAGAGGCCGGAATCAGATGCCGGGAATAAGAGGCCGGGAATCAGAGGTGGGGAATCAGAATCCGGGAATCAGAGATGCGGATTCAGAGGCGGGGAATGAGATATGGGGAATCAGAGGCGGGGAATCAGAGGCGGGGAAACAGAGGCGGGGAATCAGATATGGGGAATCAGAGGTGGGGAATCAGGGGCGGGGTATCAGTGGCAGGGAATCAGAGGCGGGAAATCAGAGGCCGGGAATCAGAGGCGGTGAATCAGAGGCGGGGAATCAGAGGCAGGGAATCGGATGTGCGGAATCAGAGATGGGGAATCAGAGGTGGGGAATCAGAGGCGGTGAATCAGACATGGGTAATCAGAGGCGGGGAATCAGAGGCAGGAAATCAGACACGGGGAATCAGAGACGGGGAATCAGAGCTGGGGAATTAGAGGCAGGGAATCAGAGTTGGGGATTCAGAGGCGGGGAATCAGATATGGGGAAACAGAGGTGGGGAATCAGAGGTGGGCAAATAGAGGCGGGGAATCAGATATGGGGAAACAGAGGCGGGGAATCAGAGGCGTGGAAACAGAGGTGGGGAATCAGATATGGGTTATCAGAGGCGGGGAATCAGAGTTGGGTATCAGAGGCGGGGAATCAGAGCTGGGGAATCAGAGGTGGGGAATCAGAGTCGGGGAATCAGAGGCAGGGAATCGGATGTGCGGAATCAGAGATGGGGAATCAGAGGTGGGGAATCAGAGGCGGTGAATCTGAGATGGGGAATCAGAGGCGGGGAATCAGAGGCAGGATATCAGACACGGGGATTCAGAGGCTGGGAATCAGACGGGGGGAATCAAAGGCGGGGAATCAGAGCTGGGGAATCAGAGGCGGTGAATCAGAGGCGGGGAAACAGAGGCGGGGAGTCAGATATGGGTAAATAGATTTGGGGATTCAGGGGCGGGGAATCCGTGGCAGGGAATCAGAGGCGGGGAATCAGAGGCGGGGCATCAGAGGCAGGGAATCAGATGTGGGGAATCAGAGATGGGGAATCAGAGGCAGGAAATCAGAATCAGAAGCGGGGTATCAGAGGCCGGGAATCAGAGGCTGGGAATCAGAGGACGGGAATGAGATATGGGGAATCAGAGCTGGGGAGTCAGAGGCGGTGAATCAGAGATGGGGAATCAGAGGCAGGGAATCAGAGGCAGGATATCAGACACGGGGATTCAGAGGCTGGGAATCAGACGGGGGGAATCAAAGGCGGGGAATCAGAGCTGGGGAATCAGAGGTAGGGAATCAGAGTTGGGGATTCAGAGGCGGGGAAAAAGATATGGGGAAACAGAGGCGGGGAATCAGAGGCGGGCAAACAGAGGCGGGGAATCAGAGGCAGGGAATCAGAGCTGGGGAATCAGAGGCGGGGAATCATAGTTGGGAATCAGAGGCGGGGAATCAGATACGGGGAAACAGAGGCGGGGAATCAGAGGCGGGGAAACAGGCGGGGAATCAGATATGGGGAATCGGATGCGGGGAATCAGAGGCGGGGAATCAGAGCTGGGGAATCAGAGGCGGGGAATCAGAGTTGGTGCATCAGAGGTGGGGAATTAGATATGGGGAAACAGAGGCGGGGAATCAGAGGCAGGGAAACAGAGGTGGGGAATCAGATATGGGGAATCAGAGGTGGGGAATCAGAGGCAGGGAATCAGATGTGCGGAATCAGAGATGGGGAAACAGAGGCAGGGAATCAGAATCAGAAGCGGGGAATCAGAGGCCGGGAATCAGAGGCCTGGAATCAGATGCTGGGAATAAGAGGCCAGGAATCAGAGGTGGGGAATCAGAGTCCGGGAATCAGAGCTGGGGATTCAGAGGCGGGGAATGAGATATGGAGAATCAGAGGCGGGGAATCAGAGGCGGGGAAACAGAGGTGGGGAATCAGATATGGGGAATCAGAGGTGGCGAATCAGAGGTTGGGAATCAGAGGCAGGGAATCAGAGGCGGGGAATCAGAGGCGGGGAATCGGAGGCAGGGAATCAGATGTGCGGAATCGGAGATGGGGAATCAGAGGCAAGAAATCAGAGGCGGGGAATCAGAGGCGGGGAATCAGAGGCCGGGAATCAGATATGGTGAAACAGAGGCGGGGAATCAGAGGCGGGGAAACAGAGGCGGGGAATCAGAGGCGGGGAATCAGAGGTGGGGAATCAGAGTTTGGGAATCAGAGTCAGGGAATCAGAGGCTTGGAATCAGATGCAGGGAATCAGATGCGGGGAATCAGAGGCGGGGAATCAGAGCTGGGGAATCAGAGGCGGTGAATCTGAGATGGGGAATCAGAGGCGGGGAATCAGAGGCAGGATATCAGACACGGGGATTCAGAGGCTGGGAATCAGACGGGGGGAATCAAAGGCGGGGAATCAGAGCTGGGGAATCAGAGGCGGTGAATCAGAGGCGGGGAAACAGAGGCGGGGAGTCAGATATGGGTAAATAGATTTGGGGATTCAGGGGCGGGGAATCCGTGGCAGGGAATCAGAGGCGGGGAATCAGAGGCGGGGCATCAGAGGCAGGGAATCAGATGTGGGGAATCAGAGATGGGGAATCAGAGGCAGGAAATCAGAATCAGAAGCGGGGTATCAGAGGCCGGGAATCAGAGGCTGGGAATCAGAGGACGGGAATGAGATATGGGGAATCAGAGCTGGGGAGTCAGAGGCGGTGAATCAGAGATGGGGAATCAGAGGCAGGGAATCAGAGGCAGGATATCAGACACGGGGATTCAGAGGCTGGGAATCAGACGGGGGGAATCAAAGGCGGGGAATCAGAGGCAGGGAATCGGATGTGCGGAATCAGAGATGGGGAATCAGAGGTAGGGAATCAGAGGCGGTGAATCAGACATGGGTAATCAGAGGCGGGGAATCAAAGGCAGGAAATCAGACACGGGGAATCAGAGGCGGGGAATCAGAGCTGGGGAATTAGAGGCAGGGAATCAGAGTTGGGGATTCAGAGGCGGGGAATCAGATATGGGGAAACAGAGGTGGGGAATCAGAGGTGGGCAAATAGAGGCGGGGAATCAGATATGGGGAAACAGAGGTGGGGAATCAGAGGCGTGGAAACAGAGGCGGGGAATCAGATATGGGGAATCAGAGGTGGGGAATCAGAGGTTGGGAATCAGAGGCAGGGAATCAGAGGCTGGGAATCAGATGTAGGGAATCAGATGCGGGGATCAGAGGCGGGGAATCAGAGCTGGGGAATCAGAGGTGGGGAATCAGAGTTGGGGAATCAGAGGCGGGGACTTAGATATGGGGAAACAGAGGCGGGGAATCAGAGGCGGGAAAACAGAGGCGGGGAATCAGATATGGGGAATCAGAGGTGGGGAATCAGAGGCAGGGAATCAGATGTGCGGGATCAGAGATGGGGAATCAGAGGCAGGGAATCAGAATCAGAAGCAGGGAATAAGACGCGGGGAATCAGAGGCGGGGAATCAGAGCTGGGGAAGCAGAGGCAGTGAATCAGAGGCGGGGAATCAGAGGCAGGGAATCAGATGTGCGGAATCAGAGATGGGGAATCAGAGGCGGTGAATCAGACATGGGTAATCAGAGGCGGGGAATCAGAGGCAGGAAATCAGACACGGGGAATCAGAGGCGGGGAATCAGAGCTGGGGAATAAGATGCAGGGAATCAGAGTTGGGGATTCAGAGGCGGGGAATCAGATATGGGGAAACAGTGGCGGGGAATCAGAGGCGGGGAAACAGAGGCGGGGAATCAGATATGGGGAATCAGAGGTGGGTAATCAGAGCTTGGGAGTCAGAGGTGGGGAATCAGAGTTGGGGAATCAGAGGCTGGGAATCGGATGTGCGGAATCAGAGATGGGGAATCAGAGGTGGGGAATCAGAGGCAGGGAATCAAACACGGGGAATCAGAGGCGGGGAATCAAAGCTGGGGAATCAAAGGCGGGGAATCAGAGTTGGGGAATCAAAGGCGGGGAATCAGATATGGGGAAACAGGGGCGGGGAATCAGAGGCGGGGAAACAGAGGCGGGGAATCAGATATGGGGAATCAGAGGTGTGGAATCAGAGGTTGGGAATCAGAGGTGTGGAATCGGAGGTTGGGAATCAGAGACAGGGAATCAGAGGCGGGGAAACAGAGGCAGGGAATCAGATCTGGGGAATCAGAGGCGGGGAATTAGAGTTGGGGAATCAGAGGCGGGGAATCAGAGGCGGGGAAACAGAGGCGGGGAATCAAACACGGGGAATCAGAGGTGGGGAATCAGAGGTTGGGAATCAGAGGCAGGGAATCAGAGGCGGGGAATCAGAGGCGGGGAATCAGAGGCAGGGAATCAGAGGCGGAGAATCAGAGGCCGGGAATCAGATATGGTGAAACAGAGGCGGGGAATCAGAGGCGGGGAAACAGAGGCGGGGAATCAGATATGGGGAATCAGAGGTGGGGAATCAGAGTTTGGGAATCAGAGGCATGGAATCAGAGGCTTGGAATCAGATGCAGGGAATCAGATGCGGGGAATCAGAGGCGGGGAATCAGAGTTGGGGAATCAGAGGCGGGGATTTAGATATTGGGAAACAGAGGCGGGGACTCAGAGGCGGGGAAACAGAGGCGGGGAATCAGATATGGGGAATCAGAGGTCGGGAATCAGAGTCAGGGAATCAGATGTGCGGAATCAGAGATGGGGAATCAAAGGCAGGGAATCAGAATCAGAAGCAGGGAATCAGAGGCCGGGAATCAGAGGCCGGAATCAGATGCCGGGAATAAGAGGCCGGGAATCAGAGGTGGGGAATCAGAGTCCGGGAATCAGAGATGGGGATTCAGAGGCGGGGAATGAGAGGCCGGGAATCAGAGGCGGGGAATCAGACACGGGGAATCAGAGGTGGTGAATCAGAGATGTGGAATCAGAGGCGGGGAATCAGAGGCAGGGAATCAGACGCGGGGAATCAGAGGCGGGGAATCATAGCTGGCGAATCAGAGGCGGGGAATCAGAGGTGGGGAATCAGAGGCGAGGAATCAGATATTGGGAATCAGAGGTGGGGAATCAGAGGCGCGGAAACAGAGGCGGGGAATCAGATATGGGGAATCAGAGGTGGGGAATCAGAAGTTGTGAATCAGAGATGGGGAATCAGGGGCAGGGTATCAGTGGCAGGGAATCAGAGGCGGGAAATCAGAGGCCGGGAATCAGAGGAGGGGAATCAGACACGGGGAATCAGAGGCGGGGAATCATAGCTGGCGAATCAGAGGCGGGGAATCAGAGGTGGGGAATCAGAGGCGGGGAATCAGATATTGGGAATCAGAGGTGGGGAATCAGAGGCGCGGAAACAGAGGCGGGGAATCAGATATGGGGAATCAGAGGTGGGGAATCAGAAGTTGTGAATCAGAGATGGGGAATCAGAGGCGGGGAATCAGAGGCCGGTAATCAGACGCGGGGAATCAGAGGCGGGGATTCTTGAGCTGGGGAATCAGAGGCGGGGAATCAGAGTTGGGGAATCAGAGGCGGGGAATCAGATATGGGGAATCAGAGGCGGGGAATCAGAGGCGGGGAAACAGATGCGGGGAATCAGATATGGGGAATCAGAGGTGGGGAATCAGGGGCGGGGTATCAGTGGCAGGGAATCAGAGGCGGGAAATAAGAGTCGGTGAATCAGGGGCGGGGAATCAGAGGCAGGGAATCGGATGTGCGGAATCAGAGATTTGGAATCAGAGGTGGGGAGTCAGAGGCGGTGAATCAGACATCGGTAATCAGAGGCGGGGAATCAGAGGCAGGAAATCAGACACGGGGAATCAGAGGCGGGGAATCAGAGCTGGGGAATTAGATGCAGGGAATCAGAGTTGGGGATTCAGAGGCGGGGAATCAGATATGGGGAAACAGAGGTGGGGAATCAGAGGCGGGCAAATAGAGGCGGGGAATCAGATATGGGGAAACAGTGGCGAGGAATCAGAGGCGGGGAATCAGAGGCGGTGAATCAGACATGGGTAATCAGAGGCGGGGAATCAGAGCTGGGGAATCAGAGGTGGGGAATCAGAGTTGGGGAATCAGAGGCGGGGACTTAGATATGGGGAAACAGAGGCGGGGAATCAGAGGCGGGGAAACAGAGGCGGGGAATCAGATATGGGGAATCAGAGGTGGGGAATCAGAGGCAGGGAATCAGATGTGCGGAATCAGAGATGGGGAATCAGAGGCAGGGAATCAGAATCAGAAGCAGGGAATAAGACGCGGGGAATCAGAGGCGGGGAATCAGAGCTGGGGAATCAGCGGCAGTGAATCAGAGGCGGGGAATCAGAGGCAGGGAATCGGATGTGCGGAATCAGAGATGGGGAATCAGAGGTGGGGAATCAGAGGCGGTGAATCAGACATGGGTAATCAGATGTGGGGAATCAGGGGCAGGGTATCAGACGCAGTGTATCAGACACGGGGAATCAGAGGCATGGAATCAGAGATGGGGAATCAGAGGCGGGGAATCAGAGGCGGGGAATCAGAGCTGGGGAATCAGAGGCGGAGTATCAGAATTGGGGAATCAGAGATGGGGAATCAGAGATGGGGAATCAGAGGCGGGGAATCAGACGCAGGGAATCAGAGGTGGTGAATCAGAGATGGGGAATCAGAGGCGGGGAATCAGAGGCAGGGAATCTGACGCGGGGAATCAGTGACGGGGAATCATAGCTGGCGAATTTGAGGCGGGGAATCAGATTTGGGGAATCAGAGGCGGGGAATCAGATATGGGGAATCAGAGGCGGGGAATCAGAGGCGGGGAAACAGAGGCGGGGAATCAGATATGGGGAATCAGAGGTGGGGAATCAGAGGTGGTGAATCAGAGATGGGGAATCAGAGGCGGGGAATCAGAGCCAGGGAATCAGACGCGGGTATCAGAGGCGGGGAATCAGAGCTGGGGAATCAGAGGCGGGGAATCAGAGTTGGGGAATCAGTGGCGGGGAATCAGATATAGGGAATCAGAGGCGGGGAATCAGAGGCAGGGAATCAGAGGCAGGGAATCAGAGATGAGGAATCAGAGGCGGGGAATCAGAGGCGGGGAAACAGAGGCGGGGAATCAGAGGCGGGGAATCAGAGGTGGGGAATCAGAGTTTGGGAATCAGAGTCAGGGAATCAGAGGCTTGGAATCAGATGCAGGGAATCAGATGCGGGGAATCAGAGGCGGGGAATCAGAGCTGGGGAATCAGAGGCGGTGAATCTGAGATGGGGAATCAGAGGTGGGGAATCAGAGGCAGGATATCAGACACGGGGATTCAGAGGCTGGGAATCAGACGGGGGGAATCAAAGGCGGGGAATCAGAGCTGGGGAATCAGAGGCGGTGAATCAGAAGCGGGGAAACAGAGGCGGGGAGTCAGATATGGGTAAATAGATTTGGGGATTCAGGGGCGGGGAATCCGTGGCAGGGAATCAGAGGCGGGGAATCAGAGGCGGGGCATCAGAGGCAGGGAATCAGATGTGGGGAATCAGAGATGGGGAATCAGAGGCAGGAAATCAGAATCAGAAGCGGGGTATCAGAGGCCGGGAATCAGAGGCTGGGAATCAGAGGACGGGAATGAGATATGGGGAATCAGAGCTGGGGAGTCAGAGGCGGTGAATCAGAGATGGGGAATCAGAGGCAGGGAATCAGAGGCAGGATATCAGACACGGGGATTCAGAGGCTGGGAATCAGACGGGGGGAATCAAAGGCGGGGAATCAGAGCTGGGGAATCAGAGGTAGGGAATCAGAGTTGGGGATTCAGAGGCGGGGAAACAGATATGGGGAAACAGAGGCGGGGAATCAGAGGCGGGCAAACAGAGGCGGGGAATCAGAGGCAGGGAATCAGAGCTGGGGAATCAGAGGCGGGGAATCATAGTTGGGAATCAGAGGCGGGGAATCAGATACGGGGAAACAGAGGCGGGGAATCAGAGGCGGGGAAACAGGCGGGGAATCAGATATGGGGAATCGGATGCGGGGAATCAGAGGCGGGGAATCAGAGCTGGGGAATCAGAGGCGGGGAATCAGAGTTGGTGCATCAGAGGTGGGGAATTAGATATGGGGAAACAGAGGCGGGGAATCAGAGGCAGGGAAACAGAGGTGGGGAATCAGATATGGGGAATCAGAGGTGGGGAATCAGAGGCAGGGAATCAGATGTGCGGAATCAGAGATGGGGAAACAGAGGCAGGGAATCAGAATCAGAAGCGGGGAATCAGAGGCCGGGAATCAGAGGCCTGGAATCAGATGCTGGGAATAAGAGGCCAGGAATCAGAGGTGGGGAATCAGAGTCCGGGAATCAGAGCTGGGGATTCAGAGGCGGGGAATGAGATATGGAGAATCAGAGGCGGGGAATCAGAGGCGGGGAAACAGAGGTGGGGAATCAGATATGGGGAATCAGAGGTGGCGAATCAGAGGTTGGGAATCAGAGGCAGGGAATCAGAGGCGGGGAATCAGAGGCGGGGAATCGGAGGCAGGGAATCAGATGTGCGGAATCGGAGATGGGGAATCAGAGGCAAGAAATCAGAGGCGGGGAATCAGAGGCGGGGAATCAGAGGCCGGGAATCAGATATGGTGAAACAGAGGCGGGGAATCAGAGGCGGGGAAACAGAGGCGGGGAATCAGATATGGGGAATCAGAGGTGGGGAATCAGAGTTTGGGAATCAGAGGCAGGGAATCAGGGGCTTGGAATCAGATGCAGGGAATTAGATGCGGGGTATCAGAGGCGGGGAATCAGAGCTGGGGAATCAGAGGTGGGGAATCAGAGTTGGGGAATCAGAGGCGGGGACTTAGATATTGGGAAACAGAGGCGGGGAATCAGACGCGGGGAAACAGAGGTGGGGAATCAGATATGGGGAATCAGAGGTGGGGAATCAGAGACAGGGAATCAGATGTACGGAATCAGAGATGGGGAATCAAAGGCAGGGAATCAGAATCAGAAGCAGGGAATCAGAGGCCGGGAATCAGAGGCCGGAATCAGATGCCGGGAATAAGAGGCCGGGAATCAGAGGTGGGGAATCAGAATCCGGGAATCAGAGATGCGGATTCAGAGGCGGGGAATGAGATATGGGGAATCAGAGGCGGGGAATCAGAGGCGGGGAAACAGAGGCGGGGAATCAGATATGGGGAATCAGAGGTGGGGAATCAGGGGCGGGGTATCAGTGGCAGGGAATCAGAGGCGGGAAATCAGAGGCCGGGAATCAGAGGCGGTGAATCAGAGGCGGGGAATCAGAGGCAGGGAATCGGATGTGCGGAATCAGAGATGGGGAATCAGAGGTGGGGAATCAGAGGCGGTGAATCAGACATGGGTAATCAGAGGCGGGGAATCAGAGGCAGGAAATCAGACACGGGGAATCAGAGACGGGGAATCAGAGCTGGGGAATTAGAGGCAGGGAATCAGAGTTGGGGATTCAGAGGCGGGGAATCAGATATGGGGAAACAGAGGTGGGGAATCAGAGGTGGGCAAATAGAGGCGGGGAATCAGATATGGGGAAACAGAGGCGGGGAATCAGAGGCGTGGAAACAGAGGCGGGGAATCAGATATGGGTTATCAGAGGCGGGGAATCAGAGTTGGGTATCAGAGGCGGGGAATCAGAGCTGGGGAATCAGAGGTGGGGAATCAGAGTCGGGGAATCAGAGGCAGGGAATCGGATGTGCGGAATCAGAGATGGGGAATCAGAGGTGGGGAATCAGAGGCGGTGAATCTGAGATGGGGAATCAGAGGCGGGGAATCAGAGGCAGGATATCAGACACGGGGATTCAGAGGCTGGGAATCAGACGGGGGGAATCAAAGGCGGGGAATCAGAGCTGGGGAATCAGAGGCGGTGAATCAGAGGCGGGGAAACAGAGGCGGGGAGTCAGATATGGGTAAATAGATTTGGGGATTCAGGGGCGGGGAATCCGTGGCAGGGAATCAGAGGCGGGGAATCAGAGGCGGGGCATCAGAGGCAGGGAATCAGATGTGGGGAATCAGAGATGGGGAATCAGAGGCAGGAAATCAGAATCAGAAGCGGGGTATCAGAGGCCGGGAATCAGAGGCTGGGAATCAGAGGACGGGAATGAGATATGGGGAATCAGAGCTGGGGAGTCAGAGGCGGTGAATCAGAGATGGGGAATCAGAGGCAGGGAATCAGAGGCAGGATATCAGACACGGGGATTCAGAGGCTGGGAATCAGACGGGGGGAATCAAAGGCGGGGAATCAGAGCTGGGGTATCAGAGGTAGGGAATCAGAGTTGGGGATTCAGAGGCGGGGAAAAAGATATGGGGAAACAGAGGCGGGGAATCAGAGGCGGGCAAACAGAGGCGGGGAATCAGAGGCAGGGAATCAGAGCTGGGGAATCAGAGGCGGGGAATCATAGTTGGGAATCAGAGGCGGGGAATCAGATACGGGGAAACAGAGGCGGGGAATCAGAGGCGGGGAAACAGGCGGGGAATCAGATATGGGGAATCGGATGCGGGGAATCAGAGGCGGGGAATCAGAGCTGGGGAATCAGAGGCGGGGAATCAGAGTTGGTGCATCAGAGGTGGGGAATTAGATATGGGGAAACAGAGGCGGGGAATCAGAGGCAGGGAAACAGAGGTGGGGAATCAGATATGGGGAATCAGAGGTGGGGAATCAGAGGCAGGGAATCAGATGTGCGGAATCAGAGATGGGGAAACAGAGGCAGGGAATCAGAATCAGAAGCGGGGAATCAGAGGCCGGGAATCAGAGGCCTGGAATCAGATGCTGGGAATAAGAGGCCAGGAATCAGAGGTGGGGAATCAGAGTCCGGGAATCAGAGCTGGGGATTCAGAGGCGGGGAATGAGATATGGAGAATCAGAGGCGGGGAATCAGAGGCGGGGAAACAGAGGTGGGGAATCAGATATGGGGAATCAGAGGTGGCGAATCAGAGGTTGGGAATCAGAGGCAGGGAATCAGAGGCGGGGAATCAGAGGCGGGGAATCGGAGGCAGGGAATCAGATGTGCGGAATCGGAGATGGGGAATCAGAGGCAAGAAATCAGAGGCGGGGAATCAGAGGCGGGGAATCAGAGGCCGGGAATCAGATATGGTGAAACAGAGGCGGGGAATCAGAGGCGGGGAAACAGAGGCGGGGAATCAGAGGCGGGGAATCAGAGGTGGGGAATCAGAGTTTGGGAATCAGAGTCAGGGAATCAGAGGCTTGGAATCAGATGCAGGGAATCAGATGCGGGGAATCAGAGGCGGGGAATCAGAGCTGGGGAATCAGAGGCGGTGAATCTGAGATGGGGAATCAGAGGCGGGGAATCAGAGGCAGGATATCAGACACGGGGATTCAGAGGCTGGGAATCAGACGGGGGGAATCAAAGGCGGGGAATCAGAGCTGGGGAATCAGAGGCGGTGAATCAGAGGCGGGGAAACAGAGGCGGGGAGTCAGATATGGGTAAATAGATTTGGGGATTCAGGGGCGGGGAATCCGTGGCAGGGAATCAGAGGCGGGGAATCAGAGGCGGGGCATCAGAGGCAGGGAATCAGATGTGGGGAATCAGAGATGGGGAATCAGAGGCAGGAAATCAGAATCAGAAGCGGGGTATCAGAGGCCGGGAATCAGAGGCTGGGAATCAGAGGACGGGAATGAGATATGGGGAATCAGAGCTGGGGAGTCAGAGGCGGTGAATCAGAGATGGGGAATCAGAGGCAGGGAATCAGAGGCAGGATATCAGACACGGGGATTCAGAGGCTGGGAATCAGACGGGGGGAATCAAAGGCGGGGAATCAGAGGCAGGGAATCGGATGTGCGGAATCAGAGATGGGGAATCAGAGGTAGGGAATCAGAGGCGGTGAATCAGACATGGGTAATCAGAGGCGGGGAATCAAAGGCAGGAAATCAGACACGGGGAATCAGAGGCGGGGAATCAGAGCTGGGGAATTAGAGGCAGGGAATCAGAGTTGGGGATTCAGAGGCGGGGAATCAGATATGGGGAAACAGAGGTGGGGAATCAGAGGTGGGCAAATAGAGGCGGGGAATCAGATATGGGGAAACAGAGGTGGGGAATCAGAGGCGTGGAAACAGAGGCGGGGAATCAGATATGGGGAATCAGAGGTGGGGAATCAGAGGTTGGGAATCAGAGGCAGGGAATCAGAGGCTGGGAATCAGATGCAGGGAATCAGATGCGGGGATCAGAGGCGGGGAATCAGAGCTGGGGAATCAGAGGTGGGGAATCAGAGTTGGGGAATCAGAGGCGGGGACTTAGATATGGGGAAACAGAGGCGGGGAATCAGAGGCGGGAAAACAGAGGCGGGGAATCAGATATGGGGAATCAGAGGTGGGGAATCAGAGGCAGGGAATCAGATGTGCGGGATCAGAGATGGGGAATCAGAGGCAGGGAATCAGAATCAGAAGCAGGGAATAAGACGCGGGGAATCAGAGGCGGGGAATCAGAGCTGGGGAAGCAGAGGCAGTGAATCAGAGGCGGGGAATCAGAGGCAGGGAATCAGATGTGCGGAATCAGAGATGGGGAATCAGAGGTGGGGAATCAGAGGCGGTGAATCAGACATGGGTAATCAGAGGCGGGGAATCAGAGGCAGGAAATCAGACACGGGGAATCAGAGGCGGGGAATCAGAGCTGGGGAATAAGATGCAGGGAATCAGAGTTGGGGATTCAGAGGCGGGGAATCAGATATGGGGAAACAGTGGCGGGGAATCAGAGGCGGGGAAACAGAGGCGGGGAATCAGATATGGGGAATCAGAGGTGGGTAATCAGAGCTTGGGAGTCAGAGGTGGGGAATCAGAGTTGGGGAATCAGAGGCTGGGAATCGGATGTGCGGAATCAGAGATGGGGAATCAGAGGTGGGGAATCAGAGGCAGGGAATCAAACACGGGGAATCAGAGGCGGGGAATCAAAGCTGGGGAATCAAAGGCGGGGAATCAGAGTTGGGGAATCAAAGGCGGGGAATCAGATATGGGGAAACAGGGGCGGGGAATCAGAGGCGGGGAAACAGAGGCGGGGAATCAGATATGGGGAATCAGAGGTGTGGAATCAGAGGTTGGGAATCAGAGGTGTGGAATCGGAGGTTGGGAATCAGAGACAGGGAATCAGAGGCGGGGAAACAGAGGCAGGGAATCAGATCTGGGGAATCAGAGGCGGGGAATTAGAGTTGGGGAATCAGAGGCGGGGAATCAGAGGCGGGGAAACAGAGGCGGGGAATCAAACACGGGGAATCAGAGGTGGGGAATCAGAGGTTGGGAATCAGAGGCAGGGAATCAGAGGCGGGGAATCAGAGGCGGGGAATCAGAGGCAGGGAATCAGAGGCGGAGAATCAGAGGCCGGGAATCAGATATGGTGAAACAGAGGCGGGGAATCAGAGGCGGGGAAACAGAGGCGGGGAATCAGATATGGGGAATCAGAGGTGGGGAATCAGAGTTTGGGAATCAGAGGCATGGAATCAGAGGCTTGGAATCAGATGCAGGGAATCAGATGCGGGGAATCAGAGGCGGGGAATCAGAGTTGGGGAATCAGAGGCGGGGATTTAGATATTGGGAAACAGAGGCGGGGACTCAGAGGCGGGGAAACAGAGGCGGGGAATCAGATATGGGGAATCAGAGGTCGGGAATCAGAGTCAGGGAATCAGATGTGCGGAATCAGAGATGGGGAATCAAAGGCAGGGAATCAGAATCAGAAGCAGGGAATCAGAGGCCGGGAATCAGAGGCCGGAATCAGATGCCGGGAATAAGAGGCCGGGAATCAGAGGTGGGGAATCAGAGTCCGGGAATCAGAGATGGGGATTCAGAGGCGGGGAATGAGAGGCCGGGAATCAGAGGCGGTGAATCAGACACGGGGAATCAGAGGTGGTGAATCAGAGATGTGGAATCAGAGGCGGGGAATCAGAGGCAGGGAATCAGACGCGGGGAATCAGAGGCGGGGAATCATAGCTGGCGAATCAGAGGCGGGGAATCAGATGTGGGGAATCAGAGGCGAGGAATCAGATATTGGGAATCAGAGGTGGGGAATCAGAGGCGCGGAAACAGAGGCGGGGAATCAGATATGGGGAATCAGAGGTGGGGAATCAGAAGTTGTGAATCAGAGATGGGGAATCAGGGGCAGGGTATCAGTGGCAGGGAATCAGAGGCGGGAAATCAGAGGCCGGGAATCAGAGGAGGGGAATCAGACACGGGGAATCAGAGGCGGGGAATCATAGCTGGCGAATCAGAGGCGGGGAATCAGAGGTGGGGAATCAGAGGTGGGGAATCAGATATTGGGAATCAGAGGTGGGGAATCAGAGGCGCGGAAACAGAGGCGGGGAATCAGATATGGGGAATCAGAGGTGGGGAATCAGAAGTTGTGAATCAGAGATGGGGAATCAGAGGCGGGGAATCAGAGGCCGGTAATCAGACGCGGGGAATCAGAGGCGGGGATTCTTGAGCTGGGGAATCAGAGGCGGGGAATCAGAGTTGGGGAATCAGAGGCGGGGAATCAGATATGGGGAATCAGAGGCGGGGAATCAGAGGCGGGGAAACAGAGGCGGGGAATCAGATATGGGGAATCAGAGGTGGGGAATCAGGGGCGGGGTATCAGTGGCAGGGAATCAGAGGCGGGAAATAAGAGTCGGTGAATCAGGGGCGGGGAATCAGAGGCAGGGAATCGGATGTGCGGAATCAGAGATTTGGAATCAGAGGTGGTGAGTCAGAGGCGGTGAATCAGACATCGGTAATCAGAGGCGGGGAATCAGAGGCAGGAAATCAGACACGGGGAATCAGAGGCGGGGAATCAGAGCTGGGGAATTAGATGCAGGGAATCAGAGTTGGGGATTCAGAGGCGGGGAATCAGATATGGGGAAACAGAGGTGGGGAATCAGAGGCGGGCAAATAGAGGCGGGGAATCAGATATGGGGAAACAGTGGCGAGGAATCAGAGGCGGGGAATCAGAGGCGGTGAATCAGACATGGATAATCAGAGGCGGGGAATCAGAGCTGGGGAATCAGAGGTGGGGAATCAGAGTTGGGGAATCAGAGGCGGGGACTTAGATATGGGGAAACAGAGGCGGGGAATCAGAGGCGGGGAAACAGAGGCGGGGAATCAGATATGGGGAATCAGAGGTGGGGAATCAGAGGCAGGGAATCAGATGTGCGGAATCAGAGATGGGGAATCAGAGGCAGGGAATCAGAATCAGAAGCAGGGAATAAGACGCGGGGAATCAGAGGCGGGGAATCAGAGCTGGGGAATCAGCGGCAGTGAATCAGAGGCGGGGAATCAGAGGCAGGGAATCGGATGTGCGGAATCAGAGATGGGGAATCAGAGGTGGGGAATCAGAGGCGGTGAATCAGACATGGGTAATCAGATGTGGGGAATCAGGGGCAGGGTATCAGACGCAGTGTATCAGACACGGGGAATCAGAGGCATGGAATCAGAGATGGGGAATCAGAGGCGGGGAATCAGAGGCGGGGAATCAGAGCTGGGGAATCAGAGGCGGAGTATCAGAATTGGGGAATCAGAGATGGGGAATCAGAGATGGGGAATCAGAGGCGGTGAATCAGACGCAGGGAATCAGAGGTGGTGAATCAGAGATGGGGAATCAGAGGCGGGGAATCAGAGGCAGGGAATCTGACGCGGGGAATCAGTGACGGGGAATCATAGCTGGCGAATTTGAGGCGGGGAATCAGATTTGGGGAATCAGAGGCGGGGAATCAGATATGGGGAATCAGAGGCGGGGAATCAGAGGCGGGGAAACAGAGGCGGGGAATCAGATATGGGGAATCAGACGTGGGGAATCAGAGGTGGTGAATCAGAGATGGGGAATCAGAGGCGGGGAATCAGAGCCAGGGAATCAGACGCGGGTATCAGAGGCGGGGAATCAGAGCTGGGGAATCAGAGGCGGGGAATCAGAGTTGGGGAATCAGTGGCGGGGAATCAGATATAGGGAATCAGAGGCGGGGAATCAGAGGCAGGGAATCAGAGGCAGGGAATCAGAGATGAGGAATCAGAGGCGGGGAATCAGAGGCTGGGAATCTGACGCGGGGAATCAGAGGAGGAGTATCAGAGCTGGGGAATCAAGGCGGGGAATCAGAGTTGGGGAATAAGAGGCGTGGAATCAGATATGGGGAATCAGAGGCGGTGAATCAGAGGCGGGGAAACAGAGGCGGGGAGTCAGATATGGGTAAATAGATTTGGGGATTCAGGGGCGGGGAATCCGTGGCAGGGAATCAGAGGCGGGGAAGCAGAGGCGGGGCATCAGAGGCAGGGAATCAGATGTGGGGAATCAGAGATGGGGAATCAGAGGCAGGAAATCAGAATCAGAAGCGGGGTATCAGAGGCCGGGAATCAGAGGCTGGGAATCAGAGGACGGGAATGAGATATGGGGAATCAGAGCTGGGGAGTCAGAGGCGGTGAATCAGAGATGGGGAATCAGAGGCAGGGAATCAGAGGCAGGGAATCAAACACGGGGAATCAGAGGCTGCGAATCAGAGCTGGGGAATCAGAGGCGGGGAATCAGACACGGGGAATCAGAGGCGGGAATCAGAGCTGGGGAATCAGAGGCGGGGAATCAGACACGGGGAATCAGAGGCGGGGAATCAGAGCTGAGGAATCAGAGGAGGGGATTCAGAGTTGGGGAATCAGAGGCGGGGAATCAGATACGGGGAAACAGAGGCGTGGATTCAGAGGCGGGGAAACAGACGCGGGGAATCAGATATGGGGAATCAGAGGTGGGGAATCAGAGGTTGGGAATCAGAGGCAGGGAATCAGAGGCGGGGAATCAGAGCTGGGGAATCAGAGGCGGGGAATTAGAGTTGGGGAATCAGAGGCGGGGTATCAGATATGGGGAATCAGAGGTGTGGAATCAGAGGTTGGGAATCAGAGGCAGGGAATCAGAGGCGGGGAAACAGAGGCAGGGAATCAGATCTGGGTAATCAGAGGCGGGGAATTAGAGTTGGGGAATCAGAGGCGGGGAATCAGAGGCGGGGAAACAGAGGCGGGGAATCAAACACGGGGAATCAGAGGTGGGGAATCAGAGGTTGGGAATCAGAGGCAGGGAATCAGAGGCGGGGAATCAGAGGTTGGGAATCAGAGGCAGGGAATCAGAGGCGGGGAATCAGAGGCGGGGAATCAGAGGCCTGGAATCAGATGCTGGGAATAAGAGGCCGGGTATCAGAGGTGGGGAATCAGAGTCCGGGAATCAGAGATGGGGATTCAGAGGCGGGGAATGAGATATGGAGAATCAGAGGCAGGGAATCAGAGGCGGGGAAACAGAGGTGGGGAATCAGATATGGGGAATCAGAGGTGGCGAATCAAAGGCGGTGAATCAGAGATGGGGAATCAGAGGCGGGGAATCAGAGGCAGGGAATCAAACACGGGGAATCAGAAGCGGGGAATCAGAGCTCTGGAATCAGAGGCGGGGAATCAGAGTTGGGGAATCAGAGGCGGGGAATCAGAGGCGGGGAATCAGAGGCAGGGAATCAGATGTGCGGAATCGGAGATGGGGAATCAGAGGCAAGAAATCAGAGGCGGGGAATCAGTGGCGGGGATTCAGAGGCCGGGAATCAGATATGGTGAAACAGAGGCGGGGAATCAGAGGCGGGGAAACAGAGGCGGGGAATCAGATATGGGGAATCAGAGGTGGGGAATCAGAGTTTGGGAATCAGAGGCAGGGAATCAGAGGCTTGGAATCAGATGCATGGAATTAGATGCGGGGTATCAGAGGCGGGGAATCAGAGCTGGGGAATCAGAGGTGGGGAATCAGAGTTGGGGAAACAGAGGCGGAGACTTAGATATTGGGAAACAGAGGCGGGGAATCAGAGGCGGGGAAACAGAGGCGGGGAATCAGATATGGGGAATCAGAGGTGGGGAATCAGAGTCAGGGAATCAGATGTGCGGAATCAGAGATGGGGAATCAAAGGCAGGGAATCAGAATCAGAAGCAGGGAATCAGAGGCCGGGAATCAGAGGCCGGAATCAGATGCCGGGAATAAGAGGCCGGGAATCAGAGGTGGGGAATCAGAGTCCGGGAATCAGAGATGGGGATTCAGAGGCGGGGAATGAGAGGCCGGGAATCAGAGGCGGGGAATCAGACACGGGGAATCAGAGGTGGTGAATCAGAGATGTGGAATCAGAGGCGGGGAATCAGAGGCAGGGAATCAGACGCGGGGAATCAGAGGCGGGGAATCATAGCTGGCGAATCAGAGGCGGGGAATCAGAGGTGGGGAATCAGAGGCGAGGAATCAGATATTGGGAATCAGAGGTGGGGAATCAGAGGCGCGGAAACAGAGGCGGGGAATCAGATATGGGGAATCTGAGGTGGGGAATCAGAAGTTGTGAATCAGAGATGGGGAATCAGGGGCGGGGTATCAGTGGCAGGGAATCAGAGGCGGGAAATCAGAGGCCGGGAATCAGAGGCGGGGAATCAGACACGGGGAATCAGAGGTGGTGAATCAGAGATGTGGAATCAGAGGCGGGGAATCAGAGGCAGGGAATCAGACACGGGGAATCAGAGGCGGGGAATCATAGCTGGCGAATCAGAGGCGGGGAATCAGAGGTGGGGAATCAGAGGCGGGGAATCAGATATTGGGAATCAGAGGTGGGGAATCAGAGGCGCGGAAACAGAGGCGGGGAATCAGATATGGGGAATCAGAGGTGGGGAATCAGAAGTTGTGAATCAGAGATGGGGAATCAGAGGTGGGGAATCAGAGGCCGGTAATCAGACGCGGGGAATCAGATGCAGGGATTCTTGAGCTGGGGAATCAGAGGCGGGGAATCAGAGTTGGGGAATCAGAGGCGGGGAATCAGATATGGGGAATCAGAGGCGGGGAATCAGAGGCGGGGAAACAGAGGCGGGGAATCAGATATGGGGAATCAGAGGTGGGGAATCAGGGGCGGGGTATCAGTGGCAGGGAATCAGAGGCGGGAAATAAGAGTCGGTGAATCAGGGGCGGGGAATCAGAGGCAGGGAATCGGATGTGCGGAATCAGAGATTTGGAATCATAGGTGGGGAGTCAGAGGCGGTGAATCAGACATGGGTAATCAGAGGCGGGGAATCAGAGGCAGGAAATCAGACACGGGGAATCAGAGGCGGGGAATCAGAGCTGGGGAATTAGATGCAGGGAATCAGAGTTGGGGATTCAGAGGCGGGGAATCAGATATGGGGAAACAGAGGTGGGGAATCAGAGGCGGGCAAATAGAGGCGGGGAATCAGATATGGGGAAACAGTGGCGAGGAATCAGAGGCGGGGAATCAGAGGCGGTGAATCAGACATGGGTAATCAGAGGCGGGGAATCAGAGCTGGGGAATCAGAGGTGGGGAATCAGAGTTGGGGAATCAGAGGCGGGGACTTAGATATGGGGAAACAGAGGCGGGGAATCAGAGGCGGGGAAACAGAGGCGGGGAATCAGATATGGGGAATCAGAGGTGGGGAATCAGAGGCAGGGAATCAGATGTGCGGAATCAGAGATGGGGAATCAGAGGCAGGGAATCAGAATCAGAAGCAGGGAATAAGACGCGGGGAATCAGAGGCGGGGAATCAGAGCTGGGGAATCAGCGGCAGTGAATCAGAGGCGGGGAATCAGAGGCAGGGAATCGGATGTGCGGAATCAGAGATGGGGAATCAGAGGTGGGGAATCAGAGGCGGTGAATCAGACATGGGTAATCAGATGTGGGGAATCAGGGGCAGGTTATCAGACGCAGTGTATCAGACACGGGGAATCAGAGGCATGGAATCAGAGATGGGGAATCAGAGGCGGGGAATCAGAGGCAGGGAATCAGACGCGGGGTATCAGAGGCGTGGAATCAGAGCTGGGGAATCAGAGGCGGGGAATCAGAGTTGGGGAATCAGAGGGGTGGAATCAGATATGGGAAAACAGAGGCGGGGAATCAGAGGCGGGGAATCAGAGCTGGGGAATCAGAGGCCGGGAATCAGAGGTGGTGAATCAGAGGCCGGGAATCAGAGATGGGGATTCAGAGGTGGTGAATCAGAGATGGGGAATCAGAGGAAGGGACTCAGAGGTGGCGAATCAGACGCGGGGAATCAGTGGCTGGGAATCAGAAATCGGGAATCAGAGGCGGGGTATCAGAGATGGGGAATCAGAGGCGGGGAATCAGAGGCGGGGAAACAGAGGCGGGGAGTCAGATATGGGGAATCAGTGGTGGGGAATCAGAGGCATGGAATCACATGCGGGGAATCAGAGGCGGGGAATCAGAGGCGGGGAATCAGAGCTGGGGAATCAGAGGCGGGGATTCAGAGTTGGGGAATCAGAGGCGGGGAATCAGATATGGGGAAACAGAGGCGTGGATTCAGAGGCGGGGAAACAGACGCGGGGAATCAGATATGGGGAATCAGAGGTGGGGAATCAGAGGTTGGGAATCAGAGGCAGGGAATCAGAGGCGGGGAATCAGAGCTGGGGAATCAGAGGCGGAGTATCAGAATTGGGGAATCAGAGATGGGGAATCAGAGATGGGGAATCAGAGGCGGGGAATCAGACGCAGGGAATCAGAGGTGGTGAATCAGAGATGGGGAATCAGAGGCGGGGAATCAGAGGCAGGGAATCAGACGCGGGGAATCAGTGACGGGGAATCATAGCTGGCGAATCTGAGGCGGGGAATCAGATTTGGGGAATCAGAGGCGGGGAATCTGATATGGGGAATCAGAGGCGGGGAATCAGAGGCGGGGAAACAGAGGCGGGGAATCAGATATGGGGAATCAGAGGTGGGGAATCAGAGGTGGTGAATCAGAGATGGGGAATCAGAGGCGGGGAATCAGAGCCAGGGAATCAGACGCGGGTATCAGAGGCGGGGAATCAGAGCTGGGGAATCAGAGGCGGGGAATCAGAGTTGGGGAATCAGTGGCGGGGAATCAGATATAGGGAATCAGAGGCGGGGAATCAGAGGCAGGGAATCAGAGGCAGGGAATCAGAGATGAGGAATCAGAGGCGGGGAATCAGAGGCTGGGAATCTGACGCGGGGAATCAGAGGAGGAGTATCAGAGCTGGGGAATCAAGGCGGGGAATCAGAGTTGGGGAATAAGAGGCGTGGAATCAGATATGGGGAATCAGAGGCGGTGAATCAGAGGCGGGGAAACAGAGGCGGGGAGTCAGATATGGGTAAATAGATTTGGGGATTCAGGGGCGGGGAATCCGTGGCAGGGAATCAGAGGCGGGGAAGCAGAGGCGGGGCATCAGAGGCAGGGAATCAGATGTGGGGAATCAGAGATGGGGAATCAGAGGCAGGAAATCAGAATCAGAAGCGGGGTATCAGAGGCCGGGAATCAGAGGCTGGGAATCAGAGGACGGGAATGAGATATGGGGAATCAGAGCTGGGGAGTCAGAGGCGGTGAATCAGAGATGGGGAATCAGAGGCAGGGAATCAGAGGCAGGGAATCAAACACGGGGAATCAGAGGCTGCGAATCAGAGCTGGGGAATCAGAGGCGGGGAATCAGACACGGGGAATCAGAGGCGGGAATCAGAGCTGGGGAATCAGAGGCGGGGAATCAGACACGGGGAATCAGAGGCGGGGAATCAGAGCTGAGGAATCAGAGGAGGGGATTCAGAGTTGGGGAATCAGAGGCGGGGAATCAGATACGGGGAAACAGAGGCGTGGATTCAGAGGCGGGGAAACAGACGCGGGGAATCAGATATGGGGAATCAGAGGTGGGGAATCAGAGGTTGGGAATCAGAGGCAGGGAATCAGAGGCGGGGAATCAGAGCTGGGGAATCAGAGGCGGGGAATTAGAGTTGGGGAATCAGAGGCGGGGTATCAGATATGGGGAATCAGAGGTGTGGAATCAGAGGTTGGGAATCAGAGGCAGGGAATCAGAGGCGGGGAAACAGAGGCAGGGAATCAGATCTGGGTAATCAGAGGCGGGGAATTAGAGTTGGGGAATCAGAGGCGGGGAATCAGAGGCGGGGAAACAGAGGCGGGGAATCAAACACGGGGAATCAGAGGTGGGGAATCAGAGGTTGGGAATCAGAGGCAGGGAATCAGAGGCGGGGAATCAGAGGTTGGGAATCAGAGGCAGGGAATCAGAGGCGGGGAATCAGAGGCGGGGAATCAGAGGCCTGGAATCAGATGCTGGGAATAAGAGGCCGGGTATCAGAGGTGGGGAATCAGAGTCCGAGAATCAGAGATGGGGATTCAGAGGCGGGGAATGAGATATGGAGAATCAGAGGCAGGGAATCAGAGGCGGGGAAACAGAGGTGGGGAATCAGATATGGGGAATCAGAGGTGGCGAATCAAAGGCGGTGAATCAGAGATGGGGAATCAGAGGCGGGGAATCAGAGGCAGGGAATCAAACACGGGGAATCAGAAGCGGGGAATCAGAGCTCTGGAATCAGAGGCGGGGAATCAGAGTTGGGGAATCAGAGGCGGGGAATCAGAGGCGGGGAATCAGAGGCAGGGAATCAGATGTGCGGAATCGGAGATGGGGAATCAGAGGCAAGAAATCAGAGGCGGGGAATCAGTGGCGGGGATTCAGAGGCCGGGAATCAGATATGGTGAAACAGAGGCGGGGAATCAGAGGCGGGGAAACAGAGGCGGGGAATCAGATATGGGGAATCAGAGGTGGGGAATCAGAGTTTGGGAATCAGAGGCAGGGAATCAGAGGCTTGGAATCAGATGCATGGAATTAGATGCGGGGTATCAGAGGCGGGGAATCAGAGCTGGGGAATCAGAGGTGGGGAATCAGAGTTGGGGAAACAGAGGCGGAGACTTAGATATTGGGAAACAGAGGCGGGGAATCAGAGGCGGGGAAACAGAGGCGGGGAATCAGATATGGGGAATCAGAGGTGGGGAATCAGAGTCAGGGAATCAGATGTGCGGAATCAGAGATGGGGAATCAAAGGCAGGGAATCAGAATCAGAAGCAGGGAATCAGAGGCCGGGAATCAGAGGCCGGAATCAGATGCCGGGAATAAGAGGCCGGGAATCAGAGGTGGGGAATCAGAGTCCGGGAATCAGAGATGGGGATTCAGAGGCGGGGAATGAGAGGCCGGGAATCAGAGGCGGGGAATCAGACACGGGGAATCAGAGGTGGTGAATCAGAGATGTGGAATCAGAGGCGGGGAATCAGAGGCAGGGAATCAGACGCGGGGAATCAGAGGCGGGGAATCATAGCTGGCGAATCAGAGGCGGGGAATCAGAGGTGGGGAATCAGAGGCGAGGAATCAGATATTGGGAATCAGAGGTGGGGAATCAGAGGCGCGGAAACAGAGGCGGGGAATCAGATATGGGGAATCTGAGGTGGGGAATCAGAAGTTGTGAATCAGAGATGGGGAATCAGGGGCGGGGTATCAGTGGCAGGGAATCAGAGGCGGGAAATCAGAGGCCGGGAATCAGAGGCGGGGAATCAGACACGGGGAATCAGAGGTGGTGAATCAGAGATGTGGAATCAGAGGCGGGGAATCAGAGGCAGGGAATCAGACACGGGGAATCAGAGGCGGGGAATCATAGCTGGCGAATCAGAGGCGGGGAATCAGAGGTGGGGAATCAGAGGCGGGGAATCAGATATTGGGAATCAGAGGTGGGGAATCAGAGGCGCGGAAACAGAGGCGGGGAATCAGATATGGGGAATCAGAGGTGGGGAATCAGAAGTTGTGAATCAGAGATGGGGAATCAGAGGTGGGGAATCAGAGGCCGGTAATCAGACGCGGGGAATCAGATGCAGGGATTCTTGAGCTGGGGAATCAGAGGCGGGGAATCAGAGTTGGGGAATCAGAGGCGGGGAATCAGATATGGGGAATCAGAGGCGGGGAATCAGAGGCGGGGAAACAGAGGCGGGGAATCAGATATGGGGAATCAGAGGTGGGGAATCAGGGGCGGGGTATCAGTGGCAGGGAATCAGAGGCGGGAAATAAGAGTCGGTGAATCAGGGGCGGGGAATCAGAGGCAGGGAATCGGATGTGCGGAATCAGAGATTTGGAATCATAGGTGGGGAGTCAGAGGCGGTGAATCAGACATGGGTAATCAGAGGCGGGGAATCAGAGGCAGGAAATCAGACACGGGGAATCAGAGGCGGGGAATCAGAGCTGGGGAATTAGATGCAGGGAATCAGAGTTGGGGATTCAGAGGCGGGGAATCAGATATGGGGAAACAGAGGTGGGGAATCAGAGGCGGGCAAATAGAGCGGGGAATCAGATATGGGGAAACAGTGGCGAGGAATCAGAGGCGGGGAATCAGAGGCGGTGAATCAGACATGGGTAATCAGAGGCGGGGAATCAGAGCTGGGGAATCAGAGGTGGGGAATCAGAGTTGGGGAATCAGAGGCGGGGACTTAGATATGGGGAAACAGAGGCGGGGAATCAGAGGCGGGGAAACAGAGGCGGGGAATCAGATATGGGGAATCAGAGGTGGGGAATCAGAGGCAGGGAATCAGATGTGCGGAATCAGAGATGGGGAATCAGAGGCAGGGAATCAGAATCAGAAGCAGGGAATAAGACGCGGGGAATCAGAGGCGGGGAATCAGAGCTGGGGAATCAGCGGCAGTGAATCAGAGGCGGGGAATCAGAGGCAGGGAATCGGATGTGCGGAATCAGAGATGGGGAATCAGAGGTGGGGAATCAGAGGCGGTGAATCAGACATGGGTAATCAGATGTGGGGAATCAGGGGCAGGTTATCAGACGCAGTGTATCAGACACGGGGAATCAGAGGCATGGAATCAGAGATGGGGAATCAGAGGCGGGGAATCAGAGGCAGGGAATCAGACGCGGGGTATCAGAGGCGTGGAATCAGAGCTGGGGAATCAGAGGCGGGGAATCAGAGTTGGGGAATCAGAGGGGTGGAATCAGATATGGGAAAACAGAGGCGGGGAATCAGAGGCGGGGAATCAGAGCTGGGGAATCAGAGGCCGGGAATCAGAGGTGGTGAATCAGAGGCCGGGAATCAGAGATGGGGATTCAGAGGTGGTGAATCAGAGATGGGGAATCAGAGGAAGGGACTCAGAGGTGGCGAATCAGACGCGGGGAATCAGTGGCTGGGAATCAGAAATCGGGAATCAGAGGCGGGGTATCAGAGATGGGGAATCAGAGGCGGGGAATCAGAGGCGGGGAAACAGAGGCGGGGAGTCAGATATGGGGAATCAGTGGTGGGGAATCAGAGGCATGGAATCACATGCGGGGAATCAGAGGCGGGGAATCAGAGGCGGGGAATCAGAGCTGGGGAATCAGAGGCGGGGATTCAGAGTTGGGGAATCAGAGGCGGGGAATCAGATATGGGGAAACAGAGGCGTGGATTCAGAGGCGGGGAAACAGACGCGGGGAATCAGATATGGGGAATCAGAGGTGGGGAATCAGAGGTTGGGAATCAGAGGCAGGGAATCAGAGGCGGGGAATCAGAGCTGGGGAATCAGAGGCGGAGTATCAGAATTGGGGAATCAGAGATGGGGAATCAGAGATGGGGAATCAGAGGCGGGGAATCAGACGCAGGGAATCAGAGGTGGTGAATCAGAGATGGGGAATCAGAGGCGGGGAATCAGAGGCAGGGAATCAGACGCGGGGAATCAGTGACGGGGAATCATAGCTGGCGAATCTGAGGCGGGGAATCAGATTTGGGGAATCAGAGGCGGGGAATCTGATATGGGGAATCAGAGGCGGGGAATCAGAGGCGGGGAAACAGAGGCGGGGAATCAGATATGGGGAATCAAAGGTGGGGAATCAGAGGTGGTGAATCAGAGATGGGGAATCAGAGGCGGGGAATCAGAGCCAGGGAATCAGATGCGGGGAATCAGAGGCGGGGAATCAGAGCTGGGGAATCAGAGGCGGGGAATCAGAGTTGGGGAATCAGTGGCGGGGAATCAGATATAGGGAATCAGAGGCAAGGAATCAGAGGCAGGGAATCAGAGGCAGGGAATCAGAGATGAGGAATCAGAGGCGGGGAATCAGAGGCTGGGAATCTGACGCGGGGAATCAGAGGAGGAGTATCAGAGCTGGGGAATCAAGGCGGGGAATCAGAGTTGGGGAATAAGAGGCGTGGAATCAGATATGGGGAATCAGAGGCGGTGAATCAGAGGCGGGGAAACAGAGGCGGCTAGTCAGATATGGGTAAATAGATTTGGGGATTCAGGGGCGGGGAATCCGTGGCAGGGAATCAGAGGCGGGGAATCAGAGGCGGGGCATCAGAGGCAGGGAATCAGATGTGGGGAATCAGAGATGGGGAATCAGAGGCAGGAAATCAGAATCAGAAGCGGGGTATCAGAGGCCGGGAATCAGAGGCTGGGAATCAGAGGACGGGAATGAGATATGGGGAATCAGAGCTGGGGAGTCAGAGGCGGTGAATCAGAGATGGGGAATCAGAGGCAGGGAATCAGAGGCAGGGAATCAAACACGGGGAATCAGAGGCTGCGAATCAGAGCTGGGGAATCAGAGGCGGGGAATCAGACACGGGGAATCAGAGGCGGGAATCAGAGCTGGGGAATCAGAGGCGGGGAATCAGACACGGGGAATCAGAGGCGGGGAATCAGAGCTGAGGAATCAGAGGAGGGGATTCAGAGTTGGGGAATCAGAGGCGGGGAATCAGATACGGGGAAACAGAGGCGTGGATTCAGAGGCGGGGAAACAGACGCGGGGAATCAGATATGGGGAATCAGAGGTGGGGAATCAGAGGTTGGGAATCAGAGGCAGGGAATCAGAGGCGGGGAATCAGAGCTGGGGAATCAGAGGCGGGGAATTAGAGTTGGGGAATCAGAGGCGGGGAATCAGATATGGGGAAACAGGGGCGGGGAATCGGAGGCGGGGAAACAGAGGCGGGGTATCAGATATGGGGAATCAGAGGTGTGGAATCAGAGGTTGGGAATCAGAGGCAGGGAATCAGAGGCGGGGAAACAGAGGCAGGGAATCAGATCTGGGTAATCAGAGGCGGGGAATTAGAGTTGGGGAATCAGAGGCGGGGAATCAGAGGCGGGGAAACAGAGGCGGGGAATCAAACACGGGGAATCAGAGGTGGGGAATCAGAGGTTGGGAATCAGAGGCAGGGAATCAGAGGCGGGGAATCAGAGGTTGGGAATCAGAGGCAGGGAATCAGAGGCGGGGAATCAGAGGCGGGGAATCAGAGGCCTGGAATCAGATGCTGGGAATAAGAGGCCGGGTATCAGAGGTGGGGAATCAGAGTCCGGGAATCAGAGATGGGGATTCAGAGGCGGGGAATGAGATATGGAGAATCAGAGGCGGGGAATCAGATGCGGGGAAACAGAGGTGGGGAATCAGATATGGGGAATCAGAGGTGGCGAATCAAAGGCGGTGAATCAGAGATGGGGAATCAGAGGCGGGGAATCAGAGGCAGGGAATCAAACACGGGGAATCAGAAGCGGGGAATCAGAGCTGGGGAATCAGAGGTGGGGAATCAGAGTTGGGGAATCAGAGGCGGGGAATCAGAGGCGGGGAATCAGAGGCAGGGAATCAGATTTGCGGAATCGGAGATGGGGAATCAGAGGCAAGAAATCAGAGGCGGGGAATCAGTGGCGGGGATTCAGAGGCCGGGAATCAGATATGGTGAAACAGAGGCGGGGAATCAGAGGCGTGGAAACAGAGGCGGGGAATCAGATATGGGGAATCAGAGGTGGGGAATCAGAGTTTGGGAATCAGAGGCAGGGAATCAGAGGCTTGGAATCAGATGCAGGGAATTAGATGCGGGGTATCAGAGGCGGGGAATCAGAGCTGGGGAATCAGAGGTGGGGAATCAGAGTTGGGGAAACAGAGGCGGGGACTTAGATATTGGGAAACAGAGGCGGGGAATCAGAGGCGGGGAAACAGAGGCGGGGAATCAGATATGGGGAATCAGAGGTGGGGAATCAGAGTCAGGGAATCAGATGTGCGGAATCAGAGATGGGGAATCAAAGGCAGGGAATCAGAATCAGAAGCAGGGAATCAGAGGCCGGGAATCAGAGGCCGGAATCAGATGCCGGGAATAAGAGGCCGGGAATCAGAGGTGGGGAATCAGAGTCCGGGAATCAGAGATGGGGATTCAGAGGCGGGGAATGAGAGGCCGGGAATCAGAGGCGGGGAATCAGACACGGGGAATCAGAGGTGGTGAATCAGAGATGTGGAATCAGAGGCGGGGAATCAGAGGCAGGGAATCAGACGCGGGGAATCAGAGGCGGGGAATCATAGCTGGCGAATCAGAGGCGGGGAATCAGAGGTGGGGAATCAGAGGCGAGGAATCAGATATTGGGAATCAGAGGTGGGGAATCAGAGGCGCGGAAACAGAGGCGGGGAATCAGATATGGGGAATCTGAGGTGGGGAATCAGAAGTTGTGAATCAGAGATGGGGAATCAGGGGCGGGGTATCAGTGGCAGGGAATAAGAGGCGGGAAATCAGAGGCCGGGAATCAGAGGCGGGGAATCAGACACGGGGAATCAGAGGTGGTGAATCAGAGATGTGGAATCAGAGGCGGGGAATCAGAGGCAGGGAATCAGACGCAGGGAATCAGAGGCGGTGAATCATAGCTGGCGAATCAGAGGCGGGGAATCAGAGGTGGGGAATCAGAGGCGGGGAATCAGATATTGGGAATCTGAGGTGGGGAATCAGAGGCGCGGAAACAGAGGCGGGGAATCAGATATGGGGAATCAGAGGTGGGGAATCAGAAGTTGTGAATCAGAGATGGGGAATCAGAGGTGGGGAATCAGAGGCCGGTAATCAGACGCGGGGAATCAGATGCAGGGATTCTTGAGCTGGGGAATCAGAGGCGGGGAATCAGAGTTGGGGAATCAGAGGCGGGGAATCAGATATGGGGAATCAGAGGCGGGGAATTTGAGGCGGGGAAACAGAGGCGGGGAATCAGATATGGGGAATCAGAGGTGGGGAATCAGGGGCGGGGTATCAGTGGCAGGGAATCAGAGGCGGGAAATAAGAGTCGGTGAATCAGGGGCGGGGAATCAGAGGCAGGGAATCGGATGTGCGGAATCAGAGATTTGGAATCAGAGGTGGGGAGTCAGAGGCGGTGAATCAGACATGGGTAATCAGAGGCGGGGAATCAGAGGCAGGAAATCAGACACGGGGAATCAGAGGCGGGGAATCAGAGCTGGGGAATTAGATGCAGGGAATCAGAGTTGGGGATTCAGAGGCGGGGAATCAGATATGGGGAATCAGAGGTGGGGAATCAGAGGCGGGCAAATAGAGGCGGGGAATCAGATATGGGGAAACAGTGGCGAGGAATCAGAGGCGGGGAATCAGAGGCGGTGAATCAGACATGGGTAATCAGATGCGGGGAATCAGAGCTGGGGAATCAGAGGTGGGGAATCAGAGTTGGGGAATCAGAGGCGGGGACTTAGATATGGGGAAACAGAGGCGGGGAATCAGAGGCGGGGAAACAGAGGCGGGGAATCAGATATGGGGAATCAGAGGTGGGGAATCAGAGGCAGGGAATCAGATGTGCGGAATCAGAGATGGGGAATCAGAGGCAGGGAATCAGAATCAGAAGCAGGGAATAAGACGCGGGGAATCAGAGGCGGGGAATCAGAGCTGGGGAATCAGCGGCAGTGAATCAGAGGCGGGGAATCAGAGGCAGGGAATCGGATGTGCGGAATCAGAGATGGGGAATCAGAGGTGGGGAATCAGAGGCGGTGAATCAGACATGGGTAATCAGATGTGGGGAATCAGGGGCAGGGTATCAGACGCAGTGTATCAGACACGGGGAATCAGAGGCATGGAATCAGAGATGGGGAATCAGAGGCGGGGAATCAGAGGCAGGGAATCAGACGCGGGGTATCAGAGGCGTGGAATCAGAGCTGGGGAATCAGAGGCGGGGAATCAGAGTTGGGGAATCAGAGGGGTGGAATCAGATATGGGAAAACAGAGGCGGGGAATCAGAGGCGGGGAATCAGAGCTGGGGAATCAGAGGCCGGGAATCAGAGGTGGTGAATCAGAGGCCGGGAATCAGAGATGGGGATTCAGAGGTGGTGAATCAGAGATGGGGAATCAGAGGAAGGGACTCAGAGGTGGCGAATCAGACGCGGGGAATCAGTGGCTGGGAATCAGAAATCGGGAATCAGAGGCGGGGTATCAGAGATGGGGAATCAGAGGCGGGGAATCAGAGGCGGGGAAACAGAGGCGGGGAGTCAGATATGGGGAATCAGTGGTGGGGAATCAGAGGCATGGAATCACATGCGGGGAATCAGAGGCGGGGAATCAGAGGCGGGGAATCAGAGCTGGGGAATCAGAGGCGGGGATTCAGAGTTGGGGAATCAGAGGCGGGGAATCAGATATGGGGAAACAGAGGCGTGGATTCAGAGGCGGGGAAACAGACGCGGGGAATCAGATATGGGGAATCAGAGGTGGGGAATCAGAGGTTGGGAATCAGAGGCAGGGAATCAGAGGCGGGGAATCAGAGCTGGGGAATCAGAGGCGGAGTATCAGAATTGGGGAATCAGAGATGGGGAATCAGAGATGGGGAATCAGAGGCGGGGAATCAGACGCAGGGAATCAGAGGTGGTGAATCAGAGATGGGGAATCAGAGGCGGGGAATCAGAGGCAGGGAATCAGACGCGGGGAATCAGTGACGGGGAATCATAGCTGGCGAATCTGAGGCGGGGAATCAGATTTGGGGAATCAGAGGCGGGGAATCAGATATGGGGAATCAGAGGCGGGGAATCAGAGGCGGGGAAACAGAGGCGGGGAATCAGATATGGGGAATCAGAGGTGGGGAATCAGAGGTGGTGAATCAGAGATGGGGAATCAGAGGCGGGGAATCAGAGCCAGGGAATCAGACGCGGGGAATCAGAGGCGGGGAATCAGAGCTGGGGAATCAGAGGCGGGGAATCAGAGTTGGGGAATCAGTGGCGGGGAATCAGATATAGGGTATCAGAGGCAAGGAATCAGAGGCAGGGAATCAGAGGCAGGGAATCAGAGATGAGGAATCAGAGGCGGGGAATCAGAGGCTGGGAATCTGACGCGGGGAATCAGAGGAGGAGTTTCAGAGCTGGGGAATCAAGGCGGGAAATCAGAGTTGGGGAATAAGAGGTGTGGAATCAGATATGTGGAATCAGAGGCGGTGAATCAGAGGCGGGGAAACAGAGGCGGCTAGTCAGATATGGGTAAATAGATTTGGGGATTCAGGGGCGGGGAATCCGTGGCAGGGAATCAGAGGCGGGGAATCAGAGGCGGGGCATCAGAGGCAGGGAATCAGATGTGGGGAATCAGAGATGGGGAATCAGAGGCAGGAAATCAGAATCAGAAGCGGGGTATCAGAGGCCGGGAATCAGAGGCTGGGAATCAGAGGACGGGAATGAGATATGGGGAATCAGAGCTGGGGAGTCAGAGGCGGTGAATCAGAGATGGGGAATCAGAGGCAGGGAATCAGAGGCAGGGAATCAAACACGGGGAATCAGAGGCTGCGAATCAGAGCTGGGGAATCAGAGGCGGGGAATCAGACACGGGGAATCAGAGGCGGGAATCAGAGCTGGGGAATCAGAGGCGGGGAATCAGACACGGGGAATCAGAGGCGGGGAATCAGAGCTGAGGAATCAGAGGAGGGGATTCAGAGTTGGGGAATCAGAGGCGGGGTATCAGATACGGGGAAACAGAGGCGTGGATTCAGAGGCGGGGAAACAGACGCGGGGAATCAGATATGGGGAATCAGAGGTGGGGAATCAGAGGTTGGGAATCAGAGGCAGGGAATCAGAGGCGGGGAATCAGAGCTGGGGAATCAGAGGCGGGGAATTAGAGTTGGGGAATCAGAGGCGGGGAATCAGATATGGGGAAACAGGGGCGGGGAATCGGAGGCGGGGAAACAGAGGCGGGGAATCAGATATGGGGAATCAGAGGTGTGGAATCAGAGGTTGGGAATCAGAGGCAGGGAATCAGAGGCGGGGAAACAGAGGCAGGGAATCAGATCTGGGTAATCAGAGGCGGGGAATTAGAGTTGGGGAATCAGAGGCGGGGAATCAGAGGCGGGGAAACAGAGGCGGGGAATCAAACACGGGGAATCAGAGGTGGGGAATCAGAGGTTGGGAATCAGAGGCAGGGAATCAGAGGCGGGGAATCAGAGGTTGGGAATCAGAGGCAGGGAATCAGAGGCGGGGAATCAGAGGCGGGGAATCAGAGGCCTGGAATCAGATGCTGGGAATAAGAAGCCGGGTATCAGAGGTGGGGAATCAGAGTCCGGGAATCAGAGATGGGGATTCAGAGGCGGGGAATGAGATATGGAGAATCAGAGGCGGGGAATCAGAGGCGGGGAAACAGAGGTGGGGAATCAGATATGGGGAATCAGAGGTGGCGAATCAAAGGCGGTGAATCAGAGATGGGGAATCAGAGGCGGGGAATCAGAGGCAGGGAATCAAACACGGGGAATCAGAAGCGGGGAATCAGAGCTGGGGAATCAGAGGCGGGGAATCAGAGTTGGGGAATCAGAGGCGGGGAATCAGAGGCGGGGAATCAGAGGCAGGGAATCAGATGTGCGGAATCGGAGATGGGGAATCAGAGGCAAGAAATCAGAGGCGGGGAATCAGTGGCGGGGATTCAGAGGCCGGGAATCAGATATGGTGAAACAGAGGCGGGGAATCAGAGGCGGGGAAACAGAGGCGGGGAATCAGATATGGGGAATCAGAGGTGGGGAATCAGAGTTTGGGAATCAGAGGCAGGGAATCAGAGGCTTGGAATCAGATGCAGGGAATTAGATGCGGGGTATCAGAGGCGGGGAATCAGA
This sequence comes from Narcine bancroftii, assembly GCF_036971445.1. Lineage (NCBI taxonomy): Eukaryota > Metazoa > Chordata > Chondrichthyes > Torpediniformes > Narcinidae > Narcine > Narcine bancroftii. Next base: position 109,649,207 of record NC_091475.1, read on the forward strand.
GCTGGGGAATCAGAGGTGGGGAATCAGAGTTGGGGAATCAGAGGCGGGGACTTAGATATTGGGAAACAGAGGCGGGGAATCAGAGGCGGGGAAACAGAGGTGGGGAATCAGATATGGGGAATCAGAGGTGGGGAATCAGAGACAGGGAATCAGATGTACGGAATCAGAGATGGGGAATCAAAGGCAGGGAATCAGAATCAGAAGCAGGGAATCAGAGGCCGGGAATCAGAGGCCGGAATCAGATGCCGGGAATAAGAGGCCGGGAATCAGAGGTGGGGAATCAGAATCCGGGAATCAGAGATGCGGATTCAGAGGCGGGGAATGAGATATGGGGAATCAGAGGCGGGGAATCAGAGGCGGGGAAACAGAGGCGGGGAATCAGATATGGGGAATCAGAGGTGGGGAATCAGGGGCGGGGTATCAGTGGCAGGGAATCAGAGGCGGGAAATCAGAGGCCGGGAATCAGAGGCGGTGAATCAGAGGCGGGGAATCAGAGGCAGGGAATCGGATGTGCGGAATCAGAGATGGGGAATCAGAGGTGGGGAATCAGAGGCGGTGAATCAGACATGGGTAATCAGAGGCGGGGAATCAGAGGCAGGAAATCAGACACGGGGAATCAGAGACGGGGAATCAGAGCTGGGGAATTAGAGGCAGGGAATCAGAGTTGGGGATTCAGAGGCGGGGAATCAGATATGGGGAAACAGAGGTGGGGAATCAGAGGTGGGCAAATAGAGGCGGGGAATCAGATATGGGGAAACAGAGGCGGGGAATCAGAGGAGTGGAAACAGAGGCGGGGAATCAGATATGGGTTATCAGAGGCGGGGAATCAGAGTTGGGTATCAGAGGCGGGGAATCAGAGCTGGGGAATCAGAGGTGGGGAATCAGAGTCGGGGAATCAGAGGCAGGGAATCGGATGTGCGGAATCAGAGATGGGGAATCAGAGGTGGGGAATCAGAGGCGGTGAATCTGAGATGGGGAATCAGAGGCGGGGAATCAGAGGCAGGATATCAGACACGGGGATTCAGAGGCTGGGAATCAGACGGGGGGAATCAAAGGCGGGGAATCAGAGCTGGGGAATCAGAGGCGGTGAATCAGAGGCGGGGAAGCAGAGGCGGGGAGTCAGATATGGGTAAATAGATTTGGGGATTCAGGGGCGGGGAATCCGTGGCAGGGAATCAGAGGCGGGGAATCAGAGGCGGGGCATCAGAGGCAGGGAATCAGATGTGGGGAATCAGAGATGGGGAATCAGAGGCAGGAAATCAGAATCAGAAGCGGGGTATCAGAGGCCGGGAATCAGAGGCTGGGAATCAGAGGACGGGAATGAGATATGGGGAATCAGAGCTGGGGAGTCAAAGGCGGTGAATCAGAGATGGGGAATCAGAGGCAGGGAATCAGAGGCAGGATATCAGACACGGGGATTCAGAGGCTGGGAATCAGACGGGGGGAATCAAAGGCGGGGAATCAGAGCTGGGGAATCAGAGGTAGGGAATCAGAGTTGGGGATTCAGAGGCGGGGAAACAGATATGGGGAAACAGAGGCGGGGAATCAGAGGCGGGCAAACAGAGGCGGGGAATCAGAGGCAGGGAATCAGAGCTGGGGAATCAGAGGCGGGGAATCATAGTTGGGAATCAGAGGCGGGGAATCAGATACGGGGAAACAGAGGCGGGGAATCAGAGGCGGGGAAACAGGCGGGGAATCAGATATGGGGAATCGGATGCGGGGAATCAGAGGCGGGGAATCAGAGCTGGGGAATCAGAGGCGGGGAATCAGAGTTGGTGCATCAGAGGTGGGGAATTAGATATGGGGAAACAGAGGCGGGGAATCAGAGGCAGGGAAACAGAGGTGGGGAATCAGATATGGGGAATCAGAGGTGGGGAATCAGAGGCAGGGAATCAGATGTGCGGAATCAGAGATGGGGAATCAGAGGCAGGGAATCAGAATCAGAAGCGGGGAATCAGAGGCCGGGAATCAGAGGCCTGGAACCAGATGCTGGGAATAAGAGGCCAGGAATCAGAGGTGGGGAATCAGAGTCCGGGAATCAGAGATGGGGATTCAGAGGCGGGGAATGAGATATGGAGAATCAGAGGCGGGGAATCGGAGGCGGGGAAACAGAGGTGGGGAATCAGATATGGGGAATCAGAGGTGGCGAATCAGAGGTTGGGAATCAGAGGCAGGGAATCAGAGGCGGGGAATCAGAGGCGGGGAATCGGAGGCAGGGAATCAGATGTGCGGAATCGGAGATGGGGAATCAGAGGCAAGAAATCAGAGGCGGGGAATCAGAGGCGGGGAATCAGAGGCCGGGAATCAGATATGGTGAAACAGAGGCGGGGAATCAGAGGCGGGGAAACAGAGGCGGGGAATCAGAGGCGGGGAATCAGAGGTGGGGAATCAGAGTTTGGGAATCAGAGTCAGGGAATCAGAGGCTTGGAATCAGATGCAGGGAATCAGATGCGGGGAATCAGAGGCGGGGAATGAGAGCTGGGGAATCAGAGGCGGTGAATCTGAGATGGGGAATCAGAGGCGGGGAATCAGAGGCAGGATATCAGACACGGGGATTCAGAGGCTGGGAATCAGACGGGGGGAATCAAAGGCGGGGAATCAGAGCTGGGGAATCAGAGGCGGTGAATCAGAGGCGGGGAAACAGAGGCGGGGAGTCAGATATGGGTAAATAGATTTGGGGATTCAGGGGCGGGGAATCCGTGGCAGGGAATCAGAGGCGGGGAATCAGAGGCGGGGCATCAGAGGCAGGGAATCAGATGTGGGGAATCAGAGATGGGGAATCAGAGGCAGGAAATCAGAATCAGAAGCGGGGTATCAGAGGCCGGGAATCAGAGGCTGGGAATCAGAGGACGGGAATGAGATATGGGGAATCAGAGCTGGGGAGTCAGAGGCGGTGAATCAGAGATGGGGAATCAGAGGCAGGGAATCAGAGGCCGGATATCAGACACGGGGATTCAGAGGCTGGGAATCAGACGGGGGGAATCAAAGGCGGAGAATCAGAGGCAGGGAATCGGATGTGCGGAATCAGAGATGGGGAATCAGAGGTAGGGAATCAGAGGCGGTGAATCAGACATGGGTAATCAGAGGCGGGGAATCAGAGGCAGGAAATCAGACACGGGGAATCAGAGGCGGGGAATCAGAGCTGGGGAATTAGAGGCAGGGAATCAGAGTTGGGGATTCATAGGCGGGGAATCAGATATGGGGAAACAGAGGTGGGGAATCAGAGGTGGGCAAATAGAGGCGGGGAATCAGATATGGGGAAACAGAGGTGGGGAATCAGAGGCGTGGAAACAGAGGCGGGGAATCAGATATGGGGAATCAGAGGTGGGGAATCAGAGGTTGGGAATCAGAGGCAGGGAATCAGAGGCTGGAAATCAGATGCAGGGAATCAGATGCGGGGATCAGAGGCGGGGAATCAGAGCTGGGGAATCAGAGGTGGGGAATCAGAGTTGGGGAATCAGAGGCGGGGACTTAGATATGGGGAAACAGAGGCGGGGAATCAGAGGCGGGAAAACAGAGGCGGGGAATCAGATATGGGGAATCAGAGGTGGGGAATCAGAGGCAGGGAATCAGATGTGCGGGATCAGAGATGGGGAATCAGAGGCAGGGATCAGAATCAGAAGCAGGGAATAAGACGCGGGGAATCAGAGGCGGGGAATCAGAGCTGGGGAAGCAGAGGCAGTGAATCAGAGGAGGGGAATCAGAGGCAGGGAATCAGATGTGCGGAATCAGAGATGGGGAATCAGAGGTGGGGAATCAGAGGCGGTGAATCAGACATGGGTAATCAGAGGCGGGGAATCAGAGGCAGGAAATCAGACACGGGGAATCAGAGGCGGGGAATCAGAGCTGGGGAATAAGATGCAGGGAATCAGAGTTGGGGATTCAGAGGCGGGGAATCAGATATGGGGAAACAGTGGCGGGGAATCAGAGGCGGGGAAACAGAGGCGGGGAATCAGATATGGGGAATCAGAGGTGGGTAATCAGAGCTGGGGAGTCAGAGGTGGGGAATCAGAGTTGGGGAATCAGAGGCTGGGAATCGGATGTGCGGAATCAGAGATGGGGAATCAGAGGTGGGGAATCAGAGGCAGGGAATCAAACACGGGGAATCAGAGGCGGGGAATCAAAGCTGGGGAATCAAAGGCGGGGAATCAGAGTTGGGGAATCAAAGGCGGGGAATCAGATATGGGGAAACAGGGGCGGGGAATCAGAGGCGGGGAAACAGAGGCGGGGAATCAGATATGGGGAATCAGAGGTGTGGAATCAGAGGTTGGGAATCAGAGGAGTGGAATCGGAGGTTGGGAATCAGAGACAGGGAATCAGAGGCGGGGAAACAGAGGCAGGGAATCAGATCTGGGGAATCAGAGGCGGGGAATTAGAGTTGGGGAATCAGAGGCGGGGAATCAGAGGCGGGGAAACAGAGGCGGGGAATCAAACACGGGGAATCAGAGGTGGGGAATCAGAGGTTGGGAATCAGAGGCAGGGAATCAGAGGCGGGGAATCAGAGGCGGGGAATCAGAGGCAGGGAATCAGAGGCGGAGAATCAGAGGCCGGGAATCAGATATGGTGAAACAGAGGCGGGGAATCAGAGGCGGGGAAACAGAGGCGGGGAATCAGATATGGGGAATCAGAGGTGGGGAATCAGAGTTTGGGAATCAGAGGCATGGAATCAGAGGCTTGGAATCAGATGCAGGGAATCAGATGCGGGGAATCAGAGGCGGGGAATCAGAGTTGGGGAATCATTGGCGGGGATTTAGATATTGGGAAACAGAGGCGGGGAATCAGAGGCGGGGAAACAGAGGCGGGGAATCAGTTATGGGGAATCAGAGGTCGGGAATCAGAGTCAGGGAATCAGATGTGCGGAATCAGAGATGGGGAATCAAAGGCAGGGAATCAGAATCAGAAGCAGGGAATCAGAGGCCGGGAATCAGAGGCCGGAATCAGATGCTGGGAATAAGAGGCCGGGAATCAGAGGTGGGGAATCAGAGTCCGGGAATCAGAGATGGGGATTCAGAGGCGGGGAATGAGAGGCCGGGAATCAGAGGCGGGGAATCAGACACGGGGAATCAGAGGTGGTGAATCAGAGATGTGGAATCAGAGGCGGGGAATCAGAGGCAGGGAATCAGACGCGGGGAATCAGAGGCGGGGAATCATAGCTGGCGAATCAGAGGCGGGGAATCAGAGGTGGGGAATCAGAGGCGAGGAATCAGATATTGGGAATCAGAGGTGGGGAATCAGAGGCGCGGAAACAGAGGTGGGGAATCAGATATGGGGAATCAGAGGTGGGGAATCAGAAGTTGTGAATCAGAGATGGGGAATCAGGGGCGGGGTATCAGTGGCAGGGAATCAGAGGCGGGAAATCAGAGGCCGGGAATCAGAGGCGGGGAATCAGACACGGGGAATCAGAGGTGGTGAATCAGAGATGTGGAATCAGAGGCGGGGAATCAGAGGCAGGGAATCAGACGCGGGGAATCAGAGGCGGGGAATCATAGCTGGCGAATCAGAGGTGGGGAATCAGAGGTGGGGAATCAGAGGCGGGGAATCAGATATTGGGAATCAGAGGTGGGGAATCAGAGGCGCGGAAACAGAGGCGGGGAATCAGATATGGGGAATCAGAGGTGGGGAATCAGAAGTTGTGAATCAGAGATGGGGAATCAGAGGTGGGGAATCAGAGGCCGGTAATCAGACGCGGGGAATCAGAGGCAGGGATTCTTGAGCTGGGGAATCAGAGGCGGGGAATCAGAGTTGGGGAATCAGAGGCGGGGAATCAGATATGGGGAATCAGAGGCGGGGAATCAGAGGCGGGGAAACAGAGGCGGGGAATCAGATATGGGAAAACAGAGGCGGGGAATCAGAGGCGGGCAAATAGAGGCGGGGAATCAGATATGGGGAAACAGAGGCGGGGAATCAGAGGCGGGGAAACAGAGGTGGGGAATCATATATGGGGAATCAGAGGTGGGGAATCAGAGGTTGGGAATCAGAGGCAGGGAATCAGAGGCTTGGAATCAGATGCAGGGAATCAGATGCGGGAAATCAGAGGCGGGGAATCAGAGCTGGGGAATCAGAGGTGGGGAATCAAAGTTGGGGAATCAGAGGCGGGGACTTAGATATGGGGAAAGAGAGGCGGGGTATCAGAGACGGGGAAACAGAGGCGGGGATTCAGATATGGGGAATCAGAGGTGGGGAATCAGAGGCAGGGAATAAGATGTGCGGAATCAGAAATGGGGAATCAGAGGCAGGGAATCAGAATCAGAAGCAGGGAATCAGAGGCCGGGAATCAGAGGCCGGAATCAGATGCCGGGAATAAGAGGTCGGGAATCAGAGGTGGGGAATCAGAGTCCGGAAATCAGAGATGGGGAATCAGAGGCGGGGAATCAGAGGCAGGGAATCAAACACGGGGAATCAGAGGCGGGGAATCAGAGCTGGGGAATCAAAGGCGGGGAATCAGAGTTTGGGAATCAAAGGCGGGGAATCAGATATGGGGAAACAGGGGTGGGGAATCAGAGGCGGGGAAACAGAGGCGGGGAATCAGATATGGGGAATCAGAGGTGTGGAATCAGAGGTTGGGAATCAGAGGTGTGGAATCAGAGGTTGGGAATCAGAGGCAGGGAATCAGAGGCGGGGAAACAGAGGCAGGGAATCAGATCTGGGGAATCAGAGGCGGGGAATTAGAGTTGGGGAATCAGAGGCGGGGAATCAGAGGCGGGGAAACAGAGGCGGGGAATCAAACACGGGGAATCAGAGGTGGGGAATCAGAGGTTGGGAATCAGAGGCAGGGAATCAGAGGCGGGGAATCAGAGGTGGGGAATCAGAGGCAGGGAATCAGAGGCGGAGAATCAGAGGCCGGAAATCAGATATGGTGAAACAGAGGCGGGGAATCAGAGGCGGGGAAACAGAGGCGGGGAATCAGATATGGGGAATCAGAGGTGGGGAATCAGAGTTTGGGAATCAGAGGCATGGAATCAGAGGCTTGGAATCAGATGCAGGGAATCAGATGCGGGGAATCAGAGGCGGGGAATCAGAGTTGGGGAATCAGAGGCGGGGATTTAGATATTGGGAAACAGAGGCGGGGAATCAGAGGCGGGGAAACAGAGGCGGGGAATCAGATATGGGGAATCAGAGGCGGGGAATCAGAGGTGGGGAATCAGAGTTTGGGAATCAGAGGCAGGGAATCAGAGGCTTGGAATCAGATGCAGGGAATCAGATGCGGGGAATCAGAGGCGGGGAATCAGAGCTGGGGAATCAGAGGCGGTGAATCTGAGATGGGGAATCAGAGGCGGGGAATCAGAGGCAGGGTATCAGACACGGGGATTCAGAGGCTGGGAATCAGACGGGGGGAATCAAAGGCGGGGAATCAGAGCTGGGGAATCAGAGGCGGTGAATCAGAGGCGGGGAAACAGAGGCGGGGAGTCAGATATGGGTAAATAGATTTGGGGATTCAGGGGCGGGGAATCCGTGGCAGGGAATCAGAGGCGGGGAATCAGAGGCGGGGCATCAGAGGCAGGGAATCAGATGTGGGGAATCAGAGATGGGGAATCAGAGGCAGGAAATCAGAATCAGAAGCGGGGTATCAGAGGCCGGGAATCAGAGGCTGGGAATCAGAGGACGGGAATGAGATATGGGGAATCAGAGCTGGGGAGTCAGAGGCGGTGAATCAGAGATGGGGAATCAGAGGCAGGGAATCAGAGGCAGGATATCAGACACGGGGATTCAGAGGCTGGGAATCAGACGGGGGGAATCAAAGGCGGGGAATCAGAGGCAGGGAATTGGATGTGCGGAATCAGAGATGGGGAATCAGAGGTAGGGAATCAGAGGCGGTGAATCAGAGGCGGGGTATCAGAGGCAGGAAATCAGACACGGGGAATCAGAGGCGGGGAATCAGAGCTGGGGAATTAGAGGCAGGGAATCAGAGTTGGAGATTCAGAGGCGGGGAATCAGATATGGGGAAACAGATGTGGGGAATCAGAGGTGGGCAAATAGAGGTGGGGAATCAGATATGGGGAAACAGAGGCGGGGAATCAGAGGCGTGGAAACAGAGGCGGGGAATCAGATATGGGGAATCAGTGGTGGGGAATCAGAGGTTGGGAATCAGAGGCAGGGAATCAGAGGCTGGGAATCAGATGCAGGGAATCAGATGCGGGGATCAGAGGCGGGGAATCAGAGCTGGGGAATCAGAGGTGGGGAATCAGAGTTGGGGAATCAGAGGCGGGGACTTAGATATGGGGAAACAGAGGCGGGGAATCAGAGGCGGGAAAACAGAGGCGGGGAATCAGATATGGGGAATCAGAGGTGGGGAATCAGAGGCAGGGAATCAGATGTGCGGGATCAGAGATGGGGAATCAGAGGCAGGGAATCAGAATCAGAAGCAGGGAATAAGACGCGGGGAATCAGAGGCGGGGAATCAGAGCTGGGGAAGCAGAGGCAGTGAATCAGAGGCGGGGAATCAGAGGCAGGGAATCGGATGTGCGGAATCAGAGATGGGGAATCAGAGGTGGGGAATCAGAGGCGGTGAATCAGACATGGGTAATCAGAGGCGGGGAATCAGAGGCAGGAAATCAGACACGGGGAATCAGAGGCGTGGAATTAGAGCTGGGGAATAAGATGCAGGGAATCAGAGTTGGGGATTCAGAGGCGGGGAATCAGATATGGGGAAACAGTGGCGGGGAATCAGAGGCGGGGAAACAGAGGCGGGGAATCAGATATGGGGAATCAGAGGTGGGTAATCAGAGCTGGGGAGTCAGAGGTGGGGAATTAGAGTTGGGGAATCAGAGGCTGGGAATCGGATGTGCGGAATCAGAGATGGGGAATCAGAGGTGGGGAATCAGAGGCAGGGAATCAACAACGGGGAATCAGAGGCGGGGAATCAGAGCTGGGGAATCAAAGGCGGGGAATCAGAGTTGGGGAATCAAAGGCGGGGAATCAGATATGGGGAAACAGGGGCGGGGAATCAGAGGCGGGGAAACAGAGGCGGGGAATCAGATATGGGGAATCAGAGGTGTGGAATCAGAGGTTGGGAATCAGAGGTGTGGAATCGGAGGTTGGGAACCAGAGACAGGGAATCAGAGGCGGGGAAACAGAGGCAGGGAATCAGATCTGGGGAATCAGAGGCGGGGAATTAGAGTTGGGGAATCAGAGGCGGGGAATCAGAGGCGGGGAAACAGAGGCGGGGAATCAAACACGGGGAATCAGAGGTGGGGAATCAGAGGTTGGGAATCAGAGGCAGGGAATCAGAGGCGGGGAATCAGAGGCGGGGAATCAGAGGCAGGGAATCAGAGGCGGAGAATCAGAGGCCGGGAATCAGATATGGTGAAACAGAGGCGGGGAATCAGAGGCGGGGAAACAGAGGCGGGGAATCAGATATGGGGAATCAGAGGTGGGGAATCAGAGTTTGGGAATCAGAGGCATGGAATCAGAGGCTTGGAATCAGATGCAGGGAATCAGATGCGGGGAATCAGAGGCGGGGAATCAGAGTTGGGGAATCAGAGGCGGGGATTTAGATATTGGGAAACAGAGGCGGGGAATCAGAGGCGGGGAAACAGAGGCGGGGAATCAGATATGGGGAATCAGAGGTGGGGAATCAGAGTCAGGGAATCAGATGTGCGGAATCAGAGGTGGGGAATCAGAGTTTGGGAATCAGAGGCATGGAATCAGAGGCAGGGAATCAGACGCGGGGAATCAGAGGCGGGGAATCATAGCTGGCGAATCAGAGGCGGGGAATCAGAGGTGGGGAATCAGAGGCGAGGAATCAGATATTGGGAATCAGAGGTGGGGAATCAGAGGCGCGGAAACAGAGGCGGGGAATCAGATATGGGGAATCAGAGGTGGGGAATCAGAAGTTGTGAATCAGAGATGGGGAATCAGGGGCGGGGTATCAGTGGCAGGGAATCAGAGGCGGGAAATCAGAGGCCGGGAATCAGAGGCGGGGAATCAGACACGGGGAATCAGAGGTGGTGAATCAGAGATGTGGAATCAGAGGCGGGGAATCAGAGGCAGGGTATCAGACGCGGGGAATCAGAGGCGGGGAATCATAGCTGGCGAATCAGAGGCGGGGAATCAGAGGTGGGGAATCAGAGGCGGGGAATCAGATATTGGGAATCAGAGGTGGGGAATCAGAGGCGCGGAAACAGAGGCGGGGAATCAGATATGGGGAATCAGAGGTGGGGAATCAGAAGTTATGAATCAGAGATGGGGAATCAGAGGTGGGGAATCAGAGGCCGGTAATCAGACGCGGGGAATCAGAGGCAGGGATTCTTGAGCTGGGGAATCAGAGGCGGGGAATCAGAGTTGGGGAATCAGAGGCGTGGAATCAGATATGGGGAATCAGAGGCGGGGAATCAGAGGCGGGGAAACAGAGGCGGGGAATCAGATATGGGAAAACAGAGGCGGGGAATCAGAGGCGGGCAAATAGAGGCGGGGAATCAGATATGGGGAAACAGAGGCGGGGAATCAGAGGCGGGGAAACAGAGGTGGGGAATCATATATGGGGAATCAGAGGTGGGGAATCAGAGGTTGGGAATCAGAGGCAGGGAATCAGAGGCTTGGAATCAGATGCAGGGAATCAGATGCGGGAAATCAGAGGCGGGGAATCAGAGCTGGGGAATCAGAGGTGGGGAATCAAAGTTGGGGAATCAGAGGCGGGGACTTAGATATGGGGAAAGAGAGGCGGGGTATCAGAGACGGGGAAACAGAGGCGGGGATTCAGATATGGGGAATCAGAGGTGGGGAATCAGAGGCAGGGAATTAGATGTGCGGAATCAGAAATGGGGAATCAGAGGCGGGGAATCAGAATCAGAAGCAGGGAATCAGAGGCCGGGAATCAGAGGCCGGAATCAGATGCCGGGAATAAGAGGTCGGGAATCAGAGGTGGGGAATCAGAGTCCGGAAATCAGAGATGGGGAATCAGAGGCGGGGAATCAGAGGCAGGGAATCAAACACGGGGAATCAGAGGCGGGGAATCAGAGCTGGGGAATCAAAGGCGGGGAATCAGAGTTTGGGAATCAAAGGCGGGGAATCAGATATGGGGAAACAGGGGTGGGGAATCAGAGGCGGGGAAACAGAGGCGGGGAATCAGATATGGGGAATCAGAGGTGTGGAATCAGAGGTTGGGAATCAGAGGTGTGGAATCGGAGGTTGGGAACCAGAGACAGGGAATCAGAGGCGGGGAAACAGAGGCAGGGAATCAGATCTGGGGAATCAGAGGCGGGGAATTAGAGTTGGGGAATCAGAGGCGGGGAATCAGAGGCGGGGAAACAGAGGCGGGGAATCAAACACGGGGAATCAGAGGTGGGGAATCAGAGGTTGGGAATCAGAGGCAGGGAATCAGAGGCGGGGAATCAGAGGCGGGGAATCAGAGGCAGGGAATCAGAGGCGGAGAATCAGAGGCCGGGAATCAGATATGGTGAAACAGAGGCGGGGAATCAGAGGCGGGGAAACAGAGGCGGGGAATCAGATATGGGGAATCAGAGGTGGGGAATCAGAGTTTGGGAATCAGAGGCATGGAATCAGAGGCTTGGAATCAGATGCAGGGAATCAGATGCGGGGAATCAGAGGCGGGGAATCAGAGTTGGGGAATCAGAGGCGGGGATTTAGATATTGGGAAACAGAGGCGGGGAATCAGAGGCGGGGAAACAGAGGCGGGGAATCAGATATGGGGAATCAGAGGTGGGGAATCAGAGTCAGGGAATCAGATGTGCGGAATCAGAGGTGGGGAATCAGAGTTTGGGAATCAGAGGCATGGAATCAGAGGCAGGGAATCAGACGCGGGGAATCAGAGGCGGGGAATCATAGCTGGCGAATCAGAGGCGGGGAATCAGAGGTGGGGAATCAGAGGCGAGGAATCAGATATTGGGAATCAGAGGTGGGGAATCAGAGGCGCGGAAACAGAGGCGGGGAATCAGATATGGGGAATCAGAGGTGGGGAATCAGAAGTTGTGAATCAGAGATGGGGAATCAGGGGCGGGGTATCAGTGGCAGGGAATCAGAGGCGGGAAATCAGAGGCCGGGAATCAGAGGCGGGGAATCAGACACGGGGAATCAGAGGTGGTGAATCAGAGATGTGGAATCAGAGGCGGGGAATCAGAGGCAGGGTATCAGACGCGGGGAATCAGAGGCGGGGAATCATAGCTGGCGAATCAGAGGCGGGGAATCAGAGGTGGGGAATCAGAGGCGGGGAATCAGATATTGGGAATCAGAGGTGGGGAATCAGAGGCGCGGAAACAGAGGCGGGGAATCAGATATGGGGAATCAGAGGTGGGGAATCAGAAGTTATGAATCAGAGATGGGGAATCAGAGGTGGGGAATCAGAGGCCGGTAATCAGACGCGGGGAATCAGAGGCAGGGATTCTTGAGCTGGGGAATCAGAGGCGGGGAATCAGAGTTGGGGAATCAGAGGCGTGGAATCAGATATGGGGAATCAGAGGCGGGGAATCAGAGGCGGGGAAACAGAGGCGGGGAATCAGATATGGGAAAACAGAGGCGGGGAATCAGAGGCGGGCAAATAGAGGCGGGGAATCAGATATGGGGAAACAGAGGCGGGGAATCAGAGGCGGGGAAACAGAGGTGGGGAATCATATATGGGGAATCAGAGGTGGGGAATCAGAGGTTGGGAATCAGAGGCAGGGAATCAGAGGCTTGGAATCAGATGCAGGGAATCAGATGCGGGAAATCAGAGGCGGGGAATCAGAGCTGGGGAATCAGAGGTGGGGAATCAAAGTTGGGGAATCAGAGGCGGGGACTTAGATATGGGGAAAGAGAGGCGGGGTATCAGAGACGGGGAAACAGAGGCGGGGATTCAGATATGGGGAATCAGAGGTGGGGAATCAGAGGCAGGGAATTAGATGTGCGGAATCAGAAATGGGGAATCAGAGGCGGGGAATCAGAATCAGAAGCAGGGAATCAGAGGCCGGGAATCAGAGGCCGGAATCAGATGCCGGGAATAAGAGGTCGGGAATCAGAGGTGGGGAATCAGAGTCCGGAAATCAGAGATGGGGAATCAGAGGCGGGGAATCAGAGGCAGGGAATCAAACACGGGGAATCAGAGGCGGGGAATCAGAGCTGGGGAATCAAAGGCGGGGAATCAGAGTTTGGGAATCAAAGGCGGGGAATCAGATATGGGGAAACAGGGGTGGGGAATCAGAGGCGGGGAAACAGAGGCGGGGAATCAGATATGGGGAATCAGAGGTGTGGAATCATAGGTTGGGAATCAGAGGTGTGGAATCAGAGGTTGGGAATCAGAGGCAGGGAATCAGAGGCGGGGAAACAGAGGCAGGGAATCAGATCTGGGGAATCAGAGGCGGGGAATTAGAGTTGAGGAATCAGAGGCGGGGAATCAGAGGCGGGGAAACAGAGGCGGGGAATCAAACACGGGGAATCAGAGGTGGGGAATCAGAGGTTGGGAATCAGAGGCAGGGAATCAGAGGCGGGGAATCAGAGGCGGGGAATCAGAGGCAGGGAATCAGAGGCGGAGAATCAGAGGCCGGGAAACAGATATGATGAAACAGAGGCGGGGAATCAGAGGCGGGGAAACAGAGGCGGGGAATCAGATATGGGGAATCAGAGGTGGGGAATCAGAGTTTGGGAATCAGAGGCATGGAATCAGAGGCTTGGAATCAGATGCAGGGAATCAGATGCGGGGAATCAGAGGCGGGGAATCAGAGTTGGGGAATCAGAGGCGGGGATTTAGATATTGGGAAACAGAGGCGGGGAATCAGAGGCGGGGAAACAGAGGCGGGGAATCAGATATGTGGAATCAGAGGTGGTGAATCAGAGGCAGGGAATCAGATGTGCGGAATCAGAGATGGGGAATCAAAGGCAGGGAATCAGAATCAGAAGCAGGGAATCAGAGGCCGGGAATCAGAGGCCGGAATCAGATGCCGGGAATAAGAGGCCGGGAATCAGAGGTGGGGAATCAGAGTCCGGGAATCAGAGATGGGGATTCAGAGGCGGGGAATGAGATATGGGGAATCAGAGGCGGGGAATCAGAGGCGTGGAAACAGAGGCGGGGAATCAGATATGGGGAATCAGAGGTGGGGAATCAGAGGTTGGGAATCAGAGGCAGGGAATCAGAGGCTGGGAATCAGATGCAGGGAATCAGATGCGGGGATCAGAGGCGGGGAATCAGAGCTGGGGAATCAGAGGTGGGGAATCAGAGTTGGGGAATCAGAGGCGGGGACTTAGATATGGGGAAACAGAGGCGGGGAATCAGAGGCGGGAAAACAGAGGCGGGGAATCAGATATGGGGAATCAGAGGTGGGGAATCAGAGGCAGGGAATCAGATGTGCGGGATCAGAGATGGGGAATCAGAGGCAGGGAATCAGAATCAGAATCAGGGAATAAGACGCGGGGAATCAGAGGCGGGGAATCAGAGCTGGGGAAGCAGAGGCAGTGAATCAGAGGCGGGGAATCAGAGGCAGGGAATCGGATGTGCGGAATCAGAGATGGGGAATCAGAGGTGGGGAATCAGAGGCGGTGAATCAGACATGGGTAATCAGAGGCGGGGAATCAGAGGCAGGAAATCAGACACGGGGAATCAGAGGCGGGGAATCAGAGCTGGGGAATAAGATGCAGGGAATCAGAGTTGGGGATTCTGAGGCGGGGAATCAGATATGGGGAAACAGTGGCGGGGAATCAGAGGCGGGGAAACAGAGGCGGGGAATCAGATATGGGGAATCAGAGGTGGGTAATCAGAGCTGGGGAGTCAGAGGTGGGGAATTAGAGTTGGGGAATCAGAGGCTGGGAATCGGATGTGCGGAATCAGAGATGGGGAATCAGAGGTGGGGAATCAGAGGCAGGGAATCAAACACGGGGAATCAGAGGCGGGGAATCAGAGCTGGGGAATCAAAGGCGGGGAATCAGAGTTGGGGAATCAAAGGCGGGGAATCAGATATGGGGAAACAGGGGCGGGGAATCAGAGGCGGGGAATCAGAGGCGGGGAATCAGATATGGGGAATCAGAGGTGTGGAATCAGAGGTTGGGAATCAGAGGTGTGGAATCGGAGGTTGGGAATCAGAGACAGGGAATCAGAGGCGGGGAAACAGAGGCAGGGAATCAGATCTGGGGAATCAGAGGCGGGGAATTAGAGTTGGGGAATCAGAGGCGGGGAATCAGAGGCGGGGAAACAGAGGCGGGGAATCAAACACGGGGAATCAGAGGTGGGGAATCAGAGGTTGGGAATCAGAGGCAGGGAATCAGAGGCGGGGAATCAGAGGCGGGGAATCAGAGGCAGGGAATCAGAGGCGGAGAATCAGAGGCCGGGAATCAGATATGGTGAAACAGAGGCGGGGAATCAGAGGCGGGGAAACAGAGGCGGGGAATCAGATATGGGGAATCAGAGGTGGGGAATCAGAGTTTGGGAATCAGAGGCATGGAATCAGAGGCTTGGAATCAGATGCAGGGAATCAGATGCGGGGAATCAGAGGCGGGGAATCAGAGTTGGGGAATCAGAGGCGGGGATTTAGATATTGGGAAACAGAGGCGGGGAATCAGAGGCGGGGAAACAGAGGCGGGGAATCAGATATGGGGAATCAGAGGTGGGGAATCAGAGTCAGGGAATCAGATGTGCGGAATCAGAGGTGGGGAATCAGAGTTTGGGAATCAGAGGCATGGAATCAGAGGCAGGGAATCAGACGCGGGGAATCAGAGGCGGGGAATCATAGCTGGCGAATCAGAGGCGGGGAATCAGAGGTGGGGAATCAGAGGCGAGGAATCAGATATTGGGAATCAGAGGTGGGGAATCAGAGGCGCGGAAACAGAGGCGGGGAATCAGATATGGGGAATCAGAGGTGGGGAATCAGAAGTTGTGAATCAGAGATGGGGAATCAGGGGCGGGGTATCAGTGGCAGGGAATCAGAGGCGGGAAATCAGAGGCCGGGAATCAGAGGCGGGGAATCAGACACGGGGAATCAGAGGTGGTGAATCAGAGATGTGGAATCAGAGGCGGGGAATCAGAGGCAGGGAATCAGACGCGGTGAATCAGAGGCGGGGAATCATAGCTGGCGAATCAGAGGCGGGGAATCAGAGGTGGGGAATCAGAGGCGGGGAATCAGATATTGGGAATCAGAGGTGGGGAATCAGAGGCGCGGAAACAGAGGCGGGGAATCAGATATGGGGAATCAGAGGTGGGGAATCAGAAGTTGTGAATCAGAGATGGGGAATCAGAGGTGGGGAATCAGAGGCCGGTAATCAGACGCGGGGAATCAGAGGCAGGGATTCTTGAGCTGGGGAATCAGAGGCGGGGAATCTGAGTTGGGGAATCAGAGGCGGGGAATCAGATATGGGGAATCAGAGGCGGGGAATCAGAGGCGGGGAAACAGAGGCGGGGAATCAGATATGGGAAAACAGAGGCGGGGAATCAGAGGCGGGCAAATAGAGGCGGGGAATCAGATATGGGGAAACAGAGGCGGGGAATCAGAGGCGGGGAAACAGAGGTGGGGAATCATATATGGGGAATCAGAGGTGGGGAATCAGAGGTTGGGAATCAGAGGCAGGGAATCAGAGGCTTGGAATCAGATGCAGGGAATCAGATGCGGGAAATCAGAGGCGGGGAATCAGAGCTGGGGAATCAGAGGTGGGGAATCAAAGTTGGGGAATCAGAGGCGGGGACTTAGATATGGGGAAAGAGAGGCGGGGTATCAGAGACGGTGAAACAGAGGCGGGGATTCAGATATGGGGAATCAGAGGTGGGGAATCAGAGGCAGGGAATTAGATGTGCGGAATCAGAAATGGGGAATCAGAGGCGGGGAATCAGAATCAGAAGCAGGGAATCAGAGGCCGGGAATCACAGGCCGGAATCAGATGCCGGGAATAAGAGGTCGGGAATCAGAGGTGGGGAATCAGAGGCGGGGAATCAGAGGCAGGGAATCAAACACGGGGAATCAGAGGCGGGGAATCAGAGCTGGGGAATCAAAGGCGGGGAATCAGAGTTTGGGAATCAAAGGCGGGGAATCAGATATGGGGAAACAGGGGTGGGGAATCAGATATGGGGAATCAGAGGTGGGGAATCAGAGTTTGGGAATCAGAGGCATGGAATCAGAGGCTTGGAATCAGATGCAGGGAATCAGATGCGGGGAATCAGAGGCGGGGAATCAGAGTTGGGGAATCAGAGGCGGGGATTTAGATATTGGGAAACAGAGGCGGGGAATCAGAGGCGGGGAAACAGAGGCGGGGAATCAGATATGTGGAATCAGAGGTGGGGAATCAGAGGCAGGGAATCAGATGTGCGGAATCAGAGATGGGGAATCAAAGGCAGGGAATCAGAATCAGAAGCAGGGAATCAGAGGCCGGGAATCAGAGGCCGGAATCAGATGCCGGGAATAAGAGGCCGGGAATCAGAGGTGGGGAATCAGAGTCCGGGAATCAGAGATGGGGATTCAGAGGCGGGGAATGAGATATGGGGAATCAGAGGCGGGGAATCAGAGGCGTGGAAACAGAGGCGGGGAATCAGATATGGGGAATCAGAGGTGGGGAATCAGAGGTTGGGAATCAGAGGCAGGGAATCAGAGGCTGGGAATCAGATGCAGGGAATCAGATGCGGGGATCAGAGGCGGGGAATCAGAGCTGGGGAATCAGAGGTGGGGAATCACAGTTGGGGAATCAGAGGCGGGGACTTAGATATGGGGAAACAGAGGCGGGGAATCAGAGGCGGGAAAACAGAGGCGGGGAATCAGATATGGGGAATCAGAGGTGGGGAATCAGAGGCAGGGAATCAGATGTGCGGGATCAGAGATGGGGAATCAGAGGCAGGGATTCAGAATCAGAATCAGGGAATAAGACGCGGGGAATCAGAGGCGGGGAATCAGAGCTGGGGAAGCAGAGGCAGTGAATCAGAGGCGGGGAATCAGAGGCAGGGAATCGGATGTGCGGAATCAGAGATGGGGAATCAGAGGTGGGGAATCAGAGGCGGTGAATCAGACATGGGTAATCAGAGGCGGGGAATCAGAGGCAGGAAATCAGACACGGGGAATCAGAGGCGGGGAATCAGAGCTGGGGAATAAGATGCAGGGAATCAGAGTTGGGGATTCAGAGGCGGGGAATCAGATATGGGGAAACAGTGGCGGGGAATCAGAGGCGGGGAAACAGAGGCGGGGAATCAGATATGGGGAATCAGAGGTGGGTAATCAGAGCTGGGGAGTCAGAGGTGGGGAATTAGAGTTGGGGAATCAGAGGCTGGGAATCGGATGTGCGGAATCAGAGATGGGGAATCAGAGGTGGGGAATCAGAGGCAGGGAATCAAACACGGGGAATCAGAGGCGGGGAATCAGAGCTGGGGAATCAAAGGCGGGGAATCAGAGTTGGGGAATCAAAGGCGGGGAATCAGATATGGGGAAACAGGGGCGGGGAATCAGAGGCGGGGAAACAGAGGCGGGGAATCAGATATGGGGAATCAGAGGTGTGGAATCAGAGGTTGGGAATCAGAGGTGTGGAATCGGAGGTTGGGAATCAGAGACAGGGAATCAGAGGCGGGGAAACAGAGGCAGGGAATCAGATCTGGGGAATCAGAGGCGGGGAATTAGAGTTGGGGAATCAGAGGCGGGGAATCAGAGGCGGGGAAACAGAGGCGGGGAATCAAACACGGGGAATCAGAGGTGGGGAATCAGAGGTTGGGAATCAGAGGCAGGGAATCAGAGGCGGGGAATCAGAGGCGGGGAATCAGAGGCAGGGAATCAGAGGCGGAGAATCAGAGGCCGGGAATCAGATATGGTGAAACAGAGGCGGGGAATCAGAGGCGGGGAAACAGAGGAGGGGAATCAGATATGGGGAATCAGAGGTGGGGAATCAGAGTTTGGGAATCAGAGGCATGGAATCAGAGGCTTGGAATCAGATGCAGGGAATCAGATGCGGGGAATCAGAGGCGGGGAATCAGAGTTGGGGAATCAGAGGCGGGGATTTAGATATTGGGAAACAGAGGCGGGGAATCAGAGGCGGGGAAACAGAGGCGGGGAATCAGATATGGGGAATCAGAGGTGGGGAATCAGAGTCAGGGAATCAGATGTGCGGAATCAGAGGTGGGGAATCAGAGTTTGGGAATCAGAGGCATGGAATCAGAGGCAGGGAATCAGACGCGGGGAATCAGAGGCGGGGAATCATAGCTGGCGAATCAGAGGCGGGGAATCAGAGGTGGGGAATCAGAGGCGAGGAATCAGATATTGGGAATCAGAGGTGGGGAATCAGAGGCGCGGAAACAGAGGCGGGGAATCAGATATGGGGAATCAGAGGTGGGGAATCAGAAGTTGTGAATCAGAGATGGGGAATCAGGGGCGGGGTATCAGTGGCAGGGAATCAGAGGCGGGAAATCAGAGGCCGGGAATCAGAGGCGGGGAATCAGACACGGGGAATCAGAGGTGGTGAATCAGAGATGTGGAATCAGAGGCGGGGAATCAGAGGCAGGGAATCAGACGCGGTGAATCAGAGGCGGGGAATCATAGCTGGCGAATCAGAGGCGGGGAATCAGAGGTGGGGAATCAGAGGCGGGGAATCAGATATTGGGAATCAGAGGTGGGGAATCAGAGGCGCGGAAACAGAGGCGGGGAATCAGATATGGGGAATCAGAGGTGGGGAATCAGAAGTTGTGAATCAGAGATGGGGAATCAGAGGTGGGGAATCAGAGGCCGGTAATCAGACGCGGGGAATCAGAGGCAGGGATTCTTGAGCTGGGGAATCAGAGGCGGGGAATCAGAGTTGGGGAATCAGAGGCGGGGAATCAGATATGGGGAATCAGAGGCGGGGAATCAGAGGCGGGGAAACAGAGGCGGGGAATCAGATATGGGAAAACAGAGGCGGGGAATCAGAGGCGGGCAAATAGAGGCGGGGAATCAGATATGGGGAAACAGAGGCGGGGAATCAGAGGCGGGGAAACAGAGGTGGGGAATCATATATGGGGAATCAGAGGTGGGGAATCAGAGGTTGGGAATCAGAGGCAGGGAATCAGAGGCTTGGAATCAGATGCAGGGAATCAGATGCGGGAAATCAGAGGCGGGGAATCAGAGCTGGGGAATCAGAGGTGGGGAATCAAAGTTGGGGAATCAGAGGCGGGGACTTAGATATGGGGAAAGAGAGGCGGGGTATCAGAGACGGGGAAACAGAGGCGGGGATTCAGATATGGGGAATCAGAGGTGGGGAATCAGAGGCAGGGAATCACAGGCCGGAATCAGATGCCGGGAATAAGAGGTCGGGAATCAGAGGTGGGGAATCAGAGTCCGGAAATCAGAGATGGGGAATCAGAGGCGGGGAATCAGAGGCAGGGAATCAAACACGGGGAATCAGAGGCGGGGAATCAGAGCTGGGGAATCAAAGGCGGGGAATCAGAGTTTGGGAATCAAAGGCGGGGAATCAGATATGGGGAAACAGGGGTGGGGAATCAGAGGCGGGGAAACAGAGGCGGGGAATCAGATATGGGGAATCAGAGGTGTGGAATCATAGGTTGGGAATCAGAGGTGTGGAATCAGAGGTTGGGAATCAGAGGCAGGGAATCAGAGGCGGGGAAACAGAGGCAGGGAATCAGATCTGGGGAATCAGAGGCGGGGAATTAGAGTTGAGGAATCAGAGGCGGGGAATCAGAGGCGGGGAAACAGAGGCGGGGAATCAAACACGGGGAATCAGAGGTGGGGAATCAGAGGTTGGGAATCAGAGGCAGGGAATCAGAGGCGGGGAATCAGAGGCGGGGAATCAGAGGCAGGGAATCAGAGGCGGAGAATCAGAGGCCGGGAAACAGATATGGTGAAACAGAGGCGGGGAATCAGAGGCGGGGAAACAGAGGCGGGGAATCAGATATGGGGAATCAGAGGTGGGGAATCAGAGTTTGGGAATCAGAGGCATGGAATCAGAGGCTTGGAATCAGATGCAGGGAATCAGATGCGGGGAATCAGAGGCGGGGAATCAGAGTTGGGGAATCAGAGGCGGGGATTTAGATATTGGGAAACAGAGGCGGGGAATCAGAGGCGGGGAAACAGAGGCGGGGAATCAGATATGTGGAATCAGAGGTGGGGAATCAGAGGCAGGGAATCAGATGTGCGGAATCAGAGATGGGGAATCAAAGGCAGGGAATCAGAATCAGAAGCAGGGAATCAGAGGCCGGGAATCAGAGGCCGGAATCAGATGCCGGGAATAAGAGGCCGGGAATCAGTGGTGGGGAATCAGAGTCCGGGAATCAGAGATGGGGATTCAGAGGCGGGGAATGAGATATGGGGAATCATAGGCGGGGAATCAGAGGCGGGGAAACAGAGGTGGGGAATCAGATATGGGGAATCAGAGGTGGGGAATCAGGGGCGGGGTATCAGTGGCAGGGAATCAGAGGCGGGAAATCAGAGGCCGGGAATCAGAGGCGGGGAATCAGACACGGGGAATCAGAGGTGGTGAATCAGAGATGTGGATTCAGAGGCGGGGAATCAGAGGCAGGGAATCAGACGCGGGGAATCAGAGGCGGGGAATCATAGCTGGCGAATCAGAGGCGGGGAATCAGAGGTGGGGAATCAGAGGCGGGGAATCAGATATTGGGAATCAGAGGTGGGGAATCAGAGGCGCGGAAACAGAGGCGGGGAATCAGATATGGGGAATCAGAGGTGGGGAATCAGAAGTTGAGAATCAGAGATGGGGAATCAGAGGCGGGGAATCAGAGGCCGGTAATCAGACGCGGGGAATCAGAGGCGGGGATTCTTGAGCTGGGGAATCAGAGGCGGGGAATCAGAGTTGGGAAATCAGAGGCGGGGAATCAGATATGGGGAATCAGAGGCGGGGAATCAGAGGCGGGGAAACAGAGGCGGGGAATCAGATATGGGGAATCAGAGGTGGGGAATCAGGGGCGGGGTATCAGTGGCAGGGAATCAGAGGCGGGAAATCAGAGTCGGTGAATCAGGGGCGGGGAATCAGAGGCAGGGAATCGGATGTGCGGAATCAGAGATTTGGAATCAGAGGTGGGGAGTCAGAGGCGGTGAATCAGACATGGGTAATCAGAGGCGGGGAATCAGAGGCAGGAAATCAGACACGGGGAATCAGAGGCGGGGAATCAGAGCTGGGGAATTAGATGCAGGGAATCAGAGTTGGGGATTCAGAGGCGGGGAATCAGATATGGGGAAACAGAGGTGGGGAATCAGAGGCGGGCAAATAGAGGCGGGGAATCAGATATGGGGAAACAGTGGCGGGGAATCAGAGGCGGGGAATCAGAGGCGGTGAATCAGACATGGGTAATCAGAGGCGGGGAATCAGAGCTGGGGAATCAGAGGTGGGGAATCAGAGTTGGGGAATCAGAGGCGGGGACTTAGATATGGGGAAACAGAGGCGGGGAATCAGAGGCGGGGAAACAGAGGCGGGGAATCAGATATGGGGAATCAGAGGTGGGGAATCAGAGGCAGGGAATCAGATGTGCGGAATCAGAGATGGGGAATCAGAGGCAGGGAATCAGAATCAGAAGCAGGGAATAAGACGCGGGGAATCAGAGGCGGGGAATCTGAGCTGGGGAATCAGCGGCAGTGAATCAGAGGCGGGGAATCAGAGGCAGGGAATCGGATGTGCGGAATCAGAGATGGGGAATCAGAGGTGGGGAATCAGAGGCGGGGAATCAGATATTGGGAATCAGAGGTGGGGAATCAGAGGCGCGGAAACAGAGGCGGGGAATCAGATATGGGGAATCAGAGGTGGGGAATCAGAAGTTGTGAATCAGAGATGGGGAATCAGAGGTGGGGAATCAGAGGCCGGTAATCAGACGCGGGGAATCAGAGGCAGGGATTCTTGAGCTGGGGAATCAGAGGCGGGGAATCAGAGTTGGGGAATCAGAGGCGGGGAATCAGATATGGGGAATCAGAGGCGGGGAATCAGAGGCGGGGAAACAGAGGCGGGGAATCAGATATGGGAAAACAGAGGCGGGGAATCAGAGGCGGGCAAATAGAGGCGGGGAATCAGATATGGGGAAACAGAGGCGGGGAATCAGAGGCGGGGAAACAGAGGTGGGGAATCATATATGGGGAATCAGAGGTGGGGAATCAGAGGTTGGGAATCAGAGGCAGGGAATCAGAGGCTTGGAATCAGATGGAGGGAATCAGATGCGGGAAATCAGAGGCGGGGAATCAGAGCTGGGGAATCAGAGGTGGGGAATCAAAGTTGGGGAATCAGAGGCGGGGACTTAGATATGGGGAAAGAGAGGTGGGGTATCAGAGACGGGGAAACAGAGGCGGGGATTCAGATATGGGGAATCAGAGGTGGGGAATCAGAGGCAGGGAATTAGATGTGCGGAATCAGAAATGGGGAATCAGAGGTGGGGAATCAGAATCAGAAGCAGGGAATCAGAGGCCGGGAATCACAGGCCGGAATCAGATGCCGGGAATAAGAGGTCGGGAATCAGAGGTGGGGAATCAGAGTCCGGAAATCAGAGATGGGGAATCAGAGGCGGGGAATCAGAGGCAGGGAATCAAACACGGGGAATCAGAGGCGGGGAATCAGAGCTGGGGAATCAAAGGCGGGGAATCAGAGTTTGGGAATCAAAGGCGGGGAATCAGATATGGGGAAACAGGGGTGGGGAATCAGAGGCGGGGAAACAGAGGCGGGGAATCAGATATGGGGAATCAGAGGTGTGGAATCATAGGTTGGGAATCAGAGGTGTGGAATCAGAGGTTGGGAATCAGAGGCAGGGAATCAGAGGCGGGGAAACAGAGGCAGGGAATCAGATCTGGGGAATCAGAGGCGGGGAATTAGAGTTGAGGAATCAGAGGCGGGGAATCAGAGGCGGGGAAACAGAGGCGGGGAATCAAACACGGGGAATCAGAGGTGGGGAATCAGAGGTTGGGAATCAGAGGCAGGGAATCAGAGGCGGGGAATCAGAGGCGGGGAATCAGAGGCAGGGAATCAGAGGCGGAGAATCAGAGGCCGGGAAACAGATATGGTGAAACAGAGGCGGGGAATCAGAGGCGGGGAAACAGAGGCGGGGAATCAGATATGGGGAATCAGAGGTGGGGAATCAGAGTTTGGGAATCAGAGGCATGGAATCAGAGGCTTGGAATCAGATGCAGGGATTCAGATGCGGGGAATCAGAGGCGGGGAATCAGAGTTGGGGAATCAGAGGCGGGGATTTAGATATTGGGAAACAGAGGCGGGGAATCAGAGGCGGGGAAACAGAGGCGGGGAATCAGATATGTGGAATCAGAGGTGGGGAATCAGAGGCAGGGAATCAGATGTGCGGAATCAGAGATGGGGAATCAAAGGCAGGGAATCAGAATCAGAAGCAGGGAATCAGAGGCCGGGAATCAGAGGCCGGAATCAGATGCCGGGAATAAGAGGCCGGGAATCAGAGGTGGGGAATCAGAGTCCGGGAATCAGAGATGGGGATTCAGAGGCGGGGAATGAGATATGGGGAATCAGAGGCGGGGAATCAGAGGCGGGGAAACAGAGGTGGGGAATCAGATATGGGGAATCAGAGGTGGGGAATCAGGGGCGGGGTATCAGTGGCAGGGAATCAGAGGCGGGAAATCAGAGGCCGGGAATCAGAGGCGGGGAATCAGACACGGGGAATCAGAGGTGGTGAATCAGAGATGTGGATTCAGAGGCGGGGAATCAGAGGCAGGGAATCAGACGCGGGGAATCAGAGGCGGGGAATCATAGCTGGCGAATCAGAGGCGGGGAATCAGAGGTGGGGAATCAGAGGCGGGGAATCAGATATTGGGAATCAGAGGTGGGGAATCAGAGGCATGGAATCACATGCGGGGAATCAGAGGCGGGGAATCAGAGGCGGGGAATCAGAGCTGGGGAATCAGAGGTTGGGAATCAGAGGCAGGGAATCAGAGGCGGGGAATCAGAGGCGGGGAATCAGAGGCAGGGAATCAGAGGCGGAGAATCAGAGGCCGGGAAACAGATATGGTGAAACAGAGGCGGGGAATCAGAGGCGGGGAAACAGAGGCGGGGAATCAGATATGGGGAATCAGAGGTGGGGAATCAGAGTTTGGGAATCAGAGGCATGGAATCAGAGGCTTGGAATCAGATGCAGGGAATCAGATGCGGGGAATCAGAGGCGGGGAATCAGAGTTGGGGAATCAGAGGCGGGGATTTAGATATTGGGAAACAGAGGCGGGGAATCAGAGGCGGGGAAACAGAGGCGGGGAATCAGATATGTGGAATCAGAGGTGGGGAATCAGAGGCAGGGAATCAGATGTGCGGAATCAGAGATGGGGAATCAAAGGCAGGGAATCAGAATCAGAAGCAGGGAATCAGAGGCCGGGAATCAGAGGCCGGAATCAGATGCCGGGAATAAGAGGCCGGGAATCAGTGGTGGGGAATCAGAGTCCGGGAATCAGAGATGGGGATTCAGAGGCGGGGAATGAGATATGGGGAATCATAGGCGGGGAATCAGAGGCGGGGAAACAGAGGTGGGGAATCAGATATGGGGAATCAGAGGTGGGGAATCAGGGGCGGGGTATCAGTGGCAGGGAATCAGAGGCGGGAAATCAGAGGCCGGGAATCAGAGGCGGGGAATCAGACACGGGGAATCAGAGGTGGTGAATCAGAGATGTGGATTCAGAGGCGGGGAATCAGAGGCAGGGAATCAGACGCGGGGAATCAGAGGCGGGGAATCATAGCTGGCGAATCAGAGGCGGGGAATCAGAGGTGGGGAATCAGAGGCGGGGAATCAGATATTGGGAATCAGAGGTGGGGAATCAGAGGCGCGGAAACAGAGGCGGGGAATCAGATATGGGGAATCAGAGGTGGGGAATCAGAAGTTGAGAATCAGAGATGGGGAATCAGAGGCGGGGAATCAGAGGCCGGTAATCAGACGCGGGGAATCAGAGGCGGGGATTCTTGAGCTGGGGAATCAGAGGCGGGGAATCAGAGTTGGGAAATCAGAGGCGGGGAATCAGATATGGGGAATCAGAGGCGGGGAATCAGAGGCGGGGAAACAGAGGCGGGGAATCAGATATGGGGAATCAGAGGTGGGGAATCAGGGGCGGGGTATCAGTGGCAGGGAATCAGAGGCGGGAAATCAGAGTCGGTGAATCAGGGGCGGGGAATCAGAGGCAGGGAATCGGATGTGCGGAATCAGAGATTTGGAATCAGAGGTGGGGAGTCAGAGGCGGTGAATCAGACATGGGTAATCAGAGGCGGGGAATCAGAGGCAGGAAATCAGACACGGGGAATCAGAGGCGGGGAATCAGAGCTGGGGAATTAGATGCAGGGAATCAGAGTTGGGGATTCAGAGGCGGGGAATCAGATATGGGGAAACAGAGGTGGGGAATCAGAGGCGGGCAAATAGAGGCGGGGAATCAGATATGGGGAAACAGTGGCGGGGAATCAGAGGCGGGGAATCAGAGGCGGTGAATCAGACATGGGTAATCAGAGGCGGGGAATCAGAGCTGGGGAATCAGAGGTGGGGAATCAGAGTTGGGGAATCAGAGGCGGGGACTTAGATATGGGGAAACAGAGGCGGGGAATCAGAGGCGGGGAAACAGAGGCGGGGAATCAGATATGGGGAATCAGAGGTGGGGAATCAGAGGCAGGGAATCAGATGTGCGGAATCAGAGATGGGGAATCAGAGGCAGGGAATCAGAATCAGAAGCAGGGAATAAGACGCGGGGAATCAGAGGCGGGGAATCTGAGCTGGGGAATCAGCGGCAGTGAATCAGAGGCGGGGAATCAGAGGCAGGGAATCGGATGTGCGGAATCAGAGATGGGGAATCAGAGGTGGGGAATCAGAGGCGGGGAATCAGATATTGGGAATCAGAGGTGGGGAATCAGAGGCGCGGAAACAGAGGCGGGGAATCAGATATGGGGAATCAGAGGTGGGGAATCAGAAGTTGTGAATCAGAGATGGGGAATCAGAGGTGGGGAATCAGAGGCCGGTAATCAGACGCGGGGAATCAGAGGCAGGGATTCTTGAGCTGGGGAATCAGAGGCGGGGAATCAGAGTTGGGGAATCAGAGGCGGGGAATCAGATATGGGGAATCAGAGGCGGGGAATCAGAGGCGGGGAAACAGAGGCGGGGAATCAGATATGGGAAAACAGAGGCGGGGAATCAGAGGCGGGCAAATAGAGGCGGGGAATCAGATATGGGGAAACAGAGGCGGGGAATCAGAGGCGGGGAAACAGAGGTGGGGAATCATATATGGGGAATCAGAGGTGGGGAATCAGAGGTTGGGAATCAGAGGCAGGGAATCAGAGGCTTGGAATCAGATGGAGGGAATCAGATGCGGGAAATCAGAGGCGGGGAATCAGAGCTGGGGAATCAGAGGTGGGGAATCAAAGTTGGGGAATCAGAGGCGGGGACTTAGATATGGGGAAAGAGAGGTGGGGTATCAGAGACGGGGAAACAGAGGCGGGGATTCAGATATGGGGAATCAGAGGTGGGGAATCAGAGGCAGGGAATTAGATGTGCGGAATCAGAAATGGGGAATCAGAGGTGGGGAATCAGAATCAGAAGCAGGGAATCAGAGGCCGGGAATCACAGGCCGGAATCAGATGCCGGGAATAAGAGGTCGGGAATCAGAGGTGGGGAATCAGAGTCCGGAAATCAGAGATGGGGAATCAGAGGCGGGGAATCAGAGGCAGGGAATCAAACACGGGGAATCAGAGGCGGGGAATCAGAGCTGGGGAATCAAAGGCGGGGAATCAGAGTTTGGGAATCAAAGGCGGGGAATCAGATATGGGGAAACAGGGGTGGGGAATCAGAGGCGGGGAAACAGAGGCGGGGAATCAGATATGGGGAATCAGAGGTGTGGAATCATAGGTTGGGAATCAGAGGTGTGGAATCAGAGGTTGGGAATCAGAGGCAGGGAATCAGAGGCGGGGAAACAGAGGCAGGGAATCAGATCTGGGGAATCAGAGGCGGGGAATTAGAGTTGAGGAATCAGAGGCGGGGAATCAGAGGCGGGGAAACAGAGGCGGGGAATCAAACACGGGGAATCAGAGGTGGGGAATCAGAGGTTGGGAATCAGAGGCAGGGAATCAGAGGCGGGGAATCAGAGGCGGGGAATCAGAGGCAGGGAATCAGAGGCGGAGAATCAGAGGCCGGGAAACAGATATGGTGAAACAGAGGCGGGGAATCAGAGGCGGGGAAACAGAGGCGGGGAATCAGATATGGGGAATCAGAGGTGGGGAATCAGAGTTTGGGAATCAGAGGCATGGAATCAGAGGCTTGGAATCAGATGCAGGGATTCAGATGCGGGGAATCAGAGGCGGGGAATCAGAGTTGGGGAATCAGAGGCGGGGATTTAGATATTGGGAAACAGAGGCGGGGAATCAGAGGCGGGGAAACAGAGGCGGGGAATCAGATATGTGGAATCAGAGGTGGGGAATCAGAGGCAGGGAATCAGATGTGCGGAATCAGAGATGGGGAATCAAAGGCAGGGAATCAGAATCAGAAGCAGGGAATCAGAGGCCGGGAATCAGAGGCCGGAATCAGATGCCGGGAATAAGAGGCCGGGAATCAGAGGTGGGGAATCAGAGTCCGGGAATCAGAGATGGGGATTCAGAGGCGGGGAATGAGATATGGGGAATCAGAGGCGGGGAATCAGAGGCGGGGAAACAGAGGTGGGGAATCAGATATGGGGAATCAGAGGTGGGGAATCAGGGGCGGGGTATCAGTGGCAGGGAATCAGAGGCGGGAAATCAGAGGCCGGGAATCAGAGGCGGGGAATCAGACACGGGGAATCAGAGGTGGTGAATCAGAGATGTGGATTCAGAGGCGGGGAATCAGAGGCAGGGAATCAGACGCGGGGAATCAGAGGCGGGGAATCATAGCTGGCGAATCAGAGGCGGGGAATCAGAGGTGGGGAATCAGAGGCGGGGAATCAGATATTGGGAATCAGAGGTGGGGAATCAGAGGCGCGGAAACAGAGGCGGGGAATCAGATATGGGGAATCAGAGGTGGGGAATCAGAAGTTGTGAATCAGAGATGGGGAATCAGAGGCGGGGAATCAGAGGCCGGTAATCAGACGCGGGGAATCAGAGGCGGGGATTCTTGAGCTGGGGAATCAGAGGCGGGGAATCAGAGTTGGGAAATCAGAGGCGGGGAATCAGATATGGGGAATCAGAGGCGGGGAATCAGAGGCGGGGAAACAGAGGCGGGGAATCAGATATGGGGAATCAGAGGTGGGGAATCAGGGGCGGGGTATCAGTGGCAGGGAATCAGAGGCGGGAAATCAGAGTCGGTGAATCAGGGGCGGGGAATCAGAGGCAGGGAATCGGATGTGCGGAATCAGAGATTTGGAATCAGAGGTGGGGAGTCAGAGGCGATGAATCAGACATGGGTAATCAGAGGCGGGGAATCAGAGGCAGGAAATCAGACACGGGGAATCAGAGGCGGGGAATCAGAGCTGGGGAATTAGATGCAGGGAATCAGAGTTGGGGATTCAGAGGCGGGGAATCAGATATGGGGAAACAGAGGTGGGGAATCAGAGGCGGGCAAATAGAGGCGGGGAATCAGATATGGGGAAACAGTGGCGGGGAATCAGAGGCGGGGAATCAGAGGCGGTGAATCAGACATGGGTAATCAGAGGCGGGGAATCAGAGCTGGGGAATCAGAGGTGGGGAATCAGAGTTGGGGAATCAGAGGCGGGGACTTAGATATGGGGAAACAGAGGCGGGGAATCAGAGGCGGGGAAACAGAGGCCGGGAATCAGATATGGGGAATCAGAGGTGGGGAATCAGAGGCAGGGAATCAGATGTGCGGAATCAGAGATGGGGAATCAGAGGCAGGGAATCAGAATCAGAAGCAGGGAATAAGACGCGGGGAATCAGAGGCGGGGAATCTGAGCTGGGGAATCAGCGGCAGTGAATCAGAGGCGGGGAATCAGAGGCAGGGAATCGGATGTGCGGAATCAGAGATGGGGAATCAGAGGTGGGGAATCAGAGGCGGTGAATCAGACATGGGTAATCAGATGTGGGGAATCAGGGGCAGGGTATCAGACGCAGTGTATCAGACACGGGGAATCAGAGATGGGGAATCAGAGGCGGGGAATCAGAGGCAGGGAATCAGACGCGGGGTATCAGAGGCGTGGAATCAGAGCTGGGGAATCAGAGGCGGGGAATCAGAGTTGGGGAATCAGAGGGGTGGAATCAGATATGGGAAAACAGAGGCGGGGAATCAGAGGCGGGGAATCAGAGCTGGGGAATCAGAGGCCGGGAATCAGAGGTGGTGAATCAGAGGCCGGGAATCAGAGATGGGGATTCAGAGGTGGTGAATCAGAGATGGGGAATCAGAGGAAGGGACTCAGAGGTGGCGAATCAGACGCGGGGAATCAGTGGCTGGGAATCAGAAATCGGGAATCAGAGGCGGGGTATCAGAGATGGGGAATCAGAGGCGGGGAATCAGAGGCGGGGAAACAGAGGCGGGGAGTCAGATATGGGGAATCAGTGGTGGGGAATCAGAGGCATGGAATCACATGCGGGGAATCAGAGGCGGGGAATCAGAGGCGGGGAATCAGAGCTGGGGAATCAGAGGCGGGGATTCAGAGTTGGGGAATCAGAGGCGGGGAAACAGATATGGGGAAACAGAGGCGTGGATTCAGAGGTGGGGAAACAGACGCGGGGAATCAGATATGGGGAATCAGAGGTGGGAATCAGAGGTTGGGAATCAGAGGCAGGGAATCAGAGGCGGGGAATCAGAGCTGGGGAATCAGAGGCGGAGTATCTGAATTGGGGAATCAGAGATGGGGAATCAGAGATGGGGAATCAGAGGGTGGGAATCAGACGCAGGGAATCAGAGGTGGTGAATCAGAGATGGGGAATCAGAGGCGGGGAATCAGAGGCAGGGAATCAGACGCGGGGAATCAGTGACGGGGAATCATAGCTGGCGAATCTGAGGCGGGGAATCAGATTTGGGGAATCAGAGGCGGGGAATCAGATATGGGGAATCAGAGGCGGGGAATCAGAGGCGGGGAAACAGAGGCGGGGAATCAGATATGGGGAATCAGAGGTGGGGAATCAGAGGTGGTGAATCAGAGATGGGGAATCAGAGGCGGGGAATCAGAGCCAGGGAATCAGACGCGGGGAATCAGAGGCGGGAAATCAGAGCTGGGGAATCAGAGGCGGGGAATCAGAGTTGGGGAATCAGTGGCGGGGAATCAGATATAGGGAATCAGAGGCGGGGAATCAGAGGCAGGGAATCAGAGGCAGGGAATCAGAGATGAGGAATCAGAGGCGGGGAATCAGAGGCTGGGAATCTGACGCGGGGAATCAGAGGAGGAGTATCAGAGCTGGGGAATCAAGACGGGGAATCAGAGTTGGGGAATAAGAGGCGTGGAATCAGATATGGGGAATCAGAGGCGGTGAATCAGAGGCGGGGAAACAGAGGCGGGGAGTCAGATATGGGTAAATAGATTTGGGGATTCAGGGGCGGGGAATCCGTGGCAGGGAATCAGAGGCCGGTAATCAGACGCGGGGAATCAGAGGCAGGGAATCAGATGTGCGGGATCAGAGATGGGGAATCAGAGGCAGGGATTCAGAATCAGAATCAGGGAATAAGACGCGGGGAATCAGAGGCGGGGAATCAGAGCTGGGGAAGCAGAGGCAGTGAATCAGAGGCGGGGAATCAGAGGCAGGGAATCGGATGTGCGGAATCAGAGATGGGGAATCAGAGGTGGGGAATCAGAGGCGGTGAATCAGACATGGGTAATCAGAGGCGGGGAATCAGAGGCAGGAAATCAGACACGGGGAATCAGAGGCGGGGAATCAGAGCTGGGGAATAAGATGCAGGGAATCAGAGTTGGGGATTCAGAGGCGGGGAATCAGATATGGGGAAACAGTGGCGGGGAATCAGAGGCGGGGAAACAGAGGCGGGGAATCAGATATGGGGAATCAGAGGTGGGTAATCAGAGCTGGGGAGTCAGAGGTGGGGAATTAGAGTTGGGGAATCAGAGGCTGGGAATCGGATGTGCGGAATCAGAGATGGGGAATCAGAGGTGGGGAATCAGAGGCAGGGAATCAAACACGGGGAATCAGAGGCGGGGAATCAGAGCTGGGGAATCAAAGGCGGGGAATCAGAGTTGGGGAATCAAAGGCGGGGAATCAGATATGGGGAAACAGGGGCGGGGAATCAGAGGCGGGGAAACAGAGGCGGGGAATCAGATATGGGGAATCAGAGGTGTGGAATCAGAGGTTGGGAATCAGAGGTGTGGAATCGGAGGTTGGGAATCAGAGACAGGGAATCAGAGGCGGGGAAACAGAGGCAGGGAATCAGATCTGGGGAATCAGAGGCGGGGAATTAGAGTTGGGGAATCAGAGGCGGGGAATCAGAGGCGGGGAAACAGAGGCGGGGAATCAAACACGGGGAATCAGAGGTGGGGAATCAGAGGTTGGGAATCAGAGGCAGGGAATCAGAGGCGGGGAATCAGAGGCGGGGAATCAGAGGCAGGGAATCAGAGGCGGAGAATCAGAGGCCGGGAATCAGATATGGTGAAACAGAGGCGGGGAATCAGAGGCGGGGAAACAGAGGAGGGGAATCAGATATGGGGAATCAGAGGTGGGGAATCAGAGTTTGGGAATCAGAGGCATGGAATCAGAGGCTTGGAATCAGATGCAGGGAATCAGATGCGGGGAATCAGAGGCGGGGAATCAGAGTTGGGGAATCAGAGGCGGGGATTTAGATATTGGGAAACAGAGGCGGGGAATCAGAGGCGGGGAAACAGAGGCGGGGAATCAGATATGGGGAATCAGAGGTGGGGAATCAGAGTCAGGGAATCAGATGTGCGGAATCAGAGGTGGGGAATCAGAGTTTGGGAATCAGAGGCATGGAATCAGAGGCAGGGAATCAGACGCGGGGAATCAGAGGCGGGGAATCATAGCTGGCGAATCAGAGGCGGGGAATCAGAGGTGGGGAATCAGAGGCGAGGAATCAGATATTGGGAATCAGAGGTGGGTAATCAGAGGCGCGGAAACAGAGGCGGGGAATCAGATATGGGGAATCAGAGGTGGGGAATCAGAAGTTGTGAATCAGAGATGGGGAATCAGGGGCGGGGTATCAGTGGCAGGGAATCAGAGGCGGGAAATCAGAGGCCGGGAATCAGAGGCGGGGAATCAGACACGGGGAATCAGAGGTGGTGAATCAGAGATGTGGAATCAGAGGCGGGGAATCAGAGGCAGGGAATCAGACGCGGTGAATCAGAGGCGGGGAATCATAGCTGGCGAATCAGAGGCGGGGAATCAGAGGTGGGGAATCAGAGGCGGGGAATCAGATATTGGGAATCAGAGGTGGGGAATCAGAGGCGCGGAAACAGAGGCGGGGAATCAGATATGGGGAATCAGAGGTGGGGAATCAGAAGTTGTGAATCAGAGATGGGGAATCAGAGGTGGGGAATCAGAGGCCGGTAATCAGACGCGGGGAATCAGAGGCAGGGATTCTTGAGCTGGGGAATCAGAGGCGGGGAATCAGAGTTGGGGAATCAGAGGCGGGGAATCAGATATGGGGAATCAGAGGCGGGG
This sequence comes from Narcine bancroftii, assembly GCF_036971445.1. NCBI lineage: Eukaryota > Metazoa > Chordata > Chondrichthyes > Torpediniformes > Narcinidae > Narcine > Narcine bancroftii. The sequence continues at coordinate 109,682,591 of NC_091475.1, forward strand.
AATCAGAGGCGGGGAAACAGAGGCGGGGAATCAGATATGGGAAAACAGAGGCGGGGAATCAGAGGCGGGCAAATAGAGGCGGGGAATCAGATATGGGGAAACAGAGGCGGGGAATCAGAGGCGGGGAAACAGAGGTGGGGAATCATATATGGGGAATCAGAGGTGGGGAATCAGAGGTTGGGAATCAGAGGCAGGGAATCAGAGGCTTGGAATCAGATGCAGGGAATCAGATGCGGGAAATCAGAGGCGGGGAATCAGAGCTGGGGAATCAGAGGTGGGGAATCAAAGTTGGGGAATCAGAGGCGGGGACTTAGATATGGGGAAAGAGAGGCGGGGTATCAGAGACGGGGAAACAGAGGCGGGGATTCAGATATGGGGAATCAGAGGTGGGGAATCAGAGGCAGGGAATCACAGGCCGGAATCAGATGCCGGGAATAAGAGGTCGGGAATCAGAGGTGGGGAATCAGAGTCCGGAAATCAGAGATGGGGAATCAGAGGCGGGGAATCAGAGGCAGGGAATCAAACACGGGGAATCAGAGGCGGGGAATCAGAGCTGGGGAATCAAAGGCGGGGAATCAGAGTTTGGGAATCAAAGGCGGGGAATCAGATATGGGGAAACAGGGGTGGGGAATCAGAGGCGGGGAAACAGAGGCGGGGAATCAGATATGGGGAATCAGAGGTGTGGAATCATAGGTTGGGAATCAGAGGTGTGGAATCAGAGGTTGGGAATCAGAGGCAGGGAATCAGAGGCGGGGAAACAGAGGCAGGGAATCAGATCTGGGGAATCAGAGGCGGGGAATTAGAGTTGAGGAATCAGAGGCGGGGAATCAGAGGCGGGGAAACAGAGGCGGGGAATCAAACACGGGGAATCAGAGGTGGGGAATCAGAGGTTGGGAATCAGAGGCAGGGAATCAGAGGCGGGGAATCAGAGGCGGGGAATCAGAGGCAGGGAATCAGAGGCGGAGAATCAGAGGCCGGGAAACAGATATGGTGAAACAGAGGCGGGGAATCAGAGGCGGGGAAACAGAGGCGGGGAATCAGATATGGGGAATCAGAGGTGGGGAATCAGAGTTTGGGAATCAGAGGCATGGAATCAGAGGCTTGGAATCAGATGCAGGGAATCAGATGCGGGGAATCAGAGGCGGGGAATCAGAGTTGGGGAATCAGAGGCGGGGATTTAGATATTGGGAAACAGAGGCGGGGAATCAGAGGCGGGGAAACAGAGGCGGGGAATCAGATATGTGGAATCAGAGGTGGGGAATCAGAGGCAGGGAATCAGATGTGCGGAATCAGAGATGGGGAATCAAAGGCAGGGAATCAGAATCAGAAGCAGGGAATCAGAGGCCGGGAATCAGAGGCCGGAATCAGATGCCGGGAATAAGAGGCCGGGAATCAGTGGTGGGGAATCAGAGTCCGGGAATCAGAGATGGGGATTCAGAGGCGGGGAATGAGATATGGGGAATCAGAGGCGGGGAATCAGAGGCGGGGAAACAGAGGTGGGGAATCAGATATGGGGAATCAGAGGTGGGGAATCAGGGGCGGGGTATCAGTGGCAGGGAATCAGAGGCGGGAAATCAGAGGCCGGGAATCAGAGGCGGGGAATCAGACACGGGGAATCAGAGGTGGTGAATCAGAGATGTGGATTCAGAGGCGGGGAATCAGAGGCAGGGAATCAGACGCGGGGAATCAGAGGCGGGGAATCATAGCTGGCGAATCAGAGGCGGGGAATCAGAGGTGGGGAATCAGAGGCGGGGAATCAGATATTGGGAATCAGAGGTGGGGAATCAGAGGCGCGGAAACAGAGGCGGGGAATCAGATATGGGGAATCAGAGGTGGGGAATCAGAAGTTGAGAATCAGAGATGGGGAATCAGAGGCGGGGAATCAGAGGCCGGTAATCAGACGCGGGGAATCAGAGGCGGGGATTCTTGAGCTGGGGAATCAGAGGCGGGGAATCAGAGTTGGGAAATCAGAGGCGGGGAATCAGATATGGGGAATCAGAGGCGGGGAATCAGAGGCGGGGAAACAGAGGCGGGGAATCAGATATGGGGAATCAGAGGTGGGGAATCAGGGGCGGGGTATCAGTGGCAGGGAATCAGAGGCGGGAAATCAGAGTCGGTGAATCAGGGGCGGGGAATCAGAGGCAGGGAATCGGATGTGCGGAATCAGAGATTTGGAATCAGAGGTGGGGAGTCAGAGGCGGTGAATCAGACATGGGTAATCAGAGGCGGGGAATCAGAGGCAGGAAATCAGACACGGGGAATCAGAGGCGGGGAATCAGAGCTGGGGAATTAGATGCAGGGAATCAGAGTTGGGGATTCAGAGGCGGGGAATCAGATATGGGGAAACAGAGGTGGGGAATCAGAGGCGGGCAAATAGAGGCGGGGAATCAGATATGGGGAAACAGTGGCGGGGAATCAGAGGCGGGGAATCAGAGGCGGTGAATCAGACATGGGTAATCAGAGGCGGGGAATCAGAGCTGGGGAATCAGAGGTGGGGAATCAGAGTTGGGGAATCAGAGGCGGGGACTTAGATATGGGGAAACAGAGGCGGGGAATCAGAGGCGGGGAAACAGAGGCGGGGAATCAGATATGGGGAATCAGAGGTGGGGAATCAGAGGCAGGGAATCAGATGTGCGGAATCAGAGATGGGGAATCAGAGGCAGGGAATCAGAATCAGAAGCAGGGAATAAGACGCGGGGAATCAGAGGCGGGGAATCTGAGCTGGGGAATCAGCGGCAGTGAATCAGAGGCGGGGAATCAGAGGCAGGGAATCGGATGTGCGGAATCAGAGATGGGGAATCAGAGGTGGGGAATCAGAGGCGGGGAATCAGATATTGGGAATCAGAGGTGGGGAATCAGAGGCGCGGAAACAGAGGCGGGGAATCAGATATGGGGAATCAGAGGTGGGGAATCAGAAGTTGTGAATCAGAGATGGGGAATCAGAGGTGGGGAATCAGAGGCCGGTAATCAGACGTGGGGAATCAGAGGCAGGGATTCTTGAGCTGGGGAATCAGAGGCGGGGAATCAGAGTTGGGGAATCAGAGGCGGGGAATCAGATATGGGGAATCAGAGGCGGGGAATCAGAGGCGGGGAAACAGAGGCGGGGAATCAGATATGGGAAAACAGAGGCGGGGAATCAGAGGCGGGCAAATAGAGGCGGGGAATCAGATATGGGGAAACAGAGGCGGGGAATCAGAGGCGGGGAAACAGAGGTGGGGAATCATATATGGGGAATCAGAGGTGGGGAATCAGAGGTTGGGAATCAGAGGCAGGGAATCAGAGGCTTGGAATCAGATGCAGGGAATCAGATGCGGGAAATCAGAGGCGGGGAATCAGAGCTGGGGAATCAGAGGTGGGGAATCAAAGTTGGGGAATCAGAGGCGGGGACTTAGATATGGGGAAAGAGAGGTGGGGTATCAGAGACGGGGAAACAGAGGCGGGGATTCAGATATGGGGAATCAGAGGTGGGGAATCAGAGGCAGGGAATTAGATGTGCGGAATCAGAAATGGGGAATCAGAGGTGGGGAATCAGAATCAGAAGCAGGGAATCAGAGGCCGGGAATCACAGGCCGGAATCAGATGCCGGGAATAAGAGGTCGGGAATCAGAGGTGGGGAATCAGAGTCCGGAAATCAGAGATGGGGAATCAGAGGCGGGGAATCAGAGGCAGGGAATCAAACACGGGGAATCAGAGGCGGGGAATCAGAGCTGGGGAATCAAAGGCGGGGAATCAGAGTTTGGGAATCAAAGGCGGGGAATCAGATATGGGGAAACAGGGGTGGGGAATCAGAGGCGGGGAAACAGAGGCGGGGAATCAGATATGGGGAATCAGAGGTGTGGAATCATAGGTTGGGAATCAGAGGTGTGGAATCAGAGGTTGGGAATCAGAGGCAGGGAATCAGAGGCGGGGAAACAGAGGCAGGGAATCAGATCTGGGGAATCAGAGGCGGGGAATTAGAGTTGAGGAATCAGAGGCGGGGAATCAGAGGCGGGGAAACAGAGGCGGGGAATCAAACACGGGGAATCAGAGGTGGGGAATCAGAGGTTGGGAATCAGAGGCAGGGAATCAGAGGCGGGGAATCAGAGGCGGGGAATCAGAGGCAGGGAATCAGAGGCGGAGAATCAGAGGCCGGGAAACAGATATGGTGAAACAGAGGCGGGGAATCAGAGGCGGGGAAACAGAGGCGGGGAATCAGATATGGGGAATCAGAGGTGGGGAATCAGAGTTTGGGAATCAGAGGCATGGAATCAGAGGCTTGGAATCAGATGCAGGGATTCAGATGCGGGGAATCAGTGGCGGGGAATCAGAGTTGGGGAATCAGAGGCGGGGATTTAGATATTGGGAAACAGAGGCGGGGAATCAGAGGCGGGGAAACAGAGGCGGGGAATCAGATATGTGGAATCAGAGGTGGGGAATCAGAGGCAGGGAATCAGATGTGCGGAATCAGAGATGGGGAATCAAAGGCAGGGAATCAGAATCAGAAGCAGGGAATCAGAGGCCGGGAATCAGAGGCCGGAATCAGATGCCGGGAATAAGAGGCCGGGAATCAGAGGTGGGGAATCAGAGTCCGGGAATCAGAGATGGGGATTCAGAGGCGGGGAATGAGATATGGGGAATCAGAGGCGGGGAATCAGAGGCGGGGAAACAGAGGTGGGGAATCAGATATGGGGAATCAGAGGTGGGGAATCAGGGGCGGGGTATCAGTGGCAGGGAATCAGAGGCGGGAAATCAGAGGCCGGGAATCAGAGGCGGGGAATCAGACACGGGGAATCAGAGGTGGTGAATCAGAGATGTGGATTCAGAGGCGGGGAATCAGAGGCAGGGAATCAGACGCGGGGAATCAGAGGCGGGGAATCATAGCTGGCGAATCAGAGGCGGGGAATCAGAGGTGGGGAATCAGAGGCGGGGAATCAGATATTGGGAATCAGAGGTGGGGAATCAGAGGCGCGGAAACAGAGGCGGGGAATCAGATATGGGGAATCAGAGGTGGGGAATCAGAAGTTGTGAATCAGAGATGGGGAATCAGAGGCGGGGAATCAGAGGCCGGTAATCAGACGCGGGGAATCAGAGGCGGGGATTCTTGAGCTGGGGAATCAGAGGCGGGGAATCAGAGTTGGGAAATCAGAGGCGGGGAATCAGATATGGGGAATCAGAGGCGGGGAATCAGAGGCGGGGAAACAGAGGCGGGGAATCAGATATGGGGAATCAGAGGTGGGGAATCAGGGGCGGGGTATCAGTGGCAGGGAATCAGAGGCGGGAAATCAGAGTCGGTGAATCAGGGGCGGGGAATCAGAGGCAGGGAATCGGATGTGCGGAATCAGAGATTTGGAATCAGAGGTGGGGAGTCAGAGGCGGTGAATCAGACATGGGTAATCAGAGGCGGGGAATCAGAGGCAGGAAATCAGACACGGGGAATCAGAGGCGGGGAATCAGAGCTGGGGAATTAGATGCAGGGAATCAGAGTTGGGGATTCAGAGGCGGGGAATCAGATATGGGGAAACAGAGGTGGGGAATCAGAGGCGGGCAAATAGAGGCGGGGAATCAGATATGGGGAAACAGTGGCGGGGAATCAGAGGCGGGGAATCAGAGGCGGTGAATCAGACATGGGTAATCAGAGGCGGGGAATCAGAGCTGGGGAATCAGAGGTGGGGAATCAGAGTTGGGGAATCAGAGGCGGGGACTTAGATATGGGGAAACAGAGGCGGGGAATCAGAGGCGGGGAAACAGAGGCCGGGAATCAGATATGGGGAATCAGAGGTGGGGAATCAGAGGCAGGGAATCAGATGTGCGGAATCAGAGATGGGGAATCAGAGGCAGGGAATCAGAATCAGAAGCAGGGAATAAGACGCGGGGAATCAGAGGCGGGGAATCTGAGCTGGGGAATCAGCGGCAGTGAATCAGAGGCGGGGAATCAGAGGCAGGGAATCGGATGTGCGGAATCAGAGATGGGGAATCAGAGGTGGGGAATCAGAGGCGGTGAATCAGACATGGGTAATCAGATGTGGGGAATCAGGGGCAGGGTATCAGACGCAGTGTATCAGACACGGGGAATCAGAGATGGGGAATCAGAGGCGGGGAATCAGAGGCAGGGAATCAGACGCGGGGTATCAGAGGCGTGGAATCAGAGCTGGGGAATCAGAGGCGGGGAATCAGAGTTGGGGAATCAGAGGGGTGGAATCAGATATGGGAAAACAGAGGCGGGGAATCAGAGGCGGGGAATCAGAGCTGGGGAATCAGAGGCCGGGAATCAGAGGTGGTGAATCAGAGGCCGGGAATCAGAGATGGGGATTCAGAGGTGGTGAATCAGAGATGGGGAATCAGAGGAAGGGACTCAGAGGTGGCGAATCAGACGCGGGGAATCAGTGGCTGGGAATCAGAAATCGGGAATCAGAGGCGGGGTATCAGAGATGGGGAATCAGAGGCGGGGAATCAGAGGCGGGGAAACAGAAGCGGGGAGTCAGATATGGGGAATCAGTGGTGGGGAATCAGAGGCATGGAATCACATGCGGGGAATCAGAGGCGGGGAATCAGAGGCGGGGAATCAGAGCTGGGGAATCAGAGGCGGGGATTCAGAGTTGGGGAATCAGAGGCGGGGAAACAGATATGGGGAAACAGAGGCGTGGATTCAGAGGTGGGGAAACAGACGCGGGGAATCAGATATGGGGAATCAGAGGTGGGAATCAGAGGTTGGGAATCAGAGGCAGGGAATCAGAGGCGGGGAATCAGAGCTGGGGAATCAGAGGCGGAGTATCTGAATTGGGGAATCAGAGATGGGGAATCAGAGATGGGGAATCAGAGGGTGGGAATCAGACGCAGGGAATCAGAGGTGGTGAATCAGAGATGGGGAATCAGAGGCGGGGAATCAGAGGCAGGGAATCAGACGCGGGGAATCAGTGACGGGGAATCATAGCTGGCGAATCTGAGGCGGGGAATCAGATTTGGGGAATCAGAGGCGGGGAATCAGATATGGGGAATCAGAGGCGGGGAATCAGAGGCGGGGAAACAGAGGCGGGGAATCAGATATGGGGAATCAGAGGTGGGGAATCAGAGGTGGTGAATCAGAGATGGGGAATCAGAGGCGGGGAATCAGAGCCAGGGAATCAGACGCGGGGAATCAGAGGCGGGAAATCAGAGCTGGGGAATCAGAGGCGGGGAATCAGAGTTGGGGAATCAGTGGCGGGGAATCAGATATAGGGAATCAGAGGCGGGGAATCAGAGGCAGGGAATCAGAGGCAGGGAATCAGAGATGAGGAATCAGAGGCGGGGAATCAGAGGCTGGGAATCTGACGCGGGGAATCAGAGGAGGAGTATCAGAGCTGGGGAATCAAGACGGGGAATCAGAGTTGGGGAATAAGAGGCGTGGAATCAGATATGGGGAATCAGAGGCGGTGAATCAGAGGCGGGGAAACAGAGGCGGGGAGTCAGATATGGGTAAATAGATTTGGGGATTCAGGGGCGGGGAATCCGTGGCAGGGAATCAGAGGCCGGTAATCAGACGCGGGGAATCAGAGGCAGGGATTCTTGAGCTGGGGAATCAGAGGCGGGGAATCAGAGTTGGGGAATCAGAGGCGGGGAATCAGATATGGGGAATCAGAGGCGGGGAATCAGAGGCGGGGAAACAGAGGCGGGGAATCAGATATGGGAAAACAGAGGCGGGGAATCAGAGGCGGGCAAATAGAGGCGGGGAATCAGATATGGGGAAACAGAGGCGGGGAATCAGAGGCGGGGAAACAGAGGTGGGGAATCATATATGGGGAATCAGAGGTGGGGAATCAGAGGTTGGGAATCAGAGGCAGGGAATCAGAGGCTTGGAATCAGATGCAGGGAATCAGATGCGGGAAATCAGAGGCGGGGAATCAGAGCTGGGGAATCAGAGGTGGGGAATCAAAGTTGGGGAATCAGAGGCGGGGACTTAGATATGGGGAAAGAGAGGCGGGGTATCAGAGACGGGGAAACAGAGGCGGGGATTCAGATATGGGGAATCAGAGGTGGGGAATCAGAGGCAGGGAATTAGATGTGCGGAATCAGAAATGGGGAATCAGAGGCGGGGAATCAGAATCAGAAGCAGGGAATCAGAGGCCGGGAATCACAGGCCGGAATCAGATGCCGGGAATAAGAGGTCGGGAATCAGAGGTGGGGAATCAGAGTCCGGAAATCAGAGATGGGGAATCAGAGGCGGGGAATCAGAGGCAGGGAATCAAACACGGGGAATCAGAGGCGGGGAATCAGAGCTGGGGAATCAAAGGCGGGGAATCAGAGTTTGGGAATCAAAGGCGGGGAATCAGATATGGGGAAACAGGGGTGGGGAATCAGAGGCGGGGAAACAGAGGCGGGGAATCAGATATGGGGAATCAGAGGTGTGGAATCATAGGTTGGGAATCAGAGGTGTGGAATCAGAGGTTGGGAATCAGAGGCAGGGAATCAGAGGCGGGGAAACAGAGGCAGGGAATCAGATCTGGGGAATCAGAGGCGGGGAATTAGAGTTGAGGAATCAGAGGCGGGGAATCAGAGGCGGGGAAACAGAGGCGGGGAATCAAACACGGGGAATCAGAGGTGGGGAATCAGAGGTTGGGAATCAGAGGCAGGGAATCAGAGGCGGGGAATCAGAGGCGGGGAATCAGAGGCAGGGAATCAGAGGCGGAGAATCAGAGGCCGGGAAACAGATATGGTGAAACAGAGGCGGGGAATCAGAGGCGGGGAAACAGAGGCGGGGAATCAGATATGGGGAATCAGAGGTGGGGAATCAGAGTTTGGGAATCAGAGGCATGGAATCAGAGGCTTGGAATCAGATGCAGGGAATCAGATGCGGGGAATCAGAGGCGGGGAATCAGAGTTGGGGAATCAGAGGCGGGGATTTAGATATTGGGAAACAGAGGCGGGGAATCAGAGGCGGGGAAACAGAGGCGGGGAATCAGATATGTGGAATCAGAGGTGGGGAATCAGAGGCAGGGAATCAGATGTGCGGAATCAGAGATGGGGAATCAAAGGCAGGGAATCAGAATCAGAAGCAGGGAATCAGAGGCCGGGAATCAGAGGCCGGAATCAGATGCCGGGAATAAGAGGCCGGGAATCAGAGGTGGGGAATCAGAGTCCGGGAATCAGAGATGGGGATTCAGAGGCGGGGAATGAGATATGGGGAATCAGAGGCGGGGAATCAGAGGCGGGGAAACAGAGGTGGGGAATCAGATATGGGGAATCAGAGGTGGGGAATCAGGGGCGGGGTATCAGTGGCAGGGAATCAGAGGCGGGAAATCAGAGGCCGGGAATCAGAGGCGGGGAATCAGACACGGGGAATCAGAGGCGGGGAATCAGAGGCAGGAAATCAGACACGGGGAATCAGAGGCGGGGAATCAGAGCTGGGGAATTAGAGGCAGGGAATCAGAGTTGGGGATTCAGAGGCGGGGAATCAGATATGGGGAAACAGAGGTGGGTAATCAGAGGTGGGCAAATAGAGGCGGGGAATCAGATATGGGGAAACAGAGGCGGGGAATCAGAGGCGTGGAAACAGAGGCGGGGAATCAGATATGGGGAATCAGAGGTGGGGAATCAGAGGTTGGGAATCAGAGGCAGGGAATCAGAGGCTGGGAATCAGATGCAGGGAATCAGATGCGGGGATCAGAGGCGGGGAATCAGAGCTGGGGAATCAGAGGTGGCGAATCAGAGTTGGGGAATCAGAGGCGGGGACTTAGATATGGGGAAACAGAGGCGGGGAATCAGAGGCGGGAAAACAGAGGCGGGGAATCAGATATGGGGAATCAGAGGTGGGGAATCAGAGGCAGGGAATCAGATGTGCGGAATCAGAGATGGGGAATCAGAGGCAGGGAATCAGAATCAGAAGCAGGGAATAAGACGCGGGGAATCAGAGGCGGGGAATCAGAGCTGGGGAAGCAGAGGCAGTGAATCAGAGGCGGGGAATCAGAGGCAGGGAATCGGATGTGCGGAATCAGAGATGGGGAATCAGAGGTGGGGAATCAGAGGCGGTGAATCTGAGATGGGGAATCAGAGGCGGGGAATCAGAGGCAGGATATCAGACACGGGGATTCAGAGGCTGGGAATCAGACGGGGGGAATCAAAGGCGGGGAATCAGAGCTGGGGAATCAGAGGCGGTGAATCAGAGGCGGGGAAACAGAGGCGGGGAGTCAGATATGGGTAAATAGATTTGGGGATTCAGGGGCGGGGAATCCGTGGCAGGGAATCAGAGGCGGGGAATCAGAGGCGGGGCATCAGAGGCAGGGAATCAGATGTGGGGAATCAGAGATGGGGAATCAGAGGCAGGAAATCAGAATCAGAAGCGGGGTATCAGAGGCCGGGAATCAGAGGCTGGGAATCAGAGGACGGGAATGAGATATGGGGAATCAGAGCTGGGGAGTCAGAGGCGGTGAATCAGAGATGGGGAATCAGAGGCAGGGAATCAGAGGCAGGATATCAGACACGGGGATTCAGAGGCTGGGAATCAGACGGGGGGAATCAAAGGCGGGCAAACAGAGGCGGGGTATCAGAGGGAGGGAATCAGAGCTGGGGATTCAGAGGCGGGGAAACAGATATGGGGAAACAGAGGCGGGGAATCAGAGGCGGGCAAACAGAGGCGGGGAATCAGAGGGAGGGAATCAGAGCTGGGGAATCAGAGGCGGGGAATCATAGTTGGGAATCAGAGGCGGGGAATCAGATACGGGGAAACAGAGGCGGGGAATCAGAGGCGGGGAAACAGAGGCGGGGAATCAGATATGGGGAATCGGATGCGGGGAATCAGAGGCGGGGAATCAGAGCTGGGGAATCAGAGGCGGGGAATCAGAGTTGGTGCATCAGAGGTGGGGAATTAGATATGGGGAAACAGAGGCGGGGAATCAGAGGCAGGGAAACAGAGGTGGGGAATCAGATATGGGGAATCAGAGGTGGGGAATCAGAGGCAGGGAATCAGATGTGCGGAATCAGAGATGGGGAATCAGACGCAGGGAATCAGAATCAGAAGCGGGGAATCAGAGGCCGGGAATCAGAGGCCTGGAATCAGATGCTGGGAATAAGAGGCCAGGAATCAGAGGTGGGGAATCAGAGTCCGGGAATCAGAGATGGGGATTCAGAGGCGGGGAATGAGATATGGAGAATCAGAGGCGGGGAATCAGAGGCGGGGAAACAGAGGTGGGGAATCAGATATGGGGAATCAGAGGTGGCGAATCAGAGGTTGGGAATCAGAGGCAGGGAATCAGAGGCGGGGAATCAGAGGCGGGGAATCGGAGGCAGGGAATCAGATGTGCGGAATCGGAGATGGGGAATCAGAGGCAAGAAATCAGAGGCGGGGAATCAGAGGCGGGGAATCAGAGGCCGGGAATCAGATATGGTGAAACAGAGGCGGGGAATCAGAGGCGGGGAAACAGAGGCGGGGAATCAGAGGCGGGGAATCAGAGGTGGGGAATCAGAGTTTGGGAATCAGAGGCAGGGAATCAGAGGCTTGGAATCAGATGCAGGGAATCAGATGCGGGGAATCAGAGGCGGGGAATCAGAGCTGGGGAATCAGAGGCGGTGAATCTGAGATGGGGAATCAGAGGCGGGGAATCAGAGGCAGGATATCAGACACGGGGATTCAGAGGCTGGGAATCAGACGGGGGGAATCAAAGGCGGGGAATCAGAGCTGGGGAATCAGAGGCGGTGAATCAGAGGCGGGGAAACAGAGGCGGGGAGTCAGATATGGGTAAATAGATTTGGGGATTCAGGGGCGGGGAATCTGTGGCAGGGAATCAGAGGCGGGGAATCAGAGGCGGGGCATCAGAGGCAGGGAATCAGATGTGGGGAATCAGAGATGGGGAATCAGAGGCAGGAAATCAGAATCAGAAGCGGGGTATCAGAGGCCGGGAATCAGAGGCTGGGAATCAGAGGACGGGAATGAGATATGGGGAATCAGAGCTGGGGAGTCAGAGGCGGTGAATCAGAGATGGGGAATCAGAGGCAGGGAATCAGAGGCAGGATATCAGACACGGGGATTCAGAGGCTGGGAATCAGACGGGGGGAATCAAAGGCGGGGAATCAGAGCTGGGGAATCAGAGGTAGGGAATCAGAGTTGGGGATTCAGAGGCGGGGAAACAGATATGGGGAAACAGAGGCGGGGAATCAGAGGCGGGCAAACAGAGGCGGGGAATCAGAGGCAGGGAATCAGAGCTGGGGAATCAGAGGTGGGGAATCATAGTTGGGAATCAGAGGCGGGGAATCAGATACGGGGAAACAGAGGCGGGGAATCAGAGGCGGGGAAACAGAGGCGGGGAATCAGATATGGGGAATCGGATGCGGGGAATCAGAGGCGGGGAATCAGAGCTGGGGAATCAGAGGCGGGGAATCAGAGTTGGTGCATCAGAGGTGGGGAATTAGATATGGGGAAACAGAGGCGGGGAATCAGAGGCGGGGAAACAGAGGCGGGGAATCAGAGGTGGGGAATCAGAGGTGGGGAATCAGAGTTTGGGAATCAGAGGCAGGGAATCAGAGGCTTGGAATCAGATGCAGGGAATCAGATGCGGGGAATCAGAGGCGGGGAATCAGTGCTGGGGAATCAGAGGTGGGGAATCAGAGTTGGGGAATCAGAGGCGGGGACTTAGATATTGGGAAACAGAGGCGGGGAATCAGAGGCGGGGAAACAGAGGCGGGGAATCAGATATGGGGAATCAGAGGTGGGGAATCAGAGACAGGGAATCAGATGTACGGAATCAGAGATGGGGAATCAAAGGCAGGGAATCAGAATCAGAAGCAGGGAATCAGAGGCCGGGAATCAGAGGCCGGAATCAGATGCCGGGAATAAGAGGCCTGGAATCAGAGGTGGGGAATCAGAGTCCGGGAATCAGAGATGCGGATTCAGAGGCGGGGAATGAGATATGGGGAATCAGAGGCGGGGAATCAGAGGCGGGGAAACAGAGGCGGGGAATCAGATATGGGGAATCAGAGGTGGGGAATCAGGGGCGGGGTATCAGTGGCAGGGAATCAGAGGCGGGAAATCAGAGGCCGGGAATCAGAGGCGGTGAATCAGAGGCAGGGAATCAGAGGCAGGGAATCGGATGTGCGGAATCAGAGATGGGGAATCAGAGGTAGTGAATCAGAGGCGGTGAATCAGACATGGGTAATCAGAGGCGGGGAATCAGAGGCAGGAAATCAGACACGGGGAATCAGAGGCGGGGAATCAGAGCTGGGGAATTAGAGGCAGGGAATCAGAGTTGGGGATTCAGAGGCGGGGAATCAGATATGGGGAAACAGAGGTGGGGAATCAGAGGTGGGCAAATAGAGGCGGGGAATCAGATATGGGGTAACAGAGGCGGGGAATCAGAGGCGTGGAAACAGAGGCGGGGAATCAGATATGGGGAATCAGAGGTGGGGAATCAGAGGTTGGGAATCAGAGGCAGGGAATCAGAGGCTGGGAATCAGATGCAGGGAATCAGATGCGGGGATCAGAGGCGGGGAATCAGAGCTGGGGAATCATAGGTGGGGAATCAGAGTTGGGGAATCAGAGGCGGGGACTTAGATATGGGGAAACAGAGGCGGGGAATCAGAGGCGGGAAAACAGAGGCGGGGAATCAGATATGGGGAATCAGAGGTGGGGAATCAGAGGCAGGGAATCAGATGTGCGGAATCAGAGATGGGGAATCAGAGGCAGGGAATCAGAATCAGAAGCAGGGAATAAGACGCGGGGAATCAGAGGCGGGGAATCAGAGCTGGGGAAGCAGAGGCAGTGAATCAGATGCGGGGAATCAGAGGCAGGGAATCGGATGTGCGGAATCAGAGATGGGGAATCAGAGGTGGGGAATCAGAGGCGGTGAATCTGAGATGGGGAATCAGAGGCGGGGAATCAGAGGCAGGATATCAGACACGGGGATTCAGAGGCTGGGAATCAGACGGGGGGAATCAAAGGCGGGGAATCAGAGCTGGGGAATCAGAGGCGGTGAATCAGAGGCGGGGAACAGAGGCGGGGAGTCAGATATGGGTAAATAGATTTGGGGATTCAGGGGCGGGGAATCCGTGGCAGGGAATCAGAGGCGGGGAATCAGAGGCGGGGCATCAGAGGCAGGGAATCAGATGTGGGGAATCAGAGATGGGGAATCAGAGGCAGGAAATCAGAATCAGAAGCGGGGTATCAGAGGCCGGGAATCAGAGGCTGGGAATCAGAGGACGGGAATGAGATATGGGGAATCAGAGCTGGGGAGTCAGAGGCGGTGAATCAGAGATGGGGAATCAGAGGCAGGGAATCAGAGGCAGGATATCAGACACGGGGATTCAGAGGCTGGGAATCAGACGGGGGGAATCAAAGGCGGGGAATCAGAGCTGGGGAATCAGAGGTAGGGAATCAGAGTTGGGGATTCAGAGGCGGGGAAACAGATATGGGGAAACAGAGGCGGGGAATCAGAGGCGGGCAAACAGAGGCGGGGAATCAGAGGCAGGGAATCAGAGCTGGGGAATCAGAGGCGGGGAATCATAGTTGGGAATCAGAGGCGGGGAATCAGATACGGGGAAACAGAGGCGGGGAATCAGAGGCGGGGAAACAGAGGCGGGGAATCAGATATGGGGAATCGGATGCGGGGAATCAGAGGCGGGGAATCAGAGCTGGGGAATCAGAGGCGGGGAATCAGAGTTGGTGCATCAGAGGTGGGGAATTAGATATGGGGAAACAGAGGCGGGGAATCAGAGGCAGGGAAACAGAGGTGGGGAATCAGATATGGGGAAACAGAGGTGGGGAATCAGAGGCAGGGAATCAGATGTGCGGAATCAGAGATGGGGAATCAGAGGCAGGGAATCAGAATCAGAAGCGGGGAATCAGAGGGCGGGAATCAGAGGCCTGGAATCAGATGCTGGGAATAAGAGCCCAGGAATCAGAGGTGGGGAATCAGAGTCCGGGAATCAGAGATGGGGATTCAGAGGCGGGGAATGAGATATGGAGAATCAGAGGCGGGGAATCAGAGGCGGGGAAACAGAGGTGGGGAATCAGATATGGGGAATCAGAGGTGGCGAATCAGAGGTTGGGAATCAGAGGCAGGGAATCAGAGGCGGGGAATCAGAGGCGGGGAATCGGAGGCAGGGAATCAGATGTGCGGAATCGGAGATGGGGAATCAGATGCAAGAAATCAGAGGCGGGGAATCAGAGGCGGGGAATCAGAGGCCGGGAATCAGATATGGTGAAACAGAGGCGGGGAATCAGAGGCAGGGAAACAGAGGCGGGGAATCAGAGGCGGGGAATCAGAGGTGGGGAATCAGAGTTTGGGAATCAGAGGCAGGGAATCAGAGGCTTGGAATCAGATGCAGGGAATCAGATGCGGGGAATCAGAGGCGGGGAATCAGAGCTGGGGAATCAGAGGTGGGGAATCAGAGTTGGGGAATCAGAGGCGGGGACTTAGATATTGGGAAACAGAGGCGGGGAATCAGAGGCGGGGAAACAGAGGCGGGGAATCAGATATAGGGAATCAGAGGTGGGGAATCAGAGGCAGGGAATCAGATGTGCGGAATCAGAGATGGGGAATCAAAGGCAGGGAATAAGAATCAGAAGCAGGGAATCAGAGGCCGGGAATCAGAGGCCGGAATCAGATGCCGGGAATAAGAGGCCGGGAATCAGAGGTGGGGAATCAGAGTCCGGGAATCAGAGATGGGGATTCAGAGGCGGGGAACGAGATACGGGGAATCAGAGGCGGGGAATCAGAGGCGGGGAAACAGAGGTGGGGAATCAGATATGGGGAATCAGAGGTGGGGAATCAGGGGCGGCGTATCAGTGGCAGGGAATCAGAGGCGGGAAATCAGAGGCCGGGAATCAGAGGCGGTGAATCAGAGGGGGGGAATCAGAGGCAGGGAATCGGATGTGCGGAATCAGAGATGGGGAATCAGAGGTGGGGAATCAGAGGCAGGAAATCAGACACGGGGAATCGGAGGCGGGGAATCAGAGGCGGGGAATCAGAGCTGGGGAATTAGATGCAGTGAATCAGAGTTGGGGATTCAGAGGCGGGGAATCAGATATGGGGAAACAGAGGTGGGGAATCAGAGGTGGGCAAATAGAGGCGGGGAATCAGATATGGGGAAACAGAGGCGGGGAATCAGAGGCGTGGAAACAGAGGCGGGGAATCAGATATGGGGAATCAGAGGTGGTGAATCAGAGGTTGGGAATCAGAGGCAGGGAATCAGGATGGGAATCAGATGCAGGGAATCAGATGCGGGGATCAGAGGCGGGGAATCAGAGCTGGGGAATCAGAGGTGGGGAATCAGAGATGGGGAATCAGAGGCGGGGACTTAGATATGGGGAAACAGAGGCGGGGAATCAGAGGCGGGGAAACAGAGGCGGGGAATCAGATATGGGGAATCAGAGGTGGGGAATCAGAGGCAGGGAATGAGATGTGCGGAATCAGAGATGGGGAATCAGAGGCAGGGAATCAGAATCAGAAGCAGAGAATAAGACGCGGGGAATCAGAGGCGGGGAATCGGAGGCCTGGAATCAGATGCTGGGAATAAGAGGCCGGGTATCAGAGGTGGGGAATTAGAGTCCGGGAATCAGAGATGGGGATTCAGAGGCGGGGAATCAGAGGCGGGGAAACAGAGGTGGGGAATCAGATATGGGGAATCAGAGGTGGCGAATCAAAGGCGGTGAATCAGAGATGGGGAATCAGAGGCGGGG
Source organism: Narcine bancroftii (assembly GCF_036971445.1). Taxonomy (NCBI): domain Eukaryota; kingdom Metazoa; phylum Chordata; class Chondrichthyes; order Torpediniformes; family Narcinidae; genus Narcine; species Narcine bancroftii. Next base: position 109,699,212 of record NC_091475.1, read on the forward strand.
AATCAGAGGCAGGGAATCAAACACGGGGAATCAGAAGCGGGGAATCAGAGCTGGGGAATCAGAGGCGGGGAATCAGAGTTGGGGAATCAGAGGCGGGGAATCAGAGGCGGGGAATCAGAGGCAGGGAATCAGATGTGCGGAATCGGAGATGGGGAATCAGAGGCAAGAAATCAGAGGCGGGGAATCAGTGGCGGGAATTCAGAGACCGGGAATCAGATATGGTGAAACAGAGGCGGGGAATCAGAGGCGGGGAAACAGAGGCGGGGAATCAGATATGGGGAATCAGAGGTGGGGAATCAGAGTTTGGGAATCAGAGGCAGGGAATCAGAGGCTTGGAATCAGATGCAGGGAATTAGATGTGCGGAATCAGAAATGGGGAATCAGAGGCGGGGAATCAGAATCAGAAGCAGGGAATCAGAGGCCGGGAATCACAGGCCGGAATCAGATGCCGGGAATAAGAGGTCGGGAATCAGAGGTGGGGAATCAGAGTCCGGAAATCAGAGATGGGGAATCAGAGGCGGGGAATCAGAGGCAGGGAATCAAACACGGGGAATCAGAGGCGGGGAATCAGAGCTGGGGAATCAAAGGCGGGGAATCAGAGTTTGGGAATCAAAGGCGGGGAATCAGATATGGGGAAACAGGGGTGGGGAATCAGATATGGGGAATCAGAGGTGGGGAATCAGAGTTTGGGAATCAGAGGCATGGAATCAGAGGCTTGGAATCAGATGCAGGGAATCAGATGCGGGGAATCAGAGGCGGGGAATCAGAGTTGGGGAATCAGAGGCGGGGATTTAGATATTGGGAAACAGAGGCGGGGAATCAGAGGCGGGGAAACAGAGGCGGGGAATCAGATATGTGGAATCAGAGGTGGGGAATCAGAGGCAGGGAATCAGATGTGCGGAATCAGAGATGGGGAATCAAAGGCAGGGAATCAGAATCAGAAGCAGGGAATCAGAGGCCGGGAATCAGAGGCCGGAATCAGATGCCGGGAATAAGAGGCCGGGAATCAGAGGTGGGGAATCAGAGTCCGGGAATCAGAGATGGGGATTCAGAGGCGGGGAATGAGATATGGGGAATCAGAGGCGGGGAATCAGAGGCGTGGAAACAGAGGCGGGGAATCAGATATGGGGAATCAGAGGTGGGGAATCAGAGGTTGGGAATCAGAGGCAGGGAATCAGAGGCTGGGAATCAGATGCAGGGAATCAGATGCGGGGATCAGAGGCGGGGAATCAGAGCTGGGGAATCAGAGGTGGGGAATCAGAGTTGGGGAATCAGAGGCGGGGACTTAGATATGGGGAAACAGAGGCGGGGAATCAGAGGCGGGAAAACAGAGGCGGGGAATCAGATATGGGGAATCAGAGGTGGGGAATTAGAGGCAGGGAATCAGATGTGCGGGATCAGAGATGGGGAATCAGAGGCAGGGAATCAGAATCAGAATCAGGGAATAAGACGCGGGGAATCAGAGGCGGGGAATCAGAGGCGGGGAAACAGATATGGGGAAACAGTGGCGGGGAATCAGAGGCGGGGAAACAGAGGCGGGGAATCAGATATGGGGAATCAGAGGTGGGTAATCAGAGCTGGGGAGTCAGAGGTGGGGAATTAGAGTTGGGGAATCAGAGGCTGGGAATCGGATGTGCGGAATCAGAGATGGGGAATCAGAGGTGGGGAATCAGAGGCAGGGAATCAAACACGGGGAATCAGAGGCGGGGAATCAGAGCTGGGGAATCAAAGGCGGGGAATCAGATATGGGGAAACAGGGGCGGGGAATCAGAGGCGGGGAAACAGAGGCGGGGAATCAGATATGGGGAATCAGAGGTGTGGAATCAGAGGTTGGGAATCAGAGGTGTGGAATCGGAGGTTGGGAATCAGAGACAGGGAATCAGAGGCGGGGAAACAGAGGCAGGGAATCAGATCTGGGGAATCAGAGGCGGGGAATTAGAGTTGGGGAATCAGAGGCGGGGAATCAGAGGCGGGGAAACAGAGGCGGGGAATCAAACACGGGGAATCAGAGGTGGGGAATCAGAGGTTGGGAATCAGAGGCAGGGAATCAGAGGCGGGGAATCAGAGGCGGGGAATCAGAGGCAGGGAATCAGAGGCGGAGAATCAGAGGCCGGGAATCAGATATGGTGAAACAGAGGCGGGGAATCAGAGGCGGGGAAACAGAGGCGGGGAATCAGATATGGGGAATCAGAGGTGGGGAATCAGAGTTTGGGAATCAGAGGCATGGAATCAGAGGCTTGGAATCAGATGCAGGGAATCAGATGCGGGGAATCAGAGGCGGGGAATCAGAGTTGGGGAATCAGAGGCGGGGATTTAGATATTGGGAAACAGAGGCGGGGAATCAGAGGCGGGGAAACAGAGGCGGGGAATCAGATATGGGGAATCAGAGGTGGGGAATCAGAGTCAGGGAATCAGATGTGCGGAATCAGAGGTGGGGAATCAGAGTTTGGGAATCAGAGGCATGGAATCAGAGGCAGGGAATCAGACGCGGGGAATCAGAGGCGGGGAATCATAGCTGGCGAATCAGAGGCGGGGAATCAGAGGTGGGGAATCAGAGGCGAGGAATCAGATATTGGGAATCAGAGGTGGGGAATCAGAGGCGCGGAAACAGAGGCGGGGAATCAGATATGGGGAATCAGAGGTGGGGAATCAGAAGTTGTGAATCAGAGATGGGGAATCAGGGGCGGGGTATCAGTGGCAGGGAATCAGAGGCGGGAAATAAGAGGCCGGGAATCAGAGGCGGGGAATCAGACACGGGGAATCAGAAGTTGTGAATCAGAGATGGGGAATCAGAGGTGGGGAATCAGAGGCCGGTAATCAGACGCGGGGAATCAGAGGCAGGGATTCTTGAGCTGGGGAATCAGAGGCGGGGAATCAGAGTTGGGGAATCAGAGGCGGGGAATCAGATATGGGGAATCAGAGGCGGGGAATCAGAGGCGGGGAAACAGAGGCGGGGAATCAGATATGGGAAAACAGAGGCGGGGAATCAGAGGCGGGCAAATAGAGGCGGGGAATCAGATATGGGGAAACAGAGGCGGGGAATCAGAGGCGGGGAAACAGAGGTGGGGAATCATATATGGGGAATCAGAGGTGGGGAATCAGAGGTTGGGAATCAGAGGCAGGGAATCAGAGGCTTGGAATCAGATGCAGGGAATCAGATGCGGGAAATCAGAGGCGGGGAATCAGAGCTGGGGAATCAGAGGTGGGGAATCAAAGTTGGGGAATCAGAGGCGGGGACTTAGATATGGGGAAAGAGAGGCGGGGTATCAGAGAAGGGGAAACAGAGGCGGGGATTCAGATATGGGGAATCAGAGGTGGGGAATCAGAGGCAGGGAATTAGATGTGCGGAATCAGAAATGGGGAATCAGAGGCGGGGAATCAGAATCAGAAGCAGGGAATCAGAGGCCGGGAATCACAGGCCGGAATCAGATGCCGGGAATAAGAGGTCGGGAATCAGAGGTGGGGAATCAGAGTCCGGAAATCAGAGATGGGGAATCAGAGGCGGGGAATCAGAGGCAGGGAATCAAACACGGGGAATCAGAGGCGGGGAATCAGAGCTGGGGAATCAAAGGCGGGGAATCAGAGTTTGGGAATCAAAGGCGGGGAATCAGATATGGGGAAACAGGGGTGGGGAATCAGAGGCGGGGAAACAGAGGCGGGGAATCAGATATGGGGAATCAGAGGTGTGGAATCATAGGTTGGGAATCAGAGGTGTGGAATCAGAGGTTGGGAATCAGAGGCAGGGAATCAGAGGCGGGGAAACAGAGGCAGGGAATCAGATCTGGGGAATCAGAGGCGGGGAATTAGAGTTGAGGAATCAGAGGCGGGGAATCAGAGGCGGGGAAACAGAGGCGGGGAATCAAACACGGGGAATCAGAGGTGGGGAATCAGAGGTTGGGAATCAGAGGCAGGGAATCAGAGGCGGGGAATCAGAGGCGGGGAATCAGAGGCAGGGAATCAGAGGCGGAGAATCAGAGGCCGGGAAACAGATATGGTGAAACAGAGGCGGGGAATCAGAGGCGGGGAAACAGAGGCGGGGAATCAGATATGGGGAATCAGAGTTTGGGAATCAGAGGCATGGAATCAGAGGCTTGGAATCAGATGCAGGGAATCAGATGCGGGGAATCAGAGGCGGGGAATCAGAGTTGGGGAATCAGAGGCGGGGATTTAGATATTGGGAAACAGAGGCGGGGAATCAGAGGCGGGGAAACAGAGGCGGGGAATCAGATATGTGGAATCAGAGGTGGGGAATCAGAGGCAGGGAATCAGATGTGCGGAATCAGAGATGGGGAATCAAAGGCAGGGAATCAGAATCAGAAGCAGGGAATCAGAGGCCGGGAATCAGAGGCCGGAATCAGATGCCGGGAATAAGAGGCCGGGAATCAGAGGTGGGGAATCAGAGTCCGGGAATCAGAGATGGGGATTCAGAGGCGGGGAATGAGATATGGGGAATCAGAGGCGGGGAATCAGAGGCGGGGAAACAGAGGTGGGGAATCAGATATGGGGAATCAGAGGTGGGGAATCAGGGGCGGGGTATCAGTGGCAGGGAATCAGAGGCGGGAAATCAGAGGCCGGGAATCAGAGGCGGGGAATCAGACACGGGGAATCAGAGGTGGTGAATCAGAGATGTGGAATCAGAGGCGGGGAATCAGAGGCAGGGAATCAGACGCGGGGAATCAGAGGCGGGGAATCATAGCTGGCGAATCAGAGGCGGGGAATCAGAGGTGGGGAATCAGAGGCGGGGAATCAGATATTGGGAATCAGAGGTGGGGAATCAGAGGCGCGGAAACAGAGGCGGGGAATCAGATATGGGGAATCAGAGGTGGGGAATCAGAAGTTGTGAATCAGAGATGGGGAATCAGAGGCGGGGAATCAGAGGCCGGTAATCAGACGCGGGGAATCAGAGGCGGGGATTCTTGAGCTGGGGAATCAGAGGCGGGGAATCAGAGTTGGGAAATCAGAGGCGGGGAATCAGATATGGGGAATCAGAGGCGGGGAATCAGAGGCGGGGAAACAGAGGCGGGGAATCAGATATGGGGAATCAGAGGTGGGGAATCAGGGGCGGGGTATCAGTGGCAGGGAATCAGAGGCGGGAAATCAGAGTCGGTGAATCAGGGGCGGGGAATCAGAGGCAGGGAATCGGATGTGCGGAATCAGAGATTTGGAATCAGAGGTGGGGAGTCAGAGGCGGTGAATCAGACATGGGTAATCAGAGGCGGGGAATCAGAGGCAGGAAATCAGACACGGGGAATCAGAGGCGGGGAATCAGAGCTGGGGAATTAGATGCAGGGAATCAGAGTTGGGGATTCAGAGGCGGGGAATCAGATATGGGGAAACAGAGGTGGGGAATCAGAGGCGGGCAAATAGAGGCGGGGAATCAGATATGGGGAAACAGTGGCGGGGAATCAGAGGCGGGGAATCAGAGGCGGTGAATCAGACATGGGTAATCAGAGGCGGGGAATCAGAGCTGGGGAATCAGAGGTGGGGAATCAGAGTTGGGGAATCAGAGGCGGGGACTTAGATATGGGGAAACAGAGGCGGGGAATCAGAGGCGGGGAAACAGAGGCGGGGAATCAGATATGGGGAATCAGAGGTGGGGAATCAGAGGCAGGGAATCAGATGTGCGGAATCAGAGATGGGGAATCAGAGGCAGGGAATCAGAATCAGAAGCAGGGAATAAGACGCGGGGAATCAGAGGCGGGGAATCAGAGCTGGGGAATCAGCGGCAGTGAATCAGAGGCGGGGAATCAGAGGCAGGGAATCGGATGTGCGGAATCAGAGATGGGGAATCAGAGGTGGGGAATCAGAGGCGGTGAATCAGACATGGGTAATCAGATGTGGGGAATCAGGGGCAGGGTATCAGACGCAGTGTATCAGACACGGGGAATCAGAGGCATGGAATCAGAGATGGGGAATCAGAGGCGGGGAATCAGAGGCAGGGAATCAGACGCGGGGTATCAGAGGCGTGGAATCAGAGCTGGGGAATCAGAGGCGGGGAATCAGAGTTGGGGAATCAGAGGGGTGGAATCAGATATGGGAAAACAGAGGCGGGGAATCAGAGCTGGGGAATCAGAGGCCGGGAATCAGAGGTGGTGAATCAGAGGCCGGGAATCAGAGATGGGGATTCAGAGGTGGTGAATCAGAGATGGGGAATCAGAGGAAGGGACTCAGAGGTGGCGAATCAGACGCGGGGAATCAGTGGCTGGGAATCAGAAATCGGGAATCAGAGGCGGGGTATCAGAGATGGGGAATCAGAGGCGGGGAATCAGAGGCGGGGAAACAGAGGCGGGGAGTCAGATATGGGGAATCAGTGGTGGGGAATCAGAGGCATGGAATCACATGCGGGGAATCAGAGGCGGGGAATCAGAGGCGGGGAATCAGAGCTGGGGAATCAGAGGCGGGGATTCAGAGTTGGGGAATCAGAGGCGGGGAAACAGATATGGGGAAACAGAGGCGTGGATTCAGAGGTGGGGAAACAGACGCGGGGAATCAGATATGGGGAATCAGAGGTGGGGAATCAGAGGTTGGGAATCAGAGGCAGGGAATCAGAGGCGGGGAATCAGAGCTGGGGAATCAGAGGCGGAGTATCTGAATTGGGGAATCAGAGATGGGGAATCAGAGATGGGGAATCAGAGGCGGGGAATCAGACGCAGGGAATCAGAGGTGGTGAATCAGAGATGGGGAATCAGAGGCGGGGAATCAGAGGGAGGGAATCAGACGCGGGGAATCAGTGACGGGGAATCATAGCTGGCGAATCTGAGGCGGGGAATCAGATTTGGGGAATCAGAGGCGGGGAATCAGATATGGGGAATCAGAGGCGGGGAATCAGAGGCGGGGAAACAGAGGCGGGGAATCAGATATGGGGAATCAGAGGTGGGGAATCAGAGGTGGTGAATCAGAGATGGGGAATCAGAGGCGGGGAATCAGAGCCAGGGAATCAGACGCGGGGAATCAGAGGCGGGAAATCAGAGCTGGGGAATCAGAGGCGGGGAATCAGAGTTGGGGAATCAGTGGCGGGGAATCAGATATAGGGAATCAGAGGCGGGGAATCAGAGGCAGGGAATCAGAGGCAGGGAATCAGAGATGAGGAATCAGAGGCGGGGAATCAGAGGCTGGGAATCTGACGCGGGGAATCAGAGGAGGAGTATCAGAGCTGGGGAATCAAGACGGGGAATCAGAGTTGGGGAATAAGAGGCGTGGAATCAGATATGGGGAATCAGAGGCGGTGAATCAGAGGCGGGGAAACAGAGGCGGGGAGTCAGATATGGGTAAATAGATTTGGGGATTCAGGGGCGGGGAATCCGTGGCAGGGAATCAGAGGCGGGGAATCAGAGGCGGGGCATCAGAGGCAGGGAATCAGATGTGGGGAATCAGAGATGGGGAATCAGAGGCAGGAAATCAGAATCAGAAGCGGGGTATCAGAGGCCGGGAATCAGAGGCTGGGAATCAGAGGACGGGAATGAGATATGGGGAATCAGAGCTGGGGAGTCAGAGGCGGTGAATCAGAGATGGGGAATCAGAGGCAGGGAATCAGAGGCAGGGAATCAAACACGGGGAATCAGAGGCTGCGAATCAGAGCTGGGGAATCAGAGGCGGGGAATCAGACACGGGGAATCAGAGGCGGGAATCAGAGCTTGGGAATCAGAGGCGGGGAATCAGACACGGGGAATCAGAGGCGGGGAATCAGAGCTGAGGAATCAGAGGAGGGGATTCAGAGTTGGGGAATCAGAGGCGGGGAATCAGATACGGGGAAACAGAGGCGTGGATTCAGAGGCGGGGAAACAGACGCGGGGAATCAGATATGGGGAATCAGAGGTGGGGAATCAGAGGTTGGGAATCAGAGGCAGGGAATCAGAGGCGGGGAATCAGAGCTGGGGAATCAGAGGCGGGGAATCAGAGTTGGGGAATCAGAGGCGGGGAATCAGATATGGGGAAACAGGGGCGGGGAATCGGAGGCGGGGAAACAGAGGCGGGGAATCAGATATGGGGAATCAGAGGTGTGGAATCAGAGGTTGGGAATCAGAGACAGGGAATCAGAGGCGGGGAAACAGAGGCAGGGAATCAGATCTGTGTAATCAGAGGCGGGGAATTAGAGTTGGGGAATCAGAGGCGGGGAATCAGAGGCGGGGAAACAGAGGCGGGGAATCAAACACGGGGAATCAGAGGTGGGGAATCAGAGGTTGGGAATCAGAGGCAGGGAATCAGAGGCGGGGAATCAAACACGGGGAATCAGAGGTGGGGAATCAGAGTCGGGGAATCAGAGGCAGGGAATCGGATGTGCGGAATCAGAGATGGGGAATCAGAGGTGGGGAATCAGAGGCGGTGAATCTGAGATGGGGAATCAGAGGCGGGGAATCAGAGGCAGGATATCAGACACGGGGATTCAGAGGCTGGGAATCAGACGGGGGGAATCAAAGGCGGGGAATCAGAGCTGGGGAATCAGAGGCGGTGAATCAGAGGCGGGGAAACAGAGGCGGGGAGTCAGATATGGGTAAATAGATTTAGGGATTCAGGGGCGGGGAATCCGTGGCAGGGAATCAGAGGCGGGGAATCAGAGGCGGGGCATCAGAGGCAGGGAATCAGATGTGGGGAATCAGAGATGGGGAATCAGAGGCAGGAAATCAGAATCAGAAGCGGGGTATCAGAGGCCGGGAATCAGAGGCTGGGAATCAGAGGACGGGAATGAGATATGGGGAATCAGAGCTGGGGAGTCAGAGGCGGTGAATCAGAGATGGGGAATCAGAGGCAGGGAATCAGAGGCAGGATATCTGACACGGGGATTCAGAGGCTGGGAATCAGACGGGGGGAATCAAAGGCGGGGAATCAGAGCTGGGGAATCAGAGGTAGGGAATCAGAGTTGGGGATTCAGAGGCGGGGAAACAGATATGGGGAAACAGAGGCGGGGAATCAGAGGCGGGCAAACAGAGGCGGGGAATCAGAGGCAGGGAATCAGAGCTGGGGAATCAGAGGCGGGGAATCATAGTTGGGAATCAGAGGCGGGGAATCAGATACGGGGAAACAGAGGCGGGGAATCAGAGGCGGGGAAACAGAGGCGGGGAATCAGATATGGGGAATCGGATGCGGGGAATCAGAGGCGGGGAATCAGAGCTGGGGAATCAGAGGCGGGGAATCAGAGTTGGTGCATCAGAGGTGGGGAATTAGATATGGGGAAACAGAGGCGGGGAATCAGAGGCAGGGAAACAGAGGTGGGGAATCAGATATGGGGAATCAGAGGTGGGGAATCAGAGGCAGGGAATCAGATGTGCGGAATCAGAGACGGGGAATCAGAGGCAGGGAATCAGAATCAGAAGCGGGGAATCAGAGGCCGGGAATCAGAGGCCTGGAATCAGATGCTGGGAATAAGAGGCCAGGAATCAGAGGTGGGGAATCAGAGTCCGGGAATCAGAGATGGGGATTCAGAGGCGGGGAATGAGATATGGAGAATCAGAGGCGGGGAATCAGAGGCGGGGAAACAGAGGTGGGGAATCAGATATGGGGAATCAGAGGTGGCGAATCAGAGCTTGGGAATCAGAGGCAGGGAATCAGAGGCGGGGAATCAGAGGCGGGGAATCGGAGGCAGGGAATCAGATGTGCGGAATCGGAGATGGGGAATCAGAGGCAAGAAATAAGAGGCGGGGAATCAGAGGCGGGGAATCAGAGGCCGGGAATCAGATATGGTGAAACAGAGGCGGGGAATCAGAGGCGGGGAAACAGAGGCGGGGAATCAGAGGCGGGGAATCAGAGGTGGGGAATCAGAGTTTGGGAATCAGAGGCAGGGAATCAGAGGCTTGGAATCAGATGCAGGGAATCAGATGCGGGGAATCAGAGGCGGGGAATCAGAGCTGGGGAATCAGAGGTGGGGAATCAGAGTTGGGGAATCAGAGGCGGGGACTTAGATATTGGGAAACAGAGGCGGGGAATCAGAGGCAGGGAAACAGAGGCGGGGAATCAGATATGGGGAATCAGAGGTGGGGAATCAGAGACAGGGAATCAAATGTACGGAATCAGAGATGGGGAATCAAAGGCAGGGAATCAGAATCAGAAGCAGGGAATCAGAGGCCGGGAATCAGAGGCCGGAATCAGATGCCGGGAATAAGAGGCCGGGAATCAGAGGTGGGGAATCAGAGTCCGGGAATCAGAGATGCGGATTCAGAGGCGGGGAATGAGATATGGGGAATCAGAGGCGGGGAATCAGAGGCGGGGAAACAGAGGCGGGGAATCAGATATGGGGAATCAGAGGTGGGGAATCAGGGGCGGGGTATCAGTGGCAGGGAATCAGAGGCGGGAAATCAGAGGCCGGGAATCAGAGGCTGTGAATCAGAGGCGGGGAATCAGAGGCAGGGAATCGGATGTGCGGAATCAGAGATGGGGAATCAGAGGTAGGGAATCAGAGGCGGTGAATCAGACATGGGTAATCAGAGGCGGGGAATCAGAGGCAGGAAATCAGACACGGGGAATCAGAGGCGGGGAATCAGAGCTGGGGAATTAGAGGCAGGGAATCAGAGTTGGGGATTCAGAGGCGGGGAATCAGATATGGGGAAACAGAGGTGGGTAATCAGAGGTGGGCAAATAGAGGCGGGGAATCAGATATGGGGAAACAGAGGCGGGGAATCAGAGGCGTGGAAACAGAGGCGGGGAATCAGATATGGGGAATCAGAGGTGGGGAATCAGAGGTTGGGAATCAGAGGCAGGGAATCAGAGGCTGGGAATCAGATGCAGGGAATCAGATGCGGGGATCAGAGGCGGGGAATCAGAGCTGGGGAATCAGAGGTGGCGAATCAGAGTTGGGGAATCAGAGGCGGGGACTTAGATATGGGGAAACAGAGGCGGGGAATCAGAGGCGGGAAAACAGAGGCGGGGAATCAGATATGGGGAATCAGAGGTGGGGAATCAGAGGCAGGGAATCAGATGTGCGGAATCAGAGATGGGGAATCAGAGGCAGGGAATCAGAATCAGAAGCAGGGAATAAGACGCGGGGAATCAGAGGCGGGGAATCAGAGCTGGGGAAGCAGAGGCAGTGAATCAGAGGCGGGGAATCAGAGGCAGGGAATCGGATGTGCGGAATCAGAGATGGGGAATCAGAGGTGGGGAATCAGAGGCGGTGAATCTGAGATGGGGAATCAGAGGCGGGGAATCAGAGGCAGGATATCAGACACGGGGATTCAGAGGCTGGGAATCAGACGGGGGGAATCAAAGGCGGGGAATCAGAGCTGGGGAATCAGAGGCGGTGAATCAGAGGCGGGGAAACAGAGGCGGGGAGTCAGATATGGGTAAATAGATTTGGGGATTCAGGGGCGGGGAATCCGTGGCAGGGAATCAGAGGCGGGGAATCAGAGGCGGGGCATCAGAGGCAGGGAATCAGATGTGGGGAATCAGAGATGGGGAATCAGAGGCAGGAAATCAGAATCAGAAGCGGGGTATCAGAGGCCGGGAATCAGAGGCTGGGAATCAGAGGACGGGAATGAGATATGGGGAATCAGAGCTGGGGAGTCAGAGGCGGTGAATCAGAGATGGGGAATCAGAGGCAGGGAATCAGAGGCAGGATATCAGACACGGGGATTCAGAGGCTGGGAATCAGACGGGGGGAATCAAAGGCGGGGAATCAGAGCTGGGGAATCAGAGGTAGGGAATCAGAGTTGGGGATTCAGAGGCGGGGAAACAGATATGGGGAAACAGAGGCGGGGAATCAGAGGCGGGCAAACAGAGGCGGGGAATCAGAGGGAGGGAATCAGAGCTGGGGAATCAGAGGCGGGGAATCATAGTTGGGAATCAGAGGCGGGGAATCAGATACGGGGAAACAGAGGCGGGGAATCAGAGGCGGGGAAACAGAGGCGGGGAATCAGATATGGGGAATCGGATGCGGGGAATCAGAGGCGGGGAATCAGAGCTGGGGAATCAGAGGCGGGGAATCAGAGTTGGTGCATCAGAGGTGGGGAATTAGATATGGGGAAACAGAGGCGGGGAATCAGAGGCAGGGAAACAGAGGTGGGGAATCAGATATGGGGAATCAGAGGTGGGGAATCAGAGGCAGGGAATCAGATGTGCGGAATCAGAGATGGGGAATCAGACGCAGGGAATCAGAATCAGAAGCGGGGAATCAGAGGCCGGGAATCAGAGGCCTGGAATCAGATGCTGGGAATAAGAGGCCAGGAATCAGAGGTGGGGAATCAGAGTCCGGGAATCAGAGATGGGGATTCAGAGGCGGGGAATGAGATATGGAGAATCAGAGGCGGGGAATCAGAGGCGGGGAAACAGAGGTGGGGAATCAGATATGGGGAATCAGAGGTGGCGAATCAGAGGTTGGGAATCAGAGGCAGGGAATCAGAGGCGGGGAATCAGAGGCGGGGAATCGGAGGCAGGGAATCAGATGTGCGGAATCGGAGATGGGGAATCAGAGGCAAGAAATCAGAGGCGGGGAATCAGAGGCGGGGAATCAGAGGCCGGGAATCAGATATGGTGAAACAGAGGCGGGGAATCAGAGGCGGGGAAACAGAGGCGGGGAATCAGAGGCGGGGAATCAGAGGTGGGGAATCAGAGTTTGGGAATCAGAGGCAGGGAATCAGAGGCTTGGAATCAGATGCAGGGAATCAGATGCGGGGAATCAGAGGCGGGGAATCAGAGCTGGGGAATCAGAGGCGGTGAATCTGAGATGGGGAATCAGAGGCGGGGAATCAGAGGCAGGATATCAGACACGGGGATTCAGAGGCTGGGAATCAGACGGGGGGAATCAAAGGCGGGGAATCAGAGCTGGGGAATCAGAGGCGGTGAATCAGAGGCGGGGAAACAGAGGCGGGGAGTCAGATATGGGTAAATAGATTTGGGGATTCAGGGGCGGGGAATCTGTGGCAGGGAATCAGAGGCAGGGAATCAGAGGCGGGGCATCAGAGGCAGGGAATCAGATGTGGGGAATCAGAGATGGGGAATCAGAGGCAGGAAATCAGAATCAGAAGCGGGGTATCAGAGGCCGGGAATCAGAGGCTGGGAATCAGAGGACGGGAATGAGATATGGGGAATCAGAGCTGGGGAGTCAGAGGCGGTGAATCAGAGATGGGGAATCAGAGGCAGGGAATCAGAGGCAGGATATCAGACACGGGGATTCAGAGGCTGGGAATCAGACGGGGGGAATCAAAGGCGGGGAATCAGAGCTGGGGAATCAGAGGTAGGGAATCAGAGTTGGGGATTCAGAGGCGGGGAAACAGATATGGGGAAACAGAGGCGGGGAATCAGAGGCGGGCAAACAGAGGCGGGGAATCAGAGGCAGGGAATCAGAGCTGGGGAATCAGAGGTGGGGAATCATAGTTGGGAATCAGAGGCGGGGAATCAGATACGGGGAAACAGAGGCGGGGAATCAGAGGCTGGGAAACAGAGGTGGGGAATCAGATATGGGGAATCGGATGCGGGGAATCAGAGGCGGGGAATCAGAGCTGGGGAATCAGAGGCGGGGAATCAGAGTTGGTGCATCAGAGGTGGGGAATTAGATATGGGGAAACAGAGGCGGGGAATCAGAGGCGGGGAAACAGAGGCGGGGAATCAGAGGCGGGGAATCAGAGGTGGGGAATCAGAGTTTGGGAATCAGAGGCAGGGAATCAGAGGCTTGGAATCAGATGCAGGGAATCAGATGCGGGGAATCAGAGGCGGGGAATCAGTGCTGGGGAATCAGAGGTGGGGAATCAGAGTTGGGGAATCAGAGGCGGGGACTTAGATATTGGGAAACAGAGGCGGGGAATCAGAGGCGGGGAAACAGAGGCGGGGAATCAGATATGGGGAATCAGAGGTGGGGAATCAGAGACAGGGAATCAGATGTACGGAATCAGAGATGGGGAATCAAAGGCAGGGAATCAGAATCAGAAGCAGGGAATCAGAGGCCGGGAATCAGAGGCCGGAATCAGATGCCGGGAATAAGAGGCCTGGAATCAGAGGTGGGGAATCAGAGTCCGGGAATCAGAGATGCGGATTCAGAGGCGGGGAATGAGATATGGGGAATCAGAGGCGGGGAATCAGAGGCGGGGAAACAGAGGCGGGGAATCAGATATGGGGAATCAGAGGTGGGGAATCAGGGGCGGGGTATCAGTGGCAGGGAATCAGAGGCGGGAAATCAGAGGCCGGGAATCAGAGGCGGTGAATCAGAGGCAGGGAATCAGAGGCAGGGAATCGGATGTGCGGAATCAGAGATGGGGAATCAGAGGTAGTGAATCAGAGGCGGTGAATCAGACATGGGTAATCAGAGGCGGGGAATCAGAGGCAGGAAATCAGACACGGGGAATCAGAGGCGGGGAATCAGAGCTGGGGAATTAGAGGCAGGGAATCAGAGTTGGGGATTCAGAGGCGGGGAATCAGATATGGGGAAACAGAGGTGGGGAATCAGATATGGGGTAACAGAGGCGGGGAATCAGAGGCGTGGAAACAGAGGCGGGGAATCAGATATGGGGAATCAGAGGTGGGGAATCAGAGGTTGGGAATCAGAGGCAGGGAATCAGAGGCTGGGAATCAGATGCAGGGAATCAGATGCGGGGATCAGAGGCGGGGAATCAGAGCTGGGGAATCAGAGGTGGGGAATCAGAGTTGGGGAATCAGAGGCGGGGACTTAGATATGGGGAAACAGAGGCGGGGAATCAGAGGCGGGAAAACAGAGGCGGGGAATCAGATATGGGGAATCAGAGGTGGGGAATCAGAGGCAGGGAATCAGATGTGCGGAATCAGAGATGGGGAATCAGAGGCAGGGAATCAGAATCAGAAGCAGGGAATAAGACGCGGGGAATCAGAGGCGGGGAATCAGAGCTGGGGAAGCAGAGGCAGTGAATCAGATGCGGGGAATCAGAGGCAGGGAATCGGATGTGCGGAATCAGAGATGGGGAATCAGAGGTGGGGAATCAGAGGCGGTGAATATGAGATGGGGAATCAGAGGCGGGGAATCAGAGGCAGGATATCAGACACGGGGATTCAGAGGCTGGGAATCAGACGGGGGGAATCAAAGGCGGGGAATCAGAGCTGGGGAATCAGAGGCGGTGAATCAGAGGCGGGGAAACAGAGGCGGGGAGTCAGATATGGGTAAATAGATTTGGGGATTCAGGGGCGGGGAATCCGTGGCAGGGAATCAGAGGCGGGGAATCAGAGGCGGGGCATCAGAGGCAGGGAATCAGATGTGGGGAATCAGAGATGGGGAATCAGAGGCAGGAAATCAGAATCAGAAGCGGGGTATCAGAGGCCGGGAATCAGAGGCTGGGAATCAGAGGACGGGAATGAGATATGGGGAATCAGAGCTGGGGAGTCAGAGGCGGTGAATCAGAGATGGGGAATCAGAGGCAGGGAATCAGAGGCAGGATATCAGACACGGGGATTCAGAGGCTGGGAATCAGACGGGGGGAATCAAAGGCGGGGAATCAGAGCTGGGGAATCAGAGGTAGGGAATCAGAGTTGGGGATTCAGAGGCGGGGAAACAGATATGGGGAAACAGAGGCGGGGAATCAGAGGCGGGCAAACAGAGGCGGGGAATCAGAGGCAGGGAATCAGAGCTGGGGAATCAGAGGCGGGGAATCATAGTTGGGAATCAGAGGCGGGGAATCAGATACGGGGAAACAGAGGCGGGGAATCAGAGGCGGGGAAACAGAGGCGGGGAATCAGATATGGGGAATCGGATGCGGGGAATCAGAGGCGGGGAATCAGAGCTGGGGAATCAGAGGCGGGGAATCAGAGTTGGTGCATCAGAGGTGGGGAATTAGATATGGGGAAACAGAGGCGGGGAATCAGAGGCAGGGAAACAGAGGTGGGGAATCAGATATGGGGAAACAGAGGTGGGGAATCAGAGGCAGGGAATCAGATGTGCGGAATCAGAGATGGGGAATCAGAGGCAGGGAATCAGAATCAGAAGCGGGGAATCAGAGGGCGGGAATCAGAGGCCTGGAATCAGATGCTGGGAATAAGAGGCCAGGAATCAGAGGTGGGGAATCAGAGTCCGGGAATCAGAGATGGGGATTCAGAGGCGGGGAATGAGATATGGAGAATCAGAGGCGGGGAATCAGAGGCGGGGAAACAGAGGTGGGGAATCAGATATGGGGAATCAGAGGTGGCGAATCAGAGGTTGGGAATCAGAGGCAGGGAATCAGAGGCGGGGAATCAGAGGCGGGGAATCGGAGGCAGGGAATCAGATGTGCGGAATCGGAGATGGGGAATCAGAGGCAAGAAATCAGAGGCGGGGAATCAGAGGCGGGGAATCAGAGGCCGGGAATCAGATATGGTGAAACAGAGGCGGGGAATCAGAGGCAGGGAAACAGAGGCGGGGAATCAGAGGCGGGGAATCAGAGGTGGGGAATCAGAGTTTGGGAATCAGAGGCAGGGAATCAGAGGCTTGGAATCAGATGCAGGGAATCAGATGCGGGGAATCAGAGGCGGGGAATCAGAGCTGGGGAATCAGAGGTGGGGAATCAGAGTTGGGGAATCAGAGGCGGGGACTTAGATATTGGGAAACAGAGGCGGGGAATCAGAGGCGGGGAAACAGAGGCGGGGAATCAGATATAGGGAATCAGAGGTGGGGAATCAGAGGCAGGGAATCAGATGTGCGGAATCAGAGATGGGGAATCAAAGGCAGGGAATAAGAATCAGAAGCAGGGAATCAGAGGCCGGGAATCAGAGGCCGGAATCAGATGCCGGGAATAAGAGGCCGGGAATAAGAGGTGGGGAATCAGAGTCCGGGAATCAGAGATGGGGATTCAGAGGCGGGGAACGAGATATGGGGAATCAGAGGCGGGGAATCAGAGGCGGGGAAACAGAGGTGGGGAATCAGATATGGGGAATCAGAGGTGGGGAATCAGGGGCGGCGTATCAGTGGCAGGGAATCAGAGGCGGGAAATCAGAGGCCGGGAATCAGAGGCGGTGAATCACAGGGGGGGAATCAGAGGCAGGGAATCGGATGTGCGGAATCAGAGATGGGGAATCAGAGGTGGGGAATCAGAGGCAGGAAATCAGACACGGGGAATCGGAGGCGGGGAATCAGAGGCGGGGAATCAGAGCTGGGGAATTAGATGCAGTGAATCAGAGTTGG
Organism: Narcine bancroftii; assembly: GCF_036971445.1. NCBI lineage: Eukaryota > Metazoa > Chordata > Chondrichthyes > Torpediniformes > Narcinidae > Narcine > Narcine bancroftii. Next base: position 109,716,250 of record NC_091475.1, read on the forward strand.
GGATTCAGAGGCGGGGAATCAGATATGGGGAAACAGAGGTGGGGAATCAGAGGTGGGCAAATAGAGGCGGGGAATCAGATATGGGGAAACAGAGGCGGGGAATCAGAGGCGTGGAAACAGAGGCGGGGAATCAGATATGGGGAATCAGAGGCAGGGAATCAGAGGCTGGGAATCAGATGCAGGGAATCAGATGCGGGGATCAGAGGCGGGGAATCAGAGCTGGGGAATCAGAGGTGGGGAATCAGAGATGGGGAATCAGAGGCGGGGACTTAGATATGGGGAAACAGAGGCGGGGAATCAGAGGCGGGGAAACAGAGGCGGGGAATCAGATATGGGGAATCAGAGGTGGGGAATCAGAGGCAGGGAATGAGATGTGCGGAATCAGAGATGGGGAATCAGAGGCAGGGAATCAGAATCAGAAGCAGAGAATAAGACGCGGGGAATCAGAGGCGGGGAATCGGAGGCCTGGAATCAGATGCTGGGAATAAGAGGCCGGGTATCAGAGGTGGGGAATTAGAGTCCGGGAATCAGAGATGGGGATTCAGAGGCGGGGAATCAGAGGCGGGGAAACAGAGGTGGGGAATCAGATATGGGGAATCAGAGGTGGCGAATCAAAGGCGGTGAATCAGAGATGGGGAATCAGAGGCGGGGAATCAGAGGCAGGGAATCAAACACGGGGAATCAGAAGCGGGGAATCAGAGCTGGGGAATCAGAGGCGGGGAATCAGAGTTGGGGAATCAGAGGCGGGGAATCAGAGGCGGGGAATCAGAGGCAGGGAATCAGATGTGCGGAATCGGAGATGGGGAATCAGAGGCAAGAAATCAGAGGCGGGGAATCAGTGGCGGGAATTCAGAGACCGGGAATCAGATATGGTGAAACAGAGGCGGGGAATCAGAGGCGGGGAAACAGAGGCGGGGAATCAGATATGGGGAATCAGAGGTGGGGAATCAGAGTTTGGGAATCAGAGGCAGGGAATCAGAGGCTTGGAATCAGATGCAGGGAATTAGATGCGGGGTATCAGAAGCGGGGAATCAGAGCTGGGGAATCAGAGGTGGGGAATCAGAGTTGGGGAATCAGAGGCGGGGACTTAGATATTGGGAAACAGAGGCGGGGAATCAGAGGCGGGGAAACAGAGGCGGGGAATCAGATATGGGGAATCAGAGGTGGGGAATCAGAGACAGGGAATCAGATGTACGGAATCAGAGATGGGGAATCAAAGGCAGGGAATCAGAATCAGAAGCAGGGAATCAGAGGCCGGGAATCAGAGGCCGGAATCAGATGCCGGGAATAAGAGGCCGGGAATCAGAGGTGGGGAATCAGAGTCCGGGAATCAGAGATGCGGATTCAGAGGCGGGGAATGAGATATGGGGAATCAGAGGCGGGGAATCTGAGATGGGGAATCAGAGGCGGGGAATCAGAGGCAGGATATCAGACACGGGGATTCAGAGGCTGGGAATCAGACGGGGGGAATCAAAGGCGGGGAATCAGAGCTGGGGAATCAGAGGTAGGGAATCAGAGTTGGGGATTCAGAGGCGGGGAAACAGATATGGGGAAACAGAGGCGGGGAATCAGAGGCGGGCAAACAGAGGCGGGGAATCAGAGGCAGGGAATCAGAGCTGGGGAATCAGAGGCGGGGAATCATAGTTGGCAATCAGAGGCGGGGAATCAGATACGGGGAAACAGAGGCGGGGAATCAGAGGCGGGGAAACAGAGGCGGGGAATCAGATATGGGGAATCGGATGCGGGGAATCAGAGGCGGGGAATCAGAGCTGGGGAATCAGAGGCGGGGAATCAGAGTTGGTGCATCAGAGGTGGGGAATTAGATATGGGGAAACAGAGGCGGGGAATCAGAGGCAGGGAAACAGAGGTGGGGAATCAGATATGGGGAATCAGAGGTGGGGAATCAGAGGCAGGGAATCAGATGTGCGGAATCAGGGATGGGGAATCAGAGGCAGGGAATCAGAATCAGAAGCGGGGAATCAGAGGCCGGGAATCAGAGGCCTGGAATCAGATGCTGGGAATAAGAGGCCAGGAATCAGAGGTGGGGAATCAGAGTCCGGGAATCAGAGATGGGGATTCAGAGGCGGGGAATGAGATATGGAGAATCAGAGGCGGGGAATCAAAGGCGGGGAAACAGAGGTGGGGAATCAGATATGGGGAATCAGAGGTGGCGAATCAGAGGTTGGGAATCAGAGGCAGGGAATTAGAGGCGGGGAATCAGAGGCGGGGAATCGGAGGCAGGGAATCAGATGTGCGGAATAGGAGATGGGGAATCAGAGGCAAGAAATCAGAGGCGGGGAATCAGAGGCGGGGAATCAGAGGCCGGGATTCAGATATGGTGAAACAGAGGCGGGGAATCAGAGGCGGGGAAACAGAGGCGGGGAATCAGAGGCGGGGAATCAGAGGTGGGGAATCAGAGTTTGGGAATCAGAGGCAGGGAATCAGAGGCTTGGAATCAGATGCAGGGAATCAGATGCGGGGAATCAGAGGCGGGGAATCAGAGCTGGGGAATCAGAGGTGGGGAATCAGAGTTGGGGAATCAGAGGCGGGGACTTAGATATTGGGAAACAGAGGCGGGGAATCAGAGGCGGGGAAACAGAGGCGGGGAATCAGATATAGGGAATCAGAGGTGGGGAATCAGAGGCAGGGAATCAGATGTGCGGAATCAGAGATGGGGAATCAAAGGCAGGGAATCAGAATCAGAAGCAGGGAATCAGAGGCAGGGAATCAGAGGCCGGAATCAGATGCCGGGAATAAGAGGCCGGGAATCAGAGGTGGGGAATCAGAGTCCGGGAATCAGAGATGGGGATTCAGAGGCGGGGAACGAGATATGGGGAATCAGAGGCGGGGAATCAGAGGCGGGGAAACAGAGGTGGGGAATCAGATATGGGGAATCAGAGGTGGGGAATCAGGGGCGGCGTATCAGTGGCAGGGTATCAGAGGCGGGAAATCAGAGGCCGGGAATCAGAGGCGGTGAATCAGAGGGGGGGAATCAGAGGCAGGGAATCGGATGTGCGGAATCAGAGATGGGGAATCAGAGGTGGGGAATCAGAGGCAGGAAATCAGACACGGGGAATCGGAGGCGGGGAATCAGAGGCGGGGAATCAGAGCTGGGGAATTAGATGCAGTGAATCAGAGTTGGGGATTCAGAGGCGGGGAATCAGATATGGGGAAACAGAGGTGGGGAATCAGAGGTGGGCAAATTGAGGCGGGGAATCAGATATGGGGAAACAGAGGCGGGGAATCAGAGGCGTGGAAACAGAGGCGGGGAATCAGATATGGGGAATCAGAGGTGGTGAATCAGAGGTTGGGAATCAGAGGCAGGGAATCAGAGGCTGGGAATCAGATGCAGGGAATCAGATGCGGGGATCAGAGGCGGGGAATCAGAGCTGGGGAATCAGAGGTGGGGAATCAGAGATGGGGAATCAGAGGCGGGGACTTAGATATGGGGAAACATAGGCGGGGAATCAGAGGCGGGGAAACAGAGGCGGGGAATCAGATATGGGGAATAAGAGGTGGGGAATCAGAGGCAGGGAATCAGATGTGCGGAATCAGAGATGGAGAATCAGAGGCAGGGAATCAGAATCAGAAGCAGAGAATAAGACGCGGGGAATCAGAGGCGGGGAATCAGAGGCCTGGAATCAGATGCTGGGAATAAGAGGCCGGGTATCAGAGGTGGGGAATTAGAGTCCGGGAATCAGAGATGGGGATTCAGAGGCGGGGAATGAGATATGGAGAATCAGAGGCGGGGAATCAGAGGCGGGGAAACAGAGGTGGGGAATCAGATATGGGGAATCAGAGGTGGCGAATCAAAGGCGGTGAATCAGAGATGGGGAATCAGAGGCGGGGAATCAGAGTTAGGGAATCAAACACGGGGAATCAGAAGCGGGGAATCAGAGCTGGGGAATCAGAGGCGGGGAATCAGAGTTGGGGAATCAGAGGCGGGGAATCAGAGGCGGGGAATCAGAGGCAGGGAATCAGATGTGCGGAATCGGAGATGGGGAATCAGAGGCAAGAAATCAGAGGCGGGGAATCAGTGGCGGGAATTCAGAGGCCGGGAATCAGATATGGTGAAACAGAGGCGGGGAATCAGAGGCGGGGAAACAGAGGCGGGGAATCAGATATGGGGAATCAGAGGTGGGGAATCAGAGTTTGGGAATCAGAGGCAGGGAATCAGAGGCTTGGAATCAGATGCAGGGAATTAGATGCGGGGTATCAGAGGCGGGGAATCAGAGCTGGGGAATCAGAGGTGGGGAATCAGAGTTGGGGAATCAGAGGCGGGGACTTAGATATTGGGAAACAGAGGCGGGGAATCAGAGGCGGGGAAACAGAGGCGGGGAATCAGATATGGGGAATCAGAGGTGGGGAATCAGAGACAGGGAATCAGATGTACGGAATCAGAGATGGGGAATCAAAGGCAGGGAATCAGAATCAGAAGCAGGGAATCAGAGGCCGGGAATCAGAGGCCGGAATCAGATGCCGGGAATAAGAGGCCGGGAATCAGAGGTGGGGAATCAGAGTCCGGGAATCAGAGATGCGGATTCAGAGGCGGGGAATGAGATATGGGGAATCAGAGGCGGGGAATCAGAGGCGGGGAAACAGAGGCGGGGAATCAGATATGGGGAATCAGAGGTGGTGAATCAGGGGCGGGGTATCAGTGGCAGGGAATCAGAGGCGGGAAATCAGAGGCCGGGAATCAGAGGCGGTGAATCAGAGGCGGGGAATCAGAGGCAGGGAATCGGATGTGCGGAATCAGAGATGGGGAATCAGAGGTAGGGAATCAGAGGCGGTGAATCAGACATGGGTAATCAGAGGCGGGGAATCAGAGGCAGGAAATCAGACACGGGGAATCAGAGGCGGGGAATCAGAGCTGGGGAATTAGAGGCGGGGAAACAGAGGTGGGGAATCAGATATGGGGAATCAGAGGTGGGGAATCAGGGGCGGCGTATCAGTGGCAGGGAATCAGAGGCGGGAAATCAGAGGCCGGGAATCAGAGGCGGTGAATCACAGGGGGGGAATCAGAGGCAGGGAATCGGATGTGCGGAATCAGAGATGGGGAATCAGAGGTGGGGAATCAGAGGCAGGAAATCAGACACGGGGAATCGGAGGCGGGGAATCAGAGGCGGGGAATCAGAGCTGGGGAATTAGATGCAGTGAATCAGAGTTGGGGATTCAGAGGCGGGGAATCAGATATGGGGAAACAGAGGTGGGGAATCAGAGGTGGGCAAATAGAGGCGGGGAATCAGATATGGGGAAACAGAGGCGGGGAATCAGAGGCGTGGAAACAGAGGCGGGGAATCAGATATGGGGAATCAGAGGCAGGGAATCAGAGGCTGGGAATCAGATGCAGGGAATCAGATGCGGGGATCAGAGGCGGGGAATCAGAGCTGGGGAATCAGAGGTGGGGAATCAGAGATGGGGAATCAGAGGCGGGGACTTAGATATGGGGAAACAGAGGCGGGGAATCAGAGGCGGGGAAACAGAGGCGGGGAATCAGATATGGGGAATCAGAGGTGGGGAATCAGAGGCAGGGAATGAGATGTGCGGAATCAGAGATGGGGAATCAGAGGCAGGGAATCAGAATCAGAAGCAGAGAATAAGACGCGGGGAATCAGAGGCGGGGAATCGGAGGCCTGGAATCAGATGCTGGGAATAAGAGGCCGGGTATCAGAGGTGGGGAATTAGAGTCCGGGAATCAGAGATGGGGATTCAGAGGCGGGGAATCAGAGGCGGGGAAACAGAGGTGGGGAATCAGATATGGGGAATCAGAGGTGGCGAATCAAAGGCGGTGAATCAGAGATGGGGAATCAGAGGCGGGGAATCAGAGGCAGGGAATCAAACACGGGGAATCAGAAGCGGGGAATCAGAGCTGGGGAATCAGAGGCGGGGAATCAGAGTTGGGGAATCAGAGGCGGGGAATCAGAGGCGGGGAATCAGAGGCAGGGAATCAGATGTGCGGAATCGGAGATGGGGAATCAGAGGCAAGAAATCAGAGGCGGGGAATCAGTGGCGGGAATTCAGAGACCGGGAATCAGATATGGTGAAACAGAGGCGGGGAATCAGAGGCGGGGAAACAGAGGCGGGGAATCAGATATGGGGAATCAGAGGTGGGGAATCAGAGTTTGGGAATCAGAGGCAGGGAATCAGAGGCTTGGAATCAGATGCAGGGAATTAGATGCGGGGTATCAGAAGCGGGGAATCAGAGCTGGGGAATCAGAGGTGGGGAATCAGAGTTGGGGAATCAGAGGCGGGGACTTAGATATTGGGAAACAGAGGCGGGGAATCAGAGGCGGGGAAACAGAGGCGGGGAATCAGATATGGGGAATCAGAGGTGGGGAATCAGAGACAGGGAATCAGATGTACGGAATCAGAGATGGGGAATCAAAGGCAGGGAATCAGAATCAGAAGCAGGGAATCAGAGGCCGGGAATCAGAGGCCGGAATCAGATGCCGGGAATAAGAGGCCGGGAATCAGAGGTGGGGAATCAGAGTCCGGGAATCAGAGATGCGGATTCAGAGGCGGGGAATGAGATATGGGGAATCAGAGGCGGGGAATCTGAGATGGGGAATCAGAGGCGGGGAATCAGAGGCAGGATATCAGACACGGGGATTCAGAGGCTGGGAATCAGACGGGGGGAATCAAAGGCGGGGAATCAGAGCTGGGGAATCAGAGGTAGGGAATCAGAGTTGGGGATTCAGAGGCGGGGAAACAGATATGGGGAAACAGAGGCGGGGAATCAGAGGCGGGCAAACAGAGGCGGGGAATCAGAGGCAGGGAATCAGAGCTGGGGAATCAGAGGCGGGGAATCATAGTTGGCAATCAGAGGCGGGGAATCAGATACGGGGAAACAGAGGCGGGGAATCAGAGGCGGGGAAACAGAGGCGGGGAATCAGATATGGGGAATCGGATGCGGGGAATCAGAGGCGGGGAATCAGAGCTGGGGAATCAGAGGCGGGGAATCAGAGTTGGTGCATCAGAGGTGGGGAATTAGATATGGGGAAACAGAGGCGGGGAATCAGAGGCAGGGAAACAGAGGTGGGGAATCAGATATGGGGAATCAGAGGTGGGGAATCAGAGGCAGGGAATCAGATGTGCGGAATCAGGGATGGGGAATCAGAGGCAGGGAATCAGAATCAGAAGCGGGGAATCAGAGGCCGGGAATCAGAGGCCTGGAATCAGATGCTGGGAATAAGAGGCCAGGAATCAGAGGTGGGGAATCAGAGTCCGGGAATCAGAGATGGGGATTCAGAGGCGGGGAATGAGATATGGAGAATCAGAGGCGGGGAATCAAAGGCGGGGAAACAGAGGTGGGGAATCAGATATGGGGAATCAGAGGTGGCGAATCAGAGGTTGGGAATCAGAGGCAGGGAATTAGAGGCGGGGAATCAGAGGCGGGGAATCGGAGGCAGGGAATCAGATGTGCGGAATAGGAGATGGGGAATCAGAGGCAAGAAATCAGAGGCGGGGAATCAGAGGCGGGGAATCAGAGGCCGGGATTCAGATATGGTGAAACAGAGGCGGGGAATCAGAGGCGGGGAAACAGAGGCGGGGAATCAGAGGCGGGGAATCAGAGGTGGGGAATCAGAGTTTGGGAATCAGAGGCAGGGAATCAGAGGCTTGGAATCAGATGCAGGGAATCAGATGCGGGGAATCAGAGGCGGGGAATCAGAGCTGGGGAATCAGAGGTGGGGAATCAGAGTTGGGGAATCAGAGGCGGGGACTTAGATATTGGGAAACAGAGGCGGGGAATCAGAGGCGGGGAAACAGAGGCGGGGAATCAGATATAGGGAATCAGAGGTGGGGAATCAGAGGCAGGGAATCAGATGTGCGGAATCAGAGATGGGGAATCAAAGGCAGGGAATCAGAATCAGAAGCAGGGAATCAGAGGCAGGGAATCAGAGGCCGGAATCAGATGCCGGGAATAAGAGGCCGGGAATCAGAGGTGGGGAATCAGAGTCCGGGAATCAGAGATGGGGATTCAGAGGCGGGGAACGAGATATGGGGAATCAGAGGCGGGGAATCAGAGGCGGGGAAACAGAGGTGGGGAATCAGATATGGGGAATCAGAGGTGGGGAATCAGGGGCGGCGTATCAGTGGCAGGGTATCAGAGGCGGGAAATCAGAGGCCGGGAATCAGAGGCGGTGAATCAGAGGGGGGGAATCAGAGGCAGGGAATCGGATGTGCGGAATCAGAGATGGGGAATCAGAGGTGGGGAATCAGAGGCAGGAAATCAGACACGGGGAATCGGAGGCGGGGAATCAGAGGCGGGGAATCAGAGCTGGGGAATTAGATGCAGTGAATCAGAGTTGGGGATTCAGAGGCGGGGAATCAGATATGGGGAAACAGAGGTGGGGAATCAGAGGTGGGCAAATTGAGGCGGGGAATCAGATATGGGGAAACAGAGGCGGGGAATCAGAGGCGTGGAAACAGAGGCGGGGAATCAGATATGGGGAATCAGAGGTGGTGAATCAGAGGTTGGGAATCAGAGGCAGGGAATCAGAGGCTGGGAATCAGATGCAGGGAATCAGATGCGGGGATCAGAGGCGGGGAATCAGAGCTGGGGAATCAGAGGTGGGGAATCAGAGATGGGGAATCAGAGGCGGGGACTTAGATATGGGGAAACATAGGCGGGGAATCAGAGGCGGGGAAACAGAGGCGGGGAATCAGATATGGGGAATAAGAGGTGGGGAATCAGAGGCAGGGAATCAGATGTGCGGAATCAGAGATGGAGAATCAGAGGCAGGGAATCAGAATCAGAAGCAGAGAATAAGACGCGGGGAATCAGAGGCGGGGAATCAGAGGCCTGGAATCAGATGCTGGGAATAAGAGGCCGGGTATCAGAGGTGGGGAATTAGAGTCCGGGAATCAGAGATGGGGATTCAGAGGCGGGGAATGAGATATGGAGAATCAGAGGCGGGGAATCAGAGGCGGGGAAACAGAGGTGGGGAATCAGATATGGGGAATCAGAGGTGGCGAATCAAAGGCGGTGAATCAGAGATGGGGAATCAGAGGCGGGGAATCAGAGTTAGGGAATCAAACACGGGGAATCAGAAGCGGGGAATCAGAGCTGGGGAATCAGAGGCGGGGAATCAGAGTTGGGGAATCAGAGGCGGGGAATCAGAGGCGGGGAATCAGAGGCAGGGAATCAGATGTGCGGAATCGGAGATGGGGAATCAGAGGCAAGAAATCAGAGGCGGGGAATCAGTGGCGGGAATTCAGAGGCCGGGAATCAGATATGGTGAAACAGAGGCGGGGAATCAGAGGCGGGGAAACAGAGGCGGGGAATCAGATATGGGGAATCAGAGGTGGGGAATCAGAGTTTGGGAATCAGAGGCAGGGAATCAGAGGCTTGGAATCAGATGCAGGGAATTAGATGCGGGGTATCAGAGGCGGGGAATCAGAGCTGGGGAATCAGAGGTGGGGAATCAGAGTTGGGGAATCAGAGGCGGGGACTTAGATATTGGGAAACAGAGGCGGGGAATCAGAGGCGGGGAAACAGAGGCGGGGAATCAGATATGGGGAATCAGAGGTGGGGAATCAGAGACAGGGAATCAGATGTACGGAATCAGAGATGGGGAATCAAAGGCAGGGAATCAGAATCAGAAGCAGGGAATCAGAGGCCGGGAATCAGAGGCCGGAATCAGATGCCGGGAATAAGAGGCCGGGAATCAGAGGTGGGGAATCAGAGTCCGGGAATCAGAGATGCGGATTCAGAGGCGGGGAATGAGATATGGGGAATCAGAGGCGGGGAATCAGAGGCGGGGAAACAGAGGCGGGGAATCAGATATGGGGAATCAGAGGTGGTGAATCAGGGGCGGGGTATCAGTGGCAGGGAATCAGAGGCGGGAAATCAGAGGCCGGGAATCAGAGGCGGTGAATCAGAGGCGGGGAATCAGAGGCAGGGAATCGGATGTGCGGAATCAGAGATGGGGAATCAGAGGTAGGGAATCAGAGGCGGTGAATCAGACATGGGTAATCAGAGGCGGGGAATCAGAGGCAGGAAATCAGACACGGGGAATCAGAGGCGGGGAATCAGAGCTGGGGAATTAGAGGCGGGGAAACAGAGGTGGGGAATCAGATATGGGGAATCAGAGGTGGGGAATCAGGGGCGGCGTATCAGTGGCAGGGAATCAGAGGCGGGAAATCAGAGGCCGGGAATCAGAGGCGGTGAATCACAGGGGGGGAATCAGAGGCAGGGAATCGGATGTGCGGAATCAGAGATGGGGAATCAGAGGTGGGGAATCAGAGGCAGGAAATCAGACACGGGGAATCGGAGGCGGGGAATCAGAGGCGGGGAATCAGAGCTGGGGAATTAGATGCAGTGAATCAGAGTTGGGGATTCAGAGGCGGGGAATCAGATATGGGGAAACAGAGGTGGGGAATCAGAGGTGGGCAAATAGAGGCGGGGAATCAGATATGGGGAAACAGAGGCGGGGAATCAGAGGCGTGGAAACAGAGGCGGGGAATCAGATATGGGGAATCAGAGGCAGGGAATCAGAGGCTGGGAATCAGATGCAGGGAATCAGATGCGGGGATCAGAGGCGGGGAATCAGAGCTGGGGAATCAGAGGTGGGGAATCAGAGATGGGGAATCAGAGGCGGGGACTTAGATATGGGGAAACAGAGGCGGGGAATCAGAGGCGGGGAAACAGAGGCGGGGAATCAGATATGGGGAATCAGAGGTGGGGAATCAGAGGCAGGGAATGAGATGTGCGGAATCAGAGATGGGGAATCAGAGGCAGGGAATCAGAATCAGAAGCAGAGAATAAGACGCGGGGAATCAGAGGCGGGGAATCGGAGGCCTGGAATCAGATGCTGGGAATAAGAGGCCGGGTATCAGAGGTGGGGAATTAGAGTCCGGGAATCAGAGATGGGGATTCAGAGGCGGGGAATCAGAGGCGGGGAAACAGAGGTGGGGAATCAGATATGGGGAATCAGAGGTGGCGAATCAAAGGCGGTGAATCAGAGATGGGGAATCAGAGGCGGGGAATCAGAGGCAGGGAATCAAACACGGGGAATCAGAAGCGGGGAATCAGAGCTGGGGAATCAGAGGCGGGGAATCAGAGTTGGGGAATCAGAGGCGGGGAATCAGAGGCGGGGAATCAGAGGCAGGGAATCAGATGTGCGGAATCGGAGATGGGGAATCAGAGGCAAGAAATCAGAGGCGGGGAATCAGTGGCGGGAATTCAGAGACCGGGAATCAGATATGGTGAAACAGAGGCGGGGAATCAGAGGCGGGGAAACAGAGGCGGGGAATCAGATATGGGGAATCAGAGGTGGGGAATCAGAGTTTGGGAATCAGAGGCAGGGAATCAGAGGCTTGGAATCAGATGCAGGGAATTAGATGCGGGGTATCAGAAGCGGGGAATCAGAGCTGGGGAATCAGAGGTGGGGAATCAGAGTTGGGGAATCAGAGGCGGGGACTTAGATATTGGGAAACAGAGGCGGGGAATCAGAGGCGGGGAAACAGAGGCGGGGAATCAGATATGGGGAATCAGAGGTGGGGAATCAGAGACAGGGAATCTGATGTACGGAATCAGAGATGGGGAATCAAAGGCAGGGAATCAGAATCAGAAGCAGGGAATCAGAGGCCGGGAATCAGAGGCCGGAATCAGATGCCGGGAATAAGAGGCCGGGAATCAGAGGTGGGGAATCAGAGTCCGGGAATCAGAGATGCGGATTCAGAGGCGGGGAATGAGATATGGGGAATCAGAGGCGGGGAATCTGAGATGGGGAATCAGAGGCGGGGAATCAGAGGCAGGATATCAGACACGGGGATTCAGAGGCTGGGAATCAGACGGGGGGAATCAAAGGCGGGGAATCAGAGCTGGGGAATCAGAGGTAGGGAATCAGAGTTGGGGATTCAGAGGCGGGGAAACAGATATGGGGAAACAGAGGCGGGGAATCAGAGGCGGGCAAACAGAGGCGGGGAATCAGAGGCAGGGAATCAGAGCTGGGGAATCAGAGGCGGGGAATCATAGTTGGCAATCAGAGGCGGGGAATCAGATACGGGGAAACAGAGGCGGGGAATCAGAGGCGGGGAAACAGAGGCGGGGAATCAGATATGGGGAATCGGATGCGGGGAATCAGAGGCGGGGAATCAGAGCTGGGGAATCAGAGGCGGGGAATCAGAGTTGGTGCATCAGAGGTGGGGAATTAGATATGGGGAAACAGAGGCGGGGAATCAGAGGCAGGGAAACAGAGGTGGGGAATCAGATATGGGGAATCAGAGGTGGGGAATCAGAGGCAGGGAATCAGATGTGCGGAATCAGGGATGGGGAATCAGAGGCAGGGAATCAGAATCAGAAGCGGGGAATCAGAGGCCGGGAATCAGAGGCCTGGAATCAGATGCTGGGAATAAGAGGCCAGGAATCAGAGGTGGGGAATCAGAGTCCGGGAATCAGAGATGGGGATTCAGAGGCGGGGAATGAGATATGGAGAATCAGAGGCGGGGAATCAAAGGCGGGGAAACAGAGGTGGGGAATCAGATATGGGGAATCAGAGGTGGCGAATCAGAGGTTGGGAATCAGAGGCAGGGAATTAGAGGCGGGGAATCAGAGGCGGGGAATCGGAGGCAGGGAATCAGATGTGCGGAATAGGAGATGGGGAATCAGAGGCAAGAAATCAGAGGCGGGGAATCAGAGGCGGGGAATCAGAGGCCGGGATTCAGATATGGTGAAACAGAGGCGGGGAATCAGAGGCGGGGAAACAGAGGCGGGGAATCAGAGGCGGGGAATCAGAGGTGGGGAATCAGAGTTTGGGAATCAGAGGCAGGGAATCAGAGGCTTGGAATCAGATGCAGGGAATCAGATGCGGGGAATCAGAGGCGGGGAATCAGAGCTGGGGAATCAGAGGTGGGGAATCAGAGTTGGGGAATCAGAGGCGGGGACTTAGATATTGGGAAACAGAGGCGGGGAATCAGAGGCGGGGAAACAGAGGCGGGGAATCAGATATAGGGAATCAGAGGTGGGGAATCAGAGGCAGGGAATCAGATGTGCGGAATCAGAGATGGGGAATCAAAGGCAGGGAATCAGAATCAGAAGCAGGGAATCAGAGGCAGGGAATCAGAGGCCGGAATCAGATGCCGGGAATAAGAGGCCGGGAATCAGAGGTGGGGAATCAGAGTCCGGGAATCAGAGATGGGGATTCAGAGGCGGGGAACGAGATATGGGGAATCAGAGGCGGGGAATCAGAGGCGGGGAAACAGAGGTGGGGAATCAGATATGGGGAATCAGAGGTGGGGAATCAGGGGCGGCGTATCAGTGGCAGGGTATCAGAGGCGGGAAATCAGAGGCCGGGAATCAGAGGCGGTGAATCAGAGGGGGGGAATCAGAGGCAGGGAATCGGATGTGCGGAATCAGAGATGGGGAATCAGAGGTGGGGAATCAGAGGCAGGAAATCAGACACGGGGAATCGGAGGCGGGGAATCAGAGGCGGGGAATCAGAGCTGGGGAATTAGATGCAGTGAATCAGAGTTGGGGATTCAGAGGCGGGGAATCAGATATGGGGAAACAGAGGTGGGGAATCAGAGGTGGGCAAATTGAGGCGGGGAATCAGATATGGGGAAACAGAGGCGGGGAATCAGAGGCGTGGAAACAGAGGCGGGGAATCAGATATGGGGAATCAGAGGTGGTGAATCAGAGGTTGGGAATCAGAGGCAGGGAATCAGAGGCTGGGAATCAGATGCAGGGAATCAGATGCGGGGATCAGAGGCGGGGAATCAGAGCTGGGGAATCAGAGGTGGGGAATCAGAGATGGGGAATCAGAGGCGGGGACTTAGATATGGGGAAACATAGGCGGGGAATCAGAGGCGGGGAAACAGAGGCGGGGAATCAGATATGGGGAATAAGAGGTGGGGAATCAGAGGCAGGGAATCAGATGTGCGGAATCAGAGATGGAGAATCAGAGGCAGGGAATCAGAATCAGAAGCAGAGAATAAGACGCGGGGAATCAGAGGCGGGGAATCAGAGGCCTGGAATCAGATGCTGGGAATAAGAGGCCGGGTATCAGAGGTGGGGAATTAGAGTCCGGGAATCAGAGATGGGGATTCAGAGGCGGGGAATGAGATATGGAGAATCAGAGGCGGGGAATCAGAGGCGGGGAAACAGAGGTGGGGAATCAGATATGGGGAATCAGAGGTGGCGAATCAAAGGCGGTGAATCAGAGATGGGGAATCAGAGGCGGGGAATCAGAGTTAGGGAATCAAACACGGGGAATCAGAAGCGGGGAATCAGAGCTGGGGAATCAGAGGCGGGGAATCAGAGTTGGGGAATCAGAGGCGGGGAATCAGAGGCGGGGAATCAGAGGCAGGGAATCAGATGTGCGGAATCGGAGATGGGGAATCAGAGGCAAGAAATCAGAGGCGGGGAATCAGTGGCGGGAATTCAGAGGCCGGGAATCAGATATGGTGAAACAGAGGCGGGGAATCAGAGGCGGGGAAACAGAGGCGGGGAATCAGATATGGGGAATCAGAGGTGGGGAATCAGAGTTTGGGAATCAGAGGCAGGGAATCAGAGGCTTGGAATCAGATGCAGGGAATTAGATGCGGGGTATCAGAGGCGGGGAATCAGAGCTGGGGAATCAGAGGTGGGGAATCAGAGTTGGGGAATCAGAGGCGGGGACTTAGATATTGGGAAACAGAGGCGGGGAATCAGAGGCGGGGAAACAGAGGCGGGGAATCAGATATGGGGAATCAGAGGTGGGGAATCAGAGACAGGGAATCAGATGTACGGAATCAGAGATGGGGAATCAAAGGCAGGGAATCAGAATCAGAAGCAGGGAATCAGAGGCCGGGAATCAGAGGCCGGAATCAGATGCCGGGAATAAGAGGCCGGGAATCAGAGGTGGGGAATCAGAGTCCGGGAATCAGAGATGCGGATTCAGAGGCGGGGAATGAGATATGGGGAATCAGAGGCGGGGAATCAGAGGCGGGGAAACAGAGGCGGGGAATCAGATATGGGGAATCAGAGGTGGGGAATCAGGGGCGGGGTATCAGTGGCAGGGAATCAGAGGCGGGAAATCAGAGGCCGGGAATCAGAGGCGGTGAATCAGAGGCGGGGAATCAGAGGCAGGGAATCGGATGTGCGGAATCAGAGATGGGGAATCAGAGGTAGGGAATCAGAGGCGGTGAATCAGACATGGGTAATCAGAGGCGGGGAATCAGAGGCAGGAAATCAGACACGGGGAATCAGAGGCGGGGAATCAGAGCTGGGGAATTAGAGGCAGGGAATCAGAGTTGGGGATTCAGAGGCGGGGAATCAGATATGGGGAAACAGAGGTGGGGAATCAGAGGTGGGCAAATAGAGGCGGGGAATCAGATATGGGGAAACAGAGACGGGGAATCAGAGGCGTGGAAACAGAGGCGGGGAATCAGATATGGGGAATAAGAGGTGGGGAATCAGAGGTTGGGAATCAGAGGCAGGGAATCAGAGGCTGGGAATCAGATGCAGGAAATCAGATGCGGGGATCAGAGGCGGGGAATCAGAGCTGGGGAATCAGAGGTGGGGAATCAGAGTTGGGGAATCAGAGGCGGGGACTTAGATATGGGGAAACAGAGGCGGGGAATCAGAGGCGGGGAAACAGAGGCGGGGAATCAGATATGGGGAATCAGAGGTGGGGAATCAGAGGCAGGGAATCAGATGTGCGGAATCAGAGATGGGGAATCAGAGGCAGGGAATCAGAATCAGAAGCAGGGAATAAGACGCGGGGAATCAGAGGCGGGGAATCAGAGCTGGGGAAGCAGAGGCAGTGAATCAGAGGCGGGGAATCAGAGGCAGGGAATCGGATGTGCGGAATCAGAGATGGGGAATCAGAGGTGGGGAATCAGAGGCGGTGAATCAGACATGGGTAATCAGAGGTGGGGAATCAGAGGCAGGAAATCAGACACGGGGAATCAGAGGCGGGGAATCAGAGCTGGGGAATTAGATGCAGGGAATCAGAGTTGGGGATTCAGAGGCGGGGAATCAGATATGGGGAAACAGTGGCGGGGAATCAGAGGCGGGGAAACAGAGGCGGGGAATCAGATATGGGGAATCAGAGGGGGGTAATCAGAGCTGGGGAGTCAGAGGTGGGGAATCAGAGTTGGGGAATCAGAGGCTGGGAATCGGATGTGCGGAATCAGAGATGGGGAATCTGAGGTGGGGAATCAGAGGCAGGGAATCAAACACGGGGAATCAGAGGCGGGGAATCAGAGCTGGGGAAACAGAGGCGGGGAATCAGAGGCGGGGAAACAGAGGCGGGGAATCAGATATGGGGAATTAGAGGTGGGGAATCAGAGTTTGGGAATCAGAGGCATGGAATCAGAGGCTTGGAATCAGATGCAGGGAATCAGATGCGGGGAATCAGAGGCGGGGAATCAGAGTTGGGGAATCAGAGGCGGGGATTTAGATATTGGGAAACAGAGGCGGGGAATCAGAGGCGGGGAAACAGAGGCGGGGAATCAGATATGGGGAATCAGAGGTGGGGAATCAGAGGCAGGGAATCAGATGTGCGGAATCAGAGATGGGGAATCAAAGGCAGGGAATCAGAATCAGAAGCAGGGAATCAGAGGCCGGGAATCAGAGGCCGGAATAAGATGCCGGGAATAAGAGGCCGGGAATCAGAGGTGGGGAATCAGAGTCCGGGAATCAGAGATGGGGATTCAGAGGCGGGGAATGAGATATGGGGAATCAGAGGCGGGGAATCAGAGGCGGGGAAACAGAGGTGGGGAATCAGATATGGGGAATCAGAGGTGGGGAATCAGGGGCGGGGTATCAGTGGCAGGGAATCAGAGGCGGGAAATCAGAGGCCGGGAATCAGAGGCGGGGAATCAGACACGGGGAATCAGAGGTGGTGAATCAGAGATGTGGAATCAGAGGCGGGGAATCAGAGGCAGGGAATCAGACGCGGGGAATCAGAGGCGGGGAATCATAGCTGGCGAATCAGAGGCGGGGAATCAGAGGTGGGGAATCAGAGGCGGGGAATCAGATATTGGGAATCAGAGGTGGGGAATCAGAGGCACGGAAACAGAGGCGGGGAATCAGATATGGGGAATCAGAGGTGGGGAATCAGAAGTTGGGAATCAGAGATGGGGAATCAGAGGCGGGGAATCAGAGGCCGGTAATCAGACGCGGGGAATCAGAGGCGGGGATTCTTGAGCTGGGGAATCAGAGGCGGGGAATCAGAGTTGGGGAATCAGAGGCGGGGAATCAGATATGGGGAATCAGAGGCGGTGAATCAGAGGCGGGGAAACAGAGGCGGGGAATCAGATATGGGAAAACAGAGGCGGGGAATCAGAGGCGGGCAAATAGAGGCGGGGAATCAGATATGGGGAAACAGAGGCGGGGAATCAGAGGCGGGGAAACAGAGGTGGGGAATCATATATGGGGAATCAGAGGTGGGGAATCAGAGGTTGGGAATCAGAGGCAGGGAATCAGAGGCTTGGAATCAGATGCAGGGAATCAGATGCGGGAAATCAGAGGCGGGGAATCAGAGCTGGGGAATCAGAGGTGGGGAATCAAAGTTGGGGAATCAGAGGCGGGGACTTAGATATGGGGAAACAGAGGCGGGGTATCAGAGACGGGGAAACAGAGGCGGGGATTCAGATATGGGGAATCAGAGGTGGGGAATCAGAGGCAGGGAATTAGATGTGCGGAATCAGAAATGGGGAATCAGAGGCAGGGAATCAGAATCAGAAGCAGGGAATCAGAGGCCGGGAATCAGAGGCCGGAATCAGATGCCGGGAATAAGAGGTCAGGAATCAGAGGTGGGGAATCAGAGTCCGGGAATCAGAGATGGGGAATCAGATGCGGGGAATCAGAGGCAGGGAATCAAACACGGGGAATCAGAGGCGGGGAATCAGAGCTGGGGAATCAAAGGCGGGGAATCAGAGTTGGGGAATCAAAGGCGGGGAATCAGATATGGGGAAACAGGGGCGGGGAATCAGAGGCGGGGAAACAGAGGCGGGGAATCAGATATGGGGAATCAGAGGTGTGGAATGAGAGGTTGGGAATCAGAGGTGTGGAATCAGAGGTTGGGAATCAGAGGCAGGGAATCAGAGGCGGGGAAACAGAGGCAGGGAATCAGATCTGGGGAATCAGAGGCGGGGAATTAGAGTTGGGGAATCAGAGGCGGGGAATCAGAGGCGGGGAAACAGAGGCGGGGAATCAAACACGGGGAATCAGAGGTGGGGAATCAGAGGTTGGGAATCAGAGGCAGGGAATCAGAGGCGGGGAATCAGAGGCGGGGAATCAGAGGCAGGGAATCAGAGGCGGAGAATCAGAGGCCGGGAATCAGATATGGTGAAACAGAGGCGGGGAATCAGAGGCGGGGAAACAGAGGCGGGGAATCAGATATGGGGAATCAGAGGTGGGGAATCAGAGTTTGGGAATCAGAGGCATGGAATCAGAGGCTTGGAATCAAATGCAGGGAATCAGATGCGGGGAATCAGAGGCGGGGAATCAGAGTTGGGGAATCAGAGGCGGGGATTTAGATATTGGGAAACAGAGGCGGGGAATCAGAGGCGGGGAAACAGAGGCGGGGAATCAGATATGGGGAATCAGAGGTGGGGAATCAGAGGCAGGGAATCAGATGTGCGGAATCAGAGATGGGGAATCAAAGGCAGGGAATCAGAATCAGAAGCAGGGAATCAGAGGCCGGGAATCAGAGGCCGGAATCAGATGCCGGGAATAAGAGGCCGGGAATCAGAGGTGGGGAATCAGAGTCCGGGAATCAGAGATGGGGATTCAGAGGCGGGGAATGAGATATGGGGAATCAGAGGCGGGGAATCAGAGGCGGGGAAACAGAGGTGGGGAATCAGATATGGGGAATCAGAGGTGGGGAATCAGGGGCGGGGTATCAGTGGCAGGGAATCAGAGGCGGGAAATCAGAGGCCGGGAATCAGAGGCGGGGAATCAGACACGGGGAATCAGAGGTGGTGAATCAGAGATGTGGAATCAGAGGCGGGGAATCAGAGGCAGGGAATCAGACGCGGGGAATCAGAGGCGAGGAATCATAGCTGGCGAATCAGAGGCGGGGAATCAGAGGTGGGGAATCAGAGGCGGGGAATCAGATATTGGGAATCAGAGGTGGGGAATCAGAGGCGCGGAAACAGAGGCGGGGAATCAGATATGGGGAATCAGAGGTGGGGAATCAGAAGTTGTGAATCAGAGATGGGGAATCAGAGGCGGGGAATCAGAGGCCAGTAATCAGACGCGGTGAATCAGAGGCGGGGATACTTGAGCTGGGGAATCAGAGGCGGGGAATCAGAGTTGGGGAATCAGAGGCGGGGAATCAGATATGCGGAATCAGAGGCGGGGAATCAGAGGCGGGGAAACAGAGGCGGGGAATCAGATATGGGGAATCAGAGGTGGGGAATCAGGGGCGGGGTATCAGTGGCAGGGAATCAGAGGCGGGAAATCAGAGTCGGTGAATCAGGGGCGGGGAATCAGAGGCAGGGAATCGGATGTGCGGAATCAGAGATTTGGAATCAGAGGTGGGGAATCAGAGGCGGTGAATCAGACATGGGTAATCAGAGGCGGGGAATCAGAGGCAGGAAATCAGACACGGGGAATCAGAGGCGGGGAATCAGAGCTGGGGAATTAGATGCAGGGAATCAGAGTTGGGGATTCAGAGGCGGGGAATCAGATATGGGGAAACAGAGGTGGGGAATCAGAGGCGGGAAAATAGAGGCGGGGAATCAGATATGGGGAAACAGTGGCGGGGAATCAGAGGCGGGGAATCAGAGGCGGTGAATCAGACATGGGTAATCAGAGGCGGGGAATCAGAGCTGGGGAATCAGAGGTGGGGAATCAGAGTTGGGGAATCAGAGGCGGGGACTTAGATATGGGGAAACAGAGGCGGGGAATCAGAGGCGGGGAAACAGAGGCGGGGAATCAGATATGGGGAATCAGAGGTGGGGAATCAGAGGCAGGGAATCAGATGTGCGGAATCAGAGATGGGGAATCAGAGGCAAGGAATCAGAATCAGAAGCAGGGAATAAGACGCGGGGAATCAGAGGCGGGGAATCAGAGCTGGGGAATCAGCGGCAGTGAATCAGAGGCGGGGAATCAGAGGCAGGGAATCGGATGTGCGGAATCAGAGATGGGGAATCAGAGGTGGGGAATCAGAGGCGGTGAATCAGACATGGGTAATCAGATGTGGGGAATCAGGGGCAGGGTATCAGACGCAGTGTATCAGACACGGGGAATCAGAGGCATGGAATCAGAGATGGGGAATCAGAGGCGGGGAATCGGAGGCAGGGAATCAGACGCGGGGTATCAGAGGCGTGGAATCAGAGCTGGTGAATCAGAGGCGGGGATTCAGAGTTGGGGAATCAGAGGCGTGGAATCAGATATGGGAAAACAGAGGCGGGGAATCAGAGGCGGGGAATCAGAGCTGGGGAATCAGAGGCCGGGAATCAGAGGTGGTGAATCAGAGGCCGGGAATCAGAGATGGGGATTCAGAGGTGGTGAATCAGAGATGGGGAATCAGAGGAAGGGACTCAGAGGTGGCGAATCAGACGCGGGGTATCAGTGGCTGGGAATCAGAAATCGGGAGTCAGAGGCGGGGTATCAGAGATGGGGAATCAGAGGCGGGGAATCAGAGGCGGGGAAACAGAGGCGGGGAGTCAGATATGGGGAATCAGTGGTGGGGAATCAGAGGCATGGAATCACATGCGGGGAATCAGAGGCGGGGAATCAGAGGCGGGGAATCAGAGGCGGGGAAACAGAGGCGGGGAATTAGAGTTGGGGAATCAGAGGCGGGGAATCAGAGGCGGGGAAACAGAGGCGGGGAATCAAACACGGGGAATCAGAGGTGGGGAATCAGAGGTTGGGAATCAGAGGCAGGGAATCAGAGGCGGGGAATCAGAGGCGGGGAATCAGAGGCAGGGAATCAGAGGCGGAGAATCAGAGGCCGGGAGTCAGATATGGTGAAACAGAGGCGGGGAATCAGAGGCGGGGAAACAGAGGCGGGGAATCAGATATGGGGAATCAGAGGTGGGGAATCAGAGTTTGGGAATCAGAGGCATGGAATCAGAGGCTTGGAATCAGATGCAGGGAATCAGATGCGGGGAATCAGAGGCGGGGAATCAGAGTTGGGGAATCAGAGGCGGGGATTTAGATATTGGGAAACAGAGGCGGGGAATCAGAGGCGGGGAAACAGAGGCGGGGAATCAGATATGGGGAATCAGAGGTGGGGAATCAGATGCCGGGAATAAGAGGCCGGGAATCAGAGGCCGGAATCAGATGCCGGGAATAAGAGGCCGGGAATCAGAAGTGGGGAATCAGAGTCCGGGAATCAGAGATGGGGATTCAGAGGCGGGCAATGAGATATGGGGAATCAGAGGCGGGGAATCAGAGGCGGGGAAACAGAGGTGGGGAATCAGATATGGGGAATCAGAGGTGGGGAATCAGGGGCGGGGTATCAGTGGCAGGGAATCAGAGGCGGGAAATCAGAGGCCGGGAATCAGAGGCGGGGAATCAGACACGGGGAATCAGAGGTGGTGAATCAGAGATGTGGAATCAGAGGCGGGGAATCAGAGGCAGGGAATCAGACGCGGGGAATCAGAGGCGAGGAATCATAGCTGGCGAATCAGAGGCGGGGAATCAGAGGTGGGGAATCAGAGGCGGGGAATCAGATATTGGGAATCAGAGGTGGGGAATCAGAGGCGCGGAAACAGAGGCGGGGAATCAGATATGGGGAATCAGAGGTGGGGAATCAGAAGTTGTGAATCAGAGATGGGGAATCAGAGGCGGGGAATCAGAGGCCGGTAATCAGACGCGGGGAATCAGAGGCGGGGATTCTTGAGCTGGGGAATCAGAGGCGGGGAATCAGAGTTGGGGAATCAGAGGCGGGGAATCAGATATGCGGAATCAGAGGCGGGGAATCAGAGGCGGGGAAACAGAGGCGGGGAATCAGATATGGGGAATCAGAGGTGGGGAATCAGGGGCGGGGTATCAGTGGCAGGGAATCAGAGGCGGGAAATCAGAGTCGGTGAATCAGGGGCGGGGAATCAGAGGCAGGGAATCGGATGTGCGGAATCAGAGATTTGGAATCAGAGGTGGGGAATCAGAGGCGGTGAATCAGACATGGGTAATCAGAGGCGGGGAATCAGAGGCAGGAAATCAGACACGGGGAATCAGAGGCGGGGAATCAGAGCTGGGGAATTAGATGCAGGGAATCAGAGTTGGGGATTCAGAGGCGGGGAATCAGATATGGGGAAACAGAGGTGGGGAATCAGAGGCGGGCAAATAGAGGCGGGGAATCAGATATGGGGAAACAGTGGCGGGGAATCAGAGGCGGGGAATCAGAGGCGGTGAATCAGACATGGGTAATCAGAGGCGGGGAATCAGAGCTGGGGAATCAGAGGTGGGGAATCAGAGTTGGGGAATCAGAGGCGGGGACTTAGATATGGGGAAACAGAGGCGGGGAATCAGAGGCGGGGAAACAGAGGCGGGGAATCAGATATGGGGAATCAGAGGTGGGGAATCAGAGGCAGGGAATCAGATGTGCGGAATCAGAGATGGGGAATCAGAGGCAGGGAATCAGAATCAGAAGCAGGGAATAAGACGCGGGGAATCAGAGGCGGGGAATCAGAGCTGGGGAATCAGCGGCAGTGAATCAGAGGCGGGGAATCAGAGGCAGGGAATCGGATGTGCGGAATCAGAGATGGGGAATCAGAGGTGGGGAATCAGAGGCGGTGAATCAGACATGGGTAATCAGATGTGGGGAATCAGGGGCAGGGTATCAGACGCAGTGTATCAGACACGGGGAATCAGAGGCATGGAATCAGAGATGGGGAATCAGAGGCGGGGAATCAGAGGCAGGGAATCAGACGCGGGGTATCAGAGGCGTGGAATCAGAGCTGGTGAATCAGAGGCGGGGAATCAGAGTTGGGGAATCAGAGGCGTGGAATCAGATATGGGAAAACAGAGGCGGGGAATCAGAGGCGGGGAATCAGAGCTGGGGAATCAGAGGCCGGGAATCAGAGGTGGTGAATCAGAGGCCGGGAATCAGAGATGGGGATTCAGAGGTGGTGAATCAGAGATGGGGAATCAGAGGAAGGGACTCAGAGGTGGCGAATCAGACGCGGGGTATCAGTGGCTGGGAATCAGAAATCGGGAATCAGATGCGGGGTATCAGAGATGGGGAATCAGAGGCTGGGAATCAGAGGCGGGGAAACAGAGGCGGGGAGTCAGATATGGGGAATCAGTGGTGGGGAATCAGAGGCATGGAATCACATGCGGGAAATCAGAGGCGGGGAATCAGAGGCGGGGAATCAGAGCTGGGGAATCAGAGGCGGGGATTCAGAGTTGGGGAATCAAAGGCAGGGAATCAGAATCAGAAGCAGGGAATCAGAGGCCGGGAATCAGAGGCCGGAATCAGATGCCGGGAATAAGAGGCCGGGAATCAGAGGTGGGGAATCAGAGTCCGGGAATCAGAGATGGGGATTCAGAGGCGGGGAATGAGATATGGGGAATCAGAGGCGGGGAATCAGAGGCGGGGAAACAGAGGTGGGGAATCAGATATGGGGAATCAGAGGTGGGGAATCAGGGGCGGGGTATCAGTGGCAGGGAATCAGAGGCGGGAAATCAGAGGCCGGGAATCAGAGGCGGGGAATCAGACACGGGGAATCAGAGGTGGTGAATCAGAGATGTGGAATCAGAGGCGGGGAATCAGAGGCAGGGAATCAGACGCGGGGAATCAGAGGCGAGGAATCATAGCTGGCGAATCAGAGGCGGGGAATCAGAGGTGGGGAATCAGAGGCGGGGAATCAGATATTGGGAATCAGAGGTGGGGAATCAGAGGCGCGGATACAGAGGCGGGGAATCAGATATGGGGAATCAGAGGTGGGGAATCAGAAGTTGTGAATCAGAGATGGGGAATCAGAGGCGGGGAATCAGAGGCCAGTAATCAGACGCGGGGAATCAGAGGCGAGGATACTTGAGCTGGGGAATCAGAGGCGGGGAATCAGAGTTGGGGAATCAGAGGCGGGGAATCAGATATGCGGAATCAGAGGCGGGGAATCAGAGGCGGGGAAACAGAGGCGGGGAATCAGATATGGGGAATCAGAGGTGGGGAATCAGGGGCGGGGTATCAGTGGCAGGGAATCAGAGGCGGGAAATCAGAGTCGGTGAATCAGGGGCGGGGAATCAGAGGCAGGGAATCGGATGTGCGGAATCAGAGATTTGGAATCAGAGGTGGGGAATCAGAGGCGGTGAATCAGACATGGGTAATCAGAGGCGGGGAATCAGAGGCAGGAAATCAGACACGGGGAATCAGAGGCGGGGAATCAGAGCTGGGGAATTAGATGCAGGGAATCAGAGTTGGGGATTCAGAGGCGGGGAATCAGATATGGGGAAACAGAGGTGGGGAATCAGAGGCGGGAAAATAGAGGCGGGGAATCAGATATGGGGAAACAGTGGCGGGGAATCAGAGGCGGGGAATCAGAGGCGGTGAATCAGACATGGGTAATCAGAGGCGGGGAATCAGAGCTGGGGAATCAGAGGTGGGGAATCAGAGTTGGGGAATCAGAGGTGGGGAATCAGAGGCAGGGAATCAGATGTGCGGAATCAGAGATGAGGAATCAGAGGCAGGGAATCAGAATCAGAAGCAGGGAATAAGACGCGGGGAATCAGAGGCGGGGAATCAGAGCTGGGGAATCAGCGGCAGTGAATCAGAGGCGGGGAATCAGAGGCAGGGAATCGGATGTGCGGAATCAGAGATGGGGAATCAGAGGTGGGGAATCAGAGGCGGTGAATCAGACATGGGTAATCAGATGTGGGGAATCAGGGGTAGGGTATCAGACGCAGTGTATCAGACACGGGGAATCAGAGGCATGGAATCAGAGATGGGGAATCAGAGGCGGGGAATCGGAGGCAGGGAATCAGACGCGGGGTATCAGAGGCGTGGAATCAGAGCTGGTGAATCAGAGGCGGGGAATCAGAGTTGGGGAATCAGAGGCGTGGAATCAGATATGGGAAAACAGAGGCGGGGAATCAGAGGCGGGGAATCAGAGCTGGGGAATCAGAGGCCGGGAATCAGAGGTGGTGAATCAGAGGCCGGGAATCAGAGATGGGGATTCAGAGGTGGTGAATCAGAGATGGGGAATCAGAGGAAGGGACTCAGAGGTGGCGAATCAGACGCGGGGTATCAGTGGCTGGGAATCAGAAATCGGGAGTCAGAGGCGGGGTATCAGAGATGGGGAATCAGAGGCGGGGAATCAGAGGCGGGGAAACAGAGGCGGGGAGTCAGATATGGGGAATCAGTGGTGGGGAATCAGAGGCATGGAATCACATGCGGGGAATCAGAGGCGGGGAATCAGAGGCGGGGAATCAGAGGCGGGGAAACAGAGGCGGGGAATTAGAGTTGGGGAATCAGAGGCGGGGAATCAGAGGCGGGGAAACAGAGGCGGGGAATCAAACACGGGGAATCAGAGGTGGGGAATCAGAGGTTGGGAATCAGAGGCAGGGAATCAGAGGCGGGGAATCAGAGGCAGGGAATCAGAGGCGGAGAATCAGAGGCCGGGAGTCAGATATGGTGAAACAGAGGCGGGGAATCAGAGGCGGGGAAACAGAGGCGGGGAATCAGATATGGGGAATCAGAGGTGGGGAATCAGAGTTTGGGAATCAGAGGCATGGAATCAGAGGCTTGGAATCAGATGCAGGGAATCAGATGCGGGGAATCAGAGGCGGGGAATCAGAGTTGGGGAATCAGAGGCGGGGATTTAGATATTGGGAAACAGAGGCGGGGAATCAGAGGCGGGGAAACAGAGGCGGGGAATCAGATATGGGGAATCAGAGGTGGGGAATCAGAGGCAGGGAATCAGATGTGCGGAATCAGAGATGGGGAATCAAAGGCAGGGAATCAGAATCAGAAGCAGGGAATCAGAGGCCGGGAATCAGAGGCCGGAATCAGATGCCGGGAATAAGAGGCCGGGAATCAGAGGTGGGGAATCAGAGTCCGGGAATCAGAGATGGGGATTCAGAGGCGGGCAATGAGATATGGGGAATCAGAGGCGGGGAATCAGAGGCGGGGAAACAGAGGTGGGGAATCAGATATGGGGAATCAGAGGTGGGGAATCAGGGGCGGGGTATCAGTGGCAGGGAATCAGAGGCGGGAAATCAGAGGCCGGGAATCAGAGGCGGGGAATCAGACACGGGGAATCAGAGGTGGTGAATCAGAGATGTGGAATCAGAGGCGGGGAATCAGAGGCAGGGAATCAGACGCGGGGAATCAGAGGCGAGGAATCATAGCTGGCGAATCAGAGGCGGGGAATCAGAGGTGGGGAATCAGAGGCGGGGAATCAGATATTGGGAATCAGAGGTGGGGAATCAGAGGCGCGGAAACAGAGGCGGGGAATCAGATATGGGGAATCAGAGGTGGGGAATCAGAAGTTGTGAATCAGAGATGGGGAATCAGAGGCGGGGAATCAGAGGCCGGTAATCAGACGCGGGGAATCAGAGGCGGGGATTCTTGAGCTGGGGAATCAGAGGCGGGGAATCAGAGTTGGGGAATCAGAGGCGGGGAATCAGATATGCGGAATCAGAGGCGGGGAATCAGAGGCGGGGAAACAGAGGCGGGGTATCAGTGGCAGGGAATCAGAGGCGGGAAATCAGAGTCGGTGAATCAGGGGCGGGGAATCAGAGGCAGGGAATCAGACATGGGTAATCAGAGGCGGGGAATCAGAGGCAGGAAATCAGACACGGGGAATCAGAGGCGGGGAATCAGAGCTGGGGAATTAGATGCAGGGAATCAGAGTTGGGGATTCAGAGGCGGGGAATCAGATATGGGGAAACAGAGGTGGGGAATCAGAGGCGGGCAAATAGAGGCGGGGAATCAGATATGGGGAAACAGTGGCGGGGAATCAGAGGCGGGGAATCAGAGGCGGTGAATCAGACATGGGTAATCAGAGGCGGGGAATCAGAGCTGGGGAATCAGAGGTGGGGAATCAGAGTTGGGGAATCAGAGGCGGGGACTTAGATATGGGGAAACAGAGGCGGGGAATCAGAGGCGGGGAAACAGAGGCGGGGAATCAGATATGGGGAATCTAAGGTGGGGAATCAGAGGCAGGGAATCAGATGTGCGGATCAGAGATGGGGAATCAGAGGCAGGGAATCAGAATCAGAAGCAGGGAATAAGACGCGGGGAATCAGAGGCGGGGAATCAGAGCTGGGGAATCAGCGGCAGTGAATCAGAGGCGGGGAATCAGAGGCAGGGAATCGGATGTGCGGAATCAGAGATGGGGAATCAGAGGTGGGGAATCAGAGGCGGTGAATCAGACATGGGTAATCAGATGTGGGGAATCAGGGGCAGGGTATCAGACGCAGTGTATCAGACACGGGGAATCAGAGGCATGGAATCAGAGATGGGGAATCAGAGGCGGGGAATCAGAGGCAGGGAATCAGACGCGGGGTATCAGAGGCGTGGAATCAGAGCTGGTGAATCAGAGGCGGGGAATCAGAGTTGGGGAATCAGAGGCGTGGAATCAGATATGGGAAAACAGAGGCGGGGAATCAGAGGCGGGGAATCAGAGCTGGGGAATCAGAGGCCGGGAATCAGAGGTGGTGAATCAGAGGCCGGGAATCAGAGATGGGGATTCAGAGGTGGTGAATCAGAGATGGGGAATCAGAGGAAGGGACTCAGAGGTGGCGAATCAGACGCGGGGTATCAGTGGCTGGGAATCAGAAATCGGGAATCAGATGCGGGGTATCAGAGATGGGGAATCAGAGGCGGGGAATCAGAGGCGGGGAAACAGAGGAGGGGAGTCAGATATGGGGAATCAGTGGTGGGGAATCAGAGGCATGGAATCACATGCGGGAAATCAGAGGCGGGGAATCAGAGGCGGGGAATCAGAGCTGGGGAATCAGAGGCGGGGATTCAGAGTTGGGGAATCAGAGGCGGGGAATCAGATATGGGGAAACAGAGGCGTGGATTCAGAGGCGGGGAAACAGACGCGGGGAATCAGATATGCGGAATCAGAGGTGGGGAATCAGAGGTTGGGAATCAGAGGCAGGGAATCAGAGGCGGGGAATCAGAGCTGGGGAATCAGAGGCGGAGGATCAGAATTGGGGAATCAGAGATGGGGAATCAGAGATGGGGAATCAGAGGCGGGGAATCAGACGCAGGGAATCAGAGGTGGTGAATCAGAGATGGGGAATCAGAGGCGGGGAATCAGAGGCAGGGAATCAGACGCGGGGAATCAGTGACGGGGAATCATAGCTGGCGAATCTGAGGCGGGGAATCAGATTTGGGGAATCAGAGGCGGGGAATCAGAGGCGGGGAATCAGAGGCGGGGAAACAGAGGCGGGGAATCAAACACGGGGAATCAGAGGTGGGGAATCAGAGGTTGGGAATCAGAGGCAGGGAATCAGAGGCGGGGAATCAGAGGCGGGGAATCAGAGGCAGGGAATCAGAGGCGGAGAATCAGAGGCCGGGAGTCAGATATGGTGAAACAGAGGCGGGGAATCAGAGGCGGGGAAACAGAGGCGGGGAATCAGATATGGGGAATCAGAGGTGGGGAATCAGAGTTTGGGAATCAGAGGCATGGAATCAGAGGCTTGGAATCAGATGCAGGGAATCAGATGCGGGGAATCAGAGGCGGGGAATCAGAGTTGGGGAATCAGAGGCGGGGATTTAGATATTGGGAAACAGAGGCGGGGAATCAGAGGCGGGGAAACAGAGGCGGGGAATCAGATATGGGGAATCAGAGGTGGGGAATCAGAGGCAGGGAATCAGATGTGCGGAATCAGAGATGGGGAATCAAAGGTGGGGAATCAGAGGCGGTGAATCAGACATGGGTAATCAGATGTGGGGAATCAGGGGCAGGGAATCAGACGCGGGGTATCAGAGGCGTGGAATCAGAGCTGGTGAATCAGAGGCGGGGAATCAGAGTTGGGGAATCAGAGGCGTGGAATCAGATATGGGAAAACAGAGGCGGGGAATCAGAGGCGGGGAATCAGAGCTGGGGAATCAGAGGCCGGGAATCAGAGGTGGTGAATCAGAGGCCGGGAATCAGAGATGGGGATTCAGAGGTGGTGAATCAGAGATGGGGAATCAGAGGAAGGGACTCAGAGGTGGCGAATCAGACGCGGGGTATCAGTGGCTGGGAATCAGAAATCGGGAATCAGAGGCGGGGTTCAGAGATGGGGAATCAGAGGCGGGGAATCAGAGGCGGGGAAACAGAGGCGGGGAGTCAGATATGGGGAATCAGTGGTGGGGAATCAGAGGCATGGAATCACATGCGGGGAATCAGAGGCGGGGAATCAGAGGCGGGGAATCAGAGCTGGGGAATCAGAGGAGGGGATTCAGAGTTGGGGAATCAGAGGCGGGGAATCAGATATGGGGAAACAGAGGCGTGGATTCAGAGGCGGGGAAACAGATGCGGGGAATCAGATATGGGGAATCAGAGGTGGGGAATCAGAGGTTGGGAATCAGAGGCAGGGAATCAGAGGCGGGGAATCAGAGCTGGGGAATCAGAGGCGGAGAATCAGAATTGGGGAATCAGAGATGGGGAATCAGAGATGGGGAATCAGAGGCGGGGAATCAGACGCAGGGAATCAGAGGTGGTGAATCAGAGATGGGGAATCAGAGGCGGGGAATCAGAGGCAGGGAATCAGACGCGGAGAATCAGTGACGGGGAATCATAGCTGGCGAATCTGAGGCGGGGAATCAGATTTGGGGAATCAGAGGCGGGGAATCAGATATGGGGAATCAGAGGCGGGGAATCAGAGGCGGGGAAACAGAGGCGGGGAATCAGATATGGGGAATCAGAGGTGGGGAATCAGAGGTGGGGAATCAGAGATGGGGAATCAGAGGCGGGGAATCAGAGCCAGGGAATCAGACGCGGGGAATCAGAGGCGGGGAATCAGAGCTGGGGAATCAGAGGCGGGGAATCAGAGTTGGGGAATCAGTGGCGGGGAATCAGATATAGGGAATCAGAGGCAGGGAATCAGAGGCAGGGAATCAGAGGCAGGGAATCAGAGGCAGGGAATCAGAGATTAGGAATCAGAGGCGGGGAATCAGAGGCAGGGAATCTGACGCGGGGAATCAGAGGAGGAGTATCAGAGCTGGGGAATCAAGGCGGGGAATCAGAGTTGGGGAATAAGAGGCGTGGAATCAGATATGGGGAATCAGAGGCGGTGAATCAGAGGCGGGGAAACAGAGGCGGGGAGTCAGATATGGGTAAATAGATTTGGGGATTCAGGGGCGGGGAATCCGTGGCAGGGAATCAGAGGCGGGGAATCAGAGGCGGGGCATCAGAGGCAGGGAATCAGATGTGGGGAATCAGAGATGGGGAATCAGAGGCAGGAAATCAGAATCAGAGCTGGGGAGTCAGAGGCGGTGAATCAGAGATGGGGAATCAGAGGCAGGGAGTCAGAGGCAGGGAATCAAACACGGGGAATCAGAGGCTGCGAATCAGAGCTGGGGAATCAGAGGCGGGAATCAGAGCTGGGGAATCAGAGGCGGGGAATCAGACACGGGGAATCAGAGGCGGGGAATCAGAGCTGAGGAATCAGAGGAGGGGATTCAGAGTTGGGGAATCAGAGGCGGGGAATCAGATACGGGGAAACAGAGGCGTGGATTCAGAGGCGGGGAAACAGACGCGGGGAATCAGAAATGGGGAATCAGAGGTGGGGAATCAGAGGTTGGGAATCAGAGGCAGGGAATGAGAGGCGGGGAATCAGAGCTGGGGAATCAGAGGCGGGGAATCAGAGTTGGGGAATCAGAGGCGGGGAATCAGATATGGGGAAACAGGGGCGGGGAATCGGAGGCGGGGAAACAGAGGCGGGGAATCAGATATGGGGAATCAGATATGCGGAATCAGAGGCGGGGAATCAGAGGCGGGGAAACAGAGGCGGGGAATCAGATATGGGGAATCAGAGGTGGGGAATCAGGGGCGGGGTATCAGTGGCAGGGAATCAGAGGGGGGAAATCGGAGTCGGTGAATCAGGGGTGGGGAATCAGAGGCAGGGAATCGGATGTGTGGAATCAGAGATTTGGAATCAGAGGTGGGGAATCAGAGGCGGTGAATCAGACATGGGTAATCAGAGGCGGGGAATCAGAGGCAGGAAATCAGACACGGGGAATCAGAGGCGGGGAATCAGAGCTGGGGAATTAGATGCAGGGAATCAGAGTTGGGGATTCAGAGGCGGGGAATCAGATATGGGGAAACAGAGGTGGGGAATCAAAGGCGGTGAATCAGAGATGGGGAATCAGAGGCGGGGAATCAGAGGCAGGGAATCAAACACGGGGAATCAGAAGGGGGGAATCAGAGCTGGGGAATCAGAGGCGGGGAATCAGAGTTGGGGAATCAGAGGCGGGGAATCAGAGGCGGGGAATCAGAGGCAGGGAATCAGATGTGCGGAATCGGAGATGGGGAAACAGAGGCAAGAAATCAGAGGCGGGGAATCAGTGGCGGGAATTCAGAGACCGGGAATCAGATATGGTGAAACAGAGGCGGGGAATCAGAGGCGGGGAAACAGAGGCGGGGAATCAGATATGGGGAATCAGAGGTGGGGAATCAGAGTTTGGGAATCAGAGGCAGGGAATCAGAGGCTTGGAATCAGATGCAGGGAATTCGATGCGGGGTATCAGAGGCGGGGAATCAGAGCTGGGGAATCAGAGGTGGGGAATCAGAGTTGGGGAATCAGAGGCGGGGACTTAGATATTGGGAAACAGAGGCGGGGAATCAGAGGCGGGGAAACAGAGGCGGGGAATCAGATATGGGGAATCAGAGGTGGGGAATCAGAGACAGGGAATCAGATGTACGGAATCAGAGATGGGGAATCAAAGGCAGGGAATCAGAATCAGAAGCAGGGAATCAGAGGCCGGGAATCAGAGGCCGGAATCAGATGCCGGGAATAAGAGGCCGGGAATCAGAGGTGGGGAATCAGAGTCCGGGAATCAGAGATGCGGATTCAGAGGCGGGGAATGAGATATGGGGAATCAGAGGCGGGGAATCTGAGATGGGGAATCAGAGGCGGGGAATCAGAGGCAGGATATCAGACACGGGGATTCAGAGGCTGGGAATCAGACGGGGGGAATCAAAGGCGGGGAATCAGAGCTGGGGAATCAGAGGTAGGGAATCAGAGTTGGGGATTCAGAGGCGGGGAAACAGATATGGGGAAACAGAGGCGGGGAATCAGAGGCGGGCAAACAGAGGCGGGGAATCAGAGGCAGGGAATCAGAGCTGGGGAATCAGAGGCGGGGAATCATAGTTGGCAATCAGAGGCGGGGAATCAGATACGGGGAAACAGAGGCGGGGAATCAGAGGCGGGGAAACAGAGGCGGGGAATCAGATATGGGGAATCGGATGCGGGGAATCAGAGGCGGGGAATCAGAGCTGGGGAATCAGAGGCGGGGAATCAGAGTTGGTGCATCAGAGGTGGGGAATTAGATATGGGGAAACAGAGGCGGGGAATCAGAGGCAGGGAAACAGAGGTGGGGAATCAGATATGGGGAATCAGAGGTGGGGAATCAGAGGCAGGGAATCAGATGTGCGGAATCAGGGATGGGGAATCAGAGGCAGGGAATCAGAATCAGAAGCGGGGAATCAGAGGCCGGGAATCAGAGGCCTGGAATCAGATGCTGGGAATAAGAGGCCAGGAATCAGAGGTGGGGAATCAGAGTCCGGGAATCAGAGATGGGGATTCAGAGGCGGGGAATGAGATATGGAGAATCAGAGGCGGGGAATCAGAGGCGGGGAAACAGAGGTGGGGAATCAGATATGGGGAATCAGAGGTGGCGAATCAGAGGTTGGGAATCAGAGGCAGGGAATCAGAGGCGGGGAATCAGAGGCGGGGAATCGGAGGCAGGGAATCAGATGTGCGGAATAGGAGATGGGGAATCAGAGGCAAGAAATCAGAGGCGGGGAATCAGAGGCGGGGAATCAGAGGCCGGGATTCAGATATGGTGAAACAGAGGCGGGGAATCAGAGGCGGGGAAACAGAGGCGGGGAATCAGAGGCGGGGAATCAGAGGTGGGGAATCAGAGTTTGGGAATCAGAGGCAGGGAATCAGAGGCTTGGAATCAGATGCAGGGAATCAGATGCGGGGAATCAGAGGCGGGGAATCAGAGCTGGGGAATCAGAGGTGGGGAATCAGAGTTGGGGAATCAGAGGCGGGGACTTAGATATTGGGAAACAGAGGCGGGGAATCAGAGGCGGGGAAACAGAGGCGGGGAATCAGATATAGGGAATCAGAGGTGGGGAATCAGAGGCAGGGAATCAGATGTGCGGAATCAGAGATGGGGAATCAAAGGCAGGGAATCAGAATCAGAAGCAGGGAATCAGAGGCCGGGAATCAGAGGCCGGAATCAGATGCCGGGAATAAGAGGCCGGGAATCAGAGGTGGGGAATCAGAGTCCGGGAATCAGAGATGGGGATTCAGAGGCGGGGAACGAGATATGGGGAATCAGAGGCGGGGAATCAGAGGCGGGGAAACAGAGGTGGGGAATCAGATATGGGGAATCAGAGGTGGGGAATCAGGGGCGGCGTATCAGTGGCAGGGAATCAGAGGCGGGAAATCAGAGGCCGGGAATCAGAGGCGGTGAATCAGAGGGGGGGAATCAGAGGCAGGGAATCGGATGTGCGGAATCAGAGATGGGGAATCAGAGGTGGGGAATCAGAGGCAGGAAATCAGACACGGGGAATCGGAGGCGGGGAATCAGAGGCGGGGAATCAGAGCTGGGGAATTAGATGCAGTGAATCAGAGTTGGGGATTCAGAGGCGGGGAATCAGATATGGGGAAACAGAGGTGGGGAATCAGAGGTGGGCAAATAGAGGCGGGGAATCAGATATGGGGAAACAGAGGCGGGGAATCAGAGTCGTGGAAACAGAGGCGGGGAATCAGATATGGGGAATCAGAGGTGGTGAATCAGAGGTTGGGAATCAGAGGCAGGGAATCAGAGGCTGGGAATCAGATGCAGGGAATCAGATGCGGGGATCAGAGGCGGGGAATCAGAGCTGGGGAATCAGAGGTGGGGAATCAGAGATGGGGAATCAGAGGCGGGGACTTAGATATGGGGAAACAGAGGCGGGGAATCAGAGGCGGGGAAACAGAGGCGGGGAATCAGATATGGGGAATAAGAGGTGGGGAATCAGAGGCAGGGAATCAGATGTGCGGAATCAGAGATGGAGAATCAGAGGCAGGGAATCAGAATCAGAAGCAGAGAATAAGACGCGGGGAATCAGAGGCGGGGAATCAGAGGCCTGGAATCAGATGCTGGGAATAAGAGGCCGGGTATCAGAGGTGGGGAATTAGAGTCCGGGAATCAGAGATGGGGATTCAGAGGCGGGGAATGAGATATGGAGAATCAGAGGCGGGGAATCAGAGGTGGGGAAACAGAGGTGGGGAATCAGATATGGGGAATCAGAGGTGGCGAATCAAAGGCGGTGAATCAGAGATGGGGAATCAGAGGCGGGGAATCAGAGGCAGGGAATCAAACACGGGGAATCAGAAGCGGGGAATCAGAGCTGGGGAATCAGAGGCGGGGAATCAGAGTTGGGGAATCAGAGGCGGGGAATCAGAGGCGGGGAATCAGAGGCAGGGAATCAGATGTGCGGAATCGGAGATGGGGAATCAGAGGCAAGAAATCAGAGGCGGGGAATCAGTGGCGGGAATTCAGAGGCCGGGAATCAGATATGGTGAAACAGAGGCGGGGAATCAGAGGCGGGGAAACAGAGGCGGGGAATCAGATATGGGGAATCAGAGGTGGGGAATCAGAGTTTGGGAATCAGAGGCAGGGAATCAGAGGCTTGGAATCAGATGCAGGGAATTAGATGCGGGGTATCAGAGGCGGGGAATCAGAGCTGGGGAATCAGAGGTGGGGAATCAGAGTTGGGGAATCAGAGGCGGGGACTTAGATATTGGGAAACAGAGGCGGGGAATCAGAGGCGGGGAAACAGAGGCGGGGTATCAGATATGGGGAATCAGAGGTGGGGAATCAGAGACAGGGAATCAGATGTACGGAATCAGAGATGGGGAATCAAAGGCAGGGAATCAGAATCAGAAGCAGGGAATCAGAGGCCGGGAATCAGAGGCCGGAATCAGATGCCGGGAATAAGAGGCCGGGAATCAGAGGTGGGGAATCAGAGTCCGGGAATCAGAGATGCGGATTCAGAGGCGGGGAATGAGATATGGGGAATCAGAGGCGGGGAATCAGAGGCGGGGAAACAGAGGCGGGGAATCAGATATGGGGAATCAGAGGTGGGGAATCAGGGGCGGGGTATCAGTGGCAGGGAATCAGAGGCGGGAAATCAGAGGCCGGGAATCAGAGGCGGTGAATCAGAGGCGGGGAATCAGAGGCAGGGAATCGGATGTGCGGAATCAGAGATGGGGAATCAGAGGTAGGGAATCAGAGGCGGTGAATCAGTCATGGGTAATCAGAGGCGGGGAATCAGAGGCAGGAAATCAGACACGGGGAATCAGAGGCGGGGAATCAGAGCTGGGGAATTAGAGGCAGGGAATCAGAGTTGGGGATTCAGAGGCGGGGAATCAGATGCGGGGAATCAGAGTTGGGGAATCAGAGGCGGGGAATCAGATATGGGGAAACAGGGGCGGGGAATCGGAGGCGGGGAATCAGATATGGGGAAACAGGGGCGGGGAATCGGAGGCGGGTAAACAGAGGCGGGGAATCAGATATGGGGAATCAGATATGCGGAATCAGAGGCGGGGAATCAGAGGCGGGGAAACAGAGGCGGGGAATCAGATATGGGGAATCAGAGGTGGGGAATCAGGGGCGGGGTATCAGTGGCAGGGAATCAGAGGCGGGGAATCAGAGCTAGGGAATTAGATGCAGGGAATCAGAGTTGGGGATTCAGAGGCGGGGAATCAGATATGGGGAAACAGAGGTGGGGAATCAAAGGCGGTGAATCAGAGATGGGGAATCAGAGGCGGGGAATCAGAGGCAGGGAATCAAACACGGGGAATCAGAAGGGGGGAATCAGAGCTGGGGAATCAGAGGCGGGGAATCAGAGTTGGGGAATCAGAGGCGGGGAATCAGAGGCGGGGAATCAGAGGCATGGAATCAGATGTGCGGAATCGGAGATGGGGAATCAGAGGCAAGAAATCAGAGGCGGGGAATCAGTGGCGGGAATTCAGAGACCGGGAATCAGATATGGTGAAACAGAGGCGGGGAATCAGAGGCGGGTAAACAGAGGCGGGGAATCAGATATGGGGAATCAGAGGTGGGGAATCAGAGTTTGGGAATCAGAGGCAGGGAATCAGAGGCTTGGAATCAGATGCAGGGAATTCGATGCGGGGAATCAGAGGCAGGAAATCAGACACGGGGAATCAGAGGCGGGGAATCAGAGCTGGGGAATTAGAGGCAGGGAATCAGAGTTGGGGATTCAGAGGCGGGGAATCAGATATGGGGAAACAGAGGTGGGGAATCAGAGGTGGGCAAATAGAGGCGGGGAATCAGATATGGGGAAACAGAGGCGGGGAATCAGAGGCGTGGAAACAGAGGCGGGGAATCAGATATGGGGAATCAGAGGTGGGGAATCAGAGGTTGGGAATCAGAGGCAGGGAATCAGAGGCTGGGAATCAGATGCAGGAAATCAGATGCGGGGATCAGAGGCGGGGAATCAGAGCTGGGGAATCAGAGGTGGGGAATCAGAGTTGGGGAATCAGAGGCGGGGACTTAGATATGGGGAAACAGAGGCGGGGAATCAGAGGCGGGGAAACAGAGGCGGGGAATCAGATATGGGGAATCAGAGGTGGGGAATCAGAGGCAGGGAATCAGATGTGCGGAATCAGAGATGGGGAATCAGAGGCAGGGAATCAGAATCAGAAGCAGGGAATAAGACGCGGGGAATCAGAGGCGGGGAATCAGAGCTGGGGAAGCAGAGGCAGTGAATCAGAGGCGGGGAATCAGAGGCAGGGAATCGGATGTGCGGAATCAGAGATGGGGAATCAGAGGTGGGGAATCAGAGGCGGTGAATCAGACATGGGTAATCAGAGGTGGGGAATCAGAGGCAGGAAATCAGACACGGGGAATCAGAGGCGGGGAATCAGAGCTGGGGAATTAGATGCAGGGAATCAGAGTTGGGGATTCAGAGGCGGGGAATCAGATATGGGGAAACAGTGGCGGGGAATCAGAGGCGGGGAAACAGAGGCGGGGAATCAGATATGGGGAATCAGAGGTGGGTAATCAGAGCTGGGGAGTCAGAGGTGGGGAATCAGAGTTGGGGAATCAGAGGCTGGGAATCGGATGTGCGGAATCAGAGATGGGGAATCTGAGGTGGGGAATCAGAGGCAGGGAATCAAACACGGGGAATCAGAGGCGGGGAATCAGAGCTGGGGAAACAGAGGCGGGGAATCAGAGGCGGGGAAACAGAGGCGGGGAATCAGATATGGGGAATCAGAGGTGGGGAATCAGAGTTTGGGAATCAGAGGCATGGAATCAGAGGCTTGGAATCAGATGCAGGGAATCAGATGCGGGGAATCAGAGGCGGGGAATCAGAGTTGGGGAATCAGAGGCGGGGATTTAGATATTGGGAAACAGAGGCGGGGAATCAGAGGCGGGGAAACAGAGGCGGGGAATCAGATATGGGGAATCAGAGGTGGGGAATCAGAGGCAGGGAATCAGATGTGCGGAATCAGAGATGGGGAATCAAAGGCAGGGAATCAGAATCAGAAGCAGGGAATCAGAGGCCGGGAATCAGAGGCCGGAATAAGATGCCGGGAATAAGAGGCCGGGAATCAGAGGTGGGGAATCAGAGTCCGGGAATCAGAGATGGGGATTCAGAGGCGGGGAATGAGATATGGGGAATCAGAGGCGGGGAATCAGAGGCGGGGAAACAGAGGTGGGGAATCAGATATGGGGAATCAGAGGTGGGGAATCAGGGGCGGGGTATCAGTGGCAGGGAATCAGAGGCGGGAAATCAGAGGCCGGGAATCAGAGGCGGGGAATCAGACACGGGGAATCAGAGGTGGTGAATCAGAGATGTGGAATCAGAGGCGGGGAATCAGAGGCAGGGAATCAGACGCGGGGAATCAGAGGCGGGGAATCATAGCTGGCGAATCAGAGGCGGGGAATCAGAGGTGGGGAATCAGAGGCGGGGAATCAGATATTGGGAATCAGAGGTGGGGAATCAGAGGCACGGAAACAGAGGCGGGGAATCAGATATGGGGAATCAGAGGTGGGGAATCAGAAGTTGGGAATCAGAGATGGGGAATCAGAGGCGGGGAATCAGAGGCCGGTAATCAGACGCGGGGAATCAGAGGCGGGGATTCTTGAGCTGGGGAATCAGAGGCGGGGAATCAGAGTTGGGGAATCAGAGGTGGGCAAATAGAGGCGGGGAATCAGATATGGGGAAACAGAGGCGGGGAATCAGAGTCGTGGAAACAGAGGCGGGGAATCAGATATGGGGAATCAGAGGTGGTGAATCAGAGGTTGGGAATCAGAGGCAGGGAATCAGAGGCTGGGAATCAGATGCAGGGAATCAGATGCGGGGATCAGAGGCGGGGAATCAGAGCTGGGGAATCAGAGGTGGGGAATCAGAGATGGGGAATCAGAGGCGGGGACTTAGATATGGGGAAACAGAGGCGGGGAATCAGAGGCGGGGAAACAGAGGCGGGGAATCAGATATGGGGAATAAGAGGTGGGGAATCAGAGGCAGGGAATCAGATGTGCGGAATCAGAGATGGAGAATCAGAGGCAGGGAATCAGAATCAGAAGCAGAGAATAAGACGCGGGGAATCAGAGGCGGGGAATCAGAGGCCTGGAATCAGATGCTGGGAATAAGAGGCCGGGTATCAGAGGTGGGGAATTAGAGTCCGGGAATCAGAGATGGGGATTCAGAGGCGGGGAATGAGATATGGAGAATCAGAGGCGGGGAATCAGAGGTGGGGAAACAGAGGTGGGGAATCAGATATGGGGAATCAGAGGTGGCGAATCAAAGGCGGTGAATCAGAGATGGGGAATCAGAGGCGGGGAATCAGAGGCAGGGAATCAAACACGGGGAATCAGAAGCGGGGAATCAGAGCTGGGGAATCAGAGGCGGGGAATCAGAGTTGGGGAATCAGAGGCGGGGAATCAGAGGCGGGGAATCAGAGGCAGGGAATCAGATGTGCGGAATCGGAGATGGGGAATCAGAGGCAAGAAATCAGAGGCGGGGAATCAGTGGCGGGAATTCAGAGGCCGGGAATCAGATATGGTGAAACAGAGGCGGGGAATCAGAGGCGGGGAAACAGAGGCGGGGAATCAGATATGGGGAATCAGAGGTGGGGAATCAGAGTTTGGGAATCAGAGGCAGGGAATCAGAGGCTTGGAATCAGATGCAGGGAATTAGATGCGGGGTATCAGAGGCGGGGAATCAGAGCTGGGGAATCAGAGGTGGGGAATCAGAGTTGGGGAATCAGAGGCGGGGACTTAGATATTGGGAAACAGAGGCGGGGAATCAGAGGCGGGGAAACAGAGGCGGGGAATCAGATATGGGGAATCAGAGGTGGGGAATCAGAGACAGGGAATCAGATGTACGGAATCAGAGATGGGGAATCAAAGGCAGGGAATCAGAATCAGAAGCAGGGAATCAGAGGCCGGGAATCAGAGGCCGGAATCAGATGCCGGGAATAAGAGGCCGGGAATCAGAGGTGGGGAATCAGAGTCCGGGAATCAGAGATGCGGATTCAGAGGCGGGGAATGAGATATGGGGAATCAGA
This sequence comes from Narcine bancroftii, assembly GCF_036971445.1. Lineage (NCBI taxonomy): Eukaryota > Metazoa > Chordata > Chondrichthyes > Torpediniformes > Narcinidae > Narcine > Narcine bancroftii. Next base: position 109,755,893 of record NC_091475.1, read on the forward strand.
GGCGGGGAATCAGAGGCGGGGAAACAGAGGCGGGGAATCAGATATGGGGAATCAGAGGTGGGGAATCAGGGCCGGGGTATCAGTGGCAGGGAATCAGAGGCGGGAAATCAGAGGCCGGGAATCAGAGGCGGTGAATCAGAGGCGGGGAATCAGAGGCAGGGAATCGGATGTGCGGAATCAGAGATGGGGAATCAGAGGTAGGGAATCAGAGGCGGTGAATCAGACATGGGTAATCAGAGGCGGGGAATCAGAGGCAGGAAATCAGACACGGGGAATCAGAGGCGGGGAATCAGAGCTGGGGAATTAGAGGCAGGGAATCAGAGTTGGGGATTCAGAGGCGGGGAATCAGATGCGGGGAATCAGAGTTGGGGAATCAGAGGCGGGGAATCAGATATGGGGAAACAGGGGCGGGGAATCGGAGGCGGGGAATCAGATATGGGGAAACAGGGGCGGGGAATCGGAGGCGGGTAAACAGAGGCGGGGAATCAGATATGGGGAATCAGATATGCGGAATCAGAGGCGGGGAATCAGAGGCGGGGAAACAGAGGCGGGGAATCAGATATGGGGAATCAGAGGTGGGGAATCAGGGGCGGGGTATCAGTGGCAGGGAATCAGAGGGGGGAAATCGGAGTCGGTGAATCAGGGGCGGGGAATCAGAGGCAGGGAATCGGATGTGTGGAATCAGAGATTTGGAATCAGAGGTGGGGAATCAGAGGCGGTGAATCAGACATGGGTAATCAGAGGCGGGGAATCAGAGGCAGGAAATCAGACACGGGGAATCAGAGGCGGGGAATCAGAGCTGGGGAATTAGATGCAGGGAATCAGAGTTGGGGATTCAGAGGCGGGGAATCAGATATGGGGAAACAGAGGTGGGGAATCAAAGGCGGTGAATCAGAGATGGGGAATCAGAGGCGGGGAATCAGAGGCAGGGAATCAAACACGGGGAATCAGAAGGGGGGAATCAGAGCTGGGGAATCAGAGGCGGGGAATCAGAGTTGGGGAATCAGAGGCGGGGAATCAGAGGCGTGGAATCAGAGGCAGGGAATCAGATGTGCGGAATCGGAGATGGGGAATCAGAGGCAAGAAATCAGAGGCGGGGAATCAGTGGCGGGAATTCAGAGACCGGGAATCAGATATGGTGAAACAGAGGCGGGGAATCAGAGGCGGGGAAACAGAGGCGGGGAATCAGATATGGGGAATCAGAGGTGGGGAATCAGAGTTTGGGAATCAGAGGCAGGGAATCAGAGGCTTGGAATCAGATGCAGGGAATTCGATGCGGGGAATCAGAGGCAGGAAATCAGACACGGGGAATCAGAGGCGGGGAATCAGAGCTGGGGAATTAGAGGCAGGGAATCAGAGTTGGGGATTCAGAGGCGGGGAATCAGATATGGGGAAACAGAGGTGGGGAATCAGAGGTGGGCAAATAGAGGCGGGGAATCAGATATGGGGAAACAGAGGCGGGGAATCAGAGTCGTGGAAACAGAGGCGGGGAATCAGATATGGGGAATCAGAGGTGGTGAATCAGAGGTTGGGAATCAGAGGCAGGGAATCAGAGGCTGGGAATCAGATGCAGGGAATCAGAATCAGAAGCAGGGAATAAGACGCGGGGAATCAGAGGCGGGGAATCAGAGCTGGGGAAGCAGAGGCAGTGAATCAGAGGCGGGGAATCAGAGGCAGGGAATCGGATGTGCGGAATCAGAGATGGGGAATCAGAGGTGGGGAATCAGAGGCGGTGAATCAGACATGGGTAATCAGAGGTGGGGAATCAGAGGCAGGAAATCAGACACGGGGAATCAGAGGCGGGGAATCAGAGCTGGGGAATTAGATGCAGGGAATCAGAGTTGGGGATTCAGAGGCGGGGAATCAGATATGGGGAAACAGTGGCGGGGAATCAGAGGCGGGGAAACAGAGGCGGGGAATCAGATATGGGGAATCAGAGGTGGGTAATCAGAGCTGGGGAGTCAGAGGTGGGGAATCAGAGTTGGGGAATCAGAGGCTGGGAATCGGATGTGCGGAATCAGAGATGGGGAATCTGAGGTGGGGAATCAGAGGCAGGGAATCAAACACGGGGAATCAGAGGCGGGGAATCAGAGCTGGGGAAACAGAGGCGGGGAATCAGAGGCGGGGAAACAGAGGCGGGGAATCAGATATGGGGAATCAGAGGTGGGGAATCAGAGTTTGGGAATCAGAGGCATGGAATCAGAGGCTTGGAATCAGATGCAGGGAATCAGATGCGGGGAATCAGAGGCGGGGAATCAGAGTTGGGGAATCAGAGGCGGGGATTTAGATATTGGGAAACAGAGGCGGGGAATCAGAGGCGGGGAAACAGAGGCGGGGAATCAGATATGGGGAATCAGAGGTGGGGAATCAGAGGCAGGGAATCAGATGTGCGGAATCAGAGATGGGGAATCAAAGGCAGGGAATCAGAATCAGAAGCAGGGAATCAGAGGCCGGGAATCAGAGGCCGGAATAAGATGCCGGGAATAAGAGGCCGGGAATCAGAGGTGGGGAATCAGAGTCCGGGAATCAGAGATGGGGATTCAGAGGCGGGGAATGAGATATGGGGAATCAGAGGCGGGGAATCAGAGGCGGGGAAACAGAGGTGGGGAATCAGATATGGGGAATCAGAGGTGGGGAATCAGGGGCGGGGTATCAGTGGCAGGGAATCAGAGGCGGGAAATCAGAGGCCGGGAATCAGAGGCGGGGAATCAGACACGGGGAATCAGAGGTGGTGAATCAGAGATGTGGAATCAGAGGCGGGGAATCAGAGGCAGGGAATCAGACGCGGGGAATCAGAGGCGGGGAATCATAGCTGGCGAATCAGAGGCGGGGAATCAGAGGTGGGGAATCAGAGGCGGGGAATCAGATATTGGGAATCAGAGGTGGGGAATCAGAGGCACGGAAACAGAGGCGGGGAATCAGATATGGGGAATCAGAGGTGGGGAATCAGAAGTTGGGAATCAGAGATGGGGAATCAGAGGCGGGGAATCAGAGGCCGGTAATCAGACGCGGGGAATCAGAGGCGGGGATTCTTGAGCTGGGGAATCAGAGGCGGGGAATCAGAGTTGGGGAATCAGAGGTGGGCAAATAGAGGCGGGGAATCAGATATGGGGAAACAGAGGCGGGGAATCAGAGTCGTGGAAACAGAGGCGGGGAATCAGATATGGGGAATCAGAGGTGGTGAATCAGAGGTTGGGAATCAGAGGCAGGGAATCAGAGGCTGGGAATCAGATGCAGGGAATCAGATGCGGGGATCAGAGGCGGGGAATCAGAGCTGGGGAATCAGAGGTGGGGAATCAGAGATGGGGAATCAGAGGCGGGGACTTAGATATGGGGAAACAGAGGCGGGGAATCAGAGGCGGGGAAACAGAGGCGGGGAATCAGATATGGGGAATAAGAGGTGGGGAATCAGAGGCAGGGAATCAGATGTGCGGAATCAGAGATGGAGAATCAGAGGCAGGGAATCAGAATCAGAAGCAGAGAATAAGACGCGGGGAATCAGAGGCGGGGAATCAGAGGCCTGGAATCAGATGCTGGGAATAAGAGGCCGGGTATCAGAGGTGGGGAATTAGAGTCCGGGAATCAGAGATGGGGATTCAGAGGCGGGGAATGAGATATGGAGAATCAGAGGCGGGGAATCAGAGGTGGGGAAACAGAGGTGGGGAATCAGATATGGGGAATCAGAGGTGGCGAATCAAAGGCGGTGAAACAGAGATGGGGAATCAGAGGCGGGGAATCAGAGGCAGGGAATCAAACACGGGGAATCAGAAGCGGGGAATCAGAGCTGGGGAATCAGAGGCGGGGAATCAGAGTTGGGGAATCAGAGGCGGGGAATCAGAGGCGGGGAATCAGAGGCAGGGAATCAGATGTGCGGAATCGGAGATGGGGAATCAGAGGCAAGAAATCAGAGGCGGGGAATCAGTGGCGGGAATTCAGAGGCCGGGAATCAGATATGGTGAAACAGAGGCGGGGAATCAGAGGCGGGGAAACAGAGGCGGGGAATCAGATATGGGGAATCAGAGGTGGGGAATCAGAGTTTGGGAATCAGAGGCAGGGAATCAGAGGCTTGGAATCAGATGCAGGGAATTAGATGCGGGGTATCAGAGGCGGGGAATCAGAGCTGGGGAATCAGAGGTGGGGAATCAGAGTTGGGGAATCAGAGGCGGGGACTTAGATATTGGGAAACAGAGGCGGGGAATCAGAGGCGGGGAAACAGAGGCGGGGAATCAGATATGGGGAATCAGAGGTGGGGAATCAGAGACAGGGAATCAGATGTACGGAATCAGAGATGGGGAATCAAAGGCAGGGAATCAGAATCAGAAGCAGGGAATCAGAGGCCGGGAATCAGAGGCCGGAATCAGATGCCGGGAATAAGAGGCCGGGAATCAGAGGTGGGGAATCAGAGTCCGGGAATCAGAGATGCGGATTCAGAGGCGGGGAATGAGATATGGGGAATCAGAGGCGGGGAATCAGAGGCGGGGAAACAGAGGCGGGGAATCAGATATGGGGAATCAGAGGTGGGGAATCAGGGCCGGGGTATCAGTGGCAGGGAATCAGAGGCGGGAAATCAGAGGCCGGGAATCAGAGGCGGTGAATCAGAGGCGGGGAATCAGAGGCAGGGAATCGGATGTGCGGAATCAGAGATGGGGAATCAGAGGTAGGGAATCAGAGGCGGTGAATCAGACATGGGTAATCAGAGGCGGGGAATCAGAGGCAGGAAATCAGACACGGGGAATCAGAGGCGGGGAATCAGAGCTGGGGAATTAGAGGCAGGGAATCAGAGTTGGGGATTCAGAGGCGGGGAATCAGATGCGGGGAATCAGAGTTGGGGAATCAGAGGCGGGGAATCAGATATGGGGAAACAGGGGCGGGGAATCGGAGGCGGGGAATCAGATATGGGGAAACAGGGGCGGGGAATCGGAGGCGGGTAAACAGAGGCGGGGAATCAGATATGGGGAATCAGATATGCGGAATCAGAGGCGGGGAATCAGAGGCGGGGAAACAGAGGCGGGGAATCAGATATGGGGAATCAGAGGTGGGGAATCAGGGGCGGGGTATCAGTGGCAGGGAATCAGAGGGGGGAAATCGGAGTCGGTGAATCAGGGGCGGGGAATCAGAGGCAGGGAATCGGATGTGTGGAATCAGAGATTTGGAATCAGAGGTGGGGAATCAGAGGCGGTGAATCAGACATGGGTAATCAGAGGCGGGGAATCAGAGGCAGGAAATCAGACACGGGGAATCAGAGGCGGGGAATCAGAGCTGGGGAATTAGATGCAGGGAATCAGAGTTGGGGATTCAGAGGCGGGGAATCAGATATGGGGAAACAGAGGTGGGGAATCAAAGGCGGTGAATCAGAGATGGGGAATCAGAGGCGGGGAATCAGAGGCAGGGAATCAAACACGGGGAATCAGAAGGGGGGAATCAGAGCTGGGGAATCAGAGGCGGGGAATCAGAGTTGGGGAATCAGAGGCGGGGAATCAGAGGCGTGGAATCAGAGGCAGGGAATCAGATGTGCGGAATCGGAGATGGGGAATCAGAGGCAAGAAATCAGAGGCGGGGAATCAGTGGCGGGAATTCAGAGACCGGGAATCAGATATGGTGAAACAGAGGCGGGGAATCAGAGGCGGGGAAACAGAGGCGGGGAATCAGATATGGGGAATCAGAGGTGGGGAATCAGAGTTTGGGAATCAGAGGCAGGGAATCAGAGGCTTGGAATCAGATGCAGGGAATTCGATGCGGGGAATCAGAGGCAGGAAATCAGACACGGGGAATCAGAGGCGGGGAATCAGAGCTGGGGAATTAGAGGCAGGGAATCAGAGTTGGGGATTCAGAGGCGGGGAATCAGATATGGGGAAACAGAGGTGGGGAATCAGAGGTGGGCAAATAGAGGCGGGGAATCAGATATGGGGAAACAGAGGCGGGGAATCAGAGGCGTGGAAACAGAGGCGGGGAATCAGATATGGGGAATCAGAGGTGGGGAATCAGAGGTTGGGAATCAGAGGCAGGGAATCAGAGGCTGGGAATCAGATGCAGGAAATCAGATGCGGGGATCAGAGGCGGGGAATCAGAGCTGGGGAATCAGAGGTGGGGAATCAGAGTTGGGGAATCAGAGGCGGGGACTTAGATATGGGGAAACAGAGGCGGGGAATCAGAGGCGGGGAAACAGAGGCGGGGAATCAGATATGGGGAATCAGAGGTGGGGAATCAGAGGCAGGGAATCAGATGTGCGGAATCAGAGATGGGGAATCAGAGGCAGGGAATCAGAATCAGAAGCAGGGAATAAGACGCGGGGAATCAGAGGCGGGGAATCAGAGCTGGGGAAGCAGAGGCAGTGAATCAGAGGCGGGGAATCAGAGGCAGGGAATCGGATGTGCGGAATCAGAGATGGGGAATCAGAGGTGGGGAATCAGAGGCGGTGAATCAGACATGGGTAATCAGAGGTGGGGAATCAGAGGCAGGAAATCAGACACGGGGAATCAGAGGCGGGGAATCAGAGCTGGGGAATTAGATGCAGGGAATCAGAGTTGGGGATTCAGAGGCGGGGAATCAGATATGGGGAAACAGTGGCGGGGAATCAGAGGCGGGGAAACAGAGGCGGGGAATCAGATATGGGGAATCAGAGGTGGGTAATCAGAGCTGGGGAGTCAGAGGTGGGGAATCAGAGTTGGGGAATCAGAGGCTGGGAATCGGATGTGCGGAATCAGAGATGGGGAATCTGAGGTGGGGAATCAGAGGCAGGGAATCAAACACGGGGAATCAGAGGCGGGGAATCAGAGCTGGGGAAACAGAGGCGGGGAATCAGAGGCGGGGAAACAGAGGCGGGGAATCAGATATGGGGAATCAGAGGTGGGGAATCAGAGTTTGGGAATCAGAGGCATGGAATCAGAGGCTTGGAATCAGATGCAGGGAATCAGATGCGGGGAATCAGAGGCGGGGAATCAGAGTTGGGGAATCAGAGGCGGGGATTTAGATATTGGGAAACAGAGGCGGGGAATCAGAGGCGGGGAAACAGAGGCGGGGAATCAGATATGGGGAATCAGAGGTGGGGAATCAGAGGCAGGGAATCAGATGTGCGGAATCAGAGATGGGGAATCAAAGGCAGGGAATCAGAATCAGAAGCAGGGAATCAGAGTTTGGGAATCAGAGGCCGGAATAAGATGCCGGGAATAAGAGGCCGGGAATCAGAGGTGGGGAATCAGAGTCCGGGAATCAGAGATGGGGATTCAGAGGCGGGGAATGAGATATGGGGAATCAGAGGCGGGGAATCAGAGGCGGGGAAACAGAGGTGGGGAATCAGATATGGGGAATCAGAGGTGGGGAATCAGGGGCGGGGTATCAGTGGCAGGGAATCAGATGCGGGAAATCAGAGGCCGGGAATCAGAGGCGGGGAATCAGACACGGGGAATCAGAGGTGGTGAATCAGAGATGTGGAATCAGAGGCGGGGAATCAGAGGCAGGGAATCAGACGCGGGGAATCAGAGGCGGGGAATCATAGCTGGCGAATCAGAGGCGGGGAATCAGAGGTGGGGAATCAGAGGCGGGGAATCAGATATTGGGAATCAGAGGTGGGGAATCAGAGGCACGGAAACAGAGGCGGGGAATCAGATATGGGGAATCAGAGGTGGGGAATCAGAAGTTGGGAATCAGAGATGGGGAATCAGAGGCGGGGAATCAGAGGCCGGTAATCAGACGCGGGGAATCAGAGGCGGGGATTCTTGAGCTGGGGAATCAGAGGCGGGGAATCAGAGTTGGGGAATCAGAGGCGGGGAATCAGATATGGGGAATCAGAGGCGGTGAATCAGAGGCGGGGAAACAGAGGCGGGGAATCAGATATGGGAAAACAGAGGCGGGGAATCAGAGGCGGGCAAATAGAGGCGGGGAATCAGATATGGGGAAACAGAGGCGGGGAATCAGAGGCGGGGAAACAGAGGTGGGGAATCATATATGGGGAATCAGAGGTGGGGAATCAGAGGTTGGGAATCAGAGGCAGGGAATCAGAGGCTTGGAATCAGATGCAGGGAATCAGATGCGGGAAATCAGAGGCGGGGAATCAGAGCTGGGGATCAGAGGTGGGGAATCAAAGTTGGGGAATCAGAGGCGGGGACTTAGATATGGGGAAACAGAGGCGGGGTATCAGAGACGGGGAAACAGAGGCGGGGATTCAGATATGGGGAATCAGAGGTGGGGAATCAGAGGCAGGGAATTAGATGTGCGGAATCAGAAATGGGGAATCAGAGGCAGGGAATCAGAATCAGAAGCAGGGAATCAGAGGCCGGGAATCAGAGGCCGGAATCAGATGCCGGGAATAAGAGGTCAGGAATCAGAGGTGGGGAATCAGAGTCCGGGAATCAGAGATGGGGAATCAGATGCGGGGAATCAGAGGCAGGGAATCAAACACGGGGAATCAGAGGCGGGGAATCAGAGCTGGGGAATCAAAGGCGGGGAATCAGAGTTGGGGAATCAAAGGCGGGGAATCAGATATGGGGAAACAGGGGCGGGGAATCAGAGGCGGGGAAACAGAGGCGGGGAATCAGATATGGGGAATCAGAGGTGTGGAATCAGAGGTTGGGAATCAGAGGTGTGGAATCAGAGGTTGGGAATCAGAGGCAGGGAATCAGAGGCGGGGAAACAGAGGCAGGGAATCAGATCTGGGGAATCAGAGGCGGGGAATTAGAGTTGGGGAATCAGAGGCGGGGAATCAGAGGCGGGGAAACAGAGGCGGGGAATCAAACACGGGGAATCAGAGGTGGGGAATCAGAGGTTGGGAATCAGAGGCAGGGAATCAGAGGCGGGGAATCAGACGCGGGGAATCAGAGGCAGGGAATCAGAGGCGGAGAATCAGAGGCCGGGAATCAGATATGGTGAAACAGAGGCGGGGAATCAGAGGCGGGGAAACAGAGGCGGGGAATCAGATATGGGGAATCAGAGGTGGGGAATCAGAGTTTGGGAATCAGAGGCATGGAATCAGAGGCTTGGAATCAAATGCAGGGAATCAGATGCGGGGAATCAGAGGCGGGGAATCAGAGTTGGGGAATCAGAGGCGGGGATTTAGATATTGGGAAACAGAGGCGGGGAATCAGAGGCGTGGAAACAGAGGCGGGGAATCAGATATGGGGAATCAGAGGTGGGGAATCAGAGGCAGGGAATCAGATGTGCGGAATCAGAGATGGGGAATCAAAGGCAGGGAATCAGAATCAGAAGCAGGGAATCAGAGGCCGGGAATCAGAGGCCGGAATCAGATGCCGGGAATAAGAGGCCGGGAATCAGAGGTGGGGAATCAGAGTCCGGGAATCAGAGATGGGGATTCAGAGGCGGGGAATGAGATATGGGGAATCAGAGGCGGGGAATCAGAGGCGGGGAAACAGAGGTGGGGAATCAGATATGGGGAATCAGAGGTGGGGAATCAGGGGCGGGGTATCAGTGGCAGGGAATCAGAGGCGGGAAATCAGAGGCCGGGAATCAGAGGCGGGGAATCAGACACGGGGAATCAGAGGTGGTGAATCAGAGATGTGGAATCAGAGGCGGGGAATCAGAGGCAGGGAATCAGACGCGGGGAATCAGAGGCGAGGAATCATAGCTGGCGAATCAGAGGCGGGGAATCAGAGGTGGGGAATCAGAGGCGGGGAATCAGATATTGGGAATCAGAGGTGGGGAATCAGAGGCGCGGAAACAGAGGCGGGGAATCAGATATGGGGAATCAGAGGTGGGGAATCAGAAGTTGTGAATCGGAGATGGGGAATCAGAGGCGGGGAATCAGAGGCCAGTAATCAGACGCGGGGAATCTGAGGCGGGGATACTTGAGCTGGGGAATCAGAGGCGGGGAATCAGAGTTGGGGAATCAGAGGCGGGGAATCAGATATGCGGAATCAGAGGCGGGGAATCAGAGGCGGGGAAACAGAGGCGGGGAATCAGATATGGGGAATCAGAGGTGGGGAATCAGGGGCGGGGTATCAGTGGCAGGGAATCAGAGGCGGGAAATCAGAGTCGGTGAATCAGGGGCGGGGAATCAGAGGCAGGGAATCGGATGTGCGGAATCAGAGATTTGGAATCAGAGGTGGGGAATCAGAGGCGGTGAATCAGACATGGGTAATCAGAGGCGGGGAATCAGAGGCAGGAAATCAGACACGGGGAATCAGAGGCGGGGAATCAGAGCTGGGGAATTAGATGCAGGGAATCAGAGTTGGGGATTCAGAGGCGGGGAATCAGATATGGGGAAACAGAGGTGGGGAATCAGAGGCGGGAAAATAGAGGCGGGGAATCAGATATGGGGAAACAGTGGCGGGGAATCAGAGGCGGGGAATCAGAGGCGGTGAATCAGACATGGGTAATCAGAGGCGGGGAATCAGAGCTGGGGAATCAGAGGTGGGGAATCAGAGTTGGGGAATCAGAGGCGGGGACTTAGATATGGGGAAACAGAGGCGGGGAATCAGAGGCGGGGAAACAGAGGCGGGGAATCAGATATGGGGAATCAGAGGTGGGGAATCAGAGGCAGGGAATCAGATGTGCGGAATCAGAGATGGGGAATCAGAGGCAGGGAATCAGAATCAGAAGCAGGGAATAAGACGCGGGGAATCAGAGGCGGGGAATCAGAGCTGGGGAATCAGCGGCAGTGAATCAGAGGCGGGGAATCAGAGGCAGGGAATCGGATGTGCGGAATCAGAGATGGGGAATCAGAGGTGGGGAATCAGAGGCGGTGAATCAGACATGGGTAATCAGATGTGGGGAATCAGGGGCAGGGTATCAGACGCAGTGTATCAGACACGGGGAATCAGAGGCATGGAATCAGAGATGGGGAATCAGAGGCGGGGAATCGGAGGCAGGGAATCAGACGCGGGGTATCAGAGGCGTGGAATCAGAGCTGGTGAATCAGAGGCGGGGAATCAGAGTTGGGGAATCAGAGGCGTGGAATCAGATATGGGAAAACAGAGGCGGGGAATCAGAGGCGGGGAATCAGAGCTGGGGAATCAGAGGCCGGGAATCAGAGGTGGTGAATCAGAGGCCGGGAATCAGAGATGGGGATTCAGAGGTGGTGAATCAGAGATGGGGAATCAGAGGAAGGGACTCAGAGGTGGCGAATCAGACGCGGGGTATCAGTGGCTGGGAATCAGAAATCGGGAGTCAGAGGCGGGGTATCAGAGATGGGGAATCAGAGGCGGGGAATCAGAGGCGGGGAAACAGAGGCGGGGAGTCAGATATGGGGAATCAGTGGTGGGGAATCAGAGGCATGGAATCACATGCGGGGAATCAGAGGCGGGGAATCAGAGGCGGGGAATCAGAGGCGGGGAAACAGAGGCGGGGAAACAGAGGCGGGGAATCAAACACGGGGAATCAGAGGTGGGGAATCAGAGGTTGGGAATCAGAGGCAGGGAATCAGAGGCGGGGAATCAGAGGCGGGGAATCAGAGGCAGGGAATCAGAGGCGGAGAATCAGAGGCCGGGAGTCAGATATGGTGAAACAGAGGCGGGGAATCAGAGGCGGGGAAACAGAGGCGGGGAATCAGATATGGGGAATCAGAGGTGGGGAATCAGAGTTTGGGAATCAGAGGCATGGAATCAGAGGCTTGGAATCAGATGCAGGGAATCAGATGCGGGGAATCAGAGGCGGGGAATCAGAGTTGGGGAATCAGAGGCGGGGATTTAGATATTGGGAAACAGAGGCGGGGAATCAGAGGCGGGGAAACAGAGGCGGGGAATCAGATATGGGGAATCAGAGGTGGGGAATCAGAGGCAGGGAATCAGATGTGCGGAATCAGAGATGGGGAATCAAAGGCAGGGAATCAGAATCAGAAGCAGGGAATCAGAGGCCGGGAATCAGAGGCCGGAATCAGATGCCGGGAATAAGAGGCCGGGAATCAGAGGTGGGGAATCAGAGTCCGGGAATCAGAGATGGGGATTCAGAGGCGGGCAATGAGATATGGGGAATCAGAGGCGGGGAATCAGAGGCGGGGAAACAGAGGTGGGGAATCAGATATGGGGAATCAGAGGTGGGGAATCAGGGGCGGGGTATCAGTGGCAGGGAATCAGAGGCGGGAAATCAGAGGCCGGGAATCAGAGGCGGGGAATCAGACACGGGGAATCAGAGGTGGTGAATCAGAGATGTGGAATCAGAGGCGGGGAATCAGAGGCAGGGAATCAGACGCGGGGAATCAGAGGCGAGGAATCATAGCTGGCGAATCAGAGGCGGGGAATCAGAGGTGGGGAATCAGAGGCGGGGAATCAGATATTGGGAATCAGAGGTGGGGAATCAGAGGCGCGGAAACAGAGGCGGGGAATCAGATATGGGGAATCAGAGGTGGGGAATCAGAAGTTGTGAATCAGAGATGGGGAATCAGAGGCGGGGAATCAGAGGCCGGTAATCAGACGCGGGGAATCAGAGGCGGGGATTCTTGAGCTGGGGAATCAGAGGCGGGGAATCAGAGTTGGGGAATCAGAGGCGGGGAATCAGATATGCGGAATCAGAGGCGGGGAATCAGAGGCGGGGAAACAGAGGCGGGGAATCAGATATGGGGAATCAGAGGTGGGGAATCAGGGGCGGGGTATCAGTGGCAGGGAATCAGAGGCGGGAAATCAGAGTCGGTGAATCAGGGGCGGGGAATCAGAGGCAGGGAATCGGATGTGCGGAATCAGAGATTTGGAATCAGAGGTGGGGAATCAGAGGCGGTGAATCAGACATGGGTAATCAGAGGCGGGGAATCAGAGGCAGGAAATCAGACACGGGGAATCAGAGGCGGGGAATCAGAGCTGGGGAATTAGATGCAGGGAATCAGAGTTGGGGATTCAGAGGCGGGGAATCAGATATGGGGAAACAGAGGTGGGGAATCAGAGGCGGGCAAATAGAGGCGGGGAATCAGATATGGGGAAACAGTGGCGGGGAATCAGAGGCGGGGAATCAGAGGCGGTGAATCAGACATGGGTAATCAGAGGCGGGGAATCAGAGCTGGGGAATCAGAGGTGGGGAATCAGAGTTGGGGAATCAGAGGCGGGGACTTAGATATGGGGAAACAGAGGCGGGGAATCAGAGGCGGGGAAACAGAGGCGGGGAATCAGATATGGGGAATCAGAGGTGGGGAATCAGAGGCAGGGAATCAGATGTGCGGAATCAGAGATGGGGAATCAGAGGCAGGGAATCAGAATCAGAAGCAGGGAATAAGACGCGGGGAATCAGAGGCGGGGAATCAGAGCTGGGGAATCAGCGGCAGTGAATCAGAGGCGGGGAATCAGAGGCAGGGAATCGGATGTGCGGAATCAGAGATGGGGAATCAGAGGTGGGGAATCAGAGGCGGTGAATCAGACATGGGTAATCAGATGTGGGGAATCAGGGGCAGGGTATCAGACGCAGTGTATCAGACACGGGGAATCAGAGGCATGGAATCAGAGATGGGGAATCAGAGGCGGGGAATCAGAGGCAGGGAATCAGACGCGGGGTATCAGAGGCGTGGAATCAGAGCTGGTGAATCAGAGGCGGGGAATCAGAGTTGGGGAATCAGAGGCGTGGAATCAGATATGGGAAAACAGAGGCGGGGAATCAGAGGCGGGGAATCAGAGCTGGGGAATCAGAGGCCGGGAATCAGAGGTGGTGAATCAGAGGCCGGGAATCAGAGATGGGGATTCAGAGGTGGTGAATCAGAGATGGGGAATCAGAGGAAGGGACTCAGAGGTGGCGAATCAGACGCGGGGTATCAGTGGCTGGGAATCAGAAATCGGGAATCAGATGCGGGGTATCAGAGATGGGGAATCAGAGGCGGGGAATCAGAGGCGGGGAAACAGAGGCGGGGAGTCAGATATGGGGAATCAGTGGTGGGGAATCAGAGGCATGGAATCACATGCGGGAAATCAGAGGCGGGGAATCAGAGGCGGGGAATCAGAGCTGGGGAATCAGAGGCGGGGATTCAGAGTTGGGGAATCAGAGGCGGGGAATCAGATATGGGGAAACAGAGGCGTGGATTCAGAGGCGGGGAAACAGACGCGGGGAATCAGATATGGGGAATCAGAGGTGGGGAATCAGAGGTTGGGAATCAGAGGCAGGGAATCAGAGGCGGGGAATCAGAGCTGGGGAATCAGAGGCGGAGGATCAAAATTGGGGAATCAGAGATGGGGAATCAGAGATGGGGAATCAGAGGCGGGGAATCAGACGCAGGGAATCAGAGGTGGTGAATCAGAGATGGGGAATCAGAGGCGGGGAATCAGAGGCAGGGAATCAGACGCGGGGAATCAGTGACGGGGAATCATAGCTGGCGAATCTGAGGCGGGGAATCAGATTTGGGGAATCAGAGGCGGGGAATCAGATATGGGGAATCAGAGGCGGGGAATCAGAGGCGGGGAAACAGAGGCGGGGAATCAGATATGGGGAATCAGAGGTGGGGAATCAGAGGCAGGGAATCAGACGCGGGGTATCAGAGGCGTGGAATCAGAGCTGGTGAATCAGAGGCGGGGAATCAGAGTTGGGGAATCAGAGGCGTGGAATCAGATATGGGAAAACAGAGGCGGGGAATCAGAGGCGGGGAATCAGAGCTGGGGAATCAGAGGCCGGGAATCAGAGATGGGGATTCAGAGGTGGTGAATCAGAGATGGGGAATCAGAGGAAGGGACTCAGAGGTGGCGAATCAGACGCGGGGTATCAGTGGCTGGGAATCAGAAATCGGGAATCAGAGGCGGGGTATCAGAGATGGGGAATCAGAGGCGGGGAATCAGAGGCGGGGAAACAGAGGCGGGGAGTCAGATATGGGGAATCAGTGGTGGGGAATCAGAGGCATGGAATCACATGCGGGGAATCAGAGGAGGGGAATCAGAGGCGGGGAATCAGAGCTGGGGAATCAGAGGAGGGGATTCAGAGTTGGGGAATCAGAGGCGGGGAATCAGATATGGGGAAACAGAGGCGTGGATTCAGAGGCGGGGAAACAGATGCGGGGAATCAGATATGGGGAATCAGAGGTGGGGAATCAGAGGTTGGGAATCAGAGGCAGGGAATCAGAGGCGGGGAATCAGAGCTGGGGAATCAGAGGCGGAGAATCAGAATTGGGGAATCAGAGATGGGGAATCAGAGATGGGGAATCAGAGGCGGGGAATCAGACGCAGGGAATCAGAGGTGGTGAATCAGAGATGGGGAATCAGAGGCGGGGAATCAGAGGCAGGGAATCAGACGCGGAGAATCAGTGACGGGGAATCATAGCTGGCGAATCTGAGGCGGGGAATCAGATTTGGGGAATCAGAGGCGGGGAATCAGATATGGGGAATCAGAGGCGGGGAATCAGAGGCGGGGAAACAGAGGCGGGGAATCAGATATGGGGAATCAGAGGTGGGGAATCAGAGGTGGGGAATCAGAGATGGGGAATCAGAGGCGGGGAATCAGAGCCAGGGAATCAGACGCGGGGAATCAGAGGCGGGGAATCAGAGCTGGGGAATCAGAGGCGGGGAATCAGAGTTGGGGAATCAGTGGCGGGGAATCAGATATAGGGAATCAGAGGCAGGGAATCAGAGGCAGGGAATCAGAGGCAGGGAATCAGAGGCAGGGAATCAGAGATTAGGAATCAGAGGCGGGGAATCAGAGGCAGGGAATCTGACGCGGGGAATCAGAGGAGGAGTATCAGAGCTGGGGAATCAAGGCGGGGAATCAGAGTTGGGGAATAAGAGGCGTGGAATCAGATATGGGGAATCAGAGGCGGTGAATCAGAGGCGGGGAAACAGAGGCGGGGAGTCAGATATGGGTAAATAGATTTGGGGATTCAGGGGCGGGGAATCCGTGGCAGGGAATCAGAGGCGGGGAATCAGAGCTGGGGAATTAGATGCAGGGAATCAGAGTTGGGGATTCAGAGGCGGGGAATCAGATATGGGGAAACAGAGGTGGGGAATCAGAGGCGGGCAAATAGAGGCGGGGAATCAGATATGGGGAAACAGTGGCGGGGAATCAGAGGCGGGGAATCAGAGGCGGTGAATCAGACATGGGTAATCAGAGGCGGGGAATCAGAGCTGGGGAATCAGAGGTGGGGAATCAGAGTTGGGGAATCAGAGGCGGGGACTTAGATATGGGGAAACAGAGGCGGGGAATCAGAGGCGGGGAAACAGAGGCGGGGAATCAGATATGGGGAATCAGAGGTGGGGAATCAGAGGCAGGGAATCAGATGTGCGGAATCAGAGATGGGGAATCAGAGGCAGGGAATCAGAATCAGAAGCAGGGAATAAGACGCGGGGAATCAGAGGCGGGGAATCAGAGCTGGGGAATCAGCGGCAGTGAATCAGAGGCGGGGAATCAGAGGCAGGGAATCGGATGTGCGGAATCAGAGATGGGGAATCAGAGGTGGGGAATCAGAGGCGGTGAATCAGACATGGGTAATCAGATGTGGGGAATCAGGGGCAGGGTATCAGACGCAGTGTATCAGACACGGGGAATCAGAGGCATGGAATCAGAGATGGGGAATCAGAGGCGGGGAATCAGAGGCAGGGAATCAGACGCGGGGTATCAGAGGCGTGGAATCAGAGCTGGTGAATCAGAGGCGGGGAATCAGAGTTGGGGAATCAGAGGCGTGGAATCAGATATGGGAAAACAGAGGCGGGGAATCAGAGGCGGGGAATCAGAGCTGGGGAATCAGAGGCCGGGAATCAGAGGTGGTGAATCAGAGGCCGGGAATCAGAGATGGGGATTCAGAGGTGGTGAATCAGAGATGGGGAATCAGAGGAAGGGACTCAGAGGTGGCGAATCAGACGCGGGGTATCAGTGGCTGGGAATCAGAAATCGGGAATCAGATGCGGGGTATCAGAGATGGGGAATCAGAGGCGGGGAATCAGAGGCGGGGAAACAGAGGCGGGGAGTCAGATATGGGGAATCAGTGGTGGGGAATCAGAGGCATGGAATCACATGCGGGAAATCAGAGGCGGGGAATCAGAGGCGGGGAATCAGAGCTGGGGAATCAGAGGCGGGGATTCAGAGTTGGGGAATCAGAGGCGGGGAATCAGATATGGGGAAACAGAGGCGTGGATTCAGAGGCGGGGAAACAGACGCGGGGAATCAGATATGGGGAATCAGAGGTGGGGAATCAGAGGTTGGGAATCAGAGGCAGGGAATCAGAGGCGGGGAATCAGAGCTGGGGAATCAGAGGCGGAGGATCAGAATTGGGGAATCAGAGATGGGGAATCAGAGATGGGGAATCAGAGGCGGGGAATCAGACGCAGGGAATCAGAGGTGGTGAATCAGAGATGGGGAATCAGAGGCGGGGAATCAGAGGCAGGGAATCAGACGCGGGGAATCAGTGACGGGGAATCATAGCTGGCGAATCTGAGGCGGGGAATCAGATTTGGGGAATCAGAGGCGGGGAATCAGATATGGGGAATCAGAGGCGGGGAATCAGAGGCGGGGAAACAGAGGCGGGGAATCAGATATGGGGAATCAGAGGTGGGGAATCAGAGGCAGGGAATCAGACGCGGGGTATCAGAGGCGTGGAATCAGAGCTGGTGAATCAGAGGCGGGGAATCAGAGTTGGGGAATCAGAGGCGTGGAATCAGATATGGGAAAACAGAGGCGGGCAATCAGAGGCGGGGAATCAGAGCTGGGGAATCAGAGGCCGGGAATCAGAGGTGGTGAATCAGAGGCCGGGAATCAGAGATGGGGATTCAGAGGTGGTGAATCAGAGATGGGGAATCAGAGGAAGGGACTCAGAGGTGGCGAATCAGACGCGGGGTATCAGTGGCTGGGAATCAGAAATCGGGAATCAGAGGCGGGGTATCAGAGATGGGGAATCAGAGGCGGGGAATCAGAGGCGGGGAAACAGAGGCTGGGAGTCAGATATGGGGAATCAGTGGTGGGGAATCAGAGGCATGGAATCACATGCGGGGAATCAGAGGCGGGGAATCAGAGGCGGGGAATCAGAGCTGGGGAATCAGAGGAGGGGATTCAGAGTTTGGGAATCAGAGGCGGGGAATCAGATATGGGGAAACAGAGGCGTGGATTCAGAGGCGGGGAAACAGATGCGGGGAATCAGATATGGGGAATCAGAGGTGGGGAATCAGAGGTTGGGAATCAGAGGCAGGGAATCAGAGGCGGGGAATCAGAGCTGGGGAATCAGAGGCGGAGAATCAGAATTGGGGAATCAGAGATGGGGAATCAGAGATGGGGAATCAGAGGCGGGGAATCAGACGCAGGGAATCAGAGGTGGTGAATCAGAGATGGGGAATCAGAGGCGGGGAATCAGAGGCAGGGAATCAGACGCGGAGAATCAGTGACGGGGAATCATAGCTGGCGAATCTGAGGCGGGGAATCAGATTTGGGGAATCAGAGGCGGGGAATCAGATATGGGGAATCAGAGGCGGGGAATCAGAGGCGGGGAAACAGAGGCGGGGAATCAGATATGGGGAATCAGAGGTGGGGAATCAGAGGTGGGGAATCAGAGATGTGGAATCAGAGGCGGGGAATCAGAGCCAGGGAATCAGACGCGGGGAATCAGAGGCGGGGAATCAGAGCTGGGGAATCAGAGGCGGGGAATCAGAGTTGGGGAATCAGTGGCGGGGAATCAGATATAGGGAATCAGAGGCAGGGAATCAGAGGCAGGGAATCAGAGGCAGGGAATCAGAGGCAGGGAATCAGAGATTAGGAATCAGAGGCGGGGAATCAGAGGCAGGGAATCTGACGCGGGGAATCAGAGGAGGAGTATCAGAGCTGGGGAATCAAGGCGGGGAATCAGAGTTGGGGAATAAGAGGCGTGGAATCAGATATGGGGAATCAGAGGCGGTGAATCAGAGGCGGGGAAACAGAGGCGGGGAGTCAGATATGGGTAAATAGATTTGGGGATTCAGGGGCGGGGAATCCGTGGCAGGGAATCAGAGGCGGGGAATCAGAGGCGGGGCATCAGAGGCAGGGAATCAGATGTGGGGAATCAGAGATGGGGAATCAGAGGCAGGAAATCAGAATCAGAGCTGGGGAGTCAGAGGCGGTGAATCAGAGATGGGGAATCAGAGGCAGGGAGTCAGAGGCAGGGAATCAAACACGGGGAATCATAGGCTGCGAATCAGAGCTGGGGAATCAGAGGCGGGAATCAGAGCTGGGGAATCAGAGGCGGGGAATCAGACACGGGGAATCAGAGGCGGGGAATCAGAGCTGAGGAATCAGAGGAGGGGATTCAGAGTTGGGGAATCAGAGGCGGGGAATCAGATACGGGGAAACAGAGGCGTGGATTCAGAGGCGGGGAAACAGACGCGGGGAATCAGAAATGGGGAATCAGAGGTGGGGAATCAGAGGTTGGGAATCAGAGGCAGGGAATGAGAGGCGGGGAATCAGAGCTGGGGAATCAGAGGCGGGGAATCAGAGTTGGGGAATCAGAGGCGGGGAATCAGATATGGGGAAACAGGGGCGGGGAATCGGAGGCGGGGAAACAGAGGTGGGGAATCAGATATGGGGAATCAGATATGCGGAATCAGAGGCGGGGAATCAGAGGCGGGGAAACAGAGGCGGGGAATCAGATATGGGGAATCAGAGGTGGGGAATCAGGGGCGGGGTATCAGTGGCAGGGAATCGGATGTGTGGAATCAGAGATTTGGAATCAGAGGTGGGGAATCAGAGGCGGTGAATCAGACATGGGTAATCAGAGGCGGGGAATCAGAGGCAGGAAATCAGACACGGGGAATCAGAGGCGGGGAATCAGAGCTGGGGAATTAGATGCAGGGAATCAGAGTTGGGGATTCAGAGGCGGGGAATCAGATATGGGGAAACAGAGGTGGGGAATCAAAGGCGGTGAATCAGAGATGGGGAATCAGAGGCGGGGAATCAGAGGCAGGGAATCAAACACGGGGAATCAGAAGGGGGGAATCAGAGCTGGGGAATCAGAGGCGGGGAATCAGAGTTGGGGAATCAGAGGCGGGGAATCAGAGGCGGGGAATCAGAGGCAGGGAATCAGATGTGCGGAATCGGAGATGGGGAATCAGAGGCAAGAAATCAGAGGCGGGGAATCAGTGGCGGGAATTCAGAGACCGGGAATCAGATATGGTGAAACAGAGGCGGGTAATCAGAGGCGGGGAAACAGAGGCGGGGAATCAGATATGGGGAATCAGAGGTGGGGAATCAGAGTTTGGGAATCAGAGGCAGGGAATCAGAGGCTTGGAATCAGATGCAGGGAATTCGATGCGGGGTATCAGAGGCGGGGAATCAGAGCTGGGGAATCAGAGGTGGGGAATCAGAGTTGGGGAATCAGAGGCGGGGACTTAGATATTGGGAAACAGAGGCGGGGAATCAGAGGCGGGGAAACAGAGGCGGGGAATCAGATATGGGGAATCAGAGGTGGGGAATCAGAGACAGGGAATCAGATGTACGGAATCAGAGATGGGGAATCAAAGGCAGGGAATCAGAATCAGAAGCAGGGAATCAGAGGCCGGGAATCAGAGGCCGGAATCAGATGCCGGGAATAAGAGGCCGGGAATCAGAGGTGGGGAATCAGAGTCCGGGAATCAGAGATGCGGATTCAGAGGCGGGGAATGAGATATGGGGAATCAGAGGCGGGGAATCTGAGATGGGGAATCAGAGGCGGGGAATCAGAGGCAGGATATCAGACACGGGGATTCAGAGGCTGGGAATCAGACGGGGGGAATCAAAGGCGGGGAATCAGAGCTGGGGAATCAGAGGTAGGGAATCAGAGTTGGGGATTCAGAGGCGGGGAAACAGATATGGGGAAACAGAGGCGGGGAATCAGAGGCGGGCAAACAGAGGCGGGGAATCAGAGGCAGGGAATCAGAGCTGGGGAATCAGAGGCGGGGAATCATAGTTGGCAATCAGAGACGGGGAATCAGATACGGGGAAACAGAGGCGGGGAATCAGAGGCGGGGAAACAGAGGCGGGGAATCAGATATGGGGAATCGGATGCGGGGAATCAGAGGCGGGGAATCAGAGCTGGGGAATCAGAGGCGGGGAATCAGAGTTGGTGCATCAGAGGTGGCGAATTAGATATGGGGAAACAGAGGCGGGGAATCAGAGGCAGGGAAACAGAGGTGGGGAATCAGATATGGGGAATCAGAGGTGGGGAATCAGAGGCAGGGAATCAGATGTGCGGAATCAGGGATGGGGAATCAGAGGCAGGGAATCAGAATCAGAAGCGGGGAATCAGAGGCCGGGAATCAGAGGCCTGGAATCAGATGCTGGGAATAAGAGGCCAGGAATCAGAGGTGGGGAATCAGAGTCCGGGAATCAGAGATGGGGATTCAGAGGCGGGGAATGAGATATGGAGAATCAGAGGCGGGGAATCAGAGGCGGGGAAACAGAGGTGGGGAATCAGATATGGGGAATCAGAGGTGGCGAATCAGAGGTTGGGAATCAGAGGCAGGGAATCAGAGGCGGGGAATCAGAGGCGGGGAATCGGAGGCAGGGAATCAGATGTGCGGAATAGGAGATGGGGAATCAGAGGCAAGAAATCAGAGGCGGGGAATCAGAGGCGGGGAATCAGAGGCCGGGATTCAGATATGGTGAAACAGAGGCGGGGAATCAGAGGCGGGGAAACAGAGGCGGGGAATCAGAGGCGGGGAATCAGAGGTGGGGAATCAGAGTTTGGGAATCAGAGGCAGGGAATCAGAGGCTTGGAATCAGATGCAGGGAATCAGATGCGGGGAATCAGAGGCGGGGAATCAGAGCTGGGGAATCAGAGGTGGGGAATCAGAGTTGGGGAATCAGAGGCGGGGACTTAGATATTGGGAAACAGAGGCGGGGAATCAGAGGCGGGGAAACAGAGGCGGGGAATCAGATATAGGGAATCAGAGGTGGGGAATCAGAGGCAGGGAATCAGATGTGCGGAATCAGAGATGGGGAATCAAAGGCAGGGAATCAGAATCAGAAGCAGGGAATCAGAGGCCGGGAATCAGAGGCCGGAATCAGATGCCGGGAATAAGAGGCCGGGAATCAGAGGTGGGGAATCAGAGTCCGGGAATCAGAGATGGGGATTCAGAGGCGGGGAACGAGATATGGGGAATCAGAGGCGGGGAATCAGAGGCGGGGAAACAGAGGTGGGGAATCAGATATGGGGAATCAGAGGTGGGGAATCAGGGGCGGCGTATCAGTGGCAGGGAATCAGAGGCGGGAAATCAGAGGCCGGGAATCAGAGGCGGTGAATCAGAGGGGGGGAATCAGAGGCAGGGAATCGGATGTGCGGAATCAGAGATGGGGAATCAGAGGTGGGGAATCAGAGGCAGGAAATCAGACACGGGGAATCGGAGGCGGGGAATCAGAGGCGGGGAATCAGAGCTGGGGAATTAGATGCAGTGAATCAGAGTTGGGGATTCAGAGGCGGGGAATCAGATATGGGGAAACAGAGGTGGGGAATCAGAGGTGGGCAAATAGAGGCGGGGAATCAGATATGGGGAAACAGAGGCGGGGAATCAGAGTCGTGGAAACAGAGGCGGGGAATCAGATATGGGGAATCAGAGGTGGTGAATCAGAGGTTGGGAATCAGAGGCAGGGAATCAGAGGCTGGGAATCAGATGCAGGGAATCAGATGCGGGGATCAGAGGCGGGGAATCAGAGCTGGGGAATCAGAGGTGGGGAATCAGAGATGGGGAATCAGAGGCGGGGACTTAGATATGGGGAAACAGAGGCGGGGAATCAGAGGCGGGGAAACAGAGGCGGGGAATCAGATATGGGGAATAAGAGGTGGGGAATCAGAGGCAGGGAATCAGATGTGTGGAATCAGAGATGGAGAATCAGAGGCAGGGAATCAGAATCAGAAGCAGAGAATAAGACGCGGGGAATCAGAGGCGGGGAATCAGAGGCCTGGAATCAGATGCTGGGAATAAGAGGCCGGGTATCAGAGGTGGGGAATTAGAGTCCGGGAATCAGAGATGGGGATTCAGAGGCGGGGAATGAGATATGGAGAATCAGAGGCGGGGAATCAGAGGTGGGGAAACAGAGGTGGGGAATCAGATATGGGGAATCAGAGGTGGCGAATCAAAGGCGGTGAATCAGAGATGGGGAATCAGAGGCGGGGAATCAGAGGCAGGGAATCAAACACGGGGAATCAGAAGCGGGGAATCAGAGCTGGGGAATCAGAGGCGGGGAATCAGAGTTGGGGAATCAGAGGCGGGGAATCAGAGGCGGGGAATCAGAGGCAGGGAATCAGATGTGCGGAATCGGAGATGGGGAATCAGAGGCCGGGAATCAGATATGGTGAAACAGAGGCGGGGAATCAGAGGCGGGGAAACAGAGGCGGGGAATCAGATATGGGGAATCAGAGGTGGGGAATCAGAGTTTGGGAATCAGAGGCAGGGAATCAGAGGCTTGGAATCAGATGCAGGGAATTAGATGCGGGGTATCAGAGGCGGGGAATCAGAGCTGGGGAATCAGAGGTGGGGAATCAGAGTTGGGGAATCAGAGGCGGGGACTTAGATATTGGGAAACAGAGGCGGGGAATCAGAGGCGGGGAAACAGAGGCGGGGAATCAGATATGGGGATTCAGAGGTGGGGAATCAGAGACAGGGAATCAGATGTACGGAATCAGAGATGGGGAATCAAAGGCAGGGAATCAGAATCAGAAGCAGGGAATCAGAGGCCGGGAATCAGAGGCCGGAATCAGATGCCGGGAATAAGAGGCCGGGAATCAGAGGTGGGGAATCAGAGTCCGGGAATCAGAGATGCGGATTCAGAGGCGGGGAATGAGATATGGGGAATCAGAGGCGGGGAATCAGAGGCGGGGAAACAGAGGCGGGGAATCAGATATGGGGAATCAGAGGTGGGGAATCAGGGGCGGGGTATCAGTGGCAGGGAATCAGAGGTGGGAAATCAGAGGCCGGGAATCAGAGGCGGTGAATCAGAGGCGGGGAATCAGAGGCAGGGAATCGGATGTGCGGAATCAGAGATGGGGAATCAGAGGTAGGGAATCAGAGGCGGTGAATCAGACATGGGTAATCAGAGGCGGGGAATCAGAGGCAGGAAATCAGACACGGGGAATCAGAGGCGGGGAATCAGAGCTGGGGAATTAGAGGCAGGGAATCAGAGTTGGGGATTCAGAGGCGGGGAATCAGATGCGGGGAATCAGAGTTGGGGAATCAGAGGCGGGGAATCAGATATGGGGAAACAGGGGCGGGGAATCGGAGGCGGGGAATCAGATATGGGGAAACAGGGGCGGGGAATCGGAGGCGGGGAAACAGAGGCGGGGAATCAGATATGGGGAATCAGATATGCGGAATCAGAGGCGGGGAATCAGAGGCGGGGAAACAGAGGCGGGGAATCAGATATGGGGAATCAGAGGTGGGGAATCAGGGGCGGGGTATCAGTGGCAGGGAATCAGAGGGGGGAAATCGGAGTCGGTGAATCAGGGGCGGGGAATCAGAGGCAGGGAATCGGATGTGTGGAATCAGAGATTTGGAATCAGAGGTGGGGAATCAGAGGCGGTGAATCAGACATGGGTAATCAGAGGCGGGGAATCAGAGGCAGGAAATCAGACACGGGGAATCAGAGGCGGGGAATCAGAGCTGGGGAATTAGATGCAGGGAATCAGAGTTGGGGATTCAGAGGCGGGGAATCAGATATGGGGAAACAGAGGTGGGGAATCAAAGGCGGTGAATCAGAGATGGGGAATCAGAGGCGGGGAATCAGAGGCAGGGAATCAAACACGGGGAATCAGAAGGGGGGAATCAGAGCTGGGGAATCAGAGGCGGGGAATCAGAGTTGGGGAATCAGAGGCGGGGAATCAGAGGCGGGGAATCAGAGGCAGGGAATCAGATGTGCGGAATCGGAGATGGGGAATCAGAGGCAAGAAATCAGAGGCGGGGAATCAGTGGCGGGAATTCAGAGACCGGGAATCAGATATGGTGAAACAGAGGCGGGGAATCAGAGGCGGGGAAACAGAGGCGGGGAATCAGATATGGGGAATCAGAGGTGGGGAATCAGAGTTTGGGAATCAGAGGCAGGGAATCAGAGGCTTGGAATCAGATGCAGGGAATTCGATGCGGGGTATCAGAGGCGGGGAATCAGAGCTGGGGAATCAGAGGTGGGGAATCAGAGTTGGGGAATCAGAGGCGGGGACTTAGATATTGGGAAACAGAGGCGGGGAATCAGAGGCGGGGAAACAGAGGCGGGGAATCAGATATGGGGAATCAGAGGTGGGGAATCAGAGACAGGGAATCAGATGTACGGAATCAGAGATGGGGAATCAAAGGCAGGGAATCAGAATCAGAAGCAGGGAATCAGAGGCCGGGAATCAGAGGCCGGAATCAGATGCCGGGAATAAGAGGCCGGGAATCAGAGGTGGGGAATCAGAGTCCGGGAATCAGAGATGCGGATTCAGAGGCGGGGAATGAGATATGGGGAATCAGAGGCGGGGAATCTGAGATGGGGAATCAGAGGCGGGGAATCAGAGGCAGGATATCAGACACGGGGATTCAGAGGCTGGGAATCAGACGGGGGGAATCAAAGGCGGGGAATCAGAGCTGGGGAATCAGAGGTAGGGAATCAGAGTTGGGGATTCAGAGGCGGGGAAACAGATATGGGGAAACAGAGGCGGGGAATCAGAGGCGGGCAAACAGAGGCGGGGAATCAGAGGAGGGCAAACAGAGGCGGGGAATCAGAGGCAGGGAATCAGAGCTGGGGAATCAGAGGCGGGGAATCATAGTTGGCAATCAGAGGCGGGGAATCAGATATGGGGAATCGGATGCGGGGAATCAGAGGCGGGGAATCAGAGCTGGGGAATCAGAGGCGGGGAATCAGAGTTGGTGCATCAGAGGTGGGGAATTAGATATGGGGAAACAGAGGCGGGGAATCAGAGGCAGGGAAACAGAGGTGGGGAATCAGATATGGGGAATCAGAGGTGGGGAATCAGAGGCAGGGAATCAGATGTGCAGAATCAGGGATGGGGAATCAGAGGCAGGGAATCAGAATCAGAAGCGGGGAATCAGAGGCCGGGAATCAGAGGCCTGGAATCAGATGCTGGGAATAAGAGGCCAGGAATCAGAGGTGGGGAATCAGAGTCCGGGAATCAGAGATGGGGATTCAGAGACGGGGAATGAGATATGGAGAATCAGAGGCGGGGAATCAGAGGCGGGGAAACAGAGGTGGGGAATCAGATATGGGGAATCAGAGGTGGCGAATCAGAGGTTGGGAATCAGAGGCAGGGAATCAGAGGCGGGGAATCAGAGGCGGGGAATCGGAGGCAGGGAATCAGATGTGCGGAATAGGAGATGGGGAATCAGAGGCAAGAAATCAGAGGCGGGGAATCAGAGGCGGGGAATCAGAGGCCGGGATTCAGATATGGTGAAACAGAGGCGGGGAATCAGAGGCGGGGAAACAGAGGCGGGGAATCAGAGGCGGGGAATCAGAGGTGGGGAATCAGAGTTTGGGAATCAGAGGCAGGGAATCAGAGGCTTGGAATCAGATGCAGGGAATCAGATGCGGGGAATCAGAGGCGGGGAATCAGAGCTGGGGAATCAGAGGTGGGGAATCAGAGTTGGGGAATCAGAGGCGGGGACTTAGATATTGGGAAACAGAGGCGGGGAATCAGAGGCGGGGAAACAGAGGCGGGGAATCAGATATAGGGAATCAGAGGTGGGGAATCAGAGGCAGGGAATCAGATGTGCGGAATCAGAGATGGGGAATCAAAGGCAGGGAATCAGAATCAGAAGCAGGGAATCAGAGGCCGGGAATCAGAGGCCGGAATCAGATGCCGGGAATAAGAGGCCGGGAATCAGAGGTGGGGAATCAGAGTCCGGGAATCAGAGATGGGGATTCAGAGGCGGGGAACGAGATATGGGGAATCAGAGGCGGGGAATCAGAGGCGGGGAAACAGAGGTGGGGAATCAGATATGGGGAATCAGAGGTGGGGAATCAGGGGCGGCGTATCAGTGGCAGGGAATCAGAGGCGGGAAATCAGAGGCCGGGAATCAGAGGCGGTGAATCAGAGGGGGGGAATCAGAGGCAGGGAATCGGATGTGCGGAATCAGAGATGGGGAATCAGAGGTGGGGAATCAGAGGCAGGAAATCAGACACGGGGAATCGGAGGCGG
Source organism: Narcine bancroftii (assembly GCF_036971445.1). NCBI lineage: Eukaryota > Metazoa > Chordata > Chondrichthyes > Torpediniformes > Narcinidae > Narcine > Narcine bancroftii. The sequence goes on from NC_091475.1 coordinate 109,782,846, forward strand.
GGAATCAGAGGCGGGGAATCAGAGCTGGGGAATTAGATGCAGTGAATCAGAGTTGGGGATTCAGAGGCGGGGAATCAGATATGGGGAAACAGAGGTGGGGAATCAGAGGTGGGCAAATAGAGGCGGGGAATCAGATATGGGGAATCAGAGGTGGTGAATCAGAGGTTGGGAATCAGAGGCAGGGAATCAGAGGCTGGGAATCAGATGCAGGGAATCAGATGCGGGGATCAGAGGCGGGGAATCAGAGCTGGGGAATCAGAGGTGGGGAATCAGAGATGGGGAATCAGAGGCGGGGACTTAGATATGGGGAAACAGAGGCGGGGAATCAGAGGCGGGGAAACAGAGGCGGGGAATCAGATATGGGGAATAAGAGGTGGGGAATCAGAGGCAGGGAATCAGATGTGCGGAATCAGAGATGGAGAATCAGAGGCAGGGAATCAGAATCAGAAGCAGAGAATAAGACGCGGGGAATCAGAGGCGGGGAATCAGAGGCCTGGAATCAGATGCTGGGAATAAGAGGCCGGGTATCAGAGGTGGGGAATTAGAGTCCGGGAATCAGAGATGGGGATTCAGAGGCGGGGAATGAGATATGGAGAATCAGAGGCGGGGAATCAGAGGTGGGGAAACAGAGGTGGGGAATCAGATATGGGGAATCAGAGGTGGCGAATCAAAGGCGGTGAATCAGAGATGGGGAATCAGAGGCGGGGAATCAGAGGCAGGGAATCAAACACGGGGAATCAGAAGCGGGGAATCAGAGCTGGGGAATCAGAGGCGGGGAATCAGAGTTGGGGAATCAGAGGCGGGGAATCAGAGGCGGGGAATCAGAGGCAGGGAATCAGATGTGCGGAATCGGAGATGGGGAATCAGAGGCAAGAAATCAGAGGCGGGGAATCAGTGGCGGGAATTCAGAGGCCGGGAATCAGATATGGTGAAACAGAGGCGGGGAATCAGAGGCGGGGAAACAGAGGCGGGGAATCAGATATGGGGAATCAGAGGTGGGGAATCAGAGTTTGGGAATCAGAGGCAGGGAATCAGAGGCTTGGAATCAGATGCAGGGAATTCGATGCGGGGTATCAGAGGCGGGGAATCAGAGCTGGGGAATCAGAGGTGGGGAATCAGAGTTGGGGAATCAGAGGCGGGGACTTAGATATTGGGAAACAGAGGCGGGGAATCAGAGGCGGGGAAACAGAGGCGGGGAATCAGATATGGGGAATCAGAGGTGGGGAATCAGAGACAGGGAATCAGATGTACGGAATCAGAGATGGGGAATCAAAGGCAGGGAATCAGAATCAGAAGCAGGGAATCAGAGGCCGGGAATCAGAGGCCGGAATCAGATGCCGGGAATAAGAGGCCGGGAATCAGAGGTGGGGAATCAGAGTCCGGGAATCAGAGATGCGGATTCAGAGGCGGGGAATGAGATATGGGGAATCAGAGGCGGGGAATCAGAGGCGGGGAAACAGAGGCGGGGAATCAGATATGGGGAATCAGAGGTGGGGAATCAGGGGCGGGGTATCAGTGGCAGGGAATCAGAGGCGGGAAATCAGAGGCCGGGAATCAGAGGCGGTGAATCAGAGGCGGGGAATCAGAGGCAGGGAATCGGATGTGCGGAATCAGAGATGGGGAATCAGAGGTAGGGAATCAGAGGCGGTGAATCAGACATGGGTAATCAGAGGCGGGGAATCAGAGGCAGGAAATCAGACACGGGGAATCAGAGGCGGGGAATCAGAGCTGGGGAATTAGAGGCAGGGAATCAGAGTTGGGGATTCAGAGGCGGGGAATCAGATGCGGGGAATCAGAGTTGGGGAATCAGAGGCGGGGAATCAGATATGGGGAAACAGGGGCGGGGAATCGGAGGCGGGGAATCAGATATGGGGAAACAGGGGCGGGGAATCGGAGGCGGGGAAACAGAGGCGGGGAATCAGATATGGGGAATCAGATATGCGGAATCAGAGGCGGGGAATCAGAGGCGGGGAAACAGAGGCGGGGAATCAGATATGGGGAATCAGAGGTGGGGAATCAGGGGCGGGGTATCAGTGGCAGGGAATCAGAGGGGGGAAATCGGAGTCGGTGAATCAGGGGCGGGGAATCAGAGGCAGGGAATCGGATGTGTGGAATCAGAGATTTGGAATCAGAGGTGGGGAATCAGAGGCGGTGAATCAGACATGGGTAATCAGAGGCGGGGAATCAGAGGCAGGAAATCAGACACGGGGAATCAGAGGCGGGGAATCAGAGCTGGGGAATTAGATGCAGGGAATCAGAGTTGGGGATTCAGAGGCGGGGAATCAGATATGGGGAAACAGAGGTGGGGAATCAAAGGCGGTGAATCAGAGATGGGGAATCAGAGGCGGGGAATCAGAGGCAGGGAATCAAACACGGGGAATCAGAAGGGGGGAATCAGAGCTGGGGAATCAGAGGCGGGGAATCAGAGTTGGGGAATCAGAGGCGGGGAATCAGAGGCGGGGAATCAGAGGCAGGGAATCAGATGTGCGGAATCGGAGATGGGGAATCAGAGGCAAGAAATCAGAGGCGGGGAATCAGTGGCGGGAATTCAGAGACCGGGAATCAGATATGGTGAAACAGAGGCGGGGAATCAGAGGCGGGGAAACAGAGGCGGGGAATCAGATATGGGGAATCAGAGGTGGGGAATCAGAGTTTGGGAATCAGAGGCAGGGAATCAGAGGCTTGGAATCAGATGCAGGGAATTCGATGCGGGGTATCAGAGGCGGGGAATCAGAGCTGGGGAATCAGAGGTGGGGAATCAGAGTTGGGGAATCAGAGGCGGGGACTTAGATATTGGGAAACAGAGGCGGGGAATCAGAGGCGGGGAAACAGAGGCGGGGAATCAGATATGGGGAATCAGAGGTGGGGAATCAGAGACAGGGAATCAGATGTACGGAATCAGAGATGGGGAATCAAAGGCAGGGAATCAGAATCAGAAGCAGGGAATCAGAGGCCGGGAATCAGAGGCCGGAATCAGATGCCGGGAATAAGAGGCCGGGAATCAGAGGTGGGGAATCAGAGTCCGGGAATCAGAGATGCGGATTCAGAGGCGGGGAATGAGATATGGGGAATCAGAGGCGGGGAATCTGAGATGGGGAATCAGAGGCGGGGAATCAGAGGCAGGATATCAGACACGGGGATTCAGAGGCTGGGAATCAGACGGGGGGAATCAAAGGCGGGGAATCAGAGCTGGGGAATCAGAGGTAGGGAATCAGAGTTGGGGATTCAGAGGCGGGGAAACAGATATGGGGAAACAGAGGCGGGGAATCAGAGGCGGGCAAACAGAGGCGGGGAATCAGAGGCAGGGAATCAGAGCTGGGGAATCAGAGGCGGGGAATCATAGTTGGCAATCAGAGGCGGGGAATCAGATACGGGGAAACAGAGGCGGGGAATCAGAGGCGGGGAAACAGAGGCGGGGAATCAGATATGGGGAATCGGATGCGGGGAATCAGAGGCGGGGAATCAGAGCTGGGGAATCAGAGGCGGGGAATCAGAGTTGGTGCATCAGAGGTGGGGAATTAGATATGGGGAAACAGAGGCGGGGAATCAGAGGCAGGGAAACAGAGGTGGGGAATCAGATATGGGGAATCAGAGGTGGGGAATCAGAGGCAGGGAATCAGATGTGCGGAATCAGGGATGGGGAATCAGAGGCAGGGAATCAGAATCAGAAGCGGGGAATCAGAGGCCGGGAATCAGAGGCCTGGAATCAGATGCTGGGAATAAGAGGCCAGGAATCAGAGGTGGGGAATCAGAGTCCGGGAATCAGAGATGGGGATTCAGAGGCGGGGAATGAGATATGGAGAATCAGAGGCGGGGAATCAGAGGCGGGGAAACAGAGGTGGGGAATCAGATATGGGGAATCAGAGGTGGCGAATCAGAGGTTGGGAATCAGAGGCAGGGAATCAGAGGCGGGGAATCAGAGGCGGGGAATCGGAGGCAGGGAATCAGATGTGCGGAATAGGAGATGGGGAATCAGAGGCAAGAAATCAGAGGCGGGGAATCAGAGACGGGGCATCAGAGGCCGGGATTCAGATATGGTGAAACAGAGGCGGGGAATCAGAGGCGGGGAAACAGAGGCGGGGAATCAGAGGCGGGGAATCAGAGGTGGGGAATCAGAGTTTGGGAATCAGAGGCAGGGAATCAGAGGCTTGGAATCAGATGCAGGGAATCAGATGCGGGGAATCAGAGGCGGGGAATCAGAGCTGGGGAATCAGAGGTGGGGAATCAGAGTTGGGGAATCAGAGGCGGGGACTTAGATATTGGGAAACAGAGGCGGGGAATCAGAGGCGGGGAAACAGAGGCGGGGAATCAGATATAGGGAATCAGAGGTGGGGAATCAGAGGCAGGGAATCAGATGTGCGGAATCAGAGATGGGGAATCAAAGGCAGGGAATCAGAATCAGAAGCAGGGAATCAGAGGCCGGGAATCAGAGGCCGGAATCAGATGCCGGGAATAAGAGGCCGGGAATAAGAGGTGGGGAATCAGAGTCCGGGAATCAGAGATGGGGATTCAGAGGCGGGGAACGAGATATGGGGAATCAGAGGCGGGGAATCAGAGGCGGGGAAACAGAGGTGGGGAATCAGATATGGGGAATCAGAGGTGGGGAATCAGGGGCGGCGTATCAGTGGCAGGGAATCAGAGGCGGGAAATCAGAGGCCGGGAATCAGAGGCGGTGAATCAGAGGGGGGGAATCAGAGGCAGGGAATCGGATGTGCGGAATCAGAGATGGGGAATCAGAGGTGGGGAATCAGAGGCAGGAAATCAGACACGGGGAATCGGAGGCGGGGAATCAGAGGCGGGGAATCAGAGCTGGGGAATTAGATGCAGTGAATCAGAGTTGGGGATTCAGAGGCGGGGAATCAGATATGGGGAAACAGAGGTGGGGAATCAAAGGTGGGCAAATAGAGGCGGGGAATCAGATATGGGGAATCAGAGGTGGTGAATCAGAGGTTGGGAATCAGAGGCAGGGAATCAGAGGCTGGGAATCAGATGCAGGGAATCAGATGCGGGGATCAGAGGCGGGGAATCAGAGCTGGGGAATCAGAGGTGGGGAATCAGAGATGGGGAATCAGAGGCGGGGACTTAGATATGGGGAAACAGAGGCGGGGAATCAGAGGCGGGGAAACAGAGGCGGGGAATCAGATATGGGGAATAAGAGGTGGGGAATCAGAGGCAGGGAATCAGATGTGCGGAATCAGAGATGGAGAATCAGAGGCAGGGAATCAGAATCAGAAGCAGAGAATAAGACGCGGGGAATCAGAGGCGGGGAATCAGAGGCCTGGAATCAGATGCTGGGAATAAGAGGCCGGGTATCAGAGGTGGGGAATTAGAGTCCGGGAATCAGAGATGGGGATTCAGAGGCGGGGAATGAGATATGGAGAATCAGAGGCGGGGAATCAGAGGTGGGGAAACAGAGGTGGGGAATCAGATATGGGGAATCAGAGGTGGCGAATCAAAGGCGGTGAATCAGAGATGGGGAATCAGAGGCGGGGAATCAGAGGCAGGGAATCAAACACGGGGAATCAGAAGCGGGGAATCAGAGCTGGGGAATCAGAGGCGGGGAATCAGAGTTGGGGAATCAGAGGCGGGGAATCAGAGGCGGGGAATCAGAGGCAGGGAATCAGATGTGCGGAATCGGAGATGGGGAATCAGAGGCAAGAAATCAGAGGCGGGGAATCAGTGGCGGGAATTCAGAGGCCGGGAATCAGATATGGTGAAACAGAGGCGGGGAATCAGAGGCGGGGAAACAGAGGCGGGGAATCAGATATGGGGAATCAGAGGTGGGGAATCAGAGTTTGGGAATCAGAGGCAGGGAATCAGAGGCTTGGAATCAGATGCAGGGAATTAGATGCGGGGTATCAGAGGCGGGGAATCAGAGCTGGGGAATCAGAGGTGGGGAATCAGAGTTGGGGAATCAGAGGCGGGGACTTAGATATTGGGAAACAGAGGCGGGGAATCAGAGGCGGGGAAACAGAGGCGGGGAATCAGATATGGGGAATCAGAGGTGGGGAATCAGAGACAGGGAATCAGATGTACGGAATCAGAGATGGGGAATCAAAGGCAGGGAATCAGAATCAGAAGCAGGGAATCAGAGGCCGGGAATCAGAGGCCGGAATCAGATGCCGGGAATAAGAGGCCGGGAATCAGAGGTGGGGAATCAGAGTCCGGGAATCAGAGATGCGGATTCAGAGGCGGGGAATGAGATATGGGGAATCAGAGGCGGGGAATCAGAGGCGGGGAAACAGAGGCGGGGAATCAGATATGGGGAATCAGAGGTGGGGAATCAGGGGCGGGGTATCAGTGGCAGGGAATCAGAGGCGGGAAATCAGAGGCCGGGAATCAGAGGCGGTGAATCAGAGGCGGGGAATCAGAGGCAGGGAATCGGATGTGCGGAATCAGAGATGGGGAATCAGAGGTAGGGAATCAGAGGCGGTGAATCAGACATGGGTAATCAGAGGCGGGGAATCAGAGGCAGGAAATCAGACACGGGGAATCAGAGGCGGGGAATCAGAGCTGGGGAATTAGAGGCAGGGAATCAGAGTTGGGGATTCAGAGGCGGGGAATCAGATATGGGGAAACAGAGGTGGGGAATCAGAGGTGGGCAAATAGAGGCGGGGAATCAGATATGGGGAAACAGAGGCGGGGAATCAGAGGCGTGGAAACAGAGGCGGGGAATCAGATATGGGGAATCAGAGGTGGGGAATCAGAGGTTGGGAATCAGAGGCAGGGAATCAGAGGCTGGGAATCAGATGCAGGGAATCAGATGCGGGGATCAGAGGCGGGGAATCAGAGCTGGGGAATCAGAGGTGGGGAATCAGAGTTGGGGAATCAGAGGCGGGGACTTAGATATGGGGAAACAGAGGCGGGGAATCAGAGGCGGGGAAACAGAGGCGGGGAATCAGATATGGGGAATCAGAGGTGGGGAATCAGAGGCAGGGAATCAGATGTGCGGAATCAGAGATGGGGAATCAGAGGCAGGGAATCAGAATCAGAAGCAGGGAATAAGACGCGGGGAATCAGAGGCGGGGAATCAGAGCTGGGGAAGCAGAGGCAGTGAATCAGAGGCGGGGAATCAGAGGCAGGGAATCGGATGTGCGGAATCAGAGATGGGGAATCAGAGGTGGGGAATCAGAGGCGGTGAATCAGACATGGGTAATCAGAGGCGGGGAATCAGAGGCAGGAAATCAGACACGGGGAATCAGAGGCGGGGAATCAGAGCTGGGGAATTAGATGCAGGGAATCAGAGTTGGGGATTCAGAGGCGGGGAATCAGATATGGGGAAACAGTGGCGGGGAATCAGAGGCGGGGAAACAGAGGCGGGGAATCAGATATGGGGAATCAGAGGTGGGTAATCAGAGCTGGGGAGTCAGAGGTGGGGAATCAGAGTTGGGGAATCAGAGGCTGGGAATCGGATGTGCGGAATCAGAGATGGGGAATCAGAGGTGGGGAATCAGAGGCAGGGAATCAAACACGGGGAATCAGAGGCGGGGAATCAGAGCTGGGGAAACAGAGGCGGGGAATCAGATGCGGGGAAACAGAGGCGGGGAATCAGATATGGGGAATCAGAGGTGGGGAATCAGAGTTTGGGAATCAGAGGCATGGAATCAGAGGCTTGGAATCAGATGCAGGGAATCAGATGCGGGGAATCAGAGGCGGGGAATCAGAGTTGGGGAATCAGAGGCGGGGATTTAGATATTGGGAAACAGAGGCGGGGAATCAGAGGCGGGGAAACAGAGGCGGGGAATCAGATATGGGGAATCAGAGGTGGGGAATCAGAGGCAGGGAATCAGATGTGCGGAATCAGAGATGGGGAATCAAAGGCAGGGAATCAGAATCAGAAGCAGGGAATCAGAGGCCGGGAATCAGAGGCCGGAATAAGATGCCAGGAATAAGAGGCCGGGAATCAGAGGTGGGGAATCAGAGTCCGGGAATCAGAGATGGGGATTCAGAGGCGGGGAATGAGATATGGGGAATCAGAGGCGGGGAATCAGAGGCGGGGAAACAGAGGTGGGGAATCAGATATGGGGAATCAGAGGTGGGGAATCAGGGGCGGGGTATCAGTGGCAGGGAATCAGAGGCGGGAAATCAGAGGCCGGGAATCAGAGGCGGGGAATCAGACACGGGGAATCAGAGGTGGTGAATCAGAGATGTGGAATCAGAGGCGGGGAATCAGAGGCTGGGAATCAGACGCGGGGAATCAGAGGCGGGGAATCATAGCTGGCGAATCAGAGGCGGGGAATCAGAGGTGGGGAATCAGAGGCGGGGAATCAGATATTGGGAATCAGAGGTGGGGAATCAGAGGCGCGGAAACAGAGGCGGGGAATCAGATATGGGGAATCAGAGGTGGGGAATCAGAAGTTGTGAATCAGAGATGGGGAATCAGAGGCGGGGAATCAGAGGCCGGTAATCAGACGCGGGGAATCAGAGGCGGGGATTCTTGAGCTGGGGAATCAGAGGCGGGGAATCAGAGTTGGGGAATCAGAGGCGGGGAATCAGATATGGGGAATCAGAGGCGGTGAATCAGAGGCGGGGAAACAGAGGCGGGGAATCAGATATGGGAAAACAGAGGCGGGGAATCAGAGGCGGGCAAATAGAGGCGGGGAATCAGATATGGGGAAACAGCGGCGGGGAATCAGAGGCGGGGAAACAGAGGTGGGGAATCATATATGGGGAATCAGAGGTGGGGAATCAGAGGTTGGGAATCAGAGGCAGGGAATCAGAGGCTTGGAATCAGATGCAGGGAATCAGATGCGGGAAATCAGAGGCGGGGAATCAGAGCTGGGGAATCAGAGGTGGGGAATCAAAGTTGGGGAATCAGAGGCGGGGACTTAGATATGGGGAAACAGAGGCGGGGTATCAGAGACGGGGAAACAGAGGAGGGGATTCAGATATGGGGAATCAGAGGTGGGGAATCAGAGGCAGGGAATTAGATGTGCGGAATCAGAAATGGGGAATCAGAGGCAGGGAATCAGAATCAGAAGCAGGGAATCAGAGGCCGGGAATCAGAGGCCGGAATCAGATGCCGGGAATAAGAGGTCAGGAATCAGAGGTGGGGAATCAGAGTCCGGGAATCAGAGATGGGGAATCAGATGCGGGGAATCAGAGGCAGGGAATCAAACACGGGGAATCAGAGGCGGGGAATCAGAGCTGGGGAATCAAAGGCGGGGAATCAGAGTTGGGGAATCAAAGGCGGGGAATCAGATATGGGGAAACAGGGGCGGGGAATCAGAGGCGGGGAAACAGAGGCGGGGAATCAGATATGGGGAATCAGAGGTGTGGAATCAGAGGTTGGGAATCAGAGGTGTGGAATCAGAGGTTGGGAATCAGAGGCAGGGAATCAGAGGCGGGGAAACAGAGGCAGGGAATCAGATCTGGGGAATCAGAGGCGGGGAATTAGAGTTGGGGAATCAGAGGCGGGGAATCAGAGGCGGGGAAACAGAGGCGGGGAATCAAACACGGGGAATCAGAGGTGGGGAATCAGAGGTTGGGAATCAGAGGCAGGGAATCAGAGGCGGGGAATCAGAGGCGGGGAATCAGAGGCAGGGAATCAGAGGCGGAGAATCAGAGGCCGGGAATCAGAAATGGTGAAACAGAGGCGGGGAATCAGAGGCGGGGAAACAGAGGCGGGGAATCAGATATGGGGAATCAGAGGTGGGGAATCAGAGTTTGGGAATCAGAGGCATGGAATCAGAGGCTTGGAATCAGATGCAGGGAATCAGATGCGGGGAATCAGAGGCGGGGAATCAGAGTTGGGGAATCAGAGGCGGGGATTTAGATATTGGGAAACAGAGGCGGGGAATCAGAGGCGGGGAAACAGAGGCGGGGAATCAGATATGGGGAATCAGAGGTGGGGAATCAGAGGCAGGGAATCAGATGTGCGGAATCAGAGATGGGGAATCAAAGGCAGGGAATCAGAATCAGAAGCAGGGAATCAGAGGCCGGGAATCAGAGGCCGGAATCAGATGCCGGGAATAAGAGGCCGGGAATCAGAGGTGGGGAATCAGAGTCCGGGAATCAGAGATGGGGATTCAGAGGCGGGGAATGAGATATGGCGAATCAGAGGCGGGGAATCAGAGGCGGGGAAACAGAGGTGGGGAATCAGATATGGGGAATCAGAGGTGGGGAATCAGGGGCGGGGTATCAGTGGCAGGGAATCAGAGGCGGGAAATCAGAGGCCGGGAATCAGAGGCGGGGAATCAGACACGGGGAATCAGAGGTGGTGAATCAGAGATGTGGAATCAGAGGCGGGGAATCAGAGGCAGGGAATCAGACGCGGGGAATCAGAGGCGAGGAATCATAGCTGGCGAATCAGAGGCGGGGAATCAGAGGTGGGGAATCAGAGGCGGGGAATCAGATATTGGGAATCAGAGGTGGGGAATCAGAGGCGCGGAAACAGAGGCGGGGAATCAGATATGGGGAATCAGAGGTGGGGAATCAGAAGTTGTGAATCAGAGATGGGGAATCAGAGGCGGGGAATCAGAGGCCGGTAATCAGACGCGGGGAATCAGAGGCGGGGATACTTGAGCTGGGGAATCAGAGGCGGGGAATCAGAGTTGGGGAATCAGAGGCGGGGAATCAGATATGCGGAATCAGAGGCGGGGAATCAGAGGCGGGGAAACAGAGGCGGGGAATCAGATATGGGGAATCAGAGGTGGGGAATCAGGGGCGGGGTATCAGTGGCAGGGAATCAGAGGCGGGAAATCAGAGTCGGTGAATCAGGGGCGGGGAATCAGAGGCAGGGAATCGGATGTGCGGAATCAGAGATTTGGAATCAGAGGTGGGGAATCAGAGGCGGTGAATCAGACATGGGTAATCAGAGGCGGGGAATCAGAGGCAGGAAATCAGACACGGGGAATCAGAGGCGGGGAATCAGAGCTGGGGAATTAGATGCAGGGAATCAGAGTTGGGGATTCAGAGGCGGGGAATCAGATATGGGGAAACAGAGGTGGGGAATCAGAGGCGGGCAAATAGAGGCGGGGAATCAGATATGGGGAAACAGTGGCGGGGAATCAGAGGCGGGGAATCAGAGGCGGTGAATCAGACATGGGTAATCAGAGGCGGGGAATCAGAGCTGGGGAATCAGAGGTGGGGAATCAGAGTTGGGGAATCAGAGGCGGGGACTTAGATATGGGGAAACAGAGGCGGGGAATCAGAGGCGGGGAAACAGAGGCGGGGAATCAGATATGGGGAATCAGAGGTGGGGAATCAGAGGCAGGGAATCAGATGTGCGGAATCAGAGATGGGGAATCAGAGGCAGGGAATCAGAATCAGAAGCAGGGAATAAGACGCGGGGAAACAGAGGCGGGGAATCAGAGCTGGGGAATCAGCGGCAGTGAATCAGAGGCGGGGAATCAGAGGCAGGGAATCGGATGTGCGGAATCAGAGATGGGGAATCAGAGGTGGGGAATCAGAGGCGGTGAATCAGACATGGGTAATCAGATGTGGGGAATCAGGGGCAGGGTATCAGACGCAGTGTATCAGACACGGGGAATCAGAGGCATGGAATCAGAGATGGGGAATCAGAGGCGGGGAATCAGAGGAAGGGAATCAGACGCGGGGTATCAGAGGCGTGGAATCAGAGCTGGTGAATCAGAGGCGGGGAATCAGAGTTGGGGAATCAGAGGCGTGGAATCAGATATGGGAAAACAGAGGCGGGGAATCAGAGGCGGGGAATCAGAGCTGGGGAATCAGAGGCCGGGAATCAGAGGTGGTGAATCAGAGGCCGGGAATCAGAGATGGGGATTCAGAGGTGGTGAATCAGAGATGGGGAATCAGAGGAAGGGACTCAGAGGTGGCGAATCAGACGCGGGGTATCAGTGGCTGAGAATCAGAAATCGGGAGTCAGAGGCGGGGTATCAGAGATGGGGAATCAGAGGCGGGGAATCAGAGGCGGGGAAACAGAGGCGGGGAGTCAGATATGGGGAATCAGTGGTGGGGAATCAGAGGCATGGAATCACATGCGGGGAATCAGAGGCGGGGAATCAGAGGCGGGGAATCAGAAGCGGGGAAACAGAGGCGGGGAATTAGAGTTGGGGAATCAGAGGCGGGGAATCAGAGGCGGGGAAACAGAGGCGGGGAATCAAACACGGGGAATCAGAGGTGGGGAATCAGAGGTTGGGAATCAGAGGCAGGGAATCAGAGGCGGGGAATCAGAGGCGGGGAATCAGAGGCAGGGAATCAGAGGCGGAGAATCAGAGGCCGGGAATCAGATATGGTGAAACAGAGGCGGGGAATCAGAGGCGGGGAAACAGAGGCGGGGAATCAGATATGGGGAATCAGAGGTGGGGAATCAGAGTTTGGGAATCAGAGGCATGGAATCAGAGGCTTGGAATCAGATGCAGGGAATCAGATGCGGGGAATCAGAGGCGGGGAATCAGAGTTGGGGAATCAGAGGCGGGGATTTAGATATTGGGAAACAGAGGCGGGGAATCAGAGGCGGGGAAACAGAGGCGGGGAATCAGATATGGGGAATCAGAGGTGGGGAATCAGAGGCAGGGAATCAGATGTGCGGAATCAGAGATGGGGAATCAAAGGCAGGGAATCAGAATCAGAAGCAGGGAATCAGAGGCCGGGAATCAGAGGCCGGAATCAGATGCCGGGAATAAGAGGCCGGGAATCAGAGGTGGGGAATCAGAGTCCGGGAATCAGAGATGGGGATTCAGAGGCGGGGAATGAGATATGGGGAATCAGAGGCGGGGAATCAGAGGCGGGGAAACAGAGGTGGGGAATCAGATATGGGGAATCAGATGTGGGGAATCAGGGGCGGGGTATCAGTGGCAGGGAATCAGAGGCGGGAAATCAGAGGCCGGGAATCAGAGGCGGGGAATCAGACACGGGGAATCAGAGGTGGTGAATCAGAGATGTGGAATCAGAGGCGGGGAATCAGAGGCAGGGAATCAGACGCGGGGAATCAGAGGCGAGGAATCATAGCTGGCGAATCAGAGGCGGGGAATCAGAGGTGGGGAATCAGAGGCGGGGAATCAGATATTGGGAATCAGAGGTGGGGAATCAGAGGCGCGGAAACAGAGGCGGGGAATCAGATATGGGGAATCAGAGGTGGGGAATCAGAAGTTGTGAATCAGAGATGGGGAATCAGAGGCGGGGAATCAGAGGCCGGTAATCAGACGCGGGGAATCAGAGGCGGGGATTCTTGAGCTGGGGAATCAGAGGCGGGGAATCAGAGTTGGGGAATCAGAGGCGGGGAATCAGATATGCGGAATCAGAGGCGGGGAATTAGAGGCGGGGAAACAGAGGCGGGGAATCAGATATGGGGAATCAGAGGTGGGGAATCAGGGGCGGGGTATCAGTGGCAGGGAATCAGAGGCGGGAAATCAGAGTCGGTGAATCAGGGGCGGGGAATCAGAGGCAGGGAATCGGATGTGCGGAATCAGAGATTTGGAATCAGAGGTGGGGAATCAGAGGCGGTGAATCAGACATGGGTAATCAGAGGCGGGGAATCAGAGGCAGGAAATCAGACACGGGGAATCAGAGGCGGGGAATCAGAGCTGGGGAATTAGATGCAGGGAATCAGAGTTGGGGATTCAGAGGCGGGGAATCAGATATGGGGAAACAGAGGTGGGGAATCAGAGGCGGGCAAATAGAGGCGGGGAATCAGATATGGGGAAACAGTGGCGGGGAATCAGAGGCGGGGAATCAGAGGCGGTGAATCAGACATGGGTAATCAGAGGCGGGGAATCAGAGCTGGGGAATCAGAGGTGGGGAATCAGAGTTGGGGAATCAGAGGCGGGGACTTAGATATGGGGAAACAGAGGCGGGGAATCAGAGGCGGGGAAACAGAGGCGGGGAATCAGATATGGGGAATCAGAGGTGGGGAATCAGAGGCAGGGAATCAGATGTGCGGAATCAGAGATGGGGAATCAGAGGCAGGGAATCAGAATCAGAAGCAGGGAATAAGACGCGGGGAATCAGAGGCGGGGAATCAGAGCTGGGGAATCAGCGGCAGTGAATCAGAGGCGGGGAATCAGAGGCAGGGAATCGGATGTGCGGAATCAGAGATGGGGAATCAGAGGTGGGGAATCAGAGGCGGTGAATCAGACATGGGTAATCAGATGTGGGGAATCAGGGGCAGGGTATCAGACGCAGTGTATCAGACACGGGGAATCAGAGGCATGGAATCAGAGATGGGGAATCAGAGCTGGGGAATCAGAGGCGGAGGATCAGAATTGGGGAATCAGAGGCGTGGAATCAGATATGGGAAAACAGAGGCGGGGAATCAGAGGCGGGGAATCAGAGCTGGGGAATCAGAGGCCGGGAATCAGAGGTGGTGAATCAGAGGCCGGGAATCAGAGATGGGGATTCAGAGGTGGTGAATCAGAGATGGGGAATCAGAGGAAGGGACTCAGAGGTGGCGAATCAGACGCGGGGTATCAGTGGCTGGGAATCAGAAATCGGGAATCAGAGGCGGGGTATCAGAGATGGGGAATCAGAGGCGGGGAATCAGAGGCGGGGAAACAGAGGCGGGGAGTCAGATATGGGGAATCAGTGGTGGGGAATCAGAGGCATGGAATCACATGCGGGAAATCAGAGGCGGGGAATCAGAGGCGGGGAATCAGAGCTGGGGAATCAGAGGCGGGGATTCAGAGTTGGGGAATCAGAGGCGGGGAATCAGATATGGGGAAACAGAGGCGTGGATTCAGAGGCGGGGAAACAGACGCGGGGAATCAGATATGGGGAATCAGAGGTGGGGAATCAGAGGTTGGGAATCAGAGGCAGGGAATCAGAGGCGGGGAATCAGAGCTGGGGAATCAGAGGCGGAGGATCAGAATTGGGGAATCAGAGATGGGGAATCAGAGATGGGGAATCAGAGGCGGGGAATCAGACGCAGGGAATCAGAGGTGGTGAATCAGAGATGGGGAATCAGAGGCGGGGAATCAGAGGCAGGGAATCAGACGCGGGGAATCAGTGACGGGGAATCATAGCTGGCGAATCTGAGGCGGGGAATCAGATTTGGGGAATCAGAGGCGGGGAATCAGATATGGGGAATCAGAGGCGGGGAATCAGAGGCGGGGAAACAGAGGCGGGGAGTCAGATATGGGGAATCAGAGGTGGGGAATCAGAGGCAGGGAATCAGACGCGGGGTATCAGAGGCGTGGAATCAGAGCTGGTGAATCAGAGGCGGGGAATCAGAGTTGGGGAATCAGAGGCGTGGAATCAGATATGGGAAAACAGAGGCGGGGAATCAGAGGCGGGGAATCAGAGCTGGGGAATCAGAGGCCGGGAATCAGAGGTGGTGAATCAGAGGCCGGGAATCAGAGATGGGGATTCAGAGGTGGTGAATCAGAGATGGGGAATCAGAGGAAGGGACTCAGAGGTGGCGAATCAGACGCGGGGTATCAGTGGCTGGGAATCAGAAATCGGGAATCAGAGGCGGGGTATCAGAGATGGGGAATCAGAGGCGGGGAATCAGAGGCGGGGAAACAGAGGCGGGGAGTCAGATATGGGGAATCAGTGGTGGGGAATCAGAGGCATGGAATCACATGCGGGGAATCAGAGGCGGGGAATCAGAGGCGGGGAATCAGAGCTGGGGAATCAGAGGCGGGGATTCAGAGTTGGGGAATCAGAGGCGGGGAATCAGATATGGGGAAACAGAGGCGTGGATTCAGAGGCGGGGAAACAGACGCGGGGAATCAGATATGGGGAATCAGAGGTGGGGAATCAGAGGTTGGGAATCAGAGGCAGGGAATCAGAGGCGGGGAATCAGAGCTGGGGAATCAGAGGCGGAGAATCAGAATTGGGGAATCAGAGATGGGGAATCAGAGATGGGGAATCAGAGGCGGGGAATCAGACGCAGGGAATCAGAGGTGGTGAATCAGAGATGGGGAATCAGAGGCGGGGAATCAGAGGCAGGGAATCAGACGCGGAGAATCAGTGACGGGGAATCATAGCTGGCGAATCTGAGGCGGGGAATCAGATTTGGGGAATCAGAGGCGGGGAATCAGATATGGGGAATCAGAGGCGGGGAATCAGAGGCGGGGAAACAGAGGCGGGGAATCAGATATGGGGAATCAGAGGTGGGGAATCAGAGGTGGGGAATCAGAGATGGGGAATCAGAGGCGGGGAATCAGAGCCAGGGAATCAGACGCGGGGAATCAGAGGCGGGGAATCAGAGCTGGGGAATCAGAGGCGGGGAATCAGAGTTGGGGAATCAGTGGCGGGGAATCAGATATAGGGAATCAGAGGCAGGGAATCAGAGGCAGGGAATCAGAGGCAGGGAATCAGAGGCAGGGAATCAGAGATTAGGAATCAGAGGCGGGGAATCAGAGGCAGGGAATCTGACGCGGGGAATCAGAGGAGGAGTATCAGAGCTGGGGAATCAAGGCGGGGAATCAGAGTTGGGGAATAAGAGGCGTGGAATCAGATATGGGGAATCAGAGGCGGTGAATCAGAGGCGGGGAAACAGAGGCGGGGAGTCAGATATGGGTAAATAGATTTGGGGATTCAGGGGCGGGGAATCCGTGGCAGGGAATCAGAGGCGGGGAATCAGAGGCGGGGCATCAGAGGCAGAGAATCAGATGTGGGGAATCAGAGATGGGGAATCAGAGGCAGGAAATCAGAATCAGAGCTGGGGAGTCAGAGGCGGTGAATCAGAGATGGGGAATCAGAGGCAGGGAGTCAGAGGCAGGGAATCAAACACGGGGAATCAGAGGCTGCGAATCAGAGCTGGGGAATCAGAGGCGGGGAATCAGACACGGGGAATCAGAGGCGGGAATCAGAGCTGGGGAATCAGAGGCGGGGAATCAGACACGGGGAATCAGAGGCGGGGAATCAGAGCTGAGGAATCAGAGGAGGGGATTCAGAGTTGGGGAATCAGAGGCGGGGAATCAGATACGGGGAAACAGAGGCGTGGATTCAGAGGCGGGGAAACAGACGCGGGGAATCAGAAATGGGGAATCAGAGGTGGGGAATCAGAGGTTGGGAATCAGAGGCAGGGAATGAGAGGCGGGGAATCAGAGCTGGGGAATCAGAGGCGGGGAATCAGAGTTGGGGAATCAGAGGCGGGGAATCAGATATGGGGAAACAGGGTCGGGGAATCGGAGGCGGGGAAACAGAGGCGGGGAATCAGATATGGGGAATCAGATATGTGGAATCAGAGGCGGGGAATCAGAGGCGGGGAAACAGAGGCGGGGAATCAGATATGGGGAATCAGAGGTGGGGAATCAGGGGCGGGGTATCAGTGGCAGGGAATCAGAGGGGGGAAATCAGAGTCGGTGAATCAGGGGCGGGGAATCAGAGGCAGGGAATCGGATGTGCGGAATCAGAGATTTGGAATCAGAGGTGGGGAATCAGAGGCGGTGAATCAGACATGGGTAATCAGAGGCGGGGAATCAGAGGCAGGAAATCAGACACGGGGAATCAGAGGCGGGGAATCAGAGCTGGGGAATTAGATGCAGGGAATCAGAGTTGGGGATTCAGAGGCGGGGAATCAGATATGGGGAAACAGAGGTGGGGAATCAGAGGCGGGCAAATAGAGGCGGGGAATCAGATATGGGGAAACAGTGGCGGGGAATCAGAGGCGGGGAATCAGAGTCGGTGAATCAGACATGGGTAATCAGAGGCGGGGAATCAGAGCTGGGGAATCAGAGGTGGGGAATCAGAGTTGGGGAATCAGAGGCGGGGACTTAGATATGGGGAAACAGAGGCGGGGAATCAGAGGCGGGGAAACAGAGGCGGGGAATCAGATATGGGGAATCAGAGGTGGGGAATCAGAGGCAGGAAATCAGAATCAGAAGCAGGGAATAAGACGCGGGGAATCAGAGGCGGGGAATCAGAGCTGGGGAATCAGCGGCAGTGAATCAGAGGCGGGGAATCAGAGGCAGGGAATCGGATGTGCGGAATCAGAGATGGGGAATCAGAGGTGGGGAATCAGAGGCGGTGAATCAGACATGGGTAATCAGATGTGGGGAATCAGGGGCAGGGTATCAGACGCAGTGTATCAGACACGGGGAATCAGAGGCATGGAATCAGAGATGGGGAATCAGAGGCGGGGAATCAGAGGCAGGGAATCAGACGCGGGGTATCAGAGGCGTGGAATCAGAGCTGGTGAATCAGAGGCGGGGAATCAGAGTTGGGGAATCAGAGGCGTGGAATCAGATATGGGAAAACAGAGGCGGGGAATCAGAGCTGGGGAATCAGAGGCCGGGAATCAGAGGTGGTGAATCAGAGGCCGGGAATCAGAGTTGGGGAATCAGAGGCGTGGAATCAGATATGGGAAAACAGAGGCGGGGAATCAGAGGCGGGGAATCAGAGCTGGGGAATCAGAGGCCGGGAATCAGAGGTGGTGAATCAGAGGCCGGGAATCAGAGATGGGGATTCAGAGGTGGTGAATCAGAGATGGGGAATCAGAGGAAGGGACTCAGAGGTGGCGAATCAGACGCGGGGTATCAGTGGCTGAGAATCAGAAATCGGGAGTCAGAGGCGGGGTATCAGAGATGGGGAATCAGAGGCGGGGAATCAGAGGCGGGGAAACAGAGGCGGGGAGTCAGATATGGGGAATCAGTGGTGGGGAATCAGAGGCATGGAATCACATGCGGGGAATCAGAGGCGGGGAATCAGAGGCGGGGAATCAGAAGCGGGGAAACAGAGGCGGGGAATTAGAGTTGGGGAATCAGAGGCGGGGAATCAGAGGCGGGGAAACAGAGGCGGGGAATCAAACACGGGGAATCAGAGGTGGGGAATCAGAGGTTGGGAATCAGAGGCAGGGAATCAGAGGCGGGGAATCAGAGGCGGGGAATCAGAGGCAGGGAATCAGAGGCGGAGAATCAGAGGCCGGGAATCAGATATGGTGAAACAGAGGCGGGGAATCAGAGGCGGGGAAACAGAGGCGGGGAATCAGATATGGGGAATCAGAGGTGGGGAATCAGAGTTTGGGAATCAGAGGCATGGAATCAGAGGCTTGGAATCAGATGCAGGGAATCAGATGCGGGGAATCAGAGGCGGGGAATCAGAGTTGGGGAATCAGAGGCGGGGATTTAGGTATTGGGAAACAGAGGCGGGGAATCAGAGGCGGGGAAACAGAGGCGGGGAATCAGATATGGGGAATCAGAGGTGGGGAATCAGAGGCAGGGAATCAGATGTGCGGAATCAGAGATGGGGAATCAAAGGCAGGGAATCAGAATCAGAAGCAGGGAATCAGAGGCCGGGAATCAGAGGCCGGAATCAGATGCCGGGAATAAGAGGCCGGGAATCAGAGGTGGGGAATCAGAGTCCGGGAATCAGAGATGGGGATTCAGAGGCGGGGAAGGAGATATGGGGAATCAGAGGCGGGGAATCAGAGGCGGGGAAACAGAGGTGGGGAATCAGATATGGGGAATCAGATGTGGGGAATCAGGGGCGGGGTATCAGTGGCAGGGAATCAGAGGCGGGAAATCAGAGGCCGGGAATCAGAGGCGGGGAATCAGACACGGGGAATCAGAGGTGGTGAATCAGAGATGTGGAATCAGAGGCGGGGAATCAGAGGCAGGGAATCAGACGCGGGGAATCAGAGGCGAGGAATCATAGCTGGCGAATCAGAGGCGGGGAATCAGAGGTGGGGAATCAGAGGCGGGGAATCAGATATTGGGAATCAGAGGTGGGGAATCAGAGGCGCGGAAACAGAGGCGGGGAATCAGATATGGGGAATCAGAGGTGGGGAATCAGAAGTTGTGAATCAGAGATGGGGAATCAGAGGCGGGGAATCAGAGGCCGGTAATCAGACGCGGGGAATCAGAGGCGGGGATTCTTGAGCTGGGGAATCAGAGGCGGGGAATCAGAGTTGGGGAATCAGAGGCGGGGAATCAGATATGCGGAATCAGAGGCGGGGAATTAGAGGCGGGGAAACAGAGGCGGGGAATCAGATATGGGGAATCAGAGGTGGGGAATCAGGGGCGGGGTATCAGTGGCAGGGAATCAGAGGCGGGAAATCAGAGTCGGTGAATCAGGGGCGGGGAATCAGAGGCAGGGAATCGGATGTGCGGAATCAGAGATTTGGAATCAGAGGTGGGGAATCAGAGGCGGTGAATCAGACATGGGTAATCAGAGGCGGGGAATCAGAGGCAGGAAATCAGACACGGGGAATCAGAGGCGGGGAATCAGAGCTGGGGAATTAGATGCAGGGAATCAGAGTTGGGGATTCAGAGGCGGGGAATCAGATATGGGGAAACAGAGGTGGGGAATCAGAGGCGGGCAAATAGAGGCGGGGAATCAGATATGGGGAAACAGTGGCGGGGAATCAGAGGCGGGGAATCAGAGGCGGTGAATCAGACATGGGTAATCAGAGGCGGGGAATCAGAGCTGGGGAATCAGAGGTGGGGAATCAGAGTTGGGGAATCAGAGGCGGGGACTTAGATATGGGGAAACAGAGGCGGGGAATCAGAGGCGGGGAAACAGAGGCGGGGAATCAGATATGGGGAATCAGAGGTGGGGAATCAGAGGCAGGGAATCAGATGTGCGGAATCAGAGATGGGGAATCAGAGGCAGGGAATCAGAATCAGAAGCAGGGAATAAGACGCGGGGAATCAGAGGCGGGGAATCAGAGCTGGGGAATCAGCGGCAGTGAATCAGAGGCGGGGAATCAGAGGCAGGGAATCGGATGTGCGGAATCAGAGATGGGGAATCAGAGGTGGGGAATCAGAGGCGGTGAATCAGACATGGGTAATCAGATGTGGGGAATCAGGGGCAGGGTATCAGACGCAGTGTATCAAACACGGGGAATCAGAGGCATGGAATCAGAGATGGGGAATCAGAGCTGGGGAATCAGAGGCGGAGGATCAGAATTGGGGAATCAGAGGCGTGGAATCAGATATGGGAAAACAGAGGCGGGGAATCAGAGGCGGGGAATCAGAGCTGGGGAATCAGAGGCCGGGAATCAGAGGTGGTGAATCAGAGGCCGGGAATCAGAGATGGGGATTCAGAGGTGGTGAATCAGAGATGGGGAATCAGAGGAAGGGACTCAGAGGTGGCGAATCAGACGCGGGGTATCAGTGGCTGGGAATCAGAAATCGGGAATCAGAGGCGGGGTATCAGAGATGGGGAATCAGAGGCGGGGAATCAGAGGCGGGGAAACAGAGGCGGGGAGTCAGATATGGGGAATCAGTGGTGGGGAATCAGAGGCATGGAATCACATGCGGGAAATCAGAGGCGGGGAATCAGAGGCGGGGAATCAGAGCTGGGGAATCAGAGGCGGGGATTCAGAGTTGGGGAATCAGAGGCGGGGAATCAGATATGGGGAAACAGAGGCGTGGATTCAGAGGCGGGGAAACAGACGCGGGGAATCAGATATGGGGAATCAGAGGTGGGGAATCAGAGGTTGGGAATCAGAGGCAGGGAATCAGAGGCGGGGAATCAGAGCAGGGGAATCAGAGGCGGAGGATCAGAATTGGGGAATCAGAGATGGGGAATCAGAGATGGGGAATCAGAGGCGGGGAATCAGACGCAGGGAATCAGAGGTGGTGAATCAGAGATGGGGAATCAGAGGCGGGGAATCAGAGGCAGGGAATCAGACGCGGGGAATCAGTGACGGGGAATCATAGCTGGCGAATCTGAGGCGGGGAATCAGATTTGGGGAATCAGAGGCGGGGAATCAGATATGGGGAATCAGAGGCGGGGAATCAGAGGCGGGGAAACAGAGGCGGGGAGTCAGATATGGGGAATCAGAGGTGGGGAATCAGAGGCAGGGAATCAGACGCGGTGTATCAGAGGCGTGGAATCAGAGCTGGTGAATCAGAGGCGGGGAATCAGAGTTGGGGAATCAGAGGCGTGGAATCAGATATGGGAAAACAGAGGCGGGGAATCAGAGGCGGGGAATCAGAGCTGGGGAATCAGAGGCCGGGAATCAGAGGTGGTGAATCAGAGGCCGGGAATCAGAGATGGGGATTCAGAGGTGGTGAATCAGAGATGGGGAATCAGAGGAAGGGACTCAGAGGTGGCGAATCAGACGCGGGGTATCAGTGGCTGGGAATCAGAAATCGGGAATCAGAGGCGGGGTATCAGAGATGGGGAATCAGAGGCGGGGAATCAGAGGCGGGGAAACAGAGGCGGGGAGTCAGATATGGGGAATCAGTGGTGGGGAATCAGAGGCATGGAATCACATGCGGGGAATCAGAGGCGGGGAATCAGAGGCGGGGAATCAGAGCTGGGGAATCAGAGGCGGGGATTCAGAGTTGGGGAATCAGAGGCGGGGAATCAGATATGGGGAAACAGAGGCGTGGATTCAGAGGCGGGGAAACAGACGCGGGGAATCAGATATGGGGAATCAGAGGTGGGGAATCAGAGGTTGGGAATCAGAGGCAGGGAATCAGAGGCGGGGAATCAGAGCTGGGGAATCAGAGGCGGAGAATCAGAATTGGGGAATCAGAGATGGGGAATCAGAGATGGGGAATCAGAGGCGGGGAATCAGACGCAGGGAATCAGAGGTGGTGAATCAGAGATGGGGAATCAGAGGCGGGGAATCAGAGGCAGGGAATCAGACGCGGAGAATCAGTGACGGGGAATCATAGCTGGCGAATCTGAGGCGGGGAATCAGATTTGGGGAATCAGAGGCGGGGAATCAGATATGGGGAATCAGAGGCGGGGAATCAGAGGCGGGGAAACAGAGGCGGGGAATCAGATATGGAGAATCAGAGGTGGGGAATCAGAGGTGGGGAATCAGAGATGGGGAATCAGAGGCGGGGAATCAGAGCCAGGGAATCAGACGCGGGGAATCAGAGGCGGGGAATCAGAGCTGGGGAATCAGAGGCGGGGAATCAGAGTTGGGGAATCAGTGGCGGGGAATCAGATATAGGGAATCAGAGGCAGGGAATCAGAGGCAGGGAATCAGAGGCAGGGAATCAGAGGCAGGGAATCAGAGATTAGGAATCAGAGGCGGGGAATCAGAGGCAGGGAATCTGACGCGGGGAATCAGAGGAGGAGTATCAGAGCTGGGGAATCAAGGCGGGGAATCAGAGTTGGGGAATAAGAGGCGTGGAATCAGATATGGGGAATCAGAGGCGGTGAATCAGAGGCGGGGAAACAGAGGCGGGGAGTCAGATATGGGTAAATAGATTTGGGGATTCAGGGGCGGGGAATCCGTGGCAGGGAATCAGAGGCGGGGAATCAGAGGCGGGGCATCAGAGGCAGAGAATCAGATGTGGGGAATCAGAGATGGGGAATCAGAGGCAGGAAATCAGAATCAGAGCTGGGGAGTCAGAGGCGGTGAATCAGAGATGGGGAATCAGAGGCAGGGAGTCAGAGGCAGGGAATCAAACACGGGGAATCAGAGGCTGCGAATCAGAGCTGGGGAATCAGAGGCGGGGAATCAGACACGGGGAATCAGAGGCGGGAATCAGAGCTGGGGAATCAGAGGCGGGGAATCAGACACGGGGAATCAGAGGCGGGGAATCAGAGCTGAGGAATCAGAGGAGGGGATTCAGAGTTGGGGAATCAGAGGCGGGGAATCAGATACGGGGAAACAGAGGCGTGGATTCAGAGGCGGGGAAACAGACGCGGGGAATCAGAAATGGGGCATCAGAGGTGGGGAATCAGAGGTTGGGAATCAGAGGCAGGGAATGAGAGGCGGGGAATCAGAGCTGGGGAATCAGAGGCGGGGAATCAGAGTTGGGGAATCAGAGGCGGGGAATCAGATATGGGGAAACAGGGGCGGGGAATCGGAGGCGGGGAAACAGAGGCGGGGAATCAGATATGGGGAATCAGATATGCGGAATCAGAGGCGGGGAATCAGAGGCGGGGAAACAGAGGCGGGGAATCAGATATGGGGAATCAGAGGTGGGGAATCAGGGGCGGGGTATCAGTGGCAGGGAATCAGAGGGGGGAAATCAGAGTCGGTGAATCAGGGGCGGGGAATCAGAGGCAGGGAATCGGATGTGCGGAATCAGAGATTTGGAATCAGAGGTGGGGAATCAGAGGCGGTGAATCAGACATGGGTAATCAGAGGCGGGGAATCAGAGGCAGGAAATCAGACACGGGGAATCAGAGGCGGGGAATCAGAGCTGGGGAATTAGATGCAGGGAATCAGAGTTGGGGATTCAGAGGCGGGGAATCAGATATGGGGAAACAGAGGTGGGGAATCAGAGGCGGGCAAATAGAGGCGGGGAATCAGATATGGGGAAACAGTGGCGGGGAATCAGAGGCGGGGAATCAGAGGCGGTGAATCAGACATGGGTAATCAGAGGCGGGGAATCAGAGCTGGGGAATCAGAGGTGGGGAATCAGAGTTGGGGAATCAGAGGCGGGGACTTAGATATGGGGAAACAGAGGCGGGGAATCAGAGGCGGGGAAACAGAGGCGGGGAATCAGATATGGGGAATCAGAGGTGGGGAATCAGAGGCAGGGAATCAGATGTGCGGAATCAGAGATGGGGAATCAGAGGCAGGGAATCAGAATCAGAAGCAGGGAATAAGACGCAGGGAATCAGAGGCGGGGAATCAGAGCTGGGGAATCAGCGGCAGTGAATCAGAGGCGGGGAATCAGAGGCAGGGAATCGGATGTGCGGAATCAGAGATGGGGAATCAGAGGTGGGGAATCAGAGGCGGTGAATCAGACATGGGTAATCAGATGTGGGGAATCAGGGGCAGGGTATCAGACGCAGTGTATCAGACACGGGGAATCAGAGGCATGGAATCAGAGATGGGGAATCAGAGGCGGGGAATCAGAGGCAGGGAATCAGACGCGGGGTATCAGAGGCGTGGAATCAGAGCTGGTGAATCAGAGGCGGGGAATCAGAGTTGGGGAATCAGAGGCGTGGAATCAGATATGGGAAAACAGAGGCGGGGAATCAGAGCTGGGGAATCAGAGGCCGGGAATCAGAGGTGGTGAATCAGAGGCCGGGAATCAGAGATGGGGATTCAGAGGTGGTGAATCAGAGATGGGGAATCAGAGGAAGGGACTCAGAGGTGGCGAATCAGACGCGGGGTATCAGTGGCTGGGAATCAGAAATCGGGAATCAGAGGCGGGGTATCAGAGATGGGGAATCAGAGGCGGGGAATCAGAGGCGGGGAAACAGAGGCGGGGAGTCAGATATGGGGAATCAGTGGTGGGGAATCAGAGGCATGGAATCACATGCGGGAAATCAGAGGCGGGGAATCAGAGGCGGGGAATCAGAGCTGGGGAATCAGAGGCGGGGATTCAGAGTTGGGGAATCAGAGGCGGGGAATCAGATATGGGGAAACAGAGGCGTGGATTCAGAGGCGGGGAAACAGACGCGGGGAATCAGATATGGGGAATCAGAGGTGGGGAATCAGAGGTTGGGAATCAGAGGCAGGGAATCAGAGGCGGGGAATCAGAGCTGGGGAATCAGAGGCGGAGAATCAGAATTGGGGAATCAGAGATGGGGAATCAGAGATGGGGAATCAGAGGCGGGGAATCAGACGCAGGGAATCAGAGGTGGTGAATCAGAGATGGGGAATCAGAGGCGGGGAATCAGAGGCAGGGAATCAGACGCGGGGAATCAGTGACGGGGAATCATAGCTGGCGAATCTGAGGCGGGGAATCAGATTTGGGAAATCAGAGGCGGGGAATCAGATATGGGGAATCAGAGGCGGGGAATCAGAGGCGGGGAAACAGAGGCGGGGAATCAGATATGGGGAATCAGAGGTGGGGAATCAGGGGCGGGGTATCAGTGGCAGGGAATCAGAGGCGGGAAATCAGAGGCCGGGAATCAGAGGCGGGGAATCAGACACGGGGAATCAGAGGTGGTGAATCAGAGATGTGGAATCAGAGGCGGGGAATCAGAGGCAGGGAATCAGACGCGGGGAATCAGAGGCGAGGAATCATAGCTGGCGAATCAGAGGCGGGGAATCAGAGGTGGGGAATCAGAGGCGGGGAATCAGATATTGGGAATCAGAGGTGGGGAATCAGAGGCGCGGAAACAGAGGCGGGGAATCAGATATGGGGAATCAGAGGTGGGGAATCAGAAGTTGTGAATCAGAGATGGGGAATCAGAGGCGGGGAATCAGAGGCCGGTAATCAGACGCGGGGAATCAGAGGCGGGGATACTTGAGCTGGGGAATCAGAGGCGGGGAATCAGAGTTGGGGAATCAGAGGCGGGGAATCAGATATGCGGAATCAGAGGCGGGGAATCAGAGGCGGGGAAACAGAGGCGGGGAATCAGATATGGGGAATCAGAGGTGGGGAATCAGGGGCGGGGTATCAGTGGCAGGGAATCAGAGGCGGGAAATCAGAGTCGGTGAATCAGGGGCGGGGAATCAGAGGCAGGGAATCGGATGTGCGGAATCAGAGATTTGGAATCAGAGGTGGGGAATCAGAGGCGGTGAATCAGACATGGGTAATCAGAGGCGGGGAATCAGAGGCAGGAAATCAGACACGGGGAATCAGAGGCGGGGAATCAGAGCTGGGGAATTAGATGCAGGGAATCAGAGTTGGGGATTCAGAGGCGGGGAATCAGATATGGGGAAACAGAGGTGGGGAATCAGAGGCGGGCAAATAGAGGCGGGGAATCAGATATGGGGAAACAGTGGCGGGGAATCAGAGGCGGGGAATCAGAGGCGGTGAATCAGACATGGGTAATCAGAGGCGGGGAATCAGAGCTGGGGAATCAGAGGTGGGGAATCAGAGTTGGGGAATCAGAGGCGGGGACTTAGATATGGGGAAACAGAGGCGGGGACTCAGAGGCGGGGAAACAGAGGCGGGGAATCAGATATGGGGAATCAGAGGTGGGGAATCAGAGGCAGGGAATCAGATGTGCGGAATCAGAGATGGGGAATCAGAGGCAGGGAATCAGAATCAGAAGCAGGGAATAAGACGCGGGGAATCAGAGGCGGGGAATCAGAGCTGGGGAATCAGCGGCAGTGAATCAGAGGCGGGGAATCAGAGGCAGGGAATCGGATGTGCGGAATCAGAGATGGGGAATCAGAGGTGGGGAATCAGAGGCGGTGAATCAGACATGGGTAATCAGATGTGGGGAATCAGGGGCAGGGTATCAGACGCAGTGTATCAGACACGGGGAATCAGAGGCATGGAATCAGAGATGGGGAATCAGAGGCGGGGAATCAGAGGAAGGGAATCAGACGCGGGGTATCAGAGGCGTGGAATCAGAGCTGGTGAATCAGAGGCGGGGAATCAGAGTTGGGGAATCAGAGGCGTGGAATCAGATATGGGAAAACAGAGGCGGGGAATCAGAGGCGGGGAATCAGAGCTGGGGAATCAGAGGCCGGGAATCAGAGGTGGTGAATCAGAGGCCGGGAATCAGAGATGGGGATTCAGAGGTGGTGAATCAGAGATGGGGAATCAGAGGAAGGGACTCAGAGGTGGCGAATCAGACGCGGGGTATCAGTGGCTGAGAATCAGAAATCGGGAGTCAGAGGCGGGGTATCAGAGATGGGGAATCAGAGGCGGGGAATCAGAGGCGGGAAACAGAGGCGGGGAGTCAGATATGGGGAATCAGTGGTGGGGAATCAGAGGCATGGAATCACATGCGGGGAATCAGAGGCGGGGAATCAGAGGCGGGGAATCAGAAGCGGGGAAACAGAGGCGGGGAATTAGAGTTGGGGAATCAGAGGCGGGGAATCAGAGGCGGGGAAACAGAGGCGGGGAATCAAACACGGGGAATCAGAGGTGGGGAATCAGAGGTTGGGAATCAGAGGCAGGGAATCAGAGGCGGGGAATCAGAGGCGGGGAATCAGAGGCAGGGAATCAGAGGCGGAGAATCAGAGGCCGGGAATCAGATATGGTGAAACAGAGGCGGGGAATCAGAGGCGGGGAAACAGAGGCGGGGAATCAGATATGGGGAATCAGAGGTGGGGAATCAGAGTTTGGGAATCAGAGGCATGGAATCAGAGGCTTGGAATCAGATGCAGGGAATCAGATGCGGGGAATCAGAGGCGGGGAATCAGAGTTGGGGAATCAGAGGCGGGGATTTAGATATTGGGAAACAGAGGCGGGGAATCAGAGGCGGGGAAACAGAGGCGGGGAATCAGATATGGGGAATCAGAGGTGGGGAATCAGAGGCAGGGAATCAGATGTGCGGAATCAGAGATGGGGAATCAAAGGCAGGGAATCAGAATCAGAAGCAGGGAATCAGAGGCCGGGAATCAGAGGCCGGAATCAGATGCCGGGAATAAGAGGCCGGGAATCAGAGGTGGGGAATCAGAGTCCGGGAATCAGAGATGGGGATTCAGAGGCGGGGAATGAGATATGGGGAATCAGAGGCGGGGAATCAGAGGCGGGGAAACAGAGGTGGGGAATCAGATATGGGGAATCAGATGTGGGGAATCAGGGGCGGGGTATCAGTGGCAGGGAATCAGAGGCGGGAAATCAGAGGCCGGGAATCAGAGGCGGGGAATCAGACACGGGGAATCAGAGGTGGTGAATCAGAGATGTGGAATCAGAGGCGGGGAATCAGAGGCAGGGAATCAGACGCGGGGAATCAGAGGCGAGGAATCATAGCTGGCGAATCAGAGGCGGGGAATCAGAGGTGGGGAATCAGAGGCAGGGAATCAGATATTGGGAATCAGAGGTGGGGAATCAGAGGCGCGGAAACAGAGGCGGGGAATCAGATATGGGGAATCAGAGGTGGGGAATCAGAAGTTGTGAATCAGAGATGGGGAATCAGAGGCGGGGAATCAGAGGCCGGTAATCAGACGCGGGGAATCAGAGGCGGGGATTCTTGAGCTGGGGAATCAGAGGCGGGGAATCAGAGTTGGGGAATCAGAGGCGGGGAATCAGATATGCGGAATCAGAGGCGGGGAATTAGAGGCGGGGAAACAGAGGCGGGGAATCAGATATGGGGAATCAGAGGTGGGGAATCAGGGGCGGGGTATCAGTGGCAGGGAATCAGAGGCGGGAAATCAGAGTCGGTGAATCAGGGGCGGGGAATCAGAGGCAGGGAATCGGATGTGCGGAATCAGAGATTTGGAATCAGAGGTGGGGAATCAGAGGCGGTGAATCAGACATGGGTAATCAGAGGCGGGGAATCAGAGGCAGGAAATCAGACACGGGGAATCAGAGGCGGGGAATCAGAGCTGGGGAATTAGATGCAGGGAATCAGAGTTGGGGATTCAGAGGCGGGGAATCAGATATGGGGAAACAGAGGTGGGGAATCAGAGGCGGGCAAATAGAGGCGGGGAATCAGATATGGGGAAACAGTGGCGGGGAATCAGAGGCGGGGAATCAGAGGCGGTGAATCAGACATGGGTAATCAGAGGCGGGGAATCAGAGCTGGGGAATCAGAGGTGGGGAATCAGAGTTGGGGAATCAGAGGCGGGGACTTAGATATGGGGAAACAGAGGCGGGGAATCAGAGGCGGGGAAACAGAGGCGGGGAATCAGATATGGGGAATCAGAGGTGGGGAATCAGAGGCAGGGAATCAGATGTGCGGAATCAGAGATGGGGAATCAGAGGCAGGGAATCAGAATCAGAAGCAGGGAATAAGACGCGGGGAATCAGAGGCGGGGAATCAGAGCTGGGGAATCAGCGGCAGTGAATCAGAGGCGGGGAATCAGAGGCAGGGAATCGGATGTGCGGAATCAGAGATGGGGAATCAGAGGTGGGGAATCAGAGGCGGTGAATCAGACATGGGTAATCAGATGTGGGGAATCAGGGGCAGGGTATCAGACGCAGTGTATCAGACACGGGGAATCAGAGGCATGGAATCAGAGATGGGGAATCAGAGGCGGGGAATCAGAGGAAGGGAATCAGACGCGGGGTATCAGAGGCGTGGAATCAGAGCTGGTGAATCAGAGGCGGGGAATCAGAGTTGGGGAATCAGAGGCGTGGAATCAGATATGGGAAAACAGAGGCGGGGAATCAGAGGCGGGGAATCAGAGCTGGGGAATCAGAGGCCGGGAATCAGAGGTGGTGAATCAGAGGCCGGGAATCAGAGATGGGGATTCAGAGGTGGTGAATCAGAGATGGGGAATCAGAGGAAGGGACTCAGAGGTGGCGAATCAGACGCGGGGTATCAGTGGCTGAGAATCAGAAATCGGGAGTCAGAGGCGGGGTATCAGAGATGGGGAATCAGAGGCGGGGAATCAGAGGCGGGGAAACAGAGGCGGGGAGTCAGATATGGGGAATCAGTGGTGGGGAATCAGAGGCATGGAATCACATGCGGGGAATCAGAGGCGGGGAATCAGAGGCGGGGAAACAGAGGCGGGGAATCAAACACGGGGAATCAGAGGTGGGGAATCAGAGGTTGGGAATCAGAGGCAGGGAATCAGAGGCGGGGAATCAGAGGCGGGGAATCAGAGGCAGGGAATCAGAGGCGGAGAATCAGAGGCCGGGAATCAGATATGGTGAAACAGAGGCGGGGAATCAGAGGCGGGGAAACAGAGGCGGGGAATCAGATATGGGGAATCAGAGGTGGGGAATCAGAGTTTGGGAATCAGAGGCATGGAATCAGAGGCTTGGAATCAGATGCAGGGAATCAGATGCGGGGAATCAGAGGCGGGGAATCAGAGTTGGGGAATCAGAGGCGGGGATTTAGGTATTGGGAAACAGAGGCGGGGAATCAGAGGCGGGGAAACAGAGGCGGGGAATCAGATATGGGGAATCAGAGGTGGGGAATCAGAGGCAGGGAATCAGATGTGCGGAATCAGAGATGGGGAATCAAAGGCAGGGAATCAGAATCAGAAGCAGGGAATCAGAGGCCGGGAATCAGAGGCCGGAATCAGATGCCGGGAATAAGAGGCCGGGAATCAGAGGTGGGGAATCAGAGTCCGGGAATCAGAGATGGGGATTCAGAGGCGGGGAATGAGATATGGGGAATCAGAGGCGGGGAATCAGAGGCGGGGAAACAGAGGTGGGGAATCAGATATGGGGAATCAGATGTGGGGAATCAGGGGCGGGGTATCAGTGGCAGGGAATCAGAGGCGGGAAATCAGAGGCCGGGAATCAGAGGCGGGGAATCAGACACGGGGAATCAGAGGTGGTGAATCAGAGATGTGGAATCAGAGGCGGGGAATCAGAGGCAGGGAATCAGACGCGGGGAATCAGAGGCGAGGAATCATAGCTGGCGAATCAGAGGCGGGGAATCAGAGGTGGGGAATCAGAGGCGGGGAATCAGATATTGGGAATCAGAGGTGGGGAATCAGAGGCGCGGAAACAGAGGCGGGGAATCAGATATGGGGAATCAGAGGTGGGGAATCAGAAGTTGTGAATCAGAGATGGGGAATCAGAGGCGGGGAATCAGAGGCCGGTAATCAGACGCGGGGAATCAGAGGCGGGGATTCTTGAGCTGGGGAATCAGAGGCGGGGAATCAGAGTTGGGGAATCAGAGGCGGGGAATCAGATATGCGGAATCAGAGGCGGGGAATTAGAGGCGGGGAAACAGAGGCGGGGAATCAGATATGGGGAATCAGAGGTGGGGAATCAGGGGCGGGGTATCAGTGGCAGGGAATCAGAGGCGGGAAATCAGAGTCGGTGAATCAGGGGCGGGGAATCAGAGGCAGGGAATCGGATGTGCGGAATCAGAGATTTGGAATCAGAGGTGGGGAATCAGAGGCGGTGAATCAGACATGGGTAATCAGAGGCGGGGAATCAGAGGCAGGAAATCAGACACGGGGAATCAGAGGCGGGGAATCAGAGCTGGGGAATTAGATGCAGGGAATCAGAGTTGGGGATTCAGAGGCGGGGAATCAGATATGGGGAAACAGAGGTGGGGAATCAGAGGCGGGCAAATAGAGGCGGGGAATCAGATATGGGGAAACAGTGGCGGGGAATCAGAGGCGGGGAATCAGAGGCGGTGAATCAGACATGGGTAATCAGAGGCGGGGAATCAGAGCTGGGGAATCAGAGGTGGGGAATCAGAGTTGGGGAATCAGAGGCGGGGACTTAGATATGGGGAAACAGAGGCGGGGAATCAGAGGCGGGGAAACAGAGGCGGGGAATCAGATATGGGGAATCAGAGGTGGGGAATCAGAGGCAGGGAATCAGATGTGCGGAATCAGAGATGGGGAATCAGAGGCAGGGAATCAGAATCAGAAGCAGGGAATAAGACGCGGGGAATCAGAGGCGGGGAATCAGAGCTGGGGAATCAGCGGCAGTGAATCAGAGGCGGGGAATCAGAGGCAGGGAATCGGATGTGCGGAATCAGAGATGGGGAATCAGAGGTGGGGAATCAGAGGCGGTGAATCAGACATGGGTAATCAGATGTGGGGAATCAGGGGCAGGGTATCAGACGCAGTGTATCAAACACGGGGAATCAGAGGCATGGAATCAGAGATGGGGAATCAGAGCTGGGGAATCAGAGGCGGAGGATCAGAATTGGGGAATCAGAGGCGTGGAATCAGATATGGGAAAACAGAGGCGGGGAATCAGAGGCGGGGAATCAGAGCTGGGGAATCAGAGGCCGGGAATCAGAGGTGGTGAATCAGAGGCCGGGAATCAGAGATGGGGATTCAGAGGTGGTGAATCAGAGATGGGGAATCAGAGGAAGGGACTCAGAGGTGGCGAATCAGACGCGGGGTATCAGTGGCTGGGAATCAGAAATCGGGAATCAGAGGCGGGGTATCAGAGATGGGGAATCAGAGGCGGGGAATCAGAGGCGGGGAAACAGAGGCGGGGAGTCAGATATGGGGAATCAGTGGTGGGGAATCAGAGGCATGGAATCACATGCGGGAAATCAGAGGCGGGGAATCAGAGGCGGGGAATCAGAGCTGGGGAATCAGAGGCGGGGATTCAGAGTTGGGGAATCAGAGGCGGGGAATCAGATATGGGGAAACAGAGGCGTGGATTCAGAGGCGGGGAAACAGACGCGGGGAATCAGATATGGGGAATCAGAGGTGGGGAATCAGAGGTTGGGAATCAGAGGCAGGGAATCAGAGGCGGGGAATCAGAGCAGGGGAATCAGAGGCGGAGGATCAGAATTGGGGAATCAGAGATGGGGAATCAGAGATGGGGAATCAGAGGCGGGGAATCAGACGCAGGGAATCAGAGGTGGTGAATCAGAGATGGGGAATCAGAGGCGGGGAATCAGAGGCAGGGAATCAGACGCGGGGAATCAGTGACGGGGAATCATAGCTGGCGAATCTGAGGCGGGGAATCAGATTTGGGGAATCAGAGGCGGGGAATCAGATATGGGGAATCAGAGGCGGGGAATCAGAGGCGGGGAAACAGAGGCGGGGAGTCAGATATGGGGAATCAGAGGTGGGGAATCAGAGGCAGGGAATCAGACGCGGTGTATCAGAGGCGTGGAATCAGAGCTGGTGAATCAGAGGCGGGGAATCAGAGTTGGGGAATCAGAGGCGTGGAATCAGATATGGGAAAACAGAGGCGGGGAATCAGAGGCGGGGAATCAGAGCTGGGGAATCAGAGGCCGGGAATCAGAGGTGCTGAATCAGAGGCCGGGAATCAGAGATGGGGATTCAGAGGTGGTGAATCAGAGATGGGGAATCAGAGGAAGGGACTCAGAGGTGGCGAATCAGACGCGGGGTATCAGTGGCTGGGAATCAGAAATCGGGAATCAGAGGCGGGGTATCAGAGATGGGGAATCAGAGGCGGGGAATCAGAGGCGGGGAAACAGAGGCGGGGAGTCAGATATGGGGAATCAGTGGTGGGGAATCAGAGGCATGGAATCACATGCGGGGAATCAGAGGCGGGGAATCAGAGGCGGGGAATCAGAGCTGGGGAATCAGAGGCGGGGATTCAGAGTTGGGGAATCAGAGGCGGGGAATCAGATATGGGGAAACAGAGGCGTGGATTCAGAGGCGGGGAAACAGACGCGGGGAATCAGATATGGGGAATCAGAGGTGGGGAATCAGAGGTTGGGAATCAGAGGCAGGGAATCAGAGGCGGGGAATCAGAGCTGGGGAATCAGAGGCGGAGAATCAGAATTGGGGAATCAGAGATGGGGAATCAGAGATGGGGAATCAGAGGCGGGGAATCAGACGCAGGGAATCAGAGGTGGTGAATCAGAGATGGGGAATCAGAGGCGGGGAATCAGAGGCAGGGAATCAGACGCGGAGAATCAGTGACGGGGAATCATAGCTGGCGAATCTGAGGCGGGGAATCAGATTTGGGGAATCAGAGGCGGGGAATCAGATATGGGGAATCAGAGGCGGGGAATCAGAGGCGGGGAAACAGAGGCGGGGAATCAGATATGGAGAATCAGAGGTGGGGAATCAGAGGTGGGGAATCAGAGATGGGGAATCAGAGGCGGGGAATCAGAGCCAGGGAATCAGACGCGGGGAATCAGAGGCGGGGAATCAGAGCTGGGGAATCAGAGGCGGGGAATCAGAGTTGGGGAATCAGTGGCGGGGAATCAGATATAGGGAATCAGAGGCAGGGAATCAGAGGCAGGGAATCAGAGGCAGGGAATCAGAGGCAGGGAATCAGAGATTAGGAATCAGAGGCGGGGAATCAGAGGCAGGGAATCTGACGCGGGGAATCAGAGGAGGAGTATCAGAGCTGGGGAATCAAGGCGGGGAATCAGAGTTGGGGAATAAGAGGCGTGGAATCAGATATGGGGAATCAGAGGCGGTGAATCAGAGGCGGGGAAACAGAGGCGGGGAGTCAGATATGGGTAAATAGATTTGGGGATTCAGGGGCGGGGAATCCGTGGCAGGGAATCAGAGGCGGGGAATCAGAGGCGGGGCATCAGAGGCAGAGAATCAGATGTGGGGAATCAGAGATGGGGAATCAGAGGCAGGAAATCAGAATCAGAGCTGGGGAGTCAGAGGCGGTGAATCAGAGATGGGGAATCAGAGGCAGGGAGTCAGAGGCAGGGAATCAAACACGGGGAATCAGAGGCTGCGAATCAGAGCTGGGGAATCAGAGGCGGGGAATCAGACACGGGGAATCAGAGGCGGGAATCAGAGCTGGGGAATCAGAGGCGGGGAATCAGACACGGGGAATCAGAGGCGGGGAATCAGAGCTGAGGAATCAGAGGAGGGGATTCAGAGTTGGGGAATCAGAGGCGGGGAATCAGATACGGGGAAACAGAGGCGTGGATTCAGAGGCGGGGAAACAGACGCGGGGAATCAGAAATGGGGCATCAGAGGTGGGGAATCAGAGGTTGGGAATCAGAGGCAGGGAATGAGAGGCGGGGAATCAGAGCTGGGGAATCAGAGGCGGGGAATCAGAGTTGGGGAATCAGAGGCGGGGAATCAGATATGGGGAAACAGGGGCGGGGAATCGGAGGCGGGGAAACAGAG
Organism: Narcine bancroftii; assembly: GCF_036971445.1. Classification (NCBI taxonomy): domain Eukaryota; kingdom Metazoa; phylum Chordata; class Chondrichthyes; order Torpediniformes; family Narcinidae; genus Narcine; species Narcine bancroftii. Next base: position 109,817,941 of record NC_091475.1, read on the forward strand.
GCGGGGAATCAGATATGGGGAATCAGATATGCGGAATCAGAGGCGGGGAATCAGAGGCGGGGAAACAGAGGCGGGGAATCAGATATGGGGAATCAGAGGTGGGGAATCAGGGGCGGGGTATCAGTGGCAGGGAATCAGAGGGGGGAAATCAGAGTCGGTGAATCAGGGGCGGGGAATCAGAGGCAGGGAATCGGATGTGCGGAATCAGAGATTTGGAATCAGAGGTGGGGAATCAGAGGCGGTGAATCAGACATGGGTAATCAGAGGCGGGGAATCAGAGGCAGGAAATCAGACACGGGGAATCAGAGGCGGGGAATCAGAGCTGGGGAATTAGATGCAGGGAATCAGAGTTGGGGATTCAGAGGCGGGGAATCAGATATGGGGAAACAGAGGTGGGGAATCAGAGGCGGGCAAATAGAGGCGGGGAATCAGATATGGGGAAACAGTGGCGGGGAATCAGAGGCGGGGAATCAGAGGCGGTGAATCAGACATGGGTAATCAGAGGCGGGGAATCAGAGCTGGGGAATCAGAGGTGGGGAATCAGAGTTGGGGAATCAGAGGCGGGGACTTAGATATGGGGAAACAGAGGCGGGGAATCAGAGGCGGGGAAACAGAGGCGGGGAATCAGATATGGGGAATCAGAGGTGGGGAATCAGAGGCAGGGAATCAGATGTGCGGAATCAGAGATGGGGAATCAGAGGCAGGGAATCAGAATCAGAAGCAGGGAATAAGACGCAGGGAATCAGAGGCGGGGAATCAGAGCTGGGGAATCAGCGGCAGTGAATCAGAGGCGGGGAATCAGAGGCAGGGAATCGGATGTGCGGAATCAGAGATGGGGAATCAGAGGTGGGGAATCAGAGGCGGTGAATCAGACATGGGTAATCAGATGTGGGGAATCAGGGGCAGGGTATCAGACGCAGTGTATCAGACACGGGGAATCAGAGGCATGGAATCAGAGATGGGGAATCAGAGGCGGGGAATCAGAGGCAGGGAATCAGACGCGGGGTATCAGAGGCGTGGAATCAGAGCTGGTGAATCAGAGGCGGGGAATCAGAGTTGGGGAATCAGAGGCGTGGAATCAGATATGGGAAAACAGAGGCGGGGAATCAGAGCTGGGGAATCAGAGGCCGGGAATCAGAGGTGGTGAATCAGAGGCCGGGAATCAGAGATGGGGATTCAGAGGTGGTGAATCAGAGATGGGGAATCAGAGGAAGGGACTCAGAGGTGGCGAATCAGACGCGGGGTATCAGTGGCTGGGAATCAGAAATCGGGAATCAGAGGCGGGGTATCAGAGATGGGGAATCAGAGGCGGGGAATCAGAGGCGGGGAAACAGAGGCGGGGAGTCAGATATGGGGAATCAGTGGTGGGGAATCAGAGGCATGGAAACACATGCGGGAAATCAGAGGCGGGGAATCAGAGGCGGGGAATCAGAGCTGGGGAATCAGAGGCGGGGATTCAGAGTTGGGGAATCAGAGGCGGGGAATCAGATATGGGGAAACAGAGGCGTGGATTCAGAGGCGGGGAAACAGACGCGGGGAATCAGATATGGGGAATCAGAGGTGGGGAATCAGAGGTTGGGAATCAGAGGCAGGGAATCAGAGGCGGGGAATCAGAGCTGGGGAATCAGAGGCGGAGAATCAGAATTGGGGAATCAGAGATGGGGAATCAGAGATGGGGAATCAGAGGCGGGGAATCAGACGCAGGGAATCAGAGGTGGTGAATCAGAGATGGGGAATCAGAGGCGGGGAATCAGAGGCAGGGAATCAGACGCGGGGAATCAGTGACGGGGAATCATAGCTGGCGAATCTGAGGCGGGGAATCAGATTTGGGAAATCAGAGGCGGGGAATCAGATATGGGGAATCAGAGGCGGGGAATCAGAGGCGGGGAAACAGAGGCGGGGAATCAGATATGGGGAATCAGAGGTGGGGAATCAGGGGCGGGGTATCAGTGGCAGGGAATCAGAGGCGGGAAATCAGAGGCCGGGAATCAGAGGCGGGGAATCAGACACGGGGAATCAGAGGTGGTGAATCAGAGATGTGGAATCAGAGGCGGGGAATCAGAGGCAGGGAATCAGACGCGGGGAATCAGAGGCGAGGAATCATAGCTGGCGAATCAGAGGCGGGGAATCAGAGGTGGGGAATCAGAGGCGGGGAATCAGATATTGGGAATCAGAGGTGGGGAATCAGAGGCGCGGAAACAGAGGCGGGGAATCAGATATGGGGAATCAGAGGTGGGGAATCAGAAGTTGTGAATCAGAGATGGGGAATCAGAGGCGGGGAATCAGAGGCCGGTAATCAGACGCGGGGAATCAGAGGCGGGGATACTTGAGCTGGGGAATCAGAGGCGGGGAATCAGAGTTGGGGAATCAGAGGCGGGGAATCAGATATGCGGAATCAGAGGCGGGGAATCAGAGGCGGGGAAACAGAGGCGGGGAATCAGATATGGGGAATCAGAGGTGGGGAATCAGGGGCGGGGTATCAGTGGCAGGGAATCAGAGGCGGGAAATCAGAGTCGGTGAATCAGGGGCGGGGAATCAGAGGCAGGGAATCGGATGTGCGGAATCAGAGATTTGGAATCAGAGGTGGGGAATCAGAGGCGGTGAATCAGACATGGGTAATCAGAGGCGGGGAATCAGAGGCAGGAAATCAGACACGGGGAATCAGAGGCGGGGAATCAGAGCTGGGGAATTAGATGCAGGGAATCAGAGTTGGGGATTCAGAGGCGGGGAATCAGATATGGGGAAACAGAGGTGGGGAATCAGAGGCGGGCAAATAGAGGCGGGGAATCAGATATGGGGAAACAGTGGCGGGGAATCAGAGGCGGGGAATCAGAGGCGGTGAATCAGACATGGGTAATCAGAGGCGGGGAATCAGAGCTGGGGAATCAGAGGTGGGGAATCAGAGTTGGGGAATCAGAGGCGGGGACTTAGATATGGGGAAACAGAGGCGGGGACTCAGAGGCGGGGAAACAGAGGCGGGGAATCAGATATGGGGAATCAGAGGTGGGGAATCAGAGGCAGGGAATCAGATGTGCAGAATCAGAGATGGGGAATCAGAGGCAGGGAATCAGAATCAGAAGCAGGGAATAAGACGCGGGGAATCAGAGGCGGGGAATCAGAGCTGGGGAATCAGCGGCAGTGAATCAGAGGCGGGGAATCAGAGGCAGGGAATCGGATGTGCGGAATCAGAGATGGGGAATCAGAGGTGGGGAATCAGAGGCGGTGAATCAGACATGGGTAATCAGATGTGGGGAATCAGGGGCAGGGTATCAGACGCAGTGTATCAGACACGGGGAATCAGAGGCATGGAATCAGAGATGGGGAATCAGAGGCGGGGAATCAGAGGAAGGGAATCAGACGCGGGGTATCAGAGGCGTGGAATCAGAGCTGGTGAATCAGAGGCGGGGAATCAGAGTTGGGGAATCAGAGGCGTGGAATCAGATATGGGAAAACAGAGGCGGGGAATCAGAGGCGGGGAATCAGAGCTGGGGAATCAGAGGCCGGGAATCAGAGGTGGTGAATCAGAGGCCGGGAATCAGAGATGGGGATTCAGAGGTGGTGAATCAGAGATGGGGAATCAGAGGAAGGGACTCAGAGGTGGCGAATCAGACGCGGGGTATCAGTGGCTGAGAATCAGAAATCGGGAGTCAGAGGCGGGGTATCAGAGATGGGGAATCAGAGGCGGGGAATCAGAGGCGGGAAACAGAGGCGGGGAGTCAGATATGGGGAATCAGTGGTGGGGAATCAGAGGCATGGAATCACATGCGGGGAATCAGAGGCGGGGAATCAGAGGCGGGGAATCAGAAGCGGGGAAACAGAGGCGGGGAATTAGAGTTGGGGAATCAGAGGCGGGGAATCAGAGGCGGGGAAACAGAGGCGGGGAATCAAACACGGGGAATCAGAGGTGGGGAATCAGAGGTTGGGAATCAGAGGCAGGGAATCAGAGGCGGGGAATCAGAGGCGGGGAATCAGAGGCAGGGAATCAGAGGCGGAGAATCAGAGGCCGGGAATCAGATATGGTGAAACAGAGGCGGGGAATCAGAGGCGGGGAAACAGAGGCGGGGAATCAGATATGGGGAATCAGAGGTGGGGAATCAGAGTTTGGGAATCAGAGGCATGGAATCAGAGGCTTGGAATCAGATGCAGGGAATCAGATGCGGGGAATCAGAGGCGGGGAATCAGAGTTGGGGAATCAGAGGCGGGGATTTAGATATTGGGAAACAGAGGCGGGGAATCAGAGGCGGGGAAACAGAGGCGGGGAATCAGATATGGGGAATCAGAGGTGGGGAATCAGAGGCAGGGAATCAGATGTGCGGAATCAGAGATGGGGAATCAAAGGCAGGGAATCAGAATCAGAAGCAGGGAATCAGAGGCCGGGAATCAGAGGCCGGAATCAGATGCCGGGAATAAGAGGCCGGGAATCAGAGGTGGGGAATCAGAGTCCGGGAATCAGAGATGGGGATTCAGAGGCGGGGAATGAGATATGGGGAATCAGAGGCGGGGAATCAGAGGCGGGGAAACAGAGGTGGGGAATCAGATATGGGGAATCAGATGTGGGGAATCAGGGGCGGGGTATCAGTGGCAGGGAATCAGAGGCGGGAAATCAGAGGCCGGGAATCAGAGGCGGGGAATCAGACACGGGGAATCAGAGGTGGTGAATCAGAGATGTGGAATCAGAGGCGGGGAATCAGAGGCAGGGAATCAGACGCGGGGAATCAGAGGCGAGGAATCATAGCTGGCGAATCAGAGGCGGGGAATCAGAGGTGGGGAATCAGAGGCAGGGAATCAGATATTGGGAATCAGAGGTGGGGAATCAGAGGCGCGGAAACAGAGGCGGGGAATCAGATATGGGGAATCAGAGGTGGGGAATCAGAAGTTGTGAATCAGAGATGGGGAATCAGAGGCGGGGAATCAGAGGCCGGTAATCAGACGCGGGGAATCAGAGGCGGGGATTCTTGAGCTGGGGAATCAGAGGCGGGGAATCAGAGTTGGGGAATCAGAGGCGGGGAATCAGATATGCGGAATCAGAGGCGGGGAATTAGAGGCGGGGAAACAGAGGCGGGGAATCAGATATGGGGAATCAGAGGTGGGGAATCAGGGGCGGGGTATCAGTGGCAGGGAATCAGAGGCGGGAAATCAGAGTCGGTGAATCAGGGGCGGGGAATCAGAGGCAGGGAATCGGATGTGCGGAATCAGAGATTTGGAATCAGAGGTGGGGAATCAGAGGCGGTGAATCAGACATGGGTAATCAGAGGCGGGGAATCAGAGGCAGGAAATCAGACACGGGGAATCAGAGGCGGGGAATCAGAGCTGGGGAATTAGATGCAGGGAATCAGAGTTGGGGATTCAGAGGCGGGGAATCAGATATGGGGAAACAGAGGTGGGGAATCAGAGGCGGGCAAATAGAGGCGGGGAATCAGATATGGGGAAACAGTGGCGGGGAATCAGAGGCGGGGAATCAGAGGCGGTGAATCAGACATGGGTAATCAGAGGCGGGGAATCAGAGCTGGGGAATCAGAGGTGGGGAATCAGAGTTGGGGAATCAGAGGCGGGGACTTAGATATGGGGAAACAGAGGCGGGGAATCAGAGGCGGGGAAACAGAGGCGGGGAATCAGATATGGGGAATCAGAGGTGGGGAATCAGAGGCAGGGAATCAGATGTGCGGAATCAGAGATGGGGAATCAGAGGCAGGGAATCAGAATCAGAAGCAGGGAATAAGACGCGGGGAATCAGAGGCGGGGAATCAGAGCTGGGGAATCAGCGGCAGTGAATCAGAGGCGGGTAATCAGAGGCAGGGAATCGGATGTGCGGAATCAGAGATGGGGAATCAGAGGTGGGGAATCAGAGGCGGTGAATCAGACATGGGTAATCAGATGTGGGGAATCAGGGGCAGGGTATCAGACGCAGTGTATCAGACACGGGGAATCAGAGGCATGGAATCAGAGATGGGGAATCAGAGGCGGGGAATCAGAGGAAGGGAATCAGACGCGGGGTATCAGAGGCGTGGAATCAGAGCTGGTGAATCAGAGGCGGGGAATCAGAGTTGGGGAATCAGAGGCGTGGAATCAGATATGGGAAAACAGAGGCGGGGAATCAGAGGCGGGGAATCAGAGCTGGGGAATCAGAGGCCGGGAATCAGAGGTGGTGAATCAGAGGCCGGGAATCAGAGATGGGGATTCAGAGGTGGTGAATCAGAGATGGGGAATCAGAGGAAGGGACTCAGAGGTGGCGAATCAGACGCGGGGTATCAGTGGCTGAGAATCAGAAATCGGGAGTCAGAGGCGGGGTATCAGAGATGGGGAATCAGAGGCGGGGAATCAGAGGCGGGGAAACAGAGGCGGGGAGTCAGATATGGGGAATCAGTGGTGGGGAATCAGAGGCATGGAATCACATGCGGGGAATCAGAGGCGGGGAATCAGAGGCGGGGAAACAGAGGCGGGGAATCAAACACGGGGAATCAGAGGTGGGGAATCAGAGGTTGGGAATCAGAGGCAGGGAATCAGAGGCGGGGAATCAGAGGCGGGGAATCAGAGGCAGGGAATCAGAGGCGGAGAATCAGAGGCCGGGAATCAGATATGGTGAAACAGAGGCGGGGAATCAGAGGCGGGGAAACAGAGGCGGGGAATCAGATATGGGGAATCAGAGGTGGGTAATCAGAGTTTGGGAATCAGAGGCATGGAATCAGAGGCTTGGAATCAGATGCAGGGAATCAGATGCGGGGAATCAGAGGCGGGGAATCAGAGTTGGGGAATCAGAGGCGGGGATTTAGATATTGGGAAACAGAGGCGGGGAATCAGAGGCGGGGAAACAGAGGCGGGGAATCAGATATGGGGAATCAGAGGTGGGGAATCAGAGGCAGGGAATCAGATGTGCGGAATCAGAGATGGGGAATCAAAGGCAGGGAATCAGAATCAGAAGCAGGGAATCAGAGGCCGGGAATCAGAGGCCGGAATCAGATGCCGGGAATAAGAGGCCGGGAATCAGAGGTGGGGAATCAGAGTCCGGGAATCAGAGATGGGGATTCAGAGGCGGGGAATGAGATATGGGGAATCAGAGGCGGGGAATCAGAGGCGGGGAAACAGAGGTGGGGAATCAGATATGGGGAATCAGATGTGGGGAATCAGGGGCGGGGTATCAGTGGCAGGGAATCAGAGGCGGGATATCAGAGGCCGGGAATCAGAGGCGGGGAATCAGACACGGGGAATCAGAGGTGGTGAATCAGAGATGTGGAATCAGAGGCGGGGAATCAGAGGCAGGGAATCAGACGCGGGGAATCAGAGGCGAGGAATCATAGCTGGCGAATCAGAGGCGGGGAATCAGAGGTGGGGAATCAGAGGCGGGGAATCAGATATTGGGAATCAGAGGTGGGGAATCAGAGGCGCGGAAACAGAGGCGGGGAATCAGATATTGGGAATCAGAGGTGGGGAATCAGAAGTTGTGAATCAGAGATGGGGAATCAGAGGCGGGGAATCAGAGGCGGTGAATCAGACATGGGTAATCAGAGGCGGGGAATCAGAGCTGGGGAATCAGAGGTGGGGAATCAGAGTTGGGGAATCAGAGGCGGGGACTTAGATATGGGGAAACAGAGGCGGGGAATCAGAGGCGGGGAAACAGAGGCGGGGAATCAGATATGGGGAATCAGAGGTGGGGAATCAGAGGCAGGGAATCAGATGTGCGGAATCAGAGATGGGGAATCAGAGGCAGGGAATCAGAATCAGAAGCAGGGAATAAGACGCGGGGAATCAGAGGCGGGGAATCAGAGCTGGGGAATCAGCGGCAGTGAATCAGAGGCGGGGAATCAGAGGCAGGGAATCGGATGTGCGGAATCAGAGATGGGGAATCAGAGGTGGGGAATCAGAGGCGGTGAATCAGACATGGGTAATCAGATGTGGGGAATCAGGGGCAGGGTATCAGACGCAGTGTATCAGACACGGGGAATCAGAGGCATGGAATCAGAGATGGGGAATCAGAGGCGGGGAATCAGAGGAAGGGAATCAGACGCGGGGTATCAGAGGCGTGGAATCAGAGCTGGTGAATCAGAGGCGGGGAATCAGAGTTGGGGAATCAGAGGCGTGGAATCAGATATGGGAAAACAGAGGCGGGGAATCAGAGGCGGGGAATCAGAGCTGGGGAATCAGAGGCCGGGAATCAGAGGTGGTGAATCAGAGGCCGGGAATCAGAGATGGGGATTCAGAGGTGGTGAATCAGAGATGGGGAATCAGAGGAAGGGACTCAGAGGTGGCGAATCAGACGCGGGGTATCAGTGGCTGAGAATCAGAAATCGGGAGTCAGAGGCGGGGTATCAGAGATGGGGAATCAGAGGCGGGGAATCAGAGGCGGGGAAACAGAGGCGGGGAGTCAGATATGGGGAATCAGTGGTGGGGAATCAGAGGCATGGAATCACATGCGGGGAATCAGAGGCGGGGAATCAGAGGCGGGGAAACAGAGGCGGGGAATCAAACACGGGGAATCAGAGGTGGGGAATCAGAGGTTGGGAATCAGAGGCAGGGAATCAGAGGCGGGGAATCAGAGGCGGGGAATCAGAGGCAGGGAATCAGAGGCGGAGAATCAGAGGCCGGGAATCAGATATGGTGAAACAGAGGCGGGGAATCAGAGGCGGGGAAACAGAGGCGGGGAATCAGATATGGGGAATCAGAGGTGGGGAATCAGAGTTTGGGAATCAGAGGCATGGAATCAGAGGCTTGGAATCAGATGCAGGGAATCAGATGCGGGGAATCAGAGGCGGGGAATCAGAGTTGGGGAATCAGAGGCGGGGATTTAGATATTGGGAAACAGAGGCGGGGAATCAGAGGCGGGGAAACAGAGGCGGGGAATCAGATATGGGGAATCAGAGGTGGGGAATCAGAGGCAGGGAATCAGATGTGCGGAATCAGAGATGGGGAATCAAAGGCAGGGAATCAGAATCAGAAGCAGGGAATCAGAGGCCGGGAATCAGAGGCCGGAATCAGATGCCGGGAATAAGAGGCCGGGAATCAGAGGTGGGGAATCAGAGTCCGGGAATCAGAGATGGGGATTCAGAGGCGGGGAATGAGATATGGGGAATCAGAGGCGGGGAATCAGAGGCGGGGAAACAGAGGTGGGGAATCAGATATGGGGAATCAGATGTGGGGAATCAGGGGCGGGGTATCAGTGGCAGGGAATCAGAGGCGGGAAATCAGAGGCCGGGAATCAGAGGCGGGGAATCAGACACGGGGAATCAGAGGTGGTGAATCAGAGATGTGGAATCAGAGGCGGGGAATCAGAGGCAGGGAATCAGACGCGGGGAATCAGAGGCGAGGAATCATAGCTGGCGAATCAGAGGCGGGGAATCAGAGGTGGGGAATCAGAGGCGGGGAATCAGATATTGGGAATCAGAGGTGGGGAATCAGAGGCGCGGAAACAGAGGCGGGGAATCAGATATTGGGAATCAGAGGTGGGGAATCAGAAGTTGTGAATCAGAGATGGGGAATCAGAGGCGGGGAATCAGAGGCCGGTAATCAGACGCGGGGAATCAGAGGCGGGGATTCTTGAGCTGGGGAATCAGAGGCGGGGAATCAGAGTTGGGGAATCAGAGGCGGGGAATCAGATATGCGGAATCAGAGGCGGGGAATTAGAGGCGGGGAAACAGAGGCGGGGAATCAGATATGGGGAATCAGAGGTGGGGAATCAGGGGCGGGGTATCAGTGGCAGGGAATCAGAGGCGGGAAATCAGAGTCGGTGAATCAGGGGCGGGGAATCAGAGGCAGGGAATCGGATGTGCGGAATCAGAGATTTGGAATCAGAGGTGGGGAATCAGAGGCGGTGAATCAGACATGGGTAATCAGAGGCGGGGAATCAGAGGCAGGAAATCAGACACGGGGAATCAGAGGCGGGGAATCAGAGCTGGGGAATTAGATGCAGGGAATCAGAGTTGGGGATTCAGAGGCGGGGAATCAGATATGGGGAAACAGAGGTGGGGAATCAGAGGCGGGCAAATAGAGGCGGGGAATCAGATATGGGGAAACAGTGGCGGGGAATCAGAGGCGGGGAATCAGAGGCGGTGAATCAGACATGGGTAATCAGAGGCGGGGAATCAGAGCTGGGGAATCAGAGGTGGGGAATCAGAGTTGGGGAATCAGAGGCGGGGACTTAGATATGGGGAAACAGAGGCGGGGAATCAGAGGCGGGGAAACAGAGGCGGGGAATCAGATATGGGGAATCAGAGGTGGGGAATCAGAGGCAGGGAATCAGATGTGCGGAATCAGAGATGGGGAATCAGAGGCAGGGAATCAGAATCAGAAGCAGGGAATAAGACGCGGGGAATCAGAGGCGGGGAATCAGAGCTGGGGAATCAGCGGCAGTGAATCAGAGGCGGGGAATCAGAGGCAGGGAATCGGATGTGCGGAATCAGAGATGGGGAATCAGAGGTGGGGAATCAGAGGCGGTGAATCAGACATGGGTAATCAGATGTGGGGAATCAGGGGCAGGGTATCAGACGCAGTGTATCAGACACGGGGAATCAGAGGCATGGAATCAGAGATGGGGAATCAGAGCTGGGGAATCAGAGGCGGAGGATCAGAATTGGGGAATCAGAGGCGTGGAATCAGATATGGGAAAACAGAGGCGGGGAATCAGAGGCGGGGAATCAGAGCTGGGGAATCAGAGGCCGGGAATCAGAGGTGGTGAATCAGAGGCCGGGAATCAGATATGGGGAATCAGAGGTGGGGAATCAGAGGTTGGGAATCAGAGGCAGGGAATCAGAGGCGGGGAATCAGAGCTGGGGAATCAGAGGCGGAGGATCAGAATTGGGGAATCAGAGATGGGGAATCAGAGATGGGGAATCAGAGGCGGGGAATCAGACGCAGGGAATCAGAGGTGGTGAATCAGAGATGGGGAATCAGAGGCGGGGAATCAGAGGCAGGGAATCAGACGCGGGGAATCAGTGACGGGGAATCATAGCTGGCGAATCTGAGGCGGGGAATCAGATTTGGGGAATCAGAGGCGGGGAATCAGATATGGGGAATCAGAGGCGGGGAATCAGAGGCGGGGAAACAGAGGCGGGGAGTCAGATATGGGGAATCAGAGGTGGGGAATCAGAGGCAGGGAATCAGACGCGGGGTATCAGAGGCGTGGAATCAGAGCTGGTGAATCAGAGGCGGGGAATCAGAGTTGGGGAATCAGAGGCGTGGAATCAGATATGGGAAAACAGAGGCGGGGAATCAGAGGCGGGGAATCAGAGCTGGGTAATCAGAGGCCGGGAATCAGAGGTGGTGAATCAGAGGCCGGGAATCAGAGATGGGGATTCAGAGGTGGTGAATCAGAGATGGGGAATCAGAGGAAGGGACTCAGAGGTGGCGAATCAGACGCGGGGTATCAGTGGCTGGGAATCAGAAATCGGGAATCAAAGGCGGGGTATCAGAGATGGGGAATCAGAGGCGGGGAATCAGAGGCGGGGAAACAGAGGCGGGGAGTCAGATATGGGGAATCAGTGGTGGGGAATCAGAGGCATGGAATCACATGCGGGGAATCAGAGGCGGGGAATCAGAGGCGGGGAATCAGAGCTGGGGAATCAGAGGCGGGGATTCAGAGTTGGGGAATCAGAGGCGGGGAATCAGATATGGGGAAACAGAGGCGTGGATTCAGAGGCGGGGAAACAGACGCGGGGAATCAGATATGGGGAATCAGAGGTGGGGAATCAGAGGTTGGGAATCAGAGGCAGGGAATCAGAGGCGGGGAATCAGAGCTGGGGAATCAGAGGCGGAGAATCAGAATTGGGGAATCAGAGATGGGGAATCAGAGATGGGGAATCAGAGGCGGGGAATCAGACGCAGGGAATCAGAGGTGGTGAATCAGAGATGGGGAATCAGAGGCGGGGAATCAGAGGCAGGGAATCAGACGCGGAGAATCAGTGACGGGGAATCATAGCTGGCGAATCTGAGGCGGGGAATCAGATTTGGGGAATCAGAGGCGGGGAATCAGATATGGGGAATCAGAGGCGGGGAATCAGAGGCGGGGAAACAGAGGCGGGGAATCAGATATGGGGAATCAGAGGTGGGGAATCAGAGGTGGGGAATCAGAGATGGGGAATCAGAGGCGGGGAATCAGAGCCAGGGAATCAGACGCGGGGAATCAGAGGCGGGGAATCAGAGCTGGGGAATCAGAGGCGGGGAATCAGAGTTGGGGAATCAGTGGCGGGGAATCAGATATAGGGAATCAGAGGCAGGGAATCAGAGGCAGGGAATCAGAGGCAGGGAATCAGAGGCAGGGAATCAGAGATTAGGAATCAGAGGCGGGGAATCAGAGGCAGGGAATCTGACGCGGGGAATCAGAGGAGGAGTATCAGAGCTGGGGAATCAAGGCGGGGAATCAGAGTTGGGGAATAAGAGGCGTGGAATCAGATATGGGGAATCAGAAGCGGTGAATCAGAGGCGGGGAAACAGAGGCGGGGAGTCAGATATGGGTAAATAGATTTGGGGATTCAGGGGCGGGGAATCCGTGGCAGGGAATCAGAGGCGGGGAATCAGAGGCGGGGCATCAGAGGCAGAGAATCAGATGTGGGGAATCAGAGATGGGGAATCAGAGGCAGGAAATCAGAATCAGAGCTGGGGAGTCAGAGGCGGTGAATCAGAGATGGGGAATCAGAGGCAGGGAGTCAGAGGCAGGGAATCAAACACGGGGAATCAGAGGCTGCGAATCAGAGCTGGGGAATCAGAGGCGGGGAATCAGACACGGGGAATCAGAGGCGGGAATCAGAGCTGGGGAATCAGAGGCGGGGAATCAGACACGGGGAATCAGAGGCGGGGAATCAGAGCTGAGGAATCAGAGGAGGGGATTCAGAGTTGGGGAATCAGAGGCGGGGAATCAGATACGGGGAAACAGAGGCGTGGATTCAGAGGCGGGGAAACAGACGCGGGGAATCAGAAATGGGGAATCAGAGGTGGGGAATCAGAGGTTGGGAATCAGAGGCAGGGAATGAGAGGCGGGGAATCAGAGCTGGGGAATCAGAGGCGGGGAATCAGAGTTGGGGAATCAGAGGCGGGGAATCAGATATGGGGAAACAGGGGCGGGGAATCGGAGGCGGGGAAACAGAGGCGGGGAATCAGATATGGGGAATCAGATATGCGGAATCAGAGGCGGGGAATCAGAGGCGGGGAAACAGAGGCGGGGAATCAGATATGGGGAATCAGAGGTGGGGAATCAGGGGCGGGGTATCAGTGGCAGGGAATCAGAGGGGGGAAATCAGAGTCGGTGAATCAGGGGCGGGGAATCAGAGGCAGGGAATCGGATGTGCGGAATCAGAGATTTGGAATCAGAGGTGGGGAATCAGAGGCGGTGAATCAGACATGGGTAATCAGAGGCGGGGAATCAGAGGCAGGAAATCAGACACGGGGAATCAGAGGCGGGGAATCAGAGCTGGGGAATTAGATGCAGGGAATCAGAGTTGGGGATTCAGAGGCGGGGAATCAGATATGGGGAAACAGAGGTGGGGAATCAGAGGCGGGCAAATAGAGGCGGGGAATCAGATATGGGGAAACAGTGGCGGGGAATCAGAGGCGGGGAATCAGAGGCGGTGAATCAGACATGGGTAATCAGAGGCGGGGAATCAGAGCTGGGGAATCAGAGGTGGGGAATCAGAGTTGGGGAATCAGAGGCGGGGACTTAGATATGGGGAAACAGAGGCGGGGAATCAGAGGCGGGGAAACAGAGGCGGGGAATCAGATATGGGGAATCAGAGGTGGGGAATCAGAGGCAGGGAATCAGATGTGCGGAATCAGAGATGGGGAATCAGAGGCAGGGAATCAGAATCAGAAGCAGGGAATAAGACGCGGGGAATCAGAGGCGGGGAATCAGAGCTGGGGAATCAGCGGCAGTGAATCAGAGGCGGGGAATCAGAGGCAGGGAATCGGATGTGCGGAATCAGAGATGGGGAATCAGAGGTGGGGAATCAGAGGCGGTGAATCAGACATGGGTAATCAGATGTGGGGAATCAGGGGCAGGGTATCAGACGCAGTGTATCAGACACGGGGAATCAGAGGCATGGAATCAGAGATGGGGAATCAGAGGCGGGGAATCAGAGGCAGGGAATCAGACGCGGGGTATCAGAGGCGTGGAATCAGAGCTGGTGAATCAGAGGCGGGGAATCAGAGTTGGGGAATCAGAGGCGTGGAATCAGATATGGGAAAACAGAGGCGGGGAATCAGAGCTGGGGAATCAGAGGCCGGGAATCAGAGGTGGTGAATCAGAGGCCGGGAATCAGAGATGGGGATTCAGAGGTGGTGAATCAGAGATGGGGAATCAGAGGAAGGGACTCAGAGGTGGCGAATCAGACGCGGGGTATCAGTGGCTGGGAATCAGAAATCGGGAATCAGAGGCGGGGTATCAGAGATGGGGAATCAGAGGCGGGGAATCAGAGGCGGGGAAACAGAGGCGGGGAGTCAGATATGGGGAATCAGTGGTGGGGAATCAGAGGCATGGAATCACATGCGGGAAATCAGAGGCGGGGAATCAGAGGCGGGGAATCAGAGCTGGGGAATCAGAGGCGGGGATTCAGAGTTGGGGAATCAGAGGCGGGGAATCAGATATGGGGAAACAGAGGCGTGGATTCAGAGGCGGGGAAACAGACGCGGGGAATCAGATATGGGGAATCAGAGGTGGGGAATCAGAGGTTGGGAATCAGAGGCAGGGAATCAGAGGCGGGGAATCAGAGCTGGGGAATCAGAGGCGGAGAATCAGAATTGGGGAATCAGAGATGGGGAATCAGAGATGGGGAATCAGAGGCGGGGAATCAGACGCAGGGAATCAGAGGTGGTGAATCAGAGATGGGGAATCAGAGGCGGGGAATCAGAGGCAGGGAATCAGACGCGGGGAATCAGTGACGGGGAATCATAGCTGGCGAATCTGAGGCGGGGAATCAGATTTGGGAAATCAGAGGCGGGGAATCAGATATGGGGAATCAGAGGCGGGGAATCAGAGGCGGGGAAACAGAGGCGGGGAATCAGATATGGGGAATCAGAGGTGGGGAATCAGGGGCGGGGTATCAGTGGCAGGGAATCAGAGGCGGGAAATCAGAGGCCGGGAATCAGAGGCGGGGAATCAGACACGGGGAATCAGAGGTGGTGAATCAGAGATGTGGAATCAGAGGCGGGGAATCAGAGGCAGGGAATCAGACGCGGGGAATCAGAGGCGAGGAATCATAGCTGGCGAATCAGAGGCGGGGAATCAGAGGTGGGGAATCAGAGGCGGGGAATCAGATATTGGGAATCAGAGGTGGGGAATCAGAGGCGCGGAAACAGAGGCGGGGAATCAGATATGGGGAATCAGAGGTGGGGAATCAGAAGTTGTGAATCAGAGATGGGGAATCAGAGGCGTGGAATCAGATATGGGAAAACAGAGGCGGGGAATCAGAGGCGGGGAATCAGAGCTGGGGAATCAGAGGCGGGGAATCAGAGTTGGGGAATCAGATGTGCGGAATCAGATATGCGGAATCAGAGGCGGGGAATTAGAGGCGGGGAAACAGAGGCGGGGAATCAGATATGGGGAATCAGAGGTGGGGAATCAGGGGCGGGGTATCAGTGGCAGGGAATCAGAGGCGGGAAATCAGAGTCGGTGAATCAGGGGCGGGGAATCAGAGGCAGGGAATCGGATGTGCGGAATCAGAGATTTGGAATCAGAGGTGGGGAATCAGAGGCGGTGAATCAGACATGGGTAATCAGAGGCGGGGAATCAGAGGCAGGAAATCAGACACGGGGAATCAGAGGCGGGGAATCAGAGCTGGGGAATTAGATGCAGGGAATCAGAGTTGGGGATTCAGAGGCGGGGAATCAGATATGGGGAAACAGAGGTGGGGAATCAGAGGCGGGCAAATAGAGGCGGGGAATCAGATATGGGGAAACAGTGGCGGGGAATCAGAGGCGGGGAATCAGAGGCGGTGAATCAGACATGGGTAATCAGAGGCGGGGAATCAGAGCTGGGGAATCAGAGGTGGGGAATCAGAGTTGGGGAATCAGAGGCGGGGACTTAGATATGGGGAAACAGAGGCGGGGACTCAGAGGCGGGGAAACAGAGGCGGGGAATCAGATATGGGGAATCAGAGGTGGGGAATCAGAGGCAGGGAATCAGATGTGCGGAATCAGAGATGGGGAATCAGAGGCAGGGAATCAGAATCAGAAGCAGGGAATAAGACGCGGGGAATCAGAGGCGGGGAATCAGAGCTGGGGAATCAGCGGCAGTGAATCAGAGGCGGGGAATCAGAGGCAGGGAATCGGATGTGCGGAATCAGAGATGGGGAATCAGAGGTGGGGAATCAGAGGCGGTGAATCAGACATGGGTAATCAGATGTGGGGAATCAGGGGCAGGGTATCAGACGCAGTGTATCAGACACGGGGAATCAGAGGCATGGAATCAGAGATGGGGAATCAGAGGCGGGGAATCAGAGGAAGGGAATCAGACGCGGGGTATCAGAGGCGTGGAATCAGAGCTGGTGAATCAGAGGCGGGGAATCAGAGTTGGGGAATCAGAGGCGTGGAATCAGATATGGGAAAACAGAGGCGGGGAATCAGAGGCGGGGAATCAGAGCTGGGGAATCAGAGGCCGGGAATCAGAGGTGGTGAATCAGAGGCCGGGAATCAGAGATGGGGATTCAGAGGTGGTGAATCAGAGATGGGGAATCAGAGGAAGGGACTCAGAGGTGGCGAATCAGACGCGGGGTATCAGTGGCTGAGAATCAGAAATCGGGAGTCAGAGGCGGGGTATCAGAGATGGGGAATCAGAGGCGGGGAATCAGAGGCGGGGAAACAGAGGCGGGGAGTCAGATATGGGGAATCAGTGGTGGGGAATCAGAGGCATGGAATCACATGCGGGGAATCAGAGGCGGGGAATCAGAGGCGGGGAATCAGAAGCGGGGAAACAGAGGCGGGGAATTAGAGTTGGGGAATCAGAGGCGGGGAATCAGAGGCGGGGAAACAGAGGCGGGGAATCAAACACGGGGAATCAGAGGTGGGGAATCAGAGGTTGGGAATCAGAGGCAGGGAATCAGAGGCGGGGAATCAGAGGCGGGGAATCAGAGGCAGGGAATCAGAGGCGGAGAATCAGAGGCCGGGAATCAGATATGGTGAAACAGAGGCGGGGAATCAGAGGCGGGGAAACAGAGGCGGGGAATCAGATATGGGGAATCAGAGGTGGGGAATCAGAGTTTGGGAATCAGAGGCATGGAATCAGAGGCTTGGAATCAGATGCAGGGAATCAGATGCGGGGAATCAGAGGCGGGGAATCAGAGTTGGGGAATCAGAGGCGGGGATTTAGATATTGGGAAACAGAGGCGGGGAATCAGAGGCGGGGAAACAGAGGCGGGGAATCAGATATGGGGAATCAGAGGTGGGGAATCAGAGGCAGGGAATCAGATGTGCGGAATCAGAGATGGGGAATTTAAGGCAGGGAATCAGAATCAGAAGCAGGGAATCAGAGGCCGGGAATCAGAGGCCGGAATCAGATGCCGGGAATAAGAGGCCGGGAATCAGAGGTGGGGAATCAGAGTCCGGGAATCAGAGATGGGGATTCAGAGGCGGGGAATGAGATATGGGGAATCAGAGGCGGGGAATCAGAGGCGGGGAAACAGAGGTGGGGAATCAGATATGGGGAATCAGATGTGGGGAATCAGGGGCGGGGTATCAGTGGCAGGGAATCAGAGGCGGGAAATCAGAGGCCGGGAATCAGAGGCGGGGAATCAGACACGGGGAATCAGAGGTGGTGAATCAGAGATGTGGAATCAGAGGCGGGGAATCAGAGGCAGGGAATCAGACGCGGGGAATCAGAGGCGAGGAATCATAGCTGGCGAATCAGAGGCGGGGAATCAGAGGTGGGGAATCAGAGGCGGGGAATCAGATATTGGGAATCAGAGGTGGGGAATCAGAGGCGCGGAAACAGAGGCGGGGAATCAGATATGGGGAATCAGAGGTGGGGAATCAGAAGTTGTGAATCAGAGATGGGGAATCAGAGGCGGGGAATCAGAGGCCGGTAATCAGATGCGGGGAATCAGAGGCGGGGATTCTTGAGCTGGGGAATCAGAGGCGGGGAATCAGAGTTGGGGAATCAGAGGCGGGGAATCAGATATGCGGAATCAGAGGCGGGGAATTAGAGGCGGGGAAACAGAGGCTGGGAATCAGATATGGGGAATCAGAGGTGGGGAATCAGGGGCGGGGTATCAGTGGCAGGGAATCAGAGGCGGGAAATCAGAGTCGGTGAATCAGGGGCGGGGAATCAGAGGCAGGGAATCGGATGTGCGGAATCAGAGATTTGGAATCAGAGGTGGGGAATCAGAGGCGGTGAATCAGACATGGGTAATCAGAGGCGGGGAATCAGAGGCAGGAAATCAGACACGGGGAATCAGAGGCGGGGAATCAGAGCTGGGGAATTAGATGCAGGGAATCAGAGTTGGGGATTCAGAGGCGGGGAATCAGATATGGGGAAACAGAGGTGGGGAATCAGAGGCGGGCAAATAGAGGCGGGGAATCAGATATGGGGAAACAGTGGCGGGGAATCAGAGGCGGGGAATCAGAGGCGGTGAATCAGACATGGGTAATCAGAGGCGGGGAATCAGAGCTGGGGAATCAGAGGTGGGGAATCAGAGTTGGGGAATCAGAGGCGGGGACTTAGATATGGGGAAACAGAGGCGGGGAATCAGAGGCGGGGAAACAGAGGCGGGGAATCAGATATGGGGAATCAGAGGTGGGGAATCAGAGGCAGGGAATCAGATGTGCGGAATCAGAGATGGGGAATTAGAGGCAGGGAATCAGAATCAGAAGCAGGGAATAAGACGCGGGGAATCAGAGGCGGGGAATCAGAGCTGGGGAATCAGCGGCAGTGAATCAGAGGCGGGGAATCAGAGGCAGGGAATCGGATGTGCGGAATCAGAGATGGGGAATCAGAGGTGGGGAATCAGAGGCGGTGAATCAGACATGGGTAATCAGATGTGGGGAATCAGGGGCAGGGTATCAGACGCAGTGTATCAGACACGGGGAATCAGAGGCATGGAATCAGAGATGGGGAATCAGAGCTGGGGAATCAGAGGCGGAGGATCAGAATTGGGGAATCAGAGGCGTGGAATCAGATATGGGAAAACAGAGGCGGGGAATCAGAGGCGGGGAATCAGAGCTGGGGAATCAGAGGCCGGGAATCAGAGGTGGTGAATCAGAGGCCGGGAATCAGAGATGGGGATTCAGAGGTGGTGAATCAGAGATGGGGAATCAGAGGAAGGGACTCAGAGGTGGCGAATCAGACGCGGGGTATCAGTGGCTGGGAATCAGAAATCGGGAATCAGAGGCGGGGTATCAGAGATGGGGAATCAGAGGCGGGGAATCAGAGGCGGGGAAACAGAGGCGGGGAGTCAGATATGGGGAATCAGTGGTGGGGAATCAGAGGCATGGAATCACATGCGGGAAATCAGAGGCGGGGAATCAGAGGCGGGGAATCAGAGCTGGGGAATCAGAGGCGGGGATTCAGAGTTGGGGAATCAGAGGCGGGGAATCAGATATGGGGAAACAGAGGCGTGGATTCAGAGGCGGGGAAACAGACGCGGGGAATCAGATATGGGGAATCAGAGGTGGGGAATCAGAGGTTGGGAATCAGAGGCAGGGAATCAGAGGCGGGGAATCAGAGCTGGGGAATCAGAGGCGGAGGATCAGAATTGGGGAATCAGAGATGGGGAATCAGAGATGGGGAATCAGAGGCGGGGAATCAGACGCAGGGAATCAGAGGTGGTGAATCAGAGATGGGGAATCAGAGGCGGGGAATCAGAGGCAGGGAATCAGACGCGGGGAATCAGTGACGGGGAATCATAGCTGGCGAATCTGAGGCGGGGAATCAGATTTGGGGAATCAGAGGCGGGGAATCAGATATGGGGAATCAGAGGCGGGGAATCAGAGGCGGGGAAACAGAGGCGGGGAGTCAGATATGGGGAATCAGAGGTGGGGAATCAGAGGCAGGGAATCAGACGCGGGGTATCAGAGGCGTGGAATCAGAGCTGGTGAATCAGAGGCGGGGAATCAGAGTTGGGGAATCAGAGGCGTGGAATCAGATATGGGAAAACAGAGGCGGGGAATCAGAGGCGGGGAATCAGAGCTGGGGAATCAGAGGCCGGGAATCAGAGGTGCTGAATCAGAGGCCGGGAATCAGAGATGGGGATTCAGAGGTGGTGAATCAGAGATGGGGAATCAGAGGAAGGGACTCAGAGGTGGCGAATCAGACGCGGGGTATCAGTGGCTGGGAATCAGAAATCGGGAATCAGAGGCGGGGTATCAGAGATGGGGAATCAGAGGCGGGGAATCAGAGGCGGGGAAACAGAGGCGGGGAGTCAGATATGGGGAATCAGTGGTGGGGAATCAGAGGCATGGAATCACATGCGGGGAATCAGAGGCGGGGAATCAGAGGCGGGGAATCAGAGCTGGGGAATCAGAGGCGGGGATTCAGAGTTGGGGAATCAGAGGCGGGGAATCAGATATGGGGAAACAGAGGCGTGGATTCAGAGGCGGGGAAACAGACGCGGGGAATCAGATATGGGGAATCAGAGGTGGGGAATCAGAGGTTGGGAATCAGAGGCAGGGAATCAGAGGCGGGGAATCAGAGCTGGGGAATCAGAGGCGGAGAATCAGAATTGGGGAATCAGAGATGGGGAATCAGAGATGGGGAATCAGAGGCGGGGAATCAGACGCAGGGAATCAGAGGTGGTGAATCAGAGATGGGGAATCAGAGGCGGGGAATCAGAGGCAGGGAATCAGACGCGGAGAATCAGTGACGGGGAATCATAGCTGGCGAATCTGAGGCGGGGAATCAGATTTGGGGAATCAGAGGCGGGGAATCAGATATGGGGAATCAGAGGCGGGGAATCAGAGGCGGGGAAACAGAGGCGGGGAATCAGATATGGGGAATCAGAGGTGGGGAATCAGAGGTGGGGAATCAGAGATGGGGAATCAGAGGCGGGGAATCAGAGCCAGGGAATCAGACGCGGGGAATCAGAGGCGGGGAATCAGAGCTGGGGAATCAGAGGCGGGGAATCAGAGTTGGGGAATCAGTGGCGGGGAATCAGAGGTGGGGAATCAGAGGCAGGGAATCAGATGTGCGGAATCAGAGATGGGGAATTTAAGGCAGGGAATCAGAATCAGAAGCAGGGAATCAGAGGCCGGGAATCAGAGGCCGGAATCAGATGCCGGGAATAAGAGGCCGGGAATCAGAGGTGGGGAATCAGAGTCCGGGAATCAGAGATGGGGATTCAGAGGCGGGGAATGAGATATGGGGAATCAGAGGCGGGGAATCAGAGGCGGGGAAACAGAGGTGGGGAATCAGATATGGGGAATCAGATGTGGGGAATCAGGGGCGGGGTATCAGTGGCAGGGAATCAGAGGCGGGAAATCAGAGGCCGGGAATCAGAGGCGGGGAATCAGACACGGGGAATCAGAGGTGGTGAATCAGAGATGTGGAATCAGAGGCGGGGAATCAGAGGCAGGGAATCAGACGCGGGGAATCAGAGGCGAGGAATCATAGCTGGCGAATCAGAGGCGGGGAATCAGAGGTGGGGAATCAGAGGCGGGGAATCAGATATTGGGAATCAGAGGTGGGGAATCAGAGGCGCGGAAACAGAGGCGGGGAATCAGATATGGGGAATCAGAGGTGGGGAATCAGAAGTTGTGAATCAGAGATGGGGAATCAGAGGCGGGGAATCAGAGGCCGGTAATCAGATGCGGGGAATCAGAGGCGGGGATTCTTGAGCTGGGGAATCAGAGGCGGGGAATCAGAGTTGGGGAATCAGAGGCGGGGAATCAGATATGCGGAATCAGAGGCGGGGAATTAGAGGCGGGGAAACAGAGGCTGGGAATCAGATATGGGGAATCAGAGGTGGGGAATCAGGGGCGGGGTATCAGTGGCAGGGAATCAGAGGCGGGAAATCAGAGTCGGTGAATCAGGGGCGGGGAATCAGAGGCAGGGAATCGGATGTGCGGAATCAGAGATTTGGAATCAGAGGTGGGGAATCAGAGGCGGTGAATCAGACATGGGTAATCAGAGGCGGGGAATCAGAGGCAGGAAATCAGACACGGGGAATCAGAGGCGGGGAATCAGAGCTGGGGAATTAGATGCAGGGAATCAGAGTTGGGGATTCAGAGGCGGGGAATCAGATATGGGGAAACAGAGGTGGGGAATCAGAGGCGGGCAAATAGAGGCGGGGAATCAGATATGGGGAAACAGTGGCGGGGAATCAGAGGCGGGGAATCAGAGGCGGTGAATCAGACATGGGTAATCAGAGGCGGGGAATCAGAGCTGGGGAATCAGAGGTGGGGAATCAGAGTTGGGGAATCAGAGGCGGGGACTTAGATATGGGGAAACAGAGGCGGGGAATCAGAGGCGGGGAAACAGAGGCGGGGAATCAGATATGGGGAATCAGAGGTGGGGAATCAGAGGCAGGGAATCAGATGTGCGGAATCAGAGATGGGGAATTAGAGGCAGGGAATCAGAATCAGAAGCAGGGAATAAGACGCGGGGAATCAGAGGCGGGGAATCAGAGCTGGGGAATCAGCGGCAGTGAATCAGAGGCGGGGAATCAGAGGCAGGGAATCGGATGTGCGGAATCAGAGATGGGGAATCAGAGGTGGGGAATCAGAGGCGGTGAATCAGACATGGGTAATCAGATGTGGGGAATCAGGGGCAGGGTATCAGACGCAGTGTATCAGACACGGGGAATCAGAGGCATGGAATCAGAGATGGGGAATCAGAGCTGGGGAATCAGAGGCGGAGGATCAGAATTGGGGAATCAGAGGCGTGGAATCAGATATGGGAAAACAGAGGCGGGGAATCAGAGGCGGGGAATCAGAGCTGGGGAATCAGAGGCCGGGAATCAGAGGTGGTGAATCAGAGGCCGGGAATCAGAGATGGGGATTCAGAGGTGGTGAATCAGAGATGGGGAATCAGAGGAAGGGACTCAGAGGTGGCGAATCAGACGCGGGGTATCAGTGGCTGGGAATCAGAAATCGGGAATCAGAGGCGGGGTATCAGAGATGGGGAATCAGAGGCGGGGAATCAGAGGCGGGGAAACAGAGGCGGGGAGTCAGATATGGGGAATCAGTGGTGGGGAATCAGAGGCATGGAATCACATGCGGGAAATCAGAGGCGGGGAATCAGAGGCGGGGAATCAGAGCTGGGGAATCAGAGGCGGGGATTCAGAGTTGGGGAATCAGAGGCGGGGAATCAGATATGGGGAAACAGAGGCGTGGATTCAGAGGCGGGGAAACAGACGCGGGGAATCAGATATGGGGAATCAGAGGTGGGGAATCAGAGGTTGGGAATCAGAGGCAGGGAATCAGAGGCGGGGAATCAGAGCTGGGGAATCAGAGGCGGAGGATCAGAATTGGGGAATCAGAGATGGGGAATCAGAGATGGGGAATCAGAGGCGGGGAATCAGACGCAGGGAATCAGAGGTGGTGAATCAGAGATGGGGAATCAGAGGCGGGGAATCAGAGGCAGGGAATCAGACGCGGGGAATCAGTGACGGGGAATCATAGCTGGCGAATCTGAGGCGGGGAATCAGATTTGGGGAATCAGAGGCGGGGAATCAGATATGGGGAATCAGAGGCGGGGAATCAGAGGCGGGGAAACAGAGGCGGGGAGTCAGATATGGGGAATCAGAGGTGGGGAATCAGAGGCAGGGAATCAGACGCGGGGTATCAGAGGCGTGGAATCAGAGCTGGTGAATCAGAGGCGGGGAATCAGAGTTGGGGAATCAGAGGCGTGGAATCAGATATGGGAAAACAGAGGCGGGGAATCAGAGGCGGGGAATCAGAGCTGGGGAATCAGAGGCCGGGAATCAGAGGTGCTGAATCAGAGGCCGGGAATCAGAGATGGGGATTCAGAGGTGGTGAATCAGAGATGGGGAATCAGAGGAAGGGACTCAGAGGTGGCGAATCAGACGCGGGGTATCAGTGGCTGGGAATCAGAAATCGGGAATCAGAGGCGGGGTATCAGAGATGGGGAATCAGAGGCGGGGAATCAGAGGCGGGGAAACAGAGGCGGGGAGTCAGATATGGGGAATCAGTGGTGGGGAATCAGAGGCATGGAATCACATGCGGGGAATCAGAGGCGGGGAATCAGAGGCGGGGAATCAGAGCTGGGGAATCAGAGGCGGGGATTCAGAGTTGGGGAATCAGAGGCGGGGAATCAGATATGGGGAAACAGAGGCGTGGATTCAGAGGCGGGGAAACAGACGCGGGGAATCAGATATGGGGAATCAGAGGTGGGGAATCAGAGGTTGGGAATCAGAGGCAGGGAATCAGAGGCGGGGAATCAGAGCTGGGGAATCAGAGGCGGAGAATCAGAATTGGGGAATCAGAGATGGGGAATCAGAGATGGGGAATCAGAGGCGGGGAATCAGACGCAGGGAATCAGAGGTGGTGAATCAGAGATGGGGAATCAGAGGCGGGGAATCAGAGGCAGGGAATCAGACGCGGAGAATCAGTGACGGGGAATCATAGCTGGCGAATCTGAGGCGGGGAATCAGATTTGGGGAATCAGAGGCGGGGAATCAGATATGGGGAATCAGAGGCGGGGAATCAGAGGCGGGGAAACAGAGGCGGGGAATCAGATATGGGGAATCAGAGGTGGGGAATCAGAGGTGGGGAATCAGAGATGGGGAATCAGAGGCGGGGAATCAGAGCCAGGGAATCAGACGCGGGGAATCAGAGGCGGGGAATCAGAGCTGGGGAATCAGAGGCGGGGAATCAGAGTTGGGGAATCAGTGGCGGGGAATCAGATATAGGGAATCAGAGGCAGGGAATCAGAGGCAGGGAATCAGAGGCAGGGAATCAGAGGCAGGGAATCAGAGATTAGGAATCAGAGGCGGGGAATCAGAGGCAGGGAATCTGACGCGGGGAATCAGAGGAGGAGTATCAGAGCTGGGGAATCAAGGCGGGGAATCAGAGTTGGGGAATAAGAGGCGTGGAATCAGATATGGGGAATCAGAGGCGGTGAATCAGAGGCGGGGAAACAGAGGCGGGGAGTCAGATATGGGTAAATAGATTTGGGGATTCAGGGGCGGGGAATCCGTGGCAGGGAATCAGAGGCGGGGAATCAGAGGCGGGGCATCAGAGGCAGAGAATCAGATGTGGGGAATCAGAGATGGGGAATCAGAGGCAGGAAATCAGAATCAGAGCTGGGGAGTCAGAGGCGGTGAATCAGAGATGGGGAATCAGAGGCAGGGAGTCAGAGGCAGGGAATCAAACACGGGGAATCAGAGGCTGCGAATCAGAGCTGGGGAATCAGAGGCGGGGAATCAGACACGGGGAATCAGAGGCGGGAATCAGAGCTGGGGAATCAGAGGCGGGGAATCAGACACGGGGAATCAGAGGCGGGGAATCAGAGCTGAGGAATCAGAGGAGGGGATTCAGAGTTGGGGAATCAGAGGCGGGGAATCAGATACGGGGAAACAGAGGCGTGGATTCAGAGGCGGGGAAACAGACGCGGGGAATCAGAAATGGGGAATCAGAGGTGGGGAATCAGAGGTTGGGAATCAGAGGCAGGGAATGAGAGGCGGGGAATCAGAGCTGGGGAATCAGAGGCGGGGAATCAGAGTTGGGGAATCAGAGGCGCGGAATCAGATATGGGGAAACAGGGGCGGGGAATCGGAGGCGGGGAAACAGAGGCGGGGAATCAGATATGGGGAATCAGATATGCGGAATCAGAGGCGGGGAATCAGAGGCGGGGAAACAGAGGCGGGGAATCAGATATGGGGAATCAGAGGTGGGGAATCAGGGGCGGGGTATCAGTGGCAGGGAATCAGAGGGGGGAAATCAGAGTCGGTGAATCAGGGGCGGGGAATCAGAGGCAGGGAATCGGATGTGCGGAATCAGAGATTTGGAATCAGAGGTGGGGAATCAGAGGCGGTGAATCAGACATGGGTAATCAGAGGCGGGGAATCAGAGGCAGGAAATCAGACACGGGGAATCAGAGGCGGGGAATCAGAGCTGGGGAATTAGATGCAGGGAATCAGAGTTGGGGATTCAGAGGCGGGGAATCAGATATGGGGAAACAGAGGTGGGGAATCAGAGGCGGGCAAATAGAGGCGGGGAATCAGATATGGGGAAACAGTGGCGGGGAATCAGAGGCGGGGAATCAGAGGCGGTGAATCAGACATGGGTAATCAGAGGCGGGGAATCAGAGCTGGGGAATCAGAGGTGGGGAATCAGAGTTGGGGAATCAGAGGCGGGGACTTAGATATGGGGAAACAGAGGCGGGGAATCAGAGGCGGGGAAACAGAGGCGGGGAATCAGATATGGGGAATCAGAGGTGGGGAATCAGAGGCAGGGAATCAGAATCAGAAGCAGGGAATAAGACGCGGGGAATCAGAGGCGGGGAATCAGAGCTGGGGAATCAGCGGCAGTGAATCAGAGGCGGGGAATCAGAGGCAGGGAATCGGATGTGCGGAATCAGAGATGGGGAATCAGAGGTGGGGAATCAGAGGCGGTGAATCAGACATGGGTAATCAGATGTGGGGAATCAGGGGCAGGGTATCAGACGCAGTGTATCAGACACGGGGAATCAGAGGCATGGAATCAGAGATGGGGAATCAGAGGCGGGGAATCAGAGGCAGGGAATCAGACGCGGGGTATCAGAGGCGTGGAATCAGAGCTGGTGAATCAGAGGCTAGGAATCAGAGTTGGGGAATCAGAGGCGTGGAATCAGATATGGGAAAACAGAGGCGGGGAATCAGAGCTGGGGAATCAGAGGCCGGGAATCAGAGGTGGTGAATCAGAGGCCGGGAATCAGAGTTGGGGAATCAGAGGCGTGGAATCAGATATGGGAAAACAGAGGCGGGGAATCAGAGGCGGGGAATCAGAGCTGGGGAATCAGAGGCCGGGAATCAGAGGTGGTGAATCAGAGGCCGGGAATCAGAGATGGGGATTCAGAGGTGGTGAATCAGAGATGGGGAATCAGAGGAAGGGACTCAGAGGTGGCGAATCAGACGCGGGGTATCAGTGGCTGAGAATCAGAAATCGGGAGTCAGAGGCGGGGTATCAGAGATGGGGAATCAGAGGCGGGGAATCAGAGGCGGGGAAACAGAGGCGGGGAGTCAGATATGGGGAATCAGTGGTGGGGAATCAGAGGCATGGAATCACATGCGGGGAATCAGAGGCGGGGAATCAGAGGCGGGGAATCAGAAGCGGGGAAACAGAGGCGGGGAATTAGAGTTGGGGAATCAGAGGCGGGGAATCAGAGGCGGGGAAACAGAGGCGGGGAATCAAACACGGGGAATCAGAGGTGGGGAATCAGAGGTTGGGAATCAGAGGCAGGGAATCAGAGGCGGGGAATCAGAGGCGGGGAATCAGAGGCAGGGAATCAGAGGCGGAGAATCAGAGGCCGGGAATCAGATATGGTGAAACAGAGGCGGGGAATCAGAGGCGGGGAAACAGAGGCGGGGAATCAGATATGGGGAATCAGAGGTGGGGAATCAGAGTTTGGGAATCAGAGGCATGGAATCAGAGGCTTGGAATCAGATGCAGGGAATCAGATGCGGGGAATCAGAGGCGGGGAATCAGAGTTGGGGAATCAGAGGCGGGGATTTAGATATTGGGAAACAGAGGCGGGGAATCAGAGGCGGGGAAACAGAGGCGGGGAATCAGATATGGGGAATCAGAGGTGGGGAATCAGAGGCAGGGAATCAGATGTGCGGAATCAGAGATGGGGAATCAAAGGCAGGGAATCAGAATCAGAAGCAGGGAATCAGAGGCCGGGAATCAGAGGCCGGAATCAGATGCCGGGAATAAGAGGCCGGGAATCAGAGGTGGGGAATCAGAGTCCGGGAATCAGAGATGGGGATTCAGAGGCGGGGAATGAGATATGGGGAATCAGAGGCGGGGAATCAGAGGCGGGGAAACAGAGGTGGGGAATCAGATATGGGGAATCAGATGTGGGGAATCAGGGGCGGGGTATCAGTGGCAGGGAATCAGAGGCGGGAAATCAGAGGCCGGGAATCAGAGGCGGGGAATCAGACACGGGGAATCAGAGGTGGTGAATCAGAGATGTGGAATCAGAGGCGGGGAATCAGAGGCAGGGAATCAGACGCGGGGAATCAGAGGCGAGGAATCATAGCTGGCGAATCAGAGGCGGGGAATCAGAGGTGGGGAATCAGAGGCGGGGAATCAGATATTGGGAATCAGAGGTGGGGAATCAGAGGCGCGGAAACAGAGGCGGGGAATCAGATATGGGGAATCAGAGGTGGGGAATCAGAAGTTGTGAATCAGAGATGGGGAATCAGAGGCGGGGAATCAGAGGCCGGTAATCAGACGCGGGGAATCAGAGGCGG
Source organism: Narcine bancroftii (assembly GCF_036971445.1). NCBI lineage: Eukaryota > Metazoa > Chordata > Chondrichthyes > Torpediniformes > Narcinidae > Narcine > Narcine bancroftii. The sequence goes on from NC_091475.1 coordinate 109,846,257, forward strand.
GGATTCTTGAGCTGGGGAATCAGAGGCGGGGAATCAGAGTTGGGGAATCAGAGGCGGGGAATCAGATATGCGGAATCAGAGGCGGGGAATTAGAGGCGGGGAAACAGAGGCGGGGAATCAGATATGGGGAATCAGAGGTGGGAAATCAGGGGCGGGGTATCAGTGGCAGGGAATCAGAGGCGGGAAATCAGAGTCGGTGAATCAGGGGCGGGGAATCAGAGGCAGGGAATCGGATGTGCGGAATCAGAGATTTGGAATCAGAGGTGGGGAATCAGAGGCGGTGAATCAGACATGGGTAATCAGAGGCGGGGAATCAGAGGCAGGAAATCAGACACCGGGAATCAGAGGCGGGGAATCAGAGCTGGGGAATTAGATGCAGGGAATCAGAGTTGGGGATTCAGAGGCGGGGAATCAGATATGGGGAAACAGAGGTGGGGAATCAGAGGCGGGCAAATAGAGGCGGGGAATCAGATATGGGGAAACAGTGGCGGGGAATCAGAGGCGGGGAATCAGAGGCGGTGAATCAGACATGGGTAATCAGAGGCGGGGAATCAGAGCTGGGGAATCAGAGGTGGGGAATCAGAGTTGGGGAATCAGTGGCGGGGACTTAGATATGGGGAAACAGAGGCGGGGAATCAGAGGCGGGGAAACAGAGGCGGGGAATCAGATATGGGGAATCAGAGGTGGGGAATCAGAGGCAGGGAATCAGATGTGCGGAATCAGAGATGGGGAATCAGAGGCAGGGAATCAGAATCAGAAGCAGGGAATAAAACGCGGGGAATCAGAGGCGGGGAATCAGAGCTGGGGAATCAGCGGCAGTGAATCAGAGGCGGGGAATCAGAGGCAGGGAATCGGATGTGCGGAATCAGAGATGGGGAATCAGAGGTGGGGAATCAGAGGCGGTGAATCAGACATGGGTAATCAGATGTGGGGAATCAGGGGCAGGGTATCAGACGCGGGGAATCAGAGGCGGGGAATCAGAGCTGGGGAATCAGAGGCGGGGAATCAGAGTTGGGGAATCAGTGGCGGGGAATCAGATATAGGGAATCAGAGGCAGGGAATCAGAGGCAGGGAATCAGAGGCAGGGAATCAGAGGCAGGGAATCAGAGATTAGGAATCAGAGGCGGGGAATCAGAGGCAGGGAATCTGACGCGGGGAATCAGAGGAGGAGTATCAGAGCTGGGGAATCAAGGCGGGGAATCAGAGTTGGGGAATAAGAGGCGTGGAATCAGATATGGGGAATCAGAGGCGGTGAATCAGAGGCGGGGAAACAGAGGCGGGGAGTCAGATATGGGTAAATAGATTTGGGGATTCAGGGGCGGGGAATCCGTGGCAGGGAATCAGAGGCGGGGAATCAGAGGCGGGGCATCAGAGGCAGAGAATCAGATGTGGGGAATCAGAGATGGGGAATCAGAGGCAGGAAATCAGAATCAGAGCTGGGGAGTCAGAGGCGGTGAATCAGAGATGGGGAATCAGAGGCAGGGAGTCAGAGGCAGGGAATCAAACACGGGGAATCAGAGGCTGCGAATCAGAGCTGGGGAATCAGAGGCGGGGAATCAGACACGGGGAATCAGAGGCGGGAATCAGAGCTGGGGAATCAGAGGCGGGGAATCAGACACGGGGAATCAGAGGCGGGGAATCAGAGCTGAGGAATCAGAGGAGGGGATTCAGAGTTGGGGAATCAGAGGCGGGGAATCAGATACGGGGAAACAGAGGCGTGGATTCAGAGGCGGGGAAACAGACGCGGGGAATCAGAAATGGGGAATCAGAGGTGGGGAATCAGAGGTTGGGAATCAGAGGCAGGGAATGAGAGGCGGGGAATCAGAGCTGGGGAATCAGAGGCGGGGAATCAGAGTTGGGGAATCAGAGGCGGGGAATCAGATATGGGGAAACAGGGGCGGGGAATCGGAGGCGGGGAAACAGAGGCGGGGAATCAGATATGGGGAATCAGATATGCGGAATCAGAGGCGGGGAATCAGAGGCGGGGAAACAGAGGCGGGGAATCAGATATGGGGAATCAGAGGTGGGGAATCAGGGGCGGGGTATCAGTGGCAGGGAATCAGAGGGGGGAAATCAGAGTCGGTGAATCAGGGGCGGGGAATCAGAGGCAGGGAATCGGATGTGCGGAATCAGAGATTTGGAATCAGAGGTGGGGAATCAGAGGCGGTGAATCAGACATGGGTAATCAGAGGCGGGGAATCAGAGGCAGGAAATCAGACACGGGGAATCAGAGGCGGGGAATCAGAGCTGGGGAATTAGATGCAGGGAATCAGAGTTGGGGATTCAGAGGCGGGGAATCAGATATGGGGAAACAGAGGTGGGGAATCAGAGGCGGGCAAATAGAGGCGGGGAATCAGATATGGGGAAACAGTGGCGGGGAATCAGAGGCGGGGAATCAGAGGCGGTGAATCAGACATGGGTAATCAGAGGCGGGGAATCAGAGCTGGGGAATCAGAGGTGGGGAATCAGAGTTGGGGAATCAGAGGCGGGGACTTAGATATGGGGAAACAGAGGCGGGGAATCAGAGGCGGGGAAACAGAGGCGGGGAATCAGATATGGGGAATCAGAGGTGGGGAATCAGAGGCAGGGAATCAGAATCAGAAGCAGGGAATAAGACGCGGGGAATCAGAGGCGGGGAATCAGAGCTGGGGAATCAGCGGCAGTGAATCAGAGGCGGGGAATCAGAGGCAGGGAATCGGATGTGCGGAATCAGAGATGGGGAATCAGAGGTGGGGAATCAGAGGCGGTGAATCAGACATGGGTAATCAGATGTGGGGAATCAGGGGCAGGGTATCAGACGCAGTGTATCAGACACGGGGAATCAGAGGCATGGAATCAGAGATGGGGAATCAGAGGCGGGGAATCAGAGGCAGGGAATCAGACGCGGGGTATCAGAGGCGTGGAATCAGAGCTGGTGAATCAGAGGCTAGGAATCAGAGTTGGGGAATCAGAGGCGTGGAATCAGATATGGGAAAACAGAGGCGGGGAATCAGAGCTGGGGAATCAGAGGCCGGGAATCAGAGGTGGTGAATCAGAGGCCGGGAATCAGAGTTGGGGAATCAGAGGCGTGGAATCAGATATGGGAAAACAGAGGCGGGGAATCAGAGGCGGGGAATCAGAGCTGGGGAATCAGAGGCCGGGAATCAGAGGTGGTGAATCAGAGGCCGGGAATCAGAGATGGGGATTCAGAGGTGGTGAATCAGAGATGGGGAATCAGAGGAAGGGACTCAGAGGTGGCGAATCAGACGCGGGGTATCAGTGGCTGAGAATCAGAAATCGGGAGTCAGAGGCGGGGTATCAGAGATGGGGAATCAGAGGCGGGGAATCAGAGGCGGGGAAACAGAGGCGGGGAGTCAGATATGGGGAATCAGTGGTGGGGAATCAGAGGCATGGAATCACATGCGGGGAATCAGAGGCGGGGAATCAGAGGCGGGGAATCAGAAGCGGGGAAACAGAGGCGGGGAATTAGAGTTGGGGAATCAGAGGCGGGGAATCAGAGGCGGGGAAACAGAGGCGGGGAATCAAACACGGGGAATCAGAGGTGGGGAATCAGAGGTTGGGAATCAGAGGCAGGGAATCAGAGGCGGGGAATCAGAGGCGGGGAATCAGAGGCAGGGAATCAGAGGCGGAGAATCAGAGGCCGGGAATCAGATATGGTGAAACAGAGGCGGGGAATCAGAGGCGGGGAAACAGAGGCGGGGAATCAGATATGGGGAATCAGAGGTGGGGAATCAGAGTTTGGGAATCAGAGGCATGGAATCAGAGGCTTGGAATCAGATGCAGGGAATCAGATGCGGGGAATCAGAGGCGGGGAATCAGAGTTGGGGAATCAGAGGCGGGGATTTAGATATTGGGAAACAGAGGCGGGGAATCAGAGGCGGGGAAACAGAGGCGGGGAATCAGATATGGGGAATCAGAGGTGGGGAATCAGAGGCAGGGAATCAGATGTGCGGAATCAGAGATGGGGAATCAAAGGCAGGGAATCAGAATCAGAAGCAGGGAATCAGAGGCCGGGAATCAGAGGCCGGAATCAGATGCCGGGAATAAGAGGCCGGGAATCAGAGGTGGGGAATCAGAGTCCGGGAATCAGAGATGGGGATTCAGAGGCGGGGAATGAGATATGGGGAATCAGAGGCGGGGAATCAGAGGCGGGGAAACAGAGGTGGGGAATCAGATATGGGGAATCAGATGTGGGGAATCAGGGGCGGGGTATCAGTGGCAGGGAATCAGAGGCTGGAAATCAGAGGCCGGGAATCAGAGGCGGGGAATCAGACACGGGGAATCAGAGGTGGTGAATCAGAGATGTGGAATCAGAGGCGGGGAATCAGAGGCAGGGAATCAGACGCGGGGAATCAGAGGCGAGGAATCATAGCTGGCGAATCAGAGGCGGGGAATCAGAGGTGGGGAATCAGAGGCGGGGAATCAGATATTGGGAATCAGAGGTGGGGAATCAGAGGCGCGGAAACAGAGGCGGGGAATCAGATATGGGGAATCAGAGGTGGGGAATCAGAAGTTGTGAATCAGAGATGGGGAATCAGAGGCGGGGAATCAGAGGCCGGTAATCAGACGCGGGGAATCAGAGGCGGGGATTCTTGAGCTGGGGAATCAGAGGCGGGGAATCAGAGTTGGGGAATCAGAGGCGGGGAATCAGATATGCGGAATCAGAGGCGGGGAATTAGAGGCGGGGAAACAGAGGCGGGGAATCAGATATGGGGAATCAGAGGTGGGGAATCAGGGGCGGGGTATCAGTGGCAGGGAATCAGAGGCGGGAAATCAGAGTCGGTGAATCAGGGGCGGGGAATCAGAGGCAGGGAATCGGATGTGCGGAATCAGAGATTTGGAATCAGAGGTGGGGAATCAGAGGCGGTGAATCAGACATGGGTAATCAGAGGCGGGGAATCAGAGGCAGGAAATCAGACACCGGGAATCAGAGGCGGGGAATCAGAGCTGGGGAATTAGATGCAGGGAATCAGAGTTGGGGATTCAGAGGCGGGGAATCAGATATGGGGAAACAGAGGTGGGGAATCAGAGGCGGGCAAATAGAGGCGGGGAATCAGATATGGGGAAACAGTGGCGGGGAATCAGAGGCGGGGAATCAGAGGCGGTGAATCAGACATGGGTAATCAGAGGCGGGGAATCAGAGCTGGGGAATCAGAGGTGGGGAATCAGAGTTGGGGAATCAGTGGCGGGGACTTAGATATGGGGAAACAGAGGCGGGGAATCAGAGGCGGGGAAACAGAGGCGGGGAATCAGATATGGGGAATCAGAGGTGGGGAATCAGAGGCAGGGAATCAGATGTGCGGAATCAGAGATGGGGAATCAGAGGCAGGGAATCAGAATCAGAAGCAGGGAATAAAACGCGGGGAATCAGAGGCGGGGAATCAGAGCTGGGGAATCAGCGGCAGTGAATCAGAGGCGGGGAATCAGAGGCAGGGAATCGGATGTGCGGAATCAGAGATGGGGAATCAGAGGTGGGGAATCAGAGGCGGTGAATCAGACATGGGTAATCAGATGTGGGGAATCAGGGGCAGGGTATCAGACGCAGTGTATCAAACACCGGGAATCAGAGGCATGGAATCAGAGATGGGGAATCAGAGCTGGGGAATCAGAGGCGGAGGATCAGAATTGGGGAATCAGAGGCGTGGAATCAGATATGGGAAAACAGAGGCGGGGAATCAGAGGCGGGGAATCAGAGCTGGGGAATCAGAGGCCGGGAATCAGAGGTGGTGAATCAGAGGCCGGGAATCAGAGATGGGGATTCAGAGGTGGTGAATCAGAGATGGGGAATCAGAGGAAGGGACTCAGAGGTGGCGAATCAGACGCGGGGTATCAGTGGCTGGGAATCAGAAATCGGGAATCAGAGGCGGGGTATCAGAGATGGGGAATCAGAGGCGGGGAATCAGAGGCGGGGAAACAGAGGCGGGGAGTCAGATATGGGGAATCAGTGGTGGGGAATCAGAGGCATGGAATCACATGCGGGAAATCAGAGGCGGGGAATCAGAGGCGGGGAATCAGAGCTGGGGAATCAGAGGCGGGGATTCAGAGTTGGGGAATCAGAGGCGGGGAATCAGATATGGGGAAACAGAGGCGTGGATTCAGAGGCGGGGAAACAGACGCGGGGAATCAGATATGGGGAATCAGAGGTGGGGAATCAGAGGTTGGGAATCAGAGGCAGGGAATCAGAGGCGGGGAATCAGAGCAGGGGAATCAGAGGCGGAGGATCAGAATTGGGGAATCAGAGATGGGGAATCAGAGATGGGGAATCAGAGGCGGGGAATCAGACGCAGGGAATCAGAGGTGGTGAATCAGAGATGGGGAATCAGAGGCGGGGAATCAGAGGCAGGGAATCAGACGCGGGGAATCAGTGACGGGGAATCATAGCTGGCGAATCTGAGGCGGGGAATCAGATTTGGGGAATCAGAGGCGGGGAATCAGATATGGGGAATCAGAGGCGGGGAATCAGAGGCGGGGAAACAGAGGCGGGGAGTCAGATATGGGGAATCAGAGGTGGGGAATCAGAGGCAGGGAATCAGACGCGGTGTATCAGAGGCGTGGAATCAGAGCTGGTGAATCAGAGGCGGGGAATCAGAGTTGGGGAATCAGAGGCGTGGAATCAGATATGGGAAAACAGAGGCGGGGAATCAGAGGCGGGGAATCAGAGCTGGGGAATCAGAGGCCGGGAATCAGAGGTGGTGAATCAGAGGCCGGGAATCAGAGATGGGGATTCAGAGGTGGTGAATCAGAGATGGGGAATCAGAGGAAGGGACTCAGAGGTGGCGAATCAGACGCGGGGTATCAGTGGCTGGGAATCAGAAATCGGGAATCTGAGGCGGGGTATCAGAGATGGGGAATCAGAGGCGGGGAATCAGAGGCGGGGAAACAGAGGCGGGGAGTCAGATATGGGGAATCAGTGGTGGGGAATCAGAGGCATGGAATCACATGCGGGGAATCAGAGGCGGGGAATCAGAGGCGGGGAATCAGAGCTGGGGAATCAGAGGCGGGGATTCAGAGTTGGGGAATCAGAGGCGGGGAATCAGATATGGGGAAACAGAGGCGTGGATTCAGAGGCGGGGAAACAGACGCGGGGAATCAGATATGGGGAATCAGAGGTGGGGAATCAGAGGTTGGGAATCAGAGGCAGGGAATCAGAGGCGGGGAATCAGAGCTGGGGAATCAGAGGCGGAGAATCAGAATTGGGGAATCAGAGATGGGGAATCAGAGATGGGGAATCAGAGGCGGGGAATCAGACGCAGGGAATCAGAGGTGGTGAATCAGAGATGGGGAATCAGAGGCGGGGAATCAGAGGCAGGGAATCAGACGCGGAGAATCAGTGACGGGGAATCATAGCTGGCGAATCTGAGGCGGGGAATCAGATTTGGGGAATCAGAGGCGGGGAATCAGATATGGGGAATCAGAGGCGGGGAATCAGAGGCGGGGAAACAGAGGCGGGGAATCAGATATGGAGAATCAGAGGTGGGGAATCAGAGGTGGGGAATCAGAGATGGGGAATCAGAGGCGGGGAATCAGAGCCAGGGAATCAGACGCGGGGAATCAGAGGCGGGGAATCAGAGCTGGGGAATCAGAGGCGGGGAATCAGAGTTGGGGAATCAGTGGCGGGGAATCAGATATAGGGAATCAGAGGCAGGGAATCAGAGGCAGGGAATCAGAGGCAGGGAATCAGAGGCAGGGAATCAGAGATTAGGAATCAGAGGCGGGGAATCAGAGGCAGGGAATCTGACGCGGGGAATCAGAGGAGGAGTATCAGAGCTGGGGAATCAAGGCGGGGAATCAGAGTTGGGGAATAAGAGGCGTGGAATCAGATATGGGGAATCAGAGGCGGTGAATCAGAGGCAGGGAAACAGAGGCGGGGAGTCAGATATGGGTAAATAGATTTGGGGATTCAGGGGCGGGGAATCCGTGGCAGGGAATCAGAGGCGGGGAATCAGAGGCGGGGCATCAGAGGCAGAGAATCAGATGTGGGGAATCAGAGATGGGGAATCAGAGGCAGGAAATCAGAATCAGAGCTGGGGAGTCAGAGGCGGTGAATCAGAGATGGGGAATCAGAGGCAGGGAGTCAGAGGCAGGGAATCAAACACGGGGAATCAGAGGCTGCGAATCAGAGCTGGGGAATCAGAGGCGGGGAATCAGACACGGGGAATCAGAGGCGGGAATCAGAGCTGGGGAATCAGAGGCGGGAAATCAGACACGGGGAATCAGAGGCGGGGAATCAGAGCTGAGGAATCAGAGGAGGGGATTCAGAGTTGGGGAATCAGAGGCGGGGAATCAGATACGGGGAAACAGAGGCGTGGATTCAGAGGCGGGGAAACAGACGCGGGGAATCAGAAATGGGGAATCAGAGGTGGGGAATCAGAGGTTGGGAATCAGAGGCAGGGAATGAGAGGCGGGGAATCAGAGCTGGGGAATCAGAGGCGGGGAATCAGAGTTGGGGAATCAGAGGCGGGGAATCAGATATGGGGAAACAGGGGCGGGGAATCGGAGGCGGGGAAACAGAGGCGGGGAATCAGATATGGGGAATCAGATATGCGGAATCAGAGGCGGGGAATCAGAGGCGGGGAAACAGAGGCGGGGAATCAGATATGGGGAATCAGAGGTGGGGAATCAGGGGCGGGGTATCAGTGGCAGGGAATCAGAGGGGGGAAATCAGAGTCGGTGAATCAGGGGCGGGGAATCAGAGGCAGGGAATCGGATGTGCGGAATCAGAGATTTGGAATCAGAGGTGGGGAATCAGAGGCGGTGAATCAGACATGGGTAATCAGAGGCGGGGAATCAGAGGCAGGAAATCAGACACGGGGAATCAGAGGCGGGGAATCAGAGCTGGGGAATTAGATGCAGGGAATCAGAGTTGGGGATTCAGAGGCGGGGAATCAGATATGGGGAAACAGAGGTGGGGAATCAGAGGCGGGCAAATAGAGGCGGGGAATCAGATATGGGGAAACAGTGGCGGGGAATCAGAGGCGGGGAATCAGAGGCGGTGAATCAGACATGGGTAATCAGAGGCGGGGAATCAGAGCTGGGGAATCAGAGGTGGGGAATCAGAGTTGGGGAATCAGAGGCGGGGACTTAGATATGGGGAAACAGAGGCGGGGAATCAGAGGCGGGGAAACAGAGGCGGGGAATCAGATATGGGGAATCAGAGGTGGGGAATCAGAGGCAGGGAATCAGATGTGCGGAATCAGAGATGGGGAATCAGAGGCAGGGAATCAGAATCAGAAGCAGGGAATAAGACGCGGGGAATCAGAGGCGGGGAATCAGAGCTGGGGAATCAGCGGCAGTGAATCAGAGGCGGGGAATCAGAGGCAGGGAATCGGATGTGCGGAATCAGAGATGGGGAATCAGAGGTGGGGAATCAGAGGCGGTGAATCAGACATGGGTAATCAGATGTGGGGAATCAGGGGCAGGGTATCAGACGCAGTGTATCAGACACGGGGAATCAGAGGCATGGAATCAGAGATGGGGAATCAGAGGCGGGGAATCAGAGGCAGGGAATCAGACGCGGGGTATCAGAGGCGTGGAATCAGAGCTGGTGAATCAGAGGCGGGGAATCAGAGTTGGGGAATCAGAGGCGTGGAATCAGATATGGGAAAACAGAGGCGGGGAATCAGAGCTGGGGAATCAGAGGCCGGGAATCAGAGGTGGTGAATCAGAGGCCGGGAATCAGAGATGGGGATTCAGAGGTGGTGAATCAGAGATGGGGAATCAGAGGAAGGGACTCAGAGGTGGCGAATCAGACGCGGGGTATCAGTGGCTGGGAATCAGAAATCGGGAATCAGAGGCGGGGTATCAGAGATGGGGAATCAGAGGCGGGGAATCAGAGGCGGGGAAACAGAGGCGGGGAGTCAGATATGGGGAATCAGTGGTGGGGAATCAGAGGCATGGAATCACATGCGGGAAATCAGAGGCGGGGAATCAGAGGCGGGGAATCAGAGCTGGGGAATCAGAGGCGGGGATTCAGAGTTGGGGAATCAGAGGCGGGGAATCAGATATGGGGAAACAGAGGCGTGGATTCAGAGGCGGGGAAACAGACGCGGGGAATCAGATATGGGGAATCAGAGGTGGGGAATCAGAGGTTGGGAATCAGAGGCAGGGAATCAGAGGCGGGGAATCAGAGCTGGGGAATCAGAGGCGGAGAATCAGAATTGGGGAATCAGAGATGGGGAATCAGAGATGGGGAATCAGAGGCGGGGAATCAGACGCAGGGAATCAGAGGTGGTGAATCAGAGATGGGGAATCAGAGGCGGGGAATCAGAGGCAGGGAATCAGACGCGGGGAATCAGTGACGGGGAATCATAGCTGGCGAATCTGAGGCGGGGAATCAGATTTGGGAAATCAGAGGCGGGGAATCAGATATGGGGAATCAGAGGCGGGGAATCAGAGGCGGGGAAACAGAGGCGGGGAATCAGATATGGGGAATCAGAGGTGGGGAATCAGAGGCAGGGAATCAGACGCGGGGTATCAGAGGCGTGGAATCAGAGCTGGTGAATCAGAGGCGGGGAATCAGAGTTGGGGAATCAGAGGCGTGGATTCAGATATGGGAAAACAGAGGCGGGGAATCAGAGGCGGGGAATCAGAGCTGGGGAATCAGAGGCCGGGAATCAGAGGTGGTGAATCAGAGGCCGGGAATCAGAGATGGGGATTCAGAGGTGGTGAATCAGAGATGGGGATTCAGAGGAAGGGACTCAGAGGTGGCGAATCAGACGCGGGGTATCAGTGGCTGGGAATCAGAAATCGGGAATCAGAGGCGGGGTATCAGAGATGGGGAATCAGAGGCGGGGAATCAGAGGCGGGGAAACAGAGGCGGGGAGTCAGATATGGGGAATCAGTGGTGGGGAATCAGAGGCATGGAATCACATGCGGGGAATCAGAGGCGGGGAATCAGAGGCGGGGAATCAGAGCTGGGGAATCAGAGGCGGGGATTCAGAGTTGGGGAATCAGAGGCGGGGAATCAGATATGGGGAAACAGAGGCGTGGATTCAGAGGCGGGGAAACAGACGCGGGGAATCAGATATGGGGAATCAGAGGTGGGGAATCAGAGGTTGGGAATCAGAGGCAGGGAATCAGAGGCGGGGAATCAGAGCTGGGGAATCAGAGGCGGAGAATCAGAATTGGGGAATCAGAGATGGGGAATCAGAGATGGGGAATCAGAGGCGGGGAATCAGACGCAGGGAATCAGAGGTGGTGAATCAGAGATGGGGAATCAGAGGCGGGGAATCAGAGGCAGGGAATCAGACGCGGAGAATCAGTGACGGGGAATCATAGCTGGCGAATCTGAGGCGGGGAATCAGATTTGGGGAATCAGAGGCGGGGAATCAGATATGGGGAATCAGAGGCGGGGAATCAGAGGCGGGGAAACAGAGGCGGGGAATCAGATATGGGGAATCAGAGGTGGGGAATCAGAGGTGGGGAATCAGAGATGGGGAATCAGAGGCGGGGAATCAGAGCCAGGGAATCAGACGCGGGGAATCAGAGGCGGGGAATCAGAGCTGGGGAATCAGAGGCGGGGAATCAGAGTTGGGGAATCAGTGGCGGGGAATCAGATATAGGGAATCAGAGGCAGGGAATCAGAGGCAGGGAATCAGAGGCAGGGAATCAGAGATTAGGAATCAGAGGCGGGGAATCAGAGGCAGGGAATCTGACGCGGGGAATCAGAGGAGGAGTATCAGAGCTGGGGAATCAAGGCGGGGAATCAGAGTTGGGGAATAAGAGGCGTGGAATCATATATGGGGAATCAGAGGCGGTGAATCAGAGGCGGGGAAACAGAGGCGGGGAGTCAGATATGGGTAAATAGATTTGGGGATTCAGGGGCGGGGAATCCGCGGCAGGGAATCAGAGGCGGGGAATCAGAGGCGGGGCATCAGAGGCAGGGAATCAGATGTGGGGAATCAGAGATGGGGAATCAGAGGCAGGAAATCAGAATCAGAGCTGGGGAGTCAGAGGCGGTGAATCAGAGATGGGGAATCAGAGGCAGGGAGTCAGAGGCAGGGAATCAAACACGGGGAATCAGAGGCTGCGAATCAGAGCTGGGGAATCAGAGGCGGGGAATCAGACACGGGGAATCAGAGGCGGGAATCAGAGCTGGGGAATCAGAGGCGGGGAATCAGACACGGGGAATCAGAGGCGGGGAATCAGAGCTGAGGAATCAGAGGAGGGGATTCAGAGTTGGGGAATCAGAGGCGGGGAATCAGATACGGGGAAACAGAGGCGTGGATTCAGAGGCGGGGAAACAGACGCGGGGAATCAGAAATGGGGAATCAGAGGTGGGGAATCAGAGGTTGGGAAACAGAGGCAGGGAATGAGAGGCGGGGAATCAGAGCTGGGGAATCAGAGGCGGGGAATCAGAGTTGGGGAATCAGAGGCGGGGAATCAGATATGGGGAAACAGGGGCGGGGAATCGGAGGCGGGGAAACAGAGGCGGGGAATCAGATATGGGGAATCAGATATGCGGAATCAGAGGCGGGGAATCAGAGGCGGGGAAACAGAGGCGGGGAATCAGATATGGGGAATCAGAGGTGGGGAGTCAGGGGCGGGGTATCAGTGGCAGGGAATCAGAGGCGGGAAATCAGAGTCGGTGAATCAGGGGCGGGGAATCAGAGGCAGGGAATCGGATGTGCGGAATCAGAGATTTGGAATCAGAGGTGGGGAATCAGAGGCGGTGAATCAGACATGGGTAATCAGAGGCGGGGAATCAGAGGCAGGAAATCAGACACGGGGAATCAGAGGCGGGGAATCAGAGCTGGGGAATTAGATGCAGGGAATCAGAGTTGGGGATTCAGAGGCGGGGAATCAGATATGGGGAAACAGAGGTGGGGAATCAGAGGCGGGCAAATAGAGGCGGGGAATCAGATATGGGGAAACAGTGGCGGGGAATCAGAGGCGGGGAATCAGAGGCGGTGAATCAGACATGGGTAATCAGAGGCGGGGAATCAGAGCTGGGGAATCAGAAGTGGGGAATCAGAGTTGGGGAATCAGAAGCGGGGACTTAGATATGGGGAAACAGAGGCGGGGAATCAGAGGCGGGGAAACAGAGGCGGGGAATCAGATATGGGGAATCAGAGGTGGGGAATCAGAGGCAGGGAATCAGATGTGCGGAATCAGAGATGGGGAATTTGAGGCAGGGAATCAGAATCAGAAGCAGGGAATAAGACGCGGGGAATCAGAGGCGGGGAATCAGAGCTGGGGAATCAGCGGCAGTGAATCAGAGGCGGGGAATCAGAGGCAGGGAATCGGATGTGCGGAATCAGAGATGGGGAATCAGAGGTGGGGAATCAGAGGCGGTGAATCAGACATGGGTAATCAGATGTGGGGAATCAGGGGCAGGGTATCAGACGCAGTGTATCAGACACGGGGAATCAGAGGCATGGAATCAGAGATGGGGAATCAGAGGCGGGGAATCAGAGGCAGGGAATCAGACGCGGGGTATCAGAGGCGTGGAATCAGAGCTGGTGAATCAGAGGCGGGGAATCAGAGTTGGGGAATCAGAGGCGTGGAATCAGATATGGGAAAACAGAGGCGGGGAATCAGAGGCGGGGAATCAGAGCTGGGGAATCAGAGGCCGGGAATCAGAGGTTGTGAATCAGAGGCCGGGAATCAGAGATGGGGATTCAGAGGTGGTGAATCAGAGATGGGGAATCAGAGGAAGGGACTCAGAGGTGGCGAATCAGACGCGGGGTATCAGTGGCTGGGAATCAGAAATCGGGAATCAGAGGCGGGGTATCAGAGATGGGGAATCAGAGGCGGGGAATCAGAGGCGGGGAAACAGAGGCGGGGAGTCAGATATGGGGAATCAGTGGTGGGGAATCAGAGGCATGGAATCACATGCGGGAAATCAGAGGCGGGGAATCAGAGGCGGGGATTCAGAGTTGGGGAATCAGAGGCGGGGAATCAGATATGGGGAAACAGAGGCGTGGATTCAGAGGCGGGGAAACAGACGCGGGGAATCAGATATGGGGAATCAGAGGTGGGGAATCAGAGGGTGGGAATCAGAGGCAGGGAATCAGAGGCGGGGAATCAGAGCTGGGGAATCAGAGGCGGAGAATCAGAATTGGGGAATCAGAGATGGGGAATCAGAGATGGGGAATCAGAGGCGGGGAATCAGACGCAGGGAATCAGAGGTGGTGAATCAGAGATGGGGAATCAGAGGCGGGGAATCAGAGGCAGGGAATCAGACGCGGGGAATCAGTGACGGGGAATCATAGCTGGCGAATCTGAGGCGGGGAATCAGATTTGGGGAATCAGAGGCGGGGAATCAGATATGGGGAATCAGAGGCGGGGAATCAGAGGCGGGGAAACAGAGGCGGGGAATCAGATATGGGGAATCAGAGGTGGGGAATCAGAGGCAGGGAATCAGACGCGGGGTATCAGAGGCATGGAATCGGAGCTGGTGAATCAGAGGCGGGGAATCAGAGTTGGGGAATCAGAGGCGTGGAATCAGATATGGGAAAACAGAGGCGGGGAATCAGAGGCGGGGAATCAGAGCTGGGGAATCAGAGGCCGGGAATCAGAGGTGGTGAATCAGAGGCCGGGAATCAGAGATGGGGATTCAGAGGTGGTGAATCAGAGATGGGGAATCAGAGGAAGGGACTCAGAGGTGGCGAATCAGACGCGGGGTATCAGTGGCTGGGAATCAGAAATCGGGAATCAGAGGCGGGGTATCAGAGATGGGGAATCAGAGGCGGGGAATCAGAGGCGGGGAAACAGAGGCGGGGAGTCAGATATGGGGAATCAGTGGTGGGGAATCAGAGGCATGGAATCACATGCGGGGAATCAGAGGCGGGGAATCAGAGGCGGGGAATCAGAGCTGGGGAATCAGAGGCGGGGATTCAGAGTTGGGGAATCAGAGGCGGGGAATCAGATATGGGGAAACAGAGGCGTGGATTCAGAGGCGGGGAAACAGACGCGGGGAATCAGATATGGGGAATCAGAGGTGGGGAATCAGAGGTTGGGAATCAGAGGCAGGGAATCAGAGGCGGGGAATCAGAGCTGGGGAATCAGAGGCGGAGAATCAGAATTGGGGAATCAGAGATGGGGAATCAGAGATGGGGAATCAGAGGCGGGGAATCAGACGCAGGGAATCAGAGGTGTTGAATCAGAGATGGGGAATCAGAGGCGGGGAATCAGAGGCAGGGAATCAGACGCGGAGAATCAGTGACGGGGAATCATAGCTGGCGAATCTGAGGCGGGGAATCAGATTTGGGGAATCAGAGGCGGGGAATCAGATATGGGGAATCAGAGGCGGGGAATCAGAGGCGGGGAAACAGAGGCGGGGAATCAGATATGGGGAATCAGAGGTGGGGAATCAGAGGTGGGGAATCAGAGATGGGGAATCAGAGGCGGGGAATCAGAGCCAGGGAATCAGACGCGGGGAATCAGAGGCGGGGAATCAGAGCTGGGGAATCAGAGGCGGGGAATCAGAGTTGGGGAATCAGTGGCGGGGAATCAGATATAGGGAATCAGAGGCAGGGAATCAGAGGCAGGGAATCAGAGGCAGGGAATCAGAGATTAGGAATCAGAGGCGGGGAATCAGAGGCAGGGAATCTGACGCGGGGAATCAGAGGAGGAGTATCAGAGCTGGGGAATCAAGGCGGGGAATCATGTTGGGGAATAAGAGGCGTGGAATCAGATATGGGGAATCAGAGGCGGTGAATCAGAGGCGGGGAAACAGAGGCGGGGAGTCAGATATGGGTAAATAGATTTGGGGATTCAGGGGCGGGGAATCCGTGGCAGGGAATCAGAGGCGGGGAATCAGAGGCGGGGCATCAGAGGCAGGGAATCAGATGTGGGGAATCAGAGATGGGGAATCAGAGGCAGGAAATCAGAATCAGAGCTGGGGAGTCAGAGGCGGTGAATCAGAGATGGGGAATCAGAGGCAGGGAGTCAGAGGCAGGGAATCAAACACGGGGAATCAGAGGCTGCGAATCAGAGCTGGGGAATCAGAGGCGGGGAATCAGACACGGGGAATCAGAGGCGGGAATCAGAGCTGGGGAATCAGAGGCGGGGAATCAGATATGGGGAATCAGATATGCGGAATCAGAGGCGGGGAATCAGAGGCGGGGAAACAGAGGCGGGGAATCAGATATGGGGAATCAGAGGTGGGGAATCAGGGGCGGGGTATCAGTGGCAGGGAATCAGAGGCGGGAAATCAGAGTCGGTGAATCAGGGGCGGGGAATCAGAGGCAGGGAATCGGATGTGCGGAATCAGAGATTTGGAATCAGAGGTGGGGAATCAGAGGCGGTGAATCAGACATGGGTAATCAGAGGCGGGGAATCAGAGGCAGGAAATCAGACACGGGGAATCAGAGGCGGGGAATCAGAGCTGGGGAATTAGATGCAGGGAATCAGAGTTGGGGATTCAGAGGCGGGGAATCAGATATGGGGAAACAGAGTTGGGGAATCAGAGGCGGGCAAATAGAGGCGGGGAATGAGATATGGGGAAACAGTGGCGGGGAATCAGAGGCGGGGAATCAGAGGCGGTGAATCAGACATGGGTAATCAGAGGCGGGGAATCAGAGCTGGGGAATCAGAGGTGGGGAATCAGAGTTGGGGAATCAGAGGCGGGGACTTAGATATGGGGAAACAGAGGCGGGGAATCAGAGGCGGGGAAACAGAGGCGGGGAATCAGATATGGGGAATCAGAGGTGGGGAATCAGAGGCAGGGAATCAGATGTGCGGAATCAGAGATGGGGAATCAGAGGCAGGGAATCAGAATCAGAAGCAGGGAATAAGACGCGGGGAATCAGAGGCGGGGAATCAGAGCTGGGGAATCAGCGGCAGTGAATCAGAGGCGGGGAATCAGAGGCGGGGAATCGGATGTGCGGAATCAGAGATGGGGAATCAGAGGTGGGGAATCAGAGGCGGTGAATCAGACATGGGTAATCAGATGTGGGGAATCAGGGGCAGGGTATCAGACGCAGTGTATCAGACACGGGGAATCAGAGGCATGGAATCAGAGATGGGGAATCAGAGGCGGGGAATCAGAGGCAGGGAATCAGACGCGGGTATCAGAGGCGTGGAATCAGAGCTGGTGAATCAGAGGCGGGGAATCAGAGTTGGGGAATCAGAGGCGTGGAATCAGATATGGAAAAACAGAGGCGGGGAATCAGAGGCGGGGAATCAGAGCTGGGGAATCAGAGGCCGGGAATCAGAGGTGGTGAATCAGAGGCCGGGAATCAGAGATGGGGATTCAGAGGTGGTGAATCAGAGATGGGGAATCAGAGGAAGGGACTCAGAGGTGGCGAATCAGACGCGGGGTATCAGTGGCTGGGAATCAGAAATCTGGAATCAGAGGCGGGGTATCAGAGATGGGGAATCAGAGACGGGGAATCAGAGGCGGGGAAACAGAGGCGGGGAGTCAGATATGGGGAATCAGTGGTGGGGAATCAGAGGCATGGAATCACATGCGGGGAATCAGAGGCGGGGAATCAGAGGCGGGGAATCAGAGCTGGGGAATCAGAGGCGGGGATTCAGAGTTGGGGAATCAGAGGCGGGGAATCAGATATGGGGAAACAGAGGCGTGGATTCAGAGGCGGGGAAACAGACGCGGGGAATCAGATATGGGGAATCAGAGGTGGGGAATCAGAGGTTGGGAATCAGAGGCAGGGAATCAGAGGCGGGGAATCAGAGCTGGGGAATCAGAGGCGGAGAATCAGAATTGGGGAATCAGAGATGGGGAATCAGAGATGGGGAATCAGAGGCGGGGAATCAGACGCAGGGAATCAGAGGTGGTGAATCAGAGATGGGGAATCAGAGGCGGGGAATCAGAGGCAGGGAATCAGACGCGGAGAATCAGTGACGGGGAATCATAACTGGCGAATCTGAGGCGGGGAATCAGATTTGGGGAATCAGAGGCGGGGAATCAGATATGGGGAATCAGAGGCGGGGAATCAGAGGCGGGGAAACAGAGGCGGGGAATCAGATATGGGGAATCAGAGGTGGGGAATCAGAGGTGGGGAATCAGAGATGGGGAATCAGAGGCGGGGAATCAGAGCCAGGGAATCAGACGCGGGGAATCAGAGGCGGGGAATCAGAGCTGGGGAATCAGAGGCGGGGAATCAGAGTTGGGGAATCAGTGGCGGGGAATCAGATATAGGGAATCAGAGGCAGGGAATCAGAGGCAGGGAATCAGAGGCAGGGAATCAGAGATTAGGAATCAGAGGCGGTGAATAAGAGGCAGGGAATCTGACGCGGGGAATCAGAGGAGGAGTATCAGAGCTGGGGAATCAAGGCGGGGAATCAGAGTTGGGGAATAAGAGGCGTGGAATCAGATATGGGGAATCAGAGGCGGTGAATCAGAGGCGGGGAAACAGAGGCGGGGAGTCAGATATGGGTAAATAGATTTGGGGATTCAGGGGCGGGGAATCCGTGGCAGGGAATCAGAGGCGGGGAATCAGAGGCGGGGCATCAGAGGCAGGGAATCAGATGTGGGGAATCAGAGATGGGGAATCAGAGGCAGGAAATCAGATTCAGAGCTGGGGAGTCAGAGGCGGTGAATCAGAGATGGGGAATCAGAGGCAGGGAGTCAGAGGCAGGGAATCAAACACGGGGAATCAGAGGCTGCGAATCAGAGCTGGGGAATCAGAGGCGGGGAATCAGACACGGGGAATCAGAGGCGGGAATCAGAGCTGGGGAATCAGAGGCGGGGAATCAGACACGGGGAATCAGAGGCGGGGAATCAGAGCTGAGGAATCAGAGGAGGGGATTCAGAGTTGGGGAATCAGAGGCGGGGAATCAGATACGGGGAAACAGAGGCGTGGATTCAGAGGCGGGGAAACAGACGCGGGGAATCAGAAATGGGGAATCAGAGGTGGGGAATCAGAGGTTGGGAATCAGAGGCAGGGAATGAGAGGCGGGGAATCAGAGCTGGGGAATCAGAGGCGGGGAATCAGAGTTGGGGAATCAGAGGCGGGGAATCAGATATGGGGAAACAGGGGCGGGGAATCGGAGGCGGGGAAACAGAGGCGGGGAATCAGATATGGGGAATCAGAGGTGTGGAATCAGAGGTTGGGAATCAGAGGCAGGGAATCAGAGGCGGGGAAACAGAGGCAGGGAATCAGATCTGGGTAATCAGAGGCAGGGAATTAGAGTTGGGGAATCAGAGGCGGGGAATCAGAGGCGGGGAAACAGAGGCGGGGAATCAAACACGGGGAATCAGAGGTGGGGAATCAGAGGTTGGGAATCAGAGGCAGGGAATCAGAGGCGGGGAATCAGAGACGGGGAATCGGAGGCAGGGAATCAGATGTGCAGAATCGGAGATGGGGAATCAGAGGCAAGAAATCAGAGGCAGGGAATCAGAGGCGGGGAATCAGAGGCCGGGAATCAGATATGGTGAAACAGAGGCGGGGAATCAGAGGCGGGGAAACAGAGGCGGGGAATCAGAGGCGGGGAATCAGAGGTGGGGAATCAGAGTTTGGGAATCAGAGGCAGGGAATCAGAGGCTTGGAATCAGATGCAGGGAATCAGATGCGGGGAATCAGAGGCGGGGAATCAGAGCTGGGGAATCAGAGGTGGGGAATCAGAGTTGGGGAATCAGAGGCGGCGACTTAGATATTGGGAAACAGAGGCGGGCAATCAGAGGCGGGGAAACAGAGGCGGGGAAGCAGATATAGGGAATCAGAGGTGGGGAATCAGCGGCAGGGAATCAGATGTGCGGAATCAGAGATGGGGAATCAAAGGCAGGGAATCAGAATCAGAAGCAGGGAATCAGAGGCCGGGAATCAGAGGCCGGAATCAGATGCCGGGAATAAGAGGCCGGGAATCAGAGGTGGGGAATCAGAGTCCGGGAATCTGAGATGGGGATTCAGAGGCGGGGAACGAGATATGGGGAATCAGAGGCGGGGAATCAGAGGCGGGGAAACAGAGGTGGGGAATCAGATATGGGGAATCAGAGGTGGGGAATCAGGGGCGGCGTATCAGTGGCAGGGAATCAGAGGCGGGAAATCAGAGGCCGGGAATCAGAGGCGGTGAATCAGAGGGGGGGAATCAGAGGCAGGGAATCGGATGTGCGGAATCAGAGATGGGGAATCAGAGGTGGGGAATCAGAGGCAGGAAATCAGACACGGGGAATCGGAGGCGGGGAATCAGAGGCGGGGAATCAGAGCTGGGGAATTAGATGCAGTGAATCAGAGTTGGGGATTCAGAGGCGGGGAATCAGATATGGGGAAACAGAGGTGGGGAATCAGAGGTGGGCAAATAGAGGCGGGGAATCAGAGGCGTGGAAACAGAGGCGGGGAATCAGATATGGGGTATCAGAGGTTGGGAATCAGAGGTTGGGAATCAGAGGCAGGGAATCAGAGGCTGGGAATCAGATGCAGGGAATCAGATGCGGGGATCAGAGGCGGGGAATCAGAGCTGGGGAATCAGAGGTGGGGAATCAGAGATGGGGAATCAGAGGCGGGGACTTAGATATGGGGAAACAGAGGCGGGGAATCAGAGGCGGGGAAACAGAGGCGGGGAATCAGATATGGGGAATCAGAGGTGGGGAATCAGAGGCAGGGAATCAGATGTGCGGAATCAGAGATGGGGTATCAGAGGCAGGGAATCAGAATCAGAAGCAGAGAATAAGACGCGGGGAATGAGAGGCGGGGAATCAGAGGCCTGGAATCAGATGCTGGGAATAAGAGGCCGGGTATCAGAGGTGGGGAATCAGAGTCCGGGAATCAGAGATGGGGATTCAGAGGCGGGGAATGAGATATGGACAATCAGAGACGGGGAATCAGAGGCGGGGAAACAGAGGTGGGGAATCAGATATGGGGAATCAGAGGTGGCGAATCAAAGGCGGTGAATCAGAGATGGGGAATCAGAGGCGGGGAATCAGAGGCAGGGAATAAAACACGGGGAATCAGAGGCGGGGAATCAGAGCTGGGGAATCAGAGGAGGGAATCAGAGTTGGGGAATAAGAGGCGGGGAATCAGAGGCGGGGAATCAGAGGCAGGGAATCAGATGTGCGGAATCGGAGATGGGGAATCAGAGGCAAGAAATCAGAGGCGGGGAATCAGTGGCGGGGAATCAGAGGCCGGGAATCAGAGATGGTAAAACAGAGGCGGGGAATCAGAGGCGGGGAAACAGAGGCGGGGAATCAGATATGGGGAATCAGAGGTGGGGAATCAGAGTTTGGGAATCAGAGGCAGGGAATCAGAGGCATGGAATCAGATGCAGGGAATTAGTTGCGGGGTATCAGAGTCGGGGAATCAGAGCTGGGGAATCAGAGGTGGGGAATCAGAGTTGGGGAATCAGAGGCGGGGACTTAGATATTGGGAAACAGAGGCGGGGAATCAGAGGCGGGGAAACAGAGGCGGGGAATCAGATATGGGGAATCAGAGGTGGGGAATCAGAGACAGGGAATCAGATGTACGGAATCAGAGATGGGGAATCAAAGGCAGGGAATCAGAATCAGAAGCAGGGAATCAGAGGCCGGGAATCAGAGGCCGGAATCAGATGCCGGGAATAAGAGGCCGGGAATCAGAGGTGGGGAATCAGAGTCCGGGAATCAGAGATGCGGATTCAGAGGCGGGGAATGAGATATGGGGAAACAGAGGTGGGGAATCAGAGGTGGGCAAATAGAGGCGGGGAATCAGATATGGGGAAACAGAGGCGGGGAATGAGAGGCGTGGAAACAGAGGCGGGGAATCAGATATGGGGAATCAGAGGTTGGGAATCAGAGGTTGGGAATCAGAGGCAGGGAATCAGAGGCTGGGAATCAGATGCAGGGAATCGGATGCGGCGATCAGAGGCGGGGAATCAGAGCTGGGGAATCAGAGGTGGGGAATCAGAGATGGGGAATCAGAGGCGGGGACTTAGATATGGGGAAACAGAGGCGGGGAATCAGAGGCGGGGAAACAGAGGCGGGGAATCAGATATGGGGAATCAGAGGTGGGGAATCAGAGGCAGGGAATCAGATGTGCGGAATCAGAGATGGGGAATCAGAGGCAGGGAATCAGAATCAGAAGCAGAGAATAAGACGCGGGGAATCAGAGGCGGGGAATCAGAGGCCTGGAATCAGATGCTGGGAATAAGAGGCCGGGTATCAGAGGTGGGGAATCAGAGTCCGGGAATCAGAGATGGGGATTCAGAGGCGGGGAATGAGATATGGAGAATCAGAGGCGGGGAATCAGAGGCGGGGAAACAGAGGTGGGGAATCAGATATGGGGAATCAGAGGTGGCGAATCAAAGGCGGTGAATCAGAGATGGGGAATCAGTGGCGGGGAATCAGAGGCAGGGAATCAAACACGGGGAATCAGAGGCGGGGAATCAGAGCTGGGGAATCAGAGGCGGGGAATCAGAGTTGGGGAATCAGAGGCGGGGAATCAGAGGCGGGGAATCAGAGGCAGGGAATCAGATGTGCGGAATCGGAGATGGGGAATCAGAGGCAAGAAATCAGAGGCGGGGAATCAGTGGCGGGGAATCAGATGCAGGGAATCAGATGCGGGGAATCAGAGGCGGGGAATCAGAGTTGGGGAATCAGAGGCGGGGATTTAGATATTGGGAAACAGAGGCGGGGAATCAGAGGCGGGGAAACAGAGGCGGGGAATCAGATATGGGGAATCAGAGGTGGGGAATCAGAGGCAGGGAATCAGATGTGCGGAATCAGAGATGGGGAATCAAAGGCAGGGAATCAGAATCAGAAGCAGGGAATCAGAGGCCGGGAATCAGAGATGGGGAATCAAAGGCAGGGAATCAGAATCAGAAGCAGGGAATCAGAGGCCGGGAATCAGAGGCCGGAATAAGATGCCGGGAATAAGAGGCCGGGAATCAGAGGTGGGGAATCAGAGTCCGGGATTCAGAGATGGGGATTCAGAGGCGGGGAATGAGATATGGGGAATCAGAGGCGGGGAATCAGAGGCGGGGAAACAGAGGTGGGGAATCAGATATGGGGAATCAGAGGTGGGGAATCAGGGGCGGGGTATCAGTGGCAGGGAATCAGAGGCGGGAAATCAGAGGCCGGGAATCAGAGGCGGGGAATCAGACACGGGGAATCAGAGGTGGTGAATCAGAGATGTGGAATCAGAGGCGGGGAATCAGAGGCAGGGAATCAGACGCGGGGAATCAGAGGCGGGGAATCATAGCTGGCGAATCAGAGGCGGGGAATAAGAGGTGGGGAATCAGAGGCGGGGAATCAGATATTGGGAATCAGAGGTGGGGAATCAGAGGCCCGGAAACAGAGGCGGGGAATCAGATATGGGGAATCAGAGGTGGGGAATCAGAAGTTGTGAATCAGAGATGGGGAATCAGAGGCGGGGAATCAGAGGCCGGTAATCAGACGCGGGGAATCAGAGGCGATGATTCTTGAGCTGGGGAATCAGAGGCGGGGAATCAGAGTTGGGGAATCAGAGGCGGGGAATCAGATATGGGGAATCAGAGGCGGTGAATCAGAGGCGGGGAAACAGAGGCGGGGAATCAGATATGGGAAAACAGAGGAGGGGAATCAGAGGCGGGCAAATAGAGGCGGGGATTCAGATATGGGGAAACAGAGGCGGGGAAACAGAGGTGGGGAATCATATATGGGGAATCAGAGGTGGGGAATCAGAGGTTGGGAATCAGAGGCAGGGAATCAGAGGCTTGGAATCAGATGCAGGGAATCAGATGCGGGAAATCAGAGGCGGGGAATCAGATCTGGGGAATCAGAGGTGGGGAATCAAAGTTGGGGAATCAGAGGCGGGGACTTAGATGTGGGGAAACAGAGGCGGGGTATCAGAGACGGGGAAACAGAGGCGGGGATTCAGATATGGGGAATCAGAGGTGGGGAATCAGAGGCAGGGAATTAGATGTGCGGAATCAGAAATGGGGAATCAGAGGCAGGGAATCAGAATCAGAAGCAGGGAATCAGAGGCCGGGAATCAGAGGCCGGAATCAGATGCCGGGAATAAGAGGTCGGGAATCAGAGGTGGGGAATCAGAGTCCGGGAATCAGAGATGGGGAATCAGAGGCGGGGAATCAGAGGCAGGGAATCAAACACGGGGAATCAGAGGCGGGGAATCAGAGCTGGGGAATCAAAGGCGGGGAATCAGAGTTGGGGAATCAAAGGCGGGGAATCAGATATGGGGAAACAGGGGCGCGGAATCAGAGGCGGGGAAACAGAGGCGGGGAATCAGATATGGGGAATCAGAGGTGTGGAATCAGAGGTTGGGAATCAGAGGTGTGGAATCAGAGGTTGGGAATCAGAGGCAGGGAATCAGAGGCGGGGAAACAGAGGCAGGGAATCAGATCTGGGGAATCAGAGGCGGGGAATTAGAGTTGGGGAATCAGATGCGGGGAATCACAGGCGGGGAAACAGAGGCGGGGAATCAAACACGGGGAATCAGAGGTGGGGAATCAGAGGTTGGGAATCAGAGGCAGCGAATCAGAGGCGGGGAATCAGAGGCGGGGAATCAGAGGCAGGGAATCAGAGGCGGAGAATCAGAGGCCGGGAATCAGATATGGTGAAACAGAGGCGGGGAATCAGAGGCCGGGAAACAGAGGCGGGGAATCAGATATGGGGAATCAGAGGTGGGGAATCAGAGTTTGGGAATCAGAGGCATGGAATCAGAGGCTTGGAATCAGATGCAGGGAATCAGATGCGGGGAATCAGAGGCGGGGAATCAGAGTTGGGGAATCAGAGGTGGGGAATCAGAGTTTGGGAATCAGAGGCATGGAATCAGAGGCTTGGAATCAGATGCCGGGAATCAGATATGGTGAAACAGAGGCGGGGAATCAGAGGCGGGGAAACAGAGGCGGGGAATCAGATATGGGGAATCAGAGGTGGGGAATCAGAGTTTGGGAATCAGAGGCATGGAATCAGAGGCTTGGAATCAGATGCAGGGAATCAGATGCGGGGAATCAGAGGCGGGGAATCAGAGTTGGGGAATCAGAGGCGGGGATTTATATATTGGGAAACAGAGGCTGGGAATCAGAGGCGGGGAAACAGAGGCGGGGAATCAGATATGGGGAATCAGAGGTGGGGAATCAGAGGCAGGGAATCAGATGTGCGGAATCAGAGATGGGGAATCAAAGGCAGGGAATCAGAATCAGAAGCAGGGAATCAGAGGCCGGGAATCAGAGGCCGGAATCAGATGCCGGGAATAAGAGGCCGGGAATCAGAGGTGGGGAATCAGAGTCCGGGAATCAGAGATGGGGATTCAGAGGCGGGGAATGAGATATGGGGAATCAGAGGCGGGGAATCAGAGGCGGGGAAACAGAGGTGGGGAATCAGATATGGGGAATCAGAGGTGGGGAATCAGGGGCGGGGTATCAGTGGCAGGGAATCAGAGGCGGGAAATCAGAGGCCGGGAATCAGAGGCGGGCAATCAGACACGGGGAATCAGAGGTGGTGAATCAGAGATGTGGAATCAGAGGTGGGGAATCAGAGGCGGGGAATCAGATATTGGGAATCAGAGGTGGGGAATCAGAAGTTGTGAATCAGAGATGGGGAATCAGAGGCGGGGAATCAGAGGCCGGTAATCAGACGCGGGGAATCAGAGGCGGGGAATCATAGCTGGCGAATCAGAGGCGGGGAATTAGAGGTGGGGAATCAGAGGCGGGGAATCAGATATTGGGAATCAGAGGTGGGGAATCAGAGGCGCGGAATCAGAGGCGGGGAAACAGAGGCGGGGAGTCAGATATGGGGAATCAGTGGTGGGGAATCAGAGGCATGGAATCACATGCGGGAAATCAGAGGCGGGGAATCAGAGGCGGGGAATCAGAGGCGGGGATTCAGAGTTGGGGAATCAGAGGCGGGGAATCAGATATGGGGAAACAGAGGCGTGGATTCAGAGGCGGGGAAACAGACGCGGGGAATCAGATATGGGGAATCAGAGGTGGGGAATCAGAGGGTGGGAATCAGAGGCAGGGAATCAGAGGCGGGGAATCAGAGCTGGGGAATCAGAGGCGGAGAATCAGAATTGGGGAATCAGAGATGGGGAATCAGAGATGGGGAATCAGAGGCGGGGAATCAGACGCAGGGAATCAGAGGTGGTGAATCAGAGATGGGGAATCAGAGGCGGGGAATCAGAGGCAGGGAATCAGACGCGGGGAATCAGTGACGGGGAATCATAGCTGGCGAATCTGAGGCGGGGAATCAGATTTGGGGAATCAGAGGCGGGGAATCAGATATGGGGAATCAGAGGCGGGGAATCAGAGGCGGGGAAACAGAGGCGGGGAATCAGATATGGGGAATCAGAGGTGGGGAATCAGAGGCAGGGAATCAGACGCGGGGTATCAGAGGCGTGGAATCGGAGCTGGTGAATCAGAGGCGGGGAATCAGAGTTGGGGAATCAGAGGCGTGGAATCAGATATGGGAAAACAGAGGCGGGGAATCAGAGGCGGGGAATCAGAGCTGGGGAATCAGAGGCCGGGAATCAGAGGTGGTGAATCAGAGGCCGGGAATCAGAGATGGGGATTCAGAGGTGGTGAATCAGAGATGGGGAATCAGAGGAAGGGACTCAGAGGTGGCGAATCAGACGCGGGGTATCAGTGGCTGGGAATCAGAAATCGGGAATCAGAGGCGGGGTATCAGAGATGGGGAATCAGAGGCGGGGAATCAGAGGCGGGGAAACAGAGGCGGGGTGTCAGATATGGGGAATCAGTGGTGGGGAATCAGAGGCATGGAATCACATGCGGGGAATCAGAGGCGGGGAATCAGAGGCGGGGAATCAGAGCTGGGGAATCAGAGGCGGGGATTCAGAGTTGGGGAATCAGAGGCGGGGAATCAGATATGGGGAAACAGAGGCGTGGATTCAGAGGCGGGGAAACAGACGCGGGGAATCAGATATGGGGAATCAGAGGTGGGGAATCAGAGGTTGGGAATCAGAGGCAGGGAATCAGAGGCGGGGAATCAGAGCTGGGGAATCAGAGGCGGAGAATCAGAATTGGGGAATCAGAGATGGGGAATCAGAGATGGGGAATCAGAGGCGGGGAATCAGACGCAGGGAATCAGAGGTGGTGAATCAGAGATGGGGAATCAGAGGCGGGGAATCAGAGGCAGGGAATCAGACGCGGAGAATCAGTGACGGGGAATCATAGCTGGCGAATCTGAGGCGGGGAATCAGATTTGGGGAATCAGAGGCGGGGAATCAGATATGGGGAATCAGAGGCGGGGAATCAGAGGCGGGGAAACAGAGGCGGGGAATCAGATATGGGGAATCAGAGGTGGGGAATCAGAGGTGGGGAATCAGAGATGGGGAATCAGAGGCGGGGAATCAGAGCCAGGGAATCAGACGCGGGGAATCAGAGGCGGGGAATCAGAGCTGGGGAATCAGAGGCGGGGAATCAGAGTTGGGGAATCAGTGGCGGGGAATCAGATATAGGGAATCAGAGGCAGGGAATCAGAGGCAGGGAATCAGAGGCAGGGAATCAGAGATTAGGAATCAGAGGCGGGGAATCAGAGGCAGGGAATCTGACGCGGGGAATCAGAGGAGGAGTATCAGAGCTGGGGAATCAAGGCGGGGAATCATGTTGGGGAATAAGAGGCGTGGAATCAGATATGGGGAATCAGAGGCGGTGAATCAGAGGCGGGGAAACAGAGGCGGGGAGTCAGATATGGGTAAATAGATTTGGGGATTCAGGGGCGGGGAATCCGTGGCAGGGAATCAGAGGCGGGGAATCAGAGGCGGGGCATCAGAGGCAGGGAATCAGATGTGGGGAATCAGAGATGGGGAATCAGAGGCAGGAAATCAGAATCAGAGCTGGGGAGTCAGAGGCGGTGAATCAGAGATGGGGAATCAGAGGCAGGGAGTCAGAGGCAGGGAATCAAACACGGGGAATCAGAGGCTGCGAATCAGAGCTGGGGAATCAGAGGCGGGGAATCAGACACGGGGAATCAGAGGCGGGAATCAGAGCTGGGGAATCAGAGGCGGGGAATCAGACACGGGGAATCAGAGGCGGGGAATCAGAGCTGAGGAATCAGAGGAGGGGATTCAGAGTTGGGGAATCAGAGGCGGGGAATCAGATACGGGGAAACAGAGGCGTGGATTCAGAGGCGGGGAAACAGACGCGGGGAATCAGAAATGGGGAATCAGAGGTGGGGAATCAGAGGTTGGGAATCAGAGGCAGGGAATGAGAGGCGGGGAATCAGAGCTGGGGAATCAGAGGCGGGGAATCAGAGTTGGGGAATCAGAGGCGGGGAATCAGATATGGGGAAACAGGGGTGGGGAATCGGAGGCGGGGAAACAGAGGCGGGGAATCAGATATGGGGAATCAGATATGCGGAATCAGAGGCGGGGAATCAGAGGCGGGGAAACAGAGGCGGGGAATCAGATATGGGGAATCAGAGGTGGGGAATCAGGGGCGGGGTATCAGTGGCAGGGAATCAGAGGCGGGAAATCAGAGTCGGTGAATCAGGGGCGGGGAATCAGAGGCAGGGAATCGGATGTGCGGAATCAGAGATTTGGAATCAGAGGTGGGGAATCAGAGGCGGTGAATCAGACATGGGTAATCAGAGGCGGGGAATCAGAGGCAGGAAATCAGACACGGGGAATCAGAGGCGGGGAATCAGAGCTGGGGAATTAGATGCAGGGAATCAGAGTTGGGGATTCAGAGGCGGGGAATCAGATATGGGGAAACAGAGTTGGGGAATCAGAGGCGGGCAAATAGAGGCGGGGAATGAGATATGGGGAAACAGTGGCGGGGAATCAGAGGCGGGGAATCAGAGGCGGTGAATCAGACATGGGTAATCAGAGGCGGGGAATCAGAGCTGGGGAATCAGAGGTGGGGAATCAGAGTTGGGGAATCAGAGGCGGGGACTTAGATATGGGGAAACAGAGGCGGGGAATCAGAGGCGGGGAAACAGAGGCGGGGAATCAGATATGGGGAATCAGAGGTGGGGAATCAGAGGCAGGGAATCAGATGTGCGGAATCAGAGATGGGGAATCAGAGGCAGGGAATCAGAATCAGAAGCAGGGAATAAGACGCGGGGAATCAGAGGCGGGGAATCAGAGCTGGGGAATCAGCGGCAGTGAATCAGAGGCGGGGAATCAGAGGCGGGGAATCGGATGTGCGGAATCAGAGATGGGGAATCAGAGGTGGGGAATCAGAGGCGGTGAATCAGACATGGGTAATCAGATGTGGGGAATCAGGGGCAGGGTATCAGACGCAGTGTATCAGACACGGGGAATCAGAGGCATGGAATCAGAGATGGGGAATCAGAGGCGGGGAATCAGACGCGGGGTATCAGAGGCGTGGAATCAGAGCTGGTGAATCAGAGGCGGGGAATCAGAGTTGGGGAATCAGAGGCGTGGAATCAGATATGGAAAAACAGAGGCGGGGAATCAGAGGCGGGGAATCAGAGCTGGGGAATCAGAGGCCGGGAATCAGAGGTGGTGAATCAGAGGCCGGGAATCAGAGATGGGGATTCAGAGGTGGTGAATCAGAGATGGGGAATCAGAGGAAGGGACTCAGAGGTGGCGAATCAGACGCGGGGTATCAGTGGCTGGGAATCAGAAATCTGGAATCAGAGGCGGGGTATCAGAGATGGGGAATCAGAGACGGGGAATCAGAGGCGGGGAAACAGAGGCGGGGAGTCAGATATGGGGAATCAGTGGTGGGGAATCAGAGGCATGGAATCACATGCGGGGAATCAGAGGCGGGGAATCAGAGGCGGGGAATCAGAGCTGGGGAATCAGAGGCGGGGATTCAGAGTTGGGGAATCAGAGGCGGGGAATCAGATATGGGGAAACAGAGGCGTGGATTCAGAGGCGAAGAAAACAGACGCGGGGAATCAGATATGGGGAATCAGAGGTGGGGAATCAGAGGTTGGGAATCAGAGGCAGGGAATCAGAGGCGGGGAATCAGAGCTGGGGAATCAGAGGCGGAGAATCAGAATTGGGGAATCAGAGATGGGGAATCAGAGATGGGGAATCAGAGGCGGGGAATCAGACGCAGGGAATCAGAGGTGGTGAATCAGAGATGGGGAATCAGAGGCGGGGAATCAGAGGCAGGGAATCAGACGCGGAGAATCAGTGACGGGGAATCATAGCTGGCGAATCTGAGGCGGGGAATCAGATTTGGGGAATCAGAGGCGGGGAATCAGATATGGGGAATCAGAGGCGGGGAATCAGAGGCGGGGAAACAGAGGCGGGGAATCAGATATGGGGAATCAGAGGTGGGGAATCAGAGGTGGGGAATCAGAGATGGGGAATCAGAGGCGGGGAATCAGAGCCAGGGAATCAGACGCGGGGAATCAGAGGCGGGGAATCAGAGCTGGGGAATCAGAGGCGGGGAATCAGAGTTGGGGAATCAGTGGCGGGGAATCAGATATAGGGAATCAGAGGCAGGGAATCAGAGGCAGGGAATCAGAGGCAGGGAATCAGAGATTAGGAATCAGAGGCGGTGAATAAGAGGCAGGGAATCTGACGCGGGGAATCAGAGGAGGAGTATCAGAGCTGGGGAATCAAGGCGGGGAATCAGAGTTGGGGAATAAGAGGCGTGGAATCAGATATGGGGAATCAGAGGCGGTGAATCAGAGGCGGGGAAACAGAGGCGGGGAGTCAGATATGGGTAAATAGATTTGGGGATTCAGGGGCGGGGAATCCGTGGCAGGGAATCAGAGGCGGGGAATCAGAGGCGGGGCATCAGAGGCAGGGAATCAGATGTGGGGAATCAGAGATGGGGAATCAGAGGCAGGAAATCAGATTCAGAGCTGGGGAGTCAGAGGCGGTGAATCAGAGATGGGGAATCAGAGGCAGGGAGTCAGAGGCAGGGAATCAAACACGGGGAATCAGAGGCTGCGAATCAGAGCTGGGGAATCAGAGGCGGGGAATCAGACACGGGGAATCAGAGGCGGGAATCAGAGCTGGGGAATCAGAGGCGGGGAATCAGACACGGGGAATCAGAGGCGGGGAATCAGAGCTGAGGAATCAGAGGAGGGGATTCAGAGTTGGGGAATCAGAGGCGGGGAATCAGATACGGGGAAACAGAGGCGTGGATTCAGAGGCGGGGAAACAGACGCGGGGAATCAGAAATGGGGAATCAGAGGTGGGGAATCAGAGGTTGGGAATCAGAGGCAGGGAATGAGAGGCGGGGAATCAGAGCTGGGGAATCAGAGGCGGGGAATCAGAGTTGGGGAATCAGAGGCGGGGAATCAGATATGGGGAAACAGGGGCGGGGAATCGGAGGCGGGGAAACAGAGGCGGGGAATCAGATATGGGGAATCAGAGGTGTGGAATCAGAGGTTGGGAATCAGAGGCAGGGAATCAGAGGCGGGGAAACAGAGGCAGGGAATCAGATCTGGGTAATCAGAGGCAGGGAATTAGAGTTGGGGAATCAGAGGCGGGGAATCAGAGGCGGGGAAACAGAGGCGGGGAATCAAACACGGGGAATCAGAGGTGGGGAATCAGAGGTTGGGAATCAGAGGCAGGGAATCAGAGGCGGGGAATCAGAGACGGGGAATCGGAGGCAGGGAATCAGATGTGCAGAATCGGAGATGGGGAATCAGAGGCAAGAAATCAGAGGCAGGGAATCAGAGGCGGGGAATCAGAGGCCGGGAATCAGATATGGTGAAACAGAGGCGGGGAATCAGAGGCGGGGAAACAGAGGCGGGGAATCAGAGGCGGGGAATCAGAGGTGGGGAATCAGAGTTTGGGAATCAGAGGCAGGGAATCAGAGGCTTGGAATCAGATGCAGGGAATCAGATGCGGGGAATCAGAGGCGGGGAATCAGAGCTGGGGAATCAGAGGTGGGGAATCAGAGTTGGGGAATCAGAGGCGGCGACTTAGATATTGGGAAACAGAGGCGGGCAATCAGAGGCGGGGAAACAGAGGCGGGGAAGCAGATATAGGGAATCAGAGGTGGGGAATCAGCGGCAGGGAATCAGATGTGCGGAATCAGAGATGGGGAATCAAAGGCAGGGAATCAGAATCAGAAGCAGGGAATCAGAGGCCGGGAATCAGAGGCCGGAATCAGATGCCGGGAATAAGAGGCCGGGAATCAGAGGTGGGGAATCAGAGTCCGGGAATCAGAGATGGGGATTCAGAGGCGGGGAACGAGATATGGGGAATCAGAGGCGGGGAATCAGAGGCGGGGAAACAGAGGTGGGGAATCAGATATGGGGAATCAGAGGTGGGGAATCAGGGGCGGCGTATCAGTGGCAGGGAATCAGAGGCGGGAAATCAGAGGCCGGGAATCAGAGGCGGTGAATCAGAGGGGGGGAATCAGAGGCAGGGAATCGGATGTGCGGAATCAGAGATGGGGAATCAGAGGTGGGGAATCAGAGGCAGGAAATCAGACACGGGGAATCGGAGGCGGGGAATCAGAGGCGGGGAATCAGAGCTGGGGAATTAGATGCAGTGAATCAGAGTTGGGGATTCAGAGGCGGGGAATCAGATATGGGGAAACAGAGGTGGGGAATCAGAGGTGGGCAAATAGAGGCGGGGAATCA
This sequence comes from Narcine bancroftii, assembly GCF_036971445.1. Taxonomy (NCBI): domain Eukaryota; kingdom Metazoa; phylum Chordata; class Chondrichthyes; order Torpediniformes; family Narcinidae; genus Narcine; species Narcine bancroftii. The sequence goes on from NC_091475.1 coordinate 109,878,613, forward strand.
GAGGCGTGGAAACAGAGGCGGGGAATCAGATATGGGGTATCAGAGGTTGGGAATCAGAGGTTGGGAATCAGAGGCAGGGAATCAGAGGCTGGGAATCAGATGCAGGGAATCAGATGCGGGGATCAGAGGCGGGGAATCAGAGCTGGGGAATCAGAGGTGGGGAATCAGAGATGGGGAATCAGAGGCGGGGACTTAGATATGGGGAAACAGAGGCGGGGAATCAGAGGCGGGGAAACAGAGGCGGGGAATCAGATATGGGGAATCAGAGGTGGGGAATCAGAGGCAGGGAATCAGATGTGCGGAATCAGAGATGGGGTATCAGAGGCAGGGAATCAGAATCAGAAGCAGAGAATAAGACGCGGGGAATCAGAGGCGGGGAATCATAGGCCTGGAATCAGATGCTGGGAATAAGAGGCCGGGTATCAGAGGTGGGGAATCAGAGTCCGGGAATCAGAGATGGGGATTCAGAGGCGGGGAATGAGATATGGACAATCAGAGACGGGGAATCAGAGGCGGGGAAACAGAGGTGGGGAATCAGATATGGGGAATCAGAGGTGGCGAATCAAAGGCGGTGAATCAGAGATGGGGAATCAGAGGCGGGGAATCAGAGGCAGGGAATAAAACACGGGGAATCAGAGGCGGGGAATCAGAGCTGGGGAATCAGAGGCGGGGAATCAGAGTTGGGGAATAAGAGGCGGGGAATCAGAGGCGGGGAATCAGAGGCAGGGAATCAGATGTGCGGAATCGGAGATGGGGAATCAGAGGCAAGAAATCAGAGGCGGGGAATCAGTGGCGGGGAATCAGAGGCCGGGAATCAGAGATGGTAAAACAGAGGCGGGGAATCAGAGGCGGGGAAACAGAGGCGGGGAATCAGATATGGGGAATCAGAGGTGGGGAATCAGAGTTTGGGAATCAGAGGCAGGGAATCAGAGGCATGGAATCAGATGCAGGGAATTAGTTGCGGGGTATCAGAGTCGGGGAATCAGAGCTGGGGAATCAGAGGTGGGGAATCAGAGTTGGGGAATCAGAGGCGGGGACTTAGATATTGGGAAACAGAGGCGGGGAATCAGAGGCGGGGAAACAGAGGCGGGGAATCAGATATGGGGAATCAGAGGTGGGGAATCAGAGACAGGGAATCAGATGTACGGAATCAGAGATGGGGAATCAAAGGCAGGGAATCAGAATCAGAAGCAGGGAATCAGAGGCCGGGAATCAGAGGCCGGAATCAGATGCCGGGAATAAGAGGCCGGGAATCAGAGGTGGGGAATCAGAGTCCGGGAATCAGAGATGCGGATTCAGAGGCGGGGAATGAGATATGGGGAAACAGAGGTGGGGAATCAGAGGTGGGCAAATAGAGGCGGGGAATCAGATATGGGGAAACAGAGGCGGGGAATCAGAGGCGTGGAAACAGAGGCGGGGAATCAGATATGGGGAATCAGAGGTTGGGAATCAGAGGTTGGGAATCAGAGGCAGGGAATCAGAGGCTGGGAATCAGATGCAGGGAATCGGATGCGGGGATCAGAGGCGGGGAATCAGAGCTGGGGAATCAGAGGTGGGGAATCAGAGATGGGGAATCAGAGGCGGGGACTTAGATATGGGGAAACAGAGGCGGGGAATCAGAGGCGGGGAAGCAGAGGCGGGGAATCAGATATGGGGAATCAGAGGTGGGGAATCAGAGGCAGGGAATCAGATGTGCGGAATCAGAGATGGGGAATCAGAGGCAGGGAATCAGAATCAGAAGCAGAGAATAAGACGCGGGGAATCAGAGGCGGGGAATCAGAGGCCTGGAATCAGATGCTGGGAATAAGAGGCCGGGTATCAGAGGTGGGGAATCAGAGTCCGGGAATCAGAGATGGGGATTCAGAGGCGGGGAATGAGATATGGAGAATCAGAGGCGGGGAATCAGAGGCGGGGAAACAGAGGTGGGGAATCAGATATGGGGAATCAGAGGTGGCGAATCAAAGGCGGTGAATCAGAGATGGGGAATCAGTGGCGGGGAATCAGAGGCAGGGAATCAAACACGGGGAATCAGAGGCGGGGAATCAGAGCTGGGGAATCAGAGGCGGGGAATCAGAGTTGGGGAATCAGAGGCGGGGAATCAGAGGCGGGGAATCAGAGGCAGGGAATCAGATGTGCGGAATCGGAGATGGGGAATCAGAGGCAAGAAATCAGAGGCGGGGAATCAGTGGCGGGGAATCAGATGCAGGGAATCAGATGCGGGGAATCAGAGGCGGGGAATCAGAGTTGGGGAATCAGAGGCGGGGATTTAGATATTGGGAAACAGAGGCGGGGAATCAGAGGCGGGGAAACAGAGGCGGGGAATCAGATATGGGGAATCAGAGGTGGGGAATCAGAGGCAGGGAATCAGATGTGCGGAATCAGAGATGGGGAATCAAAGGCAGGGAATCAGAATCAGAAGCAGGGAATCAGAGGCCGGGAATCAGAGGCCGGAATAAGATGCCGGGAATAAGAGGCCGGGAATCAGAGGTGGGGAATCAGAGTCCGGGATTCAGAGATGGGGATTCAGAGGCGGGGAATGAGATATGGGGAATCAGAGGCGGGGAATCAGAGGCGGGGAAACAGAGGTGGGGAATCAGATATGGGGAATCAGAGGTGGGGAATCAGGGGCGGGGTATCAGTGGCAGGGAATCAGAGGCGGGAAATCAGAGGCCGGGAATCAGAGGCGGGGAATCAGACACGGGGAATCAGAGGTGGTGAATCAGAGATGTGGAATCAGAGGCGGGGAATCAGAGGCAGGGAATCAGACGCGGGGAATCAGAGGCGGGGAATCATAGCTGGCGAATCAGAGGCGGGGAATCAGAGGTGGGGAATCAGAGGCGGGGAATCAGATATTGGGAATCAGAGGTGGGGAATCAGAGGCCCGGAAACAGAGGCGGGGAATCAGATATGGGGAATCAGAGGTGGGGAATCAGAAGTTGTGAATCAGAGATGGGGAATCAGAGGTGGGGAATCAGAGGCCGGTAATCAGACGCGGGGAATCAGAGGCGATGATTCTTGAGCTGGGGAATCAGAGGCGGGGAATCAGAGTTGGGGAATCAGAGGCGGGGAATCAGATATGGGGAATCAGAGGCGGTGAATCAGAGGCGGGGAAACAGAGGCGGGGAATCAGATATGGGAAAACAGAGGCGGGGAATCAGAGGCGGGCAAATAGAGGCGGGGATTCAGATATGGGGAAACAGAGGCGGGGAAACAGAGGTGGGGAATCATATATGGGGAATCAGAGGTGGGGAATCAGAGGTTGGGAATCAGAGGCAGGGAATCAGAGGCTTGGAATCAGATGCAGGGAATCAGATGCGGGAAATCAGAGGCGGGGAATCAGATCTGGGGAATCAGAGGTGGGGAATCAAAGTTGGGGAATCAGAGGCGGGGACTTAGATGTGGGGAAACAGAGGCGGGGTATCAGAGACGGGGAAACAGAGGCGGGGATTCAGATATGGGGAATCAGAGGTGGGGAATCAGAGGCAGGGAATTAGATGTGCGGAATCAGAAATGGGGAATCAGAGGCAGGGAATCAGAATCAGAAGCAGGGAATCAGAGGCCGGGAATCAGAGGCCGGAATCAGATGCCGGGAATAAGAGGTCGGGAATCAGAGGTGGGGAATCAGAGTCCGGGAATCAGAGATGGGGAATCAGAGGCGGGGAATCAGAGGCAGGGAATCAAACACGGGGAATCAGAGGCGGGGAATCAGAGCTGGGGAATCAAAGGCGGGGAATCAGAGTTGGGGAATCAAAGGCGGGGAATCAGATATGGGGAAACAGGGGCGCGGAATCAGAGGCGGGGAAACAGAGGCGGGGAATCAGATATGGGGAATCAGAGGTGTGGAATCAGAGGTTGGGAATCAGAGGTGTGGAATCAGAGGTTGGGAATCAGAGGCAGGGAATCAGAGGCGGGGAAACAGAGGCAGGGAATCAGATCTGGGGAATCAGAGGCGGGGAATTAGAGTTGGGGAATCAGATGCGGGGAATCACAGGCGGGGAAACAGAGGCGGGGAATCAAACACGGGGAATCAGAGGTGGGGAATCAGAGGTTGGGAATCAGAGGCAGCGAATCAGAGGCGGGGAATCAGAGGCGGGGAATCAGAGGCAGGGAATCAGAGGCGGAGAATCAGAGGCCGGGAATCAGATATGGTGAAACAGAGGCGGGGAATCAGAGGCCGGGAAACAGAGGCGGGGAATCAGATATGGGGAATCAGAGGTGGGGAATCAGAGTTTGGGAATCAGAGGCATGGAATCAGAGGCTTGGAATCAGATGCAGGGAATCAGATGCGGGGAATCAGAGGCGGGGAATCAGAGTTGGGGAATCAGAGGTGGGGAATCAGAGTTTGGGAATCAGAGGCATGGAATCAGAGGCTTGGAATCAGATGCCGGGAATCAGATATGGTGAAACAGAGGCGGGGAATCAGAGGCGGGGAAACAGAGGCGGGGAATCAGATATGGGGAATCAGAGGTGGGGAATCAGAGTTTGGGAATCAGAGGCATGGAATCAGAGGCTTGGAATCAGATGCAGGGAATCAGATGCGGGGAATCAGAGGCGGGGAATCAGAGTTGGGGAATCAGAGGCGGGGATTTAGATATTGGGAAACAGAGGCTGGGAATCAGAGGCGGGGAAACAGAGGCGGGGAATCAGATATGGGGAATCAGAGGTGGGGAATCAGAGGCAGGGAATCAGATGTGCGGAATCAGAGATGGGGAATCAAAGGCAGGGAATCAGAATCAGAAGCAGGGAATCAGAGGCCGGGAATCAGAGGCCGGAATCAGATGCCGGGAATAAGAGGCCGGGAATCAGAGGTGGGGAATCAGAGTCCGGGAATCAGAGATGGGGATTCAGAGGCGGGGAATGAGATATGGGGAATCAGAGGCGGGGAATCAGAGGCGGGGAAACAGAGGTGGGGAATCAGATATGGGGAATCAGAGGTGGGGAATCAGGGGCGGGGTATCAGTGGCAGGGAATCAGAGGCGGGAAATCAGAGGCCGGGAATCAGAGGCGGGCAATCAGACACGGGGAATCAGAGGTGGTGAATCAGAGATGTGGAATCAGAGGTGGGGAATCAGAGGCGGGGAATCAGATATTGGGAATCAGAGGTGGGGAATCAGAAGTTGTGAATCAGAGATGGGGAATCAGAGGCGGGGAATCAGAGGCCGGTAATCAGACGCGGGGAATCAGAGGCGGGGAATCATAGCTGGCGAATCAGAGGCGGGGAATTAGAGGTGGGGAATCAGAGGCGGGGAATCAGATATTGGGAATCAGAGGTGGGGAATCAGAGGCGCAGAAACAGAGGCGGGGAATCAGATATGGGGAATCAGAGGTGGGGAATCAGAAGTTGTGAATCAGAGATGGGGAATCAGAGGCGGGGAATCAGAGGCCGGTAATCAGACGCGGGGAATCAGAGGCGGGGATTCTTGAGCTGGGGTATCAGAGGCGGGGAATCAGAGTTGGGGAATCAGAGGCGGGGAATCAGATATGGGGAATCAGAGGCGGGGAATCAGAGGCGGGGAAACAGAGGCGGGGAATCAGATATGGGGAATCAGAGGTGGGGAATCAGGGGCGGGGTATCAGTGGCAGGGAATCAGAGGCGGGAAATCAGAGTCGGTGAATCAGGGGCGGGGAATCAGAGGCAGGGAATCGGATGTGCGGAATCAGAGATTTGGAATCAGAGGTGGGGAATCAGAGGCGGTGAATCAGACATGGGTAATCAGAGGCGGGGAATCAGAGGCAGGAAATCAGACACGGGGAATCAGAGGCGGGGAATCAGAGCTGGGGAATTAGATGCAGGGAATAAGAGTTGGGGATTCAGAGGCGGGGAATCAGATATGGGGAAACAGAGGTGGGGAATCAGAGGCGGGCAAATAGAGGCGGGGAATCAGATATGGGGAAACAGTGGCGGGGAATCAGAGGCGGGGAATCAGAGGCGGTGAATCAGACATGGGTAATCAGAGGCGGGGAATCAGAGCTGGGGAATCAGAGGTGGGGAATCAGAGTTGGGGAATCAGAGGCGGGGACTTAGATATGGGGAAACAGAGGCGGGGAATCAGAGGCGGGGAAACTGAGGCGGGGAATCAGATATGGGGAATCAGAGGTGGGGAATCAGAGGCAGGGAATCAGATGTGCGGAATCAGAGATGGGGAATCAGAGGCAGGGAATCTGAATCAGAAGCAGGGAATAAGACGCGGGGAATCAGAGGCGGGGAATCAGAGCTGGGGAATCAGCGGCAGTGAATCAGAGGCGGGGAATCAGAGGCAGGGAATCGGATGTGCTGAATCAGAGATGGGGAATCAGAGGTGGGGAATCAGAGGCGGTGAATCAGACATGGGTAATCAGATGTGGGGAATCAGGGGCAGGGTATCAGACGCAGTGTATCAGACACGGGGAATCAGAGGCATGGAATCAGAGATGGGGAATCAGAGGTGGGGAATCAGAGGCAGGGAATCAGACGCGGGGTATCAGAGGCGTGGAATCAGAGCTGGGGAATCAGAGGCGGGGAATCAGAGTTGGGGATTAGAGGCGTGGAATCAGAAATGGGAAAACAGAGGCGGGGAATCAGAGGCGGGGAATCAGAGCTGGGGAATCAGAGGCCGGGAATCAGAGGTGGTGAATCAGAGGCCGGGAATCAGAGATGGGGATTCAGAGGTGGTGAATCAGAGATGGGGAATCAGAGGAAGGGACTCAGAGGTGGCGAATCAGACGCGGGGAATCAGTGGCTGGGAATCAGAAATCGGGAATCAGAGGCGGGGTATCAGAGATGGGGAATCAGAGGCGGGGAATCAGAGGCGGGGAAACAGAGGCGGGGAGTCAGATATGGGGAATCAGTGGTGGGGAATCAGAGGCATGGAATCACATGCGGGGAATCAGAGGCGGGGAATCAGAGGCGGGGAATCAGAGCTGGGGAATCGGAGGCGGGGATTCAGAGTTGGGGAATCTGAGGCGGGGAATCAGATATGGGGAAACAGAGGCGTGGATTCAGAGGCGGGGAAACAGACGCGGGGTATCAGATATGGGGAATCAGAGGTGGGGAATCAGAGGTTGGGAATCAGAGGCAGGGAATCAGAGGCGGGGAATCAGAGCTGGGGAATCAGAGGCGGAGAATCAGAATTGGGGAATCAGAGATGGGGAATCAGAGATGGGGAATCAGAGGCGGGGAATCAGATGCAGGGAATCAGAGGTGGTGAATCAGAGATGGGGAATCAGAGGCAGGGAATCAGACGCGGGGAATCAGTGACGGGGAATTATAGCTGGCGAATCTGAGGCGGGGAATCAGATTTGGGGAATCAGAGGCGGGGAATCAGATATGGGGAATCAGAGGCGGGGAATCAGAGGCGGGGAAACAGAGGCGGGGAATCAGATATGGGGAATCAGAGGTGGGGAATCAGAGGTGGTGAATCAGAGATGGGGAATCAGAGGCGGGGAATCAGAGCCAGGGAATCAGACGCGGGGAATCAGAGGCGGGGAATCAGAGCTGGGGAATCAGAGGCGGGGAATCAGAGTTGGGGAATCAGTGGCGGGGAATCAGATATAGGGAATCAGAGGCGGGGAATCAGAGGCAGGGAATCAGAGGCAGGGAATCAGAGATGAGGAATCAGAGGCGGGGAATCAGAGGCAGGGAATCTGACGCGGGGAATCAGAGGAGGAGTATCAGAGCTGGGGAATCAAGGCGGGGAATCAGAGTTGGGGAATAAGAGGCGTGGAATCAGATATGGGGAATCAGAGGCGGTGAATCAGAGGCGGGGAAACAGAGGCGGGGAGTCAGATATGGGTAAATAGATTTGGGGATTCAGGGGCGGGGAATCCGTGGCAGGGAATCAGAGGCGGGGAATCAGAGGCGGGGCATCAGAGGCAGGGAATCAGATGTGGGGAATCAGAGATGGGGAATCAGAGGCAGGAAATCAGAATCAGAAGCGGGGTATCAGAGGCCGGGAATCAGAGGCTGGGAATCAGAGGACGGGAATGAGATATGGGGAATCAGAGCTGGGGAGTCAGAGGCGGTGAATCAGAGATGGGGAATCAGAGGCAGGGAATCAGAGGCAGGGAATCAAACACGGGGAATCAGAGGCGGGGAATCAGAGCTGGGGAATCAGAGGCTGGGAATCAGAGTTGGGGAATCAGAGGCGGGGAATCAGATACGGGGAAACAGAGGCGTGGATTCAGAGGCGGGGAAACAGACGCGGGGAATCAGATATGGGGAATCAGAGGTGGGGAATCAGAGGTTGGGAATCAGAGGCAGGGAATGAGAGGCGGGGAATCAGAGCTGGGGAATCAGAGGCGGGGAATCAGAGTTGGGGAATCAGAGGCGGGGAATCAGATATGGGGAAACAGGGGCGGGGAATTGGAGGCGGGGAAACAGAGGCGGGGAATCAGATATGGGGAATCAGAGGTGTGGAATCAGAGGTTGGGAATCAGAGGCAGGGAATCAGAGGCGGGGAAACAGAGGCAGGGAATCAGATCTGGGTAATCAGAGGCGGGGAATTAGAGTTGGGGAATCAGAGGCGGGGAATCAGAGGCGGGGAAACAGAGGCGGGGAATCAAACACGGGGAATCAGAGGTGGGGAATCAGAGGTTGGGAATCAGAGGCAGGGAATCAGAGGCGGGGAATCAGAGGCGGGGAATCGGAGGCAGGGAATCAGATGTGCAGAATCGGAGATGGGGAATCAGAGGCAAGAAATCAGAGGCAGGGAATCAGAGGCGGGGAATCAGAGGCCGGGAATCAGATATGGTGAAACAGAGGCGGGGAATCAGAGGCGGGGAAACAGAGGCGGGGAATCAGAGGCGGGGAATCAGAGGTGGGGAATCAGAGTTTGGGAATCAGAGGCAGGGAATCAGAGGCTTGGAATCAGATGCAGGGAATCAGATGCGGGGAATCAGAGGCGGGGAATCAGAGCTGGGGAATCAGAGGTGGGGAATCAGAGTTGGGGAATCAGAGGCGGGGACTTAGATATTGGGAAACAGAGGCGGGGAATCAGAGGCGGGGAAACAGAGGCGGGGAATCAGATATAGGGAATCAGAGGTGGGGAATCAGAGGCAGGGAATCAGATGTGCGGAATCAGAGATGGGGAATCAAAGGCAGGGAATCAGAATCAGAAGCAGGGAATCACAGGCCGGGAATCAGAGGCCGGAATCAGATGCCGGGAATAAGAGGCCGGGAATCAGAGGTGGGGAATCAGAGTCCGGGAATCAGAGATGGGGATTCAGAGGCGGGGAACGAGATATGGGGAATCAGAGGCGGGGAATCAGAGGCGGGGAAACAGAGGCGGGGAATCAGATATGGGGAATCAGAGGTGGGGAATCAGGGGCGGGGAATCAGTGGCAGGGAATCAGAGGCGGGAAATCAGAGTCGGTGAATCAGGGGCGGGGAATCAGAGGCAGGGAATCGGATGTGCGGAATCAGAGATTTGGAATCAGAGGTGGGGAATCAGAGGCGGTGAATCAGACATGGGTAATCAGAGGCGGGGAATCAGAGTCAGGAAATCAGACACGGGGAATCAGAGGCGGGGAATCAGAGCTGGGGAATTAGATGCAGGGAATCAGAGTTGGGGATTCAGAGGCGGGGAATCAGATATGGGGAAACAGAGGTGGGGAATCAGAGGCGGGCAAATAGAGGCGGGGAATCAAATATGGGGAAACAGTGGCGGGGAATCAGAGGCGGGGAATCAGAGGCGGTGAATAAGACATGGGTAATCAGAGGCGGGGAATCAGAGCTGGGGAATCAGAGGTGGGGAATCAGAGTTGGGGAATCAGGGGCGGGGTATCAGTGGCAGGGAATCAGAGGCGGGAAATCAGAGGCCGGGAATCAGAGGCGCTGAATCAGAGGCGGGGAATCAGAGGCATGGAATCGGATGTGCGGAATCAGAGATGGGGAATCAGAGGTGGGGAATCAGAGGCGGTGAATCAGACATGGGTAATCAGAGGCGGGGAATCAGAGGCAGGAAATCAGACACGGGGAATCAGAGGCGGGGAATCAGAGCTGGGGAATTAGAGGCAGGGAATCAGAGTTGGGGATTCAGAGGCGGGGAATCAGATATGGGGAAACAGAGGTGGGGAATCAGAGGTGGGCAAATAGAGGCGGGGAATCAGATATGGGGAAACAGAGGCGGGGAATCAGAGGCGTGGAAACAGAGGCGGGGAATCAGATATGGGGAATCAGAGGTGGGGAATCAGAGGTTGGGAATCAGAGGCAGGGAATCAGAGGCTGGGAATCAGATGCAGGGAATCAGATGCGGGGATCAGAGGCGGGGAATCAGAGCTGGGGAATCAGAGGTGGGGAATCAGAGTTGGGGAATCAGAGGCGGGGACTTAGATATGGGGAAACAGAGGCGGGGAATCAGAGGCGGGGAAACAGAGGCGGGGAATCAGATATGGGGAATCAGAGGTGGGGAATCAGAGGCAGGGAATCAGATGTGCGGAATCAGAGATGGGGAATCAGAGGCAGGGAATCAGAATCAGAAGCAGGGAATAAGACGCGGGGAATCAGAGGCGGGGAATCAGAGCTGGGGAAGCAGAGGCAGTGAATCAGAGGCGGGGAATCAGAGGCAGGGAATCGGATGTGCGGAATCAGAGATGGGGAATCAGAGGTGGGGAATCAGAGGCGGTGAATCAGACATGGGTAATCAGAGGCGGGGAATCAGAGGCAGGAAACCAGACACGGGGAATCAGAGGCGGGGAATCAGAGCTGGGAAATTAGAGGCAGGGAATCAGAGTTGGGGATTCAGAGGCGGGGAATCAGATATGGGAAAACAGAGGCGGGGAATCAGAGGCGGGCAAATAGAGGCGGGGAATTAGATATGGGGAAACAGAGGTGGGGAATCAGAGGCGGGGAAACAGAGGTGGGGAATCAGATATGGGGAAACAGAGGTGGGGAATCCGAGGTTGGGAATCAGAGGCAGGGAATCAGAGGCTTGGAATCAGATGCAGGGAATCAGATGCGGGAAATCAGAGGCGGGGAATCAGAGCTGGGGAATCAGAGGTGGGGAATCAAAGTTGGGGAATCAGAGGCGGGGACTTAGATATGGGGAAACAGAGGCAGGGAATCAGAGGTGGGGAAACAGAGGCGGGGAATCAGATATGGGGAATCAGAGGTGGGGAATCAGAGGCAGGGAATCAGATGTGCGGAATCAGAGATGGGGAATCAGAGGCAGGGAATCAGAATCAGAAGCAGGGAATAAGACGCGGGGAATCAGAGGCGGGGAATCAGAGCTGGGGAAGCAGAGGCAGTGAATCAGAGGCGTGGAATCAGAGGCAGGGAATCGGATGTGCGGAATCAGAGATGGGGAATCAGAGGTGGGGAATCAGAGGCGGTGAATCAGACATGGGTAATCAGAGGCGGGGAATCAGAGGCAGGAAATCAGACACGGGGAATCAGAGGCGGAGAATCAGAGCTGGGAAATTAGAGGCAGGGAATCAGAGTTGGGGATTCAGAGGCGGGGAATCAGATATGGGAAAACAGAGGCGGGGAATCAGAGGCGGGCAAATAGAGGCGGGGAATTAGATATGGGGAAACAGAGGCGGGGAATCAGAGGCGGGGAAACAGAGGTGGGGAATCAGATATGGGGAAACAGAGGTGGGGAATCAGAGGTTGGGAATCAGAGGCAGGGAATCAGAGGCTTGGAATCAGATGCAGGGAATCAGATGCGGGAAATCAGAGGCGGGGAATCAGAGCTGGGGAATCAGAGGTGGGGAATCAAAGTTGGGGAATCAGAGGCGGGGACTTAGATATGGTGAAACAGAGGCCGGGTATCAGAGACGGGGAAACAGAGGCGGGGATTCAGATATGGGGAATCAGAGGTGGGGAATCAGAGGCAGGGAATTAGATGTGCGGAATCAGAAATGGGGAATCAGAGGCAGGGAATCAGAATCAGAAGCAGGGAATCAGAGGCCGGGAATCAGAGGCCGGAATCAGATGCCGGGAATAAGAGGTCGGGAATCAGAGGTGCGGAATCAGAGCCCAGGAATCAGAGATGGGGAATCAGAGGCGGGGAATCAGAGGCAGGGAATCAAACACGGGGAATCAGAGGCGGGGAATCAGAGCTGGGGAATCAGAGGCGGGGAATCAGAGTTGGGGAATCAGAGGCGGGGAATCAGAGGTTGGGAATCAGAGGCAGGGAATCAGAGGCGGGGAAACAGAGGCAGGGAATCAGATCTGGGGAATCAGAGGCGGGGAATTAGAGTTGGGGAATCAGAGGCGGGGAATCAGAGGCGGGGAAACAGAGGCGGGGAATCAAACACGGGGAATCAGAGGTGGGGAATCAGAGGTTGGGAATCAGAGGCAGGGAATCAGAGGCGGGGAATCAGAGGCGGGGAATCAGAGGCAGGGAATCAGATGTGCGGAATCGGAGATGGGGAATCAGAGGCAAGGAATCAGAGGCGGGGAATCAGAGGTGGAGAATCAGAGGCCGGGAATCAGATCTGGGGAATAAGAGGCGGGGAATTAGAGTTGGGGAATCAGAGGCGGGGAATCAGAGGCGGGGAAACAGAGGCGGGGAATCAGATATGGGGAATCAGAGGTGGGGAATCAGAGTTTGGGAATCAGAGGCATGGAATCAGAGGCTTGGAATCAGATGCAGGGAATCAGATGCGGGGAATCAGAGGCGGGGAATCAGAGCTGGGGAATCAGAGGTGGGGAATCAGAGTTGGGGAATCAGAGGCGGGGATTTAGATATTGGGAAACAGAGGCGGGGAATCAGAGGCGGGGAAACAGAGGCGGGAAATCAGATATGGGGAATCAGAGGTGGGGAATCAGAGGCAGGGAATCAGATGTGCGGAATCAGAGATGGGGAATCAAAGGCAGGGAATCAGAATCAGAAGCAGGGAATCAGAGGCCGGGAATCAGAGGCCGGAATCAGATGCCGGGAATAAGAGGCCGGGAATCAGAGGTGGGGAATCAGAGTCCGGGAATCAGAGATGGGGATTCAGAGGCGGTGAATGAGATATGGGGAATCAGAGGCGGGGAATCAGAGGCGGGGAAACAGAGGTGGGGAATCAGATATGGGGAATCAGAGGTGGGGAATCAGGGGCGGGGTATCAGTGGCAGGGAATCAGAGGCGGGAAATCAGAGGCCGGGAATCAGAGGCGGGGAATCAGACACGGGGAATCAGAGGTGGTGAATCAGAGATGTGGAATCAGAGGCGGGGAATCAGAGGCAGGGAATCAGATGCGGGGAATCAGAGGCAGGGAATCATAGCTGGCGAATCAGAGGCGGGGAATCAGAGGTGGGGAATCAGAGGCGGGGAATCAGATATTGGGAATCAGAGGTGGGGAATCAGAGGCGCGGAAACAGAGGCGGGGAATCAGATATGGGGAATCAGAGGTGGGGAATCAGAGGCAGGGAATCAGATGTGCGGAATCAGAGATGGGGAATCAGAGGCAGGGAATCAGAATCAGAAGCAGGGAATAAGACGCGGGGAATCAGAGGCGGGGAATCAGAGCTGGGGAAGCAGAGGCAGTGAATCAGAGGCGGGGAATCAGAGGCAGGGAATCGGATGTGCGGAATCAGAGATGGGGAATCAGAGGTGGGGAATCAGAGGCGGTGAATCAGACATGGGTAATCAGAGGCGGGGAATCAGAGGCAGGAAATCAGACACGGGGAATCAGAGGCGGGGAATCAGAGCTGGGAAATTAGAGGCAGGGAATCAGAGTTGGGGATTCAGAGGCGGGGAATCAGATATGGGAAAACAGAGGCGGGGAATCAGAGGCGGGCAAATAGAGGCGGGGAATTAGATATGGGGAAACAGAGGCGGGGAATCAGAGGCGGGGAAACAGAGGTGGGGAATCAGATATGGGGAAACAGAGGTGGGGAATCAGAGGTTGGGAATCAGAGGCAGGGAATCAGAGGCTTGGAATCAGATGCAGGGAATCAGATGCGGGAAATCAGAGGCGGGGAATCAGAGCTGGGGAATCAGAGGTGGGGAATCAAAGTTGGGGAATCAGAGGCGGGGACTTAGATATGGGGAAACAGAGGCGGGGAATCAGAGGCGGGGAAACAGAGGCGGGGAATCAGATATGGGGAATCAGAGGTGGGGAATCAGAGGCAGGGAATCAGATGTGCGGAATCAGAGATGGGGAATCAGAGGCAGGGAATCAGAATCAGAAGCAGGGAATAAGACGCGGGGAATCAGAGGCGGGGAATCAGAGCTGGGGAAGCAGAGGCAGTGAATCAGAGGCGGGGAATCAGAGGCAGGGAATCGGATGTGCGGAATCAGAGATGGGGAATCAGAGGTGGGGAATCAGAGGCGGTGAATCAGACATGGGTAATCAGAGGCGGGGAATCAGAGGCAGGAAATCAGACACGGGGAATCAGAGGCGGAGAATCAGAGCTGTGAAATTAGAGGCAGGGAATCAGAGTTGGGGATTCAGAGGCGGGGAATCAGATATGGGAAAACAGAGGCGGGGAATCAGAGGCGGGCAAATAGAGGCGGGGAATTAGATATGGGGAAACAGAGGCGGGGAATCAGAGGCGGGGAAACAGAGGTGGGGAATCAGATATGGGGAAACAGAGGTGGGGAATCAGAGGTTGGGAATCAGAGGCAGGGAATCAGAGGCTTGGAATCAGATGCAGGGAATCAGATGCGGGAAATCAGAGGCGGGGAATCAGAGCTGGGGAATCAGAGGTGGGGAATCAAAGTTGGGGAATCAGAGGCGGGGACTTAGATATGGGGAAACAGAGGCCGGGTATCAGAGACGGGGAAACAGAGGCGGGGATTCAGATATGGGGAATCAGAGGTGGGGAATCAGAGGCAGGGAATTAGATGTGCGGAATCAGAAATGGGGAATCAGAGGCAGGGAATCAGAATCAGAAGCAGGGAATCAGAGGCCGGGAATCAGAGGCCGGAATCAGATGCCGGGAATAAGAGGTCGGGAATCAGAGGTGCGGAATCAGAGCCCAGGAATCAGAGATCGGGAATCAGAGGCGGGGAATCAGAGGCAGGGAATCAAACACGGGGAATCAGAGGCAGGGAATCAGAGCTGGGGAATCAGAGGCGGGGAATCAGAGTTGGGGAATCAGAGGCGGGGAATCAGAGGTTGGGAATCAGTGGCAGGGAATCAGAGGCGGGGAAACAGGCAGGGAATCAGATCTGGGGAATCAGAGGCGGGGAATTAGAGTTGGGGAATCAGAGGCGGGGAATCAGAGGCGGGGAAACAGAGGCGGGGAATCAAACACGGGGAATCAGAGGTGGGGAATCAGAGGTTGGGAATCAGAGGCAGGGAATCAGAGGCGGGGAATCAGAGGCGGGGAATCAGAGGCAGGGAATCAGATGTGCGGAATCGGAGATGGGGAATCAGAGGCAAGGAATCAGAGGCGGGGAATCAGAGGCGGAGAATCAGAGGCCGGGAATCAGATCTGGGGAATCAGAGGCGGGGAATTAGAGTTGGGGAATCAGAGGCGGGGAATCAGAGGCGGGGAAACAGAGGCGGGGAATCAGATATGGGGAATCAGAGGTGGGGAATCAGAGTTTGGGAATCAGAGGCATGGAATCAGAGGCTTGGAATCAGATGCAGGGAATCAGATGCGGGGAATCAGAGGCGGGGAATCAGAGCTGGGGAATCAGAGGTGGGGAATCAGAGTTGGGGAATCAGAGGCGGGGATTTAGATATTGGGAAACAGAGGCGGGGAATCAGAGGCGGGGAAACAGAGGCGGGGAATCAGATATGGGGAATCAGAGGTGGGGAATCAGAGGCAGGGAATCAGATGTGCGGAATCAGAGATGGGGAATCAAAGGCAGGGAATCAGAATCAGAAGCAGGGAATCAGAGGCCGGGAATCAGAGGCCGGAATCAGATGCCGGGAATAAGAGGCCGGGAATCAGAGGTGGGGAATCAGAGTCCGGGAATCAGAGATGGGGATTCAGAGGCGGTGAATGAGATATGGGGAATCAGAGGCGGGGAATCAGAGGCGGGGAAACAGAGGTGGGGAATCAGATATGGGGAATCAGAGGTGGGGAATCAGGGGCGGGGTATCAGTGGCAGGGAATCAGAGGCGGGAAATCAGAGGCCGGGAATCAGAGGCGGGGAATCAGACACGGGGAATCAGAGGTGGTGAATCAGAGATGTGGAATCAGAGGCGGGGAATCAGAGGCCGGGAATCAGATGCGGGGAATCAGAGGCAGGGAATCATAGCTGGCGAATCAGAGGCGGGGAATCAGAGGTGGGGAATCAGAGGCGGGGAATCAGATATTGGGAATCAGAGGTGGGGAATCAGAGGCGCGGAAACAGAGGCGGGGAATCAGATATGGGGAATCAGAGGTGGGGAATCAGAAGTTGTGAATCAGAGATGGGGAATCAGAGGCGGGGAATCAGAGGCCGGTAATCAGACGCGGGGAATCAGAGGCGGGGATTCTTGAGCTGGGGAATCAGAGGCGGGGAATCAGAGTTGGGGAATCAGAGGCGGGGAATCAGATATGGGGAATCAGAGGCGGGGAATCAGAGGCAGGGAAACAGAGGCGGGGAATCAGATATGGGGAATCAGAGGTGGGGAATCAGGGGCGGGGTATCAGTGGCAGGGAATCAGAGGCGGGAAATCAGAGTCGGTGAATCAGGGGCGGGGAATCAGAGGCAGGGAATCGGATGTGCGGAATCAGAGATTTGGAATCAGAGGTGGGGAATCAGAGGCGGTGAATCAGACATGGGTAATCAGAGGCGGGGAATCAGAGTCAGGAAATCAGACACGGGGAATCAGAGGCGGGGAATCAGAGCTGGGGAATTAGATGCAGGGAATCAGAGTTGGGGATTCAGAGGCGGGGAATCAGATATGGGGAAACAGAGGTGGGGAATCAGAGGCGGGCAAATAGAGGCGGGGAATCAGATATGGGGTAACAGTGTCGGGGAATCAGAGGCGGGGAATCAGAGGCGGTGAATCAGACATGGGTAATCAGAGGCGGGGAATCAGAGCTGGGGAATCAGAGGTGGGGAATCAGAGTTGGGGAATCAGGGGCGGGGTATCAGTGGCAGGGAATCAGAGGCGGGAAATCAGAGGCCGGGAATCAGAGGCGGTGAATCAGAGGCGGGGAATCAGAGGCAGGGAATCGGATGTGCGGAATCAGAGATGGGGAATCAGAGGTGGGGAATCAGAGGCGGTGAATCAGACATGGGTAATCAGAGGCGGGGAATCAGAGGCAGGAAATCAGACACGGGGAATCAGAGGCGGGGAAACAGAGCTGGGGAATTAGAGGCAGGGAATCAGAGTTGGGGATTCAGAGGCGGGGAATCAGATATGGGGAAACAGAGGTGGGGAATCAGAGGTGGGCAAATAGAGGCGGGGAATCAGATATGGGGAAACAGAGGCGGGGAATCAGAGGCGTGGAAACAGGCGGGGAATCAGATATGGGGAATCAGAGGCGGGGAATCAGAGCTGGGGAATCAGAGGTGGGGAATCAGAGTTGGGGAATCAGAGGCGGGGACTTAGATATGGGGAAACAGAGGCGGGGAATCAGAGGCGGGGAAACAGAGGTGGGGAATAAGATATGGGGAATCAGAGGTGGGGAATCAGAGGCAGGGAATCAGATGTGCGGAATCAGAGATGGGGAATCAGAGGCAGGGAATCAGAATCAGAAGCAGGGAATAAGACGCGGGGAATCAGAGGCGGGGAATCAGAGCTGTGGAATCAGCGGCAGTGAATGAGAGGCGGGGAATCAGAGGCAGGGAATCGGATGTGTGGAGTCAGAGATGGGGAATCAGAGGTGGGGAATCAGAGGCGGTGAATCAGACATGGGTAATCAGATGTAGGGAATCAGGGGCAGGGTATCAGACGCAGTGTATCAGACACGGGGAATCAGAGGCATGGAATCAGAGATGGGGAATCAGAGGCGGGGAATCAGAGGCAGGGAATCAGACGCGGGGTATCAGAGGCGTGGAATCAGAGCTGGGGAATCAGAGGCGGGGAATCAGAGTTGGGGAATCAGAGGCGTGGAATCAGATATGGGAAAACAGAGGCGGGGAATCAGAAACGGGGAATCAGAGGTGGTGAATCAGAGGCCGGGAATCAGAGGCAGGGAATCAGAGGCCGGGAATCAGAGATGGGGATTCAGAGGTGGTGAATCAGAGGAAGGGACTCAGAGGTGGCGAATCAGACGCGGGGAATCAGTGGCTGGGAATCAGAAATCGGGAATCAGAGGCTGGGTATCGGAGATGGGGAATCAGAGGCGGGGAATCAGAGGCGGGGAAACAGAGGCGGGGAGTCAGATATGGGGAATCAGTGGTGGGGAATCAGAGGCATGGAATCACATGAGGGGAATCAGAGGCGGGGAATCAGAGGCGGGGAATCAGAGCTGGGGAATCAGAGGCGGGGATTCAGAGTTGGGGAATCAGAGGCGGGGAATCAGATATGGGGAAACAGAGGCGTGGATTCAGAGGCGGGGAAACAGACGCGGGGAATCAGATATGGGGAATCAGAGGCAGGGAATCAGACGCGGGGAATCAGTGACGGGGAATCATAGCTGGCGAATCTGAGGCGGGGAATCAGAGTTGGGGAATCAGAGGCCGGGAATCAGATATGGGGAATCAGAGGCGGGGAATCAGAGGCGGGGAAACAGAGGCGGGGATTCAGATATGGGGAATCAGAGGTGGGGAATCAGAGGTGGTGAATCAGAGATGGGGAATCAGAGGCGGGGAATCAGAGCCAGGGAATCAGACGCGGGGAATCAGAGGTGGGGAATCAAAGCTGGGGAATGAGAGGCGGGGAATCAGAGTTGGGGAATCAGTGGCGGGGAATCAGATATAGGGAATCAGAGGCGGGGAATCAGAGGCAGGGAATCAGAGGCAGGGAATCAGAGATGAGGAATCAGAGGCGGGGAATCAGAGGCAGGGAATCTGACGCGGGGAATCAGAGGAGGAGTATCAGAGCTGGGGAATCAAGGCGGGGAATCAGAGTTGGGGAATAAGAGGCGTGGAATCAGATATGGGGAATCAGAGGCGGTGAATCACAGGCGGGGAAACAGAGGCGGGGAGTCAGATATGGGTAAATAGATTTGGGGATTCAGGGGCGGGGAATCCGTGGCAGGGAATCAGAGGCGGGGAATCAGAGGCGGGGCATCAGAGGCAGGGAATCAGATGTGGGGAATCAGAGATGGGGAATCAGAGGCAGGAAATCAGAATCAGAAGCGGGGTATCAGAGGCCGGGAATCAGAGGCTGGGAATCAGAGGACGGGAATGAGATATGGGGAATCAGAGCTGGGGAGTCAGAGGCGGTGAATCAGAGATGGGGAATCAGAGGCAGGGAATCAGAGGCAGGGAATCAAACACGGGGAATCAGAGGCTGCGAATCAGAGCTGGGGAATCAGAGGCGGGGAATCAGACACGGGGAATCAGAGGCGGGAATCAGAGCTGGGGAATCAGAGGCGGGGAATCAGACACGGGGAATCAGAGGCGGGGAATCAGAGCTGAGGAATCAGAGGAGGGGATTCAGAGTTGGGGAATCAGAGGCGGGGAATCAGATACGGGGAAACAGAGGCGAGGATTCAGAGGCGGGGAAACAGACGCGGGGAATCAGATATGGGGAATCAGAGGTGGGGAATCAGAGGTTGGGAATCAGAGGCAGGGAATGAGAGGCGGGGAATCAGAGCTGGGGAATCAGAGGCGTGGAATCAGAATTGGGGAATCAGAGATGGGGAATCAGAGATGGGGAATCAGAGGCGGGGAATCAGAGGCAGGGAATCAGAAGCGGGGAATCAGAGGCGGGGAATCATAGCTGGCGAATCAGAGGCGGGGAATCAGAGTTGGGGAATCAGAGGCGGGGAATCAGATATGGGGAATCAGAGGCGGGGAATCAGAGGCGGGGAAACAGAGGCGGGGAATCAGATATGGGGAATCAGCGGTGGGGAATCAGAGGTGGTGTATCAGAGATGGGGAATCAGAGGCGGGGAATCAGAGGCAGGGAATCAGACGTGGGGAAACAGAGGCGGGGAATCAGAGCTGGGGAATCAGAGGCGGTAAATCAGAGTTGGGGAATCAGAGGCGGGGAATCAGATATAGGGAATCAGAGGCGGGGAATCAGAGGCGGGGAATCACAGGCAGGGAATCAGAGATGAGGAATCAGAGGCAGGGCATCAGAGGCAGGGAATCAGACGCGGGGTATCAGAGGTGGGGAATCATAGCTGGCGAATCAGAGGCGGGGAATCAGAGTTGGGGAATCAGAGGCGGGGAATCAGATATGGGGAATCAGAGGCGGGGAATCAGAGGCGGGGAAACAGAGGCGGGGAATCAGATATGGGGAATTAGAGGTGGGGAATCAGAGGTGGTGAATCAGAGATGGGGAATCAGAGGCGGGGAATCAGAGGCAGGGAATCAGACGCGGGGAATCAGAGGCAGGGCATCAGAGGCAGGGAATCAGACGCGGGGTATCAGAGGTGGGGATTCAGAGCTGGGGAATCAGAGGTTGCGAATCAGAGGCAGGGAATCAGAGGCGGGGAATCAGAGGCAGGGAATCAGAGATGGGGAATCAGAGGTGGGGAATCAGAGTCCAGGAATCAGAGATGGGGAATCAGAGGCGGGGAAACATAGGTGGGGAATCAGATGTGGGGAATCAGAGGCGGTGAATCAGAGATGGGGAATCAGAGGCGGGGAATCAGAGGCAGGAAATCAGACACGGGGAATCA
Source organism: Narcine bancroftii (assembly GCF_036971445.1). Taxonomy (NCBI): domain Eukaryota; kingdom Metazoa; phylum Chordata; class Chondrichthyes; order Torpediniformes; family Narcinidae; genus Narcine; species Narcine bancroftii. Next base: position 109,899,206 of record NC_091475.1, read on the forward strand.
GAGGCTGGGAAATAGAGGTGGGGAATCAGAGGCGGGGAATCATAGCTGGGGAATCAGAGGCAGGGAATCAGAGTTGGGGATTCAGAGGCGGGGAATCAGATATGGGGAAACAGAGGCGGGGAATCAGAGGTGGTGAATCAGAGATGGGGAATCACAGGCGGGGAATCAGAGGCAGGGAATCAGACGCTGGGATTCAGAGGCGGGGAATCAGAGCTGGGGAATCAGAGGCGGGGAGTCAGAATTGGGGAATCAGAGGCGGGGAATCAGATATGGGGAAACAGAGGAGGGGAATCAGAGGCGGGGAAACAGAGGCGGGGAATCAAATATGGGGATACAGATGTGGGGAATCAGAGGTTGGGAATCAGAGGCAGGGAATCAGATGCGGGGAATCAGATATTGGGAATCAGAGGTGGGGAATCAGAGGTGGTGAATCAGAGATGGGGAATCAGATGCTGGGAATCAGAGGCAGGGAATCAGAGGCGGGGATTCAGAGCTGGGGAATCAGAGGCAGGGAATCAGAGTTTGGGAATAAAAGGCGTGGAATCAGAAATGGGGAATCAGAGGCGGGGAATCAGAGGCAGGGAAACAGAGGCGGGGTATCAGATATGGGTAATCAGAGGTGGGGAATCAGGGGCGGGGAATCAGTGGCAGGGAATCAGAGGCGGAGAATCAGAGGCGGGGAATCAGACGCAGGGAATCAGATGTGGGGAATCAGAGATGGGGAATCAGATGCAGGGAATCAGACACAGAAACGGGGTATCAGAGGCCGTGAATCAGAGGCCGGGAATCAGAGGCCGGGAATCAGATATGGGGAATCAAAGGTGAGGAATCACAGGTGGTGAATCAGAGATGGGGAATCAGAGGCAGGGAATCAGACACGAGGAATCAGAGGCGCGGAATCAGAGCTTGGGAATCAGAGGCGGGGATTCAGAGTTGGGGAATCAGAGGCAGTTAATCAGATATGGGGAAACAGAGGTGTGGAATCAGAGGCAGGGAAACAGAGGAGGGGAATCAGGTATGGGGAATCAGATGTGGGGAATCAGGGGCGGGGTATCAGACGCAGTGTATCAGACACGGGGAATGAGAGGCGCGGAATCAGAGGCAGGGAATCAGACGCGGGGAATCAGAGGCGTTGAATCAGAGTTGGGGAATCAGAGGCGGGGAATCAGAGTTGGGGAATCAGAGGCGTGGAATCAGATATGGGGAAACAGAGGCGGGGAATCAGAGGCGGGGAATCAGAGCTGGGGAATCAGAGGTTGGGAATCAGAGGCAGGGAATGAGAGGCGGGGAATCAGAGCTGGGGAATCAGAGGCGGGGAATCAGAATTGGGGAATCAGAGATGGGGAATCAGAGATGGGGAATCAGAGGCGGGGAATCAGAGGCAGGGAATCAGACGCGGGGAATCAGAGGCGGGGAATCATAGCTGGCGAATCAGAGGCGGGGAATCAGAGTTGGGGAATCAGAGGCGGGGAATCAGATATGGGGAATCTGAGGCGTGGAATCAGAGGCGGGGAATCAGAGGCGGGGAATCAGATATGGTGAATCAGAGGTGGGGAATCAGAGGTGGTGAATCAGAGATGGGGAATCAGAGGCGGGGAATCAGAGGCAGGGAATCAGAACTGGGGAATCAGAGGCGGGGAATCAGAGGTTGGGAATCAGAGGCAGGGAATGAGAGGCGGGGAATCAGAACTGGGGAATCAGAGGCGGGGAATCAGAATTGGGGAATCAGAGATGGGGAATCAGAGGCGGGGAATCAGAGGCAGGGAATCAGATGTGGGGAATCAGAGATGGGGAATCAGATGCAGGGAATCAGACACAGAAACGGGGTATCAGAGGCCGTGAATCAGAGGCCGGGAATCAGAGGCCGGGAATCAGTTATGGGGAATCAAAGGTGGGGAATCACAGGTGGTGAATCAGAGATGGGGAATCAGAGGCAGGGAATCAGACACGAGGAATCAGAGGCGCGGAATCAGAGCTTGGGAATCAGAGGCGGGGATTCAGAGTTAGGGAATCAGAGGCAGTTAATCAGATATGGGGAAACAGAGGCGTGGAATCAGAGGCAGGGAAACAGAGGAGGGGAATCAGGTATGGGGAATCAGATGTGGGGAATCAGGGGCGGGGTATCAGACGCAGTGTATCAGACACGGGGAATTAGAGGCATGGAATCAGAGATGGGGAATCAGAGGCAGGGAATCAGAGGCAGGGAATCAGACGCTGGGAATCAGAGGCGTTGAATCAGAGCTGGGGAATCAGAGGCGGGGAATCAGAGTTGGGGAATCAGAGGCGTGGAATCAGATATGGGGAAACAGAGGCGGGGAATCAGAGGCGGGGAATCAGAGCTGGGGAATCAGAGGTTGGGAATCAGAGGCAGGGAATGAGAGGCGGGGAATCAGAGCTGGGGAATCAGAGGCGGGGTATCAGAATTGGGGAATCAGAGATGGGGAATCAGAGATGGGGTATCAGAGGCGGCGAATCAGAGGCAGGGAATCAGACGCGGGGAATCAGAGGCGGGGAATCATAGCTGGCGAATCAGAGGCGGGGAATCAGAGTTGGGGAATCAGATATGGTGAAACAGAGGCGGGGAATCAGAGGCGGGGAAACAGAGGCGGGGAATCAGATATGGGGAATCAGAGTTTGGGAATCAGAGGCATGGAATCAGAGGCTTGGAATCAGATGCAGGGAATCAGATGCGGGGAATCAGAGGCGGGGAATCAGAGTTGGGGAATCAGAGGCGGGGATTTAGATATTGGGAAACAGAGGCGGGGAATCAGAGGCGGGGAAACAGAGGCGGGGAATCAGATATGGGGAATCAGAGGTGGGGAATCAGAGGCAGGGAATCAGATGTGCGGAATCAGAGATGGGGAATCAAAGGCAGGGAATCAGAATCAGAAGCAGGGAATCAGAGGCCGGGAATCAGAGACCGGAATCAGATGCCGGGAATAAGAGGCCGGGAATCAGAGGTGGGGAATCAGAGTCCGGGAATCAGTGATGGGGAATCAGAGGCGGGGAATCAGAGGCGGGGAAACAGAGGTGGGGAATCAGATATGGGGAATCAGAGGTGGGGAATCAGGGGCGGGGTATCAGTGGCAGGGAATCAGAGGCGGGAAATCAGAGGCCGGGAATCAGAGGCGGGGAATCAGACACGGGGAATCAGAGGTGGTGAATCAGAGATGTGGAATCAGAGGCGGGGAATCAGAGGCAGGGAATCAGACGCGGGGAATCAGAGGCGAGGAATCATAGCTGGCGAATCAGAGGCGGGGAATCAGAGGTGGGGAATCAGAGGCGGGGAATCAGATATTGGGAATCAGAGGTGGGGAATCAGAGGCGCGGAAACAGAGGCGGGGAATCAGATATGGGGAATCAGAGGTGGGGAATCAGAAGTTGTGAATCAGAGATGGGGAATCAGAGGCGGGGAATCAGAGGCCGGTAATCAGACGCGGGGAATTAGAGGCGGGGATTCTTGAGCTGGGGAATCAGAGGCGGGGAATCAGAGTTGGGGAATCAGAGGCGGGGAATCAGATATGCGGAATCAGAGGCGGGGAATCAGAGGCGGGGAAACAGAGGCGGGGAATCAGATATGGGGAATCAGAGGTGGGGAATCAGGGGCGGGGTATCAGTGGCAGGGAATCAGAGGCGGGAAATCAGAGTCGGTGAATCAGGGGCGGGGAATCAGAGGCAGGGAATCGGATGTGCGGAATCAGAGATTTGGAATCAGAGGTGGGGAATCAGAGGCGGTGAATCAGACATGGGTAATCAGAGGCGGGGAATCAGAGGCAGGAAATCAGACACGGGGAATCAGAGGCGGGGAATCAGAGCTGGGGAATTAGATGCAGGGAATCAGAGTTGGGGATTCAGAGGCGGGGAATCAGATATGGGGAAACAGGTGGGGAATCAGAGGCGGGCAAATAGAGGCGGGGAATCAGATATGGGGAAACAGTGGCGGGAAATCAGAGGCGGGGAATCAGAGGCGGTGAATCAGACATGGGTAATCAGAGGCGGGGAATCAGAGCTGGGGAATCAGAGGTGGGGAATCAGAGTTGGGGAATCAGAGGCGGGGACTTAGATATGGGGAAACAGAGGCGGGGAATCAGAGCTGGGGAATCAGATATGGGGAATCAGAGGTGGGGAATCAGAGGCAGGGAATCAGATGTGCGGAATCAGAGATGGGGAATCAGAGGCAGGGAATCAGAATCAGAAGCAGGGAATAAGACGCGGGGAATCAGAGGCGGGGAATCAGAGCTGGGGAATCAGCGGCAGTGAATCAGAGGCGGGGAATCAGAGGCAGGGAATCGGATGTGCGGAATCAGAGATGGGGAATCAGAGGTGGGGAATCAGAGGCGGTGAATCAGACATGGGTAATCAGATGTGGGGAATCAGGGGCAGGGTATCAGACGCAGTGTATCAGACACGGGGAATCAGAGGCATGGAATCAGAGATGGGGAATCAGAGGCGGGGAATCAGAGGCAGGGAATCAGACGCGGGGTATCAGAGGCGTGGAATCAGAGCTGGTGAATCAGAGGCGGGGAATCAGAGTTGGGGAATCAGAGGCGTGGAATCAGATATGGGAAAACAGAGGCGGCGAATCAGAGGCGGGGAATCAGAGCTGGGGAATCAGAGGCCGGGAATCAGAGGTGGTGAATCAGAGGCCGGGAATCAGAGATGGGGATTCAGAGGTGGTGAATCAGAGATGGGGAATCAGAGGAAGGGACTCAGAGGTGGCGAATCAGACGCGGGGTATCAGTGGCTGGGAATCAGAAATCGGGAATCAGAGGCGGGGTATCAGAGATGGGGAATCAGAGGCGGGGAATCAGAGGCGGGGAAACAGAGGCGGGGAGTCAGATATGGGGAATCAGTGGTGGGGAATCAGAGGCATGGAATCACATGCGGGAAATCAGAGGCGGGGAATCAGAGGCGGGGAATCAGAGCTGGGGAATCAGAGGCGGGGATTCAGAGTTGGGGAATCAGAGGCGGGGAATCAGATATGGGGAAACAGAGGCGTGGATTCAGAGGCGGGGAAACAGACGCGGGGAATCAGATATGGGGAATCAGAGGTGGGGAATCAGAGGTTGGGAATCAGAGGCAGGGAATCAGAGGCGGGGAATCAGAGCTGGGGAATCAGAGGCTGAGGATCAGAATTGGGGAATCAGAGATGGGGAATCAGAGATGGGGAATCAGAGGCGGGGAATCAGACGCAGGGAATCAGAGGTGGTGAATCAGAGATGGGGAATCAGAGGCGGGGAATCAGAGGCAGGGAATCAGACGCGGGGAATCAGTGACGGGGAATCATAGCTGGCGAATCTGAGGCGGGGAATCAGATTTGGGGAATCAGAGGCGGGGAATCAGATATGGGGAATCAGAGGCGGGGAATCAGAGGCGGGGAAACAGAGGCGGGGAATCAGATATGGGGAATCAGAGGTGGGGAATCAGAGGCAGGGAATCAGACGCGGGGTATCAGAGGCGTGGAATCAGAGCTGGTGAATCAGAGGCGGGGAATCAGAGTTGGGGAATCAGAGGCGTGGAATCAGATATGGGAAAACAGAGGCGGGGAATCAGAGGCGGGGAATCAGAGCTGGGGAATCAGAGGCCGGGAATCAGAGGTGGTGAATCAGAGGCCGGGAATCAGAGATGGGGATTCAGAGGTGGTGAATCAGAGATGGGGAATCAGAGGAAGGGACTCAGAGGTGGCGAATCAGACGCGGGGTATCAGTGGCTGGGAATCAGAAATCGGGAATCAGAGGCGGGGTATCAGAGATGGGGAATCAGAGGCGGGGAATCAGAGGCGGGGAAACAGAGGCGGGGAGTCAGATATGGGGAATCAGTGGTGGGGAATCAGAGGCATGGAATCACATGCGGGGAATCAGAGGCGGCGAATCAGAGGCGGGGAATCAGAGCTGGGGAATCAGAGGCGGGGATTCAGAGTTGGGGAATCAGAGGCGGGGTATCAGATATGGGGAAACAGAGGCGTGGATTCAGAGGCGGGGAAACAGATGCGGGGAATCAGATATGGGGATTCAGAGGTGGGGAATCAGAGGTTGGGAATCAGAGGCAGGGAATCAGAGGCGGGGAATCAGAGCTGGGGAATCAGAGGCGGAGAATCAGAATTGGGGAATCAGAGATGGGGAATCAGAGATGGGGAATCAGAGGCGGGGAATCAGACGCAGGGAATCAGAGGTGGTGAATCAGAGATGGGGAATCAGAGGCGGGGAATCAGAGGCAGGGAATCAGACGCGGAGAATCAGTGACGGGGAATCATAGCTGGCGAATCTGAGGCGGGGAATCAGATTTGGGGAATCAGAGGCGGGGAATCAGATATGGGGAATCAGAGGCGGGGAATCAGAGGCGGGGAAACAGAGGCGGGGAATCAGATATGGGGAATCAGAGGTGGGGAATCAGAGGTGGGGAATCAGAGATGGGGAATCAGAGGCGGGGAATCAGAGCCAGGGAATCAGACGCGGGGAATCAGAGGCGGGGAATCAGAGCTGGGGAATCAGAGGCGGGGAATCAGAGTTGGGGAATCAGTGGCGGGGAATCAGATATAGGGAATCAGAGGCAGGGAATCAGAGGCAGGGAATCAGAGGCAGGGAATCAGAGGCAGGGAATCAGAGATTAGGAATCAGAGGCGGGGAATCAGAGGCAGAGAATCTGACGCGGGGAATCAGAGGAGGAGTATCAGAGCTGGGGAATCAAGGCGGGGAATCAGAGTTGGGGAATAAGAGGCGTGGAATCAGATATGGGGAATCAGAGGCGGTGAATCAGAGGCGGGGAAACAGAGGCGGGGAGTCAGATATGGGTAAATAGATTTGGGGATTCAGGGGCGGGGAATCCGTGGCAGGGAATCAGAGGCGGGGAATCAGAGGCGGGGCATCAGAGGCAGGGAATCAGATGTGGGGAATCAGAGATGGGGAATCAGAGGCAGGAAATCAGAATCAGAGCTGGGGAGTCAGAGGCGGTGAATCAGAGATGGGGAATCAGAGGCAGGGAGTCAGAGGCAGGGAATCAAACACGGGGAATCAGAGGCTGCGAATCAGAGCTGGGGAATCAGAGGCGGGGAATCAGACACGGGGAATCAGAGGCGGGAATCAGAGCTGGGGAATCAGAGGCGGGGAATCAGACACGGGGAATCAGAGGCGGGGAATCAGAGCTGAGGAATCAGAGGAGGGGATTCAGAGTTGGGGAATCAGAGGCGGGGAATCAGATACGGGGAAACAGAGGCGTGGATTCAGAGGCGGGGAAACAGACGCGGGGAATCAGAAATGGGGAATCAGAGGTGGGGAATCAGAGGTTGGGAATCAGAGGCAGGGAATGAGAGGCGGGGAATCAGAGCTGGGGAATCAGAGGCGGGGAATCAGAGTTGGGGAATCAGAGGCGGGGAATCAGATATGGGGAAACAGGGGCGGGGAATCGGAGGCGGGGAAACAGAGGCGGGGAATCAGATATGGGGAATCAGATATGCGGAATCAGAGGCGGGGAATCAGAGGCGGGGAAACAGAGGCGGGGAATCAGATATGGGGAATCAGAGGTGGGGAATCAGGGGCGGGGTATCAGTGGCAGGGAATCAGAGGGGGGAAATCAGAGTCGGTGAATCAGGGGCGGGGAATCAGAGGCAGGGAATCGGATGTGCGGAATCAGAGATTTGGAATCAGAGGTGGGGAATCAGAGGCGGTGAATCAGACATGGGTAATCAGAGGCGGGGAATCAGAGGCAGGAAATCAGACACGGGGAATCAGAGGCGGGGAATCAGAGCTGGGGAATTAGATGCAGGGAATCAGAGTTGGGGATTCAGAGGCGGGGAATCAGATATGGGGAAACAGAGGTGGGGAATCAAAGGCGGTGAATCAGAGATGGGGAATCAGAGGCGGGGAATCAGAGGCAGGGAATCAAACACGGGGAATCAGAAGCGGGGAATCAGAGCTGGGGAATCAGAGGCGGGGAATCAGAGTTGGGGAATCAGAGGCGGGGAATCAGAGGCGGGGAATCAGAGGCAGGGAATCAGATGTGCGGAATCGGAGATGGGGAATCAGAGGCAAGAAATCAGAGGCGGGGAATCAGTGGCGGGAATTCAGAGACCGGGAATCAGATATGGTGAAACAGAGGCGGGGAATCAGAGGCGGGGAAACAGAGGCGGGGAATCAGATATGGGGAATCAGAGGTGGGGAATCAGAGTTTGGGAATCAGAGGCAGGGAATCAGAGGCTTGGAATCAGATGCAGGGAATTAGATGCGGGGTATCAGAGGCGGGGAATCAGAGCTGGGGAATCAGAGGTGGGGAATCAGAGTTGGGGAATCACAGGCGGGGACTTAGATATTGGGAAACAGAGGTGGGGAATCAGAGGCGGGGAAACAGAGGCGGGGAATCAGATATGGGGAATCAGAGGTGGGGAATCAGAGACAGGGAATCAGATGTACGGAATCAGAGATGGGGAATCAAAGGCAGGGAATCAGAATCAGAAGCAGGGAATCAGAGGCCGGGAATCAGAGGCCGGAATCAGATGCCGGGAATAAGAGGCCGGGAATCAGAGGTGGGGAATCAGAGTCCGGGAATCAGAGATACGGATTCAGAGGCGGGGAATGAGATATGGGGAATCAGAGGCGGGGAATCTGAGATGGGGAATCAGAGGCGGGGAATCAGAGGCAGGATATCAGACACGGGGATTCAGAGGCTGGGAATCAGACGGGGGGAATCAAAGGCGGGGAATCAGAGCTGGGGAATCAGAGGTAGGGAATCAGAGTTGGGGATTCAGAGGCGGGGAAACAGATATGGGGAAACAGAGGCGGGGAATCAGAGGCGGGCAAACAGAGGCGGGGAATCAGAGGCAGGGAATCAGAGCTGGGGAATCAGAGGCGGGGAATCATAGTTGGCAATCAGAGGCGGGGAATCAGATACGGGGAAACAGAGGCGGGGAATCAGAGGCGGGGAAACAGAGGCGGGGAATCAGATATGGGGAATCGGATGCGGGGAATCAGAGGCGGGGAATCAGAGCTGGGGAATCAGAGGCGGGGAATCAGAGTTGGTGCATCAGAGGTGGGGAATTAGATAAGGGGAAACAGAGGCGGGGAATCAGAGGCAGGGAAACAGAGGTGGGGAATCAGATATGGGGAATCAGAGCTGGGGAATCAGAGGCAGGGAATCAGATGTGCGGAATCAGGGATGGGGAATCAGAGGCAGGGAATCAGAATCAGAAGCGGGGAATCAGAGGCCGGGAATCAGAGGCCTGGAATCAGATGCTGGGAATAAGAGGCCAGGAATCAGAGGTGGGGAATCAGAGTCCGGGAATCAGAGATGGGGATTCAGAGGCGGGGAATGAGATATGGAGAATCAGAGGCGGGGAATCAGAGGCGGGGAAACAGAGGTGGGGAATCAGATATGGGGAATCAGAGGTGGCGAATCAGAGGTTGGGAATCAGAGGCAGGGAATCAGAGGCGGGGAATCAGAGGCGGGGAATCGGAGGCAGGGAATCAGATGTGCGGAATAGGAGATGGGGAATCAGAGGCAAGAAATCAGAGGCGGGGAATCAGAGGCGGGGAATCAGAGGCCGGGATTCAGATATGGTGAAACAGAGGCGGGGAATCAGAGGCGGGGAAACAGAGGCGGGGAATCAGAGGCGGGGAATCAGAGGTGGGGAATCAGAGTTTGGGAATCAGAGTTTGGGAATCAGAGGCTTGGAATCAGATGCAGGGAATCAGATGCGGGGAATCAGAGGCGGGGAATCAGAGCTGGGGAATCAGAGGTGGGGAATCAGAGTTGGGGAATCAGAGGCGGGGACTTAGATATTGGGAAACAGAGGCGGGGAATCAGAGGCGGGGAAACAGAGGCGGGGAATCAGATATAGGGAATCAGAGGTGGGGAATCAGAGGCAGGGAATCAGATGTGCGGAATCAGAGATGGGGAATCAAAGGCAGGGAATCAGAATCAGAAGCAGGGAATCAGAGGCCAGGAATCAGAGGCCGGAATCAGATGCCGGGAATAAGAGGCCGGGAATCAGAGGTGGGGAATCAGAGTCCGGGAATCAGAGATGGGGATTCAGAGGCGGGGAACGAGATATGGGGAATCAGAGGCGGGGAATCAGAGGCGGGGAAACAGAGGTGGGGAATCAGATATGGGGAATCAGAGGTGGGGAATCAGGGGCGGCTTATCAGTGGCAGGGAATCAGAGGCGGGAAATCAGAGGCCGGGAATCAGAGGCGGTGAATCAGAGGGGGGGAATCAGAGGCAGGGAATCGGATGTGCGGAATCAGAGATGGGGAATCAGAGGTGGGGAATCAGAGGCAGGAAATCAGACACGGGGAATCGGAGGCGGGGAATCAGAGGCGGGGAATCAGAGCTGGGGAATTAGATGCAGTGAATCAGAGTTGGGGATTCAGAGGCGGGGAATCAGATATGGGGAAACAGAGGTGGGGAATCAGAGGTGGGCAAATAGAGGCGGGGAATCAGATATGGGGAAACAGAGGCGGGGAATCAGAGTCGTGGAAACAGAGGCGGGGAATCAGATATGGGGAATCAGAGGTGGTGAATCAGAGGTTGGGAATCAGAGGCAGGGAATCAGAGGCTGGGAATCAGATGCAGGGAATCAGATGCGGGGATCAGAGGCGGGGAATCAGAGCTGGGGAATCAGAGGTGGGGAATCAGAGATGGGGAATCAGAGGCGGGGACTTAGATATGGGGAAACAGAGGCGGGGAATCAGAGGCGGGGAAACAGAGGCGGGGAATCAGATATGGGGAATAAGAGGTGGGGAATCAGAGGCAGGGAATCAGATGTGCGGAATCAGAGATGGAGAATCAGAGGCAGGGAATCAGAATCAGAAGCAGAGAATAAGACGCGGGGAATCAGAGGCGGGGAATCAGAGGCCTGGAATCAGATGCTGGGAATAAGAGGCCGGGTATCAGAGGTGGGGAATTAGAGTCCGGGAATCAGAGATGGGGATTCAGAGGCGGGGAATGAGATATGGAGAATCAGAGGCGGGGAATCAGAGGTGGGGAAACAGAGGTGGGGAATCAGATATGGGGAATCAGAGGTGGCGAATCAAAGGCGGTGAATCAGAGATGGGGAATCAGAGGCGGGGAATCAGAGGCAGGGAATCAAACACGGGGAATCAGAAGCGGGGAATCAGAGCTGGGGAATCAGAGGCGGGGAATCAGAGTTGGGGAATCAGAGGCAGGGGATCAGAGGCGGGGAATCAGAGGCAGGGAATCAGATGTGCGGAATCGGAGATGGGGAATCAGAGGCAAGAAATCAGAGGCGGGGAATCAGTGGCGGGAATTCAGAGGCCGGGAATCAGATATGGTGAAACAGAGGCGGGGAATCAGAGGCGGGGAAACAGAGGCGGGGAATCAGATATGGGGAATCAGAGGTGGGGAATCAGAGTTTGGGAATCAGAGGCAGGGAATCAGAGGCTTGGAATCAGATGCAGGGAATTAGATGCGGGGTATCAGAGGCGGGGAATCAGAGCTGGGGAATCAGAGGTGGGGAATCAGAGTTGGGGAATCAGAGGCGGGGACTTAGATATTGGGAAACAGAGGCGGGGAATCAGAGGCGGGGAAACAGAGGCGGGGAATCAGATATGGGGAATCAGAGGTGGGGAATCAGAGACAGGGAATCAGAATCAGAAGCAGGGAATCAGAGGCCGGGAATCAGAGGCCGGAATCAGATGCCGGGAATAAGAGGCCGGGAATCAGAGGTGGGGAATCAGAGTCCGGGAATCAGAGATGCGGATTCAGAGGCGGGGAATGAGATATGGGGAATCAGAGGCGGGGAATCAGAGGCGGGGAAACAGAGGCGGGGAATCAGATATGGGGAATCAGAGGTGGGGAATCAGGGGCGGGGTATCAGTGGCAGGGAATCAGAGGCGGGAAATCAGAGGCCGGGAATCAGAGGCGGTGAATCAGAGGCGGGGAATCAGAGGCAGGGAATCGGATGTGCGGAATCAGAGATGGGGAATCAGAGGTAGGGAATCAGAGGCGGTGAATCAGACATGGGTAATCAGAGGCGGGGAATCAGAGCTGGGGAATTAGAGGCAGGGAATCAGAGTTGGGGATTCAGAGGCGGGGAATCAGATATGGGGAAACAGAGGTGGGGAATCAGAGGTGGGCAAATAGAGGCGGGGAATCAGATATGGGGAAACAGAGGCGGGGAATCAGAGGCGTGGAAACAGAGGCGGGGAATCAGATATGGGGAATCAGAGGTGGGGAATCAGAGGTTGGGAATCAGAGGCAGGGAATCAGAGGCTGGGAATCAGATGCAGGGAATCAGATGCGGGGATCAGAGGCGGGGAATCAGAGCTGGGGAATCAGAGGTGGGGAATCAGAGTTGGGGAATCAGAGGCGGGGACTTAGATATGGGGAAACAGAGGCGGGGAATCAGAGGCGGGGAAACAGAGGCGGGGAATCAGATATGGGGAATCAGAGGTGGGGAATCAGAGGCAGGGAATCAGATGTGCGGAATCAGAGATGGGGAATCAGAGGCAGGGAATCAGAATCAGAAGCAGGGAATAAGACGCGGGGAATCAGAGGCGGGGAATCAGAGCTGGGGAAGCAGAGGCAGTGAATCAGAGGCGGGGAATCAGAGGCAGGGAATCGGATGTGCGGAATCAGAGATGGGGAATCAGAGGTGGGGAATCAGAGGCGGTGAATCAGACATGGGTAATCAGAGGCGGGGAATCAGAGGCAGGAAATCAGACACGGGGAATCAGAGGCGGGGAATCAGAGCTGGGGAATTAGATGCAGGGAATCAGAGTTGGCGATTCAGAGGCGGGGAATCAGATATGGGGAAACAGTGGCGGGGAATCAGAGGCGGGGAAACAGAGGCGGGGAATCAGATATGGGGAATCAGAGGTGGGGAATCAGAGTTTGGGAATCAGAGGCATGGAATCAGAGGCTTGGAATCAGATGCAGGGAATCAGATGCGGGGAATCAGAGGCGGGGAATCAGAGTTGGGGAATCAGAGGCGGGGATTTAGATATTGGGAAACAGAGGCGGGGAATCAGAGGCGGGGAAACAGAGGCGGGGAATCAGATATGGGGAATCAGAGGTGGGGAATCAGAGGCAGGGAATCAGATGTGCGGAATCAGAGATGGGGAATCAAAGGCAGGGAATCAGAATCAGAAGCAGGGAATCAGAGGCCGGGAATCAGAGGCCGGAATAAGATGCCGGGAATAAGAGGCCGGGAATCAGAGGTGGGGAATCAGAGTCCGGGAATCAGAGATGGGGATTCAGAGGCGGGGAATGAGATATGGGGAATCAGAGGCGGGGAATCAGAGGCGGGGAAACAGAGGTGGGGAATCAGATATGGGGAATCAGAGGTGGGGAATCAGGGGCGGGGTATCAGTGGCAGGGAATCAGAGGCGGGGAATCAGAGGCAGGGAATCAGACGCGGGGAATCAGAGGCGGGGAATCATAGCTGGCGAATCAGAGGCGGGGAATCAGAGGTGGGGAATCAGAGGCGGGGAATCAGATATTGGGAATCAGAGGTGGGGAATCAGAGGCGCGGAAACAGAGGCGGGGAATCAGATATGGGGAATCAGAGGTGGGGAATCAGAAGTTGTGAATCAGAGATGGGGAATCAGAGGCGGGGAATCAGAGGCCGGTAATCAGACGCGGGGAATCAGAGGCGGGGATTCTTGAGCTGGGGAATCAGAGGCGGGGAATCAGAGTTGGGGAATCAGAGGCGGGGAATCAGATATGGGGAATCAGAGGCGGTGAATCAGAGGCGGGGAAACAGAGGCGGGGAATCAGATATGGGAAAACAGAGGCGGGGAATCAGAGGCGGGCAAATAGAGGCGGGGAATCAGATATGGGGAAACAGAGGCGGGGAATCAGAGGCGGGGAAACAGAGGTGGGGAATCATATATGGGGAATCAGAGGTGGGGAATCAGAGGTTGGGAATCAGAGGCAGGGAATCAGAGGCTTGGAATCAGATGCAGGGAATCAGATGCGGGAAATCAGAGGCGGGGAATCAGAGCTGGGGAATCAGAGGTGGGGAATCAAAGTTGGGGAATCAGAGGCGGGGACTTAGATATGGGGAAACAGAGGCGGGGTATCAGAGACGGGGAAACAGAGGCGGGGATTCAGATATGGGGAATCAGAGGTGGGGAATCAGAGGCAGGGAATTAGATGTGCGGAATCAGAAATGGGGAATCAGAGGCAGGGAATCAGAATCAGAAGCAGGGAATCAGAGGCCGGGAATCAGAGGCCGGAATCAGATGCCGGGAATAAGAGGTCAGGAATCAGAGGTGGGGAATCAGAGTCCGGGAATCAGAGATGGGGAATCAGATGCGGGGAATCAGAGGCAGGGAATCAAACACGGGGAATCAGAGGCGGGGAATCAGAGCTGGGGAATCAAAGGCGGGGAATCAGAGTTGGGGAATCAAAGGCGGGGAATCAGATATGGGGAAACAGGGGCGGGGAATCAGAGGCGGGGAAACAGAGGCGGGGAATCAGATATGGGGAATCAGAGGTGTGGAATCAGAGGTTGGGAATCAGAGGTGTGGAATCAGAGGTTGGGAATCAGAGGCAGGGAATCAGAGGCGGGGAAACAGAGGCAGGGAATCAGATCTGGGGAATCAGAGGCGGGGAATTAGAGTTGGGGAATCAGAGGCGGGGAATCAGAGGCGGGGAAACAGAGGCGGGGAATCAAACACGGGGAATCAGAGGTGGGGAATCAGAGGTTGGGAATCAGAGGCAGGGAATCAGAGGCGGGGAATCAGAGGCGGGGAATCAGAGGCAGGGAATCAGAGGCGGAGAATCAGAGGCCGGGAATCAGATATGGTGAAACAGAGGCGGGGAATCAGAGGCGGGGAAACAGAGGCGGGGAATCAGATATGGGGAATCAGAGGTGGGGAATCAGAGTTTGGGAATCAGAGGCATGGAATCAGAGGCTTGGAATCAGATGCAGGGAATCAGATGCGGGGAATCAGAGGCGGGGAATCAGAGTTGGGGAATCAGAGGCGGGGATTTAGATATTGGGAAACAGAGGCGGGGAATCAGAGGCGGGGAAACAGAGGCGGGGAATCAGATATGGGGAATCAGAGGTGGGGAATCAGAGGCAGGGAATCAGATGTGCGGAATCAGAGATGGGGAATCAAAGGCAGGGAATCAGAATCAGAAGCAGGGAATCAGAGGCCGGGAATCAGAGGCCGGAATCAGATGCCGGGAATAAGAGGCCGGGAATCAGAGGTGGGGAATCAGAGTCCGGGAATCAGAGATGGGGATTCAGAGGCGGGGAATGAGATATGGGGAATCAGAGGCGGGGAATCAGAGGCGGGGAAACAGAGGTGGGGAATCAGATATGGGGAATCAGAGGTGGGGAATCAGGGGCGGGGTATCAGTGGCAGGGAATCAGAGGCGGGAAATCAGAGGCCGGGAATCAGAGGCGGGGAATCAGACACGGGGAATCAGAGGTGGTGAATCAGAGATGTGGAATCAGAGGCGGGGAATCAGAGGCAGGGAATCAGACGCGGGGAATCAGAGGCGAGGAATCATAGCTGGCGAATCAGACGCGGGGAATCAGAGGTGGGGAATCAGAGGCGGGGAATCAGATATTGGGAATCAGAGGTGGGGAATCAGAGGCGCGGAAACAGAGGCGGGGAATCAGATATGGGGAATCAGAGGTGGGGAATCAGAAGTTGTGAATCAGAGATGGGGAATCAGAGGCGGGGAATCAGAGGCCGGTAATCAGACGCGGGGAATCAGAGGCGGGGATACTTGAGCTGGGGAATCAGAGGCGGGGAATCAGAGTTGGGGAATCAGAGGCGGGGAATCAGATATGCGGAATCAGAGGCGGGGAATCAGAGGCGGGGAAACAGAGGCGGGGAATCAGATATGGGGAATCAGAGGTGGGGAATCAGGGGCGGGGTATCAGTGGCAGGGAATCAGAGGCGGGAAATCAGAGTCGTTGAATCAGGGGCGGGGAATCAGAGGCAGGGAATCGGATGTGCGGAATCAGAGATTTGGAATCAGAGGTGGGGAATCAGAGGCGGTGAATCAGACATGGGTAATCAGAGGCGGGGAATCAGAGGCAGGAAATCAGACACGGGGAATCAGAGGCGGGGAATCAGAGCTGGGGAATTAGATGCAGGGAATCAGAGTTGGGGATTCAGAGGCGGGGAATCAGATATGGGGAAACAGAGGTGGGGAATCAGAGGCGGGCAAATAGAGGCGGGGAATCAGATATGGGGAAACAGTGGCGGGGAATCAGAGGCGGGGAATCAGAGGCGGTGAATCAGACATGGGTAATCAGAGGCGGGGAATCAGAGCTGGGGAATCAGAGGTGGGGAATCAGAGTTGGGGAATCAGAGGCGGGGACTTAGATATGCGGAAACAGAGGCGGGGAATCAGAGGCGGGGAAACAGAGGCGGGGAATCAGATATGGGGAATCAGAGGTGGGGAATCAGAGGCAGGGAATCAGATGTGCGGAATCAGAGATGGGGAATCAGAGGCAGGGAATCAGAATCAGAAGCAGGGAATAAGACGCGGGGAATCAGAGGCGGGGAATCAGAGCTGGGGAATCAGCGGCAGTGAATCAGAGGCGGGGAATCAGAGGCAGGGAATCGGATGTGTGGAATCAGAGATGGGGAATCAGAGGTGGGGAATCAGAGGCGGTGAATCAGACATGGGTAATCAGATGTGGGGAATCAGGGGCAGGGTATCAGACGCAGTGTATCAGACACGGGGAATCAGTGGCATGGAATCAGAGATGGGGAATCAGAGGCGGGGAATCAGAGGCAGGGAATCAGACGCGGGGTATCAGAGGCGTGGAATCAGAGCTGGTGAATCAGAGGCGGGGAATCAGAGTTGGGGAATCAGAGGCGTGGAATCAGATATGGGAAAACAGAGGCGGGGAATCAGAGGCGGGGAATCAGAGCTGGGGAATCAGAGGCCGGGAATCAGAGGTGGTGAATCAGAGGCCGGGAATCAGAGATGGGGATTCAGAGGTGGTGAATCAGAGATGGGGAATCAGAGGAAGGGACTCAGAGGTGGCGAAACAGACGCGGGGTATCAGTGGCTGGGAATCAGAAATCGGGAGTCAGAGGCGGGGTATCAGAGATGGGGAATCAGAGGCGGGGAATCAGAGGCGGGGAAACAGAGGCGGGGAGTCAGATATGGGGAATCAGTGGTGGGGAATCAGAGGCATGGAATCACATGCGGGGAATCAGAGGCGGGGAATCAGAGGCGGGGAATCAGAAGCGGGGAAACAGAGGCGGGGAATTAGAGTTGGGGAATCAGAGGCGGGGAATCAGAGGCGGGGAAACAGAGGCGGGGAATCAAACACGGGGAATCAGAGGTGGGGAATCAGAGGTTGGGAATCAGAGGCAGGGAATCAGAGGCGGGGAATCAGAGGCGGGGAATCAGAGGCAGGGAATCAGAGGCGGAGAATCAGAGGCCGGGAATCAGATATGGTGAAACAGAGGCGGGGAATCAGAGGCGGGGAAACAGAGGCGGGGAATCAGATATGGGGAATCAGAGGTGGGGAATCAGAGTTTGGGAATCAGAGGCATGGAATCAGAGGCTTGGAATCAGATGCAGGGAATCAGATGCGGGGAATCAGAGGCGGGGAATCAGAGTTGGGGAATCAGAGGCGGGGATTTAGATATTGGGAAACAGAGGCGGGGAATCAGAGGCGGGGAAACAGAGGCGGGGAATCAGATATGGGGAATCAGAGGTGGGGAATCAGAGGCAGGGAATCAGATGTGCGGAATCAGAGATGGGGAATCAAAGGCAGGGAATCAGAATCAGAAGCAGGGAATCAGAGGCCGGGAATCAGAGGCCGGAATCAGATGCCGGGAATAAGAGGCCGGGAATCAGAGGTGGGGAATCAGAGTCCGGGAATCAGAGATGGGGATTCAGAGGCGGGGAATGAGATATGGGGAATCAGAGGCGGGGAATCAGAGGCGGGGAAACAGAGGTGGGGAATCAGATATGGGGAATCAGATGTGGGGAATCAGGGGCGGGGTATCAGTGGCAGGGAATCAGAGGCGGGAAATCAGAGGCCGGGAATCAGAGGCGGGGAATCAGACACGGGGAATCAGAGGTGGTGAATCAGAGATGTGGAATCAGAGGCGGGGAATCAGAGGCAGGGAATCAGACGCGGGGAATCAGAGGCGAGGAATCATAGCTGGCGAATCAGAGGCGGGGAATCAGAGGTGGGGAATCAGAGGCGGGGAATCAGATATTGGGAATCAGAGGTGGGGAATCAGAGGCGCGGAAACAGAGGCGGGGAATCAGATATGGGGAATCAGAGGTGGGGAATCAGAAGTTGTGAATCAGAGATGGGGAATCAGAGGCGGGGAATCAGAGGCCGGTAATCAGACGCGGGGAATCAGAGGCGGGGATTCTTGAGCTGGGGAATCAGAGGCGGGGAATCAGAGTTGGGGAATCAGAGGCGGGGAATCAGATATGCGGAATCAGAGGCGGGGAATTAGAGGCGGGGAAACAGAGGCGGGGAATCAGATATGGGGAATCAGAGGTGGGGAATCAGGGGCGGGGTATCAGTGGCAGGGAATCAGAGGCGGGAAATCAGAGTCGGTGAATCAGGGGCGGGGAATCAGAGGCAGGGAATCGGATGTGCGGAATCAGAGATTTGGAATCAGAGGTGGGGAATCAGAGGCGGTGAATCAGACATGGGTAATCAGAGGCGGGGAATCAGAGGCAGGAAATCAGACACGGGGAATCAGAGGCGGGGAATCAGAGCTGGGGAATTAGATGCAGGGAATCAGAGTTGGGGATTCAGAGGCGGGGAATCAGATATGGGGAAACAGAGGTGGGGAATCAGAGGCGGGCAAATAGAGGCGGGGTATCAGATATGGGGAAACAGTGGCGGGGAATCAGAGGCGGGGAATCAGAGGCGGTGAATCAGACATGGGTAATCAGAGGCGGGGAATCAGAGCTGGGGAATCAGAGGTGGGGAATCAAAGTTGGGGAATCAGAGGCGGGGACTTAGATATGGGGAAACAGAGGCGGGGAATCAGAGGCGGGGAAACAGAGGCGGGGAATCAGATATGGGGAATCAGAGGTGGGGAATCAGAGGCAGGGAATCAGATGTGCGGAATCAGAGATGGGGAATCAGAGGCAGGGAATCAGAATCAGAAGCAGGGAATAAGACGCGGGGAATCAGAGGCGGGGAATCAGAGCTGGGGAATCAGCGGCAGTGAATCAGAGGCGGGGAATCAGAGGCAGGGAATCGGATGTGCGGAATCAGAGATGGGGAATCAGAGGTGGGGAATCAGAGGCGGTGAATCAGACATGGGTAATCAGATGTGGGGAATCAGGGGCAGGGTATCAGACGCAGTGTATCAGACACGGGGAATCAGAGGCATGGAATCAGAGATGGGGAATCAGAGGCGGGGAATCAGAGGCAGGGAATCAGACGCGGGGTATCAGAGGCGTGGAATCAGAGCTGGTGAATCAGAGGCGGGGAATCAGAGTTGGGGAATCAGAGGCGTGGAATCAGATATGGGAAAACAGAGGCGGGGAATCAGAGGCGGGGAATCAGAGCTGGGGAATCAGAGGCCGGGAATCAGAGGTGGTGAATCAGAGGCCGGGAATCAGAGATGGGGATTCAGAGGTGGTGAATCAGAGATGGGGAATCAGAGGAAGGGACTCAAAGGTGGCGTATCAGACGCGGGGTATCAGTGGCTGGGAATCAGAAATCGGGAATCAGAGGCGGGGTATCAGAGATGGGGAATCAGAGGCGGGGAATCAGAGGCGGGGAATCAGAGGCATGGAATCACATGCGGGAAATCAGAGGCGGGGAATCAGAGGCGGGGAATCAGAGCTGGGGAATCAGAGGCGGGGATTCAGAGTTGGGGAATCAGAGGCGGGGATCAGATATGGGGAAACAGAGGCGTGGATTCAGAGGCGGGGAAACAGACGCGGGGAATCAGATATGGGGAATCAGAGGTGGGGAATCAGAGGTTGGGAATCAGAGGCAGGGAATCAGAGGCGGGGAATCAGAGCTGGGGAATCAGAGGCGGAGGATCAGAATTGGGGAATCAGAGATGGGGAATCAGAGATGGGGAATCAGAGGCGGGGAATCAGACGCAGGGAATCAGAGGTGGTGAATCAGAGATGGGGAATCAGAGGCGGGGAATCAGAGGCAGGGAATCAGACGCGGGGAATCAGTGACGGGGAATCATAGCTGGCGAATCTGAGGCGGGGAATCAGATTTGGGGAATCAGAGGCGGGGAATCAGATATGGGGAATCAGAGGCGGGGAATCAGAGGCGGGGAAACAGAGGCGGGGAGTCAGATATGGGGAATCAGAGGTGGGGAATCAGAGGCAGGGAATCAGACGCGGGGTATCAGAGGCGTGGAATCAGAGCTGGTGAATCAGAGGCGGGGAATCAGAGTTGGGGAATCAGAGGCGTGGAATCAGATATGGGAAAACAGAGGCGGGGAATCAGAGGCGGGGAATCAGAGCTGGGGAATCAGAGGCCGGGAATCAGAGGTGGTGAATCAGAGGCCGGGAATCAGAGATGGGGATTCAGAGGTGGTGAATCAGAGATGGGGAATCAGAGGAAGGGACTCAGAGGTGGCGAATCAGACGCGGGGTATCAGTGGCTGGGAATCAGAAATCGGGAATCAGAGGCGGGGTATCAGAGATGGGGAATCAGAGGCGGGGAATCAGAGGCGGGGAAACAGAGGCGGGGAGTCAGATATGGGGAATCAGTGGTGGGGAATCAGAGGCATGGAATCACATGCGGGGAATCAGAGGCGGGGAATCAGAGGCGGGGAATCAGAGCTGGGGAATCAGAGGCGGGGATTCAGAGTTGGGGAATCAGAGGCGGGGAATCAGATATGGGGAAACAGAGGCGTGGATTCAGAGGCGGGGAAACAGACGCGGGGAATCAGATATGGGGAATCAGAGGTGGGGAATCAGAGGTTGGGAATCAGAGGCAGGGAATCAGAGGCGGGGAATCAGAGCTGGGGAATCAGAGGCGGAGAATCAGAATTGGGGAATCAGAGATGGGGAATCAGAGATGGGGAATCAGAGGCGGGGAATCAGACGCAGGGAATCAGAGGTGGTGAATCAGAGATGGGGAATCAGAGGCGGGGAATCAGAGGCAGGGAATCAGACGCGGAGAATCAGTGACGGGGAATCATAGCTGGCGAATCTGAGGCGGGGAATCAGATTTGGGGAATCAGAGGCGGGGAATCAGATATGGGGAATCAGAGGCGGGGAATCAGAGGCGGGGAAACAGAGGCGGGGAATCAGATATGGGGAATCAGAGGTGGGGAATCAGAGGTGGGGAATCAGAGATGGGGAATCAGAGGCGGGGAATCAGAGCCAGGGAATCAGACGCGGGGAATCAGAGGCGGGGAATCAGAGCTGGGGAATCAGAGGCGGGGAATCAGAGTTGGGGAATCAGTGGCGGGGAATCAGATATAGGGAATCAGAGGCAGGGAATCAGAGGCAGGGAATCAGAGGCAGGGAATCAGAGGCAGGGAATCAGAGATTAGGAATCAGAGGCGGGGAATCAGAGGCAGGGAATCTGATGCGGGGAATCAGAGGAGGAGTATCAGAGCTGGGGAATCAAGGCGGGGAATCAGAGTTGGGGAATAAGAGGCGTGGAATCAGATATGGGGAATCAGAGGCGGTGAATCAGAGGCGGGGAAACAGAGGCGGGGAGTCAGATATGGGTAAATAGATTTGGGGATTCAGGGGCGGGGAATCCGTGGCAGGGAATCAGAGGCGGGGAATCAGAGGCGGGGCATCAGAGGCAGAGAATCAGATGTGGGGAATCAGAGATGGGGAATCAGAGGCAGGAAATCAGAATCAGAGCTGGGGAGTCAGAGGCGGTGAATCAGAGATGGGGAATCAGAGGCAGGGAGTCAGAGGCAGGGAATCAAACACGGGGAATCAGAGGCTGCGAATCAGAGCTGGGGAATCAGAGGCGGGGAATCAGACACGGGGAATCAGAGGCGGGAATCAGAGCTGGGGAATCAGAGGCGGGGAATCAGACACGGGGAATCAGAGGCGGGGAATCAGAGCTGAGGAATCAGAGGAGGGGATTCAGAGTTGGGGAATCAGAGGCGGGGAATCAGATACGGGGAAACAGAGGCGTGGATTCAGAGGCGGGGAAACAGACGCGGGGAATCAGAAATGGGGAATCAGAGGTGGGGAATCAGAGGTTGGGAATCAGAGGCAGGGAATGAGAGGCGGGGAATCAGAGCTGGGGAATCAGAGGCGGGGAATCAGAGTTGGGGAATCAGAGGCGGGGAATCAGATATGGGGAAACAGGGGCGGGGAATCGGAGGCGGGGAAACAGAGGCGGGGAATCAGATATGGGGAATCAGATATGCGGAATCAGAGGCGGGGAATCAGAGGCGGGGAAACAGAGGCGGGGAATCAGATATGGGGAATCAGAGGTGGGGAATCAGGGGCGGGGTATCAGTGGCAGGGAATCAGAGGGGGGAAATCAGAGTCGGTGAATCAGGGGCGGGGAATCAGAGGCAGGGAATCGGATGTGCGGAATCAGAGATTTGGAATCAGAGGTGGGGAATCAGAGGCGGTGAATCAGACATGGGTAATCAGAGGCGGGGAATCAGAGGCAGGAAATCAGACACGGGGAATCAGAGGCGGGGAATCAGAGCTGGGGAATTAGATGCAGGGAATCAGAGTTGGGGATTCAGAGGCGGGGAATCAGATATGGGGAAACAGAGGTGGGGAATCAGAGGCGGGCAAATAGAGGCGGGGAATCAGATATGGGGAAACAGTGGCGGGGAATCAGAGGCGGGGAATCAGAGGCGGTGAATCAGACATGGGTAATCAGAGGCGGGGAATCAGAGCTGGGGAATCAGAGGTGGGGAATCAGAGTTGGGGAATCAGAGGCGGGGACTTAGATATGGGGAAACAGAGGCGGGGAATCAGAGGCGGGGAAACAGAGGCGGGGAATCAGATATGGGGAATCAGAGGTGGGGAATCAGAGGCAGGGAATCAGATGTGCGGAATCAGAGATGGGGAATCAGAGGCAGGGAATCAGAATCAGAAGCAGGGAATAAGACGCGGGGAATCAGAGGCGGGGAATCAGAGCTGGGGAATCAGCGGCAGTGAATCAGAGGCGGGGAATCAGAGGCAGGGAATCGGATGTGCGGAATCAGAGATGGGGAATCAGAGGTGGGGAATCAGAGGCGGTGAATCAGACATGGGTAATCAGATGTGGGGAATCAGGGGCAGGGTATCAGACGCAGTGTATCAGACACGGGGAATCAGAGGCATGGAATCAGAGATGGGGAATCAGAGGCGGGGAATCAGAGGCAGGGAATCAGACGCGGGGTATCAGAGGCGTGGAATCAGAGCTGGTGAATCAGAGGCGGGGAATCAGAGTTGGGGAATCAGAGGCGTGGAATCAGATATGGGAAAACAGAGGCGGGGAATCAGAGGCGGGGAATCAGAGCTGGGGAATCAGAGGCCGGGAATCAGAGGTGGTGAATCAGAGGCCGGGAATCAGAGATGGGGATTCAGAGGTGGTGAATCAGAGATGGGGAATCAGAGGAAGGGACTCAGAGGTGGCGAATCAGACGCGGGGTATCAGTGGCTGGGAATCAGAAATCGGGAATCAGAGGCGGGGTATCAGAGATGGGGAATCAGAGGCGGGGAATCAGAGGCGGGGAAACAGAGGCGGGGAGTCAGATATGGGGAATCAGTGGTGGGGAATCAGAGGCATGGAATCACATGCGGGAAATCAGAGGCGGGGAATCAGAGGCGGGGAATCAGAGCTGGGGAATCAGAGGCGGGGATTCAGAGTTGGGGAATCAGAGGCGGGGAATCAGATATGGGGAAACAGAGGCGTGGATTCAGAGGCGGGGAAACAGACGCGGGGAATCAGATATGGGGAATCAGAGGTGGGGAATCAGAGGTTGGGAATCAGAGGCAGGGAATCAGAGGCGGGGAATCAGAGCTGGGGAATCAGAGGCGGAGAATCAGAATTGGGGAATCAGAGATGGGGAATCAGAGATGGGGAATCAGAGGCGGGGAATCAGACGCAGGGAATCAGAGGTGGTGAATCAGAGATGGGGAATCAGAGGCGGGGAATCAGAGGCAGGGAATCAGACGCGGGGAATCAGTGACGGGGAATCATAGCTGGCGAATCTGAGGCGGGGAATCAGATTTGGGGAATCAGAGGCGGGGAATCAGATATGGGGAATCAGAGGCGGGGAATCAGAGGCGGGGAAACAGAGGCGGGGAATCAGATATGGGGAATCAGAGGTGGGGAATCAGAGGCAGGGAATCAGACGCGGGGTATCAGAGGCGTGGAATCAGAGCTGGTGAATCAGAGGCGGGGAATCAGAGTTGGGGAATCAGAGGCGTGGAATCAGATATGGGAAAACAGAGGCGGGGAATCAGAGGCGGGGAATCAGAGCTGGGGAATCAGAGGCCGGGAATCAGAGGTGGTGAATCAGAGGCCGGGAATCAGAGATGGGGATTCAGAGGTGGTGAATCAGAGATGGGGAATCAGAGGAAGGGACTCAGAGGTGGCGAATCAGACGCGGGGTATCAGTGGCTGGGAATCAGAAATCGGGAATCAGAGGCGGGGTATAAGAGATGGGGAATCAGAGGCGGGGAATCAGAGGCGGGGAAACAGAGGCGGGGAGTCAGATATGGGGAATCAGTGGTGGGGAATCAGAGGCATGGAATCACATGCGGGGAATCAGAGGCGGGGAATCAGAGGCGGGGAATCAGAGCTGGGGAATCAGAGGCGGGGATTCAGAGTTGGGGAATCAGAGGCGGGGAATCAGATATGGGGAAACAGAGGCGTGGATTCAGAGGCGGGGAAACAGACGCGGGGAATCAGATATGGGGAATCAGAGGTGGGGAATCAGAGGTTGGGAATCAGAGGCAGGGAATCAGAGGCGGGGAATCAGAGCTGGGGAATCAGAGGCGGAGAATCAGAATTGGGGAATCAGAGATGGGGAATCAGAGATGGGGAATCAGAGGCGGGGAATCAGACGCAGGGAATCAGAGGTGGTGAATCAGAGATGGGGAATCAGAGGCGGGGAATCAGAGGCAGGGAATCAGACGCGGAGAATCAGTGACGGGGAATCATAGCTGGCGAATCTGAGGCGGGGAATCAGATTTGGGGAATCAGAGGCGGGGAATCAGATATGGGGAATCAGAGGCGGGGAATCAGAGGCGGGGAAACAGAGGCGGGGAATCAGATATGGGGAATCAGAGGTGGGGAATCAGAGGTGGGGAATCAGAGATGGGGAATCAGAGGCGGGGAATCAGAGCCAGGGAATCAGACGCGGGGAATCAGAGGCGGGGAATCAGAGCTGGGGAATCAGAGGCGGGGAATCAGAGTTGGGGAATCAGTGGCGGGGAATCAGATATAGGGAATCAGAGGCAGGGAATCAGAGGCAGGGAATCAGAGGCAGGGAATCAGAGATTAGGAATCAGAGGCGGGGAATCAGAGGCAGGGAATCTGACGCGGGGAATCAGAGGAGGAGTATCAGAGCTGGGGAATCAAGGCGGGGAATCAGAGTTGGGGAATAAGAGGCGTGGAATCAGATATGGGGAATCAGAGGCGGTGAATCAGAGGCGGGGAAACAGAGGCGGGGAGTCAGATATGGGTAAATAGATTTGGGGATTCAGGGGCGGGGAATCCGTGGCAGGGAATCAGAGGCGGGGAATCAGAGGCGGGGCATCAGAGGCAGGGAATCAGATGTGGGGAATCAGAGATGGGGAATCAGAGGCAGGAAATCAGAATCAGAGCTGGGGAGTCAGAGGCGGTGAATCAGAGATGGGGAATCAGAGGCAGGGAGTCAGAGGCAGGGAATCAAACACGGGGAATCAGAGGCTGCGAATCAGAGCTGGGGAATCAGAGGCGGGGAATCAGACACGGGGAATCAGAGGCGGGAATCAGAGCTGGGGAATCAGAGGCGGGGAATCAGACACGGGGAATCAGAGGCGGGGAATCAGAGCTGAGGAATCAGAGGAGGGGATTCAGAGTTGGGGAATCAGAGGCGGGGAATCAGATACGGGGAAACAGAGGCGTGGATTCAGAGGCGGGGAAACAGACGCGGGGAATCAGAAATGGGGAATCAGAGGTGGGGAATCAGAGGTTGGGAATCAGAGGCAGGGAATGAGAGGCGGGGAATCAGAGCTGGGGAATCAGAGGCGGGGAATCAGAGTTGGGGAATCAGAGGCGGGGAATCAGATATGGGGAAACAGGGGCGGGGAATCGGAGGCGGGGAAACAGAGGCGGGGAATCAGATATGGGGAATCAGATATGCGGAATCAGAGGCGGGGAATCAGAGGCGGGGAAACAGAGGCGGGGAATCAGAGGCGGGGAAACAGAGGCGGGGAATCAGATATGGGGAATCAGAGGTGGGGAATCAGGGGCGGGGTATCAGTGGCAGGGAATCAGAGGCGGGAAATCAGAGTCGGTGAATCAGGGGCGGGGAATCAGAGGCAGGGAATCGGATGTGCGGAATCAGAGATTTGGAATCAGAGGTGGGGAATCAGAGGCGGTGAATCAGACATGGGTAATCAGAGGCGGGGAATCAGAGGCAGGAAATCAGACACGGGGAATCAGAGGCGGGGAATCAGACATGGGTAATCAGATGTGGGGAATCAGGGGCAGGGTATCAGACGCAGTGTATCAGACACGGGGAATCAGAGGCATGGAATCAGAGATGGGGAATCAGAGGCGGGGAATCAGAGGCAGGGAATCAGACGCGGGGTATCAGAGGCGTGGAATCAGAGCTGGTGAATCAGAGGCGGGGAATCAGAGTTGGGGAATCAGAGGCGTGGAATCAGATATGGGAAAACAGAGGCGGGGAATCAGAGGCGGGGAATCAGAGCTGGGGAATCAGAGGCCGGGAATCAGAGGTGGTGAATCAGAGGCCGGGAATCAGAGATGGGGATTCAGAGGTGGTGAATCAGAGATGGGGAATCAGAGGAAGGGACTCAGAGGTGGCGAATCAGACGCGGGGTATCAGTGGCTGGGAATCAGAAATCGGGAATCAGAGGCGGGGTATCAGAGATGGGGAATCAGAGGCGGGGAATCAGAGGCGGGGAAACAGAGGCGGGGAGTCAGATATGGGGAATCAGTGGTGGGGAATCAGAGGCATGGAATCACATGCGGGAAATCAGAGGCGGGGAATCAGAGGCGGGGAATCAGAGCTGGGGAATCAGAGGCGGGGATTCAGAGTTGGGGAATCAGAGGCGGGGAATCAGATATGGGGAAACAGAGGCGTGGATTCAGAGGCGGGGAAACAGACGCGGGGAATCAGATATGGGGAATCAGAGGTGGGGAATCAGAGGTTGGGAATCAGAGGCAGGGAATCAGAGGCGGGGAATCAGAGCTGGGGAATCAGAGGCGGAGAATCAGAATTGGGGAATCAGAGATGGGGAATCAGAGATGGGGAATCAGAGGCGGGGAATCAGACGCAGGGAATCAGAGGTGGTGAATCAGAGATGGGGAATCAGAGGCGGGGAATCAGAGGCAGGGAATCAGACGCGGGGAATCAGTGACGGGGAATCATAGCTGGCGAATCTGAGGCGGGGAATCAGATTTGGGGAATCAGAGGCGGGGAATCAGATATGGGGAATCAGAGGCGGGGAATCAGAGGCGGGGAAACAGAGGCGGGGAATCAGATATGGGGAATCAGAGGTGGGGAATCAGAGGCAGGGAATCAGACGCGGGGTATCAGAGGCGTGGAATCAGAGCTGGTGAATCAGAGGCGGGGAATCAGAGTTGGGGAATCAGAGGCGTGGAATCAGATATGGGAAAACAGAGGCGGGGAATCAGAGGCGGGGAATCAGAGCTGGGGAATCAGAGGCCGGGAATCAGAGGTGGTGAATCAGAGGCCGGGAATCAGAGATGGGGATTCAGAGGTGGTGAATCAGAGATGGGGAATCAGAGGAAGGGACTCAGAGGTGGCGAATCAGACGCGGGGTATCAGTGGCTGGGAATCAGAAATCGGGAATCAGAGGCGGGGTATAAGAGATGGGGAATCAGAGGCGGGGAATCAGAGGCGGGGAAACAGAGGCGGGGAGTCAGATATGGGGAATCAGTGGTGGGGAATCAGAGGCATGGAATCACATGCGGGGAATCAGAGGCGGGGAATCAGAGGCGGGGAATCAGAGCTGGGGAATCAGAGGCGGGGATTCAGAGTTGGGGAATCAGAGGCGGGGAATCAGATATGGGGAAACAGAGGCGTGGATTCAGAGGCGGGGAAACAGACGCGGGGAATCAGATATGGGGAATCAGAGGTGGGGAATCAGAGGTTGGGAATCAGAGGCAGGGAATCAGAGGCGGGGAATCAGAGCTGGGGAATCAGAGGCGGAGAATCAGAATTGGGGAATCAGAGATGGGGAATCAGAGATGGGGAATCAGAGGCGGGGAATCAGACGCAGGGAATCAGAGGTGGTGAATCAGAGATGGGGAATCAGAGGCGGGGAATCAGAGGCAGGGAATCAGACGCGGAGAATCAGTGACGGGGAATCATAGCTGGCGAATCTGAGGCGGGGAATCAGATTTGGGGAATCAGAGGCGGGGAATCAGATATGGGGAATCAGAGGCGGGGAATCAGAGGCGGGGAAACAGAGGCGGGGAATCAGATATGGGGAATCAGAGGTGGGGAATCAGAGGTGGGGAATCAGAGATGGGGAATCAGAGGCGGGGAATCAGAGCCAGGGAATCAGACGCGGGGAATCAGAGGCGGGGAATCAGAGCTGGGGAATCAGAGGCGGGGAATCAGAGTTGGGGAATCAGTGGCGGGGAATCAGATATAGGGAATCAGAGGCAGGGAATCAGAGGCAGGGAATCAGAGGCAGGGAATCAGAGATTAGGAATCAGAGGCGGGGAATCAGAGGCAGGGAATCTGACGCGGGGAATCAGAGGAGGAGTATCAGAGCTGGGGAATCAAGGCGGGGAATCAGAGTTGGGGAATAAGAGGCGTGGAATCAGATATGGGGAATCAGAGGCGGTGAATCAGAGGCGGGGAAACAGAGGCGGGGAGTCAGATATGGGTAAATAGATTTGGGGATTCAGGGGCGGGGAATCCGTGGCAGGGAATCAGAGGCGGGGAATCAGAGGCGGGGCATCAGAGGCAGGGAATCAGATGTGGGGAATCAGAGATGGGGAATCAGAGGCAGGAAATCAGAATCAGAGCTGGGGAGTCAGAGGCGGTGAATCAGAGATGGGGAATCAGAGGCAGGGAGTCAGAGGCAGGGAATCAAACACGGGGAATCAGAGGCTGCGAATCAGAGCTGGGGAATCAGAGGCGGGGATCCGACACGGGGAATCAGAGGCGGGAATCAGAGCTGGGGAATCAGAGGCGGGGAATCAGACACGGGGAATCAGAGGCGGGGAATCAGAGCTGAGGAATCAGAGGAGGGGATTCAGAGTTGGGGAATCAGAGGCGGGGAATCAGATACGGGGAAACAGAGGCGTGGATTCAGAGGCGGGGAAACAGACGCGGGGAATCAGAAATGGGGAATCAGAGGTGGGGAATCAGAGGTTGGGAATCAGAGGCAGGGAATGAGAGGCGGGGAATCAGAGCTGGGGAATCAGAGGCGGGGAATCAGAGTTGGGGAATCAGAGGCGGGGAATCAGATATGGGGAAACAGGGGCGGGGAATCGGAGGCGGGGAAACAGAGGCGGGGAATCAGATATGGGGAATCAGATATGCGGAATCAGAGGCGGGGAATCAGAGGCGGGGAAACAGAGGCGGGGAATCAGAGGCGGGGAAACAGAGGCGGGGAATCAGATATGGGGAATCAGAGGTGGGGAATCAGGGGCGGGGTATCAGTGGCAGGGAATCAGAGGCGGGAAATCAGAGTCGGTGAATCAGGGGCGGGGAATCAGAGGCAGGGAATCGGATGTGCGGAATCAGAGATTTGGAATCAGAGGTGGGGAATCAGAGGCGGTGAATCAGACATGGGTAATCAGAGGCGGGGAATCAGAGGCAGGAAATCAGACACGGGGAATCAGAGGCGGGGAATCAGAGCTGGGGAATTAGATGCAGGGAATCAGAGTTGGGGATTCAGAGGCGGGGAATCAGATATGGGGAAACAGAGTTGGGGAATCAGAGGCGGGCAAGTAGAGGCGGGGAATCAGATATGGGGAAACAGTGGCGGGGAATCAGAGGCGGGGAATCAGAGGCGGTGAATCAGACATGGGTAATCAGAGGCGGGGAATCAGAGCTGGGGAATCAGAGGTGGGGAATCAGAGTTGGGGAATCAGAGGCGGGGACTTAGATATGGGGAAACAGAGGCGGGGAATCAGAGGCGGGGAAACAGAGGCGGGGAATCAGATATGGGGAATCAGAGGTGGGGAATCAGAGGTTGGGAATCAGAGGCAGGGAATCAGAGGCGGGGAATCAGAGCTGGGGAATCAGAGGCGGAGGATCAGAATTCGGGAATCAGAGATGGGGAATCAGAGATGGGGAATCAGAGGCGGGGAATCAGACGCAGGGAATCAGAGGTGGTGAATCAGAGATGGGGAATCAGAGGCGGGGAATCAGAGGCAGGGAATCAGACGCGGGGAATCAGTGACGGGGAATCATAGCTGGCGAATCTGAGGCGGGGAATCAGATTTGGGGAATCAGAGGCGGGGAATCAGATATGGGGAATCAGAGGCGGGGAATCAGAGGCGGGGAAACAGAGGCGGGGAGTCAGATATGGGGAATCAGAGGTGGGGAATCAGAGGCAGGGAATCAGACGCGGGGTATCAGAGGCGTGGAATCAGAGCTGGTGAATCAGAGGCGGGGAATCAGAGTTGGGGAATCAGAGGCGTGGAATCAGATATGGGAAAACAGAGGCGGGGAATCAGAGGCGGGGAATCAGAGCTGGGGAATCAGAGGCCGGGAATCAGAGGTGGTGAATCAGAGGCCGGGAATCAGAGATGGGGATTCAGAGGTGGTGAATCAGAGATGGGGAATCAGAGGAAGGGACTCAGAGGTGGCGAATCAGACGCGGGGTATCAGTGGCTGGGAATCAGAAATCGTGAATCAGAGGCGGGGTATCAGAGATGGGGAATCAGAGGCGGGGAATCAGAGGCGGGGAAACAGAGGCGGGGACTCAGATATGGGGAATCAGTGGTGGGGAATCAGAGGCATGGAATCACATGTGGGGAATCAGAGGCGGGGAATCAGAGGCGGGGAATCAGAGCTGGGGAATCAGAGGCGGGGATTCAGAGTTGGGGAATCAGAGGCGGGGAATCAGATATGGGGAAACAGAGGCGTGGATTCAGAGGCGGGGAAACAGACGCGGGGAATCAGATATGGGGAATCAGAGGTGGGGAATCAGAGGTTGGGAATCAGAGGCAGGGAATCAGAGGCGGGGAATCAGAGCTGGGGAATCAGAGGCGGAGAATCAGAATTGGGGAATCAGAGATGGGGAATCAGAGATGGGGAATCAGAGGCGGGGAATCAGACGCAGGGAATCAGAGGTGGTGAATCAGAGATGGGGAATCAGAGGCGGGGAATCAGAGGCAGGGAATCAGACGCGGAGAATCAGTGACGGGGAATCATAGCTGGCGAATCTGAGGCGGGGAATCAGATTTGGGGAATCAGAGGCGGGGAATCAGATATGGGGAATCAGAGGCGGGGAATCAGAGGCGGGGAAACAGAGGCGGGGAATCAGATATGGGGAATCAGAGGTGGGGAATCAGAGGTGGGGAATCAGAGATGGGGAATCAGAGGCGGGGAATCAGAGCCAGGGAATCAGACGCGGGGAATCAGAGGCGGGGAATCAGAGCTGGGGAATCAGAGGCGGGGAATCAGAGTTGGGGAATCAGTGGCGGGGAATCAGATATAGGGAATCAGAGGCAGGGAATCAGAGGCAGGGAATCAGAGGCAGGGAATCAGAGGCAGGGAATCAGAGATTAGGAATCAGAGGCGGGGAATCAGAGGCAGGGAATCTGACGCGGGGAATCAGAGGAGGAGTATCAGAGCTGGGGAATCAAGGCGGGGAATCAGAGTTGGGGAATAAGAGGCGTGGAATCAGATATGGGGAATCAGAGGCGGTGAATCAGAGGCGGGGAAACAGAGGCGGGGAGTCAGATATGGGTAAATAGATTTGGGGATTCAGGGGCGGGGAATCCGTGGCAGGGAATCAGAGGCGGGGCATCAGAGGCAGAGAATCAGATGTGGGGAATCAGAGATGGGGAATCAGAGGCAGGAAATCAGAATCAGAGCTGGGGAGTCAGAGGCGGTGAATCAGAGATGGGGAATCAGAGGCAGGGAGTCAGAGGCAGGAAATCAGAATCAGAAGCGGGGTATCAGAGGCCGGGAATCAGAGGCTGGGAATCAGAGGACGGGAATGAGATATGGGGAATTAGAGCTGGGGAGTCAGAGGCGGTGAATCAGAGATGGGGAATCAGAGGCAGGGAATCAGAGGCAGGGAATCAAACACGGGGAATCAGAGGCTGCGAATCAGAGCTGGGGAATCAGAGGCGGGGAATCAGACACGGGGAATCAGAGGCGGGAATCAGAGCTGGGGAATCAGAGGCGGGGAATCAGACACGGGGAATCAGAGGCGGGGAATCAGAGCTGAGGAATCAGAGGAGGGGATTCAGAGTTGGGGAATCAGAGGCGGGGAATCAGATACGGGGAAACAGAGGCGTGGATTCAGAGGCGGGGAAACAGACGCGGGGAATCAGAAATGGGGAATCAGAGGTGGGGAATCAGAGGTTGGGAATCAGAGGCAGGGAATGAGAGGCGGGGAATCAGAGCTGGGGAATCAGAGGCGGGGAATCAGAGTTGGGGAATCAGAGGCGGGGAATCAGATATGGGGAAACAGGGGCGGGGAATCGGAGGCGGGGAAACAGAGGCGGGGAATCAGATATGGGGAATCAGATATGCGGAATCAGAGGCGGGGAATCAGAGGCGGGGAAACAGAGGCGGGGAATCAGATATGGGGAATCAGAGGTGGGGAATCAGGGGCGGGGTATCAGTGGCAGGGAATCAGAGGGGGGAAATCAGAGTCGGTGAATCAGGGGCGGGGAATCAGAGGCAGGGAATCGGATGTGCGGAATCAGAGATTTGGAATCAGAGGTGGGGAATCAGAGGCGGTGAATCAGACATGGGTAATCAGAGGCGGGGAATCAGAGGCAGGAAATCAGACACGGGGAATCAGAGGCGGGGAATCAGAGCTGGGGAATTAGATGCAGGGAATCAGAGTTGGGGATTCAGAGGCGGGGAATCAGATATGGGGAAACAGAGGTGGGGAATCAGAGGCGGGCAAATAGAGGCGGGGAATCAGATATGGGGAAACAGTGGCGGGGAATCAGAGGCGGGGAATCAGAGGCGGTGAATCAGACATGGGTAATCAGAGGCGGGGAATCAGAGCTGGGGAATCAGAGGTGGGGAATCAGAGTTGGGAATCAGAGGCAGGGACTTAGATATGGGGAAACAGAGGCGGGGAATCAGAGGCGGGGAAACAGAGGCGGGGAACCAGATATGGGGAATCAGAGGTGGGGAATCAGAGGCAGGGAATCAGATGTGCGGAATCAGAGATGGGGAATCAGAGGCAGGGAATCAGAATCAGAAGCAGGGAATAAGACGCGGGGAATCAGAGGCGGGGAATCAGAGCTGGGGAATCAGCGGCAGTGAATCAGAGGCGGGGAATCAGAGGCAGGGAATCGGATGTGCGGAATCAGAGATGGGGAATCAGAGGTGGGGAATCAGAGGCGGTGAATCAGACATGGGTAATCAGATGTGGGGAATCAGGGGCAGGGTATCAGACGCAGTGTATCAGACACGGGGAATCAGAGGCATGGAATCAGAGATGGGTAATCAGAGGCGGGGAATCAGAGGCAGGGAATCAGACGCGGGGTATCAGAGGCGTGGAATCAGAGCTGGTGAATCAGAGGCGGGGAATCAGAGTTGGGGAATCAGAGGCGTGGAATCAGATATGGGAAAACAGAGGCGGGGAATCAGAGGCGGGGAATCAGAGCTGGGGAATCAGAGGCCGGGAATCAGAGGTGGTGAATCAGAGGCCGGGAATCAGAGATGGGGATTCAGAGGTGGTGAATCAGAGATGGGGAATCAGAGGAAGGGACTCAGAGGTGGCGAATCAGACGCGGGGTATCAGTGGCTGGGAATCAGAAATCGGGAATCAGAGGCGGGGTATCAGAGATGGGGAATCAGAGGCGGGGAATCAGAGGCGGGGAAACAGAGGCGGGGAGTCAGATATGGGGAATCAGTGGTGGGGAATCAGAGGCATGGAATCACATGCGGGAAATCAGAGGCGGGGAATCAGAGGCGGGGAATCAGAGCTGGGGAATCAGAGGCGGGGATTCAGAGTTGGGGAATCAGAGGCGGGGAATCAGATATGGGGAAACAGAGGCGTGGATTCAGAGGCGGGGAAACAGACGCGGGGAATCAGATATGGGGAATCAGAGGTGGGGAATCAGAGGTTGGGAATCAGAGGCAGGGAATCAGAGGCGGGGAATCAGAGCTGGGGAATCAGAGGCGGAGAATCAGAATTGGGGAATCAGAGATGGGGAATCAGAGATGGGGAATCAGAGGCGGGGAATCAGACGCAGGGAATCAGAGGTGGTGAATCAGAGATGGGGAATCAGAGGCGGGGAATCAGAGGCAGGGAATCAGACGCGGGGAATCAGTGACGGGGAATCATAGCTGGCGAATCTGAGGCGGGGAATCAGATTTGGGGAATCAGAGGCGGGGAATCA
This sequence comes from Narcine bancroftii, assembly GCF_036971445.1. Lineage (NCBI taxonomy): Eukaryota > Metazoa > Chordata > Chondrichthyes > Torpediniformes > Narcinidae > Narcine > Narcine bancroftii. The sequence continues at coordinate 109,933,838 of NC_091475.1, forward strand.
GATATGGGGAATCAGAGGCGGGGAATCAGAGGCGGGGAAACAGAGGCGGGGAATCAGATATGGGGAATCAGAGGTGGGGAATCAGAGGCAGGGAATCAGACGCGGGGTATCAGAGGCGTGGAATCAGAGCTGGTGAATCAGAGGCGGGGAATCAGAGTTGGGGAATCAGAGGCGTGGAATCAGATATGGGAAAACAGAGGCGGGGAATCAGAGGCGGGGAATCAGAGCTGGGGAATCAGAGGCCGGGAATCAGAGGTGGTGAATCAGAGGCCGGGAATCATAGATGGGGATTCAGAGGTGGTGAATCAGAGATGGGGAATCAGAGGAAGGGACTCAGAGGTGGCGAATCAGACGCGGGGTATCAGTGGCTGGGAATCAGAAATCGGGAATCAGAGGCGGGGTATCAGAGATGGGGAATCAGAGGCGGGGAATCAGAGGCGGGGAAACAGAGGCGGGGAGTCAGATATGGGGAATCAGTGGTGGGGAATCAGAGGCATGGAATCACATGCGGGGAATCAGAGGCGGGGAATCAGAGGCGGGGAATCAGAGCTGGGGAATCAGAGGCGGGGATTCAGAGTTGGGGAATCAGAGGCGGGGAATCAGATATGGGGAAACAGAGGCGTGGATTCAGAGGCGGGGAAACAGACGCGGGGAATCAGATATGGGGAATCAGAGGTGGGGAATCAGAGGTCGGGAATCAGAGGCAGGGAATCAGAGGCGGGGAATCAGAGCTGGGGAATCAGAGGCGGAGAATCAGAATTGGGGAATCAGAGATGGGGAATCAGAGATGGGGAATCAGAGGCGGGGAATCAGACGCAGGGAATCAGAGGTGGTGAATCAGAGATGGGGAATCAGAGGCGGGGAATCAGAGGCAGGGAATCAGACGCAGAGAATCAGTGACGGGGAATCATAGCTGGCGAATCTGAGGCGGGGAATCAGATTTGGGGAATCAGAGGCGGGGAATCAGATATGGGGAATCAGAGGCGGGGAATCAGAGGCGGGGAAACAGAGGCGGGGAATCAGATATGGGGAATCAGAGGTGGGGAATCAGAGGTGGGGAATCAGAGATGGGGAATCAGAGGCGGGGAATCAGAGCCAGGGAATCAGACGCGGGGAATCAGAGGCGGGGAATCAGAGCTGGGGAATCAGAGGCGGGGAATCAGAGTTGGGGAATCAGTGGCGGGGAATCAGATATAGGGAATCAGAGGCAGGGAATCAGAGGCAGGGAATCAGAGGCAGGGAATCAGAGATTAGGAATCAGAGGCGGGGAATCAGAGGCAGGGAATCTGACGCGGGGAATCAGAGGAGGAGTATCAGAGCTGGGGAATCAAGGCGGGGAATCAGAGTTGGGGAATAAGAGGCGTGGAATCAGATATGGGGAATCAGAGGCGGTGAATCAGAGGCGGGGAAACAGAGGCGGGGAGTCAGATATGGGTAAATAGATTTGGGGATTCAGGGGCGGGGAATCCGCGGCAGGGAATCAGAGGCGGGGAATCAGAGGCGGGGCATCAGAGGCAGGGAATCAGATGTGGGGAATCAGAGATGGGGAATCAGAGGCAGGAAATCAGAATCAGAGCTGGGGAGTCAGAGGCGGTGAATCAGAGATGGGGAATCAGAGGCAGGGAGTCAGAGGCAGGGAATCAAACACGGGGAATCAGAGGCTGCGAATCAGAGCTGGGGAATCAGAGGCGGGGAATCAGACACGGGGAATCAGAGGCGGGAATCAGAGCTGGGGAATCAGAGGCGGGGAATCAGACACGGGGAATCAGAGGCGGGGAATCAGAGCTGAGGAATCAGAGGAGGGGATTCAGAGTTGGGGAATCAGAGGCGGGGAATCAGATACGGGGAAACAGAGGCGTGGATTCAGAGGCGGGGAAACAGACGCGGGGAATCAGAAATGGGGAATCAGAGGTGGGGAATCAGAGGTTGGGAATCAGAGGCAGGGAATGAGAGGCGGGGAATCAGAGCTGGGGAATCAGAGGCGGGGAATCAGAGTTGGGGAATCAGAGGCGGGGAATCAGATATGGGGAAACAGGGGCGGGGAATCGGAGGCGGGGAAACAGAGGCGGGGAATCAGATATGGGGAATCAGATATGCGGAATCAGAGGCGGGGAATCAGAGGCGGGGAAACAGAGGCGGGGAATCAGATATGGGGAATCAGAGGTGGGGAATCAGGGGCGGGGTATCAGTGGCAGGGAATCAGAGGGGGGAAATCAGAGTCGGTGAATCAGGGGCGGGGAATCAGAGGCAGGGAATCGGATGTGCGGAATCAGAGATTTGGAATCAGAGGTGGGGAATCAGAGGCGGTGAATCAGACATGGGTAATCAGAGGCGGGGAATCAGAGGCAGGAAATCAGACACGGGGAATCAGAGGCGGGGAATCAGAGCTGGGGAATTAGATGCAGGGAATCAGAGTTGGGGATTCAGAGGCGGGGAATCAGATATGGGGAAACAGAGGTGGGGAATCAGAGGCGGGCAAATAGAGGCGGGGAATCAGATATGGGGAAACAGTGGCGGGGAATCAGAGGCGGGGAATCAGAGGCGGTGAATCAGACATGGGTAATCAGAGGCGGGGAATCAGAGCTGGGGAATCAGAGGTGGGGAATCAGAGTTGGGAATCAGAGGCGGGGACTTAGATATGGGGAAACAGAGGCGGGGAATCAGAGGCGGGGAAACAGAGGCGGGGAACCAGATATGGGGAATCAGAGGTGGGGAATCAGAGGCAGGGAATCAGATGTGCGGAATCAGAGATGGGGAATCAGAGGCAGGGAATCAGAATCAGAAGCAGGGAATAAGACGCGGGGAATCAGAGGCGGGGAATCAGAGCTGGGGAATCAGCGGCAGTGAATCAGAGGCGGGGAATCAGAGGCAGGGAATCGGATGTGCGGAATCAGAGATGGGGAATCAGAGGTGGGGAATCAGAGGCGGTGAATCAGACATGGGTAATCAGATGTGGGGAATCAGGGGCAGGGTATCAGACGCAGTGTATCAGACACGGGGAATCAGAGGCATGGAATCAGAGATGGGTAATCAGAGGCGGGGAATCAGAGGCAGGGAATCAGACGCGGGGTATCAGAGGCGTGGAATCAGAGCTGGTGAATCAGAGGCGGGGAATCAGAGTTGGGGAATCAGAGGCGTGGAATCAGATATGGGAAAACAGAGGCGGGGAATCAGAGGCGGGGAATCAGAGCTGGGGAATCAGAGGCCGGGAATCAGAGGTGGTGAATCAGAGGCCGGGAATCAGAGATGGGGATTCAGAGGTGGTGAATCAGAGATGGGGAATCAGAGGAAGGGACTCAGAGGTGGCGAATCAGACGCGGGGTATCAGTGGCTGGGAATCAGAAATCGGGAATCAGAGGCGGGGTATCAGAGATGGGGAATCAGAGGCGGGGAATCAGAGGCGGGGAAACAGAGGCGGGGAGTCAGATATGGGGAATCAGTGGTGGGGAATCAGAGGCATGGAATCACATGCGGGAAATCAGAGGCGGGGAATCAGAGGCGGGGAATCAGAGCTGGGGAATCAGAGGCGGGGATTCAGAGTTGGGGAATCAGAGGCGGGGAATCAGATATGGGGAAACAGAGGCGTGGATTCAGAGGCGGGGAAACAGACGCGGGGAATCAGATATGGGGAATCAGAGGTGGGGAATCAGAGGTTGGGAATCAGAGGCAGGGAATCAGAGGCGGGGAATCAGAGCTGGGGAATCAGAGGCGGAGAATCAGAATTGGGGAATCAGAGATGGGGAATCAGAGATGGGGAATCAGAGGCGGGGAATCAGACGCAGGGAATCAGAGGTGGTGAATCAGAGATGGGGAATCAGAGGCGGGGAATCAGAGGCAGGGAATCAGACGCGGGGAATCAGTGACGGGGAATCATAGCTGGCGAATCTGAGGCGGGGAATCAGATTTGGGGAATCAGAGGCGGGGAATCAGATATGGGGAATCAGAGGCGGGGAATCAGAGGCGGGGAAACAGAGGCGGGGAATCAGATATGGGGAATCAGAGGTGGGGAATCAGAGGCAGGGAATCAGACGCGGGGTATCAGAGGCGTGGAATCAGAGCTGGTGAATCAGAGGCGGGGAATCAGAGTTGGGGAATCAGAGGCGTGGAATCAGATATGGGAAAACAGAGGCGGGGAATCAGAGGCGGGGAATCAGAGCTGGGGAATCAGAGGCCGGGAATCAGAGGTGGTGAATCAGAGGCCGGGAATCAGAGATGGGGATTCAGAGGTGGTGAATCAGAGATGGGGAATCAGAGGAAGGGACTCAGAGGTGGCGAATCAGACGCGGGGTATCAGTGGCTGGGAATCAGAAATCGGGAATCAGAGGCGGGGTATCAGAGATGGGGAATCAGAGGCGGGGAATCAGAGGCGGGGAAACAGAGGCGGGGAGTCAGATATGGGGAATCAGTGGTGGGGAATCAGAGGCATGGAATCACATGCGGGGAATCAGAGGCGGGGAATCAGAGGCGGGGAATCAGAGCTGGGGAATCAGAGGCGGGGATTCAGAGTTGGGGAATCAGAGGCGGGGAATCAGATATGGGGAAACAGAGGCGTGGATTCAGAGGCGGGGAAACAGACGCGGGGAATCAGATATGGGGAATCAGAGGTGGGGAATCAGAGGTCGGGAATCAGAGGCAGGGAATCAGAGGCGGGGAATCAGAGCTGGGGAATCAGAGGCGGAGAATCAGAATTGGGGAATCAGAGATGGGGAATCAGAGATGGGGAATCAGAGGCGGGGAATCAGACGCAGGGAATCAGAGGTGGTGAATCAGAGATGGGGAATCAGAGGCGGGGAATCAGAGGCAGGGAATCAGACGCAGAGAATCAGTGACGGGGAATCATAGCTGGCGAATCTGAGGCGGGGAATCAGATTTGGGGAATCAGAGGCGGGGAATCAGATATGGGGAATCAGAGGCGGGGAATCAGAGGCGGGGAAACAGAGGCGGGGAATCAGATATGGGGAATCAGAGGTGGGGAATCAGAGGTGGGGAATCAGAGATGGGGAATCAGAGGCGGGGAATCAGAGCCAGGGAATCAGACGCGGGGAATCAGAGGCGGGGAATCAGAGCTGGGGAATCAGAGGCGGGGAATCAGAGTTGGGGAATCAGTGGCGGGGAATCAGATATAGGGAATCAGAGGCAGGGAATCAGAGGCAGGGAATCAGAGGCAGGGAATCAGAGATTAGGAATCAGAGGCGGGGAATCAGAGGCAGGGAATCTGACGCGGGGAATCAGAGGAGGAGTATCAGAGCTGGGGAATCAAGGCGGGGAATCAGAGTTGGGGAATAAGAGGCGTGGAATCAGATATGGGGAATCAGAGGCGGTGAATCAGAGGCGGGGAAACAGAGGCGGGGAGTCAGATATGGGTAAATAGATTTGGGGATTCAGGGGCGGGGAATCCGCGGCAGGGAATCAGAGGCGGGGAATCAGAGGCGGGGCATCAGAGGCAGGGAATCAGATGTGGGGAATCAGAGATGGGGAATCAGAGGCAGGAAATCAGAATCAGAGCTGGGGAGTCAGAGGCGGTGAATCAGAGATGGGGAATCAGAGGCAGGGAGTCAGAGGCAGGGAATCAAACACGGGGAATCAGAGGCTGCGAATCAGAGCTGGGGAATCAGAGGCGGGGAATCAGACACGGGGAATCAGAGGCGGGAATCAGAGCTGGGGAATCAGAGGCGGGGAATCAGACACGGGGAATCAGAGGCGGGGAATCAGAGCTGAGGAATCAGAGGAGGGGATTCAGAGTTGGGGAATCAGAGGCGGGGAATCAGATACGGGGAAACAGAGGCGTGGATTCAGAGGCGGGGAAACAGACGCGGGGAATCAGAAATGGGGAATCAGAGGTGGGGAATCAGAGGTTGGGAATCAGATGCAGGGAATGAGAGGCGGGGAATCAGAGCTGGGGAATCAGAGGCGGGGAATCAGAGTTGGGGAATCAGAGGCGGGGAATCAGATATGGGGAAACAGGGGCGGGGAATCGGAGGCGGGGAAACAGAGGCGGGGAATCAGATATGGGGAATCAGATATGCGGAATCAGAGGCGGGGAATCAGAGGCGGGGAAACAGAGGCGGGGAATCAGATATGGGGAATCAGAGGTGGGGAATCAGGGGCGGGGTATCAGTGGCAGGGAATCAGAGGCGGGAAATCAGAGTCGGTGAATCAGGGGCGGGGAATCAGAGGCAGGGAATCGGATGTGCGGAATCAGAGATTTGGAATCAGAGGTGGGGAATCAGAGGCGGTGAATCAGACATGGGTAATCAGAGGCGGGGAATCAGAGGCAGGAAATCAGACACGGGGAATCAGAGGCGGGGAATCAGAGCTGGGGAATTAGATGCAGGGAATCAGAGTTGGGGATTCAGAGGCGGGGAATCAGATATGGGGAAACAGAGGTGGGGAATCAGAGGCGGGCAAATAGAGGCGGGGAATCAGATATGGGGAAACAGTGGCGGGGAATCAGAGGCGGGGAATCAGAGGCGGTGAATCAGACATGGGTAATCAGAGGCGGGGAATCAGAGCTGGGGAATCAGAAGTGGGGAATCAGAGTTGGGGAATCAGAGGCGGGGACTTAGATATGGGGAAACAGAGGCGGGGAATCAGAGGCGGGGAAACAGAGGCGGGGAATCAGATATGGGGAATCAGAGGTGGGGAATCAGAGGCAGGGAATCAGATGTGCGGAATCAGAGATGGGGAATCAGAGGCAGGGAATCAGAATCAGAAGCAGGGAATAAGACGCGGGGAATCAGAGGCGGGGAATCAGAGCTGGGGAATCAGCGGCAGTGAATCAGAGGCGGGGAATCAGAGGCAGGGAATCGGATGTGCGGAATCAGAGATGGGGAATCAGAGGTGGGGAATCAGAGGCGGTGAATCAGACATGGGTAATCAGATGTGGGGAATCAGGGGCAGGGTATCAGACGCAGTGTATCAGACACGGGGAATCAGAGGCATGGAATCAGAGATGGGGAATCAGAGGCGGGGAATCAGAGGCAGGGAATCAGACGCGGGGTATCAGAGGCGTGGAATCAGAGCTGGTGAATCAGAGGCGGGGAATCAGAGTTGGGGAATCAGAGGCGTGGAATCAGATATGGGAAAACAGAGGCGGGGAATCAGAGGCGGGGAATCAGAGCTGGGGAATCAGAGGCCGGGAATCAGAGGTGGTGAATCAGAGGCCGGGAATCAGAGATGGGGATTCAGAGGTGGTGAATCAGAGATGGGGAAACAGAGGAAGGGACTCAGAGGTGGCGAATCAGACGCGGGGTATCAGTGGCTGGGAATCAGAAATCGGGAATCAGAGGCGGGGTATCAGAGATGGGGAATCAGAGGCGGGGAATCAGAGGCGGGGAAACAGAGGCGGGGAGTCAGATATGGGGAATCAGTGGTGGGGAATCAGAGGCATGGAATCACATGCGGGAAATCAGAGGCGGGGAATCAGAGGCGGGGAATCAGAGCTGGGGAATCAGAGGCGGGGATTCAGAGTTGGGGAATCAGAGGCGGGGAATCAGATATGGGGAAAGAGAGGCGTGGATTCAGAGGCGGGGAAACAGACGCGGGGAATCAGATATGGGGAATCAGAGGTGGGGAATCAGAGGTTGGGAATCAGAGGCAGGGAATCAGAGGCGGGGAATCAGAGCTGGGGAATCAGAGGCGGAGAATCAGAATTGGGGAATCAGAGATGGGGAATCAGAGATGGGGAATCAGAGGCGGGGAATCAGACGCAGGGAATCAGAGGTGGTGAATCAGAGATGGGGAATCAGAGGCGGGGAATCAGAGGCAGGGAATCAGACGCGGGGAATCAGTGACGGGGAATCATAGCTGGCGAATCTGAGGCGGGGAATCAGATTTGGGGAATCAGAGGCGGGGAATCAGATATGGGGAATCAGAGGCGGGGAATCAGAGGCGGGGAAACAGAGGCGGGGAATCAGATATGGGGAATCAGAGGTGGGGAATCAGAGGCAGGGAATCAGACGCGGGGTATCAGAGGCGTGGAATCAGAGCTGGTGAATCAGAGGCGGGGAATCAGAGTTGGGGAATCAGAGGCGTGGAATCAGATATGGGAAAACAGAGGCGGGGAATCAGAGGCGGGGAATCAGATATGGGGAATCAGAGGTGGGGAATCAGGGGCGGGGTATCAGTGGCAGGGAATCAGAGGCGGGAAATCAGAGTCGGTGAATCAGGGGCGGGGAATCAGAGGCAGGGAATCGGATGTGCGGAATCAGAGATTTGGAATCAGAGGTGGGGAATCAGAGGCGGTGAATCAGACATGGGTAATCAGAGGCGGGGAATCAGAGGCAGGAAATCAGACACGGGGAATCAGAGGCGGGGAATCAGAGCTGGGGAATTAGATGCAGGGAATCAGAGTTGGGGATTCAGAGGCGGGGAATCAGATATGGGGAAACAGAGGTGGGGAATCAGAGGCGGGCAAATAGAGGCGGGGAATCAGATATGGGGAAACAGTGGCGGGGAATCAGAGGCGGGGAATCAGAGGCGGTGAATCAGACATGGGTAATCAGAGGCGGGGAATCAGAGCTGGGGAATCAGAGGCCGGGAATCAGAGGTGGTGAATCAGAGGCCGGGAATCAGAGATGGGGATTCAGAGGTGGTGAATCAGAGATGGGGAATCAGAGGAAGGGACTCAGAGGTGGCGAATCAGACGCGGGGTATCAGTGGCTGGGAATCAGAAATCGGGAATCAGAGGCGGGGTATCAGAGATGGGGAATCAGAGGCGGGGAATCAGAGGCGGGGAAACAGAGGCGGGGAGACAGATATGGGGAATTAGTGGTGGGGAATCAGAGGCATGGAATCACATGCGGGGAATCAGAGGCGGGGAATCAGAGGTGGGGAATCAGAGCTGGGGAATCAGAGGCGGGGATTCAGAGTTGGGGAATCAGAGGCGGGGAATCAGATATGGGGAAACAGAGGCGTGGATTCAGAGGCGGGGAAACAGACGCGGGGAATCAGATATGGGGAATCAGAGGTGGGGAATCAGAGGTTGGGAATCAGAGGCAGGGAATCAGAGGCGGGGAATCAGAGCTGGGGAATCAGAGGCGGAGAATCAGAATTGGGGAATCAGAGATGGGGAATCAGAGATGGGGAATCAGAGGCGGGGAATCAGACGCAGGGAATCAGAGGTGGTGAATCAGAGATGGGGAATCAGAGGCGGGGAATCAGAGGCAGGGAATCAGACGCGGAGAATCAGTGACGGGGAATCATAGCTGGCGAATCTGAGGCGGGGAATCAGATTTGGGGAATCAGAGGCGGGGAATCAGATATGGGGAATCAGAGGTGGGGAATCAGAGGTGGGGAATCAGAGATGGGGAATCAGAGGCGGGGAATCAGAGCCAGGGAATCAGACGCGGGGAATCAGAGGCGGGGAATCAGAGCTGGGGAATCAGAGGCGGGGAATCAGAGTTGGGGAATCAGTGGCGGGGAATCAGATATAGGGAATCAGAGGCAGGGAATCAGAGGCAGGGAATCAGAGGCAGGGAATCAGAGGCAGGGAATCAGAGATTAGGAATCAGAGGCGGGGAATCAGAGGCAGGGAATCTGACGCGGGGAATCAGAGGAGGAGTATCAGAGCTGGGGAATCAAGGCGGGGAATCAGAGTTGGGGAATAAGAGGCGTGGAATCAGATATGGGGAATCAGAGGCGGTGAATCAGAGGCGGGGAAACAGAGGCGGGGAGTCAGATATGGGTAAATAGATTTGGGGATTCAGGGGCGGGGAATCCGTGGCAGGGAATCAGAGGCGGGGAATCAGAGGCGGGGCATCAGAGGCAGGGAATCAGATGTGGGGAATCAGAGATGGGGAATCAGAGGCAGGAAATCAGAATCAGAGCTGGGGAGTCAGAGGCGGTGAATCAGAGATGGGGAATCAGAGGCAGGGAGTCAGAGGCAGGGAATCAAACACGGGGAATCAGAGGCTGCGAATCAGAGCTGGGGAATCAGAGGCGGGGAATCAGACACGGGGAATCAGAGGCGGGAATCAGAGCTGGGGAATCAGAGGCGGGGAATCAGACACGGGGAATCAGAGGCGGGGAATCAGAGCTGAGGAATCAGAGGAGGGGATTCAGAGTTGGGGAATCAGAGGCGGGGAATCAGATACGGGGAAACAGAGGCGTGGATTCAGAGGCGGGGAAACAGACGCGGGGAATCAGAAATGGGGAATCAGAGGTGGGGAATCAGAGGTTGGGAATCAGAGGCAGGGAATGAGAGGCGGGGAATCAGAGCTGGGGAATCAGAGGCGGGGAATCAGAGTTGGGGAATCAGAGGCGGGGAATCAGATATGGGGAAACAGGGGCGGGGAATCGGAGGCGGGGAAACAGAGGCGGGGAAACAGAGGCGGGGAATCAGATATGGGGAATCAGATATGCGGAATCAGAGGCGGGGAATCAGAGGCGGGGAAACAGAGGCGGGGAATCAGATATGGGGAATCAGAGGTGGGGAATCAGGGGCGGGGTATCAGTGGCAGGGAATCAGAGGCGGGAAATCAGAGTCGGTGAATCAGGGGCGGGGAATCAGAGGCAGGGAATCGGATGTGCGGAATCAGAGATTTGGAATCAGAGGTGGGGAATCAGAGGCGGTGAATCAGACATGGGTAATCAGAGGCGGGGAATCAGAGGCAGGAAATCAGACACGGGGAATCAGAGGCGGGGAATCAGAGCTGGGGAATTAGATGCAGGGAATCAGAGTTGGGGATTCAGAGGCGGGGAATCAGATATGGGGAAACAGAGGTGGGGAATCAGAGGCGGGCAAATAGAGGCGGGGAATCAGATATGGGGAAACAGTGGCGGGGAATCAGAGGCGGGGAATCAGAGGCGGTGAATCAGACATGGGTAATCAGAGGCGGGGAATCAGAGCTGGGGAATCAGAAGTGGGGAATCAGAGTTGGGGAATCAGAGGCGGGGACTTAGATATGGGGAAACAGAGGCGGGGAATCAGAGGCGGGGAAACAGAGGCGGGGAATCAGATATGGGGAATCAGAGGTGGGGAATCAGAGGCAGGGAATCAGATGTGCGGAATCAGAGATGGGGAATCAGAGGCATGGAATCAGAATCAGAAGCAGGGAATAAGACGCGGGGAATCAGAGGCGGGGAATCAGAGCTGGGGAATCAGCGGCAGTGAATCAGAGGCGGGGAATCAGAGGCAGGGAATCGGATGTGCGGAATCAGAGATGGGGAATCAGAGGTGGGGAATCAGAGGCGGTGAATCAGACATGGGTAATCAGATGTGGGGAATCAGGGGCAGGGTATCAGACGCATAGTATCAGACACGGGGAATCAGAGGCATGGAATCAGAGATGGGGAATCAGAGGCGGGGAATCAGAGGCAGGGAATCAGACGCGGGGTATCAGAGGCGTGGAATCAGAGCTGGTGAATCAGAGGCGGGGAATCAGAGTTGGGGAATCAGAGGCGTGGAATCAGATATGGGAAAACAGAGGCGGGGAATCAGAGGCGGGGAATCAGAGCTGGGGAATCAGAGGCCGGGAATCAGAGGTGGTGAATCAGAGGCCGGGAATCAGAGATGGGGATTCAGAGGTGGTGAATCAGAGATGGGGAAACAGAGGAAGGGACTCAGAGGTGGCGAATCAGACGCGGGGTATCAGTGGCTGGGAATCAGAAATCGGGAATCAGAGGCGGGGTATCAGAGATGGGGAATCAGAGGCGGGGAATCAGAGGCGGGGAAACAGAGGCGGGGAGTCAGATATGGGGAATCAGTGGTGGGGAATCAGAGGCATGGAATCACATGCGGGAAATCAGAGGCAGGGAATCAGAGGCGGGGAATCAGAGCTGGGGAATCAGAGGCGGGGATTCAGAGTTGGGGAATCAGAGGCGGGGAATCAGATATGGGGAAACAGAGGCGTGGATTCAGAGGCGGGGAAACAGACGCGGGGAATCAGATATGGGGAATCAGAGGTGGGGAATCAGAGGTTGGGAATCAGAGGCAGGGAATCAGAGGCGGGGAATCAGAGCTGGGGAATCAGAGGCGGAGAATCAGAATTGGGGAATCAGAGATGGGGAATCAGAGATGGGGAATCAGAGGCGGGGAATCAGACGCAGGGAATCAGAGGTGGTGAATCAGAGATGGGGAATCAGAGGCGGGGAATCAGAGGCAGGGAATCAGACGCGGGGAATCAGTGACGGGGAATCATAGCTGGCGAATCTGAGGCGGGGAATCAGATTTGGGGAATCAGAGGCGGGGAATCAGATATGGGGAATCAGAGGCGGGGAATCAGAGGCGGGGAAACAGAGGCGGGGAATCAGATATGGGGAATCAGAGGTGGGGAATCAGAGGCAGGGAATCAGACGCGGGGTATCAGAGGCGTGGAATCAGAGCTGGTGAATCAGAGGCGGGGAATCAGAGTTGGGGAATCAGAGGCGTGGAATCAGATATGGGAAAACAGAGGCGGGGAATCAGAGGCGGGGAATCAGAGCTGGGGAATCAGAGGCCGGGAATCAGAGGTGGTGAATCAGAGGCCGGGAATCAGAGATGGGGTTTCAGAGGTGGTGAATCAGAGATGGGGAATCAGAGGAAGGGACTCAGAGGTGGCGAATCAGACGCGGGGTATCAGTGGCTGGGAATCAGAAATCGGGAATCAGAGGCGGGGTATCAGAGATGGGGAATCAGAGGCGGGGAATCAGAGGCGGGGAAACAGAGGTGGGGAGACAGATATGGGGAATCAGTGGTGGGGAATCAGAGGCATGGAATCACATGCGGGGAATCAGAGGCGGGGAATCAGAGGCGGGGAATCAGAGCTGGGGAATCAGAGGCGGGGATTCAGAGTTGGGGAATCAGAGGCGGGGAATCAGATATGGGGAAACAGAGGCGTGGATTCAGAGGCGGGGAAACAGACGCGGGGAATCAGATATGGGGAATCAGAGGTGGGGAATCAGAGGTTGGGAATCAGAGGCAGGGAATCAGAGGCGGGGAATCAGAGCTGGGGAATCAGAGGCGGAGAATCAGAATTGGGGAATCAGAGATGGGGAATCAGAGATGGGGAATCAGAGGCGGGGAATCAGACGCAAGGAATCAGAGGTGGTGAATCAGAGATGGGGAATCAGAGGCGGGGAATCAGAGGCAGGGAATCAGACGCGGAGAATCAGTGACGGGGAATCATAGCTGGCGAATCTGAGGCGGGGAATCAGATTTGGTGAATCAGAGGCGGGGAATCAGATATGGGGAATCAGAGGTGGGGAATCAGAGGTGGGGAATCAGAGATGGGGAATCAGAGGCGGGGAATCAGAGCCAGGGAATCAGACGCGGGGAATCAGAGGCGGGGAATCAAAGCTGGGGAATCAGAGGCGGGGAATCAGAGTTGGGGAATCAGTGGCGGGGAATCAGATATAGGGAATCAGAGGCAGGGAATCAGAGGCAGGGAATCAGAGGCAGGGAATCAGAGATTAGGAATCAGAGGCGGGGAATCAGAGGCAGGGAATCTGACGCGGGGAATCAGAGGAGGAGTATCAGAGCTGGGGAATCAAGGCGGGGAATCAGAGTTGGGGAATAAGAGGCGTGGAATCAGATATGGGGAATCAGAGGCGGTGAATCAGAGGCGGGGAAACAGAGGCGGGGAGTCAGATATGGGTAAATAGATTTGGGGATTCAGGGGCGGGGAATCCGTGGCAGGGAATCAGAGGCGGGGAATCAGAGGCGGGGCATCAGAGGCAGGGAATCAGATGTGGGGAATCAGAGATGGGGAATCAGAGGCAGGAAATCAGAATCAGAGCTGGGGAGTCAGAGGCGGTGAATCAGAGATGGGGAATCAGAGGCAGGGAGTCAGAGGCAGGGAATCAAACACGGGGAATCAGAGGCTGCGAATCAGAGCTGGGGAATCAGAGGCGGGGAATCAGACACGGGGAATCAGAGGCGGGAATCAGAGCTGGGGAATCAGAGGCGGGGAATCAGACACGGGGAATCAGAGGCGGGGAATCAGAGCTGAGGAATCAGAGGAGGGGATTCAGAGTTGGGGAATCAGAGGCGGGGAATCAGATACGGGGAAACAGAGGCGTGGATTCAGAGGCGGGGAAACAGACGCGGGAAATCAGAAATGGGGAATCAGAGGTGGGGAATCAGAGGTTGGGAATCAGAGGCAGGGAATGAGAGGCGGGGAATCAGAGCTGGGGAATCAGAGGCGGGGAATCAGAGTTGGGGAATCAGAGGCGGGGAATCAGATATGGTGAAACAGGGGCGGGGAATCGGAGGCGGGGAAACAGAGGCGGGGAATCAGATATGGGGAATCAGATATGCGGAATCAGAGGCTGGGAATCAGAGGCGGGGAAACAGAGGCGGGGAATCAGATATGGGGAATCAGAGGTGGGGAATCAGGGGCGGGGTATCAGTGGCAGGGAATCAGAGGCGGGAAATCAGAGTCGGTGAATCAGGGGCGGGGAATCAGAGGCAGGGAATCGGATGTGCGGAATCAGAGATTTGGAATCAGAGGTGGGGAATCAGAGGCGGTGAATCAGACATGGGTAATCAGAGGCGGGGAATCAGAGGCAGGAAATCAGACACGGGGAATCAGAGGCGGGGAATCAGAGCTGGGGAATTAGATGCAGGGAATCAGAGTTGGGGATTCAGAGGCGGGGAATCAGATATGGGGAAACTGAGTTGGGGAATCAGAGGCGGGCAAATAGAGGCGGGGAATCAGATATGGGGAAACAGTGGCGGGGAATCAGAGGCGGGGAATCAGAGGCGGTGAATCAGACATGGGTAATCAGAGGCGGGGAATCAGAGCTGGGGAATCAGAGGTGGGGAATCAGAGTTGGGGAATCAGAGGCGGGGACTTAGATATGGGGAAACAGAGGCGGGGAATCAGAGGCGGGGAAACAGAGGCGGGAAATCAGATATGGGGAATCAGAGGTGGGGAATCAGAGGCAGGGAATCAGATGTGCGGAATCAGAGATGGGGAATCAGAGGCAGGGAATCAGAATCAGAAGCAGGGAATAAGACGCGGGGAATCAGAGGCGGGGAATCAGAGCTGGGGAATCGGATGTGCGGAATCAGAGATGGGGAATCAGAGGTGGGGAATCAGAGGCGGTGAATCAGACATGGGTAATCAGATGTGGGGAATCAGGGGCAGGGTATCAGACGCAGTGTATCAGACACGGGGAATCAGAGGCATGGAATCAGAGATGGGGAATCAGAGGCGGGGAATCAGAGGCAGGGAATCAGACGCGGGGTATCAGAGGCGTGGAATCAGAGCTGGTGAATCAGAGGCGGGGAATCAGAGTTGGGGAATCAGAGGCGTGGAATCAGATATGGGAAAACAGAGGCGGGGAATCAGAGGCGGGGAATCAGAGCTGGGGAATCAGAGGCCGGGAATCAGAGGTGGTGAATCAGAGGCCGGGAATCAGAGATGGGGATTCAGAGGTGGTGAATCAGAGATGGGGAATCAGAGGAAGGGACTCAGAGGTGGCGAATCAGACGCGGGGTATCAGTGGCTGGGAATCAGAAATCGGGAATCAGAGGCGGGGTATCAGAGATGGGGAATCAGAGGCGGGGAATCAGAGGCGGGGAAACAGAGGCGGGGAGTCAGATATGGGGAATCAGTGGTGGGGAATCAGAGGCATGGAATCACATGCGGGGAATCAGAGGCGGGGAATCAGAGGCGGGGAATCAGAGCTGGGGAATCAGAGGCGGGGATTCAGAGTTGGGGAATCAGAGGCGGGGAATCAGATATGGGGAAACAGAGGCGTGGATTCAGAGGCGGGGAAACAGACGCGGGGAATCAGATATGGGGAATCAGAGGTGGGGAATCAGAGGTTGGGAATCAGAGGCAGGGAATCAGAGGCGGGGAATCAGAGCTGGGGAATCAGAGGCGGAGAATCAGAATTGGGGAATCAGAGATGGGGAATCAGAGATGGGGAATCAGAGGCGGGGAATCAGACGCAGGGAATCAGAGGTGGTGAATCAGAGATGGGGAATCAGAGGCGGGGAATCAGAGGCAGGGAATCAGACGCGGAGAATCAGTGACGGGGAATCATAGCTGGCGAATCTGAGGCGGGGAATCAGATTTGGGGAATCAGAGGCGGGGAATCAGATATGGGGAATCAGAGGCGGGGAATCAGAGGCGGGGAAACAGAGGCGGGGAATCAGATATGGGGAATCAGAGGTGGGGAATCAGAGGTGGGGAATCAGAGATGGGGAATCAGAGGCGGGGAATCAGAGCCAGGGAATCAGACGCGGGGAATCAGAGGCGGGGAATCAGAGCTGGGGAATCAGAGGCGGGGAATCAGAGTTGGGGAATCAGTGGCGGGGAATCAGATATAGGGAATCAGAGGCAGGGAATCAGAGGCAGGGAATCAGAGGCAGGGAATCAGAGATTAGGAATCAGAGGCGGTGAATCAGAGGCAGGGAATCTGACGCGGGGAATCAGAGGAGGAGTATCAGAGCTGGGGAATCAAGGCGGGGAATCAGAGTTGGGGAATAAGAGGCGTGGAATCAGATATGGGGAATCAGAGGCGGTGAATCAGAGGCGGGGAAACAGAGGCGGGGAGTCAGATATGGGTAAATAGATTTGGGGATTCAGGGGCGGGGAATCCGTGGCAGGGAATCAGAGGCGGGGAATCAGAGGCGGGGCATCAGAGGCAGGGAATCAGATGTGGGGAATCAGAGATGGGGAATCAGAGGCAGGAAATCAGAATCAGAGCTGGGGAGTCAGAGGCGGTGAATCAGAGATGGGGAATCAGAGGCAGGGAGTCAGAGGCAGGGAATCAAACACGGGGAATCAGAGGCTGCGAATCAGAGCTGGGGAATCAGAGGCGGGGAATCAGACACGGGTAATCAGAGGCGGGAATCAGAGCTGGGGAATCAGAGGCGGGGAATCAGACACGGGGAATCAGAGGCGGGGAATCAGAGCTGAGGAATCAGAGGAGGGGATTCAGAGTTGGGGAATCAGAGGCGGGGAATCAGATACGGGGAAACAGAGGCGTGGATTCAGAGGCGGGGAAACAGACGCGGGGAATCAGAAATGGGGAATCAGAGGTGGGGAATCAGAGGTTGGGAATCAGAGGCAGGGAATGAGAGGCGGGGAATCAGAGCTGGGGAATCAGAGGCGGGGAATCAGAGTTGGGGAATCAGAGGCGGGGAATCAGATATGGGGAAACAGGGGCGGGGAATCGGAGGCGGGGAAACAGAGGCGGGGAATCAGATATGGGGAATCAGAGGTGTGGAATCAGAGGTTGGGAA
The DNA here is from genome assembly GCF_036971445.1 of Narcine bancroftii. Lineage (NCBI taxonomy): Eukaryota > Metazoa > Chordata > Chondrichthyes > Torpediniformes > Narcinidae > Narcine > Narcine bancroftii. The sequence goes on from NC_091475.1 coordinate 109,951,014, forward strand.
TCAGAGGCAGGGAATCAGAGGCGGGGAAACAGAGGCAGGGAATCAGATCTGGGTAATCAGAGGCAGGGAATTAGAGTTGGGGAATCAGAGGCGGGGAATCAGAGGCGGGGAAACAGAGGCGGGGAATCAAACACGGGGAATCAGAGGTGGGGAATCAGAGGTTGGGAATCAGAGGCAGGGAATCAGAGGCGGGGAATCAGAGACGGGGAATCGGAGGCAGGGAATCAGATGTGCAGAATCGGAGATGGGGAATCAGAGGCAAGAAATCAGAGGCAGGGAATCAGAGGCGGGGAATCAGAGGCCGGGAATCAGATATGGTGAAACAGAGGCGGGGAATCAGAGGCGGGGAAACAGAGGCGGGGAATCAGAGGCGGGGAATCAGAGGTGGGGAATCAGAGTTTGGGAATCAGAGGCAGGGAATCAGAGGCTTGGAATCAGATGCAGGGAATCAGATGCGGGGAATCAGAGGCGGGGAATCAGAGCTGGGGAATCAGAGGTGGGGAATCAGAGTTGGGGAATCAGAGGCGGGGACTTAGATATTGGGAAACAGAGGCGGGGAATCAGAGGCGGGGAAACAGAGGCGGGGAAGCAGATATAGGGAATCAGAGGTGGGGAATCAGCGGCAGGGAATCAGATGTGCGGAATCAGAGATGGGGAATCAAAGGCAGGGAATCAGAATCAGAAGCAGGGAATCAGAGGCCGGGAATCAGAGGCCGGAATCAGATGCCGGGAATAAGAGGCCGGGAATCAGAGGTGGGGAATCAGAGTCCGGGAATCAGAGATGGGGATTCAGAGGCGGGGAACGAGATATGGGGAATCAGAGGCGGGGAATCAGAGGCGGGGAAACAGAGGTGGGGAATCAGATATGGGGAATCAGAGGTGGGGAATCAGGGGCGGCGTATCAGTGGCAGGGAATCAGAGGCGGGAAATCAGAGGCCGGGAATCAGAGGCGGTGAATCAGAGGGGGGGAATCAGAGGCAGGGAATCGGATGTGCGGAATCAGAGATGGGGAATCAGAGGTGGGGAATCAGAGGCAGGAAATCAGACACGGGGAATCGGAGGCGGGGAATCAGAGGCGGGGAATCAGAGCTGGGGAATTAGATGCAGTGAATCAGAGTTGGGGATTCAGAGGCGGGGAATCAGATATGGGGAAACAGAGGTGGGGAATCAGAGGTGGGCAAATAGAGGCGGGGAATCAGAGGCGTGGAAACAGAGGCGGGGAATCAGATATGGGGTATCAGAGGTTGGGAATCAGAGGTTGGGAATCAGAGGCAGGGAATCAGAGGCTGGGAATCAGATGCAGGGAATCAGATGCGGGGATCAGAGGCGGGGAATCAGAGCTGGGGAATCAGAGGTGGGGAATCAGAGATGGGGAATCAGAGGCGGGGACTTAGATATGGGGAAACAGAGGCGGGGAATCAGAGGCGGGGAAACAGAGGCGGGGAATCAGATATGGGGAATCAGAGGTGGGGAATCAGAGGCAGGGAATCAGATGTGCGGAATCAGAGATGGGGTATCAGAGGCAGGGAATCAGAATCAGAAGCAGAGAATAAGACGCGGGGAATCAGAGGCGGGGAATCAGAGGCCTGGAATCAGATGCTGGGAATAAGAGGCCGGGTATCAGAGGTGGGGAATCAGAGTCCGGGAATCAGAGATGGGGATTCAGAGGCGGGGAATGAGATATGGACAATCAGAGACGGGGAATCAGAGGCGGGGAAACAGAGGTGGGGAATCAGATATGGGGAATCAGAGGTGGCGAATCAAAGGCGGTGAATCAGAGATGGGGAATCAGAGGCGGGGAATCAGAGGCAGGGAATAAAACACGGGGAATCAGAGGCGGGGAATCAGAGCTGGGGAATCAGAGGCGGGGAATCAGAGTTGGGGAATAAGAGGCGGGGAATCAGAGGCGGGGAATCAGAGGCAGGGAATCAGATGTGCGGAATCGGAGATGGGGAATCAGAGGCAAGAAATCAGAGGCGGGGAATCAGTGGCGGGGAATCAGAGGCCGGGAATCAGAGATGGTAAAACAGAGGCGGGGAATCAGAGGCGGGGAAACAGAGGCGGGGAATCAGATATGGGGAATCAGAGGTGGGGAATCAGAGTTTGGGAATCAGAGGCAGGGAATCAGAGGCATGGAATCAGATGCAGGGAATTAGATGCGGGGTATCAGAGGCGGGGAATCAGAGCTGGGGAATCAGAGGTGGGGAATCAGAGTTGGGGAATCAGAGGCGGGGACTTAGATATTGGGAAACAGAGGCGGGGAATCAGAGGCGGGGAAACAGAGGCGGGGAATCAGATATGGGGAATCAGAGGTGGGGAATCAGAGACAGGGAATCAGATGTACGGAATCAGAGATGGGGAATCAAAGGCAGGGAATCAGAATCAGAAGCAGGGAATCAGAGGCCGGGAATCAGAGGCCGGAATCAGATGCCGGGAATAAGAGGCCGGGAATCAGAGGTGGGGAATCAGAGTCCGGGAATCAGAGATGCGGATTCAGAGGCGGGGAATGAGATATGGGGAAACAGAGGTGGGGAATCAGAGGTGGGCAAATAGAGGCGGGGAATCAGATATGGGGAAACAGAGGCGGGGAATCAGAGGCGTGGAAACAGAGGCGGGGAATCAGATATGGGGAATCAGAGGTTGGGAATCAGAGGTTGGGAATCAGAGGCAGGGAATCAGAGGCTGGGAATCAGATGCAGGGAATCGGATGCGGGGATCAGAGGCGGGGAATCAGAGCTGGGGAATCAGAGGTGGGGAATCAGAGATGGGGAATCAGAGGCGGGGACTTAGATATGGGGAAACAGAGGCGGGGAATCAGAGGCGGGGAAACAGAGGCGGGGAATCAGATATGGGGAATCAGAGGTGGGGAATCAGAGGCAGGGAATCAGATGTGCGGAATCAGAGATGGGGAATCAGAGGCAGGGAATCAGAATCAGAAGCAGAGAATAAGACGCGGGGAATCAGAGGCGGGGAATCAGATGCCTGGAATCAGATGCTGGGAATAAGAGGCCGGGTATCAGAGGTGGGGAATCAGAGTCCGGGAATCAGAGATGGGGATTCAGAGGCGGGGAATGAGATATGGAGAATCAGAGGCGGGGAATCAGAGGCGGGGAAACAGAGGTGGGGAATCAGATATGGGGAATCAGAGGTGGCGAATCAAAGGCGGTGAATCAGAGATGGGGAATCTGTGGCGGGGAATCAGAGGCAGGGAATCAAACACGGGGAATCAGAGGCGGGGAATCAGAGCTGGGGAATCAGAGGCGGGGAATCAGAGTTGGGGAATCAGAGGCGGGGAATCAGAGGCGGGGAATCAGAGGCAGGGAATCAGATGTGCGGAATCGGAGATGGGGAATCAGAGGCAAGATATCAGAGGCGGGGAATCAGTGGCGGGGAATCAGATGCAGGGAATCAGATGCGGGGAATCAGAGGCGGGGAATCAGAGTTGGGGAATCAGAGGCGGGGATTTAGATATTGGGAAACAGAGGCGGGGAATCAGAGGCGGGGAAACAGAGGCGGGGAATCAGATATGGGGAATCAGAGGTGGGGAATCAGAGGCAGGGAATCAGATGTGCGGAATCAGAGATGGGGAATCAAAGGCAGGGAATCAGAATCAGAAGCAGGGAATCAGAGGCCGGGAATCAGAGGCCGGAATAAGATGCCGGGAATAAGAGGCCGGGAATCAGAGGTGGGGAATCAGAGTCCGGGAATCAGAGATGGGGATTCAGAGGCGGGGAATGAGATATGGGGAATCAGAGGCGGGGAATCAGAGGCGGGGAAACAGAGGTGGGGAATCAGATATGGGGAATCAGAGGTGGGGAATCAGGGGCGGGGTATCAGTGGCAGGGAATCAGAGGCGGGAAATCAGAGGCCGGGAATCAGAGGCGGGGAATCAGACACGGGGAATCAGAGGTGGTGAATCAGAGATGTGGAATCAGAGGCAAGGAATCAGAGGCAGGGAATCAGACGCGGGGAATCAGAGGCGGGGAATCATAGCTGGCGAATCAGAGGCGGGGAATCAGAGGTGGGGAATCAGAGGCGGGGAATCAGATATTGGGAATCAGAGGTGGGGAATCAGAGGCGCGGAAACAGAGGCGGGGAATCAGATATGGGGAATCAGAAGTGGGGAATCAGAAGTTGTGAATCAGAGATGGGGAATCAGAGGCGGGGAATCAGAGGCCGGTAATCAGACGCGGGGAATCAGAGGCGATGATTCTTGAGCTGGGGAATCAGAGGCGGGGAATCAGAGTTGGGGAATCAGAGGCGGGGAATCAGATATGGGGAATCAGAGGCGGTGAATCAGAGGCGGGGAAACAGAGGCGGGGAATCAGATATGGGAAAACAGAGGCGGGGAATCAGAGGCGGGCAAATAGAGGCGGGGAATCAGATATGCGGAAACAGAGGCAGGGAATCAGAGGCGGGGAAACAGAGGTGGGGAATCATATATGGGGAATCAGAGGTGGGGAATCAGAGGTTGGGAATCAGAGGCAGGGAATCAGAGGCTTGGAATCAGATGCAGGGAATCAGATGCGGGAAATCAGAGGCGGGGAATCAGAGCTGGGGAATCAGAGGTGGGGAATCAAAGTTGGGGAATCAGAGGCGGGGACTTAGATGTGGGGAAACAGAGGCGGGGTATCAGAGACGGGGAAACAGAGGCGGGGATTCAGATATGGGGAATCAGAGGTGGGGAATCAGAGGCAGGGAATTAGATGTGCGGAATCAGAAATGGGGAATCAGAGGCAGGGAATCAGAATCAGAAGCAGGGAATCAGAGGCCGGGAATCAGAGGCCGGAATCAGATGCCGGGAATAAGAGGTCGGGAATCAGAGGTGGGGAATCAGAGTCCGGGAATCAGAGATGGGGAATCAGAGGCGGGGAATCAGAGGCAGGGAATCAAACACGGGGAATCAGAGGCGGGGAATCAGAGCTGGGGAATCAAAGGCGGGGAATCAGAGTTGGGGAATCAAAGGCGGGGAATCAGATATGGGGAAACAGGGGCGCGGAATCAGAGGCGGGGAACAGAGGTGGGGAATCAGATATGGGGAATCAGAGGTGTGGAATCAGAGGTTGGGAATCAGAGGTGTGGAATCAGAGGTTGGGAATCAGAGGCAGGGAATCAGAGGCGGGGAAACAGAGGCAGGGAATCAGATCTGGGGAATCAGAGGCGGGGAATTAGAGTTGGGGAATCAGAGGCGGGGAATCAGAGGCGGGGAAACAGAGGCGGGGAATCAAACACGGGGAATCAGAGGTGGGGAATCAGAGGTTGGGAATCAGAGGCAGCGAATCAGAGGCGGGGAATCAGAGGCGGGGAATCAGAGGCAGGGAATCAGAGGCGGAGAATCAGAGGCCGGGAATCAGATATGGTGAAACAGAGGCGGGGAATCAGAGGCGGGGAAACAGAGGCGGGGAATCAGATATGGGGAATCAGAGGTGGGGAATCAGAGTTTGGGAATCAGAGGCATGGAATCAGAGGCTTGGAATCAGATGCAGGGAATCAGATGCGGGGAATCAGAGGCGGGGAATCAGAGTTGGGGAATCAGAGGTGGGGAATCAGAGTTTGGGAATCAGAGGCATGGAATCAGAGGCTTGGAATCAGATGCCGGGAATCAGATATGGTGAAACAGAGGCGGGGAATCAGAGGCGGGGAAACAGAGGCGGGGAATCAGATATGGGGAATCAGAGGTGGGGAATCAGAGTTTGGGAATCAGAGGCATGGAATCAGAGGCTTGGAATCAGATGCAGGGAATCAGATGCGGGGAATCAGAGGCGGGGAATCAGAGTTGGGGAATCAGAGGCGGGGATTTAGATATTGGGAAACAGAGGCTGGGAATCAGAGGCGGGGAAACAGAGGCGGGGAATCAGATATGGGGAATCAGAGGTGGGGAATCAGAGGCAGGGAATCAGATGTGCGGAATCAGAGATGGGGAATCAAAGGCAGGGAATCAGAATCAGAAGCAGGGAATCAGAGGCCGGGAATCAGAGGCCGGAATCAGATGCCGGGAATAAGAGGCCGGGAATCAGAGGTGGGGAATCAGAGTCCGGGAATCAGAGATGGGGATTCAGAGGCGGGGAATGAGATATGGGGAATCAGAGGCGGGGAATCAGAGGCGGGGAAACAGACGTGGGGAATCAGATATGGGGAATCAGAGTTGGGGAATCAGGGGCGGGGTATCAGTGGCAGGGAATCAGAGGCGGGAAATCAGAGGCCGGGAATCAGAGGCGGGGAATCAGACACGGGGAATCAGAGGTGGTGAATCAGAGATGTGGAATCAGAGGCGGGGAATCAGAGGCAGGGAATCAGACGCGGGGAATCAGAGGCGGGGAATCATAGCTGGCGAATCAGAGGCGGGGAATCAGAGGTGGGGAATCAGAGGCGGGGAATCAGATATTGGGAATCAGAGGTGGGGAATCAGAGGCGCGGAAACAGAGGCGGGGAATCAGATATGGGGAATCAGAGGTGGGGAATCAGAAGTTGTGAATCAGAGATGGGGAATCAGAGGCGGGGAATCAGAGGCCGGAAATCAGACGCGGGGAATCAGAGGCGGGGATTCTTGAGCTGGGGAATCAGAGGCGGGGAATCAGAGTTGGGGAATCAGAGGCGGGGAATCAGATATGGGGAATCAGAGGCGGGGAATCAGAGGCGGGGAAACAGAGGCGGGGAATCAGATATGGGGAATCAGAGGTGGGGAATCAGGGGCGGGGTATCAGTGGCAGGGAATCAGAGGCGGGAAATCAGAGTCGGTGAATCAGGGGCGGGGAATCAGAGGCAGGGAATCGGATGTGCGGAATCAGAGATTTGGAATCAGAGGTGGGGAATCAGAGGCGGTGAATCAGACATGGGTAATCAGAGGCGGGGAATCAGAGGCAGGAAATCAGACACTTGGAATCAGAGGCGGGGAATCAGAGCTGGGGAATTAGATGCAGGGAATAAGAGTTGGGGATTCAGAGGCGGGGAATCAGATATGGGGAAACAGAGGTGGGGAATCAGAGGCGGGCAAATAGAGGCGGGGAATCAGATATGGGGAAACAGTGGCGGGGAATCAGAGGCGGGGAATCAGAGGCGGTGAATCAGACATGGGTAATCAGAGGCGGGGAATCAGAGCTGGGGAATCAGAGGTGGGGAATCAGAGTTGGGGAATCAGAGGCGGGGACTTAGATATGGGGAAACAGAGGCGGGGAATCAGAGGCGGGGAAACAGAGGCGGGGAATCAGATATGGGGAATCAGAGGTGGGGAATCAGAGGCAGGGAATCAGATGTGCGGAATCAGAGATGGGGAATCAGAGGCAGGGAATCTGAATCAGAAGCAGGGAATAAGACGCGGGGAATCAGAGGCGGGGAATCAGAGCTGGGGAATCAGCGGCAGTGAATCAGAGGCGGGGAATCAGAGGCAGGGAATCGGATGTGCGGAATCAGAGATGGGGAATCAGAGGTGGGGAATCAGAGGCGGTGAATCAGACATGGGTAATCAGATGTGGGGAATCAGGGGCAGGGTATCAGACGCAGTGTATCAGACACGGGGAATCAGAGGCATGGAATCAGAGATGGGGAATCAGAGGTGGGGAATCAGAGGCAGGGAATCAGACGCGGGGTATCAGAGGCGTGGAATCAGAGCTGGGGAATCAGAGGCGGGGAATCAGAGTTGGGGAATCAGAGGCGTGGAATCAGATATGGGAAAACAGAGGCGGGGAATCAGAGGCGGGGAATCAGAGCTGGGGAATCAGAGGCCGGGAATCAGAGGTGGTGAATCAGAGGCCGGGAATCAGAGATGGGGATTCAGAGGTGGTGAATCAGAGATGGGGAATCAGAGGAAGGGACTCAGAGGTGGCGAATCAGACGCGGGGAATCAGTGGCTGGGAATCAGAAATCGGGAATCAGAGGCGGGGTATCAGAGATGGGGAATCAGAGGCGGGGAATCAGAGGCGGGGAAACAGAGGCGGGGAGTCAGATATGGGGAATCAGTGGTGGGGAATCAGAGGCATGGAATCACATGCGGGGAATCAGAGGCGGGGAATCAGAGGCGGGGAATCAGAGCTGGGGAATCAGAGGCGGGGATTCAGAGTTGGGGAATCTAAGGCGGGGAAACAGATATGGGGAAACAGAGGCGTGGATTCAGAGGCGGGGAAACAGACGCGGGGAATCAGATATGGGGAATCAGAGGTGGGGAATCAGAGGTTGGGAATCAGAGGCAGGGAATCAGAGGCGGGGAATCAGAGCTGGGGAATCAGAGGCGGAGAATCAGAGATGGGGATTCAGAGGCGGGGAACGAGATATGGGGAATCAGAGGCGGGGAATCAGAGGCGGGGAAACAGAGGTGGGGAAACAGAGGTGGGGAATCAGATATGGGGAATCAGAGGTGGCGAATCAAAGGCGGTGAATCAGAGATGGGGAATCAGAGGCGGGGAATCAGAGGCAGGGAATAAAACACGGGGAATCAGAGGCGGGGAATCAGAGCTGGGGAATCAGAGGCGGGGAATCAGAGTTGGGGAATAAGAGGCGGGGAATCAGAGGCGGGGAATCAGAGGCAGGGAATCAGATGTGCGGAATCGGAGATGGGGAATCAGAGGCAAGAAATCAGAGGCGGGGAATCAGTGGCGGGGAATCAGAGGCCGGGAATCAGAGATGGTAAAACAGAGGCGGGGAATCAGAGGCGGGGAAACAGAGGCGGGGAATCAGATATGGGGAATCAGAGGTGGGGAATCAGAGTTTGGGAATCAGAGGCAGGGAATCAGAGGCATGGAATCAGATGCAGGGAATTAGATGCGGGGTATCAGAGGCGGGGAATCAGAGCTGGGGAATCAGAGGTGGGGAATCAGAGTTGGGGAATCAGAGGCGGGGACTTAGATATTGGGAAACAGAGGCGGGGAATCAGAGGCGGGGAAACAGAGGCGGGGAATCAGATATGGGGAATCAGAGGTGGGGAATCAGAGACAGGGAATCAGATGTACGGAATCAGAGATGGGGAATCAAAGGCAGGGAATCAGAATCAGAAGCAGGGAATCAGAGGCCGGGAATCAGAGCCCGGAATCAGATGCCGGGAATAAGAGGCCGGGAATCAGAGGTGGGGAATCAGAGTCCGGGAATCAGAGATGCGGATTCAGAGGCGGGGAATGAGATATGGGGAAACAGAGGTGGGGAATCAGAGGTGGGCAAATAGAGGCGGGGAATCAGATATGGGGAAACAGAGGCGGGGAATCAGAGGCGTGGAAACAGAGGCGGGGAATCAGATATGGGGAATCAGAGGTTGGGAATCAGAGGTTGGGAATCAGAGGTAGGGAATCAGAGGCTGGGAATCAGATGCAGGGAATCGGATGCGGGGATCAGAGGCGGGGAATCAGAGCTGGGGAATCAGAGGTGGGGAATCAGAGATGGGGAATCAGAGGCGGGGACTTAGATATGGGGAAACAGAGGCGGGGAATCAGAGGCGGGGAAACAGAGGCGGGGAATCAGATATGGGGAATCAGAGGTGGGGAATCAGAGGCAGGGAATCAGATGTGCGGAATCAGAGATGGGGAATCAGAGGCAGGGAATCAGAATCAGAAGCAGAGAATAAGACGCGGGGAATCAGAGGCGGGGAATCAGATGCCTGGAATCAGATGCTGGGAATAAGAGGCCGGGTATCAGAGGTGGGGAATCAGAGTCCGGGAATCAGAGATGGGGATTCAGAGGCGGGGAATGAGATATGGAGAATCAGAGGCGGGGAATCAGAGGCGGGGAAACAGAGGTGGGGAATCAGATATGGGGAATCAGAGGTGGCGAATCAAAGGCGGTGAATCAGAGATGGGGAATCAGTGGCGGGGAATCAGAGGCAGGGAATCAAACACGGGGAATCAGAGGCGGGGAATCAGAGCTGGGGAATCAGAGGCGGGGAATCAGAGTTGGGGAATCAGAGGCGGGGAATCAGAGGCGGGGAATCAGAGGCAGGGAATCAGATGTGCGGAATCGGAGATGGGGAATCAGAGGCAAGAAATCAGAGGCGGGGAATCAGTGGCGGGGAATCAGATGCAGGGAATCAGATGCGGGGAATCAGAGGCGGGGAATCAGAGTTGGGGAATCAGAGGCGGGGATTTAGATATTGGGAAACAGAGGCGGGGAATCAGAGGCGGGGAAACAGAGGCGGGGAATCAGATATGGGGAATCAGAGGTGGGAAATCAGAGGCAGGGAATCAGATGTGCGGAATCAGAGATGGGGAATCAAAGGCAGGGAATCAGAATCAGAAGCAGGGAATCAGAGGCCGGGAATCAGAGGCCGGAATAAGATGCCGGGAATAAGAGGCCGGGAATCAGAGGTGGGGAATCAGAGTCCGGGAATCAGAGATGGGGATTCAGAGGCGGGGAATGAGATATGGGGAATCAGAGGCGGGGAATCAGAGGCGGGGAAACAGAGGTGGGGAATCAGATATGGGGAATCAGAGGTGGGGAATCAGGGGCGGGGTATCAGTGGCAGGGAATCAGAGGCGGGAAATCAGAGGCCGGGAATCAGAGGCGGGGAATCAGACACGGGGAATCAGAGGTGGTGAATCAGAGATGTGGAATCAGAGGCAAGGAATCAGAGGCAGGGAATCAGACGCGGGGAATCAGAGGCGGGGAATCATAGCTGGCGAATCAGAGGCGGGGAATCAGAGGTGGGGAATCAGAGGCGGGGAATCAGATATTGGGAATCAGAGGTGGGGAATCAGAGGCGCGGAAACAGAGGCGGGGAATCAGATATGGGGAATCAGAGGTGGGGAATCAGAAGTTGTGAATTAGAGTTGGGGAATCAGAGGCGGGGAATCAGAGGCGGGGAAACAGAGGCGGGGAATCAAACACGGGGAATCAGAGGTGGGGAATCAGAGGTTGGGAATCAGAGGCAGCGAATCAGAGGCGGGGAATCAGAGGCGGGGAATCAGAGGCAGGGAATCAGAGGCGGAGAATCAGAGTCCGGGAATCAGAGATGGGGATTCAGAGGCGGGGAATGAGATATGGACAATCAGAGACGGGGAATCAGAGGCGGGGAAACAGAGGTGGGGAATCAGATATGGGGAATCAGAGGTGGCGAATCAAAGGCGGTGAATCAGAGATGGGGAATCAGAGGCGGGGAATCAGAGGCAGGGAATAAAACACGGGGAATCAGAGGCGGGGAATCAGAGCTGGGGAATCAGAGGCGGGGAATCAGAGTTGGGGAATAAGAGGCGGGGAATCAGAGGCGGGGAATCAGAGGCAGGGAATCAGATGTGCGGAATCGGAGATGGGGAATCAGAGGCAAGAAATCAGAGGCGGGGAATCAGTGGCGGGGAATCAGAGGCCGGGAATCAGAGATGGTAAAACAGAGGCGGGGAATCAGAGGCGGGGAAACAGAGGCGGGGAATCAGATATGGGGAATCAGAGGTGGGGAATCAGAGTTTGGGAATCAGAGGCAGGGAATCAGAGGCATGGAATCAGATGCAGGGAATTAGATGCGGGGTATCAGAGGCGGGGAATCAGAGCTGGGGAATCAGAGGTGGGGAATCAGAGTTGGGGAATCAGAGGCGGGGACTTAGATATTGGGAAACAGAGGCGGGGAATCAGAGGCGGGGAAACAGAGGCGGGGAATCAGATATGGGGAATCAGAGGTGGGGAATCAGAGACAGGGAATCAGATGTACGGAATCAGAGATGGGGAATCAAAGGCAGGGAATCAGAATCAGAAGCAGGGAATCAGAGGCCGGGAATCAGAGGCGGGGAAACAGAGGTGGGGAATCAGATATGGGGAATCAGAGGTGGCGAATCAAAGGCGGTGAATCAGAGATGGGGAATCAGTGGCGGGGAATCAGAGGCAGGGAATCAAACACGGGGAATCAGAGGCGGGGAATCAGAGCTGGGGAATCAGAGGCGGGGAATCAGAGTTGGGGAATCAGAGGCGGGGAATCAGAGGCGGGGAATCAGAGGCAGGGAATCAGATGTGCGGAATCGGAGATGGGGAATCAGAGGCAAGAAATCAGAGGCGGGGAATCAGTGGCGGGGAATCAGATGCAGGGAATCAGATGCGGGGAATCAGGGGCGGCGTATCAGTGGCAGGGAATCAGAGGCGGGAAATCAGAGGCCGGGAATCAGAGGCGGTGAATCAGAGGGGGGGAATCAGAGGCAGGGAATCGGATGTGCGGAATCAGAGATGGGGAATCAGAGGTGGGGAATCAGAGGCAGGAAATCAGACACGGGGAATCGGAGGCGGGGAATCAGAGGCGGGGAATCAGAGCTGGGGAATTAGATGCAGTGAATCAGAGTTGGGGATTCAGAGGCGGGGAATCAGATATGGGGAAACAGAGGTGGGGAATCAGAGGTGGGCAAATAGAGGCGGGGAATCAGATATGGGGAAACAGAGGCGGGGAATCAGAGGCGTGGAAACAGAGGCGGGGAATCAGATATGGGGTATCAGAGGTTGGGAATCAGAGGTTGGGAATCAGAGGCAGGGAATCAGAGGCTGGGAATCAGATGCAGGGAATCAGATGCGGGGATCAGAGGCGGGGAATCAGAACTGGGGAATCAGAGGTGGGGAATCAGAGATGGGGAATCAGAGGCGGGGACTGAGATATGGGGAAACAGAGGCGGGGAATCAGAGGCGGGGAAACAGAGGCGGGGAATCAGATATGGGGAATCAGAGGTGGGGAATCAGAGGCAGGGAATCAGATGTGCGGAATCAGAGATGGGGTATCAGAGGCAGGGAATCAGAATCAGAAGCAGAGAATAAGACGCGGGGAATCAGAGGCGGGGAATCAGAGGCCTGGAATCAGATGCTGGGAATAAGAGGCCGGGTATCAGAGGTGGGGAATCAGAGTCCGGGAATCAGAGATGGGGATTCAGAGGCGGGGAATGAGATATGGACAATCAGAGGCGGGGAATCAGAGGCAGGGAAACAGAGGTGGGGAATCAGATATGGGGAATCAGAGGTGGCGAATCAAAGGCGGTGAATCAGAGATGGGGAATCAGAGGCGGGGAATCAGAGGCAGGGAATAAAACACGGGGAATCAGAGGCGGGGAATCAGAGCTGGGGAATCAGAGGCGGGGAATCAGAGTTGGGGAATAAGAGGCGGGGAATCAGAGGCGGGGAATCAGAGGCAGGGAATCAGATGTGCGGAATCGGAGATGGGGAATCAGAGGCAAGAAATCAGAGGCGGGGAATCAGTGGCGGGGAATCAGAGGCCGGGAATCAGAGATGGTGAAACAGAGGCGGGGAATCAGAGGCGGGGAAACAGAGGCGGGGAATCAGATATGGGGAATCAGAGGTGGGGAATCAGAGTTTGGGAATCAGAGGCAGGGAATCAGAGGCATGGAATCAGATGCAGGGAATTAGATGCGGGGTATCAGAGGCGGGGAATCAGAGCTGGGGAATCAGAGGTGGGGAATCAGAGTTGGGGAATCAGAGGCGGGGACTTAGATATTGGGAAACAGAGGCGGGGAATCAGAGGCGGGGAAACAGAGGCGGGGAATCAGATATGGGGAATCAGAGGTGGGGAATCAGAGACAGGGAATCAGATGTACGGAATCAGAGATGGGGAATCAAAGGCAGGGAATCAGAATCAGAAGCAGGGAATCAGAGGCCGGGAATCAGAGGCCGGAATCAGATGCCGGGAATAAGAGGCCGGGAATCAGAGGTGGGGAATCAGAGTCCGGAAATCAGAGATGCGGATTCAGAGGCGGGGAATGAGATATGGGGAAACAGAGGTTGGGAATCAGAGGTGGGCAAATAGAGGCGGGGAATCAGATATGGGGAAACAGAGGCGGGCAATCAGAGGCGTGGAAACAGAGGCGGGGAATCAGATATGGGGAATCAGAGGTTGGGAATCAGAGGTTGGGAATCAGAGGCAGGGAATCAGAGGCTGGGAATCAGATGCAGGGAATCGGATGCGGGGATCAGAGGCGGGGAATCAGAGCTGGGGAATCAGAGGTGGGGAATCAGAGATGGGGAATCAGAGGCGGGGACTTAGATATGGGGAAACAGAGGCGGGGAATCAGAGGCGGGGAAACAGAGGCGGGGAATCAGATATGGGGAATCAGAGGTGGGGAATCAGAGGCAGGGAATCAGATGTGCGGAATCAGAGATGGGGAATCAGAGGCAGGGAATCAGAATCAGAAGCAGAGAATAGGACGCGGGGAATCAGAGGCGGGGAATCAGAGGCCTGGAATCAGATGCTGGGAATAAGAGGCCGGGTATCAGAGGTGGGGAATCAGAGTCCGGGAATCAGAGATGGGGATTCAGAGGCGGGGAATGAGATATGGAGAATCAGAGGCGGGGAATCAGAGGCGGGGAAACAGAGGTGGGGAATCAGATATGGGGAATCAGAGGTGGCGAATCAAAGGCGGTGAATCAGAGATGGGGAATCAGTGGCGGGGAATCAGAGGCAGGGAATCAAACACGGGGAATCAGAGGCGGGGAATCAGAGCTGGGGAATCAGAGGCGGGGAATCAGAGTTGGGGAATCAGAGGCGGGGAATCAGAGGCGGGGAATCAGAGGCAGGGAATCAGATGTGCGGAATCGGAGATGGGGAATCAGAGGCAAGAAATCAGAGGCGGGGAATCAGTGGCGGGGAATCAGATGCAGGGAATCAGATGCGGGGAATCAGAGGCGGGGAATCAGAGTTGGGGAATCAGAGGCGGGGATTTAGATATTGGGAAACAGAGGCGGGGAATCAGAGGCGGGGAAACAGAGGCGGGGAATCAGATATGGGGAATCAGAGGTGGGGAATCAGAGGCAGGGAATCAGATGTGCGGAATCAGAGATGGGGAATCAAAGGCAGGGAATCAGAATCAGAAGCAGGGAATCAGAGGCCGGGAATCAGAGGCCGGAATAAGATGCCGGGAATAAGAGGCCGGGAATCAGAGGTGGGGAATCAGAGTCCGGGAATCAGAGATGGGGATTCAGAGGCGGGGAATGAGATATGGGGAATCAGAGGCGGGGAATCAGAGGCGGGGAAACTGAGGTGGGGAATCAGATATGGGGAATCAGAGGTGGGGAATCAGGGGCGGGGTATCAGTGGCAGGGAATCAGAGGCGGGAAATCAGAGGCCGGGAATCAGAGGCGAGGAATCAGACACGGGGAATCAGAGGTGGTGAATCAGAGATGTGGAATCAGAGGCGGGGAATCAGAGGCAGGGAATCAGACGCGGGGAATCAGAGGCGGGGAATCATAGCTGGCGAATCAGAGGCGGGGAATCAGAGGTGGGGAATCAGAGGCGGGGAATCAGATATTGGGAATCAGAGGTGGGGAATCAGAGGCGCGGAAACAGAGGCGGGGAATCAGATATGGGGAATCAGAGGTGGGGAATCAGAAGTTGTGAATCAGAGATGGGGAATCAGAGGCGGGGAATCAGAGGCCGGTAATCAGACGCGGGGAATCAGAGGCGATGATTCTTGAGCTGGGGAATCAGAGGCGGGGAATCAGAGTTGGGGAATCAGAGGCGGGGAATCAGATATGGGGAATCAGAGGCGGTGAATCAGAGGCGGGGAAACAGAGGCGGGGAATCAGATATGGGAAAACAGAGGCGGGGAATCAGAGGCGGGCAAATAGAGGCGGGGAATCAGATATGGGGAAACAGAGGCGGGGAAACAGAGGTGGGGAATCATATATGGGGAATCAGAGGTGGGGAATCAGAGGTTGGGAATCAGAGGCAGGGAATCAGAGGCTTGGAATCAGATGCAGGGAATCAGATGCGGGAAATCAGAGGCGGGGAATCAGATCTGGGGAATCAGAGGTGGGGAATCAAAGTTGGGGAATCAGAGGCGGGGACATAGATGTGGGGAAACAGAGGCGGGGTATCAGAGACGGGGAAACAGAGGCGGGGATTCAGATATGGGGAATCAGAGGTGGGGAATCAGAGGCAGGGAATTAGATGTGCGGAATCAGAAATGGGGAATCAGAGGCAGGGAATCAGAATCAGAAGCAGGGAATCAGAGGCCGGGAATCAGAGGCCGGAATCAGATGCCGGGAATAAGAGGTCGGGAATCAGAGGTGGGGAATCAGAGTCCGGGAATCAGAGATGGGGAATCAGAGGCGGGGAATCAGAGGCAGGGAATCAAACACGGGGAATCAGAGGCGGGGAATCAGAGCTGGGGAATCAAAGGCGGGGAATCAGAGTTGGGGAATCAAAGGCGGGGAATCAGATATGGGGAAACAGGGGCGCGGAATCAGAGGCGGGGAAACAGAGGCGGGGAATCAGATATGGGGAATCAGAGGTGTGGAATCAGAGGTTGGGAATCAGAGGTGTGGAATCAGAGGTTGGGAATCAGAGGCAGGGAATCAGAGGCGGGGAAACAGAGGCAGGGAATCAGATCTGGGGAATCAGAGGCGGGGAATTAGAGTTGGGGAATCAGATGCGGGGAATCAGAGGCGGGGAAACAGAGGCGGGGAATCAAACACGGGGAATCAGAGGTGGGGAATCAGAGGTTGGGAATCAGAGGCAGCGAATCAGAGGCGGGGAATCAGAGGCGGGGAATCAGAGGCAGGGAATCAGAGGCGGAGAATCAGAGGCCGGGAATCAGATATGGTGAAACAGAGGCGGGGAATCAGAGGCGGGGAAACAGAGGCGGGGAATCAGATATGGGGAATCAGAGGTGGGGAATCAGAGTTTGGGAATCAGAGGCATGGAATCAGAGGCTTGGAATCAGATGCAGGGAATTAGATGCGGGGAATCAGAGGCGGGGAATCAGAGTTGGGGAATCAGAGGTGGGGAATCAGAGTTTGGGAATCAGAGGCATGGAATCAGAGGGTTGGAATCAGATGCCGGGAATCAGATATGGTGAAACAGAGGCGGGGAATCAGAGGCGGGGAAACAGGCAGGGAATCAGATATGGGGAATCAGAGGTGGGGAATCAGAGTTTGGGAATCAGAGGCATGGAATCAGAGGCTTGGAATCAGATGCAGGGAATCAGATGCGGGGAATCAGAGGCGGGGAATCAGAGTTGGGGAATCAGAGGCGGGGATTTAGATATTGGGAAACAGAGGCTGGGAATCAGAGGCGGGGAAACAGAGGCGGGGAATCAGATATGGGGAATCAGAGGTGGGGAATCAGAGGCAGGGAATCAGATGTGCGGAATCAGAGATGGGGAATCAAAGGCAGGGAATCAGAATCAGAAGCAGGGAATCAGAGGCCGGGAATCAGAGGCCGGAATCAGATGCCGGGAATAAGAGGCCGGGAATCAGAGGTGGGGAATCAGAGTCCGGGAAACAGAGATGGGGATTCAGAGGCGGGGAATGAGATATGGGGAATCAGAGGCGGGGAATCAGATATGGGGAATCAGAGGTGGGGAATCAGGGGCGGGGTATCGGTGGCAGGGAATCAGAGGCGGGAAATCAGAGGCCGGGAATCAGAGGCGGGCAATCAGACACGGGGAATCAGAGGTGGTGAATCAGAGATGTGGAATCAGAGGTGGGGAATCAGAGGCGGGGAATCAGATATTGGGAATCAGAGGTGGGGAATCAGAAGTTGTGAATCAGAGATGGGGAATCAGAGGCGGGGAATCAGAGGCCGGTAATCAGACGCTGGGAATCAGAGGCGGGGAATCATAGCTGGCGAATCAGAGGCGGGGAATCAGAGGTGGGGAATCAGAGGCGGGGAATCAGATATTGGGAATCAGAGGTGGGGAATCAGAGACGCGGAAACAGAGGCGGGGAATCAGATATGGGGAATCAGAGGTGGGGAATCAGAAGTTGTGAATCAGAGATGGGGAATCAGAGGCGGGGAATCAGAGGCCGGTAATCAGACGTGGGGAATCAGAGGCGGGGATTCTTGAGCTGGGGAATCAGAGGCGGGGAATCAGAGTTGGGGAATCAGAGGCGGGGAATCAGATATGGGGAATCAGAGGCGGGGAATCAGAGGCGGGGAAACAGAGGCGCGGAATCAGATATGGGGAATCAGAGGTGGGGAATCAGGGGCGGGGTATCAGTGGCAGGGAATCAGAGGCGGGAAATCAGAGTCGGTGAATCAGGGGCGGGGAATCAGAGGCAGGGAATCGGATGTGCGGAATCAGAGATTTGGAATCAGAGGTGGGGAATCAGAGGCGGTGAATCAGACATGGGTAATCAGAGGCGGGGAATCAGAGGCAGGAAATCAGACACGGGGAATCAGAGGCGGGGAATCAGAGCTGGGGAATTAGATGCAGGGAATAAGAGTTGGGGATTCAGAGGCGGGGAATCAGATATGGGGAAACAGAGGTGGGGAATCAGAGGCGGGCAAATAGAGGCGGGGAATCAGATATGGGGAAACAGTGGCGGGGAATCAGAGGCGGGGAATCAGAGGCGGTGAATCAGACATGGGTAATCAGAGGCGGGAAATCAGAGCTGGGGAATCAGAGGTGGGGAATCAGAGTTGGGGAATCAGAGGCGGGGACTTAGATATGGGGAAACAGAGGCGGGGAATCAGAGGCGGGGAAACAGAGGCGGGGAATCAGATATGGGGAATCAGAGGTGGGGAATCAGAGGCAGGGAATCAGATGTGCGGAATCAGAGATGGGGAATCAGAGGCAGGGAATCTGAATCAGAAGCAGGGAATAAGACGCGGGGAATCAGAGGCGGGGAATCAGAGCTGGGGAATCAGCGGCAGTGAATCAGAGGCGGGGAATCAGAGGCAGGAAATCGGATGTGCTGAATCAGAGATGGGGAATCAGAGGTGGGGAATCAGAGGCGGTGAATCAGACATGGGTAATCAGATGTGGGGAATCAGGGGCAGGGTATCAGACGCAGTGTATCAGACACGGGGAATCAGAGGCATGGAATCAGAGATGGGGAATCAGAGGTGGGGAATCAGAGGCAGGGAATCAGACGCGGGGTATCAGAGGCGTGGAATCAGAGCTGGGGAATCAGAGGCGGGGAATCAGAGTTGGGGATTAGAGGCGTGGAATCAGAAATGGGAAAACAGAGGCGGGGAATCAGAGGCGGGGAATCAGAGCTGGGGAATCAGAGGCCGGGAATCAGAGGTGGTGAATCAGAGGCCGGGAATCAGAGATGGGGATTCAGAGGTGGTGAATCAGAGATGGGGAATCAGAGGAAGGGACTCAGAGGTGGCGAATCAGACGCGGGGAATCAGTGGCTGGGAATCAGAAATCGGGAATCAGAGGCGGGGTATCAGAGATGGGGAATCAGAGGCGGGGAATCAGAGGCGGGGAAACAGAGGCGGGGAGTCAGATATGGGGAATCAGTGGTGGGGAATCAGAGGCATGGAATCACATGCGGGGAATCAGAGGCGGGGAATCAGAGGCGGGGAATCAGAGCTGGGGAATCAGAGGCGGGGATTCAGAGTTGGGGAATCTGAGGCGGGGAATCAGATATGGGGAAACAGAGGCGTGGATTCAGAGGCGGGGAAACAGACGCGGGGAATCAGATATGGGGAATCAGAGGTGGGGAATCAGAGGTTGGGAATCAGAGGCAGGGAATCAGAGGCGGGGAATCAGAGCTGGGGAATCAGAGGCGGAGAATCAGAAT
Source organism: Narcine bancroftii (assembly GCF_036971445.1). Taxonomy (NCBI): domain Eukaryota; kingdom Metazoa; phylum Chordata; class Chondrichthyes; order Torpediniformes; family Narcinidae; genus Narcine; species Narcine bancroftii. The sequence continues at coordinate 109,970,439 of NC_091475.1, forward strand.
TGGGGAATCAGAGATGGGGAATCAGAGATGGGGAATCAGAGGCGGGGAATCAGACGCAGGGAATCAGAGGTGGTGAATCAGAGATGGGGAATCAGAGGCGGGGAATCAGAGCCAGGGAATAAGATGCGGGGAATCAGAGGCGGGGAATCAGAGCTGGGGAATCAGAGGCGGGGAATCAGAGTTGGGGAATCAGTGGCGGGGAATCAGATATAGGGAATCAGAGGCGGGGAATCAGAGGCAGGGAATCAGAGGCAGGGAATCAGAGATGAGGAATCAGAGGCGGGGAATCAGAGGCAGGGAATCTGACGCGGGGAATCAGAGGAGGAGTATCAGAGCTGGGGAATCAAGGCGGGGAATCAGAGTTGGGGAATAAGAGGCGTGGAATCAGATATGGGGAATCAGAGGCGGTGAATCAGAGGCGGGGAAACAGAGGCGGGGAGTCAGATATGGGTAAATAGATTTGGGGATTCAGGGGCGGGGAATCCGTGGCAGGGAATCAGAGGCGGGGAATCAGAGGCGGGGCATCAGAGGCAGGGAATCAGATGTGGGGAATCAGAGATGGGGAATCAGAGGCAGGAAATCAGAATCAGAAGCGGGGTATCAGAGGCCGGGAATCAGAGGCTGGGAATCAGAGGACGGGAATGAGATATGGGGAATCAGAGCTGGGGAGTCAGAGGCGGTGAATCAGAGATGGGGAATCAGAGGCAGGGAATCAGAGGCAGGGAATCAAACACGGGGAATCAGAGGCTGCGAATCAGAGCTGGGGAATCAGAGGCGGGGAATCAGACACGGGGAATCAGAGGCGGGAATCAGAGCTGGGGAATCAGAGGCGGGGAATCAGACACGGGGAATCAGAGGCGGGGAATCAGAGCTGAGGAATCAGAGGAGGGGATTCAGAGTTGGGGAATCAGAGGCGGGGAATCAGATACGGGGAAACAGAGGCGTGGATTCAGAGGCGGGGAAACAGACGCGGCGAATCAGATATGGGGAATCAGAGGTGGGGAATCAGAGGTTGGGAATCAGAGGCAGGGAATGAGAGGCGGGGAATCAGAGCTGGGGAATCAGAGGCGGGGAATCAGAGTTGGGGAATCAGAGGCGGGGAATCAGATATGGGGAAACAGGGGCGGGGAATTGGAGGCGGGGAAACAGAGGCGGGGAATCAGATATGGGGAATCCGAGGTGTGGAATCAGAGGTTGGGAATCAGAGGCAGGGAATCAGAGGCGGGGAAACAGAGGCAGGGAATCAGATCTGGGTAATCAGAGGCGGGGAATTAGAGTTGGGGAATCAGAGGCGGGGAATCAGAGGCGGGGAAACAGAGGCGGGGAATCAAACACGGGGAATCAGAGGTGGGGAATCAGAGGTTGGGAATCAGAGGCAGGGAATCAGAGGCGGGGAATCAGAGGCGGGGAATCGGAGGCGGGGAATCAGATGTGCAGAATCGGAGATGGGGAATCAGAGGCAAGAAATCAGAGGCAGGGAATCAGAGGCGGGGAATCAGAGGCCGGGAATCAGATATGGTGAAACAGAGGCGGGGAATCAGAGGCGGGGAAACAGAGGCGGGGAATCAGAGGCGGGGAATCAGAGGTGGGGAATCAGAGGCAGGGAATCAGAGGCAGGGAATCAGAGGCTTGGAATCAGATGCAGGGAATCAGATGCGGGGAATCAGAGGCGGGGAATCAGAGCTGGGGAATCAGAGGTGGGGAATCAGAGTTGGGGAATCAGAGGCGGGGACTTAGATATTGGGAAACAGAGGCGGGGAATCAGAGGCGGGGAAACAGAGGCTTGGAATCAGATGCAGGGAATCAGATGCGGGGAATCAGAGGCGGGGAATCAGAGCTGGGGAATCAGAGGTGGGGAATCAGAGTTGGGGAATCAGAGGCGGGGACTTAGATATTGGGAAACAGAGGCGGGGAATCAGAGGCGGGGAAACAGAGGCGGGGAATCAGATATAGGGAATCAGAGGTGGGGAATCAGAGGCAGGGAATCAGATGTGCGGAATCAGAGATGGGGAATCAAAGGCAGGGAATCAGAATCAGAAGCAGGGAATCAGAGGCCGGGAATCAGAGGCCGGAATCAGATGCCGGGAATAAGAGGCCGGGAATCAGAGGTGGGGAATCAGAGTCCGGGAATCAGAGATGGGGATTCAGAGGCGGGGAACGAGATATGGGGAATCAGAGACGGGGAATCAGAGGCGGGGAAACAGAGGCGGGGAATCAGATATGGGGAATCAGAGGTGGGGAATCAGGGGCGGGGTATCAGTGGCAGGGAATCAGAGGCGGGAAATCAGAGTCGGTGAATCAGGGGCGGGGAATCAGAGGCAGGGAATCGGATGTGCGGAATCAGAGATTTGGAATCAGAGGTGGGGAATCAGAGGCGGTGAATCAGACATGGGTAATCAGAGGCGGGGAATCAGAGTCAGGAAATCAGACACGGGGAATCAGAGGCGGGGAATCAGAGCTGGGGAATTAGATGGAGGGAATCAGAGTTGGGGATTCAGAGGCGGAGAATCAGATATGGGGAAACAGAGGTGGGGAATCAGAGGCGGGCAAATAGAGGCGGGGAATCAGATATGGGGAAACAGTGGCGGGGAATCAGAGGCGGGGAATCAGAGGCAGTGAATCAGACATGGGTAATCAGAGGCGGGGAATCAGAGCTGGGGAATCAGAGGTGGGGAATCAGAGTTGGGGAATCAGGGGCGGGGTATCAGTGGCAGGGAATCAGAGGCGGGAAATCAGAGGCCGGGAATCAGAGGCGCTGAATCAGAGGCGGGGAATCAGAGGCATAGAATCGGATGTGCGGAATCAGAGATGGGGAATCAGAGGTGGGGAATCAGAGGCGGTGAATCAGACATGGGTAATCAGAGGCGGGGAATCAGAGGCAGGAAATCAGACACGGGGAATCAGAGGCGGGGAATCAGAGCTGGGGAATTAGAGGCAGGGAATCAGAGTTGGGGATTCAGAGGCGGGGAATCAGATATGGGGAAACAGAGGTGGGGAATCAGAGGTGGGCAAATAGAGGCGGGGAATCAGATATGGGGAAACAGAGGCGGGGAATCAGAGGCGTGGAAACAGAGGCGGGGAATCAGATATGGGGAATCAGAGGTGGGGAATCAGAGGTTGGGAATCAGAGGCAGGGAATCAGAGGCTGGGAATCAGATGCAGGGAATCAGATGCGGGGATCAGAGGCGGGGAATCAGAGCTGGGGAATCAGAGGTGGGGAATCAGAGTTGGGGAATCAGAGGCGGGGACTTAGATATGGGGAAACAGAGGCGGGGAATCAGAGGCGGGGAATCAGAGGCGGGGAATCAGATATGGGGAATCAGAGGTGGGGAATCAGAGGCAGGGAATCAGATGTGCGGAATCAGAGATGGGGAATCAGAGGCAGGGAATCAGAATCAGAAGCAGGGAATAAGACGCGGGGAATCAGAGGCGGGGAATCAGAGCTGGGGAAGCAGAGGCAGTGAATCAGAGGCGGGGAATCAGAGGCAGGGAATCGGATGTGCGGAATCAGAGATGGGGAATCAGAGGTGGGGAATCAGAGGCGGTGAATCAGACATGGGTAATCAGAGGCGGGGAATCAGAGGCAGGAAATCAGACACGGGGAATCAGAGGCGGGGAATCAGAGCTGGGAAATTAGAGGCAGGGAATCAGAGTTGGGGATTCAGAGGCGGGGAATCAGATATGGGAAAACAGAGGCGGGGAATCAGAGGCGGGCAAATAGAGGCGGGGAATTAGATATGGGGAAACAGAGGCGGGGAATCAGAGGCGGGGAAACAGAGGTGGGGAATCAGATATGGGGAAACAGAGGTGGGGAATCAGAGGTTGGGAATCAGAGGCAGGGAATCAGAGGCTTGGAATCAGATGCAGGGAATCAGATGCGGGAAATCAGAGGCGGGGAATCAGAGCTGGGGAATCAGAGGTGGGGAATCAAAGTTGGGGAATCAGAGGCGGGGACTTAGATATGGGGAAACAGAGGCGGGGAATCTGAGGCGGGGAAACAGAGGCGGGGAATCAGATATGGGGAATCAGAGGTGGGGAATCAGAGGCAGGGAATCAGATGTGCGGAATCAGAGATGGGGAATCAGAGGCAGGGAATCAGAATCAGAAGCAGGGAATAAGACGCGGGGAATCAGAGGCGGGGAATCAGAGCTGGGGAAGCAGAGGCAGTGAATCAGAGGCGGGGAATCAGAGGCAGGGAATCGGATGTGCGGAATCAGAGATGGGGAATCAGAGGTGGGGAATCAGAGGCGGTGAATCAGACATGGGTAATCAGAGGCGGGGAATCAGAGGCAGGAAATCAGACACGGGGAATCAGAGGCGGAGAATCAGAGCTGGGAAATTAGAGGCAGGGAATCAGAGTTGGGGATTCAGAGGCGGGGAATCAGATATGGGAAAACAGAGGCGGGGAATCAGAGGCGGGCAAATAGAGGCGGGGAATTAGATATGGGGAAACAGAGGCGGGGAATCAGAGGCGGGGAAACAGAGGTGGGGAATCAGATATGGGGAAACAGAGGTGGGGAATCAGAGGTGGGGAATCAAAGTTGGGGAATCAGAGGCGGGGACTTAGATATGGGGAAACAGAGGCCGGGTATCAGAGACGGGGAAACAGAGGCGGGGATTCAGATATGGGGAATCAGAGGTGGGGAATCAGAGGCAGGGAATTAGATGTGCGGAATCAGAAATGGGGAATCAGAGGCAGGGAATCAGAATCAGAAGCAGGGAATCAGAGGCCGGGAATCAGAGGCCGGAATCAGATGCCGGGAATAAGAGGTCGGGAATCAGAGGTGCGGAATCAGAGCCCAGGAATCAGAGATGGGGAATCAGAGGCGGGGAATCAGAGGCAGGGAATCAAACACGGGGAATCAGAGGCGGGGAATCAGAGCTGGGGAATCAGAGGCGGGGAATCAGAGTTGGGGTATCAGAGGCGGGGAATCAGAGGTTGGGAATCAGAGGCAGGGAATCAGAGGCGGGGAAACAGAGGCAGGGAATCAGATCTGGGGAATCAGAGGCGGGGAATTAGAGTTGGGGAATCAGAGGCGGGGAATCAGAGGCGGGGAAACAGAGGCGGGGAATCAAACACGGGGAATCAGAGGTGGGGAATCAGAGGTTGGGAATCAGAGGCAGGGAATCAGAGGCGGGGAATCAGAGGCGGGGAATCAGAGGCAGGGAATCAGATGTGCGGAATCGGAGATGGGGAATCAGAGGCAAGGAATCAGAGGCGGGGAATCAGAGGCGGAGAATCAGAGGCCGGGAATCAGATCTGGGGAATAAGAGGCGGGGAATTAGAGTTGGGGAATCAGAGGCGGGGAATCAGAGGCGGGGAAACAGAGGCGGGGAATCAGATATGGGGAATCAGAGGTGGGGAATCAGAGTTTGGGAATCAGAGGCATGGAATCAGAGGCTTGGAATCAGATGCAGGGAATCAGATGCGGGGAATCAGAGGCGGGGAATCAGAGCTGGGGAATCAGAGGTGGGGAATCAGAGTTGGGGAATCAGAGGCGGGGATTTAGATATTGGGAAACAGAGGCGGGGAATCAGAGGCGGGGAAACAGAGGCGGGGAATCAGATATGGGGAATCAGAGGTGGGGAATCAGAGGCAGGGAATCAGATGTGCGGAATCAGAGATGGGGAATCAAAGGCAGGGAATCAGAATCAGAAGCAGGGAATCAGAGGCCGGGAATCAGAGGCCGGAATCAGATGCCGGGAATAAGAGGCCGGGAATCAGAGGTGGGGAATCAGAGTCCGGGAATCAGAGATGGGGATTCAGAGGCGGTGAATGAGATATGGGGAATCAGAGGCGGGGAATCAGAGGCGGGGAAACAGAGGTGGGGAATCAGATATGGGGAATCAGAGGTGGGGAATCAGGGGCGGGGTATCAGTGGCAGGGAATCAGAGGCGGGAAATCAGAGGCCGGGAATCAGAGGCGGGGAATCAGACACGGGGAATCAGAGGTGGTGAATCAGAGATGTGGAATCAGAGGCGGGGAATCAGAGGCAGGGAATCAGATGCGGGGAATCAGATGCAGGGAATCATAGCTGGCGAATCAGAGGCGGGGAATCAGAGGTGGGGAATCAGAGGCGGGGAATCAGATATTGGGAATCAGAGGTGGGGAATCAGAGGCGCGGAAACAGAGGCGGGGAATCAGATATGGGGAATCAGAGGTGGGGAATCAGAGGCAGGGAATCAGATGTGCGGAATCAGAGATGGGGAATCAGAGGCAGGGAATCAGAATCAGAAGCAGGGAATAAGACGCGGGGAATCAGAGGCGGGGAATCAGAGCTGGGGAAGCAGAGGCAGTGAATCAGAGGCGGGGAATCAGAGGCAGGGAATCGGATGTGCGGAATCAGAGATGGGGAATCAGAGGTGGGGAATCAGAGGCGGTGAATCAGACATGGGTAATCAGAGGCGGGGAATCAGAGGCAGGAAATCAGACACGGGGAATCAGAGGCGGGGAATCAGAGCTGGGAAATTAGAGGCAGGGAATCAGAGTTGGGGATTCAGAGGCGGGGAATCAGATATGGGAAAACAGAGGCGGGGAATCAGAGGCGGGCAAATAGAGGCGGGGAATTAGATATGGGGAAACAGAGGCGGGGAATCAGAGGCGGGGAAACAGAGGTGGGGAATCAGATATGGGGAAACAGAGGTGGGGAATCAGAGGTTGGGAATCAGAGGCAGGGAATCAGAGGCTTGGAATCAGATGCAGGGAATCAGATGCGGGAAATCAGAGGCGGGGAATCAGAGCTGGGGAATCAGAGGTGGGGAATCAAAGTTGGGGAATCAGAGGCGGGGACTTAGATATGGGGAAACAGAGGCGGGGAATCAGAGGCGGGGAAACAGAGGCGGGGAATCAGATATGGGGAATCAGAGGTGGGGAATCAGAGGCAGGGAATCAGATGTGCGGAATCAGAGATGGGGAATCAGAGGCAGGGAATCAGAATCAGAAGCAGGGAATAAGACGCGGGGAATCAGAGGCGGGGAATCAGAGCTGGGGAAGCAGAGGCAGTGAATCAGAGGCGGGGAATCAGAGGCAGGGAATCGGATGTGCGGAATCAGAGATGGGGAATCAGAGGTGGGGAATCAGAGGCGGTGAATCAGACATGGGTAATCAGAGGCGGGGAATCAGAGGCAGGAAATCAGACACGGGGAATCAGAGGCGGAGAATCAGAGCTGGGAAATTAGAGGCAGGGAATCAGAGTTGGGGATTCAGAGGCGGGGAATCAGATATGGGAAAACAGAGGCGGGGAATCAGAGGCGGGCAAATAGAGGCGGGGAATTAGATATGGGGAAACAGAGGCGGGGAATCAGAGGCGGGGAAACAGAGGTGGGGAATCAGATATGGGGAAACAGAGGTGGGGAATCAGAGGTTGGGAATCAGAGGCAGGGAATCAGAGGCTTGGAATCAGATGCAGGGAATCAGATGCGGGAAATCAGAGGCGGGGAATCAGAGCTGGGGAATCAGAGGTGGGGAATCAAAGTTGGGGAATCAGAGGCGGGGACTTAGATATGGGGAAACAGAGGCCGGGTATCAGAGACGGGGAAACAGAGGCGGGGATTCAGATATGGGGAATCAGAGGTGGGGAATCAGAGGCAGGGAATTAGATGTGCGGAATCAGAAATGGGGAATCAGAGGCAGGGAATCAGAATCAGAAGCAGGGAATCAGAGGCCGGGAATCAGAGGCCGGAATCAGATGCCGGGAATAAGAGGTCGGGAATCAGAGGTGCGGAATCAGAGCCCAGGAATCAGAGATGGGGAATCAGAGGCAGGGAATCAAACACGGGGAATCAGAGGCGGGGAATCAGAGCTGGGGAATCAGAGGCGGGGTATCAGAGTTGGGGAATCAGAGGCGGGGAATCAGAGGTTGGGAATCAGAGGCAGGGAATCAGAGGCGGGGAAACAGAGGCAGGGAATCAGATCTGGGGAATCAGAGGCGGGGAATTAGAGTTGGGGAATCAGAGGCGGGGAATCAGAGGCGGGGAAACAGAGGCGGGGAATCAAACACGGGGAATCAGAGGTGGGGAATCAGAGGTTGGGAATCAGAGGCAGGGAATCAGAGGCGGGGAATCAGAGGCGGGGAATCAGAGGCAGGGAATCAGATGTGCGGAATCGGAGATGGGGAATCAGAGGCAAGGAATCAGAGGCGGGGAATCAGAGGCGGAGAATCAGAGGCCAGGAATCAGATCTGGGGAATCAGAGGCGGGGAATTAGAGTTGGGGAATCAGAGGCGGGGAATCAGAGGCGGGGAAACAGAGGCGGGGAATCAGATATGGGGAATCAGAGGTGGGGAATCAGAGTTTGGGAATCAGAGGCATGGAATCAGAGGCTTGGAATCAGATGCAGGGAATCAGATGCGGGGAATCAGAGGCGGGGAATCAGAGCTGGGGAATCAGAGGTGGGGAATCAGAGTTGGGGAATCAGAGGCGGGGATTTAGATATTGGGAAACAGAGGCGGGGAATCAGAGGCGGGGAAACAGAGGCGGGGAATCAGATATGGGGAATCAGAGGTGGGGAGTCAGAGGCAGGGAATCAGATGTGCGGAATCAGAGATGGGGAATCAAAGGCAGGGAATCAGAATCAGAAGCAGGGAATCAGAGGCCGGGAATCAGAGGCCGGAATCAGATGCCGGGAATAAGAGGCCGGGAATCAGAGGTGGGGAATCAGAGTCCGGGAATCAGAGATGGGGATTCAGAGGCGGTGAATGAGATATGGGGAATCAGAGGCGGGGAATCAGAGGCGGGGAAACAGAGGTGGGGAATCAGATATGGGGAATCAGAGGTGGGGAATCAGGGGCGGGGTATCAGTGGCAGGGAATCAGAGGCGGGAAATCAGAGGCCGGGAATCAGAGGCGGGGAATCAGACACGGGGAATCAGAGGTGGTGAATCAGAGATGTGGAATCAGAGGCGGGGAATCAGAGGCAGGGAATCAGATGCGGGGAATCAGAGGCAGGGAATCATAGCTGGCGAATCAGAGGCGGGGAATCAGAGGTGGGGAATCAGAGGCGGGGAATCAGATATTGGGAATCAGAGGTGGGGAATCAGAGGCGCGGAAACAGAGGCGGGGAATCAGATATGGGGAATCAGAGGTGGGGAATCAGAAGTTGTGAATCAGAGATGGGGAATCAGAGGCGGGGAATCAGAGGCCGGTAATCAGACGCGGGGAATCAGAGGCGGGGATTCTTGAGCTGGGGAATCAGAGGCGGGGAATCAGAGTTGGGGAATCAGAGGCGGGGAATCAGATATGGGGAATCAGAGGCGGGGAATCAGAGGCGGGGAAACAGAGGCGGGGAATCAGATATGGGGAATCAGAGGTGGGGAATCAGGGGCGGGGTATCAGTGGCAGGGAATCAGAGGCGGGAAATCAGAGTCGGTGAATCAGGGGCGGGGAATCAGAGGCAGGGAATCGGATGTGCGGAATCAGAGATTTGGAATCAGAGGTGGGGAATCAGAGGCGGTGAATCAGACATGGGTAATCAGAGGCGGGGAATCAGAGTCAGGAAATCAGACACGGGGAATCAGAGGCGGGGAATCAGAGCTGGGGAATTAGATGCAGGGAATCAGAGTTGGGGATTCAGAGGCGGGGAATCAGATATGGGGAAACAGAGGTGGGGAATCAGAGGCGGGCAAATAGAGGCGGGGAATCAGATATGGGGAAACAGTGGCGGGGAATCAGAGGCGGGGAATCAGAGGCGGTGAATCAGACATGGGTAATCAGAGGCGGGGAATCAGAGCTGGGGAATCAGAGGTGGGGAATCAGAGTTGGGGAATCAGGGGCGGGGTATCAGTGGCAGGGAATCAGAGGCGGGAAATCAGAGGCCGGGAATCAGAGGCGGTGAATCGGAGGCGGGGAATCAGAGCAGGGAATCGGATGTGCGGAATCAGAGATGGGGAATCAGAGGTGGGGAATCAGAGGCGGTGAATCAGACATGGGTAATCAGAGGCGGGGAATCAGAGGCAGGAAATCAGACACGGGGAATCAGAGGCGGGGAAACAGAGCTGGGGAATTAGAGGCAGGGAATCAGAGTTGGGGATTCAGAGGCGGGGAATCAGATATGGGGAAACAGAGGTGGGGAATCAGAGGTGGGCAAATAGAGGCGGGGAATCAGATATGGGGAAACAGAGGCGGGGAATCAGAGGCGTGGAAACAGAGGCGGGGAATCAGATATGGGGAATCAGAGGCGGGGAATCAGAGCTGGGGAATCAGAGGTGGGGAATCAGAGTTGGGGAATCAGAGGCGGGGACTTAGATATGGGGAAACAGAGGCGGGGAATCAGAGGCGGGGAAACAGAGGTGGGGAATAAGATATGGGGAATCAGAGGTGGGGAATCAGAGGCAGGGAATCAGATGTGCAGAATCAGAGATGGGGAATCAGAGGCAGGGAATCAGAATCAGAAGCAGGGAATAAGACGCGGGGAATCAGAGGCGGGGAATCAGAGCTGTGGAATCAGCGGCAGTGAATGAGAGGCGGGGAATCAGAGGCAGGGAATCGGATGTGCGGAGTCAGAGATGGGGAATCAGAGGTGGGGAATCAGAGGCGGTGAATCAGACATGGGTAATCAGATGTGGGGAATCAGGGGCAGGGTATCAGACGCAGTGTATCAGACACGGGGAATCAGAGGCATGGAATCAGAGATGGGGAATCAGAGGCGGGGAATCAGAGGCAGGGAATCAGACGCGGGGTATCAGAGGCGTGGAATCAGAGCTGGGGAATCAGAGGCGGGGAATCAGAGTTGGGGAATCAGAGGCGTGGAATCAGATATGGGAAAACAGAGGCGGGGTATCAGAGGCGGGGAATCAGAGGTGGTGAATCAGAGGCCGGGAATCAGAGGTGGTGAATCAGAGGCCGGGAATCAGAGATGGGGATTCAGAGGTGGTGAATCAGAGATGGGGAATCAGAGGAAGGGACTCAGAGGTGGCGAATCAGACGCGGGGAATCAGTGGCTGGGAATCAGAAATCGGGAATCAGAGGCGGGGTATCAGAGATGGGGAATCAGAGGCGGGGAATCAGAGGCGGGGAAACAGAGGCGGGGAGTCAGATATGGGGAATCAGTGGTGGGGAATCAGAGGCATGGAATCACATGCGGGGAATCAGAGGCGGGGAATCAGAGGCGGGGAATCAGAGCTGGGGAATCAGAGGCGGGGATTCAGAGTTGGGGAATCAGAGGCGGGGAATCAGATATGGGGAAACAGAGGCGTGGATTCAGAGGCGGGGAAACAGACGCGGGGAATCAGATATGGGGAATCAGAGGTGGGGAATCAGAGGTTGGGAATCAGAGGCAGGGAATCAGAGGCGGGGAATCAGAGCTGGGGAATCAGAGGCGGAGAATCAGAATTGGGGAATCAGAGATGGGGAATCAGAGATGGGGAATCAGAGTCTGGGAATCAGACGCAGGGAATCAGAGGTGGTGAATAAGAGATGGGGAATCAGAGGCGGGGAATCAGAGGCAGGGAATCAGACGCGGGGAATCAGTGACGGGGAATCATAGCTGGGGAATCAGAGGCGGGGAATCAGACACGGGGAATCAGAGGCGGGAATCAGAGCTGGGGAATCAGAGGCGGGGAATCAGACACGGGGAATCAGAGGCGGGGAATCAGAGCTGAGGAATCAGAGGAGGGGATTCAGAGTTGGGGAATCAGAGGCGGGGAATCAGATACGGGGAAACAGAGGCGAGGATTCAGAGGCGGGGAAACAGACGCGGGGAATCAGATATGGGGAATCAGAGGTGGGGAATCAGAGGTTGGGAATCAGAGGCAGGGAATGAGAGGCGGGGAATCAGAGCTGGGGAATCAGAGGCGTGGAATCAGAATTGGGGAATCAGAGATGGGGAATCAGAGATGGGGAATCAGAGGCGGGGAATCAGAGGCAGGGAATCAGAAGCGGGGAATCAGAGGTGGGGAATCATAGCTGGCGAATCAGAGGCGGGGAATCAGAGTTGGGGAATCAGAGGCGGGGAATCAGATATGGGGAATCAGAGGCGGGGAATCAGAGGCGGGGAAACAGAGGCGGGGAATCAGATATGGGGAATCAGCGGTGGGGAATCAGAGGTGGTGTATCAGAGATGGGGAATCAGAGGCGGGGAATCAGAGGCCGGGAATCAGACGCGGGGAAACAGAGGCGGGGAATCAGAGCTGGGGAATCAGAGGCGGTAAATCAGAGTTGGGGAATCAGAGGCGGGGAATCAGATATAGGGAATCAGAGGCGGGGAATCAGAGGCGGGGAATCACAGGCAGGGAATCAGAGATGAGGAATCAGAGGCAGGGCATCAGAGGCAGGGAATCAGACGCGGGGTATCAGAGGTGGGGAATCATAGCTGGCGAATCAGAGGCGAGGAATCAGAGTTGGGGAATCAGAGGCGGGGAATCAGATATGGGGAATCAGAGGCGGGGAATCAGAGGCGGGGAAACAGAGGCGGGGAATCAGATATGGGGAATCAGAGGTGGGGAATCAGAGGTGGTGAATCAGAGATGGGGAATCAGAGGCGGGGAATCAGAGGCAGGGAATCAGACGCGGGGAATCAGAGGCAGGGCATCAGAGGCAGGGAATCAGACGCGGGGTATCAGAGGTGGGGATTCAGAGCTGGGGAATCAGAGGTTGCGAATCAGAGGCAGGGAATCAGAGACGGGGAATCAGAGGCAGGGAATCAGAGATGGGGAATCAGAGGTGGGGAATCAGAATCCAGGAATCAGAGATGGGGAATCAGAGGCGGGGAAACATAGGTGGGGAATCAGATGTGGGGAATCAGAGGCGGTGAATCAGAGATGGGGAATCAGAGGCGGGGAATCAGAGGCAGGAAATCAGACACGGGGAATCAGAGGCTGGGAATTAGAGGTGGGGAATCAGAGGCGGGGAATCATAGCTGGGGAATCAGAGGCAGGGAATCAGAGTTGGGGATTCAGAGGCGGGGAATCAGATATGGGGAAACAGAGGCGGGGAATCAGAGGTGGTGAATCAGAGATGGGGAATCACAGGCGGGGAATCAGAGGCAGGGAATCAGACGCTGGGATTCAGAGGCGGGGAATCAGAGCTGGGGAATCAGAGGCGGGGAGTCAGAATTGGGGAATCAGAGGCGGGGAATCAGATATGGGGAAACAGAGGAGGGGAATCAGAGGCGGGGAAACAGAGGCGGGGAATCAAATATGGGGATACAGATGTGGGGAATCAGAGGTTGGGAATCAGAGGCAGGGAATCAGATGCGGGGAATCAGATATTGGGAATCAGAGGTGGGGAATCAGAGGTGGTGAATCAGAGATGGGGAATCAGATGCTGGGAATCAGAGGCAGGGAATCAGAGGCGGGGATTCAGAGCTGGGGAATCAGAGGCAGGGAATCAGAGTTTGGGAATAAAAGGCGTGGAATCAGAAATGGGGAATCAGAGGCGGGGAATCAGAGGCAGGGAAACAGAGGCGGGGAATCAGATATGGGTAATCAGAGGTGGGGAATCAGGGGCGGGGAATCAGTGGCAGGGAATCAGAGGCGGGGAATCAGAGGCGGGGAATCAGACGCAGGGAATCAGATGTGGGGAATCAGAGATGGGGAATCAGATGCAGGGAATCAGACACAGAAACGGGGTATCAGAGGCCGTGAATCAGAGGCCGGGAATCAGAGGTCGGGAATCAGATATGGGGAATCAAAGGTGAGGAATCACAGGTGGTGAATCAGAGATGGGGAATCAGAGGCAGGGAATCAGACATGAGGAATCAGAGGCGCGGAATCAGAGCTTGGGAATCAGAGGCGGGGATTCAGAGTTGGGGAATCAGAGGCAGTTAATCAGATATGGGGAAACAGAGGTGTGGAATCAGAGGCAGGGAAACAGAGGAGGGGAATCAGGTATGGGGAATCAGATGTGGGGAATCAGGGGCGGGGTATCAGACGCAGTGTATCAGACACGGGGAATGAGAGGCGCGGAATCAGAGGCAGGGAATCAGACGCGGGGAATCAGAGGCGTTGAATCAGAGTTGGGGAATCAGAGGCGGGGAATCAGAGTTGGGGAATCAGAGGCGTGGAATCAGATATGGGGAAACAGAGGCGGGGAATCAGAGGCGGGGAATCAGAGCTGGGGAATCAGAGGTTGGGAATCAGAGGCAGGGAATGAGAGGCGGGGAATCAGAGCTGGGGAATCAGAGGCGGGGAATCAGAATTGGGGAATCAGAGATGGGGAATCAGAGATGGGGAATCAGAGGCGGGGAATCAGAGGCAGGGAATCAGACGCGGGGAATCAGAGGCGGGGAATCATAGCTGGCGAATCAGAGGCGGGGAATCAGAGTTGGGGAATCAGAGGCGGGGAATCAGATATGGGGAATCTGAGGCGTGGAATCAGAGGCGGGGAAACAGAGGCGGGGAATCAGATATGGTGAATCAGAGGTGGGGAATCAGAGGTGGTGAATCAGAGATGGGGAATCAGAGGCGGGGAATCAGAGGCAGGGAATCAGAACTGGGGAATCAGAGGCGGGGAATCAGAGGTTGGGAATCAGAGGCAGGGAATGAGAGGCGGGGAATCAGAACTGGGGAATCAGAGGCGGGGAATCAGAATTGGGGAATCAGAGATGGGGAATCAGAGGCGGGGAATCAGAGGCAGGGAATCAGATGTGGGGAATCAGAGATGGGGAATCAGATGCAGGGAATCAGACACAGAAACGGGGTATCAGAGGCCGTGAATCAGAGGCCGGGAATCAGAGGCCGGGAATCAGTTATGGGGAATCAAAGGTGGGGAATCACAGGTGGTGAATCAGAGATGGGGAATCAGAGGCAGGGAATCAGACACGAGGAATCAGAGGCGCGGAATCAGAGCTTGGGAATCAGAGGCGGGGATTCAGAGTTAGGGAATCAGAGGCAGTTAATCAGATATGGGGAAACAGAGGCGTGGAATCAGAGGCAGGGAAACAGAGGAGGGGAATCAGGTATGGGGAATCAGATGTGGGGAATCAGGGGCGGGGTATCAGACGCAGTGTATCAGACACGGGGAATTAGAGGCATGGAATCAGAGATGGGGAATCAGAGGCAGGGAATCAGAGGCAGGGAATCAGACGCTGGGAATCAGAGGCGTTGAATCAGAGCTGGGGAATCAGAGGCGGGGAATCAGAGTTGGGGAATCAGAGGCGTGGAATCAGATATGGGGAAACAGAGGCGGGGAATCAGAGGCGGGGAATCAGAGCTGGGGAATCAGAGGTTGGGAATCAGAGGCAGGGAATGAGAGGCGGGGAATCAGAGCTGGGGAATCAGAGGCGGGGTATCAGAATTGGGGAATCAGAGATGGGGAATCAGAGATGGGGTATCAGAGGCGGCGAATCAGAGGCAGGGAATCAGACGCGGGGAATCAGAGGCGGGGAATCATAGCTGGCGAATCAGAGGCGGGGAATCAGAGTTGGGGAATCAGAGGCGGGGAATCAGATATGGGGAATCAGAGGCGTGGAATAAGAGGCGGGGAAACAGAGGCGGGGAATCAGATATGGGGAATCAGAGGTGGGGAATCAGAGGTGGTGAATCAGAGATGGGGAATCAGAGGCGGGGAATCAGAGGCAGGGAATCAGACGCGGGGAATCAGAGGCGGGGAATCAGAGCTGGGGAATCAGAGGTTGGAAAATCAGAGTTGGGGAATCAGAGGCTGGGAATCAGAGGTTGGGAATCAGAGGCAGGGAAACAGAGGCGGGGAATCAAACACGGGGAATCAGAGGCTGCGAATCAGAGCTGGGGAATCAGAGGTGGGGAATCAGACACGGGGAATCAGAGGCGGGGATTCAGAGTTGGGGAATCAGAGGCGGGGAATCAGATATGGGGAAACAGAGGCGTGGATTCAGATGCGGGGAAACAGACGCGGGGATTCAGATATGGGGAAACAGAGGTGGGGAATCAGAGGCAGGGAATTAGATGTGCGGAATCAGAAATGGGGAATCAGAGGCAGGGAATCAGAATCAGAAGCAGGGTATCAGAGGCCGGGAATCAGAGGCCGGAATCAGATGCCGGGAATAAGAGGTCGGGAATCAGAGGTGGGGAATCAGAGTCCGGGAAACAGAGATGGGGAATCAGAGCGGGGAATCAGAGGCAGGGAATCAAACACGGGGAATCAGAGGCGGGGAATCAGAGCTGGGGAATCAAAGGCGGGGAATCAGAGTTGGGGAATCAAAGGCGGGGAATCAGATATGGGGAAACAGGGGCGCGGAATCAGAGGCGGGGAAACAGAGGCGGGGAATCAGATATGGGGAATCAGAGGTGTGGAATCAGAGGTTGGGAATCAGAGGTGTGGAATCAGAGGTTGGGAATCAGAGGCAGGGAATCAGAGGCGGGGAAACAGAGGCAGGGAATCAGATCTGGGGAATCAGAGGCGGGGAATTAGAGTTGGGGAATCAGAGGCGGGGAATCAGAGGCGGGGAAACAGAGGCGGGGAATCAAACACGGGGAATCAGAGGTGGGGAATCAGAGGTTGGGAATCAGAGGCAGGGAATCAGAGGCTGGGAATCAGAGGCGGGGAATCAGAGGCAGGGAATCAGAGGCGGAGAATCAGAGGCCGGGAATCAGATATGGTGAAACAGAGGCGGGGAATCAGAGGCGGGGAAACAGAGGCGGGGAATCAGATATGGGGAATCAGAGGTGGGGAATCAGAGTTTGGGAATCAGAGGCATGGAATCAGAGGCTTGGAATCAGATGCAGGGAATCAGATGCGGGGAATCAGAGGCGGGGAATCAGAGTTGGGGAATCAGAGGTGGGGAATCAGAGTTTGGGAATCAGAGGCATGGAATCAGAGGCTTGGAATCAGATGCCGGGAATCAGATATGGTGAAACAGAGGCGGGGAATCAGAGGCGGGGAAACAGAGGCGGGGAATCAGATATGGGGAATCAGAGGTGGGGAATCAGAGTTTGGGAATCAGAGGCATGGAATCAGAGGCTTGGAATCAGATGCAGGGAATCAGATGCGGGGAATCAGAGGCGTGGAATCAGAGTTGGGGAATCAGAGGCGGGGATTTAGATATTGGGAAACAGAGGCGGGGAATCAGAGGCGGGGAAACAGAGGCGGGGAATCAGATATGGGGAATCAGAGGTGGGGAATCAGAGGCAGGGAATCAGATGTGCGGAATCAGAGATGGGGAATCAAAGGCAGGGAATCAGAATCAGAAGCAGGGAATCAGAGGCCGGGAATCAGAGGCCGGAATCAGATGCCGGGAATAAGAGGCCGGGAATCAGAGGTGGGGAATCAGAGTCCGGGAATCAGAGATGGGGATTCAGAGGCGGGGAATGAGATATGGGGAATCAGAGGTGGGGAATCAGAGTCCGGGAATCAGAGATGGGGATTCAGAGGCGGGGAATGAGATATGGGGAATCAGAGGCGGGGAATCAGAGGCGGGGAAACAGAGGTGGGGAATCAGATATGGGGAATCAGAGGTGGGGAATCAGGGGCGGGGTATCAGTGGCAGGGAATCAGAGGCGGGAAATCAGAGGCCGGGAATCAGAGGCGGGGAATCAGACACGGGGAATCAGAGGTGGTGAATCAGAGATGTGGAATCAGAGGCGGGGAATCAGAGGCAGGGAATCAGACGCGGGGAATCAGAGGCGGGGAAACATAGCTGGCGAATCAGAGGCGGGGAATCAGAGGTGGGGAATCAGAGGCGGGGAATCAGATATTGGGAATCAGAGGTGGGGAATCAGAGGCGCGGAAACAGAGGCGGGGAATCAGATATGGGGAATCAGAGGTGGGGAATCAGAAGTTGTGAATCAGAGATGGGGAATCAGAGGCGGGGTATCAGAGGCCGGTAATCAGACGCGGGGAATCAGAGGCGGTAATTCTTGAGCTGGGGAATCAGAGGCGGGGAATCAGAGTTGGGGAATCAGAGGTGGGGAATCAGAGGCAGGGAATCAGATGTGCGGAATCAGAGATGGGGAATCAGAGGCAGGGAATCAGAATCAGAAGCAGGGAATAAGACGCGGGGAATCAGAGGCGGGGAATCAGAGCTGGGGAAGCAGAGGCAGTGAATCAGAGGCGGGGAATCAGAGGCAGGGAATCGGATGTGCGGAATCAGGAATGGGGAATCAGAGGTGGGGAATCAGAGGCGGTGAATCAGACATGGGTAATCAGAGGCGGGGAATCAGAGGCAGGAAATCAGACACGGGGAATCAGAGGCGGGGAATCAGAGCTGGGAAATTAGAGGCAGGTAATCAGAGTTGGGGATTCAGAGGCGGGGAATCAGATATGGGAAAACAGAGGCGGGGAATCAGAGGCGGGGAAACAGAGGCGGGGAATCGGATGTGCGGAATCAGAGATGGGGAATCAGAGGTGGGGAATCAGAGGCGGTGAATCAGACATGGGTAATCAGAGGCGGGGAATCAGAGGCAGGAAATCAGACACGGGGAATCAGAGGCGGGGAATCAGAGCTGGGAAATTAGAGGCAGGGAATCAGAGTTGGGGATTCAGAGGCGGGGAATCAGATATGGGAAAACAGAGGCGGGGAATCAGAGGCGGGCAAATAGAGGCGGGGAATTAGATATGGGGAAACAGAGGCGGGGAATCAGAGGCGGGGAAACAGAGGTGGGGAATCAAATATGGGGAAACAGAGGTGGGGAATCAGAGGTTGGGAATCAGAGGCAGGGAATCAGAGGCTTGGAATCAGATGCAGGGAATCAGATGCGGGAAATCAGAGGCGGGGAATCAGAGCTGGGGAATAAGAGGTGGGGAATCAAAGTTGGGGAATCAGAGGCGGGGACTTAGATATGGGGAAACAGAGGCGGGGTATCAGAGACGGGGAAACAGAGGCGGGGATTCAGATATGGGGAATCAGAGGTGGGGAATCAGAGGCAGGGAATTAGATGTGCGGAATCCGAAATGGGGAATCAGAGGCAGGGAATCAGAATCAGAAGCAGGGAATCAGAGGCCGGGAATCAGAGGCCGGAATCAGATGCCGGGAATAAGAGGTCGGGAATCAGAGGTGCGGAATCAGAGGCGGGGAATCAGAGTTGGGGAATCAGAGGCGGGGAATCAGATATGGGGAAACAGGGGCGGGGAATCAGAGGCGGGGAAACAGAGGCGGGGAATCAGATATGGGGAATCAGAGGTGTGGAATCAGAGGTTGGGAATCAGAGGCAGGGAATCAGAGGCGGGGAAACAGAGGCAGGGAATCAGATCTGGGGAATCAGAGGCGGGGAATTAGAGTTGGGGAATCAGAGGCGGGGAATCAGAGGCGGGGAAACAGAGGCGGGGAATCAAACACGGGGAATCAGAGGTGGGGAATCAGAGGTTGGGAATCAGAGGCAGGGAATCAGAGGCGGGGAATCAGAGGCGGGGAATCAGAGGCAGGGAATCAGATGTGCGGAATCGGAGATGGGGAATCAGAGGCAAGGAATCAGAGGCGGGGAATCAGAGGCGGAGAATCAGAGGCCGGAAATCAGATCTGGGGAATCAGAGGCGGGGAATTAGAGTTGGGGAATCAGAGGCGGGGAATCAGAGGCGGGGAAACAGAGGCGGGGAATCAGATATGGGGAATCAGAGGTGGGGAATCAGAGTTTGGGAATCAGAGGCATGGAATCAGAGGCTTGGAATCAGATGCAGGGAATCAGATGCGGGGAATCAGAGGCGGGGAATCAGAGCTGGGGAATCAGAGGTGGGGAATCAGAGTTGGGGAATCAGAGGCGGGGATTTAGATATTGGGAAACAGAGGCGGGGAATCAGAGGCGGGGAAACAGAGGCGGGGAATCAGATATGGGGAATCAGAGGTGGGGAATCAGAGGCAGGGAATCAGATGTGCGGAATCAGAGATGGGGAATCAAAGGCAGGGAATCAGAATCAGAAGCAGGGAATCAGAGGCCGGGAATCAGAGGCCGGAATCAGATGCCGGGAATAAGAGGCCGGGAATCAGAGGTGGGGAATCAGAGTCCGGGAATCAGAGATGGGGATTCAGAGGCGGTGAATGAGATATGGGGAATCAGAGGCGGGGAATCAGAGGCGGGGAAACAGAGGTGGGGAATCAGATATGGGGAATCAGAGGTGGGGAATCAGGGGCGGGGTATCAGTGGCAGGGAATCAGAGGCGGGAAATCAGAGGCCGGGAATCAGAGGCGGGGAATCAGACACGGGGAATCAGAGGTGGTGAATCAGAGATGTGGAATCAGAGGCGGGGAATCAGAGGCAGGGAATCAGACGCGGGGAATCAGAGGCAGGGAATCATAGCTGGCGAATCAGAGGCGGGGAATCAGAGGTGGGGAATCAGAGGCGGGGAATCAGATATTGGGAATCAGAGGTGGGGAATCAGAGGCGCGGAAACAGAGGCGGGGAATTAGATATGGGGAATCAGAGGTGGGGAATCAGAAGTTGTGAATCAGAGATGGGGAATCAGAGGCGGGGAATCAGAGGCCGGTAATCAGACGCGGGGAATCAGAGGCGGGGATTCTTGAGCTGGGGAATCAGAGGCGGGGAATCAGAGTTGGGGAATCAGAGGCGGGGAATCAGATATGGGGAATCAGAGGCAGGGAATCAGAGGCGGGGAAACAGAGGCGGGGAATCAGATATGGGGAATCAGAGGTGGGGAATCAGGGGCGGGGTATCAGTGGCAGGGAATCAGAGGCGTGAAATCAGAGTCGGTGAATCAGGGGCGGGGAATCAGAGGCAGGGAATCGGATGTGCGGAATCAGAGATTTGGAATCAGAGGTGGGGAATCAGAGGCGGTGAATCAGACATGGGTAATCAGAGGCGGGGAATCAGAGTCAGGAAATCAGACATGGGGAATCAGAGGCGGGGAATCAGAGCTGGGGAATTAGATGCAGGGAATCAGAGTTGGGGATTCAGAGGCGGGGAATCAGATATGGGGAAACAGAGGTGGGGAATCAGAGGCGGGCAAATAGAGGCGGGGAATCAGATATGGGGAAACAGTGGCGGGGAATCAGAGGCGGGGAATCAGAGGCGGTGAATCAGACATGGGTAATCAGAGGCGGGGAATCAGAGCTGGGGAATCAGAGGTGGGGAATCAGAGTTGGGGAATCAGGGGCGGGGTATCAGTGGCAGGGAATCAGAGGCGGGAAATCAGAGGCCGGGAATCAGAGGCGGTGAATCAGAGGCGGGGAATCAGAGGCAGGGAATCGGATGTGCGGAATCAGAGATGGGGAATCAGAGGTGGGGAATCAGAGGCGGTGAATCAGACATGGGTAATCAGAGGCGGGGAATCAGAGGCAGGAAATCAGACACGGGGAATCAGAGGCGGGGAATCAGAGCTGGGGAATTAGAGGCAGGGAATCAGAGTTGGGGATTCAGAGGCGGGGAATCAGATATGGGGAAACAGAGGTGGGGAATCAGAGGTGGGCAAATCGAGGCGGGGAATCAGATATGGGGAAACAGAGGCGGGGAATCAGAGGCGTGGAAACAGAGGCGGGGAATCAGATATGGGGAATCAGAGGCGGGGAATCAGAGCTGGGGAATCAGAGGTGGGGAATCAGAGTTGGGGAATCAGAGGCGGGGACTTAGATATGGGGAAACAGAGGCGGGGAATCAGAGGCGGGGAAACAGAGGCGGGGAATCAGATATGGGGAATCAGAGGTGGGGAATCAGAGGCAGGGAATCAGATGTGCGGAATCAGAGATGGGGAATCAGAGGCAGGGAATCAGAATCAGAAGCAGGGAATAAGACGCGGGGAATCAGAGGCGGGGAATCAGAGCTGTGGAATCAGCGGCAGTGAATGAGAGGCGGGGAATCAGAGGCAGGGAATCGGATGTGCGGAGTCAGAGATGGGGAATCAGAGGTGGGGAATCAGAGGCGGTGAATCAGACATGGGTAATCAGATGTGGGGAATCAGGGGCAGGGTATCAGACGCAGTGTATCAGACACGGGTAATCAGAGGCATGGAATCAGAGATGGGGAATCAGAGGCGGGGAATCAGAGGCAGGGAATCAGACGCGGGGTATCAGAGGCGTTGAATCAGAGCTGGGGAATCAGAGGCGGGGAATCAGAGTTGGGGAATCAGAGGCGTGGAATCAGATATGGGGAAACAGAGGCGGGGAATCAGAGGCGGGGAATCAGAGCTGGGGAATCAGAGGTTGGGAATCAGAGGCAGGGAATGAGAGGCGGGGAATCAGAGCTGGGGAATCAGAGGCGGGGTATCAGAATTGGGGAATCAAAGATGGGGAATCAGAGATGGGGTATCAGAGGCGGCGAATCAGAGGCAGGGAATCAGACGCGGGGAATCAGAGGCGGGGAATCATAGCTGGCGAATCAGAGGCGGGGAATCAGAGTTGGGGAATCAGAGGCGGGGAATCAGATATGGGGAATCAGAGGCGTGGAATAAGAGGCGGGGAAACAGAGGCGGGGAATCAGATATGGGGAATCAGAGGTGGGGAATCAGAGGTGGTGAATCAGAGATGGGGAATCAGAGGCGGGGAATCAGAGGCAGGGAATCAGACGCGGGGAATCAGAGGCGGGGAATCAGAGCTGGGGAATCAGAGGTTGGAAAATCAGAGTTGGGGAATCAGAGGCTGGGAATCAGAGGTTGGGAATCAGAGGCAGGGAAACAGAGGTGGGGAATCAAACACGGGGAATCAGAGGCTGCGAATCAGAGCTGGGGAATCAGAGGTGGGGAATCAGACACGGGGAATCAGAGGCGGGGATTCAGAGTTGGGGAATCAGAGGCGGGGAATCAGATATGGGGAAACAGAGGCGTGGATTCAGATGCGGGGAAACAGACGCGGGGATTCAGATATGGGGAATCAGAGGTGGGGAATCAGAGGAAGGGAATTAGATGTGCGGAATCAGAAATGGGGAATCAGAGGCAGGGAATCAGAATCAGAAGCAGGGAATCAGAGGCCGGGAATCAGAGGCCGGAATCAGATGCCGGGAATAAGAGGTCGGGAATCAGAGGTGGGGAATCAGAGTCCGGGAATCAGAGATGGGGAATCAGAGGCGGGGAATCAGAGGCAGGGAATCAAACACGGGGAATCAGAGGCGGGGAATCAGAGCTGGGGAATCAAAGGCGGGGAATCAGAGTTGGGGAATCAAAGACGGGGAATCAGATATGGGGAAACAGGGGCGCGGAATCAGAGGCGGGGAAACAGAGGCGGGGAATCAGATATGGGGAATCAGAGGTGTGGAATCAGAGGTTGGGAATCAGAGGTGTGGAATCAGAGGTTGGGAATCAGAGGCAGGGAATCAGAGGAGGGGAAACAGAGGCAGGGAATCAGATCTGGGGAATCAGAGGCGGGGAATTAGAGTTGGGGAATCAGAGGCGGGGAATCAGAGGCGGGGAAACAGAGGCGGGGAATCAAACACGGGGAATCAGAGGTGGGGAATCAGAGGTTGGGAATCAGAGGCAGGGAATCAGAGGCTGGGAATCAGAGGCGGGGAATCAGAGGCAGGGAATCAGAGGCGGAGAATCAGAGGCCGGGAATCAGATATGGTGAAACAGAGGCGGGGAATCAGAGGCGGGGAAACAGAGGCGGGGAATCAGATATGGGGAATCAGAGGTGGGGAATCAGAGGCATGGAATCAGAGGCTTGGAATCAGATGCAGGGAATCAGATGCGGGGAATCAGAGGCGGGGAATCAGAGTTGGGGAATCAGAGGTGGGGAATCAGAGTTTGGGAATCAGAGGCATGGAATCAGAGGCTTGGAATCAGATGCCGGGAATCAGATATGGTGAAACAGAGGCGGGGAATCAGAGGCGGGGAAACAGAGGCGGGGAATCAGATATGGGGAATCAGAGGTGGGGAATCAGAGTTTGGGAATCAGAGGCATGGAATCAGAGGCTTGGAATCAGATGCAGGGAATCAGATGCGGGGAATCAGAGGCGGGGAATCAGAGTTGGGGAATCAGAGGCGGGGATTTAGATATTGGGAAACAGAGGCGGGGAATCAGAGGCGGGGAAACAGAGGCGGGGAATCAGATATGGGGAATCAGAGGTGGGGAATCAGAGGCAGGGAATCAGATGTGCGGAATCAGAGATGGGGAATCAAAGGCAGGGAATCAGAATCAGAAGCAGGGAATCAGAGGCCGGGAATCAGAGGCCGGAATCAGATGCCGGGAATAAGAGGCCGGGAATCAGAGGTGGGGAATCAGAGTCCGGGAATCAGAGATGGGGATTCAGAGGCGGGGAATGAGATATGGGGAATCAGAGGTGGGGAATCAGAGTCCGGGAATCAGAGATGGGGATTCAGAGGCGGGGAATGAGATATGGGGAATCAGAGGCGGGGAATCAGAGGCGGGGAAACAGAGGTGGGGAATCAGATATGGGGAATCAGAGGTGGGGAATCAGGGGCGGGGTATCAGTGGCAGGGAATCAGAGGCGGGAAATCAGAGGCCGGGAATCAGAGGCGGGGAATCAGACACGGGGAATCAGAGGTGGTGAATCAGAGATGTGGAATCAGAGGCGGGGAATCAGAGGCAGGGAATCAGACGCGGGGAATCAGAGGCGGGGAATCATAGCTGGCGAATCAGAGGCGGGGAATCAGAGGTGGGGAATCAGAGGCGGGGAATCAGATATTGGGAATCAGAGGTGGGGAATCAGAGGCGTGGAAACAGAGGCGGGGAATCAGATATGGGGAATCAGAGGTGGGGAATCAGAAGTTGTGAATCAGAGATGGGGAATCAGAGGCGGGGTATCAGAGGCTGGTAATCAGACGCGGGGAATCAGAGGCGGTAATTCTTGAGCTGGGGAATCAGAGGCGGGGAATCAGAGTTGGGGAATCAGAGGTGGGGAATCAGAGGCAGGGAATCAGATGTGCGGAATCAGAGATGGGGAATCAGAGGCAGGGAATCAGGATCAGAAGCAGGGAATAAGACGCGGGGAATCAGAGGCGGGGAATCAGAGCTGGGGAAGCAGAGGCAGTGAATCAGAGGCGGGGAATCAGAGGCAGGGAATCGGATGTGCGGAATCAGGAATGGGGAATCAGAGGTGGGGAATCAGAGGCGGTGAATCAGACATGGGTAATCAGAGGCGGGGAATCAGAGGCAGGAAATCAGACACGGGGAATCAGAGGCGGGGAATCAGAGCTGGGAAATTAGAGGCAGGGAATCAGAGTTGGGGATTCAGAGGCGGGGAATCAGATATGGGAAAACAGAGGCGGGGAATCAGAGGCGGGGAAACAGAGGCGGGGAATCGGATGTGCGGAATCAGAGATGGGGAATCAGAGGTGGGGAATCAGAGGCGGTGAATCAGACATGGGTAATCAGAGGCGGGGAATCAGAGGCAGGAAATCAGACACGGGGAATCAGAGGCGGGGAATCAGAGCTGGGAAATTAGAGGCAGGGAATCAGAGTTGGGGATTCAGAGGCGGGGAATCAGATATGGGAAAACAGAGGCGGGGAATCAGAGGCGGGCAAATAGAGGCGGGGAATTAGATATGGGGAAACAGAGGCGGGGAATCAGAGGCGGGGAAACAGAGGTGGGGAATCAAATATGGGGAAACAGAGGTGGGGAATCAGAGGTTAGGAATCAGAGGCAGGGAATCAGAGGCTTGGAATCAGATGCAGGGAATCAGATGCGGGAAATCAGAGGCGGGGAATCAGAGCTGGGGAATAAGAGGTGGGGAATCAAAGTTGGGGAATCAGAGGCGGGGACTTAGATATGGGGAAACAGAGGTGGGGTATCAGAGACGGGGAAACAGAGGCGGGGATTCAGATATGGGGAATCAGAGGTGGGGAATCAGAGGCAGGGAATTAGATGTGCGGAATCCGAAATGGGGAATCAGAGGCAGGGAATCAGAATCAGAAGCAGGGAATCAGAGGCCGGGAATCAGAGGCCGGAATCAGATGCCGGGAATAAGAGGTCGGGAATCAGAGGTGCGGAATCAGAGGCGGGGAATCAGAGTTGGGGAATCAGAGGCGGGGAATCAGATATGGGGAAACAGGGGCGGGGAATCAGAGGCGGGGAAACAGAGGCGGGGAATCAGATGTGGGGAATCAGAGGTGTGGAATCAGAGGTTGGGAATCAGAGGCAGGGAATCAGAGGCGGGGAAACAGAGGCAGGGAATCAGATCTGGGGAATCAGAGGCGGGGAATTAGAGTTGGGGAATCAGAGGCGGGGAATCAGAGGCGGGGAAACAGAGGCGGGGAATCAAACACGGGGAATCAGAGGTGGGGAATCAGAGGTTGGGAATCAGAGGCAGGGAATCAGAGGCGGGGAATCAGAGGCGGGGAATCAGAGGCAGGGAATCAGATGTGCGGAATCGGAGATGGGGAATCAGAGGCAAGGAATCAGAGGCGGGGAATCAGAGGCGGAGAATCAGAGGCCGGGAATCAGATCTGGGGAATCAGAGGCGGGGAATTAGAGTTGGGGAATCAGAGGCGGGGAATCAGAGGCGGGGAAACAGAGGCGGGGAATCAGATATGGGGAATCAGAGGTGGGGAATCAGAGTTTGGGAATCAGAGGCATGGAATCAGAGGCTTGGAATCAGATGCAGGGAATCAGATGCGGGGAATCAGAGGCGGGGAATCAGAGCTGGGGAATCAGAGTTGGGGAATCAGAGGCGGGGATTTAGATATTGGGAAACAGAGGCGGGGAATCAGATATGGGGAATCAGAGGTGGGGAATCAGAGTTTGGGAATCAGAGGCATGGAATCAGAGGCTTGGAATCAGATGCAGGGAATCAGATGCGGGGAATCAGAGGCGGGGAATCAGAGGTGGGGAATCAGAGTTGGGGAATCAGAGGCGGGGATTTAGATATTGGGAAACAGAGGCGGGGAATCAGAGGCGGGGAAACAGAGGCGGGGAATCAGATATGGGGAATCAGAGGTGGGGAATCAGAGGCAGGGAATCAGATGTGCGGAATCAGAGATGGGGAATCAAAGGCAGGGAATCAGAATCAGAAGCAGGGAATCAGAGGCCGGGAATCAGAGGCCGGAATCAGATGCCGGGAATAAGAGGCCGGGAATCAGAGGTGGGGAATCAGAGTCCGGGAATCAGAGATGGGGATTCAGAGGCGGTGAATGAGATATGGGGAATCAGAGGCGGGGAATCAGAGGCGGGGAAACAGAGGTGGGGAATCAGATATGGGGAATCAGAGGTGGGGAATCAGGGGCGGGGTATCAGTGGCAGGGAATCAGAGGCGGGAAATCAGAGGCCGGGAATCAGAGGCGGGGAATCAGACACGGGGAATCAGAGGTGGTGAATCAGAGATGTGGAATCAGAGGCGGGGAATCAGAGGCAGGGAATCAGACGCGGGGAATCAGAGGCAGGGAATCATAGCTGGCGAATCAGAGGCGGGGAATCAGAGGTGGGGAATCAGAGGCGGGGAATCAGATATTGGGAATCAGAGGTGGGGAATCAGAGGCGCTGAAACAGAGGCGGGGAATCAGATATGGGGAATCAGAGGTGGGGAATCAGAAGTTGTGAGTCAGAGATGGGGAATCAGAGGCGGGGAATCAGAGGCCGGTAATCAGACGCGGGGAATCAGAGGCGGGGATTCTTGAGCTGGGGAATCAGAGGCGGGGAATCAGAGTTGGGGAATCAGAGGCGGGGAATCAGATATGGGGAATCAGAGGCGGGGAATCAGAGGCGGGGAAACAGAGGCGGGGAATCAGATATGGGGAATCAGAGGTGGGGAATCAGGGGCGGGGTATCAGTGGCAGGGAATCAGAGGCGGGAAATCAGAGTCGGTGAATCAGGGGCGGGGAATCAGAGGCAGGGAATCGGATGTGCGGAATCAGAGATTTGGAATCAGAGGTGGGGAATCAGAGGCGGTGAATCAGACATGGGTAATCAGAGGCGGGGAATCAGAGTCAGGAAATCAGACATGGGGAATCAGAGGCGGGGAATCAGAGCTGGGGAATTAGATGCAGGGAATCAGAGTTGGGGATTCAGAGGCGGGGAATCAGATATGGGGAAACAGAGGTGGGGAATCAGAGGCGGGCAAATAGAGGCGGGGAATCAGATATGGGGAAACAGTGGCGGGGAATCAGAGGCGGGGAATCAGAGGCGGTGAATCAGACATGGGTAATCAGAGGCGGGGAATCAGAGCTGGGGAATCAGAGGTGGGGAATCAGAGTTGGGGAATCAGGGGCGGGGTATCAGTGGCAGGGAATCAGAGGCGGGAAATCAGAGGCCGGGAATCAGAGGCGGTGAATCAGAGGCGGGGAATCAGAGGCAGGGAATCGGATGTGCGGAATCAGAGATGGGGAATCAGAGGTGGGGAATCAGAGGCGGTGAATCAGACATGGGTAATCAGAGGCGGGGAATCAGAGGCAGGAAATCAGACACGGGGAATCAGAGGCGGGGAATCAGAGCTGGGGAATTAGAGGCAGGGAATCAGAGTTGGGGATTCAGAGGCGGGGAATCAGATATGGGGAAACAGAGGTGGGGAATCAGAGGTGGGCAAATCGAGGCGGGGAATCAGATATGGGGAAACAGAGGCGGGGAATCAGAGGCGTGGAAACAGAGGCGGGGAATCAGATATGGGGAATCAGAGGCGGGGAATCAGAGCTGGGGAATCAGAGGTGGGGAATCAGAGTTGGGGAATCAGAGGCGGGGACTTAGATATGGGGAAACAGAGGCGGGGAATCAGAGGCGGGGAAACAGAGGCGGGGAATCTGATATGGGGAATCAGAGGTGGGGAATCAGAGGCAGGGAATCAGATGTGCGGAATCAGAGATGGGGAATCAGAGGCAGGGAATCAGAATCAGAAGCAGGGAATAAGACGCGGGGAATCAGAGGCGGGGAATCAGAGCTGTGGAATCAGCGGCAGTGAATGAGAGGCGGGGAATCAGAGGCAGGGAATCGGATGTGCGGAGTCAGAGATGGGGAATCAGAGGTGGGGAATCAGAGGCGGTGAATCAGACATGGGTAATCAGATGTGGGGAATCAGGGGCAGGGTATCAGACGCAGTGTATCAGACACGGGGAATCAGAGGCATGGAATCAGAGATGGGGAATCAGAGGCGGGGAATCAGAGGCAGGGAATCAGACGCGGGGTATCAGAGGCGTTGAATCAGAGCTGGGGAATCAGAGGCGGGGAATCAGAGTTGGGGAATCAGAGGCGTGGAATCAGATATGGGGAAACAGAGGCGGGGAATCAGAGGCGGGGAATCAGAGCTGGGGAATCAGAGGTTGGGAATCAGAGGCAGGGAATGAGAGGCGGGGAATCAGAGCTGGGGAATCAGAGGCGGGGTATCAGAATTGGGGAATCAGAGATGGGGAATCAGAGATGGGGTATCAGAGGCGGCGAATCAGAGGCAGGGAATCAGACACGGGGAATCAGAGGCGGGGAATCATAGCTGGCGAATCAGAGGCGGGGAATCAGAGTTGGGGAATCAGAGGCGGGGAATCAGATATGGGGAATCAGAGGCGTGGAATAAGAGGCGGGGAAACAGAGGCGGGGAATCAGATATGGGGAATCAGAGGTGGGGAATCAGAGGTGGTGAATCAGAGATGGGGAATCAGAGGCGGGGAATCAGAGGCAGGGAATCAGACGCGGGGAATCAGAGGCGGGGAATCAGAGCTGGGGAATCAGAGGTTGGAAAATCAGAGTTGGGGAATCAGAGGCTGGGAATCAGAGGTTGGGAATCAGAGGCAGGGAAACAGAGGCGGGGAATCAAACACGGGGAATCAGAGGCTGCGAATCAGAGCTGGGGAATCAGAGGTGGGGAATCAGACACGGGGAATCAGAGGCGGGGATTCAGAGTTGGGGAATCAGAGGCGGGGAATCAGATATGGGGAAACAGAGGCGTGGATTCAGATGCGGGGAAACAGACGCGGGGATTCAGATATGGGGAATCAGAGGTGGGGAATCAGAGGCAGGGAATTAGATGTGCGGAATCAGAAATGGGGAATCAGAGGCAGGGAATCAGAGGCCGGGAATCAGAGGCCGGAATCAGATGCCGGGAATAAGAGGTCGGGAATCAGAGGTGGGGAATCAGAGTCCGGGAATCAGAGATGGGGAATCAGAGGCGGGGAATCAGAGGCAGGGAATCAAACACGGGGAATCAGAAGCGGGGAATCAGAGCTGGGGAATCAAAGGCGGGGAATCAGAGTTGGGGAATCAAAGGCGGGGAATCAGATATGGGGAAACAGGGGCGCGGAATCAGAGGCGGGGAAACAGAGGCGGGGAATCAGATATGGGGAATCAGAGGTGTGGAATCAGAGGTTGGGAATCAGAGGTGTGGAATCAGAGGTTGGGAATCAGAGGCAGGGAATCAGAGGCGGGGAAACAGAGGCAGGGAATCAGATCTGGGGAATCAGAGGCGGGGAATTAGAGTTGGGGAATCAGAGGCGGGGAATCAGAGGCGGGGAAACAGAGGCGGGGAATCAAACACGGGGAATCAGAGGTGGGGAATCAGAGGTTGGGAATCAGAGGCAGGGAATCAGAGGCTGGGAATCAGAGGCGGGGAATCAGAGGCAGGGAATCAGAGGCGGAGAATCAGAGGCCGGGAATCAGATATGGTGAAACAGAGGCGGGGAATCAGAGGCGGGGAAACAGAGGCGGGGAATCAGATATGGGGAATCAGAGGTGGGGAATCAGAGTTTGGGAATCAGAGGCATGGAATCAGAGGCTTGGAATCAGATGCAGGGAATCAGATGCGGGGAATCAGAGGCGGGGAATCAGAGTTGGGGAATCAGAGGTGGGGAATCAGAGTTTGGGAATCAGAGGCATGGAATCAGAGGCTTGGAATCAGATGCCGGGAATCAGATATGGTGAAACAGAGGCGGGGAATCAGAGGCGGGGAAACAGAGGCGGGGAATCAGATATGGGGAATCAGAGGTGGGGAATCAGAGTTTGGGAATCAGAGGCATGGAATCAGAGGCTTGGAATCAGATGCAGGGAATCAGATGCGGGGAATCAGAGGCGGGGAATCAGAGTTGGGGAATCAGAGGCGGGGATTTAGATATTGGGAAACAGAGGCGGGGAATCAGAGGCGGGGAAACAGAGGCGGGGAATCAGATATGCGGAATCAGAGGTGGGGAATCAGAGGCAGGGAATCAGATGTGCGGAATCAGAGATGGGGAATCAAAGGCAGGGAATCAGAATCAGAAGCAGGGAATCAGAGGCCGGGAATCAGAGGCCGGAATCAGATGCCGGGAATAAGAGGCCGGGAATCAGAGGTGGGGAATCAGAGTCCGGGAATCAGAGATGGGGATTCAGAGGCGGGGAATGAGATATGGGGAATCAGAGGTGGGGAATCAGAGTCCGGGAATCAGAGATGGGGATTCAGAGGCGGGGAATGAGATATGGGGAATCAGAGGCGGGGAATCAGAGGCGGGGAAACAGAGGTGGGGAATCAGATATGGGGAATCAGAGGTGGGGAATCAGGGGCGGGGTATCAGTGGCAGGGAATCAGAGGCGGGAAATCAGAGGCCGGGAATCAGAGGCGGGGAATCAGACACGGGGAATCAGAGGTGGTGAATCAGAGATGTGGAATCAGAGGCGGGGAATCAGAGGCAGGGAATCAGACGCGGGGAATCAGAGGCGGGGAATCATAGCTGGCGAATCAGAGGCGGGGTATCAGAGGTGGGGAATCAGAGGCGGGGAATCAGATATTGGGAATCAGAGGTGGGGAATCAGAGGCGCGGAAACAGAGGCGGGGAATCAGATATGGGGAATCAGAGGTGGGGAATCAGAAGTTGTGAATCAGAGCTGGGGAATCAGAGGCGGGGAATCAGAGTTGGGGAATCAGAGGCGTGGAATCAGATATGGGAAAACAGAGGCGGGGAATCAGAGGCGGGGAATCAGAGCTGGGGAATCAGAGGCCGGGAATCAGAGGTGGTGAATCAGAGGCCGGGAATCAGAGATGGGGATTCAGAGGTGGTGAATCAGAGATGGGGAATCAGAGGAAGGGACTCAGAGGTGGCGAATCAGACGCGGGGAATCAGTGGCTGGGAATCAGAAATCGGGAATCAGAGGCGGGGTATCAGAGATGGGGAATCAGAGGCGGGGAATCAGAGGCGGGGAAACAGAGGCGGGGAGTCAGATATGGGGAATCAGTGGTGGGGAATCAGAGGCATGGAATCACATGCGGGGAATCAGAGGCGGGGAATCAGAGGCAGGGAATCAGAGCTGGGGAATCAGAGGCGGGGATTCAGAGTTGGGGAATCAGAGGCGGGGAATCAGATATGGGGAAACAGAGGCGTGGATTCAGAGGCGGGGAAACAGACGCGGGGAATCAGATATGGGGAATCAGAGGTGGGGAATCAGAGGTTGGGAATCAGAGGCAGGGAATCAGAGGCGGGGAATCAGAGCTGGGGAATCAGAGGCGGAGAATCAGAATTGGGGAATCAGAGATGGGGAATCAGAGATGGGGAATCAGAGGCGGGGAATCAGACGCAGGGAATCAGAGGTGGTGAATAAGTGATGGGGAATCAGAGGCGGGGAATCAGAGGCAGGGAATCAGACGCGGGGAATCAGTGACGGGGAATCATAGCTGGCGAATCTGAGGCGGGGAATCAGAGTTGGGGAATCAGAGGCGGGGAATCAGATATGGGGAATCAGAGGCGGGGAATCAGAGGCGGGGAAACAGAGGCGGGGAATCAGATATGGGGAATCAGAGGTGGGGAATCAGAGGTGGTGAATCAGAGATGGGGAATCAGAGGCGGGGAATCAGAGCCAGGGAATCAGACGCGGGGAATCAGAGGCGGGGAATCAGAGTTGGGGAATAAGAGGCGTGGAATCAGATATGGGGAATCAGAGGCGGTGAATCAGAGGCGGGGAAACAGAGGCGGGGAGTCAGATATGGGTAAATAGATTTGGGGATTCAGGGGCGGGGAATCCGTGGCAGGGAATCAGAGGCGGGGAATCAGAGGCGGGGCATCAGAGGCAGGGAATCAGATGTGGGGAATCAGAGATGGGGAATCAGAGGCAGGAAATCAGAATCAGAAGCGGGGTATCAGAGGCCGGGAATCAGAGGCTGGGAATCAGAGGACGGGAATGAGATATGGGGAAACAGAGCTGGGGAGTCAGAGGCGGTGAATCAGAGATGGGGAATCAGAGGCAGGGAATCAGAGGCAGGGAATCAAACACGGGGAATCAGAGGCTGCGAATCAGAGCTGGGGAATCAGAGGCGGGGAATCAGAGATGGGGATTCAGAGGCGGTGAATGAGATATGGGGAATCAGAGGCGGGGAATCAGAGGCGGGGAAACAGAGGTGGGGAATCAGATATGGGGAATCAGAGGTGGGGAATCAGGGGCGGGGTATCAGTGGCAGGGAATCAGAGGCGGGAAATCAGAGGCCGGGAATCAGAGGCGGGGAATCAGACACGGGGAATCAGAGGCGGGAATCAGAGCTGGGGAATCAGAGGCGGGGAATCAGACACGGGGAATCAGAGGCGGGGAATCAGAGCTGAGGAATCAGAGGAGGGGATTCAGAGTTGGGGAATCAGAGGCGGGGAATCAGATACGGGGAAACAGAGGTGTGGATTCAGAGGCGGGGAAACAGACGCGGGGAATCAGATATGGGGAATCAGAGGTGGGGAATCAGAGGTTGGGAATCAGAGGCAGGGAATGAGAGGCGGGGAATCAGAGCTGGGGAATCAGAGGCGGGGAATCAGTATTGGGGAATCAGAGATGGGGAATCAGAGATGGGGAATCAGAGGCGGGGAATCAGAGGCAGGGAATCAGAAGCGGGGAATCAGAGGCGGGGAATCATAGCTGGCGAATCAGAGGCGGGGAATCAGAGTTGGGGAATCAGAGGCGGGGA
This sequence comes from Narcine bancroftii, assembly GCF_036971445.1. Taxonomy (NCBI): domain Eukaryota; kingdom Metazoa; phylum Chordata; class Chondrichthyes; order Torpediniformes; family Narcinidae; genus Narcine; species Narcine bancroftii. The sequence goes on from NC_091475.1 coordinate 110,004,011, forward strand.
ATCAGATATGGGGAATCAGAGGCGGGGAATCAGAGGCGGGGAAACAGAGGTGGGGAATCAGATATGGGGAATCAGCGGTGGGGAATCAGAGGTGGTGAATCAGAGATGGGGAATCAGAGGCGGGGAATCAGAGGCAGGGAATCAGACGTGGGGAAACAGAGGCGGGGAATCAGAGCTGGGGAATCAGAGGCGGTAAATCAGAGTTGGGGTATCAGAGGCGGGGAATCAGATATAGGGAATCAGAGGCGGGGAATCAGAGGCGGGGAATCACAGGTAGGGAATCAGAGATGAGGAATCAGAGGCAGGGCATCAGAGGCAGGGAATCAGACGCGGGGTATCAGAGGTGGGGAATCATAGCTGGCGAATCAGAGGCGGGGAATCAGAGTTGGGGAATCAGAGGCGGGGAATCAGATATGGGGAATCAGAGGCGGGGAATCAGAGGCGGGGAAACAGAGGCGGGGAATCAGATATGGGGAATCAGAGGTGGGGAATCAGAGGTGGTGAATCAGAGATGGGGAATCAGAGGCGGGGAATCAGAGGCAGGGAATCAGACGCGGGGAATCAGAGGCAGGGCATCAGAGGCAGGGAATCAGACGCGGGGTATCAGAGGTGGGGAATCAGAGCTGGGGAATCAGAGGTTGCGAATCAGAGGCAGGGAATCAGAGGCGGGGAATCAGAGGCAGGGAATCAGAGATGGGGAATCAGAGGTGGGGAATCAGAGTCCAGGAATCAGAGATGGGGAATCAGAGGCGGGGAAACATAGGTGGGGAATCAGATGTGGGGAATCAGAGGCGGTGAATCAGAGATGGGGAATCAGAGGCGGGGAATCAGAGGCAGGAAATCAGACACGGGGAATCAGAGGCTGGGAATTAGAGGTGGGGAATCAGAAGCGGGGAATCATAGCTGGGGAATCAGAGGCAGGGAATCAGAGTTGGGGATTCAGAGGCGGGGAATCAGATATGGGGAAACAGAGGCGGGGAATCAGAGGTGGTGAATCAGAGATGGGGATTCACAGGCGGGTAATCAGAGGCAGGGAATCAGACGCTGGGATTCAGAGGCGGGGAATCAGAGCTGGGGAATCAGAGGCGGGGAATCAGAATTGGGGAATCAGAGGAGGGGAATCAGAGGCGGGGAAACAGAGGCGGGGAATCAAATATGGGGATACAGATGTGGGGAATCAGAGGTTGGGAATCAGAGGCAGGGAATCAGATGCGGGGAATCAGATATTGGGAATCAGAGGTGGGGAATCAGAGGTGGTGAATCAGAGATGGGGAATCAGATGCTGGGAATCAGAGGCAGGGAATCAGAGGCGGGGATTCAGAGCTGGGGAATCAGAGGCAGGGAATCAGAGTTTTGGAATAAAAGGCGTGGAATCAGAAATGGGGAATCAGAGGCGGGGAATCAGAGGCAGGGAAACAGAGGCGGGGAATCAGATATGGGTAATCAGAGGTGGGGAATCAGGGGCGGGGAATCAGTGGCAGGGAATCAGAGTCGGGGAATCAGAGGCGGGGAATCAGATGCAGGGAATCAGATGTGGGGAATCAGAGATGGGGAATCAGATGCAGGGAATCAGACACAGAAACGGGGTATCAGAGGCCGTGAATCAGAGGCCGGGAATCAGAGGCCGGGAATCAGATATGGGGAATCAAAGGTGAGGAATCACAGGTGGTGAATCAGAGATGGGGAATCAGAGGCAGGGAATTAGACACGAGGAATCAGAGGCGCGGAATCAGAGCTTGGGAATCAGAGGCGGGGATTCAGAGTTGGGGAATCAGAGGCAGTTAATCAGATATGGGGAAACAGAGGTGTGGAATCAGAGGCAGGGAAACAGAGGAGGGGAATCAGGTATGGGGAATCAGATGTGGGGAATCAGGGGCGGGGTATCAGACGCAGTGTATCAGACACGGGGAATGAGAGGCGCGGAATCAGAGGCAGGGAATCAGACGCGGGGAATCAGAGGCGTTGAATCAGAGCTGGGGAATCAGAGGCGGGGAATCAGAGTTGGGGAATCAGAGGCGTGGAATCAGATGTGGGGAATCAGGGGCGGGGTATCAGACGCAGTGTATCAGACACGGGGAATGAGAGGCGCGGAATCAGAGGCAGGGAATCAGACACGGGGAATCAGAGGCGTTGAATCAGAGCTGGGGAATCAGAGGCGGGGAATCAGAGTTGGGGAATCAGAGGCGTGGAATCAGATATGGGGAAACAGAGGCGGGGAATCAGAGGCGGGGAATCAGAGCTGGGGAATCAGAGGTTGGGAATCAGAGGCAGGGAATGAGAGGCGGGGAATCAGAGCTGGGGAATCAGAGGCGGGGAATCAGAATTGGGGAATCAGAGGCGGGGAATCAGAGGCAGGGAATCAGAACTGGGGAATCAGAGGCGGGGAATCAGAGGTTGGGAATCAGAGGCAGGGAATGAGAGGCGGGGAATCAGAACTGGGGAATCAGAGGCGGGGAATCAGAATTGGGGAATCAGAGATGGGGAATCAGAGGCGGGGAATCAGAGGCAGGGAATCAGATGTGGGGAATCAGAGATGGGGAATCAGATGCAGGGAATCAGACACAGAAACGGGGTATCAGAGGCCGTGAATCAGAGGCCGGGAATCAGAGGCCGGGAATCAGTTATGGGGAATCAAAGGTGGGGAATCACAGGTGGTGAATCAGAGATGGGGAATCAGAGGCAGGGAATCAGACACGAGGAATCAGAGGCGCGGAATCAGAGCTTGGGAATCAGAGGCGGGGATTCAGAGTTAGGGAATCAGAGGCAGTTAATCAGATATGGGGAAACAGAGGCGTGGAATCAGAGGCAGGGAAACAGAGGAGGGGAATCAGGTATGGGGAATCAGATGTGGGGAATCAGGGGCGGGGTATCAGACGCAGTGTATCAGACACGGGGAATTAGAGGCATGGAATCAGAGATGGGGAATCAGAGGCAGGGAATCAGAGGCAGGGAATCAGACGCGGGGAATCAGAGGCGTTGAATCAGAGCTGGGGAATCAGAGGCGGGGAATCAGAGTTGGGGAATCAGAGGCGTGGAATCAGATATGGGGAAACAGAGGCGGGGAATCAGAGGCGGGGAATCAGAGCTGGGGAATCAGAGGTTGGGAATCAGAGGCAGGGAATGAGAGGCGGGGAATCAGAGCTGGGGAATCAGAGGCAGGGTATCAGAATTGGGGAATCAGAGATGGGGAATCAGAGATGGGGTATCAGAGGCGGCGAATCAGAGGCAGGGAATCAGACGCGGGGAATCAGAGGCGGGGAATCATAGCTGGCGAATCAGAGGCGGGGAATCAGAGTTGGGGAATCAGAGGCGGGGAATCAGATATGGGGAATCAGAGGCGTGGAATAAGAGGCGGGGAAACAGAGGCGGGGAATCAGATATGGGGAATCAGAGGTGGGGAATCAGAGGTGGTGAATCAGAGATGGGGAATCAGAGGCGGGGAATCAGAGGCAGGGAATCAGATGCGGGGAATGAGAGGCGGGGAATCAGAGCTGGGGAATCAGAGGTTGGAAAATCAGAGTTGGGGAATCAGAGGCGGGGAATCAGAGGTTGGGAATCAGAGGCAGGGAAACAGAGGCGGGGAATCAAACACGGGGAATCAGAGGCTGCGAATCAGAGCTGGGGATTCAGAGGTGGGGAATCAGACACGGGGAATCAGAGGCGGGGATTCAGAGTTGGGGAATCAGAGGCGGGGAATCAGATATGGGGAAACAGAGGCGTGGATTCAGATGCGGGGAAACAGACGCGGGGAAACAGATATGGGGAATAAGAGGTGGGGAATCAGAGTTTGGGAATCAGAGGCAGGGAATGAGAGGCGGGGAATCAGAGCTGGGGAATCAGAGGCGGGGAATCAGAAGCAGGTTATCAAACATGGGGAATCGGAGGCGGGGCATCAGAGCTGGGGTATCAGAGGCGGGGAATCAGAGTTGGGGAATCAGAGGCGGGGAATCAGATATGGGAAAATAGAGGCGGTGAATCAGAGTCTTGGAAACAGAGGCGGGGAATCAGATATGGGGAATCAGAGGTGGGGAGTCAGAGGTTGGGAATCAGAGGCGGGGAATCAGAGGCGGGGAGTCAGAGGCGGGGAATCAGAGGCAGGGAATCAGATGAGCGGAATCAGAGATGGGGAATCAGAGGCAGGGAAACAGAGGCGGGGAATCAGATATGGGGAATCAGAGGTGGGGAGTCAGAGGTTGGGAATCAGAGGCGGGGAATCAGAGGCGGGGAATCAGAGGCCGGGAATCAGAGGCCGGGAATGAGAGGCTGGGAATCAGAGACCGGGAATGAGAGGCCGGGAATCAGAGGCCGGGAATCAGAGGCCGGGAATCAGAGGTGGGGAATCAGAGGCCTGGAATCAGTGATGGGGAATCAGAGGCGGGGAATCAGCGGTCGTGAATCAGACGCGGGGATTCAGAAGTTGTAAATCAGAGATGGGGAATCAGAGGTGGGGAATCAGAGGCGGGGAAACAGAGGTGGGGAATCATATATGGGGAATCAGAGGTGGGGAATAAGAGGCGGAGAATGAGAGGCATGCATCCAGAGGCGGGGAATCAGTGGCTAGGAATCAGAAGCCAGGAATCAGAGGCCGGGAATCAGAGGTGGTGAATCAGAGGCCGGGAATCAGAGATGGGGATTCAGAGGTGGTGAATCAGAGATGGGGAATCAGAGGAAGGGACTCAGAGGTGGCGAATCAGACGCGGGGAATCAGTGGTTGGGAATCAGAGATCGGGAATCAGAGGCGGGGAATCGGAGATGGGGAATCAGAGGCGGGGAATCAGAGGCGGGGAAACAGAGGCGGGGATTCAGATATGGGGAATCAGTGGTGGGGAATCAGAGGCATGGAAACACATGCGGGGAATCAGAGGCGGGGAATCAGAGGCGGGGAATCAGAGCTGGGGAATCAGAGGCGGGGATTCAGAGTTGGGGAATCAGAGGCGGGGAATCTGATATGGGGAAACAGAGGCGTGGATTCAGAGGCGGGGAAACAGACGCGGGGAATCAGATATGTGGAATCAGAGGTGGGGAATCAGAGGTTGGGAATCAGAGGCAGGGAATCAGAGGCGGGGAATCAGAGCTGGGGAATCATAGGCGGGGTATCAGAATTGGGGAATCAGAGATGGGGAATCAGAGATGGGGAATCAGAGGCGGGGAATCAGACGCAGGGAATCAGAGGTGGTGAATCAGAGATGGGGAATCAGAGGCGGGGAATCAGAGGCAGGGAATCAGACGCGGGGAATCAGTGACGGGGAATCATAGCTGGCGAATCTGAGGCGGGGAATCAGAGTTGGGGAATCAGAGGCGGGGAATCAGATATGGGGAATCAGAGGCAGGGAATCAGAGGCGGGGAAACAGAGGTGGGGAATCAGATATGGGGAATCAGAGGTGGGGAATCAGAGGTGGTGAATCAGAGATGGGGAATCAGAGGCGGGGAATCAGAGCCAGGGAATCAGACGCGGGGAATCAGAGGCGGGGAATCAGAGCTGGGGAATCAGAGGCGGGGAATCAGAGTTGGGGAATCAGTGGCGGGGAATCAGATATAGGGAATCAGAGGCGGGGAATCAGAGGCAGGGAATCAGAGGCAGGGAATCAGAGATGAGGAATCAGAGGCGGGGAATCAGAGGCAGGGAATCTGACGCGGGGAATCAGAGGAGGAGTATCAGAGCTGGGGAATCAGAGGCGGGGAATCAGAGTTGGGGAATAAGAGGCGTGGAATCAGATATGGGGAATCAGAGGCGGGGAATCAGAGGCGGGGAAACAGAGGCGGGGTGTCAGATATGGGTAAATAGAGGTGGGGATTCAGGGGCGGGGAATCCGTGGCAGGGAATCAGATTTGGGGAATCAGAGATGGGGAATCAGAGGCAGGAAATCAGAATCAGAAGCGGGGTATCAGAGGCCGGGAATCAGAGGCTGGGAATCAGAGGACGGGAATGAGATATGGGGAATTAGAGCTGGGGAGTCAGAGGCGGTGAATCAGAGATGGGGAATCAGAGGCAGGGAATCAGAGGCAGGGAATCAAACACGGGGAACCAGAGGCTGCGAATCAGAGCTGGGGAATCAGAGGCGGGGAATCAGACATGGGGAATCAGAGGCGGGGAATCAGAGCTGGGGAATCAGAGGCGGGGAATCAGACACGGGGAATCAGAGGCGGGGAATCAGAGCTGGGGAATCAGAGGCGGGGATTCAGAGTTGGGGAATCAGAGGCGGGGAATCAGATACGGGGAAACAGAGGCGTGGATTCAGAGGCGGGGAAACAGACGCGGGCAATCAGATATGGGGAATCAGAGGTGGGGAATCAGAGGTTGGGAATCAGAGGCAGGGAATTAGAGGCGGGGAATCAGAGCTGGGGAATCAGAGGCGGGGAATCAGAATTGGGGAATCAGAGATGGGGAATCAGAGATGGGGAATCAGAGGCGGGGAATCAGAGGCAGGGAATCAGACGCGGGCTATCAGAGGCGGGGAATCATAGCTGGCGAATCAGAGGCGGGGAATCAGAGTTGGGGAATCAGAGGCGGGGAATAAGATATGGGGAATCAGAGGCGGGGTATCAGAGGTGGGGAAACAGAGGCGGGGAATCAGATATGGGGAATCAGAGGTGGGGAATCAGAGGTGGTGAATCAGAGATGGGGAATCAGAGGTGGGGAATCAGAGGCAGGGAATCAGACGCGGGGAAACAGAGGCGGGGAATCAGAGCTGGGGAATCAGAGGCGGTAAATCAGAGTTGGGGAATCAGAGGCGGGGATCAGAGGCGGGGAATCAGATGCGGGGAATCAGAGGCGGGGAATCAGAGGCAGGGAATCAGACGCGGGGAATCAGAGGCAGGTCATCAGAGGCAGGGAATCAGACGCGGGGTATCAGAGGTGGGGAATCAGAGCTGGGGAATCAGAGGTTGCGAATCAGAGGCAGGGAATCAGAGGCGGGGAATCAGAGGCAGGGAATCAGAGATGGGGAATCAGAGGTGGGGAATCAGAGTCCAGGAATCAGAGATGGGGAATCAGAGGCGGGGAAACATAGGTGGGGAATCAGATGTGGGGAATCAGAGGCGGTGAATCAGAGATGGGGAATCAGAGGCGGGGAATCAGAGGCAGGAAATCAGACACGGGGAATCAGAGGCTGGGAATTAGAGGTGGGGAAACAGAGGCGGGGAATCAGAGGCCGGCAAGCAGAGGCGGGGTATCAGATATGGGGTATCAGATATGGGGAATCAGAGGTGGGGAATCAGAGGTGGTGAATCAGAGATGGGGAATCACAGGCGGGGAATCAGAGGCAGGGAATCAGACGCAGGGATTCAGAGGCGGGGAATCAGAGCTGGGGAATCAGAGGCGGGGAATCAGAATTGGGGAATCAGAGGCGGGGAATCAGATATGGGGAAACAGAGGAGGGGAATCAGAGGCGGGGAAACAGAGGCGGGGAATCAAATATGGGGATACAGAGGTCGGGAATCAGAGGTTGGGAATCAGAGGCATGGAATCAGAGGCGGGGAATCAGAGGCGGGGAATCAGAGATGGGGAATCAGAGGCGGGGAATCAGAGATGGGGTATCAGAGGCGGGGAATCAGAGGCAGGGAAACAGAGGCGGGGAGTCAGATATGGGGAATCAGAGGTGGGGAATCAGAGGTGGTGAATCAGAGATGGGGAATCAGATGCTGGGAATCAGAGGCAGGGAATCAGAGGCGGGGATTCAGAGCTGGGGAATCAGAGGAAGGGAATCAGAGTTTGGGAATAAAAGGCGTGGAATCAGAAATGGGGAATCAGAGGCGGGGAATCAGAGGCAGAGAAACAGAGGCGGGGAATCAGATATGGGTAATCAGAGGTGGGGAATCAGGGGCGGGGAATCAGTGGCAGGGAACCAGAGGCGGGGAATCAGAGGCGGGGAATCAGATGCAGGGAATCAGATGTGGGGAATCAGAGATGGGGAATTAGATGCAGGGAATCAGACACAGAAACGGGGTATCAGAGGCCGTGAATCAGAGGCTGGGAATCAGAGGCCGGGAATCAGATATGGGGAATCAAAGGTGGGGAATCACAGGTGGTGAATCAGAGATGGGGAATCAGAGGCAGGGAATCAGACACGAGGAATCAGAGGCGGGGAATCAGAGCTTGGGAATCAGAGGCGGGGATTCAGAGTTGGGGAATCAGAGGCAGTTAATCAGATATGGGGAAACAGAGGTGTAGAATCAGAGGCAGGGAAACAGAGGAGGGGAATCAGGTATGGGGAATCAGATGTGGGGAATCAGGGGCGGGGTATCAGACTCAGTGTATCAGACACGGGGAATCAGAGGCATTGAATCCGAGATGGGGAATCAGAGGCGCGGAATCAGAGGCAGGGAATCAGACGCGGGGAATCAGAGGCGTTGAATCAGAGCTGGGGAATCAGAGGCGGGGAATCAGGGGCAGGGAATCAGTGGCAGGGAATCAGAGGCGGGGAATCAGAGGCGGGGAATCAGAGGCAGGGAATCAGATGTGGGGAATCAGAGATGGGGAAACAGATGCAGGGAATCAGACACAGAAACGGGGTATCAGAGGCAGTGAATCAGAGGCCGGGAATCAGAGGCCGGGAATCAGTTATGGGGAATCAAAGGTGGGGAATCACAGGTGGTGAATCAAAGATGGGGAATCAGAGGCAGGGAATCAGACACGAGGAATCAGAGGCGCGGAATCAGAGCTTGGGAATCAGAGGCGGGGATTCAGAGTTGGTTAATCAGAGGCAGTTAATCAGATATGGGGAAACAGAGGCGTGGAATCAGAGGCAGGGAAACAGAGGAGGGGAATCAGGTATGGGGAATCAGATGTGGGGAATCAGGGGCGGGGTATCAGACGCAGTGTATCAGACACGGGGAATCAGAGGCATGGAATCAGAGATGGGGAATCAGAGGCGGGGAATCAGAGGCAGGGAATCAGACGCGGGGAATCAGAGGCGTTGAATCAGAGCTGGGGAATCAGAGGCGGGGAATCAGAGTTGGGGAATCAGAGGCGTGGAATCAGATATGGGGAAACAGAGGCGGGGAATCAGAGGCGGGGAATCAGAGCTGGGGAATCAGAGGTTGGGAATCAGAGGCAGGGAATGAGAGGCGGGGAATCAGAGCTGGGGAATCAGAGGCGGGGTATCAGAATTGGGGAATCAGAGATGGGGAATCAGAGATGGGGAATCAGAGGCAGCGAATCAGAGGCAGGGAATCAGACGCGGGGAATCAGAGACGGGGAATCATAGCTGGCGATTCAGAGGCGGGGAATCAGAGTTGGGGAATCAAAGGCGGGGAATCAGATATGGGGAATCAGAGGCGTGGGATCAGAGACGGGGAAACAGAGGCGGGGAATCAGATATGGGGAATCAGAGGTGGGGAATCAGAGGTGGTGAATCAGAGATGGGGAATCAGAGGCGGGGAATCAGAGGCAGGGAATCAGACGCGGGGAATCAGAGGCGGGGAATCAGAGCTGTGGAATCAGAGGTTGGTAAATCAGAGTTGGGGAATCAGAGGCAGGGAATCAGAGGTTGGGAATCAAAGGCAGGGAATGAGAGGCGGGGAATCAGAGCTGGGGAATCAGAGGCGGGGAATCTGAATTGGGGAATCAGAGATGGGGAATCAGAGATGGGGAATCAGAGGCGGGGAAAAAGAGGCAGGGAATCAGACGCGGGGAATCAGAGGCGGGGAATCATAGCTGGCGAATCAGAGGCGGGGAATCAGAGTTGGGGAATCAGAGGTGGGGAATCAGATATGGGGAATCAGAGGCAGGGAATCAGAGTTGGGGATTCAGAGGCGGGGAATCAGATATGGGGAAACAGAGGCGGGGAATCAGAGGCCGGCAAGCAGAGGCGGCGTATCAGATATGGGGTATCAGATATGGGGAATCAGAGGTGGGGAATCAGAGGTGGTGAATCAGAGATGGGGAATCACAGGCGGGGATTCAGAGGCAGGGAATCAGACGCTGGGATTCAGAGGCGGGGAATCAGAGCTGGGGAATCAGAGGCGGGGAATCAGAATTGGGGAATCAGAGGCGGGGAATCAGATATGGGGAAACAGAGGAGGGGAATCAGAGGCGGGGAAACAGAGGCGGGGAATCAAATATGGGGATACAGAGGTGGGGAATCAGAGGTTGGGAATCAGAGGCAGGGAATCAGAGGCGGGGAATCAGATGTGGGGAATCAGAGGCGGGGAATCAGAGGCAGGGAAAAAGAGGCGGGGAGTCAGATATGGGGAATCAGAGGTGGGGAATCAGAGGTGGTGAATCAGAGATGGGGAATCAGATGCTGGGAATCAGAGGCAGGGAATCAGAGGCGGGGATTCAGAGCTGGGGAATCAGAGGCAGGGAATCAGAGTTGGGGAATAAAAGGCGTGGAATCAGAAATGGGGAATCAGAGGCGGGAAATCAGAGGAAGGGAAACAGAGGCGGGGAATCAGATATGTGTAATCAGAGGTGGGGAATCAGAGGCGGGAAATCAGTGGCAGGGAATCAGAGGCGGGGCATCAGAGGCGGGGAATCAGAGGCAGGGAATCAGATGTGGGGAATCAGAGATGGGGAATCAGATGCAGGGAATCAGACACAGAAACGGGGTATCAGAGGCCGTGAATCAGAGGCCGGGAATCAGAGGCCGGGAATCAGATATGGGGAATCAAATGTGGGGAATCAGACACGAGGAATCAGAGGCGGGGAATCAGAGCTTGGGAATCAGAGGCGGGGATTCAGAGTTGGGGAATCAGAGGCAGTTAATCAGATATGGGGAAACAGAGGCGTGGAATCAGAGGCAGGGAAACAGAGAAGGGGAATCAGGTATGGGGAATCAGATGTGGGGAATCAGGGGCAGGGTATCAGACGCAGTGTATCAGACACGGGGAATCAGAGGCATGGAATCAGAGATGGGGAATCAGAGGCGGGGAATCAGAGGCAGGGAATCAGACGCGGGGTATCAGAGCTGGGGAATCAGAGGCGGGGAATCAGAGTTGGGGAATCAGAGGCGTGGAATCAGATATGGGAAAACAGAGGCGGGGAATCAGAGGTGGGGAATCAGAGCTGGGGAATCAGAGGCCGGGAATCAGAGGTGGTGAATCAGAGGCCGGGAATCAGAGATGATGATTCAGAGGTGGCGAATCAGAGATGGGGAATCAGAGGAAGGGACTCATAGGTGGCGAATCAGACGCGGGGAATCAGTGGCTGGGAATCAGAGATCGGGAATCAGAGGCGGGGTATCAGAGATGGGGAATCAGAGGCGGGGAATCAGAGGCGGGGAAACAGAGGCGGGGAGTCAGATATGGGGAATCAGTGGTGGGGAATCAGAGGCATGGAATCACATGCGGGGAATCAGAAGCGGGGAATCAGAGGCGGGGAATCAGAGCTGGGGAATCAGAGGCGGGGATTCAGAGTTGGGGAATCAGAGGCGGGGAATCAGATATGGGGAAACAGAGGCGTGGATTCAGAGGCGGGGAAACAGACGCGGGGAATCAGATATGGGGAATCAGAGGTGGGGAATCAGAGGTTGGGAATCAGAGGAAGGGAATCAGAGGCGGGGAATCAGAGCTGGGGAATCAGAGGCGGGGAATCAGAATTGGGGAATCAGAGATGGGGAATCAGAGATGGGGAATCAGAGGCGGGGAATCAGACGCAGGGAATCAGAGGTGGTGAATGAGAGATGGGGAATCAGAGGCGGGGAATCAGAGGCAGGGAATCAGACGCGGGGAATCAGTGACGGGGAATCATAGCTGGCGAATCTGAGGCGGGGAATCAGAGTTGGGGAATCAGAGGCGGGGAATCAGATATGGGGAATCAGAGGCGGGGAATCAGAGGCGGGGAAACAGAGGCGGGGAATCAGATATGGGGAATCAGAGGTGGGGAATCAGAGGTGGTGAATCAGAGATGGGGAATCAGAGGCGGGGAATCAGAGCCAGGGAATCAGACGCGGGGAATCAGAGGAGGGGAATCAGAGCTGGGGAATCAGAGGCGGGGAATCAGAGTTGGGGAATCAGTGGCGGGGAATCAGATATAGGGAATCAGAGGCGGGGAATCAGAGGCGGGGAAACAGATGCGGGCAATCAGATATGGGGAATCAGAGGTGGGGAATCAGAGGTTGGGAATCAGAGGCAGGGAATTAGAGGCGGGGAATCAGAGCTGGGGAATCAGAGGCGGGGAATCAGAATTGGGGAATCAGAGATGGGGAATCAGAGATGGGGAATCAGAGGCGGGGAATCAGAGGCGGGGAATCAGACGCGGGCTATCAGAGGCGGGGAATCATAGCTGGCGAATCAGAGGCGGGGAATCAGAGTTGGGGAATCAGAGGCGGGGAATCAGAGGTGGGGAAACGGAGGCGGGGAATCAGATATGGGGAATCAGAGGTGGGGAATCAGAGGTGGTGAATCAGAGATGGGGAATCAGAGGTGGGGAATCAGAGGCAGGGAATCAGACGCGGGGAAACAGAGGCGGGGAATCAGAGCTGGGGAATCAGAGGCGGTAAATCAGAGTTGGGGAATCAGAGGCGGGGATCAGAGGCGGGGAATCAGAGGCGGGGAATCAGAGGCGGGGAATCAGAGGCAGGGAATCAGAGATGAGGAATCAGAGGCAGGGCATCAGAGGCAGGGAATCAGACGCGGGGTATCAGAGGTGGGGAATCATAGCTGGTGAATCAGAGGCGGGGAATCAGAGTTGGGGAATCAGAGGCGGGGAATCAGATATGGGGAATCAGAGGCGGGGAATCAGAGGCGGGTAAACAGAGGCGGGGAATCAGATATGGGGAATCAGAGGTGGGGAATCAGAGGTGGTGAATCAGAGATGGGGAATCAGAAGCGGGGAATCAGAGGCAGGGAATCAGACGCGGGGAATCAGAGGCAGGTCATCAGAGGCAGGGAATCAGACGCGGGGTATCAGAGGTGGGGAATCAGAGCTGGGGAATCAGAGGTTGCGAATCAGAGGCAGGGAATCAGAGGCGGGGAATCAGAGGCAGGGAATCAGAGATGGGGAATCAGAGGTGGGGAATCAGAGTCCAGGAATCAGAGATGGGGAATCAGAGGCGGGGAAACATAGGTGGGGAATCAGATGTGGGGAATCAGAGGCGGTGAATCAGAGATGGGGAATCAGAGGCGGGGAATCAGAGGCAGGAAATCAGACACGGGGAATCAGAGGCTGGGAATTAGAGGTGGGGAATCAGAGGCGGGGAATCATAGCTGGGGAATCAGAGGCAGGGAATCAGAGTTGGGGATTCAGAGGCGGGGAATCAGATATGGGGAAACAGAGGCGGGGAATCAGAGGCCGGCAAGCAGAGGCGGGGTATCAGATATGGGGTATCAGATGTGGGGAATCAGAGGTGGGGAATCAGAGGTGGTGAATCAGAGATGGGGAATCACAGGCGGGGAATCAGAGGCAGGGAATCAGACGCTGGGATTCAGAGGCGGGGAATCAGAGCTGGGGAATCAGAGGCGGGGAATCAGAATTGGGGAATCAGAGGCGGGGAATCAGATATGGGGAAACAGAGGAGGGGAATCAGAGGCGGGGAAACAGAGGCGGGGAATCAAATATGGGGATACAGAGGTCGGGAATCAGAGGTTGGGAATCAGAGGCATGGAATCAGAGGCGGGGAATCAGAGGCGGGGAATCAGAGATGGGGAATCAGAGGCGGGGAATCAGAGATGGGGTATCAGAGGCGGGGAATCAGAGGCAGGGAAACAGAGGCGGGGAGTCAGATATGGGGAATCAGAGGTGGGGAATCAGAGGTGGTGAATCAGAGATGGGGAATCAGATGCTGGGAATCAGAGGCAGGGAATCAGAGGCGGGGATTCAGAGCTGGGGAATCAGAGGAAGGGAATCAGAGTTTGGGAATAAAAGGCGTGGAATCAGAAATGGGGAATCAGAGGCGGGGAATCAGAGGCAGAGAAACAGAGGCGGGGAATCAGATATGGGTAATCAGAGGTGGGGAATCAGGGGCGGGGAATCAGTGGCAGGGAACCAGAGGCGGGGAATCAGAGGCGGGGAATCAGATGCAGGGAATCAAATGTGGGGAATCAGAGATGGGGAATTAGATGCAGGGAATCAGACACAGAAACGGGGTATCAGAGGCCGTGAATCAGAGGCTGGGAATCAGAGGCCGGGAATCAGATATGGGGAATCAAAGGTGGGGAATCACAGGTGGTGAATCAGAGATGGGGAATCAGAGGCAGGGAATCAGACACGAGGAATCAGAGGCGGGGAATCAGAGCTTGGGAATCAGAGGCGGGGATTCAGAGTTGGGGAATCAGAGGCAGTTAATCAGATATGGGGAAACAGAGGTGTGGAATCAGAGGCAGGGAAACAGAGGAGGGGAATCAGGTATGGGGAATCAGATGTGGGGAATCAGGGGCGGGGTATCAGACTCAGTGTATCAGACACGGGGAATCAGAGGCATGGAATCAGAGATGGGGAATCAGAGGCGCGGAATCAGAGGCAGGGAATCAGACGCGGGGAATCAGAGGCGTTGAATCAGAGCTGGGGAATCAGAGGCGGGGAATCAGGGGCAGGGAATCAGTGGCAGGGAATCAGAGGCGGGGAATCAGAGGCGGGGAATCAGAGGCAGGGAATCAGATGTGGGGAATCAGAGATGGGGAAACAGATGCAGGGAATCAGACACAGAAACGGGGTATCAGAGGCAGTGAATCAGAGGCCGGGAATCAGAGGCCGGGAATCAGTTATGGGGAATCAAAGGTGGGGAATCACAGGTGGTGAATCAAAGATGGGGAATCAGAGGCAGGGAATCAGACACGAGGAATCAGAGGCGCGGAATCAGAGCTTGGGAATCAGAGGCGGGGATTCAGAGTTGGTTAATCAGAGGCAGTTAATCAGATATGGGGAAACAGAGGCGTGGAATCAGAGGCAGGGAAACAGAGGAGGGGAATCAGGTATGGGGAATCAGATGTGGGGAATCAGGGGCGGGGTATCAGACGCAGTGTATCAGACACGGGGAATCAGAGGCATGGAATCAGAGATGGGGAATCAGAGGCGGGGAATCAGAGGCAGGGAATCAGACGCGGGGAATCAGAGGCGTTGAATCAGAGCTGGGGAATCAGAGGCGGGGAATCAGAGTTGGGGAATCAGAGGCGTGGAATCAGATATGGGGAAACAGAGGCGGGGAATCAGAGGCGGGGAATCAGAGCTGGGGAATCAGAGGTTGGGAATCAGAGGCAGGGAATGAGAGGCGGGGAATCAGAGCTGGGGAATCAGAGGCGGGGTATCAGAATTGGGGAATCAGAGATGGGGAATCAGAGATGGGGAATCAGAGGCAGCGAATCAGAGGCAGGGAATCAGACGCGGGGAATCAGAGACGGGGAATCATAGCTGGCGATTCAGAGGCGGGGAATCAGAGTTGGGGAATCAGAGGCGGGGAATCAGATATGGGGAATCAGAGGCGTGGGATCAGAGACGGGGAAACAGAGGCGGGGAATCAGATATGGGGAATCAGAGGTGGGGAATCAGAGGTGGTGAATCAGAGATGGGGAATCAGAGGCGGGGAATCAGAGGCAGGGAATCAGACGCGGGGAATCAGAGGCGGGGAATCAGAACTGTGGAATCAGAGGTTGGTAAATCAGAGTTGGGAAATCAGAGGCAGGGAATCAGAGGTTGGGAATCAAAGGCAGGGAATGAGAGGCGGGGAATCAGAGCTGGGGAATCAGAGGCGGGGAATCAGAATTGGGGAATCAGAGATGGGGAATCAGAGATGGGGAATCAGAGGCGGGGAAAAAGAGGCAGGGAATCAGACGCGGGGAATCAGAGGCGGGGAATCATAGCTGGCGAATCAGAGGCGGGGAATCAGAGTTGGGGAATCAGAGGTGGGGAATCAGATATGGGGAATCAGAGGCAGGGAATCAGAGTTGGGGATTCAGAGGCGGGGAATCAGATATGGGGAAACAGAGGCGGGGAATCAGAGGCCGGCAAGCAGAGGCGGCGTATCAGATATGGGGTATCAGATATGGGGAATCAGAGGTGGGGAATCAGAGGTGGTGAATCAGAGATGGGGAAACACAGGCGGGGATTCAGAGGCAGGGAATCAGATGCTGGGAATCAGAGGCGGGGAATCAGAGCTGGGGAATCAGAGGCGGGGAATCAGAATTGGGGAATCAGAGGCGGGGAATCAGATATGGGGAAACAGAGGAGGGGAATCAGAGGCGGGGAAACAGAGGCGGGGAATCAAATATGGGGATACAGAGGTGGGGAATCAGAGGTTGGGAATCAGAGGCAGGGAATCAGAGGCGGGGAATCAGATGTGGGGAATCAGAGGCGGGGAATCAGAGGCAGGGAAACAGAGGCGGGGAGTCAGATATGGGGAATCAGAGGTGGGGAATCAGAGGTGGTGAATCAGAGATGGGGAATCAGATGCTGGGAATCAGAGGCAGGGAATCAGAGGCGGGGATTCAGAGCTGGGGAATCAGAGGCAGGGAATCAGAGTTGGGGAATAAAAGGCGTGGAATCAGAAATGGGGAATCAGAGGCGGGAAATCAGAGGCAGGGAAACAGAGGCGGGGAATCAGATATGTGTAATCAGAGGTGGGGAATCAGAGGCGGGAAATCAGTGGCAGGGAATCAGAGGCGGGGCATCAGAGGCGGGGAATCAGAGGCAGGGAATCAGATGTGGGGAATCAGAGATGGGGAATCAGATGCAGGGAATCAGACACAGAAACGGGGTATCAGAGGCCGTGAATCAGAGGCCGGGAATCAGAGGCCGGGAATCAGATATGGGGAATCAAATGTGGGGAATCAGACACGAGGAATCAGAGGCGGGGAATCAGAGCTTGGGAATCAGAGGCGGGGATTCAGAGTTGGGGAATCAGAGGCAGTTAATCAGATATGGGGAAACAGAGGCGTGGAATCAGAGGCAGGGAAACAGAGAAGGGGAATCAGGTATTGGGAATCAGATGTGGGGAATCAGGGGCAGGGTATCAGACGCAGTGTATCAGACACGGGGAATCAGAGGCATGGAATCAGAGATGGGGAATCAGAGGCGGGGAATCAGAGGCAGGGAATCAGACGCGGGGTATCAGAGCTGGGGAATCAGAGGCGGGGAATCAGAGTTGGGGAATCAGAGGCGTGGAATCAGATATGGGAAAACAGAGGCGGGGAATCAGAGGTGGGGAATCAGAGCTGGGGAATCAGAGGCCGGGAATCAGAGGTGGTGAATCAGAGGCCGGGAATCAGAGATGATGATTCAGAGGTGGCGAATCAGAGATGGGGAATCAGAGGAAGGGACTCATAGGTGGCGAATCAGACGCGGGGAATCAGTGGCTGGGAATCAGAGATCGGGAATCAGAGGCGCGGTATCAGAGATGGGGAATCAGAGGCGGGGAATCAGATGCGGGGAAACAGAGGCGGGGAGTCAGATATGGGGAATCAGTGGTGGGGAATCAGAGGCATGGAATCACATGCGGGGAATCAGAAGCGGGGAATCAGAGGCGGGGAATCAGAGCTGGGGAATCAGAGGCGGGGATTCAGAGTTGGGGAATCAGAGGCGGGGAATCAGATATGGGGAAACAGAGGCGTGGATTCAGAGGCGGGGAAACAGACGCGGGGAATCAGATATGGGGAATCAGAGGTGGGGAATCAGAGGTTGGGAATCAGAGGCAGGGAATCAGAGGCGGGGAATCAGAGCTGGGGAATCAGAGGCGGGGAATCAGAATTGGGGAATCAGAGATGGGGAATCAGAGATGGGGAATCAGAGGCGGGGAATCAGACGCAGGGAATCAGAGGTGGTGAATGAGAGATGGGGAATCAGAGGCGGGGAATCAGAGGCAGGGAATCAGACGCGGGGAATCAGTGACGGGGAATCATAGCTGGCGAATCTGAGGCGGGGAATCAGAGTTGGGGAATCAGAGGCGGGGAATCAGATATGGGGAATCAGAGGCGGGGAATCAGAGGCGGGGAAACAGAGGCGGGGAATCAGATATGGGGAATCAGAGGTGGGGAATCAGAGGTGGTGAATCAGAGATGGGGAATCAGAGGCGGGGAATCAGAGCCAGGGAATCAGACGCGGGGAATCAGAGGAGGGGAATCAGAGCTGGGGAATCAGAGGCGGGGAATCAGAGTTGGGGAATCAGTGGCGGGGAATCAGATATAGGGAATCAGAGGCGGGGAATCAGAGGCAGGGAATCAGAGGCAGGGAATCAGAGATGAGGAATCAGAGGCGGGAAATCAGAGGCAGGGAATCTGAGGCGGGGAATCAGAGGAGGAGTATCAGAGCTGGGGAATCAAGGCGGGGAATCAGAGTTGGGGAATAAGAGGCGTGGAATCAGATATGGGGAATCAGAGGCGGTGAATCAGAGGCGGGGAAACAGAGGCGGGGAGTCAGATATGGGTAAATAGAGGTGGGGATTCAGGGGCGGGGAATCCATGGCAGGGAATCAGAGGCGGGGAATCAGAGGCGGGGAATCAGAGGCAGGGAATCAGATGTGGGGAATCAGAGATGGGGAATCAGAGGCAGGAAATCAGAATCAGAAGCGGGGTATCAGAGGCCGGGAATCAGAGGCTGGGAATCAGAGGACGGGAATGAGATATGGGGAATCAGAGCTGGGGAGTCAGAGACGGTGAATCAGAGATGGGGAATCAGAGGCTGGGAATCAGAGGCAGGGAATCAAACACGGGGAATCAGAGGCTGCGAATCAGAGCTGGGGAATCAGAGGCGGGGAATCAGACACGGGGAATCAGAGGCGGGGAATCAGAGCTGAGGAATCGGAGGCAGGGATTCAGAGTTGGGGAATCAGAGGTGGGGAATCAGATACGGGGAAACAGAGGCGTGGATTCAGAGGCGGGGAAACAGACGCGGGGAATCAGATATGGGGAATCAGAGGCGGGGAATTAGAGTTGGGGAATCAGAGGCGGGGAATCAGTGGCGGGGAAACAGAGGCGGGGAATCAAACACGGGGAATCAGATGTGGGGAATCAGAGGTTGGAAATCAGAGGCAGGGAATCAGCGGCGGGGATTCTGCTTCTGATTCTGATTCCCCACCTCTGATTCCCCATCTCTGATTCCCTGCCTCTGATTCCCCGCCTCTGATTCCCTGCCTCTGATTCGCAACCTCTGATTCCCCAGCTCTGATTCCCCACCTCTGATACCCCGCGTCTGATTCCCTGCCTCTGATGCCCTGCCTCTGATTCCCCGCGTCTGATTCCCTGCCTCTGATTCCCCGCCTCTGATTCCCCATCTCTGATTCACCACCTCTGATTCCCCACCTCTGATTCCCCATATCTGATTCCCCGCCTCTGTTTCCCCGCCTCTGATTCCCCGCCTCTGATTCCCCATATCTGATTCCCCGCCTCTAATTCCCCAACTCTGATTCCCCGCCTCTGATTCGCCAGCTATGATTCCCCACCTCTGATACCCCGCGTCTGATTCCCTGCCTCTGATGCCCTGCCTCTGATTCCTCATCTCTGATTCCCTGCCTGTGATTCCCCGCCTCTGATTCCCCACCTCTGATTCCCTATATCTGATTCCCCGCCTCTGATTCCCCAACTCTGATTTACCGCCTCTGATTCCCCAGCTCTGATTCCCCGCCTCTGTTTCCCCGCGTCTGATTCCCTGCCTCTGATTCCCCAGCTCTTATTCCCCGCCTCTGTTTCGCCGCCTCTGATTCCCCGCCTCTTATTCCCCGTGTCTGATTTCCTGCCTCTGATTCCCCGCCTCTGATTACCCATGTCTGATTCACCGCCTCTGATTCCCCACCTCTGATTCCAAATCTCTGATTCCGCACATCCGATTCCCTGCCTCTGATTCCCCGCCCCTGATTCACCCACTCTGATTTCCCGCCTCTGATTCCCTGCCACTGATACCCCGCCCCTGATTCCCCACCTCTGATTCCCCATATCTGATTCCCCGCCTCTGTTTCCCCGCCTCTGATTCCCCGCCTCTGATTCCTCATCTCTGATTCCCTGCCTCTGATTCCCTGCCTCTGATTCCCTGCCTCTGATTCCCTATATCTGATTCCCCGCCACTGATTCCCCAACTCTGATTCCCCGCCTCTGATTCCCCAGCTCTGATTCCCCGCCTCTGATTCACTGCCGCTGATTCCCCAGCTCTGATTCCCCGCCTCTGATTCCCCGCGTCTTATTCCCTGCTTCTTATTCTGATTCCCTGCCTCTGATTCCCCATCTCTGATTCCGCACATCTGATTCCCTGCCTCTGATTCCCCACCTCTGATTCCCCATATCTGATTCCCCGCCTCTGTTTCCCCGCCTCTGATTCACCGCCTCTGATTCCCCATATCTGATTCCACGCCTCTTATTCCCCAACTCTGATTCCCCACCTCTGATTCCCCATATCTGAATCCCCGCCTCTGTTTCCCCGTTTCTGATTCCCCACCTCTGATTCCCCAACTTTGATACCCCACCTCTGATTCCCCAGCTCTGATTCACCGCCTTTGATTCGCCACCTCTGATTCCCCATATCTGATTCCCCGCATCTGTTTCCCCGCCTCTGATTCCCCGCCTCTGATTCCCCATATCTCATTCTCCGCCTCTGATTCCCCATCTCTGATTCCCAGACTCTGATTCCCCACCTCTGATTCCCGACCTCTTATTCCCGGCATATGATTCCGGCCTCTGATTCCCGGCCTCTGATTCCCTGCTTCTGATTCTGATTCCCTGCCTCTGATTCCCCATTTCTGATTCCGCACATCTAATTCCCTGCCTCTGATTCCCCACCTCTGATTCCCCATATCTGAATCCCCGCCTCTGTTTCCCCGTCTCTGATTCCCCGCCTCTTTTTCCCCATATCTAAGTCCCCACCTCTGATTCCCCAACTTTGATTCCCCACCTCTGATTCCCCAGCTCTGATTCCCCGCCTCTGATTCCCCACCTCTGATTCCCTGCCTCTGATTCCCCGCCTCTGATTCCCTGCCTCTGATTCCCCATCTCCGATTCCGCACATCTGATTCCCTGCCTCTCATTCCCCGCCTCTGATTCCCCGCCTCTGATTCCCTGCCTCTGATTCCCAACCTCTGATTCCCCACCTCTGATTCCCTGTGTTTGATTCCCCGCCTCTGTTTCCCCGCCTCTGATTCCCCGCCTCTGATTCCCCAACTCTAATTCCCCGCCTCTAATTCCCCATATCTGTTTCCCCGCCTCTGTTTCCCCGCCTCTGATTCCCCGCCCCTGTTTCCCCATATCTGATTCCCTGCCTCTGATTCCCCAACTTTGATTCCCAGACTCTGATTCCCCAGCTCTGATTCCCCGCCTCTGATTCCCCGCATCTGATTCCCTGCATCTGATTCCAAGCCTCTGATTCCCTGCCTCTGATTCCCAACCTCTGATTCCCCACCTCTGATTCCCCATATCTGATTCCCAGCCTCTGTTTCCCCGCCTCTGATTCCCCGCCTCTGTTTCCCCATATCTGATTCCCGGCATCTGATTCCCGCCTCTGATTCCCCGTCTCTGATTCCCTGCCTCTGATTCCCCATCTCCGATTCCGCACATCTGATTCCCTGCCTCTGATTCCCCGCCTCTGATTCCACGCCGCTGATTCCCTGCCTCTGATTTCCAACCTCTGATTCCCCACCTCTGATTCCCCGTGTTTGATTCCCCGCCTCTGTTTCCCCGCCACTGATTCCCCGCCTCTGATTCCCCAACTCTAATTCCCCGCCTCTGATTCCCCATATCTGATTCCCCGCCTCTGTTTCCCCGCCTCTGATTCCCCGCCCCTGTTTCCCCATATCTGATTCCCTGACTCTGATTCCCCAACTTTGATTCCCAGCCTCTGATTCCCCAGCTCTGATTCCCCGCCTCTGATTCCCCGTGTTTGATTCCCTGCCTCTGATTCCCCGCCTCTGATTCCCCATCTCTGATTCACCGCCTTTGATTTGCCACCTCTGATTCCCCATATCTGATTCCCCACCTCTGTTTCCCCGCCTCTGATTCCCCGCCTCTGATTCTCCATATCTCATTCCCCGCCTCTGACTCCCCATCTCTGATTCCCGGACTCTGATTCCCCACCTCTGATTCCCGGCCTCTTATTCCCAGCATCTGATTCCAGGCCTCTGATTCCCGGCCTCTGACTCCCCGCTTCTGATTCTGATTCCCTGCCTCTGATTCCCCATCTCTGATTCCGCACATCTGATTACCTGCCTCTGATTCCCCACCTCTGATTCCCCATATCTGATTCCCCGCCTCTGTTTCCACGCCTCTGATTCCCCGCCTCTGTTTCCCATATCTAATTCCCCACCTCTGATGCCCCAACTCTGATTCCCCGCCTCTGATTCCCCAGCTCTGATTCCCCGCCTCTGATTCCCTGCATCCGATTCCCCATATCTGATTCCCCGCCTCTGTTTCCTCGCCCCTGATTCCCCGCCTCTGTTTCCCCATATCTGATTATCCGCCTCTGATTCCCAACTATGATTCCCCGCCTCTGAATCCCCGCGTCTGATTCCCTGCCTCTGCTTCCCCGCCTCTGATTCCCCAACTCTGATTCCCCGCCTCTGATTCCCCAGCTCTGATTCCCCACCTCTGATTCCCCGTGTTTGATTCCCTGCCTCTGATTCCCGGCCTCTGATTCCCCATCTCTGATTCACCGCCTTTGATTCGCCACTTCTGATTCCCCATATCTGATTCCCCGCATCTGTTTCCCCGCCTCTGACTCCCCGCCTCTGATTCCCCATATCTCATTCCCCGCCTCTGAATCCCCATCTCTGATTCTCGGACTCTGATTCCCCACCTCTGATTCCCGGCCTCTTATTCCCGGCATCTGATTCCGGCCTCTGATTCCCGGCCTCTGATTCCCTGCTTCTGATTCTGATTCCCTGCCTCTGATTCCCCATCTCTGATTCCGCACATCTGATTCCCTGCCTCTGATTCCCCACCTCTGATTCCCCATATCTGACTCCCCGCCTCTGTTTCCCCGCCTCTGATTCCCCGCCTTTGTTTCCCAATATCTAAGTCCCCGCCTCTGATTCCCCAACTCTGATTCCCCACCTCTGATTCCCCAGCTCTGATTCCCCGCCTCTGATTCCCCGCATCTGATTCCCTGCATCTGATTCCAAGCCTCTGATTCCCTGCCTATGATTCCCAACCTCTGATTCCCCACCTCTGATTCCCCATATCTGATTCCCCGCCTCTGTTTCCCCGCCTCTGATTCCCCACCTCTGTTTCCCAATATCTGATTCCCGGCCTCTTATTCCCCGCCTCTGATTCCCCACCTCTGATTCCCTACCTCTGATTACCCATCTCGGATTCCGCACATCTGATTCCCTGCCTCTGATTCCCCGCTTCTGATTCCCTGCCTCTGATTCCCAACCTCTGATTCCCCACCTCTGATTCCCCATATCGGATTCCCCGCCTCTGTTTCCCCGCCTCTGATTCCCCTCCTCTGATTCCCCAACTCTAATTCCCCGCCTCTGATTCCCCAGCTCTGATTCCCCGTGTTTGATTCCCTGCCTCTGATTCCCCGCCTCTGATTCCCCGCCTCTGATTCCCCATATCTGATTCCCCGCCTCTGATTCCCCAACTCTGATTCCCTGCCTCTGATGCCCTGCCTCTGATTCCTCATCTCTGATTCCCTGCCTGTGATTCCCCACCTCTGATACCCCGCCTCTGATTCCCTATATCTGATTCCCCGCCTCTGATTCCCCAACTCTGATTTACCGCCTCTGATTCCCCAGCTCTGATTCCCCGCCTCTGTTTCCCCGCGTCTGATTCCCTGCCTCTGATTCCCCAGCTCTGATTCCCCGCCTCTGTTTCGCCGCCTCTGATTCCCCGCCTCTGATTCCCCGTGTCTGATTTCCTGCCTCTGATTCCCCGCCTCTGATTACCCATGTCTGATTCACCGCCTCTGATTCCCCACCTCTGATTCCAAATCTCTGATTCCGCACATCCGATTCCCTGCCTCTGATTCCCCGCACCTGATTCACCCACTCTGATTTCCCGCCTCTGATTCCCTGCCACTGATACCCCGCCCCTGATTCCCCACCTCTGATTCCCCATATCTGATTCCCCGCCTCTGTTTCCCCGCCTCTGATTCCCCGCCTCTGATTCCTCATCTCTGATTCCCTGCCTCTGATTCCCTGCCTCTGATTCCCCGCCTCTGATTCCCTATATCTGATTCCCCGCCACTGATTCCCCAACTCTGATTCCCCGCCTCTGATTCCGCAGCTCTGATTCCCCGCCTCTGATTCACTGCCGCTGATTCCCCAGCTCTGATTCCCCGCCTCTGATTCCCCGCGTCTTATTCCCTGCTTCTGATTCTGATTCCCTGCCTCTGATTCCCCATCTCTGATTCCGCACATCTGATTCCCTGCCTCTGATTCCCCACCTCTGATTCCCCATATCTGATTCCCCGCCTCTGTTTCCCCGCCTCTGATTCACCGCCTCTGATTCCCCATATCTGATTCCACGCCTCTTATTCCCCAACTCTGATTCCCCACCTCTGATTCCCCATATCTGAATCCCCGCCTCTGTTTCCCCGTCTCTGATTCCCCGCCTCTGTTTCCCCATATCTAAGTCCCCACCTCTGATTCCCCAACTTTGATACCCCACCTCTGATTCCCCAGCTCTGATTCACCTCCTTTGATTCGCCACCTCTGATTCCCCATATCTGATTCCCCGCATCTGTTTCCCCGCCTCTGATTCCCCGCCTCTGATTCCCCATATCTCATTCCCCGCCTCTGATTCCCCATCTCTGATTCCCGGACTCTGATTCCCCACCTCTGATTCCCGACCTCTTATTCCCGGCATATGATTCCGGCCTCTGATTCCCGGCCTCTGATTCCCTGCTTCTGATTCTGATTCCCTGCCTCTGATTCCCCATTTCTGATTCCGCACATCTAATTCCCTGCCTCTGATTCCCCACCTCTGATTCCCCATATCTGAATCCCCGCCTCTGTTTCCCCGTCTCTGATTCCCCGCCTCTTTTTCCCCATATCTAAGTCCCCACCTCTGATTCCCCAACTTTGATTCCCCACCTCTGATTCCCCAGCTCTGATTCCCCGCCTCTGATTCCCCACCTCTGATTCCCCATACCTGATTCCCAGCCTCTGTTGCCCCGCCTCTGATTCCCCGCTTCTGTTTCCCCATATCTGATTCCCGGCCTCTGATTCCCTGCCTCTGATTCCCCGCCTCTGATTCCCTGCCTCTGATTCCACATCTCCGATTCCGCACATCTGATTCCCTGCCTCTCATTCCCCGCCTCTGATTCCCCGCCTCTGATTCCCTGCCTCTGATTCCCAACCTCTGATTCCCCACCTCTGATTCCCCGTGTTTGATTCCCCGCCTCTGTTTCCCCGCCTCTAATTCCCCGCCTCTGATTCCCCAACTCTAATTCCCCGCCTCTGATTCCCCATATCTGATTCCCCGCCTCTGTTTCCCCGCCTCTGATTCCCCGCCCCTGTTTCCCCATATCTGATTCCCTGCCTCTGATTCCCCAACTTTGATTCCCAGACTCTGATTCCCCAGCTCTGATTCCCCGCCTCTGATTCCCCGCATCTGATTCCCTGCATCTGATTCCAAGCCTCTGATTCCCTGCCTCTGATTCCCAACCTCTGATTCCCCACCTCTGATTCCCCATATCTGATTCCCAGCCTCTGTTTCCCCGCCTCTGATTCCCCGCCTCTGTTTCCCCATATCTGATTCCCGGCATCTGATTCCCGCCTCTGATTCCCCGCCTCTGATTCCCTGCCTCTGATTCCCCATCTCCGATTCCGCACATCTGATTCCCTGCCTCTGATTACCCGCCTCTGATTCCCCGCCGCTGATTCCCTGCCTCTGATTTCCAACCTCTGATTCCCCACCTCTGATTCCCCGTGTTTGATTCCCCGCCTCTGTTTCCCCGCCACTGATTCCCCGCCTCTGATTCCCCAACTCTAATTCCCCGCCTCTGATTCCCCATATCTGATTCCCCACCTCTGTTTCCCCGCCTCTGATTCCCCGCCCCTGTTTCCCCATATCTGATTCCCTGACTCTGATTCCCCAACTTTGATTCCCAGCCTCTGATTCCCCAGCTCTGATTCCCCGCCTCTGATTCCCCGTGTTTGATTCCCTGCCTCTGATTCCCCGCCTCTGATTCCCCATCTCTGATTCACCGCCTTTGATTCGCCACCTCTGATTCCCCATATCTGATTCCCCACCTCTGTTTCCCCGCCTCTGATTCCCCGCCTCTGATTCTCCATATCTCATTCCCCGCCTCTGACTCCCCATCTCTGATTCCCGGACTCTGATTCCCCACCTCTGATTCCCGGCCTCTTATTCCCAGCATCTGATTCCAGGCCTCTGATTCCCGGCCTCTGACT
The DNA here is from genome assembly GCF_036971445.1 of Narcine bancroftii. NCBI lineage: Eukaryota > Metazoa > Chordata > Chondrichthyes > Torpediniformes > Narcinidae > Narcine > Narcine bancroftii. The sequence continues at coordinate 110,030,216 of NC_091475.1, forward strand.
CCCCGCTTCTGATTCTGATTCCCTGCCTCTGATTCCCCATCTCTGATTCCGCACATCTGATTACATGCCTCTGATTCCCCACCTCTGATTCCCCATATATGATTCCCCGCCTCTGTTTCCACGCCTCTGATTCCCCGCCTCTGTTTCCCCATATCTAATTCCCCACCTCTGATGCCCCAACTCTGATTCCCCGCCTCTGATTCCCCAGCTCTGATTCCCCGCCTCTGATTCCCTGCATCCGATTCCCCATATCTGATTCCCCGCCTCTGTTTCCTCGCCCCTGATTCCCCGCCTCTGTTTCCCCATATCTGATTATCTGCCTCTGATTCCCAACTATGATTCCCCGCCTCTGAATCCCCGCGTCTGATTCCCTGCCTCTGCTTCCCCGCCTCTGATTCCCCAACTCTGATTCCCCGCCTCTGATTCCCCAGCTCTGATTCCCCACCTCTGATTCCCCGTGTTTGATTCCCTGCCTCTGATTCCCGGCCTCTGATTCCCCATCTCTGATTCACCGCCTTTGATTCGCCACCTCTGATTCCCCATATCTGATTCCCCGCATCTGTTTCCCCGCCTCTGATTCCCCGCCTCTGATTCCCCATATCTCATTCCCCGCCTCTGAATCCCCATCTCTGATTCCCGGACTCTGATTCCCCACCTCTGATTCCCGGCCTCTTATTCCCGGCATCTGATTCCGGCCTCTGATTCCCGGCCTCTGATTCCCTGCTTCTGATTCTGATTCCCAGCCTCTGATTCCCCATTTCTGATTCCGCACATCTGATTCCCTGCCTCTGATTCCCCACCTCTGATTCCCCATATCTGACTCCCCGCCTCTGTTTCCCTGCCTCTGATTCCCCGCCTTTGTTTCCCAATATCTAAGTCCCCGCCTCTGATTCCCCAACTCTGATTCCCCACCTCTGATTCCCCAGCTCTGATTCCCCGCCTCTGATTCCCCGCATCTGATTCCCTGCATCTGATTCCCCGCCTCTGATTCCCTGCCTCTGATTCCCAACCTCTGATTCCCCACCTCTGATTCCCCATATCGGATTCCCCGCCTCTGTTTCCCCGCCTCTGATTCCCCTCCTCTGATTCCCCAACTCTAATTCCCCGCCTCTGATTCCCCAGCTCTGATTCCCCGTGTTTGATTCCCTGCCTCTGATTCCCTGCCCTGATTCCCCATCTCTGTTTCACCGCCTTTGATTCGCCACCTCTGATTCCCCATATCTGATTCCCCGCCTCTGTTTCGCCGCCTCTGATTCCCTGCCTCTGATTCCCAACCTCTGATTCCACACCTCTGATTCCCCATATCTGATTCCCCGCCTCTGTTTCCCCGCCTCTGATTAACTGCCCTTGTTTGCCCATATCTGATTCCCTGCCTCTGATTCCCCAACTCTGATTCCCCGCCTCTGATTCCCCAGCTCTGATTCCCCGCCTCTGATTTCCCGTGTTCGATTCCCTGCCTCTGATTCCCCGCCTCTGATTCCCCATCTCTGATTCACCGCGTTTGATTCGCCACCTCTGATTCCACATATCTGAATCCCCACCTCTGTTTCCCCGCCTCTGATTCCCCGCCTCTGATTCTCCATATCTCATTCCCCGCCTCTGAATCCCCATCTCTGATTCCCGGACTCTGATTCCCCACCTCTGATTCCCGGCCTCTTATTCCCAGCATCTGATTCCCGGCCTCTGATTCCCGGCCTCTGATTCCCCGCTTCTGATTCTGATTCGCTGCCTCTGATTCCCCATCTCTGATTCCGCACATCTGATTCCCTGCCTCTGATTCCCCACCTCTGATTCCCCATATCTGATTTCCCGCCTCTGTTTCCCCGCCTCTGATTCCCCGCCTCTGTTTCCCCATATCTAATTCCCAACCTCTGATGCCCCAACTCTGATTCCCTGCCTCTGATTCCCCGCCTGTGATTCCCCATCTCTGATTCACCACCTCTGATTCCCCACCTCTGATTCCCCATATCTAATTCCCCGCCTCTGTTTGCCCGCCTCTGATTCCCCGCCTCTGTTTCCCCATATCTGATTCCCCGCCTCTGAATCCCCAACTCTGATTCCCTGCCTCTGATTCCCCAGCTCTGATTCCCCTCCTTTGATTCCCCCCGTCTGATTCCCAGCCTCTGAATCCCCGTGTCTGATTTCCTGCCTCTGATTCCCCGCCTCTGATTCCCCATCTCTGATTCACAGCCTCTGATTCCCCACCTCTGATTCCCCATCTCGGATTCCGCACATCTGATTCCCTGCCTCTGATTCCCCGACTCTGATCCCCACCTCTGATTCCCAAGCTCTGATTCCCCGCCTCTGATTCCCCAACTCTGATTCCCCGCCTCTGATTCCCCAGCTCTGATTCCCCGCCTCTGATTCCCCGTGTTTGATTCCCTGCCTCTGATTCCCCGCCTCTGATTCCCCATCTCTGATTCACCGCCTTTGATTCTCCACCTCTGATTCCCCATATCTGATTCCTCGCCTCTGATTCCCCGCCTCTGATTCCCAAGCTCTGATTCCCCGCCTCTGATTCCCCAACTCTGATTCCCCGCCTCTGGTTCCCCGCCTCTGATTCCCCACCTCTGATTCCCGACCTCTTATTCCCGGCATCTGATTCCGGCCTCTGATTCCCGGCCTCTGATTCCCTGCTTCTGATTCTGATTCCCTGCCTCTGATTCCCCATTTCTGATTCCGCACATCTAATTCCCTGCCTCTGATTCCCCACCTCTGATTCCCCATATCTGAATCCCCGCCTCTGTTTCCCCGTCTCTGATTCCCCGCCTCTGTTTCCCCATATCTAAGTCCCCGCCTCTGATTCCCCAACTTTGATTCCCCACCTCTGATTCCCCAGCTCTGATTCCCCGCCTCTGATTCCCCATATCTGATTCCCAGCCTCTGTTTCCCCGCCTCTGATTCCCCGCCTCTGTTTCCCCATATCTGATTCCCGGCCTCTGATTCCCCGCCTCTGATTCCCCGCCTCTGATTCCCTGCCTCTGATTCCCCATCTCCGATTCCGCACATCTGATTCCCTGCCTCTCATTCCCCGCCTCTGATTCCCCGCCTCTGATTCCCTGCCTCTGATTCCCAACCTCTGATTCCCCACCTCTGATTCCCAGTGTTTGATTCCCCGCCTCTGTTACCCCGCCTCTGATTCCCCGCCTCTGATTCCCCAACTCTAATTCCCCGCCTCTGATTCCCCATATCTGATTCCCCACCTCTGTTTCCCCGCCTCTGATTCCCCGCCCCTGTTTCCCCATATCTGATTCCCTGCCTCTGATTCCCCAACTTTGATTCCTAGCCTCTGATTCCCCAGCTCTGATTCCCCGCCTCTGATTCCCCGCATCTGATTCCCTGCATCTGATTCCAAGCCTCTGATTCCCTGCCTCTGATTCCCAACCTCTGATTCCCCACCTCTGTTTCCCCATATCTGATTCCCGGCCTCTGATTCCCCGCCTCTGATTCCCCGCCTCTGATTCCCTGCCTCTGATTCCCCATCTCCGATTGCGCACATCTGATTCCCTGCCTCTGATTCCCCGCCTCTGATTCCCCGCCTCTGATTCCCTGCCTCTGATTTCCAACCTCTGATTCCCCACCTCTGATTCCCCGTGTTTGATTCCCCGCCTATGTTTCCCCGCCTCTGATTCCCCGCCTCTGTTTCCTAATATCTAAGTCCCCGCCTCTGATTCCCCAACTCTAATTCCCCACCTCTCATTCCCCAGCTCTGATTCCCCGCCTCTGATTCCCTGCATCTGATTCCCTGCCTCTGATTCCAAGCCTCTGATTCCCTGCCTCTGATTCCCAACCTCTGAGTACCCACCTCTGATTCCCCATATCTGATTCCCAGCATCTGTTTCCCCGCCTCTGATTCCCCGCCTCTGTTTCCCCATATCTGATTCCCGGCCTCTGGTTCCCCGCCTCTGATTCCCCGCCTCTGATTCCCTGCCTCTGATTCCCCATCTCCGATTCCGCACATCTGATTCCCTGCCTCTGATTCCCAACCTCTGATTCCCCACCTCTGATTCCCCGTGTTTGATTCCCCGCCCCTGTATCCCCGCCTCTGATACCCCGACTCTGATTCCCCAACTCTAATTCCCCGCCTCTGATTCCCCATATCTGATTCCCCGCCTCTGTTTCCCCGCCTCTGATTCCCCGCCCCTGTTTCCCCATATCTGATTCCCTGCCTCTGATTCCCCAACTTTGATTCCCATCCTCTGATTCCCCAGCTCTGATTCCCCGCCTCTGATTCCCCGCATCTGATTCCCTGCATCTGATTCCAAGCCTCTGATTCCCTGCCTCTGATTCCCAACCTCTGATTCCCCACCTCTGATTCCCCATATCTGATTCCCAGCCTCTGTTTCCCCGCCTCTGATTCCCCGCCTCTGTTTCCCCATATCTGATTCCCGGCCTCTGATTCCCCGCATCTGATTCCCCGCCTCTGATTCCCTGCCTCTGATTCCTCATCTCCGACTCCGCACATCTGATTCCCTGCCTCTGATTCCCCGCCTCTGATTCCCTGCCTCTGATTCCCCGCCTCTGATTCCCCGCCTCTGATTCCCTGCCTCTGATTCCCAACCTCTGATTCCCCACCTCTGATTCCCCGTGTTTGATTCCCCGCCTCTGTTTCCCCGCCTCTGATTCCCCGCCTCTGATTCCCCAACTCTAATTCCCCGCCTCTGATTCCCCATATCTGATTCCCCGCCTCTGTTTCCCCGCCTCTGATTCCCCGCCCCTGTTTCCCCATATCTGATTCCCTGACTCTGATTCCCCAACTTTGATTCCCAGCCTCTGATTCCCCAGCTCTGATTCCCCGCCTCTGATTCCCCGTGTTTGATTCCCTGCCTCTGATTCCCCGCCTCTGATTCCCCATCTCTGATTCACCGCCTTTGATTCGCCACCTCTGATTCCCCATATCTGATTCCCCACCTCTGTTTCCCCGCCTCTGATTCCCCGCCTCTGATTCTCTATATCTCATTTCCCTCCTCTGACTCCCCATCTCTCATTCCCGGACTCTGATTCCCCACATCTGATTCCCGGCCTCTTATTCCCAGCATCTGATTCCAGGCCTCTGATTCCCGGCCTCTGACTCCCCGCTTCTGATTCTGATTCCCTGCCTCTGATTCCCCATCTCTGATTCCGCACATCTGATTACCTGCCTCTGATTCCCCACCTCTGATTCCCCATATCTGATTCCCCGCCTCTGTTTCCACGCCTCTGATTCCCCGCCTCTGTTTCCCCATATCTAATTCCCCACCTCTGATGCCCCAACTCTGATTCCCCGCCTCTGATTCCCCAGCTCTGATTCCCCGCCTCTGATTCCCTGCATCCAATTCCCCATATCTGATTCCCCGCCTCTGTTTCCCCGCCCCTGATTCCCCGCCTCTGTTTCCCCATATCTGATTGTCCGCCTCTGATTCCCAACTATGATTCCCCGCCTCTGAATCCCCGCGTCTGATTCCCTGCCTCTGCTTCCCCGCCTCTGATTCCCCAACTCTGATTCCCCGCCTCTGATTCCCCGTGTTTGATTCCCTGCCTCTGATTCCCGGCCTCTGATTCCCCATCTCTGATTCACCGCCTTTGATTCGCCACCTCTGATTCCCCATATCTGATTCCCCGCATCTGTTTCCCCGCCTCTGATTCCCCGCCTCTGATTCCCCATATCTCATTCCCCGCCTCTGAATCCCCATCTCTGATTCCCGGACTCTGATTCCCCACCTCTGATTCCCGGCCTCTTATTCCCGGCATCTGATTCCGGCCTCTGATTCCCGGCCTCTGATTCCCTGCTTCTGATTCTGATTCCCTGCCTCTGATTCCCCATCTCTGATTCCGCACATCTGATTCCCTGCCTCTGATTCCCCACCTCTGATTCCCCATATCTGACTCCCCGCCTCTGTTTCCCCGCCTCTGATTCCCCGCCTTTGTTTCCCAATATCTAAGTCCCCGCCTCTGATTCCCCAACTCTGATTCCCCACCTCTGATTCCCCAGCTCTGATTCCCCGCCTCTGATTCCCCGCATCTGATTCCCTGCATCTGATTCCAAGCCTCTGATTCCCTGCCTCTGATTCCCAACCTCTGATTCCCCACCTCTGATTCCCCATATCTGATTCCCCGCCTCTGTTTCCCCGCCTCTGATTCCCCACCTCTGTTTCCCCATATCTGATTCCCGGCCTCTTATTCCCCGCATCTGATTCCCCACCTCTGATTCCCTACCTCTGATTACCCATCTCCGATTCCGCACATCTGATTCCCTGCCTCTGATTCCCCGCCTCTGATTCCCTGCCTCTGATTCCCAACCTCTGATTCCCCACCTCTGATTCCCCATATCTGATTCCCCGACTCTGTTTCCCCGCCTCTGATTCCCCTCCTCTGATTCCCCAACTCTAATTCCCCGCCTCTGATTCCCCAGCTCTGATTCCCCGTGTTTGATTCCCTGCCTCTGATTCCCTGCCTCTGATTACCCAGCTTCATTCCCCGCCTTTGATTCCCCCCGTCTGATTCCCAGCCTCTGAATCCCCGTGTTTGATAACCTGCCTCTGATTCCCCGCCTCTGATTCCCCATCTCAGATTCACCGCCTCTGATACCCCACCTCTGATTCCCCATCTCTGATTCCGCACATCCGATTCCCTGCGTCTGATTCCCCGACTCTGATTCCCCACCTCTGATTCCCCAGCTCTGATTCCCCACCTCTGATTCCCCAACTCTGATTCCCCGCCTCTGATTCCCCAGCTCTGATTCCCCGCCTCTGATTCCCCGTGTTTGATCCCCTGCCTCTGATTCCCCAGCTCTGATTCCCCATCTCTGATTCACCGCCTTTGATTCGCCACCTCTGATTCCCCATATCTGATTCCTCGCCACTGTTTCCCCGCCTCTGATTCCCCGCCTCAGATTCCCTATATCTCATTCCCCGCCTCTGATTCCCCATCTCTGATTCCCGGACTCTGATTCCCCACCTCTGATTCCCGATCTCTTATTCCCGGCATCTGATTCCGGCCTCTGATTCCCGGCCTCTGATTCCCTGCTTCTGATTCTGATTCCCTGCCTCTGATTCCCCATTTCTGATTCCGCACATCTAATTCCCTGCCTCTGATTCCCCACCTCTGATTCCCCATATCTGAATCCCCGCCTCTGTTTCCCTGTCTCTGATTCCCCGCCTCTGTTTCCCCATATCTAAGTCCCCGCCTCTGATTCCCCAACTTTGATTCCCCACCTCTGATTCCCCAGCTCTGATTCCCCGCCTCTGATTCCCCACCTCTGATTCCCCATACCTGATTCCCAGCCTCTGTTTCCCCGCCTCTGATTCCCCGCTTCTGTTTCCCCATATCTGATTCCCGGCCTCTGATTCCCTGCCTCTGATTCCCCGCCTCTGATTCCCTGCCTCTGATTCCCCATCTCCGATTCCGCACATCTGATTCCCTGCCTCTCATTCCCCGCCTCTGATTCCCCGCCTCTGATTCCCTGCCTCTGATTCCCAACCTCTGATTCCCCACCTCTGATTCCCCGTGTTTGATTCCCCGCCTCTGTTTCCCCGCATCTGATTCCCCGCCTCTGATTCCCCAACTCTAATTCCCCGCCTCTGATTCCCCATATCTGATTCCCCGCCTCTGTTTCCCCGCCTCTGATTCCCCGCCCCTGTTTCCCCATATCTGATTCCCTGCCTCTGATTCCCCAACTTTGATTCCCAGACTCTGATTCCCCAGCTCTGATTCCCCGCCTCTGATTCCCCGCATCTGATTCCCTGCATCTGATTCCAAGCCTCTGATTCCCTGCCTCTGATTCCCAACCTCTGATTCCCCACCTCTGATTTCCCATATCTGATTCCCAGCCTCTGTTTCCCCGCCTCTGATTCCCCGCCTCTGTTTCCCCATATCTGATTCCCGGCCTCTGATTCCCGCCTCTGATTCCCCGCCTCTGATTCCCTGCCTCTGATTCCCCATCTCCGATTCCGCACATCTGATTCCCTGCCTCTGATTCCCCGCCTCTGATTCCCCGCCGCTGATTCCCTGCCTCTGATTTCCAACCTCTGATTCCCCACCTCTGATTCCCCGTGTTTGATTCCCCGCCTCTGTTTCCCCGCCACTGATTCCCCGCCTCTGATTCCCCAACTCTAATTCCCCGCCTCTGATTCCCCATATTTGATTCCCCGCCTCTGTTTCCCCGCCTCTGATTCCCCGCCCCTGTTTCCCCATATCTGATTCCCTGACTCTGATTCCCCAACTTTGATTCCCAGCCTCTGATTCCCCAGCTCTGATTCCCCGCCTCTGATTCCCCGTGTTTGATTCCCTGCCTCTGATTCCCCGCTTCTGATTCCCCATCTCTGATTCACCGCCTTTGATTCGCCACCTCTGATTCCCCATATCTGATTCCCCACCTCTGTTTCCCCGCCTCTGATTCCCCGCCTCTGATTCTCCATATCTCATTCCCCGCCTCTGACTCCCCATCTCTGATTCCCGGACTCTGATTCCCCACCTCTGATTCCCGGCCTCTTATACCCAGCATCTGATTCCAGGCCTCTGATTCCCGGCCTCTTACTCCCCGCTTCTGATTCTGATTCCCTGCCTCTGATTCCCCATCTCTGATTCCGCACATCTGATTACCTGCCTCTGATTCCCCACCTCTGATTCCCCATATCTGATTCCCCGCCTCTGTTTCCACGCCTCTGATTCCCCGCCTCTGTTTCCCCATATCTAATTCCCCACCTCTGATGCCCCAACTCTGATTCCCCGCCTCTGATTCCCCAGCTCTGATTCCCCGCCTCTGATTCCCTGCATCCGATTCCCCATATCTGATTCCCCGCCTCTGTTTCCCCGCCCCTGATTCCCCGCCTCTGTTTCCCCATATCTGATTATCCGCCTCTGATTCCCAACTATGATTCCCCGCCTCTGAATCCCCGTGTCTGATTCCCTGCCTCTGCTTCCCGGCCTCTGATTCCCCAACTCTGATTCCCCGCCTCTGATTCCCCGCCTCTGATTCCCCAGCTCTGATTCCCCGCCTCTGATTCCCCGTGTTTGATTCCCTGCCTCTGATTCCCGGCCTCTGATTCCCCATCTCTGATTCACCGCCTTTGATTCGCCACCTCTGATTCCCCATATCTGATTCCCCGCATCTGTTTCCCCGCCTCTGATTCCCCGCCTCTGATTCCCCATATCTCATTCCCCGCCTCTGAATCCCCATCTCTGATTCCCGGACTCTGAATCCCCACCTCTGATTCCCGGCCTCTTATTCCCGGCATCTGATTCCGGCCTCTGATTCCCGGCCTCTGATTCCCTGCTTCTGATTCTGATTCCCTGCCTCTGATTCCCCACCTCTGATTCCCCATATCTGACTCCCCGCCTCTGTTTCCCCGCATCTGATTCCCCGCCTCTGTTTCCAATATCTAAGTCCCCGCCTCTGATTCCCCAACTCTGATTCCCCACCTCTGATTCCCCAGCTCTGATTCCCCGCCTCTGATTCCCCGCATCTGATTCCCTGCATCTGATTCCAAGCCTCTGATTCCCTGCCTCTGATTCCCAACCTCTGATTCCCCACCTCTGATTCCCCGCCTCTGATTCCCCGCCTCTGTTTCCCCGCCTCTGATTCCCCACCTCTGTTTCCCCATATCTGATTCCCGGCCTCTTATTCCCCGCCTCTGATTCCCCACCTCTGATTCCCTACCTCTGATTACCCATCTCCGATTCCGCACATCTGATTCCCTGCCTCTGATTCCCCGCCTCTGATTCCCTGCCTCTGATTCCCAACCTCTGATTCCCCACCTCTGATTCCCCATATCTGATTCCCCGCCTCTGAATCCCCAACTCTGATTCCCTGCCTTTGATTCCCCAACTCTAATTCCCCGCCTCTGATTCCCCAGCTCTGATTCCCCGTGTTTGATTCCCTGCCTCTGATTCCCTGCCCTGATTCCCCATCTCTGTTTCACCGCCTTTGATTCGCCACCTCTGATTCCCCATATCTGATTCCCCGCCTCTGTTTCGCCACCTCTGATTCCCTGCCTCTGATTCCCAACCTCTGATTCCACACCTCTGATTCCCCATATCTGATTCCATGCCTCTGTTTCCCCGCCTCTGATTCCCTGCCCTTGTTTGCCCATATCTGATTCCCTGCCTCTGATACCCCAACTCTGATTCCCCGCCTCTGATTCCCCAGCTCTGATTCCCCACCTCTGATTTCCCGTGTTTGATTCCCTGCCTCTGATTCCCCGCCTCTGATTCCCCATCTCTGATTCACCGCCTTTGATTCGCCACCTCTGATTCCAAATATCTGATTCCCCACCTATGTTTCCCCGCCTCTGATTCCCCGCCTCTGATTCTCCATATCTCATTCCCCGCCTCTGAATCCCCATCTCTGATTCCCGGACTCTGATTCCCCACCTCTGATTCCCGGCCTCTTATTCCCAGCATCTGATTCCCGGCCTCTGATTCCCGGCCTCTGATTCCCCGCTTCTGATTCTGATTCGCTGCCTCTGATTCCCCATCTCTGATTCCGCACATCTGATTCCCAGCCTCTGATTCCCCACCTCTGATTCCCCATATCTGATTTCCCGCCTCTGTTTCCCCGCCTCTGATTCCCCGCCTCTGTTTCCCCATATCTAATTCCCAACCTCTGATGCCCCAACTCTGATTCCCTGCCACCGATTCCCCGCGTTCTATTCCCTGCCTCTGATTCCCCGCCTGTGATTCCCCATCTCTGATTCACCACCTCTGATTCCCCACCTCTGATTCCCCATATCTAATTCCCCGCCTCTGTTTGCCCGCCTCTGATTCCCCGCCTCTGTTTCCCCATATCTGATTCCTCGCCTCTGAATCCCCAACTCTGATTCCCTGCCTCTGATTCCCCAGCTATGATTCCCTGCCTTTGATTCCCCCCGTCTGATTCCCAGCCTCTGAATTCCCGTGTCTGATTTCCTGCCTCTGATTCCCCGCCTCTGATTCCCCATCTCTGATTCACAGCCTCTGATTCCCCACCTCTGATTCCCCATCTCGGATTCCGCACATCTGATTCCCTGCCTCTGATTCCCCGACTCTGATCCCCACCTCTGATTCCCAAGCTCTGATTCCCCGCCTCTGATTCCCCAACTCTGATTCCCCGCCTCTGATACCCCAGCTCTGATTCCCCGCCTCTGATTCCCCGTGTTTGATTCCCTGCCTCTGATTCCCCGCCTCTGATTCCCCATCTCTGATTCACCGCCTTTGATTCGCCACCTCTGATTCCCCATATCTGATTCCTCGCCTCTGTTTCCCCGCCTCTGATTCCCCGCCTCTGATTCCCCATATCTCATTCCCCGCCTCTGATTCCCCATCTCTGATTCCCGGACTCTGATTCCCCACCTCTGATTCCCAGCCTCTTATTCCCGGCATCTGATTCCGCCCTCTGATTCCCTGCCTCTGATTCCCTGCTTCTGATTCTGATTCACTGCCTTTGATTCCCCATCTCTGATTCCGCACATCTGATTCCCTGCCTCTGATTCCCCATCTCTGATTCCCCATATCTGATTCCCCGCCTCTGATTCCCCGCCTCTGTTTCCCAATATCTAAGTCCCCGCCTCTGATTCCCCACCTCTGATTCCCCATATCTGATTTCCCGCCTCTGTTTCCCCGCCTCTGATTCCCCGCCTCTGTTTCCCCATATCTAATTCCCAACCTCTGATGCCCCAACTCTGATTCCCTGCCTCTGATTCCCCGCATTCTATTCCCTGCCTCTGATTCCCCGCCTGTGATTCCCCATCTCTGATTCACCACCTCTGATTCCCCACCTCTGATTCCCCATATCTAATTCCCCGCCTCTGTTTGCCCGCCTCTGATTCCCCGCCTCTGTTTCCCCATATCTGATTCCCCGCCTCTGAATCCCCAACTCTGATTCCCTGCCTCTGATTCCCCAGCTCTGATTCCCCGCCTTTGATTCCCCCGTCTGATTCCCAGCCTCTGAATTCCCGTGTCTGATTTCCTGCCTCTGATTCCCCGCCTCTGATTCCCCATCTCTGATTCACAGCCTCTGATTCCCCACCTCTGATTCCCCATCTCGGATTCCGCACATCTGATTCCCTGCCTCTGATTCCCCGACTCTGATCCCCACCTCTGATTCCCAAGCTCTGATTCCCGCCTCTGATTCCCCAACTCTGATTCCCCGCCTCTGATTCCCCAGCTCTGATTCCCCGCCTCTGATTCCCCGTGTTTGATTCCCTGCCTCTGATTCCCCGCCTCTGATTCCCCATCTCTGATTCACCGCCTTTGATTCGCCACCTCTGATTCCCCATATCTGATTCCTCGCCTCTGTTTCCCCGCCTCTGATACCCCGCCTCTGATTCCCCATATCTCATTCCCCGCCTCTGATTCCCCATCTCTGATTCCCGGACTCTGATTCCCCACCTCTGATTCCCAGCCTCTTATTCCCGGCATCTGATTCCGCCCTCTGATTCCCGGCCTCTGATTCCCTGCTTCTGATTCTGATTCACTGCCTTTGATTCCCCATCTCTGATTCCGCACATCTGATTCCCTGCCTCTGATTCCCCATCTCTGATTCCCCATATCTGATTCCCCGCCTCTTATTCCCAGCATCTGATTCCAGGCCTCTGATTCCCGGCCTCTTACTCCCCGCTTCTGATTCTGATTCCCTGCCTCTGATTCCCCATCTCTGATTCCGCACATCTGATTACCTGCCTCTGATTCCCCACTTCTGATTCCCCATATCTGATTCCCCGCCTCTGTTTCCACGCCTCTGATTCCCCGCCTCTGTTTCCCCATATCTAATTCCCCACCTCTGATGCCCCAACTCTGATTCCCCGCCTCTGATTCCCCAGCTCTGATTCCCCGCCTCTGATTCCCTGCATCCGATTCCCCATATCTGATTCCCCGCCTCTGTTTCCCCGCCCCTGATTCCCCGCCTCTGTTTCCCCATATCTGATTATCCGCCTCTGATTCCCAACTATGATTCCCCGCCTCTGAATCCCCGCGTCTGATTCCCTGCCTCTGCTTCCCCGCCTCTGATTCCCCAACTCTGATTCCCCGCCTCTGATTCCCCGCCTCTGATTCCCCAGCTCTGATTCCCCGCCTCTGATTCCCCGTGTTTGATTCCCTGCCTCTGATTCCCGGCCTCTGATTCCCCATCTCTGATTCACCGCCTTTGATTCGCCACCTCTGATTCCCCATATCTGATTCCCCGCATCTGTTTCCCCGCCTCTGATTCCCTGCCTCTGATTCCCCATATCTCATTCCCCGCCTCTGAATCCCCATCTCTGATTCCCGGACTCTGAATCCCCACCTCTGATTCCCGGCCTCTTATTCCCGGCATCTGATTCCGGCCTCTGATTCCCGGCCTCTGATTCCCTGCTTCTGATTCTGATTCCCTGCCTCTGATTCCCCACCTCTGATTCCCCATATCTGACTCCCCGCCTCTGTTTCCCCGCATCTGATTCCCCGCCTCTGTTTCCCAATATCTAAGTCCCCGCCTCTGATTCCCCAACTCTGATTCCCCACCTCTGATTCCCCAGCTCTGATTCCCCGCCTCTGATTCCCCGCATCTGATTCCCTGCATCTGATTCCAAGCCTCTGATTCCCTGCCTCTGATTCCCAACCTCTGATTCCCCACCTCTGATTCCCCGCCTCTGATTCCCCGCCTCTGTTTCCCCGCCTCTGATTCCCCACCTCTGTTTCCCCATATCTGATTCCCGGCCTCTTATTCCCCGCCTCTGATTCCCCACCTCTGATTCCCTACCTCTGATTACCCATCTCCGATTCCGCACATCTGATTCCCTGCCTCTGATTCCCCGCCTCTGATTCCCTGCCTCTGATTCCCAACCTCTGATTCCCCACCTCTGATTCCCCATATCTGATTCCCCGCCTCTGAATCCCCAACTCTGATTCCCTGCCTTTGATTCCCCAACTCTAATTCCCCGCCTCTGATTCCCCAGCTCTGATTTCCCGTGTTTGATTCCCTGCCTCTGATTCCCTGCCCTGATTCCCCATCTCAGTTTCACCGCCTTTGATTCGCCACCTCTGATTCCCCATATCTGATTCCCCGCCTCTGTTTCGCCGCCTCTGATTCCCTGCCTCTGATTCCCAACCTCTGATTCCACACCTCTGATTCCCCATATCTGATTCCATGCCTCTGTTTCCCCGCCTCTGATTCCCTGCCCTTGTTTGCCCATATCTGATTCCCTGCCTCTGATACCCCAACTCTGATTCCCCGCCTCTGATTCCCCAGCTCTGATTCCCCGCCTCTGATTTCCCGTGTTTGATTCCCTGCCTCTGATTCCCCGCCTCTGATTCCCCATCTCTGATTCACCGCCTTTGATTCGCCACCTCTGATTCCAAATATCTGATTCCCCACCTATGTTTCCCCGCCTCTGATTCCCCGCCTCTGATTCTCCATATCTCATTCCCCGCCTCTGAATCCCCATCTCTGATTCCCGGACTCTGATTCCCCACCTCTGATTCCCGGCCTCTTATTCCCAGCATCTGATTCCCGGCCTCTGATTCCCGGCCTCTGATTCCCCGCTTCTGGTTCTGATTCGCTGCCTCTGATTCCCCATCTCTGATTCCGCACATCTGATTCCCAGCCTCTGATTCCCCACCTCTGATTCCCCATATCTGATTTCCCGCCTCTGTTTCCCCGCCTCTGATTCCCCACCTCTGTTTCCCCATATCTAATTCCCAACCTCTGATGCCCCAAATCTGATTCCCTGCCACTGATTCCCCGCGTTCTATTCCCTGCCTCTGATTCCCCGCCTGTGATTCCCCATCTCTGATTCACCACCTCTGATTCCCCACCTCTGATTCCCCATATCTAATTCCCCGCCTCTGTTTGCCCGCCTCTGATTCCCCGCCTCTGTTTCCCCATATCTGATTCCTCGCCTCTGAATCCCCAACTCTGATTCCCTGCCTCTGATTCCCCAGCTATGATTCCCTGCCTTTGATTCCCCCCGTCTGATTCCCAGCCTCTGAATTCCCGTGTCTGATTTCCTGCCTCTGATTCCCCGCCTCTGATTCCCCATCTCTGATTCACAGCCTCTGATTCCCCACCTCTGATTCCCCATCTCGGATTCCGCACATCTGATTCCCTGCCTCTGATTCCCCGACTCTGATCCCCACCTCTGATTCCCAAGCTCTGATTCCCCGCCTCTGATTCCCCAACTCTGATTCCCCGCCTCTGATTCCCCAGCTCTGATTCCCCGCCTCTGATTCCCCGTGTTTGATTCCCTGCCTCTGATTCCCCGCCTCTGATTCCCCATCTCTGATTCACCGCCTTTGATTCGCCACCTCTGATTCCCCATATCTGATTCCTCGCCTCTGTTTCCCCGCCTCTGATTCCCCGCCTCTGATTCCCCATATCTCATTCCCCGCCTCTGATTCCCCATCTCTGATTCCCGGACTCTGATTCCCCACCTCTGATTCCCATCCTCTTATTCCCGGCATCTGATTCCGCCCTCTGATTCCCTGCCTCTGATTCCCTGCTTCTGATTCTGATTCACTGCCTTTGATTCCCCATCTCTGATTCCGCACATCTGATTCCCTGCCTCTGATTCCCCATCTCTGATTCCCCATATCTTATTCCCCGCCTCTGATTCCCCGCCTCTGTTTCCCAATATCTAAGTCCCCGCCTCTGATTCCCCACCTCTGATTCCCCATATCTGATTTCCCGCCTCCGTTTCCCCGCCTCTGATTCCCCGCCTCTGTTTCCCCATATCTAATTCCCAACCTCTGATGCCCCAACTCTGATTCCCTGCCTCTGATTCCCCGCATTCTATTCCCTGCCTCTGATTCCCCGCCTGTGATTCCCCATCTCTGATTCACCACCTCTGATTCCCCACCTCTGATTCCCCATATCTAATTCCCCGCCTCTGTTTGCCCGCCTCTGATTCCCCGCCTCTGTTTCCCCATATCTGATTCCCCGCCTCTGAATCCCCAACTCTGATTCCCTGCCTCTGATTCCCCAGCTCTGATTCCCCGCCTTTGATTCCCCCGTCTGATTCCCAGCCTCTGAATTCCCGTGTCTGATTTCCTGCCTCTGATTCCCCGCCTCTGATTCCCCATCTCTGATTCACAGCCTCTGATTCCCCACCTCTGATTCCCCATCTCGGATTCCGCACATCTGATTCCCTGCCTCTGATTCCCCGACTCTGATCCCCACCTCTGATTCCCAAGCTCTGATTCCCGCCTCTGATTCCCCAACTCTGATTCCCCGCCTCTGATTCCCCAGCTCTGATTCCCCGCCTCTGATTCCCCGTGTTTGATTCCCTGCCTCTGATTCCCCGCCTCTGATTCCCCATCTCTGATTCACCGCCTTTGATTCGCCACCTCTGATTCCCCATATCTGATTCCTCGCCTCTGTTTCCCCGCCTCTGATACCCCGCCTCTAATTCCCCATATCTCATTCCCCGCCTCTGATTCCCCATATCTGATTCCCGGACTCTGATTCCCCACCTCTGATTCCCAGCCTCTTATTCCCGGCATCTGATTCCGCCCTCTGTTTCCCGGCCTCTGATTCCCTGCTTCTGATTCTGATTCACTGCCTTTGATTCCCCATCTCTGATTCCGCACATCTGATTCCCTGCCTCTGATTCCCCATCTCTGATTCCCCATATCTGATTCCCCGCCTCTTATTCCCAGCATCTGATTCCAGGCCTCTGATTCCCGGCCTCTTACTTCCCGCTTCTGATTCTGATTCCCTGCCTCTGATTCCCCATCTCTGATTCCGCACATCTGATTACCTGCCTCTGATTCCCCACCTCTGATTCCCCATATCTGATTCCCCGCCTCTGTTTCCACGCCTCTGATTCCCCACCTCTGTTTCCCCATATCTAATTCCCCACCTCTGATGCCCCAACTCTGATTCCCCGCCTCTGATTCCCCAGCTCTGATTCCCCGCCTCTGATTCCCTGCATCCGATTCCCCATATCTGATTCCCCGCCTCTGTTTCCCCGCCCCTGATTCCCCGCCTCTGTTTCCCCATATCTGATTATCCGCCTCTGATTCCCAACTATGATTCCCCGCCTCTGAATCCCCGCGTCTGATTCCCTGCCTCTGCTTCCCCGCCTCTGATTCCCCAACTCTGATTCCCCGCCTCTGATTCCCCGCCTCTGATTCCCCAGCTCTGATTCCCCGCCTCTGATTCCCCGTGTTTGATTCCCTGCCTCTGATTCCCGGCCTCTGATTCCCCATCTCTGATTCACCGCCTTTGATTCGCCACCTCTGATTCCCCATATCTGATTCCCCGCATCTGTTTCCCCGCCTCTGATTCCCCGCCTCTGATTCCCCATATCTCATTCCCCGCCTCTGAATCCCCATCTCTGATTCCCGGACTCTGAATCCCCACCTCTGATTCCCGGCCTCTTATTCCCGGCATCTGATTCCGGCCTCTGATTCCCGGCCTCTGATTCCCTGCTTCTGATTCTGATTCCCTGCCTCTGATTCCCCACCTCTGATTCCCCATATCTGACTCCCCGCCTCTGTTTCCCCGCATCTGATTCCCCGCCTCTGTTTCCCAATATCTAAGTCCCCGCCTCTGATTCCCCAACTCTGATTCCCCACCTCTGATTCCCCAGCTCTGATTCCCCGCCTCTGATTCCCCGCATCTGATTCCCTGCATCTGATTCCAAGCCTCTGATTCCCTGCCTCTGATTCCCAACCTCTGATTCCCCACCTCTGATTCCCCGCCTCTGATTCCCCGCCTCTGTTTCCCCGCCTCTGATTCCCCACCTCTGTTTCCCCATATCTGATTCCCGGCCTCTTATTCCCCGCCTCTGATTCCCCACCTCTGATTCCCTACCTCTGATTACCCATCTCCGATTCCGCACATCTGATTCCCTGCCTCTGATTCCCCGCCTCTGATTCCCTGCCTCTGATTCCCAACCTCTGATTCCCCACCTCTGATTCCCCATATCTGATTCCCCGCCTCTGAATCCCCAACTCTGATTCCCTGCCTTTGATTCCCCAACTCTAATTCCCCGCCTCTGATTCCCCAGCTCTGATTCCCCGTGTTTGATTCCCTGCCTCTGATTCCCTGCCCTGATTCCCCATCTCAGTTTCACCGCCTTTGATTCGCCACCTCTGATTCCCCATATCTGATTCCCCGCCTCTGTTTCGCCGCCTCTGATTCCCTGCCTCTGATTCCCAACCTCTGATTCCACACCTCTGATTCCCCATATCTGATTCCATGCCTCTGTTTCCCCGCCTCTGATTCCCTGCCCTTGTTTGCCCATATCTGATTCCCTGCCTCTGATACCCCAACTCTGATTCCCCGCCTCTGATTCCCCAGCTCTGATTCCCCGCCTCTGATTTCCCGTGTTTGATTCCCTGCCTCTGATTCCCCGCCTCTGATTCCCCATCTCTGATTCACCGCCTTTGATTCGCCACCTCTGATTCCAAATATCTGATTCCCCACCTATGTTTCCCCGCCTCTGATTCCCCGCCTCTGATTCTCCATATCTCATTCCCCGCCTCTGAATCCCCATCTCTGATTCCCGGACTCTGATTCCCCACCTCTGATTCCCGGCCTCTTATTCCCAGCATCTGATTCCCGGCCTCTGATTCCCGGCCTCTGATTCCCCGCTTCTGGTTCTGATTCGCTGCCTCTGATTCCCCATCTCTGATTCCGCACATCTGATTCCCAGCCTCTGATTCCCCACCTCTGATTCCCCATATCTGATTTCCCGCCTCTGTTTCCCCGCCTCTGATTCCCCACCTCTGTTTCCCCATATCTAATTCCCAACCTCTGATGCCCCAACTCTGATTCCCTGCCACTGATTCCCCGCGTTCTATTCCCTGCCTCTGATTCCCCGCCTGTGATTCCCCATCTCTGATTCACCACCTCTGATTCCCCACCTCTGATTCCCCATATCTAATTCCCCGCCTCTGTTTGCCCGCCTCTGATTCCCCGCCTCTGTTTCCCCATATCTGATTCCTCGCCTCTGAATCCCCAACTCTGATTCCCTGCCTCTGATTCCCCAGCTATGATTCCCTGCCTTTGATTCCCCCCGTCTGATTCCCAGCCTCTGAATTCCCGTGTCTGATTTCCTGCCTCTGATTCCCCGCCTCTGATTCCCCATCTCTGATTCACAGCCTCTGATTCCCCACCTCTGATTCCCCATCTCGGATTCCGCACATCTGATTCCCTGCCTCTGATTCCCCGACTCTGATCCCCACCTCTGATTCCCAAGCTCTGATTCCCCGCCTCTGATTCCCCAACTCTGATTCCCCGCCTCTGATTCCCCAGCTCTGATTCCCCGCCTCTGATTCCCCGTGTTTGATTCCCTGCCTCTGATTCCCCGCCTCTGATTCCCCATCTCTGATTCACCGCCTTTGATTCGCCACCTCTGATTCCCCATATCTGATTCCTCGCCTCTGTTTCCCCGCCTCTGATTCCCCGCCTCTGATTCCCCATATCTCATTCCCCGCCTCTGATTCCCCATCTCTGATTCCCGGACTCTGATTCCCCACCTCTGATTCCCAGTCTCTTATTCCCGGCATCTGATTCCGCCCTCTGATTCCCTGCCTCTGATTCCCTGCTTCTGATTCTGATTCACTGCCTTTGATTCCCCATCTCTGATTCCGCACATCTGATTCCCTGCCTCTGATTCCCCATCTCTGATTCCCCATATCTGATTCCCCGCCTCTGATTCCCCGCCTCTGTTTCCCAATATCTAAGTCCCCGCCTCTGATTCCCCACCTCTGATTCCCCATATCTGATTTCCCGCCTCTGTTTCCCCGCCTCTGATTCCCCGCCTCTGTTTCCCCATATCTAATTCCCAACCTCTGATGCCCCAACTCTGATTCCCTGCCTCTGATTCCCCGCATTCTATTCCCTGCCTCTGATTCCCCGCCTGTGATTCCCCATCTCTGATTCACCACCTCTGATTCCCCACCTCTGATTCCCCATATCTAATTCCCCGCCTCTGTTTGCCCGCCTCTGATTCCCCGCCTCTGTTTCCCCATATCTGATTCCCCGCCTCTGAATCCCCAACTCTGATTCCCTGCCTCTGATTCCCCAGCTCTGATTCCCCGCCTTTGATTCCCCCCGTCTGATTCCCAGCCTCTGAATTCCCGTGTCTGATTTCCTGCCTCTGATTCCCCGCCTCTGATTCCCCATCTCTGATTCACAGCCTCTGATTCCCCACCTCTGATTCCCCATCTCGGATTCCGCACCTCTGATTCTCTGCCTCTGATTCCCCGACTCTGATCCCCACCTCTGATTCCCAAGCTCTGATTCCCGCCTCTGATTCCCCAACTCTGAATCCCCGCCTCTGATTCCCCAGCTCTGATTCCCCGCCTCTGATTCCCCGTGTTTGATTCCCTGCCTCTGATTCCCCGCCTCTGATTCCCCATCTCTGATTCACCGCCTTTGATTCGCCACCTCTGATTCCCCATATCTGATTCCTCGCCTCTGTTTCCCCGCCTCTGATTCCCCGCCTCTGATTCCCCATATCTCATTCCCCGCCTCTGATTCCCCATCTCTGATTCCCGGACTCTGATTCCCCACCTCTGATTCCCAGCCTCTTATTCCCGGCATCTGATTCCGCCCTCTGATTCCCGGCCTCTGATTCCCTGCTTCTGATTCTGATTCACTGCCTTTGATTCCCCATCTCTGATTCCGCACATCTGATTCCCTGCCTCTGATTCCCCATCTCTGATTCCCCATATCTGATTCCCCGCCTCTGATTCCCCGCCTCTGTTTCCCAATATCTAAGTCCCCGCCTATGATTCCCCAACTCTGATTCCCCAACTCTGATTCCCACCTCTGATTCCCCAGCTCTGATTCCCCGCCTCTGATTCCCTGCATCTGATTCCCTGCATCTGATTCCAAGCCTCTGATTCCCTGCCTCTGATTCCCAACCTCTGATTCCCCACCTCTGATTCCCCATATCTGATTCCCAGCCTCTGTTTCCCGCCTCTGATTCCCCGCCTCTGTTTCCCCATATCTGATTCCCGGACTCTGATTCCCCGCCTCTGATTCCCTGCCTCTGATTCCCCATCTCCGATTCCGCACATCTGATTCCCTGCCTCTGATTCCCCGCCTCTGATTCCCCGCCTCTGATTCCCTGCCCCTGATTCCCAAACTCTGATTCCCCACCTCTGATTCCCCGTGTTTGATTCCCCGCCTCTGTTTCCCCGCCTCTGATTCCCCGCCTCTGATTCCCCAACTCTAATTCCCCGCCTCTGATTCCCCATATCTGATTCCCCGCCTCTGTTTCCCCGCCTCTCATTCCCCGCCCCTGTTTCCCCATATCTGATTCCCTGCCTCTGATTCCCCAACTTTGATTCCCAGCCTCTGATTCCCCAGCTCTGATTCCCCACCTCTGATTCCCCGTGTTTGATTCCCTGCCTCTGATTCCCGGCCTCTGATTCCCCATCTCTGATTCACCGCCTTTGATTCGCCACCTCTGATTCCCCATATCTGATTCCCCGCCTCTGTTTCCCCGCCTCTGATTCCCCATATCTCATTCCCCGCCTCTGAATCCCCATCTCTGATTCCCGGACTCTGATTCCCCACCTCTGATTCCCGGCCTCTTATTCCCGGCATCTGATTCCGGCCTCTGATTCCCGGCCTCTGATTCCCTGCTTCTGATTCTGATTCCCTGCCTTTGATTCCCCATCTCTGATTCCGCACAACTGATTCCCTGCCTCTGATTCCCCATCTCTGATTCCCCATATCTGATTCCCCGCCTCTGTTTCCCCGCCTCTGATTCCCCGCCTCTGTTTCCCAATATCTAAGTCCCCGCCTCTGATTCCCCAACTCTCATTCCCCACCTCTGATTCCCCAGCTCTGATTCCCCGCCTCTGAATCCCCGCATCTGATTCCCTGCATCTGATTCCAAGCCTCTGATTCCCGGACTCTGATTCCCCACCTCTGATTCCCAGCCTCTTATTCCCGGCATCTGATTCCGCCCTCCGATTCCCTGCCTCTGATTCCCTGCTTCTGATTCTGATTCACTGCCTTTGATTCCCCATCTCTGATTCCGCACATCTGATTCCCTGCCTCTGATTCCCCATCTCTGATTCCCCATATCTGATTCCCCGCCTCTGATTCCCCGCCTCTGTTTCCCAATATCTAAGTCCCCGCCTCTGATTCCCCACCTCTGATTCCCCATATCTGATTTCCCGCCTCTGTTTCCCCGCCTCTGATTCCCCGCCTCTGTTTCCCCATATCTAATTCCCAACCTCTGATGCCCCAACTCTGATTCCCTGCCTCTGATTCCCCGCATTCTATTCCCTGCCTCTGATTCCCCGCCTGTGATTCCCCATCTCTGATTCACCACCTCTGATTCCCCACCTCTGATTCCCCATATCTAATTCCCCGCCTCTGTTTGCCCGCCTCTGATTCCCCGCCTCTGTTTCCCCATATCTGATTCCCCGCCTCTGAATCCCCAACTCTGATTCCCTGCCTCTGATTCCCCAGCTCTGATTCCCCGCCTTTGATTCCCCCCGTCTGATTCCCAGCCTCTGAATTCCCGTGTCTGATTTCCTGCCTCTGATTCCCCGCCTCTGATTCCCCATCTCTGATTCACAGCCTCTGATTCCCCACCTCTGATTCCCCATCTCGGATTCCGCACCTCTGATTCTCTGCCTCTGATTCCCCGACTCTGATCCCCACCTCTGATTCCCAAGCTCTGATTCCCGCCTCTGATTCCCCAACTCTGATTCCCCGCCTCTGATTCCCCAGCTCTGATTCCCCGCCTCTGATTCCCCGTGTTTGATTCCCCGCCTCTGATTCCCCGCCTCTGATTCCCCATCTCTGATTCACCGCCTTTGATTCGCCACCTCTGATTCCCCATATCTGATTCCTCGCCTCTGTTTCCCCGCCTCTGATTCCCCGCCTCTGATTCCCCATATCTCATTCCCCGCCTCTGATTCCCCATCTCTGATTCCCGGACTCTGATTCCCCACCTCTGATTCCCAGCCTCTTATTCCCGGCATCTGATTCCGCCCTCTGATTCCCGGCCTCTGATTCCCTGCTTCTGATTCTGATTCACTGCCTTTGATTCCCCATCTCTGATTCCGCACATCTGATTCCCTGCCTCTGATTCCCCATCTCTGATTCCCCATATCTGATTCCCCGCCTCTGATTCCCCGCCTCTGTTTCCCAATATCTAAGTCCCCGCCTATGATTCCCCAACTCTGATTCCCCAACTCTGATTCCCACCTCTGATTCCCCAGCTCTGATTCCCCGCCTCTGATTCCCTGCATCTGATTCCCTGCATCTGATTCCAAGCCTCTGATTCCCTGCCTCTGATTCCCAACCTCTGATTCCCCACCTCTGATTCCCCATATCTGATTCCCAGCCTCTGTTTCCCGCCTCTGATTCCCCGCCTCTGTTTCCCCATATCTGATTCCCGGACTCTGATTCCCCGCCTCTGATTCCCTGCCTCTGATTCCCCATCTCCGATTCCGCACATCTGATTCCCTGCCTCTGATTCCCCGCCTCTGATTCCCCGCCTCTGATTCCCTGCCCCTGATTCCCAAACTCTGATTCCCCACCTCTGATTCCCCGTGTTTGATTCCCCGCCTCTGTTTCCCCGCCTCTGATTCCCCGCCTCTGATTCCCCAACTCTAATTCCCCGCCTCTGATTCCCCATATCTGATTCCCCGCCTCTGTTTCCCCGCCTCTTATTCCCCGCCCCTGTTTCCCCATATCTGATTCCCTGCCTCTGATTCCCCAACTTTGATTCCCAGCCTCTGATTCCCCAGCTCTGATTCCCCACCTCTGATTCCCCGTGTTTGATTCCCTGCCTCTGATTCCCGGCCTCTGATTCCCCATCTCTGATTCACCGCCTTTGATTCGCCACCTCTGATTCCCCATATCTGATTCCCCGCCTCTGTTTCCCCGCCTCTGATTCCCCATATCTCATTCCCCGCCTCTGAATCCCCATCTCTGATTCCCGGACTCTGATTCCCCACCTCTGATTCCCGGCCTCTTATTCCCGGCATCTGATTCCGGCCTCTGATTCCCGGCCTCTGATTCCCTGCTTCTGATTCTGATTCCCTGCCTTTGATTCCCCATCTCTGATTCCGCACAACTGATTCCCTGCCTCTGATTCCCCATCTCTGATTCCCCATATCTGATTCCCCGCCTCTGTTTCCCCGCCTCTGATTCCCCGCCTCTGTTTCCCAATATCTAAGTCCCCGCCTCTGATTCCCCAACTCTCATTCCCCACCTCTGATTCCCCAGCTCTGATTCCCCGCCTCTGAATCCCCGCATCTGATTCCCTGCATCTGATTCCAAGCCTCTGATTCCCGGACTCTGATTCCCCACCTCTGATTCCCAGCCTCTTATTCCCGGCATCTGATTCCGCCCTCTGATTCCCTGCCTCTGATTCCCTGCTTCTGATTCTGATTCACTGCCTTTGATTCCCCATCTCTGATTCCGCACATCTGATTCCCTGCCTCTGATTCCCCATCTCTGATTCCCCATATCTGATTCCCCGCCTCTGATTCCCCGCCTCTGTTTCCCAATATCTAAGTCCCCGCCTCTGATTCCCCACCTCTGATTCCCCATATCTGATTTCCCGCCTCTGTTTCCCCGCCTCTGATTCCCCGCCTCTGTTTCCCCATATCTAATTCCCAACCTCTGATGCCCCAACTCTGATTCCCTGCCTCTGATTCCCCGCATTCTATTCCCTGCCTCTGATTCCCCGCCTGTGATTCCCCATCTCTGATTCACCACCTCTGATACCCCACCTCTGATTCCCCATATCTAATTCCCCGCCTCTGTTTGCCCGCCTCTGATTCCCCGCCTCTGTTTCCCCATATCTGATTCCCCGCCTCTGAATCCCCAACTCTGATTCCCTGCCTCTGATTCCCCAGCTCTGATTCCCCGCCTTTGATTCCCCCCGTCTGATTCCCAGCCTCTGAATTCCCGTGTCTGATTTCCTGCCTCTGATTCCCCGCCTCTGATTCCCCATCTCTGATTCACAGCCTCTGATTCCCCACCTCTGATTCCCCATCTCGGATTCCGCACATCTGATTCTCTGCCTCTGATTCCCCGACTCTGATCCCCACCTCTGATTCCCAAGCTCTGATTCCCGCCTCTGATTCCCCAACTCTGATTCCCCGCCTCTGATTCCCCAGCTCTGATTCCCCGCCTCTGATTCCCCGTGTTTGATTCCCTGCCTCTGATTCCCCGCCTCTGATTCCCCATCTCTGATTCACCGCCTTTGATTCGCCACCTCTGATTCCCCATATCTGATTCCTCGCCTCTGTTTCCCCGCCTCTGATTCCCCGCCTCTGATTCCCCATATCTCATTCCCCGCCTCTGATTCCCCATCTCTGATTCCCGGACTCTGATTCCCCACCTCTGATTCCCAGCCTCTTATTCCCGGCATCTGATTCCGCCCTCTGATTCCCGGCCTCTGATTCCCTGCTTCTGATTCTGATTCACTGCCTTTGATTCCCCATCTCTGATTCCGCACATCTGATTCCCTGCCTCTGATTCCCCATCTCTGATTCCCCATATCTGATTCCCCGCCTCTGATTCCCCGCCTCTGTTTCCCAATATCTAAGTCCCCGCCTATGATTCCCCAACTCTGATTCCCCAACTCTGATTCCCACCTCTGATTCCCCATCTCTGATTCCCCGCCTCTGATTCCCTGCATCTGATTCCCTGCATCTGATTCCAAGCCTCTGATTCCCTGCCTCTGATTCCCAACCTCTGATTCCCCACCTCTGATTCCCCATATCTGATTCCCAGCCTCTGTTTCCCGCCTCTGATTCCCCGCCTCTGTTTCCCCATATCTGATTCCCGGACTCTGATTCCCCGCCTCTGATTCCCTGCCTCTGATTCCCCATCTCCGATTCCGCACATCTGATTCCCTGCCTCTGATTCCCCGCCTCTGATTCCCCGCCTCTGATTCCCTGCCCCTGATTCCCAAACTCTGATTCCCCACCTCTGATTCCCCATG
Source organism: Narcine bancroftii (assembly GCF_036971445.1). NCBI lineage: Eukaryota > Metazoa > Chordata > Chondrichthyes > Torpediniformes > Narcinidae > Narcine > Narcine bancroftii. Next base: position 110,056,084 of record NC_091475.1, read on the forward strand.
TTTGATTCCCCGCCTCTGTTTCCCCGCCTCTGATTCCCCGCCTCTGATTCCCCAACTCTAATTCCCCGCCTCTGATTCCCCATATCTGATTCCCCGCCTCTGTTTCCCCGCCTCTCATTCCCCGCCCCTGTTTCCCCATATCTGATTCCCTGCCTCTGATTACCCAACTTTGATTCCCAGCCTCTGATTCCCCAGCTCTGATTCCCCACCTCTGATTCCCCGTGTTTGATTCCCTGCCTCTGATTCCCGGCCTCTGATTCCCCATCTCTGATTCACCGCCTTTGATTCGCCACCTCTGATTCCCCATATCTGATTCCCCGCCTCTGTTTCCCCGCCTCTGATTCCCAATATCTCATTCCCCGCCTCTGAATCCCCATCTCTGATTCCCGGACTCTGATTCCCCACCTCTGATTCCCGGCCTCTTATTCCCGGCATCTGATTCCGGCCTCTGATTCCCGGCCTCTGATTCCCTGCTTCTGATTCTGATTCCCTGCCTTTGATTCCCCATCTCTGATTCCGCACAACTGATTCCCTGCCTCTGATTCCCCATCTCTGATTCCCCATATCTGATTCCCCGCCTCTGTTTCCCCGCCTCTGATTCCCCGCCTCTGTTTCCCAATATCTAAGTCCCCGCCTCTGATTCCCCAACTCTCATTCCCCACCTCTGATTCCCCAGCTCTGATTCCCCGCCTCTGAATCCCCGCATCTGATTCTCTGCATCTGATTCCAAGCCTCTGATTCCCTGCCTCTGATTCCCAACCTCTGATTCCCCACCTCTGATTCCCCATATCTAATTCCCAGCCTCTGTTTCCCCGCCTCTGATTCCCCGCCTCTGTTTCCCCATATCTGATTCCCGGCCTCTGATTCCCCGTCTCTGATTTCCCACCTCTGATTCCCTGCCTCTGATTCCCAATCTCCGATTCCGCACATCTGATTCCCTGCCTCTGATTCCCCGCCTCTGATTCCCCGCCTCTGATTCCCTGCCTCTGATTCCCAACCTCTGATTCCCCACCTCTGATTCCCCGTGTTTGATTCCCTGCCTCTGTTTCCCCACCTCTGATTCCCCGCCTCTGATTCCCCAACTCTAATTCCCCGCCTCTGATTCCCCATATCTGATTCCCCGCCTCTGTTTCCCCGCCTCTGATTCCCCGCCCCTGTTTCCCCATATCTGATTCCCTGCCTCTGATTCCACAACTTTGATTCCCAGCCTCTGATTCCCCAGCTCTGATTCCCCGCCTCTGATTCCCCGCCCCTGTTTCCCCATATCTGATTCCCTGCCTCTGATTCCACAACTTTGATTCCCAGCCTCTGATTCCCCATATCTGATTCACCGCCTTTGATTCGCCACCTCTGATTCCCCATATCTGATTCCCCACCTCTGTTTCCCCGCCTCTGATTCCCGGCCTCTGATTCTCCATATCTCATTCCCCGCCTCTGAATCCCCATCTCTGATTCCCGGACTCTGATTCCCCACCTCTGATTCCCGGCCTCTTATTCCCAGCATCTGATTCCAGGCCTCTGATTCCCGGCCTCTGACTCCCCGCTTCTGATTCTGATTCCCTGCCTCTGATTCCCCATCTCTGATTCCGCACATCTGATTACCTGCCTCTGATTCCCCACCTCTGATTCCCCATATCTGATTCCCCGCCTCTGTTTCCACGCCTCTGATTCACCGCCTCTGTTTCCCCATATCTAATTCCCCACCTCTGATGCCCCAACTCTGATTCCCCGCCTCTGATTCCCCAGCTCTGATTCCCCGCCTCTGATTCCCCGCATCCGATTCCCCATATCTGATTCCCTGCCTCTGTTTCCCCGCCCCTGATTCCCCGCCTCTGTTTCCCCATATCTGATTCCCCGCCTCTGATTCCCAACTATGATTCCCCGCCTCTGATTCCCCAGCTCTGATTCCCTGCCTCTGATTCCCCGCGTTCTATTCCCTGCCTCTGATTCCCCGCCTGTGATTCCCCATCTCTGATTCACCACCTCTGATTCCCCACCACTGATTCCCCATATCTAATTCCCCGCCTCTGTTTGCCCGCCTCTGATTCCCCGCCTCTGTTTCCCCATATCTGATTCCCTGCCTCTGAATCCCCAGCTTCATTCACCGCCTTTGATTCCCCCCGTCTGATTCCCAGCCTCTGAATCCCCGTGTCTGATAACCTGCCTCTGATTCCCCGCCTCTGATTCCCCATCTCAGATTCCCCGCCTCTGTTTCCCAATATCTAAGTCCCCGCCTCTGATTCCCCAACTCTGATTCCCCACCTCAGATTCCCCAGCTCTGATTCCCCGCCTCTGAATCCCCGCATCTGATTCCCTGCATCTGATTCCAAGCCTCTGATTCCCTGCCTCTGATTCCCAACCTCTGATTCCCCACCTCTGTTTCCCCGCCTCTGATTCCCCGCCTCTGTTTCCCCATATCTGATTCCCGGCCTCTGATTCCCCGCCTCTGATTCCCCGCCTCTGATTCCCTGCCTCTGATTCCCAATCTCCGATTCCGCACATCTGATTCCCTGCCTCTGATTCCCCGCCTCTGATTCCCCGCCTCTGATTCCCTGCCTCTGATTCCCAACCTCTGATTCCCCACCTCTGATTCCCCGTGTTTGATTCCCCGCCTCTGTTTCCCCACCTCTGATTCCCCGCCTCTGATTCCCCAACTCTAATTCCCCGCCTCTGATTCCCCATATCTGATTCCCCGCCTCTGTTTCCCCGCCTCTGATTCCCCGCCCCTGTTTCCCCATATCTGATTCCCTGCCTCTGATTCCCCGCCTCTGATTCCCCATCTCTGATTCACCGCCTTTGATTCGCTACCTCTGATTCCCCATATCTGATTCCCCACCTCTGTTTCCCCGCCTCTGATTCCCCGCCTCTGATTCTCCATATCTCATTCCCCGCCTCTGAATCCCCATCTCTGATTCCCGGACTCTGATTCCCCACCTCTGATTCCCGGCCTCTTATTCCCAGCATCTGATTCCAGGCCTCTGATTCCCGGCCTCTAACTCCCCGCTTCTGATTCTGATTCCCTGCCTCTGATTCCCCATCTCTGATTCCGCACATCTGATTACCTGCCTCTGATTCCCCACCTCTGATTCCCCATATCTGATTCCCCGCCTCTGTTTCCACGCATCTGATTCCCCGCCTCTGTTTCCCCATATCTAATTCCCCACCTCTGATGCCCCAACTCTGATTCCCCGCCTCTGATTCCCCATCTCTGATTCACCGCCTTTGATTCCCCATATCTCATTCCCCGCCTCTGATTCCCCGCCTCTGATGCCCCGCATCTGATTCCCTGCATCTGATTCCAAGCCTCTGATTCCCTGCCTCTGATTCCCAACCTCTGATTCCCCAGCTCTGATTCCCCGCCTGTGATTCCCAGCGTCTTATTCCCTGCTTCTGATTCTGATTCCCTGCCTCTGATTCCCCGCCTCTGTTTCCCCATATCTGATTCCCCACCTCTGAATCCCCACCTCTGGTTCCCCGCCTCTGATTCCCCAGCTTCATTCCCCGCCTTTGATTCCCCCCGTCTGATTCCCAGCCTCTGAATCCCCGTGTCTGATAACCTGCCTCTGATTCCCCGCCTCTGATTCCCCATCTCAGATTCACCGCCTCTGATCCCCACCTCTGATTTCCCATCTCTGATTCCGCACATCCGACTCCCTGCCTCTGATTCCCCGACTCTGATTCCCCACCTCTGATTCCCCAGCTCTGATTCCCCGCCTCTGATTCCCCAACTCTGATTCCCCGCCTCTGATTCCACAGCTCTGATTCCCCGCCTCTGATTCCCCGTGTTTGATCCCCTGCCTCTGATTCCCCGCCTCTGATTCCCCATCTCTGATTCACCGCCTTTGATTCGCCACCTCTGATTCCCCATATCTGATTCCTCGCCACTGTTTCCCCGCCTCTGATTCCCCACCTCTGATTCCCCATATCTCATTCCCGCCTCTGATTCGCCAGCTATGATTCCCCGCCTCTGATTCCCCGCGTCTGATTCCCTGCCTCTGATTCCCCGCCTCTGATTCCACATCTCTGATTCACCACCTCTGATTCCACGCGTCTGATTCCCCGCCTCTGATTCCCCATCTCTGATTCCCCATCTCTGATTCCCCAATTCTGATTCCCCGCCTCTGATTCCCCAGCTCTGATTCCTCGCCTCTGATTCCCTTCCTCTCATTCCCAACCTCTGATTCCCCACCTCTGATTTCCCATATTGATTCCCTGCGTCTGATTCCCCACCTCTGATTTCCCATATTGATTCCCTGCGTCTGATTCCCCGCCTCTGATTCCCCAACTCTGATTCCCCGCCTCTGATTCCCCAGCTCTGATTCCCCGCATCTGATTCCCCGTGTTTGATTCCCTGCCTCTGATTCCCGGCCTCTGATTCCCCATCTCTGATTCACCGCCTTTGATTCGCAACCTCTGATTCCCCATATCTGATTCCCCGCCACTGTTTCCCCGCCTCTGATTCCCCGCCTCTGATTCCCCATATCTCATTCCCCGCCTCTAAATCCCCATCTCTGATTCCCGGACTCTGATTCCCCACCTCTGATTCCCGACCTCTTATTCCCGGCATCTGATTCCGGCCTCTGATTCCCGGCCTCTGATTCCCTGCTTCTGATTCTGATTCCCTGCCTCTGATTCCCCATCTCTGATTCCGCACATCTGATTCCCTGCCTCTCATTCCCCACCTCTGATTCCCCATATCTGATTCCCCGCCTCTGTTTCCCCACCTTTGATTCCCCGCCTCTCTTTCCCAATATCTAAGTCCCCGCCTCTGATTCCCCAACTCTGATTCCCCACCTCTGATTCCCCAGCTCTGATTCCCCGCCTCTGATTCCCCGCATCTGATTCCCTGCAACTGATTCCAAGCCTCTTATTCCCTGCCTCTGATTCCCAACCTCTGATTCCCAACCTCTGATTCCACACCTCTGATTCCCCATATCTGATTCCCCGCCTCTGTTTCCCCGCCTCTGATTCCCCGCCTCTGATTCCCCATATCTCATTCCCCGCCTCTGATTCCGCATCTCTGATTCCCAACCTCTGATTCCCCACCTCTGATTCCCCATATCTGATTCCCCGCCTCTGTTTCCCCGCCTCTGTTTCCCCATATCTGATTCCCCGCCTCTGTTTCCCCGCCTCTGATTCCCCGCCTCTGATTCCCCATATCTCATTCCCCGCCTCTGATTCCGCATCTCTGATTCCCAACCTCTGATTCCCCACCTCTGATTCCCCATATCTGATTCCCCGCCTCTGTTTCCCCGCCTCTGTTTCCCCATATCTGATTCCCCGCCTCTGTTTCCATGCCTCTGATTCCCCACCTCTGATTCCCCATATCTGATACCCCAGCTCTGATTCCCCGCCTCTGATTCCCAGCATCCGATTCCCCATATCTGATTCCCCGCCTCTGTTTCCCCGCCCCTGATTCCCCGCCTCTGTTTCCCCATATCTGATTCCCCGCCTCTGATTCCCAACTATGATTCCCCGCCTCTGATTCCCCAGCTCTGATTCCCTGCCTCTGATTCCCCGCGTTCTATTCCCTGCCTCTGATTCCCCGCCTGTGATTCCCCATCTCTGATAAACCACCTCTGATTCCCCTCCACTGATTCCCCATATCTAATTCCCCGCCTCTGTTTGCACACCTCTGATTCCCCGCCTCTGTTTCCCCATATCTGATTCCCCGCCTCTGAATCCCCAACTCTGATTCCCTGCCTCTGATTCCCCAGCTTCATTCCCCGCCTTTGATTCCCCCCGTCTGATTCCCAGCCTCTGAATCCCCGTGTCTGATAACCTGCCTTTGATTCCCCGCCTCTGATTCCCCATCTCAGATTCACCGCCTCTGATCCCCACCTCTGATTACCCATCTCTGATTCCGCACATCCGACTCCCTGCCTCTGATTCCCCGACTCTGATTCCCCACCTCTGATTCCCCAGCTCTGATTCCCCAGCTCTGATTCCCCAACTCTGATTCCCTGCCTCTGATTCCACAGCTCTGATTCCCCGCCTCTGATTCCCCGTGTTTGATCCCCTGCCTCTGATTCTCCGCCTCTGATTCCCCATCTCTGATTCACCGCCTTTGATTCGCCACCTCTGATTCCCCATATCTGATTCCTCGCCACTGTTTCCCCGCCTCTGATTCCCCACCTCTGATTCCCCATATCTCATTCCCCGCCTCTGATTCGCCAGCTATGATTCCCCGCCTCTGATTCCCCGCGTCTGATTCCCTGCCTCTGATTCCCCGCCTCTGATTCCACATCTCTGATTCACCAGCTCTGATTCCACGCGTCTGATTCCCCGCCTCTGATTCCCCATCTCTGATTCCCCATCTCTGATTCCCCAATTCTGATTCCCCGCCTCTGATTCCCCAGCTCTGATTCCTCGCCTCTGATTCCCTTCCTCTCATTCCCAACCTCTGATTCCCCAACTCTGATTTCCCATATTGATTCCCTGCGTCTGATTCCCCACCTCTGATTTCCCATATTGATTCCCTGCGTCTGATTCCCCGCCTCTGATTCCCCAACTCTGATTCCCCGCCTCTGATTCCCCAGCTCTGATTCCCCGCATCTGATTCCCCGTGTTTGATTCCCTGCCTCTGATTCCCGGCCTCTGATTCCCCATCTCTGATTCACCGCCTTTGATTCGCAACCTCTGATTCCCCATATCTAATTCCCCGCCTCTGTTTCCCCGCCTCTGATTCCCCGCCTCTGATTCCCCATATCTCATTCCCCGCCTCTAAATCCCCATCTCTGATTCCCGGACTCTGATTTCCCACCTCTGATTCCCGGCCTCTTATTCCCGGCATCTGATTCCGGCCTCTGATTCCCGGCCTCTGATTCCCTGCTTCTGATTCTGATTCCCTGCCTCTGATTCCCCATCTCTGATTCCGCACATCTGATTCCCTGCCTCTCATTCCCCACCTCTGATTCCCCATATCTGATTCCCCGCCTCTGTTTCCCCACCTTTGATTCCCCGCCTCTCTTTCCCAATATCTAAGTCCCCGCCTCTGATTCCCCAACTCTGATTCCCCACCTCTGATTCCCCAGCTCTGATTCCCCGCCTCTGATTCCCCGCATCTGATTCCCTGCAACTGATTCCAAGCCTCTTATTCCCTGCCTCTGATTCCCAACCTCTGATTCCCAACCTCTGATTCCACACCTCTGATTCCCCATCTCTGATTCCGCACAACTGATTCCCTGCCTCTGATTCCCCATCTCTGATTCCCCATATCTGATTCCCCGCCTCTGTTTCCCCGCCTCTGATTCCCCGCCTCTGTTTCCCAATATCTAAGTCCCCGCCTCTGATTCCCCAACTCTCATTCCCCACCTCTGATTCCCCAGCTCTGATTCCCCGCCTCTGAATCCCCGCATCTGATTCCCTGCATCTGATTCCAAGCCTCTGATTCCCTGCCTCTGATTCCCAACCTCTGATTCCCCACCTCTGATTCCCCATATCTAATTCCCAGCCTCTGTTTCCCCGCCTCTGATTCCCCGCCTCTGTTTCCCCATATCTGATTCCCGGCCTCTGATTCCCCGTCTCTGATTTCCCACCTCTGATTCCCTGCCTCTGATTCCCAATCTCCGATTCCGCACATCTGATTCCCTGCCTCTGATTCCCCGCCTCTGATTCCCCGCCTCTGATTCCCTGCCTCTGATTCCCAACCTTTGATTCCCCACCTCTGATTCCCCGTGTTTGATTCCCCGCCTCTGTTTCCCCACCTCTGATTCCCCGCCTCTGATTCCCCAACTCTAATTCCCCGCCTCTGATTCCCCATATCTGATTCCCCGCCTCTGTTTCCCCGCCTCTAATTCCCCGCCCCTGTTTCCCCATATCTGATTCCCTGCCTCTGATTCCACAACTTTGATTCCCAGCCTCTGATTCCCCAGCTCTGATTCCCCGCCTCTGATTCCCCGCCCCTGTTTCCCCATATCTGATTCCCTGCCTCTGATTCCACAACTTTGATTCCCAGCCTCTGATTCCCCATATCTGATTCACCGCCTTTGATTCGCCACCTCTGATTCCCCATATCTGATTCCCCACCTCTGTTTCCCCGCCTCTGATTCCCGGCCTCTGATTCTCCATATCTCATTCCCCGCCTCTGAATCCCCATCTCTGATTCCCGGACTCTGATTCCCCACCTCTGATTCCCGGCCTCTTATTCCCAGCATCTGATTCCAGGCCTCTGATTCCCGGCCTCTGACTCCCCGCTTCTGATTCTGATTCCCTGCCTCTGATTCCCCATCTCTGATTCCGCACATCTGATTACCTGCCTCTGATTCCCCACCTCTGATTCCCCATATCTGATTCCCCGCCTCTGTTTCCACGCCTCTGATTCACCGCCTCTGTTTCCCCATATCTAATTCCCCACCTCTGATGCCCCAACTCTGATTCCCCGCCTCTGATTCCCCAGCTCTGATTCCCCGCCTCTGATTCCCCGCATCCGATTCCCCATATCTGATTCCCTGCCTCTGTTTCCCCGCCCCTGATTCCCCGCCTCTGTTTCCCCATATCTGATTCCCCGCCTCTGATTCCCAACTATGATTCCCCGCCTCTGATTCCCCAGCTCTGATTCCCTGCCTCTGATTCCCCGCGTTCTATTCCCTGCCTCTGATTCCCCGCCTGTGATTCCCCATCTCTGATTCACCACCTCTGATTCCCCACCACTGATTCCCCATATCTAATTCCCCGCCTCTGTTTGCCCGCCTCTGATTCCCCGCCTCTGTTTCCCCATATCTGATTCCCTGCCTCTGAATCCCCAGCTTCATTCACCGCCTTTGATTCCCCCCGTCTGATTCCCAGCCTCTGAATCCCCGTGTCTGATAACCTGCCTCTGATTCCCCGCCTCTGATTCCCCATCTCAGATTCCCCGCCTCTGTTTCCCAATATCTAAGTCCCCGCCTCTGATTCCCCAACTCTGATTCCCCACCTCAGATTCCCCAGCTCTGATTCCCCGCCTCTGAATCCCCGCATCTGATTCCCTGCATCTGATTCCAAGCCTCTGATTCCCTGCCTCTGATTCCCAACCTCTGATTCCCCACCTCTGTTTCCCCGCCTCTGATTCCCCGCCTCTGTTTCCCCATATCTGATTCCCGGCCTCTGATTCCCCGCCTCTGATTCCCCGCCTCTGATTCCCTGCCTCTGATTCCCAATCTCCGATTCCGCACATCTGATTCCCTGCCTCTGATTCCCCGCCTCTGATTCCCCGCCTCTGATTCCCTGCCTCTGATTCCCAACCTCTGATTCCCCACCTCTGATTCCCCGTGTTTGATTCCCCGCCTCTGTTTCCCCACCTCTGATTCCCCGCCTCTGATTCCCCAACTCTAATTCCCCGCCTCTGATTCCCCATATCTGATTCCCCGCCTCTGTTTCCCCGCCTCTGAATCCCCGCCCCTGTTTCCCCATATCTGATTCCCTGCCTCTGATTCCCCGCCTCTGATTCCCCATCTCTGATTCACCGCTTTTGATTCGCTACCTCTGATTCCCCATATCTGATTCCCCACCTCTGTTTCCCCGCCTCTGATTCCCCGCCTCTGATTCTCCATATCTCATTCCCCGCCTCTGAATCCCCATCTCTGATTCCCGGACTCTGATTCCCCACCTCTGATTCCCGGCCTCTTATTCCCAGCATCTGATTCCAGGCCTCTGATTCCCGGCCTCTAACTCCCCGCTTCTGATTCTGATTCCCTGCCTCTGATTCCCCATCTCTGATTCCGCACATCTGATTACCTGCCTCTGATTCCCCACCTCTGATTCCCCATATCTGATTCCCCGCCTCTGTTTCCACGCATCTGATTCCCCGCCTCTGTTTCCCCATATCTAATTCCCCACCTCTGATGCCCCAACTCTGATTCCCCGCCTCTGATTCCCCATCTCTGATTCACCGCCTTTGATTCCCCATATCTGATTCCCCGCCTCTGATTCCCCGCCTCTGATGCCCCGCATCTGATTCCCTGCATCTGATTCCAAGCCTCTGATTCCCTGCCTCTGATTCCCAACCTCTGATTCCCCAGCTCTGATTCCCCGCCTGTGATTCCCAGCGTCTTATTCCCTGCTTCTGATTCTGATTCCCTGCCTCTGATTCCCCGCCTCTGTTTCCCCATATCTGATTCCCCGCCTCTGAATCCCCACCTCTGGTTCCCCGCCTCTGATTCACCAGCTTCATTCCCCGCCTTTGATTCCCCCCGTCTGATTCCCAGCCTCTGAATCCCCATGTCTGATAACCTGCCTCTGATTCCCCGCCTCTGATTCCCCATCTCAGATTCACCGCCTCTGATCCCCACCTCTGATTTCCCATCTCTGATTCCGCACATCCGACTCCCTGCCTCTGATTCCCCGACTCTGATTCCCCACCTCTGATTCCCCAGCTCTGATTCCCCGCCTCTGATTCCCCAACTCTGATTCCCCGCCTCTGATTCCACAGCTCTGATTCCCCGCCTCTGATTCCCCGTGTTTGATCCCCTGCCTCTGATTCCCCGCCTCTGATTCCCCATCTCTGATTCACCGCCTTTGATTCGCCACCTCTGATTCCCCATATCTGATTCCTCGCCACTGTTTCCCCGCCTCTGATTCCCCACCTCTGATTCCCCATATCTCATTCCCGCCTCTGATTCGCCAGCTATGATTCCCCGCCTCTGATTCCCCGCGTCTGATTCCCTGCCTCTGATTCCCCGCCTCTGATTCCACATCTCTGATTCACCACCTCTGATTCCACGCGTCTGATTCCCCGCCTCTGATTCCCCATCTCTGATTCCCCATCTCTGATTCCCCAATTCTGATTCCCCGCCTCTGATTCCCCAGCTCTGATTCCTCGCCTCTGATTCCCTTCCTCTCATTCCCAACCTCTGATTCCCCACCTCTGATTTCCCATATTGATTCCCTGCGTCTGATTCCCCACCTCTGATTTCCCATATTGATTCCCTGCGTCTGATTCCCCGCCTCTGATTCCCCAACTCTGATTCCCCGCCTCTGATTCCCCAGCTCTGATTCCCCGCATCTGATTCCCCGTGTTTGATTCCCTGCCTCTGATTCCCGGCCTCTGATTCCCCATCTCTGATTCACCGCCTTTGATTCGCAACCTCTGATTCCCCATATCTGATTCCCCGCCACTGTTTCCCCGCCTCTGATTCCCCGCCTCTGATTCCCCATATCTCATTCCCCGCCTCTAAATCCCCATCTCTGATTCCCGGACTCTGATTCCCCACCTCTGATTCCCGACCTCTTATTCCCGGCATCTGATTCCGGCCTCTGATTCCCGGCCTCTGATTCCCTGCTTCTGATTCTGATTCCCTGCCTCTGATTCCCCATCTCTGATTCCGCACATCTGATTCCCTGCCTCTCATTCCCCACCTCTGATTCCCCATATCTGATTCCCCGCCTCTGTTTCCCCACCTTTGATTCCCCGCCTCTCTTTCCCAATATCTAAGTCCCCGCCTCTGATTCCCCAACTCTGATTCCCCACCTCTGATTCCCCAGCTCTGATTCCCCGCCTCTGATTCCCCGCATCTGATTCCCTGCAACTGATTCCAAGCCTCTTATTCCCTGCCTCTGATTCCCAACCTCTGATTCCCAACCTCTGATTCCACACCTCTGATTCCCCATATCTGATTCCCCGCCTCTGTTTCCCCGCCTCTGATTCCCCGCCTCTGATTCCCCATATCTCATTCCCCGCCTCTGATTCCGCATCTCTGATTCCCAACCTCTGATTCCCCACCTCTGATTCCCCATATCTGATTCCCCGCCTCTGTTTCCCCGCCTCTGTTTCCCCATATCTGATTCCCCGCCTCTGTTTCCCCGCCTCTGATTCCCCGCCTCTGATTCCCCATATCTCATTCCCCGCCTCTGATTCCGCATCTCTGATTCCCAACCTCTGATTCCCCACCTCTGATTCCCCATATCTGATTCCCCGCCTCTGTTTCCCCGCCTCTGTTTCCCCATATCTGATTCCCCGCCTCTGTTTCCACGCCTCTGATTCCCCACCTCTGATTCCCCATATCTGATACCCCAGCTCTGATTCCCCGCCTCTGATTCCCCGCATCCGATTCCCCATATCTGATTCCCCGCCTCTGTTTCCCCGCCCCTGATTCCCCGCCTCTGTTTCCCCATATCTGATTCCCCGCCTCTGATTCCCAACTATGATTCCCCGCCTCTGATTCCCCAGCTCTGATTCCCTGCCTCTGATTCCCCGCGTTCTATTCCCTGCCTCTGATTCCCCGCCTGTGATTCCCCATCTCTGATAAACCACCTCTGATTCCCCTCCAATGATTCCCCATATCTAATTCCCCGCCTCTGTTTGCACACCTCTGATTCCCCGCCTCTGTTTCCCCATATCTGATTCCCCGCCTCTGAATCCCCAACTCTGATTCCCTGCCTCTGATTCCCCAGCTTCATTCCCCGCCTTTGATTCCCCCCGTCTGATTCCCAGCCTCTGAATCCCCGTGTCTGATAACCTGCCTTTGATTCCCCGCCTCTGATTCCCCATCTCAGATTCACCGCCTCTGATCCCCACCTCTGATTACCCATCTCTGATTCCGCACATCCGACTCCCTGCCTCTGATTCCCCGACTCTGATTCCCCACCTCTGATTCCCCAGCTCTGATTCCCCAGCTCTGATTCCCCAACTCTGATTCCCTGCCTCTGATTCCACAGCTCTGATTCCCCGCCTCTGATTCCCCGTGTTTGATCCCCTGCCTCTGATTCTCCGCCTCTGATTCCCCATCTCTGATTCACCGCCTTTGATTCGCCACCTCTGATTCCCCGCCTCTGATTCCCCGCGTCTGATTCCCTGCCTCTGATTCCCCGCCTCTGATTCCACATCTCTGATTCACCACCTCTGATTCCACGCGTCTGATTCCCCGCCTCTGATTCCCCATCTCTGATTCCCCATCTCTGATTCCCCAATTCTGATTCCCCGCCTCTGATTCCCCACCTCTGATTTCCCATATTGATTCCCTGCGTCTGATTCCCCACCTCTGATTTCCCATATTGATTCCCTGCGTCTGATTCCCCGCCTCTGATTCCCCAACTCTGATTCCCCGCCTCTGATTCCCCAGCTCTGATTCCCCGCATCTGATTCCCCGTGTTTGATTCCCTGCCTCTGATTCCCGGCCTCTGATTCCCCATCTCTGATTCACCGCCTTTGATTCGCAACCTCTGATTCCCCATATCTAATTCCCCGCCTCTGTTTCCCCGCCTCTGATTCCCCGCCTCTGATTCCCCATATCTCATTCCCCGCCTCTAAATCCCCATCTCTGATTCCCGGACTCTGATTCCCCACCTCTGATTCCCGGCCTCTTATTCCCGGCATCTGATTCCGGCCTCTGATTCCCGGCCTCTGATTCCCTGCTTCTGATTCTGATTCCCTGCCTCTGATTCCCCATCTCTGATTCCGCACATCTGATTCCCTGCCTCTCATTCCCCACCTCTGATTCCCCATATCTGATTCCCCGCCTCTGTTTCCCCACCTTTGATTCCCCGCCTCTCTTTCCCAATATCTAAGTCCCCGCCTCTGATTCCCCAACTCTGATTCCCCACCTCTGATTCCCCAGCTCTGATTCCCCGCCTCTGATTCCCCGCATCTGATTCCCTGCAACTGATTCCAAGCCTCTTATTCCCTGCCTCTGATTCCCAACCTCTGATTCCCAACCTCTGATTCCACACCTCTGATTCCCCATATCTGATTCCCCACCTCTGTTTCCCCGCCTCTGATTCCCCGCCTCTGATTCCCCATATCTCATTCCCCGCCTCTGATTCCGCATCTCTGATTCCCAACCTCTGATTCCCCACCTCTGATTCCCCATATCTGATTCCCCGCCTCTGTTTCCCCGCCTCTGTTTCCCCATATCTGATCCCCGCCTCTATTTGCACTCCTCTGATTCCCCGCCTCTGTTTCCCCATATCTGATTCCCCGCCTCTGAATCCCCAACTCTGATTCCCTGCCTCTAATTTCCCATGTCTGATTCCCCGCCTCTGATTCCCCACGTCTGATTACCGGCCTCTGATTCCCCGCCTCTGATTCCCCATCTCTGATTCACAACCTCTGATTCCCCACCTCTGATTCCCCATATCTGATTCCCCGCCTCTGTTTCCCCGCCTCTGATTCCCCACCTCTGATTCCCAATATCTGATTCCCCGCCTCTGATTCCCCACCTCTGATTCCCCGCCTCTGATTCGCCAGCTATGATTCCCCGCCTCTGATTCCCCGCGTCTTATTCCCTGCCTCTGATTCCCCGCCTCTGATTCCACATCTCTGATTCACCACCTCTGATTCCCCGCGTCTGATTCCCCGCCTCTGATTCCCCATCTCTGATTCCCCATCTCTGATTCCCCAATTCTGATTCCCCGCCTCTGATTCCCCAGCTCTGATTCCTCGCCTCTGATTCCCTTCCACTGATTCCCAACCTCTGATTCCCCACCTCTGATTTCCCATATTGATTCCCTGCGTCTGATTCCCCGCCTCTGATTCCCCAACTCTGATTCCCCACCTCTGATTCCCCAGCTCTGATTCCCCGCCTCTGATTCCCCGTGTTTGATTCCCTGCCTCTGATTCCCGGCCTCTGATTCCCCATCTCTGATTCACCGCCTTTGATTCGCCACCTCTGATTCCCCAAACCTGATTCCCCGCCTCTGTTTCCCCGCCTCTGATTCCCCGCCTCTGATTCCCCAGCTCTGATTCCCTGCCTCTGATTCCCCGCGTTCTATTCCCTGCCTCTGATTCCCCGCCTGTGATTCCCCATCTCTGATAAACCACCTCTGATTCCCCTCCACTGATTCCCCATATCTAATTCCCCGCCTCTGTTTGCACACCTCTGATTCCCCGCCTCTGTTTCCCCATATCTGATTCCCCGCCTCTGAATCCCCAACTCTGATTCCCTGCCTCTGATTCCCCAGCTTCATTCCCCGCCTTTGATTCCCCCCGTCTGATTCCCAGCCTCTGAATCCCCGTGTCTGATAACCTGCCTTTGATTCCCCGCCTCTGATTCCCCATCTCAGATTCACCGCCTCTGATCCCCACCTCTGATTACCCATCTCTGATTCCGCACATCCGACTCCCTGCCTCTGATTCCCCGACTCTGATTCCCCACCTCTGATTCCCCAGCTCTGATTCCCCAGCTCTGATTCCCCAACTCTGATTCCCTGCCTCTGATTCCACAGCTCTGATTCCCCGCCTCTGATTCCCCGTGTTTGATCCCCTGCCTCTGATTCTCCGCCTCTGATTCCCCATCTCTGATTCACCGCCTTTGATTCGCCACCTCTGATTCCCCATATCTGATTCCTCGCCACTGTTTCCCCGCCTCTGATTCCCCACCTCTGATTCCCCATATCTCATTCCCCGCCTCTGATTCGCCAGCTATGATTCCCCGCCTCTGATTCCCCGCGTCTGATTCCCTGCCTCTGATTCCCCGCCTCTGATTCCACATCTCTGATTCACCAGCTCTGATTCCACGCGTCTGATTCCCCGCCTCTGATTCCCCATCTCTGATTCCCCATCTCTGATTCCCCAATTCTGATTCCCCGCCTCTGATTCCCCAGCTCTGATTCCTCGCCTCTGATTCCCTTCCTCTCATTCCCAACCTCTGATTCCCCAACTCTGATTTCCCATATTGATTCCCTGCGTCTGATTCCCCACCTCTGATTTCCCATATTGATTCCCTGCGTCTGATTCCCCGCCTCTGATTCCCCAACTCTGATTCCCCGCCTCTGATTCCCCAGCTCTGATTCCCCGCATCTGATTCCCCGTGTTTGATTCCCTGCCTCTGATTCCCGGCCTCTGATTCCCCATCTCTGATTCACCGCCTTTGATTCGCAACCTCTGATTCCCCATATCTAATTCCCCGCCTCTGTTTCCCCGCCTCTGATTCCCCGCCTCTGATTCCCCATATCTCATTCCCCGCCTCTAAATCCCCATCTCTGATTCCCGGACTCTGATTTCCCACCTCTGATTCCCGGCCTCTTATTCCCGGCATCTGATTCCGGCCTCTGATTCCCGGCCTCTGATTCCCTGCTTCTGATTCTGATTCCCTGCCTCTGATTCCCCATCTCTGATTCCGCACATCTGATTCCCTGCCTCTCATTCCCCACCTCTGATTCCCCATATCTGATTCCCCGCCTCTGTTTCCCCACCTTTGATTCTCCGCCTCTCTTTCCCAATATCTAAGTCCCCGCCTCTGATTCCCCAACTCTGATTCCCCACCTCTGATTCCCCAGCTCTGATTCCCCGCCTCTGATTCCCCGCATCTGATTCCCTGCAACTGATTCCAAGCCTCTTATTCCCTGCCTCTGATTCCCAACCTCTGATTCCCAACCTCTGATTCCACACCTCTGATTCCCCATCTCTGATTCCGCACAACTGATTCCCTGCCTCTGATTCCCCATCTCTGATTCCCCATATCTGATTCCCCGCCTCTGTTTCCCCGCCTCTGATTCCCCGCCTCTGTTTCCCAATATCTAAGTCCCCGCCTCTGATTCCCCAACTCTCATTCCCCACCTCTGATTCCCCAGCTCTGATTCCCCGCCTCTGAATCCCCGCATCTGATTCCCTGCATCTGATTCCAAGCCTCTGATTCCCTGCCTCTGATTCCCAACCTCTGATTCCCCACCTCTGATTCCCCATATCTAATTCCCAGCCTCTGTTTCCCCGCCTCTGATTCCCCGCCTCTGTTTCCCCATATCTGATTCCCGGCCTCTGATTCCCCGTCTCTGATTTCCCACCTCTGATTCCCTGCCTCTGATTCCCAATCTCCGATTCCGCACATCTGATTCCCTGCCTCTGATTCCCCGCCTCTGATTCCCCGCCTCTGATTCCCTGCCTCTGATTCCCAACCTTTGATTCCCCACCTCTGATTCCCCGTGTTTGATTCCCCGCCTCTGTTTCCCCACCTCTGATTCCCCGCCTCTGATTCCCCAACTCTAATTCCCCGCCTCTGATTCCCCATATCTGATTCCCCGCCTCTGTTTCCCCGCCTCTAATTCCCCGCCCCTGTTTCCCCATATCTGATTCCCTGCCTCTGATTCCACAACTTTGATTCCCAGCCTCTGATTCCCCAGCTCTGATTCCCCGCCTCTGATTCCCCGCCCCTGTTTCCCCATATCTGATTCCCTGCCTCTGATTCCACAACTTTGATTCCCAGCCTCTGATTCCCCATATCTGATTCACCGCCTTTGATTCGCCACCTCTGATTCCCCATATCTGATTCCCCACCTCTGTTTCCCCGCCTCTGATTCCCGGCCTCTGATTCTCCATATCTCATTCCCCGCCTCTGAATCCCCATCTCTGATTCCCGGACTCTGATTCCCCACCTCTGATTCCCGGCCTCTTATTCCCAGCATCTGATTCCAGGCCTCTGATTCCCGGCCTCTGACTCCCCGCTTCTGATTCTGATTCCCTGCCTCTGATTCCCCATCTCTGATTCCGCACATCTGATTACCTGCCTCTGATTCCCCACCTCTGATTCCCCATATCTGATTCCCCGCCTCTGTTTCCACGCCTCTGATTCACCGCCTCTGTTTCCCCATATCTAATTCCCCACCTCTGATGCCCCAACTCTGATTCCCCGCCTCTGATTCCCCAGCTCTGATTCCCCGCCTCTGATTCCCCGCATCCGATTCCCCATATCTGATTCCCTGCCTCTGTTTCCCCGCCCCTGATTCCCCGCCTCTGTTTCCCCATATCTGATTCCCCGCCTCTGATTCCCAACTATGATTCCCCGCCTCTGATTCCCCAGCTCTGATTCCCTGCCTCTGATTCCCCGCGTTCTATTCCCTGCCTCTGATTCCCCGCCTGTGATTCCCCATCTCTGATTCACCACCTCTGATTCCCCACCACTGATTCCCCATATCTAATTCCCCGCCTCTGTTTGCCCGCCTCTGATTCCCCGCCTCTGTTTCCCCATATCTGATTCCCTGCCTCTGAATCCCCAGCTTCATTCACCGCCTTTGATTCCCCCCGTCTGATTCCCAGCCTCTGAATCCCCGTGTCTGATAACCTGCCTCTGATTCCCCGCCTCTGATTCCCCATCTCAGATTCCCCGCCTCTGTTTCCCAATATCTAAGTCCCCGCCTCTGATTCCCCAACTCTGATTCCCCACCTCAGATTCCCCAGCTCTGATTCCCCGCCTCTGAATCCCCGCATCTGATTCCCTGCATCTGATTCCAAGCCTCTGATTCCCTGCCTCTGATTCCCAACCTCTGATTCCCCACCTCTGTTTCCCCGCCTCTGATTCCCCGCCTCTGTTTCCCCATATCTGATTCCCGGCCTCTGATTCCCCGCCTCTGATTCCCCGCCTCTGATTCCCTGCCTCTGATTCCCAATCTCCGATTCCGCACATCTGATTCCCTGCCTCTGATTCCCCGCCTCTGATTCCCCGCCTCTGATTCCCTGCCTCTGATTCCCAACCTCTGATTCCCCACCTCTGATTCCCCGTGTTTGATTCCCCGCCTCTGTTTCCCCACCTCTGATTCCCCGCCTCTGATTCCCCAACTCTAATTCCCCGCCTCTGATTCCCCATATCTGATTCCCCGCCTCTGTTTCCCCGCCTCTGAATCCCCGCCCCTGTTTCCCCATATCTGATTCCCTGCCTCTGATTCCCCGCCTCTGATTCCCCATCTCTGATTCACCGCCTTTGATTCGCTACCTCTGATTCCCCATATCTGATTCCCCACCTCTGTTTCCCCGCCTCTGATTCCCCGCCTCTGATTCTCCATATCTCATTCCCCGCCTCTGAATCCCCATCTCTGATTCCCGGACTCTGATTCCCCACCTCTGATTCCCGGCCTCTTATTCCCAGCATCTGATTCCAGGCCTCTGATTCCCGGCCTCTAACTCCCCGCTTCTGATTCTGATTCCCTGCCTCTGATTCCCCATCTCTGATTCCGCACATCTGATTACCTGCCTCTGATTCCCCACCTCTGATTCCCCATATCTGATTCCCCGCCTCTGTTTCCACGCATCTGATTCCCCGCCTCTGTTTCCCCATATCTAATTCCCCACCTCTGATGCCCCAACTCTGATTCCCCGCCTCTGATTCCCCATCTCTGATTCACCGCCTTTGATTCCCCATATCTGATTCCCCGCCTCTGATTCCCCGCCTCTGATGCCCCGCATCTGATTCCCTGCATCTGATTCCAAGCCTCTGATTCCCTGCCTCTGATTCCCAACCTCTGATTCCCCAGCTCTGATTCCCCGCCTGTGATTCCCAGCGTCTTATTCCCTGCTTCTGATTCTGATTCCCTGCCTCTGATTCCCCGCCTCTGTTTCCCCATATCTGATTCCCCGCCTCTGAATCCCCACCTCTGGTTCCCCGCCTCTGATTCACCAGCTTCATTCCCCGCCTTTGATTCCCCCCGTCTGATTCCCAGCCTCTGAATCCCCATGTCTGATAACCTGCCTCTGATTCCCCGCCTCTGATTCCCCATCTCAGATTCACCGCCTCTGATCCCCACCTCTGATTTCCCATCTCTGATTCCGCACATCCGACTCCCTGCCTCTGATTCCCCGACTCTGATTCCCCACCTCTGATTCCCCAGCTCTGATTCCCCGCCTCTGATTCCCCAACTCTGATTCCCCGCCTCTGATTCCACAGCTCTGATTCCCCGCCTCTGATTCCCCGTGTTTGATCCCCTGCCTCTGATTCCCCGCCTCTGATTCCCCATCTCTGATTCACCGCCTTTGATTCGCCACCTCTGATTCCCCATATCTGATTCCTCGCCACTGTTTCCCCGCCTCTGATTCCCCACCTCTGATTCCCCATATCTCATTCCCGCCTCTGATTCGCCAGCTATGATTCCCCGCCTCTGATTCCCCGCGTCTGATTCCCTGCCTCTGATTCCCCGCCTCTGATTCCACATCTCTGATTCACCACCTCTGATTCCACGCGTCTGATTCCCCGCCTCTGATTCCCCATCTCTGATTCCCCATCTCTGATTCCCCAATTCTGATTCCCCGCCTCTGATTCCCCAGCTCTGATTCCTCGCCTCTGATTCCCTTCCTCTCATTCCCAACCTCTGATTCCCCACCTCTGATTTCCCATATTGATTCCCTGCGTCTGATTCCCCACCTCTGATTTCCCATATTGATTCCCTGCGTCTGATTCCCCGCCTCTGATTCCCCAACTCTGATTCCCCGCCTCTGATTCCCCAGCTCTGATTCCCCGCATCTGATTCCCCGTGTTTGATTCCCTGCCTCTGATTCCCGGCCTCTGATTCCCCATCTCTGATTCACCGCCTTTGATTCGCAACCTCTGATTCCCCATATCTGATTCCCCGCCACTGTTTCCCCGCCTCTGATTCCCCGCCTCTGATTCCCCATATCTCATTCCCCGCCTCTAAATCCCCATCTCTGATTCCCGGACTCTGATTCCCCACCTCTGATTCCCGACCTCTTATTCCCGGCATCTGATTCCGGCCTCTGATTCCCGGCCTCTGATTCCCTGCTTCTGATTCTGATTCCCTGCCTCTGATTCCCCATCTCTGATTCCGCACATCTGATTCCCTGCCTCTCATTCCCCACCTCTGATTCCCCATATCTGATTCCCCGCCTCTGTTTCCCCACCTTTGATTCCCCGCCTCTCTTTCCCAATATCTAAGTCCCCGCCTCTGATTCCCCAACTCTGATTCCCCACCTCTGATTCCCCAGCTCTGATTCCCCGCCTCTGATTCCCCGCATCTGATTCCCTGCAACTGATTCCAAGCCTCTTATTCCCTGCCTCTGATTCCCAACCTCTGATTCCCAACCTCTGATTCCACACCTCTGATTCCCCATATCTGATTCCCCGCCTCTGTTTCCCCGCCTCTGATTCCCCGCCTCTGATTCCCCATATCTCATTCCCCGCCTCTGATTCCGCATCTCTGATTCCCAACCTCTGATTCCCCACCTCTGATTCCCCATATCTGATTCCCCGCCTCTGTTTCCCCGCCTCTGTTTCCCCATATCTGATTCCCCGCCTCTGTTTCCCCGCCTCTGATTCCCCGCCTCTGATTCCCCATATCTCATTCCCCGCCTCTGATTCCGCATCTCTGATTCCCAACCTCTGATTCCCCACCTCTGATTCCCCATATCTGATTCCCCGCCTCTGTTTCCCCGCCTCTGTTTCCCCATATCTGATTCCCCGCCTCTGTTTCCACGCCTCTGATTCCCCACCTCTGATTCCCCATATCTGATACCCCAGCTCTGATTCCCCGCCTCTGATTCCCCGCATCCGATTCCCCATATCTGATTCCCCGCCTCTGTTTCCCCGCCCCTGATTCCCCGCCTCTGTTTCCCCATATCTGATTCCCCGCCTCTGATTCCCAACTATGATTCCCCGCCTCTGATTCCCCAGCTCTGATTCCCTGCCTCTGATTCCCCGCGTTCTATTCCCTGCCTCTGATTCCCCGCCTGTGATTCCCCATCTCTGATAAACCACCTCTGATTCCCCTCCAATGATTCCCCATATCTAATTCCCCGCCTCTGTTTGCACACCTCTGATTCCCCGCCTCTGTTTCCCCATATCTGATTCCCCGCCTCTGAATCCCCAACTCTGATTCCCTGCCTCTGATTCCCCAGCTTCATTCCCCGCCTTTGATTCCCCCCGTCTGATTCCCAGCCTCTGAATCCCCGTGTCTGATAACCTGCCTTTGATTCCCCGCCTCTGATTCCCCATCTCAGATTCACCGCCTCTGATCCCCACCTCTGATTACCCATCTCTGATTCCGCACATCCGACTCCCTGCCTCTGATTCCCCGACTCTGATTCCCCACCTCTGATTCCCCAGCTCTGATTCCCCAGCTCTGATTCCCCAACTCTGATTCCCTGCCTCTGATTCCACAGCTCTGATTCCCCGCCTCTGATTCCCCGTGTTTGATCCCCTGCCTCTGATTCTCCGCCTCTGATTCCCCATCTCTGATTCACCGCCTTTGATTCGCCACCTCTGATTCCCCGCCTCTGATTCCCCGCGTCTGATTCCCTGCCTCTGATTCCCCGCCTCTGATTCCACATCTCTGATTCACCACCTCTGATTCCACGCGTCTGATTCCCCGCCTCTGATTCCCCATCTCTGATTCCCCATCTCTGATTCCCCAATTCTGATTCCCCGCCTCTGATTCCCCACCTCTGATTTCCCATATTGATTCCCTGCGTCTGATTCCCCACCTCTGATTTCCCATATTGATTCCCTGCGTCTGATTCCCCGCCTCTGATTCCCCAACTCTGATTCCCCGCCTCTGATTCCCCAGCTCTGATTCCCCGCATCTGATTCCCCGTGTTTGATTCCCTGCCTCTGATTCCCGGCCTCTGATTCCCCATCTCTGATTCACCGCCTTTGATTCGCAACCTCTGATTCCCCATATCTAATTCCCCGCCTCTGTTTCCCCGCCTCTGATTCCCCGCCTCTGATTCCCCATATCTCATTCCCCGCCTCTAAATCCCCATCTCTGATTCCCGGACTCTGATTCCCCACCTCTGATTCCCGGCCTCTTATTCCCGGCATCTGATTCCGGCCTCTGATTCCCGGCCTCTGATTCCCTGCTTCTGATTCTGATTCCCTGCCTCTGATTCCCCATCTCTGATTCCGCACATCTGATTCCCTGCCTCTCATTCCCCACCTCTGATTCCCCATATCTGATTCCCCGCCTCTGTTTCCCCACCTTTGATTCCCCGCCTCTCTTTCCCAATATCTAAGTCCCCGCCTCTGATTCCCCAACTCTGATTCCCCACCTCTGATTCCCCAGCTCTGATTCCCCGCCTCTGATTCCCCGCATCTGATTCCCTGCAACTGATTCCAAGCCTCTTATTCCCTGCCTCTGATTCCCAACCTCTGATTCCCAACCTCTGATTCCACACCTCTGATTCCCCATATCTGATTCCCCACCTCTGTTTCCCCGCCTCTGATTCCCCGCCTCTGATTCCCCATATCTCATTCCCCGCCTCTGATTCCGCATCTCTGATTTTCAACCTCTGATTCCCCACCTCTGATTCCCCATATCTGATTCCCCGCCTCTGTTTCCCCGCCTCTGTTTCCCCATATCTGATCCCCGCCTCTATTTGCACTCCTCTGATTCCCCGCCTCTGTTTCCCCATATCTGATTCCCCGCCTCTGAATCCCCAACTCTGATTCCCTGCCTCTAATTTCCCATGTCTGATTCCCCGCCTCTGATTCCCCACGTCTGATTACCGGCCTCTGATTCCCCGCCTCTGATTCCCCATCTCTGATTCACAACCTCTGATTCCCCACCTCTGATTCCCCATATCTGATTCCCCGCCTCTGTTTCCCCGCCTCTGATTCCCCACCTCTGATTCCCAATATCTGATTCCCCGCCTCTGATTCCCCACCTCTGATTCCCCGCCTCTGATTCGCCAGCTATGATTCCCCGCCTCTGATTCCCCGCGTCTTATTCCCTGCCTCTGATTCCCCGCCTCTGATTCCACATCTCTGATTCACCACCTCTGATTCCCCGCGTCTGATTCCCCGCCTCTGATTCCCCATCTCTGATTCCCCATCTCTGATTCCCCAATTCTGATTCCCCGCCTCTGATTCCCCAGCTCTGATTCCTCGCCTCTGATTCCCTTCCACTGATTCCCAACCTCTGATTCCCCACCTCTGATTTCCCATATTGATTCCCTGCGTCTGATTCCCCGCCTCTGATTCCCCAACTCTGATTCCCCACCTCTGATTCCCCAGCTCTGATTCCCCGCCTCTGATTCCCCGTGTTTGATTCCCTGCCTCTGATTCCCGGCCTCTGATTCCCCATCTCTGATTCACCGCCTTTGATTCGCCACCTCTGATTCCCCAAACCTGATTCCCCGCCTCTGTTTCCCCGCCTCTGATTCCCCGCCTCTGATTCCCCATATCTCATTCCCCGCCTCTGAATCCCCATCTCTGATTCCTGGACTCTGATTCCCCACCTCTGATTCCCGGCCTCTTATTCCCGGCATCTGATTCCGGCCTCTGATTCCCGGCCTCTGATTCCCTGCTTTTGATTCTGATTCCCTGCCTCTGATTCCCCATCTCTGATTCCGCACATCTGATTCCCTGCCTCTGATTACCCCCCTCTGTTTCCCCGCCTCTGATTCCCCGCCTCTGTTTCCCAATATCTAAGTCCCCGCCTCTGATTCCCCAACTCTGATTCCCCACCACTGATTCCCCAGCTCTGATTCCCCGCCTCTGATTCCCCGCATCTGATTCCCTGCATCTGATTCCAAGCCTCTGATTCCCTGCCTCTGATTCCCAACCTCTGATTCCCCACCTCTGATTCCCCATATCTGATTCCCCGCCTCTGTTTCCCCGCCTCTGATTCCCCACCTCTGTTTCCCAATATCTGATTCCCGGCCTCTGATTCCCCGCCTCTGATTCCCCGCCTCTGATTCCCTGCCTCTGATTCCCCATCTCCGATTCCGCACATCTGATTCCCTGCCTCTGATTCCCCGCCTCTGATTCCCCGCCTCTGATTCCCTGCCTCTGATTCCCAACCTCTGATTCCCCACCTCTGATTCCCCATATCTGATTCCCCGCCTCTGTTTCCCCGCCTCTGATTCCCCTCCTCTGATTCCCCAACTCTAATTTCCCGCCTCTGATTCCCCAGCTCTGATTCCCCGTGTTTGATTCCCTGCCTCTGATTCCCTGCCCTGATTCCCCATCTCTGTTTCACCGCCTTTGATTCGCCACCTCTGATTCCCCATATCTGATTCCCCGCCTCTGTTTCCCCGCCTCTGATTCCCTGCCTCTGATTCCCAACCTCTGATTCCACACCTCTGATTCCCCATATCTGATTCCCCGCATCTGATTCCCCGCCTCTGATTCCCTGCCCCTGTTTCCCCATATCTGATTCCCTGCCTCTGATTCCCCAACTCAGATTCCCCGCCTCTGATTCCCCAGCTCTAATTCCCCGCCTCTGATTTCCCGTGTTTGATTCCCTGCCTCTGATTCCCCGCCTCTGATTCCCCATCTCTGATTCACCGCCTTTGATTCGCCACCTCTGATTCCACATATCTGATTCCCCACCTCTGTTTCCCCGCCTCTGATTCCCCGCCTCTGATTCTCCATATCTCATTCCCCGCCTCTGAATCCCCATCTCTGATTCCCGGACTCTGATTCCCCACCTCTGATTCCCGGCCTCTCATTCCCAGCATCTGATTCCCGGCCTCTGATTCCCGGCCTCTGATTCCCCGCTTCTGATTCTGATTCCCTGCCTCTGATTCCCCATCTCTGATTCCGCACATCTGATTCCCTGCCTCTGATTCCCCACCTCTGATACCCCATACCTGATTTCCCGCCTCTGTTTCCCCGCCTCTGATTCCCCTCCTCTGTTTCCCCATATCTAATTCCCAACCTCTGATGCCCCAACTCTGATTCCCTGCCTCTGATTCCCCGCGTTCTATTCCCTGCCTCTGATTCCCCGACTGTGATTCCCCATCTCTGATTCACCACCTCTGATTCCCCACCTCTGATTCCCCATATCTAATTCCCCGCCTCTGTTTGCCCGCCTCTGATTCCCCGCCTCTGTTTCCCCATATCTGATTCCCCGCCTCTGAATCCCCAACTCTGATTCCCTGCCTCTGATTCCCCAGCTCTGATTCCCCGCCTTTGATTCCCCCCGTCTGATTCCCAGCCTCTGAATCCCCGTGTCTGATTTCCTGCCTCTGATTCCCCACCTCTGATTCCCCATCTCTGATTCACAGCCTCTGATTCCCCACCTCTGATTCCCCATCTCTGATTCCGCACATCTGATTCCCTGCCTCTGATTCCCCGCCTCTGTTTCCCCATATCTAATTCCCAACCTCTGATGCCCCAACTCTGATTCCCTGCCTCTGATTCCCCGCGTTCTATTCACTGCCTCTGATTCCCCACCTGTGATTCCCCATCTCTGATTCACCACCACTGATTCCCCACCTCTGATTCCCCATATCAGATTCCCCGCCTCTGTTTGCCCGCCTCTGATTCCCTGCCTCTGTTTCCCCATATCTGATTCCCCGCCTCTGAATCCCCTACTCTGATTCCCTGCCTCTGATTCCCCAGCTCTGATTCCCCGCCTTTGATTCCCCCCGTCTGATTCCCAGCCTCTGAATCCCCGTGTCTGATTTCCTGCCTCTGATTCCCCACCTCTGATTCCCCATCTCTGATTCACAGCCTCTGATTCCCCACCTCTGATTCCCCATCTCTGATTCCGCACATCTGATTCCCTGCCTCTGATTACCCGTCTCTGATCCCCACCTCTGATTCCCAACCTCTGATTCCCCACCTCTGAATCCCCATATCTGATTCCCTGCCTCTGATTCCCCGCCTCTGATTCCCTGCCTCTGATTCCCCGCCTCTGATTCCCCAGCTCTGATTCCCCGCCTCTGAATCCCCAACTCTGATTCCCTGCCTCTGATTCCCTGCCTCTGATTCCCTGCCTCTGATTCCCAACCTCTGATTCCCCACCTCTGAGTCCCCATATCTGTTTCCCCGCCTCTGTTTCCCCGCCTCTGATTCCCCGCCTCTGATTCCCAGGCTCTGATTCTCCGCCTCTGATTCCCCGCCTCTGGTTTCCCGCCTCTGATTCGCTGCCTCTGATTCCCCATCTCTGATTCCGCACATCTGATTCCCTGCCTCTGATTCCCCGCCTCTGACTCCCCGCCTCTGATTCCCTGCCTCTGTTTCCCAACCTCTGATTCCCCACCTCTGATTCCCCATATCTGATTCCCCACCTCTGTTTCCCTGCCTCTGATTCCCCACCTCTGTTTCCCCATATCTGATATCCCGCCTCTGATTCCCCAACTCTGATACCCCGCCTCTGATTCCCCAGCTCTGATTCCCCACCTCTGATTCCCCGTGTTTGATTCCCTGCCTCTGATTCCCCGCCTCTGATTCCCCATCTCTGATTCACCGCCTTTCATTCGCCACCTCTGATTCCCCATATCAGATTCCCCGCCTCTGTTTCCCCGCCTCTGATTCCCTGCCTCTGTTTCCCCATATCTGATTCCCCACCTCTGATTCCCCATATCTGATTCCCCGCCTCTCTTTCCGCGCCTCTGATTCCCCGTCTCTGATTCCCCATATCTGATTCCCCGCCTCTGATTCCCCAACTCTGATTCCCCACCTCTGATTCCCCAGCTCTGTTTCCCCACCTCTGATTCCCCGCCTCTGTTTCCCCATATCTAATTCCCCGCCTCTCATTCCCAAACTCTGATTCCCCGACTCTGATTCCCCAGCTCTGATTCCCCGCCTCTGATTCCCCACATCTGATTCCCTGCCTCTGATTCCCTGCCTCCGATTCCCTGCCTCTGATTCCAAACCTCTGATTCCCCACCTCTGAATCCCCATATCTGATTCCATGCCTCTGATTCCCCGCCTCTGATTCCCTGCCTCTGATTCCCCGCCTCTGATTCCCCAGCTCTGATTTCCCGCCTCTGAATCCCCAACTCTGATTCCCTGCCTCTGATTCCCCAGCTCTGATTCCCCGCCTCTGATTCCCCAGCTCTGATTCCCTGCCTCTGATTTCCCGCCTCTGATTCCCCATCTCTGATTCACAACCTCTGATTCCCCACCTCTGATTCCCCATATCTGATTCCCCGCCTCTGTTTGCCCGCCTCTAATTCCCCGCCTCTGTTTCCCCATATCTGATTCCCCGCCTCTGAATCCCCACCTCTGGTTCCCCGCCTCTGATTCGCTGCCTCTGATTCCCCATCTCTGATTCCGCACATCTGATTCCCTGCCTCTGATTCCCCGCCTCTGACTCCCCGCCTCTGATTCCCCGCCTCTGATTCCCCATCTCAGATTCACCGCCTCTGATCCCCACCTCTGATTTCCCATCTCTGATTCCGCACATCCGACTCCCTGCCTCTGATTCCCCGACTCTGATTCCCCACCTCTGATTCCCCAGCTCTGATTCCCCGCCTCTGATTCCCCAACTCTGATTCCCCGCCTCTGATTCCACAGCTCTGATTCCCCGCCTCTGATTCCCCGTGTTTGATCCCCTGCCTCTGATTCCCCGCCTCTGATTCCCCATCTCTGATTCACCGCCTTTGATTCGCCACCTCTGATTCCCCATATCTGATTCCTCGCCACTGTTTCCCCGCCTCTGATTCCCCACTTCTGATTCCCCATATCTCATTCCCCGCCTCTGATTCGCCAGCTATGATTCCCCGCCTCTGATTCCCCGCGTCTGATTCCCTGCCTCTGATTCCCCGCCTCTGATTCCACATCTCTGATTCACCACCTCTGATTCCACGCGTCTGATTCCCCGCCTCTGATTCCCCATCTCTGATTCCCCATCTCTGATTCCCCAATTCTGATTCCCCGCCTCTGATTCCCCAGCTCTGATTCCTCGCCTCTGATTCCCTTCCTCTGATTCCCAACCTCTGATTCCCCACCTCTGATTTCCCATATTGATTCCCTGCGTCTGATTCCCCACCTCTGATTTCCCATATTGATTCCCTGCGTCTGATTCCCCGCCTCTGATTCCCCAACTCTGATTCCCCGCCTCTGATTCCCCAGCTCTGATTCCCCGCATCTGATTCCCCGTGTTTGATTCCCTGCCTCTGATTCCCGGCCTCTGATTCCCCATCTCTGATTCACCGCCTTTGATTCGCAACCTCTGATTCCCCATATCTGATTCCCCGCCACTGTTTCCCCGCCTCTGATTCCCCGCCTCTGATTCCCCATATCTCATTCCCCGCCTCTAAATCCCCATCTCTGATTCCCGGACTCTGATTCCCCACCTCTGATTCCCGACCTCTTATTCCCGGCATCTGATTCCGGCCTTTGATTCCCGGCCTCTGATTCCCTGCTTCTGATTCTGATTCCCTGCCTCTGATTCCCCATCTCTGATTCCGCACATCTGATTCCCTGCCTCTCATTCCCCACCTCTGATTCCCCATATCTGATTCCCCGCCTCTGTTTCCCCACCTTTGATTCCCCGCCTCTCTTTCCCAATATCTAAGTCCCCGCCTCTGATTCCCCGCCTCTGATTCCCCAACTCTGATTCCCCACCTCTGATTCCCCGCCTCTGATTCCCCGCATCTGATTCCCTGCAACTGATTCCAAGCCTCTTATTCCCTGCCTCTGATTCCCAACCTCTGATTCCAAACCTCTGATTCCACACCTCTGATTCCCCATATCTGATTCCCCGCCTCTGTTTCCCCGCCTCTGATTCCCCGCCTCTGATTCCCCATATCTCATTCCCCGCCTCTGATTCCGCATTTCTGATTCCCAACCTCTGATTCCCCACCTCTGATTCCCCATATCTGATTCCCCGCCTCTGTTTCCCCGCCTCTGTTTCCCCATATCTGATTCCCCGCCTCTGTTTCCCCGCCTCTGATTCCCCGCCTCTGATTCCCCATATCTCATTCCCCGCCTCTGATTCCGCATCTCTGATTCCCAACCTCTGATTCCCCACCTCTGATTCCCCATATCTGATTCCCCGCCTCTGTTTCCCCACCTCTGTTTCCCCATATCTGATTCCCCGCCTCTGTTTCCACGCCTCTGATTCCCCACCTCTGATTCCCCATATCTGATACCCCAGCTCTGATTCCCCGCCTCTGATTCCCCGCATCCGATTCCCCATATCTGATTCCCCGCCTCTGTTTCCCCGCCCCTGATTCCCCGCCTCTGTTTCCCCATATCTGATTCCCCGCCTCTGATTCCCAACTATGATTCCCCGCCTCTGATTCCCCAGCTCTGATTCCCTGCCTCTGATTCCCCGCGTTCTATTCCCTGCCTCTGATTCCCCGCCTGTGATTCCCCATCTCTGATAAACCACCTCTGATTCCCCTCCACTGATTCCCCATATCTAATTCCCCGCCTCTGTTTGCACACCTCTGATTCCCCGCCTCTGTTTCCCCATATCTGATTCCCCGCCTCTGAATCCCCAACTCTGATTCCCTGCCTCTGATTCCCCAGCTTCATTCCCCGCCTTTGATTCCCCCCGTCTGATTCCCAGCCTCTGAATCCCCGTGTCTGATAACCTGCCTTTGATTCCCCGCCTCTGATTCCCCATCTCAGATTCACCGCCTCTGATCCCCACCTCTGATTACCCATCTCTGATTCCGCACATCCGACTCCCTGCCTCTGATTCCCCGACTCTGATTCCCCACCTCTGATTCCCCAGCTCTGATTCCCCAGCTCTGATTCCCCAACTCTGATTCCCTGCCTCTGATTCCACAGCTCTGATTCCCCGCCTCTGATTCCCCGTGTTTGATCCCCTGCCTCTGATTCTCCGCCTCTGATTCCCCATCTCTGATTCACCGCCTTTGATTCGCCACCTCTGATTCCCCATATCTGATTCCTCGCCACTGTTTCCCCGCCTCTGATTCCCCACCTCTGATTCCCCATATCTCATTCCCCGCCTCTGATTCGCCAGCTATGATTCCCCGCCTCTGATTCCCCGCGTCTGATTCCCTGCCTCTGATTCCCCGCCTCTGATTCCACATCTCTGATTCACCACCTCTGATTCCACGCGTCTGATTCCCCGCCTCTGATTCCCCATCTCTGATTCCCCATCTCTGATTCCCCAATTCTGATTCCCCGCCTCTGATTCCCTTCCTCTGATTCCCAACCTCTGATTCCCCACCTCTGATTTCCCATATTGATTCCCTGCGTCTGATTCCCCATCTCTGATTCCCCATCTCTGATTCCCCAATTCTGATTCCTCGCCTCTGATTCCCTTCCTCTGATTCCCAACCTCTGATTCCCCACCTCTGATTTCCCATATTGATTCCCTGCGTCTGATTCCCCACCTCTGATTTCCCATATTGATTCCCTGCGTCTGATTCCCCGCCTCTGATTCCCCAACTCTGATTCCCCGCCTCTGATTCCCCAGCTCTGATTCCCCGCATCTGATTCCCCGTGTTTGATTCCCTGCCTCTGATTCCCGGCCTCTGATTCCCCATCTCTGATTCACCGCCTTTGATTCGCAACCTCTGATTCCCCATATCTAATTCCCCGCCTCTGTTTCCCCGCCTCTGATTCCCCGCCTCTGATTCCCCATATCTCATTCCCCGCCTCTAAATCCCCATCTCTGATTCCCGGACTCTGATTCCCCACCTCTGATTCCCGGCCTCTTATTCCCGGCATCTGATTCCGGCCTCTGATTCCCGGCCTCTGATTCCCTGCTTCTGATTCTGATTCCCTGCCTCTGATTCCCCATCTCTGATTCCGCACATCTGATTCCCTGCCTCTCATTCCCCACCTCTGATTCCCCATATCTGATTCCCCGCCTCTGTTTCCCCACCTTTGATTCCCCGCCTCTCTTTCCCAATATCTAAGTCCCCGCCTCTGATTCCCCAACTCTGATTCCCCACCTCTGATTCCCCAGCTCTGATTCCCCGCCTCTGATTCCCCGCATCTGATTCCCTGCAACTGATTCCAAGCCTCTTATTCCCTGCCTCTGATTCCCAACCTCTGATTCCCAACCTCTGATTCCACACCTCTGATTCCCCATATCTGATTCCCCGCCTCTGTTTCCCCGCCTCTGATTCCCCGCCTCTGATTCCCCATATCTCATTCCCCGCCTCTGATTCCGCATCTCTGATTCCCAACCTCTGATTCCCCACCTCTGATTCCCCATATCTGATTCCCCGCCTCTGTTTCCCCGCCTCTGTTTCCCCATATCTGATCCCTGCCTCTATTTGCACGCCTCTGATTCCCCGCCTCTGTTTCCCCATATCTGATTCCCCGCCTCTGAATCCCCAACTCTGATTCCCTGCCTCTAATTTCCCATGTCTGATTCCCCGCCTCTGATTCCCCACGTCTGATTACCGGCCTCTGATTCCCCACCTCTGATTCCCCATATCTGATTCCCCGCCTCTGTTTCCCCGCCTCTGATTCCCCACCTCTGATTCCCAATATCTGATTCCCCGCCTCTGATTCCCCACCTCTGATTCCCCGCCTCTGATTCGCCAGCTATGATTCCCCGCCTCTGATTCCCCGCGTCTTATTCCCTGCCTCTGATTCCCCGCCTCTGATTCCACATCTCTGATTCACCACCTCTGATTCCCCGCGTCTGATTCCCCGCCTCTGATTCCCCATCTCTGATTCCCCATCTCTGATTCCCCAATTCTGATTCCCCGCCTCTGATTCCCCAGCTCTGATTCCTCGCCTCTGATTCCCTTCCACTGATTCCCAACCTCTGATTCCCCACCTCTGATTTCCCATATTGATTCCCTGCGTCTGATTCCCCGCCTCTGATTCCCCAACTCTGATTCCCCGCCTCTGATTCCCCAGCTCTGATTCCCCGCCTCTGATTCCCCGTGTTTGATTCCCTGCCTCTGATTCCCGGCCTCTGATTCCCCATCTCTGATTCACCGCCTTTGATTCGCCACCTCTGATTCCCCAAACCTGATTCCCCGCCTCTGTTTCCCCGCCTCTGATTCCCCGCCTCTGATTCCCCATATCTCATTCCCCGCCTCTGAATCCCCATCTCTGATTCCTGGACTCTGATTCCCCACCTCTGATTCCCGGCCTCTTATTCCCGGCATCTGATTCCGGCCTCTGATTCCCGGCCTCTGATTCCCTGCTTTTGATTCTGATTCCCTGCCTCTGATTCCCCATCTCTGATTCCGCACATCTGATTCCCTGCCTCTGATTACCCCCCTCTGTTTCCCCGCCTCTGATTCCCCGCCTCTGTTTCCCAATATCTAAGTCCCCGCCTCTGATTCCCCAACTCTGATTCCCCACCACTGATTCCCCAGCTCTGATTCCCCGCCTCTGATTCCCCGCATCTGATTCCCTGCATCTGATTCCAAGCCTCTGATTCCCTGCCTCTGATTCCCAACCTCTGATTCCCCACCTCTGATTCCCCATATCTGATTCCCCGCCTCTGTTTCCCCGCCTCTGATTCCCCACCTCTGTTTCCCAATATCTGATTCCCGGCCTCTGATTCCCCGCCTCTGATTCCCCGCCTCTGATTCCCTGCCTCTGATTCCCCATCTCCGATTCCGCAGATCTGATTCCCTGCCTCTGATTCCCCGCCTCTGATTCCCCGCCTCTGATTCCCTGCCTCTGATTCCCAACCTCTGATTCCCCACCTCTGATTCCCCATATCTGATTCCCCGCCTCTGTTTCCCCGCCTCTGATTCCCCTCCTCTGATTCCCCAACTCTAATTTCCCGCCTCTGATTCCCCAGCTCTGATTCCCCGTGTTTGATTCCCTGCCTCTGATTCCCTGCCCTGATTCCCCATCTCTGTTTCACCGCCTTTGATTCGCCACCTCTGATTCCCCATATCTGATTCCCCGCCTCTGTTTCCCCGCCTCTGATTCCCTGCCTCTGATTCCCAACCTCTGATTCCACACCTCTGATTCCCCATATCTGATTCCCCGCCTCTGATTCCCCGCCTCTGATTCCCCGCCTCTGATTCTCCATATCTCATTCCCCGCCTCTGAATCCCCATCTCTGATTCCCGGACTCTGATTCCCCACCTCTGATTCCCGGCCTCTCATTCCCAGCATCTGATTCCCGGCCTCTGATTCCCGGCCTCTGATTCCCCGCTTCTGATTCTGATTCCCTGCCTCTGATTCCCCATCTCTGATTCCGCACATCTGATTCCCTGCCTCTGATTCCCCACCTCTGATACCCCATACCTGATTTCCCGCCTCTGTTTCCCCGCCTCTGATTCCCCTCCTCTGTTTCCCCATATCTAATTCCCAACCTCTGATGCCCCAACTCTGATTCCCTGCCTCTGATTCCCCGCGTTCTATTCCCTGCCTCTGATTCCCCGCCTGTGATTCCCCATCTCTGATTCACCACCTCTGATTCCCCACCTCTGATTCCCCATATCTAATTCCCCGCCTCTGTTTGCCCGCCTCTGATTCCCCGCCTCTGTTTCCCCATATCTGATTCCCCGCCTCTGAATCCCCAACTCTGATTCCCTGCCTCCGATTCCCCAGCTCTGATTCCCCGCCTTTGATTCCCCCCGTCTGATTCCCAGCCTCTGAATCCCCGTGTCTGATTTCCTGCCTCTGATTCCCCACCTCTGATTCCCCATCTCTGATTCACAGCCTCTGATTCCCCACCTCTGATTCCCCATCTCTGATTCCGCACATCTGATTCCCTGCCTCTGATTCCCCGCCTCTGTTTCCCCATATCTAATTCCCAACCTCTGATGCCCCAACTCTGATTCCCTGCCTCTGATTCCCCGCGTTCTATTCACTGCCTCTGATTCCCCACCTGTGATTCCCCATCTCTGATTAACCACCACTGATTCCCCACCTCTGATTCCCCATATCAGATTCCCCGCCTCTGTTTGCCCGCCTCTGATTCCCTGCCTCTGTTTCCCCATATCTGATTCCCCGCCTCTGAATCCCCAACTCTGATTCCCTGCCTCTGATTCCCCAGCTCTGATTCCCCGCCTTTGATTCCCCCCGTCTGATTCCCAGCCTCTGAATCCCCGTGTCTGATTTCCTGCCTCTGATTCCCCACCTCTGATTCCCCATCTCTGATTCACAGCCTCTGATTCCCCACCTCTGATTCCCCATCTCTGATTCCGCACATCTGATTCCCTGCCTCTGATTACCCGACTCTGATCCCCACCTCTGATTCCCAACCTCTGATTCCCCACCTCTGAATCCCCATATCTGATTCCCTGCCTCTGATTCCCCGCCTCTGATTCCCTGCCTCTGATTCCCCGCCTCTGATTCCCCAGCTCTGATTCCCCGCCTCTGAATCCCCAACTCTGATTCCCTGCCTCTGATTCCCTGCCTCTGATTCCCTGCCTCTGATTCCCAACCTCTGATTCCCCACCTCTGAGTCCCCATATCTGTTTCCCCGCCTCTGTTTCCCCGCCTCTGATACCCCGCCTCTGATTCCCAGGCTCTGATTCTCCGCCTCTGATTCCCCGCCTCTGGTTTCCCGCCTCTGATTCGCTGCCTCTGATTCCCCATCTCTGATTCCGCACATCTGATTCCCTGCCTCTGATTCCCCGCCTCTGACTCCCCGCCTCTGATTCCCTGCCTCTGTTTCCCAACCTCTGATTCCCCACCTCTGATTCCCCATATCTGATTCCCCACCTCTGTTTCCCTGCCTCTGATTCCCCACCTCTGTTTCCCCATATCTGATATCCCGCCTCTGATCCCCCAACTCTGATACCCCGCCTCTGATTCCCCAGCTCTGATTCCCCACCTCTGATTCCCCGTGTTTGATTCCCTGCCTCTGATTCCCCGCCTCTGATTCCCCATCTCTGATTCACCGCCTTTCATTCGCCACCTCTGATTCCCCATATCAGATTCCCCGCCTCTGTTTCCCCGCCTCTGATTCCCTGCCTCTGTTTCCCCATATCTGATTCCCCACCTCTGATTCCCCATATCTGATTCCCCGCCTCTCTTTCCGCGCCTCTGATTCCCCGTCTCTGATTCCCCATATCTGATTCCCCGCCTCTGATTCCCCAACTCTGATTCCCCACCTCTGATTCCCCAGCTCTGTTTCCCCACCTCTGATTCCCCGCCTCTGTTTCCCCATATCTAATTCCCCGCCTCTCATTCCCAAACTCTGATTCCCCGACTCTGATTCCCCAGCTCTGATTCCCCGCCTCTGATTCCCCACATCTGATTCCCTGCCTCTGATTCCCTGCCTCCGATTCCCTGCCTCTGATTCCAAACCTCTGATTCCCCACCTCTGAATCCCCATATCTGATTCCATGCCTCTGATTCCCCGCCTCTGATTCCCTGCCTCTGATTCCCCGCCTCTGATTCCCCAGCTCTGATTTCCCGCCTCTGAATCCCCAACTCTGATTCCCTGCCTCTGATTCCCCAGCTCTGATTCCGCGCCTCTGATTCCCCAGCTCTGATTCCCTGCCTCTGATTTCCCGCCTCTGATTCCCCATCTCTGATTCACAACCTCTGATTCCCCACCTCTGATTCCCCATATCTGATTCCCCGCCTCTGTTTGCCCGCCTCTAATTCCCCGCCTCTGTTTCCCCATATCTGATTCCCCGCCTCTGAATCCCCACCTCTGGTTCCCCGCCTCTGATTCGCTGCCTCTGATTCCCCATCTCTGATTCCGCACATCTGATACCCTGCCTCTGATTCCCCGCCTCTGACTCCCCGCCTCTGATTCCCTGCCTCTGTTTCCCAACCTCTGATTCCCCATATCTGATTCCCCACCTCTGAATCCCCGCCTCTGGTTCCCCGCCTCTGATTCGCTGCCTCTGATTCCCCATCTCTGATTCTGCACATCTGATTCCCTGCCTCTGATTCCCCGCCTCTGATTACCCATCTCTGATTCCCCGCCTCTGA
The DNA here is from genome assembly GCF_036971445.1 of Narcine bancroftii. Taxonomy (NCBI): domain Eukaryota; kingdom Metazoa; phylum Chordata; class Chondrichthyes; order Torpediniformes; family Narcinidae; genus Narcine; species Narcine bancroftii. The sequence goes on from NC_091475.1 coordinate 110,092,248, forward strand.
ATCCCCGTGTCTGATACACAGCCTCTGATACCCCGCCCCTGATTCCCCACCTCTGATTCCCCATATCTGATACCCCACCTCTGTTTCTGTGCCTCTGATTCCCCGCCTCTGATTCCCCGCCTCTGTTTCCCCAACTCTGATACCCAGCCTCTGATTCCCCAGCTCTGATTCCCCACCTCTGATTCACCGTGTATGATTCCCTGCCTCTGATTCCCCGCCTCTGATTCCCCATCTCTGATTCACCGCCTTTCATTCGCCACCTCTGATTCCCCATATCAGATTCCCAGCCTCTGTTTCCCCGCCTCTGATTCCCCGCCTCTGTTTCCCCATATCTGATTCCCCACCTCTGATTCCCCATATCTGATTCCCCGCCTCTCTTTCCGCGCCTCTGATTCCCTGCCTCTGATTCCCCATATCTGATTCCCCGCCTCTGATTCCCCAACTCTGATTCCACACCTCTGATTCCCCAGCTCTGTTTCCCCACCTCTGATTCCCCGCCTCTGTTTCCCCATATCTAATTCCCCGCCTCTGATTCCCAAACTCTGATTCCCCGACTCTGATTCCCCAGCTCTGATTCCCCACCTCTGAATCCCCATATCTGATTCCCTGCCTCTGATTCCCCGCCTCTGATTCCCTGCCTCTGATTCCCCGCCTCTGATTCCCCAGCTCTGATTTCCCGCCTCTGAATCCCCAACTCTGATTCCCTGCCTCTGATTCCCCAGCTCTGATTCCCCGCCTCTGATTCCCCAGCTCTGATTCCCTGCCTCTGATTTCCCGCCTGTGATTCCCCATCTCTGATTCACAACCTCTGATTCCCCACCTCTGAATCCCCATATCTGATTCCCCGCCTCTGTTTGCCCGCCTCTAATTCCCCGCCTCTGTTTCCCCATATCTGATTCCCCGCCTCTGAATCCCCGCCTCTGGTTCCCCGCCTCTGATTCGCTGCCTCTGATTCCCCATCTCTGATTCCGCACATCTGATTCCCTGCCTCTGATTCCCCGCCTCTGACTCCCCGCCTCTGATTCCCTGCCTCTGTTTCCCAACCTCTGATTCTCCATATCTGATTCCCCACCTCTGAATGCCCGCCTCTGGTTCCCCGCCTCTGATTCGCTGCCTCTGATTCCCCATCTCTGATTCCGCACATCTGATTCCCTGCCTCTGATTCACCGCCTCTGATTCCCCATCTCTGATTCCCCACCTCTGAATCCGCGTGTCTGATACCCAGCCTCTGATACCCCGCCCCTGATTCCCCACCTCTGATTCCCCATATCTGATACCCCGCCTCTGTTTCTGCGCCTCTGATTCCCCACCTCTGATTCCCCGCCTCTGTTTCCCCATATCTGATTCGCCACCTCTGATTTCCCAACTCTGATTCCCCGCCTCTGATTCCCCAGATCTGATTCCCCGTGTTTGATTCCCCGCCTCTGATTCCCCATCTCTGATTCCCCGCCTCTGGTTCCCCGCCTCTGATTCGCTGCCTCTGATTCCCCATCTCTGATTCTGCACATCTGATTCCCTGCCTCTGATTCCCCGCCTCTGACTCCCCGCCTCTGATTGTCTGCCTCTGTTTCCCAACCTCTGATTCCCCACCTCTGATTCCCCATATCTGATTCCCCACCTCTGTTTCCCTGCCTCTGATTCCCCACCTCTGTTTCCCCATATCTGATTCCCCGCCTCTGATTCCCCAACTCTGATTCCCCGCCTCTGATTCCCAAGCTCTGATTTCCCACCTCTGATTCCCCGTGTTTGATTCCCTGCCTCTGATTCCCCGCCTCTGATTCCCCATCTCTGATTCCCTGCCTCTGATTCCCCATCTCTGATTCCCCATATCTGATTCCCCGCCTCTGTTTCCACGCCTCTGATTCCCCACCTCTGATTCCCCATATCTGATTCCCCAGCTCTGATTTCCCGCCTCTGATTCCCCGCATCCGATTCCCCATATCTGATTCCCCGCCTCTGTTTCCCCGCCCCTGATTCCCGACCTCTGTTTCCCCATATCTGATTCCCCGCCTCTGTTTCCCCGCCCCTGATTCCCCGCCTCTGTTTCCCCATATCTGATTCCCCGCCTCTGATTCCCAACTATGATTCCCCGCCTCTGATTCCCCAGCTCTGATTCCCTGCCTCTGATTCCCCGCGTCTGATTCCCTGCCTCTGATTCCCCATCTCTGATTCCCCATCTCTGATTCCCCAATTCTGATTCCCCTCCTCTGATTCCCCGTGTTTGATTCCCTGCCTCTGATTCCCGGCCTCTGATTCCCCATCTCTGATTCACCGCCTTAGATTCGCCACCTCTGATTCGCCATATCTGATTCCCCGCCTCTGTTTCCCCGCCTCTGATTCCCCGCCTCTTATTCCCCATATCTCATTCCCCGCCTCTGAATCCCCATCTCTGATTCCCGGACTCTGATTCCCCACCTCTGATTTCCGGCCTCTTATTCCCGGCATCTGATTCCGGCCTCTGATTCCCGGCATCTGATTCCCTGCTTCTGATTCTGATTCCCTGCCTTTGATTCCCCATCTCTGATTCCGCACATCTGATTCCCTGCCTCTGATTCCCCATCTCTGATTCCCCATATCTGATTCCCCGCCTCTGTTTCCCCGCCTCTGATTCCCCGCCTCTGTTTCCCAATATCTAAGTCCCGGCCTCTGATTCCCCAGCTCTGATTCCCCGCCTCTGATTCCCCGCATCTGATTCCCTGCATCTGATTCCAAGCCTCTGATTCCCTGCCTCTGATTCCCAACCTCTGATTCCCCACCTCTGATTCCCCATATCTGATTCCCAGCCTCTGTTTCCCCGCCTCTGATTCCCCGCCTCTGTTTCCCCATATCTGATTCCCGGCCTCTGATTCCCGGCCTCTGATTCCCCGCCTCTGATTCCCTGCCTCTGATTCCCCATCTCCGATTCCGCACATCTGATTCCCTGCCTCTGATTCCCCGCCTCTGATTCCCCGCCTCTGATTCCCTGCCTCTGATTCCCAACCTCTGATTCCCCACCTCTGATTCCCCGTGTTTGATTCCCCGCCTCTGTTTCCCCGCCTCTGATTCCCCGCCTCTGATTCCCCAACTCTAATTCCCCGCCTCTGATTCCCCATATATTATTCCCCGCCTCTGTTTCCCCGCCTCTGATTCCCCGCCCCTGTTTCCCCATATCTGATTCCCTGCCTCTGATTCCCCAACTTTGATTCCCAGCCTCTGATTCCCCAGCTCTGATTCCCCGCCTCTGATTCCCCGTGTTTGATTCCCTGCCTCTGATTCCCCGCCTCTGATTTCCCGCCTCTGATTCCCCACCTCTGATTCCCCGCCTCTGATTCCCCAACTCTAATTCCCCGCCTCTGATTCCCCATATATGATTCCCCGCCTCTGTTTCCCCGCCTCTGATTCCCCGCCCCTGTTTCCCCATATCTGATTCCCTGCCTCTGATTCCCCAACTTTGATTCCCAGCCTCTGATTCCCCAGCTCTGATTCCCCGCCTCTGATTCCCCGTGTTTGATTCCCTGCCTCTGATTCCCCGCCTCTGATTCCCCATCTCTGATTCACCGCCTTTGATTCGCCACCTCTGATTCCCCATATCTGATTCCCCACCTCTGTTTCCCCGCCTCTGATTCCCCGCCTCTGATTCTCCATATCTCATTTCCCGCCTCTGATTCCCCACCTCTGATTCCCGGCTTCTTATTCCCAGCATCTGATTCCAGGCCTCTGATTCCCGGCCTCTGACTCCCCGCTTCTGATTCTGATTCCCTGCCTCTGATTCCCCATCTCTGATTCCGCACATCTGATTACCTGCCTCTGATTCCCTGCCTCTGATTCCCCATCTCTGATTCCGCACATCTGATTACCTGCCTCTGATTCCCCACCTCTGATTCCCCATATCTGATTCCCCGCCTCTGTTTCCACGCCTCTGATTCCCCATCTCTGATTCACCATATCTGATTCCCCAGCTCTGATTTCCCGCCTCTGATTCCCCGCATCCGATTCCCCATATCTGATTCACCGCCTCTGTTTCCCCGCCCCTGATTCCCCGCCTCTGTTTCCCCATATCTGATTCCACGCCTCTGTTTCCCCGCCCCTGATTCCCCGCCTCTGTTTCCCCATATCTGATTCCCCGCCTCTGATTCCCAACTATGATTCCCCGCCTCTGATTCCCCAGCTCTGATTCCCTGCCTCTGATTCCCCGCGTCTGATTCCCTGCCTCTGATTCACAACCTCTGATTCCCCACCTCTGATACCCCATATCTGATTCCCCGCCTCTGTTTCCCCGCCTCTGATTCCCCACCTCTGATTCCCAATATCTGATTCCCCGCCTCTGATTCCCCACCTCTGATTCCCCGCCTATGATTCGCCAGCTATGATTCCCCGCCTCTGATTCCCCGTGTTTGATTCCCTGACTCTGATTCCCGGCCTCTGATTCCCCATCTCTGATTCACCGCCTTTGATTCGCCACCTCTGATTCCCCATATCTGATTCCCCGCCTCTGTTTCCCCGCCTCTGATTCCCCGCCTTTGATTCCCCATATCTCATTCCCCGCCTCTGAATCCCCATCTCTGATTCCCGGACTCTGATTCCCCACCTCTGATTCCCTGCTTCTGATGCTGATTCCCTGCCTTTGATTCCCCATCTCTGATTCCGCACATCTGATTCCCTGCCTCTGATTCCCCATCTCTGATTCCCCATATCTGATTCCCCGCCTCTGTTTCCCCGCCTCTGATTCCCCGCCTCTGTTTCCCAATATCTAAGTCCCCGCCTCTGATTCCCCAACTCTAATTCCCCACCTCTGATTCCCCAGCTCTGATTCCCCGCCTCTGATTCCCCGCATCTTATTCCCTGCATCTGATTCCAAGCCTCTTATTCCCTGCCTCTGATTCCCAACCTCTGATTCCCCACCTCTGATTCCCCATATCTGATTCCCAGCCTCTGTTTCCCCGCCTCTGATTCCCCGCCTCTGTTTCCCCATATCTGATTCCCGGCCTCTGGTTCCCCGCTTCTGATTCCCCGCCTCTGATTCCCAATATCTGATTCCCCGCCTCTGATTCCCCACCTCTGATTCCCCGCCTATGATTCGCCAGCTATGATTCCCCGCCTCTGATTCCCCGTGTTTGATTCCCTGACTCTGATTCCCGGCCTCTGATTCCCCATCTCTGATTCACCGCCTTTGATTCGCCACCTCTGATTCCCCATATCTGATTCCCCGCCTCTGTTTCCCCGCCTCTGATTCCCCGCCTTTGATTCCCCATATCTCATTCCCCGCCTCTGAATCCCCACCTCTGATTCCCGGACTCTGATTCCCCACCTCTGATTCCCTGCTTCTGATTCTGATTCCCTGCCTTTGATTCCCCATCTCTGATTCCGCACATCTGATTCCCTGCCTCTGATTCCCCATCTCTGATTCCCCATATCTGATTCCCCGCCTCTGTTTCCCCGCCTCTGATTCCCCGCCTCTGTTTCCCAATATCTAAGTCCCCGCCTCTGATTCCCCAACTCTAATTCCCCACCTCTGATTCCCCAGCTCTGATTCCCCGCCTCTGATTCCCCGCATCTTATTCCCTGCATCTGATTCCAAGCCTCTTATTCCCTGCCTCTGATTCCCAACCTCTGATTCCCCACCTCTGATTCCCCATATCTGATTCCCAGCCTCTGTTTCCCCGCCTCTGATTCCCCGCCTCTGTTTCCCCATATCTGATTCCCGGCCTCTGGTTCCCCGCTTCTGATTCCCCGCCTCTGATTCCCTGCCTCTGATTCCCCATCTCCGATTCCGCACATCTGATTCCCTGCCTCTGATTCCCCGCCTCTGATTCCCCGCCTCTGATTCCCTGCCTCTGATTCCCAACCTCTGATTCCCCACCTCTGATTCCCCGTGTTTGATTCCCCGCCTCTGTTTCCCCACCTCTGATTCCCCGCCTCTGATTCCCCAACTCTAATTCCCCGCCTCTGATTCCCCATATCTGATTCCCCGCCTCTGATTCACCACCCCTGTTTCCCCATATCTGATTCCCTGCCTCTGATTCCCCAACTTTGATTCCCAGCATCTGATTCCCCAGCTCTGATTCCCCGCCTCTGATTCCCCGCATCTGATTCCCTGCATCTGATTCCAAGCCTCTGATTCCCTGCCTCTGATTCCCAACCTCTGATTCCCCACCTCTGATTCCCCATATCTGATCCCCAGCCTCTGTTTCCCCGCCTCTGTTTCCCCATATCTGATTCCCGGCCTCTGATTCCCTGCCTCTGATTCCCCGCCTCTGATTCCCTGCCTCTGATTCCCCATCTCCGATTCCGCACATCTGATTCCCTGCCTCTGTTTCCCCGCCTCTGATTCCCCGCCTCTGATTCCCTGCATCTGATTCCCAACCTCTGATTCCCCACCTCTGATTCCCCATATCTGATTCCCTGCCTCTGTTTCCCCGCCTCTGATTCCCCGCCCCTGTTTCCCCATATCTGATTCCCTGCCTCTGATTCCCCAACTTTGATTCCCAGCCTCTGATTCCCCAGCTCTGATTCCCCGCCTCTGATTCCCCGTGTTTGATTCCCTGCCTCTGATTCCCCGCCTCTGATTCCCCATCTCTGATTCACCGCCTTTGATTCGCCACCTCTGATTCCCCATATCTGATTCCCCACCTCTGTTTCCCCGCATCTGATTCCCCGCCTCTGATTCTCCATATCTCATTCCCCGCCTCTGACTCCCCATCTCTGATTCCCGGACTCTGATTCCCCACCTCTGATTCCCGGCCTCTTATTCCCAGCATCTGATTCCAGGCCTCTGATTCCCGTCCTCTGACTCCCCGCTTCTGATTCTGATTCCCTGCCTCTGATTCCCCATCTCTGATTCCGCACATCTGATTACCTGCCTCTGATTCCCCACCTCTGATTCCCCATATCTGATTCCCCGCCTCTGTTTCCACGCCTCTGATTCCCCGCCTCTGTTTCCCCATATCTAATTCCCCACCTCTGATGCCCCAACTCTGATTCCCCGCCTCTGATTCCACAGCTCTGATTCCCCGCCTCTGATTCCCCACATCCGATTCCCCATATCTGATTCCCCGCCTCTGTTTCCCCGCCCCTGATTCCCCGCCTCTGTTTCCCCATATCTGATTCCCCGCCTCTGATTCCCAACTATGATTCCCTGCCTCTTATTCCCCAGCTCTGATTCCCCGCCTCTGTTTCCCCATATCTGATGCCCCGCCTCTATTTGCCCGCCTCTGATTCCCCGCCTCTGTTTCCCCATATCTGATTCCCCACCTCTGATTCCCAACTATGATTCCCTGCCTCTAATTTCCCAGCTCTGATTCCCCGCCTCTGATTCCCCGTGTCTGATTTCCTGCCTCTGATTCCCCGCCTCTGATTACCCATGTCTGATTCACCGCCTCTGATTCCCCACCTCTGATTCCCCATCTCTGATTCCGCACATCCGATTCCCTGCCTCTGATTCCCCGCCTCTGATTCACTGCCTCTGCTTCCCCAGCTCTGATTCCCCGCCTGTGATTCCCCGCGTCTTATTCCCTGCTTCTGATTCTGATTCCCTGCCTCTGATTCCCCATCTCTATTTCCGCACATCTGATTCCCTGCCTCTGATTCCCCACCTCTGATTCCCCATATCTGATTCCCCGCCTCTGTTTCCCCACCTCTGATTCCCCGCCTCTGTTTCCCCATATCTAAGTCCCCGCCTCTGATTCCCCAACTCTGATTCCCCACCTCTGATTCCCCAGCTCTCATTCCCCGCCTCTGATCCCCGCATCTGATTCCCTGCATCTGATTCCCAGCCTCTGATTCCCTGCCTCTGATTCCCAACCTCTGATTCCTCACCTCTGATTCCCCATATCTGATTCCCCGCCTCTGTTTCCACGCCTCTGATTCCCCGCCTCTGTTTCCCCATATCTGATTCCCCGCCTCTGAATCCCCAACTCTGATTCCCTGCCTCTGATTCCCCAGCTCTGATTCCCCGCCTTTGATTCCCCCGTCTGATTCCCAGCCTCTGGAACCCCGTGTCTGATTTCTTGCCTCTGATTCCCCGCCTCTGATTCCCCATCTCTGATTCACAGCCTCTGATTCCCCACCTCTGATTCCCCATCTCTGATTCCGCACATCTGATTCCCTGCCTCTGATTCCCCATCTCTGATTCACCGCCTTTGATTCGCCACCTCTGATTCCCCATATCTGATTCCCCGCCTCTGTTTCCCCGCCTCTGATTCGCCGCCTCTGATTCCCCATATCTCATTCCCCGCCTCTGAATCCACATCTCTGATTCCCGGACTCTGATTCCCCACCTCTGATTCCCGGCCTCTTATTCCCGGCATCTGATTCCGGCCTCTGATTCCCGGCCTCTGATTCCCTGCTTCTGATTCTGATTCCCTGCCTTTGATTCCCCATCTCTGATTCCGCACATCTGATTCCCTGCCTCTGATTCCCCATCTCTGATTCCCAATATCTAAGTCCCCGCCTCTGATTCCCCAACTCTGATTCCCCACCTCTGATTCCCCAGCTCTGATTCCACGCCTCTGATTCCCCGCATCTGATTCCCTGCATCTGATTCCAAGCCTCTGATTCCCTGCCTCTGATTCCCAACCTCTGATTCCCCACCTCTGATTCCCCATATCTGATTCCCAGCCTCTGTTTCCCCGCCTCTGATTCCCTGCCTCTGTTTCCCCATATCTGATTCCCGGCCTCTGATTCCCCGCCTCTGATTCCCCGCCTCTGATTCCCTGCCTCTGATTCCCCATCTCCGATTCCGCACATCTGATTCCCTGCCTCTGATTCCCCGCCTCTGATTCCCCGCCTCTGATTCCCTGCCTCTGATTCCCAACCTCTGATTCCCCACCTCTGATTCCCCGTGTTTGATTCCCCGCCTCTGTTTCCCCGCCTCTGATTCCCCGCCACTGATTCCCGAACTCTAATTCCCCGCCTCTGATTCCCCATATCTGATTCCCCGCCTCTGTTTCCCCGCCTCTGATTCCCCGCCCCTGTTTCCCCATATCTGATTCCCTGCCTCTGATTCCCCAACTTTGATTCCCAGCCTCTGATTCCCCAGCTCTGATACCACGCCTCTGATTCCCCGTGTTTGATTCCCTGCCTCTGATTCCCCGCCTCTGATTCCCCATCTCTGATTCACCGCCTTTGAATCGCCAACTCTGATTCCCCATATCTGATTCCCCACCTCTGTTTCCCCGCCTCTGATTCCCCGCCTCTGATTCTCCATATCTCATTCCCCGCCTCTGAATCCCCATCACTGATTCCCAGACTCTGATTCCCCACCTCTGATTCCCGGCCTCTTATTCCCAGCATCTGATTCCAGGCCTCTGATTCCCGGCCTCTGACTCCCCGCTTCTGATTCTGATTCCCTGCCTCTGATTCCCCATATCTGATTCCTCGCCTCTGTTTCCCCGCCTCTGATTCCCCGCCTCTGATTCCCCAGCTCTGATTCCCCGCCTCTGATTTTCCGTGTTTGATTCCCTGCCTCTGATTCCCGGCCTCTGATTCCCCATCTCTGATTCACCGCCTTTGATTCGCCACCTCTGATTCCCCATATCTGATTCACCGCCTCTGTTTCCCCGCCTCTGATTCCCCGCCTCTGATTCCCCATATCTCATTCCCCGCCTCTGAATCCCCATCTCTGATTCCCGGACTCTGATTCCCCACCTCTGATTCCCGGCCTCTTATTCCCGGCATCTGATTCCGGCCTCTGATTCCCGGCCTCTGATTCCCTGCTTCTGATTCCACATCTCTGATTCCGCAAATCTAATTCCCTGCCTCTGATTCCCCACCTCTGATTCCCCATATATGATTCCCCGCCTCTGTTTCCCGGCCTCTGATTCCCCGCTTCTGATTCTGATTCCCTGCCTCTGATTCCCCATCTCTGATTCCGCACATCTGATTCCCTGCCTCTAATTCCCAACCTCTGATTCCCCATCTCTGATTCATCGCCTTTGATTCGCCACCTCTGATTCCCCATATCTGATTCCTCGCCTCTGTTTCCCCGCCTCTGATTCCCCGCCTCTGATTCCCCATATCTCATTCCCCGCCTCTGGTTCCCCATCTCTGATTCCCGGACTCTGATTCCCCACCTCTGAATCCCGGCCTCTTATTCCCGGCATCTGATTCCGGCCTCTGATTCCCGGCCTCTGATTCCCTGCTTCTGATTCCCCATCTCTGATTCCGCAAATCTAATTCCCTGCCTCTGATTCCCCACCTCTGATTCCCCATATCTGATTCCCCGCCTTTGTTTCCTGGCCTCTGATTCCCCGCTTCTGATTCTGATTCCCTGCCTCTGATTCCCCATCTCTGATTCCGCACATCTGATTCCCTGCCTCTGATTCCCCACCTCTGATTCCCCATATCTGATTTCCCGCCTCTGTTTCCCCGCCTCTGATTCCCCGCCTCTGTTTCCCCATATCTAATTCCCAACCTCTGATGCCCCAACTCTGATTCCCTGCCTCTGATTCCCCGCGTTCTATTCCCTGCCTCTGATTCCCCGCCTGTGATTCCCCATCTCTGATTCACCACCTCTGATTCCCCACCTCTGATTCCCCATATCTGATTCCCCGCCTCTGAATCCCCAACTCTGATTCCCTGCCTCTGATTCCCCAGCTCTGATTCCCCGCCTTTGATTCCCCCGTCTGATTCCCAGCCTCTGAAACCCCGTGTCTGATTTCTTGCCTCTGATTCCCCGCCTCTGATTCCCCACCTCTGATTCTCCATCTCTGATTCCGCACATCTGATTCCCTGCCTCTGATTCCCCAACTCTGATCCCCACCTCTGATTCCGCAGCTCTGATTCCCCGCCTCTGATTCCCCAACTCTGATTCCCCGCCTCTGATTCCCCAGCTCTGATTCCCCGCCTCTGATTCCCCGTGTTTGATTCCCTGCCTCTGATTCCCAACCTCTGATTCCCCACCTCTGATTCCCCGTGTTTGATTCCCCGCCTCTGTTTCCCCGCCTCTGATTCCCCGCCTCTGATTCCCCAACTCTAATTCCCCGCCTCTGATTCCCCATATCTGATTCCCCGCCTCTGAATCCCCAACTCTGATTCCCTGCCTCTGTTTCCCCAGCTCTGATTCCCCGCCTTTGATTCCCCCGTCTGATTCCCAGCCTCTGAAACCCCGTGTCTGATTTCTTGCCTCTGATTCCCCGCCTCTGATTCCCCATCTCTGATTCACAGCCTCTGATTCCCCACCTCTGATTCCCCATCTCTGATTCCGCACATCTGATTCCCTGCCTCTGATTCCCCATCTCTGATTCACCGCCTTTGATTCGCCACCTCTGATTCCCCATATCTGATTCCCCGCCTCTGTTTCCCCGCCTCTGATTCCCCGCCTCTGATTCCCCATATCTCATTCCCCGCCTCTGAATCCCCATCTCTGATTCCCGGACTCTGATTCCCCACCTCTGATTCCCGGCCTCTTATTCCCGGCATCTGATTCCGGCCTCTGATTCCCGGCCTCTGATTCCCTGCTTCTGATTCTGATTCCCTGCCTTTGATTCCCCATCTCTGATTCCACACATCTGATTCCCTGCCTCTGATTCCCCATCTCTGATTCCCCATATCTGATTCCCCGCCTCTGTTTCCCCGCCTCTGATTCCCCGCCTCTGTTTCCCAATATCTAAGTCCCCGCCTCTGATTCCCCAACTCTGATTCCCCACCTCTGATTCCCCAGCTCTGATTCCCCGCCTCTGATTCCCCGCATCTGAATCCCTGCATCTGATTCCAAGCCTCTGATTCCCTGCCTCTGATTCCCAACCTCTGATTCCCCACCTCTGATTCCCCATATCTGATTCCCAGCCTCTGTTTCCCCGCCTCTGATTCCCTGCCTCTGTTTCCCCATATCTGATTCCCGGCCTCTGATTCCCCGCCTCTGATTCCCCGCCTCTGATTCCCTGCCTCTGATTCCCCATCTCCAATTCCCCACCTCTGATTCCCCGTGTTTGATTCCCCGCCTCTGTTTCCCCGCCTCTGATTCCCCGCCTCTGATTCCCCAACTCTAATTCCCCGCCTCTGATTCCCCATATCTGATTCCCCGCCTCTGTTTCCCCGCCTCTGATTCCCCGCCCCTGTTTCCCCATATCTGATTCCCTGCCTCTGATTCCCCAACTTTGATTCCCAGCCTCTGATTCCCCAGCTCTGATACCACGCCTCTGATTCCCCGTGTTTGATTCCCTGCCTCTGATTCCCCGCCTCTGATTCCCCATCTCTGATTCACCGCCTTTGATTCGCCACCTCTGATTCCCCATATCTGATTCCCCACCTCTGTTTCCCCGCCTCTGATTCCCCGCCTCTGATTCTCCATATCTCATTCCCCGCCTCTGAATCCCCATCACTGATTCCCAGACTCTGATTCCCCACCTCTGATTCCCGGCCTCTTATTCCCAGCATCTGATTCCAGGCCTCTGATTCCCGGCCTCTGACTCCCCGCTTCTGATTCTGATTCCCTGCCTCTGATTCCCCATCTCTGATTCCGCACATCTGATTACCTGCCTCTGATTCCCCACCTCTGATTCCCCATATCTGATTCCTCGCCTCTGTTTCCCCGCCTCTGATTCCCCGCCTCTGATTCCCCAGCTCTGATTCCCCGCCTCTGATTTTCCGTGTTTGATTCCCTGCCTCTGATTCCCGGCCTCTGATTCCCCATCTCTGATTCACTGCCTTTGATTCGCCACCTCTGATTCCCCATATCTGATTCCCCGCCTCTGTTTCCCCGCCTCTGATTCCCCGCCTCTGATTCCCCATATCTCATTCCCCGCCTCTGAATCCCCATCTCTGATTCCCGGACTCTGATTCCCCACCTCTGATTCCCGGCCTCTTATTCCCGGCATCTGATTCCGGCCTCTGATTCCCGGCCTCTGATTCCCTGCTTCTGATTCCCCATCTCTGATTCCGCAAATCTAATTCCGTGCCTCTGATTCCCCACCTCTGATTCCCCATATATGATTCCCCGCCTCTGTTTCCCGGCCTCTGATTCCCCGCTTCTGATTCTGATTCCCTGCCTCTGATTCCCCATCTCTGATTCCGCACATCTGATTCCCTGCCTCTGATTCCCAACCTCTGATTCCCCATCTCTGATTCATCGCCTTTGATTCGCCACCTCTGATTCCCGATATCTGATTCCTCGCCTCTGTTTCCCCGCCTCTGATTCCCCGCCTCTGATTCCCCATATCTCATTCCCCGCCTCTGATTCCCCATCTCTGATTCCCGGACTCTGATTCCCCACCTCTGATTCCCGGCCTCTTGTTCCCGGCATCTGATTCCGGCCTCTGATTCCCGGCCTCTGATTCCCTGATTCTGATTCCCCATCTCTGATTCCGCAAATCTAATTCCCTGCCTCTGATTCCCCACCTCTGATTCCCCATATCTGATTCCCCGCCTCTGTTTCCCGGCCTCTGATTCCCCGCTTCTGATTCTGATTCCCTGCCTCTGATTCCCCATCTCTGATTCCGCACATCTGATTCCCTGCCTCTGATTCCCCACCTCTGATTCCCCATATCTGATTTCCCGCCTCTGTTTCCCCGCCTCTGATTCCCCGCCTCTGTTTCCCCATATCTAATTCCCAACCTCTGATGCCCCAACTCTGATTCCCTGCCTCTGATTCCCCGCGTTCTATTCCCTGCCTCTGATTCCCCGCCTGTGATTCCCCATCTCTGATTCACCACCTCTGATTCCCCACCTCTGATTCCCCATATCTGATTCCCCGCCTCTGAATCCCCAACTCTGATTCCCTGCCTCTGATTCCCCAGCTCTGATTCCCCGCCTTTGATTCCCCCGTCTGATTCCCAGCCTCTGAAATCCCGTGTCTGATTTCTTGCCTCTGATTCCCCGCCTCTGATTCCCCACCTCTGATTCCCCATCTCTGATTCCGCACATCTGATTCCCTGCCTCTGATTCCCCGACTCTAATCCCCAGCTCTGATTCCGCAGCTCGGATTCCCCGCCTCTGATTCCCCAACTCTGATTCCCCGCCTCTGATTCCCCAGCTCTGATTCCCCGCATCTGATTCCCCGTGTTTGATTCCCTGCCTCTGATTCCCAACCTCTGATTCCCCACCTCTGATTCCCCGTGTTTGATTCCCCGCCTCTGTTTCCCCGCCTCTGATTCCCCGCCTCTGATTCCCCAACTCTAATTCCCCGCCTCTGATTCCCCATATCTGATTCCCCGCCTCTGAATCCCCAACTCTGATTCCCTGCCTCTGATTCCCCAGCTCTGATTCCCCGCCTTTGATTCCCCCGTCTGATTCCCAGCCTCTGAAACCCCGTGCCTGATTTCTTGCCTCTGATTCCCCGCCTCTGATTCCCCATCTCTGATTCACAGCCTCTGATTCCCCACCTCTGATTCCCCATCTCTGATTCCGCACATCTGATTCCCTGCCTCTGATTCCCCATCTCTGATTCACCGCCTTTGATTCGCCACCTCTGATTCCCCATATCTGATTCCCCGCCTCTGTTTCCCCGCCTCTGATTCCCCGCCTCAGATTCCCCATATCTCATTCCCCGCCTCTGAATCCCCATCTCTGATTCCCGGACTCTGATTCCCCACCTCTGATTCCCGGCCTCTTATTCCCGGCATCTGATTCCGGCCTCTGATTCCCGGCCTCTGATTCCCTGCTTCTGATTCTGATTCCCTTCCTTTGATTCCCCATCTCTGATTCCGCACATCTGATTCCCTGCCTCTGATTCCCCATCTCTGATTCCCCATATCTGATTCCCCGCCTCTGTTTCCCCGCCTCTGATTCCCCGCCTCTGTTTCCCAATATCTAAGTCCCCGCCTCTGATTCCCCAACTCTGATTCCCCACCTCTGATTCCCCAGCTCTGATTCCCCGCCTCTGATTCCCCGCATCTGATTCCCTGCATCTGATTCCAAGCCTCTGATTCCCTGCCTCTGATTCCCAACCTCTGATTCCCCACCTCTGATTCCCCATATCTGATTCCCAGCCTCTGTTTCCCCGCCTCTGATTCCCTGCCTCTGTTTCCCCATATCTGATTCCCGGCCTCTGATTCCCCGCCTCTGATTCCCCGCCTCTGATTCCCTGCCTCTGATTCCCCATCTCCGATTCCGCACATCTGATTCCCTGCCTCTGATTCCCCAACTTTGATTCCCAGCCTCTGATTCCCCAGCTCTGATACCACGCCTCTGATTCCCCGTGTTTGATTCCCTGCCTCTGATTCCCCGCCTCTGATTCCCCATCTCTGATTCACCGCCTTTGATTCGCCACCTCTGATTCCCCATATCTGATTCCCCACCTCTGTTTCCCCGCCTCTGATTCCCCGCCTCTGATTCTCCATATCTCATTCCCCGCCTCTGAATCCCCATCACTGATTCCCAGACTCTGATTCCCCACCTCTGATTCCCGGCCTCTTATTCCCAGCATCTGATTCCAGGCCTCTGATTCCCGGCCTCTGACTCCCCGCTTCTGATTCTGATTCCCTGCCTCTGATTCCCCATCTCTGATTCCGCACATCTGATTACCTGCCTCTGATTCCCCACCTCTGATTCCCCATATCTGATTCCTCGCCTCTGTTTCCCCGCCTCTGATTCCCCGCCTCTGATTCCCCAGCTCTGATTCCCCGCCTCTGATTTTCCGTGTTTGATTCCCTGCCTCTGATTCC
The DNA here is from genome assembly GCF_036971445.1 of Narcine bancroftii. Classification (NCBI taxonomy): domain Eukaryota; kingdom Metazoa; phylum Chordata; class Chondrichthyes; order Torpediniformes; family Narcinidae; genus Narcine; species Narcine bancroftii. Next base: position 110,107,826 of record NC_091475.1, read on the forward strand.
CGGCCTCTGATTCCCCATCTCTGATTCACCGCCTTTGATTCGCCACCTCTGATTCCCCATATCTGATTCCCCGCCTCTGTTTCCCCGCCTCTGATTCCCCGCCTCTGATTCCCCATATCTCATTCCCCGCCTCTGAATCCCCATCTCTGATTCCCGGACTCTGATTCCCCACCTCTGATTCCCGGCCTCTTATTCCCGGCATCTGATTCCGGCCTCTGATTCCCGGCCTCTGATTCCCTGCTTCTGATTCCCCATCTCTGATTCCGCAAATCTAATTCCCTGCCTCTGATTCCCCACCTCTGATTCCCCATATATGATTCCCCGCCTCTGTTTCCCGGCCTCTGATTCCCCGCTTCTGATTCTGATTCCCTGCCTCTGATTCCCCATCTCTGATTCCGCACATCTGATTCCCTGCCTCTGATTCCCTGCCTCTGATTCCCCAACTTTGATTCCCAGCCTCTGATTCCCCAGCTCTGATTCCCCGCCTCTGATTCCCCGTGTTTGATTCCCTGCCTCTGATTCCCCGCCTCTGATTCCCCGCCTCTGATTCCCTGCCTCTGATTCCCAACCTCTGATTCCCCACCTCTGATTCCCCGTGTTTGATTCCCCGCCTCTGTTTCCCCACCTCTGATTCCCCGCCTCTGATTCCCCAACTCTAATTCCCCGCCTCTGATTCCCCATATATGATTCCCCGCCTCTGTTTCCCCGCCTCTGATTCCCCGCCCCTGTTTCGCCATATCTGATTCCCTGCCTCTGATTCCCCAACTTTGATTCCCAGCCTCTGATTCCCCAGCTCTGATTCCCCGCCTCTGATTCCCCGTGTTTGATTCCCTGCCTCTGATTCCCCGCCTCTGATTCCCCATCTCTGATTCACCGCCTTTGATTCGCCACCTCTGATTCCTCATATCTGATTCCCCACCTCTGTTTCCCCGCCTCTGATTCCCCGCCTCTGATTCCCCATATCTCATTCCCCGCCTCTGAATCCCCATCTCTGATTCCCGGACTCTGATTCCCCACCTCTGATTCCCGGCCTCTTATTCCCGGCATCTGATTCCGGCCTCTGATTCCCGGCCTCTGATTCCCTGCTTCTGATTCCACATCTCTGATTCCGCAAATCTAATTCCCTGCCTCTGATTCCCCACCTCTGATTCCCCATATATGATTCCCCGCCTCTGTTTCCCGGCCTCTGATTCCCCGCTTCTGATTCTGATTCCCTGCCTCTGATTCCCCATCTCTGATTCCGCACATCTGATTCCCTGCCTCTGATTCCCAACCTCTGATTCCCCATCTCTGATTCATCGCCTTTGATTCGCCACCTCTGATTCCCCATATCTGATTCCTCGCCTCTGTTTCCCCGCCTCTGATTCCCCGCCTCTGATTCCCCATATCTCATTCCCCGCCTCTGATTCCCCATCTCTGATTCCCGGACTCTGATTCCCCACCTCTGAATCCCGGCCTCTTATTCCCGGCATCTGATTCCGGCCTCTGATTCCCGGCCTCTGATTCCCTGCTTCTGATTCCCCATCTCTGATTCCGCAAATCTAATTCCCTGCCTCTGATTCCCCACCTCTGATTCCCCATATCTGATTCCCCGCCTTTGTTTCCTGGCCTCTGATTCCCCGCTTCTGATTCTGATTCCCTGCCTCTGATTCCCCATCTCTGATTCCGCACATCTGATTCCCTGCCTCTGATTCCCCACCTCTGATTCCCCATATCTGATTTCCCGCCTCTGTTTCCCCGCCTCTGATTCCCCGCCTCTGTTTCCCCATATCTAATTCCCAACCTCTGATGCCCCAACTCTGATTCCCTGCCTCTGATTCCCCGCGTTCTATTCCCTGCCTCTGATTCCCCGCCTGTGATTCCCCATCTCTGATTCACCACCTCTGATTCCCCACCTCTGATTCCCCATATCTGATTCCCCGCCTCTGAATCCCCAACTCTGATTCCCTGCCTCTGATTCCCCAGCTCTGATTCCCCGCCTTTGATTCCCCCGTCTGATTCCCAGCCTCTGAAACCCCGTGTCTGATTTCTTGCCTCTGATTCCCCGCCTCTGATTCCCCACCTCTGATTCTCCATCTCTGATTCCGCACATCTGATTCCCTGCCTCTGATTCCCCAACTCTGATCCCCACCTCTGATTCCGCAGCTCTGATTCCCCGCCTCTGATTCCCCAACTCTGATTCCCCGCCTCTGATTCCCCAGCTCTGATTCCCCGCCTCTGATTCCCCGTGTTTGATTCCCTGCCTCTGATTCCCAACCTCTGATTCCCCACCTCTGATTCCCCATGTTTGATTCCCCGCCTCTGTTTCCCCGCCTCTGATTCCCCGCCTCTGATTCCCCAACTCTAATTCCCCGCCTCTGATTCCCCATATCTGATTCCCCGCCTCTGAATCCCCAACTCTGATTCCCTGCCTCTGTTTCCCCAGCTCTGATTCCCCGCCTTTGATTCCCCCGTCTGATTCCCAGCCTCTGAAACCCCGTGTCTGATTTCTTGCCTCTGATTCCCCGCCTCTGATTCCCCATCTCTGATTCACAGCCTCTGATTCCCCACCTCTGATTCCCCATCTCTGATTCCGCACATCTGATTCCCTGCCTCTGATTCCCCATCTCTGATTCACCGCCTTTGATTCGCCACCTCTGATTCCCCATATCTGATTCCCCGCCTCTGTTTCCCCGCCTCTGATTCCCCGCCTCTGATTCCCCATATCTCATTCCCCGCCTCTGAATCCCCATCTCTGATTCCCGGACTCTGATTCCCCACCTCTGATTCCCGGCCTCTTATTCCCGTCATCTGATTCCGGCCTCTGATTCCCGGCCTCTGATTCCCTGCTTCTGATTCTGATTCCCTGCCTTTGATTCCCCATCTCTGATTCCGCACATCTGATTCCCTGCCTCTGATTCCCCATCTCTGATTCCCCATATCTGATTCCCCGCCTCTGTTTCCCCGCCTCTGATTCCCCGCCTCTGTTTCCCAATATCTAAGTCCCCGCCTCTGATTCCCCAACTCTGATTCCCCACCTCTGATTCCCCAGCTCTGATTCCCCGCCTCTGATTCCCCGCATCTGATTCCCTGCATCTGATTCCAAGCCTCTGATTCCCTGCCTCTGATTCCCAACCTCTGATTCCCCACCTCTGATTCCCCATATCTGATTCCCAGCCTCTGTTTCCCCGCCTCTGATTCCCTGCCTCTGTTTCCCCATATCTGATTCCCGGCCTCTGATTCCCCGCCTCTGATTCCCCGCCTCTGATTCCCTGCCTCTGATTCCCCATCTCCAATTCCCCACCTCTGATTCCCCGTGTTTGATTCCCCGCCTCTGTTTCCCCGCCTCTGATTCCCCGCCTCTGATTCCCCAACTCTAATTCCCCGCCTCTGATTCCCCATATCTGATTCCCCGCCTCTGTTTCCCCGCCTCTGATTCCCCGCCCCTGTTTCCCCATATCTGATTCCCTGCCTCTGATTCCCCAACTTTGATTCCCAGCCTCTGATTCCCCAGCTCTGATACCACGCCTCTGATTCCCCGTGTTTGATTCCCTGCCTCTGATTCCCCGCCTCTGATTCCCCATCTCTGATTCACCGCCTTTGATTCGCCACCTCTGATTCCCCATATCTGATTCCCCACCTCTGTTTCCCCGCCTCTGATTCCCCGCCTCTGATTCTCCATATCTCATTCCCCGCCTCTGAATCCCCATCACTGATTCCCAGACTCTGATTCCCCACCTCTGATTCCCGGCCTCTTATTCCCAGCATCTGATTCCAGGCCTCTGATTCCCGGCCTCTGACCCCCCGCTTCTGATTCTGATTCCCTGCCTCTGATTCCCCATCTCTGATTCCGCACATCTGATTACCTGCCTCTGATTCCCCACCTCTGATTCCCCATATCTGATTCCTCGCCTCTGTTTCCCTGCCTCTGATTCCCCGCCTCTGATTCCCCAGCTCTGATTCCCCGCCTCTGATTTTCCGTGTTTGATTCCCTGCCTCTGATTCCCGGCCTCTGATTCCCCATCTCTGATTCACTGCCTTTGATTCGCCACCTCTGATTCCCCATATCTGATTCCCCGCCTCTGTTTCCCCGCCTCTGATTCCCCGCCTCTGATTCCCCATATCTCATTCCCCGACTCTGAATCCCCATCTCTGATTCCCGGACTCTGATTCCCCACCTCTGATTCCCGGCCTCTTATTCCCGGCATCTGATTCCGGCCTCTGATTCCCGGCCTCTGATTCCCTGCTTCTGATTCCCCATCTCTGATTCCGCAAATCTAATTCCGTGCCTCTGATTCCCCACCTCTGATTCCCCATATATGATTCCCCGCCTCTGTTTCCCGGCCTCTGATTCCCCGCTTCTGATTCTGATTCCCTGCCTCTGATTCCCCATCTCTGATTCCGCACATCTGATTCCCTGCCTCTGATTCCCAACCTCTGATTCCCCATCTCTGATTCATCGCCTTTGATTCGCCACCTCTGATTCCCGATATCTGATTCCTCGCCTCTGTTTCCCCGCCTCTGATTCCCCGCCTCTGATTCCCCATATCTCATTCCCCGCCTCTGATTCCCCATCTCTGATTCCCGGACTCTGATTCCCCACCTCTGATTCCCGGCCTCTTATTCCCGGCATCTGATTCCGGCCTCTGATTCCCGGCCTCTGATTCCCTGCTTCTGATTCCCCATCTCTGATTCCGCAAATCTAATTCCCTGCCTCTGATTCCCAACCTCTGATTCCCCATATCTGATTCCCCGCCTCTGTTTCCCGGCCTCTGATTCCCCGCTTCTGATTCTGATTCCCTGCCTCTGATTCCCCATCTCTGATTCCGCACATCTGATTCCCTGCCTCTGATTCCCCACCTCTGATTCCCCATATCTGATTTCCCGCCTCTGTTTCCCCGCCTCTGATTCCCCGCCTCTGTTTCCCCATATCTAATTCCCAACCTCTGATGCCCCAACTCTGATTCCCTGCCTCTGATTCCCCGCGTTCTATTCCCTGCCTCTGATTCCCCGCCTGTGATTCCCCATCTCTGATTCACCACCTCTGATTCCCCACCTCTGATTCCCCATATCTGATTCCCCGCCTCTGAATCCCCAACTCTGATTCCCTGCCTCTGATTCCCCAGCTCTGATTCCCCGCCTTTGATTCCCCCGTCTGATTCCCAGCCTCTGAAACCCCGTGTCTGATTTCTTGCCTCTGATTCCCCGCCTCTGATTCCCCACCTCTGATTCCCCATCTCTGATTCCGCACATCTGATTCCCTGCCTCTGATTCCCCGACTCTGATCCCCAGCTCTGATTCCGCAGCTCGGATTCCCCGCCTCTGATTCCCCAACTCTGATTCCCCGCCTCTGATTCCCCAGCTCTGATTCCCCGCCTCTGATTCCCCGTGTTTGATTCCCTGCCTCTGATTCCCAACCTCTGATTCCCCACCTCTGATTCCCCGTGTTTGATTCCCCGCCTCTGTTTCCCCGCCTCTGATTCCCCGCCTCTGATTCCCCAACTCTAATTCCCCGCCTCTGATTCCCCATATCTGATTCCCCGCCTCTGAATCCCCAACTCTGATTCCCTGCCTCTGATTCCCCAGCTCTGATTCCCCGCCTTTGATTCCCCCGTCTGATTCCCAGCCTCTGAAACCCCGTGCCTGATTTCTTGCCTCTGATTCCCCGCCTCTGATTCCCCATCTCTGATTCACAGCCTCTGATTCCCCACCTCTGATTCCCCATCTCTGATTCCGCACATCTGATTCCCTGCCTCTGATTCCCCATCTCTGATTCACCGCCTTTGATTCGCCACCTCTGATTCCCCATATCTGATTCCCCGCCTCTGTTTCCCCGCCTCTGATTCCCCGCCTCAGATTCCCCATATCTCATTCCCCGCCTCTGAATCCCCATCTCTGATTCCCGGACTCTGATTCCCCACCTCTGATTCCCGGCCTCTTATTCCCGGCATCTGATTCCGGCCTCTGATTCCCGGCCTCTGATTCCCTGCTTCTGATTCTGATTCCCTTCCTTTGATTCCCCATCTCTGATTCCGCACATCTGATTCCCTGCCTCTGATTCCCCATCTCTGATTCCCCATATCTGATTCCCCGCCTCTGTTTCCCCGCCTCTGATTCCCCGCCTCTGTTTCCCAATATCTAAGTCCCCGCCTCTGATTCCCCAACTCTGATTCCCCACCTCTGATTCCCCAGCTCTGATTCCCCGCCTCTGATTCCCCGCATCTGATTCCCTGCATCTGATTCCAAGCCTCTGATTCCCTGCCTCTGATTCCCAACCTCTGATTCCCCACCTCTGATTCCCCATATCTGATTCCCAGCCTCTGTTTCCCCGCCTCTGATTCCCTGCCTCTGTTTCCCCATATCTGATTCCCGGCCTCTGATTCCCCGCCTCTGATTCCCCGCCTCTGATTCCCTGCCTCTGATTCCCCATCTCCGATTCCGCACATCTGATTCCCTGCCTCTGATTCCCCAACTTTGATTCCCAGCCTCTGATTCCCCAGCTCTGATACCACGCCTCTGATTCCCCGTGTTTGATTCCCTGCCTCTGATTCCCCGCCTCTGATTCCCCATCTCTGATTCACCGCCTTTGATTCGCCACCTCTGATTCCCCATATCTGATTCCCCACCTCTGTTTCCCCGCCTCTGATTCCCCGCCTCTGATTCTCCATATCTCATTCCCCGCCTCTGAATCCCCATCACTGATTCCCAGACTCTGATTCCCCACCTCTGATTCCCGGCCTCTTATTCCCAGCATCTGATTCCAGGCCTCTGATTCCCGGCCTCTGACTCCCCGCTTCTGATTCTGATTCCCTGCCTCTGATTACCCATCTCTGATTCCGCACATCTGATTACCTGCCTCTGATTCCCCACCTCTGATTCCCCATATCTGATTCCTCGCCTCTGTTTCCCCGCCTCTGATTCCCCGCCTCTGATTCCCCAGCTCTGATTCCCCGCCTCTGATTTTCCGTGTTTGATTCCCTGCCTCTGATTCCCGGCCTCTGATTCCCCATCTCTGATTCACCGCCTTTGATTCGCCACCTCTGATTCCCCATATCTGATTCCCCGCCTCTGTTTCCCCGCCTCTGATTCCCCGCCTCTGATTCCCCATATCTCATTCCCCGCCTCTGAATCCCCATCTCTGATTCCCGGACTCTGATTCCCCACCTCTGATTCCCGGCCTCTTATTCCCGGCATCTGATTCCGGCCTCTGATTCCCGGCCTCTGATTCCCTGCTTCTGATTCCCCATCTCTGATTCCGCAAATCTAATTCCCTGCCTCTGATTCCCCACCTCTGATTCCCCATATATGATTCCCCGCCTCTGTTTCCCGGCCTCTGATTCCCCGCTTCTGATTCTGATTCCCTGCCTCTGATTCCCCATCTCTGATTCCGCACATCTGATTCCCTGCCTCTGATTCCCTGCCTCTGATTCCCCAACTTTGATTCCCAGCCTCTGATTCCCCAGCTCTGATTCCCCGCCTCTGATTCCCCGTGTTTGATTCCCTGCCTCTGATTCCCCGCCTCTGATTCCCCGCCTCTGATTCCCTGCCTCTGATTCCCAACCTCTGATTCCCCACCTCTGATTCCCCGTGTTTGATTCCCCGACTCTGTTTCCCCACCTCTGATTCCCCGCCTCTGATTCCCCAACTCTAATTCCCCGCCTCTGATTCCCCATATATGATTCCCCGCCTCTGTTTCCCCGCCTCTGATTCCCCGCCCCTGTTTCGCCATATCTGATTCCCTGCCTCTGATTCCCCAACTTTGATTCCCAGCCTCTGATTCCCCAGCTCTGATTCCCCGCCTCTGATTCCCCGTGTTTGATTCCCTGCCTCTGATTCCCCGCCTCTGATTCCCCATCTCTGATTCACCGCCTTTGATTCGCCACCTCTGATTCCTCATATCTGATTCCCCACCTCTGTTTCCCCGCCTCTGATTCCCCGCCTCTGATTCTCCATATCTCATTTCCCGCCTCTGATTCCCCACCTCTGATTCCCGGCTTCTTATTCCCAGCATCTGATTCCAGGCCTCTGATTCCCGGCCTCTGACTCCCCGCTTCTGATTCTGATTCCCTGCCTCTGATTCCCCATCTCTGATTCCGCACATCTGATTACCTGCCTCTGATTCCCCACCTCTGATTCCCCATATCTGATTCCCCGCCTCTGTTTCCACGCCTCTGATTCCCCATCTCTGATTCCCCATATCTGATTCCCCAGCTCTGATTTCCCGCCTCTGATTCCCAGCATCCGATTCCCCATATCTGATTCCCCGCCTCTGTTTCCCCACCCCTGATTCCCCGCCTCTGTTTCCCCATATCTGATTCCACGCCTCTGTTTCCCCGCCCCTGATTCCCCGCCTCTGTTTCCCCATATCTGATTCCCCGCCTCTGATTCCCAACTATGATTCCCCGCCTCTGATTCCCCAGCTCTGATTCCCTGCCTCTGATTCCCCGCGTCTGATTCCCTGCCTCTGATTCACAACCTCTGATTCCCCACCTCTGATACCCCATATCTGATTCCCCGCCTCTGTTTCCCCGCCTCTGATTCCCCACCTCTGATTCCCAATATCTGATTCCCCGCCTCTGATTCCCCACCTCTGATTCCCCGCCTCTGATTCGCCAGCTATGATTCCCCGCCTCTGATTCCCCGTGTTTGATTCCCTGCCTCTGATTCCCGGCCTCTGATTCCCCATCTCTGATTCACCGCCTTTGATTCGCCACCTCTGATTCCCCATATCTGATTCCCCGCCTCTGTTTCCCCGCCTCTGATTCCCCGCCTCTGATTCCCCATATCTCATTCCCCGCCTCTGAATCCCCATCTCTGATTCCCGGACTCTGATTCCCCACCTCTGATTCCCTGCTTCTGATTCTGATTCCCTGCCTTTGATTCCCCATCTCTGATTCCGCACATCTGATTCCCTGCCTCTGATTCCCCATCTCTGATTCCCCATATCTGATTCCCCGCCTCTGTTTCCCCGCCTCTGATTCCCCGCCTCTGTTTCCCAATATCTAAGTCCCCGCCTCTGATTCCCCAACTCTAATTCCCCACCTCTGATTCCCCAGCTCTGATTCCCCGCCTCTGATTCCCCGCATCTGATTCCCTGCATCTGATTCCAAGCCTCTTATTCCCTGCCTCTGATTCCCAACCTCTGATTCCCCACCTCTGATTCCCCATATCTGATTCCCAGCCTCTGTTTCCCCGCCTCTGATTCCCCGCCTCTGTTTCCCCATATCTGATTCCCGGCCTCTGGTTCCCCGCCTCTGATTCCCCGCCTCTGATTCCCTGCCTCTGATTCCCCATCTCCGATTCCGCACATCTGATTCCCTGCCTCTGATTCTCCGCCTCTGATTCCCCGCCTCTGATTCCCTGCCTCTGATTCCCAACCTCTGATTCCCCACCTCTGATTCCCCGTGTTTGATTCCCCGCCTCTGTTTCCCCACCTCTGATTCCCCGCCTCTGATTCCCCAACTCTAATTCCCCGCCTCTGATTCCCCATATCTGATTCCCCGCCTCTGATTCCCCACCCCTGTTTCCCCATATCTGATTCCCTGCCTCTGATTCCCCAACTTTGATTCCCAGCATCTGATTCCCCAGCTCTGATTCCCCGCCTCTGATTCCCCGCATCTGATTCCCTGCATCTGATTCCAAGCCTCTGATTCCCTGCCTCTGATTCCCAACCTCTGATTCCCCACCTCTGATTCCCCATATCTGATCCCCAGCCTCTGTTTCCCCGCCTCTGTTTCCCCATATCTGATTCCCGGCCTCTGATTCCCTGCCTCTGATTCCCCGCCTCTGATTCTCTGCCTCTGATTCCCCATCTCCGATTCCGCACATCTGATTCCCTGCCTCTGATTCCCCGCCTCTGATTCCCCGCCTCTGATTCCCTGCATCTGATTCCCAACCTCTGATTCCCCACCTCTGATTCCCCGTGTTTGATTCCCCGCCTCTGTTTCCCCGCCTCTGATTCCCCGCCTCTGATTCCCCAACTCTAATTCCCCACCTCTGATTCCCCATATCTGATTCCCTGCCTCTGTTTCCCCGCCTCTGATTCCCCGCCCCTGTTTCCCCATATCTGATTCCCTGCCTCTGATTCCCCAACTTTGATTCCCAGCCTCTGAATCCCCAGCTCTGATTCCCCGCCTCTGATTCCCCGTGTTTGATTCCCTGCCTCTGATTCCCCGCCTCTGATTCCCCATCTCTGATTCACCGCCTTTGATTCGCCACCTCTGATTCCCCATATCTGATTCCCCACCTCTGTTTCCCCGCATCTGATTCCCCGCCTCTGATTCCCTATCTCTGATTCCCGGACTCTGCTTCCCCACCTCTGATTCCCGGCCTCTTATTCCCAGCATCTGATTCCAGGCCTCTGATTCCCGTCCTCTGACTCCCCGCTTCTGATTCTGATTCCCTGCCTCTGATTCCCCATCTCTGATTCCGCACATCTGATTACCTGCCTCTGATTCCCCACCTCTGATTCCCCATATCTGATTCCCCGCCTCTGTTTCCACGCCTCTGATTCCCCGCCTCTGTTTCCCCATATCTAATTCCCCACCTCTGATGCCCCAACTCTGATTCCCCGCCTCTGATTCCACAGCTCTGATTCCCCCCCTCTGATTCCCCACATCCGATTCCCCATATCTGATTCCCCGCCTCTGTTTCCCCGCCCCTGATTCCCCGCCTCTTTTTCCCCATATCTGATTCCCCGCCTCTGATTCCCAACTATGATTCCCCGCCTCTTATTCCCCAGCTCTGATTCCCCGCCTCTGTTTCCCCATATCTGATGCCCCGCCTCTATTTGCCCGCCTCTGATTCCCCGCCTCTGTTTCCCCATATCTGATTCCCCGCCTCTGATTCCCAACTATGATTCCCTGCCTCTAATTTCCCAGCTCTGATTCCCCGCCTCTGATTCCCCGTGTCTGATTTTCTGCCTCTGATTCCCCGCCTCTGATTACCCATGTCTGATTCACCGCCTCTGATTCCCCACCTCTGATTCCCCATCTCTGATTCCGCACATCCGATTCCCTGCCTCTGATTCCCCGCCTCTGATTCACTGCCTCTGCTTCCCCAGCTCTGATTCCCCGCCTGTGATTCCCCGCGTCTTATTCCCTGCTTCTGATTCTGATTCCCTGCCTCTGATTCCCCATCTCTGATTCCGCACATCTGATTCCCTGCCTCTGATTCCCCACCTCTGATTCCCCATATCTGATTCCCCGCCTCTGTTTCCCCACCTCTGATTCCCCGCCTCTGATTCCCCGCATCTGATTCCCTGCATCTGATTCCAAGCCTCTGATTCCCTGCCACTGATTCCCAACCTCTGATTCCCCACCTCTGATTCCCCATATCTGATTCCCAGCCTCTGTTTCCCCGCCTCTGATTCCCTGCCTCTGTTTCCCCATATCTGATTCCCGGCCTCTGATTCCCCGCCTCTGATTCCCCGCCTCTGATTCCCTGCCTCTGATTCCCCATCTCCGATTCCGCACATCTGATTCCCTGCCTCTGATTCCCCGCCTCTGATTCCCCGCCTCTGATTCCCTGCCTCTGATTCCCAACCTCTGATTCCCCACCTCTGATTCCCCGTGTTTGATTCCCCGCCTCTGTTTCCCCGCCTCTGATTCCCCGCCTCTGATTCCCGAACTCTAATTCCCCGCCTCTGATTCCCCATATCTGATTCCCCGCCTCTGTTTCCCCGCCTCTGATTCCCCGCCCCTGTTTCCCCATATCTGATTCCCTGCCTCTGATTCCCCAACTTTGATTCCCAGCCTCTGATTCCCCAGCTCTGATACCACGCCTCTGATTCCCCGTGTTTAATTCCCTGCCTCTGATTCCCCGCCTCTGATTTCCCATCTCTGATTCACCGCCTTTGAATCGCCACCTCTGATTCCCCATATCTGATTCCCCACCTCTGTTTCCCCGCCTCTGATTCCCCGCCTCTGATTCTCCATATCTCATTCGCCGCCTCTGAATCCCCATCACTGATTCCCAGACTCTGATTCCCCACCTCTGATTCCCGGCCTCTTATTCCCAGCATCTGATTCCAGGCCTCTGATTCCCGGCCTCTGACTCCCCGCTTCTGATTCTGATTCCCTGCCTCTGATTCCCCATCTCTGATTCCGCACATCTGATTACCTGCCTCTGATTCCCCACCTCTGATTCCCCATATCTGATTCCTCGCCTCTGTTTCCCCGCCTCTGATTCCCCGCCTCTGATTCCCCAGCTCTGATTCCCCGCCTCTGATTTTCCGTGTTTGATTCCCTGCCTCTGATTCCCGGCCTCTGATTCCCCATCTCTGATTCACCGCCTTTGATTCGCCACCTCTGATTCCCCATATCTGATTCCCCGCCTCTGTTTCCCCGCCTCTGATTCCCCGCCTCTGTTTCCCCATATCTCATTCCCCGCCTCTGAATCCCCATCTCTGATTCCCGGACTCTGATTCCCCACCTCTGATTCCCGGCCTCTTATTCCCGGCATCTGATTCCGGCCTCTGATTCCCGGCCTCTGATTCCCTGCTTCTGATTCCCCATCTCTGATTCCGCAAATCTAATTCCCTGCCTCTGATTCCCCACCTCTGATTCCCCATATATGATTCCCCGCCTCTGTTTCCCGGCCTCTGATTCCCCGCTTCTGATTCTGATTCCCTGCCTCTGATTCCCCATCTCTGATTCCGCACATCTGATTCCCTGCCTCTGATTCCCAACCTCTGATTCCCCATCTCTGATTCATCGCCTTTGATTCGCCACCTCTGATTCCCCATATCTGATTCCTCGCCTCTGTTTCCCCGCCTCTGATTCCCCGCCTCTGATTCCCCATATCTCATTCCCCGCCTCTGATTCCCCATCTCTGATTCCCGGACTCTGATTCCCCACCTCTGAATCCCGGCCTCTTATTCCCGGCATCTGATTCCGGCCTCTGATTCCCGGCCTCTGATTCCCTGCTTCTGATTCCCCATCTCTGATTCCGCAAATCTAATTCCCTGCCTCTGATTCCCCACCTCTGATTCCCCATATCTAATTCCCCGCCTTTGTTTCCCGGCCTCTGATTCCCCGCTTCTGATTCTGATTCCCTGCCTCTGATTCCCCATCTCTGATTCCGCACATCTGATTCCCTGCCTCTGATTCCCCACCTCTGATTCCCCATATCTGATTTCCCGCCTCTGTTTCCCCGCCTCTGATTCCCCGCCTCTGTTTCCCCATATCTAATTCCCAACCTCTGATGCCCCAACTCTGATTCCCTGCCTCTGATTCCCCGCGTTCTATTCCCTGCCTCTGATTCCCCGCCTGTGATTCCCCATCTCTGATTCACCACCTCTGATTCCCCACCTCTGATTCCCCATATCTGATTCCCCGCCTCTGAATCCCCAACTCTGATTCCCTGCCTCTGATTCCCCAGCTCTGATTCCCCGCCTTTGATTCCCCCGTCTGATTCCCAGCCTCTGAAACCCCGTGTCTGATTTCTTGCCTCTGATTCCCCGCCTCTGATTCCCCACCTCTGATTCTCCATCTCTGATTCCGCACATCTGATTCCCTGCCTCTGATTCCCCGACTCTGATCCCCACCTCTGATTCCGCAGCTCTGATTCCCCGCCTCTGATTCCCCAACTCTGATTCCCCGCCTCTGATTCCCCAGCTCTGATTCCCCGCCTCTGATTCCCCGTGTTTGATTCCCTGCCTCTGATTCCCAACCTCTGATTCCCCACCTCTGATTCCCCGTGTTTGATTCCCCGCCTCTGTTTCCCCGCCTCTGATTCCCCGCCTCTGATTCCCCAACTCTAATTCCCCGCCTCTGATTCCCCATATCTGATTCCCCGCCTCTGATTCCCCAGCTCTGATTCCCCGCCTTTGATTCCCCCGTCTGATTCCCAGCCTCTGAAACCCCGTGTCTGATTTCTTGCCTCTGATTCCCCGCCTCTGATTCCCCATCTCTGATTCACAGCCTCTGATTCCCCACCTCTGATTCCCCATCTCTGATTCCGCACATCTGATTCCCTGCCTCTGATTCCCCATCTCTGATTCACCGCCTTTGATTCGCCACCTCTGATTCCCCATATCTGATTCCCCGCCTCTGTTTCCCCGCCTCTGATTCCCCGCCTCTGATTCCCCATATCTCATTCCCCGCCTCTGAATCCCCATCTCTGATTCCCGGACTCTGATTCCCCACCTCTGATTCCCGGCCTCTTATTCCCGGCATCTGATTCCGGCCTCTGATTCCCGGCCTCTGATTCCCTGCTTCTGATTCTGATTCCCTGCCTTTGATTCCCCATCTCTGATTCCGCACATCTGATTCCCTGCCTCTGATTCCCCATCTCTGATTCCCCATATCTGATTCCCCGCCTCTGTTTCCCCGCCTCTGATTTCCCGCCTCTGTTTCCCAATATCTAAGTCCCCGCCTCTGATTCCGCAACTCTGATTCCCCACCTCTGATTCCCCAGCTCTGATTCCCCGCCTCTGATTCCCCGCATCTGATTCCCTGCATCTTATTCCAAGCCTCTGATTCCCTGCCTCTGATTCCCAACCTCTGATTCCCCACCTCTGATTCCCCATATCTGATTCCCAGCCTCTGTTTCCCCGCCTCTGATTCCCTGCCTCAGTTTCCCCATATCTGATTCCCGGCCTCTGATTCCCCGCCTCTGATTCCCCGCCTCTGATTCCCTGCCTCTGATTCCCCATCTCCGATTCCGCACATCTGATTCCCTGCCTCTGATTCCCCGCCTCTGATTCCCCGCCTCTGATTCCCTGCCTCTGATTCCCAACCTCTGATTCCCCACCTCTGATTCCCCGTGTTTGATTCCCCGCCTCTGTTTCCCCGCCTCTGATTCCCCGCCTCTGATTCCCCAACTCTAATTCCCCGCCTCTGATTCCCCATATCTGATTCCCCGCCTCTGTTTCCCCGCCTCTGATTCCCCGCCCCTGTATCCCCATATCTGATTCCCTGCCTCTGATTCCCCAACTTTGATTCCCAGCCTCTGATTCCCCAGCTGTGATACCACGCCTCTGATTCCCCGTGTTTGATTCCCTGCCTCTGATTCCCCGCCTCTGATTCCCCATCTCTGATTCACCGCCTTTGATTCGCCACCTCTGATTCCCCATATCTGATTCCCCACCTCTGTTTCCCCGCCTCTGATTCCCCGCCTCTGATTCTCCATATCTCATTCCCCGCCTCTGAATCCCCATCACCGATTCCCAGACTCTGATTCCCCACCTCTGATTCCCGGCCTCTTATTCCCAGCATCTGATTCCAGGCCTCTGATTCCCGGCCTCTGACTCCCCGCTTCTGATTCTGATTCCCTGCCTCTGATTCCCCATCTCTGATTCCGCACATCTGATTACCTGCCTCTGATTCCCCACCTCTGATTCCCCATATCTGATTCCTCGCCTCTGTTTCCCCGCCTCTGATTCCCCGCCTCTGATTCCCCAGCTCTGATTCCCCGCCTCTGATTTTCCGTGTTTGATTCCCTGCCTCTGATTCCCGGCCTCTGATTCCCCATCTCTGATTCACCGCCTTTGATTCGCCACCTCTGATTCCCCATATCTGATTCCCCGCCTCTGTTTCCCCGCCTCTGATTCCCCGCCTCTGTTTCCCCATATCTCATTCCCCGCCTCTGAATCCCCATCTCTGATTCAAGGACTCTGATTCCCCACCTCTGATTCCCGGCCTCTTATTCCCGGCATCTGATTCCGGCCTCTGATTCCCGGCCTCTGATTCCCTGCTTCTGATTCCCCATCTCTGATTCCGCAAATCTAATTCCCTGCCTCTGATTCCCCACCTCTGATTCCCCATATATGATTCCCCGCCTCTGTTTCCCGGCCTCTGATTCCCCGCTTCTGATTCTGATTCCCTGCCTCTGATTCCCCATCTCTGATTCCGCACATCTGATTCCCTGCCTCTGATTCCCAACCTCTGATTCCCCATCTCTGATTCATCGCCTTTGATTCGCCACCTCTGATTCCCCATATCTGATTCCTCGCCTCTGTTTCCCCGCCTCTGATTCCCCGCCTCTGATTCCCCATATCTCATTCCCCGCCTCTGATTCCCCATCTCTGATTCCCGGACTCTGATTCCCCACCTCTGAATCCCGGCCTCTTATTCCCGGCATCTGATTCCGGCCTCTGATTCCCGGCCTCTGATTCCCTGCTTCTGATTCCCCATCTCTGATTCCGCAAATCTAATTCCCTGCTTCTGATTCCCCACCTCTGATTCCCCATATCTGATTCCCCGCCTTTGTTTCCCGGCCTCTGATTCCCCGCTTCTGATTCTGATTCCCTGCCTCTGATTCCCCATCTCTGATTCCGCACATCTGATTCCCTGCCTCTGATTCCCCACCTCTGATTCCCCATATCTGATTTCCCGCCTCTGTTTCCCCGCCTCTGATTCCCCGCCTCTGTTTCCCCATATCTAATTCCCAACCTCTGATGCCCCAACTCTGATTCCCTGCCTCTGATTCCCCGCGTTCTATTCCCTGCCTCTGATTCCCCGCCTGTGATTCCCCATCTCTGATTCACCACCTCTGATTCCCCACCTCTGATTCCCCATATCTGATTCCCCGCCTCTGAATCCCCAACTCTGATTCCCTGCCTCTGATTCCCCAGCTCTGATTACCCGCCTTTGATTCCCCCGTCTGATTCCCAGCCTCTGAAACCCCGTGTCTGATTTCTTGCCTCTGATTCCCCGCCTCTGATTCCCCACCTCTGATTCTCCATCTCTGATTCCGCACATCTGATTCCCTGCCTCTGATTCCCCGACTCTGATCCCCACCTCTGATTCCGCAGCTCTGATTCCCCGCCTCTGATTCCCCAACTCTGATTCCCCGCCTCTGATTCCCCAGCTCTGATTCCCCGCCTCTGATTCCCCGTGTTTGATTCCCTGCCTCTGATTCCCAACCTCTGATTCCCCACCTCTGATTCCCCGTGTTTGATTCCCCGCCTCTGTTTCCCCGCCTCTGATTCCCCGCCTCTGATTCCCCAACTCTAATTCCCCGCCTCTGATTCCCCATATCTGATTCCCCGCCTCTGAATCCCCAACTCTGATTCCCTGCCTCTGATTCCCCAGCTCTGATTCCCCGCCTTTGATTCCCCCGTCTGATTCCCAGCCTCTGAAACCCCGTGTCTGATTTCTTGCCTCTGATTCCCCGCCTCTGATTCCCCATCTCTGATTCACAGCCTCTGATTCCCCACCTCTGATTCCCCATCTCTGATTCCGCACATCTGATTCCCTGCCTCTGATTCCCCATCTCTGATTCACCGCCTTTGATTCGCCACCTCTGATTCCCCATATCTGATTCCCCGCCTCTGTTTCCCCGCCTCTGATTCCCCGCCTCTGATTCCCCATATCTCATTCCCCGCCTCTGAATCCCCATCTCTGATTCCCGGACTCTGATTCCCCACCTCTGATTCCCGGCCTCTTATTCCCGGCATCTGATTCCGGCCTCTGATTCCCGGCCTCTGATTCCCTGCTTCTGATTCTGATTCCCTGCCTTTGATTCCCCATCTCTGATTCCGCACATCTGATTCCCTGCCTCTGATTCCCCATCTCTGATTCCCCATATCTGATTCCCCGCCTCTGTTTCCCCGCCTCTGATTCCCCGCCTCTGTTTCCCAATATCTAAGTCCCCGCCTCTGATTCCGCAACTCTGATTCCCCACCTCTGATTCCCCAGCTCTGATTCCCCGCCTCTGATTCCCCGCATCTGATTCCCTGCATCTTATTCCAAGCCTCTGATTCCCTGCCTCTGATTCCCAACCTCTGATTCCCCACCTCTGATTCCCCATATCTGATTCCCAGCCTCTGTTTCCCCGCCTCTGATTCCCTGCCTCTGTTTCCCCATATCTGATTCCCGGCCTCTGATTCCCCGCCTCTGATTCCCCGCCTCTGATTCCCTGCCTCTGATTCCCCATCTCCGATTCCGCACATCTGATTCCCTGCCTCTGATTCCCCGCCTCAGATTCCCCGCCTCTGATTCCCTGCCTCTGATTCCCAACCTCTGATTCCCCACCTCTGATTCCCCGTGTTTGATTCCCCGCCTCTGTTTCCCCGCCTCTGATTCCCCGCCTCTGATTCCCCAACTCTAATTCCCCGCCTCTGATTCCCCATATCTGATTCCCCGCCTCTGTTTCCCCGCCTCTGATTCCCCGCCCCTGTTTCCCCATATCTGATTCCCTGCCTCTGATTCCCCAACTTTGATTCCCAGCCTCTGATTCCCCAGCTCTGATACCACGCCTCTGATTCCCCGTGTTTGATTCCCTGCCTCTGATTCCCCGCCTCTGATTCCCCATCTCTGATTCACCGCCTTTGATTCGCCACCTCTGATTCCCCATATCTGATTCCCCACCTCTGTTTCCCCGCCTCTGATTCCCCGCCTCTGATTCTCCATATCTCATTCCCCGCCTCTGAATCCCCATCACCGATTCCCAGACTCTGATTCCCCACCTCTGATTCCCGGCCTCTTATTCCCAGCATCTGATTCCAGGCCTCTGATTCCCGGCCTCTGACTCCCCGCTTCTGATTCTGATTCCCTGCCTCTGATTCCCCATCTCTGATTCCGCACATCTGATTACCTGCCTCTGATTCCCCACCTCTGATTCCCCATATCTGATTCCTCGCCTCTGTTTCCCCGCCTCTGATTCCCCGCCTCTGATTCCCCAGCTCTGATTCCCCGCCTCTGATTTTCCGTGTTTGATTCCCTGCCTCTCATTCCCGGCCTCTGATTCCCCATCTCTGATTCACCGCCTTTGATTCGCCACCTCTGATTCCCCATATCTGATTCCCCGCCTCTGTTTCCCCGCCTCTGATTCCCCGCCTCTGTTTCCCCATATCTCATTCCCCGCCTCTGAATCCCCATCTCTGATTCCCGGACTCTGATTCCCCACCTCTGATTCCCGGCCTCTTATTCCCGGCATCTGATTCCGGCCTCTGATTCCCGGCCTCTGATTCCCTGCTTCTGATTCCCCATCTCTGATTCCGCAAATCTAATTCCCTGCCTCTGATTCCCCACCTCTGATTCCCCATATATGATTCCCCGCCTCTGTTTCCCGGCCTCTGATTCCCCGCTTCTGATTCTGATTCCCTGCCTCTGATTCCCCATCTCTGATTCCGCACATCTGATTCCCTGCCTCTGATTACCAACCTCTGATTCCCCATCTCTGATTCATCGCCTTTGATTCGCCACCTCTGATTCCCCATATCTGATTCCTCGCCTCTGTTTCCCCGCCTCTGATTCCCCGCCTCTGATTCCCCATATCTCATTCCCCGCCTCTGATTCCCCATCTCTGATTCCCGGACTCTGATTCCCCACCTCTGAATCCCGGCCTCTTATTCCCGGCATCTGATTCCGGCCTCTGATTCCCGGCCTCTGATTCCCTGCTTCTGATTCCCCATCTCTGATTCCGCAAATCTAATTCCCTGCCTCTGATTCCCCACCTCTGATTCCCCATATCTGATTCCCCGCCTTCGTTTCCCGGCCTCTGATTCCCCGCTTCTGATTCTGATTCCCTGCCTCTGATTCCCCATCTCTGATTCCGCACATCTGATTCCCTGCCTCTGATTCCCCACCTCTGATTCCCCATATCTGATTTCCCGCCTCTGTTTCCCCGCCTCTGATTCCCCGCCTCTGTTTCCCCATATCTAATTCCCAACCTCTGATGCCCCAACTCTGATTCCCTGCCTCTGATTCCCCGCGTTCTATTCCCTGCCTCTGATTCCCCGCCTGTGATTCCCCATCTCTGATTCACCACCTCTGATTCCCCACCTCTGATTCCCCATATCTGATTCCCCGCCTCTGAATCCCCAACTCTGATTCCCTGCCTCTGATTCCCCAGCTCTGATTCCCCGCCTTTGATTCCCCCGTCTGATTCCCAGCCTCTGAAACCCCGTGTCTGATTTCTTGCCTCTGATTCCCCGCCTCTGATTCCCCACCTCTGATTCTCCATCTCTGATTCCGCACATCTGATTCCCTGCCTCTGATTCCCCGACTCTGATCCCCACCTCTGATTCCGCAGCTCTGATTCCCCGCCTCTGATTCCCCAACTCTGATTCCCCGCCTCTGATTCCCCAGCTCTGATTCCCCGCCTCTGATTCCCCGTGTTTGATTCCCTGCCTCTGATTCCCAACCTCTGATTCCCCACCTCTGATTCCCCGTGTTTGATTCCCCGCCTCTGTTTCCCCGCCTCTGAATCCCCGCCTCTGATTCCCCAACTCTAATTCCCCGCCTCTGATTCCCCATATCTGATTCCCCGCCTCTGAATCCCCAACTCTGATTCCCTGCCTCTGATTCCCCAGCTCTGATTCCCCGCCTTTGATTCCCCCGTCTGATTCCCAGCCTCTGAAACCCCGTGTCTGTTTTCTTGCCTCTGATTCCCCGCCTCTGATTCCCCATCTCTGATTCACAGCCTCTATTCCCCACCTCTGATTCCCCATCTCTGATTCCGCACATCTGATTCCCTGCCTCTGATTCCCCATCTCTGATTCACCGCCTTTGATTCGCCACCTCTGATTCCCCATATCTGATTCCCCGCCTCTGTTTCCCCGCCTCTGATTCCCCGCCTCTGATTCCCCATATCTCATTCCCCGCCTCTGAATCCCCATCTCTGATTCCCGGACTCTGATTCCCCACCTCTGATTCCCGGCCTCTTATTCCCGGCATCTGATTCCGGCCTCTGATTCCCGGCCTCTGATTCCCTGCTTCTGATTCTGATTCCCTGCCTTTGATTCCCCATCTCTGATTCCGCACATCTGATTCCCTGCCTCTGATTCCCCATCTCTGATTCCCCATATCTGATTCCCCGCCTCTGTTTCCCCGCCTCTGATTCCCCGCCTCTGTTTCCCAATATCTAAGTCCCCGCCTCTGATTCCGCAACTCTGATTCCCCACCTCTGATTCCCCAGCTCTGATTCCCCGCCTCTGATTCCCCGCATCTGATTCCCTGCATCTTATTCCAAGCCTCTGATTCCCTGCCTCTGATTCCCAACCTCTGATTCCCCACCTCTGATTCCCCATATCTGATTCCCAGCCTCTGTTTCACCGCCTCTGATTCCCTGCCTCTGTTTCCCCATATCTGATTCCCGGCCTCTGATTCCCCGCCTCTGATTCCCCGCCTCTGATTCCCTGCCTCTGATTCCCCATCTCCGATTCCGCACATCTGATTCCCTGCCTCTGATTCCCCGCCTCTGATTCCCCGCCTCTGATTCCCTGCCTCTGATTCCCAACCTCTGATTCCCCACCTCTGATTCCCCGTGTTTGATTCCCCGCCTCTGTTTCCCCGCCTCTGATTCCCCGCCTCTGATTCCCCAACTCTAATTCCCCGCCTCTGATTCCCCATATCTGATTCCCCGCCTCTGTTTCCCCACCTCTGATTCCGCAGCTCTGATTCCCCGCCTCTGATTCCCCAACTCTGATTCCCCGCCTCTGATTCCCCAGCTCTGATTCCCCGCCTCTGATTCCCCGCCTCTGATTCCCTGCCTCTGATTCCCCATCTCCGATTCCGCACATCTGATTCCCTGCCTCTGATTCCCCGCCTCAGATTCCCCGCCTCTGATTCCCTGCCTCTGATTCCCAACCTCTGATTCCCCACCTCTGATTCCCCGTGTTTGATTCCCCGCCTCTGTTTCCCCGCCTCTGATTCCCCGCCTCTGATTCCCCAACTCTAATTCCCCGCCTCTGATTCCCCATATCTGATTCCCCGCCTCTGTTTCCCCGCCTCTGATTCCCCGCCCCTGTTTCCCCATATCTGATTCCCTGCCTCTGATTCCCCAACTTTGATTCCCAGCCTCTGATTCCCCAGCTCTGATACCACGCCTCTGATTCCCCGTGTTTGATTCCCTGCCTCTGATTCCCCGCCTCTGATTCCCCATCTCTGATTCACCGCCTTTGATTCGCCACCTCTGATTCCCCATATCTGATTCCCCACCTCTGTTTCCCCGCCTCTGATTCCCCGCCTCTGATTCTCCATATCTCATTCCCCGCCTCTGAATCCCCATCACCGATTCCCAGACTCTGATTCCCCACCTCTGATTCCCGGCCTCTTATTCCCAGCATCTGATTCCAGGCCTCTGATTCCCGGCCTCTGACTCCCCGCTTCTGATTCTGATTCCCTGCCTCTGATTCCCCATCTCTGATTCCGCACATCTGATTACCTGCCTCTGATTCCCCACCTCTGATTCCCCATATCTGATTCCTCGCCTCTGTTTCCCCGCCTCTGATTCCCCGCCTCTGATTCCCCAGCTCTGATTCCCCGCCTCTGATTTTCCGTGTTTGATTCCCTGCCTCTCATTCCCGGCCTCTGATTCCCCATCTCTGATTCACCGCCTTTGATTCGCCACCTCTGATTCCCCATATCTGATTCCCCGCCTCTGTTTCCCCGCCTCTGATTCCCCGCCTCTGTTTCCCCATATCTCATTCCCCGCCTCTGAATCCCCATCTCTGATTCCCGGACTCTGATTCCCCACCTCTGATTCCCGGCCTCTTATTCCCGGCATCTGATTCCGGCCTCTGATTCCCGGCCTCTGATTCCCTGCTTCTGATTCCCCATCTCTGATTCCGCAAATCTAATTCCCTGCCTCTGATTCCCCACCTCTGATTCCCCATATATGATTCCCCGCCTCTGTTTCCCGGCCTCTGATTCCCCGCTTCTGATTCTGATTCCCTGCCTCTGATTCCCCATCTCTGATTCCGCACATCTGATTCCCTGCCTCTGATTACCAACCTCTGATTCCCCATCTCTGATTCATCGCCTTTGATTCGCCACCTCTGATTCCCCATATCTGATTCCTCGCCTCTGTTTCCCCGCCTCTGATTCCCCGCCTCTGATTCCCCATATCTCATTCCCCGCCTCTGATTCCCCATCTCTGATTCCCGGACTCTGATTCCCCACCTCTGAATCCCGGCCGCTTATTCCCGGCATCTGATTCCGGCCTCTGATTCCCGGCCTCTGATTCCCTGCTTCTGATTCCCCATCTCTGATTCCGCAAATCTAATTCCCTGCCTCTGATTCCCCACCTCTGATTCCCCATATCTGATTCCCCGCCTTCGTTTCCCGGCCTCTGATTCCCCGCTTCTGATTCTGATTCCCTGCCTCTGATTCCCCATCTCTGATTCCGCACATCTGATTCCCTGCCTCTGATTCCCCACCTCTGATTCCCCATATCTGATTTCCCGCCTCTGTTTCCCCGCCTCTGATTCCCCGCCTCTGTTTCCCCATATCTAATTCCCAACCTCTGATGCCCCAACTCTGATTCCCTGCCTCTGATTCCCCGCGTTCTATTCCCTGCCTCTGATTCCCCGCCTGTGATTCCCCATCTCTGATTCACCACCTCTGATTCCCCACCTCTGATTCCCCATATCTGATTCCCCGCCTCTGAATCCCCAACTCTGATTCCCTGCCTCTGATTCCCCAGCTCTGATTCCCCGCCTTTGATTCCCCCGTCTGATTCCCAGCCTCTGAAACCCCGTGTCTGATTTCTTGCCTCTGATTCCCCGCCTCTGATTCCCCACCTCTGATTCTCCATCTCTGATTCCGCACATCTGATTCCCTGCCTCTGATTCCCCGACTCTGATCCCCACCTCTGATTCCGCAGCTCTGATTCCCCGCCTCTGATTCCCCAACTCTGATTCCCCGCCTCTGATTCCCCAGCTCTGATTCCCCGCCTCTGATTCCCCGTGTTTGATTCCCTGCCTCTGATTCCCAACCTCTGATTCCCCACCTCTGATTCCCCGTGTTTGATTCCCCGCCTCTGTTTCCCCGCCTCTGAATCCCCGCCTCTGATTCCCCAACTCTAATTCCCCGCCTCTGATTCCCCATATCTGATTCCCCGCCTCTGAATCCCCAACTCTGATTCCCTGCCTCTGATTCCCCAGCTCTGATTCCCCGCCTTTGATTCCCCCGTCTGATTCCCAGCCTCTGAAACCCCGTGTCTGTTTTCTTGCCTCTGATTCCCCGCCTCTGATTCCCCATCTCTGATTCACAGCCTCTATTCCCCACCTCTGATTCCCCATCTCTGATTCCGCACATCTGATTCCCTGCCTCTGATTCCCCATCTCTGATTCACCGCCTTTGATTCGCCACCTCTGATTCCCCATATCTGATTCCCCGCCTCTGTTTCCCCGCCTCTGATTCCCCGCCTCTGATTCCCCATATCTCATTCCCCGCCTCTGAATCCCCATCTCTGATTCCCGGACTCTGATTCCCCACCTCTGATTCCCGGCCTCTTATTCCCGGCATCTGATTCCGGCCTCTGATTCCCGGCCTCTGATTCCCTGCTTCTGATTCTGATTCCCTGCCTTTGATTCCCCATCTCTGATTCCGCACATCTGATTCCCTGCCTCTGATTCCCCATCTCTGATTCCCCATATCTGATTCCCCGCCTCTGTTTCCCCGCCTCTGATTCCCCGCCTCTGTTTCCCAATATCTAAGTCCCCGCCTCTGATTCCGCAACTCTGATTCCCCACCTCTGATTCCCCAGCTCTGATTCCCCGCCTCTGATTCCCCGCATCTGATTCCCTGCATCTTATTCCAAGCCTCTGATTCCCTGCCTCTGATTCCCAACCTCTGATTCCCCACCTCTGATTCCCCATATCTGATTCCCAGCCTCTGTTTCACCGCCTCTGATTCCCTGCCTCTGTTTCCCCATATCTGATTCCCGGCCTCTGATTCCCCGCCTCTGATTCCCCGCCTCTGATTCCCTGCCTCTGATTCCCCATCTCCGATTCCGCACATCTGATTCCCTGCCTCTGATTCCCCGCCTCTGATTCCCCGCCTCTGATTCCCTGCCTCTGATTCCCAACCTCTGATTCCCCACCTCTGATTCCCCGTGTTTGATTCCCCGCCTCTGTTTCCCCGCCTCTGATTCCCCGCCTCTGATTCCCCAACTCTAATTCCCCGCCTCTGATTCCCCATATCTGATTCCCCGCCTCTGTTTCCCCACCTCTGATTCCCCGCCCCTGTTTCCCCATATCTGATTCCCTGCCTCTGATTCCCCAACTTTGATTCCCAGCCTCTGATTCCCCAGCTCTGATACCACGCCTCTGATTCCCCGTGTTTGATTCCCTGCCTCTGATTCTCCGCCTCTGATTCCCCATCTCTGATTCACCGCCTTTGATTCGCCACCTCTGATTCCCCATATCTTATTCCCCACCTCTGTTTCCCCGCCTCTGATTCCCCGCCTCTGATTCTCCATATCTCATTCCCCGCCTCTGAATCCCCATCACCGATTCCCAGACTCTGATTCCCCACCTCTGATTCCCGGCCTCTTATTCCCAGCATCTGATTCCAGGCCTCTGATTCCCGGCCTCTGACTCCCCGCTTCTGATTCTGATTCCCTGCCTCTGATTCCCCATCTCTGATTCCGCACATCTGATTACCTGCCTCTGATTCCCCACCTCTGATTCCCCATATCTGATTCCTCGCCTCTGTTTCCCCGCCTCTGATTCCCCGCCTCTGATTCCCCAGCTCTGATTCCCCGCCTCTGATTTTCCGTGTTTGATTCCCTGCCTCTGATTCCCGGCCTCTGATTCCCCATCTCTGATTCACCGCCTTTGATTCGCCACCTCTGATTCCCCATATCTGATTCCCCGCCTCTGTTTCCCCGCCTCTGATTCCCCGCCTCTGATTCCCCATATCTCATTCCCCGCCTCTGAATCCCCATCTCTGATTCCCGGACTCTGATTCCCGGCCTCTGATTCCCTGCTTCTGATTCCCCATCTCTGATTCCGCAAATCTAATTCCGTGCCTCTGATTCCCCACCTCTGATTCCACATATATGATTCCCCGCCTCTGTTTCCCGGCCTCTGATTCCCCGCTTCTGATTCTGATTCCCTGCCTCTGATTCCCCGTCTCTGATTCCGCACATCTGATTCCCTGCCTCTGATTCCCAACCTCTGATTCCCCATCTCTGATTCATCGCCTTTGATTCGCCACCTCTGATTCCCGATATCTGATTCCTCGCCTCTGTTTCCCCGCCTCTGATTCCCCACCTCTGATTCCACATATCTCATTCCCCGCCTCAGATTCCCCATCTCTGATTCCCGGACTCTGATTCCCCACCTCTGATTCCTGGCCTCTTATTCCCGGCATCTGATTCCAGCCTCTGATTCCCGGCCTCTGATTCCCTGCTTCTGATTCCCCATCTCTGATTCCGCAAATCTAATTCCCTGCCTCTGATTCCCCACCTCTGATTCCCCATATCTGATTCCCCGCCTCTGTTTCCCGGCCTCTGATTCCCCGCTTCTGATTCTGATTCCCTGCCTCTGATTCCCCATCTCTGATTCCGCACATCTGATTCCCTGCCTCTGATTCCCCACCTCTGATTCCCCATATCTGATTTCCGGCCTCTGTTTCCCCGCCTCTGATTCCCCGCCTCTGTTTCCCCATATCTAATTCCCAACCTCTGATGCCCCAACTCTGATTCCCTGCCTCTGATTCCCCGCGTTCTATTCCCTGCCTCTGATTCCCCGCCTGTGATTCCCCATCTCTGATTCACCACCTCTGATTCCCCACCTCTGATTCCCCATATCTGATTCCCCGCCTCTGAATCTCCAACTCTGATTCCCTGCCTCTGATTCCCCAGCTCTGATTCCCCGCCTTTGATTCCCCCGTCTGATTCCCAGCCTCTGAAACCCCGTGTCTGATTTCTTGCCTCTGATTCCCCGCCTCTGATTCCCCACCTCTGATTCCCCATCTCTGATTCTGCACATCTGATTCCCTGCCTCTGATTCCCCGACTCTGATCCCCACCTCTGATTCCGCAGCTCTGATTCCCCGCCTCTGATTCCCCAACTCTGATTCCCCGCCTCTGATTCCCCAGCTCTGATTCCCCGCCTCTGATTCCCCGTGTTTGATTCCCTGCCTCTGATTCCCAACCTCTGATTCCCCACCTCTGATTCCCCGTGTTTGATTCCCCGCCTCTGTTTCCCAGCCTCTGAATCCCCGCCTCTGATTCCCCAACTCTAATTCCCCGCCTCTGATTCCCCATATCTGATTCCCCGCCTCTGAATCCCCAACTCTGATTCCCTGCCTCTGATTCCCCAGCTCTGATTCCCCACCTTTGATTCCCCCGTCTGATTCCCAGCCTCTGAAACCCCGTGTCTGATTTCTTGCCTCTGATTCCCCGCCTCTGATTCCCCATCTCTGATTCACAGCCTCTGATTCCCCACCTCTGATTCCCCATCTCTGATTCCGCACATCTGATTCCCTGCCTCTGATTCCCCATCTCTGATTCACCGCCTTTGATTCGCCACCTCTGATTCCCCATATCTGATTCCCCGCCTCTGTTTCCCCGCCTCTGATTCCCCGCCTCAGATTCCCCATATCTCATTCCCCGCCTCTGAATCCCCATCTCTGATTCCCGGACTCTGATTCCCCACCTCTGATTCCCGGCCTCTTATTCCCGGCATCTGATTCAGGCCTCTGATTCCCGGCCTCTCATTCCCTGCTTCTGATTCTGATTCCCTTCCTTTGATTCCCCATCTCTGATTCCGCACATCTGATTCCCTGCCTCTGATTCCCCATCTCTGATTCCCCATATCTGATTCCCCGCCTCTGTTTCCCCGCCTCTGATTCCCCGCCTCTGTTTCCCAATATCTAAGTCCCCGCCTCTGATTCCCCAACTCTGATTCCCCACCTCTGATTCCCCAGCTCTGATTCCCCGCCTCTGATTCCCCGCATCTGATTCCCCGCCTCTGATTCCCTGCCTCTGATTCCCAACCTCTGATTCCCCACCTCTGATTCCCCGTGTTTGATTCCCCGCCTCTGTTTCCCCGCCTCCGATTCCCCGCCTCTGATTCCCCAACTCTAATTCCCCGCCTCTGATTCCCCATATCTGATTCCCCGCCTCTGTTTCCCCGCCTCTGATTCCCCGCCCCTGTTTCCCCATATCTGATTCCCTGCCTCTGATTCCCCAACTTTGATTCCCAGCCTCTGATTCCCCAGCTCTGATACCACGCCTCTGATTCCCCGTGTTTGATTCCCTACCTCTGATTCCCCGCCTCTGATTCCCCATCTCTGATTCACCGCCTTTGATTCGCCACCTCTGATTCCCCATATCTGATTCCCCACCTCTGTTTCCCCACCTCTGATTCCCCGCCTCTGATTCTCCATATCTCATTCCCCGCCTCTGAATCCCCATCACTGATTCCCAGACTCTGATTCCCCACCTCTGATTCCCGGCCTCTTATTCCCAGCATCTGATTCCAGGCCTCTGATTCCCGGCCTCTGACTCCCCGCTTCTGATTCTGATTCCCTGCCTCTGATTCCCCATCTCTGATTCCGCACATCTGATTACCTGCCTCTGATTCCCCACCTCTGATTCCCCATACCTGATTCCTCGCCTCTGTTTCCCCGCCTCTGATTCCCCGCCTCTGATTCCCCAGCTCTGATTCCCCAACTCTGATTTTCCGTGTTTGATTCCCTGCCTCTAATTCCCGGCCTCTGATTCCCCATCTCTGATTCACCGCCTTTGATTCGCCACCTCTGATTCCCCATATCTGATTCCCCGCCTCTGTTTCCCCGCCTCTGATTCCCCGCCTCTGATTCCCCATATCTCATTCCCCGCCTCTGAATCCCCAATTCTGATTCCCGGACTCTGATTCCCCACCTCTGATTCCCGGCCTCTTATTCCCGGCATCTGATTCCGGCCTTTGATTCCCGGCCTCTGATTCCCTGCTTCTGATTCCCCATCTCTGATTCCGCAAATCTAATTCCCTGCCTCTGATTCCCCACCTCTGATTCCCCATATATGATTCCCCGCCTCTGTTTCCCGGCCTCTGATTCCCCGCTTCTGATTCTGATTCCCTGCCTCTGATTCCCCATCTCTGATTCCGCACATCTGATTCCCTGCCTCTGATTCCCCACCTCTGATTCCCCGTGTTTGATTCCCCGCCTCTGTTTCCCCGCCTCCGATTCCCCGCCTCTGATTCCCCAACTCTAATTCCCCGCCTCTGATTCCCCATATCTGATTCCCCGCCTCTGTTTCCCCGCCTCTGATTCCCCGCCCCTGTTTCCCCATATCTGATTCCCTGCCTCTGATTCCCCAACTTTGATTCCCAGCCTCTGATTCCCCAGCTCTGATACCACGCCTCTGATTCCCCGTGTTTGATTCCCTACCTCTGATTCCCCGCCTCTGATTCCCCATCTCTGATTCACCGCCTTTGATTCGCCACCTCTGATTCCCCATATCTGATTCCCCACCTCTGATTCCCCAGCTCTGATACCACGCCTCTGATTCCCCGTGTTTGATTCCCTGCCTCTGATTCTCCGCCTCTGATTCCCCATCTCTGATTCACCGCCTTTGATTCGCCACCTCTGATTCCCCATATCTTATTCCCCACCTCTGTTTCCCCGCCTCTGATTCCCCGCCTCTGATTCTCCATATCTCATTCCCCGCCTCTGAATCCCCATCACCGATTCCCAGACTCTGATTCCCCACCTCTGATTCCCGGCCTCTTATTCCCAGCATCTGATTCCAGGCCTCTGATTCCCGGCCTCTGACTCCCCGCTTCTGATTCTGATTCCCTGCCTCTGATTCCCCATCTCTGATTCCGCACATCTGATTACCTGCCTCTGATTCCCCACCTCTGATTCCCCATATCTGATTCCTCGCCTCTGTTTCCCCGCCTCTGATTCCCCGCCTCTGATTCCCCAGCTCTGATTCCCCGCCTCTGATTTTCCGTGTTTGATTCCCTGCCTCTGATTCCCGGCCTCTGATTCCCCATCTCTGATTCACCGCCTTTGATTCGCCACCTCTGATTCCCCATATCTGATTCCCCGCCTCTGTTTCCCCGCCTCTGATTCCCCGCCTCTGATTCCCCATATCTCATTCCCCGCCTCTGAATCCCCATCTCTGATTCCCGGACTCTGATTCCCTGCCTCTGATTCCCTGCTTCTGATTCCCCATCTCTGATTCCGCAAATCTAATTCCGTGCCTCTGATTCCCCACCTCTGATTCCACATATATGATTCACCGCCTCTGTTTCCCGGCCTCTGATTCCCCGCTTCTGATTCTGATTCCCTGCCTCTGATTCCCCATCTCTGATTCCGCACATCTGAATCCCTGCCTCTGATTCCCAACCTCTGATTCCCCATCTCTGATTCATCGCCTTTGATTCGCCACCTCTGATTCCCGATATCTGATTCCTCGCCTCTGTTTCCCCGCCTCTGATTCCCCGCCTCTGATTCCCCATATCTCATTCCCCGCCTCAGATTCCCCATCTCTGATTCCCGGACTCTGATTCCCCACCTCTGATTCCTGGCCTCTTATTCCCGGCATCTGATTCCAGCCTCTGATTCCCGGCCTCTGATTCCCTGCTTCTGATTCCCCATCTCTGATTCCGCAAATCTAATTCCCTGCCTCTGATTCCCCACCTCTGATTCCCCATATCTGATTCCCCGCCTCTGTTTCCCGGCCTCTGATTCCCCGCTTCTGATTCTGATTCCCTGCCTCTGATTCCCCATCTCTGATTCCGCACATCTGATTCCCTGCCTCTGATTCCCCACCTCTGATTCCCCATATCTGATTTCCGGCCTCTGTTTCCCCGCCTCTGATTCCCCGCCTCTGTTTCCCCATATCTAATTCCCAACCTCTGATGCCCCAACTCTGATTCCCTGCCTCTGATTCCCCGCGTTCTATTCCCTGCCTCTGATTCCCCGCCTGTGATTCCCCATCTCTGATTCACCACCTCTGATTCCCCACCTCTGATTCCCCATATCTGATTCCCCGCCTCTGAATCTCCAACTCTGATTCCCTGCCTCTGATTCCCCAGCTCTGATTCCCCGCCTTTGATTCCCCCGTCTGATTCCCAGCCTCTGAAACCCCGTGTCTGATTTCTTGCCTCTGATTCCCCGCCTCTGATTCCCCACCTCTGATTCCCCATCTCTGATTCTGCACATCTGATTCCCTGCCTCTGATTCCCCGACTCTGATCCCCACCTCTGATTCCGCAGCTCTGATTCCCCGCCTCTGATTCCCCAACTCTGATTCCCCGCCTCTGATTCCCCAGCTCTGATTCCCCGCCTCTGATTCCCCGTGTTTGATTCCCTGCCTCTGATTCCCAACCTCTGATTCCCCACCTCTGATTCCCCGTGTTTGATTCCCCGCCTCTGTTTCCCCGCCTCTGAATCCCCGCCTCTGATTCCCCAACTCTAATTCCCCGCCTCTGATTCCCCATATCTGATTCCCCGCCTCTGAATCCCCAACTCTGATTCCCTGCCTCTGATTCCCCAGCTCTGATTCCCCGCCTTTGATTCCCCCGTCTGATTCCCAGCCTCTGAAACCCCGTGTCTGATTTCTTGCCTCTGATTCCCCGCCTCTGATTCCCCATCTCTGATTCACAGCCTCTGATTCCCCACCTCTGATTCCCCATCTCTGATTCCGCACATCTGATTCCCTGCCTCTGATTCCCCATCTCTGATTCACCGCCTTTGATTCGCCACCTCTGATTCCCCATATCTGATTCCCCGCCTCTGTTTCCCCGCCTCTGATTCCCCGCCTCAGATTCCCCATATCTCATTCCCCGCCTCTGAATCCCCATCTCTGATTCCCGGACTCTGATCCCCACCTCTGATTCCCGGCCTCTTATTCCCGGCATCTGATTCCGGCCTCTGATTCCCGGCCTCTCATTCCCTGCTTCTGATTCTGATTCCCTTCCTTTGATTCCCCATCTCTGATTCCGCACATCTGATTCCCTGCCTCTGATTCCCCATCTCTGATTCCCCATATCTGATTCCCCGCCTCTGTTTCCCCGCCTCTGATTCCCCGCCTCTGTTTCCCAATATCTAAGTCCCCGCCTCTGATTCCCCAACTCTGATTCCCCACCTCTGATTCCCCAGCTCTGATTCCCCGCCTCTGATTCCCCGCATCTGATTCCCCGCCTCTGATTCCCTGCCTCTGATTCCCAACCTCTGATTCCCCACCTCTGATTCCCCGTGTTTGATTCCCCGCCTCTGTTTCCCCGCCTCCGATTCCCCGCCTCTGATTCCCCAACTCTAATTCCCCGCCTCTGATTCCCCATATCTGATTCCCCGCCTCTGTTTCCCCGCCTCTGATTCCCCGCCCCTGTTTCCCCATATCTGATTCCCTGCCTCTGATTCCCCAACTTTGATTCCCAGCCTCTGATTCCCCAGCTCTGATACCACGCCTCTGATTCCCCGTGTTTGATTCCCTACCTCTGATTCCCCGCCTCTGATTCCCCATCTCTGATTCACCGCCTTTGATTCGCCACCTCTGATTCCCCATATCTGATTCCCCACCTCTGTTTCCCCACCTCTGATTCCCCGCCTCTGATTCTCCATATCTCATTCCCCGCCTCTGAATCCCCATCACTGATTCCCAGACTCTGATTCCCCACCTCTGATTCCCGGCCTCTTATTCCCAGCATCTGATTCCAGGCCTCTGATTCCTGGCCTCTGACTCCCCGCTTCTGATTCTGATTCCCTGCCTCTGATTCCCCATCTCTGATTCCGCACATCTGATTACCTGCCTCTGATTCCACACCTCTGATTCCCCATACCTGATTCCTCGCCTCTGTTTCCCCGCCTCTGATTCCCCGCCTCTGATTCCCCAGCTCTGATTCCCCAACTCTGATTTTCCGTGTTTGATTCCCTGCCTCTAATTCCCGGCCTCTGATTCCCCATCTCTGATTCACCGCCTTTGATTCGCCACCTCTGATTCCCCATATCTGATTCCCCGCCTCTGTTTCCCCGCCTCTGATTCCCCGCCTCTGATTCCCCATATCTCATTCCCCGCCTCTGAATCCCCAATTCTGATTCCCGGACTCTGATTCCCCACCTCTGATTCACGGCCTCTTATTCCCGGCATCTGATTCCGGCCTTTGATTCCCGGCCTCTGATTCCCTGCTTCTGATTCCCCATCTCTGATTCCGCAAATCTAATTCCCTGCCTCTGATTCCCCACCTCTGATTCCCCATATATGATTCCCCGCCTCTGTTTCCCGGCCTCTGATTCCCCGCTTCTGATTCTGATTCCCTGCCTCTGATTCCCCATCTCTGATTCCGCACATCTGATTCCCTGCCTCTGATTCCCAACCTCTGATTCCCCATCTCTGATTCATCGCCTTTGATTCGCCACCTCTGATTCCCCATATCTGATTCCTCGCCTCTGTTTCCCCGCCTCTGATTCCCCGCCTCTGATTCCCCATATCTCATTCCCCGCCTCTGATTCTCCATCTCTGATTCCCGGACTCTGATTCCCCACCTCTGATTCCCGGCCTCTTATTCCCGGCATCTGATTCCGGCCTCTGATTCCCGGATCTGATTCCCTGCTTCTGATTCCCCATCTCTGATTCCGCAAATCTAATTCCCTGCCTCTGATTCCCCACCTCTGATTCCCCATATCTGATTCCCCGCCTCTGTTTCCCGGCCTCTGATTCCCCGCTTCTGATTCTGATTCCCTGCCTCTGATTCCCCATCTCTGATTCCGCACATCTGATTCCCTGCCTCTGATTCCCCACCTCTGATTCCCCATATCTGATTTCCCGCCTCTGTTTCCCCGCCTCTGATTCCCCGCCTCTGTTTCCCCATATCTAATTCCCAACCTCTGATGCCCCAACTCTGATTCCCTGCCTCTGATTCCCCGCGTTCTATTCCCTGCCTCTGATTCCCCGCCTGTGATTCCCCATCTCTGATTCACCACCTCTGATTCCCCACCTCTGATTCCCCATATCTGATTCCCCGCCTCTGAATCCCCAACTCTGATTCCCTGCCTCTGATTCCCCAGCTCTGATTCCCCGCCTTTGATTCCCCCGTCTGATTCCCAGCCTCTGAAACCCCGTGTCTGATTTCTTGCCTCTGATTCCCCGCCTCTGATTCCCCACCTCTGATTCCCCATCTCTGATTCCGCACATCTGATTCCCTGCCTCTGATTCCCCGACTCTGATCCCCACCTCTGATTCCGCAGCTCTGATTCCCCGCCTCTGATTCCCCAACTCTGATTCCCCGCCTCTGATTCCCCAGCTCTGATTCCCCGCCTCTGATTCCCCGTGTTTGATTCCCTGCCTCTGATTCCCAACCTCTGATTCCCCACCTCTGATTCCCCGTGTTTGATTCCCCGCCTCTGTTTCCCCGCCTCTGATTCCCCGCCTCTGATTCCCCAACTCTAATTCCCCGCCTCTGATTCCCCATATCTGATTCCCCGCCTCTGAATCCCCAACTCTGATTCCATGCCTCTGATTCCCCAGCTCTGATTCCCCTCCTTTGATTCCCCCGTCTGATTCCCAGCCTCTGAAACCCCGTGTCTGATTTCTTGCCTCTGATTCCCCGCCTCTGATTCCCCATCTCTGATTCACAGCCTCTGATTCCCCACCTCTGATTCCCCATCTCTGATTCCGCACATCTGATTCCCTGCCTCTGATTCCCCGACTCTGATCCCCACCTCTGATTCTGCAGCTCTGATTCCCCGCCTCTGATTCCCCAACTCTGATTCCCCGCCTCTGATTCCCCAGCTCTGATTCCCCGCCTCTGATTCCCCGTGTTTGATTCCCTGCCTCTGATTCCCCGCCTCTGATTCCCCATCTCTGATTCACCACCTTTGATTCTCCACCTCTGATTCCCCATATCTGATTCCTCACCTCTGTTTCCCCGCCTCTGATTCCCCGCCTCTGATTCCCCAGCTCTGATTCCCCGCCTCTGATTTTCCGTGTTTGATTCCCTGCCTCTGATTCCCGGCCTCTGATTCCCCATCTCTGATTCACCGCCTTTGATTCGCCACCTCTGATTCCCCATATCTGATTCCCCGCCTCTGTTTCCCCGCCTCTGATTCCCCGCCTCTGATTCCCCAAATCTCACTCCCCGCCTCTGAATCCCCATCTCTGATTCCCGGACTCTGATTCCCCACCTCTGATTCCCTGCTACTGATTCTGATTCCCTGCCTTTGATTCCCCATCTCTGATTCCGCACATCTGATTCCCTGCCTCTGATTCCCCATCTCTGATTCCCCATATCTGATTCCCCGCTTCTGTTTCCCCGCCTCTGATTCCCCGCCTCTGTTTCCCAATATCTAAGTCCCCGCCTCTGATTCCCCAACTCTAATTCCCCACCTCTGATTCCCCAGCTCTGATTCCCCGCCTCTGATTCCCCGCATCTGATTCCCTGCATTTGATTCCAAGCCTCTTATTCCCTGCCTCTGATTCCCAACCTCTGATTCCCCACCTCTGATTCCCCATATCTGATTCCCAGCCTCTGTTTCCCCGCCTCTGATTCCCCGCCTCTGTTTCCCCATATCTGATTCCCGGCCTCTGATTCCCCGCCTCTGATTCCCCGCCTCTGATTCCCTGCCTCTGATTCCCCATCTCCGATTCCGCACATCTGATTCCCTGCCTCTGATTCCCCACCTCTGATTCCCCGCCTCTGATTCCCTGCCTCTGATTCCCAACCTCTGATTCCCCACCTCTGATTCCCCGTGTTTGATTCCCCGCCTCTGTTTCCCCGCCTCTGATTCCCCGCCTCTGATTCCCCAACTCTAATTCCCCGCTTCTGATTCCCCATATCTGATTCCCCGCCTGTTTCCCCGAATCTGATTCCCCACCCCTGTTTCCCCATATCTGATTCCCTGCCTCTGATTCCCCAACTTTGATTCCCAGCATCTGATTCCCCAGCTCTGATTCCCCGCCTCTGATTCCCCGCATCTGATTCCCTGCATCTGATTCCAAGCCTCTGATTCCCTGCCTCTGATTCCCAACCTCTGATTCCCCACCTCTGATTCCCCATATCTGATCCCCAGCCTCTGTTTCCCCGCCTCTGTTTCCCCATATCTGATTCCCGGCCTCTGATTCCCCGCCTCTGATTCCCCGCCTCTGATTCCCTGCCTCTGATTCCCCATCTCCGATTCCGCACATCTGATTCCCTGCCTCTGATTCCCCGCCTCTGATTCCCCGCCTCTGATTCCCTGCATCTGATTCCCAACCTCTGATTCCCCACCTCTGATTCCCCGTGTTTGATTCCCCGCCTCTGTTTCCCCGCCTCTGATTCCCCGCCTCTGATTCCCCAACTCTAATTCCCCGCCTCTGATTCCCCATATCTGATTCCCTGCCTCTGTTTCCCCACCTCTGATTCCCCGCCCCTGTTTCCCCATATCTGATTCCCTGCCTCTGATTCCCCAACTTTGATTCCCAGCCTCTGATTCCCCAGCTCTGATTCCCCGCCTCTGATTCCCCGCCTCTGATTCCCTGCATCTGATTCCCAACCTCTGATTCCCCACCTCTGATTCCCCGTGTTTGATTCCCCGCCTCTGTTTCCCCGCCTCTGATTCCCCGCCTCTGATTCCCCAACTCTAATTCCCCGCCTCTGATTCCCCATATCTGATTACCTGCCTCTGATTCCCAACCTCTGATGCCCCAACTCTGATTCCCTTCCTCTGATTCCCCGCATTCTATTCCCTGCCTCTGATTCCCCGCCTGTGATTCCCCATCTCTGATTCACCACCTCTGATTCCCCACCTCTGATTCCCCATATCTAATTCCGCGCCTCTGTTTGCCCGACTCTGATTCCCCGCCTCTGTTTCCCCATATCTCATTCCCCGCCTCAGACTCCCCATCTCTGATTCCCGGACTCTGATTCCCCACCTCTGATTCCCGGCCTCTTATTCCCAGCATCTGATTCCAGGCCTCTGATTCCCGTCCTCTGACTCCCCGCTTCTGATTCTGATTCCCTGCCTCTGATTCCCCATCTCTGATTCCACACATCTTATTACCTGCCTCTGATTCCCCACCTCTGATTCCCCATATCTGATTCCCCGCCTCTGTTTCCACGCCTCTGATTCCCCGCCTCTGTTTCCCCATATCTAATTCCCCACCTCTGATGCCCCAAATCTGATTCCCCGCCTCTGATTCCACAGCTCTGATTCCCCGCCTCTGATTCCCCACATCCGATTCCCCATATCTGATTCCCCGCCTCTGTTTCCCCGCCCCTGATTCCCCGCCTCTGTTTCCCCATATCTGATTCCCCGACTCTGATTCCCAACTATGATTCCCCGCCTCTTATTCCCCAGCTCTGATTCCCTGCCTCTGATTCCCCGCGTTCTATTCCCTGCCTCTGATTCCCCGCCTGTGATTCCCCATCTCTGATTCACCACCACTGATTCCCCACCACTGATTCCCCATATCTAATTCCCCGCCTCTGTTTGCCCGCCTCTGATTCCCCGCCTCTGTTTCCCCATATCTGATTCCCCGCCTCTGAATCCCCAACTCTGATTCCCTGCCTCTGATTCCCCAGCTTCATTCCCCGCCTTTGATTCCCCCCGTCTGATTCCCAGCCTCTGAATCCCCGTGTCTGAAACCCTGCCTCTGATTCCCCGACTCTGATTCCCCAACTCTGATTCCCCAGCTCTGATTCCCCGCCTCTGATTCCCCAACTCTGATTCCCCACCTCTGATTCCCCAGCTGTGATTCCCCAGCTGTGATTCCACAGCTCTGATTCCACAGCTCTGATTCCCCGCCTCTGATTCCCCACATCCGATTCCCCATATCTGATTCCCCGCCTCTGATTCCCCATCTCTGATTCCCCATCTCTGATTCCCCGCCTTTGATTCCCCCGTCTGATTCCCAGACTCTGAAACCCCGTGTCTGATTTCTTGCCTCTGATTCCCCGCCTCTGATTCCCCATCTCTGTTTCACAGCCTCTGATTCCCCACCTCTGATTCCCCATCTCTGATTCCGCACATCTGATTCCCTGCCTCTGATTCCCCGACTCTGATCCCCACCTCTGATTCCGCAGCTCTGATTCCCCGCCTCTGATTCCCCAACTCTGATTCCCCGCCTCTGATTCCCCAGCTCTGATTCCCCGCCTCTGATTCCCAGTGTTTGATTCCCTGCTTCTGATTCCCCGCCTCTGATTCCCCATCTCTGATTCACCGCCTTTGATTCGCCACCTCTGATTCCCCATATCTGATTCCTCGCCTCTGTTTCCCCGCCTCTGATTCCCCGCCTCTGATTCCCCATATCTCATTCCCCGCCTCTGATTCCCCATCTCTGATTCCCGGACTCTGATTCCCCACCTCTGATTCCCGGCCTCTTATTCCCGGCATCTGATTCCGGCCTCTGATTCCCGGCCTCTGATTCCCTGCTTCTGATTCCCCATCTCTGATTCCGCAAATCTAATTCCCTGCCTCTGATTCCCCACCTCTGATTCCCCATATCTGATTCCCAGCCTCTGTTTCCCCGCCTCTGATTCCCTGCCTCTGTTTCCCCATATCTGATTCCCGGCCTCTAATTCCCCGCCTCTGATTCCCCGCCTCTGATTCCCTGCCTCTGATTCCCCATCTCCGATTCCGCACATCTGATTCCCTGCCTCTGATTCCCCGCCTCTGATTCCCAACCTCTGATTCCCCACCTCTGATTCCCCGTGTTTGATTCCCCGCCTCTGTTTCCCCGCCTCTGATTCCCCGCCTCTGATTCCCCAACTCTAATTCCCCGCCTCTGATTCCCCATATCTGATTCCCCGCCTGTTTCCCCGCCTCTGATTCCCCACCCCTGTTTCCCCATATCTGATTCCCTGCCTCTGATTCCCCAACTTTGATTCCCAGCATCTGATTCCCCAGCTCTGATTCCCCGCCTCTGATTCCCCGCATCTGATTCCCTGCATCTGATTCCAAGCCTCTGATTCCCTGCCTCTGATTCCCAACCTCTGATTCCCCACCTCTGATTCCCCATATCTGATCCCCAGCCTCTGTTTCCCCGCCTCTGTTTCCCCATATCTGATTCCCGGCCTCTGATTCCCCGCCTCTGATTCCCCTCCTCTGATTCCCTGCCTCTGATTCCCCATCTCCGATTCCGCACATCTGATTCCCTGCCTCTGATTCCCCGCCTCTGATTCCCCGCCTCTGATTCCCTGCATCTGATTCCCAACCTCTGATTCCCCACCTCTGATTCCCCGTGTTTGATTCCCCGCCTCTGTTTCCCCGCCTCTGATTCCCCGCCTCTGATTCCCCAACTCTAATTCCCCGCCTCTGATTCCCCATGTCTGATTCCCTGCCTCTGTTTCCCCGCCTCTGATTCCCCGCCCCTGTTTCCCCATATCTGATTCCCTGCCTCTGATTCCCCAACTTTGATTCCCAGCCTCTGATTCCCCAGCTCTGATTCCCCGCCTCTGATTCCCCGTGTTTGATTCCCTGCCTCTGATTCCCCGCCTCTGATTCTCCATATCTCATTCCCCGCCTCTGACTCCCCATCTCTGATTCCCGGACTCTGATTCCCCACCTCTGATTCCCGGCCTCTTATTCCCAGCATCTGATTCCAGGCCTCTGATTCCCGTCCTCTGACTCCCCGCTTCTGATTCTGATTCCCTGCCTCTGATTCCCCATCTCTGATTCCGCACATCTGATTACCTGCCTCTGATTCCCCACCTCTGATTCCCCATATCTGATTCCCCGCCTCTGTTTCCACGCCTCTGATTCCCCGCCTCTGTTTCCCCATATCTAATTCCCCACCTCTGATGCCCCAACTCTGATTCCCCGCCTCTGATTCCACAGCTCTGATTCCCCGCCTCTGATTCCCAACATCCGATTCCCCATATCTGATTCCCCGCCTCTGTTTCCCCGCCCCTGATTCCCCGCCTCTGTTTCCCCATATCTGATTCCACGCCTCTGATTCCCAACTATGATTCCCCGCCTCTTATTCCCCAGCTCTGATTCCCTGCCTCTGATTCCCCGCGTTCTATTCCTTGCCTCTGATTCCCCGCCTGTGATTCCCCATCTCTGATTCACCACCACTGATTCCCCACCACTGATTCCCCATATCTAATTCCCCGCCTCTGTTTGCCCGCCTCTGATTCCCCGCCTCTGTTTCCCCATATCTGATTCCCCGCCTCTGAATCCCCAACTCTGATTCCCTGCCTCTGATTCCCCAGCTTCATTCCCCACCTTTGATTCCCCCCGTCTGATTCCCAGCCTCTGAATCCCCGTGTCTGAAAACCTGCCTCTGATTCCCCGCCTCTGATTCCCCATCTCAGATTCACCGCCTCTGATTCCCCACCTCTGATTCCCCATCTCTGATTCCGCACATCCGATTCCCTGCCTCTGATTCCCCGACTCTGATTCCCCACCTCTGATTCCCCAGCTCTGATTCCCCGCCTCTGATTCCCCAACTCTGATTCCCCACCTCTGATTCCCCAGCTGTGATTCCCCGCCTCTGATTCCCCGTGTTTGATCCCCTGCCTCTGATTCCCCAGCTCTGATTCCCCATCTCTGATTCACCGCCTTTGATTCGCCACCTCTGATTCCCCATATCTGATTCCTCGCCACTGTTTCCCCGCCTCTGATTCCCCGCCTCTGATTCCCCATATCTCATTCCCCGCCTCTGATTCCCCACCTCTGATTCCCGACCTCTTATTCCCGGCATCTGATTCCGGCCTCTGATTCCCGGCCTCTGATTCCCTGCTTCTGATTCTGATTCCCTGCCTCTGATTCCCCATTTCTGATTCCGCACATCTAATTCCCTGCCTCTGATTCCCCACCTCTGATTCCCCATATCTGAATCCCCGCCTCTGTTTCCCCGTCTCTGATTCCCCGCCTCTGTTTCCCCATATCTAAGTCCCCGCCTCTGATTCCCCAACTTTGATTCCCCACCTCTGATTCCCCAGCTCTGATTCCCCGCCTCTGATTCCCCACCTCTGATTCCCCATATCTGATTCCCAGCCTCTGTTTCCCCGCCTCTGATTCCCCGCCCCTGTTTCCCCATATCTGATTCCCTGCCTCTGATTCCCCAACTTTGATTCCCAGCCTCTGATTCCCCAGCTCTGATTCCCCGCCTCTGATTCCCCGTATTTGATTCCCTGCCTCTGATTCCCTGCTTCTGATTCCCCATCTCTGATTCCGCAAATCTAATTCCCTGCCTCTGATTCCCCACCTCTGATTCCCCATATCTGATTCCCCACCTCTGTTTCCCGGCCTCTGATTCCCCGCTTCTGATTCTGATTCCCTGCCTCTGATTCCCCATCTCTGATTCCGCACATCTGATTCCCTGCCTCTGATTCCCCACCTCTGATTCCCCATATCTGATTTCCCGCCTCTGTTTCCCCGCCTCTGATTCCCCGCCTCTGTTTCCCCATATCTAATTCCCAACCTCTGATGCCCCAACTCTGATTCCCTTCCTCTGATTCCCCGCGTTCTATTCCCTGCCTCTGATTCCCCGCCTGTGATTCCCCATCTCTGATTCACCACCTCTGATTCCCCACCTCTGATTCCCCATATCTAATTCCCCGCCTCTGTTTGCCCGACTCTGATTCCCCGCCTCTGTTTCCCCATATCTGATTCCCCGCCTCTGAATCCCCAACTCTGATTCCCTGCCTCTGATTCCCCAGCTCTGATTCCCCGCCTTTGATTCCCCCGTCTGATTCCCAGCCTCTGAAACCCCGTGTCTGATTTCTTGCCTCTGATTCCCCGCCTCTGATTCCCCATCTCTAATTCACAGCCTCTGATTCCCCAATTCTGATTCCCCATCTCTGATTCCGCACATCTGATTCCCTGCCTCTGATTCCCCGACTCTGATCCCCACCTCTGATTCCGCAGCTCTGATTCCCCGCCTCTGATTCCCCAACTCTGATTCCCCGCCTCTGATTCCCCAGCTCTGATTCCCCGCCTCTGATTCCCCGTGTTTGATTCCCCGCCTCTGATTCCCCATATCTCATTCCCCGCCTCTGATTCCCCATCTCTGATTCCCGGACTCTGATTCCCCACCTCTGATTCCCGGCCTCTTATTCCCGGCATCTGATTCCGGCCTCTGATTCCCGGCCTCTGATTCCCTGCTTCTGATTCCCCATCTCTGATTCCGCAAATCTAATTCCCTGCCTCTGATTCCCCACCTCT
The DNA here is from genome assembly GCF_036971445.1 of Narcine bancroftii. Taxonomy (NCBI): domain Eukaryota; kingdom Metazoa; phylum Chordata; class Chondrichthyes; order Torpediniformes; family Narcinidae; genus Narcine; species Narcine bancroftii. Next base: position 110,149,583 of record NC_091475.1, read on the forward strand.
GATTCCCCATATCTGATTCCCAGCCTCTGTTTCCCCGCCTCTGATTCCCTGCCTCTGTTTCCCCATATCTGATTCCCGGCCTCTGATTCCCCTCCTCTGATTCCCCGCCTCTGATTCCCTGCCTCTGATTCCCCATCTCCGATTCCGCACATCTGATTCCCTGCCTCTGATTCCCCGCCTCTGATTCCCCGCCTCTGATTCCCTGCCTCTGATTCCCAACCTCTGATTCCCCACCTCTGATTCCCCGTGTTTGATTCCCCGCCTCTGTTTCCCCGCCTCTGATTCCCCGCCTCTGATTCCCCAACTCTAATTCCCCGCCTCTGATTCCCCATATCTGATTCCCCGCCTCTGTTTCCCCGCCTCTGATTCCCCGCCCCTGTTTCCCCATATCTGATTCCCTGCCTCTGATTCCCCAACTTTGATTCCCAGCCTCTGATTCCCCAGCTCTGATACCACGCCTCTGAGTCCCCGTGTTTGATTCCCTGCCTCTGATTCCCCGCCTCTGATTCCCCATCTCTGATTCACCGCCTTTGATTCGCCACCTCTGATTCCCCATATCTGATTCCCCACCTCTGTTTCCCCGCCTCTGATTCCCCGCCTCTGATTCTCCATATCTCATTCCCCGCCTCTGAATCCCAATCACTGATTCCCGGACTCTGATTCCCCACCTCTGATTCCCGGCCTCTTATTCCCAGCATCTGATTCCAGGCCTCTGATTCCCGGCCTCTGACTCCCCGCTTCTGATTCTGATTCCCTTCCTCTGATTCCCCATCTCTGATTCCGCACATCTGATTACCTGCCTCTGATTCCCCACCTCTGATTCCCCATATCTGATTCCCCGCCTCTGTTTCCACGCCTCTGATTACCCGCCTCTGTTTCCCCATATCTAATTCCCCACCTCTGATGCCCCAACTCTGATTCCCCGCCTCTGATTCCCCAGCTCTGATTCCCCGCCTCTGATTCCCCGCATCCGATTCCCCATATCTGATTCCCCGCCTCTGTTTCCCCGCCCCTGATTCCCCGCCTCTGTTTCCCCATATCTGATTCCCCGCCTCTGATTCCCAACTATGATTCCCCGCCTCTGATTCCCCAGCTCTGATTCCCTGCCTCTGATTCCCCGCGTTCTATTCCCTGCCTCTGATTCCCCGCCTGTGATTCCCCATCTCTGATTCACCACCTCTGATTCCCCACCACTGATTCCCCATATCTAATTCCCCGCCTCTGTTTGCCCGCCTCTGATTCCCCGCCCCTGTTTCCCCATATCTGATTCCCCGCCTCTGAATCCCCAACTCTGATTCGCTGCCTCTGATTCCCCAGCTTCATTCCCCGCCTTTGATTCCCCCAGTCTGATTCCCAGCCTCTGAATCCCCATGTCTGATAACCTGCCTCTGATACCCGCCTCTGATTCCCCATCTCAGATTCACCGCCTCTGATTCCCCACCTCTGATTCCCCAGCTCTGATTCCGCACATCCGATTCCCTGCCTCTGATTCCCCGACTCTGATTCCCCACCTCTGATTCCCCAGCTCTGATTCCTCGCCTCTGATTCCCCAACTCTGATTCCCTGCCTCTGATTCCCCAGCTCTGATTCCCCGCCTTTGATTCCCCCGTCTGATTCCCAGCCTCTGAAACCCCGTGTCTGATTTCTTGCCTCTGATTCCCCGCCTCTGATTCCCCATCTCTGATTCACAGCCTCTGATTTCCCAATTCTGATTCCCCATCTCTGATTCCGCACATCTGATTCCCTGCCTCTGATTCCCCGACTCTGATCCCCACCTCTGATTCCGCAGCTCTGATTCCCCGCCTCTGATTCCCCAACTCTGATTCCCCGCCTCTGATTCCCCAGCTCTGATTCCCCGCCTCTGATTCCCCGTGTTTGATTCCCTGCCTCTGATTCCCCGCCTCTGATTCCCCATCTCTGATTCACCGCCTTTGATTCGCCACCTCTGATTCCCCATATCTGATTCCTCGCCTCTGTTTCCCCGCCTCTGATTCCCCGCCTCTGATTCCCCATATCTCATTCCCCGCCTCTGATTCCCCATCTCTGATTCCCGGACTCTGATTCCCCACCTCTGATTCCCGGCCTCTTATTCCCGGCATCTGATTCCGGCCTCTGATTCCCGGCCTCTGATTCCCTGCTTCTGATTCCCCATCTCTGATTCCGCAAATCTAATTCCCTGCCTCTGATTCCCCACCTCTGATTCCCCATATCTGATTCCCAGCCTCTGTTTCCCCGCCTCTGATTCCCTGCCTCTGTTTCACCATATCTGATTCCCGGCCTCTGATTCCCCTCCTCTGATTCCCCGCCTCTGATTCCCTGCCTCTGATTCCCCATCTCCGATTCCGCACATCTGATTCCCTGCCTCTGATTCCCCGCCTCTGATTCCCCGCCTCTGATTCCCTGCCTCTGATTCCCAACCTCTGATTCCCCACCTCTGATTCCCCGTGTTTGATTCCCCGCCTCTGTTTCCCCGCCTCTGATTCCCCGCCTCTGATTCCCCAACTCTAATTCCCCGCCTCTGATTCCCCATATCTGATTCCCCGCCTCTGTTTCCCCGCCTCTGATTCCCCGCCCCTGTTTCCCCATATCTGATTCCCTGCCTCTGATTCCCCAACTTTGATTCCCAGCCTCTGATTCCCCAGCTCTGATACCACGCCTCTGAGTCCCCGTGTTTGATTCCCCGCCTCTGATTCCCCGCCTCTGATTCCCCATCTCTGATTCACCGCCTTTGATTCGCCACCTCTGATTCCCCATATCTGACTCCCCACCTCTGTTTCCCCGCCTCTGATTCCCCGCCTCTGATTCTCCATATCTCATTCCCCGCCTCTGAATCCCCATCACTGATTCCCGGACTCTGATTCCCCACCTCTGATTCCCAGCCTCTTATTCCCAGCATCTGATTCCAGGCCTCTGATTCCCGGCCTCTGACTCCCCGCTTCTGATTCTGATTCCCTGCCTCTGATTCCCCATCTCTGATTCCGCACATCTGATTACCTGCCTCTGATTCCCCACCTCTGATTCCCCATATCTGATTCCCCGCCTCTGTTTCCACGCCTCTGATTCCCCGCCTCTGTTTCCCCATATCTAATTCCCCACCTCTGATGCCCCAACTCTAATTCCCCGCCTCTGATTCCCCAGCTCTGATTCCCCGCCTCTGATTCCCCGCATCCGATTCCCCATATCTGATTCCCCGCCTCTGTTTCCCCGCCCCTGATTCCCCGCCTCTGTTTCCCCATATCTGATTCCCCGCCTCTGATTCCCAACTATGATTCACCGCCTCTGATTCCCCAGCTCTGATTCCCTGCCTCTGATTCCCCGCGTTCTATTCCCTGCCTCTGATTCCCCGCCTGTGATTCCCCATCTCTGATTCACCACCTCTGATTCCCCACCACTGATTCCCCATATCTAATTCCCCGCCTCTGTTTGCCCGCCTCTGATTCCCCGCCTCTGTTTCCCCATATCTGATTCCCCGCCTCTGAATCCCCAACTCTGATTCGCTGCCTCTGATTCCCCAGCTTCATTCCCCACCTTTGATTCCCCCCGTCTGATTCCCAGCCTCTGAATCCCCATGTCTGATAACCTGCCTCTGATTCCCCGCCTCTGATTCCCCATCTCAGATTCACCGCCTCTGATTCCCCACCTCTGATTCCCCATCTCTGATTCCGCACATCCGATTCCCTGCCTCTGATTCCCCGACTCTGATTCCCCACCTCTGATTCCCCAGCTCTGATTCCTCGCCTCTGATTCCCCAACTCTGATTCCCCGCCTCTGATTCCCCAGCTCTGATTCCCCACCTCTGATTCCCCGTATTTGATCCCCTGCCTCTGATTCCCCGCCTCTGATTCCCCATCTCTGATTCACCGTCTTTGATTCGCCACCTCTGATTCCCCATATCTGATTCCTCACCACTGTTTCCCCGCCTCTGATTCGCCGCCTCTGATTCCCCATATCTCATTCCCCGCCTCTGATTCGCCAGCTATGATTCCCCGCCTCTGATTCCCCGGGTCTGATTCCCTGCCTCTGATTCCTCGCCTCTGATTCCACATCTCTGATTCACCACCTCTGATTCCCCGCGTCTGATTCCCCGCCTCTGATTCCCCATCTCTGATTCCCCATCTCTGATTCCCCAATTCTGATTCCCCGCCTCTGATTCCCCAGCTCTGATTCCTCACCTCTGATTCCCTTCCTCTGATTCCCAACCTCTGATTCCCCACCTCTGATTTCCCATATTGATTCCCTGCGTCTGATTCCCCGCCTCTGATTCCCCAACTCTGATTCCCCGCCTCTGATTCCCCAGCTCTGATTCCCCGCCTCTGATTCCCCGTGTTTGATTCCCTGCCTCTGATTCCCGGCCTCTGATTCCCCATCTCTGATTCACCGCCTTTGATTCGCCACCTCTGATTCCCCATATCTGATTCCCCGCCTCTGTTTCCCCGCCTCTGATTCCCCGCCTCTGATTCCCCATATCTCATTCCCCATCTCTGATTCCCGGACTCTGATTCCCCACCTCTGATTCCCGGCCTCTTATTCCCGGCATCTGATTCCGGCCTCTGATTCCCGGCCTCTGATTCCCTGCTTCTGATTCCCCATCTCTGATTCCGCAAATCTAATTCCCTGCCTCTGATTCCCCACCTCTGATTCACCATATCTGATTCCCCACCTCTGTTTCCCGGCCTCTGATTCCCCGCTTCTGATTCTGATTCCCTGCCTCTGATTCCCCATCTCTGATTCCGCACATCTGATTCCCTGCCTCTGATTCCCCACCTCTGATTCCCCATATCTCATTCCCCGCCTCTGAATCCCCATCTCTGATTCCCGGACTCTGATTCCCCACCTCTGATTCCCGGCATCTGATTCCGGCCACTGATTCCCGGCCTCTGATTCCCTGCTTCTGATTCTGATTCCCTGCCTCTGATTCCCCATCTCTGATTCCGCACATCTGATTCCCTGCCTCTGATTCCCCGCCTCTGATTCCCCGCCTCTGTTTCCCAATATCTAAGTCCCCGCCTCTGATTCCCCAACTCTGATTCCCCACCTCTGATTCCCCAGCTCTGATTCCCCGCCTCTGATTCCCCGCATCTGATTCCCTGCATCTGATTCCAAGCCTCTGATTCCCTGCCTCTGATCCCCAACCTCTGATTCCCCACATCTGATTCCCCATATCTGAATCCCCGCCTCTGTTTCCCGCCTCTGATTTCCCACCTCTGTTTCCCCATATCTGATTCCCGGCCTCTGATTCCCCGCCTCTGATTCCCCGCCTCTGACTCCCTGCCTCTGATTCCACATCCCCGATTCCGCACATCTGATTCCCTGCCTCTGATTCCCCGCCTCTGATTCCCCGCCTCTGATTCCCTGCCTCTGATTCCCAACCTCTGATTCCCCACCTCTGATTCCCCATATCTGATTCCCCGCCTCTGTTTCCCCGCCTCTGATTCCCCTCCTCTGATTCCCCAACTCTACTTCCCCGCCTCTGATTCCCCAGCTCTGATTCCCCGTGTTTGATTCCCCGCCTCTGATTCCCTGCCTCTGATTCCCAACCTCTGATTCCACACCTCTGATTCCCCATATCTGATTCCCCACCTCTGTTTCCCCGCCTCTGATTCCCTGCCCCTGTTTCCCCATATCTGATTCCCTGCCTCTGATTCCCCAACTCTGATTAACCGCCTCTGATTCCCCAGCTCTGATTCCCCGCCTCTGATTTCCCGTGTTTGATTCCCTGCCTCTGATTCCCCGCCTCTGATTCCCCATCTCTGATTCCGCACATCTGATTACCTGCCTCTGATTCCCCACCTCTGATTCCCCATATCTGATTCCCCGCCTCTGTTTCCACGCCTCTGATTCCCCGCCTCTGTTTCCCCATATCTAATTCCCCACCTCTGATGCCCCAACTCTGATTCCCCGCCTCTGATTCCCCAGCTCTGATTCCCCGCCTCTGATTCCCCGCATCCGATTCCCCATATCTGATTCCCCGCCTCTGTTTCCCCGCCCCTGATTCCCCGCCTCTGTTTCCCCATATCTGATTCCCCGCCTCTGATTCCCAACTATGATTCCCCGCCTCTGATTCCCCAGCTCTGATTCCCTGCCTCTGATTCCCCGCGTTCTATTCCCTGCCTCTGATTCCCCGCCTGTGATTCCCCATCTCTGATTCACCACCTCTGATTCCCCACCACTGATTCCCCATATCTAATTCCCCGCCTCTGTTTGCCCGCCTCTGATTCCCCGCCTCTGTTTCCCCATATCTGATTCCCCGCCTCTGAATCCCCAACTCTGATTCGCTGCCTCTGATTCCCCAGCTTCATTCCCCGCCTTTGATTCCCCCAGTCTGATTCCCAGCCTCTGAATCCCCATGTCTGATAACCTGCCTCTGATTCCCCGCCTCTGATTCCCCATCTCAGATTCACCGCCTCTGATTCCCCACCTCTGATTCCCCATCTCTGATTCCGCACATCCGATTCCCTGCCTCTGATTCCCCGACTCTGATTCCCCACCTCTGATTCCCCAGCTCTGATTCCTCGCCTCTGTTTCCCCAACTCTGATTCCCTGCCTCTGATTCCCCAGCTCTGATTCCCCGCCTTTGATTCCCCCGTCTGATTCCCACCCTCTGAAACCCCGTGTCTGATTTCTTGCCTCTGATTCCCCGCCTCTGATTCCCCATCTCTGATTCACAGCCTCTGATTCCCCAATTCTGATTCCCCATCTCTGATTCCGCACATCTGATTCCCTGCCTCTGATTCCCCGACTCTGATCCCCACCTCTGATTCCGCAGCTCTGATTCCCCGCCTCTGATTCCCCAACTCTGATTCCCCGCCTCTGATTCCCCAGCTCTGATTCCCCGCCTCTGATTCCCCGTGTTTGATTCCCTGCCTCTGATTCCCCGCCTCTGATTCCCCATCTCTGATTCACCGCCTTTGATTCGCCACCTCTGATTCCCCATATCTGATTCCTCGCCTCTGTTTCCCCGCCTCTGATTCCCCGCCTCTGATTCCCCATATCTCATTCCCCGCCTCTGATTCCCCATTTCTGATTCCCGGACTCTGATTCCCCACCTCTGATTCCCGGCCTCTTATTCCCGGCATCTGATTCCGGCCTCTGATTCCCGGCCTCTGATTCCCTGCTTCTGATTCCCCATCTCTGATTCCGCAAATCTAATTCCCTGCCTCTGATTCCCCACCTCTGATTCCCCATATCTGATTCCCAGCCTCTGTTTCCCCGCCTCTGATTCCCTGCCTCTGTTTCACCATATCTGATTCCCGGCCTCTGATTCCCCTCCTCTGATTCCCCGCCTCTGATTCCCTGCCTCTGATTCCCCATCTCCGATTCCGCACATCTGATTCCCTGCCTCTGATTCCCCGCCTCTGATTCCCCGCCTCTGATTCCCTGCCTCTGATTCCCAACCTCTGATTCCCCACCTCTGATTCCCCGTGTTTGATTCCCCGCCTCTGTTTCCCCGCCTCTGATTCCCCGCCTCTGATTCCCCAACTCTAATTCCCCGCCTCTGATTCCCCATATCTGATTCCCCGCCTCTGTTTCCCCGCCTCTGATTCCCCGCCCCTGTTTCCCCATATCTGATTCCCTGCCTCTGATTCCCCAACTTTGATTCCCAGCCTCTGATTCCCCAGCTCTGATACCACGCCTCTGAGTCCCCGTGTTTGATTCCCTGCCTCTGATTCCCCGCCTCTGATTCCCCATCTCTGATTCACCGCCTTTGATTCGCCACCTCTGATTCCCCATATCTGATTCCCCACCTCTGTTTCCCCGCCTCTGATTCCCCGCCTCTGATTCTCCATATCTCATTCCCCGCCTCTGAATCCCCATCACTGATTCCCGGACTCTGATTCCCCACCTCTGATTCCCGGCCTCTTATTCCCAGCATCTGATTCCAGGCCTCTGATTCCCGGCCTCTGACTCCCCGCTTCTGATTCTGATTCCCTGCCTCTGATTCCCCATCTCTGATTCCGCACATCTGATTACCTGCCTCTGATTCCCCACCTCTGATTCCCCATATCTGATTCCCCGCCTCTGTTTCCACGCCTCTGATTCCCCGCCTCTGTTTCCCCATATCTAATTCCCCACCTCTGATGCCCCAACTCTGATTCCCCGCCTCTGATTCCCCAGCTCTGATTCCCCACCTCTGATTCCCCGCATCCGATTCCCCATATCTGATTCCCCGCCTCTGTTTCCCCGCCCCTGATTCCCCGCCTCTGTTTCCCCATATCTGATTCCCCGACTCTGATTCCCAACTATGATTCCCCGCCTCTGATTCCCCAGCTCTGATTCCCTGCCTCTGATTCCCCGCGTTCTATTCCCTGCCTCTGATTCCCCGCCTGTGATTCCCCATCTCTGATTCACCACCTCTGATTCCCCACCACTGATTCCCCATATCTAATTCCCCGCCTCTGTTTGCCCGCCTCTGATTCCCCGCCTCTGTTTCCCCATATCTGATTCCCCGCCTCTGAATCCCCAACTCTGATTCGCTGCCTCTGATTCCCCAGCTTCATTCCCCGCCTTTGATTCCCCCCGTCTGATTCCCAGCCTCTGAATCCCCATGTCTGATAACCTGCCTCTGATTCCCCGCCTCTGATTCCCCATCTCAGATTCACCGCCTCTGATTCCCCACCTCTGATTCCCCATCTCTGATTCCGCACATCCGATTCCCTGCCTCTGATTCCCCGACTCTGATTCCCCACCTCTGATTCCCCAGCTCTGATTCCTCGCCTCTGATTCCCCAACTCTGATTCCCCGCCTCTGATTCCCCAGCTCTGATTCCCCACCTCTGATTCCCCGTTTTTGATCCCCTGCCTCTGATTCCCCGCCTCTGATTCCCCATCTCTGATTCACCGTCTTTGATTCGCCACCTCTGATTCCCCATATCTGATTCCTCACCACTGTTTCCCCGCCTCTGATTCGCCGCCTCTGATTCCCCATATCTCATTCCCCGCCTCTGATTCGCCAGCTATGATTCCCCGCCTCTGATTCCCCGGGTCTGATTCCCTGCCTCTGATTCCCCGCCTCTGATTCCACATCTCTGATTCACCACCTCTGATTCCCCGCGTCTGATTCCCCGCCTCTGATTCCCCATCTCTGATTCCCCATCTCTGATTCCCCAATTCTGATTCCCCGCCTCTGATTCCCCAGCTCTGATTCCTCGCCTCTGATTCCCTTCCTCTGATTCCCAACCTCTGATTCCCCACCTCTGATTTCCCATATTGATTCCCTGCGTCTGATTCCCCGCCTCTGATTCCCCAACTCTGATTCCCCGCCTCTGATTCCCCAGCTCTGATTCCCCACCTCTGATTCCCCGTGTTTGATTCCCTGCCTCTGATTCCCGGCCTCTGATTCCCCATCTCTGATTCACCGCCTTTGATTCGCCACCTCTGATTCCCCATATCTGATTCCCCGCCTCTGTTTCCCCGCCTCTGATTCCCCGCCTCTGATTCCCCATATCTCATTCCCCATCTCTGATTCCCGGACTCTGATTCCCCACCTCTGATTCCCGGCCTCTTATTCCCGGCATCTGATTCCGGCCTCTGATTCCCGGCCTCTGATTCCCTGCTTCTGATTCCCCATCTCTGATTCCGCAAATCTAATTCCCTGCCTCTGACTCCCCACCTCTGATTCCCCATATCTGATTCCCCACCTCTGTTTCCCGGCCTCTGATTCCCCGCTTCTGATTCTGCATCCCTGCCTCTGATTCCCCATCTCTGATTCCGCACATCTGATTCCCTGCCTCTGATTCCCCACCTCTGATTCCCCATATCTCATTCCCCGCCTCTGAATCCCCATCTCTGATTCCCGGACTCTGATTCCCCACCTCTGATTCCCGGCATCTGATTCCGGCATCTGATTCCCGGCCTCTGATTCCCTGCTTCTGATTCTGATTCCCTGCCTCTGATTCCCCATCTCTGATTCCGCACATCTGATTCCCTGCCTCTGATTCCCCGCCTCTGATTCCCCGCCTCTGTTTCCCAATATCTAAGTCCCCGCCTCTGATTCCCCAACTCTGATTCCCCACCTCTGATTCCCCAGCTCTGATTCCCCGCCTCTGATTCCCCGCATCTGATTCCCTGCATCTGATTCCAAGCCTCTGATTCCCTGCCTCTGATTCCCAACCTCTGATTCCCCACCTCTGATTCCCCATATCTGAATCCCCGCCTCTGTTTCCCCGCCTCTGATTTCCCACCTCTGTTTCCCCATATCTGATTCCCGGCCTCTGATTCCCCGCCTCTGATTCCCCGCCTCTGACTCCCTGCCTCTGATTCCACATCCCCGATTCCGCACATCTGATTCCCTGCCTCTGATTCCCCGCCTCTGATTCCCCGCCTCTGATTCCCTGCCTCTGATTCCCAACCTCTGATTCCCCACCTCTGATTCCCCATATCTGATTCCCCGCCTCTGTTTCCCCGCCTCTGATTCTCCTCCTCTGATTCCCCAACTCTACTTCCCCGCCTCTGATTCCCCAGCTCTGATTCCCCGTGTTTGATTCCCCGCCTCTGATTCCCTTCCTCTGATTCCCAACCTCTGATTCCACACCTCTGATTCCCCATATCTGATTCGCCGCCTCTGTTTCCCCGCCTCTGATTCCCTGCCCCTGTTTCCCCATATCTGATTCCCTGCCTCTGATTCCCCAACTCTGATTAACCGCCTCTGATTCCCCAGCTCTGATTCCCCGCCTCTGATTTCCCGTGTTTGATTCCCTGCCTCTGATTCCCCGCCTCTGATTCCCCATCTCTGATTCACCGCCTTTGATTCGCCACCTCTGATTCCACATATCTGATTCCCCACCTCTGTTTCCCCGCCTCTGATTCCCCGCCTCTGATTCTCCATATCTCATTCCCCGCCTCTGATTCCCCACCTCTGATTCCCGGCCTCTTATTCCCAGCATCTGATTCCCGGCCTCTGATTCCCCGCTTCTGATTCTGATTCGATGCCTCTGATTCCCCATCTCTGATTCCGCACATCTGATTCCCTGCCTCTGATTCCCCGCCTCTGATTCCCCATATCTGATTTCCCGCCTCTGTTTCCCCGCCTCTGATTCCCCGCCTCTGTTTCCCCATATCTAATTCCCAACCTCTGATGCCCCAACTCTGATTCCCTGCCTCTGATTCCCCGCGTTCTATTCCCTGCCTCTGATTCCCCGCCTGTGATTCCCCATCTCTGATTCACCACCTCTGATTCCCCACCTCTGATTCCCCATATCTAATTCCCCGCCTCTGTTTGCCCGCCTCTGATTCCCCGCCTCTGTTTCCCCATATCTGATTCCCCGCCTCTGAATCCCCAACTCTGATTCCCTGCCTCTGATTCCCCAGCTCTGATTCCCCGCCTTTGATTCCCCCGTCTGATTCCCAGCCTCTGAAACCCCGTGTCTGATTTCTTGCCTCTGATTCCCCGCCTCTGATTCCCCATCTCTGATTCACAGCCTCTGATTTCCCACCTCTGATTCCCCATCTCTGATTCCCTGCCTCTGATTCCCCGACTCTGATCCCCACCTCTGATTCCCCAGCTCTGATTCCCCGCCTCTGATTCCCCAACTCTGATTCCCCGCCTCTGATTCCCCAGCTCTGATTCCCCGCCTCTGATTCCCCGTGTTTGATTCCCTGCCTCTGATTCCACGCCTCTGATTCCCCATCTCTGATTCATCGCCTTTGATTCGCCACCTCTGATTCCCCATATCTGATTCCTCGCCTCTGTTTCCCCGCCTCTGATTCCCCGCCTCTGATTCCCCATATCTCATTCCCCGCCTCTGATTCCCCATCTCTGATTCCCGGACTCTGATTCCCCACCTCTGATTCCCGGCCTCTTATTCCCGGCATCTGATTCCGGCCTCTGATTCCCGGCCTCTGATTCCCTGCTTCTGATTCCCCATCTCTGATTCCGCAAATCTAATTCCCTGCCTCTGATTCCGCACCTCTGATTCCCCATATCTGATTCCCCACCTCTGTTTCCCGGCCTCTGATTCCCCGCTTCTGATTCTGATTCCCTGCCTCTGATTCCCCATCTCTGATTCCGCACATCTGATTCCCTGCCTCTGATTCCCCACCTCTGATTCCCCATATCTGATTTCCCGCCTTTGTTTCCCCGCCTCTGATTCCCCGCCTCTGTTTCCCCATATCTAATTCCCAACCTCTGATGCCCCAACTCTGATTCCCTGCCTCTGATTCCCCGCGTTCTATTCCCTGCCTCTGATTCCCCGCCTGTGATTCCCCATCTCTGATTCACCACCTCTGATTCCCCACCTCTGATTCCCCATATCTAATTCCCCGCCTCCGTTTGCCCGCCTCTGATTCCCCGCCTCTGTTTCCCCATATCTGATTCCCCGCCTCTGAATCCCCAACTCTGATTCCCTGCCTCTGATTCCCCAGCTCTGATTCCCCGCCTTTGATTCCCCCGTCTGATTCCCAGCCTCTGAAACCCCGTGTCTGATTTCTTGCCTCTGATTCCCCGCCTCTGATTCCCCATCTCTGATTCACAGCCTCTGATTCCCCACCTCTGATTCCCCATCTCTGATTCCGCACATCTGATTCCCTGCCTCTGATTCCACGACTCTGATCCCCACCTCTGATTCCGCAGCTCTGATTCCCCGCCTCTGATTCCCCAACTCTGATTCCCCGCCTCTGATTCCCCAGCTCTGATTCCCCGCCTCTGATTCCCCGGGTCTGATTCCCTGCCTCTGATTCCCCGCCTCTGATTCCACATCTCTGATTCACCACCTCTGATTCCCCGCGTCTGATTCCCCGCCTCTGATTCCCCATCTCTGATTCCCCATCTCTGATTCCCCAATTCTGATTCCCCGCCTCTGATTCCCCAGCTCTGATTCCTCGCCTCTGATTCCCTTCCTCTGATTCCCAACCTCTGATTCCCCACCTCTGATTTCCCATATTGATTCCCTGCGTCTGATTCCCCGCCTCTGATTCCCCAACTCTGATTCCCCGCCTCTGATTCCCCAGCTCTGATTCCCCACCTCTGATTCCCCGTGTTTGATTCCCTGCCTCTGATTCCCGGCCTCTGATTCCCCATCTCTGATTCACCGCCTTTGATTCGCCACCTCTGATTCCCCATATCTGATTCCCCGCCTCTGTTTCCCCGCCTCTGATTCCCCGCCTCTGATTCCCCATATCTCATTCCCCATCTCTGATTCCCGGACTCTGATTCCCCACCTCTGATTCCCGGCCTCTTATTCCCGGCATCTGATTCCGGCCTCTGATTCCCGGCCTCTGATTCCCTGCTTCTGATTCCCCATCTCTGATTCCGCAAATCTAATTCCCTGCCTCTGACTCCCCACCTCTGATTCCCCATATCTGATTCCCCACCTCTGTTTCCCGGCCTCTGATTCCCCGCTTCTGATTCTGCATCCCTGCCTCTGATTCCCCATCTCTGATTCCGCACATCTGATTCCCTGCCTCTGATTCCCCACCTCTGATTCCCCATATCTCATTCCCCGCCTCTGAATCCCCATCTCTGATTCCCGGACTCTGATTCCCCACCTCTGATTCCCGGCATCTGATTCCGGCATCTGATTCCCGGCCTCTGATTCCCTGCTTCTGATTCTGATTCCCTGCCTCTGATTCCCCATCTCTGATTCCGCACATCTGATTCCCTGCCTCTGATTCCCCGCCTCTGATTCCCCGCCTCTGTTTCCCAATATCTAAGTCCCCGCCTCTGATTCCCCAACTCTGATTCCCCACCTCTGATTCCCCAGCTCTGATTCCCCGCCTCTGATTCCCCGCATCTGATTCCCTGCATCTGATTCCAAGCCTCTGATTCCCTGCCTCTGATTCCCAACCTCTGATTCCCCACCTCTGATTCCCCATATCTGAATCCCCGCCTCTGTTTCCCCGCCTCTGATTTCCCACCTCTGTTTCCCCATATCTGATTCCCGGCCTCTGATTCCCCGCCTCTGATTCCCCGCCTCTGACTCCCTGCCTCTGATTCCACATCCCCGATTCCGCACATCTGATTCCCTGCCTCTGATTCCCCGCCTCTGATTCCCCGCCTCTGATTCCCTGCCTCTGATTCCCAACCTCTGATTCCCCACCTCTGATTCCCCATATCTGATTCCCCGCCTCTGTTTCCCCGCCTCTGATTCTCCTCCTCTGATTCCCCAACTCTACTTCCCCGCCTCTGATTCCCCAGCTCTGATTCCCCGTGTTTGATTCCCCGCCTCTGATTCCCTTCCTCTGATTCCCAACCTCTGATTCCACACCTCTGATTCCCCATATCTGATTCCCCGCCTCTGTTTCCCCGCCTCTGATTCCCTGCCCCTGTTTCCCCATATCTGATTCCCTGCCTCTGATTCCCCAACTCTGATTAACCGCCTCTGATTCCCCAGCTCTGATTCCCCGCCTCTGATTTCCCGTGTTTGATTCCCTGCCTCTGATTCCCCGCCACTGATTCCCCATCTCTGATTCACCGCCTTTGATTCGCCACCTCTGATTCCACATATCTGATTCCCCACCTCTGTTTCCCCGCCTCTGATTCCCCGCCTCTGATTCTCCATATCTCATTCCCCGCCTCTGATTCCCCACCTCTGATTCCCGGCCTCTTATTCCCAGCATCTGATTCCCGGCCTCTGATTCCCCGCTTCTGATTCTGATTCGATGCCTCTGATTCCCCATCTCTGATTCCGCACATCTGATTCCCTGCCTCTGATTCCCCGCCTCTGATTCCCCATATCTGATTTCCCGCCTCTGTTTCCCCGCCTCTGATTCCCCGCCTCTGTTTCCCCATATCTAATTCCCAACCTCTGATGCCCCAACTCTGATTCCCTGCCTCTGATTCCCCGCGTTCTATTCCCTGCCTCTGATTCCCCGCCTGTGATTCCCCATCTCTGATTCACCACCTCTGATTCCCCACCTCTGATTCCCCATATCTAATTCCCCGCCTCTGTTTGCCCGCCTCTGATTCCCCGCCTCTGTTTCCCCATATCTGATTCCCCGCCTCTGAATCCCCAACTCTGATTCCCTGCCTCTGATTCCCCAGCTCTGATTCCCCGCCTTTGATTCCCCCGTCTGATTCCCAGCCTCTGAAACCCCGTGTCTGATTTCTTGCCTCTGATTCCCCGCCTCTGATTCCCCATCTCTGATTCACAGCCTCTGATTTCCCACCTCTGATTCCCCATCTCTGATTCCCTGCCTCTGATTCCCCGACTCTGATCCCCACCTCTGATTCCCCAGCTCTGATTCCCCGCCTCTGATTCCCCAACTCTGATTCCCCGCCTCTGATTCCCCAGCTCTGATTCCCCGCCTCTGATTCCCCGTGTTTGATTCCCTGCCTCTGATTCCACGCCTCTGATTCCCCATCTCTGATTCATCGCCTTTGATTCGCCACCTCTGATTCCCCATATCTGATTCCTCGCCTCTGTTTCCCCGCCTCTGATTCCCCGCCTCTGATTCCCCATATCTCATTCCCCGCCTCTGATTCCCCATCTCTGATTCCCGGACTCTGATTCCCCACCTCTGATTCCCGGCCTCTTATTCCCGGCATCTGATTCCGGCCTCTGATTCCCGGCCTCTGATTCCCTGCTTCTGATTCCCCATCTCTGATTCCGCAAATCTAATTCCCTGCCTCTGATTCCGCACCTCTGATTCCCCATATCTGATTCCCCACCTCTGTTTCCCGGCCTCTGATTCCCCGCTTCTGATTCTGATTCCCTGCCTCTGATTCCCCATCTCTGATTCCGCACATCTGATTCCCTGCCTCTGATTCCCCACCTCTGATTCCCCATATCTGATTTCCCGCCTTTGTTTCCCCGCCTCTGATTCCCCGCCTCTGTTTCCCCATATCTAATTCCCAACCTCTGATGCCCCAACTCTGATTCCCTGCCTCTGATTCCCCGCGTTCTATTCCCTGCCTCTGATTCCCCGCCTGTGATTCCCCATCTCTGATTCACCACCTCTGATTCCCCACCTCTGATTCCCCATATCTAATTCCCCGCCTCCGTTTGCCCGCCTCTGATTCCCCGCCTCTGTTTCCCCATATCTGATTCCCCGCCTCTGAATCCCCAACTCTGATTCCCTGCCTCTGATTCCCCAGCTCTGATTCCCCGCCTTTGATTCCCCCGTCTGATTCCCAGCCTCTGAAACCCCGTGTCTGATTTCTTGCCTCTGATTCCCCG
The DNA here is from genome assembly GCF_036971445.1 of Narcine bancroftii. Lineage (NCBI taxonomy): Eukaryota > Metazoa > Chordata > Chondrichthyes > Torpediniformes > Narcinidae > Narcine > Narcine bancroftii. The sequence goes on from NC_091475.1 coordinate 110,165,694, forward strand.
CCTCTGATTCCCTGCTACTGATTCTGATTCCCTGCCTTTGATTCCCCATCTCTGATTCCGCACATCTGATTCCCTGCCTCTGATTCCCAATCTCTGATTCCCCATATCTGATTCCCCGCTTCTGATTCCCTGCCTCTGATTCCCCATCTCCGATTCCGCACATCTGATTCCCTGCCTCTGATTCCCCGCCTCTGATTCCCCGCCTCTGATTCCCTGCCTCTGATTCCCAACCTCTGATTCCCCACCTCTGATTCCCCGTGTTTGATTCCCCGCCTCTGTTTCCCCGCCTCTGATTCCCCGCCTCTGATTCCCCAACTCTAATTCCCCGCCTCTGATTCCCCATATCTGATTCCCCGCCTCTGTTTCCCCGCCTCTGATTCCCCACCCCTGTTTCCCCATATCTGATTCCCTGCCTCTGATTCCCCAACTTTGATTCCCAGCATCTGATTCCCCAGCTCTGATTCCCGGCCTCTTATTCCCGGCCTCTGATTCCCTGCTTCTGATTCCCCATCTCTGATTCCGCAAATCTAATTCCCCGCCTCTGATTCCCCGCCTCTGTTTCCCCATATCTGATCCCCGCCTCTATTTGCCCGCATCTGATTCCCCGCCTCTGTTTCCCCATATCTGATTCCCCGCCTCTGAATCCCCAACTCTGATTCCCTGCCTCTAATTTTCCAGCTCTGATTCCCCGCCTCTGATTCCCCGCGTCTGATTACCGGCCTCTGATTCCCCGCCTCTGATTCCCCATCTCTGATTCACAACCTCTGATTCCCCACCTCTGATACCCCATATCTGATTCCCCGCCTCTGTTTCCCCGCCTCTGATTCCCCACCTCTGATTCCCAATATCTGATTCCCCGCCTCTGATTCCCCACCTCTGATTCCCCATCTCTGATTCCGCACATCTGATTCCCTGCCTCTGATTCCCCGACTCTGATCCCCACCTCTGATTCCGCAGCTCTGATTCCCCGCCTCTGATTCCCCAACTCTGATTCCCCGCCTCTGATTCCCCAGCTCTGATTCCCCGCCTCTGATTCCCCGTGTTTTATTCCCTGCCTCTGATTCCCCGCCTCTGATTCCCCATCTCTGATTCACCGCCTTTGATTCGCCACCTCTGATTCCCCATATCTGATTCCTCGCCTCTGTTTCCCCGCCTCTGATTCCCCGCCTCTGATTCCCCATATCTCATTCCCCGCCTCTGATTCCCCATCTCTGATTCCCGGACTCTGATTCCCCACCTCTGATTCCCGGCCTCTTATTCCCGGCATCTGATTCCGGCCTCTGATTCCCGGCCTCTGATTCCCTGCTTCTGATTCCCCATCTCTGATTCCGCAAATCTAATTCCCCGCCTCTGATTCCCCGCCTCTGTTTCCCCATATCTGATCCCCGCCTCTGTTTGCCCGCATCTGATTCCCCGCCTCTGTTTCCCCATATCTGATTCCCCGCCTCTGAATCCCCAACTCTGATTCCCTGCCTCTAATTTCCCAGCTCTGATTCCCCGCCTCTGATTCCCTGCGTCTGATTACCGGCCTCTGATTCCCCGCCTCTGATTCCCCATCTCTGATTCACAACCTCTGATTCCCCACCTCTGATACCCCATATCTGATTCCCCGCCTCTGTTTCCCCGCCTCTGATTCCCCACCTCTGATTCCCAATATCTGATTCCCCGCCTCTGATTCCCCACCTCTGATTCCCCGCCTCTGATTCGCCAGCTATGATTCCCCGCCTCTGATTCCCCGTGTTTGATTCCCTGCCTCTGAATCCCGGCCTCTGATTCCCCATCTCTGATTCACCACCTTTGATTCGCCACCTCTGATTCCCCATATCTGATTCCCCGCCTCTGTTTCCCCGCCTCTGATTTCCCGCCTCTGATTCCCCATATCTCATTCCCCGCCTCTGAATCCCCATCTCTCATTCCCGGACTCTGATTCCCCACCTCTGATTCCCTGTTACTGATTCTGATTCCCTGCCTTTGATTCCCCATCTCTGATTCCGCACATCTGATTCCCTGCCTCTGATTCCCCATCTCTGATTCCCCATATCTGATTCCCCGCTTCTGTTTCCCCGCCTCTGATTCCCCGCCTCTGTTTCCCAATATCTAAGTCCCCGCCTCTGATTCCCCAACTCTAATTCCCCACCTCTGATTCCCCAGCTCTGATTCCCCGCCTCTGATTCCCCGCATCTGATTCCCTGCATCTGATTCCAAGCCTCTTATTCCCGGCCTCTGATTCCCAACCTCTGATTCCCCACCTCTGATTCCCCATATCTGATTCCCAGCCTCTGTTTCCCCGCCTCTGATTCCCCGCCTCTGTTTCCCCATATCTGATTCCCGGCCTCTGGTTCCACGCCTCTGATTCCCCGCCTCTGATTCCCTGCCTCTGATTCCCCATCTCCGATTCCGCACATCTGATTCCCTGCCTCTGATTCCCCGTGTTTGATTCCCCGCCTCTGTTTCCCCGCCTCTGATTCCCCGCCTCTGATTCACCAACTCTAATTCCCCGCCTCTGATTCCCCATATCTGATTCCCTGCCTCTGTTTCCCCGCCTCTGATTCCCCGCCCCTTTTTCCCCATATCTGATTCCCTGCCTCTGATTCCCCAACTTTGATTCCCAGCCTCTGATTCCCCAGCTCTGATTCCCCGCCTCTGATTCCCCGTGTTTCATTCCCTGCCTCTGATTCCCTGCCTCTGATTCCCCATCTCTGATTCACCGCCTTTGATTCGCCACCTCTGATTCCCCATATCTGATTCCCCACCTCTGTTTCCCCGCCTCTGATTCCCCGCCTCTGATTCTCCATATCTCATTCCCCGCCTCTGACTCCCCATCTCTGATTCCCGGACTCTGATTCCCCACCTCTGATTCCCGGCCTCTTATTCCCAGCATCTGATTCCAGGCCTCTGATTCCCGTCCTCTGACTCCCCGCTTCTGATTCTGATTCCCTGCCTCTGATTCCCCATCTCTGATTCCGCACATCTGATTACCTGCCTCTGATTCCCCACCTCTGATTCCCCATATCTGATTCCCTGCCTCTGTTTCCACGCCTCTGATTCCCCGCCTCTGTTTCCCCATATCTAATTCCCCACCTCTGATGCCCCAACTCTGATTCCCCGCCTCTGATTCCACAGCTCTGATTCCCCGCCTCTGATTCCCCACATCCGATTCCCCATATCTGATTCCCCGCCTCTGTTTCCCCGCCCCTGATTCCCCGCCTCTGTTTCCCCATATCTGATTCCCCGCCTCTGATTCCCAACTATGATTCCCCGCCTCTTATTCCCCAGCTCTGATTCCCTGCCTCTGATTCCCCGCGTTCTATTCCCTGCCTCTGATTCCCCGCCTGTGATTCCCCATCTCTGATTCACCACCTCTGATTCCCCACCACTGATTCCCCATATCTAATTCCCCGCCTCTGTTTGCCCGCCTCTGATTCCCCGCCTCTGTTTCCCCATATCTGATTCCCCGCCTCTGAATCCCCAACTCTGATTCCCTGCCTCTGATTCCCCAGCTTCATTCCCCGCCTTTGATTCCCCCCGTCTGATTCCCAGCCTCTGAATCCCCGTGTCTGAAAACCTGCCTCTGATTCCCCGCCTCTGATTCCCCATCTCAGATTCACCGCCTCTGATTCCCCACCTCTGATTCCCCATCTCTGATTCCGCACATCCGATTCCCTGCCTCTGATTCCCCGACTCTGATTCCCCACCTCTGATTCCCCAGCTCTGATTCCCCGCCTCTGATTCCCCAACTCTGATTCCCCACCTCTGATTCCCCAGCTGTGATTCCCCGCCTCTGATTCCCCGTGTTTGATCCCCTGCCTCTGATTCCCCAGCTCTGATTCCCCATCTCTGATTCACCGCCTTTGATTCTCCACCTCTGATTCCCCATATCTGATTCCTCGCCACTGTTTCCCCGCCTCTGATTCCCCGCCTCTGATTCCCCATATCTCATTCCCCGCCTCTGATTCCCCATCTCTGATTCCCGGACTCTGATTCCCCACCTCTGATTCCCGACCTCTTATTCCCGGCATCTGATTCCGGCCTCTGATTCCCGGCCTCTGATTCCCTGCTTCTGATTCTGATTCCCTGCCTCTGATTCCCCATTTCTGATTCCGCACATCTAATTCCCTGCCTCTGATTCCCCACCTCTGATTCCCCATATCTGAATCCCCGCCTCTGTTTCCCCATATCTAAGTCCCCGCCTCTGATTCCCCAACTTTGATTCCCCACCTCTGATTCCCCAGCTCTGATTCCCCGCCTCTGATTCCCCGCCTCTGTTTCCCCATATCTAAGTCCCCGCCTCTGATTCCCCAACTTTGATTCCCCACCTCTGATTCCCCAGCTCTGATTCCCCGCCTCTGATTCCCCACCTCTGATTCCCCATATCTGATTCCCAGCCTCTGTTTGCCCGCCTCTGATTCCCCGCCCCTGTTTCCCCATATCTGATTCCCTGCCTCTGATCCCCCAACTTTGATTCCCAGCCTCTGATTCCCCAGCTCTGATTCCCCGCCTCTGATTCCCCGTGTTTGATTCCCTGCCTCTGATTCCCTGCTTCTGATTCCCCATCTCTGATTCCGCAAATCTAATTCCCTGCCTCTGATTCCCCACCTCTGATTCCCCATGTCTGATTCCCCACCTCTGTTTCCCGGCCTCTGATTCCCCGCTTCTGATTCTGATTCCCTGCCTCTGATTCCCCATCTCTGATTCCGCACATCAGATTCCCTGCCTCTGATTCCCCACCTCTGATTCCCCATATCTGATTTCCTGCCTCTGTTTCCCCGCCTCTGATTCCCCGCCTCTGTTTCCCCATATCTAATTCCCAACCTCTGATGCCCCAACTCTGATTCCCTGCCTCTGATTCCCCGCGTTCTATTCCCTGCCTCTGATTCCCCGCCTGTGATTCCCCATCTCTGATTCACCACCTCTGATTCCCCACCTCTGATTCCCCATATCTAATTCCCCGCCTCTGTTTGCCCGACTCTGATTCCCCGCCTCTGTTTCCCCATATCTGATTCCCCACCTCTGAATCCCCAACTCTGATTCCCTGCCTCTGATTCCCCAGCTCTGATTCCCCGCCTTTGATTCCCCCGTCTGATTCCCAGCCTCTGAAACCCCGTGTCTGATTTCTTGCCTCTGATTCCCCGCCTCTGATTCCCCACCTCTGATTCCCCATCTCTGATTCCGCACATCTGATTCCCTGCCTCTGATTCCCCGACTCTGATCCCCACCTCTGATTCCGCAGCTCTGATTCCCCGCCTCTGATTCCCCAACTCTGATTCCCCGCCTCTGATTCCCCAGCTCTGATTCCCCGCCTCTGATTCCCCGTGTTTGATTCCCTGCCTCTGATTCCCCGCCTCTGATTCCCCATCTCTGATTCACCGCCTTTGATTCGCCACCTCTGATTCCCCATATCTGATTCCTCGCCTCTGTTTCCCCGCCTCTGATTCCCCGCCTCTGATTCCCCATATCTCATTCCCCGCCTCTGATTCCCCATCTCTGATTCCCGGACTCTGATTCCCCACCTCTGATTCCCGGCCTCTTATTCCCGGCATCTGATTCCGGCCTCTGATTCCCGGCCTCTGATTCCCTGCTTCTGATTCCCCATCTCTGATTCCGCAAATCTAATTCCCTGCCTCTGATTCCCCACCTCTGATTCCCCATATCTGATTCCCCGCCTCTGTTTCCCCGCCTCTGATTCCCTGCCTCTGTTTCCCCATATCTAAGTCCCCGCCTCTGATTCCACAACTTTGATTCCCCACCTCTGATTCCCCAGCTCTGATTCCCCGCCTCTGATTCCCCGCATCTGATTCCATGCATCTGATTCCCAGCCTCTGATTCCCAACCTCTGATTCCCCACCTCTGATTCCCCATATCTGATTCCCCGCCTCTGTTTCCCCGCCTCTGATTCCCTGCCTCTGTTTCCCCATATCTGATCCCCGCCTCTATTTGCCCGCATCTGATTCCCCGCCTCTGTTTCCCCATATCTGATTCCCCGCCTCTGAATCCCCAACTCTGATTCCCTGCCTCTAATTTCCCAGCTCTGATTCCCCGCCTCTGATTTCCCGCGTCTGATTACCGGCCTCTGATTCCCCGCCTCTGATTCCCCATCTCTGATTCACAACCTCTGATTCCCCACCTCTGATACCCCATATCTGATTCCCCGCCTCTGTTTCCCCGCCTCTGATTCCCCACCTCTGATTCCCAATATCTGATTCCCCGCCTCTGATTCCCCACCTCTGATTCCCCGCCTCTGATTCGCCAGCTAAGATTCCCCGCCTCTGATTCCCCGTGTTTGATTCCCTGCCTCTGATTCCCGGCCTCTGATTCCCCATCTCTGATTCACCACCTTTGATTCGCCACCTCTGATTCCCCATATCTGATTCCCCGCCTCTGTTTCCCCGCCTCTGATTCCCCGCCTCTGATTCCCCATATCCCATTCCCCGCCTCTGAATCCCCATCTCTGATTCCCGGACTCTGATTCCCCACCTCTGATTCCCTGCTACTGATTCTGATTCCCTGCCTTTGATTCCCCATCTCTGATTCCGCACATCTGATTCCCTGCCTCTGATTCCCAATCTCTGATTCCCCATATCTGATTCCCCGCTTCTGATTCCCTGCCTCTGATTCCCCATCTCCGATTCCGCACATCTGATTCCCTGCCTCTGATTCCCCGCCTCTGATTCCCCGCCTCTGATTCCCTGCCTCTGATTCCCAACCTCTGATTCCCCACCTCTGATTCCCCGTGTTTGATTCCCCGCCTCTGTTTCCCCGCCTCTGATTCCCCGCCTCTGATTCCCCAACTCTAATTCCCCGCCTCTGATTCCCCATATCTGATTCCCCGCCTCTGTTTCCCCGCCTCTGATTCCCCACCCCTGTTTCCCCATATCTGATTCCCTGCCTCTGATTCCCCAACTTTGATTCCCAGCATCTGATTCCCCAGCTCTGATTCCCGGCCTCTTATTCCCGGCCTCTGATTCCCTGCTTCTGATTCCCCATCTCTGATTCCGCAAATCTAATTCCCCGCCTCTGATTCCCCGACTCTGATCCCCACCTCTGATTCCGCAGCTCTGATTCCCCGCCTCTGATTCCCCAACTCTGATTCCCCGCCTCTGATTCCCCAGCTCTGATTCCCCGCCTCTGATTCCCCGTGTTTGATTCCCTGCCTCTGATTCCCCGCCTCTGATTCCCCATCTCTGATTCACCGCCTTTGATTCGCCACCTCTGATTCCCCATATCTGATTCCTCGCCTCTGTTTCCCCGCCTCTGATTCCCCGCCTCTGATTCCCCATATCTCATTCCCCGCCTCTGATTCCCCATCTCTGATTCCCGGACTCTGATTCCCCACCTCTGATTCCCGGCCTCTTATTCCCGGCATCTGATTCCGGCCTCTGATTCCCGGCCTCTGATTCCCTGCTTCTGATTCCCCATCTCTGATTCCGCAAATCTAATTCCCTGCCTCTGATTCCCCACCTCTGATTCCCCATATCTGATTCCCCGCCTCTGTTTCCCCGCCTCTGATTCCCTGCCTCTGTTTCCCCATATCTAAGTCCCCGCCTCTGATTCCACAACTTTGATTCCCCACCTCTGATTCCCCAGCTCTGATTCCCCGCCTCTGATTCCCCGCATCTGATTCCATGCATCTGATTCCCAGCCTCTGATTCCCAACCTCTGATTCCCCACCTCTGATTCCCCATATCTGATTCCCCGCCTCTGTTTCCCCGCCTCTGATTCCCTGCCTCTGTTTCCCCATATCTGATCCCCGCCTCTATTTGCCCGCATCTGATTCCCCGCCTCTGTTTCCCCATATCTGATTCCCCGCCTCTGAATCCCCAACTCTGATTCCCTGCCTCTAATTTCCCAGCTCTGATTCCCCGCCTCTGATTTCCCGCGTCTGATTACCGGCCTCTGATTCCCCGCCTCTGATTCCCCATCTCTGATTCACAACCTCTGATTCCCCACCTCTGATACCCCATATCTGATTCCCCGCCTCTGTTTCCCCGCCTCTGATTCCCCACCTCTGATTCCCAATATCTGATTCCCCGCCTCTGATTCCCCACCTCTGATTCCCCGCCTCTGATTCGCCAGCTAAGATTCCCCGCCTCTGATTCCCCGTGTTTGATTCCCTGCCTCTGATTCCCGGCCTCTGATTCCCCATCTCTGATTCACCACCTTTGATTCGCCACCTCTGATTCCCCATATCTGATTCCCCGCCTCTGTTTCCCCGCCTCTGATTCCCCGCCTCTGATTCCCCATATCCCATTCCCCGCCTCTGAATCCCCATCTCTGATTCCCGGACTCTGATTCCCCACCTCTGATTCCCTGCTACTGATTCTGATTCCCTGCCTTTGATTCCCCATCTCTGATTCCGCACATCTGATTCCCTGCCTCTGATTCCCAATCTCTGATTCCCCATATCTGATTCCCCGCTTCTGATTCCCTGCCTCTGATTCCCCATCTCCGATTCCGCACATCTGATTCCCTGCCTCTGATTCCCCGCCTCTGATTCCCCGCCTCTGATTCCCTGCCTCTGATTCCCAACCTCTGATTCCCCACCTCTGATTCCCCGTGTTTGATTCCCCGCCTCTGTTTCCCCGCCTCTGATTCCCCGCCTCTGATTCCCCAACTCTAATTCCCCGCCTCTGATTCCCCATATCTGATTCCCCGCCTCTGTTTCCCCGCCTCTGATTCCCCACCCCTGTTTCCCCATATCTGATTCCCTGCCTCTGATTCCCCAACTTTGATTCCCAGCATCTGATTCCCCAGCTCTGATTCCCGGCCTCTTATTCCCGGCCTCTGATTCCCTGCTTCTGATTCCCCATCTCTGATTCCGCAAATCTAATTCCCCGCCTCTGATTCCCCGCCTCTGTTTCCCCATATCTGATCCCCGCCTCTATTTGCCCGCATCTGATTCCCCGCCTCTGTTTCCCCATATCTGATTCCCCGCCTCTGAATCCCCAACTCTGATTCCCTGCCTCTAATTTTCCAGCTCTGATTCCCCGCCTCTGATTCCCCGCGTCTGATTACCGGCCTCTGATTCCCCGCCTCTGATTCCCCATCTCTGATTCACAACCTCTGATTCCCCACCTCTGATACCCCATATCTGATTCCCCGCCTCTGTTTCCCCGCCTCTGATTCCCCACCTCTGATTCCCAATATCTGATTCCCCGCCTCTGATTCCCCACCTCTGATTCCCCATCTCTGATTCCGCACATCTGATTCCCTGCCTCTGATTCCCCGACTCTGATCCCCACCTCTGATTCCGCAGCTCTGATTCCCCGCCTCTGATTCCCCAACTCTGATTCCCCGCCTCTGATTCCCCAGCTCTGATTCCCCGCCTCTGATTCCCCGTGTTTTATTCCCTGCCTCTGATTCCCCGCCTCTGATTCCCCATCTCTGATTCACCGCCTTTGATTCGCCACCTCTGATTCCCCATATCTGATTCCTCGCCTCTGTTTCCCCGCCTCTGATTCCCCGCCTCTGATTCCCCATATCTCATTCCCCGCCTCTGATTCCCCATCTCTGATTCCCGGACTCTGATTCCCCACCTCTGATTCCCGGCCTCTTATTCCCGGCATCTGATTCCGGCCTCTGATTCCCGGCCTCTGATTCCCTGCTTCTGATTCCCCATCTCTGATTCCGCAAATCTAATTCCCCGCCTCGATTCCCCGCCTCTGTTTCCCCATATCTGATCCCCGCCTCTGTTTGCCCGCATCTGATTCCCCGCCTCTGTTTCCCCATATCTGATTCCCCGCCTCTGAATCCCCAACTCTGATTCCCTGCCTCTAATTTCCCAGCTCTGATTCCCCGCCTCTGATTCCCTGCGTCTGATTACCGGCCTCTGATTCCCCGCCTCTGATTCCCCATCTCTGATTCACAACCTCTGATTCCCCACCTCTGATACCCCATATCTGATTCCCCGCCTCTGTTTCCCCGCCTCTGATTCCCCACCTCTGATTCCCAATATCTGATTCCCCGCCTCTGATTCCCCACCTCTGATTCCCCGCCTCTGATTCGCCAGCTATGATTCCCCGCCTCTGATTCCCCGTGTTTGATTCCCTGCCTCTGATTCCCGGCCTCTGATTCCCCATCTCTGATTCACCACCTTTGATTCGCCACCTCTGATTCCCCATATCTGATTCCCCGCCTCTGTTTCCCCGCCTCTGATTTCCCGCCTCTGATTCCCCATATCTCATTCCCCGCCTCTGAATCCCCATCTCTCATTCCCGGACTCTGATTCCCCACCTCTGATTCCCTGTTACTGATTCTGATTCCCTGCCTTTGATTCCCCATCTCTGATTCCGCACATCTGATTCCCTGCCTCTGATTCCCCATCTCTGATTCCCCATATCTGATTCCCCGCTTCTGTTTCCCCGCCTCTGATTCCCCGCCTCTGTTTCCCAATATCTAAGTCCCCGCCTCTGATTCCCCAACTCTAATTCCCCACCTCTGATTCCCCAGCTCTGATTCCCCGCCTCTGATTCCCCGCATCTGATTCCCTGCATCTGATTCCAAGCCTCTTATTCCCGGCCTCTGATTCCCAACCTCTGATTCCCCACCTCTGATTCCCCATATCTGATTCCCAGCCTCTGTTTCCCCGCCTCTGATTCCCCGCCTCTGTTTCCCCATATCTGATTCCCGGCCTCTGGTTCCACGCCTCTGATTCCCCGCCTCTGATTCCCTGCCTCTGATTCCCCATCTCCGATTCCGCACATCTGATTCCCTGCCTCTGATTCCCCGCCTCTGATTCCCCGCCTCTGATTCCCTGCCTCTGATTCCCAACCTCTGATTCCCCACCTCTGATTCCCCGTGTTTGATTCCCCGCCTCTGTTTCCCCGCCTCTGATTCCCCGCCTCTGATTCCCCAACTCTAATTCCCCGCCTCTGATTCCCCATATCTGATTCCCCGCCTCTGTTTCCCCGCCTCTGATTCCCCACCCCTGTTTCCCCATATCTGATTCCCTGCCTCTGATTCCCCAACTTTGATTCCCAGCATCTGATTCCCCAGCTCTGATTCCCCGCCTCTGATTCCCCGCATCTGATTCCCTGCATCTGATTCCAAGCCTCTGATTCCCTGCCTCTGATTCCCAACCTCTGATTCCCCACCTCTGATTCCCCATATCTGATCCCCAGCCTCTGTTTCCCCGCCTCTGTTTCCCCATATCTGATTCCCGGCCTCTGATTCCCCGCCTCTGATTCCCCGCCTCTGATTCCCTGCCTCTGATTCCCCATCTCCGATTCCGCACATCTGATTCCCTGCCTCTTATTCCCCGCCTCTGATTCCCCGCCTCTGATTCCCTGCATCTGATTCCCAACCTCTGATTCCCCACCTCTGATTCCCCGTGTTTGATTCCCCGCCTCTGTTTCCCCGCCTCTGATTCCCCGCCTCTGATTCACCAACTCTAATTCCCCGCCTCTGATTCCCCATATCTGATTCCCTGCCTCTGTTTCCCCGCCTCTGATTCCCCGCCCCTTTTTCCCCATATCTGATTCCCTGCCTCTGATTCCCCAACTTTGATTCCCAGCCTCTGATTCCCCAGCTCTGATTCCCCGCCTCTGATTCCCCGTGTTTCATTCCCTGCCTCTGATTCCCTGCCTCTGATTCGCCATCTCTGATTCACCGCCTTTGATTCGCCACCTCTGATTCCCCATATCTGATTCCCCACCTCTGTTTCCCCGCCTCTGATTCCCCGCCTCTGATTCTCCATATCTCATTCCCCGCCTCTGACTCCCCATCTCTGATTCCCGGACTCTGATTCCCCACCTCTGATTCCCGGCCTCTTATTCCCAGCATCTGATTCCAGGCCTCTGATTCCCGTCCTCTGACTCCCCGCTTCTGATTCTGATTCCCTGCCTTTGATTCCCCATCTCTGATTCCGCACATCTGATTCCCTGCCTCTGATTCCCCATCTCTGATTCCCCATATCTGATTCCCCGCTTCTGTTTCCCCGCCTCTGATTCCCCGCCTCTGTTTCCCAATATCTAAGTCCCCGCCTCTGATTCCCCAACTCTAATTCCCCACCTCTGATTCCCCAGCTCTGATTCCCCGCCTCTGATTCCCCGCATCTGATTCCCTGCATCTGATTCCAAGCCTCTTATTCCCGGCCTCTGATTCCCAACCTCTGATTCCCCACCTCTGATTCCCCATATCTGATTCCCAGCCTCTGTTTCCCCGCCTCTGATTCCCCGCCTCTGTTTCCCCATATCTGATTCCCGGCCTCTGGTTCCACGCCTCTGATTCCCCGCCTCTGATTCCCTGCCTCTGATTCCCCATCTCCGATTCCGCACATCTGATTCCCTGCCTCTGATTCCCCGCCTCTGATTCCCCGCCTCTGATTCCCTGCCTCTGATTCCCAACCTCTGATTCCCCACCTCTGATTCCCCGTGTTTGATTCCCCGCCTCTGTTTCCCCGCCTCTGATTCCCCGCCTCTGATTCCCCAACTCTAATTCCCCGCCTCTGATTCCCCATATCTGATTCCCCGCCTCTGTTTCCCCGCCTCTGATTCCCCACCCCTGTTTCCCCATATCTGATTCCCTGCCTCTGATTCCCCAACTTTGATTCCCAGCATCTGATTCCCCAGCTCTGATTCCCCGCCTCTGATTCCCCGCATCTGATTCCCTGCATCTGATTCCAAGCCTCTGATTCCCTGCCTCTGATTCCCAACCTCTGATTCCCCACCTCTGATTCCCCATATCTGATCCCCAGCCTCTGTTTCCCCGCCTCTGTTTCCCCATATCTGATTCCCGGCCTCTGATTCCCCGCCTCTGATTCCCCGCCTCTGATTCCCTGACTCTGATTCCCCATCTCCGATTCCGCACATCTGATTCCCTGCCTCTTATTCCCCGCCTCTGATTCCCCGCCTCTGATTCCCTGCATCTGATTCCCAACCTCTGATTCCCCACCTCTGATTCCCCGTGTTTGATTCCCCGCCTCTGTTTCCCCGCCTCTGATTCCCCGCCTCTGATTCACCAACTCTAATTCCCCGCCTCTGATTCCCCATATCTGATTCCCTGCCTCTGTTTCCCCGCCTCTGATTCCCCGCCCCTTTTTCCCCATATCTGATTCCCTGCCTCTGATTCCCCAACTTTGATTCCCAGCCTCTGATTCCCCAGCTCTGATTCCCCGCCTCTGATTCCCCGTGTTTCATTCCCTGCCTCTGATTCCCTGCCTCTGATTCCCCATCTCTGATTCACCGCCTTTGATTCGCCACCTCTGATTCCCCATATCTGATTCCCCACCTCTGTTTCCCCGCCTCTGATTCCCCGCCTCTGATTCTCCATATCTCATTCCCCGCCTCTGACTCCCCATCTCTGATTCCCGGACTCTGATTCCCCACCTCTGATTCCCGGCCTCTTATTCCCAGCATCTGATTCCAGGCCTCTGATTCCCGTCCTCTGACTCCCCGCTTCTGATTCTGATTCCCTGCCTCTGATTCCCCATCTCTGATTCCGCACATCTGATTACCTGCCTCTGATTCCCCACCTCTGATTCCCCATATCTGATTCCCTGCCTCTGTTTCCACGCCTCTGATTCCCCGCCTCTGTTTCCCCATATCTAATTCCCCACCTCTGATGCCCCAACTCTGATTCCCCGCCTCTGATTCCACAGCTCTGATTCCCCGCCTCTGATTCCCCACATCCGATTCCCCATATCTGATTCCCCGCCTCTGTTTCCCCGCCCCTGATTCCCCGCCTCTGTTTCCCCATATCTGATTCCCCGCCTCTGATTCCCAACTATGATTCCCCGCCTCTTATTCCCCAGCTCTGATTCCCTGCCTCTGATTCCCCGCGTTCTATTCCCTGCCTCTGATTCCCCGCCTGTGATTCCCCATCTCTGATTCACCACCTCTGATTCCCCACCACTGATTCCCCATATCTAATTCCCCGCCTCTGTTTGCCCGCCTCTGATTCCCCGCCTCTGTTTCCCCATATCTGATTCCCCGCCTCTGAATCCCCAACTCTGATTCCCTGCCTCTGATTCCCCAGCTTCATTCCCCGCCTTTGATTCCCCCCGTCTGATTCCCAGCCTCTGAATCCCCGTGTCTGAAAACCTGCCTCTGATTCCCCGCCTCTGATTCCCCATCTCAGATTCACCGCCTCTGATTCCCCACCTCTGATTCCCCATCTCTGATTCCGCACATCCGATTCCCTGCCTCTGATTCCCCGACTCTGATTCCCCACCTCTGATTCCCCAGCTCTGATTCCCCGCCTCTGATTCCCCAACTCTGATTCCCCACCTCTGATTCCCCAGCTGTGATTCCCCGCCTCTGATTCCCCGTGTTTGATCCCCTGCCTCTGATTCCCCAGCTCTGATTCCCCATCTCTGATTCACCGCCTTTGATTCTCCACCTCTGATTCCCCATATCTGATTCCTCGCCACTGTTTCCCCGCCTCTGATTCCCCGCCTCTGATTCCCCATATCTCATTCCCCGCCTCTGATTCCCCATCTCTGATTCCCGGACTCTGATTCCCCACCTCTGATTCCCGACCTCTTATTCCCGGCATCTGATTCCGGCCTCTGATTCCCGGCCTCTGATTCCCTGCTTCTGATTCTGATTCCCTGCCTCTGATTCCCCATTTCTGATTCCGCACATCTAATTCCCTGCCTCTGATTCCCCACCTCTGATTCCCCATATCTGAATCCACGCCTCTGTTTCCCCATATCTAAGTCCCCGCCTCTGATTCCCCAACTTTGATTCCCCACCTCTGATTCCCCAGCTCTGATTCCCCGCCTCTGATTCCCCGCCTCTGTTTCCCCATATCTAAGTCCCCGCCTCTGATTCCCCAACTTTGATTCCCCACCTCTGATTCCCCAGCTCTGATTCCCCACCTCTGATTCCCCATATCTGATCCCCAGCCTCTGTTTCCCCGCCTCTGTTTCCCCATATCTGATTCCCGGCCTCTGATTCCCCGCCTCTGATTCCCCGCCTCTGATTCCCTGCCTCTGATTCCCCATCTCCGATTCCGCACATCTGATTCCCTGCCTCTTATTCCCCGCCTCTGATTCCCCGCCTCTGATTCCCTGCATCTGATTCCCAACCTCTGATTCCCCACCTCTGATTCCCCGTGTTTGATTCCCCGCCTCTGTTTCCCCGCCTCTGATTCCCCGCCTCTGATTCACCAACTCTAATTCCCCGCCTCTGATTCCCCATATCTGATTCCCTGCCTCTGTTTCCCCGCCTCTGATTCCCCGCCCCTTTTTCCCCATATCTGATTCCCTGCCTCTGATTCCCCAACTTTGATTCCCAGCCTCTGATTCCCCAGCTCTGATTCCCCGCCTCTGATTCCCCGTGTTTCATTCCCTGCCTCTGATTCCCTGCCTCTGATTCCCCATCTCTGATTCACCGCCTTTGATTCGCCACCTCTGATTCCCCATATCTGATTCCCCACCTCTGTTTCCCCGCCTCTGATTCCCCGCCTCTGATTCTCCATATCTCATTCCCCGCCTCTGACTCCCCATCTCTGATTCCCGGACTCTGATTCCCCACCTCTGATTCCCGGCCTCTTATTCCCAGCATCTGATTCCAGGCCTCTGATTCCCGTCCTCTGACTCCCCGCTTCTGATTCTGATTCCCTGCCTTTGATTCCCCATCTCTGATTCCGCACATCTGATTCCCTGCCTCTGATTCCCCATCTCTGATTCCCCATATCTGATTCCCCGCTTCTGTTTCCCCGCCTCTGATTCCCCGCCTCTGTTTCCCAATATCTAAGTCCCCGCCTCTGATTCCCCAACTCTAATTCCCCACCTCTGATTCCCCAGCTCTGATTCCCCGCCTCTGATTCCCCGCATCTGATTCCCTGCATCTGATTCCAAGCCTCTTATTCCCGGCCTCTGATTCCCAACCTCTGATTCCCCACCTCTGATTCCCCATATCTGATTCCCAGCCTCTGTTTCCCCGCCTCTGATTCCCCGCCTCTGTTTCCCCATATCTGATTCCCGGCCTCTGGTTCCACGCCTCTGATTCCCCGCCTCTGATTCCCTGCCTCTGATTCCCCATCTCCGATTCCGCACATCTGATTCCCTGCCTCTGATTCCCCGCCTCTGATTCCCCGCCTCTGATTCCCTGCCTCTGATTCCCAACCTCTGATTCCCCACCTCTGATTCCCCGTGTTTGATTCCCCGCCTCTGTTTCCCCGCCTCTGATTCCCCGCCTCTGATTCCCCAACTCTAATTCCCCGCCTCTGATTCCCCATATCTGATTCCCCGCCTCTGTTTCCCCGCCTCTGATTCCCCACCCCTGTTTCCCCATATCTGATTCCCTGCCTCTGATTCCCCAACTTTGATTCCCAGCATCTGATTCCCCAGCTCTGATTCCCCGCCTCTGATTCCCCGCATCTGATTCCCTGCATCTGATTCCAAGCCTCTGATTCCCTGCCTCTGATTCCCAACCTCTGATTCCCCACCTCTGATTCCCCATATCTGATCCCCAGCCTCTGTTTCCCCGCCTCTGTTTCCCCATATCTGATTCCCGGCCTCTGATTCCCCGCCTCTGATTCCCCGCCTCTGATTCCCTGACTCTGATTCCCCATCTCCGATTCCGCACATCTGATTCCCTGCCTCTTATTCCCCGCCTCTGATTCCCCGCCTCTGATTCCCTGCATCTGATTCCCAACCTCTGATTCCCCACCTCTGATTCCCCGTGTTTGATTCCCCGCCTCTGTTTCCCCGCCTCTGATTCCCCGCCTCTGATTCACCAACTCTAATTCCCCGCCTCTGATTCCCCATATCTGATTCCCTGCCTCTGTTTCCCCGCCTCTGATTCCCCGCCCCTTTTTCCCCATATCTGATTCCCTGCCTCTGATTCCCCAACTTTGATTCCCAGCCTCTGATTCCCCAGCTCTGATTCCCCGCCTCTGATTCCCCGTGTTTCATTCCCTGCCTCTGATTCCCTGCCTCTGATTCCCCATCTCTGATTCACCGCCTTTGATTCGCCACCTCTGATTCCCCATATCTGATTCCCCACCTCTGTTTCCCCGCCTCTGATTCCCCGCCTCTGATTCTCCATATCTCATTCCCCGCCTCTGACTCCCCATCTCTGATTCCCGGACTCTGATTCCCCACCTCTGATTCCCGGCCTCTTATTCCCAGCATCTGATTCCAGGCCTCTGATTCCCGTCCTCTGACTCCCCGCTTCTGATTCTGATTCCCTGCCTCTGATTCCCCATCTCTGATTCCGCACATCTGATTACCTGCCTCTGATTCCCCACCTCTGATTCCCCATATCTGATTCCCTGCCTCTGTTTCCACGCCTCTGATTCCCCGCCTCTGTTTCCCCATATCTAATTCCCCACCTCTGATGCCCCAACTCTGATTCCCCGCCTCTGATTCCACAGCTCTGATTCCCCGCCTCTGATTCCCCACATCCGATTCCCCATATCTGATTCCCCGCCTCTGTTTCCCCGCCCCTGATTCCCCGCCTCTGTTTCCCCATATCTGATTCCCCGCCTCTGATTCCCAACTATGATTCCCCGCCTCTTATTCCCCAGCTCTGATTCCCTGCCTCTGATTCCCCGCGTTCTATTCCCTGCCTCTGATTCCCCGCCTGTGATTCCCCATCTCTGATTCACCACCTCTGATTCCCCACCACTGATTCCCCATATCTAATTCCCCGCCTCTGTTTGCCCGCCTCTGATTCCCCGCCTCTGTTTCCCCATATCTGATTCCCCGCCTCTGAATCCCCAACTCTGATTCCCTGCCTCTGATTCCCCAGCTTCATTCCCCGCCTTTGATTCCCCCCGTCTGATTCCCAGCCTCTGAATTCCCGTGTCTGAAAACCTGCCTCTGATTCCCCGCCTCTGATTCCCCATCTCAGATTCACCGCCTCTGATTCCCCACCTCTGATTCCCCATCTCTGATTCCGCACATCCGATTCCCTGCCTCTGATTCCCCGACTCTGATTCCCCACCTCTGATTCCCCAGCTCTGATTCCCCGCCTCTGATTCCCCAACTCTGATTCCCCACCTCTGATTCCCCAGCTGTGATTCCCCGCCTCTGATTCCCCGTGTTTGATCCCCTGCCTCTGATTCCCCAGCTCTGATTCCCCATCTCTGATTCACCGCCTTTGATTCTCCACCTCTGATTCCCCATATCTGATTCCTCGCCACTGTTTCCCCGCCTCTGATTCCCCGCCTCTGATTCCCCATATCTCATTCCCCGCCTCTGATTCCCCATCTCTGATTCCCGGACTCTGATTCCCCACCTCTGATTCCCGACCTCTTATTCCCGGCATCTGATTCCGGCCTCTGATTCCCGGCCTCTGATTCCCTGCTTCTGATTCTGATTCCCTGCCTCTGATTCCCCATTTCTGATTCCGCACATCTAATTCCCTGCCTCTGATTCCCCACCTCTGATTCCCCATATCTGAATCCCCGCCTCTGTTTCCCCATATCTAAGTCCCCGCCTCTGATTCCCCAACTTTGATTCCCCACCTCTGATTCCCCAGCTCTGATTCCCCGCCTCTGATTCCCCGCCTCTGTTTCCCCATATCTAAGTCCCCGCCTCTGATTCCCCAACTTTGATTCCCCACCTCTGATTCCCCAGCTCTGATTCCCCGCCTCTGATTCCCCACCTCTGATTCCCCATATCTGATTCCCAGCCTCTGTTTGCCCGCCTCTGATTCCCCGCCCCTGTTTCCCCATATCTGATTCCCTGCCTCTGATTCCCCAACTTTGATTCCCAGCCTCTGATTCCCCAGCTCTGATTCCCCGCCTCTGATTCCCCGTGTTTGATTCCCTGCCTCTGATTCCCTGCTTCTGATTCCCCATCTCTGATTCCGCAAATCTAATTCCCTGCCTCTGATTCCCCACCTCTGATTCCCCATGTCTGATTCCCCACCTCTGTTTCCCGGCCTCTGATTCCCCGCTTCTGATTCTGATTCCCTGCCTCTGATTCCCCATCTCTGATTCCGCACATCAGATTCCCTGCCTCTGATTCCCCACCTCTGATTCCCCATATCTGATTTCCTGCCTCTGTTTCCCCGCCTCTGATTCCCCGCCTCTGTTTCCCCATATCTAATTCCCAACCTCTGATGCCCCAACTCTGATTCCCTGCCTCTGATTCCCCGCGTTCTATTCCCTGCCTCTGATTCCCCGCCTGTGATTCCCCATCTCTGATTCACCACCTCTGATTCCCCACCTCTGATTCCCCATATCTAATTCCCCGCCTCTGTTTGCCCGACTCTGATTCCCCGCCTCTGTTTCCCCATATCTGATTCCCCACCTCTGAATCCCCAACTCTGATTCCCTGCCTCTGATTCCCCAGCTCTGATTCCCCGCCTTTGATTCCCCCGTCTGATTCCCAGCCTCTGAAACCCCGTGTCTGATTTCTTGCCTCTGATTCCCCGCCTCTGATTCCCCACCTCTGATTCCCCATCTCTGATTCCGCACATCTGATTCCCTGCCTCTGATTCCCCGACTCTGATCCCCACCTCTGATTCCGCAGCTCTGATTCCCCGCCTCTGATTCCCCAACTCTGATTCCCCGCCTCTGATTCCCCAGCTCTGATTCCCCGCCTCTGATTCCCCGTGTTTGATTCCCTGCCTCTGATTCCCCGCCTCTGATTCCCCATCTCTGATTCACCGCCTTTGATTCGCCACCTCTGATTCCCCATATCTGATTCCTCGCCTCTGTTTCCCCGCCTCTGATTCCCCGCCTCTGATTCCCCATATCTCATTCCCCGCCTCTGATTCCCCATCTCTGATTCCCGGACTCTGATTCCCCACCTCTGATTCCCGGCCTCTTATTCCCGGCATCTGATTCCGGCCTCTGATTCCCGGCCTCTGATTCCCTGCTTCTGATTCCCCATCTCTGATTCCGCAAATCTAATTCCCTGCCTCTGATTCCCCACCTCTGATTCCCCATATCTGATTCCCCGCCTCTGTTTCCCCGCCTCTGATTCCCTGCCTCTGTTTCCCCATATCTAAGTCCCCGCCTCTGATTCCCCAACTTTGATTCCCCACCTCTGATTCCCCAGCTCTGATTCCCCGCCTCTGATTCCCCGCATCTGATTCCATGCATCTGATTCCCAGCCTCTGATTCCCAACCTCTGATTCCCCACCTCTGATTCCCCATATCTGATTCCCCGCCTCTGTTTCCCCGCCTCTGATTCCCTGCCTCTGTTTCCCCATATCTGATCCCCGCCTCTATTTGCCCGCATCTGATTCCCCGCCTCTGTTTCCCCATATCTGATTCCCCGCCTCTGAATCCCCAACTCTGATTCCCTGCCTCTAATTTCCCAGCTCTGATTCCCCGCCTCTGATTTCCCGCGTCTGATTACCGGCCTCTGATTCCCCGCCTCTGATTCCCCATCTCTGATTCACAACCTCTGATTCCCCACCTCTGATACCCCATATCTGATTCCCCGCCTCTGTTTCCCCGCCTCTGATTCCCCACCTCTGATTCCCAATATCTGATTCCCCGCCTCTGATTCCCCACCTCTGATTCCCCGCCTCTGATTCGCCAGCTAAGATTCCCCGCCTCTGATTCCCCGTGTTTGATTCCCTGCCTCTGATTCCCGGCCTCTGATTCCCCATCTCTGATTCACCACCTTTGATTCGCCACCTCTGATTCCCCATATCTGATTCCCCGCCTCTGTTTCCCCGCCTCTGATTCCCCGCCTCTGATTCCCCATATCCCATTCCCCGCCTCTGAATCCCCATCTCTGATTCCCGGACTCTGATTCCCCACCTCTGATTCCCTGCTACTGATTCTGATTCCCTGCCTTTGATTCCCCATCTCTGATTCCGCACATCTGATTCCCTGCCTCTGATTCCCAATCTCTGATTCCCCATATCTGATTCCCCGCTTCTGTTTCCCCGCCTCTGATTCCCCGCCTCTGTTTCCCAATATCTAATTCCCCGCCTCTGATTCCCCAACTCTAATTCCCCACCTCTGATTCCCCAGCTCTGATTCCCCGCCTCTGATTCCCCGCATCTGATTCCCTGCATCTGATTCCAAGCCTCTTATTCCCTGCCTCTGATTCCCAACCTCTGATTCCCCACCTCTCATTCCCCATATCTGATTCCCAGCCTCTGTTTCCCCGCCTCTGATTCCCCGCCTCTGTTTCCCCATATCTGATTCCCGGCCTCTTGTACCCCGCCTGTGATTCCCCGCCTCTTATTCCCTGCCTCTGATTCCCCATCTCCGATTCCGCACATCTGATTCCCTGCCTCTGATTCCCCGCCTCTGATTCCCCGCCTCTGATTCCCTGCCTCTGATTCCCAACCTCTGATTCCCCACCTCTGATTCCCCGTGTTTGATTCCCCGCCTCTGTTTCCCCGCCTCTGATTCCCCGCCTCTGATTCCCCAACTCTAATTCCCCGCCTCTGATTCCCCATATCTGATTCCCCGCCTCTGTTTCCCCGCCTCTGATTCCCCACCCCTGTTTCCCCATATCTGATTCCCTGCCTCTGATTCCCCAACTTTGATTCCCAGCATCTGATTCCCCAGCTCTGATTCCCCGCCTCTGATTCCCCGCATCTGATTCCCTGCATCTGATTCCAAGCCTCTGATTCCCTGCCTCTGATTCCCAACCTCTGATTCCCCACCTCTGATTATCCATATCTGATCCCCAGCCTCTGTTTCCCCGCCTCTGTTTCCCCATATCTGATTCCCGGCCTCTGATTCCCCGCCTCTGATTCCCCGCCTCTGATTCCCTGCCTCTGATTCCCCATCTCCGATTCCGCACATCTGATTCCCTGCCTCTTATTCCCCGCCTCTGATTCCCCGCCTCTGAATCCCTGCATCTGATTCCAAACCTCTGATTCCCCACCTCTGATTCCCCGTGTTTGATTCCCCGCCTCTGTTTCCCCGCCTCTGATTCCCCGCCTCTGATTCCCCAACTCTAATTCCCCGCCTCTGATTCCCCATATCTGACTCCCTGCCTCTGTTTCCCCGCCTCTGATTCCCCGCCCCTGTTTCCCCATATCTGATTCCCTGCCTCTGATTCCCCAACTTTGATTCCCAGCCTCTGATTCCCCAGCTCTGATTCCCCGCCTCTGATTCCCCGTGTTTCATTCCCTGCCTCTGATTTCCCGCCTCTGATTCCTCATCTCTGATTCACCGCCTTTGATTCGCCACCTCTGATTCTCCATATCTCATTCCCCGCCTCTGACTCCCCATCTCTGATTCCCGGACTCTGATTCCACACCTCTGATTCCCGGCCTCTTATTCCCAGCATCTGATTCCAGGCCTCTGATTCCCGTCCTCTGACTCCCCGCTTCTGATTCTGATTCCCTGCCTCTGATTCCCCATCTCTGATTCCGCACATCTGATTACCTGCCTCTGATTCCCCACCTCTGATTCCCCATATCTGATTCCCCGCCTCTGTTTCCACGCCTCTGATTCCCCGCCTCTGTTTCCCCATATCTAATTCCCCACCTCTGATGCCCCAACTCTGATTCCCCGCCTCTGATTCCACAGCTCTGATTCCCCGCCTCTGATTCCCCACATCCGATTCCCCATATCTGATTCCCCGCCTCTGTTTCCCCGCCCCTGATTCCCCGCCTCTGTTTCCCCATATCTGATTCCCCGCCTCTGATTCCCAACTATGATTCCCCGCCTCTTATTCCCCAGCTCTGATGCCCTGCCTCTGATTCCCCGCGTTCTATTCCCTGCCTCTGATTCCCCGCCTGTGATTCCCCATCTCTGATTCACCACCTCTGATTCCCCACCACTGATTCCCCATATCTAATTCCCCGCCTCTGTTTGCCCGCCTCTGATTCCCCGCCTCTGTTTCCCCATATCTGATTCCCCGCCTCTGAATCCCCAACTCTGATTCCCTGCCTCTGATTCCCCAGCTTCATTCCCCGCCTTTGATTCCCCCCGTCTGATTCCCAGCCTCTGAATCCCCGTGTCTGTAAACCTGCCTCTGATTCCCCGCCTCTGATTCCCCATCTCAGATTCACCGCCTCTGATTCCCCACCTCTGATTCCCCATCTCTGATTCCGCACATCCGATTCCCTGCCTCTGATTCCCCGACTCTGATTCCCCACCTCTGATTCCCCAGCTCTGATTCCCCGCCTCTGATTCCCCAACTCTGATTCCCCGCCTCTGATTCCCCGTGTTTGATCCCCTGCCTCTGATTCCCCAGCTCTGATTCCCCATCTCTGATTCACCGCCTTTGATTCTCCACCTCTGATTCCCCATATCTGATTCCTCGCCACTGTTTCCCCGCCTCTGATTCCCCGCCTCTGATTCCCCATATCTCATTCCCCGCCTCTGATTCCCCATCTCTGATTCCCGGACTCTGATTCCCCACCTCTGATTCCCGACCTCTTATTCCAGGCATCTGATTCCGGCCTCTGATTCCCGGCCTCTGATTCCCTGCTTCTGATTCTGATTCCCTGCCTCTGATTCCCCATTTCTGATTCCGCACATCTAATTCCCTGCCTCTGATTCCCCACCTCTGATTCCCCATATCTGAATCCCCGCCTCTGTTTCCCCGCCTCTGATTCCCCAACTTTGATTCCCCACCTCTCATTCCCCACCTCTGATTCCCCGCCTCTGATTCCCCACCTCTGATTCCCCATATCTGATTCCCAGCCTCTGTTTCCCCGCCTCTAATTCCTCGCCCCTGTTTCCCCATATCTGATTCCCTGCCTCTGATTCCCCAACTTTGATTCCCAGCCTCTGATTCCCCAGCTCTGATTCCCCGCCTCTGATTCCCCGTGTTTGATTCCCTGCCTCTGATTCCCTGCTTCTGATTCCCCATCTCTGATTCCGCAAATCTAATTCCCTGCCTCTGATTCCCCACCTCTGATTCCCCATATCTGATTCCCCACCTCTGTTTCCCGGCCTCTGATTCCCCGCTTCTGATTCTGATTCCCTGCCTCTGATTCCCCATCTCTGATTCCGCACATCTGATTCCCTGCCTCTGATTCCCCACCTCTGATTCCCCATATCTGATTCCTCGCCTCTGTTTCCCCGCCTCTGATTCCCCGCCTCTGATTCCCCATATCTCATTCCCCGCCTCTGATTCCCCATCTCTGATTCCCGGACTCTGATTCCCCACCTCTGATTCCCGGCCTCTTATTCCCGGCATCTGATTCCGGCCTCTGATTCCCGGCCTCTGATTCCCTGCTTCTGATTCCCCATCTCTGATTCCGCAAATCTAATTCCCTGCCTCTGATTCCCCACCTCTGATTCCCCATATCTGATTCCCAGCCTCTGTTTCCCCGCCTCTGATTCCCTGCCTCTGTTTCACCATATCTGATTCCCGGCCTCTGATTCCCCTCCTCTGATTCCCCGCCTCTGATTCCCTGCCTCTGATTCCCCATCTCCGATTCCGCACATCTGATTCCCTGCCTCTGATTCCCCGCCTCTGATTCCCCGCCTCTGATTCCCTGCCTCTGATTCCCAACCTCTGATTCCCCACCTCTGATTCCCCGTGTTTGATTCCCCGCCTCTGTTTCCCCGCCTCTGATTCCCCGCCTCTGATTCCCCAACTCTAATTCCCCGCCTCTGATTCCCCATATCTGATTCCCCGCCTCTGTTTCCCCGCCTCTGATTCCCCGCCCCTGTTTCCCCATATCTGATTCCCTGCCTCTGATTCCCCAACTTTGATTCCCAGCCTCTGATTCCCCAGCTCTGATACCACGCCTCTGAGTCCCCGTGTTTGATTCCCTGCCTCTGATTCCCCGCCTGTGATTCCCCATCTCTGATTCACCGCCTTTGATTCGCCACCTCTGATTCCCCATATCTGATTCCCCACCTCTGTTTCCCCGCCTCTGATTCCCCGCCTCTGATTCTCCATATCTCATTCCCCGCCTCTGAATCCCCATCACTGATTCCCGGACTCTGATTCCCCACCTCTGATTCCCGGCCTCTTATTCCCAGCATCTGATTCCAGGCCTCTGATTCCCGGCCTCTGACTCCCCGCTTCTGATTCTGATTCCCTGCCTCTGATTCCCCATCTCTGATTCCGCACATCTGATTACCTGCCTCTGATTCCCCACCTCTGATTCCCCATATCTGATTCCCCGCCTCTGTTTCCACGCCTCTGATTCCCCGCCTCTGTTTCCCCATATCTAATTCCCCACCTCTGATGCCCCAACTCTGATTCCCCGCCTCTGATTCCCCAGCTCTGATTCCCCGCCTCTGATTCCCCGCATCCGATTCCCCATATCTGATTCCCCGCCTCTGTTTCCCCGCCCCTGATTCCCCACCTCTGTTTCCCCATATCTGATTCCCCGCCTCTGATTCCCAACTATGATTCCCCGCCTCTGATTCCCCAGCTCTGATTCCCTGCCTCTGATTCCCCGCGTTCTATTCCCTGCCTCTGATTCCCCGCCTGTGATTCCCCATCTCTGATTCACCACCTCTGATTCCCCACCACTGATTCCCCATATCTAATTCCCCGCCTCTGTTTGCCCGCCTCTGATTCCCCGCCTCTGTTTCCCCATATCTGATTCCCCGCCTCTGAATCCCCAACTCTGATTCGCTGCCTCTGATTCCCCAGCTTCATTCCCCGCCTTTGATTCCCCCCGTCTGATTCCCAGCCTCTGAATCCCCATGTCTGATAACCTGCCTCTGATTCCCCGCCTCTGATTCCCCATCTCAGATTCACCGCCTCTGATTCCCCACCTCTGATTCCCCATCTCTGATTCCGCACATCCGATTCCCTGCCTCTGATTCCCCGACTCGGATTCCCCACCTCTGATTCCCCAGCTCTGATTCCTCGCCTCTGATTCCCCAACTCTGATTCCCCGCCTCTGATTCCCCAGCTCTGATTCCCCACCTCTGATTCCCCGTTTTTGATCCCCTGCCTCTGATTCCCCGCCTCTGATTCCCCATCTCTGATTCACCGTCTTTGATTCGCCACCTCTGATTCCCCATATCTGATTACTCACCACTGTTTCCCCGCCTCTGATTCGCCGCCTCTGATTCCCCATATCTCATTCCCCGCCTCTGATTCGCCAGCTATGATTCCCCGCCTCTGATTCCCCGGGTCTGATTCCCTGCCTCTGATTCCCCGCCTCTGATTCCACATCTCTGATTCACCACCTCTGATTCCCCGCGTCTGATTCCCCGCCTCTGATTCCCCATCTCTGATTCCCCATCTCTGATTCCCCAATTCTGATTCCCCGCCTCTGATTCCCCAGCTCTGATTCCTCGCCTCTGATTCCCTTCCTCTGATTCCCAACCTCTGATTCCCCACCTCTGATTTCCCATATTGATTCCCTGCGTCTGATTCCCCGCCTCTGATTCCCCAACTCTGATTCCCCGCCTCTGATTCCCCAGCTCTGATTCCCCGCCTCTGATTCCCCGTGTTTGATTCCCTGCCTCTGATTCCCGGCCTCTGATTCCCCATCTCTGATTCACCGCCTTTGATTCGCCACCTCTGATTCCCCATATCTGATTCCCCGCCTCTGTTTCCCCGCCTCTGATTCCCCGCCTCTGATTCCCCATATGTCATTCCCCATCTCTGATTCCCGGACTCTGATTCCCCACCTCTGATTCCCGGCCTCTTATTCCCGGCATCTGATTCCGGCCTCTGATTCACGGCCTCTGATTCCCTGCTTCTGATTCCCCATCTCTGATTCCGCAAATCTAATTCCCTGCCTCTGATTCCCCACCTCTGATTCCCCATATCTGATTCCCCACCTCTGTTTCCCGGCCTCTGATTCCCCGCTTCTGATTCTGATTCCCTGCCTCTGATTCCCCATCTCTGATTCCGCACATCTGATTCCCTGCCTCTGATTCCCCACCTCTGATTCCCCATATCTCATTCCCCGCCTCTGAATCCCCATCTCTGATTCCAGGACTCTGATTCCCCACCTCTGATTCCCGGCATCTGATTCCGGCCTCTGATTCCCGGCCTCTGATTCCCTGCTTCTGATTCTGATTCCCTGCCTCTGATTCCCCATCTCTGATTCCGCACATCTGATTCCCTGCCTCTGATTCCCCGCCTCTGATTCCCCGCCTCTGTTTCCCAATATCTAAGTCCCCGCCTCTGATTCCCCAACTCTGATTCCCCACCTCTGATTCCCCAGCTCTGATTCCCCGCCTCTGATTCCCCGCATCTGATTCCCTGCATCTGATTCCAAGCCTCTGATTCCCTGCCTCTGATTCCCAACCTCTGATTCCCCACCTCTGATTCCCCATATCTGAATCCCCGCCTCTGTTTCCCCGCCTCTGATTTCCCACCTCTGTTTCCCCATATCTGATTCCCGGCCTCTGATTCCCCGCCTCTGATTCCCCGCCTCTGACTCCCTGCCTCTGATTCCACATCCCCGATTCCGCACATCTGATTCCCTGCCTCTGATTCCCCGCCTCTGATTCCCCGCCTCTGATTCCCTGCCTCTGATTCCCAACCTCTGATTCCCCACCTCTGATTCCCCATATCTGATTCCCCGCCTCTGTTTCCCCGCCTCTGATTCCCCTCCTCTGATTCCCCAACTCTACTTCCCCGCCTCTGATTCCCCAGCTCTGATTCCCCGTGTTTGATTCCCCGCCTCTGATTCCCTTCCTCTGATTCCCAACCTCTGATTCCACACCTCTGATTCCCCATATCTGATTCCCCGCCTCTGTTTCCCCGCCTCTGATTCCCTGCCCCTGTTTCCCCATATCTGGTTCCCTGCCTCTGATTCCGCAACTCTGATTAACCGCCTCTGATTCCCCAGCTCTGATTCCCCGCCTCTGATTTCCCGTGTTTGATTCCCTGCCTCTGATTCCCCGCCTCTGATTCCCCATCTCTGATTCACCGCCTTTGATTCGCCACCTCTGATTCCACATATCTGATTCCCCACCTCTGTTTCCCCGCCTCTGATTCCCCGCCTCTGATTCTCCATATCTCATTCCCCGCCTCTGATTCCCCACCTCTGATTCCCGGCCTCTTATTCCCAGCATCTGATTCCCGGCCTCTGATTCCCCGCTTCTGATTCTGATTCCATGCCTCTGATTCCCCATCTCTGATTCCGCACATCTGATTCCCTGCCTCTGATTCCCCGCCTCTGATTCCCCATATCTGATTTCCCGCCTCTGTTTCCCCGCCTCTGATTCCCCGCCTCTGTTTCCCCATATCTAATTCCCAACCTCTGATGCCCCAACTCTGATTCCCTGCCTCTGATTCCCCGCGTTCTATTCCCTGCCTCTGATTCCCCGCCTGTGATTCCCCATCTCTGATTCACCACCTCTGATTCCCCACCTCTGATTCCCCATATCTAATTCCCCGCCTCTGTTTGCCCGCCTCTGATTCCCCGCCTCTGTTTCCCCATATCTGATTCCCCGCCTCTGAATCCCCAACTCTGATTCCCTGCCTCTGATTCCCCAGCTCTGATTCCCCGCCTTTGATTCCCCGGTCTGATTCCCAGCCTCTGAAACCCCGTGTCTGATTTCTTGCCTCTGATTCCCCGCCTCTGATTCCCCATCTCTGATTCACAGCCTCTGATTTCCCACCTCTGATTCCCCATCTCTGATTCCCTGCCTCTGATTCCCCGACTCTGATCCCCACCTCTGATTCCCCAGCTCTGATTCCCCGCCTCTGATTCCCCACCTCTGTTTCCCGGCCTCTGATTCCCCGCTTCTGATTCTGATTCCCTGCCTCTGATTCCCCATCTCTGATTCCGCACATCTGATTCCCTGCCTCTGATTCCCCACCTCTGATTCCCCATATCTGATTTCCCGCCTCTGTTTCCCCGCCTCTGATTCCCCGCCTCTGTTTCCCCATATCTAATTCCCAACCTCTGATGCCCCAACTCTGATTCCCTGCCTCTGATTCCCCGCGTTCTATTCCCTGCCTCTGATTCCCCGCCTGTGATTCCCCATCTCTGATTCACCACCTCTGATTCCCCACCTCTGATTCCCCATATCTAATTCCCCGCCTCTGTTTGCCCGCCTCTGATTCCCCGCCTCTGTTTCCCCATATCTGATTCCCCGCCTCTGAATCCCCAACTCTGATTCCCTGCCTCTGATTCCCCAGCTCTGATTCCCCGCCTTTGATTCCCCCGTCTGATTCCCAGCCTCTGAAACCCCGTGTCTGATTTCTTGCCTCTGATTCCCCGCCTCTGATTCCCCATCTCTGATTCACAGCCTCTGATTCCCCACCTCTGATTCCCCATCTCTGATTCCTCACATCTGATTCCCTGCCTCTGATTCCCCGACTCTGATCCCCACCTCTGATTCCGCAGCTCTGATTCCCCGCCTCTGATTCCCCAACTCTGATTCCCCGCCTCTGATTCCCCAGCTCTGATTCCCCGCCTCTGATTCCCCGTGTTTGATTCCCTGCCTCTGATTCCCCGCCTCTGATTCCCCATCTCTGATTCACCGCCTTTGATTCGCCACCTCTGATTCCCCATATCTGATTCCTCGCCTCTGTTTCCCCGCCTCTGATTCCCCGCCTCTGATTCCCCATATCTCATTCCCCGCCTCTGATTCCCCATCTCTGATTCCCGGACTCTGATTCCCCACCTCTGATTCCCGGCCTCTTATTCCCGGCATCTGATTCCGGCCTCTGATTCCCGGCCTCTGATTCCCTGCTTCTGATTCCCCATCTCTGATTCCGCAAATCTAATTCCCCGCCTCTGATTCCCCGCCTCTGTTTCCCCATATCTGATCCCCGCCTCTATTTGCCCGCATCTGATTCCGCGCCTCTGTTTCCCCATATCTGATTCCCCGCCTCTGAATCCCCAACTCTGATTCCCTGCCTCTAATTTCCCAGCTCTAATTCCCCGCCTCTGATTCCCCGCGTCTGATTACCGGCCTCTGATTCCCCGCCTCTGATTCCCCATCTCTGATTCACAACCTCTGATTCCCCACCTCTGATACCCCATATCTGATTCCCCGCCTCTGTTTCCCCGCCTCTGATTCCCCACCTCTGATTCCCAATATCTGATTCCCCGCCTCTGATTCCCCACCTCTGATTCCCCATCTCTGATTCCGCACATCTGATTCCCTGCCTCTGATTCCCCGACTCGGATCCCCACCTCTGATTCCGCAGCTCTGATTCCCCGCCTCTGATTCCCCAACTCTGATTCCCCGCCTCTGATTCCCCAGCTCTGATTCCCCGCCTCTGATTCCCCGTGTTTTATTCCCTGCCTCTGATTCCCCGCCTCTGATTCCCCATCTCTGATTCACCGCCTTTGATTCGCCACCTCTGATTCCCCATATCTGATTCCTCGCCTCTGTTTCCCCGCCTCTGATTCCCCGCCTCTGATTCCCCATATCTCATTCCCCGCCTCTGATTCCCCATCTCTGATTCCCGGACTCTGATTCCCCACCTCTGATTCCCGGCCTCTTATTCCCGGCATCTGATTCCGGCCTCTGATTCCCGGCCTCTGATTCCCTGCTTCTGATTCCCCATCTCTGATTCCGCAAATCTAATTCCCCGCCTCTGATTCCCCGCCTCTGTTTTCCCATATCTGATCCCCGCCTCTGTTTGCCCGCATCTGATTCCCCGCCTCTGTTTCCCCATATCTGATTCCCCGCCTCTGAATCCCCAACTCTGATTCCCTGCCTCTAATTTCCCAGCTCTGATTCCCCGCCTCTGATTCCCCGCGTCTGATTACCGGCCTCTGATTCCCCGCCTCTGATTCCCCATCTCTGATTCACAACCTCTGATTCCCCACCTCTGATACCCCATATCTGATTCCCCGCCTCTGTTTCCCCACCTCTGATTCCCCACCTCTGATTCCCAATATCTGATTCCCCGCCTCTGATTCCCCACCTCTGATTCCCCGCCTCTGATTCGCCAGCTATGATTCCCCGCCTCTGATTCCCCGTGTTTGATTCCCTGCCTCTGATTCCCGGCCTCTGATTCCCCATCTCTGATTCACCACCTTTGATTCGCCACCTCTGATTCCCCATATCTGATTCCCCGCCTCTGTTTCCCCGCCTCTGATTTCCCGCCTCTGATTCCCCATATCTCATTCCCCGCCTCTGAATCTCCATCTCTCATTCCCGGACTCTGATTCCCCACCTCTGATTCCCTGTTACTGATTCTGATTCCCTGCCTTTGATTCCCCATCTCTGATTCCGCACATCTGATTCCCTGCCTCTGATTCCCCATCTCTGATTCCCCATATCTGATTCCCCGCTTCTGTTTCCCCGCCTCTGATTCCCCGCCTCTGTTTCCCAATATCTAAGTCCCCGCCTCTGATTCCCCAACTCTAATTCCCCACCTCTGATTCCCCAGCTCTGATTCCCCGCCTCTGATTCCCCGCATCTGATTCCCTGCATCTGATTCCAAGCCTCTTATTCCCTGCCTCTGATTCCCAACCTCTGATTCCCCACCTCTGATTCCCCATATCTGATTCCCAGCCTCTGTTTCCCCGCCTCTGATTCCCCGCCTCTGTTTCCCCATATCTGATTCCCGGCCTCTGGTTCCCCGCCTCTGATTCCCTGCCTCTGATTCCCCATCTCCGATTCCGCACATCTGATTCCCTGCCTCTGATTCCCCGCCTCTGATTCCCCGCCTCTGATTCCCTGCCTCTGATTCCCAACCTCTGATTCCCCACCTCTGATTCCCCGTGTTTGATTCCCCGCCTCTGTTTCCCCGCCTCTGATTCCCCGCCTCTGATTCCCCAACTCTAATTCCCCGCCTCTGATTCCCCATATCTGATTCCCCGCCTCTGTTTCCCCGCCTCTGATTCCCCACCCCTGTTTCCCCATATCTGATTCCCTGCCTCTGATTCCCCAACTTTGATTCCCAGCATCTGATTCCCCAGCTCTGATTCCCCGCCTCTGATTCCCCGCATCTGATTCCCTGCATCTGATTCCAAGCCTCTGATTCCCTGCCTCTGATTCCCAACCTCTGATTCCCCACCTCTGATTCCCCATATCTGATCCCCAGCCTCTGTTTCCCCGCCTCTGTTTCCCCATATCTGATTCCCGGCCTCTGATTCCCCGCCTCTGATTCCCCGCCTCTGATTCCCTGCCTCTGATTCCCCATCTCCGATTCCGCACATCTGATTCCCTGCCTCTTATTCCCCGCCTCTGATTCCCCGCCTCTGATTCCCTGCATCTGATTCCCAACCTCTGATTCCCCACCTCTGATTCCCCGTGTTTGATTCCCCGCCTCTGTTTCCCCGCCTCTGATTCCCCGCCTCTGATTCACCAACTCTAATTCCCCGCCTCTGATTCCCCATATCTGATTCCCTGCCTCTGTTTCCCCGCCTCTGATTCCCCGCCCCTTTTTCCCCATATCTGATTCCCTGCCTCTGATTCCCCAACTTTGATTCCCAGCCTCTGATTCCCCAGCTCTGATTCCCCGCCTCTGATTCCCCGTGTTTCATTCCCTGCCTCTGATTCCCTGCCTCTGATTCCCCATCTCTGATTCACCGCCTTTGATTCGCCACCTCTGATTCCCCATATCTGATTCCCCACCTCTGTTTCCCCGCCTCTGATTCCCCGCCTCTGATTCTCCATATCTCATTCCCCGCCTCTGACTCCCCATCTCTGATTCCCGGACTCTGATTCCCCACCTCTGATTCCCGGCCTCTTATTCCCAGCATCTGATTCCAGGCCTCTGATTCCCGTCCTCTGACTCCCCGCTTCTGATTCTGATTCCCTGCCTCTGATTCCCCATCTATGATTCCGCACATCTGATTACCTGCCTCTGATTCCCCACCTCTGATTCCCCATATCTGATTCCCTGCCTCTGTTTCCACGCCTCTGATTCCCCGCCTCTGTTTCCCCATATCTAATTCCCCACCTCTGATGCCCCAACTCTGATTCCCCGCCTCTGATTCCACAGCTCTGATTCCCCGCCTCTGATTCCCCACATCCGATTCCCCATATCTGATTCCCCGCCTCTGTTTCCCCGCCCCTGATTCCCCGCCTCTGTTTCCCCATATCTGATTCCCCGCCTCTGATTCCCAACTATGATTCCCCGCCTCTTATTCCCCAGCTCTGATTCCCTGCCTCTGATTCCCCGCGTTCTATTCCCTGCCTCTGATTCCCCGCCTGTGATTCCCCATCTCTGATTCACCACCTCTGATTCCCCACCACTGATTCCCCATATCTAATTCCCCGCCTCTGTTTGCCCGCCTCTGATTCCCCGCCTCTGTTTCCCCATATCTGATTCCCCGCCTCTGAATCCCCAACTCTGATTCCCTGCCTCTGATTCCCCAGCTTCATTCCCCGCCTTTGATTCCCCCCGTCTGATTCCCAGCCTCTGAATCCCCGTGTCTGAAAACCTGCCTCTGATTCCCCGCCTCTGATTCCCCATCTCAGATTCACCGCCTCTGATTCCCCACCTCTGATTCCCCATCTCTGATTCCGCACATCCGATTCCCTGCCTCTGATTCCCCGACTCTGATTCCCCACCTCTGATTCCCCAGCTCTGATTCCCCGCCTCTGATTCCCCAACTCTGATTCCCCACCTCTGATTCCCCAGCTGTGATTCCCCGCCTCTGATTCCCCGTGTTTGATCCCCTGCCTCTGATTCCCCAGCTCTGATTCCCCATCTCTGATTCACCGCCTTTGATTCTCCACCTCTGATTCCCCATATCTGATTCCTCGCCACTGTTTCCCCGCCTCTGATTCCCCGCCTCTGATTCCCCATATCTCATTCCCCGCCTCTGATTCCCCATCTCTGATTCCCGGACTCTGATTCCCCACCTCTGATTCCCGACCTCTTATTCCCGGCATCTGATTCCGGCCTCTGATTCCCGGCCTCTGATTCCCTGCTTCTGATTCTGATTCCCTGCCTCTGATTCCCCATTTCTGATTCCGCACATCTAATTCCCTGCCTCTGATTCCCCACCTCTGATTCCCCATATCTGAATCCCCGCCTCTGTTTCCCCATATCTAAGTCCCCGCCTCTGATTCCCCAACTTTGATTCCCCACCTCTGATTCCCCAGCTCTGATTCCCCGCCTCTGATTCCCCGCCTCTGTTTCCCCATATCTAAGTCCCCGCCTCTTATTCCCCAACTTTGATTCCCCACCTCTGATTCCCCAGCTCTGATTCCCCGCCTCTGATTCCCCACCTCTGATTCCCCATATCTGATTCCCAGCCTCTGTTTGCCCGCCTCTGATTCCCCGCCCCTGTTTCCCCATATCTGATTCCCTGCCTCTGATTCCCCAACTTTGATTCCCAGCCTCTGATTCCCCAGCTCTGATTCCCCGCCTCTGATTCCCCGTGTTTGATTCCCTGCCTCTGATTCCCTGCTTCTGATTCCCCATCTCTGATTCCGCAAATCTAATTCCCTGCCTCTGATTCCCCACCTCTGATTCCCCATATCTGATTCCCCACCTCTGTTTCCCGGCCTCTGATTCCCCGCTTCTGATTCTGATTCCCTGCCTCTGATTCCCCATCTCTGATTCCGCACATCTGATTCCCTGCCTCTGATTCCCCACCTCTGATTCCCGATATCTGATTTCCTGCCTCTGTTTCCCCGCCTCTGATTCCCCGCCTCTGTTTCCCCATATCTAATTCCCAACCTCTGATGCCCCAACTCTGATTCCCTGCCTCTGATTCCCCGCGTTCTATTCCCTGCCTCTGATTCCCCGCCTGTGATTCCCCATCTCTGATTCACCACCTCTGATTCCCCACCTCTGATTCCCCATATCTGATTCCCCACCTCTGAATCCCCAACTCTGATTCCCTGCCTCTGATTCCCCAGCTCTGATTCCCCGCCTTTGATTCCCCCGTCTGATTCCCAGCCTCTGAAACCCCGTGTCTGATTTCTTGCCTCTGATTCCCCGCCTCTGATTCCCCACCTCTGATTCCCCATCTCTGATTCCGCACATCTGATTCCCTGCCTCTGATTCCCCGACTCTGATCCCCACCTCTGATTCCCCGCCTCTGATTCCCCAGCTCTGATTCCCCGCCTCTGATTCCCCGTGTTTGATTCCCTGCCTCTGATTCCCGGCCTCTGATTCCCCATCTCTGATTCACCGCCTTTGATTCGCCACCTCTGATTCCCCATATCTGATTCCCCGCCTCTGTTTCCCCGCCTCTGATTCCCCGCCTCTGATTCCCCATATGTCATTCCCCATCTCTGATTCCCGGACTCTGATTCCCCACCTCTGATTCCCGGCCTCTTATTCCCGGCATCTGATTCCGGCCTCTGATTCACGGCCTCTGATTCCCTGCTTCTGATTCCCCATCTCTGATTCCGCAAATCTAATTCCCTGCCTCTGATTCCCCACCTCTGATTCCCCATATCTGATTCCCCACCTCTGTTTCCCGGCCTCTGATTCCCCGCTTCTGATTCTGATTCCCTGCCTCTGATTCCCCATCTCTGATTCCGCACATCTGATTCCCTGCCTCTGATTCCCCACCTCTGATTCCCCATATCTCATTCCCCGCCTCTGAATCCCCATCTCTGATTCCAGGACTCTGATTCCCCACCTCTGATTCCCGGCATCTGATTCCGGCCTCTGATTCCCGGCCTCTGATTCCCTGCTTCTGATTCTGATTCCCTGCCTCTGATTCCCCATCTCTGATTCCGCACATCTGATTCCCTGCCTCTGATTCCCCGCCTCTGATTCCCCGCCTCTGTTTCCCAATATCTAAGTCCCCGCCTCTGATTCCCCAACTCTGATTCCCCACCTCTGATTCCCCAGCTCTGATTCCCCGCCTCTGATTCCCCGCATCTGATTCCCTGCATCTGATTCCAAGCCTCTGATTCCCTGCCTCTGATTCCCAACCTCTGATTCCCCACCTCTGATTCCCCATATCTGAATCCCCGCCTCTGTTTCCCCGCCTCTGATTTCCCACCTCTGTTTCCCCATATCTGATTCCCGGCCTCTGATTCCCCGCCTCTGATTCCCCGCCTCTGACTCCCTGCCTCTGATTCCACATCCCCGATTCCGCACATCTGATTCCCTGCCTCTGATTCCCCGCCTCTGATTCCCCGCCTCTGATTCCCTGCCTCTGATTCCCAACCTCTGATTCCCCACCTCTGATTCCCCATATCTGATTCCCCGCCTCTGTTTCCCCGCCTCTGATTCCCCTCCTCTGATTCCCCAACTCTACTTCCCCGCCTCTGATTCCCCAGCTCTGATTCCCCGTGTTTGATTCCCCGCCTCTGATTCCCTTCCTCTGATTCCCAACCTCTGATTCCACACCTCTGATTCCCCATATCTGATTCCCCGCCTCTGTTTCCCCGCCTCTGATTCCCTGCCCCTGTTTCCCCATATCTGGTTCCCTGCCTCTGATTCCGCAACTCTGATTAACCGCCTCTGATTCCCCAGCTCTGATTCCCCGCCTCTGATTTCCCGTGTTTGATTCCCTGCCTCTGATTCCCCGCCTCTGATTCCCCATCTCTGATTCACCGCCTTTGATTCGCCACCTCTGATTCCACATATCTGATTCCCCACCTCTGTTTCCCCGCCTCTGATTCCCCGCCTCTGATTCTCCATATCTCATTCCCCGCCTCTGATTCCCCACCTCTGATTCCCGGCCTCTTATTCCCAGCATCTGATTCCCGGCCTCTGATTCCCCGCTTCTGATTCTGATTCCATGCCTCTGATTCCCCATCTCTGATTCCGCACATCTGATTCCCTGCCTCTGATTCCCCGCCTCTGATTCCCCATATCTGATTTCCCGCCTCTGTTTCCCCGCCTCTGATTCCCCGCCTCTGTTTCCCCATATCTAATTCCCAACCTCTGATGCCCCAACTCTGATTCCCTGCCTCTGATTCCCCGCGTTCTATTCCCTGCCTCTGATTCCCCGCCTGTGATTCCCCATCTCTGATTCACCACCTCTGATTCCCCACCTCTGATTCCCCATATCTAATTCCCCGCCTCTGTTTGCCCGCCTCTGATTCCCCGCCTCTGTTTCCCCATATCTGATTCCCCGCCTCTGAATCCCCAACTCTGATTCCCTGCCTCTGATTCCCCAGCTCTGATTCCCCGCCTTTGATTCCCCGGTCTGATTCCCAGCCTCTGAAACCCCGTGTCTGATTTCTTGCCTCTGATTCCCCGCCTCTGATTCCCCATCTCTGATTCACAGCCTCTGATTTCCCACCTCTGATTCCCCATCTCTGATTCCCTGCCTCTGATTCCCCGACTCTGATCCCCACCTCTGATTCCCCAGCTCTGATTCCCCGCCTCTGATTCCCCAACTCTGATTCCCCGCCTCTGATTCCCCAGCTCTGATTCCCCGCCTCTGATTCCCCGTGTTTGATTCCCTGCCTCTGATTCCACGCCTCTGATTCCCCATCTCTGATTCATCGCCTTTGATTCGCCACCTCTGATTCCCCATATCTGATTCCTCGCCTCTGTTTCCCCGCCTCTGATTCCCCGCCTCTGATTCCCCATATCTCATTCCCCGCCTCTGATTCCCCATCTCTGATTCCCGGACTCTGATTCCCCACCTCTGATTCCCGGCCTCTTATTCCCGGCATCTGATTCCGGCCTCTGATTCCCGGCCTCTGATTCCCTGCTTCTGATTCCCCATCTCTGATTCCGCAAATCTAATTCCCTGCCTCTGATTCCGCACCTCTGATTCCCCATATCTGATTCCCCACCTCTGTTTCCCGGCCTCTGATTCCCCGCTTCTGATTCTGATTCCCTGCCTCTGATTCCCCATCTCTGATTCCGCACATCTGATTCCCTGCCTCTGATTCCCCACCTCTGATTCCCCATATCTGATTTCCCGCCTCTGTTTCCCCGCCTCTGATTCCCCGCCTCTGTTTCCCCATATCTAATTCCCAACCTCTGATGCCCCAACTCTGATTCCCTGCCTCTGATTCCCCGCGTTCTATTCCCTGCCTCTGATTCCCCGCCTGTGATTCCCCATCTCTGATTCACCACCTCTGATTCCCCACCTCTGATTCCCCATATCTAATTCCCCGCCTCTGTTTGCCCGCCTCTGATTCCCCGCCTCTGTTTCCCCATATCTGATTCCCCGCCTCTGAATCCCCAACTCTGATTCCCTGCCTCTGATTCCCCAGCTCTGATTCCCCGCCTTTGATTCCCCCGTCTGATTCCCAGCCTCTGAAACCCCGTGTCTGATTTCTTGCCTCTGATTCCCCGCCTCTGATTCCCCATCTCTGATTCACAGCCTCTGATTCCCCACCTCTGATTCCCCATCTCTGATTCCTCACATCTGATTCCCTGCCTCTGATTCCCCGACTCTGATCCCCACCTCTGATTCCGCAGCTCTGATTCCCCGCCTCTGATTCCCCAACTCTGATTCCCCGCCTCTGATTCCCCAGCTCTGATTCCCCGCCTCTGATTCCCCGTGTTTGATTCCCTGCCTCTGATTCCCCGCCTCTGATTCCCCATCTCTGATTCACCGCCTTTGATTCGCCACCTCTGATTCCCCATATCTGATTCCTCGCCTCTGTTTCCCCGCCTCTGATTCCCCGCCTCTGATTCCCCATATCTCATTCCCCGCCTCTGATTCCCCATCTCTGATTCCCGGACTCTGATTCCCCACCTCTGATTCCCGGCCTCTTATTCCCGGCATCTGATTCCGGCCTCTGATTCCCGGCCTCTGATTCCCTGCTTCTGATTCCCCATCTCTGATTCCGCAAATCTAATTCCCCGCCTCTGATTCCCCGCCTCTGTTTCCCCATATCTGATCCCCGCCTCTATTTGCCCGCATCTGATTCCGCGCCTCTGTTTCCCCATATCTGATTCCCCGCCTCTGAATCCCCAACTCTGATTCCCTGCCTCTAATTTCCCAGCTCTAATTCCCCGCCTCTGATTCCCCGCGTCTGATTACCGGCCTCTGATTCCCCGCCTCTGATTCCCCATCTCTGATTCACAACCTCTGATTCCCCACCTCTGATACCCCATATCTGATTCCCCGCCTCTGTTTCCCCGCCTCTGATTCCCCACCTCTGATTCCCAATATCTGATTCCCCGCCTCTGATTCCCCACCTCTGATTCCCCATCTCTGATTCCGCACATCTGATTCCCTGCCTCTGATTCCCCGACTCGGATCCCCACCTCTGATTCCGCAGCTCTGATTCCCCGCCTCTGATTCCCCAACTCTGATTCCCCGCCTCTGATTCCCCAGCTCTGATTCCCCGCCTCTGATTCCCCGTGTTTTATTCCCTGCCTCTGATTCCCCGCCTCTGATTCCCCATCTCTGATTCACCGCCTTTGATTCGCCACCTCTGATTCCCCATATCTGATTCCTCGCCTCTGTTTCCCCGCCTCTGATTCCCCGCCTCTGATTCCCCATATCTCATTCCCCGCCTCTGATTCCCCATCTCTGATTCCCGGACTCTGATTCCCCACCTCTGATTCCCGGCCTCTTATTCCCGGCATCTGATTCCGGCCTCTGATTCCCGGCCTCTGATTCCCTGCTTCTGATTCCCCATCTCTGATTCCGCAAATCTAATTCCCCGCCTCTGATTCCCCGCCTCTGTTTTCCCATATCTGATCCCCGCCTCTGTTTGCCCGCATCTGATTCCCCGCCTCTGTTTCCCCATATCTGATTCCCCGCCTCTGAATCCCCAACTCTGATTCCCTGCCTCTAATTTCCCAGCTCTGATTCCCCGCCTCTGATTCCCCGCGTCTGATTACCGGCCTCTGATTCCCCGCCTCTGATTCCCCATCTCTGATTCACAACCTCTGATTCCCCACCTCTGATACCCCATATCTGATTCCCCGCCTCTGTTTCCCCACCTCTGATTCCCCACCTCTGATTCCCAATATCTGATTCCCCGCCTCTGATTCCCCACCTCTGATTCCCCGCCTCTGATTCGCCAGCTATGATTCCCCGCCTCTGATTCCCCGTGTTTGATTCCCTGCCTCTGATTCCCGGCCTCTGATTCCCCATCTCTGATTCACCACCTTTGATTCGCCACCTCTGATTCCCCATATCTGATTCCCCGCCTCTGTTTCCCCGCCTCTGATTTCCCGCCTCTGATTCCCCATATCTCATTCCCCGCCTCTGAATCTCCATCTCTCATTCCCGGACTCTGATTCCCCACCTCTGATTCCCTGTTACTGATTCTGATTCCCTGCCTTTGATTCCCCATCTCTGATTCCGCACATCTGATTCCCTGCCTCTGATTCCCCATCTCTGATTCCCCATATCTGATTCCCCGCTTCTGTTTCCCCGCCTCTGATTCCCCGCCTCTGTTTCCCAATATCTAAGTCCCCGCCTCTGATTCCCCAACTCTAATTCCCCACCTCTGATTCCCCAGCTCTGATTCCCCGCCTCTGATTCCCCGCATCTGATTCCCTGCATCTGATTCCAAGCCTCTTATTCCCTGCCTCTGATTCCCAACCTCTGATTCCCCACCTCTGATTCCCCATATCTGATTCCCAGCCTCTGTTTCCCCGCCTCTGATTCCCCGCCTCTGTTTCCCCATATCTGATTCCCGGCCTCTGGTTCCCCGCCTCTGATTCCCTGCCTCTGATTCCCCATCTCCGATTCCGCACATCTGATTCCCTGCCTCTGATTCCCCGCCTCTGATTCCCCGCCTCTGATTCCCTGCCTCTGATTCCCAACCTCTGATTCCCCACCTCTGATTCCCCGTGTTTGATTCCCCGCCTCTGTTTCCCCGCCTCTGATTCCCCGCCTCTGATTCCCCAACTCTAATTCCCCGCCTCTGATTCCCCATATCTGATTCCCCGCCTCTGTTTCCCCGCCTCTGATTCCCCACCCCTGTTTCCCCATATCTGATTCCCTGCCTCTGATTCCCCAACTTTGATTCCCAGCATCTGATTCCCCAGCTCTGATTCCCCGCCTCTGATTCCCCGCATCTGATTCCCTGCATCTGATTCCAAGCCTCTGATTCCCTGCCTCTGATTCCCAACCTCTGATTCCCCACCTCTGATTCCCCATATCTGATCCCCAGCCTCTGTTTCCCCGCCTCTGTTTCCCCATATCTGATTCCCGGCCTCTGATTCCCCGCCTCTGATTCCCCGCCTCTGATTCCCTGCCTCTGATTCCCCATCTCCGATTCCGCACATCTGATTCCCTGCCTCTTATTCCCCGCCTCTGATTCCCCGCCTCTGATTCCCTGCATCTGATTCCCAACCTCTGATTCCCCACCTCTGATTCCCCGTGTTTGATTCCCCGCCTCTGTTTCCCCGCCTCTGATTCCCCGCCTCTGATTCACCAACTCTAATTCCCCGCCTCTGATTCCCCATATCTGATTCCCTGCCTCTGTTTCCCCGCCTCTGATTCCCCGCCCCTTTTTCCCCATATCTGATTCCCTGCCTCTGATTCCCCAACTTTGATTCCCAGCCTCTGATTCCCCAGCTCTGATTCCCCGCCTCTGATTCCCCGTGTTTCATTCCCTGCCTCTGATTCCCTGCCTCTGATTCCCCATCTCTGATTCACCGCCTTTGATTCGCCACCTCTGATTCCCCATATCTGATTCCCCACCTCTGTTTCCCCGCCTCTGATTCCCCGCCTCTGATTCTCCATATCTCATTCCCCGCCTCTGACTCCCCATCTCTGATTCCCGGACTCTGATTCCCCACCTCTGATTCCCGGCCTCTTATTCCCAGCATCTGATTCCAGGCCTCTGATTCCCGTCCTCTGACTCCCCGCTTCTGATTCTGATTCCCTGCCTCTGATTCCCCATCTATGATTCCGCACATCTGATTACCTGCCTCTGATTCCCCACCTCTGATTCCCCATATCTGATTCCCTGCCTCTGTTTCCACGCCTCTGATTCCCCGCCTCTGTTTCCCCATATCTAATTCCCCACCTCTGATGCCCCAACTCTGATTCCCCGCCTCTGATTCCACAGCTCTGATTCCCCGCCTCTGATTCCCCACATCCGATTCCCCATATCTGATTCCCCGCCTCTGTTTCCCCGCCCCTGATTCCCCGCCTCTGTTTCCCCATATCTGATTCCCCGCCTCTGATTCCCAACTATGATTCCCCGCCTCTTATTCCCCAGCTCTGATTCCCTGCCTCTGATTCCCCGCGTTCTATTCCCTGCCTCTGATTCCCCGCCTGTGATTCCCCATCTCTGATTCACCACCTCTGATTCCCCACCACTGATTCCCCATATCTAATTCCCCGCCTCTGTTTGCCCGCCTCTGATTCCCCGCCTCTGTTTCCCCATATCTGATTCCCCGCCTCTGAATCCCCAACTCTGATTCCCTGCCTCTGATTCCCCAGCTTCATTCCCCGCCTTTGATTCCCCCCGTCTGATTCCCAGCCTCTGAATCCCCGTGTCTGAAAACCTGCCTCTGATTCCCCGCCTCTGATTCCCCATCTCAGATTCACCGCCTCTGATTCCCCACCTCTGATTCCCCATCTCTGATTCCGCACATCCGATTCCCTGCCTCTGATTCCCCGACTCTGATTCCCCACCTCTGATTCCCCAGCTCTGATTCCCCGCCTCTGATTCCCCAACTCTGATTCCCCACCTCTGATTCCCCAGCTGTGATTCCCCGCCTCTGATTCCCCGTGTTTGATCCCCTGCCTCTGATTCCCCAGCTCTGATTCCCCATCTCTGATTCACCGCCTTTGATTCTCCACCTCTGATTCCCCATATCTGATTCCTCGCCACTGTTTCCCCGCCTCTGATTCCCCGCCTCTGATTCCCCATATCTCATTCCCCGCCTCTGATTCCCCATCTCTGATTCCCGGACTCTGATTCCCCACCTCTGATTCCCGACCTCTTATTCCCGGCATCTGATTCCGGCCTCTGATTCCCGGCCTCTGATTCCCTGCTTCTGATTCTGATTCCCTGCCTCTGATTCCCCATTTCTGATTCCGCACATCTAATTCCCTGCCTCTGATTCCCCACCTCTGATTCCCCATATCTGAATCCCCGCCTCTGTTTCCCCATATCTAAGTCCCCGCCTCTGATTCCCCAACTTTGATTCCCCACCTCTGATTCCCCAGCTCTGATTCCCCGCCTCTGATTCCCCGCCTCTGTTTCCCCATATCTAAGTCCCCGCCTCTTATTCCCCAACTTTGATTCCCCACCTCTGATTCCCCAGCTCTGATTCCCCGCCTCTGATTCCCCACCTCTGATTCCCCATATCTGATTCCCAGCCTCTGTTTGCCCGCCTCTGATTCCCCGCCCCTGTTTCCCCATATCTGATTCCCTGCCTCTGATTCCCCAACTTTGATTCCCAGCCTCTGATTCCCCAGCTCTGATTCCCCGCCTCTGATTCCCCGTGTTTGATTCCCTGCCTCTGATTCCCTGCTTCTGATTCCCCATCTCTGATTCCGCAAATCTAATTCCCTGCCTCTGATTCCCCACCTCTGATTCCCCATATCTGATTCCCCACCTCTGTTTCCCGGCCTCTGATTCCCCGCTTCTGATTCTGATTCCCTGCCTCTGATTCCCCATCTCTGATTCCGCACATCTGATTCCCTGCCTCTGATTCCCCACCTCTGATTCCCGATATCTGATTTCCTGCCTCTGTTTCCCCGCCTCTGATTCCCCGCCTCTGTTTCCCCATATCTAATTCCCAACCTCTGATGCCCCAACTCTGATTCCCTGCCTCTGATTCCCCGCGTTCTATTCCCTGCCTCTGATTCCCCGCCTGTGATTCCCCATCTCTGATTCACCACCTCTGATTCCCCACCTCTGATTCCCCATATCTGATTCCCCACCTCTGAATCCCCAACTCTGATTCCCT
Source organism: Narcine bancroftii (assembly GCF_036971445.1). Taxonomy (NCBI): domain Eukaryota; kingdom Metazoa; phylum Chordata; class Chondrichthyes; order Torpediniformes; family Narcinidae; genus Narcine; species Narcine bancroftii. The sequence goes on from NC_091475.1 coordinate 110,209,144, forward strand.
GCCTCTGATTCCCCAGCTCTGATTCCCCGCCTTTGATTCCCCCGTCTGATTCCCAGCCTCTGAAACCCCGTGTCTGATTTCTTGCCTCTGATTCCCCGCCTCTGATTCCCCACCTCTGATTCCCCATCTCTGATTCCGCACATCTGATTCCCTGCCTCTGATTCCCCGACTCTGATCCCCACCTCTGATTCCGCAGCTCTGATTCCCCGCCTCTGATTCCCCAACTCTGATTCCCCGCCTCTGATTCCCCAGCTCTGATTCCCCGCCTCTGATTCCCCGTGTTTGATTCCCTGCCTCTGATTCCCCGCCTCTGATTCCCCATCTCTGATTCACCGCCTTTGATTCGCCACCTCTGATTCCCCATATCTGATTCCTCGCCTCTGTTTCCCCGCCTCTGATTCCCCGCCTCTGATTCCCCATATCTCATTCCCCGCCTCTGATTCCCCATCTCTGATTCCCGGACTCTGATTCCCCACCTCTGATTCCCGGCCTCTTATTCCCGGCATCTGATTCCGGCCTCTGATTCCCGGCCTCTGATTCCCTGCTTCTGATTCCCCATCTCTGATTCCGCAAATCTAATTCCCCGCCTCTGATTCCCCGCCTCTGTTTTCCCATATCTGATCCCCGCCTCTGTTTGCCCGCATCTGATTCCCCGCCTCTGTTTCCCCATATCTGATTCCCCGCCTCTGAATCCCCAACTCTGATTCCCTGCCTCTAATTTCCCAGCTCTGATTCCCCGCCTCTGATTCCCCGCGTCTGATTACCGGCCTCTGATTCCCCGCCTCTGATTCCCCATCTCTGATTCACAACCTCTGATTCCCCACCTCTGATACCCCATATCTGATTCCCCGCCTCTGTTTCCCCACCTCTGATTCCCCACCTCTGATTCCCAATATCTGATTCCCCGCCTCTGATTCCCCACCTCTGATTCCCCGCCTCTGATTCGCCAGCTATGATTCCCCGCCTCTGATTCCCCGTGTTTGATTCCCTGCCTCTGATTCCCGGCCTCTGATTCCCCATCTCTGATTCACCACCTTTGATTCGCCACCTCTGATTCCCCATATCTGATTCCCCGCCTCTGTTTCCCCGCCTCTGATTTCCCGCCTCTGATTCCCCATATCTCATTCCCCGCCTCTGAATCTCCATCTCTCATTCCCGGACTCTGATTCCCCACCTCTGATTCCCTGTTACTGATTCTGATTCCCTGCCTTTGATTCCCCATCTCTGATTCCGCACATCTGATTCCCTGCCTCTGATTCCCCATCTCTGATTCCCCATATCTGATTCCCCGCTTCTGTTTCCCCGCCTCTGATTCCCCGCCTCTGTTTCCCAATATCTAAGTCCCCGCCTCTGATTCCCCAACTCTAATTCCCCACCTCTGATTCCCCAGCTCTGATTCCCCGCCTCTGATTCCCCGCATCTGATTCCCTGCATCTGATTCCAAGCCTCTTATTCCCTGCCTCTGATTCCCAACCTCTGATTCCCCACCTCTGATTCCCCATATCTGATTCCCAGCCTCTGTTTCCCCGCCTCTGATTCCCCGCCTCTGTTTCCCCATATCTGATTCCCGGCCTCTGGTTCCCCGCCTCTGATTCCCTGCCTCTGATTCCCCATCTCCGATTCCGCACATCTGATTCCCTGCCTCTGATTCCCCGCCTCTGATTCCCCGCCTCTGATTCCCTGCCTCTGATTCCCAACCTCTGATTCCCCACCTCTGATTCCCCGTGTTTGATTCCCCGCCTCTGTTTCCCCGCCTCTGATTCCCCGCCTCTGATTCCCCAACTCTAATTCCCCGCCTCTGATTCCCCATATCTGATTCCCCGCCTCTGTTTCCCCGCCTCTGATTCCCCACCCCTGTTTCCCCATATCTGATTCCCTGCCTCTGATTCCCCAACTTTGATTCCCAGCATCTGATTCCCCAGCTCTGATTCCCCGCCTCTGATTCCCCGCATCTGATTCCCTGCATCTGATTCCAAGCCTCTGATTCCCTGCCTCTGATTCCCAACCTCTGATTCCCCACCTCTGATTCCCCATATCTGATCCCCAGCCTCTGTTTCCCCGCCTCTGTTTCCCCATATCTGATTCCCGGCCTCTGATTCCCCGCCTCTGATTCCCCGCCTCTGATTCCCTGCCTCTGATTCCCCATCTCCGATTCCGCACATCTGATTCCCTGCCTCTTATTCCCCGCCTCTGATTCCCCGCCTCTGATTCCCTGCATCTGATTCCCAACCTCTGATTCCCCACCTCTGATTCCCCGTGTTTGATTCCCCGCCTCTGTTTCCCTGCCTCTGATTCCCCGCCTCTGATTCACCAACTCTAATTCCCCGCCTCTGATTCCCCATATCTGATTCCCTGCCTCTGTTTCCCCGCCTCTGATTCCCCGCCCCTTTTTCCCCATATCTGATTCCCTGCCTCTGATTCCCCAACTTTGATTCCCAGCCTCTGATTCCCCAGCTCTGATTCCCCGCCTCTGATTCCCCGTGTTTCATTCCCTGCCTCTGATTCCCTGCCTCTGATTCCCCATCTCTGATTCACCGCCTTTGATTCGCCACCTCTGATTCCCCATATCTGATTCCCCACCTCTGTTTCCCCGCCTCTGATTCCCCGCCTCTGATTCTCCATATCTCATTCCCCGCCTCTGACTCCCCATCTCTGATTCCCGGACTCTGATTCCCCACCTCTGATTCCCGGCCTCTTATTCCCAGCATCTGATTCCAGGCCTCTGATTCCCGTCCTCTGACTCCCCGCTTCTGATTCTGATTCCCTGCCTCTGATTCCCCATCTCTGATTCCGCACATCTGATTACCTGCCTCTGATTCCCCACCTCTGATTCCCCATATCTGATTCCCTGCCTCTGTTTCCACGCCTCTGATTCCCCGCCTCTGTTTCCCCATATCTAATTCCCCACCTCTGATGCCCCAACTCTGATTCCCCGCCTCTGATTCCACAGCTCTGATTCCCCGCCTCTGATTCCCCACATCCGATTCCCCATATCTGATTCCCCGCCTCTGTTTCCCCGCCCCTGATTCCCCGCCTCTGTTTCCCCATATCTGATTCCCCGCCTCTGATTCCCAACTATGATTCCCCGCCTCTTATTCCCCAGCTCTGATTCCCTGCCTCTGATTCCCCGCGTTCTATTCCCTGCCTCTGATTCCCCGCCTGTGATTCCCCATCTCTGATTCACCACCTCTGATTCCCCACCACTGATTCCCCATATCTAATTCCCCGCCTCTGTTTGCCCGCCTCTGATTCCCCGCCTCTGTTTCCCCATATCTGATTCCCCGCCTCTGAATCCCCAACTCTGATTCCCTGCCTCTGATTCCCCAGCTTCATTCCCCGCCTTTGATTCCCCCCGTCTGATTCCCAGCCTCTGAATCCCCGTGTCTGAAAACCTGCCTCTGATTCCCCGCCTCTGATTCCCCATCTCAGATTCACCGCCTCTGATTCCCCACCTCTGATTCCCCATCTCTGATTCCGCACATCCGATTCCCTGCCTCTGATTCCCCGACTCTGATTCCCCACCTCTGATTCCCCAGCTCTGATTCCCCGCCTCTGATTCCCCAACTCTGATTCCCCACCTCTGATTCCCCAGCTGTGATTCCCCGCCTCTGATTCCCCGTGTTTGATCCCCTGCCTCTGATTCCCCAGCTCTGATTCCCCATCTCTGATTCACCGCCTTTGATTCTCCACCTCTGATTCCCCATATCTGATTCCTCGCCACTGTTTCCCCGCCTCTGATTCCCCGCCTCTGATTCCCCATATCTCATACCCCGCCTCTGATTCCCCATCTCTGATTCCCGGACTCTGATTCCCCACCTCTGATTCCCGACCTCTTATTCCCGGCATCTGATTCCGGCCTCTGATTCCCGGCCTCTGATTCCCTGCTTCTGATTCTGATTCCCTGCCTCTGATTCCCCATTTCCGATTCCGCACATCTAATTCCCTGCCTCTGATTCCCCACCTCTGATTCCCCATATCTGAATCCCCGCCTCTGTTTCCCCATATCTAAGTCCCCGCCTCTGATTCCCCAACTTTGATTCCCCACCTCTGATTCCCCAACTCTGATTCCCCGCCTCTGATTCCCCGCCTCTGTTTCCCCATATCTAAGTCCCCGCCTCTGATTCCCCAACTTTGATTCCCCACCTCTGATTCCCCAGCTCTGATTCCCCGCCTCTGATTCCCCACCTCTGATTCCCCATATCTGATTCCCAGCCTCTGTTTGCCCGCCTCTGATTCCCCGCCCCTGTTTCCCCATATCTGATTCCCTGCCTCTGATTCCCCAACTTTGATTCCCAGCCTCTGATTCCCCAGCTCTGATTCCCCGCCTCTGATTCCCCGTGTTTGATTCCCTGCCTCTGATTCCCTGCTTCTGATTCCCCATCTCTGATTCCGCAAATCTAATTCCCTGCCTCTGATTCCCCACCTCTGATTCCCCATATCTGATTCCCCACCTCTGTTTCCCGGCCTCTGATTCCCCGCTTCTGATTCTGATTCCCTGCCTCTGATTCCCCATCTCTGATTCCGCACATCTGATTCCCTGCCTCTGATTCCCCACCTCTGATTCCCCATATCTGATTTCCTGCCTCTGTTTCCCCGCCTCTGATTCCCCGCCTCTGTTTCCCCATATCTAATTCCCAACCTCTGATGCCCCAACTCTGATTCCCTGCCTCTGATTCCCCGCGTTCTATTCCCTGCCTCTGATTCCCCGCCTGTGATTCCCCATCTCTGATTCACCACCTCTGATTCCCCACCTCTGATTCCCCATATCTGATTCCCCACCTCTGAATCCCCAACTCTGATTCCCTGCCTCTGATTCCCCAGCTCTGATTCCCCGCCTTTGATTCCCCCGTCTGATTCCCAGCCTCTGAAACCCCGTGTCTGATTTCTTGCCTCTGATTCCCCGCCTCTGATTCCCCACCTCTGATTCCCCATCTCTGATTCCGCACATCTGATTCCCTGCCTCTGATTCCCCGACTCTGATCCCCACCTCTGATTCCGCAGCTCTGATTCCCCGCCTCTGATTCCCCAACTCTGATTCCCCGCCTCTGATTCCCCAGCTCTGATTCCCCGCCTCTGATTCCCCGTGTTTGATTCCCTGCCTCTGATTCCCCGCCTCTGATTCCCCATCTCTGATTCACCGCCTTTGATTCGCCACCTCTGATTCCCCATATCTGATTCCTCGCCTCTGTTTCCCCGCCTCTGATTCCCCGCCTCTGATTCCCCATATCTCATTCCCCGCCTCTGATTCCCCATCTCTGATTCCCGGACTCTGATTCCCCACCTCTGATTCCCGGCCTCTTATTCCCGGCATCTGATTCCGGCCTCTGATTCCCGGCCTCTGATTCCCTGCTTCTGATTCCCCATCTCTGATTCCGCAAATCTAATTCCCTGCCTCTGATTCCCCACCTCTGATTCCCCATATCTGATTCCCCGCCTCTGTTTCCCCGCCTCTGATTCCCTGCCTCTGTTTCCCCATATCTAAGTCCCCGCCTCTGATTCCCCAACTTTGATTCCCCACCTCTGATTCCCCAGCTCTGATTCCCCGCCTCTGATTCCCCGCATCTGATTCCATGCATCTGATTCCCAGCCTCTGATTCCCAGCCTCTGATTCCCAACCTCTGATTCCCCACCTCTGATTCCCCATATCTGATTCCCCGCCTCTGTTTCCCCGCCTCTGATTCCCTGCCTCTGTTTCCCCATATCTGATCCCCGCCTCTATTTGCCCGCATCTGATTCCCCGCCTCTGTTTCCCCATATCTGATTCCCCGCCTCTGAATCCCCAACTCTGATTCCCTGCCTCTAATTTCCCAGCTCTGATTCCCCGCCTCTGATTTCCCGCGTCTGATTACCGGCCTCTGATTCCCCGCCTCTGATTCCCCATCTCTGATTCACAACCTCTGATTCCCCACCTCTGATACCCCATATCTGATTCCCCGCCTCTGTTTCCCCGCCTCTGATTCCCCACCTCTGATTCCCAATATCTGATTCCCCGCCTCTGATTCCCCACCTCTGATTCCCCGCCTCTGATTCGCCAGCTAAGATTCCCCGCCTCTGATTCCCCGTGTTTGATTCCCTGCCTCTGATTCCCGGCCTCTGATACCCCATCTCTGATTCACCGCCTTTGATTCGCCACTTCTGATTCCCCATATCTGATTCCCCGCCTCTGTTTCCCCGCCTCTGATTCCCCACCTCTGATTCCCCATATCCCATTCCCCGCCTCTGAATCCCCATCTCTGATTCCCGGACTCTGATTCCCCACCTCTGATTCCCTGCTACTGATTCTGATTCCCTGCCTTTGATTCCCCATCTCTGATTCCGCACATCTGATTCCCTGCCTCTGATTCCCCATCTCTGATTCCCCATATCTGATTCCCCGCTTCTGTTTCCCCGCCTCTGATTCCCCGCCTCTGTTTCCCAATATCTAATTCCCCGCCTCTGATTCCCCAACTCTAATTCCCCACCTCTGATTCCCCAGCTCAGATTCCCCGCCTCTGATTCCCCGCATCTGATTCCCTGCATCTGATTCCAAGCCTCTTATTCCCTGCCTCTGATTCCCAACCTCTGATTCCCCACCTCTCATTCCCCATATCTGATTCCCAGCCTCTGTTTCCCCGCCTCTGATTCCCCGCCTCTGTTTCCCCATATCTGATTCCCGGCCTCTTGTACCCCGCCTCTGATTCCCCGTCTCTGATTCCCTGCCTCTGATTCCCCATCTCCGATTCCGCACATCTGATTCCCTGCCTCTGATTCCCCGCCTCTGATTCCCCGCCTCTGATTCCCTGCCTCTGATTCCCAACCTCTGATTCCCCACCTCTGATTCCCCGTGTTTGATTCCCCGCCTCTGTTTCCCCGCCTCTGATTCCCCGCCTCTGATTCCCCAACTCTAATTCCCCGCCTCTGATTCCCCATATCTGATTCCCCGCCTCTGTTTCCCCGCCTCTGATTCCCCACCCCTGTTTCCCCATATCTGATTCCCTGCCTCTGATTCCCCAACTTTGATTCCCAGCATCTGATTCCCCAGCTCTGATTCCCCGCCTCTGATTCCCCGCATCTGATTCCCTGCATCTGATTCCAAGCCTCTGATTCCCTGCCTCTGATTCCCAACCTCTGATTCCCCACCTCTGATTCCCCATATCTGATCCCCAGCCTCTGTTTCCCCGCCTCTGTTTCCCCATATCTGATTCCCGGCCTCTGATTCCCCGCCTCTGATTCCCCGCCTCTGATTCCCTGCCTCTGATTCCCCATCTCCGATTCCGCACATCTGATTCCCTGCCTCTTATTCCCCGCCTCTGATTCCCCGCCTCTGATTCCCTGCATCTGATTCCCAACCTCTGATTCCCCACCTCTGATTCCCCGTGTTTGATTCCCCGCCTCTGTTTCCCCGCCTCTGATTCCCCGCCTCTAATTCCCCAACTCTAATTCCCCGCCTCTGATTCCCCATATCTGATTCCCTGCCTCTGTTTCCCCGCCTCTGATTCCCCGCCCCTGTTTCCCCATATCTGATTCCCTGCCTCTGATTCCCCAACTTTGATTCCCAGCCTCTGATTCCCCAGCTCTGATTCCCCGCCTCTGATTCCCCGTGTTTCATTCCCTGCCTCTGATTCCCCGCCTCTGATTCCCCATCTCTGATTCACCGCCTTTGATTCGCCACCTCTGATTCCCCATATCTGATTCCCCACCTCTGTTTCCCCGCCTCTGATTCCCCGCCTCTGATTCTCCATATCTCATTCCCCGCCTCTGACTCCCCATCTCTGATTCCCGGACTCTGATTCCACACCTCTGATTCCCGGCCTCTTATTCCCAGCATCTGATTCCAGGCCTCTGATTCCCGTCCTCTGACTCCCCGCTTCTGATTCTGATTCCCTGCCTCTGATTCCCCATCTCTGATTCCGCACATCTGATTACCTGCCTCTGATTCCCCACCTCTGATTCCCCATATCTGATTCCCCGCCTCTGTTTCCACGCCTCTGATTCCCCGCCTCTGTTTCCCCATATCTAATTCCCCACCTCTGATGCCCCAACTCTGATTCCCCGCCTCTGATTCCACAGCTCTGATTCCCCGCCTCTGATTCCCCACATCCGATTCCCCATATCTGATTCCCCGCCTCTGTTTCCCCGCCCCTGATTCCCCGCCTCTGTTTCCCCATATCTGATTCCCCGCCTCTGATTCCCAACTATGATTCCCCGCCTCTTATTCCCCAGCTCTGATGCCCTGCCTCTGATTCCCCGCGGTCTATTCCCTGCCTCTGATTCCCCGCCTGTGATTCCCCATCTCTGATTCACCACCTCTGATTCCCCACCACTGATTCCCCATATCTAATTCCCCGCATCTGTTTGCCCGCCTCTGATTCCCCGCCTCTGTTTCCCCATATCTGATTCCCCGCCTCTGAATCCCCAACTCTGATTCCCTGCCTCTGATTCCCCAGCTTCATTCCCCGCCTTTGATTCCATCCGTCTGATTCCCAGCCTCTGAATCCCCGTGTCTGTAAACCTGCCTCTGATTCCCCGCCTCTGATTCCCCATCTCAGATTCACCGCCTCTGATTCCCCACCTCTGATTCCCCATCTCTGATTCCGCACATCCGATTCCCTGCCTCTGATTCCCCGACTCTGATTCCCCACCTCTGATTCCCCAGCTCTGATTCCCCGCCTCTGATTCCCCAACTCTGATTCCCCGCCTCTGATTCCCCGTGTTTGATCCCCTGCCTCTGATTCCCCAGCTCTGATTCCCCATCTCTGATTCACCGCCTTTGATTCTCCACCTCTGATTCCCCATATCTGATTCCTCGCCACTGTTTCCCCGCCTCTGATTCCCCGCCTCTGATTCCCCATATCTCATTCCCCGCCTCTGATTCCCCATCTCTGATTCCCGGACTCTGATTCCCCACCTCTGATTCCCGACCTCTTATTCCAGGCATCTGATTCCGGCCTCTGATTCCCGGCCTCTGATTCCCTGCTTCTGATTCTGATTCCCTGCCTCTGATTCCCCATTTCTGATTCCGCACATCTAATTCCCTGCCTCTGATTCCCCACCTCTGATTCCCCATATCTGAATCCCCGCCTCTGTTTCCCCGCCTCTGATTCCCCAACTTTGATTCCCCACCTCTGATTCCCCACCTCTGATTCCCCGCCTCTGATTCCCCACCTCTGATTCCCCATATCTGATTCCCAGCCTCTGTTTTCCCGCCTCTGATTCCTCGCCCCTGTTTCCCCATATCTAATTCCCTGCCTCTGATTCCCCAACTTTGATTCCCAGCCTCTGATTCCCCAGCTCTGATTCCCCGCCTCTGATTCCCCGTGTTTGATTCCCTGCCTCTGATTCCCTGCTTCTGATTCCCCATCTCTGATTCCGCAAATCTAATTCCCTGCCTCTGATTCCCCACCTCTGATTCCCCATATCTGATTCCCCACCTCTGTTTCCCGGCCTCTGATTCCCCGCTTCTGATTCTGATTCCCTGCCTCTGATTCCCCATCTCTGATTCCGCACATCTGATTCCCTGCCTCTGATTCCCCACCTCTGATTCCCCATATCTGATTTCCTGCCTCTGTTTCCCCGCCTCTGATTCCCCGCCTCTGTTTCCCCATATCTAATTCCCAACCTCTGATGCCCCAACTCTGATTCCCTGCCTCTGATTCCTCGCGTTCTATTCCCTGCCTCTGATTCCCCGCCTGTGATTCCCCATCTCTGATTCACCACCTCTGATTCCCCACCTCTGATTCCCCATATCTAATTCCCCGCCTCTGTTTGCCCGACTCTGATTCCCCGCCTCTGTTTCCCCATATCTGATTCCCCGCCTCTGAATCCCCAACTCTGATTCCCTGCCTCTGATTCCCCAGCTCTGATTCCCCGCCTTTGATTCCCCCGTCTGATTCCCAGCCTCTGAAACCCCGTGTCTGATTTCTTGCCTCTGATTCCCCGCCTCTGATTCCCCACCTCTGATTCCCCATCTCTGATTCCGCACATCTGATTCCCTGCCTCTGATTCCCCGACTCTGATCCCCACCTCTGATTCCGCAGCTCTGATTCCCCGCCTCTGATTCCCCAACTCTGATTCCCCGCCTCTGATTCCCCAGCTCTGATTCCCCGCCTCTGATTCCCCGTGTTTGATTCCCTGCCTCTGATTCCCCGCCTCTGATTCCCCGCCTCTGATTCCCCAACTCTAATTCCCCGCCTCTGATTCCCCATATCTGATTCCCCGCCTCTGTTTCCCCGCCTCTGATTCCCCACCCCTGTTTCCCCATATCTGATTCCCTGCCTCTGATTCCCCAACTTTGATTCCCAGCATCTGATTCCCCAGCTCTGATTCCCCGCCTCTGATTCCCCGCATCTGATTCCCTGCATCTGATTCCAAGCCTCTGATTCCCTGCCTCTGATTCCCAACCTCTGATTCCCCACCTCTGATTCCCCATATCTGATCCCCAGCCTCTGTTTCCCCGCCTCTGTTTCCCCATATCTGATTCCCGGCCTCTGATTCCCCGCCTCTGATTCCCCGCCTCTGATTCCCTGCCTCTGATTCCCCATCTCCGATTCCGCACATCTGATTCCCTGCCTCTTATTCCCCGCCTCTGATTCCCCGCCTCTGATTCCCTGCATCTGATTCCCAACCTCTGATTCCCCACCTCTGATTCCCCGTGTTTGATTCCCCGCCTCTGTTTCCCCGCCTCTGATTCCCCGCCTCTAATTCCCCAACTCTAATTCCCCGCCTCTGATTCCCCATATCTGATTCCCTGCCTCTGTTTCCCCGCCTCTGATTCCCCGCCCCTGTTTCCCCATATCTGATTCCCTGCCTCTGATTCCCCAACTTTGATTCCCAGCCTCTGATTCCCCAGCTCTGATTCCCCGCCTCTGATTCCCCGTGTTTCATTCCCTGCCTCTGATTCCCCGCCTCTGATTCCCCATCTCTGATTCACCGCCTTTGATTCGCCACCTCTGATTCCCCATATCTGATTCCCCACCTCTGTTTCCCCGCCTCTGATTCCCCGCCTCTGATTCTCCATATCTCATTCCCCGCCTCTGACTCCCCATCTCTGATTCCCGGACTCTGATTCCACACCTCTGATTCCCGGCCTCTTATTCCCAGCATCTGATTCCAGGCCTCTGATTCCCGTCCTCTGACTCCCCGCTTCTGATTCTGATTCCCTGCCTCTGATTCCCCATCTCTGATTCCGCACATCTGATTACCTGCCTCTGATTCCCCACCTCTGATTCCCCATATCTGATTCCCCGCCTCTGTTTCCACGCCTCTGATTCCCCGCCTCTGTTTCCCCATATCTAATTCCCCACCTCTGATGCCCCAACTCTGATTCCCCGCCTCTGATTCCACAGCTCTGATTCCCCGCCTCTGATTCCCCACATCCGATTCCCCATATCTGATTCCCCGCCTCTGTTTCCCCGCCCCTGATTCCCCGCCTCTGTTTCCCCATATCTGATTCCCCGCCTCTGATTCCCAACTATGATTCCCCGCCTCTTATTCCCCAGCTCTGATGCCCTGCCTCTGATTCCCCGCGGTCTATTCCCTGCCTCTGATTCCCCGCCTGTGATTCCCCATCTCTGATTCACCACCTCTGATTCCCCACCACTGATTCCCCATATCTAATTCCCCGCATCTGTTTGCCCGCCTCTGATTCCCCGCCTCTGTTTCCCCATATCTGATTCCCCGCCTCTGAATCCCCAACTCTGATTCCCTGCCTCTGATTCCCCAGCTTCATTCCCCGCCTTTGATTCCATCCGTCTGATTCCCAGCCTCTGAATCCCCGTGTCTGTAAACCTGCCTCTGATTCCCCGCCTCTGATTCCCCATCTCAGATTCACCGCCTCTGATTCCCCACCTCTGATTCCCCATCTCTGATTCCGCACATCCGATTCCCTGCCTCTGATTCCCCGACTCTGATTCCCCACCTCTGATTCCCCAGCTCTGATTCCCCGCCTCTGATTCCCCAACTCTGATTCCCCGCCTCTGATTCCCCGTGTTTGATCCCCTGCCTCTGATTCCCCAGCTCTGATTCCCCATCTCTGATTCACCGCCTTTGATTCTCCACCTCTGATTCCCCATATCTGATTCCTCGCCACTGTTTCCCCGCCTCTGATTCCCCGCCTCTGATTCCCCATATCTCATTCCCCGCCTCTGATTCCCCATCTCTGATTCCCGGACTCTGATTCCCCACCTCTGATTCCCGACCTCTTATTCCAGGCATCTGATTCCGGCCTCTGATTCCCGGCCTCTGATTCCCTGCTTCTGATTCTGATTCCCTGCCTCTGATTCCCCATTTCTGATTCCGCACATCTAATTCCCTGCCTCTGATTCCCCACCTCTGATTCCCCATATCTGAATCCCCGCCTCTGTTTCCCCGCCTCTGATTCCCCAACTTTGATTCCCCACCTCTGATTCCCCACCTCTGATTCCCCGCCTCTGATTCCCCACCTCTGATTCCCCATATCTGATTCCCAGCCTCTGTTTTCCCGCCTCTGATTCCTCGCCCCTGTTTCCCCATATCTAATTCCCTGCCTCTGATTCCCCAACTTTGATTCCCAGCCTCTGATTCCCCAGCTCTGATTCCCCGCCTCTGATTCCCCGTGTTTGATTCCCTGCCTCTGATTCCCTGCTTCTGATTCCCCATCTCTGATTCCGCAAATCTAATTCCCTGCCTCTGATTCCCCACCTCTGATTCCCCATATCTGATTCCCCACCTCTGTTTCCCGGCCTCTGATTCCCCGCTTCTGATTCTGATTCCCTGCCTCTGATTCCCCATCTCTGATTCCGCACATCTGATTCCCTGCCTCTGATTCCCCACCTCTGATTCCCCATATCTGATTTCCTGCCTCTGTTTCCCCGCCTCTGATTCCCCGCCTCTGTTTCCCCATATCTAATTCCCAACCTCTGATGCCCCAACTCTGATTCCCTGCCTCTGATTCCTCGCGTTCTATTCCCTGCCTCTGATTCCCCGCCTGTGATTCCCCATCTCTGATTCACCACCTCTGATTCCCCACCTCTGATTCCCCATATCTAATTCCCCGCCTCTGTTTGCCCGACTCTGATTCCCCGCCTCTGTTTCCCCATATCTGATTCCCCGCCTCTGAATCCCCAACTCTGATTCCCTGCCTCTGATTCCCCAGCTCTGATTCCCCGCCTTTGATTCCCCCGTCTGATTCCCAGCCTCTGAAACCCCGTGTCTGATTTCTTGCCTCTGATTCCCCGCCTCTGATTCCCCACCTCTGATTCCCCATCTCTGATTCCGCACATCTGATTCCCTGCCTCTGATTCCCCGACTCTGATCCCCACCTCTGATTCCGCAGCTCTGATTCCCCGCCTCTGATTCCCCAACTCTGATTCCCCGCCTCTGATTCCCCAGCTCTGATTCCCCGCCTCTGATTCCCCGTGTTTGATTCCCTGCCTCTGATTCCCCGCCTCTGATTCCCCATCTCTGATTCACCGCCTTTGATTCGCCACCTCTGATTCCCCATATCTGATTCCTCGCCTCTGTTTCCCCGCCTCTGATTCCCTGCCTCTGATTCCCCATATCTCATTCCCCGCCTCTGATTCCCCATCTCTGATTCCCGGACTCTGATTCCCCACCTCTGATTCCCGGCCTCTTATTCCCGGCATCTGATTCCGGCCTCTGATTCCCGGCCTCTGATTCCCTGCTTCTGATTCCCCATCTCTGATTCCGCAAATCTAATTCCCTGCCTCTGATTCCCCACCTCTGATTCCCCATATCTGATTCCCTGCCTCTGATTCCCCACCTCTGATTCCCCATATCTGATTCCCCGCCTCTGTTTCCCCGCCTCTGATTCCCCGCCTCTGTTTCCCCATATCTAAGTCCCCGCCTCTGATTCCCCAACTTTGATTCCACACCTCTGATTCCCCAGCACTGATTCCCCGCCTCTGATTCCCCGCATCTGATTCCATGCATCTGATTCCCAGCCTCTGATTCCCAGCCTCTGATTCCCAACCTCTGATTCCCCACCTCTGATTCCCCATATCTGATTCCCCGCCTCTGTTTCCCCGCCTCTGATTCCCCGCCTCTGTTTCCCCATATCTGATCCCCGCCTCTATTTGCCCGCATCTGATTCCCCGCCTCTGTTTCCCCATATCTGATTCCCCGCCTCTGAATCCCCAACTCTGATTCCCTGCCTCTAATTTCCCAGCTCTGATTCCCCGCCTCTGATTCCCCGCGTCTGATTACCGGCCTCTGATTCCCCGCCTCTGATTCCCCATCTCTGATTCACAACCTCTGATTCCACACCTCTGATACCCCATATCTGATTCCCCGCCTCTGTTTCCCCGCCTCTGATTCCCCACCTCTGATTCCCAATATCTGATTCCCCGCCTCTGATTCCCCACCTCTGATTCCCCGCCTCTGATTCGCCAGCTATGATTCCCCGCCTCTGATTCCCCGTGTTTGATTCCCTGCCTCTGATTCCCGGCCTCTGATTCCCCATCTCTGATTCACCGCCTTTGATTCGCCACCTCTGATTCCCCATATCTGATTCCCCGCCTCTGTTTCCCCGCCTCTGATTCCCTGCCTCTGATTCCCCATATCCCATTCCCCGCCTCTGAATCCCCATCTCTGATTCCCGGACTCTGATTCCCCACCTCTGATTCCCTGCTACTGATTCTGATTCCCTGCCTTTGATTCCCCATCTCTGATTCCGCACATCTGATTCCCTGCCTCTGATTCCCCATCTCTGATTCCCCATATCTGATTCCCCGCTTCTGTTTCCCCGCCTCTGATTCCCCGCCTCTGTTTCCCAATATCTAAGTCCCCGCCTCTGATTCCCCAACTCTAATTCCCCACCTCTGATTCCCCAGCTCTGATTCCCCGCCTCTGATTCCCCGCATCTGATTCCCTGCATCTGATTCCAAGCCTCTTATTCCCTGCCTCTGATTCCCAACCTCTGATTCCCCACCTCTGATTCCCCATATCTGATTCCCAGCCTCTGTTTCCCCGCCTCTGATTCCCCGCCTCTGTTTCCCCATATCTGATTCCCGGCCTCTGGTTCCCCGCCTCTGATTCCCCGCCTCTGATTCCCTGCCTCTGATTCCCCATCTCCGATTCCGCAGATCTGATTCCCTGCCTCTGATTCCCCGCCTCTGATTCCCCGCCTCTGATTCCCTGCCTCTGATTCCCAACCTCTGATTCCCCACCTCTGATTCCCCGTGTTTGATTCCCCGCCTCTGTTTCCCCGCCTCTGATTCCCCTCCTCTGATTCCCCAACTCTAATTCCCCGCCTCTGATTCCCCATATCTGATTCCCCGCCTCTGTTTCCCCGCCTCTGATTCCCCACCCCTGTTTCCCCATATCTGATTCCCTGCCTCTGATTCCCCAACTTTGATTCCCAGCATCTGATTCCCCAGCTCTGATTCCCCGCCTCTGATTCCCCGCATCTGATTCCCTGCATCTGATTCCAAGCCTCTGATTCCCTGCCTCTGATTCCCAACCTCTGATTCCCCACCTCTGATTCCCCATATCTGATCCCCAGCCTCTGTTTCCCCGCCTCTGTTTCCCCATATCTGATTCCCGGCCTCTGATTCCCCACCTCTGATTCCCCATATCTGATCCCCAGCCTCTGTTTCCCCGCCTCTGTTTCCCCATATCTGATTCCCGGCCTCTGATTCCCCGCCTCTGATTCCCCGCCTCTGATTCCCCGCCTCTGATTCCCCATCTCCGATTCCGCACATCTGATTCCCTGCCTCTGATTCCCCGCCTCTGATTCCCCGCGTTCTATTCCCTGCCTCTGATTCCCCGCCTGTGATTCCCCATCTCTGATTCACCACCTCTGATTCCCCACCACTGATTCCCCATATCTAATTCCCCGCCTCTGTTTGCCCGCCTCTGATTCCCCGCCTCTGTTTCCCCACATCTGATTCCCCGCCTCTGAATCCCCAACTCTGATTCCCTGCCTCTGATTCCCCAGCTTCATTCCCCGCCTTTGATTCCCCCCGTCTGATTCCCAGCCTCTGTATCCCCGTGTCTGAAAACCTGCCTCTGATTCCCCGCCTCTGATTCCCCATCTCAGATTCACCGCCTCTGATTCCCCACCTCTGATTCCCCATCTCTGATTCCGCACATCCGATTCCCTGCCTCTGATTCCCCGACTCTGATTCCCCACCTCTGATTCCCCAGCTCTGATTCCCCGCCTCTGATTCCCCAACTCTGATTCCCCACCTCTGATTCCCCAGCTGTGATTCCCCGCCTCTGATTCCCCGTGTTTGATCCCCTGCCTCTGATTCCCCAGCTCTGATTCCCCATCTCTGATACACCGCCTTTGATTCACCACCTCTGATTCCCCATATCTGATTCCTCGCCACTGTTTCCCCGCCTCTGATTCCCCACCTCTGATTCCCCATATCTCATTCCCCGCCTCTCATTCCCCAACTCTGATTCCCTGCCTCTGATTCCCCAGCTCTGATTCCCCGCCTTTGATTCCCCCGTCTGATTCCCAGCCTCTGAAACCCCGTGTCTGATTTCTTGCCTCTGATTCCCCGCCTCTGATTCCCCATCTCTGATTCACAGCCTCTGATTCCCCACCTCTGATTCCCCATCTCTGATTCCGCACATCTGATTCCCTGCCTCTGATTCCCCGACTCTGATCCCCACCTCTGATTCCGCAGCTCTGATTCACCGCCTCTGATTCCCCAACTCTGATTCCCCGCCTCTGATTCCCCAGCTCTGATTCCCCGCCTCTGATTCCCCGTGTTTGATTCCCTGCCTCTGATTCGCCACCTCTGATTCCCCATATCTGATTCCTCGCCTCTGTTTCCCCGCCTCTGATTCCCCGCCTCTGATTCCCCATATCTCATTCCCCGCCTCTGATTCCCCATCTCTGATTCCCGGACTCTGATTCCCCACCTCTGATTCCCGGCCTCTTATTCCCGGCATCTGATTCCGGCCTCTGATTCCCGGCCTCTGATTCCCTGCTTCTGATTCCCCATCTCTGATTCCGCAAATCTAATTCCCCGCCTCTGATTCCCCGCCTCTGTTTCCCCATGTCTGATCCCCGCTTCTATTTGCCCGCATCTGATTCCCCGCCTCTGTTTCCCCATATCTGATTCCCCGCCTCTGAATCCCCAACTCTGATTCCCTGCCTCTAATTTCCCAGCTCTGATTCCCCGCCTCTGATTCCCCGCGTCTGATTACCGGCCTCTGATTCCCCGCCTCTGATTCCCCATCTCTGATTCACAACCTCTGATTCCACACCTCTGATACCCCATATCTGATTCCCCGCCTCTGTTTCCCCGCCTCTGATTCCCCACCTCTGATTCCCAATATCTGATTCCCCGCCTCTGATTCCCCACCTCTGATTCCCCGCCTCTGATTCGCCAGCTATGATTCCCCGCCTCTGATTCCCCGTGTTTGATTCCCTGCCTCTGATTCCCGGCCTCTGATTCCCCATCTCTGATTCACCGCCTTTGATTCGCCACCTCTGATTCCCCATATCTGATTCCCCGCCTCTGTTTCCCCGCCTCTGATTCCCCGCCTCTGATTCCCCATATCTCATTCCCCGCCTCTGAATCCCCATCTCTGATTCCCGGACTCTGATTCCCCACCTCTGATTCCCTGCTACTGATTCTGATTCCCTGCCTTTGATTCCCCATCTCTGATTCCGCACATCTGATTCCCTGCCTCTGATTCCCCATCTCTGATTCCCCATATCTAATTCCCCGCTTCTGTTTCCCCGCCTCTGATTCCCCGCCTCTGTTTCCCAATATCTAAGTCCCCGCCTCTGATTCCCCAACTCTAATTCCCCACCTCTGATTCCCCAGCTCTGATTCCCTGCCTCTGATTCCCCGCATCTGATTACCTGCATCTGATTCCAAGCCTCTTATTCCCTGCCTCTGATTCCCAACCTCTGATTCCCCACCTCTGATTCCCCATATCTGATTCCCAGCCTCTGTTTCCCCGCCTCTGATTCCCCGCCTCTGTTTCCCCATATCTGATTCCCGGCCTCTGGTTCCCCGCCTCTGATTCCCCGCCTCTGATTCCCTGCCTCTGATTCCCCATTTCCGATTCCGCACATCTGATTCCCTGCCTCTGATTCCCCGCCTCTGATTCCCCGCCTCTGATTTCCTGCCTCTGATTCCCAACCTCTGATTCCCCACCTCTGATTCCCCGTGTTTGATTCCCCGCCTCTGTTTCCCCGCCTCTGATTCCCCGCCTCTGATTCCCCAACTCTAATTCCCCGCCTCTGATTCCCCATATGTGATTCCCCGCCTCTGTTTCCCCGCCTCTGATTCCCCACCCCTGTTTCCCCATATCTGATTCCCTGCCTCTGATTCCCCAACTTTGATTCCCAGCATCTGATTCCCCAGCTCTGATTCCCCGCCTCTGATTCCCCGCATCTGATTCCCTGCATCTGATTCCAAGCCTCTGATTCCCTGCCTCTGATTCCCAACCTCTGATTCCCCACCTCTGATTCCCCATATCTGATCCCCAGCCTCTGTTTCCCCGCCTCTGTTTCCCCATATCTGATTCCCGGCCTCTGATGCCCCGCCTCTGATTCCCCGCCTCTGATTCCCTGCCTCTGATTCCCCATCTCCGATTCCGCACATCTGATTCCCTGCCTCTTATTCCCCGCCTCTGATTCCCCGCCTCTGATTCCCTGCATCTGATTCCCAACCTCTGATTCCCCACCTCTGATTCCCCGTGTTTGATTCCCTGCCTCTGTTTCCCCGCCTCTGATTCCCGGCCTCTGATTCCCCAACTCTAATTCCCCGCCTCTGATTCCCCATATCTGATTCCCTGCCTCTGTTTCCCCGCCTCTGATTCCCCGCCCCTGTTTCCCCATATCTGATTCCCTGCCTCTGATTCCCCAACTTTGATTCCCAGCCTCTGATTCCCCAGCTCTGATTCCCCGCCTCTGATTCCCCGTGTTTCATTCCCTGCCTCTGATTCCCCGCCTCTGATTCCCCATCTCTGATTCACCGCCTTTGATTCGCCACCTCTGATTCCCCATATCTGATTCCCCACCTCTGTTTCCCCGCCTCTGATTCCCCGCCTCTGATTCTCCATATCTCATTCCCCGCCTCTGACTCCCCATCTCTGATTCCCGGACTCTGATTCCCCACCTCTGATTCCCGGCCTCTTATTCCCAGCATCTGATTCCAGGCCTCTGATTCCCGTCCTCTGACTCCCCGCTTCTGATTCTGATTCCCTGCCTCTGATTCCCCATCTCTGATTCCGCACATCTGATTACCTGCCTCTGATTCCCCACCTCTGATTCCCCATATCTGATTCCCCGCCTCTGTTTCAACGCCTCTGATTCCCCGCCTCTGTTTCCCCATATCTAATTCCCCACCTCTGATGCCCCAACTCTGATTCCCCACCTCTGATTCCACAGCTCTGATTCCCCGCCTCTGATTCCCCACATCCGATTCCCCATATCTGATTCCCCGCCTCTGTTTCCCCGCCCCTGATTCCCCGCCTCTGTTTCCCCATATCTGATTCCCCGCCTCTGATTCCCAACTATGATTCCCCGCCTCTTATTCCCCAGCTCTGATTCCCTGCCTCTGATTCCCCGTGTTCTATTCCCTGCCTCTGATTCCCCGCCTGTGATTCCCCATCTCTGATTCACCACCTCTGATTCCCCACCACTGATTCCCCATATCTAATTCCCCGCCTCTGTTTGCCCGCCTCTGATTCCCCGCCTCTGTTTCCCCATATCTGATTCCCCGCCTCTGAATCCCCAACTCTGATTCCCTGCCTCTGATTCCCCAGCTTCATTCCCCGCCTTTGATTCCCGCCGTCTGATTCCCAGCCTCTGAAACCCCGTGTCTGAAAACCTGCCTCTGATTCCCCGCCTCTGATTCCCCATCTCAGATTCACGGCCTCTGATTCCCCACCTCTGATTCCCCATCTCTGATTCCGCACATCCGATTCCCTGCCTCTGATTCCCCGACTCTGATTCCCCACCTCTGATTCCCCAGCTCTGATTCCCCGCCTCTGATTCCCCAACTCTGATTCCCCACCTCTGAAATCCCCAGCTGTGATTCCCCGCCTCTGATTCCCCGTGTTTGATCCCCTGCCTCTGATTCCCCAGCTCTGATTCCCCATCTCTGATTCACCGCCTTTGATTCTCCACCTCTGATTCCCCATATCTGATTGCTCGCCACTGTTTCCCCGCCTCTGATTCCCCGCCTCTGATTCCCCATATCTCATTCCCCGCCTCTGATTCCCCATCTCTGATTCCCGGACTCTGATTCCCCACCTCTGATTCCCGACCTCTTATTCCCGGCATCTGATTCCGGCCTCTGATTCCCGGCCTCTGATTCCCTGCTTCTGATTCTGATTCCCTGCCTCTGATTCCCCATTTCTGATTCCGCACATCTAATTCCCTGCCTCTGATTCCCCACCTCTGATTCCCCATATCTGAATCCCCGCCTCTGTTTCCCCGTCTCTGATTCCCCGCCTCTGTTTCCCCATATCTAAGTCCCCACCTCTGATTCCCCAACTTTGATTCCCCACCTCTGATTCCCCAGCTCTGATTCCCCGCCTCTGATTCCCCACCTTGGATTCCCCATATCTGATTCCCAGCCTCTGATTCCCCGCCTCTGATTCCCCGCCCCTGTTTCCCCATATCTGATTCCCTGCCTCTGATTCCCCAACTTTGATTCCCAGCCTCTGATTCCCCAGCTCTGATTCCCCGCCTCTGATTCCCCGTGTTTGATTCCCTGCCTCTGATTCCCTGCTTCTGATTCCCCATCTCTGATTCCGCAAATCTAATTCGCTGCCTCTGATTCCCCACCTCTGATTCCCCATATCTGATTCCCCACCTCTGTTTCCCGGCCTCTGATTCCCCGCTTCTGATTCTGATTCCCTGCCTCTGATTCCCCATCTCTGATTCCGCACATCTGATTCCCTGCCTCTGATTCCCCACCTCTGATTCCCCATATCTGATTTCCTGCCTCTGTTTCCCCGCCTCTGATTCCCCGCCTCTGTTTCCCCATATCTAATTCCCAACCTCTGATGCCCCAACTCTGATTCCCTGCCTCTGATTCCCCGCGTTCTATTCCCTGCTTCTGATTCCCCGCCTGTGATTCCCCATCTCTGATTCACCACCTCTGATTCCCCACCTCTGATTCCCCATATCTAATTCCCCGCCTCTGTTTGCCCGATTCTGATTCCCCGCCTCTGTTTCCCCATATCTGATTCCCCGCCTCTGAATCCCCAACTCTGATTCCCTGCCTCTGATTCCCCAGCTCTGATTCCCCGCCTTTGATTCCCCCGTCTGATTCCCAGCCTCTGAAACCCCGTGTCTGATTTCTTGCCTCTGATTCCCCGCCTCTGATACCCCACCTCTGATTCCCCATCTCTGATTCTGCACATCTGATTCCCTGCCTCTGATTCCCCGACTCTGATCCCCACCTCTGATTCCGCAGCTCTGATTCCCCGCCTCTGATTCCCCAACTCTGATTCCCCGCCTCTGATTCCCCAGCTCTGATTCCCCGCCTCTGATTCCCCGTGTTTGATTCCCTGCCTCTGATTCCCCGCCTCTGATTCCCCATCTCTGATTCACCGCCTTTGATTCGCCACCTCTGATTTCCCATATCTGATTCCTCGCCTCTGTTTCCCCGCCTCTGATTCCCCGCCTCTGATTCCCCATATCTCATTCCCCGCCTCTGGTTCCCCATCTCTGATTCCCGGACTCTGATTCCCCACCTCTGATTCCCGGCCTCTTATTCCCGGCATCTGATTCCGGCCTCTGATTCCCGGCCTCTGATTCCCTGCTTCTGATTCCCCATCTCTGATTCCGCAAATCTAATTCCCTGCCTCTGATTCCCCACCTCTGATTCCCCATATCTGATTCCCCACCTCTGTTTCCCCGCCTCTGATTCCCCGCCTCTGTTTCCCCATATCTAAGTCCCCGCCTCTGATTCCCCAACTTTGATTCCCCACCTCTGATTCCCCAGCTCTGATTCCCCGCCTCTGATTCCCCGCATCTGATTCCATGCATCTGATTCCCAGCCTCTGATTCCCAGCCTCTGATTCCCAACCTCTGATTCCCCACCTCTGAATCCCCATATCTGATTCCCCGCCTCTTTTTCCCCGCCTCTGATTCCCCGCCTGTTTCCCCATATCTGATCCCCGCCTCTATTTGCCCGCATCTGATTCCCCGCCTCTGTTTCCCCATATCTGATTCCCCGCCTCTGAATCCCCAACTCTGATTCCCTGCCTCTAATTTCCCAGCTCTGATTCCCCGCCTCTGATTCCCCGCGTCTGATTACTGGCCTCTGATTCCCCGCCTCTGATTCCCCATCTCTGATTCACAACCTCTGATTCCCCACCTCTGATACCCCATATCTGATTCCCCGCCTCTGTTTCCCCGCCTCTGATTCCCCACCTCTGATTCCCAATATCTGATTCCCCGCCTCTGATTCCCCACCTCTGATTCCCCGCCTCTGATTCGCCAGCTATGATTCCCCGCCTCTGATTCCCCGTGTTTGATTCCCTGCCTCTGATTCCCGGCCTCTGATTCCCCATCTCTGATTCACCGCCTTTGATTCTCCACCTCTGATTCCCCATATCTGATTCCTCGCCACTGTTTCCCCGCCTCTGATTCCCCGCCTATGATTCCCCATATCTCATTCCCCGCCTCTGATTCCCCATCTCTGATTCCCGGACTCTGATTCCCCACCTCTGATTCCCGACCTCTTATTCCCGGCATCTGATTCCGGCCTCTGATTCCCGGCCTCTGATTCCCTGCTTCTGATTCTGATTCCCTGCCTCTGATTCCCCATTTCTGAATCCGCACATCTAATTCCCTGCCTCTGATTCCCCACCTCTGATTCCCCATATCTGAATCCCCTCCTCTGTTTCCCCGTCTCTGATTCCCCGCCTCTGTTTCCCCATATCTAAGTCCCCACCTCTGATTCCCCAACTTTGATTCCCCACCTCTGATTCCCCAGCTCTGATTCCCCGCCTCTGATTCCCCACCTTGGATTCCCCATATCTGATTCCCAGCCTCTGTTTCCCCGCCTCTGATTCCCCGCCCCTGTTTCCCCATATCTGATTCCCTGCCTCTGATTCCCCAACTTTGATTCCCAGCCTCTGATTCCCCAGCTCTGATTCCCCGCCTCTGATTCCCCGTGTTTGATTCCCTGCCTCTGATTCCCTGCTTCTGATTCCCCATCTCTGATTCCGCAAATCTAATTCCCTGCCTCTGATTCCCCACCTCTGATTCCCCATATCTGATTCCCCACCTCTGTTTCCCGGCCTCTGATTCCCCGCTTCTGATTCTGATTCCCTGCCTCTGATTCCCCATCTCTGATTCCGCACATCTGATTCCCTGCCTCTGATTCCCCGCCTCTGATTCCCCATATCTGATTTCGTGCATCTGTTTCCCCGCCTCTGATTCCCCGCCTCTGTTTCCCCATATCTAATTCCCAACCTCTGATGCCCCAACTCTGATTCCCTGCCTCTGATTCCCCGCGTTCTATTCCCTGCCTCTGATTCCCCGCCTGTGATTCCCCATCTCTGATTCACCACCTCTGATTCCCCACCTCTGATTCCCCATATCTAATTCCCCGCATCTGTTTGCCCGACTCTGATTCCCCGCCTCTGTTTCCCCATATCTGATTCCCCGCCTCTGAATCCCCAACTCTGATTCCCTGCCTCTGATTCCCCAGCTCTGATTCCCCGCCTTTGATTCCCCCGTCTGATTCCCAGCCTCTGAAACCCCGTGTCTGATTTCTTGCCTCTGATTCCCCGCCTCTGATTCCCCACCTCTGATTCCCCATCTCTGATTCTGCACATCTGATTCCCTGCCTCTGATTCCCCGACTCTGATCCCCACCTCTGATTCCGCAGCTCTGATTCCCCGCCTCTGATTCCCCAACTCTGATTCCCCGCCTCTGATTCCCCAGCTCTGATTCCCCGCCTCTGATTCCCCGTGTTTGATTCCCTGCCTCTGATTCCCCGCCTCTGATTCCCCATCTCTGATTCACCGCCTTTGATTCGCCACCTCTGATTCCCCATATCTGATTCCTCGCCTCTGTTTCCCCGCATCTGATTCCCCGCCTCTGATTCCCCATATCTCATTCCCCGCCTCTGATTCCCCATCTCTGATTCCCGGACTCTGATTCCCCACCTCTGATTCCCGGCCTCTTATTCCCGGCATCTGATTCCGGCCTCTGATTCCCGGCCTCTGATTCCCTGCTTCTGATTCCCCATCTCTGATTCCGCAAATCTAATTCCCTGCCTCTGATTCCCCACCTCTGATTCCCCATATCTGATTCCCCACCTCTGTTTCCCCGCCTCTGATTCCCCGCCTCTGTTTCCCCATATCTAAGTCCCCGCCTCTGATTCCCCAACTTTGATTCCCCACCTCTGATTCCCCAGCTCTGATTCCCCGCCTCTGATTCCCCGCATCTGATTCCATGCATCTGATTCCCAGCCTCTGATTCCCAGCCTCTGATTCCCAACCTCTGATTCCCCACCTCTGAATCCCCATATCTGATTCCCCGCCTCTGTTTCCCCGCCTCTGATTCCCCGCCTCTGTTTCCCCATATCTGATCCCCGCCTCTATTTGCCCGCATCTGATTCCCCGCCTCTGTTTCCCCATATCTGATTCCCCGCCTCTGAATCCCCAACTCTGATTCCCTGCCTCTAATTTCCCATATCCCATTCCCCGCCACTGAATCCCCATCTCTGATTCCCGGACTCTGATTCCCCACCTCTGATTCCCTGCTACTGATTCTGATTCCCTGCCTTTGATTCCCCATCTCTGATTCCGCACATCTGATTCCCTGCCTCTGATTCCCCGCGTCTGATTACCGGCCTCTGATTCCCCGCCTCTGATACCCCATATCTGATTCCCCGCCTCTGTTTCCCCGCCTCTGATTCCCCACCTCTGATTCCCAATATCTGATTCCCCGCCTCTGATTCCCCACCTCTGATTCCCCGCCTCTGATTCGCCAGCTATGATTCCCCGCCTCTGATTCCCCGTGTTTGATTCCCTGCCTCTGATTCCCGGCCTCTGATTCCGCATCTCTGATTCATCGCCTTTGATTCGCCACCTCTGATTCCCCATATCTGATTCCCCGCCTCTGTTTCCCCGCCTCTGATTCCCCACCTCTGATTCCCCATATCCCATTCCCCGCCTCTGAATCCCCATCTCTGATTCCCGGACTCTGATTCCCCACCTCTGATTCCCTGCTACTGATTCTGATTCCCTGCCTTTGATTCCCCATCTTTGATTCCGCACATCTGATTCCCTGCCTCTGATTCCCCATCTCTGATTCCCCATATCTGATTCCCCGCTTCTGTTTCCCCGCCTCTGATTCCCCGCCTCTGTTTCCCAATATCTAAGTCCCCACCTCTGATTCCCCAACTCTAATTCCCCACCTCTGATTCCCCAGCTCTGATTCCCCGCCTCTGATTCCCCGTATCTGATTCCCTGCATCTGATTCCAAGCCTCTTATTCCCTGCCTCTGATTCCCAACCTCTGATTCCCCACCTCTGATTCCCCATATCTGATTCCCAGCCTCTGTTTCCCCGCCTCTGATTCCCCGCCTCTGTTTCTCCATATCTGATTCCCGGCCTCTGGTTCCCCGCCTCTGATTCCCCGCCTCTGATTCCCTGCCTCTGATTCCCCATCTCCGATTCCGCACATCTGATTCCCTGCCTCTGTTTCCCCGCCTCTGATTCCCCGCCTCTGATTCCCTGCCTCTGATTCCCAACCTCTGATTCCCCACCTCTGATTCCCCGTGTTTGATTCCCCGCCTCTGTTTCTCCATATCTCATTCCCCGCCTCTGACTCCCAATCTCTGATTCCCGGACTCTGATTCCCCACCTCTGATTCCCGGCCTCTTATTCCCAGCATCTGATTCCAGGCCTCTGATTCCCGTCCTCTGACTCCCCGCTTCTGATTCTGATTCCCTGCCTCTGATTCCCCATCTCTGATTCCGCACATCTGATTACCTGCCTCTGATTCCCCACCTCTGATTCCCCATATCTGATTCCCCGCCTCTGTTTCCACGCCTCTGATTCCCCGCCTCTGTTTCCCCATATCTAATTCCCCACCTCTGATGCCCCAGCTCTGATTCCCCGCCTCTGATTCCACAGCTCTGATTCCCCGCCTCTGATTCCCCACATCCGATTCCCCATATCTGATTCCCCGCCTCTGTTTCCCCGCCCCTGATTCCCCGCCTCTGTTTCCCCATATCTGATTCCCCGCCTCTGATTCCCAACTATGATTCCCCGCCTCTTATTCCCCAGCTCTGATTCCCTGCCTCTGATTCCCCGCGTTCTATTCCCTGCCTCTGATTCCCCGCCTGTGATTCCCCATCTCTGATTCACCACCTCTGATTCCCCACCACTGATTCCCCATATCTAATTCCCCGCCTCTATTTGCCCGCCTCTGATTCCCCGCCTCTGTTTCCCCATATCTGATTCCCCGCCTCTGAATCCCCAACTCTGATTCCCTGCCTCTGATTCCCCAGCTTCATTCCCCGCCTTTGATTCCCCCCGTCTGATTCCCAGCCTCTGAATCCCCGTGTCTGAAAACCTGCCTCTGATTCCCCGCCTCTGATTCCCCATCTCAGATTCACCGCCTCTGATTCCCCACCTCTGATTCCCCATCTCTGATTCCGCACATCCGATTCCCTGCCTCTGATTCCCCGACTCTGATTCCCCACCTCTGATTCCCCAGCTCTGATTCCCCGCCTCTGATTCCCCAACTCTGATTCCCCACCTCTGATTCCCCAGCTGTGATTCCCCGCCTCTGATTCCCCGTGTTTGATCCCCTGCCTCTGATTCCCCAGCTCTGATTCCCCATCTCTGATTCACCGCATTTGATTCGCCACCTCTGATTCCCCATATCTGATTCCTCGCCACTGTTTCCCCGCCTCTGATTCCCCGCCTCTGATTCCCCATATCTCATTCCCCGCCTCTGATTCCCCATCTCTGATTCCCGGACTCTGATTCCCCACCTCTGATTCCCGACCTCTTATTCCCGGCATCTGATTCCGGCCTCTGATTCCCGGCCTCTGATTCCCTGCTTCTGATTCTGATTCCCTGCCTCTGATTCCCCATTTCTGATTCCGCACATCTAATTCCCTGCCTCTGATTCCCCACCTCTGATTCCACATATCCTAATCCCCGCCTCTGTTTCCCCGTCTCTGATTCCCCGCCTCTGTTTCCCCATATCTAAGTCCCCGCCTCTGATTCACCAACTTTGATTCCCCACCTCTGATTCCCCAGCTCTGATTCCCCGCCTCTGATTCCCCACCTCTGATTCCCCATATCTGATTCCCAGCCTCTGTTTCCCCGCCTCTGATTCCCCGCCCCTGTTTCCCCATATCTGATTCCCTGCCTCTGATTCCCCAACTTTGATTCCCAGCCTCTGATTCCCCAGCTCTGATTCCCCGCCTCTGATTCCCCGTGTTTGATTCCCTGCCTCTGATTCCCTGCTTCTGATTCCCCATCTCTGATTCCTCAAATCTAATTCCCTGCCTCTGATTCCCCACCTCTGATTCCCCATATCTGATTCCCCACCTCTGTTTCCCGGCCTCTGATTCCCCGCTTCTGATTCTGATTCCCTGCCTCTGATTCCCCATCTCTGATTCCGCACATCTGATTCCCTGCCTCTGATTCCCCACCTCTGATTCCCCATATCTGATTTCCCGCCTCTGTTTCCCCGCCTCTGATTCCCCGACTCTGTTTCCCCATATCTAATTCCCAACCTCTGATGCCCCAACTCTGATTCCCTGCCTCTGATTCCCCGCATTCTATTCCCTGCCTCTGATTCCCCGCCTGTGATTCCCCATCTCTGATTCACCACCTCTGATTCCCCACCTCTGATTCCCCATATCTAATTCCCCGCCTCTGTTTGCCCGACTCTGATTCCCCGCCTCTGTTTCCCCATATCTGATTCCCCGCCTCTGAATCCCCAACTCTGATTCCCTGCCTCTGATTCCCCAGCTCTGATTCCCCGCCTTTGATTCCCCCGTCTGATTCCCAGCCTCTGAAACCCCGTGTCTGATTTCTTGCCACTGATTCCCCGCCTCTGATTCCCCACCTCTGATTCCCCATCTCTGATTCCGCACATCTGATTCCCTGCCTCTGATTCCCCGACTCTGATCCCCACCTCTGATTCCGCAGCTCTGATTCCCCGCCTCTGATTCCCCAACTCTGATTCCCCGCCTCTGATTCCCCAGCTCTGATTCCCCGCCTCTGATTCCCCGTGTTTGATTCCCTGCCTCTGATTCCCCGCCTCTGATTCCCCATCTCTGATTCACCGCCTTTGATTCGCCACCTCTGATACCCCATATCTGATTCCTCGCCTCTGTTTCCCCGCCTCTGATTCCCCGCCTCTGATTCCCCATATCTCATTCCCCGCCTCTGATTCCCCATCTCTGATTCCCGGACTCTGATTCCCCACCTCTGATTCCCGGCCTCTTATTCCCGGCATCTGATTCCGGCCTCTGATTCCCGGCCTCTGATTCCCTGCTTCTGATTCCCCATCTCTGATTCCGCAAATCTAATTCCCTGCCTCTGATTCCCCACCTCTGATTCCCCATATCTGATTCCCCGCCTCTGTTTCCCCGCCTCTGATTCCCCGCCTCTGTTTCCCCATATCTAATTCCCCGCCTCTGATTCCCCAACTTTGATTCCCCACCTCTGATTCCCCAGCTCTGATTCCCCGCCTCTGATTCCCCGCATCTGATTCCATGCATCTGATTCCCAGCCTCTGATTCCCAGCCTCTGATTCCCAACCTCTGATTCCCCACCTCTGATTCCCCATATCTGATTCCCCGCCTCTGTTTCCCCGCCTCTGATTCCCCGCCTCTGTTTCCCCATATCTGATCCCTGCCTCTATTTGCCCGCATCTGATTCCCCGCCTCTGGTTCCCCATATCTGATTCCCCGCCTCTGAATCCCCAACTCTGATTCCCTGCCTCTAATTTCCCAGCTCTGATTCCCCGCCTCTGATTCCACGCGTCTGATTACCGGCCTCTGATTCCCCGCCTCTGATTCCCCATCTCTGATTCACAACCTCTGATTCCCCACCTCTGATACCCCATATCTGATTCCCCGCCTCTGTTTCCCCGCCTCTGATTCCCCACCTCTGATTCCCAATATCTGATTCCCCGCCTCTGATTCCCCACCTCTGATTCCCCGCCTCTGATTCGCCAGCTATGATTCCCCGCCTCTGATTCCCCGTGTTTGATTCCCTGCCTCTGATTCCCGGCCTCTGATTCCCCATCTCTGATTCACGGCCTTTGATTCGCCACCTCTGATTCCCCATATCTGATTCCCCGCCTCTGTTTCCCCGCCTCTGATTCCCCGCCTCTGATTCCCCATATCTCATTCCCCGCCTCTGAATCCCCATCTCTGATTCCCGGACTCTGATTCCCCACCTCTGATTCCCTGCTACTGATTCTGATTCCCTGCCTTTGATTCCCCATCTCTGATTCCGCACATCTGATTCCCTGCCTCTGATTCCCCATCTCTGATTCCCCATATCTGATTCCCCGCTTCTGTTTCCCCGCCTCTGATTCCCCGCCTCTGTTTCCCAATATCTAAGTCCCCGCCTCTGATTCCCCAACTCTAATTCCCCACCTCTGATTCCCCAGCTCTGATTCCCCGCCTCTGATTCCCCGCATCTGATTCCCTGCATCTGATTCCAAGCCTCTTATTCCCTGCCTCTGATTCCCAACCTCTGATTCCCCACCTCTGATTCCCCATATCTGATTCCCCGCCTCTGATTCCCCGCCTCTGATTCCCTGCCTCTGATTCCCAACCTCTGATTCCCCACCTCTGATTCCCCGTGTTTGATTCCCCGCCTCTGTTTCCCCGCCTCTGATTCCCCGCCTCTGATTCCCCAACTCTAATTCCCCGCCTCTGATTCCCCATATCTGAATCCCCGCCTCTGTTTCCCCGCCTCTGATTCCCCACCCCTGTTTCCCCATATCTGATTCCCTGCCTCTGATTCCCCAACTTTGATTCCCAGCATCTGATTCCCCAGCTCTGATTCCCCGCCTCTGATTCCCCGCATCTGATTCCCTGCATCTGATTCCAAGCCTCTGATTCCCTGCCTCTGATTCCCAACCTCTGATTCCCCACCTCTGATTCCCCATATCTGATCCCCAGCCTCTGTTTCCCCGCCTCTGTTTCCCCATATCTGATTCCCGGCCTCTGATTCCCCGCCTCTGATTCCCCGCCTCTGATTCCCTGCCTCTGATTCCCCATCTCCGATTCCGCACATCTGATTCCCTGCCTCTGATTCCCCGCCTCTGATTCCCCGCCTCTGATTCCCTGCATCTGATTCCCAACCTCTGATTCCCCACCTCTGATTCCCCGTGTTTGATTCCCCGCCCCTGTTTCCCCATATCTGATTCCCTGACTCTGATTCCCCAACTTTGATTCCCAGCCTCTGATTCCCCAGCTCTGATTCCCCGCCTCTGATTCCCCGTGTTTGATTCCCTGCCTCTGATTCCCCGCCTCTGATTCCCCATCTCTGATTCACCGCCTTTGATTCGCCACCTCTGATTCCCCATATCTGATTCCCCACCTCTGTTTCCCCGCCTCTGATTCCCCGCCTCTGATTCTCCATATCTCATTCCCCGCCTCTGACTCCCCATCTCTGATTCCCGGACTCAATTCCCCACCTCTGATTCCTGGCCTCTTATTCCCAGCATCTGATTCCAGGCCTCTGATTCCCGTCCTCTGACTCCCCGCTTCTGATTCTGATTCCCTGCCTCTGATTCCCCATCTCTGATTCCGCACATCTGATTACCTGCCTCTCATTCCCCACCTCTGATTCCCCATATCTGATTCCCCGCCTCTGTTTCCACGCCTCTGATTCCCCGCCTCTGTTTCCCCATATCTAATTCCCCACCGCTGATGCCCCAACTCTGATTCCCCGCCTCTGATTCCACAGCTCTGATTCCCAGCTTCTGATTCCCCACATCCGATTCCCCATATCTGATTCCCCGCCTCTGTTTCCCCGCCCCTGATTCCCCGCCTCTGTTTCCCCATATCTGATTCCCCGCCTCTGATTCCCAACTATGATTCCCCGCCTCTTATTCCCCAGCTCTGATTCCCTGCCTCTGATTCCCCGCGTTCTATTCCCTGCCTCTGATTCCCCGCCTGTGATTCCCCATCTCTGATTCACCACCTATGATTCCCCACCACTGATTCCCCATATCTAACTCCCCGCCTCTGTTTGCCCGCCTCTGATTCCCCGCCTCTGTTTCCCCATATCTGATTCCCCGCCTCTGAATCCCCAACTCTGATTCCCTGCCTCTGATTCCCCAGCTTCATTCCCCGCCTTTGAATCCCCCCGTCTGATTCCCAGCCTCTGAATCCCCGTGTCTGAAAACCTGCCTCTGATTCCCCGCCTCTGATTCCCCATCTCAGATTCACCGCCTCTGATTCCCCACCTCTGATTCCCCATCTCTGATTCCGCACATCCGATTCCCAACCTCTGATTCCCCGACTCTGATTCCCCACCTCTGATTCCCCAGCTCTGATTCCCCGCCTCTGATTCCCCAACTCTGATTCCCCACCTCTGATTCCCCAGCTGTGATTCCCCGCCTCTGATTCCCCGTGTTTGATCCCCTGCTTCTGATTCCCCAGCTCTGATTCCCCATCTCTGATTCAACGCCTTTGATTCGCCACCTCTGATTCCCCATATCTGATTCCTCGCCACTGTTTCCCCGCCTCTGATTCCCCGCCTCTGATTCCCCATATCTCATTCCCCGCCTCTGATTCCCCATCTCTGATTCCCGGACTCTGATTCCCCACCTCTGATTCCCATCCTCTTATTCCCGGCATCTGATTCCGGCCTCTGATTCCCGGCCTCTGATTCCCTGCTTCTGATTCTGATTCCCTGCCTCTGATTCCCCATTTCTGATTCCGCACATCTAATTCCCTGCCTCTGATTCCCCACCTCTGATTCCCCATATCTGATTCCCCGCCTCTGTTTCCCCGTCTCTGATTCCCCGCCTCTGTTTCCCCATATCTAAGTCCCCGCCTCTGATTCCCCAACTTTGATTCCCCACCTCTGATTCCCCAGCTCTGATTCCCCGCCTCCGATTCCCCACCTCTGATTCCCCATATCTGATTCCCAGCCTCTGTTTCCCCGCATCTGATTCCCCGCCCCTGTTTCCCCATATCTGATTCCCTGCCTCTGATTCCCCGCGTCTGATTCCCAGCCTCTGATTCCCAGCCTCTGATTCCCAACCTCTGATTCCCCACCTCTGATTCCCCATATCTGATTCCCCGCCTCTGTTTCCCCGCCTCTGATTCCCCGCCTCTGTTTCCCCATATCTGATCCCCGCCTCTGATTCCCCGCATCTGATTCCCTGCATCTGATTCCAAGCCTCTGATTCCCTGCCTCTGATTCCCAACCTCTGATTCCCCACCTCTGATTCCCCATATCTGATCCCCAGCCTCTGTTTCCCCGCCTCTGTTTCCCCATATCTGATTCCCGGCCTCTGATTCCCCACCTCTGATTCCCCATATCTGATCCCCAGCCTCTGTTTCCCCGCCTCTGTTTCCCCATATCTGATTCCCGGCCTCTGATTCCCCGCCTCTGATTCCCCGCCTCTGATTCCCCGCCTCTGATTCCCCATCTCCGATTCCGCACATCTGATTCCCTGCCTCTGATTCCCCGCCTCTGATTCCCCGCGTTCTATTCCCTGCCTCTGATTCCCCGCCTGTGATTCCCCATCTCTGATTCACCACCTCTGATTCCCCACCACTGATTCCCCATATCTAATTCCCCGCCTCTGTTTGCCCGCCTCTGATTCCCCGCCTCTGTTTCCCCACATCTGATTCCCCGCCTCTGAATCCCCAACTCTGATTCCCTGCCTCTGATTCCCCAGCTTCATTCCCCGCCTTTGATTCCCCCCGTCTGATTCCCAGCCTCTGTATCCCCGTGTCTGAAAACCTGCCTCTGATTCCCCGCCTCTGATTCCCCATCTCAGATTCACCGCCTCTGATTCCCCACCTCTGATTCCCCATCTCTGATTCCGCACATCCGATTCCCTGCCTCTGATTCCCCGACTCTGATTCCCCACCTCTGATTCCCCAGCTCTGATTCCCCGCCTCTGATTCCCCAACTCTGATTCCCCACCTCTGATTCCCCAGCAGTGATTCCCCGCCTCTGATTCCCCGTGTTTGATCCCCTGCCTCTGATTCCCCAGCTCTGATTCCCCATCTCTGATACACCGCCTTTGATTCACCACCTCTGATTCCCCATATCTGATTCCTCGCCACTGTTTCCCCGCCTCTGATTCCCCACCTCTGATTCCCCATATCTCATTCCCCGCCTCTCATTCCCCAACTCTGATTCCCTGCCTCTGATTCCCCAGCTCTGATTCCCCGCCTTTGATTCCCCCGTCTGATTCCCAGCCTCTGAAACCCCGTGTCTGATTTCTTGCCTCTGATTCCCCGCCTCTGATTCCCCATCTCTGATTCACAGCCTCTGATTCCCCACCTCTGATTCCCCATCTCTGATTCCGCACATCTGATTCCCTGCCTCTGATTCCCCGACTCTGATCCCCACCTCTGATTCCGCAGCTCTGATTCCCCGCCTCTGATTCCCCAACTCTGATTCCCCGCCTCTGATTCCCCAGCTCTGATTCCCCGCCTCTGATTCCCCGTGTTTGATTCCCTGCCTCTGATTCCCCGCCTCTGATTCCCCATCTCTGATTCACCGCCTTTGATTCGCCACCTCTGATTCCCCATATCTGATTCCTCGCCTCTGTTTCCCCGCCTCTGATTCCCCGCCTCTGATTCCCCATATCTCATTCCCCGCCTCTGATTCCCCATCTCTGATTCCCGGACTCTGATTCCCCACCTCTGATTCCCGGCCTCTTATTCCCGGCATCTGATTCCGGCCTCTGATTCCCGGCCTCTGATTCCCTGCTTCTGATTCCCCATCTCTGATTCCGCAAATCTAATTCCCCGCCTCTGATTCCCCGCCTCTGTTTCCCCATATCTGATCCCCGCTTCTATTTGCCCGCATCTGATTCCCCGCCTCTGTTTCCCCATATCTGATTCCCCGCCTCTGAATCCCCAACTCTGATTCCCTGCCTCTAATTTCCCAGCTCTGATTCCCCGCCTCTGATTCCCCGCGTCTGATTACCGGCCTCTGATTCCCCGCCTCTGATTCCCCATCTCTGATTCACAACCTCTGATTCCACACCTCTGATACCCCATATCTGATTCCCCGCCTCTGTTTCCCCGCCTCTGATTCCCCACCTCTGATTCCCAATATCTGATTCCCCGCCTCTGATTCCCCACTTCTGATTCCCCGCCTCTGATTCGCCAGCTATGATTCCCCGCCTCTGATTCCCCGTGTTTGATTCCCTGCCTCTGATTCCCGGCCTCTGATTCCCCATCTCTGATTCACCGCTTTTGATTCGCCACCTCTGATTCCCCATATCTGATTCCCCGCCTCTGTTTCCCCGCCTCTGATTCCCCGCCTCTGATTCCCCATATCTCATTCCCCGCCTCTGAATCCCCATCTCTGATTCCCGGACTCTGATTCCCCACCTCTGATTCCCTGCTACTGATTCTGATTCCCTGCCTTTGATTCCCCATCTCTGATTCCGCACATCTGATTCCCTGCCTCTGATTCCCCATCTCTGATTCCCCATATCTAATTCCCCGCTTCTGTTTCCCCGCCTCTGATTCCCCGCCTCTGTTTCCCAATATCTAAGTCCCCGCCTCTGATTCCCCAACTCTAATTCCCCACCTCTGATTCCCCAGCTCTGATTCCCTGCCTCTGATTCCCCGCATCTGATTACCTGCATCTGATTCCAAGCCTCTTATTCCCTGCCTCTGATTCCCAACCTCTGATTCCCCACCTCTGATTCCCCATATCTGATTCCCAGCCTCTGTTTCCCCGCCTCTGATTCCCCGCCTCTGTTTCCCCATATCTGATTCCCGGCCTCTGGTTCCCCGCCTCTGATTCCCCGCCTCTGATTCCCTGCCTCTGATTCCCCATTTCCGATTCCGCACATCTGATTCCCTGCCTCTGATTCCCCGCCTCTGATTCCCCGCCTCTGATTTCCTGCCTCTGATTCCCAACCTCTGATTCCCCACCTCTGATTCCCCGTGTTTGATTCCCCGCCTCTGTTTCCCCGCCTCTGATTCCCCGCCTCTGATTCCCCAACTCTAATTCCCCGCCTCTGA
This sequence comes from Narcine bancroftii, assembly GCF_036971445.1. NCBI lineage: Eukaryota > Metazoa > Chordata > Chondrichthyes > Torpediniformes > Narcinidae > Narcine > Narcine bancroftii. The sequence continues at coordinate 110,244,284 of NC_091475.1, forward strand.
TTCCCCATATGTGATTCCCCGCCTCTGTTTCCCCGCCTCTGATTCCCCACCCCTGTTTCCCCATATCTGATTCCCTGCCTCTGATTCCCCAACTTTGATTCCCAGCATCTGATTCCCCAGCTCTGATTCCCCGCCTCTGATTCCCCGCATCTGATTCCCTGCATCTGATTCCAAGCCTCTGATTCCCTGCCTCTGATTCCCAACCTCTGATTCCCCACCTCTGATTCCCCATATCTGATCCCCAGCCTCTGTTTCCCCGCCTCTGTTTCCCCATATCTGATTCCCGGCCTCTGATGCCCCGCCTCTGATTCCCCGCCTCTGATTCCCTGCCTCTGATTCCCCATCTCCGATTCCGCACATCTGATTCCCTGCCTCTTATTCCCCGCCTCTGATTCCCCGCCTCTGATTCCCTGCATCTGATTCCCAACCTCTGATTCCCCACCTCTGATTCCCCGTGTTTGATTCCCTGCCTCTGTTTCCCCGCCTCTGATTCCCGGCCTCTGATTCCCCAACTCTAATTCCCCGCCTCTGATTCCCCATATCTGATTCCCTGCCTCTGTTTCCCCGCCTCTGATTCCCCGCCCCTGTTTCCCCATATCTGATTCCCTGCCTCTGATTCCCCAACTTTGATTCCCAGCCTCTGATTCCCCAGCTCTGATTCCCCGCCTCTGATTCCCCGTGTTTCATTCCCTGCCTCTGATTCCCCGCCTCTGATTCCCCATCTCTGATTCACCGCCTTTGATTCGCCACCTCTGATTCCCCATATCTGATTCCCCACCTCTGTTTCCCCGCCTCTGATTCCCCGCCTCTGATTCTCCATATCTCATTCCCCGCCTCTGACTCCCCATCTCTGATTCCCGGACTCTGATTCCCCACCTCTGATTCCCGGCCTCTTATTCCCAGCATCTGATTCCAGGCCTCTGATTCCCGTCCTCTGACTCCCCGCTTCTGATTCTGATTCCCTGCCTCTGATTCCCCATCTCTGATTCCGCACATCTGATTACCTGCCTCTGATTTCCCACCTCTGATTCCCCATATCTGATTCCCCGCCTCTGTTTCAACGCCTCTGATTCCCCGCCTCTGTTTCCCCATATCTAATTCCCCACCTCTGATGCCCCAACTCTGATTCCCCACCTCTGATTCCACAGCTCTGATTCCCCGCCTCTGATTCCCCACATCCGATTCCCCATATCTGATTCCCCGCCTCTGTTTCCCCGCCCCTGATTCCCCGCCTCTGTTTCCCCATATCTGATTCCCCGCCTCTGATTCCCAACTATGATTCCCCGCCTCTTATTCCCCAGCTCTGATTCCCTGCCTCTGATTCCCCGTGTTCTATTCCCTGCCTCTGATTCCCCGCCTGTGATTCCCCATCTCTGATTCACCACCTCTGATTCCCCACCACTGATTCCCCATATCTAATTCCCCGCCTCTGTTTGCCCGCCTCTGATTCCCCGCCTCTGTTTCCCCATATCTGATTCCCCGCCTCTGAATCCCCAACTCTGATTCCCTGCCTCTGATTCCCCAGCTTCATTCCCCGCCTTTGATTCCCGCCGTCTGATTCCCAGCCTCTGAAACCCCGTGTCTGAAAACCTGCCTCTGATTCCCCGCCTCTGATTCCCCATCTCAGATTCACGGCCTCTGATTCCCCACCTCTGATTCCCCATCTCTGATTCCGCACATCCGATTCCCTGCCTCTGATTCCCCGACTCTGATTCCCCACCTCTGATTCCCCAGCTCTGATTCCCCGCCTCTGATTCCCCAACTCTGATTCCCCACCTCTGAAATCCCCAGCTGTGATTCCCCGCCTCTGATTCCCCGTGTTTGATCCCCTGCCTCTGATTCCCCAGCTCTGATTCCCCATCTCTGATTCACCGCCTTTGATTCTCCACCTCTGATTCCCCATATCTGATTGCTCGCCACTGTTTCCCCGCCTCTGATTCCCCGCCTCTGATTCCCCATATCTCATTCCCCGCCTCTGATTCCCCATCTCTGATTCCCGGACTCTGATTCCCCACCTCTGATTCCCGACCTCTTATTCCCGGCATCTGATTCCGGCCTCTGATTCCCGGCCTCTGATTCCCTGCTTCTGATTCTGATTCCCTGCCTCTGATTCCCCATTTCTGATTCCGCACATCTAATTCCCTGCCTCTGATTCCCCACCTCTGATTCCCCATATCTGAATCCCCGCCTCTGTTTCCCCGTCTCTGATTCCCCGCCTCTGTTTCCCCATATCTAAGTCCCCACCTCTGATTCCCCAACTTTGATTCCCCACCTCTGATTCCCCAGCTCTGATTCCCCGCCTCTGATTCCCCACCTTGGATTCCCCATATCTGATTCCCAGCCTCTGATTCCCCGCCTCTGATTCCCCGCCCCTGTTTCCCCATATCTGATTCCCTGCCTCTGATTCCCCAACTTTGATTCCCAGCCTCTGATTCCCCAGCTCTGATTCCCCGCCTCTGATTCCCCGTGTTTGATTCCCTGCCTCTGATTCCCTGCTTCTGATTCCCCATCTCTGATTCCGCAAATCTAATTCGCTGCCTCTGATTCCCCACCTCTGATTCCCCATATCTGATTCCCCACCTCTGTTTCCCGGCCTCTGATTCCCCGCTTCTGATTCTGATTCCCTGCCTCTGATTCCCCATCTCTGATTCCGCACATCTGATTCCCTGCCTCTGATTCCCCACCTCTGATTCCCCATATCTGATTTCCTGCCTCTGTTTCCCCGCCTCTGATTCCCCGCCTCTGTTTCCCCATATCTAATTCCCAACCTCTGATGCCCCAACTCTGATTCCCTGCCTCTGATTCCCCGCGTTCTATTCCCTGCTTCTGATTCCCCGCCTGTGATTCCCCATCTCTGATTCACCACCTCTGATTCCCCACCTCTGATTCCCCATATCTAATTCCCCGCCTCTGTTTGCCCGATTCTGATTCCCCGCCTCTGTTTCCCCATATCTGATTCCCCGCCTCTGAATCCCCAACTCTGATTCCCTGCCTCTGATTCCCCAGCTCTGATTCCCCGCCTTTGATTCCCCCGTCTGATTCCCAGCCTCTGAAACCCCGTGTCTGATTTCTTGCCTCTGATTCCCCGCCTCTGATTCCCCACCTCTGATTCCCCATCTCTGATTCTGCACATCTGATTCCCTGCCTCTGATTCCCCGACTCTGATCCCCACCTCTGATTCCGCAGCTCTGATTCCCCGCCTCTGATTCCCCAACTCTGATTCCCCGCCTCTGATTCCCCAGCTCTGATTCCCCGCCTCTGATTCCCCGTGTTTGATTCCCTGCCTCTGATTCCCCGCCTCTGATTCCCCATCTCTGATTCACCGCCTTTGATTCGCCACCTCTGATTTCCCATATCTGATTCCTCGCCTCTGTTTCCCCGCCTCTGATTCCCCGCCTCTGATTCCCCATATCTCATTCCCCGCCTCTGGTTCCCCATCTCTGATTCCCGGACTCTGATTCCCCACCTCTGATTCCCGGCCTCTTATTCCCGGCATCTGATTCCGGCCTCTGATTCCCGGCCTCTGATTCCCTGCTTCTGATTCCCCATCTCTGATTCCGCAAATCTAATTCCCTGCCTCTGATTCCCCACCTCTGATTCCCCATATCTGATTCCCCACCTCTGTTTCCCCGCCTCTGATTCCCCGCCTCTGTTTCCCCATATCTAAGTCCCCGCCTCTGATTCCCCAACTTTGATTCCCCACCTCTGATTCCCCAGCTCTGATTCCCCGCCTCTGATTCCCCGCATCTGATTCCATGCATCTGATTCCCAGCCTCTGATTCCCAGCCTCTGATTCCCAACCTCTGATTCCCCACCTCTGAATCCCCATATCTGATTCCCCGCCTCTTTTTCCCCGCCTCTGATTCCCCGCCTGTTTCCCCATATCTGATCCCCGCCTCTATTTGCCCGCATCTGATTCCCCGCCTCTGTTTCCCCATATCTGATTCCCCGCCTCTGAATCCCCAACTCTGATTCCCTGCCTCTAATTTCCCAGCTCTGATTCCCCGCCTCTGATTCCCCGCGTCTGATTACTGGCCTCTGATTCCCCGCCTCTGATTCCCCATCTCTGATTCACAACCTCTGATTCCCCACCTCTGATACCCCATATCTGATTCCCCGCCTCTGTTTCCCCGCCTCTGATTCCCCACCTCTGATTCCCAATATCTGATTCCCCGCCTCTGATTCCCCACCTCTGATTCCCCGCCTCTGATTCGCCAGCTATGATTCCCCGCCTCTGATTCCCCGTGTTTGATTCCCTGCCTCTGATTCCCGGCCTCTGATTCCCCATCTCTGATTCACCGCCTTTGATTCTCCACCTCTGATTCCCCATATCTGATTCCTCGCCACTGTTTCCCCGCCTCTGATTCCCCGCCTATGATTCCCCATATCTCATTCCCCGCCTCTGATTCCCCATCTCTGATTCCCGGACTCTGATTCCCCACCTCTGATTCCCGACCTCTTATTCCCGGCATCTGATTCCGGCCTCTGATTCCCGGCCTCTGATTCCCTGCTTCTGATTCTGATTCCCTGCCTCTGATTCCCCATTTCTGAATCCGCACATCTAATTCCCTGCCTCTGATTCCCCACCTCTGATTCCCCATATCTGAATCCCCTCCTCTGTTTCCCCGTCTCTGATTCCCCGCCTCTGTTTCCCCATATCTAAGTCCCCACCTCTGATTCCCCAACTTTGATTCCCCACCTCTGATTCCCCAGCTCTGATTCCCCGCCTCTGATTCCCCACCTTGGATTCCCCATATCTGATTCCCAGCCTCTGTTTCCCCGCCTCTGATTCCCCGCCCCTGTTTCCCCATATCTGATTCCCTGCCTCTGATTCCCCAACTTTGATTCCCAGCCTCTGATTCCCCAGCTCTGATTCCCCGCCTCTGATTCCCCGTGTTTGATTCCCTGCCTCTGATTCCCTGCTTCTGATTCCCCATCTCTGATTCCGCAAATCTAATTCCCTGCCTCTGATTCCCCACCTCTGATTCCCCATATCTGATTCCCCACCTCTGTTTCCCGGCCTCTGATTCCCCGCTTCTGATTCTGATTCCCTGCCTCTGATTCCCCATCTCTGATTCCGCACATCTGATTCCCTGCCTCTGATTCCCCGCCTCTGATTCCCCATATCTGATTTCGTGCATCTGTTTCCCCGCCTCTGATTCCCCGCCTCTGTTTCCCCATATCTAATTCCCAACCTCTGATGCCCCAACTCTGATTCCCTGCCTCTGATTCCCCGCGTTCTATTCCCTGCCTCTGATTCCCCGCCTGTGATTCCCCATCTCTGATTCACCACCTCTGATTCCCCACCTCTGATTCCCCATATCTAATTCCCCGCATCTGTTTGCCCGACTCTGATTCCCCGCCTCTGTTTCCCCATATCTGATTCCCCGCCTCTGAATCCCCAACTCTGATTCCCTGCCTCTGATTCCCCAGCTCTGATTCCCCGCCTTTGATTCCCCCGTCTGATTCCCAGCCTCTGAAACCCCGTGTCTGATTTCTTGCCTCTGATTCCCCGCCTCTGATTCCCCACCTCTGATTCCCCATCTCTGATTCTGCACATCTGATTCCCTGCCTCTGATTCCCCGACTCTGATCCCCACCTCTGATTCCGCAGCTCTGATTCCCCGCCTCTGATTCCCCAACTCTGATTCCCCGCCTCTGATTCCCCAGCTCTGATTCCCCGCCTCTGATTCCCCGTGTTTGATTCCCTGCCTCTGATTCCCCGCCTCTGATTCCCCATCTCTGATTCACCGCCTTTGATTCGCCACCTCTGATTCCCCATATCTGATTCCTCGCCTCTGTTTCCCCGCATCTGATTCCCCGCCTCTGATTCCCCATATCTCATTCCCCGCCTCTGATTCCCCATCTCTGATTCCCGGACTCTGATTCCCCACCTCTGATTCCCGGCCTCTTATTCCCGGCATCTGATTCCGGCCTCTGATTCCCGGCCTCTGATTCCCTGCTTCTGATTCCCCATCTCTGATTCCGCAAATCTAATTCCCTGCCTCTGATTCCCCACCTCTGATTCCCCATATCTGATTCCCCACCTCTGTTTCCCCGCCTCTGATTCCCCGCCTCTGTTTCCCCATATCTAAGTCCCCGCCTCTGATTCCCCAACTTTGATTCCCCACCTCTGATTCCCCAGCTCTGATTCCCCGCCTCTGATTCCCCGCATCTGATTCCATGCATCTGATTCCCAGCCTCTGATTCCCAGCCTCTGATTCCCAACCTCTGATTCCCCACCTCTGAATCCCCATATCTGATTCCCCGCCTCTGTTTCCCCGCCTCTGATTCCCCGCCTCTGTTTCCCCATATCTGATCCCCGCCTCTATTTGCCCGCATCTGATTCCCCGCCTCTGTTTCCCCATATCTGATTCCCCGCCTCTGAATCCCCAACTCTGATTCCCTGCCTCTAATTTCCCATATCCCATTCCCCGCCACTGAATCCCCATCTCTGATTCCCGGACTCTGATTCCCCACCTCTGATTCCCTGCTACTGATTCTGATTCCCTGCCTTTGATTCCCCATCTCTGATTCCGCACATCTGATTCCCTGCCTCTGATTCCCCGCGTCTGATTACCGGCCTCTGATTCCCCGCCTCTGATACCCCATATCTGATTCCCCGCCTCTGTTTCCCCGCCTCTGATTCCCCACCTCTGATTCCCAATATCTGATTCCCCGCCTCTGATTCCCCACCTCTGATTCCCCGCCTCTGATTCGCCAGCTATGATTCCCCGCCTCTGATTCCCCGTGTTTGATTCCCTGCCTCTGATTCCCGGCCTCTGATTCCCCATCTCTGATTCACCGCCTTTGATTCGCCACCTCTGATTCCCCATATCTGATTCCCCGCCTCTGTTTCCCCGCCTCTGATTCCCCACCTCTGATTCCCCATATCCCATTCCCCGCCTCTGAATCCCCATCTCTGATTCCCGGACTCTGATTCCCCACCTCTGATTCCCTGCTACTGATTCTGATTCCCTGCCTTTGATTCCCCATCTCTGATTCCGCACATCTGATTCCCTGCCTCTGATTCCCCATCTCTGATTCCCCATATCTGATTCCCCGCTTCTGTTTCCCCGCCTCTGATTCCCCGCCTCTGTTTCCCAATATCTAAGTCCCCACCTCTGATTCCCCAACTCTAATTCCCCACCTCTGATTCCCCAGCTCTGATTCCCCGCCTCTGATTCCCCGTATCTGATTCCCTGCATCTGATTCCAAGCCTCTTATTCCCTGCCTCTGATTCCCAACCTCTGATTCCCCACCTCTGATTCCCCATATCTGATTCCCAGCCTCTGTTTCCCCGCCTCTGATTCCCCGCCTCTGTTTCTCCATATCTGATTCCCGGCCTCTGGTTCCCCGCCTCTGATTCCCCGCCTCTGATTCCCTGCCTCTGATTCCCCATCTCCGATTCCGCACATCTGATTCCCTGCCTCTGTTTCCCCGCCTCTGATTCCCCGCCTCTGATTCCCTGCCTCTGATTCCCAACCTCTGATTCCCCACCTCTGATTCCCCGTGTTTGATTCCCCGCCTCTGTTTCTCCATATCTCATTCCCCGCCTCTGACTCCCAATCTCTGATTCCCGGACTCTGATTCCCCACCTCTGATTCCCGGCCTCTTATTCCCAGCATCTGATTCCAGGCCTCTGATTCCCGTCCTCTGACTCCCCGCTTCTGATTCTGATTCCCTGCCTCTGATTCCCCATCTCTGATTCCGCACATCTGATTACCTGCCTCTGATTCCCCACCTCTGATTCCCCATATCTGATTCCCCGCCTCTGTTTCCACGCCTCTGATTCCCCGCCTCTGTTTCCCCATATCTAATTCCCCACCTCTGATGCCCCAGCTCTGATTCCCCGCCTCTGATTCCACAGCTCTGATTCCCCGCCTCTGATTCCCCACATCCGATTCCCCATATCTGATTCCCCGCCTCTGTTTCCCCGCCCCTGATTCCCCGCCTCTGTTTCCCCATATCTGATTCCCCGCCTCTGATTCCCAACTATGATTCCCCGCCTCTTATTCCCCAGCTCTGATTCCCTGCCTCTGATTCCCCGCGTTCTATTCCCTGCCTCTGATTCCCCGCCTGTGATTCCCCATCTCTGATTCACCACCTCTGATTCCCCACCACTGATTCCCCATATCTAATTCCCCGCCTCTATTTGCCCGCCTCTGATTCCCCGCCTCTGTTTCCCCATATCTGATTCCCCGCCTCTGAATCCCCAACTCTGATTCCCTGCCTCTGATTCCCCAGCTTCATTCCCCGCCTTTGATTCCCCCCGTCTGATTCCCAGCCTCTGAATCCCCGTGTCTGAAAACCTGCCTCTGATTCCCCGCCTCTGATTCCCCATCTCAGATTCACCGCCTCTGATTCCCCACCTCTGATTCCCCATCTCTGATTCCGCACATCCGATTCCCTGCCTCTGATTCCCCGACTCTGATTCCCCACCTCTGATTCCCCAGCTCTGATTCCCCGCCTCTGATTCCCCAACTCTGATTCCCCACCTCTGATTCCCCAGCTGTGATTCCCCGCCTCTGATTCCCCGTGTTTGATCCCCTGCCTCTGATTCCCCAGCTCTGATTCCCCATCTCTGATTCACCGCATTTGATTCGCCACCTCTGATTCCCCATATCTGATTCCTCGCCACTGTTTCCCCGCCTCTGATTCCCCGCCTCTGATTCCCCATATCTCATTCCCCGCCTCTGATTCCCCATCTCTGATTCCCGGACTCTGATTCCCCACCTCTGATTCCCGACCTCTTATTCCCGGCATCTGATTCCGGCCTCTGATTCCCGGCCTCTGATTCCCTGCTTCTGATTCTGATTCCCTGCCTCTGATTCCCCATTTCTGATTCCGCACATCTAATTCCCTGCCTCTGATTCCCCACCTCTGATTCCACATATCCTAATCCCCGCCTCTGTTTCCCCGTCTCTGATTCCCCGCCTCTGTTTCCCCATATCTAAGTCCCCGCCTCTGATTCACCAACTTTGATTCCCCACCTCTGATTCCCCAGCTCTGATTCCCCGCCTCTGATTCCCCACCTCTGATTCCCCATATCTGATTCCCAGCCTCTGTTTCCCCGCCTCTGATTCCCCGCCCCTGTTTCCCCATATCTGATTCCCTGCCTCTGATTCCCCAACTTTGATTCCCAGCCTCTGATTCCCCAGCTCTGATTCCCCGCCTCTGATTCCCCGTGTTTGATTCCCTGCCTCTGATTCCCTGCTTCTGATTCCCCATCTCTGATTCCTCAAATCTAATTCCCTGCCTCTGATTCCCCACCTCTGATTCCCCATATCTGATTCCCCACCTCTGTTTCCCGGCCTCTGATTCCCCGCTTCTGATTCTGATTCCCTGCCTCTGATTCCCCATCTCTGATTCCGCACATCTGATTCCCTGCCTCTGATTCCCCACCTCTGATTCCCCATATCTGATTTCCCGCCTCTGTTTCCCCGCCTCTGATTCCCCGACTCTGTTTCCCCATATCTAATTCCCAACCTCTGATGCCCCAACTCTGATTCCCTGCCTCTGATTCCCCGCATTCTATTCCCTGCCTCTGATTCCCCGCCTGTGATTCCCCATCTCTGATTCACCACCTCTGATTCCCCACCTCTGATTCCCCATATCTAATTCCCCGCCTCTGTTTGCCCGACTCTGATTCCCCGCCTCTGTTTCCCCATATCTGATTCCCCGCCTCTGAATCCCCAACTCTGATTCCCTGCCTCTGATTCCCCAGCTCTGATTCCCCGCCTTTGATTCCCCCGTCTGATTCCCAGCCTCTGAAACCCCGTGTCTGATTTCTTGCCACTGATTCCCCGCCTCTGATTCCCCACCTCTGATTCCCCATCTCTGATTCCGCACATCTGATTCCCTGCCTCTGATTCCCCGACTCTGATCCCCACCTCTGATTCCGCAGCTCTGATTCCCCGCCTCTGATTCCCCAACTCTGATTCCCCGCCTCTGATTCCCCAGCTCTGATTCCCCGCCTCTGATTCCCCGTGTTTGATTCCCTGCCTCTGATTCCCCGCCTCTGATTCCCCATCTCTGATTCACCGCCTTTGATTCGCCACATCTGATACCCCATATCTGATTCCTCGCCTCTGTTTCCCCGCCTCTGATTCCCCGCATCTGATTCCCCATATCTCATTCCCCGCCTCTGATTCCCCATCTCTGATTCCCGGACTCTGATTCCCCACCTCTGATTCCCGGCCTCTTATTCCCGGCATCTGATTCCGGCCTCTGATTCCCGGCCTCTGATTCCCTGCTTCTGATTCCCCATCTCTGATTCCGCAAATCTAATTCCCTGCCTCTGATTCCCCACCTCTGATTCCCCATATCTGATTCCCCGCCTCTGTTTCCCCGCCTCTGATTCCCCGCCTCTGTTTCCCCATATCTAATTCCCCGCCTCTGATTCCCCAACTTTGATTCCCCACCTCTGATTCCCCAGCTCTGATTCCCCGCCTCTGATTCCCCGCATCTGATTCCATGCATCTGATTCCCAGCCTCTGATTCCCAGCCTCTGATTCCCAACCTCTGATTCCCCACCTCTGATTCCCCATATCTGATTCCCCGCCTCTGTTTCCCCGCCTCTGATTCCCCGCCTCTGTTTCCCCATATCTGATCCCTGCCTCTATTTGCCCGCATCTGATTCCCCGCCTCTGGTTCCCCATATCTGATTCCCCGCCTCTGAATCCCCAACTCTGATTCCCTGCCTCTAATTTCCCAGCTCTGATTCCCCGCCTCTGATTCCACGCGTCTGATTACCGGCCTCTGATTCCCCGCCTCTGATTCCCCATCTCTGATTCACAACCTCTGATTCCCCACCTCTGATACCCCATATCTGATTCCCCGCCTCTGTTTCCCCGCCTCTGATTCCCCACCTCTGATTCCCAATATCTGATTCCCCGCCTCTGATTCCCCACCTCTGATTCCCCGCCTCTGATTCGCCAGCTATGATTCCCCGCCTCTGATTCCCCGTGTTTGATTCCCTGCCTCTGATTCCCGGCCTCTGATTCCCCATCTCTGATTCACGGCCTTTGATTCGCCACCTCTGATTCCCCATATCTGATTCCCCGCCTCTGTTTCCCCGCCTCTGATTCCCCGCCTCTGATTCCCCATATCTCATTCCCCGCCTCTGAATCCCCATCTCTGATTCCCGGACTCTGATTCCCCACCTCTGATTCCCTGCTACTGATTCTGATTCCCTGCCTTTGATTCCCCATCTCTGATTCCGCACATCTGATTCCCTGCCTCTGATTCCCCATCTCTGATTCCCCATATCTGATTCCCCGCTTCTGTTTCCCCGCCTCTGATTCCCCGCCTCTGTTTCCCAATATCTAAGTCCCCGCCTCTGATTCCCCAACTCTAATTCCCCACCTCTGATTCCCCAGCTCTGATTCCCCGCCTCTGATTCCCCGCATCTGATTCCCTGCATCTGATTCCAAGCCTCTTATTCCCTGCCTCTGATTCCCAACCTCTGATTCCCCACCTCTGATTCCCCATATCTGATTCCCCGCCTCTGATTCCCCGCCTCTGATTCCCTGCCTCTGATTCCCAACCTCTGATTCCCCACCTCTGATTCCCCGTGTTTGATTCCCCGCCTCTGTTTCCCCGCCTCTGATTCCCCGCCTCTGATTCCCCAACTCTAATTCCCCGCCTCTGATTCCCCATATCTGAATCCCCGCCTCTGTTTCCCCGCCTCTGATTCCCCACCCCTGTTTCCCCATATCTGATTCCCTGCCTCTGATTCCCCAACTTTGATTCCCAGCATCTGATTCCCCAGCTCTGATTCCCCGCCTCTGATTCCCCGCATCTGATTCCCTGCATCTGATTCCAAGCCTCTGATTCCCTGCCTCTGATTCCCAACCTCTGATTCCCCACCTCTGATTCCCCATATCTGATCCCCAGCCTCTGTTTCCCCGCCTCTGTTTCCCCATATCTGATTCCCGGCCTCTGATTCCCCGCCTCTGATTCCCCGCCTCTGATTCCCTGCCTCTGATTCCCCATCTCCGATTCCGCACATCTGATTCCCTGCCTCTGATTCCCCGCCTCTGATTCCCCGCCTCTGATTCCCTGCATCTGATTCCCAACCTCTGATTCCCCACCTCTGATTCCCCGTGTTTGATTCCCCGCCCCTGTTTCCCCATATCTGATTCCCTGACTCTGATTCCCCAACTTTGATTCCCAGCCTCTGATTCCCCAGCTCTGATTCCCCGCCTCTGATTCCCCGTGTTTGATTCCCTGCCTCTGATTCCCCGCCTCTGATTCCCCATCTCTGATTCACCGCCTTTGATTCGCCACCTCTGATTCCCCATATCTGATTCCCCACCTCTGTTTCCCCGCCTCTGATTCCCCGCCTCTGATTCTCCATATCTCATTCCCCGCCTCTGACTCCCCATCTCTGATTCCCGGACTCAATTCCCCACCTCTGATTCCTGGCCTCTTATTCCCAGCATCTGATTCCAGGCCTCTGATTCCCGTCCTCTGACTCCCCGCTTCTGATTCTGATTCCCTGCCTCTGATTCCCCATCTCTGATTCCGCACATCTGATTACCTGCCTCTCATTCCCCACCTCTGATTCCCCATATCTGATTCCCCGCCTCTGTTTCCACGCCTCTGATTCCCCGCCTCTGTTTCCCCATATCTAATTCCCCACCTCTGATGCCCCAACTCTGATTCCCCGCCTCTGATTCCACAGCTCTGATTCCCCGCTTCTGATTCCCCACATCCGATTCCCCATATCTGATTCCCCGCCTCTGTTTCCCCGCCCCTGATTCCCCGCCTCTGTTTCCCCATATCTGATTCCCCGCCTCTGATTCCCAACTATGATTCCCCGCCTCTTATTCCCCAGCTCTGATTCCCTGCCTCTGATTCCCCGCGTTCTATTCCCTGCCTCTGATTCCCCGCCTGTGATTCCCCATCTCTGATTCACCACCTCTGATTCCCCACCACTGATTCCCCATATCTAATTCCCCGCCTCTGTTTGCCCGCCTCTGATTCCCCGCCTCTGTTTCCCCATATCTGATTCCCCGCCTCTGAATCCCCAACTCTGATTCCCTGCCTCTGATTCCCCAGCTTCATTCCCCGCCTTTGAATCCCCCCGTCTGATTCCCAGCCTCTGAATCCCCGTGTCTGAAAACCTGCCTCTGATTCCCCGCCTCTGATTCCCCATCTCAGATTCACCGCCTCTGATTCCCCACCTCTGATTCCCCATCTCTGATTCCGCACATCCGATTCCCAACCTCTGATTCCCCGACTCTGATTCCCCACCTCTGATTCCCCAGCTCTGATTCCCCGCCTCTGATTCCCCAACTCTGATTCCCCACCTCTGATTCCCCAGCTGTGATTCCCCGCCTCTGATTCCCCGTGTTTGATCCCCTGCTTCTGATTCCCCAGCTCTGATTCCCCATCTCTGATTCAACGCCTTTGATTCGCCACCTCTGATTCCCCATATCTGATTCCTCGCCACTGTTTCCCCGCCTCTGATTCCCCGCCTCTGATTCCCCATATCTCATTCCCCGCCTCTGATTCCCCATCTCTGATTCCCGGACTCTGATTCCCCACCTCTGATTCCCATCCTCTTATTCCCGGCATCTGATTCCGGCCTCTGATTCCCGGCCTCTGATTCCCTGCTTCTGATTCTGATTCCCTGCCTCTGATTCCCCATTTCTGATTCCGCACATCTAATTCCCTGCCTCTGATTCCCCACCTCTGATTCCCCATATCTGATTCCCCGCCTCTGTTTCCCCGTCTCTGATTCCCCGCCTCTGTTTCCCCATATCTAAGTCCCCGCCTCTGATTCCCCAACTTTGATTCCCCACCTCTGATTCCCCAGCTCTGATTCCCCGCCTCCGATTCCCCACCTCTGATTCCCCATATCTGATTCCCAGCCTCTGTTTCCCCGCATCTGATTCCCCGCCCCTGTTTCCCCATATCTGATTCCCTGCCTCTGATTCCCCGCGTCTGATTCCCAGCCTCTGATTCCCAGCCTCTGATTCCCAACCTCTGATTCCCCACCTCTGATTCCCCATATCTGATTCCCCGCCTCTGTTTCCCCGCCTCTGATTCCCCGCCTCTGTTTCCCCATATCTGATCCCCGCCTCTATTTGCCCGCATCTGATTCCCCATATCTGATTCCCCGCCTCTGTTTCCCCGCCTCTGATTCCCCGCCTCTGTTTCCCCATATCTGATCCCCGCCTCTATTTGCCCGCATCTGATTCCCCGCCTCTGTTTCCCCATATCTGATTCCCCGCCTCTGAATCCCCAACTCTGATTCCCTGCCTCTAATTTCCCAGCTCTGATTCCCCGCCTCTGATTCCCCGTGTCTGATTACCGGCCTCTGATTCCCCGCCTCTGATTCCCCACCTCTGATTCCCAATATCTGATTCCCCGCCTCTGATTCCCCACCTCTGATTCCCCGCCTCTGATTCGCCAGCTATGATTCCCCGCCTCTGATTCCCCGTGTTTGATTCCCTGCCTCTGATTCCCGGCCTCTGATTCCCCATCTCTGATTCACCGCCTTTGATTCGCCACCTCTGATTCCCAATATCTGATTCCCCGCCTCTGTTTCCCCGCCTCTGATTCCCCGCCTCTGATTCCCCATATCCCATTCCCCGCCTCTGAATCCCCATCTCTGATTCCCGGACTCTGATTCCCCACCTCTGATTCCCTGCTACTGATTCTGATTCCCTGCCTTTGATTCCCCATCTCTGATTCCGCACATCTGATTCCCTGCCTCTGATTCCCCATCTCTGATTCCCCATATCTGATTCCCCGCTTCTGTTTCCCCGCCTCTGATTCCCCGCCTCTGTTTCCCAATATCTAAGTCCCCACCTCTGATTCCCCAACTCTAATTCCCCACCTCTGATTCCCCAGCTCTGATTCCCCGCCTCTGATTCCCCGCATCTGATTCCCTGCATCTGATTCCAAGCCTCTTATTCCCTGCCTCTGATTCCCAACCTCTGATTCCCCACCTCTGATTCCCCATATCTGATTCCCAGCCTCTGTTTCCCCGCCTCTGATTCCCCGCCTCTGTTTCCCCATATCTGATTCCCGGCCTCTGGTTCCCCGCCTCTGATTCCCCGCCTCTGATTCCCTGCCTCTGATTCCCCATCTCCGATTCCGCACATCTGATTCCCTGCCTCTGTTTCCCCGCCTCTGATTCCCTGCCTCTGATTCCCTGCCTCTGATTCCCAACCTCTGATTCCCCACCTCTGATTCCCCGTGTTTGATTCCCCGCCTCTGTTTCCCCGCCTCTGATTCCCCGCCTCTGATTCCCCAACTCTAATTCCCCGCCTCTGATTCCCCATATCTGATTCCCCGCCTCTGTTTCCCCGCCTCTGATTCCCCACCCCTGTTTCCCAATATCTGATTCCCTGCCTCTGATTCCCCAACTTTGATTCCCAGCATCTGATTCCCCAGCTCTGATTCCCCGCCTCTGATTCCCCGCATCTGATTCCCTGCATCTGATTCCAAGCCTCTGATTCCCTGCCTCTGATTCCCAACCTCTGATTCCCCACCTCTGATTCCCCATATCTGATCCCCAGCCTCTGTTTCCCCGCCTCTGTTTCCCCATATCTGATTCCCGGCCTCTGATTCCCCGCCTCTGATTCCCCGCCTCTGATTCCCTGCCTCTGATTCCCCATCTCCGATTCCGCACATCTGATTCCCTGCCTCTGATTCCCCGCCTCTGATTCCCCGCCTCTGATTCCCTGCATCTGATTCCCAACCTCTGATTCCCCACCTCTGATTCCCCGTGTTTGATTCCCCGCCTCTGTTTCCCCGCCTCTGATTCCCCGCCTCTGATTCCCCAACTCTAATTCCCCGCCTCTGATTCCCCATATCTGATTCCCTGCCTCTGTTTCCCCGCCTCTGATTCCCCGCCCCTGTTTCCCCATATCTGATTCCCTGCCTCTGATTCCCCAACTTTGATTCCCAGCCTCTGATTCCCCAGCTCTGATTCCCCGCCTCTGATTCCCCGTGTTTGATTCCCTGCCTCTGATTCCCCGCCTCTGATTCCCCATCTCTGATTCACCGCCTTTGATTCGCCACCTCTGATTCCCCATATCTGATTCCCCACCTCTGTTTCCCCGCCTCTGATTCCCCGCCTCTGATTCTCCATATCTCATTCCCCGCCTCTGACTCCCAATCTCTGATTCCCGGACTCTGATTCCCCACCTCTGATTCCCGGCCTCTTATTCCCAGCATCTGATTCCAGGCCTCTGATTTCCGTCCTCTGACTCCCCGCTTCTGATTCTGATTCCCTGCCTCTGATTCCCCATCTCTGATTCCGCACATCTGATTACCTGCCTCTGATTCCCCACCTCTGATTCCCCATATCTGATTCCCCGCCTCTGTTTCCACGCCTCTGATTCCCCGCCTCTGTTTCCCCATATCTAATTCCCCACCTCTGATGCCCCAACTCTGATTCCCCGCCTCTGATTCCACAGCTCTGATTCCCCGCCTCTGATTCCCCACATCC
Source organism: Narcine bancroftii (assembly GCF_036971445.1). Classification (NCBI taxonomy): domain Eukaryota; kingdom Metazoa; phylum Chordata; class Chondrichthyes; order Torpediniformes; family Narcinidae; genus Narcine; species Narcine bancroftii. The sequence continues at coordinate 110,260,754 of NC_091475.1, forward strand.
GATTCCCCATATCTGATTCCCCGCCTCTGTTTCCCCGCCCCTGATTCCCCGCCTCTGTTTCCCCATATCTGATTCCCCGCCTCTGATTCCCAACTATGATTCCCCGCCTCTTATTCCCCAGCTCTGATTCCCTGCCTCTGATTCCCCGCGTTCTATTCCCTGCCTCTGATTCCCCGCCTGTGATTCCCCATCTCTGATTCACCACCTCTGATTCCCCACCACTGATTCCCCATATCTAATTCCCCGCCTCTGTTTGCCCGCCTCTGATTCCCCGTCTCTGTTTCCCCATATCTGATTCCCCGCCTCTGAATCCCCAACTCTGATTCCCTGCCTCTGATTCCCCAGCTTCATTCCCCGCCTTTGATTCCCCCCGTCTGATTCCCAGCCTCTGAATCCCCGTGTCTGAAAACCTGCCTCTGATTCCCCGCCTCTGATTCCCCATCTCAGATTCACCGCCTCTGATTCCCCACCTCTGATTCCCCATCTCTGATTCCGCACATCCGATTCCCTGCCTCTGATTCCCCGACTCTGATTCCCCACCTCTGATTCCCCAGCTCTGATTCCCCGCCTCTGATTCCCCAACTCTGATTCCCCACCTCTGATTCCCCAGCTGTGATTCCCCGCCTCTGATTCCCCGTGTTTGATCCCCTGCCTCTGATTCCCCAGCTCTGATTCCCCATCTCTGATTCACCGCCTTTGATTCGCCACCTCTGATTACCCATATCTGATTCCTCGCCACTGTTTCCCCGCCTCTGATTCCCCGCCTCTGATTCCCCATATCTCATTCCCCGCCTCTGATTCCCCATCTCTGATTCCCCGACTCTGATTCCCCACCTCTGATTCCCGACCTCTTATTCCCGGCATCTGATTCCGGCCTCTGATTCCCGGCCTCTGATTCCCTGCTTCTGATTCTGATTCCCTGCCTCTGATTCCCCATTTCTGATTCCGCACATCTAATTCCCTGCCTCTGATTCCCCACCTCTGATTCCCCATATCTGAATCCCCGCCTCTGTTTCCCCGTCTCTGATTCCCCGCCTCTGTTTCCCCATATCTAAGTCCCCGCCTCTGATTCACCAACTTTGATTCCCCACCTCTGATTCCCCAGCTCTGATTCCCCGCCTCTGATTCCCCACCTCTGATTCCCCATATCTGATTCCCAGCCTCTGTTTCCCCGCCTCTGATTCCCCGCCCCTGTTTCCCCATATCTGATTCCCTGCCTCTGATTCCCCAACTTTGATTCCCAGCCTCTGATTCCCCAGCTCTGATTCCCCGCCTCTGATTCCCCGTGTTTGATTCCCTGCCTCTGATTCCCTGCTTCTGATTCCCCATCTCTGATTCCTCAAATCTAATTCCCTGCCTCTGATTCCCCATCTCTGATTCCCCATATCTGATTCCCCACCTCTGTTTCCCGGCCTCTGATTCCCCGCTTCTGATTCTGATTCCCTGCCTCTGATTCCCCATCTCTGATTCCGCACATCTGATTCCCTGCCTCTGATTCCCCACCTCTGATTCCCCATATCTGATTTCCCGCTTCTGTTTCCCCGCCTCTGATTCCCCGCCTCTGTTTCACCATATCTAATTAACAACCTCTGATGCCCCAACTCTGATTCCCTGCCTCTGATTCCCCGCATTCTATTCCCTGCCTCTGATTCCCCGCCTGTGATTCACCATCTCTGATTCACCACCTCTGATTCCCCACCTCTGATTCCCCATATCTAATTCCCCACCTCTGTTTGCCCGACTCTGATTCCCCGCCTCTGTTTCCCCATATCTGATTCCCCGCCTCTGAATCCCCAACTCTGATTCCCTGCCTCTGATTCCCCAGCTCTGATTCCCCGCCTTTGATTCCCCCGTCTGATTCCCAGCCTCTGAAACCCCGTGTCTGATTTCTTGCCTCTGATTCCCCGCCTCTGATTCCCCACCTCTGATTCCCCATCTCTGATTCCGCACATCTGATTACCTGCCTATGATTCCCCGACTCTGATCCCCACCTCTGATTCCGCAGCTCTGATTCCCCGCCTCTGATTCCCCAACTCTGATTCCCCGCCTCTGATTCCCCAGCTCTGATTCCCCGCCTCTGATTCCCCGTGTTTGATTCCCTGCCTCTGATTCCCCGCCTCTGATTCCCCATCTCTGATTCACCGCCTTTGATTCGCCACCTCTGATACCCCATATCTGATTCCTCGCCTCTGTTTCCCCGCCTCTGATTCCCCGCCTCTGATTCCCCATATCTCATTCCCCGCCTCTGATTCCCCATCTCTGATTCCCGGACTCTGATTCCCCACCTCTGATTCCCGGCCTCCTATTCCCGGCATCTGATTCCGGCCTCTGATTCCCGGCCTCTGATTCCCTGCTTCTGATTCCCCATCTCTGATTCCGCAAATCTAATTCCCTGCCTCTGATTCCCCACCTCTGATTCCCCATATCTGATTCCCCGCCTCTGTTTCCCCGCCTCTGATTCCCCGCCTCTGTTTCCCCATATCTAAGTCCCCGCCTCTGATTCCCCAACTTTGATTCCCCACCTCTGATTCCCCAGGTCTGATTCCCCGCCTCTGATTCCCCGCATCTGATTCCATGCATCTGATTCCCAGCCTCTGATTCCCAGCCTCTGATTCCCAACCTCTGATTCCCCACCTCTGATTCCCCATATCTGATTCCCCGCCTCTGTTTCCCCGCCTCTGATTCCCCGCCTCTGATTCCCCGCCTCTGTTTCCCCATATCTGATCCCTGCCTCTATTTGCCCGCATCTGATTCCCCGCCTCTGTTTCCCCATATCTGATTCCCCGCCTCTGAATCCCCAACTCTGATTCCCTGCCTCTAATTTCCCAGCTCTGATTCCCCGCCTCTGATTCCCCGCATCTGATTACCGGCCTCTGATTCCCCGCCTCTGATTCCCCATCTCTGATTCACAACCTCTGATTCCCCACCTCTGATACCCCATATCTGATTCCCCGCCTCTGTTTCCCCGCCTCTGATTCCCCACCTCTGATTCCCAATATCTGATTCCCCGCCTCTGATTCCCCACCTCTGATTCCCCGCCTCTGATTCGCCAGCTATGATTCCCCGCCTCTGATTCCCCGTGTTTGATTCCCTGCCTCTGATTCCCGGCCTCTGATTCCCCATCTCTGATTCACGGCCTTTGATTCGCCACCTCTGATTCCCCATATCTGATTCCGCACATCTGATTCCCTGCCTCTGATTCCCCATCTCTGATTCCCCATATCTGATTCCCCGCTTCTGTTTCCCCGCCTCTGATTCCCCGCCTCTGTTTCCCAATATCTAAGTCCCCGCCTCTGATTCCCCAACTCTAATTCCCCACCTCTGATTCCCCAGCTCTGATTCCCCGCCTCTGATTCCCCGCATCTGATTCCCTGCATCTGATTCCAAGCCTCTTATTCCCTGCCTCTGATTCCCAACCTCTGATTCCCCACCTCTGATTCCCCATATCTGATTCCCAGACTCTGTTTCCCCGCCTCTGATTCCCCGCCTCTGTTTCCCCATATCTGATTCCCGGCCTCTGGCTCCCCGCCTCTGATTCCCCGCCTCTGATTCCCCAACTCTAATTCCCCGCCTCTGATTCCCCATATCTGATTCCCCGCCTCTGTTTCCCCGCCTCTGATTCCCCACCCCTGTTTCCCCATATCTGATTCCCCGTGTTTGATTCCCCGCCCCTGTTTCCCCATATCTGATTCCCTGACTCTGATTCCCCAACTTTGATTCCCAGCCTCTGATTCCCCAGCTCTGATTCCCCGCCTCTGATTCCCCGTGTTTGATTCCCTGCCTCTGATTCCCCGCCTCTGATTCCCCATCTCTGATTCACCGCCTTTGATTCGCCACCTCTGATTCCCCATATCTGATTCCCCACCTCTGTTTCCCCGCCTCTGACTCCCCGCCTCTGATTCTCCATATCTCATTCCCCGCCTCTGACTCCCCATCTCTGATTCCCGGACTCTGATTCCCCACCTCTGATTCCCGGCCTCTTATTCCCAGCATCTGATTCCAGGCCTCTGATTCCCGTCCTCTGACTCCCCGCTTCTGATTCTGATTCCCTGCCTCTGATTCCCCATCTCTGATTCCGCACATCTGATTACCTGCCTCTGATTCCCCACCTCTGATTCCCCATATCTGATTCCCCGCCTCTGTTTCCACGCCTCTGATTCCCCGCCTCTGATTCCCCATATCTCATTCCCCGCCTCTGAATCCCCATCTCTGATTCCCGGACTCTGATTCCCCACCTCTGATTCCCTGCTACTGATTCTGATTCCCTGCCTTTGATTCCCCATCTCTGATTCCGCACATCTGATTCCCTGCCTCTGATTCCCCATCTCTGATTCCCCATATCTGATTCCCCGCTTCTGTTTCCCCATATCTGATTCCCTGACTCTGATTCCCCAACTTTGATTCCCAGCCTCTGATTCCCCAGCTCTGATTCCCCGCCTCTGATTCCCCGTGTTTGATTCCCTGCCTCTGATTCCCCGCCTCTGATTCCCCATCTCTGATTCACCGCCTTTGATTCGCCACCTCTGATTCCCCATATCTGATTCCCCACCTCTGTTTCCCCGCCTCTGACTCCCCGCCTCTGATTCTCCATATCTCATTCCCCGCCTCTGTCTCCCCATCTCTGATTCCCGGACTCTGATTCCCCACCTCTGATTCCCGGCCTCTTATTCCCAGCATCTGATTCCAGGCCTCTGATTCCCGTCCTCTGACTCCCCGCTTCTGATTCTGATTCCCTGCCTCTGATTCCCCATCTCTGATTCCGCACATCTGATTACCTGCCTCTGATTCCCCACCTCTGATTCCCCATATCTGATTCCCCGCCTCTGTTTCCACGCCTCTGATTCCCCGCCTCTGATTCCCCATATCTCATTCCCCGCCTCTGAATCCCCATCTCTGATTCCCGGACTCTGATTCCCCACCTCTGATTCCCTGCTACTGATTCTGATTCCCTGCCTTTGATTCCCCATCTCTGATTCCGCACATCTGATTCCCTGCCTCTGATTCCCCATCTCTGATTCCCCATATCTGATTCCCCGCTTCTGTTTCCCCGCCTCTGATTCCCCGCCTCTGTTTCCCAATATCTAAGTCCCCGCCTCTGATTCCCCAACTCTAATTCCCCACCTCTGATTCCCCAGCTCTGATTCCCCGCCTCTGATTCCCCGCATCTGATTCCCTGCATCTGATTCCAAGCCTCTTATTCCCTGCCTCTGATTCCCAACCTCTGATTCCCCACCTCTGATTCCCCATATCTGATTCCCAGACTCTGTTTCCCCGCCTCTGATTCCCCGCCTCTGTTTCCCCATATCTGATTCCCGGCCTCTGGCTCCCCGCCTCTGATTCCCCGCCTCTGATTCCCTGCCTCTGATTCCCCATCTCCGATTCCGCACATCTGATTCCCTGCCTCTGATTCCCCGCCTCTGATTCCCCGCCTCTGATTCCCTGCCTCTGATTCCCAACCTCTGATTCCCCACCTCTGATTCCCCGTGTTTGATTCCCCGCCTCTGTTTCCCCGCCTCTGATTCCCCGCCTCTGATTCCCCAACTCTAATTCCCCGCCTCTGATTCCCCATATCTGATTCCCCGCCTCTGTTTCCCCGCCTCTGATTCCCCACCCCTGTTTCCCCATATCTGATTCCCCGTGTTTGATTCCCCGCCCCTGTTTCCCCATATCTGATTCCCTGACTCTGATTCCCCAACTTTGATTCCCAGCCTCTGATTCCCCAGCTCTGATTCCCCGCCTCTGATTCCCCGTGTTTGATTCCCTGCCTCTGATTCCCCGCCTCTGATTCCCCATCTCTGATTCACCGCCTTTGATTCGCCACCTCTGATTCCCCATATCTGATTCCCCACCTCTGTTTCCCCGCCTCTGACTCCCCGCCTCTGATTCTCCATATCTCATTCCCCGCCTCTGACTCCCCATCTCTGATTCCCGGACTCTGATTCCCCACCTCTGATTCCCGGCCTCTTATTCCCAGCATCTGATTCCAGGCCTCTGATTCCCGTCCTCTGACTCCCCGCTTCTGATTCTGATTCCCTGCCTCTGATTCCCCATCTCTGATTCCGCACATCTGATTACCTGCCTCTGATTCCCCACCTCTGATTCCCCATATCTGATTCCCCGCCTCTGTTTCCACGCCTCTGATTCCCCGCCTCTGTTTCCCCATATCTAATTCCCCACCTCTGATGCCCCAACTCTGATTCCCCGCCTCTGATTCCACAGCTCTGATTCCCCGCCTCTGATTCCCCACATCCGATTCCCCATATCTGATTCCCCGCCTCTGTTTCCCCGCCCCTGATTCCCCGCCTCTGTTTCCCCATATCTGATTCCCCGCCTCTGATTCCCAACTATGATTCCCCGCCTCTTATTCCCCAGCTCTGATTCCCCGCGTTCTATTCCCTGCCTCTGATTCCCCGCCTGTGATTCCCCATCTCTGATTCACCACCTCTGATTCCCCACCACTGATTCCCCATATCTAATTCCCCGCCTCTGTTTGCCCGCCTCTGATTCCCCGCCTCTGTTTCCCCATATCTGATTCCCCGCCTCTGAATCCCCAACTCTGATTCCCTGCCTCTGATTCCCCAGCTTCATTCCCGGCCTTTGAATCCCCCCGTCTGATTCCCAGCCTCTGAATCCCCGTGTCTGAAAACCTGCCTCTGATTCCCCGCCTCTGATTCCCCATCTCAGATTCACCGCCTCTGATTCCCCACCTCTGATTCCCCATCTCTGATTCCGCACATCCGATTCCCTGCCTCTGATTCCCCGACTCTGATTCCCCACCTCTGATTCCCCAGCTCTGATTCCCCGCCTCTGATTCCCCAACTCTGATTCCCCACCTCTGATTCCCCAGCTGTGATTCCCCGCCTCTGATTCCCCGTGTTTGATCCCCTGCTTCTGATTCCCCAGCTCTGATTCCCCATCTCTGATTCACCGCCTTTGATTCGCCACCTCTGATTCCCCATATCTGATTCCTCGCCACTGTTTCCCCGCCTCTGATTCCCCGCCTCTGATTCCCCATATCTCATTCCCCGCCTCTGATTCCCCATCTCTGATTCCCGGACTCTGATTCCCCACCTCTGATTCCCATCCTCTTATTCCCGGCATCTGATTCCGGCCTCTGATTCCCGGCCTCTGATTCCCTGCTTCTGATTCTGATTCCCTGCCTCTGATTCCCCATTTCTTATTCCGCACATCTAATTCCCTGCCTCTGATTCCCCACCTCTGATTCCCCATATCTGATTCCCCGCCTCTGTTTCCCCGTCTCTGATTCCCCGCCTCTGTTTCCCCATATCTAAGTCCCCGCCTCTGATTCCCCAACTTTGATTCCCCACCTCTGATTCCCCAGCTCTGATTCCCCGCCTCTGATTCCCCACCTCTGATTCCCCATATCTGATTCCCAGCCTCTGTTTCCCCGCCTCTGATTCCCCGCCCCTGTTTCCCCATATCTGATTCCCTGCCTCTGATTCCCCAACTTTGATTCCCAGCCTCTGATTCCCCAGCTCTGATTCCCCGCCTCTGATTCCCCGTGTTTGATTCCCTGCCTCTGATTCCCCGCCTCTGATTCCCCATCTCTGATTCACCGACTTTGATTCGCCACCTCTGATTCCCCATATCTGATTCCCCACCTCTGTTTCCCCGCCTCTGATTCCCCGCCTCTGATTCTCCATATCTCATTCCCCGCCTCTGACTCCCCATCTCTGATTCCCGGACTCTGATACCCCACCTCTGATTCCCGGCCTCTTATACCCAGCATCTGATTCCAGGCCTCTGAATCCCGGCCTCTGACTCCCCGCTTCTGATTCTGATTCCCTGACTCTGATTCCCCATCTCTGATTCCGCACATCTGATTACCTGCCTCTGATTCCCCACCTCTGATTCCCCATATCTGATTCCCCGCCTCTGTTTCCACGCCTCTGATTCCCCGCCTCTGTTTCCCCATATCTAATTCCCCACCTCTGATGCCCCAACTCTGATTCCCCGCCTCTGATTCCACAGCTCTGATTCCCCGCCTCTGATTCCCCACATCCGATTCCCCATATCTGATTCCCCGCCTCTGTTTCCCCGCCCCTGATTCCCCGCCTCTGTTTCCCCATATCTGATTCCCCGCCTCTGATTCCCAACTATGATTCCCCGCCTCTTATTCCCCAGCTCTGATTCCCTGCCTCTGATTCCCCGCATTCTATTCCCTGCCTCTGATTCCCCGCCTGTGATTCCCCATCTCTGATTCACCACCTCTGATTCCCCACCACTGATTCCCCATATCTAATTCCCCACCTCTGTTTGCCCGCCTCTGATTCCCCGCCTCTGTTTCCCCATATCTGATTCCCCGCCTCTGAATTCCCAACTCTGATTCCCTGCCTCTGATTCCCCAGCTTCATTCCCCGCCTTTGATTCCCCCCGTCTGATTCCCAGCCTCTGAATCCCCGTGTCTGATAACCTGCCTCTGATTCCCCGCCTCTGATTCCCCATCTCAGATTCACCGCCTCTGATTCCCCACCTCTGATTCCCCATCTCTGATTCCGCACATCCGATTCCCTGCCTCTGATTCCCCGACTCTGATTCCCCACCTCTGAATCCCCAGCTCTGATTCCCCGCCTCTGATTCCCCAACTCTGATTCCCCGCCTCTGATTCCCCAGCTCTGATTCCCCGCCTCTGATTCCCCGTGTTTGATCCCCTGCCTCTGATTCCCCAGCTCTGATTCCCCATCTCTGATTCACCGCCTTTGATTCGCCACCTCTGATTCCCCATATCTGATTCCTCGCCACTGTTTCCCCGCCTCTGATTCCCCGCCTCTGATTCCCCATATCTCATTCCCCGCCTCTGATTCCCCATCTCTGATTCCCGGACTCTGATTCCCCACCTCTGATTCCCGGCCTCTTATTCCCGGCATCTGATTCCGGCCTGTGATTCCCGGCCTCTGATTCCCTGCTTCTGATTCTGATTCCCTGCCTCTGATTCCCCATTTCTGATTCCGCACATCTAATTCCCTGCCTCTGATTCCCCACCTCTGATTCCCCATATCTGAATCCCCGCCTCTGTTCCCCGTCTCTGATTCCCCGCCTCTGTTTCCCCATATCTAAGTCCCCGCCTCTGATTCCCCAACTTTGATTCCCCACCTCTGATTCCCCAGCTCTGATTCCCCGCCTCTGATTCCCCACCTCTGATTCCCCATATCTGATTCCCAGCCTCTGTTTCCCCGCCTCTGATTCCCCGCCTCTGTTTCCCCATATCTGATTCCCGGCCTCTGATTCCCCGCCTCTGATTCCCCGCCTCTTATTCCCTGCCTCTGATTCCCCATCTCCGATTCCGCACATCTGATTCCCTGCCGCTCATTCCCCGCCTCTGATTCCCCGCCTCTGATTCCCTGCCTCTGATTCCCAACCTCTGATTCCCCACCTCTGATTCCCAGTGTTTGATTCCCCGCCTCTGTTTCCCCGCCTCTGATTCCCCGCCTCTGATTCCCCAACTCTAATTCCCCGCCTCCGATTCCCCATATCTGATTCCCCGCCTCTGTTTCCCCGACTCTGATTCCCCGCCCCTGTTTCCCCATATCTGATTCCCTGCCTCAGATTCCCCAACTTTGATTCCCAGCCTCTGATTCCCCAGCTCTGATTCCCCGCCTCTGATTCCCCGCATCTGATTCCCTGCATCTGATTCCAAGCCTCTGATTCCCTGCCTCTGATTCCCAACCTCTGATTCCCCATCTCTGATTCCCCATATCTGATTCCCAGCCTCTGTTTCCCCGCCTCTGATTCCCCGCCTCTGTTTCCCCATATCTGATTCCCGGCCTCTCAGTCCCCGCCTCTGATTCCCCGCCTCTGATTCCCTGCCTCTGATTCCCCATCTCCGATTCCGCACATCTGATTCCCTGCCTCTGATTCCCCGCCTCTGATTCCCTGCCTCTGATTCCCTGCCTCTGATTTCCAACCTCTGAATCCCCACCTCTGATTCCCCGTGTTTGATTCCCCGCCTATGTTTCCCCGCCTCTGATTCCCCGCCTCTGTTTCCCAATATCTAAGTCCCCGCCTCTGATTCCCCAACTCTAATTCCCCACCTCTGATTCCCCAGCTCTGATTCCCCGCCTCTGATTCCCTGCATCTGATTCCCTGCATCTGATTCCAAGCCTCTGATTCCCTGCCTCTGATTCCCAACCTCTGAGTCCCCACCTCTGATTCCCCATATCTGATTCCCAGCATCTGTTTCCCCGCCTCTGATTCCCCGCCTCTGTTTCCCCATATCTGATTCCAGGCCTCTGGTTCCCCGCCTCTGATTCCCCGCCTCTGATTCCCTGCCTCTGATTCCCCATCTCCGATTCCGCACATCTGATTCGCTGCCTCTGATTCCCCGCCTCTGATTCCCAGCCTCTGATTCCCTGCCTCTGATTCCCAACCTCTGATTCCCCACCTCTGATTCCCCGTGTTTGATTCCCCGCCTCTGTATCCCCGCCTCTGATTCCCCGCCTCTGATTCCCCAACTCCAATTCCCCGCCTCTGATTCCCCATATCTGATTCCCCGCCTCTGAATCCCCGCATCTGATTCCCTGCATCTGATTCCCCGCCTCTGTTTCCCCGCCTCTGATTCCCCGCCTCTGATTCCCCATATCTCATTCCCCGCCTCTGAATCCCCATCTCTGATTCCCGGACTCTGATTCCCCACCTCTGATTCCCTGCTACTGATTCTGATTCCCTGCCTTTGATTCCCCATCTCTGATTCCGCACATCTAATTCCCTGCCTCTGATTCCCCACCTCTGATTCCCCATATCTGATTCCCCGCCTCTGTTTCCCCGTCTCTGATTCCCCGCCTCTGTTTCCCCATATCTAAGTCCCCGCCTCTGATTCCCCAACTTTGATTCCCCACCTCTGATTCCCCAGCTCTGATTCCCCGCCTCTGATTCCCCACCTCTGATTCCCCATATCTGATTCTCAGCCTCTGTTTCCCCGCCTCTGATTCCCCGCCCCTGTTTCCCCATATCTGATTCCCTGCCTCTGATTCCCCAACTTTGATTCCCAGCCTCTGATTCCCCAGCTCTGATTCCCCGCCTCTGATTCCCCGTGTTTGATTCCCTGCCTCTGATTCCCCGCCTCTGATTCCCCATCTCTGATTCACCGCCTTTGATTCGCCACCTCTGATTCCCCATATCTGATTCCCCACCTCTGTTTCCCCGCCTCTGATTCCCCGCCTCTGATTCTCCATATCTCATTCCCCGCCTCTGACTCCCCATCTCTGATTCCCGGACTCTGATACCCCACCTCTGATTCCCGGCCTCTTATTCCCAGCATCTGATTCCAGGCCTCTGATTCCCGGCCTCTGACTCCCCGCTTCTGATTCTGATTCCCTGACTCTGATTCCCCATCTCTGATTCCGCACATCTGATCACCTGCCTCTGATTCCCAACCTCTGATTCCCCATATCTGATTCCCCGCCTCTGTTTCCACGCCTCTGATTCCCCGCCTCTGTTTCCCCATATCTAATTCCCCACCTCTGATGCCCCAACTCTGATTCCCCGCCTCTGATTCCACAGCTCTGATTCCCCGCCTCTGATTCCCCACATCCGATTCCCCATATCTGATTCCCCGCCTCTGTTTCCCCGCCCCTGATTCCCCGCCTCTGTTTCCCCATATCTGATTCCCCGCCTCTGATTCCCAACTATGATTCCCCGCCTCTTATTCCCCAGCTCTGATTCCCTGCCTCTGATTCCCCGCATTCTATTCCCTGCCTCTGATTCCCCGCCTGTGATTCCCCATCTCTGATTCACCACCTCTGATTCCCCACCACTGATTCCCCATATCTAATTCCCCACCTCTGTTTGCCCGCCTCTGATTCCCCGCCTCTGTTTCCCCATATCTGATTCCCCGCCTCTGAATTCCCAACTCTGATTCCCTGCCTCTGATTCCCCAGCTTCATTCCACGCCTTTGATTCCCCCCGTCTGATTCCCAGCCTCTGAATCCCCGTGTCTGATAACCTGCCTCTGATTCCCCGCCTCTGATTCCCCATCTCAGATTCACCGCCTCTGATTCCCCACCTCTGATTCCCCATCTCTGATTCCGCACATCCGATTCCCTGCCTCTGATTCCCCGACTCTGATTCCCCACCTCTGATTCCCCAGCTCTGATTCCCCGCCTCTGATTCCCCAACTCTGATTCCCCGCCTCTGATTCCCCAGCTCTGATTCCCCGCCTCTGATTCCCCGTGTTTGATCCCCTGCCTCTGATTCCCCAGCTCTGATTCCCCATCTCTGATTCACCGCCTTTGATTCGCCACCTCTGATTCCCCATATCTGATTCCTCGCCACTGTTTCCCCGCCTCTGATTCCCCGCCTCTGATTCCCCATATCTCATTCCCCGCCTCTGATTCCCCATCTCTGATTCCCGGACTCTGATTCCCCACCTCTGATTCCCGACCTCTTATTCCCGGCATCTGATTCCGGCCTGTGATTCCCGGCCTCTGATTCCCTGCTTCTGATTCTGATTCCCTGCCTCTGATTCCCCATTTCTGATTCCGCACATCTAATTCCCTGCCTCTGATTCCCCACCTCTGATTCCCCATATCTGAATCCCCGCCTCTGTTTCCCCGTCTCTGATTTCCCGCCTCTGTTTCCCCATATCTAAGTCCCCGCCTCTGATTCCCCAACTTTGATTCCCCACCTCTGATTCCCCAGCTCTGATTCCCCGCCTCTGATTCCCCACCTCTGATTCCCCATATCTGATTCCCAGCCTCTGTTTCCCCGCCTCTGATTCCCCGCCTCTGTTTCCCCATATCTGATTCCCGGCCTCTGATTCCCCGCCTCTGATTCCCCGCCTCTGATTCCCTGCCTCTGATTCCCCATCTCCGATTCCGCACATCTGATTCCCTGCCTCTCATTCCCCGCCTCTGATTCCCCGCCTCTGATTCCCTGCCTCTGATTCCCAACCTCTGATTCCCCACCTCTGATTCCCAGTGTTTGATTCCCCGCCCCTGTTTCCCCGCCTCTGATTCCCCGCCTCTGATTCCCCAACTCTAATTCCCCGCCTCCGATTCCCCGTATCTGATTCCCCGCCTCTGTTTCCCCGCCTCTGATTCCCCGCCCCTGTTTCCCCATATCTGATTCCCTGCCTCTGATTCCCCAACTTTGATTCCCAGCATCTGATTCCCCAGCTCTGATTCCCCGCCTCTGATTCCCCGCATCTGATTCCCTGCATCTGATTCCAAGCCTCTGATTCCCTGCCTCTGATTCCCAACCTCTGATTCCCCATCTCTGATTCCCCATATCTGATTCCCAGCCTCTGTTTCCCCGCCTCTGATTCCCCGCCTCTGTTTCCCCATATCTGATTCCCGGCCTCTGATTCCCCGCCTCTGATTCCCCGCCTCTGATTCCCTGCCTCTGATTCCCCATCTCCGATTCCGCACATCTGATTCCCTGCCTCTGATTCCCCGCGTCTGATTCCCCGCCTCTGATTCCCTGCCTCTGATTTCCAACCTCTGATTCCCCACCTCTGATTCCCCGTGTTTGATTCCCCGCCTATGTTTCCCCGCCTCTGATTCCGCGCCTCTGTTTCCCAATATCTAAGTCCCCGCCTCTGATTCCCCAACTCTAATTCCCCACCTCTGATTCCCCAGCTCTGATTCCCCGCCTCTGATTCCCTGCATCTGATTCCCTGCATCTGATTCCAAGCCTCTGATTCCCTGCCTCTGATTCCCAACCTCTGAGTCCCCACCTCTGATTCCCCATATCTGATTCCCAGCATCTGTTTCCCCGCCTCTGATTCCCCGCCTCTGTTTCCCCATATCTGATTCCAGGCCTCTGGTTCCCCGCCTCTGATTCCCCGCCTCTGATTCCCTGCCTCTGATTCCCCATCTCCGATTCCGCACATCTGATTCGCTGCCTCTGATTCCCCGCCTCTGATTCCCCGCCTCTGATTCCCTGCCTCTGATTCCCAACCTCTGATTCCCCACCTCTGATTCCCCGTGTTTGATTCCCCGCCTCTGCATCCCCGCCTCTGATTCCCCGCCTCTGATTCCCCAACTCTAATTCCCCGCCTCTGATTCCCCATATCTGATTCCCCGCCTCTGATTCCCCGCCTCTGTTTCCCCATATCTGATTCCCCGCCTCTGAATCCCCAACTCTGATTCCCTGCCTCTGATTCCCCAGCTTCATTCCCCGCCTTTGAATCCCCCCGTCTGATTCCCAGCCTCTGAATCCCCGTGTCTGAAAACCTGCCTCTGATTCCCCGCCTCTGATTCCCCATCTCAGATTCACCGCCTCTGATTCCCCACCTCTGATTCCCCATCTCTGATTCCGCACATCCGATTCCCTGCCTCTGATTCCCCGACTCTGATTCCCCACCTCTGATTCCCCAGCTCTGATTCCCCGCCTCTGATTCCCCAACTCTGATTCCCCACCTCTGATTCCCCAGCTGTGATTCCCCGCCTCTGATTCCCCGTGTTTGATCCCCTGCTTCTGATTCCCCAGCTCTGATTCCCCATCTCTGATTCACCGCCTTTGATTCGCCACCTCTGATTCCCCATATCTGATTCCTCGCCACTGTTTCCCCGCCTCTGATTCCCCGCCTCTGATTCCCCATATCTCATTCCCCGCCTCTGATTCCCCATCTCTGATTCCCGGACTCTGATTCCCCACCTCTGATTCCCATCCTCTTATTCCCGGCATCTGATTCCGGCCTCTGATTCCCGGCCTCTGATTCCCTGCTTCTGATTCTGATTCCCTGCCTCTGATTCCCCATTTCTGATTCCGCACATCTAATTCCCTGCCTCTGATTCCCCACCTCTGATTCCCCATATCTGATTCCCCGCCTCTGTTTCCCCGTCTCTGATTCCCCGCCTCTGTTTCCCCATATCTAAGTCCCCGCCTCTGATTCCCCAACTTTGATTCCCCACCTCTGATTCTCCAGCTCTGATTCCCCGCCTCTGATTCCCCACCTCTGATTCCCCATATCTGATTCCCAGCCTCTGTTTCCCCGCCTCTGATTCCCCGCCCCTGTTTCCCCATATCTGATTCCCTGCCTCTGATTCCCCAACTTTGATTCCCAGCCTCTGATTCCCCAGCTCTGATTCCCCGCCTCTGATTCCCCGTGTTTTTTTCCCTGCCTCTGATTCCCCGCCTCTGATTCCCCATCTCTGATTCACCGACTTTGATTCGCCACCTCTGATTCCCCATATCTGATTCCCCACCTCTGTTTCCCCGCCTCTGATTCCCCGCCTCTGATTCTCCATATCTCATTCCCCGCCTCTGACTCCCCATCTCTGATTCCCGGACTCTGATACCCCACCTCTGATTCCCGGCCTCTTATTCCCAGCATCTGATTCCAGGCCTCTGATTCCCGGCCTCTGACTCCCCGCTTCTGATTCTGATTCCCTGACTCTGATTCCCCATCTCTGATTCCGCACATCTGATTACCTGCCTCTGATTCCCCACCTCTGATTCCCCATATCTGATTCCCCGCCTCTGTTTCCACGCCTCTGATTCCCCGCCTCTGTTTCCCCATATCTAATTCCCCACCTCTGATGCCCCAACTCTGATTCCCCGCCTCTGATTCCACAGCTCTGATTCCCCGCCTCTGATTCCCCACATCCGATTCCCCATATCTGATTCCCCGCCTCTGTTTCCCCGCCCCTGATTCCCCGCCTCTGTTTCCCCATATCTGATTCCCCGCCTCTGATTCCCAACTATGATTCCCCGCCTCTTATTCCCCAGCTCTGATTCCCTGCCTCTGATTCCCCGCATTCTATTCCCTGCCTCTGATTCCCCGCCTGTGATTCCCCATCTCTGATTCACCACCTCTGATTCCCCACCACTGATTCCCCATATCTAATTCCCCACCTCTGTTTGCCCGCCTCTGATTCCCCGCCTCTGTTTCCCCATATCTGATTCCCCGCCTCTGAATTCCCAACTCTGATTCCCTGCCTCTGATTCCCCAGCTTCATTCCCCGCCTTTGATTCCCCCCGTCTGATTCCCCGCCTCTGAATCCCCGTGTCTGATAACCTGCCTCTGATTCCCCGCCTCTGATTCCCCATCTCAGATTCACCGCCTCTGATTCCCCACCTCTGATTCCCCATCTCTGATTCCGCACATCCGATTCCCTGCCTCTGATTCCCCGACTCTGATTCCCCACCTCTGATTCCCCAGCTCTGATTCCCCGCCTCTGATTCCCCAACTCTGATTCCCCGCCTCTGATTCCCCAGCTCTGATTCCCCGCCTCTGATTCCCCGTGTTTGATCCCCTGCCTCTGATTCCCCAGCTCTGATTCCCCATCTCTGATTCACCGCCTTTGATTCGCCACCTCTGATTCCCCATATCTGATTCCTCGCCACTGTTTCCCCGCCTCTGATTCCCCGCCTCTGATTCCCCATATCTCATTCCCCGCCTCTGATTCCCCATCTCTGATTCCCGGACTCTGATTCCCCACCTCTGATTCCCGGCCTCTTATTCCCGGCATCTGATTCCGGCCTGTGATTCCCGGCCTCTGATTCCCTGCTTCTGATTCTGATTCCCTGCCTCTGATTCCCCATTTCTGATTCCGCACATCTAATTCCCTGCCTCTGATTCCCCACCTCTGATTCCCCATATCTGAATCCCCGCCTCTGTTCCCCGTCTCTGATTCCCCGCCTCTGTTTCCCCATATCTAAGTCCCCGCCTCTGATTCCCCAACTTTGATTCCCCACCTCTGATTCCCCAGCTCTGATTCCCCGCCTCTGATTCCCCACCTCTGATTCCCCATATCTGATTCCCAGCCTCTGTTTCCCCGCCTCTGATTCCCCGCCTCTGTTTCCCCATATCTGATTCCCGGCCTCTGATTCCCCGCCTCTGATTCCCCGCCTCTGATTCCCTGCCTCTGATTCCCCATCTCCGATTCCGCACATCTGATTCCCTGCCGCTCATTCCCCGCCTCTGATTCCCCGCCTCTGATTCCCTGCCTCTGATTCCCAACCTCTGATTCCCCACCTCTGATTCCCAGTGTTTGATTCCCCGCCTCTGTTTCCCCGCCTCTGATTCCCCGCCTCTGATTCCCCAACTCTAATTCCCCGCCTCCGATTCCCCATATCTGATTCCCCGCCTCTGTTTCCCCGCCTCTGATTCCCCGCCCCTGTTTCCCCATATCTGATTCCCTGCCTCTGATTCCCCAACTTTGATTCCCAGCCTCTGATTCCCCAGCTCTGATTCCCCGCCTCTGATTCCCCGCCTCTGATTCCCTGCCTCTGATTCCCCATCTCCGATTCCGCACATCTGATTCCCTGCCTCTGATTCCCCGCCTATGTTTCCCCGCCTCTGATTCCCCGCCTCTGTTTCCCAATATCTAAGTCCCCGCCTCTGATTCCCCAACTCTAATTCCCCACCTCTGATTCCCCAGCTCTGATTCCCCGCCTCTGATTCCCTGCATCCGATTCCCTGCATCTGATTCCAAGCCTCTGATTCCCTGCCTCTGATTCCCAACCTCTGAGTCCCCACCTCTGATTCCCCATATCTGATTCCCAGCATCTGTTTCCCCGCCTCTGATTCCCCGCCTCTGTTTCCCCATATCTGATTCCCGGCCTCTGGTTCCCCGCCTCTGATTCCCCGCCTCTGATTCCCTGCCTCTGATTCCCCATCTCCGATTCCGCACATCTGATTCGCTGCCTCTGATTCCCCGCCTCTGATTCCCCGCCTCTGATTCCCTGCCTCTGATTCCCAACCTCTGATTCCCCACCTCTGATTCCCCGTGTTTGATTCCCCGCCTCTGTATCCCCGCCTCTGATTCCCCGCCTCTGATTCCCCAACTCCAATTCCCCGCCTCTGATTCCCCATATCTGATTCCCCGCCTCTGAATCCCCGCATCTGATTCCCTGCATCTGATTCCCCGCCTCTGTTTCCCCGCCTCTGATTCCCCGCCTCTGATTCCCCATATCTCATTCCCCGCCTCTGAATCCCCATCTCTGATTCCCGGACTCTGATTCCCCACCTCTGATTCCCTGCTACTGATTCTGATTCCCTGCCTTTGATTCCCCATCTCTGATTCCGCACATCTAATTCCCTGCCTCTGATTCCCCACCTCTGATTCCCCGTCTCTGATTCCCCGCCTCTGTTTCCCCATATCTAAGTCCCCGCCTCTGATTCCCCAACTTTGATTCCCCACCTCTGATTCCCCAGCTCTGATTCCCCGCCTCTAATTCCCCACCTCTGATTCCCCATATCTGATTCTCAGCCTCAGTTTCCCCGCCTCTGATTCCCCGCCCCTGTTTCCCCATATCTGATTCCCTGCCTCTGATTCCCCAACTTTGATTCCCAGCCTCTGATTCCCCAGCTCTGATTCCCCGCCTCTGATTCCCCGTGTTTGATTCCCTGCCTCTGATTCCCCGCCTCTGATTCCCCATCTCTGATTCACCGCCTTTGATTCGCCACCTCTGATTCCCCATATCTGATTCCCCACCTCTGTTTCCCCGCCTCTGATTCCCCGCCTCTGATTCTCCATATCTCATTCCCCGCCTCTGACTCCCCATCTCTGATTCCCGGACTCTGATACCCCACCTCTGATTCCCGGCCTCTTATTCCCAACATCTGATTCCAGGCCTCTGATTCCCGGCCTCTGACTCCCCGCTTCTGATTCTGATTCCCTGACTCTGATTCCCCATCTCTGATTCCGCACATCTGATCACCTGCCTCTGATTCCCAACCTCTGATTCCCCATATCTGATTCCCCGCCTCTGTTTCCACGCCTCTGATTCCCCGCCTCTGTTTCCCCATATCTAATTCCCCACCTCTGATGCCCCAACTCTGATTCCCCGCCTCTGATTCCACAGCTCTGATTCCCCGCCTCTGATTCCCCACATCCGATTCCCCATATCTGATTCCCCGCCTCTGTTTCCCCGCCCCTGATTCCCCGCCTCTGTTTCCCCATATCTGATTCCCCGCCTCTGATTCCCAACTATGATTCCCCGCCTCTTATTCCCCAGCTCTGATTCCCTGCCTCTGATTCCCCGCGTTCTATTCCCTGCCTCTGATTCCCCGCCTGTGATTCCCCATCTCTGATTCACCACCTCTGATTCCCCACCACTGATTCCCCATATCTAATTCCCCACCTCTGTTTGCCCGCCTCTGATTCCCCGCCTCTGTTTCCCCATATCTGATTCCCCGCCTCTGAATTCCCAACTCTGATTCCCTGCCTCTGATTCCCCAGCTTC
This sequence comes from Narcine bancroftii, assembly GCF_036971445.1. Taxonomy (NCBI): domain Eukaryota; kingdom Metazoa; phylum Chordata; class Chondrichthyes; order Torpediniformes; family Narcinidae; genus Narcine; species Narcine bancroftii. The sequence goes on from NC_091475.1 coordinate 110,279,906, forward strand.
ATTCCACGCCTTTGATTCCCCCCGTCTGATTCCCAGCCTCTGAATCCCCGTGTCTGATAACCTGCCTCTGATTCCCCGCCTCTGATTCCCCATCTCAGATTCACCGCCTCTGATTCCCCACCTCTGATTCCCCATCTCTGATTCCGCACATCCGATTCCCTGCCTCTGATTCCCCGACTCTGATTCCCCACCTCTGATTCCCCAGCTCTGATTCCCCGCCTCTGATTCCCCAACTCTGATTCCCCGCCTCTGATTCCCCAGCTCTGATTCCCCGCCTCTGATTCCCCGTGTTTGATCCCCTGCCTCTGATTCCCCAGCTCTGATTCCCCATCTCTGATTCACCGCCTTTGATTCGCCACCTCTGATTCCCCATATCTGATTCCTCGCCACTGTTTCCCCGCCTCTGATTCCCCGCCTCTGATTCCCCATATCTCATTCCCCGCCTCTGATTCCCCATCTCTGATTCCCGGACTCTGATTCCCCACCTCTGATTCCCGACCTCTTATTCCCGGCATCTGATTCCGGCCTGTGATTCCCGGCCTCTGATTCCCTGCTTCTGATTCTGATTCCCTGCCTCTGATTCCCCATTTCTGATTCCGCACATCTAATTCCCTGCCTCTGATTCCCCACCTCTGATTCCCCATATCTGAATCCCCGCCTCTGTTCCCCGTCTCTGATTCCCCGCCTCTGTTTCCCCATATCTAAGTCCCCGCCTCTGATTCCCCAACTTTGATTCCCCACCTCTGATTCCCCAGCTCTGATTCCCCGCCTCTGATTCCCCACCTCTGATTCCCCATATCTGATTCCCAGCCTCTGTTTCCCCGCCTCTGATTCCCCGCCTCTGTTTCCCCATATCTGATTCCCGGCCTCTGATTCCCCGCCTCTGATTCCCCGCCTCTTATTCCCTGCCTCTGATTCCCCATCTCCGATTCCGCACATCTGATTCCCTGCCGCTCATTCCCCGCCTCTGATTCCCCGCCTCTGATTCCCTGCCTCTGATTCCCAACCTCTGATTCCCCACCTCTGATTCCCAGTGTTTGATTCCCCGCCTCTGTTTCCCCGCCTCTGATTCCCCGCCTCTGATTCCCCAACTCTAATTCCCCGCCTCCGATTCCCCATATCTGATTCCCCGCCTCTGTTTCCCCGCCTCTGATTCCCCGCCCCTGTTTCCCCATATCTGATTCCCTGCCTCTGATTCCCCAACTTTGATTCCCAGCCTCTGATTCCCCAGCTCTGATTCCCCGCCTCTGATTCCCCGCATCTGATTCCCTGCATCTGATTCCAAGCCTCTGATTCCCTGCCTCTGATTCCCAACCTCTGATTCCCCATCTCTGATTCCCCATATCTGATTCCCAGCCTCTGTTTCCCCGCCTCTGATTCCCCGCCTCTGTTTCCCCATATCTGATTCCCGGCCTCTGAGTCCCCGCCTCTGATTCCCCGCCTCTGATTCCCTGCCTCTGATTCCCCATCTCCGATTCCGCACATCTGATTCCCTGCCTCTGATTCCCCGCCTCTGATTCCCCGCCTCTGATTCCCTGCCTCTGATTTCCAACCTCTGATTCCCCACCTCTGATTCCCCGTGTTTGATTCCCCGCCTATGTTTCCCCGCCTCTGATTCCCCGCCTCTGTTTCCCAATATCTAAGTCCCCGCCTCTGATTCCCCAACTCTAATTCCCCACCTCTGATTCCCCAGCTCTGATTCCCCGCCTCTGATTCCCTGCATCTGATTCCCTGCATCTGATTCCAAGCCTCTGATTCCCTGCCTCTGATTCCCAACCTCTGAGTCCCCACCTCTGATTCCCCATATCTGATTCCCAGCATCTGTTTCCCCGCCTCTGATTCCCCGCCTCTGTTTCCCCATATCTGATTCCCGGCCTCTGGTTCCCCGCCTCTGATTCCCCGCCTCTGATTCCCTGCCTCTGATTCCCCATCTCCGATTCCGCACATCTGATTCGCTGCCTCTGATTCCCCGCCTCTGATTCCCCGCCTCTGATTCCCTGCCTCTGATTCCCAACCTCTGATTCCCCACCTCTGATTCCCCGTGTTTGATTCCCCGCCTCTGTATCCCCGCCTCTGATTCCCCGCCTCTGATTCCCCAACTCCAATTCCCCGCCTCTGATTCCCCATATCTGATTCCCCGCCTCTGAATCCCCGCATCTGATTCCCTGCATCTGATTCCCCGCCTCTGTTTCCCCGCCTCTGATTCCCCGCCTCTGATTCCCCATATCTCATTCCCCGCCTCTGAATCCCCATCTCTGATTCCCGGACTCTGATGCCCCACCTCTGATTCCCTGCTACTGATTCTGATTCCCTGCCTTTGATTCCCCATCTCTGATTCCGCACATCTAATTCCCTGCCTCTGATTCCCCACCTCTGATTCCCCATATCTGATTCCCCGTCTCTGATTCCCCGCCTCTGTTTCCCCATATCTAAGTCCCCGCCTCTGATTACCCAACTTTGATTCCCCACCTCTGATTCCCCAGCTCTGATTCCCCGCCTCTGATTCCCCACCTCTGATTCCCCATATCTGATTCCCAGCCTCTGTTTCCCCGCCTCTGATTCCCCGCCTCTGTTTCCCCATATCTGATTCCCGGCCTCTGATTCCCCGCCTCTGATTCCCCGCCTCTGATTCCCTGCCTCTGATTCCCCATCTCCGATTCCGCACATCTGATTCCCTGCCGCTCATTCCCCGCCTCTGATTCCCCGCCTCTGATTCCCTGCCTCTGATTCCCAACCTCTGATTCCCCACCTCTGATTCCCAGTGTTTGATTCCCCGCCTCTGTTTCCCCGCCTCTGATTCCCCGCCTCTGATTCCCCAACTCTAATTCCCCGCCTCCGATTCCCCATATCTGATTCCCCGCCTCTGTTTCCCCGCCTCTGATTCCCCGCCCCTGTTTCCCCATATCTGATTCCCTGCCTCTGATTCCCCAACTTTGATTCCCAGCCTCTGATTCCCCAGCTCTGATTCCCCGCCTCTGATTCCCCGCATCTGATTCCCTGCATCTGATTCCAAGCCTCTGATTCCCTGCCTCTGATTCCCAACCTCTGATTCCCCATCTCTGATTCCCCATATCTGATTCCCAGCCTCTGTTTCCCCGCCTCTGATTCCCCGCCTCTGTTTCCCCATATCTGATTCCCCGCCTCTGATTCCCCAACTCTAATTCCCCGCCTCTGATTCCCCATATCTGATTCCCCGCCTCTGATTCCCCACCCCTGTTTCCCCATATCTGATTCCCTGCCTCTGATTCCCCAACTTTGATTCCCAGCATCTGATTCCCCAGCTCTGATTCCCCGCCTCTGATTCCCCGCATCTGATTCCCTGCATCTGATTCCAAGCCTCTGATTCCCTGTCTCTGATTCCCAACCTCTGATTCCCCACCTCTGATTCCCCATATCTGATCCCCAGCCTCTGTTTCCCCGCCTCTGATTCCCTGCCTCTGATTCGCCATCTCCGATTCCGCACATCTGATTCCCTGCCTCTGATTCCCCGCCTCTGATTCCCCGCCTCTGATTCCCTGCATCTGATTCCCAACCTCTGATTCCCCACCTCTGATTCCCCGTGTTTGATTCCCCGCCTCTGTTTCCCTGCCTCTGATTCCCCGCCTCTGATTCCCCAACTCTAATTCCCCACCTCTGATTCCCCATATCTGATTCCCCATATCTGATTCCCCGCCTCTGTTTCTCTGCCCCTGATTCCACGCCTCTGTTTCCCCATATCTGATTCCCCGCCTCTGTTTCCCCGCCTCTGATTCCCCGCCCCTGTTTCCCCATATCTGATTCCCTGCCTCTGATTCCCCAACTTTGATTCCCAGCCTCTGATTCCCCAGCTCTGATTCCCCGCCTCTGATTCCCCGCCTCTGATTCCCTGCCTCTGATTCCCCATCTCCGATTCCGCACATCTGATTCCCTGCCTCTGATTCCCCGCCTATGTTTCCCCGCCTCTGATTCCCCGCCTCTGTTTCCCAATATCTAAGTCCCCGCCTCTGATTCCCCAACTCTAATTCCCCACCTCTGATTCCCCAGCTCTGATTCCCCGCCTCTGATTCCCTGCATCCGATTCCCTGCATCTGATTCCAAGCCTCTGATTCCCTGCCTCTGATTCCCAACCTCTGAGTCCCCACCTCTGATTCCCCATATCTGATTCCCAGCATCTGTTTCCCCGCCTCTGATTCCCCGCCTCTGTTTCCCCATATCTGATTCCCGGCCTCTGGTTCCCCGCCTCTGATTCCCCGCCTCTGATTCCCTGCCTCTGATTCCCCATCTCCGATTCCGCACATCTGATTCGCTGCCTCTGATTCCCCGCCTCTGATTCCCCGCCTCTGATTCCCTGCCTCTGATTCCCAACCTCTGATTCCCCACCTCTGATTCCCCGTGTTTGATTCCCCGCCTCTGTATCCCCGCCTCTGATTCCCCGCCTCTGATTCCCCAACTCCAATTCCCCGCCTCTGATTCCCCATATCTGATTCCCCGCCTCTGAATCCCCGCATCTGATTCCCTGCATCTGATTCCCCGCCTCTGTTTCCCCGCCTCTGATTCCCCGCCTCTGATTCCCCATATCTCATTCCCCGCCTCTGAATCCCCATCTCTGATTCCCGGACTCTGATTCCCCACCTCTGATTCCCTGCTACTGATTCTGATTCCCTGCCTTTGATTCCCCATCTCTGATTCCGCACATCTAATTCCCTGCCTCTGATTCCCCACCTCTGATTCCCCATATCTGATTCCCCGCCTCTGTTTCCCCGTCTCTGATTCCCCGCCTCTGTTTCCCCATATCTAAGTCCCCGCCTCTGATTCCCCAACTTTGATTCCCCACCTCTGATTCCCCAGCTCTGATTCCCCACCTCTGATTCCCCACCTCTGATTCCCCATATCTGATTCTCAGCCTCTGTTTCCCCGCCTCTGATTCCCCGCCCCTGTTTCCCCATATCTGATTCCCTGCCTCTGATTCCCCAACTTTGATTCCCAGCCTCTGATTCCCCAGCTCTGATTCCCCGCCTCTGATTCCCCGTGTTTGATTCCCTGCCTCTGATTCCCCGCCTCTGATTCCCCATCTCTGATTCACCGCCTTTGATTCGCCACCTCTGATTCCCCATATCTGATTCCCCACCTCTGTTTCCCCGCCTCTGATTCCCCGCCTCTGATTCTCCATATCTCATTCCCCGCCTCTGACTCCCCATCTCTGATTCCCGGACTCTGATACCCCACCTCTGATTCCCGGCCTCTTATTCCCAGCATCTGATTCCAGGCCTCTGATTCCCGGCCTCTGACTCCCCGCTTCTGATTCTGATTCCCTGACTCTGATTCCCCATCTCTGATTCCGCACATCTGATCACCTGCCTCTGATTCCCAACCTCTGATTCCCCATATCTGATTCCCCGCCTCTGTTTCCACGCCTCTGATTCCCCGCCTCTGTTTCCCCATATCTAATTCCCCACCTCTGATGCCCCAACTCTGATTCCCCGCCTCTGATTCCACAGCTCTGATTCCCCGCCTCTGATTCCCCACATCCGATTCCCCATATCTGATTCCCCGCCTCTGTTTCCCCGCCCCTGATTCCCCGCCTCTGTTTCCCCATATCTGATTCCCCGCCTCTGATTCCCAACTATGATTCCCCGCCTCTTATTCCCCAGCTCTGATTCCCTGCCTCTGATTCCCCGCGTTCTATTCCCTGCCTCTGATTCCCCGCCTGTGATTCCCCATCTCTGATTCACCACCTCTGATTCCCCACCACTGATTCCCCATATCTAATTCCCCACCTCTGTTTGCCCGCCTCTGATTCCCCGCCTCTGTTTCCCCATATCTGATTCCCCGCCTCTGAATTCCCAACTCTGATTCCCTGCCTCTGATTCCCCAGCTTCATTCCACGCCTTTGATTCCCCCCGTCTGATTCCCAGCCTCTGAATCCCCGTGTCTGATAACCTGCCTCTGATTCCCCGCCTCTGATTCCCCATCTCAGATTCACCGCCTCTGATTCCCCACCTCTGATTCCCCATCTCTGATTCCGCACATCCGATTCCCTGCCTCTGATTCCCCGACTCTGATTCCCCACCTCTGATTCCCCAGCTCTGATTCCCCGCCTCTGATTCCCCAACTCTGATTCCCCGCCTCTGATTCCCCAGCTCTGATTCCCCGCCTCTGATTCCCCGTGTTTGATCCCCTGCCTCTGATTCCCCAGCTCTGATTCCCCATCTCTGATTCACCGCCTTTGATTCGCCACCTCTGATTCCCCATATCTGATTCCTCGCCACTGTTTCCCCGCCTCTGATTCCCCGCCTCTGATTCCCCATATCTCATTCCCCGCCTCTGATTCCCCATCTCTGATTCCCGGACTCTGATTCCCCACCTCTGATTCCCGACCTCTTATTCCCGGAATCTGATTCCGGCCTGTGATTCCCGGCCTCTGATTCCCTGCTTCTGATTCTGATTCCCTGCCTCTGATTCCCCATTTCTGATTCCGCACATCTAATTCCCTGCCTCTGATTCCCCACCTCTGATTCCCCATATCTGAATCCCCGCCTCTGTTCCCCGTCTCTGATTCCCCGCCTCTGTTTCCCCATATCTAAGTCCCCGCCTCTGATTCCCCAACTTTGATTCCCCACCTCTGATTCCCCAGCTCTGATTCCCCGCCTCTGATTCCCCACCTCTGATTCCCCATATCTGATTCCCAGCCTCTGTTTCCCCGCCTCTGATTCCCCGCCTCTGTTTCCCCATATCTGATTCCCGGCCTCTGATTCCCCGCCTCTGATTCCCCGCCTCTTATTCCCTGCCTCTGATTCCCCATCTCCGATTCCGCACATCTGATTCCCTGCCGCTCATTCCCCGCCTCTGATTCCCCGCCTCTGATTCCCTGCCTCTGATTCCCAACCTCTGATTCCCCACCTCTGATTCCCAGTGTTTGATTCCCCGCCTCTGTTTCCCCGCCTCTGATTCCCCGCCTCTGATTCCCCAACTCTAATTCCCCGCCTCCGATTCCCCATATCTGATTCCCCGCCTCTGTTTCCCCGCCTCTGATTCCCCGCCCCTGTTTCCCCATATCTGATTCCCTGCCTCTGATTCCCCAACTTTGATTCCCAGCCTCTGATTCCCCAGCTCTGATTCCCCGCCTCTGATTCCCCGCATCTGATTCCCTGCATCTGATTCCAAGCCTCTGATTCCCTGCCTCTGATTCCCAACCTCTGATTCCCCATCTCTGATTCCCCATATCTGATTCCCAGCCTCTGTTTCCCCGCCTCTGATTCCCCGCCTCTGTTTCCCCATATCTGATTCCCGGCCTCTGAGTCCCCGCCTCTGATTCCCCGCCTCTGATTCCCTGCCTCTGATTCCCCATCTCCGATTCCGCACATCTGATTCCCTGCCTCTGATTCCCCGCCTCTGATTCCCCGCCTCTGATTCCCTGCCTCTGATTTCCAACCTCTGATTCCCCACCTCTGATTCCCCGTGTTTGATTCCCCGCCTATGTTTCCCCGCCTCTGATTCCCCGCCTCTGTTTCCCAATATCTAAGTCCCCGCCTCTGATTCCCCAACTCTAATTCCCCACCTCTGATTCCCCAGCTCTGATTCCCCGCCTCTGATTCCCTGCATCTGATTCCCTGCATCTGATTCCAAGCCTCTGATTCCCTGCCTCTGATTCCCAACCTCTGAGTCCCCACCTCTGATTCCCCATATCTGATTCCCAGCATCTGTTTCCCCGCCTCTGATTCCCCGCCTCTGTTTCCCCATATCTGATTCCCGGCCTCTGGTTCCCCGCCTCTGATTCCCCGCCTCTGATTCCCTGCCTCTGATTCCCCATCTCCGATTCCGCACATCTGATTCGCTGCCTCTGATTCCCCGCCTCTGATTCCCCGCCTCTGATTCCCTGCCTCTGATTCCCAACCTCTGATTCCCCACCTCTGATTGCCCGTGTTTGATTCCCCGCCTCTGTATCCCCGCCTCTGATTCCCCGCCTCTGATTCCCCAACTCCAATTCCCCGCCTCTGATTCCCCATATCTGATTCCCCGCCTCTGAATCCCCGCATCTGATTCCCTGCATCTGATTCCCCGCCTCTGTTTCCCCGCCTCTGATTCCCCGCCTCTGATTCCCCATATCTCATTCCCCGCCTCTGAATCCCCATCTCTGATTCCCGGACTCTGATTCCCCACCTCTGATTCCCTGCTACTGATTCTGATTCCCTGCCTTTGATTCCCCATCTCTGATTCCGCACATCTAATTCCCTGCCTCTGATTCCCCACCTCTGATTCCCCATATCTGATTCCCCGTCTCTGATTCCCCGCCTCTGTTTCCCCATATCTAAGTCCCCGCCTCTGATTCCCCAACTTTGATTCCCCACCTCTGATTCCCCAGCTCTGATTCCCCGCCTCTGATTCCCCACCTCTGATTCCCCATATCTGATTCCCAGCCTCTGTTTCCCCGCCTCTGATTCCCCGCCTCTGTTTCCCCATATCTGATTCCCGGCCTCTGATTCCCCGCCTCTGATTCCCCGCCTCTGATTCCCTGCCTCTGATTCCCCATCTCCGATTCCGCACATCTGATTCCCTGCCGCTCATTCCCCGCCTCTGATTCCCCGCCTCTGATTCCCTGCCTCTGATTCCCAACCTCTGATTCCCCACCTCTGATTCCCAGTGTTTGATTCCCCGCCTCTGTTTCCCCGCCTCTGATTCCCCGCCTCTGATTCCCCAACTCTAATTCCCCGCCTCCGATTCCCCATATCTGATTCCCCGCCTCTGTTTCCCCGCCTCTGATTCCCCGCCCCTGTTTCCCCATATCTGATTCCCTGCCTCTGATTCCCCAACTTTGATTCCCAGCGTCTGATTCCCCAGCTCTGATTCCCCGCCTCTGATTCCCCGCATCTGATTCCCTGCATCTGATTCCAAGCCTCTGATTCCCTGCCTCTGATTCCCAACCTCTGATTCCCCATCTCTGATTCCCCATATCTGATTCCCAGCCTCTGTTTCCCCGCCTCTGATTCCCCGCCTCTGTTTCCCCATATCTGATTCCCGGCCTCTGAGTCCCCGCCTCTGATTCCCCGCCTCTGATTCCCTGCCTCTGATTCCCCATCTCCGATTCCGCACATCTGATTCCCTGCCTCTGATTCCCCGCCTCTGATTCCCCGCCTCTGATTCCCTGCCTCTGATTTCCAACCTCTGATTCCCCACCTCTGATTCCCCGTGTTTGATTCCCCGCCTATGTTTCCCCGCCTCTGATTCCCCGCCTCTGTTTCCCAATATCTAAGTCCCCGCCTCTGATTCCCCAACTCTAATTCCCCACCTCTGATTCCCCAGCTCTGATTCCCCGCCTCTGATTCCCTGCATCTGATTCCCTGCATCTGATTCCAAGCCTCTGATTCCCTGCCTCTGATTCCCAACCTCTGAGTCCCCACCTCTGATTCCCCATATCTGATTCCCAGCATCTGTTTCCCCGCCTCTGATTCCCCGCCTCTGTTTCCCCATATCTGAATCCCGGCCTCTGGTTCCCCGCCTCTGATTCCCCGCCTCTGATTCCCTGCCTCTGATTCCCCATCTCCGATTCCGCACATCTGATTCGCTGCCTCTGATTCCCCGCCTCTGATTCCCCGCCTCTGATTCCCTGCCTCTGATTCCCAACCTCTGATTCCCCACCTCTGATTCCCCGTATTTGATTCCCCGCCTCTGTATCCCCGCCTCTGATTCCCCGCCTCTGATTCCCCAACTCCAATTCCCCGCCTCTGATTCCCCATATCTGATTCCCCGCCTCTGAATCCCCGCATCTGATTCCCTGCATCTGATTCCCCGCCTCTGTTTCCCCGCCTCTGATTCCCCGCCTCTGATTCCCCATATCTCATTCCCCGCCTCTGAATCCCCATCTCTGATTCCCGGACTCTGATTCCCCACCTCTGATTCCCTGCTACTGATTCTGATTCCCTGCCTTTGATTCCCCATCTCTGATTCCGCACATCTAATTCCCTGCCTCTGATTCCCCACCTCTGATTCCCCATATCTGATTCCCCGCCTCTGTTTCCCCGTCTCTGATTCCCCGCCTCTGTTTCCCCATATCTAAGTCCCCGCCTCTGATTCCCCAACTTTGATTCCCCACCTCTGATTCCCCAGCTCTGATTCCCCGCCTCTGATTCCCCACCTCTGATTCCCCATATCTGATTCTCAGCCTCTGTTTCCCCGCCTCTGATTCCCCGCCCCTGTTTCCCCATATCTGATTCCCTGCCTCTGATTCCCCAACTTTGATTCCCAGCCTCTGATTCCCCAGCTCTGATTCCCCGCCTCTGATTCCCCGTGTTTGATTCCCTGCCTCTGATTCCCCGCCTCTGATTCCCCATCTCTGATTCACCGCCTTTGATTCGCCACCTCTGATTCCCCATATCTGATTCCCCACCTCTGTTTCCCCGCCTCTGATTCCCCGCCTCTGATTCTCCATATCTCATTCCCCGCCTCTGACTCCCCATCTCTGATTCCCGGACTCTGATACCCCACCTCTGATTCCCGGCCTCTTATTCCCAGCATCTGATTCCAGGCCTCTGATTCCCGGCCTCTGACTCCCCGCTTCTGATTCTGATTCCCTGACTCTGATTCCCCATCTCTGATTCCGCACATCTGATCATCTGCCTCTGATTCCCAACCTCTGATTCCCCATATCTGATTCCCCGCCTCTGTTTCCACGCCTCTGATTCCCCGCCTCTGTTTCACCATATCTAATTCCCCACCTCTGATGTCCCAACTCTGATTCCCCGCCTCTGATTCCACAGCTCTGATTCCCCGCCTCTGATTCCCCACATCCGATTCCCCATATCTGATTCCCCGCCTCTGTTTCCCCGCCCCTGATTCCCCGCCTCTGTTTCCCCATATCTGATTCCCCGCCTCTGATTCCCAACTATGATTCCCCGCCTCTTATTCCCCAGCTCTGATTCCCTGCCTCTGATTCCCCGCGTTCTATTCCCTGCCTCAGATTCCCCGCCTGTGATTCCCCATCTCTGATTCACCACCTCTGATTCCCCACCACTGATTCCCCATATCTAATTCCCCACCTCTGTTTGCCCGCCTCTGATTCCCCGCCTCTGTTTCCCCATATCTGATTCCCCGCCTCTGAATTCCCAACTCTGATTCCCTGCCTCTGATTCCCCAGCTTCATTCCACGCCTTTGATTCCCCCCGTCTGATTCCCAGCCTCTGAATCCCCGTGTCTGATAACCTGCCTCTGATTCCCCGCCTCTGATTCCCCATCTCAGATTCACCGCCTCTGATTCCCCACCTCTGATTCCCCATCTCTGATTCCGCACATCCGATTCCCTGCCTCTGATTCCCCGACTCTGATTCCCCACCTCTGATTCCCCAGCTCTGATTCCCCGCCTCTGATTCCCCAACTCTGATTCCCCGCCTCTGATTCCCCAGCTCTGATTCCCCGCCTCTGATTCCCCGTGTTTGATCCCCTGCCTCTGATTCCCCAGCTCTGATTCCCCATCTCTGATTCACCGCCTTTGATTCGCCACCTCTGATTCCCCATATCTGATTCCTCGCCACTGTTTCCCCGCCTCTGATTCCCCGCCTCTGATTCCCCATATCTCATTCCCCGCCTCTGATTCCCCATCTCTGATTCCCGGACTCTGATTCCCCACCTCTGATTCCCGGCCTCTTATTCCCGGCATCTGATTCCGGCCTGTGATTCCCGGCCTCTGATTCCCTGCTTCTGATTCTGATTCCCTGCCTCTGATTCCCCATTTCTGATTCCGCACATCTAATTCCCTGCCTCTGATTCCCCACCTCTGATTCCCCATATCTGAATCCCCGCCTCTGTTCCCCGTCTCTGATTCCCCGCCTCTGTTTCCCCATATCTAAGTCCCCGCCTCTGATTCCCCAACTTTGATTCCCCACCTCTGATTCCCCAGCTCTGATTCCCCGCCTCTGATTCCCCACCTCTGATTCCCCATATCTGATTCCCAGCCTCTGTTTCCCCGCCTCTGATTCCCCGCCTCTGTTTCCCCATATCTGATTCCCGGCCTCTGATTCCCCGCCTCTGATTCCCCGCCTCTTATTCCCTGCCTCTGATTCCCCATCTCCGATTCCGCACATCTGATTCCCTGCCGCTCATTCCCCGCCTCTGATTCCCCGCCTCTGATTCCCTGCCTCTGATTCCCAACCTCTGATTCCCCACCTCTGATTCCCAGTGTTTGATACCCCGCCTCTGTTTCCCCGCCTCTGATTCCCCGCCTCTGATTCCCCAACTCTAATTCCCCGCCTCCGATTCCCCATATCTGATTCCCCGCCTCTGTTTCCCCGCCTCTGATTCCCCGCCCCTGTTTCCCCATATCTGATTCCCTGCCTCTGATTCCCCAACTTTGATTCCCAGCCTCTGATTCCCCAGCTCTGATTCCCCGCCTCTGATTCCCCGCATCTGATTCCCTGCATCTGATTCCAAGCCTCTGATTCCCTGCCTCTGATTCCCAACCTCTGATTCCCCATCTCTGATTCACCATATCTGATTCCCAGCCTCTGTTTCCCCGCCTCTGATTCCCCGCCTCTGTTTCCCCATATCTGATTCCCGGCCTCTGAGTCCCCGCCTCTGATTCCCCGCCTCTGATTCCCTGCCTCTGATTCCCCATCTCCGATTCCGCACATCTGATTCCCTGCCTCTGATTCCCCGCCTCTGATTCCCCGCCTCTGATTCCCTGCCTCTGATTTCCAACCTCTGATTCCCCACCTCTGATTCCCCGTGTTTGATTCCCCGCCTATGTTTCCCCGCCTCTGATTCCCCGCCTCTGTTTCCCAATATCTAAGTCCCCGCCTCTGATTCCCCAACTCTAATTCCCCACCTCTGATTCCCCAGCTCTGATTCCCCGCCTCTGATTCCCTGCATCTGATTCCCTGCATCTGATTCCAAGCCTCTGATTCCCTGCCTCTGATTCCCAACCTCTGAGTCCCCACCTCTGATTCCCCATATCTGATTCCCAGCATCTGTTTCCCCGCCTCTGATTCCCCGCCTCTGTTTCCCCATATCTGATTCCCGGCCTCTGGTTCCCCGCCTCTGATTCCCCGCCTCTGATTCCCTGCCTCTGATTCCCCATCTCCGATTCCGCACATCTGATTCGCTGCCTCTGATTCCCCGCCTCTGATTCCCCGCCTCTGATTCCCTGCCTCTGATTCCCAACCTCTGATTCCCCACCTCTGATTCCCCGTGTTTGATTTCCCGCCTCTGTATCCCCGCCTCTGATTCCCCGCCTCTGATTCCCCAACTCCAATTCCCCGCCTCTGATTCCCCATATCTGATTCCCCGCCTCTGAATCCCCGCATCTGATTCCCTGCATCTGATTCCCCGCCTCTGTTTCCCCGCCTCTGATTCCCCGCCTCTGATTCCCCATATCTCATTCCCCGCCTCTGAATCCCCATCTCTGATTCCCGGACTCTGATTCCCCACCTCTGATTCCCTGCTACTGATTCTGATTCCCTGCCTTTGATTCCCCATCTCTGATTCCGCACATCTAATTCCCTGCCTCTGATTCCCCACCTCTGATTCCCCATATCTGATTCCCCGCCTCTGTTTCCCCGTCTCTGATTCCCCGCCTCTGTTTCCCCATATCTAAGTCCCCGCCTCTGATTCCCCAACTTTGATTCCCCACCTCTGATTCCCCAGCTCTGATTCCCCGCCTCTGATTCCCCACCTCTGATTCCCCATATCTGATTCTCAGCCTCTGTTTCCCCGCCTCTGATTCCCCGCCCCTGTTTCCCCATATCTGATTCCCTGCCTCTGATTCCGCAACTTTGATTCCCAGCCTCTGATTCCCCAGCTCTGATTCCCCGCCTCTGATTCCCCGTGTTTGATTCCCTGCCTCTGATTCCCCGCCTCTGATTCCCCATCTCTGATTCACCGCCTTTGATTCGCCACCTCTGATTCCCCATATCTGATTCCCCACCTCTGTTTCCCCGCCTCTGATTCCCCGCCTCTGATTCTCCATATCTCATTCCCCGCCTCTGACTCCCCATCTCTGATTCCCGGACTCTGATACCCCACCTCTGATTCCCGGCCTCTTATTCCCAGCATCTGATTCCAGGCCTCTGATTCCCGGCCTCTGACTCCCCGCTTCTGATTCTGATTCCCTGACTCTGATTCCCCATCTCTGATTCCGCACATCTGATCACCTGCCTCTGATTCCCAACCTCTGATTCCCCATATCTGATTCCCCGCCTCTGTTTCCACGCCTCTGATTCCCCGCCTCTGTTTCCCCATATCTAATTCCCCACCTCTGATGCCCCAACTCTGATTCCCCGCCTCTGATTCCACAGCTCTGATTCCCCGCCTCTGATTCCCCACATCCGATTCCCCATATCTGATTCCCCGCCTCTGTTTCCCCGCCCCTGATTCCCCGCCTCTGTTTCCCCATATCTGATTCCCCGCCTCTGATTCCCAACTATGATTCCCCGCCTCTTATTCCCCAGCTCTGATTCCCTGCCTCTGATTCCCCGCGTTCTATTCCCTGCCTCTGATTCCCCGCCTGTGATTCCCCATCTCTGATTCACCACCTCTGATTCCCCACCACTGATTCCCCATATCTAATTCCCCACCTCTGTTTGCCCGCCTCTGATTCCCCGCCTCTGTTTCCCCATATCTGATTCCCCGCCTCTGAATTCCCAACTCTGATTCCCTGCCTCTGATTCCCCAGCTTCATTCCACGCCTTTGATTCCCCCCGTCTGATTCCCAGCCTCTGAATCCCCGTGTCTGATAACCTGCCTCTGATTCCCCGCCTCTGATTCCCCATCTCAGATTCACCGCCTCTGATTCCCCACCTCTGATTCCCCATCTCTGATTCCGCACATCCGATTCCCTGCCTCTGATTCCCCGACTCTGATTCCCCACCTCTGATTCCCCAGCTCTGATTCCCCGCCTCTGATTCCCCAACTCTGATTCCCCGCCTCTGATTCCCCAGCTCTGATTCCCCGCCTCTGATTCCCCGTGTTTGATCCCCTGCCTCTGATTCCCCAGCTCTGATTCCCCATCTCTGATTCACCGCCTTTGATTCGCCACCTCTGATTCCCCATATCTGATTCCTCGCCACTGTTTCCCCGCCTCTGATTCCCCGCCTCTGATTCCCCATATCTCATTCCCCGCCTCTGATTCCCCATCTCTGATTCCCGGACTCTGATTCCCCACCTCTGATTCCCGACCTCTTATTCCCGGCATCTGATTCCGGCCTGTGATTCCCGGCCTCTGATTCCCTGCTTCTGATTCTGATTCCCTGCCTCTGATTCCCCATTTCTGATTCCGCACATCTAATTCCCTGCCTCTGATTCCCCACCTCTGATTCCCCATATCTGAATCCCCGCCTCTGTTTCCCCGTCTCTAATTTCCCGCCTCTGTTTCCCCATATCTAAGTCCCCGCCTCTGATTCCCCAACTTTGATTCCCCACCTCTGATTCCCCAGCTCTGATTCCCCGCCTCTGATTCCCCACCTCTGATTCCCCATATCTGATTCCCAGCCTCTGTTTCCCCGCCTCTGATTCCCCACCTCTGTTTCCCCATATCTGATTCCCGGCCTCTGATTCCCCGCCTCTGATTCCCCGCCTCTGATTCCCTGCCTCTGATTCCCCATCTCCGATTCCGCACATCTGATTCCCTGCCTCTCATTCCCCGCCTCTGATTCCCCGCCTCTGATTCCCTGCCTCTGATTCCCAACCTCTGATTCCCCACCTCTGATTCCCAGTGTTTGATTCCCCGCCCCTGTTTCCCCGCCTCTGATTCCCCGCCTCTGATTCCCCAACTCTAATTCCCCGCCTCCGATTCCCCGTATCTGATTCCCCGCCTCTGTTTCCCCGCCTCTGATTCCCCGCCCCTGTTTCCCCATATCTGATTCCCTGCCTCTGATTCCCCAACTTTGATTCCCAGCATCTGATTCTCCAGCTCTGATTCCCCGCCTCTGATTCCCCGCATCTGATTCCCTGCATCTGATTCCAAGCCTCTGATTCCCTGCCTCTGATTCCCAACCTCTGATTCCCCATCTCTGATTCCCCATATCTGATTCCCAGCCTCTGTTTCCCCGCCTCTGATTCCCCGCCTCTGTTTCCCCACATCTGATTCCCGGCCTCTGATTCCCCGCCTCTGATTCCCCGCCTCTGATTCCCTGCCTCTGATTCCCCATCTCCGATTCCGCACATCTGATTCCCTGCCTCTGATTCCCCGCCTCTGATTCCCCGCCTCTGATTCCCTGCCTCTGATTTCCAACCTCTGATTCCCCACCTCTGATTCCCCGTGTTTGATTCCCCGCCTATGTTTCCCCGCCTCTGATTCCCCGCCTCTGTTTCCCAATATCTAAGTCCCCGCCTCTGATTCCCCAACTCTAATTCCCCACCTCTGATTCCCCAGCTCTGATTCCCCGCCTCTGATTCCCTGCATCTGATTCCCTGCATCTGATTCCAAGCCTCTGATTCCCTGCCTCTGATTCCCAACCTCTGAGTCCCCACCTCTGATTCCCCATATCTGATTCCCAGCATCTGTTTCCCCGCCTCTGATTCCCCGCCTCTGTTTCCCCATATCTGATTCCAGGCCTCTGGTTCCCCGCCTCTGATTCCCCGCCTCTGATTCCCTGCCTCTGATTCCCCATCTCCGATTCCGCACATCTGATTCGCTGCCTCTGATTCCCCGCCTCTGATTCCCCGCCTCTGATTCCCTGCCTCTGATTCCCAACCTCTGATTCCCCACCTCTGATTCCCCGTGTTTGATTCCCCGCCTCTGTATCCCAGCCTCTGATTCCCCGCCTCTGATTCCCCAACTCTAATTCCCCGCCTCTGATTCCCCATATCTGATTCCCCGCCTCTGATTCCCCGCCTCTGTTTCCCCATATCTGATTCCCCGCCTCTGAATCCCCAACTCTGATTCCCTGCCTCTGATTCCCCAGCTTCATTCCCCGCCTTTGAATCCCCCCGTCTGATTCCCAGCCTCTGAATCCCCGTGTCTGAAAACCTGCCTCTGATTCCCCGCCTCTGATTCCCCATCTCAGATTCACCGCCTCTGATTCCCCACCTCTGATTCCCCATCTCTGATTCCGCACATCCGATTCCCTGCCTCTGATTCCCCGACTCTGATTCCCCACCTCTGATTCCCCAGCTCTGATTCCCCGCCTCTGATTCCCCAACTCTGATTCCCCACCTCTGATTCCCCAGCTGTGATTCCCCGCCTCTGATTCCCCGTGTTTGATCCTCTGCTTCTGATTCCCCAGCTCTGATTCCCCATCTCTGATTCACCGCCTTTGATTCGCCACCTCTGATTCCCCATATCTGATTCCTCGCCACTGTTTCCCCGCCTCTGATTCCCCGCCTCTGATTCCCCATATCTCATTCCCCGCCTCTGATTCCCCATCTCTGATTCCCGGACTCTGATTCCCCACCTCTGATTCCCATCCTCTTATTCCCGGCATCTGATTCCGGCCTCTGATTCCCGGCCTCTGATTCCCTGCTTCTGATTCTGATTCCCTGCCTCTGATTCCCCATTTCTGATTCCGCACATCTAATTCCCTGCCTCTGATTCCCCACCTCTGATTCCCCATATCTGATTCCCCGCCTCTGTTTCCCCGTCTCTGATTCCCCGCCTCTGTTTCCCCATATCTAAGTCCCCGCCTCTGATTCCCCAACTTTGATTCCCCACCTCTGATTCCCCAGCTCTGATTCCCCGCCTCTGATTCCCCACCTCTGATTCCCCATATCTGATTCCCAGCCTCTGTTTCCCCGCCTCTGATTCCCCGCCCCTGTTTCCCCATATCTGATTCCCTGCCTCTGATTCCCCAACTTTGATTCCCAGCCTCTGATTCCCCAGCTCTGATTCCCCGCCTCTGATTCCACGTGTTTGATTCCCTGCCTCTGATTCCCCGCCTCTGATTCCCCATCTCTGATTCACCGACTTTGATTCGCCACCTCTGATTCCCCATATCTGATTCCCCACCTCTGTTTCCCCGCCTCTGATTCCCCGCCTCTGATTCTCCATATCTCATTCCCCGCCTCTGACTCCCCATCTCTGATTCCCGGACTCTGATACCCCACCTCTGATTCCCGGCC
Source organism: Narcine bancroftii (assembly GCF_036971445.1). Lineage (NCBI taxonomy): Eukaryota > Metazoa > Chordata > Chondrichthyes > Torpediniformes > Narcinidae > Narcine > Narcine bancroftii. The sequence goes on from NC_091475.1 coordinate 110,297,927, forward strand.
TCTTATTCCCAGCATCTGATTCCAGGCCTCTGATTCCCGGCCTCTGACTCCCCGCTTCTGATTCTGATTCCCTGACTCTGATTCCCCATCTCTGATTCCGCACATCTGATTACCTGCCTCTGATTCCCCACCTCTGATTCCCCATATCTGATTCCCCGCCTCTGTTTCCACGCCTCTGATTCCCCGCCTCTGTTTCCCCATATCTAATTCCCCACCTCTGATGCCCCAACTCGGATTCCACGCCTCTGATCCAACAGCTCTGATTCCCCGCCTCTGATTCCCCACATCCGATTCCCCATATCTGATTCCCCGCCTCTGTTTCCCCGCCCCTGATTCCCCGCCTCTGTTTCCCCATATCTGATTCCCCGCCTCTGATTCCCAACTATGATTCCCCGCCTCTTATTCCCCAGCTCTGATTCCCTGCCTCTGATTCCCCACATTCTATTCCCTGCCTCTGATTCCCCGCCTGTGATTCCCCATCTCTGATTCACCACCTCTGATTCCCCACCACTGATTCCCCATATCTAATTCCCCACCTCTGTTTGCCCGCCTCTGATTCCCCGCCTTTGATTCCCCCCGTCTGATTCCCCGCCTCTGAATCCCCGTGTCTGATAACCTGCCTCTGATTCCCCGCCTCTGATTCCCCATCTCAGATTCACCGCCTCTGATTCCCCACCTCTGATTCCCCATCTCTGATTCCGCACATCCGATTCCCTGCCTCTGATTCCCCGACTCTGATTCCCCACCTCTGATTCCCCAGCTCTGATTCCCCGCCTCTGATTCCCCAACTCTGATTCCCCGCCTCTGATTCCCCAGCTCTGATTCCCCGCCTCTGATTCCCCGTGTTTGATCCCCTGCCTCTGATTCCCCAGCTCTGATTCCCCATCTCTGATTCACCGCCTTTGATTCGCCACCTCTGATTCCCCATATCTGATTCCTCGCCACTGTTTCCCCGCCTCTGATTCCCCGCCTCTGATTCCCCATATCTCATTCCCCGCCTCTGATTCCCCATCTCTGATTCCCGGACTCTGATTCCCCAACTCTGATTCCCGGCCTCTTATTCCCGGCATCTGATTCCGGCCTGTGATTCCCGGCCTCTGATTCCCTGCTTCTGATTCTGATTCCCTGCCTCTGATTCCCCATTTCTGATTCCGCACATCTAATTCCCTGCCTCTGATTCCCCACCTCTGATTCACCATATCTGAATCCCCGCCTCTGTTCCCCGTCTCTGATTCCCCGCCTCTGTTTACCCATATCTAAGTCCCCGCCTCTGATTCCCCAACTTTGATTCCCCACCTCTGATTCCCCAGCTCTGATTCCCCGCCTCTGATTCCCCACCTCTGATTCCCCATATCTGATTCCCAGATTCTGTTTCCCCGCCTCTGATTCCCCGCCTCTGTTTCCCCATATCTGATTCCCGGCCTCTGATTCCCCGCCTCTGATTCCCCGCCTCTGATTCCCTGCCTCTGATTCCCCATCTCCGATTCCGCACATCTGATTCCCTGCCGCTCATTCCCCGCATCTGATTCCCCGCCTCTGATTCCCTGCCTCTGATTCCCAACCTCTGATTCCCCACCTCTGATTCCCAGTGTTTGATTCCCCGCCTCTGTTTCCCCGCCTCTGATTCCCCGCCTCTGATACCCCAACTCTAATTCCCCGCCTCCGATTCCCCATATCTGATTCCCCGCCTCTGTTTCCCCGCCTCTGATTCCCCGCCCCTGTTTCCCCATATCTGATTCCCTGCCTCTGATTCCCCAACTTTGATTCCCAGCCTCTGATTCCCCAGCTCTGATTCCCCGCCTCTGATTCCCCGCATCTGATTCCCTGCATCTGATTCCAAGCCTCTGATTCCCTGCCTCTGATTCCCAACCTCTGATTCCCCATCTCTGATTCCCCATATCTGATTCCCAGCCTCTGTTTCCCCGCCTCTGATTCCCAGCATCTGTTTCCCCGCCTCTGATTCCCCGCCTCTGTTTCCCCATATCTGATTCCCTGCCGCTCATTCCCCGCCTCTGATTCCCCGCCTCTGATTCCCTGCCTCTGATTTCCAACCTCTGATTCCCCACCTCTGATTCCCCGTGTTTGATTCCCCGCCTATGTTTCCCCGCCTCTGATTCCCCGCCTCTGTTTCCCAATATCTAAGTCCCCGCCTCTGATTCCCCAACTCTAATTCCCCAACTCTGATTCCCCAGCTCTGATTCCCCGCCTCTGATTCCCTGCATCTGATTCCCTGCATCTGATTCCAAGCCTCTGATTCCCTGCCTCTGATTCCCAACCTCTGAGTCCCCACCTCTGATTCCCCATATCTGATTCCCAGCATCTGTTTCCCCGCCTCTGATTCCCCGCCTCTGTTTCCCCATATCTGATTCCCGGCCTCTGGTTCCCCGCCTCTGATTCCCCGCCTCTGATTCCCTGCCTCTGATTCCCCATCTCCGATTCCGCACATCTGATTCGCTGCCTCTGATTCCCCGCCTCTGATTCCCCGCCTCTGATTCCCTGCCTCTGATTCCCAACCTCTGATTCCCCACCTCTGATTCCCCGTGTTTGATTCCCCGCCTCTGTATCCCCGCCTCTGATTCCCCGCCTCTTATTCCCCAACTCCAATTCCCCGCCTCTGATTCCCCATATCTGATTCCCCGCCTCTGAATCCCCGCATCTGATTCCCTGCATCTGATTCCCCGCCTCTGTTTCCCCGCCTCTGATTCCCCGCCTCTGATTCCCCATATCTCATTCCCCGCCTCTGAATCCCCATCTCTGATTCCCGGACTCTGATTCCCCACCTCTGATTCCCTGCTACTGATTCTGATTCCCTGCCTTTGATTCCCCATCTCTGATTCCGCACATCTAATTCCCTGCCTCTGATTCCCCACCTCTGATTCCCCATATCTGATTCCCCGCCCCTGTTTCCCCGTCTCTGATTCCCCGCCTCTGTTTCCCCATATCTAAGTCCCCGCCTCTGATTCCCCAACTTTGATTCCCCACCTCTGATTCCCCAGCTCTGATTCCCCGCCTCTGATTCCCCACCTCTGATTCCCCATATCTGATTCTCAGCCTCTGTTTCCCCGCCTCTGATTCCCCGCCTCTGTTTCCCCATATCTAAGTCCCCGCCTCTGATTCCCCAACTTTGATTCCCCACCTCTGATTCCCCAGCTCTGATTCCCCGCCTCTGATTCCCCAGCCTCTGATTCCCCAGCTCTGATTCCCCACCTCTGATTCCCCGTGTTTGATTCCCTGCCTCTGATTCCCCGCCTCTGATTCCCCATCTCTGATTCACCGCCTTTGATTCGCCACCTCTGATTCCCCATATCTGATTCCCCACCTCTGTTTCCCCGCCTCTGATTCCCCGCCTCTGATTCTCCATATCTCATTCCCCGCCTCTGACTCCCCATCTCTGATTCCCGGACTCTGATACCCCACCTCTGATTCCCGGCCTCTTATTCCCAGCATCTGATTCCCCGCCTCTGATTCCCTGCCTCTGATTTCCAACCTCTGATTCCCCACCTCTGATTCCCCGTGTTTGATTCCCCGCCTATGTTTCCCCGCCTCTGATTCCCCGCCTCTGTTTCCCAATATCTAAGTCCCCGCCTCTGATTCCCCAACTCTAATTCCCCACCTCTGATTCCCCAGCTCTGATTCCCCGCCTCTGATTCCCTGCATCTGATTCCCTGCATCTGATTCCAAGCCTCTGATTCCCTGCCTCTGATTCCCAACCTCTGAGTCCCCACCTCTGATTCCCCATATCTGATTCCCAGCATCTGTTTCCCCGCCTCTGATTCCCCGCCTCTGTTTCCCCATATCTGATTCCCGGCCTCTGGTTCCCCGCCTCTGATTCCCCGCCTCTGATTCCCTGCCTCTGATTCCCCATCTCCGATTCCGCACATCTGATTCGCTGCCTCTGATTCCCCGCCTCTGATTCCCCGCCTCTGATTCCCTGCCTCTGATTCCCAACCTCTGATTCCCCACCTCTGATTCCCCGTGTTTGATTCCCCGCCTCTGTATCCCCGCCTCTGATTCCCCGCCTCTGATTCCCCAACTCCAATTCCCCGCCTCTGATTCCCCATATCTGATTCCCGGCCTCTGATTCCCCGCCTCTGAATCCCCGCATCTGATTCCCTGCATCTGATTCCCCGCCTCTGTTTCCCCGCCTCTGATTCCCCGCCTCTGATTCCCCATATCTCATTCCCCGCCTCTGAATCCCCATCTCTGATTCCCGGACTCTGATTCCCCACCTCTGATTCCCTGCTACTGATTCTGATTCCCTGCCTTTGATTCCCCATCTCTGATTCCGCACATCTAATTCCCTGCCTCTGATTCCCCACCTCTGATTCCCCATATCTGATTCCCCGTCTCTGATTCCCCGCCTCTGTTTCCCCATATCTAAGTCCCCGCCTCTGATTCCCCAACTTTGATTCCCCACCTCTGATTCCCCAGCTCTGATTCCCCGCCTCTGATTCCCCACCTCTGATTCCCCATATCTGATTCCCAGCCTCTGTTTCCCCGCCTCTGATTCCCCGCCTCTGTTTCCCCATATCTGATTCCCGGCCTCTGATTCCCCGCCTCTGATTCCCCGCCTCTGATTCCCTGCCTCTGATTCCCCATCTCCGATTCCGCACATCTGATTCCCTGCCGCTCATTCCCCGCCTCTGATTCCCCGCCTCTGATTCCCTGCCTCTGTTTCCCCGCCTCTGATTCCCCGCCTCTGATTCCCCATATCTGATTCCCCACCTCTGTTTCCCCGCCTCTGATTCCCCATCTCCGATTCCGCACATCTGATTCCCTGCCGCTCATTCCCCGCCTCTGATTCCCTGCCTCTGATTCCCCAACTTTGATTCCCAGCGTCTGATTCCCCAGCTCTGATTCCCCGCCTCTGATTCCCCGCATCTGATTCCCTGCATCTGATTCCAAGCCTCTGATTCCCTGCCTCTGATTCCCAACCTCTGATTCCCCATCTCTGATTCCCCATATCTGATTCCCAGCCTCTGTTTCCCCGCCTCTGATTCCCCGCCTCTGTTTCCCCATATCTGATTCCCGGCCTCTGAGTCCCCGCCTCTGATTCCCCGCCTCTGATTCCCTGCCTCTGATTCCCCATCTCCGATTCCGCACATCTGATTCCCTGCCTCTGATTCCCCTCCTCTGATTCCCCGCCTCTGATTCCCTGCTTCTGATTTCCAACCTCTGATTCCCCACCTCTGATTCCCCGTGTTTGATTCCCCGCCTATGTTTCCCCGCCTCTGATTCCCCGCCTCTGTTTCCCAATATCTAAGTCCCCGCCTCTGATTCCCCAACTCTAATTCCCCACCTCTGATTCCCCAGCTCTGATTCCCCGCCTCTGATTCCCTGCATCTGATTCCCTGCATCTGATTCCAAGCCTCTGATTCCCTGCCTCTGATTCCCAACCTCTGAGTCCCCACCTCTGATTCCCCATATCTGATTCCCAGCATCTGTTTCCCCGCCTCTGATTCCCCGCCTCTGTTTCCCCATATCTGAATCCCGGCCTCTGGTTCCCCGCCTCTGATTCCCCGCCTCTGATTCCCTGCCTCTGATTCCCCATCTCCGATTCCGCACATCTGATTCGCTGCCTCTGATTCCCCGCCTCTGATTCCCCGCCTCTGATTCCCTGCCTCTGATTCCCAACCTCTGATTCCCCACCTCTGATTCCCCGTATTTGATTCCCCGCCTCTGTATCCCCGCCTCTGATTCCCCGCCTCTGATTCCCCAACTCCAATTCCCCGCCTCTGATTCCCCATATCTGATTCCCCGCCTCTGAATCCCCGCATCTGATTCCCTGCATCTGATTCCCCGCCTCTGTTTCCCCGCCTCTGATTCCCCGCCTCTGATTCCCCATATCTCATTCCCCGCCTCTGAATCCCCATCTCTGATTCCCGGACTCTGATTCCCCACCTCTGATTCCCTGCTACTGATTCTGATTCCCTGCCTTTGATTCCCCATCTCTGATTCCGCACATCTAATTCCCTGCCTCTGATTCCCCACCTCTGATTCCCCATATCTGATTCCCCGCCTCTGTTTCCCCGTCTCTGATTCCCCGCCTCTGTTTCCCCATATCTAAGTCCCCGCCTCTGATTCCCCAACTTTGATTCCCCACCTCTGATTCCCCAGCTCTGATTCCCCGCCTCTGATTCCCCACCTCTGATTCCCCATATCTGATTCTCAGCCTCTGTTTCCCCGCCTCTGATTCCCCGCCCCTGTTTCCCCATATCTGATTCCCTGCCTCTGATTCCCCAACTTTGATTCCCAGCCTCTGATTCCCCAGCTCTGATTCCCCGCCTCTGATTCCCCGTGTTTGATTCCCTGCCTCTGATTCCCCGCCTCTGATTCCCCATCTCTGATTCACCGCCTTTGATTCGCCACCTCTGATTCCCCATATCTGATTCCCCACCTCTGTTTCCCCGCCTCTGATTCCCCGCCTCTGATTCTCCATATCTCATTCCCCGCCTCTGACTCCCCATCTCTGATTCCCGGACTCTGATACCCCACCTCTGATTCCCGGCCTCTTATTCCCAGCATCTGATTCCAGGCCTCTGATTCCCGGCCTCTGACTCCCCGCTTCTGATTCTGATTCCCTGACTCTGATTCCCCATCTCTGATTCCGCACATCTGATCATCTGCCTCTGATTCCCAACCTCTGATTCCCCATATCTGATTCCCCGCCTCTGTTTCCACGCCTCTGATTCCCCGCCTCTGTTTCACCATATCTAATTCCCCACCTCTGATGCCCCAACTCTGATTCCCCGCCTCTGATTCCACAGCTCTGATTCCCCGCCTCTGATTCCCCACATCCGATTCCCCATATCTGATTCCCCGCCTCTGTTTCCCCGCCCCTGATTCCCCGCCTCTGTTTCCCCATATCTGATTCCCCGCCTCTGATTCCCAACTATGATTCCCCGCCTCTTATTCCCCAGCTCTGATTCCCTGCCTCTGATTCCCCGCGTTCTATTCCCTGCCTCAGATTCCCCGCCTGTGATTCCCCATCTCTGATTCACCACCTCTGATTCCCCACCACTGATTCCCCATATCTAATTCCCCACCTCTGTTTGCCCGCCTCTGATTCCCCGCCTCTGTTTCCCCATATCTGATTCCCCGCCTCTGAATTCCCAACTCTGATTCCCTGCCTCTGATTCCCCAGCTTCATTCCACGCCTTTGATTCCCCCCGTCTGATTCCCAGCCTCTGAATCCCCGTGTCTGATAACCTGCCTCTGATTCCCCGCCTCTGATTCCCCATCTCAGATTCACCGCCTCTGATTCCCCACCTCTGATTCCCCATCTCTGATTCCGCACATCCGATTCCCTGCCTCTGATTCCCCGTCTCTGATTCCCCACCTCTGATTCCCCAGCTCTGATTCCCCGCCTCTGATTCCCCAACTCTGATTCCCCGCCTCTGATTCCCCAGCTCTGATTCCCCGCCTCTGATTCCCCGTGTTTGATCCCCTGCCTCTGATTCCCCAGCTCTGATTCCCCATCTCTGATTCACCGCCTTTGATTCGCCACCTCTGATTCCCCATATCTGATTCCTCGCCACTGTTTCCCCGCCTCTGATTCCCCGCCTCTGATTCCCCATATCTCATTCCCCGCCTCTGATTCCCCATCTCTGATTCCCGGACTCTGATTCCCCACCTCTGATTCCCGGCCTCTTATTCCCGGCATCTGATTCCGGCCTGTGATTCCCGGCCTCTGATTCCCTGCTTCTGATTCTGATTCCCTGCCTCTGATTCCCCATTTCTGATTCCGCACATCTAATTCCCTGCCTCTGATTCCCCACCTCTGATTCCCCATATCTGAATCCCCGCCTCTGTTCCCCGTCTCTGATTCCCCGCCTCTGTTTCCCCATATCTAAGTCCCCGCCTCTGATTCCCCAACTTTGATTCCCCACCTCTGATTCCCCAGCTCTGATTCCCCGCCTCTGATTCCCCACCTCTGATTCCCCATATCTGATTCCCAGCCTCTGTTTCCCCGCCTCTGATTCCCCGCCTCTGTTTCCCCATATCTGATTCCCGGCCTCTGATTCCCCGCCTCTGATTCCCCGCCTCTTATTCCCTGCCTCTGATTCCCCATCTCCGATTCCGCACATCTGATTCCCTGCCGCTCATTCCCCGCCTCTGATTCCCCGCCTCTGATTCCCTGCCTCTGATTCCCAACCTCTGATTCCCCACCTCTGATTCCCAGTGTTTGATTCCCCGCCTCTGTTTCCCCGCCTCTGATTCCCCGCCTCTGATTCCCCAACTCTAATTCCCCGCCTCCGATTCCCCATATCTGATTCCCCGCCTCTGTTTCCCCGCCTCTGATTCCCCGCCCCTGTTTCCCCATATCTGATTCCCTGCCTCTGATTCCCCAACTTTGATTCCCAGCCTCTGATTCCCCAGCTCTGATTCCCCGCCTCTGATTCCCCACATCTGATTCCCTGCATCTGATTCCAAGCCTCTGATTCCCTGCCTCTGATTCCCAACCTCTGATTCCCCATCTCTGATTCACCATATCTGATTCCCAGCCTCTGTTTCCCCGCCTCTGATTCCCCGCCTCTGTTTCCCCATATCTGATTCCCGGCCTCTGAGTCCCCGCCTCTGATTCCCCGCCTCTGATTCCCTGCCTCTGATTCCCCATCTCCGATTCCGCACATCTGATTCCCTGCCTCTGATTCCCCGCCTCTGATTCCCCGCCTCTGATTCCCTGCCTCTGATTTCCAACCTCTGATTCCCCACCTCTGATTCCCCGTGTTTGATTCCCCGCCTATGTTTCCCCGCCTCTGATTCCCCGCCTCTGTTTCCCAATATCTAAGTCCCCGCCTCTGATTCCCCAACTCTAATTCCCCACCTCTGATTCCCCAGCTCTGATTCCCCGCCTCTGATTCCCTGCATCTGATTCCCTGCATCTGATTCCAAGCCTCTGATTCCCTGCCTCTGATTCCCAACCTCTGAGTCCCCACCTCTGATTCCCCATATCTGATTCCCAGCATCTGTTTCCCCGCCTCTGATTCCCCGCCTCTGTTTCCCCATATCTGATTCCCGGCCTCTGGTTCCCCGCCTCTGATTCCCCGCCTCTGATTCCCTGCCTCTGATTCCCCATCTCCGATTCCGCACATCTGATTCGCTGCCTCTGATTCCCCGCCTCTGATTCCCCGCCTCTGATTCCCTGCCTCTGATTCCCAACCTCTGATTCCCCACCTCTGATTCCCCGTGTTTGATTTCCCGCCTCTGTATCCCCGCCTCTGATTCCCCGCCTCTGATTCCCCAACTCCAATTCCCCGCCTCTGATTCCCCATATCTGATTCCCCGCCTCTGAATCCCCGCATCTGATTCCCTGCATCTGATTCCCCGCCTCTGTTTCCCCGCCTCTGATTCCCCGCCTCTGATTCCCCATATCTCATTCCCCGCCTCTGAATCCCCATCTCTGATTCCCGGACTCTGATTCCCCACCTCTGATTCCCTGCTACTGATTCTGATTCCCTGCCTTTGATTCCCCATCTCTGATTCCGCACATCTAATTCCCTGCCTCTGATTCCCCACCTCTGATTCCCCATATCTGATTCCCCGCCTCTGTTTCCCCGTCTCTGATTCCCCGCCTCTGTTTCCCCATATCTAAGTCCCCGCCTCTGATTCCCCAACTTTGATTCCCCACCTCTGATTCCCCAGCTCTGATTCCCCGCCTCTGATTCCCCACCTCTGATTCCCCATATCTGATTCTCAGCCTCTGTTTCCCCGCCTCTGATTCCCCGCCCCTGTTTCCCCATATCTGATTCCCTGCCTCTGATTCCGCAACTTTGATTCCCAGCCTCTGATTCCCCAGCTCTGATTCCCCGCCTCTGATTCCCCGTGTTTGATTCCCTGCCTCTGATTCCCCGCCTCTGATTCCCCATCTCTGATTCACCGCCTTTGATTCGCCACCTCTGATTCCCCATATCTGATTCCCCACCTCTGTTTCCCCGCCTCTGATTCCCCGCCTCTGATTCTCCATATCTCATTCCCCGCCTCTGACTCCCCATCTCTGATTCCCGGACTCTGATACCCCACCTCTGATTCCCGGCCTCTTATTCCCAGCATCTGATTCCAGGCCTCTGATTCCCGGCCTCTGACTCCCCGCTTCTGATTCTGATTCCCTGACTCTGATTCCCCATCTCTGATTCCGCACATCTGATCACCTGCCTCTGATTCCCAACCTCTGATTCCCCATATCTGATTCCCCGCCTCTGTTTCCACGCCTCTGATTCCCCGCCTCTGTTTCCCCATATCTAATTCCCCACCTCTGATGCCCCAACTCTGATTCCCCGCCTCTGATTCCACAGCTCTGATTCCCCGCCTCTGATTCCCCACATCCGATTCCCCATATCTGATTCCCCGCCTCTGTTTCCCCGCCCCTGATTCCCCGCCTCTGTTTCCCCATATCTGATTCCCCGCCTCTGATTCCCAACTATGATTCCCCGCCTCTTATTCCCCAGCTCTGATTCCCTGCCTCTGATTCCCCGCGTTCTATTCCCTGCCTCTGATTCCCCGCCTGTGATTCCCCATCTCTGATTCACCACCTCTGATTCCCCACCACTGATTCCCCATATCTAATTCCCCACCTCTGTTTGCCCGCCTCTGATTCCCCGCCTCTGTTTCCCCATATCTGATTCCCCGCCTCTGAATTCCCAACTCTGATTCCCTGCCTCTGATTCCCCAGCTTCATTCCACGCCTTTGATTCCCCCCGTCTGATTCCCAGCCTCTGAATCCCCGTGTCTGATAACCTGCCTCTGATTCCCCGCCTCTGATTCCCCATCTCAGATTCACCGCCTCTGATTCCCCACCTCTGATTCCCCATCTCTGATTCCGCACATCCGATTCCCTGCCTCTGATTCCCCGACTCTGATTCCCCACCTCTGATTCCCCAGCTCTGATTCCCCGCCTCTGATTCCCCAACTCTGATTCCCCGCCTCTGATTCCCCAGCTCTGATTCCCCGCCTCTGATTCCCCGTGTTTGATCCCCTGCCTCTGATTCCCCAGCTCTGATTCCCCATCTCTGATTCACCGCCTTTGATTCGCCACCTCTGATTCCCCATATCTGATTCCTCGCCACTGTTTCCCCGCCTCTGATTCCCCGCCTCTGATTCCCCATATCTCATTCCCCGCCTCTGATTCCCCATCTCTGATTCCCGGACTCTGATTCCCCACCTCTGATTCCCGACCTCTTATTCCCGGCATCTGATTCCGGCCTGTGATTCCCGGCCTCTGATTCCCTGCTTCTGATTCTGATTCCCTGCCTCTGATTCCCCATTTCTGATTCCGCACATCTAATTCCCTGCCTCTGATTCCCCACCTCTGATTCCCCATATCTGAATCCCCGCCTCTGTTTCCCCGTCTCTAATTTCCCGCCTCTGTTTCCCCATATCTAAGTCCCCGCCTCTGATTCCCCAACTTTGATTCCCCACCTCTGATTCCCCAGCTCTGATTCCCCGCCTCTGATTCCCCACCTCTGATTCCCCATATCTGATTCCCAGCCTCTGTTTCCCCGCCTCTGATTCCCCACCTCTGTTTCCCCATATCTGATTCCCGGCCTCTGATTCCCCGCCTCTGATTCCCCGCCTCTGATTCCCTGCCTCTGATTCCCCATCTCCGATTCCGCACATCTGATTCCCTGCCGCTCATTCCCCGCATCTGATTCCCCGCCTCTGATTCCCTGCCTCTGATTCCCAACCTCTGATTCCCCACCTCTGATTCCCAGTGTTTGATTCCCCGCCTCTGTTTCCCCGCCTCTGATTCCCCGCCTCTGATACCCCAACTCTAATTCCCCGCCTCCGATTCCCCATATCTGATTCCCCGCCTCTGTTTCCCCGCCTCTGATTCCCCGCCCCTGTTTCCCCATATCTGATTCCCTGCCTCTGATTCCCCAACTTTGATTCCCAGCCTCTGATTCCCCAGCTCTGATTCCCCGCCTCTGATTCCCCGCATCTGATTCCCTGCATCTGATTCCAAGCCTCTGATTCCCTGCCTCTGATTCCCAACCTCTGATTACCCATCTCTGATTCCCCATATCTGATTCCCAGCCTCTGTTTCCCCGCCTCTGATTCCCAGCATCTGTTTCCCCGCCTCTGATTCCCCGCCTCTGTTTCCCCATATCTGATTCCCTGCCGCTCATTCCCCGCCTCTGATTCCCCGCCTCTGATTCCCTGCCTCTGATTTCCAACCTCTGATTCCCCACCTCTGATTCCCCGTGTTTGATTCCCCGCCTATGTTTCCCCGCCTCTGATTCCCCGCCTCTGTTTCCCAATATCTAAGTCCCCGCCTCTGATTCCCCAACTCTAATTCCCCAACTCTGATTCCCCAGCTCTGATTCCCCGCCTCTGATTCCCTGCATCTGATTCCCTGCATCTGATTCCAAGCCTCTGATTCCCTGCCTCTGATTCCCAACCTCTGAGTCCCCACCTCTGATTCCCCATATCTGATTCCCAGCATCTGTTTCCCCGCCTCTGATTCCCCGCCTCTGTTTCCCCATATCTGATTCCCGGCCTCTGGTTCCCCGCCTCTGATTCCCCGCCTCTGATTCCCTGCCTCTGATTCCCCATCTCCGATTCCGCACATCTGATTCGCTGCCTCTGATTCCCCGCCTCTGATTCCCCGCCTCTGATTCCCTGCCTCTGATTCCCAACCTCTGATTCCCCACCTCTGATTCCCCGTGTTTGATTCCCCGCCTCTGTATCCCCGCCTCTGATTCCCCGCCTCTTATTCCCCAACTCCAATTCCCCGCCTCTGATTCCCCATATCTGATTCCCCGCCTCTGAATCCCCGCATCTGATTCCCTGCATCTGATTCCCCGCCTCTGTTTCCCCGCCTCTGATTCCCCGCCTCTGATTCCCCATATCTCATTCCCCGCCTCTGAATCCCCATCTCTGATTCCCGGACTCTGATTCCCCACCTCTGATTCCCTGCTACTGATTCTGATTCCCTGCCTTTGATTCCCCATCTCTGATTCCGCACATCTAATTCCCTGCCTCTGATTCCCCACCTCTGATTCCCCATATCTGATTCCCCGCCCCTGTTTCCCCGTCTCTGATTCCCCGCCTCTGTTTCCCCATATCTAAGTCCCCGCCTCTGATTCCCCAACTTTGATTCCCCACCTCTGATTCCCCAGCTCTGATTCCCCGCCTCTGATTCCCCACCTCTGATTCCCCATATCTGATTCTCAGCCTCTGTTTCCCCGCCTCTGATTCCCCGCCCCTGTTTCCCCATATCTGATTCCCTGCCTCTGATTCCCCAACTTTGATTCCCAGCCTCTGATTCCCCAGCTCTGATTCCCCACCTCTGATTCCCCGTGTTTGATTCCCTGCCTCTGATTCCCCGCCTCTGATTCCCCATCTCTGATTCACCGCCTTTGATTCGCCACCTCTGATTCCCCATATCTGATTCCCCACCTCTGTTTCCCCGCCTCTGATTCCCCGCCTCTGATTCTCCATATCTCATTCCCCGCCTCTGACTCCCCATCTCTGATTCCCGGACTCTGATACCCCACCTCTGATTCCCGGCCTCTTATTCCCAGCATCTGATTCCCCGCCTCTGATTCCCTGCCTCTGATTTCCAACCTCTGATTCCCCACCTCTGATTCCCCGTGTTTGATTCCCCGCCTATGTTTCCCCGCCTCTGATTCCCCGCCTCTGTTTCCCAATATCTAAGTCCCCGCCTCTGATTCCCCAACTCTAATTCCCCACCTCTGATTCCCCAGCTCTGATTCCCCGCCTCTGATTCCCTGCATCTGATTCCCTGCATCTGATTCCAAGCCTCTGATTCCCTGCCTCTGATTCCCAACCTCTGAGTCCCCACCTCTGATTCCCCATATCTGATTCCCAGCATCTGTTTCCCCGCCTCTGATTCCCCGCCTCTGTTTCCCCATATCTGATTCCCGGCCTCTGGTTCCCCGCCTCTGATTCCCCGCCTCTGATTCCCTGCCTCTGATTCCCCATCTCCGATTCCGCACATCTGATTCGCTGCCTCTGATTCCCCGCCTCTGATTCCCCGCCTCTGATTCCCTGCCTCTGATTCCCAACCTCTGATTCCCCACCTCTGATTCCCCGTGTTTGATTCCCCGCCTCTGTATCCCCGCCTCTGATTCCCCGCCTCTGATTCCCCAACTCCAATTCCCCGCCTCTGATTCCCCATATCTGATTCCCGGCCTCTGATTCCCCGCCTCTGAATCCCCGCATCTGATTCCCTGCATCTGATTCCCCGCCTCTGTTTCCCCGCCTCTGATTCCCCGCCTCTGATTCCCCATATCTCATTCCCCGCCTCTGAATCCCCATCTCTGATTCCCGGACTCTGATTCCCCACCTCTGATTCCCTGCTACTGATTCTGATTCCCTGCCTTTGATTCCCCATCTCTGATTCCGCACATCTAATTCCCTGCCTCTGATTCCCCACCTCTGATTCCCCATATCTGATTCCCCGTCTCTGATTCCCCGCCTCTGTTTCCCCATATCTAAGTCCCCGCCTCTGATTCCCCAACTTTGATTCCCCACCTCTGATTCCCCAGCTCTGATTCCCCGCCTCTGATTCCCCACCTCTGATTCCCCATATCTGATTCCCAGCCTCTGTTTCCCCGCCTCTGATTCCCCGCCTCTGTTTCCCCATATCTGATTCCCGGCCTCTGATTCCCCGCCTCTGATTCCCCGCCTCTGATTCCCTGCCTCTGATTCCCCATCTCCGATTCCGCACATCTGATTCCCTGCCGCTCATTCCCCGCCTCTGATTCCCCGCCTCTGATTCCCTGCCTCTGTTTCCCCGCCTCTGATTCCCCGCCTCTGATTCCCCATATCTGATTCCCCACCTCTGTTTCCCCGCCTCTGATTCCCCATCTCCGATTCCGCACATCTGATTCCCTGCCGCTCATTCCCCGCCTCTGATTCCCTGCCTCTGATTCCCCAACTTTGATTCCCAGCGTCTGATTCCCCAGCTCTGATTCCCCGCCTCTGATTCCCCGCATCTGATTCCCTGCATCTGATTCCAAGCCTCTGATTCCCTGCCTCTGATTCCCAACCTCTGATTCCCCATCTCTGATTCCCCATATCTGATTCCCAGCCTCTGTTTCCCCGCCTCTGATTCCCCGCCTCTGTTTCCCCATATCTGATTCCCGGCCTCTGAGTCCCCGCCTCTGATTCCCCGCCTCTGATTCCCTGCCTCTGATTCCCCATCTCCGATTCCGCACATCTGATTCCCTGCCTCTGATTCCCCTCCTCTGATTCCCCGCCTCTGATTCCCTGCTTCTGATTTCCAACCTCTGATTCCCCACCTCTGATTCCCCGTGTTTGATTCCCCGCCTATGTTTCCCCGCCTCTGATTCCCCGCCTCTGTTTCCCAATATCTAAGTCCCCGCCTCTGATTCCCCAACTCTAATTCCCCACCTCTGATTCCCCAGCTCTGATTCCCCGCCTCTGATTCCCTGCATCTGATTCCCTGCATCTGATTCCAAGCCTCTGATTCCCTGCCTCTGATTCCCAACCTCTGAGTCCCCACCTCTGATTCCCCATATCTGATTCCCAGCATCTGTTTCCCCGCCTCTGATTCCCCGCCTCTGTTTCCCCATATCTGAATCCCGGCCTCTGGTTCCCCGCCTCTGATTCCCCGCCTCTGATTCCCTGCCTCTGATTCCCCATCTCCGATTCCGCACATCTGATTCGCTGCCTCTGATTCCCCGCCTCTGATTCCCCGCCTCTGATTCCCTGCCTCTGATTCCCAACCTCTGATTCCCCACCTCTGATTCCCCGTATTTGATTCCCCGCCTCTGTATCCCCGCCTCTGATTCCCCGCCTCTGATTCCCCAACTCCAATTCCCCGCCTCTGATTCCCCATATCTGATTCCCCGCCTCTGAATCCCCGCATCTGATTCCCTGCATCTGATTCCCCGCCTCTGTTTCCCCGCCTCTGATTCCCCGCCTCTGATTCCCCATATCTCATTCCCCGCCTCTGAATCCCCATCTCTGATTCCCGGACTCTGATTCCCCACCTCTGATTCCCTGCTACTGATTCTGATTCCCTGCCTTTGATTCCCCATCTCTGATTCCGCACATCTAATTCCCTGCCTCTGATTCCCCACCTCTGATTCCCCATATCTGATTCCCCGCCTCTGTTTCCCCGTCTCTGATTCCCCGCCTCTGTTTCCCCATATCTAAGTCCCCGCCTCTGATTCCCCAACTTTGATTCCCCACCTCTGATTCCCCAGCTCTGATTCCCCGCCTCTGATTCCCCACCTCTGATTCCCCATATCTGATTCTCAGCCTCTGTTTCCCCGCCTCTGATTCCCCGCCCCTGTTTCCCCATATCTGATTCCCTGCCTCTGATTCCCCAACTTTGATTCCCAGCCTCTGATTCCCCAGCTCTGATTCCCCGCCTCTGATTCCCCGTGTTTGATTCCCTGCCTCTGATTCCCCGCCTCTGATTCCCCATCTCTGATTCACCGCCTTTGATTCGCCACCTCTGATTCCCCATATCTGATTCCCCACCTCTGTTTCCCCGCCTCTGATTCCCCGCCTCTGATTCTCCATATCTCATTCCCCGCCTCTGACTCCCCATCTCTGATTCCCGGACTCTGATACCCCACCTCTGATTCCCGGCCTCTTATTCCCAGCATCTGATTCCAGGCCTCTGATTCCCGGCCTCTGACTCCCCGCTTCTGATTCTGATTCCCTGACTCTGATTCCCCATCTCTGATTCCGCACATCTGATCATCTGCCTCTGATTCCCAACCTCTGATTCCCCATATCTGATTCCCCGCCTCTGTTTCCACGCCTCTGATTCCCCGCCTCTGTTTCACCATATCTAATTCCCCACCTCTGATGCCCCAACTCTGATTCCCCGCCTCTGATTCCACAGCTCTGATTCCCCGCCTCTGATTCCCCACATCCGATTCCCCATATCTGATTCCCCGCCTCTGTTTCCCCGCCCCTGATTCCCCGCCTCTGTTTCCCCATATCTGATTCCCCGCCTCTGATTCCCAACTATGATTCCCCGCCTCTTATTCCCCAGCTCTGATTCCCTGCCTCTGATTCCCCGCGTTCTATTCCCTGCCTCAGATTCCCCGCCTGTGATTCCCCATCTCTGATTCACCACCTCTGATTCCCCACCACTGATTCCCCATATCTAATTCCCCACCTCTGTTTGCCCGCCTCTGATTCCCCGCCTCTGTTTCCCCATATCTGATTCCCCGCCTCTGAATTCCCAACTCTGATTCCCTGCCTCTGATTCCCCAGCTTCATTCCACGCCTTTGATTCCCCCCGTCTGATTCCCAGCCTCTGAATCCCCGTGTCTGATAACCTGCCTCTGATTCCCCGCCTCTGATTCCCCATCTCAGATTCACCGCCTCTGATTCCCCACCTCTGATTCCCCATCTCTGATTCCGCACATCCGATTCCCTGCCTCTGATTCCCCGTCTCTGATTCCCCACCTCTGATTCCCCAGCTCTGATTCCCCGCCTCTGATTCCCCAACTCTGATTCCCCGCCTCTGATTCCCCAGCTCTGATTCCCCGCCTCTGATTCCCCGTGTTTGATCCCCTGCCTCTGATTCCCCAGCTCTGATTCCCCATCTCTGATTCACCGCCTTTGATTCGCCACCTCTGATTCCCCATATCTGATTCCTCGCCACTGTTTCCCCGCCTCTGATTCCCCGCCTCTGATTCCCCATATCTCATTCCCCGCCTCTGATTCCCCATCTCTGATTCCCGGACTCTGATTCCCCACCTCTGATTCCCGGCCTCTTATTCCCGGCATCTGATTCCGGCCTGTGATTCCCGGCCTCTGATTCCCTGCTTCTGATTCTGATTCCCTGCCTCTGATTCCCCATTTCTGATTCCGCACATCTAATTCCCTGCCTCTGATTCCCCACCTCTGATTCCCCATATCTGAATCCCCGCCTCTGTTCCCCGTCTCTGATTCCCCGCCTCTGTTTCCCCATATCTAAGTCCCCGCCTCTGATTCCCCAACTTTGATTCCCCACCTCTGATTCCCCAGCTCTGATTCCCCGCCTCTGATTCCCCACCTCTGATTCCCCATATCTGATTCCCAGCCTCTGTTTCCCCGCCTCTGATTCCCCGCCTCTGTTTCCCCATATCTGATTCCCGGCCTCTGATTCCCCGCCTCTGATTCCCCGCCTCTTATTCCCTGCCTCTGATTCCCCATCTCCGATTCCGCACATCTGATTCCCTGCCGCTCATTCCCCGCCTCTGATTCCCCGCCTCTGATTCCCTGCCTCTGATTCCCAACCTCTGATTCCCCACCTCTGATTCCCAGTGTTTGATTCCCCGCCTCTGTTTCCCCGCCTCTGATTCCCCGCCTCTGATTCCCCAACTCTAATTCCCCGCCTCCGATTCCCCATATCTGATTCCCCGCCTCTGTTTCCCCGCCTCTGATTCCCCGCCCCTGTTTCCCCATATCTGATTCCCTGCCTCTGATTCCCCAACTTTGATTCCCAGCCTCTGATTCCCCAGCTCTGATTCCCCGCCTCTGATTCCCCGCATCTGATTCCCTGCATCTGATTCCAAGCCTCTGATTCCCTGCCTCTGATTCCCAACCTCTGATTCCCCATCTCTGATTCACCATATCTGATTCCCAGCCTCTGTTTCCCCGCCTCTGATTCCCCGCCTCTGTTTCCCCATATCTGATTCCCGGCCTCTGAGTCCCCGCCTCTGATTCCCCGCCTCTGATTCCCTGCCTCTGATTCCCCATCTCCGATTCCGCACATCTGATTCCCTGCCTCTGATTCCCCGCCTCTGATTCCCCGCCTCTGATTCCCTGCCTCTGATTTCCAACCTCTGATTCCCCACCTCTGATTCCCCGTGTTTGATTCCCCGCCTATGTTTCCCCGCCTCTGATTCCCCGCCTCTGTTTCCCAATATCTAAGTCCCCGCCTCTGATTCCCCAACTCTAATTCCCCACCTCTGATTCCCCAGCTCTGATTCCCCGCCTCTGATTCCCTGCATCTGATTCCCTGCATCTGATTCCAAGCCTCTGATTCCCTGCCTCTGATTCCCAACCTCTGAGTCCCCACCTCTGATTCCCCATATCTGATTCCCAGCATCTGTTTCCCCGCCTCTGATTCCCCGCCTCTGTTTCCCCATATCTGATTCCCGGCCTCTGGTTCCCCGCCTCTGATTCCCCGCCTCTGATTCCCTGCCTCTGATTCCCCATCTCCGATTCCGCACATCTGATTCGCTGCCTCTGATTCCCCGCCTCTGATTCCCCGCCTCTGATTCCCTGCCTCTGATTCCCAACCTCTGATTCCCCACCTCTGATTCCCCGTGTTTGATTTCCCGCCTCTGTATCCCCGCCTCTGATTCCCCGCCTCTGATTCCCCAACTCCAATTCCCCGCCTCTGATTCCCCATATCTGATTCCCCGCCTCTGAATCCCCGCATCTGATTCCCTGCATCTGATTCCCCGCCTCTGTTTCCCCGCCTCTGATTCCCCGCCTCTGATTCCCCATATCTCATTCCCCGCCTCTGAATCCCCATCTCTGATTCCCGGACTCTGATTCCCCACCTCTGATTCCCTGCTACTGATTCTGATTCCCTGCCTTTGATTCCCCATCTCTGATTCCGCACATCTAATTCCCTGCCTCTGATTCCCCACCTCTGATTCCCCATATCTGATTCCCCGCCTCTGTTTCCCCGTCTCTGATTCCCCGCCTCTGTTTCCCCATATCTAAGTCCCCGCCTCTGATTCCCCAACTTTGATTCCCCACCTCTGATTCCCCAGCTCTGATTCCCCGCCTCTGATTCCCCACCTCTGATTCCCCATATCTGATTCTCAGCCTCTGTTTCCCCGCCTCTGATTCCCCGCCCCTGTTTCCCCATATCTGATTCCCTGCCTCTGATTCCGCAACTTTGATTCCCAGCCTCTGATTCCCCAGCTCTGATTCCCCGCCTCTGATTCCCCGTGTTTGATTCCCTGCCTCTGATTCCCCGCCTCTGATTCCCCATCTCTGATTCACCGCCTTTGATTCGCCACCTCTGATTCCCCATATCTGATTCCCCACCTCTGTTTCCCCGCCTCTGATTCCCCGCCTCTGATTCTCCATATCTCATTCCCCGCCTCTGACTCCCCATCTCTGATTCCCGGACTCTGATACCCCACCTCTGATTCCCGGCCTCTTATTCCCAGCATCTGATTCCAGGCCTCTGATTCCCGGCCTCTGACTCCCCGCTTCTGATTCTGATTCCCTGACTCTGATTCCCCATCTCTGATTCCGCACATCTGATCACCTGCCTCTGATTCCCAACCTCTGATTCCCCATATCTGATTCCCCGCCTCTGTTTCCACGCCTCTGATTCCCCGCCTCTGTTTCCCCATATCTAATTCCCCACCTCTGATGCCCCAACTCTGATTCCCCGCCTCTGATTCCACAGCTCTGATTCCCCGCCTCTGATTCCCCACATCCGATTCCCCATATCTGATTCCCCGCCTCTGTTTCCCCGCCCCTGATTCCCCGCCTCTGTTTCCCCATATCTGATTCCCCGCCTCTGATTCCCAACTATGATTCCCCGCCTCTTATTCCCCAGCTCTGATTCCCTGCCTCTGATTCCCCGCGTTCTATTCCCTGCCTCTGATTCCCCGCCTGTGATTCCCCATCTCTGATTCACCACCTCTGATTCCCCACCACTGATTCCCCATATCTAATTCCCCACCTCTGTTTGCCCGCCTCTGATTCCCCGCCTCTGTTTCCCCATATCTGATTCCCCGCCTCTGAATTCCCAACTCTGATTCCCTGCCTCTGATTCCCCAGCTTCATTCCACGCCTTTGATTCCCCCCGTCTGATTCCCAGCCTCTGAATCCCCGTGTCTGATAACCTGCCTCTGATTCCCCGCCTCTGATTCCCCATCTCAGATTCACCGCCTCTGATTCCCCACCTCTGATTCCCCATCTCTGATTCCGCACATCCGATTCCCTGCCTCTGATTCCCCGACTCTGATTCCCCACCTCTGATTCCCCAGCTCTGATTCCCCGCCTCTGATTCCCCAACTCTGATTCCCCGCCTCTGATTCCCCAGCTCTGATTCCCCGCCTCTGATTCCCCGTGTTTGATCCCCTGCCTCTGATTCCCCAGCTCTGATTCCCCATCTCTGATTCACCGCCTTTGATTCGCCACCTCTGATTCCCCATATCTGATTCCTCGCCACTGTTTCCCCGCCTCTGATTCCCCGCCTCTGATTCCCCATATCTCATTCCCCGCCTCTGATTCCCCATCTCTGATTCCCGGACTCTGATTCCCCACCTCTGATTCCCGACCTCTTATTCCCGGCATCTGATTCCGGCCTGTGATTCCCGGCCTCTGATTCCCTGCTTCTGATTCTGATTCCCTGCCTCTGATTCCCCATTTCTGATTCCGCACATCTAATTCCCTGCCTCTGATTCCCCACCTCTGATTCCCCATATCTGAATCCCCGCCTCTGTTTCCCCGTCTCTAATTTCCCGCCTCTGTTTCCCCATATCTAAGTCCCCGCCTCTGATTCCCCAACTTTGATTCCCCACCTCTGATTCCCCAGCTCTGATTCCCCGCCTCTGATTCCCCACCTCTGATTCCCCATATCTGATTCCCAGCCTCTGTTTCCCCGCCTCTGATTCCCCACCTCTGTTTCCCCATATCTGATTCCCGGCCTCTGATTCCCCGCCTCTGATTCCCCGCCTCTGATTCCCTGCCTCTGATTCCCCATCTCCGATTCCGCACATCTGATTCCCTGCCTCTCATTCCCCGCCTCTGATTCCCCGCCTCTGATTCCCTGCCTCTGATTCCCAACCTCTGATTCCCCACCTCTGATTCCCAGTGTTTGATTCCCCGCCCCTGTTTCCCCGCCTCTGATTCCCCGCCTCTGATTCCCCAACTCTAATTCCCCGCCTCCGATTCCCCGTATCTGATTCCCCGCCTCTGTTTCCCCGCCTCTGATTCCCCGCCCCTGTTTCCCCATATCTGATTCCCTGCCTCTGATTCCCCAACTTTGATTCCCAGCATCTGATTCTCCAGCTCTGATTCCCCGCCTCTGATTCCCCGCATCTGATTCCCTGCATCTGATTCCAAGCCTCTGATTCCCTGCCTCTGATTCCCAACCTCTGATTCCCCATCTCTGATTCCCCATATCTGATTCCCAGCCTCTGTTTCCCCGCCTCTGATTCCCCGCCTCTGTTTCCCCATATCTGATTCCCGGCCTCTGATTCCCCGCCTCTGATTCCCTGCCTCTGATTCCCCATCTCCGATTCCGCACATCTGATTCCCTGCCTCTGATTCCCCGCCTCTGATTCCCCGCCTCTGATTCCCTGCCTCTGATTTCCAACCTCTGATTCCCCACCTCTGATTCCCCGTGTTTGATTCCCCGCCTATGTTTCCCCGCCTCTGATTCCCCGCCTCTGTTTCCCAATATCTAAGTCCCCGCCTCTGATTCCCCAACTCTAATTCCCCACCTCTGATTCCCCAGCTCTGATTCCCCGCCTCTGATTCCCTGCATCTGATTCCCTGCATCTGATTCCAAGCCTCTGATTCCCTGCCTCTGATTCCCAACCTCTGAGTCCCCACCTCTGATTCCCCATATCTGATTCCCAGCATCTGTTTCCCCGCCTCTGATTCCCCGCCTCTGTTTCCCCATATCTGATTCCAGGCCTCTGGTTCCCCGCCTCTGATTCCCCGCCTCTGATTCCCTGCCTCTGATTCCCCATCTCCGATTCCGCACATCTGATTCGCTGCCTCTGATTCCCCGCCTCTGATTCCCCGCCTCTGATTCCCTGCCTCTGATTCCCAACCTCTGATTCCCCACCTCTGATTCCCCGTGTTTGATTCCCCGCCTCTGTATCCCAGCCTCTGATTCCCTGCCTCTGATTCCCCAACTCTAATTCCCCGCCTCTGATTCCCCATATCTGATTCCCCGCCTCTGATTCCCCGCCTCTGTTTCCCCATATCTGATTCCCCGCCTCTGAATCCCCAACTCTGATTCCCTGCCTCTGATTCCCCAGCTTCATTACCCGCCTTTGAATCCCCCCGTCTGATTCCCAGCCTCTGAATCCCCGTGTCTGAAAACCTGCCTCTGATTCCCCGCCTCTGATTCCCCATCTCAGATCCACCGCCTCTGATTCCCCACCTCTGATTCCCCATCTCTGATTCCGCACATCCGATTCCCTGCCTCTGATTCCCCGACTCTGATTCCCCACCTCTGATTCCCCAGCTCTGATTCCCCGCCTCTGATTCCCCAACTCAGATTCCCCACCTCTGATTCCCCAGCTGTGATTCCCCGCCTCTGATTCCCCGTGTTTGATCCTCTGCTTCTGATTCCCCAGCTCTGATTCCCCATCTCTGATTCACCGCCTTTGATTCGCCACCTCTGATTCCCCATATCTGATTCCTCGCCACTGTTTCCCCGCCTCTGATTCCCCGCCTCTGATTCCCCATATCTCATTCCCCGCCTCTGATTCCCCATCTCTGATTCCCGGACTCTGATTCCCCACCTCTGATTCCCATCCTCTTATTCCCGGCATCTGATTCCGGCCTCTGATTCCCGGCCTCTGATTCCCTGCTTCTGATTCTGATTCCCTGCCTCTGATTCCCCATTTCTGATTCCGCACATCTAATTCCCTGCCTCTGATTCCCCACCTCTGATTCCCCATATCTGATTCCCCGCCTCTGTTTCCCCGTCTCTGATTCCCCGCCTCTGTTTCCCCATATCTAAGTCCCCGCCTCTGATTCCCCAACTTTGATTCCCCACCTCTGATTCCCCAGCTCTGATTCCCCGCCTCTGATTCCCCACCTCTGATTCCCCATATCTGATTCCCAGCCTCTGTTTCCCCGCCTCTGATTCCCCGCCCCTGTTTCCCCATATCTGATTCCCTGCCTCTGATTCCCCAACTTTGATTCCCAGCCTCTGATTCCCCAGCTCTGATTCCCCGCCTCTGATTCCCCGTGTTTGATTCCCTGCCTCTGATTCCCCGCCTCTGATTCCCCATCTCTGATTCACCGACTTTGATTCGCCACCTCTGATTCCCCATATCTGATTCCCCACCTCTGTTTCCCCGCCTCTGATTCCCCGCCTCTGATTCTCCATATCTCATTCCCCGCCTCTGACTCCCCATCTCTGATTCCCGGACTCTGATACCCCACCTCTGATTCCCGGCCTCTTATTCCCAGCATCTGATTCCAGGCCTCTGATTCCCGGCCTCTGACTCCCCGCTTCTGATTCTGATTCCCTGACTCTGATTCCCCATCTCTGATTCCGCACATCTGATTACCTGCCTCTGATTCCCCACCTCTGATTCCCCATATCTGATTCCCCGCCTCTGTTTCCACGCCTCTGATTCCCCGCCTCTGTTTCCCCATATCTAATTCCCCACCTCTGATGCCCCAACTCGGATTCCCCGCCTCTGATCCAACAGCTCTGATTCCCCGCCTCTGATTCCCCACATCCGATTCCCCATATCTGATTCCCCGCCTCTGTTTCCCCGCCCCTGATTCCCCGCCTCTGTTTCCCCATATCTGATTCCCCGCCTCTGATTCCCAACTATGATTCCCCGCCTCTTATTCCCCAGCTCTGATTCCCTGCCTCTGATTCCCCACATTCTATTCCCTGCCTCTGATTCCCCGCCTGTGATTCCCCATCTCTGATTCACCACCTCTGATTCCCCACCACTGATTCCCCATATCTAATTCCCCACCTCTGTTTGCCCGCCTCTGATTCCCCGCCTCTGTTTCCCCATATCTGATTCCCCGCCTCTGAATTCCCAACTCTGATTCCCTGCCTCTGATTCCCCAGCTTCATTCCCCGCCTTTGATTCCCCCCGTCTGATTCCCCGCCTCTGAATCCCCGTGTCTGATAACCTGCCTCTGATTCCCCGCCTCTGATTCCCCATCTCAGATTCACCGCCTCTGATTCCCCACCTCTGATTCCCCATCTCTGATTCCGCACATCCGATTCCCTGCCTCTGATTCCCCGACTCTGATTCCCCACCTCTGATTCCCCAGCTCTGATTCCCCGCCTCTGATTCCCCAACTCTGATTCCCCGCCTCTGATTCCCCAGCTCTGATTCCCCGCCTCTGATTCCCCGTGTTTGATCCCCTGCCTCTGATTCCCCAGCTCTGATTCCCCATCTCTGATTCACCGCCTTTGATTCGCCACCTCTGATTCCCCATATCTGATTCCTCGCCACTGTTTCCCCGCCTCTGATTCCCCGCCTCTGATTCCCCATATCTCATTCCCCGCCTCTGATTCCCCATCTCTGATTCCCGGACTCTGATTCCCCAACTCTGATTCCCGGCCTCTTATTCCCGGCATCTGATTCCGGCCTGTGATTCCCGGCCTCTGATTCCCTGCTTCTGATTCTGATTCCCTGCCTCTGATTCCCCATTTCTGATTCCGCACATCTAATTCCCTGCCTCTGATTCCCCACCTCTGATTCACCATATCTGAATCCCCGCCTCTGTTCCCCGTCTCTGATTCCCCGCCTCTGTTTACCCATATCTAAGTCCCCGCCTCTGATTCCCCAACTTTGATTCCCCACCTCTGATTCCCCAGCTCTGATTCCCCGCCTCTGATTCCCCACCTCTGATTCCCCATATCTGATTCCCAGCCTCTGTTTCCCCGCCTCTGATTCCCCGCCTCTGTTTCCCCATATCTGATTCCCGGCCTCTGATTCCCCGCCTCTGATTCCCCGCCTCTGATTCCCTGCCTCTGATTCCCCATCTCCGATTCCGCACATCTGATTCCCTGCCGCTCATTCCCCGCATCTGATTCCCCGCCTCTGATTCCCTGCCTCTGATTCCCAACCTCTGATTCCCCACCTCTGATTCCCAGTGTTTGATTCCCCGCCTCTGTTTCCCCGCCTCTGATTCCCCGCCTCTGATACCCCAACTCTAATTCCCCGCCTCCGATTCCCCATATCTGATTCCCCGCCTCTGTTTCCCCGCCTCTGATTCCCCGCCCCTGTTTCCCCATATCTGATTCCCTGCCTCTGATTCCCCAACTTTGATTCCCAGCCTCTGATTCCCCAGCTCTGATTCCCCGCCTCTGATTCCCCGCATCTGATTCCCTGCATCTGATTCCAAGCCTCTGATTCCCTGCCTCTGATTCCCAACCTCTGATTCCCCATCTCTGATTCCCCATATCTGATTCCCAGCCTCTGTTTCCCCGCCTCTGATTCCCAGCATCTGTTTCCCCGCCTCTGATTCCCCGCCTCTGTTTCCCCATATCTGATTCCCTGCCGCTCATTCCCCGCCTCTGATTCCCCGCCTCTGATTCCCTGCCTCTGATTTCCAACCTCTGATTCCCCACCTCTGATTCCCCGTGTTTGATTCCCCGCCTATGTTTCCCCGCCTCTGATTCCCCGCCTCTGTTTCCCAATATCTAAGTCCCCGCCTCTGATTCCCCAACTCTAATTCCCCAACTCTGATTCCCCAGCTCTGATTCCCCGCCTCTGATTCCCTGCATCTGATTCCCTGCATCTGATTCCAAGCCTCTGATTCCCTGCCTCTGATTCCCAACCTCTGAGTCCCCACCTCTGATTCCCCATATCTGATTCCCAGCATCTGTTTCCCCGCCTCTGATTCCCCGCCTCTGTTTCCCCATATCTGATTCCCGGCCTCTGGTTCCCCGCCTCTGATTCCCCGCCTCTGATTCCCTGCCTCTGATTCCCCATCTCCGATTCCGCACATCTGATTCGCTGCCTCTGATTCCCCGCCTCTGATTCCCCGCCTCTGATTCCCTGCCTCTGATTCCCAACCTCTGATTCCCCACCTCTGATTCCCCGTGTTTGATTCCCCGCCTCTGTATCCCCGCCTCTGATTCCCCGCCTCTTATTCCCCAACTCCAATTCCCCGCCTCTGATTCCCCATATCTGATTCCCCGCCTCTGAATCCCCGCATCTGATTCCCTGCATCTGATTCCCCGCCTCTGTTTCCCCGCCTCTGATTCCCCGCCTCTGATTCCCCATATCTCATTCCCCGCCTCTGAATCCCCATCTCTGATTCCCGGACTCTGATTCCCCACCTCTGATTCCCTGCTACTGATTCTGATTCCCTGCCTTTGATTCCCCATCTCTGATTCCGCACATCTAATTCCCTGCCTCTGATTCCCCACCTCTGATTCCCCATATCTGATTCCCCGCCCCTGTTTCCCCGTCTCTGATTCCCCGCCTCTGTTTCCCCATATCTAAGTCCCCGCCTCTGATTCCCCAACTTTGATTCCCCACCTCTGATTCCCCAGCTCTGATTCCCCGCCTCTGATTCCCCACCTCTGATTCCCCATATCTGATTCTCAGCCTCTGTTTCCCCGCCTCTGATTCCCCGCCCCTGTTTCCCCATATCTGATTCCCTGCCTCTGATTCCCCAACTTTGATTCCCAGCCTCTGATTCCCCAGCTCTGATTCCCCACCTCTGATTCCCCGTGTTTGATTCCCTGCCTCTGATTCCCCGCCTCTGATTCCCCATCTCTGATTCACCGCCTTTGATTCGCCACCTCTGATTCCCCATATCTGATTCCCCACCTCTGTTTCCCCGCCTCTGATTCCCCGCCTCTGATTCTCCATATCTCATTCCCCGCCTCTGACTCCCCATCTCTGATTCCCGGACTCTGATACCCCACCTCTGATTCCCGGCCTCTTATTCCCAGCATCTGATTCCAGGCCTCTGATTCCCGGCCTCTGACTCCCCGCTTCTGATTCTGATTCCCTGACTCTGATTCCCCATCTCTGATTCCGCACATCTGATCACCTGCCTCTGATTCCCAACCTCTGATTCCCCATATCTGATTCCCCGCCTCTGTTTCCACGCCTCTGATTCCCCGCCTCTGTTTCCCCATATCTAATTCCCCACCTTTGATGCCCCAACTCTGATTCCCCGCCTCTGATTCCACAGCTCTGATTCCCCGCCTCTGATTCCCCACATCCGATTCCGCATATCTGATTCCCCGCCTCTGTTTCCCCGCCCCTGATTCCCCGCCTCTGTTTCCCCATATCTGATTCCCCGCCTCTGATTCCCAACTATGATTCCCCACCTCTTATTCCCCAGCTCTGATTCCCTGCCTCTGATTCCCCGCGTTCTATTCCCTGCCTCTGATTCCCCGCCTGTGATTCCCCATCTCTGATTCACCACCTCTGATTCCCCAGCACTGATTCCCCATATCTAATTCCCCACCTCAGTTTGCCCGCCTCTGATTCCCCGCCTCTGTTTCCCCATATCTGATTCCCCGCCTCTGAATTCCCAACTCTGATTCCCTGCCTCTGATTCCCCAGCTTCATTCCACGCCTTTGATTCCCCCCGTCTGATTCCCAGCCTCTGAATCCCCGTGTCTGATAACCTGCCTCTGATTCCCCGCCTCTGATTCCCCATCTCAGATTCACCGCCTCTGATTCCCCACCTCTGATTCCCCATCTCTGATTCCGCACATCCGATTCCCTGCCTCTGATTCCCCGACTCTGATTCCCCACCTCTGATTCCCCAGCTCTGATTCCCCGCCTCTGATTCCCCAACTCTGATTCCCCGCCTCTGATTCCCCAGCTCTGATTCCCCGCCTCTGATTCCCCGTGTTTGATCCCCTGCCTCTGATTCCCCAGCTCTGATTCCCCATCTCTGATTCACCGCCTTTGATTCGCCACCTCTGATTCCCCATATCTGATTCCTCGCCACTGTTTCCCCGCCTCTGATTCCCCGCCTCTGATTCCCCATATCTCATTCCCCGCCTCTGATTCCCCATCTCTGATTCCCGGACTCTGATTCCCCACCTCTGATTCCCGACCTCTTATTCCCGGCATCTGATTCCGGCCTGTGATTCCCGGCCTCTGATTCCCTGCTTCTGATTCTGATTCCCTGCCTCTGATTCCACATTTCTGATTCCGCACATCTAATTCCCTGCCTCTGATTCCCCACCGCTGATTCCCCATATCTGAATCCCCGCCTCTGTTTCCCCGTCTCTGATTTCCCGCCTCTGTTTCCACATATCTAAGTCCCCGCCTCTGATTCCCCAACTTTGATTCCCCACCTCTGATTCCCCAGCTCTGATTCCCCGCCTCTGATTCCCCACCTCTGATTCCCCATATCTGATTCCCAGCCTCTGTTTCCCCGCCTCTGATTCCCCGCCTCTGTTTCCCCATATCTGATTCCCGGCCTCTGATTCCCCGCCTCTGATTCCCCGCCTCTGATTCCCTGCCTCTGATTCCCCATCTCCGATTCCGCACATCTGATTCCCTGCCTCTCATTCCCCGCCTCTGATTCCCCGCCTCTGATTCCCTGCCTCTGATTCCCAACCTCTGATTCCCCACCTCTGATTCCCAGTGTTTGATTCCCCGCCCCTGTTTCCCCGCCTCTGATTCCCCGCCTCTGATTCCCCAACTCTAATTCCCCGCCTCCGATTCCCCATATCTGATTCCCCGCCTCTGTTTCCCCGCCTCTGATTCCCCGCCCCTGTTTCCCCATATCTGATTCCCTGCCTCTGATTCCCCAACTTTGATTCCCAGCATCTGATTCCCCAGCTCTGATTCCCCGCCTCTGATTCCCCGCATCTGATTCCCTGCATCTGATTCCAAGCCTCTGATTCCCTGCCTCTGATTCCCAACCTCTGATTCCCCATCTCTGATTCCCCATATCTGATTCCCAGCCTCTGTTTCCCCGCCTCTGATTCCCCGCCTCTGTTTCCCCATATCTGATTCCCGGCCTCTGATTCCCCGCCTCTGATTCCCCGCCTCTGATTACCTGCCTCTGATTTCCAACCTCTGATTCCCCACCTCTGATTCCCCGTGTTTGATTCCCCGCTATTGTTTCCCCGCCTCTGATTCCCCGCCTCTGTTTCCCAATATCTAAGTCCCCGCCTCTGATTCCCCAACTCTAATTCCCCACCTCTGATTCCCCAGCTCTGATTCCCCGCCTCTGATTCCCTGCATCTGATTCCCTGCATCTGATTCCAAGCCTCTGATTCCCTGCCTCTGATTCCCAACCTCTGAGTCCCCACCTCTGATTCCCCATATCTGATTCCCAGCATCTGTTTCCCCGCCTCTGATTCCCCGCCTCTGTTTCCCCATATCTGATTCCAGGCCTCTGGTTCCCCGCCTCTGATTCCCCGCCTCTGATTCCCTGCCTCTGATTCCCCATCTCCGATTCCGCACATCTGATTCGCTGCCTCTGATTCCCCGCCTCTGATTCCCCGCCTCTGATTCCCTGCCTCTGATTCCCAACCTCTGATTCCCCACCTCTGATTCCCCGTGTTTGATTCCCCGCCTCTGATTCCCCGCCTCTGATTCCCCAACTCTAATTCCCCGCCTCTGATTCCCCATATCTGATTCCCCGCCTCTGTTTCCCCGCCTCTGATTCCCCGCCCCTGTTTCCCCATATCTGATTCCCTGCCTCTGATTCCCCAACTTTGATTCCCAGCCTCTGATTCCCCAGCACTCATTCCCCGCCTCTGATTCCCCGCATCTGATTCCCTGCATCTGATTCCCCGCCTCTGTTTCCCCGCCTCTGATTCCCCGCCTCTGATTCCCCATATCTCATTCCCCGCCTCTGAATCCCCATCTCTGATTCCCGGACTCTGATTCCCCACCTCTGATTCCCTGCTACTGATTCTGATTCCCTGCCTTTGATTCCCCATCTCTGATTCCGCACATCTGATTCCCTGCCTCTGATTCCCCATCTCTGATTCCCCATATCTGATTCCCCGCTTCTGTTTCCCCGCCTCTGATTCCCCGCCTCTGTTTCCCAATATCTAAGTCCCCGCCTCTGATTCCCCAACTCTAATTCCCCACCTCTGATTCCCCAGCTCTGATTCCCCGCCTCTGATTCCCCGCATCTGATTCCCTGCATCTGATTCCAAGCCGCTTATTCCCTGCCTCTGATTCCCAACCTCTGATTCCCCACCTCTGATTCCCCATATCTGATTCCCAGCCTCTGTTTCCCCGCCTCTGATTCCCCGCCTCTGTTTCCCCATATCTGATTCCCGGCCTCTGGTTCCCCGCCCCTGATTCCCCGCCTCTGATTCCCTGCCTCTGATTCCCCATCTCCGATTCTGCACATCTGATTCCCTGCCTCTGATTCCCCGCCTCTGATTCCCCGCCTCTGATTCCCTGCCTCTGATTCCCAACCTCTGATTCCCCACCTCTGATTCCCCGTGTTTGATTCCCCGCCTCTGTTTCCCCGCCTCTGATTCCCCGCCTCTGATTCCCCAACTCTAATTCCCCGCCTCTGATTCCCCATATCTGATTCCCCGCCTCTGTTTCCCCGCCTCTGATTCCCCACCCCTGTTTCCCCATATCTGATTCCCTGCCTCTGACTCCCCACCTTGATTCCCAGCATCTGATTCCCCAGCTCTGATTCCCCGCCTCTGATTCCCCGCATCTGATTCCCTGCATCTGATTCCAAGCCTCTGATTCCCTGCCTCTGATTCCCAACCTCTGATTCCCCACCTCTGATTCCCCATATCTGATCCCCAGCCTCTGTTTCCCCGCCTCTGTTTCCCCATATCTGATTCCCGGCCTCTGATTCCCCGCCTCTGATTCCCCGCCTCTGATTCCCTGCCTCTGATTCCCCATCTCCGATTCCGCACATCTGATTCCCTGCCTCTGATTCCCCGCCTCTGATTCCCCGCCTCTGATTCCCTGCATTTGATTCCCAACCTCTGATTCCCCACCTCTGATTCCCCGTGTTTGATTCCCCGCCTCTGTTTCCCCGCCTCTGAATCCCCGCCTCTGATTCCCCAACTCTAATTCCCCGCCTCTGATTCCCCATATCTGATTCCCTGCCTCTGTTTCCCCGCCTCTGATTCCCCGCCCCTGTTTCCCCATATCTGATTCCCTGCCTCTGATTCCCCAACTTTGATTCCCAGCCTCTGATTCCCCAGCTCTGATTCCCCGCCTCTGATTCCCCGTGTTTGATTCCCTGCCTCTGATTCCCCGCCTCTGATTCCCCATCTCTGATTAACCGCCTTTGATTCGCCACCTCTGATTCCCCATATCTGATTCCCCACCTCTGCTTCCCCGCCTCTGATTCCCCGCCTCTGATTCTCCATATCTCATTCCCTGCCTCTGATTCCCCGCCTCTGATTCCCCGCCTCTGATTCCCTGCATTTGATTCCCAACCTCTGATTCCCCACCTCTGATTCCCCGTGTTTGATTCCCCGCCTCTGTTTCCCCGCCTCTGAATCCCCGCCTCTGATTCCCCAACTCTAATTCCCCGCCTCTGATTCCCCATATCTGATTCCCTGCCTCTGTTTCCCCGCCTCTGATTCCCCGCCCCTGTTTCCCCATATCTGATTCCCTGCCTCTGATTCCCCAACTTTGATTCCCAGCCTCTGATTCCCCAGCTCTGATTCCCCGCCTCTGATTCCCCGTGTTTGATTCCCTGCCTCTGATTCCCCGCCTCTGATTCCCCATCTCTGATTAACCGCCTTTGATTCGCCACCTCTGATTCCCCATATCTGATTCCCCACCTCTGCTTCCCCGCCTCTGATTCCCCGCCTCTGATTCTCCATATCTCATTCCCCGCCTCTGACTCCCCATCTCTGATTCCCGGACTCTGATTCCCCACCTCTGATTCCCGGCCTCTTATTCCCAGCATCTGATTCCAGGCCTCTGATTCCCGTCCTCTGACTCCCCGCTTCTGATTCTGATTCCCTGCCTCTGATTCCCCATCTCTGATTCCGCACATCTGATTACCTGCCTCTGATGCCCCACCTCTGATTCCCCATATCTGATTCCCCGCCTCTGTTTCCACGCCTCTGATTCCCCGCCTCTGTTTCCCCATATCTAATTCCCCACCTCTGATGCCCAAACTCTGATTCCCCGCCTCTGATTCCACAGCTCTGATTCCCCGCCTCTGATTCCCCACATCCGATTCCCCATATCTGATTCCCCGCCTCTGTTTCCCCGCCCTTGATTCCCCGCCTCTGTTTCCCCATATCTGATTCCCCGCCTCTGATTCCCAACTATGATTCCCCGCCTCTTATTCCCCAGCTCTGATTCCCTGCCTCTGATTCCCCGCGTTCTATTCCCTGCCTCTGAACCCCGCCTGTGATTCCCCATCTCTGATTCACCACCTCTGATTCCCCACCACTGATTCCCCATATCTAATTCCCCGCCTCTGTTTGCCCGCCTCTGATTCCCCATCTCTGATTCCGCACATCCGATTCCCTGCCTCTGATTCCCCGACTCTGATTCCCCACCTCTGATTCCCCAGCTCTGATTCCCCGCCTCTGATTCCCCAACTCTGATTCCCCACCTCTGATTCCCCAGCTGTGATTCCCCGCCTCTGATTCCCCGTGTTTGATCCCCTGCCTCTGATTCCCCAGCTCTGATTCGCCATCTCTGATTCACCGCCTTTGATTCGCCACCTCTGATTCCCCATATCTGATTCCTCGCCACTGTTTCCCCGCCTCTGATTCCCCGTTCTGATTCCCCATATCTCATTCCCCGCCTCTGATTCCCCATCTCTGATTCCCGGACTCTGATTCCCCACCTCTGATTCCCGACCTCTTATTCCCGGCATCTGATTCCGGCCTCTGATTCCCGGCCTCTGATTCCCTGCTTCTGATTCTGATTCCCTGCCTCTGATTCCCCATTTCTGATTCCGCACATCTAATTCCCTGCCTCTGATTCCCCACCTCTGATTCCCCATATCTGAATCCCCGCCTCTGTTTCCCCGTCTCTGATTCCCCGCCTCTGTTTCCCCATATCTAAGTCCCCGCCTCTGATTCCCCAACTTTGATTCCCCACCTCTGATTCCCCAGCTCTGATTCCCCGCCTCTAATTCCCCACCTCTGATTCCCCATATCTGATTCCCAGCCTCTGTTTCCCCGCCTCTGATTCCCCGCCCCTGTTTCCCCATATCTGATTCCCTGCCTCTGATTCCCCAACTTTGATTCCCAGCCTCTGATTCCCCAGCTCTGATTCCCCGCCTCTGATTCCCCGTGTTTGATTCCCTGCCTCTGATTCCCTGCTTCTGATTCCCCATCTCTGATTCTGCAAATCTAATTCCCTGCCTCTGATTCCCCACCTCTGATTCCCCATATCTGATTCCCCACCTCTGTTTCCCGGCCTCTGATCCCCCGCTTCTGATTCTGATTCCCTGCCTCTGATTCCCCATCTCTGATTCCGCACATCTGATTCCCTGCCTCTGATTCCCCACCTCTGATTCCCCATATCTGATTTCCCGCCTCTGTTTCCCCACCTCTGATTCCACGCCTCTGTTTCCCCATATCTAATTCCCAACCTCTGATGCCCCAACTCTGATTCCCTACCTCTGATTCCCCGCGTTCTATTCCCTGCCTCTGATTCCCCGCCTGTGATTCCCCATCTCTGATTCACCACCTCTGATTCCCCACCTCTGATTCCCCATATCTAATTCCCCGCCTCTGTTTGCCCGACTCTGATTCCCCGCCTCTGTTTCCCCATATCTGATTCCCCGCCTCTGAATCCTCAACTCTGATTCCCCGCCTTTGATTCCCCCGTCTGATTCCCAGCCTCTGAAACCCCGTGTCTGATTTCTTGCCTCTGATTCCCCGCCTCTGATTCCCCACCTCTGATTCCCCATGTCTGATTCCGCACATCTGATTCCCTGCCTCTGATTCCCCGACTCTGATCCCCACCTCTGATTCTGCAGCTCTGATTCCCCGCCTCTGATTCCCCAACTCTGATTCCCCGCCTCTGATTCCCCAGCTCTGATTCCCCACCTCTGATTCCCCGTGTTTGATTCCCTGCCTCTGATTCCCCGCCTCTGATTCCCCATCTCTGATTCACCGCCTTTGATTCGCCACCTCTGATTCCCCATATCTGATTCCTCGCCTCTGTTTCCCCGCCTCTGATTCCCCGCCTCTGATTCCCCATATCTCATTCCCCGCCTCTGATTCCCCATCTCTGATTCCCGGACTCTGATTCCCCACCTCTGATTCCCGGCCTCTTATTCCCGGCCTCTGATTCCCTGCTTCTGATTCCCCATCTCTGATTCCGCAAATCTAATTCCCTGCCTCTGATTCCCCACCTCTGATTCCCAATATCTGATTCCCCGCCTCTGTTTCCCCGCCTCTGATTCCCCGCCTCTGTTTCCCCATATCTAAGTCCCCGCCTCTGATTCCCCAACTTTGATTCCCAACATCTGATTCCCCAGCTCTGATTCCCCGCCTCTGATTCCCCGCATCTGATTCCATGCATCTGATTCCCAGCCTCTGATTCCCAGCCTCTGATTCCCAACCTCTGATTCCCCACCTCTGATTCCCCATATCTGATTCCCCGCCTCTGTTTCCCCGCCTCTGATTCCCCGCCTCTGTTTCCCCATATCTGATCCCCGCCTCTATTTGCCCGCATCTGATTCCCCGCCTCTGTTTCCCCATATCTGATTCCCCGCCTCTGAATCCCCAACTCTGATTCCCTGCCTCTAATTTCCCAGCTCTGATTCCCCGCCTCTGATTCCCCGCGTCTGATTACCGGCCTCTGATTCCCCGCCTCTGATTCCCCATCTCTGATTAACAACCTCTGATTCCCCACCTCTGATACCCCATATCTGATTCCCCGTCTCTGTTTCCTCGCCTCTGATTCCCCACCTCTGATTCCCAATATCTGATTCCCCACCTCTGATTCCCCACCTCTGATTCCCCGCCTCTCATTCGCCAGCTATGATTCCCCGCCTCTGATTCCCCGTGTTTGATTCCCTGCCTCTAATTCCCGGCCTCTGATTCCCCATCTCTGATTCACCGCCTTTGATTCGCCACCTCTGATTCCCCATATCTGATTCCCCGCCTCTGTTTCCCCGCCTCTGATTCCCCGCCTCTGATTCCCCATATCTCATTCCCCGCCTCTGAATCCCCATCTCTGATTCCCGGACTCTGATTCCCCACCTCTGATTCCCTGCTACTGATTCTGATTCCCTGCCTTTGATTCCCCATCTCTGATTCCGCACATCTGATTCCCTGCCTCTGATTCCCCATCTCTGATTCCCCATATCTGATTCCCTGCTTCTGTTTCCCCGCCTCTGATTACCCGCCTCTGATTCCCAATATCTAAGTCCCCGCCTCTGATTCCCCAACTCTAATTCCCCACCTCTGATTCCCCAGCTCTGATTCCCCGCCTCTGATTCCCCGCATCTGATTCCCTGCATCTGATTCCAAGCCTCTTATTCCCTGCCTCTGATTCCCAACCTCTGATTCCCCACCTCTGATTCCCCATATCTGATTCCCAGCCTCTGTTTCCCCGCCTCTGATTCCCCGCCTCTGTTTCCCCATATCTGATTCCCGGCCTCTGGTTCCCCGCCTCTGATTCCCCGCCTCTGATTCCCTGCCTCTGATTCCCCATCTCCGATTCCGCACATCTGATTCCCTGCCTCTGATTCCCCGCCTCTGATTCCCCGCCTCTGATTCCCTGCCTCTGATTCCCAACCTCTGATTCCCCACCTCTGATTCCCCGTGTTTGATTCCCCGCCTCTGTTTCCCCTCCTCTGATTCCCCGCCTCTGATTCCCCAACTCTAATTCCCCGCCTCTGATACCCCATATCTGATTCCCTGCCTCTGTTTCCCCGCCTCTGATTCCCCACCCCTGTTTCCCCATATCTGATTCCCTGCCTCTGATTCCCCAACTTTGATTCCCAGCATCTGATTCCCCAGCTCTGATTCCCCGCCTCTGATTCCCCGCATCTGATTCCCTGCATCTGATTCCAAGCCTCTGATTCCCTGCCTCTGATTCCCAACCTCTGATTCCCCACCTCTGATTCCCCATATCTGATCCCCAGCCTCTGTTTCCCCGCCTCTGATTCCCAACCTCTGATTCCCCATCTCTGATTCCCCATATCTGATTCCCAGCCTCTGTTTCCCCGCCTCTGATTCCCCGCCTCTGTTTCCCCATATCTGATTCCCGGCCTCTGATTCCCCGCCTCTGATTCCCCGCCTCTGATTACCTGCCTCTGATTTCCAACCTCTGATTCCCCACCTCTGATTCCCCGTGTTTGATTCCCCGCTATTGTTTCCCCGCCTCTGATTCCCCGCCTCTGTTTCCCAATATCTAAGTCCCCGCCTCTGATTCCCCAACTCTAATTCCCCACCTCTGATTCCCCAGCTCTGATTCCCCGCCTCTGATTCCCTGCATCTGATTCCCTGCATCTGATTCCAAGCCTCTGATTCCCTGCCTCTGATTCCCAACCTCTGAGTCCCCACCTCTGATTCCCCATATCTGATTCCCAGCATCTGTTTCCCCGCCTCTGATTCCCCGCCTCTGTTTCCCCATATCTGATTCCAGGCCTCTGGTTCCCCGCCTCTGATTCCCCGCCTCTGATTCCCTGCCTCTGATTCCCCATCTCCGATTCCGCACATCTGATTCGCTGCCTCTGATTCCCCGCCTCTGATTCCCCGCCTCTGATTCCCTGCCTCTGATTCCCAACCTCTGATTCCCCACCTCTGATTCCCCGTGTTTGATTCCCCGCCTCTGTATCCCCGCCTCTGATTCCCCGCCTCTGATTCCCCAACTCTAATTCCCCGCCTCTGATTCCCCATATCTGATTCCCCGCCTCTGTTTCCCCGCCTCTGATTCCCCGCCCCTGTTTCCCCATATCTGATTCCCTGCCTCTGATTCCCCAACTTTGATTCCCAGCCTCTGATTCCCCAGCACTCATTCCCCGCCTCTGATTCCCCGCATCTGATTCCCTGCATCTGATTCCCCGCCTCTGTTTCCCCGCCTCTGATTCCCCGCCTCTGATTCCCCATATCTCATTCCCCGCCTCTGAATCCCCATCTCTGATTCCCGGACTCTGATTCCCCACCTCTGATTCCCTGCTACTGATTCTGATTCCCTGCCTTTGATTCCCCATCTCTGATTCCGCACATCTGATTCCCTGCCTCTGATTCCCCATCTCTGATTCCCCATATCTGATTCCCCGCTTCTGTTTCCCCGCCTCTGATTCCCCGCCTCTGTTTCCCAATATCTAAGTCCCCGCCTCTGATTCCCCAACTCTAATTCCCCACCTCTGATTCCCCAGCTCTGATTCCCCGCCTCTGATTCCCCGCATCTGATTCCCTGCATCTGATTCCAAGCCGCTTATTCCCTGCCTCTGATTCCCAACCTCTGATTCCCCACCTCTGATTCCCCATATCTGATTCCCAGCCTCTGTTTCCCCGCCTCTGATTCCCCGCCTCTGTTTCCCCATATCTGATTCCCGGCCTCTGGTTCCCCGCCCCTGATTCCCCGCCTCTGATTCCCTGCCTCTGATTCCCCATCTCCGATTCTGCACATCTGATTCCCTGCCTCTGATTCCCCGCCTCTGATTCCCCGCCTCTGATTCCCTGCCTCTGATTCCCAACCTCTGATTCCCCACCTCTGATTCCCCGTGTTTGATTCCCCGCCTCTGTTTCCCCGCCTCTGATTCCCCGCCTCTGATTCCCCAACTCTAATTCCCCGCCTCTGATTCCCCATATCTGATTCCCCGCCTCTGTTTCCCCGCCTCTGATTCCCCACCCCTGTTTCCCCATATCTGATTCCCTGCCTCTGACTCCCCACCTTGATTCCCAGCATCTGATTCCCCAGCTCTGATTCCCCGCCTCTGATTCCCCGCATCTGATTCCCTGCATCTGATTCCAAGCCTCTGATTCCCTGCCTCTGATTCCCAACCTCTGATTCCCCACCTCTGATTCCCCATATCTGATCCCCAGCCTCTGTTTCCCCGCCTCTGTTTCCCCATATCTGATTCCCGGCCTCTGATTCCCCGCCTCTGATTCCCCGCCTCTGATTCCCTGCCTCTGATTCCCCATCTCCGATTCCGCACATCTGATTCCCTGCCTCTGATTCCCCGCCTCTGATTCCCCGCCTCTGATTCCCTGCATTTGATTCCCAACCTCTGATTCCCCACCTCTGATTCCCCGTGTTTGATTCCCCGCCTCTGTTTCCCCGCCTCTGAATCCCCGCCTCTGATTCCCCAACTCTAATTCCCCGCCTCTGATTCCCCATATCTGATTCCCTGCCTCTGTTTCCCCGCCTCTGATTCCCCGCCCCTGTTTCCCCATATCTGATTCCCTGCCTCTGATTCCCCAACTTTGATTCCCAGCCTCTGATTCCCCAGCTCTGATTCCCCGCCTCTGATTCCCCGTGTTTGATTCCCTGCCTCTGATTCCCCGCCTCTGATTCCCCATCTCTGATTAACCGCCTTTGATTCGCCACCTCTGATTCCCCATATCTGATTCCCCACCTCTGCTTCCCCGCCTCTGATTCCCCGCCTCTGATTCTCCATATCTCATTCCCTGCCTCTGATTCCCCGCCTCTGATTCCCCGCCTCTGATTCCCTGCATTTGATTCCCAACCTCTGATTCCCCACCTCTGATTCCCCGTGTTTGATTCCCCGCCTCTGTTTCCCCGCCTCTGAATCCCCGCCTCTGATTCCCCAACTCTAATTCCCCGCCTCTGATTCCCCATATCTGATTCCCTGCCTCTGTTTCCCCGCCTCTGATTCCCCGCCCCTGTTTCCCCATATCTGATTCCCTGCCTCTGATTCCCCAACTTTGATTCCCAGCCTCTGATTCCCCAGCTCTGATTCCCCGCCTCTGATTCCCCGTGTTTGATTCCCTGCCTCTGATTCCCCGCCTCTGATTCCCCATCTCTGATTAACCGCCTTTGATTCGCCACCTCTGATTCCCCATATCTGATTCCCCACCTCTGCTTCCCCGCCTCTGATTCCCCGCCTCTGATTCTCCATATCTCATTCCCCGCCTCTGACTCCCCATCTCTGATTCCCGGACTCTGATTCCCCACCTCTGATTCCCGGCCTCTTATTCCCAGCATCTGATTCCAGGCCTCTGATTCCCGTCCTCTGACTCCCCGCTTCTGATTCTGATTCCCTGCCTCTGATTCCCCATCTCTGATTCCGCACATCTGATTACCTGCCTCTGATGCCCCACCTCTGATTCCCCATATCTGATTCCCCGCCTCTGTTTCCACGCCTCTGATTCCCCGCCTCTGTTTCCCCATATCTAATTCCCCACCTCTGATGCCCAAACTCTGATTCCCCGCCTCTGATTCCACAGCTCTGATTCCCCGCCTCTGATTCCCCACATCCGATTCCCCATATCTGATTCCCCGCCTCTGTTTCCCCGCCCTTGATTCCCCGCCTCTGTTTCCCCATATCTGATTCCCCGCCTCTGATTCCCAACTATGATTCCCCGCCTCTTATTCCCCAGCTCTGATTCCCTGCCTCTGATTCCCCGCGTTCTATTCCCTGCCTCTGATTCCCCGCCTGTGATTCCCCATCTCTGATTCACCACCTCTGATTCCCCACCACTGATTCCCCATATCTAATTCCCCGCCTCTGTTTGCCCGCCTCTGATTCCCCATCTCTGATTCCGCACATCCGATTCCCTGCCTCTGATTCCCCGACTCTGATTCCCCACCTCTGATTCCCCAGCTCTGATTCCCCGCCTCTGATTCCCCAACTCTGATTCCCCACCTCTGATTCCCCAGCTGTGATTCCCCGCCTCTGATTCCCCGTGTTTGATCCCCTGCCTCTGATTCCCCAGCTCTGATTCGCCATCTCTGATTCACCGCCTTTGATTCGCCACCTCTGATTCCCCATATCTGATTCCTCGCCACTGTTTCCCCGCCTCTGATTCCCCGTTCTGATTCCCCATATCTCATTCCCCGCCTCTGATTCCCCATCTCTGATTCCCGGACTCTGATTCCCCACCTCTGATTCCCGACCTCTTATTCCCGGCATCTGATTCCGGCCTCTGATTCCCGGCCTCTGATTCCCTGCTTCTGATTCTGATTCCCTGCCTCTGATTCCCCATTTCTGATTCCGCACATCTAATTCCCTGCCTCTGATTCCCCACCTCTGATTCCCCATATCTGAATCCCCGCCTCTGTTTCCCCGTCTCTGATTCCCCGCCTCTGTTTCCCCATATCTAAGTCCCCGCCTCTGATTCCCCAACTTTGATTCCCCACCTCTGATTCCCCAGCTCTGATTCCCCGCCTCTAATTCCCCACCTCTGATTCCCCATATCTGATTCCCAGCCTCTGTTTCCCCGCCTCTGATTCCCCGCCCCTGT
Organism: Narcine bancroftii; assembly: GCF_036971445.1. Classification (NCBI taxonomy): domain Eukaryota; kingdom Metazoa; phylum Chordata; class Chondrichthyes; order Torpediniformes; family Narcinidae; genus Narcine; species Narcine bancroftii. Next base: position 110,338,911 of record NC_091475.1, read on the forward strand.
TTCCCCATATCTGATTCCCTGCCTCTGATTCCCCAACTTTGATTCCCAGCCTCTGATTCCCCAGCTCTGATTCCCCGCCTCTGATTCCCCGTGTTTGATTCCCTGCCTCTGATTCCCTGCTTCTGATTCCCCATCTCTGATTCTGCAAATCTAATTCCCTGCCTCTGATTCCCCACCTCTGATTCCCCATATCTGATTCCCCACCTCTGTTTCCCGGCCTCTGATCCCCCGCTTCTGATTCTGATTCCCTGCCTCTGATTCCCCATCTCTGATTCCGCACATCTGATTCCCTGCCTCTGATTCCCCACCTCTGATTCCCCATATCTGATTTCCCGCCTCTGTTTCCCCACCTCTGATTCCACGCCTCTGTTTCCCCATATCTAATTCCCAACCTCTGATGCCCCAACTCTGATTCCCTACCTCTGATTCCCCGCGTTCTATTCCCTGCCTCTGATTCCCCGCCTGTGATTCCCCATCTCTGATTCACCACCTCTGATTCCCCACCTCTGATTCCCCATATCTAATTCCCCGCCTCTGTTTGCCCGACTCTGATTCCCCGCCTCTGTTTCCCCATATCTGATTCCCCGCCTCTGAATCCTCAACTCTGATTCCCCGCCTTTGATTCCCCCGTCTGATTCCCAGCCTCTGAAACCCCGTGTCTGATTTCTTGCCTCTGATTCCCCGCCTCTGATTCCCCACCTCTGATTCCCCATGTCTGATTCCGCACATCTGATTCCCTGCCTCTGATTCCCCGACTCTGATCCCCACCTCTGATTCTGCAGCTCTGATTCCCCGCCTCTGATTCCCCAACTCTGATTCCCCGCCTCTGATTCCCCAGCTCTGATTCCCCACCTCTGATTCCCCGTGTTTGATTCCCTGCCTCTGATTCCCCGCCTCTGATTCCCCATCTCTGATTCACCGCCTTTGATTCGCCACCTCTGATTCCCCATATCTGATTCCTCGCCTCTGTTTCCCCGCCTCTGATTCCCCGCCTCTGATTCCCCATATCTCATTCCCCGCCTCTGATTCCCCATCTCTGATTCCCGGACTCTGATTCCCCACCTCTGATTCCCGGCCTCTTATTCCCGGCCTCTGATTCCCTGCTTCTGATTCCCCATCTCTGATTCCGCAAATCTAATTCCCTGCCTCTGATTCCCCACCTCTGATTCCCAATATCTGATTCCCCGCCTCTGTTTCCCCGCCTCTGATTCCCCGCCTCTGTTTCCCCATATCTAAGTCCCCGCCTCTGATTCCCCAACTTTGATTCCCAACATCTGATTCCCCAGCTCTGATTCCCCGCCTCTGATTCCCCGCATCTGATTCCATGCATCTGATTCCCAGCCTCTGATTCCCAGCCTCTGATTCCCAACCTCTGATTCCCCACCTCTGATTCCCCATATCTGATTCCCCGCCTCTGTTTCCCCGCCTCTGATTCCCCGCCTCTGTTTCCCCATATCTGATCCCCGCCTCTATTTGCCCGCATCTGATTCCCCGCCTCTGTTTCCCCATATCTGATTCCCCGCCTCTGAATCCCCAACTCTGATTCCCTGCCTCTAATTTCCCAGCTCTGATTCCCCGCCTCTGATTCCCCGCGTCTGATTACCGGCCTCTGATTCCCCGCCTCTGATTCCCCATCTCTGATTAACAACCTCTGATTCCCCACCTCTGATACCCCATATCTGATTCCCCGCCTCTGTTTCCTCGCCTCTGATTCCCCACCTCTGATTCCCAATATCTGATTCCCCACCTCTGATTCCCCACCTCTGATTCCCCGCCTCTCATTCGCCAGCTATGATTCCCCGCCTCTGATTCCCCGTGTTTGATTCCCTGCCTCTAATTCCCGGCCTCTGATTCCCCATCTCTGATTCACCGCCTTTGATTCGCCACCTCTGATTCCCCATATCTGATTCCCCGCCTCTGTTTCCCCGCCTCTGATTCCCCGCCTCTGATTCCCCATATCTCATTCCCCGCCTCTGAATCCCCATCTCTGATTCCCGGACTCTGATTCCCCACCTCTGATTCCCTGCTACTGATTCTGATTCCCTGCCTTTGATTCCCCATCTCTGATTCCGCACATCTGATTCCCTGCCTCTGATTCCCCATCTCTGATTCCCCATATCTGATTCCCCGCTTCTGTTTCCCCGCCTCTGATTACCCGCCTCTGATTCCCAATATCTAAGTCCCCGCCTCTGATTCCCCAACTCTAATTCCCCACCTCTGATTCCCCAGCTCTGATTCCCCGCCTCTGATTCCCCGCATCTGATTCCCTGCATCTGATTCCAAGCCTCTTATTCCCTGCCTCTGATTCCCAACCTCTGATTCCCCACCTCTGATTCCCCATATCTGATTCCCAGCCTCTGTTTCCCCGCCTCTGATTCCCCGCCTCTGTTTCCCCATATCTGATTCCCGGCCTCTGGTTCCCCGCCTCTGATTCCCCGCCTCTGATTCCCTGCCTCTGATTCCCCATCTCCGATTCCGCACATCTGATTCCCTGCCTCTGATTCCCCGCCTCTGATTCCCCGCCTCTGATTCCCTGCCTCTGATTCCCAACCTCTGATTCCCCACCTCTGATTCCCCGTGTTTGATTCCCCGCCTCTGTTTCCCCGCCTCTGATTCCCCGCCTCTGATTCCCCAACTCTAATTCCCCGCCTCTGATACCCCATATCTGATTCCCTGCCTCTGTTTCCCCGCCTCTGATTCCCCACCCCTGTTTCCCCATATCTGATTCCCTGCCTCTGATTCCCCAACTTTGATTCCCAGCATCTGATTCCCCAGCTCTGATTCCCCGCCTCTGATTCCCCGCATCTGATTCCCTGCATCTGATTCCAAGCCTCTGATTCCCTGCCTCTGATTCCCAACCTCTGATTCCCCACCTCTGATTCCCCATATCTGATCCCCAGCCTCTGTTTCCCCGCCTCTGTTTCCCCATATCTGATTCCCGGCCTCTGATTCCCCGCCTCTGATTCCCCGCCTCTGATTCCCTGCCTCTGATTCCCCATCTCCGATTCCGCACATCTGATTCCCTGCCTCTGATTCCCCGCCTCTGATTCCCCGCCTCTGATTCCCTGCATCTGATTCCCAACCTCTGATTCCCCACCTCTGATTCCCCGTGTTTGATTCACCGCCCCTGTTTCCCCATATCTGATTCCCTGACTCTGATTCCCCAACTTTGATTCCCAGCCTCTGATTCCCCAGCTCTGATTCCCCGCCTCTGATTCCCCGTGTTGGATTCCCTGCCTCTGATTCCCCGCCTCTGATTCCCCATCTCTGATTCACCGCCTTTGATTCGCCACCTCTGATTCCCCATATCTGATTCCCCACCTCTGTTTCCCCGCATCTGATTCCCCGCCTCTGATTCTCCATATCTCATTCCCCGCCTCTGACTCCCCATCTCTGATTCCCGGACTCTGATTCCCCACCTCTGATTCCCGGCCTCTTATTCCCAGCATCTGATTCCAGGCCTCTGATTCCCGTCCTCTGACTCCCCGCTTCTGATTCTGATTCCCTGCCTCTGATTCCCCATCTCTGATTCCGCACATCTGATTACCTGCCTCTGATTCCCCACCTCTGATTCCCCATATCTGATTCCCCGCCTCTGTTTCCACGCCTCTGATTCCCCGCCTCTGTTTCCCCATATCTAATTCCCCACCTCTGATGCCCCAACTCTGATTCCCCGCCTCTGATTCCACAGCTCTGATTCCCCGCCATTGATACCCCACATCCGATTCCCCATATCTGATTCCCCGCCTCTGTTTCCCCGCCCCTGATTCCCCGCCTCTGTTTCCCCATATCTGATTCCCCGCCTCTGATTCCCAACTATGATTCCCCGCCTCTTAGTCCCCAGCTCTGATTCCCTGCCTCTGATTCCCCGCGTTCTATTCCCTGCCTCTGATTCCCCGCCTGTGATTCCCCATCTCTGATTCACCACCTCTGATTCCCCACCACTGATTCCCCATATCTAATTCCCCGCCTCTGTTTGCCCGCCTCTGATTCCCCGCCTCTGTTTCCCCATATCTGATTCCCCGCCTCTGAATCAACAACTCTGATTCCCTGCCTCTGATTCCCCAGCTTCATTCCCCGCCTTTGAATCCCCCCGTCTGATTCCCAACCTCTGAATCCCCGTGTCTGAAAACCTGCCTCTGATTCCCCGCCTCTGATTCCCCATCTCAGATTCACCGCCTCTGATTCCCCACCTCTGATTCCCCATCTCTGATTCCGCACATCCAATTCCCTGCCTCTGATTCCCCGACTCTGATTCCCCACCTCTGATTCCCCAGCTCTGATTCCCCGCCTCTGATTCCCCTACTCTGATTCCCCACCTCTGATTCCCCAGCTGTGATTCCCCGCCTCTGATTCCCCGTGTTTGATCCCCTGCTTCTGATTCCCCAGCTCTGATTCCCCATCTCTGATTCACTGCCTTTGATTCGCCACCTCTGATTCCCCATATCTGATTCCTCGCCACTGTTTCCCCGCCTCTGATTCCCCGCCTCTGATTCCCCATATCTCATTCCCCGCCTCTGAATCCCCATCTCTGATTCCCGGACTCTGATTCCCCACCTCTGATTCCCTGCTACTGATTCTGATTCCCTGCCTTTGATTCCCCATCTCTGATTCCGCACATCTGATTCCCTGCCTCTGATTCCCCATCTCTGATTCCCCATATCTGATTCCCCGCTTCTGTTTCCCCGCCTCTGATTACCCGCCTCTGATTCCCAATATCTAAGTCCCCGCCTCTGATTCCCCAACTCTAATTCCCCACCTCTGATTCCCCAGCTCTGATTCCCCGCCTCTGATTCCCCGCATCTGATTCCCTGCATCTGATTCCAAGCCTCTTATTCCCTGCCTCTGATTCCCAACCTCTGATTCCCCACCTCTGATTCCCCATATCTGATTCCCAGCCTCTGTTTCCCCGCCTCTGATTCCCCGCCTCTGTTTCCCCATATCTGATTCCCGGCCTCTGGTTCCCCGCCTCTGATTCCCCGCCTCTGATTCCCTGCCTCTGATTCCCCATCTCCGATTCCGCACATCTGATTCCCTGCCTCTGATTCCCCGCCTCTGATTCCCCGCCTCTGATTCCCTGCCTCTGATTCCCAACCTCTGATTCCCCACCTCTGATTCCCCGTGTTTGATTCCCCGCCTCTGTTTCCCCGCCTCTGATTCCCCGCCTCTGATTCCCCAACTCTAATTCCCCGCCTCTGATACCCCATATCTGATTCCCTGCCTCTGTTTCCCCGCCTCTGATTCCCCACCCCTGTTTCCCCATATCTGATTCCCTGCCTCTGATTCCCCAACTTTGATTCCCAGCATCTGATTCCCCAGCTCTGATTCCCCGCCTCTGATTCCCCGCATCTGATTCCCTGCATCTGATTCCAAGCCTCTGATTCCCTGCCTCTGATTCCCAACCTCTGATTCCCCACCTCTGATTCCCCATATCTGATCCCCAGCCTCTGTTTCCCCGCCTCTGTTTCCCCATATCTGATTCCCGGCCTCTGATTCCCCGCCTCTGATTCCCCGCCTCTGATTCCCTGCCTCTGATTCCCCATCTCCGATTCCGCACATCTGATTCCCTGCCTCTGATTCCCCGCCTCTGATTCCCCGCCTCTGATTCCCTGCATCTGATTCCCAACCTCTGATTCCCCACCTCTGATTCCCCGTGTTTGATTCACCGCCCCTGTTTCCCCATATCTGATTCCCTGACTCTGATTCCCCAACTTTGATTCCCAGCCTCTGATTCCCCAGCTCTGATTCCCCGCCTCTGATTCCCCGTGTTGGATTCCCTGCCTCTGATTCCCCGCCTCTGATTCCCCATCTCTGATTCACCGCCTTTGATTCGCCACCTCTGATTCCCCATATCTGATTCCCCACCTCTGTTTCCCCGCATCTGATTCCCCGCCTCTGATTCTCCATATCTCATTCCCCGCCTCTGACTCCCCATCTCTGATTCCCGGACTCTGATTCCCCACCTCTGATTCCCGGCCTCTTATTCCCAGCATCTGATTCCAGGCCTCTGATTCCCGTCCTCTGACTCCCCGCTTCTGATTCTGATTCCCTGCCTCTGATTCCCCATCTCTGATTCCGCACATCTGATTACCTGCCTCTGATTCCCCACCTCTGATTCCCCATATCTGATTCCCCGCCTCTGTTTCCACGCCTCTGATTCCCCGCCTCTGTTTCCCCATATCTAATTCCCCACCTCTGATGCCCCAACTCTGATTCCCCGCCTCTGATTCCACAGCTCTGATTCCCCGCCATTGATACCCCACATCCGATTCCCCATATCTGATTCCCCGCCTCTGTTTCCCCGCCCCTGATTCCCCGCCTCTGTTTCCCCATATCTGATTCCCCGCCTCTGATTCCCAACTATGATTCCCCGCCTCTTAGTCCCCAGCTCTGATTCCCTGCCTCTGATTCCCCGCGTTCTATTCCCTGCCTCTGATTCCCCGCCTGTGATTCCCCATCTCTGATTCACCACCTCTGATTCCCCACCACTGATTCCCCATATCTAATTCCCCGCCTCTGTTTGCCCGCCTCTGATTCCCCGCCTCTGTTTCCCCATATCTGATTCCCCGCCTCTGAATCAACAACTCTGATTCCCTGCCTCTGATTCCCCAGCTTCATTCCCCGCCTTTGAATCCCCCCGTCTGATTCCCAGCCTCTGAATCCCCGTGTCTGAAAACCTGCCTCTGATTCCCCGCCTCTGATTCCCCATCTCAGATTCACCGCCTCTGATTCCCCACCTCTGATTCCCCATCTCTGATTCCGCACATCCAATTCCCTGCCTCTGATTCCCCGACTCTGATTCCCCACCTCTGATTCCCCAGCTCTGATTCCCCGCCTCTGATTCCCCTACTCTGATTCCCCACCTCTGATTCCCCAGCTGTGATTCCCCGCCTCTGATTCCCCGTGTTTGATCCCCTGCTTCTGATTCCCCAGCTCTGATTCCCCATCTCTGATTCACTGCCTTTGATTCGCCACCTCTGATTCCCCATATCTGATTCCTCGCCACTGTTTCCCCGCCTCTGATTCCCCGCCTCTGATTCCCCATATCTCATTCCCCGCCTCTGATTCCCCATCTCTGATTCCCGGACTCTGATTCCCCACCTCTGATTCCCGACCTCTTATTCCCGGCATCTGATTCCGGCCTCTGATTCCCGGCCTCTGATTCCCTGCTTCTGATTCTGATTCCCTGCCTCTGATTCCCCATTTCTGATTCCGCACATCTAATTCCCTGCCTCTGATTCCCCACCTCTGATTCCCCATATCTGAATCCCAACCTCTGTTTCCCCGTCTCTGATTCCCCGCCTCTGTTTCCCATATCTAAGTCCCCGCCTCTGATTCCCCAACTTTGATTCCCCACCTCTGATTCCCCAGCTCTGATACCCCGCCTCTGATTCCCCACCTCTTATTCCCCATATCTGATTCCCAGCCTCTGTTTCCCCGCCTCTGATTCCCCGCCCCTGTTTCCCCATATCTGATTCCCTGCCTCTGATTCCCCAACTTTGATTCACAGCCTCTGATTCCCCAGCTCTGATTCCCCGCCTCTGATTCCCCGTGTTTGATTCCCTGCCTCTGATTCCCCGCCTCTGATTCCCCATCTCTGATTCACCGCCTTTGATTCGCTACCTCTGATTCCACATATCTGATTCCCCACCTCTGTTTCCCCGCCTCTGATTCCCCGCCTCTGATTCTCCATATCTCATTCCCCGCCTCTGACTCCCCATCTCTGATTCCCGGACTCTGATACCCCACCTCTGATTCCCGGCCTCTTATTCCCAGCATCTGATTCCAGGCCTCTGATTCCCGGCCTCTGACTCCCCGCTTCTGATTCTGATTCCCTGACTCTGATTCCCCATATCTAAGTCCCCGCCTCTGATTCCCCAACTTTGATTCCCCACCTCTGATTCCCCAGCTCTGATTCCCCGCCTCTGATTCCCCACCTCTGATTCCCCATATCTGATTCCCAGCCTCTGTTTCCCCGCCTCTGATTCCCCGCCTCTGTTTCCCCATATCTGATTCCCCGCCTCTGATTCCCAACTATGATTCCCCGCCTCTGATTCCCCAGCTCTGATTCCCTGCCTCTGATTCCCCGCGTTCTATTCCCTGCCTCTGATTCCCCGCCTGTGATTCCCCATCTCTGATTCACCACCTCTGATTCCCCACCACTGATTCCCCATATCTAATTCCCCGCCTCTGTTTGCCCGCCTCTGATTCCCCGCCTCTGTTTCCCCATATCTGATTCCCCGCCTCTGAATCCCCAACTCTGATTCGCTGCCTCTGATTCCCCAGCTTCATTCCCCGCCTTTGATTCCCCCCGTCTGATTCCCAGCCTCTGAATCCCCGTGTCTGATAACCTGCCTCTGATTCCCCACCTCTGATTCCCAAGCTCTGATTCCCCGCCTCTGATTCCCCAACTCTGATTCCCCGCCTCTGATTCCCCAGCTCTGATTCCCCGCCTCTGATTCCCCGTGTTTGATTCCCTGCCTCTGATTCCCCGCCTCTGATTCCCCATCTCTGATTCACCGCCTTTGATTCGCCACCTCTGATTCCCCATATCTGATTCCTCACCTCTGTTTCCCCGCCTCTGATTCCCCGCCTCTGATTCCCCAGCTCTGATTCCCCACCTCTGATTTTCCGTGTTTGATTCACTGCCTCTGATTCCCGGCCTCTGATTCCCCATCTCTGATTCACTGCCTTTGATTCGCCACCACTGATTCCCCATATCTGATTCCCCGCCTCTGTTTCCCCGCCTCTGATTCCCCGCCTCTGATTCCCCATATCTCATTCCCCGCCTCTGAATCCCCATCTCTGATTCCCGGACTCTGATTCCCCACCTCTGATTCCCGGCCTCTTATTCCCGGCATCTGATTCCGGCCTCTGATTCCCGGCCTCTGATTCCCTGCTTCTGATTCTGATTCCCTGCCTCTGATTCCCCATCTCTGATTCCGCACATCTGATTCCCTGCCTCTGATTCCCCGCCTCTGATTCCCCGCCTCTGTTTCCCAATATCTAAGTCCCCGCCTCTGATTCCCCAACTCTGATTCCCCACCTCTGATTCCCCAGCTCTGATTCCCCGCCTCTGATTCCGCACATCTGATTCCCTGCCTCTGATTCCCCGACTCTGATCCCCACCTCTGATTCCCCAGCTCTGATTCCCCGCCTCTGATTCCCCGTGTTTGATTCCCTGCCTCTGATTCCCCGCCACTGATTCCCCATCTCTGATTCATCGCCTTTGATTCCCGGCCTCTTATTCCCGGCATCTGATTCCGGCCTCTGATTCCCGACCTCTGATTCCCTGCTTCTGATTCCCCATCTCTGATTCCGCAAATCTAATTCCCTGCCTCTGATTCCCCACCTCTGATTCCCCATATCTGATCCCCACCTCTGTTTCCCGGCCTTTGATTCCCCGCTTCTGATTCTGATTCCCTGCCTCTGATTCCCCATCTCTGATTCCGCACATCTGATTCCCTGCCTCTGATTCCCCACCTCTGATTCCCCATATCTGATTTTCCGCCTCTGTTTCCCCGCCTCTGATTCCCCGCCTCTGTTTCCCCATATCTAATTCCCAACCTCTGATGCCCCAACTCTGATTCCCTGCCTCTGATTCCCCGCGTTCTATTCCCTGCCTCTGATTCCCCGCCTGTGATTCCCCATCTCTGATTCACCACCTCTGATTCCCCACCTCTGATTCCCCATATCTAATTCCCCGCCTCTGTTTGCCCGCCTCTGATTCCCCGCCTCTGTTTCCCCATATCTGATTCCCCGCCTCTGAATCCCCAACTCTGATTCCCTGCCTCTGATTCCCCATATCTGATTCCCCGCCTCTGAATCCCCAACTCTGATTCCCTGCCTCTGATTCCCCAGCTCTGATTCCCCGCCTTTGATTCCCCCGTCTGATTCCCAGCCTCTGAAACCCCGTGTCTGATTTCTTGCCTCTGATTCCCCGCCTCTGATTCCCCATCTCTGATTCACAGCCTCTGATTCCCCACCTCTGATTCCCCATCTCTGATTCCGCACATCTGATTCCCTGCCTCTGATTCCCCATCTCTGATTCACCGCCTTTGATTCGCCACCTCTGATTCCCCATATCTGATTCCCCGCCTCTGTTTCCCCGCCTCTGATTCCCCGCCTCTGATTCCCCATATCTCATTCCCCGCCTCTGAATCCCCATCTCTGATTCCCGGACTCTGATTCCCCACCTCTGATTCCCGGCCTCTTATTCCCGGCATCTGATTCCGGCCTCTGATTCCCGGCCTCTGATTCCCTGCTTCTGATTCTGATTACCTGCCTTTGATTCCCCATCTCTGATTCCGCACATCTGATTCCCTGCATCTGATTCCCCATCTCTGATTCCCCATATCTGATTCCCCGCCTCTGTTTCCCCGCCTCTGATTCCCCGCCTCTGTTTCCCAATATCTAAGTCCCCGCCTCTGATTCCCCAACTCTGATTCCCCACCTCTGATTCCCCAGCTCTGATTCCCCGCCTCTGATTCCCCGCATCTGATTCCCTGCATCTGATTCCAAGCCTCTGATTCCCTGCCTCTGATTCCCAACCTCTGATTACCCACCTCTGATTCCCCATATCTGATTCCCAGCCTCTGTTTCCCCGCCTCTGATTCCCTGCCTCTGTTTCCCCATATCTGATTCCCGGCCTCTGATTCCCCGCCTCTGATTCCCTGCCTCTGATTCCCTGCCTCTGATTCCCCATCTCTGATTCCGCACATCTGATTCCCTGCCTCTGATTCCCCGCCTCTGATTCCCCGCCTCTGATTCCCTGCCTCTGATTCCCAACCTTTGATTCCCCACCTCTGATTCCCCGTGTTTGATTCCCCGCCTCTGTTTCCCCGCCTCTGATTCCCCGCCTCTGATTCCCCATATCTGATTCCCCGCCTCTGTTTCCCCACCTCTGATTCCCCGCCCCTGTTTCCCCATATCTGATTCCCTGCCTTTGATTCCCCAACTTTGATTCCCAGCCTCTGATTCCCCACCTCTGATACCACGCCTCTGATTCCCCGTGTATGATTCCCTGCCTCTGATTCCCCGCCTCTGATTCCCCATCTCTGATTCACCGCCTTTGATTCGCCACCTCTGATTCCCAATATCTGATTCCCCACCTCTGTTTCCCCGCCTCTGATTCCCCGCCTCTGATTCTCCATATCTCATTCCCCGCCACTGAATCCCCATCAATGATTCCCGGACTCTGATTCCCCACCTCTGATTCCCGGCCTCTTATTCCCAGCATCTGATTCCAGGCCTCTGATTCCCGGCCTCTGACTCCCCGCTTCTGATTCTGATTCCCCATCTCAGATTCACCGCCTCTGATTCCCCACCTCTGATTCCCCATCTCTGATTCCGCACATCCGATTCCCTGCCTCTGATTCCCCGACTCTGATTCCCCACCTCTGATTCCCCAGCTCTGATTCCTCGCCTCTGATTCCCCAACTCTGATTCCCCGCCTCTGATTCCCCAGCTCTGATTCCACACCTCTGATTCCCCGTGTTTGATCCCCTGCCTCTGATTCCCCGCCTCTGATTCCCCATCTCTGATTCACCGTCTTTGATTCGGCACCTCTGATTCCCCATATCTGATTCCTCGCCACTGTTTCCCCGCCTCTGATTCCCCGCCTATGATTCCCCATATCTCATTCCCCGCCTCTGATTCGCCAGCTATGATTCCCCGCCTCTGATTCCCCGCGTCTGATTCCCTGCCTCTGATTCCCCGCCTCTGATTCCACATCTCTGATTCACCACCTCTGATTCCCCGCGTCTGATTCCCCGCCTCTGATTCCCCATCTCTGATTCCCCATCTCTGATTCCCCAATTCTGATTCCCCGCCTCTGATTCCCCAGCTCTGATTCCTCGCCTCTGATTCCCTTCCTCTGATTCCCAACCTCTGATTCCCCACCTCTGATTTCCCATATTGATTCCCTGCGTCTGATTCCCCGCCTCTGATTCCCCAACTCTGATTCCCCGCCTCTGATTCCCCAGCTCTGATTCCCCGCCTCTGATTCCCCATCTCTGATTCACCGCCTTTGATTCGCCACCTCTGATTCCCCATATCTGATTCCCCGCCTCTGTTTCCCCGCCTCTGATTCCCCGCCTCTGATTCCCCATATCTCATTCCCCGCCTCTGAATCCCCATCTCTATTTCCCGGACTCTGATTCCCCACCTCTGATTCCCGGCCTCTTATTCCCGGCATCTGATTCCGGCCTCTGATTCCCGGCCTCTGATTCCCTGCTTCTGATTCTGATTCCCTGCCTCTGATTCCCTATCACTGATTCCGCACATCTGATTCCCTGCCTCTGATTCCCCGCCTCTGATTCCCCGCCTCTGTTTCCCAATATCTAAGTCCCCGCCTCTGATTCCCCAACTCTGATTCCCCACCTCTGATTCCCCAGCTCTGATTCCCCGCCTCTGATTCCCCGCATCTGATTCCCTGCATCTGATTCCAAGCCTCTGATTCCCTGCCTCTGATTCCCAACCTCTGATTCCCCACCTCTTATTCCCCATATCTTTATCCCCGCCTCCGATTCCCCGCCTCTGATTCCCCACCTCTGTTTCCCCATATCTGATTCCCGGCCTCTGATTCCCCGCCTCTGATTCCCCGCCTCTGATTCCCTGCCTCTGATTCCCCATCCCCGATTCCGCACATCTGATTCCCTGCCTCTGATTCCCCGCCTCTGATTCCCCGCCTCTGATTCCCTGCCTCTGATTCCCAACCTCTGATTCCCCACCTCTGATTCCCCATATCTGATTCCCCGCCTCTGTTTCCCCGCCTCTGATTCCCCTCCTCTGATTCCCCAACTCTAATTCCCCGCCTCTGATTCCCCAGCTCTGATTCCCCGTGTTTGATTCCCCGCCTCTGATTCCCTGCCTCTGATTCCCAACCTCTGATTCCACACCTCTGATTCCCCATATCTGATTCCCCGCCTCTGTTTCCCCGCCTCTGATTCCCTGCCCCTGTTTCCCCATATCTGATTCCCTGCCTCTGATTCCCCAACACTGATTCCCCGCATCTGATTCCCCAGCTCTGATTCCCCGCCTCTGATTTCCCGTGTTTGATTCCCTGCCTCTGATTCCCCGCCTCTGATTCACCACCTCTGATTCCACTTATCTGATTCCCCACCTCTGTTTCCCCGCCTCTGATTCCCCGCCTCTGATTCTCCATATCTCATTCCCCGCCTCTGATTCCCCACCTCTGATTCCCGGCCTCTTATTCCCAGCATCTGATTCCCGGCCTCTGATTCCCCGCTTCTGATTCTGATTCTCTGCCTCTGATTCCCCACCTCTGATTCCCCATATCTGATTTCCCGCCTCTGTTTCCCCGCCTCTGATTCCCCGCCTCTGTTTCCCCATATCTAATTCCCAACCTCTGATGCCCCAACTCTGATTCCCTGCCTCTGATTCCCCGCGTTCTATTCCCTGCCTCTGATTCCCCGCCTGTGATTCCCCATCTCTGATTCACCACCTCTGATTCCCCACCTCTGATTCCCCATATCTAATTCCCCGCCTCTGTTTGCCCACCTCTGATTCCCCGCCTCTGTTTCCCCATATCTGATTCCCCACCTCTGAATCCCCAACTCTGATTCCCTGCCTCTGATTCCCCATATCTGATTCCCCGCCTCTGAATCCCCAACTCTGATTCCCTGCCTCTGATTCCCCAGCTCTGATTCCCCGCCTTTGATTCCCCCGTCTGATTACCAGCCTCTGAAACCCCGTGTCTGATTTCTTGCCTCTGATTCCCCGCCTCTGATTCCCCATCTCTGATTCACAGCCTCTGATTCCCCACCTCTGATTCCCCATCTCTGATTCCACACATCTGATTCCCTGCCTCTGATTCCCCATCTCTGATTCACCGCCTTTGATTCGCCACCTCTGATTCCCCATATCTGATTCCCTGCCTCTGTTTCCCCGCCTCTGATTCCCCGCCTCTGATTCCCCATATCTCATTCCCCGCCTCTGAATCCCCATCTCTGATTCCCGGACTCTGATTCCCCACCTCTGATTCCCGGCCTCTTATTCCCGGCATCTGATTCCGGCCTCTGATTCCCGGCCTCTGATTCCCTGCTTCTGATTCTGATTACCTGCCTTTGATTCCCCATCTCTGATTCCGCACATCTGATTCCCTTCCTCTGATTCCCCATCTCTGATTCCCCATATCTGATTCCCCGCCTCTGTTTCCCCGCCTCTGACTCCCCGCCTCTGTTTCCCAATATCTAAGTCCCCGCCTCTGATTCCCCAACTCTGATTCCCCACCTCTGATTCCCAAGCTCTGATTCCCCGCCTCTGATTACCCGCATCTGATTCCCTGCATCTGATTCCAAGCCTCTGATTCCCTGCCTCTGATTCCCAACCTCTGATTCCCCACCTCTGATTCCCCATATCTGATTCCCGGCCTCTGTTTCCCCGCCTCTGATTCCCTGCCTCTTTTTTCCCCATATCTGATTCCCGGCCTCTGATTTCCCGCGTCTGATTCCCCGCCTCTGATTCCCTGCCTCTGATTCCCCATCTCTGATTCCGCACATCTGATTCCCTGCCTCTGATTCCCCGCCTCTGATTCCCCGCCTCTGATTCCCTGCCTCTGATTCCCAACCTTTGATTCCCCACCTCTGATTCCCCGTGTTTGATTCCCCGCCTCTGTTTCCCCGCCTCTGATTCCCCGCCTCTGATTCCCCAACTCTAATTCCCCGCCTCTGATTCCCCATATCTGATTCCCCGCCTCTGTTTCCCCGCCTCTGATTCCCCGCCCCTGTTTCCCCATGTCTGATTCCCTGCCTCTGATTCCCCAACTTTGATTCCCAGCCTCTGATTCCCAAGCTCTGATATCACGCCTCTGATTCCCCGTGTTTGATTCCCTGCCTCTGATTCCCCGCCTCTGATTCCCCATCTCTGATTCACTGCCTTTGATTCGCCACCTCTGATTCCCAATATCTGATTCCCCACCTCTGTTTCCCCGCCTCTGATTCCCCGCCTCTGATTCTCCATATCTCATTCCCCGCCACTGAATCCCCATCACTGATTCCCGGACTCTGATTCCCCACCTCTGATTCCCGGCCTCTTATTCCCAGCATCTGATTCCAGGCCTCTGATTCCCGGCCTCTGACTCCCCGCTTCTGATTCTGATTCCCTGCCTCTGATTCCCCATCTCTGATTCCGCACATCTGATTACCTGCCTCTGATTCCCCACCTCTGATTCCCCATATCTGATTCCCCGCCTCTGTTTCCACGCCTCTGATTCCCCGCCTCTGTTTCCCCATATCTAATTCCCCACCTCTGATGCCCCAACTCTGATTCCCCGCCTCTGATTCCCCAGCTCTGATTCCCCGACTCTGATTCCCCGCATCCGATTCCCCATATCTGATTCCCCGCCTCTGTTTCCCCGCCCCTGATTCTCCGCCTCTGTTTCCCCATATCTGATTCCCCGCCTCTGATTCCCAACTATGATTCCCCGCCTCTGATTCCCCAGCTCTGATTCCCTGCCTCTGAATCCCAGCGTTCTATTCCCTGCCTCTGATTCCCCGCCTGTGATTCCCCATCTCTGATTCACCACCTCTGATTCCCCACCACTGATTCCCCATATCTAATTCCCCGCCTCTCTTTGCCCGCCTCTGATTCCCCGCCTCTGTTTCCCCATATCTGATTCCCCGCCTCTGAATCCCCAACTCTGATTCGCTGCCTCTGATTCCCCAGCTTCATTCCCCGCCTTTGATTCCCCCCGTCTGATTCCCAGCCTCTGAATCCCCGTGTCTGATAACCTGCCTCTGATTCCCCGCCTCTGATTCCCCATCTCAGATTCACCGCCTCTGATTCCCCACCTCTGATTCCCCATCTCTGATTCCGCACATCCGATTCCCTGCCTCTGATTCCCCGACTCTGATTCCCCACCTCTGATTCCCCAGCTCTGATTCCTCGCCTCTGATTCCCCAACTCTGATTCCCCGCCTCTGATTCCCCAGCTCTGATTCCCCACCTCTGATTCCCCGTGTTTGATCCCCTGCCTCTGATTCCCCGCCTCTGATTCCCCATCTCTGATTCACCGTCTTTGATTCGCCACCTCTGATTCCCCATATCTGATTCCTCGCCACTGTTTCCCCGCCTCTGATTCCCCGCCTCTGATTCCCCATATCTCATTCCCCGCCTCTGATTCGCCAGCTATGATTCCCCGCCTCTGATTCCCCGCGTCTGATTCCCTGTCTCTGATTCCCCGCCTCTGATTCCACATCTCTGATTCACCACCTCTGATTCCCCGCGTCTGATTCCCCGCCTCTGATTCCCCATCTCTGATTCCCCATCTCTGATTCCCCAATTCTGATTCCCCGCCTCTGATTCCCCAGCTCTGATTCCTCGCCTCTGATTCCCTTCCTCTGATTCCCAACCTCTGATTCCCCACCTCTGATTTCCCATATTGATTCCCTGCGTCTGATTCCCCGCCTCTGATTCCCCAACTCTGATTCCCCGCCTCTGATTCCCCAGCGCTGATTCCCCGCCTCTGATTCCCCATCTCTGATTCACCGCCTTTGATTCGCCACCTCTGATTCCCCATATCTGATTCCCCGCCTCTGTTTCCCCGCCTCTGATTCCCCGCCTCTGATTCCCCATATCTCATTCCCCGCCTCTGAATCCCCATCTCTGATTCCCGGACTCTGATTCCCCACCTCTGATTCCCGGCCTCTTATTCCCGGCATCTGATTCCGGCCTCTGATTCCCGGCCTCTGATTCCCTGCTGCTGATTCTGATTCCCTGCCTCTGATTCCCCATCACTGATTCCGCACATCTGATTCCCTGCCTCTGATTCCCCACCTCTGATTCCCCGCCTCTGTTTCCCAATATCTAAGTCCCCGCCACTGATTCCCCAACTCTGATTCCCCACCTCTGATTCCCCAGCTCTGATTCCCCGCCTCTGATTCCCCGCATCTGATTCCCTGCATCTGATTCCAAGCCTCTGATTCCCTGCCTCTGATTCCCAACCTCTGATTCCCCACCTCTGATTCCCCATATCTGAATCCCCGCCTCCGTTTCCCCGCCTCTGATTCCCCACCTCTGTTTCCCCATATCTGATTCCCGGCCTCTGATTCCCCGCCTCTGATTCACCGCCTCTGATTCCCTGCCTCTGATTCCCCATCCCCGATTCCGCACATCTGATTCCCTGCCTCTGATTCCCCGCCTCTGATTCCCCGCCTCTGATTCCCTGCCTCTGATTCCCAACCTCTGATTCCCCACCTCTGATTCCCCATATCTGATTCCCCGCCTCTGTTTCCCCGCCTCTGATTCCCCTCCTCTGATACCCCAACTCTAATTCCCCGCCTCTGATTCCCCAGCTCTGATACCCCGTGTTTGATTCCCCGCCTCTGATTCCCTGCCTCTGATTCCCATCCTCTGATTCCACACCTCTGATTCCCCATATCTGATTCCCCGCCTCTGTTTCCCCGCCTCTGATTCCCTGCCCCTGTTTCCCCATATCTGATTCCCTGCCTCTGATTCCCCAACACTGATTCCCCGCATCTGATTCCCCAGCTCTGATTCCCCGCCTCTGATTTCCCGTGTTTGATTCCCTGCCTCTGATTCCCCACCTCTGATTCCCCATCTCTGATTCACCGCCTTTGATTCGCCACCTCTGATTCCACATATCTGATTCCCTACCTCTGTTTCCCCGCCTCTGATTCCCCGCCTCTGATTCTCCATATCTCATTCCCCGCCTCTGATTCCCCACCTCTGATTCCCGGCCTCTTATTCCCAGCATCTGATTCCCGGCCTCTGATTCCCCGCTTCTGATTCTGATTCCCTGCCTCTGATTCCCCATCTCTGATTCCGCACATCTGATTCCCTGCCTCTGATTCCCCACCTCTGATTCCCCATATCTGATTTCCCGCCTCTGTTTCCCCGCCTCTGATTCCCCGCCTCTGTTTCCCCATATCTAATTCCCAACCTCTGATGCCCCAACTCTGATTCCCTGCCTCTGATTCCCCGCGTTCTATTCCCTGCCTCTGATTCCCCGCCTGTGACTCCCCATCTCTGATTCACCACCTCTGATTCCCCACCTCTGATTCCGCATATCTAATTCCCCGCCTCTGTTTGCCCGCCTCTGATTCCCCGCGTCTGTTTCCCCATATCTGATTCCCCGCCTCTGAATCCCCAACTCTGATTCCCTGCCTCTGATTCCCCAGCTCTGATTCCCCGCCTTTGATTCCCCCGTCTGATTCACAGCCTCTGAAACCCCGTGTCTGATTTCTTGCCTCTGATTCCCCGCCTCTGATTCCCCATCTCTGATTCACAGCCCCTGATTCCCCACCTCTGATTCCCCATCTCTGATTCCGCACATCTGATTCCCTGCCTCTGATTCCCCGACTCTGATCCCCACCTCTGATTCCCCAGCTCTGATTCCCCGCCTCTGATTCCCCAACTCTGATTCCCCGCCTCTGATTCCCCAGCTCTGATTCCCCGCCTCTGATTCCCCGTGTTTGATTCCCTGCCTCTGATTCCACGCCTCTGATTCCCCATCTCTGATTCATCGCCTTTGATTCGCCACCTCTGATTCCCCATATCTGATTCCTCGCCTCTGTTTCCCCGCCTCTGATTCCCCACCTCTGATTCCCCATATCTCATTCCCCGCCTCTGATTCCCCATCTCTGATTCCCGGACTCTGATTCCCCACCTCTGATTCCCGGCCTCTTATTCCCGGCATCTGATTCCGGCCTCTGATTCCCGGCCTCTGATTCCCTGCTTCTGATTCCCCATCTCTGATTCCGCAAATCTAATTCCCTGCCTCTGATTCCCCACCTCTGATTCCCCATATCTGATTCCCTGCCTCTGTTTCCCGGCCTCTGATTCCCCGCTTCTGATTCTGATTCCCTGCCTCTGATTCCCCATCTCTGATTCCGCACATCTGATTCCCTGCCTCTGATTCCCCACCTCTGATTCCCCATATCTGATTTCCCGCCTCTGTTTCCCCGCCTCTGATTCCCCGCCTCTGTTTCCCCATATCTACTTCCCAACCTCTGATGCCCCAACTCTGATTCCCTGCCTCTGATTCCCCGCGTTCTATTCCCTGCCTCTGATTCCCCGCCTGTGATTCCCCATCTCTGATTCACCACCTCTGATTCCCCACCTCTGATTCCCCATATCTAATTCCCCGCCTCTGTTTGCCCGACTCTGATTCCCCGCCTCTGTTTCCCCATATCTGATTCCCCGCCTCTGAATCCCCAACTCTGATTCCCTGCCTCTGATTCCCCAGCTCTGATTCCCCGCCTTTGATTCCCCCGTCTGATTCACAGCCTCTGAAACCCCGTGTCTGATTTCTTGCCTCTGATTCCCCGCCTCTGATTCCCCATCTCTGATTCACAGCCTCTGATTCCCCACCTCTGATTCCCCATCTCTGATTCCGCACATCTGATTCCCTGCCTCTGATTCCCCATCTCTGATTCACCGCCTTTGATTCGCCACCTCTGATTCCCCATATCTGATTCCCCGCCTCTGTTTCCCCGCCTCTGATTCCCCGCCTCTGATTCCCCATATCTCATTCCCCGCCACTGAATCCCCATCTCTGATTCCCGGACTCTGATTCCCCACCTCTGATTCCCGGCCTCTTATTCCCGGCATCTGATTCCGGCCTCTGATTCCCGGCCTCTGATTCCCTGCTTCTGATTCTGATTCCCTGCCTTTGATTCCCCATCTCTGATTCCGCACATCTGATTCCCTGCCTCTGATTCCCCATCTCTGATTCCCCATATCTGATTCCCCGCCTCTGTTTCCCCGCCTCTGATTCCCCGCCTCTGTTTCCCAATATCTAAGTCCCCGCCTCTGATTCCCCAACTCTGATTCCCCACCTCTGATTCCCCAGCTCTGATTCCCCGCCTCTGATTCCCCGCATCTGATTCCCTGCATCTGATTCCAAGCCTCTGATTCCCTGCCTCTGATTCCCAACCTCTGATTCCCCACCTCTGATTCCCCGCCTCTGATTCCCAGCCTCTGTTTCCCCGCCTCTGATTCCCTGCCTCTGTTTCCCCATATCTGATTCCCGGCCTCTGATTCCCCGCCTCAGATTCCCCGCCTCTGATTCCCTGCCTCTGATTCCCCATCTCCGATTCCGCACATCTGATTCCCTGCCTCTGTTTCCCCGCCTCTGATTCCCCGCCCCTGTTTCCCCATATCTGATTCCCTGCCTCTGATTCCCCAACTTTGATTCCCAGCCTCTGATTCCCCAGCTCTGATACCACGCCTCTGATTCCCCGTGTTTGATTCCCTGCCTCTGATTCCCCGCCTCTGATTCCCCACCTCTGATTCACCGCCTTTGATTCGCCACCTCTGATTCCCCATATCTGATTCCCCACCTCTGTTTCCCCGCCTCTGATTCCCCGCCTCTGATTCTCCATATCTCATTCCCCGCCTCTGAATCCCCATCACTGATTCCCGCACTCTGATTCCCCACCTCTGATTCCCAGCCTCTTATTCCCAGCATCTGATTCCAGGCCTCTGATTCCCGGCCTCTGACTCCCCGCTTCTGATTCTGATTCCCTGCCTCTGATTCCCCATCTCTGATTCCGCACATCTGATTACCTGCCTCTGATTCCCCACCTCTGATTCCCCATATCTGATTCCTCGCCTCTGTTTCCCCGCCTCTGATTCCCCGCCTCTGATTCCCCAGCTCTGATTCCCCGCCTCTGATTTTCCGTGTTTGATTCCCTGCCTCTGATTCCCGGCCTCTGATTCCCCATCTCTGATTCACCGCCTTTGATTCGCCACCTCTGATTCCCCATATCTGATTCCCCGCCTCTGTTTCCCCGCCTCTGATTCCCCGCCTCTGATTCCCCATATCTCCTTCCACGCCTCTGAATCCCCATCTCTGATTCCCGGACTCTGATTCCCCACCTCTGATTCCCGGCCTCTTATTCCTGGCATCTGATTCCGGCCTCTGATTCCCGGCCTCTGATTCCCTGCTTCTGATTCCCCATCTCTGATTCCGCAAATCTAATTCCCTGCCTCTGATTCCCCACCTCTGATTCCCCATATCTGATTCCCCGCCTCTGTTTCCCGGCCTCTGATTCCCCGCTTCTGATTCTGATTCCCTGCCTCTGATTCCCCATCTCTGATTCCGCACATCTGATTCCCTGCCTCTGATTCCCAACCTCTGATTCACCATCTCTGATTCATCGCCTTTGATTCGCCACCTCTGATTCCCCATATCTGATTCCTCGCCTCTGTTTCCCCGCCTCTGATTCCCCGCCTCTGATACCCCATATCTCATTCCCCGCCTCTGATTCCCCATCTCTGATTCCCGGACTCTGATTCCCCACCTCTTATTCCCGGCCTCTTATTCCCGGCATCTGATTCCGGCCTCTGATTCCCGGCCTCTGATTCCCTGCTTCTGATTCCCCATCTCTGATTCCGCAAATCTAATTCCCTGCCTCTGATTCCCCACCTCTGATTCCCCATATCTGATTCCCCGCCTCTGTTTCCCGGCCTCTGATTCCCCGCTTCTGATTCTGATTCCCTGCCTCTGATTCCCCATTTCTGATTCCGCACATCTGATTCCCTGCCTCTGATTCCCCACCTCTGATTCCCCATATCTGATTTCCCGCCTCTGTTTCCCCGCCTCTGATTCCCCGCCTCTGTTTCCCCATATCTAATTCCCAACCTCTGATGCCCCAACTCTGATTCCCTGCCTCTGATTCCCCGCGTTCTATTCCCTGCCTCTGATTCCCCGCCTGTGATTCCCCATCTCTGATTCACCACCTCTGATTCCCCACCTCTGATTCCCCATATCTGATTCCCCGCCTCTGAATCCCCAACTCTGATTCCCTGCCTCTGATTCCCCAGCTCTGATTCCCCGCCTTTGATTCCCCCGTCTGATTCCCAGCCTCTGAAACCCCGTGTCTGATTTCTTGCCTCTAATTCCCCGCCTCTGATTCCCCATCTCTGATTCACAGCCTCTGATTCACAGCCTCTGATTCCCCACCTCTGATTCCGCACATCTGATTCCCTGCCTCTGGTTCCCCGACTCTGATCCCCACCTCTGATTCCCCAGCTCTGATTCCCCGCCTCTGATTCCCCAACTCTGATTCCCCGCCTCTGATTCCCCAGCTCTGATTCCCGGCCTCTGATTCCCCGCCTCTGATTCCCCGCCTCTGATTCCCTGCCTCTGATTCCCCATCCCCGATTCCGCACATCTGATTCCCTGCCTCTGATTCCCCGCCTCTGATTCCCCGCCTCTGATTCCCTGCCTCTGATTCCCAACCTCTGATTCCCCACCTCTGATTCCCCATATCTGATTCCCCGCCTCTGTTTCCCCGCCTCTGATTCCCCTCCTCTGATTCCCCAACTCTAATTCCCCGCCTCTGATTCCCCAGCTCTGATTCCCCGTGTTTGATTCCCCGCCTCTGATTCCCTGCCTCTGATTCCCAACCTCTGATTCCACACCTCTGATTCCCCATATCTGATTCCCCGCCTCTGTTTCCCCGCCTCTGATTCCCTGCCCCTGTTTCCCCATATCTGATTCCCTGCCTCTGATTCCCCAACACTGATTCCCCGCATCTGATTCCCCAGCTCTGATTCCCCGCCTCTGATTTCCCGTGTTTGATTCCCTGCCTCTGATTCCCCGCCTCTGATTCACCACCTCTGATTCCACTTATCTGATTCCCCACCTCTGTTTCCCCGCCTCTGATTCCCCGCCTCTGATTCTCCATATCTCATTCCCCGCCTCTGATTCCCCACCTCTGATTCCCGGCCTCTTATTCCCAGCATCTGATTCCCGGCCTCTGATTCCCCGCTTCTGATTCTGATTCTCTGCCTCTGATTCCCCACCTCTGATTCCCCATATCTGATTTCCCGCCTCTGTTTCCCCGCCTCTGATTCCCCGCCTCTGTTTCCCCATATCTAATTCCCAACCTCTGATGCCCCAACTCTGATTCCCTGCCTCTGATTCCCCGCGTTCTATTCCCTGCCTCTGATTCCCCGCCTGTGATTCCCCATCTCTGATTCACCACCTCTGATTCCCCACCTCTGATTCCCCATATCTAATTCCCCGCCTCTGTTTGCCCACCTCTGATTCCCCGCCTCTGTTTCCCCATATCTGATTCCCCACCTCTGAATCCCCAACTCTGATTCCCTGCCTCTGATTCCCCATATCTGATTCCCCGCCTCTGAATCCCCAACTCTGATTCCCTGCCTCTGATTCCCCAGCTCTGATTCCCCGCCTTTGATTCCCCCGTCTGATTACCAGCCTCTGAAACCCCGTGTCTGATTTCTTGCCTCTGATTCCCCGCCTCTGATTCCCCATCTCTGATTCACAGCCTCTGATTCCCCACCTCTGATTCCCCATCTCTGATTCCACACATCTGATTCCCTGCCTCTGATTCCCCATCTCTGATTCACCGCCTTTGATTCGCCACCTCTGATTCCCCATATCTGATTCCCTGCCTCTGTTTCCCCGCCTCTGATTCCCCGCCTCTGATTCCCCATATCTCATTCCCCGCCTCTGAATCCCCATCTCTGATTCCCGGACTCTGATTCCCCACCTCTGATTCCCGGCCTCTTATTCCCGGCATCTGATTCCGGCCTCTGATTCCCGGCCTCTGATTCCCTGCTTCTGATTCTGATTACCTGCCTTTGATTCCCCATCTCTGATTCCGCACATCTGATTCCCTGCCTCTGATTCCCCATCTCTGATTCCCCATATCTGATTCCCCGCCTCTGTTTCCCCGCCTCTGACTCCCCGCCTCTGTTTCCCAATATCTAAGTCCCCGCCTCTGATTCCCCAACTCTGATTCCCCACCTCTGATTCCCAAGCTCTGATTCCCCGCCTCTGATTACCCGCATCTGATTCCCTGCATCTGATTCCAAGCCTCTGATTCCCTGCCTCTGATTCCCAACCTCTGATTCCCCACCTCTGATTCCCCATATCTGATTCCCGGCCTCTGTTTCCCCGCCTCTGATTCCCTGCCTCTTTTTTCCCCATATCTGATTCCCGGCCTCTGATTTCCCGCGTCTGATTCCCCGCCTCTGATTCCCTGCCTCTGATTCCCCATCTCTGATTCCGCACATCTGATTCCCTGCCTCTGATTCCCCGCCTCTGATTCCCCGCCTCTGATTCCCTGCCTCTGATTCCCAACCTTTGATTCCCCACCTCTGATTCCCCGTGTTTGATTCCCCGCCTCTGTTTCCCCGCCTCTGATTCCCCGCCTCTGATTCCCCAACTCTAATTCCCCGCCTCTGATTCCCCATATCTGATTCCCCGCCTCTGTTTCCCCGCCTCTGATTCCCCGCCCCTGTTTCCCCATGTCTGATTCCCTGCCTCTGATTCCCCAACTTTGATTCCCAGCCTCTGATTCCCAAGCTCTGATATCACGCCTCTGATTCCCCGTGTTTGATTCCCTGCCTCTGATTCCCCGCCTCTGATTCCCCATCTCTGATTCACTGCCTTTGATTCGCCACCTCTGATTCCCAATATCTGATTCCCCACCTCTGTTTCCCCGCCTCTGATTCCCCGCCTCTGATTCTCCATATCTCATTCCCCGCCACTGAATCCCCATCACTGATTCCCGGACTCTGATTCCCCACCTCTGATTCCCGGCCTCTTATTCCCAGCATCTGATTCCAGGCCTCTGATTCCCGGCCTCTGACTCCCCGCTTCTGATTCTGATTCCCTGCCTCTGATTCCCCATCTCTGATTCCGCACATCTGATTACCTGCCTCTGATTCCCCACCTCTGATTCCCCATATCTGATTCCCCGCCTCTGTTTCCACGCCTCTGATTCCCCGCCTCTGTTTCCCCATATCTAATTCCCCACCTCTGATGCCCCAACTCTGATTCCCCGCCTCTGATTCCCCAGCTCTGATTCCCCGACTCTGATTCCCCGCATCCGATTCCCCATATCTGATTCCCCGCCTCTGTTTCCCCGCCCCTGATTCTCCGCCTCTGTTTCCCCATATCTGATTCCCCGCCTCTGATTCCCAACTATGATTCCCCGCCTCTGATTCCCCAGCTCTGATTCCCTGCCTCTGAATCCCCGCGTTCTATTCCCTGCCTCTGATTCCCCGCCTGTGATTCCCCATCTCTGATTCACCACCTCTGATTCCCCACCACTGATTCCCCATATCTAATTCCCCGCCTCTCTTTGCCCGCCTCT
Organism: Narcine bancroftii; assembly: GCF_036971445.1. Lineage (NCBI taxonomy): Eukaryota > Metazoa > Chordata > Chondrichthyes > Torpediniformes > Narcinidae > Narcine > Narcine bancroftii. The sequence goes on from NC_091475.1 coordinate 110,364,028, forward strand.
GATTCCCCGCCTCTGTTTCCCCATATCTGATTCCCCGCCTCTGAATCCCCAACTCTGATTCGCTGCCTCTGATTCCCCAGCTTCATTCCCCGCCTTTGATTCCCCCCGTCTGATTCCCAGCCTCTGAATCCCCGTGTCTGATAACCTGCCTCTGATTCCCCGCCTCTGATTCCCCATCTCAGATTCACCGCCTCTGATTCCCCACCTCTGATTCCCCATCTCTGATTCCGCACATCCGATTCCCTGCCTCTGATTCCCCGACTCTGATTCCCCACCTCTGATTCCCCAGCTCTGATTCCTCGCCTCTGATTCCCCAACTCTGATTCCCCGCCTCTGATTCCCCAGCTCTGATTCCCCACCTCTGATTCCCCGTGTTTGATCCCCTGCCTCTGATTCCCCGCCTCTGATTCCCCATCTCTGATTCACCGTCTTTGATTCGCCACCTCTGATTCCCCATATCTGATTCCTCGCCACTGTTTCCCCGCCTCTGATTCCCCGCCTCTGATTCCCCATATCTCATTCCCCGCCTCTGATTCGCCAGCTATGATTCCCCGCCTCTGATTCCCCGCGTCTGATTCCCTGTCTCTGATTCCCCGCCTCTGATTCCACATCTCTGATTCACCACCTCTGATTCCCCGCGTCTGATTCCCCGCCTCTGATTCCCCATCTCTGATTCCCCATCTCTGATTCCCCAATTCTGATTCCCCGCCTCTGATTCCCCAGCTCTGATTCCTCGCCTCTGATTCCCTTCCTCTGATTCCCAACCTCTGATTCCCCACCTCTGATTTCCCATATTGATTCCCTGCGTCTGATTCCCCGCCTCTGATTCCCCAACTCTGATTCCCCGCCTCTGATTCCCCAGCGCTGATTCCCCGCCTCTGATTCCCCATCTCTGATTCACCGCCTTTGATTCGCCACCTCTGATTCCCCATATCTGATTCCCCGCCTCTGTTTCCCCGCCTCTGATTCCCCGCCTCTGATTCCCCATATCTCATTCCCCGCCTCTGAATCCCCATCTCTGATTCCCGGACTCTGATTCCCCACCTCTGATTCCCGGCCTCTTATTCCCGGCATCTGATTCCGGCCTCTGATTCCCGGCCTCTGATTCCCTGCTGCTGATTCTGATTCCCTGCCTCTGATTCCCCATCACTGATTCCGCACATCTGATTCCCTGCCTCTGATTCCCCACCTCTGATTCCCCGCCTCTGTTTCCCAATATCTAAGTCCCCGCCACTGATTCCCCAACTCTGATTCCCCACCTCTGATTCCCCAGCTCTGATTCCCCGCCTCTGATTCCCCGCATCTGATTCCCTGCATCTGATTCCAAGCCTCTGATTCCCTGCCTCTGATTCCCAACCTCTGATTCCCCACCTCTGATTCCCCATATCTGAATCCCCGCCTCCGTTTCCCCGCCTCTGATTCCCCACCTCTGTTTCCCCATATCTGATTCCCGGCCTCTGATTCCCCGCCTCTGATTCACCGCCTCTGATTCCCTGCCTCTGATTCCCCATCCCCGATTCCGCACATCTGATTCCCTGCCTCTGATTCCCCGCCTCTGATTCCCCGCCTCTGATTCCCTGCCTCTGATTCCCAACCTCTGATTCCCCACCTCTGATTCCCCATATCTGATTCCCCGCCTCTGTTTCCCCGCCTCTGATTCCCCTCCTCTGATACCCCAACTCTAATTCCCCGCCTCTGATTCCCCAGCTCTGATACCCCGTGTTTGATTCCCCGCCTCTGATTCCCTGCCTCTGATTCCCATCCTCTGATTCCACACCTCTGATTCCCCATATCTGATTCCCCGCCTCTGTTTCCCCGCCTCTGATTCCCTGCCCCTGTTTCCCCATATCTGATTCCCTGCCTCTGATTCCCCAACACTGATTCCCCGCATCTGATTCCCCAGCTCTGATTCCCCGCCTCTGATTTCCCGTGTTTGATTCCCTGCCTCTGATTCCCCACCTCTGATTCCCCATCTCTGATTCACCGCCTTTGATTCGCCACCTCTGATTCCACATATCTGATTCCCTACCTCTGTTTCCCCGCCTCTGATTCCCCGCCTCTGATTCTCCATATCTCATTCCCCGCCTCTGATTCCCCACCTCTGATTCCCGGCCTCTTATTCCCAGCATCTGATTCCCGGCCTCTGATTCCCCGCTTCTGATTCTGATTCCCTGCCTCTGATTCCCCATCTCTGATTCCGCACATCTGATTCCCTGCCTCTGATTCCCCACCTCTGATTCCCCATATCTGATTTCCCGCCTCTGTTTCCCCGCCTCTGATTCCCCGCCTCTGTTTCCCCATATCTAATTCCCAACCTCTGATGCCCCAACTCTGATTCCCTGCCTCTGATTCCCCGCGTTCTATTCCCTGCCTCTGATTCCCCGCCTGTGACTCCCCATCTCTGATTCACCACCTCTGATTCCCCACCTCTGATTCCGCATATCTAATTCCCCGCCTCTGTTTGCCCGCCTCTGATTCCCCGCGTCTGTTTCCCCATATCTGATTCCCCGCCTCTGAATCCCCAACTCTGATTCCCTGCCTCTGATTCCCCAGCTCTGATTCCCCGCCTTTGATTCCCCCGTCTGATTCACAGCCTCTGAAACCCCGTGTCTGATTTCTTGCCTCTGATTCCCCGCCTCTGATTCCCCATCTCTGATTCACAGCCCCTGATTCCCCACCTCTGATTCCCCATCTCTGATTCCGCACATCTGATTCCCTGCCTCTGATTCCCCGACTCTGATCCCCACCTCTGATTCCCCAGCTCTGATTCCCCGCCTCTGATTCCCCAACTCTGATTCCCCGCCTCTGATTCCCCAGCTCTGATTCCCCGCCTCTGATTCCCCGTGTTTGATTCCCTGCCTCTGATTCCACGCCTCTGATTCCCCATCTCTGATTCATCGCCTTTGATTCGCCACCTCTGATTCCCCATATCTGATTCCTCGCCTCTGTTTCCCCGCCTCTGATTCCCCACCTCTGATTCCCCATATCTCATTCCCCGCCTCTGATTCCCCATCTCTGATTCCCGGACTCTGATTCCCCACCTCTGATTCCCGGCCTCTTATTCCCGGCATCTGATTCCGGCCTCTGATTCCCGGCCTCTGATTCCCTGCTTCTGATTCCCCATCTCTGATTCCGCAAATCTAATTCCCTGCCTCTGATTCCCCACCTCTGATTCCCCATATCTGATTCCCTGCCTCTGTTTCCCGGCCTCTGATTCCCCGCTTCTGATTCTGATTCCCTGCCTCTGATTCCCCATCTCTGATTCCGCACATCTGATTCCCTGCCTCTGATTCCCCACCTCTGATTCCCCATATCTGATTTCCCGCCTCTGTTTCCCCGCCTCTGATTCCCCGCCTCTGTTTCCCCATATCTACTTCCCAACCTCTGATGCCCCAACTCTGATTCCCTGCCTCTGATTCCCCGCGTTCTATTCCCTGCCTCTGATTCCCCGCCTGTGATTCCCCATCTCTGATTCACCACCTCTGATTCCCCACCTCTGATTCCCCATATCTAATTCCCCGCCTCTGTTTGCCCGACTCTGATTCCCCGCCTCTGTTTCCCCATATCTGATTCCCCGCCTCTGAATCCCCAACTCTGATTCCCTGCCTCTGATTCCCCAGCTCTGATTCCCCGCCTTTGATTCCCCCGTCTGATTCACAGCCTCTGAAACCCCGTGTCTGATTTCTTGCCTCTGATTCCCCGCCTCTGATTCCCCATCTCTGATTCACAGCCTCTGATTCCCCACCTCTGATTCCCCATCTCTGATTCCGCACATCTGATTCCCTGCCTCTGATTCCCCATCTCTGATTCACCGCCTTTGATTCGCCACCTCTGATTCCCCATATCTGATTCCCCGCCTCTGTTTCCCCGCCTCTGATTCCCCGCCTCTGATTCCCCATATCTCATTCCCCGCCACTGAATCCCCATCTCTGATTCCCGGACTCTGATTCCCCACCTCTGATTCCCGGCCTCTTATTCCCGGCATCTGATTCCGGCCTCTGATTCCCGGCCTCTGATTCCCTGCTTCTGATTCTGATTCCCTGCCTTTGATTCCCCATCTCTGATTCCGCACATCTGATTCCCTGCCTCTGATTCCCCATCTCTGATTCCCCATATCTGATTCCCCGCCTCTGTTTCCCCGCCTCTGATTCCCCGCCTCTGTTTCCCAATATCTAAGTCCCCGCCTCTGATTCCCCAACTCTGATTCCCCACCTCTGATTCCCCAGCTCTGATTCCCCGCCTCTGATTCCCCGCATCTGATTCCCTGCATCTGATTCCAAGCCTCTGATTCCCTGCCTCTGATTCCCAACCTCTGATTCCCCACCTCTGATTCCCCGCCTCTGATTCCCAGCCTCTGTTTCCCCGCCTCTGATTCCCTGCCTCTGTTTCCCCATATCTGATTCCCGGCCTCTGATTCCCCGCCTCAGATTCCCCGCCTCTGATTCCCTGCCTCTGATTCCCCATCTCCGATTCCGCACATCTGATTCCCTGCCTCTGTTTCCCCGCCTCTGATTCCCCGCCCCTGTTTCCCCATATCTGATTCCCTGCCTCTGATTCCCCAACTTTGATTCCCAGCCTCTGATTCTCCAGCTCTGATACCACGCCTCTGATTCCCCGTGTTTGATTCCCTGCCTCTGATTCCCCGCCTCTGATTCCCCACCTCTGATTCACCGCCTTTGATTCGCCACCTCTGATTCCCCATATCTGATTCCCCACCTCTGTTTCCCCGCCTCTGATTCCCCGCCTCTGATTCTCCATATCTCATTCCCCGCCTCTGAATCCCCATCACTGATTCCCGCACTCTGATTCCCCACCTCTGATTCCCAGCCTCTTATTCCCAGCATCTGATTCCAGGCCTCTGATTCCCGGCCTCTGACTCCCCGCTTCTGATTCTGATTCCCTGCCTCTGATTCCCCATCTCTGATTCCGCACATCTGATTACCTGCCTCTGATTCCCCACCTCTGATTCCCCATATCTGATTCCTCGCCTCTGTTTCCCCGCCTCTGATTCCCCGCCTCTGATTCCCCAGCTCTGATTCCCCGCCTCTGATTTTCCGTGTTTGATTCCCTGCCTCTGATTCCCGGCCTCTGATTCCCCATCTCTGATTCACCGCCTTTGATTCGCCACCTCTGATTCCCCATATCTGATTCCCCGCCTCTGTTTCCCCGCCTCTGATTCCCCGCCTCTGATTCCCCATATCTCCTTCCACGCCTCTGAATCCCCATCTCTGATTCCCGGACTCTGATTCCCCACCTCTGATTCCCGGCCTCTTATTCCTGGCATCTGATTCCGGCCTCTGATTCCCGGCCTCTGATTCCCTGCTTCTGATTCCCCATCTCTGATTCCGCAAATCTAATTCCCTGCCTCTGATTCCCCACCTCTGATTCCCCATATCTGATTCCCCGCCTCTGTTTCCCGGCCTCTGATTCCCCGCTTCTGATTCTGATTCCCTGCCTCTGATTCCCCATCTCTGATTCCGCACATCTGATTCCCTGCCTCTGATTCCCAACCTCTGATTCCCCATCTCTGATTCATCGCCTTTGATTCGCCACCTCTGATTCCCCATATCTGATTCCTCGCCTCTGTTTCCCCGCCTCTGATTCCCCGCCTCTGATACCCCATATCTCATTCCCCGCCTCTGATTCCCCATCTCTGATTCCCGGACTCTGATTCCCCACCTCTTATTCCCGGCCTCTTATTCCCGGCATCTGATTCCGGCCTCTGATTCCCGGCCTCTGATTCCCTGCTTCTGATTCCCCATCTCTGATTCCGCAAATCTAATTCCCTGCCTCTGATTCCCCACCTCTGATTCCCCATATCTGATTCCCCGCCTCTGTTTCCCGGCCTCTGATTCCCCGCTTCTGATTCTGATTCCCTGCCTCTGATTCCCCATTTCTGATTCCGCACATCTGATTCCCTGCCTCTGATTCCCCACCTCTGATTCCCCATATCTGATTTCCCGCCTCTGTTTCCCCGCCTCTGATTCCCCGCCTCTGTTTCCCCATATCTAATTCCCAACCTCTGATGCCCCAACTCTGATTCCCTGCCTCTGATTCCCCGCGTTCTATTCCCTGCCTCTGATTCCCCGCCTGTGATTCCCCATCTCTGATTCACCACCTCTGATTCCCCACCTCTGATTCCCCATATCTGATTCCCCGCCTCTGAATCCCCAACTCTGATTCCCTGCCTCTGATTCCCCAGCTCTGATTCCCCGCCTTTGATTCCCCCGTCTGATTCCCAGCCTCTGAAACCCCGTGTCTGATTTCTTGCCTCTAATTCCCCGCCTCTGATTCCCCATCTCTGATTCACAGCCTCTGATTCACAGCCTCTGATTCCCCACCTCTGATTCCGCACATCTGATTCCCTGCCTCTGATTCCCCGACTCTGATCCCCACCTCTGATTCCCCAGCTCTGATTCTCCGCCTCTGATTCCCCAACTCTGATTCCCCGCCTCTGATTCCCCAGCTCTGATTCCCCGCCTCTGATTCCCCGTGTTTGATTCCCTGCCTCTGATTCCCCGCCTCTGATTCCCCATCACTGGTTCACCGCCTTTGATTCGCCACCTCTGATACCCCATATCTGATTCCTCGCCTCTGTTTCCCCTCCTCTGATTCCCCGCCTCTGATTCCCCAGCTCTGATTCCCCGCCTCTGATTTTCCGTGTTTGATTCCCTGCCTGGGATTCCCCAGCTCTGATTCCCCGCCTTTGATTCCCCCGTCTGATTCCCAGCCTCTGAAACCCCGTGTCTGATTTCTTGCCTCTGATTCCCCGCCTCTGATTCCCCATCTCTGATTCACAGCCTTTGATTCCCCACCTCTGATTCCCCATCTCTGATTCCGCACATCTGATTCCCTGCCTCTGATTCCCCGACTCTGATGCCCACCTCTGATTCCCCAGCTCTGATTCCCCGCCTCTGATTCCCCAACTCTGATTCCCCGCCTCTGATTCCCCAGCTCTGATTCCCCGCCTCTGATTCCCCAGCTCTGATTCCCCGCCTCTGATTCCCCAGCTCTGATTCCCCGCCTCTGATTCCCCGTGTTTGATTCCCTGCCTCTGATTCCCCGCCTCTGATTCCCCATCTCTGATTCACTGCCTTTGATTCGCCACCTCTGATTCCCCATATCTGATTCCTCGCCTCTGTTTCCCCGCCTCTGATTCCCCGCCTCTGATTCCCCAGCTCTGATTCCCCGCCTCTGATTTTCCGTGTTTGATTCCCTGCCTCTGATTCCCGGCCTCTGATTCCCCATCTCTGATTCACCGCCTTTGATTCGCCACCTCTGATTCCCCATATCTGATGCCCCGCCTCTGTTTCCCCGCCTCTGATTCCCCGCCTCTGATTCCCCAGCTCTGATTCCCCGCCTCTGATTCCCCGTGTTTGATTCCCTGCCTCTGATTCCCCGCCTCTGATTCCCCATCTCTGATTCACCGCCTTTGATTCGCCACCTCTGATTCCCCATATCTGATTCCTCGCCTCTGTTTCCCCGCCTCTGATTCCCCGCATCTGATTCCCCAGCTCTAATTCCCCGCCTCTGATTTTCCGTGTTTGATTCCCTGCCTCTGATTCCCGGCCTCTGATTCCCCATCTCTGATTCACCGCCTTTGATTCGCCACCTCTGATTCCCCATATCTGATTCCTCGCCTCTGTTTCCCCGCCTCTGATTCCCCGCCTCTGATTCCCCAGCTCTGATTCCCCGCCTCTGATTTTCCGTGTTTGATTCCCTGCCTCTGATTCCCGGCCTCTGATTCCCCATATCTGATTCCCCGCCTCTGAATCCCCAACTCTGATTCCCTGCCTCTGATTCCCCAGCTCTGATTCCCCGCCTTTTATTCCCCCGTCTGATTCCCAGCCTCTGAAACCCCGTGTCTGATTTCTTGCCTCTGATTCCCCGCCTCTGATTCCCCATCTCTGATTCACAGCCTCTGATTCCCCACCTCTGATTCCCAATCTCTGATTCCGCACATCTGATTCCCTGCCTCTGATTCCCCGACTCTGATCCCCACCTCTGATTCCCCAGCTCTGATTCCCCGCCTCTGATTCCCCAAATCTGATTCCCCGCCTCTGATTCCCCAGCTCTGATTCCCCGCCTCTGATTCCCCGTGTTTGATTCCCTGCCTCTGATTCCCCGCCTCTGATTCCCCATCTCTGATTCACCGCCTTTGATTCGCCACCTCTGATTCCCCATATCTGATTCCTCGCCTCTGTTTCCCCGCATCTGATTCCCCGCCTCTGATTCCCCAGCTCTGATTCCCCGCCTCTGATTTTCCGTGTTTGATTCCCTGCCTCTGATTCGCCAGCTCTGATTCCCCGCCTTTGATTCCCCCGTCTGATTCCCAGCCTCTGAAACCCCGTGTCTGATTTCTTGCCTCTGATTCCCCGCCTCTGATTCCCCATCTGTGATTCACAGCCTCTGATTCCCCACCTCTGATTCCCCATCTCTGATTCCGCACATCTGATTCCCTGCCTCTGATTCCCCGACTCTGATCCCCACCTCTGATTCCCCAGCTCTGATTCCCCGCCTCTGATTCCCCAACTCTGATTCCCCGCCTCTGATTCCCCAGCTCTGATTCCCCGCCTCTGATTCCCCGTGTTTGATTCCCTGCCTCTGATTCCCCGCCTCTGATTCCCCATCTCTGATTCACCACCTTTGATTCGCCACCTCTGATTCCCCATATCTGATTCCTCGCCTCTGTTTCCCCGCCTCTGATTCCCCGCCTCTGATTCCCCAGCTCTGATTCCCCGCCTCTGATTTTCCGTGTTTGATTCCCTGCCTCTGATTCCCGGCCTCTGATTCCCCTTCTCTGATTCACCGCCTTTGATTCGCCACCTCTGATTCCCCATATCTGATTCCCCGCCTCTGTTTCCCCACCTCAGATTCCTCGCTTCTGATTCCCCATATCTCATTCCCCGCCTCTGAATCCCCATCTCTGATTCCCGGACTCTGATTCCCCACCTCTGATTCCCGGCCTCTTATTCCCGGCATCTGATTCCGGCCTCTGATTCCCGGCCTCTGATTCCATGCTTCTGATTCTGATTCCCTGCCTCTGATTCCCCATCTCTGATTCCGCACATCTGATTCCCTGCCTCTGATTCCCCGCCTCTGATTCCCCGCCTCTGTTTCCCAATATCTGAGTCCCCGCCTCTGATTCCCCAACTCTGATTCCCCACCTCTGATTCCCCAGCTCTGATTCCCCACCTCTGATTCCCCGCATCTGATTCCCTGCATCTGATTCCAAGCCTCTGATTCCCTGCCTCTGATTCCCAACCTCTGATTACCCACCTCTGATTCCGCACATCTGATTCCCTGCCTCTGATTCCCCGACTCTGATCCCCACCTCTGATTCCCCAGCTCTGATTCCCCGCCTCTGATTCCCCGTGTTTGATTCCCTGCCTCTGATTCCCCGCCTCTGATTCCCCATCTCTGATTCATCGCCTTTGATTCCCGGCCTCTTATTCCCGGCATCTGATTCCGGCCTCTGATTCCCGACCTCTGATTCCCCACCTCTGATTCCCCATCTCTGATTCACAGCCTCTGATTCCCCACCACTGATTCCCAATCTCTGATTCCGCACATCTGATTCCCTGCCTCTGATTCCCCGACTCTGATCCCCACCTCTGATTCCCCAGCTCTGATTCCCCGCCTCTGATTCCCCGTGTTTGATTCCCTGCCTCTGATTCCCCGCCTCTGATTCCCCATCTCTGATTCACCGCCTTTGATTCGCCACCTCTGATTCCCCATATCTGATTCCTCGCCTCTGTTTCCCCGCCTCTGATTCCCCGCCTCTGATTCCCCAGCTCTGATTCCCCGCCTCTGATTTTCCGTGTTTGATTCCCTGCCTCTGATTCCCCAGCTCTGATTCCCCGCCTTTGATTCCCCCGTCTGATTCCCAGCCTCTGAAACGCCGTGTCTGATTTCTTGCCTCTGATTCCCCGCCTCTGATTCCCCATCTCTGATTCACAGCCTCTGATTCCCCACCTCTGATTCCTCATCTCTGATTCCGCACATCTGATTCCCTGCCTCTGATTCCCCGACTCTGATCCCCACCCCTGATTCCCCAGCTCTGATTCCCCGCCTCTGATTCCCCAACTCTGATTCCCCGCCTCTGATTCCCCAGCTCTGATTCCCCGCCTCTGATTCCCCGTGTTTGATTCCCTGCCTCTGATTCCCCGCCTCTGATTCCCCATCTCTGATTCACCACCTTTGATTCGCCACCTCTGATTCCCCATATCTGATTCCTCGCCTCTGTTTCCCCGCCTCTGATTCCCCGCCTCTGATTCCCCAGCTCTGATTCCCCGCCTCTGATTTTCCGTGTTTGATTCCCTGCCTCTGATTCCCGGCCTCTGATTCCCCATCTCTGATTCACCGCCTTTGATTCGCCACCTCTGATTCCCCATATCTGATTCCCCGCCTCTGTTTCCCCGCCTCTGATTCCCCGCTTCTGATTCCCCATATCTCATTCCCCGCCTCTGAATCCCCATCTCTGATTCCCGGACTCTGATTCCCCACCTCTGATTCCCGGCCTCTTATTCCCGGCATCTGATTCCGGCCTCTGATTCCCGGCCTCTGATTCCCTGCTTCTGATTCTGATTCCCTGCCTCTGATTCCCCATCTCTGATTCCGCACATCTGATTCCCTGCCTCTGATTCCCCGCCTCTGATTCCCCGCCTCTGTTTCCCAATATCTAAGTCCCCGCCTCTGATTCCCCAACTCTGATTCCCCACCTCTGATTCCCCAGCTCTGATTCCCCGCCTCTGATTCCCCGCATCTGATTCCCTGCATTTGATTCCAAGCCTCTGATTCCCTGCCTCTGATTCCCAACCTCTGATTCCCCACCTCTGATTCCGCACATCTGATTCCCTGCCTCTGATTCCCCGACTCTGATCCCCACCTCTGATTCCCCAGCTCTGATTCTCCGCCTCTGATTCCCCGTGTTTGATTCCCTGCCTCTGATTCCCCGCCTCTGATTCCCCATCTCTGATTCACCACCTTTGATTCGCCACCTCTGATTCCCCATATCTGATTCCTCACCTCTGTTTCCCCGCCTCTGATTCCCCGCCTCTGATTCCCCAGCTCTGATTCCCCGCCTCTGATTTTCCGTGTTTGATTCCCTGCCTCTGATTCCCGGCCTCTGATTCCCCATCTCTGATTCACCGCCTTTGATTCGCCACCTCTGATTCCCCATATCTGATTCCCCGCCTCTGTTTCCCCACCTCTGATTCCTCGCTTCTGATTCCCCATATCTCATTCCCCGCCTCTGAATCCCCATCTCTGATTCCCGGACACTGATTCCCCACCTCTGATTCCCGGCCTCTTATTACCGGCATCTGATTCCGGCCTCTGATTCCCGGCCTCTGATTCCCTGCTTCTGATTCTGATTCCCTGCCTCTGATTCCCCATCTCTGATTCCGCACATCTGATTCCCTGCCTCTGATTCCCCGCCTCTGATTCCCCGCCTCTGTTTCCCAATATCTGAGTCCCCGCCTCTGATTCCCCAACTCTGATTCCCCACCTCTGATTCCCCAGCTCTGATTCCCCACCTCTGATTCCCCGCATCTGATTCCCTGCATCTGATTCCAAGCCTCTGATTCCCTGCCTCTGATTCCCAACCTCTGATTACCCACCTCTGATTCCGCACATCTGATTCCCTGCCTCTGATTCCCCGACTCTGATCCCCACCTCTGATTCCCCAGCTCTGATTCCCCGCCTCTGATTCCCCGTGTTTGATTCCCTGCCTCTGATTCCCCGCCTCTGATTCCCCATCTCTGATTCATCGCCTTTGATTCCCGGCCTCTTATTCCCGGCATCTGATTCCGGCCTCTGATTCCCGACCTCTGATTCCCCACCTCTGATTCCCCATCTCTGATTCACAGCCTCTGATTCCCCACCTCTGATTCCCAATCTCTGATTCCGCACATCTGATTCCCTGCCTCTGATTCCCCGACTCTGATCCCCACCTCTGATTCCCCAGCTCTGATTCCCCGCCTCTGATTCCCCGTGTTTGATTCCCTGCCTCTGATTCCCCGCCTCTGATTCCCCATCTCTGATTCACCGCCTTTGATTCGCCACCTCTGATTCCCCATATCTGATTCCTCGCCTCTGTTTCCCCGCCTCTGATTCCCCGCCTCTGATTCCCCAGCTCTGATTCCCCGCCTCTGATTTTCCGTGTTTGATTCCCTGCCTCTGATTCCCCAGCTCTGATTCCCCGCCTTTGATTCCCCCGTCTGATTCCCAACCTCTGAAACGCCGTGTCTGATTTCTTGCCTCTGATTCCCCGCCTCTGATTCCCCATCTCTGATTCACAGCCTCTGATTCCCCACCTCTGATTCCCCATCTCTGATTCCGCACATCTGATTCCCTGCCTCTGATTCCCCGACTCTGATCCCCACCCCTGATTCCCCAGCTCTGATTCCCCGCCTCTGATTCCCCAACTCTGATTCCCCGCCTCTGATTCCCCAGCTCTGATTCCCCACCTCTGATTCCCCGTGTTTGATTCCCTGCCTCTGATTCCCCGCCTCTGATTCCCCATCTCTGATTCACCACCTTTGATTCGCCACCTCTGATTCCCCATATCTGATTCCTCGCCTCTGTTTCCCCGCCTCTGATTCCCCGCCTCTGATTCCCCAGCTCTGATTCCCCAGCTCTGATTCCCCACCCCTGATTCCCCAGCTCTGATTCCCCGCCTCTGATTCCCCAACTCTGATTCCCCGCCTCTGATTCCCCAGCTCTGATTCCCCACCTCTGATTCCCCGTGTTTGATTCCCTGCCTCTGATTCCCCGCCTCTGATTCCCCATCTCTGATTCACCACCTTTGATTCGCCACCTCTGATTCCCCATATCTGATTCCTCGCCTCTGTTTCCCCGCCTCTGATTCCCCGCCTCTGATTCCCCAGCTCTGATTCCCCGCCTCTGATTTTCCGTGTTTGATTCCCTGCCTCTGATTCCCGGCCTCTGATTCCCCATCTCTGATTCACCGCCTTTGATTCGCCACCTCTGATTCCCCATATCTGATTCCCCGCCTCTGTTTCCCCGCCTCTGATTCCCCGCTTCTGATTCCCCATATCTCATTCCCCGCCTCTGAATCCCCATCTCTGATTCCCGGACTCTGATTCCCCACCTCTGATTCCCGGCCTCTTATTCCCGGCATCTGATTCCGGCCTCTGATTCCCGGGCTCTGATTCCCTGCTTCTGATTCTGATTCCCTGCCTCTGATTCCCCATCTCTGATTCCGCACATCTGATTCCCTGCCTCTGATTCCCCGCCTCTGATTCCCCGCCTCTGTTTCCCAATATCTCAGTCCCCGCCTCTGATTCCCCAACCCTGATTCCCCACCTCTGATTCCCCAGCTCTGATTCCCCGCCTCTGATTCCCCGCATCTGATTCCCTGCATCTGATTCCAAGCCTCTGATTCCCTGCCTCTGATTCCCAACCTCTGATTCCCCACCTCTGATTCCGCACATCTGATTCCCTGCCTCTGATTCCCCGACTCTGATCCCCACCTCTGATTCCCCAGCTCTGATTCCCCGCCTCTGATTCCCCGTGTTTGATTCCCTGCCTCTGATTCCCCGCCTCTGATTCCCCATCTCTGATTCATCGCCTTTGATTCCCGGCCTCTTATTCCCGGCATCTGATTCCGGCCTCTGATTCCCGACCTCTGATTCCCTGCTTCTGATTCCCCATCTCTGATTCCGCAAATCTAATTCCCTGCCTCTGATTCCCCACCTCTGATTCCCCATATCTGATTCCCCACCTCTGTTTCCCGGCCTCTGATTCCCCGCTTCTGATTCTGATTCCCTGCCTCTGATTCCCCATCTCTGATTCCGCACATCTGATTCCCTGCCTCTGATTCCCCACCTCTGATTCCCCATATCTGATTTCCCGCCTCTGTTTCCCCGCCTCTGATTCCCCGCCTCTGTTTCCCCATATCTAATTCCCAACCTCTGATGCCCCAACTCTGATTCCCTGCCTCTGATTCCCCACGTTCTATTCCCTGCCTCTGATACCCCGCCTGTGATTCCCCATCTCTGATTCACCACCTCTGATTCCCCACCTCTGATTCCCCATATCTAATTCCCCGCCTCTGTTTGCCCGACTCTGATTCCCTGCCTCTGATTCCCCAGCTCTGATTCCCCGCCTTTGATTCCCCCGTCTGATTCCCAGCCTCCGAAACCCCGTGTCTGATTTCTTGCCTCTGATTCCCCGCCTCTGATTCCCCATCTCTGATTCACAGCCTCTGATTCCCCACCTCTGATTCCCCATCTCTGATTCCGCACATCTGATTCCCTGCCTCTGATTCCCCGACTCTGATCCCCACCTCTGATTCCCCATATCTGATTCCCCGCCTCTGAATCCCCAACTCTGATTCCCTGCCTCTGATTCCCCAGCTCTGATTCCCCGCCTTTGATTCCCCCGTCTGATTCCCAGCCTCCGAAACCCCGTGTCTGATTTCTTGCCTCTGATTCCCCGCCTCTGATTCCCCATCTCTGATCCCCACCTCTGATTCCCCACCTCTGATTCCCGGCCTCTTATTCCCGGCATCTGATTCCGGCCTCTGATTCCCGGCCTCTGATTCCCTGCTTCTGATTCCCCATCTCTGATTCCGCAAATCTAATTCCCTGCCTCTGATTCCCCACCTCTGATTCCCCATATCTGATTCCCCGCCTCTGTTTCCCGGCCTCTGATTCCCCGCTTCTGATTCTGATTCCCTGCCTCTGATTCCCCATTTCTGATTCCGCACATCTGATTCCCTGCCTCTGATTCCCCACCTCTGATTCCCCATATCTGATTTCCCGCCTCTGTTTCCCCGCCTCTGATTCCCCGCCTCTGTTTCCCCATATCTAATTCCCAACCTCTGATGCCCCAACTCTGATTCCCTGCCTCTGATTCCCCGCGTTCTATTCCCTGCCTCTGATTCCCCGCCTGTGATTCCCCATCTCTGATTCACCACCTCTGATTCCCCACCTCTGATTCCCCATATCTGATTCCCCGCCTCTGAATCCCCAACTCTGATTCCCTGCCTCTGATTCCCCAGCTCTGATTCCCCGCCTTTGATTCCCCCGTCTGATTCCCAGCCTCTGAAACCCCGTGTCTGATTTCTTGCCTCTAATTCCCCGCCTCTGATTCCCCATCTCTGATTCACAGCCTCTGATTCACAGCCTCTGATTCCCCACCTCTGATTCCGCACATCTGATTCCCTGCCTCTGATTCCCCGACTCTGATCCCCACCTCTGATTCCCCAGCTCTGATTCCCCGCCTCTGATTCCCCAACTCTGATTCCCCGCCTCTGATTCCCCAGCTCTGATTCCCCGCCTCTGATTCCCCGTGTTTGATTCCCTGCCTCTGATTCCCCGCCTCTGATTCCCCATCACTGGTTCACCGCCTTTGATTCGCCACCTCTGATACCCCATATCTGATTCCTCGCCTCTGTTTCCCCTCCTCTGATTCCCCGCCTCTGATTCCCCAGCTCTGATTCCCCGCCTCTGATTTTCCGTGTTTGATTCCCTGCCTGGGATTCCCCAGCTCTGATTCCCCGCCTTTGATTCCCCCGTCTGATTCCCAGCCTCTGAAACCCCGTGTCTGATTTCTTGCCTCTGATTCCCCGCCTCTGATTCCCCATCTCTGATTCACAGCCTCTGATTCCCCACCTCTGATTCCCCATCTCTGATTCCGCACATCTGATTCCCTGCCTCTGATTCCCCGACTCTGATGCCCACCTCTGATTCCCCAGCTCTGATTCCCCGCCTCTGATTCCCCAACTCTGATTCCCCGCCTCTGATTCCCCAGCTCTGATTCCCCGCCTCTGATTCCCCAGCTCTGATTCCCCGCCTCTGATTCCCCAGCTCTGATTCCCCGCCTCTGATTCCCCGTGTTTGATTCCCTGCCTCTGATTCCCCGCCTCTGATTCCCCATCTCTTATTCACTGCCTTTGATTCGCCACCTCTGATTCCCCATATCTGATTCCTCGCCTCTGTTTCCCCGCCTCTGATTCCCCGCCTCTGATTCCCCAGCTCTGATTCCCCGCCTCTGATTTTCCGTGTTTGATTCCCTGCCTCTGATTCCCGGCCTCTGATTCCCCATCTCTGATTCACCGCCTTTGATTCGCCACCTCTGATTCCCCATATCTGATGCCCCGCCTCTGTTTCCCCGCCTCTGATTCCCCGCCTCTGATTCCCCAGCTCTGATTCCCCGCCTCTGATTCCCCGTGTTTGATTCCCTGCCTCTGATTCCCCGCCTCTGATTCCCCATCTCTGATTCACCGCCTTTGATTCGCCACCTCTGATTCCCCATATCTGATTCCTCGCCTCTGTTTCCCCGCCTCTGATTCCCCGCATCTGATTCCCCAGCTCTAATTCCCCGCCTCTGATTTTCCGTGTTTGATTCCCTGCCTCTGATTCCCGGCCTCTGATTCCCCATCTCTGATTCACCGCCTTTGATTCGCCACCTCTGATTCCCCATATCTGATTCCTCGCCTCTGTTTCCCCGCCTCTGATTCCCCGCCTCTGATTCCCCAGCTCTGATTCCCCGCCTCTGATTTTCCGTGTTTGATTCCCTGCCTCTGATTCCCGGCCTCTGATTCCCCATATCTGATTCCCCGCCTCTGAATCCCCAACTCTGATTCCCTGCCTCTGATTCCCCAGCTCTGATTCCCCGCCTTTTATTTCCCCGTCTGATTCCCAGCCTCTGAAACCCCGTGTCTGATTTCTTGCCTCTGATTCCCCGCCTCTGATTCCCCATCTCTGATTCACAGCCTCTGATTCCCCACCTCTGATTCCCAATCTCTGATTCCGCACATCTGATTCCCTGCCTCTGATTCCCCGACTCTGATCCCCACCTCTGATTCCCCAGCTCTGATTCCCCGCCTCTGATTCCCCAACTCTGATTCCCCGCCTCTGATTCCCCAGCTCTGATTCCCCGCCTCTGATTCCCCGTGTTTGATTCCCTGCCTCTGATTCCCCGCCTCTGATTCCCCATCTCTGATTCACCGCCTTTGATTCGCCACCTCTGATTCCCCATATCTGATTCCTCGCCTCTGTTTCCCCGCCTCTGATTCCCCGCCTCTGATTCCCCAGCTCTGATTCCCCGCCTCTGATTTTCCGTGTTTGATTCCCTGCCTCTGATTCGCCAGCTCTGATTCCCCGCCTTTGATTCCCCCGTCTGATTCCCAGCCTCTGAAACCCCGTGTCTGATTTCTTGCCTCTGATTCCCCGCCTCTGATTCCCCATCTGTGATTCACAGCCTCTGATTCCCCACCTCTGATTCCCCATCTCTGATTCCGCACATCTGATTCCCTGCCTCTGATTCCCCGACTCTGATCCCCACCTCTGATTCCCCAGCTCTGATTCCCCGCCTCTGATTCCCCAACTCTGATTCCCCGCCTCTGATTCCCCAGCTCTGATTCCCCGCCTCTGATTCCCCGTGTTTGATTCCCTGCCTCTGATTCCCCGCCTCTGATTCCCCATCTCTGATTCACCACCTTTGATTCGCCACCTCTGATTCCCCATATCTGATTCCTCGCCTCTGTTTCCCCGCCTCTGATTCCCCGCCTCTGATTCCCCAGCTCTGATTCCCCGCCTCTGATTTTCCGTGTTTGATTCCCTGCCTCTGATTCCCGGCCTCTGATTCCCCATCTCTGATTCACCGCCTTTGATTCGCCACCTCTGATTCCCCATATCTGATTCCCCGCCTCTGTTTCCCCACCTCTGATTCCTCGCTTCTGATTCCCCATATCTCATTCCCCGCCTCTGAATCCCCATCTCTGATTCCCGGACTCTGATTCCCCACCTCTGATTCCCGGCCTCTTATTCCCGGCATCTGATTCCGGCCTCTGATTCCCGGCCTCTGATTCCATGCTTCTGATTCTGATTCCCTGCCTCTGATTCCCCGCCTCTGATTCCCCGCCTCTGTTTCCCAATATCTGAGTCCCCGCCTCTGATTCCCCAACTCTGATTCCCCACCTCTGATTCCCCAGCTCTGATTCCCCACCTCTGATTCCCCGCATCTGATTCCCTGCATCTGATTCCAAGCCTCTGATTCCCTGCCTCTGATTCCCAACCTCTGATTACCCACCTCTGATTCCGCACATCTGATTCCCTGCCTCTGATTCCCCGACTCTGATCCCCACCTCTGATTCCCCAGCTCTGATTCCCCGCCTCTGATTCCCCGTGTTTGATTCCCTGCCTCTGATTCCCCGCCTCTGATTCCCCATCTCTGATTCATCGCCTTTGATTCCCGGCCTCTTATTCCCGGCATCTGATTCCGGCCTCTGATTCCCGACCTCTGATTCCCCACCTCTGATTCCCCATCTCTGATTCACAGCCTCTGATTCCCCACCACTGATTCCCAATCTCTGATTCCGCACATCTGATTCCCTGCCTCTGATTCCCCGACTCTGATCCCCACCTCTGATTCCCCAGCTCTGATTCCCCGCCTCTGATTCCCCGTGTTTGATTCCCTGCCTCTGATTCCCCGCCTCTGATTCCCCATCTCTGATTCACCGCCTTTGATTCGCCACCTCTGATTCCCCATATCTGATTCCTCGCCTCTGTTTCCCCGCCTCTGATTCCCCGCCTCTGATTCCCCAGCTCTGATTCCCCGCCTCTGATTTTCCGTGTTTGATTCCCTGCCTCTGATTCCCCAGCTCTGATTCCCCGCCTTTGATTCCCCCGTCTGATTCCCAGCCTCTGAAACGCCGTGTCTGATTTCTTGCCTCTGATTCCCCGCCTCTGATTCCCCATCTCTGATTCACAGCCTCTGATTCCCCACCTCTGATTCCCCATCTCTGATTCCGCACATCTGATTCCCTGCCTCTGATTCCCCGACTCTGATCCCCACCCCTGATTCCCCAGCTCTGATTCCCCGCCTCTGATTCCCCAACTCTGATTCCCCGCCTCTGATTCCCCAGCTCTGATTCCCCGCCTCTGATTCCCCGTGTTTGATTCCCTGCCTCTGATTCCCCGCCTCTGATTCCCCATCTCTGATTCACCACCTTTGATTCGCCACCTCTGATTCCCCATATCTGATTCCTCGCCTCTGTTTCCCCGCCTCTGATTCCCCGCCTCTGATTCCCCAGCTCTGATTCCCCGCCTCTGATTTTCCGTGTTTGATTCCCTGCCTCTGATTCCCGGCCTCTGATTCCCCATCTCTGATTCACCGCCTTTGATTCGCCACCTCTGATTCCCCATATCTGATTCCCCGCCTCTGTTTCCCCGCCTCTGATTCCCCGCTTCTGATTCCCCATATCTCATTCCCCGCCTCTGAATCCCCATCTCTGATTCCCGGACTCTGATTCCCCACCTCTGATTCCCGGCCTCTTATTCCCGGCATCTGATTCCGGCCTCTGATTCCCGGCCTCTGATTCCCTGCTTCTGATTCTGATTCCCTGCCTCTGATTCCCCATCTCTGATTCCGCACATCTGATTCCCTGCCTCTGATTCCCCGCCTCTGATTCCCCGCCTCTGTTTCCCAATATCTAAGTCCCCGCCTCTGATTCCCCAACTCTGATTCCCCACCTCTGATTCCCCAGCTCTGATTCCCCGCCTCTGATTCCCCGCATCTGATTCCCTGCATTTGATTCCAAGCCTCTGATTCCCTGCCTCTGATTCCCAACCTCTGATTCCCCACCTCTGATTCCGCACATCTGATTCCCTGCCTCTGATTCCCCGACTCTGATCCCCACCTCTGATTCCCCAGCTCTGATTCTCCGCCTCTGATTCCCCGTGTTTGATTCCCTGCCTCTGATTCCCCGCCTCTGATTCCCCATCTCTGATTCACCACCTTTGATTCGCCACCTCTGATTCCCCATATCTGATTCCTCGCCTCTGTTTCCCCGCCTCTGATTCCCCGCCTCTGATTCCCCAGCTCTGATTCCCCGCCTCTGATTTTCCGTGTTTGATTCCCTGCCTCTGATTCCCGGCCTCTGATTCCCCATCTCTGATTCACCGCCTTTGATTCGCCACCTCTGATTCCCCATATCTGATTCCCCGCCTCTGTTTCCCCACCTCTGATTCCTCGCTTCTGATTCCCCATATCTCATTCCCCGCCTCTGAATCCCCATCTCTGATTCCCGGACACTGATTCCCCACCTCTGATTCCCGGCCTCTTATTACCGGCATCTGATTCCGGCCTCTGATTCCCGGCCTCTGATTCCCTGCTTCTGATTCTGATTCCCTGCCTCTGATTCCCCATCTCTGATTCCGCACATCTGATTCCCTGCCTCTGATTCCCCGCCTCTGATTCCCCGCCTCTGTTTCCCAATATCTGAGTCCCCGCCTCTGATTCCCCAACTCTGATTCCCCACCTCTGATTCCCCAGCTCTGATTCCCCACCTCTGATTCCCCGCATCTGATTCCCTGCATCTGATTCCAAGCCTCTGATTCCCTGCCTCTGATTCCCAACCTCTGATTACCCACCTCTGATTCCGCACATCTGATTCCCTGCCTCTGATTCCCCGACTCTGATCCCCACCTCTGATTCCCCAGCTCTGATTCCCCGCCTCTGATTCCCCGTGTTTGATTCCCTGCCTCTGATTCCCCGCCTCTGATTCCCCATCTCTGATTCATCGCCTTTGATTCCCGGCCTCTTATTCCCGGCATCTGATTCCGGCCTCTGATTCCCGACCTCTGATTCCCCACCTCTGATTCCCCATCTCTGATTCACAGCCTCTGATTCCCCACCTCTGATTCCCAATCTCTGATTCCGCACATCTGATTCCCTGCCTCTGATTCCCCGACTCTGATCCCCACCTCTGATTCCCCAGCTCTGATTCCCCGCCTCTGATTCCCCGTGTTTGATTCCCTGCCTCTGATTCCCCGCCTCTGATTCCCCATCTCTGATTCACCGCCTTTGATTCGCCACCTCTGATTCCCCATATCTGATTCCTCGCCTCTGTTTCCCCGCCTCTGATTCCCCGCCTCTGATTCCCCAGCTCTGATTCCCCGCCTCTGATTTTCCGTGTTTGATTCCCTGCCTCTGATTCCCCAGCTCTGATTCCCCGCCTTTGATTCCCCCGTCTGATTCCCAACCTCTGAAACGCCGTGTCTGATTTCTTGCCTCTGATTCCCCGCCTCTGATTCCCCATCTCTGATTCACAGCCTCTGATTCCCCACCTCTGATTCCCCATCTCTGATTCCGCACATCTGATTCCCTGCCTCTGATTCCCCGACTCTGATCCCCACCCCTGATTCCCCAGCTCTGATTCCCCGCCTCTGATTCCCCAACTCTGATTCCCCGCCTCTGATTCCCCAGCTCTGATTCCCCACCTCTGATTCCCCGTGTTTGATTCCCTGCCTCTGATTCCCCGCCTCTGATTCCCCATCTCTGATTCACCACCTTTGATTCGCCACCTCTGATTCCCCATATCTGATTCCTCGCCTCTGTTTCCCCGCCTCTGATTCCCCGCCTCTGATTCCCCAGCTCTGATTCCCCAGCTCTGATTCCCCACCCCTGATTCCCCAGCTCTGATTCCCCGCCTCTGATTCCCCAACTCTGATTCCCCGCCTCTGATTCCCCAGCTCTGATTCCCCACCTCTGATTCCCCGTGTTTGATTCCCTGCCTCTGATTCCCCGCCTCTGATTCCCCATCTCTGATTCACCACCTTTGATTCGCCACCTCTGATTCCCCATATCTGATTCCTCGCCTCTGTTTCCCCGCCTCTGATTCCCCGCCTCTGATTCCCCAGCTCTGATTCCCCGCCTCTGATTTTCCGTGTTTGATTCCCTGCCTCTGATTCCCGGCCTCTGATTCCCCATCTCTGATTCACCGCCTTTGATTCGCCACCTCTGATTCCCCATATCTGATTCCCCGCCTCTGTTTCCCCGCCTCTGATTCCCCGCTTCTGATTCCCCATATCTCATTCCCCGCCTCTGAATCCCCATCTCTGATTCCCGGACTCTGATTCCCCACCTCTGATTCCCGGCCTCTTATTCCCGGCATCTGATTCCGGCCTCTGATTCCCGGGCTCTGATTCCCTGCTTCTGATTCTGATTCCCTGCCTCTGATTCCCCATCTCTGATTCCGCACATCTGATTCCCTGCCTCTGATTCCCCGCCTCTGATTCCCCGCCTCTGTTTCCCAATATCTCAGTCCCCGCCTCTGATTCCCCAACCCTGATTCCCCACCTCTGATTCCCCAGCTCTGATTCCCCGCCTCTGATTCCCCGCATCTGATTCCCTGCATCTGATTCCAAGCCTCTGATTCCCTGCCTCTGATTCCCAACCTCTGATTCCCCACCTCTGATTCCGCACATCTGATTCCCTGCCTCTGATTCCCCGACTCTGATCCCCACCTCTGATTCCCCAGCTCTGATTCCCCGCCTCTGATTCCCCGTGTTTGATTCCCTGCCTCTGATTCCCCGCCTCTGATTCCCCATCTCTGATTCATCGCCTTTGATTCCCGGCCTCTTATTCCCGGCATCTGATTCCGGCCTCTGATTCCCGACCTCTGATTCCCTGCTTCTGATTCCCCATCTCTGATTCCGCAAATCTAATTCCCTGCCTCTGATTCCCCACCTCTGATTCCCCATATCTGATTCCCCACCTCTGTTTCCCGGCCTCTGATTCCCCGCTTCTGATTCTGATTCCCTGCCTCTGATTCCCCATCTCTGATTCCGCACATCTGATTCCCTGCCTCTGATTCCCCACCTCTGATTCCCCATATCTGATTTCCCGCCTCTGTTTCCCCGCCTCTGATTCCCCGCCTCTGTTTCCCCATATCTAATTCCCAACCTCTGATGCCCCAACTCTGATTCCCTGCCTCTGATTCCCCACGTTCTATTCCCTGCCTCTGATACCCCGCCTGTGATTCCCCATCTCTGATTCACCACCTCTGATTCCCCACATCTGATTCCCCATATCTAATTCCCCGCCTCTGTTTGCCCGACTCTGATTCCCTGCCTCTGATTCCCCAGCTCTGATTCCCCGCCTTTGATTCCCCCGTCTGATTCCCAGCCTCCGAAACCCCGTGTCTGATTTCTTGCCTCTGATTCCCCGCCTCTGATTCCCCATCTCTGATTCACAGCCTCTGATTCCCCACCTCTGATTCCCCATCTCTGATTCCGCACATCTGATTCCCTGCCTCTGATTCCCCGACTCTGATCCCCACCTCTGATTCCCCATATCTGATTCCCCGCCTCTGAATCCCCAACTCTGATTCCCTGCCTCTGATTCCCCAGCTCTGATTCCCCGCCTTTGATTCCCCCGTCTGATTCCCAGCCTCCGAAACCCCGTGTCTGATTTCTTGCCTCTGATTCCCCGCCTCTGATTCCCCATTTCTGATCCCCACCTCTGATTCCCCACCTCTGATTCCCCGCCTCTGATTCCCCAACTCTGATTCCCCGCCTCTGATTCCCCAGCTCTGATTCCCTGCCTCTGATTCCCCGCCTCTGATTCCCCATCTCTGATTCATCGCCTTTGATTCCCGGCCTCTTATTCCCGGCATCTGATTCCGGCCTCTGATTCCCGACCTCTGATTCCCTGCTTCTGATTCCCCATCTCTGATTCCGCAAATCTAATTCCCTGCCTCTGATTCCCCACCTCTGATTCCCCATATCTGATTCCCCACCTCTGTTTCCCGGCCTCTGATTCCCCACTTCTGATTCTGATTCCCTGCCTCTGATTCCCCATCTCTGATTCCGCACATCTGATTCCCTGCCTCTGATTCCCCACCTCTGATTCCCCATATCTGATTTCCCGCCTCTGTTTCCCCGCCTCTGATTCCCCGCCTCTGTTTCCCCATATCTAATTCCCAACCTCTGATGCCCCAACTCTGATTCCCTGCCTCTGATTCCCCGCGTTCTATTCCCTGCCTCTGATTCCCCGCCTGTGATTCCCCATCTCTGATTCACCACCTCTGATTCCCCACCTCTGATTCCCCATATCTAATTCCCCGCCTCTGTTTGCCCGAATCTGATTCCCTGCCTCTGATTCCCCAGCTCTGATTCCCCGCCTTTGATTCCCCCGTCTGATTCCCAGCCTCCGAAACCCCGTGTCTGATTTCTTGCCTCTGATTCCCCGCCTCTGATTCCCCATCTCTGATTCACAGCCTCTGATTCCCCACCTCTGATTCCCCATCTCTGATTCCGCACATCTGATTCCCTGCCTCTGATTCCCCGACTCTGATCCCCACCTCTGATTCCCCATATCTGATTCCCCGCCTCTGAATCCCCAACTCTGATTCCCTGCCTCTGATTCCCCAGCTCTGATTCCCCGCCTTTGATTCCCCCGTCTGATTCCCAGCCTCCGAAACCCCGTGTCTGATTTCTTGCCTCTGATTCCCCGCCTCTGATTCCCCATCTCTGATCCCCACCTCTGATTCCCCACCTCTGATTCCCCGCCTCTGATTCCCCAACTCTGATTCCCCGCCTCTGATTCCCCAGCTCTGATTCCCCGCCTCTGATTCCCCGTGTTTGATTCCCTGCCTCTGATTCCCCGCCTCTGATTCCCCATCTCTGATTCACCGCCTTTGATTCGCCACCTCTGATTCCCCATATCTGATTCCTCGCCTCTGTTTCCCCGCCTCTGATTCCCCGCCTCTGATTCCCCATATCTCATTCCCCGCCTCTGATTCCCCATCTCTGATTCCCGGACTCTGATTCCCCACCTCTGATTCCCGGCCTCTTATTCCCGGCATCTGATTCCGGCATCTGATTCCGGCCTCTGATTCCCGGCCTCTGATTCCCTGCTTCTGATTCTGATTCCCTGCCTCTGATTCCCCATCTCTGATTCCGCACATCTGATTCCCTGCCTCTGATTCCCCGCCTCTGATTCCCCGCCTCTGTTTCCCAATATCTCAGTCCCCGCCTCTGATTCCCCAACTCTGATTCCCCACCTCTGATTCCCCAGCTCTGATTCCCCGCCTCTGATTCCCCGCATCTGATTCCCTGCATCTGATTCCAAGCCTCTGATTCCCTGCCTCTGATTCCCAACCTCTGATTCCCCACCTCTGATTCCGCACATCTGATTCCCTGCCTCTGATTCCCCGACTCTGATCCCCACCTCTGATTCCCCAGCTCTGATTCCCCGCCTCTGATTCCCCGTGTTTGATTCCCTGCCTCTGATTCCCCGCCTCTGATTCCCCATCTCTGATTCATCGCCTTTGATTCCCGGCCTCTTATTCCCGGCATCTGATTCCGGCCTCTGATTCCCGACCTCTGATTCCCTGCTTCTGATTCCCCATCTCTGATTCCGCAAATCTAATTCCCTGCCTCTGATTCCCCACCTCTGATTCCCCATATCTGATTCCCCACCTCTGTTTCCCGGCCTCTGATTCCCCGCTTCTGATTCTGATTCCCTGCCTCTGATTCCCCATCTCTGATTCCGCACATCTGATTCCCTGCCTCTGATTCCCTACCTCTGATTCCCCATATCTGATTTCCCGCCTCTGTTTCCCCGCCTCTGATTCCCCGCCTCTGTTTCCCCATATCTAATTCCCCACCTCTGATTCCCGGCCTCTTATTCCCGGCATCTGATTCCGGCATCTGATTCCGGCCTCTGATTCCCGGCCTCTGATTCCCTGCTTCTGATTCTGATTCCCTGCCTCTGATTCCCCATCTCTGATTCCGCAAATCTAATTCCCTGCCTCTGATTCCCCGCCTCTGATTCCCCGCCTCTGTTTCCCAATATCTCAGTCCCCGCCTCTGATTCCCCAACTCTGATTCCCCACCTCTGATTCCCCAGCTCTGATTCCCCGCCTCTGATTCCCCGCATCTGATTCCCTGCATCTGATTCCAAGCCTCTGATTCCCTGCCTCTGATTCCCAACCTCTGATTCCCCACCTCTGATTCCGCACATCTGATTCCCTGCCTCTGATTCCCCGACTCTGATCCCCACCTCTGATTCCCCAGCTCTGATTCCCCGCCTCTGATTCCCCGTGTTTGATTCCCTGCCTCTGATTCCCCGCCTCTGATTCCCCATCTCTGATTCATCGCCTTTGATTCCCGGCCTCTTATTCCCGGCATCTGATTCCGGCCTCTGATTCCCGACCTCTGATTCCCTGCTTCTGATTCCCCATCTCTGATTCCGCAAATCTAATTCCCTGCCTCTGATTCCCCACCTCTGATTCCCCATATCTGATTCCCCACCTCTGTTTCCCGGCCTCTGATTCCCCGCTTCTGATTCTGATTCCCTGCCTCTGATTCCCCATCTCTGATTCCGCACATCTGATTCCCTGCCTCTGATTCCCCGCCTCTGATTCCCCGCCTCTGTTTCCCAATATCTGAGTCCCCGCCTCTGATTCCCCAACTCTGATTCCCCACCTCTGATTCCCCAGCTCTGATTCCCCACCTCTGATTCCCCGCATCTGATTCCCTGCATCTGATTCCAAGCCTCTGATTCCCCACCTCTGATTCCCCATATCTGATTCCTCGCCTCTGTTTCCCCGCCTCTGATTCCCCGCCTCTGATTCCCCATATCTCATTCCCCGCCTCTGATTCCCCATCTCTGATTCCCGGACTCTGATTCCCCACCTCTGATTCCCGGCCTCTTATTCCCGGCATCTGATTCCGGCCTCTGATTCCCGGCCTCTGATTCCCTGCTTCTGATTCCCCATCTCTGATTCCGCAAATCTAATTCCCTGCCTCTGATTCCCCACCTCTGATTCCCCATATCTGATTCCCCGCCTCTGTTTCCCCGCCTCTGATTCCCCGCCTCTGTTTCCCCATATCTAAGTCCCCGCCTCTGATTCCCCAACTTTGATTCCCCACCTCTGATTCCCCAGCTCTGATTCCCCGCCTCTGATTCCCAGCCTCTGATTCCCAACCTCTGATTCCCAACCTCTGATTCCCCATATCTGATTCCCCGCCTCTGTTTCCCCGCCTCTGATTTCCCGCCTCTGTTTCCCCATATCTGATCACCGCCTCTATTTGCCTGCATCTGATTCCCCGCCTCTGTTTCCCCATATCTGATTCCCCGCCTCTGAATCCCCAACTCTGATTCCCTGCCTCTAATTTCCCAGCTCTGATTCCCCGTCTCTGATTCCCCGCGTCTGATTACCGGCCTCTGATTCCCCGCCTCTGATTCCCCATCTCTGATTCACAACCTCTGATTCCCCACCTCTGATACCCCATATCTGATTCCCCGCCTCTGTTTCCCCGCCTCTGATTCCCCACCTCTGATTCCCCATCTCTGATTCCGCAAATCTAATTCCCTGCCTCTGATTCCCCACCTCTGATTCCCCATATCTGATTCCCCGCCTCTGTTTCCCCGCCTCTGATTCCCCGCCTCTGTTTCCCCATATCTAAGTCCCCGCCTCTGATTCCCCAACTTTGATTCCCCACCTCTGATTCCCCAGCTCTGATTCCCCGCCTCTGATTCCCAGCCTCTGATTCCCAACCTCTGATTCCCCACCTCTGATTCCCCATATCTGATTCCCCGCCTCTGTTTCCCCGCCTCTGATTCCCCGCCTCTGTTTCCCCATATCTGATCCCCGCCTCTATTTGCCTGCATCTGATTCCCCGCCTCTGTTTCCCCATATCTGATTCCCCGCCTCTGAATCCCCAACTCTGATTCCCTGCCTCTAATTTCCCAGCTCTGATTCCCCGCCTCTGATTCCCCGCGTCTGATTACCGGCCTCTGATTCCCCGCCTCTGATTCCCCATCTCTGATTCACAACCTCTGATTCCCCACCTCTGATACCCCATATCTGATTCCCCGCCTCTGTTTCCCCGCCTCTGATTCCCCACCTCTGATTCCCAATATCTGATTCCCCACCTCTGATTCCCCACCTCTGATTCCCCGCCTCTGATTCACCATCTCTGATTCCCGGACTCTGATTCCCCACCTCTGATTCCCGGCCTCTTATTCCCGGCATCTGATTCCGGCCTCTGATTCCCGGCCTCTGATTCCCTGCTTCTGATTCCCCATCTCTGATTCCGCAAATCTAATTCGCTGCCTCTGATTCCCCACCTCTGATTCCCCATATCTGATTCCCCGCCTCTGTTTCCCCGCCTCTGATTCCCCGCCTCTGTTTCCCCATATCTAAGTCCCCGCCTCTGATTCCCCAACTTTGATTCCCCACCTCTGATTCCCCAGCTCTGATTCCCCGCCTCTGATTCCCAGCCTCTGATTCCCAACCTCTGATTCCCAACCTCTGATTCCCCATATCTGATTCCCCGCCTCTGTTTCCCCGCCTCTGATTTCCCGCCTCTGTTTCCCCATATCTGATCACCGCCTCTATTTGCCTGCATCTGATTCCCCGCCTCTGTTTCCCCATATCTGATTCCCCGCCTCTGAATCCCCAACTCTGATTCCCTGCCTCTAATTTCCCAGCTCTGATTCCCCGTCTCTGATTCCCCGCGTCTGATTACCGGCCTCTGATTCCCCGCCTCTGATTCCCCATCTCTGATTCACAACCTCTGATTCCCCACCTCTGATACCCCATATCTGATTCCCCGCCTCTGTTTCCCCGCCTCTGATTCCCCACCTCTGATTCCCCATCTCTGATTCCGCAAATCTAATTCCCTGCCTCTGATTCCCCACCTCTGATTCCCCATATCTGATTCCCCGCCTCTGTTTCCCCGCCTCTGATTCCCCGCCTCTGTTTCCCCATATCTAAGTCCCCGCCTCTGATTCCCCAACTTTGATTCCCCACCTCTGATTCCCCAGCTCTGATTCCCCGCCTCTGATTCCCAGCCTCTGATTCCCAACCTCTGATTCCCCACCTCTGATTCCCCATATCTGATTCCCCGCCTCTGTTTCCCCGCCTCTGATTCCCCGCCTCTGTTTCCCCATATCTGATCCCCGCCTCTATTTGCCTGCATCTGATTCCCCGCCTCTGTTTCCCCATATCTGATTCCCCGCCTCTGAATCCCCAACTCTGATTCCCTGCCTCTAATTTCCCAGCTCTGATTCCCCGCCTCTGATTCCCCGCGTCTGATTACCGGCCTCTGATTCCCCGCCTCTGATTCCCCATCTCTGATTCACAACCTCTGATTCCCCACCTCTGATACCCCATATCTGATTCCCCGCCTCTGTTTCCCCGCCTCTGATTCCCCACCTCTGATTCCCAATATCTGATTCCCCACCTCTGATTCCCCACCTCTGATTCCCCGCCTCTGATTCACCAGCTATGATTCCCCGCCTCTGATTCCCCGTGTTTGATTCCCTGCCTCTGATTCCCGGCCTCTGATTACCCATCTCTGATTCACCGCCTTTGATTCGCCACCTCTGATTCCCCATATCTGATTCCCCGCCTCTGTTTCCCCATCTCTGATTCCGCACATCTGATTCCCTGCCTCTGATTCCCTACCTCTGATTCCCCATATCTGATTTCCCGCCTCTGTTTCCCCGCCTCTGATTCCCCGCCTCTGTTTCCCCATATCTAATTCCCCACCTCTGATTCCCGGCCTCTTATTCCCGGCATCTGATTCCGGCATCTGATTCCGGCCTCTGATTCCCGGCCTCTGATTCCCTGCTTCTGATTCTGATTCCCTGCCTCTGATTCCCCATCTCTGATTCCGCAAATCTAATTCCCTGCCTCTGATTCCCCGCCTCTGATTCCCCGCCTCTGTTTCCCAATATCTCAGTCCCCGCCTCTGATTCCCCAACTCTGATTCCCCACCTCTGATTCCCCAGCTCTGATTCCCCGCCTCTGATTCCCCGCATCTGATTCCCTGCATCTGATTCCAAGCCTCTGATTCCCTGCCTCTGATTCCCAACCTCTGATTCCCCACCTCTGATTCCGCACATCTGATTCCCTGCCTCTGATTCCCCGACTCTGATCCCCACCTCTGATTCCCCAGCTCTGATTCCCCGCCTCTGATTCCCCGTGTTTGATTCCCTGCCTCTGATTCCCCGCCTCTGATTCCCCATCTCTGATTCATCGCCTTTGATTCCCGGCCTCTTATTCCCGGCATCTGATTCCGGCCTCTGATTCCCGACCTCTGATTCCCTGCTTCTGATTCCCCATCTCTGATTCCGCAAATCTAATTCCCTGCCTCTGATTCCCCACCTCTGATTCCCCATATCTGATTCCCCACCTCTGTTTCCCGGCCTCTGATTCCCCGCTTCTGATTCTGATTCCCTGCCTCTGATTCCCCATCTCTGATTCCGCACATCTGATTCCCTGCCTCTGATTCCCCGCCTCTGATTCCCCGCCTCTGTTTCCCAATATCTGAGTCCCCGCCTCTGATTCCCCAACTCTGATTCCCCACCTCTGATTCCCCAGCTCTGATTCCCCACCTCTGATTCCCCGCATCTGATTCCCTGCATCTGATTCCAAGCCTCTGATTCCCCACCTCTGATTCCCCATATCTGATTCCTCGCCTCTGTTTCCCCGCCTCTGATTCCCCGCCTCTGATTCCCCATATCTCATTCCCCGCCTCTGATTCCCCATCTCTGATTCCCGGACTCTGATTCCCCACCTCTGATTCCCGGCCTCTTATTCCCGGCATCTGATTCCGGCCTCTGATTCCCGGCCTCTGATTCCCTGCTTCTGATTCCCCATCTCTGATTCCGCAAATCTAATTCCCTGCCTCTGATTCCCCACCTCTGATTCCCCATATCTGATTCCCCGCCTCTGTTTCCCCGCCTCTGATTCCCCGCCTCTGTTTCCCCATATCTAAGTCCCCGCCTCTGATTCCCCAACTTTGATTCCCCACCTCTGATTCCCCAGCTCTGATTCCCCGCCTCTGATTCCCAGCCTCTGATTCCCAACCTCTGATTCCCAACCTCTGATTCCCCATATCTGATTCCCCGCCTCTGTTTCCCCGCCTCTGATTTCCCGCCTCTGTTTCCCCATATCTGATCACCGCCTCTATTTGCCTGCATCTGATTCCCCGCCTCTGTTTCCCCATATCTGATTCCCCGCCTCTGAATCCCCAACTCTGATTCCCTGCCTCTAATTTCCCAGCTCTGATTCCCCGTCTCTGATTCCCCGCGTCTGATTACCGGCCTCTGATTCCCCGCCTCTGATTCCCCATCTCTGATTCACAACCTCTGATTCCCCACCTCTGATACCCCATATCTGATTCCCCGCCTCTGTTTCCCCGCCTCTGATTCCCCACCTCTGATTCCCCATCTCTGATTCCGCAAATCTAATTCCCTGCCTCTGATTCCCCACCTCTGATTCCCCATATCTGATTCCCCGCCTCTGTTTCCCCGCCTCTGATTCCCCGCCTCTGTTTCCCCATATCTAAGTCCCCGCCTCTGATTCCCCAACTTTGATTCCCCACCTCTGACTCCCCAGCTCTGATTCCCCGCCTCTGATTCCCAGCCTCTGATTCCCAACCTCTGATTCCCCACCTCTGATTCCCCATATCTGATTCCCCGCCTCTGTTTCCCCGCCTCTGATTCCCCGCCTCTGTTTCCCCATATCTGATCCCCGCCTCTATTTGCCTGCATCTGATTCCCCGCCTCTGTTTCCCCATATCTGATTCCCCGCCTCTGAATCCCCAACTCTGATTCCCTGCCTCTAATTTCCCAGCTCTGATTCCCCGCCTCTGATTCCCCGCGTCTGATTACCGGCCTCTGATTCCCCGCCTCTGATTCCCCATCTCTGATTCACAACCTCTGATTCCCCACCTCTGATACCCCATATCTGATTCCCCGCCTCTGTTTCCCCGCCTCTGATTCCCCACCTCTGATTCCCAATATCTGATTCCCCACCTCTGATTCCCCACCTCTGATTCCCCGCCTCTGATTCACCATCTCTGATTCCCGGACTCTGATTCCCCACCTCTGATTCCCGGCCTCTTATTCCCGGCATCTGATTCCGGCCTCTGATTCCCGGCCTCTGATTCCCTGCTTCTGATTCCCCATCTCTGATTCCGCAAATCTAATTCGCTGCCTCTGATTCCCCACCTCTGATTCCCCATATCTGATTCCCCGCCTCTGTTTCCCCGCCTCTGATTCCCCGCCTCTGTTTCCCCATATCTAAGTCCCCGCCTCTGATTCCCCAACTTTGATTCCCCACCTCTGATTCCCCAGCTCTGATTCCCCGCCTCTGATTCCCAGCCTCTGATTCCCAACCTCTGATTCCCAACCTCTGATTCCCCATATCTGATTCCCCGCCTCTGTTTCCCCGCCTCTGATTTCCCGCCTCTGTTTCCCCATATCTGATCACCGCCTCTATTTGCCTGCATCTGATTCCCCGCCTCTGTTTCCCCATATCTGATTCCCCGCCTCTGAATCCCCAACTCTGATTCCCTGCCTCTAATTTCCCAGCTCTGATTCCCCGTCTCTGATTCCCCGCGTCTGATTACCGGCCTCTGATTCCCCGCCTCTGATTCCCCATCTCTGATTCACAACCTCTGATTCCCCACCTCTGATACCCCATATCTGATTCCCCGCCTCTGTTTCCCCGCCTCTGATTCCCCACCTCTGATTCCCCATCTCTGATTCCGCAAATCTAATTCCCTGCCTCTGATTCCCCACCTCTGATTCCCCATATCTGATTCCCCGCCTCTGTTTCCCCGCCTCTGATTCCCCGCCTCTGTTTCCCCATATCTAAGTCCCCGCCTCTGATTCCCCAACTTTGATTCCCCACCTCTGATTCCCCAGCTCTGATTCCCCGCCTCTGATTCCCAGCCTCTGATTCCCAACCTCTGATTCCCCACCTCTGATTCCCCATATCTGATTCCCCGCCTCTGTTTCCCCGCCTCTGATTCCCCGCCTCTGTTTCCCCATATCTGATCCCCGCCTCTATTTGCCTGCATCTGATTCCCCGCCTCTGTTTCCCCATATCTGATTCCCCGCCTCTGAATCCCCAACTCTGATTCCCTGCCTCTAATTTCCCAGCTCTGATTCCCCGCCT
Source organism: Narcine bancroftii (assembly GCF_036971445.1). Taxonomy (NCBI): domain Eukaryota; kingdom Metazoa; phylum Chordata; class Chondrichthyes; order Torpediniformes; family Narcinidae; genus Narcine; species Narcine bancroftii. The sequence goes on from NC_091475.1 coordinate 110,396,768, forward strand.
CTGATTCCCCGCGTCTGATTACCGGCCTCTGATTCCCCGCCTCTGATTCCCCATCTCTGATTCACAACCTCTGATTCCCCACCTCTGATACCCCATATCTGATTCCCCGCCTCTGTTTCCCCGCCTCTGATTCCCCACCTCTGATTCCCAATATCTGATTCCCCACCTCTGATTCCCCACCTCTGATTCCCCGCCTCTGATTCACCAGCTATGATTCCCCGCCTCTGATTCCCCGTGTTTGATTCCCTGCCTCTGATTCCCGGCCTCTGATTACCCATCTCTGATTCACCGCCTTTGATTCGCCACCTCTGATTCCCCATATCTGATTCCCCGCCTCTGTTTCCCCGCCTCTGATTCCCCGCCTCTGATTCCCCATATCTCATTCCCCGCCTCTGAATCCCCATCTCTGATTCCCGGACTCTGATTCCCCACCTCTGATTCCCTGCTTCTGATTCTGATTCCCTGCCTTTGATTCCCCATCTCTGATTCCGCACATCTGATTCCCTGCCTCTGATTCCCCATCTCTGATTCTCCATATCTGATTCATCGCCTCTGTTTCCCCGCCTCTGATTCCCCGCCTCTGTTTCCCAATATCTAAGTCCCCGCCTCTGATTCCCCAACTCTAATTCCCCACCTCTGATTCCCCAGCTCTGATTCCCCGCCTCTGATTCCCCGCATCTGATTCCCTGCATCTGATTCCAAGCCTCTTATTCCCTGCCTCTGATTCCCAACCTCTGATTCCCCACCTCTGATTCCCCATATCTGATTCCCATCCTCTGTTTCCCCGCCTCTGATTCCCCGCCTCTGTTTCCCCATATCTGATTCCCGGCCTCTGGTTCCCCGCCTCTGATTCCCCGCCTCTGATTCCCTGCCTCTGATTCCCCATCTCCGATTCCGCACATCTGATTCCCTGCCTCTGATTCCCTGCCTCTGATTCCCCGCCTCTAATTCCCTGCCTCTGATTCCCAACCTCTGATTCCCCACCTCTGATTCCCCGTGTTTGATTCCCCGCCTCTGTTTCCCCGCCTCTGATTCCCCGCCTCTGATTCCCCAACTCTAATTCCCCGCCTCTGATTCCCCATATCTGATTCCCCGCCTCTGATTCCCCACCCCTGTTTCCCCATATCTGATTCCCTGCCTCTGATTCCCCAACTTTGATTCCCAGCATCTGATTCCCCAGCTCTGATTCCCCGCCTCTGATTCCCCGCATCTGATTCCCTGCATCTGATTCCAAGCCTCTGAATCCCTGTCTCTGATTCCCAACCTCTGATTCCCCACCTCTGATTCCCCATATCTGATTCCCGGCCTCTGATTCCCTGCCTCTGATTCCCCGCCTCTGATTCCCTGCCTCTGATTCCCCATCTCCGATTCCGCACATCTGATTCCCTACTTTGATTCCCCGCCTCTGATTCCCCGCCTCTGATTCCCTGCATCTGATTCCCAACCTCTGATTCCCCACCTCTGATTCCCCGTGTTTGATTCCCCGCCTCTGTTTCCCCGCCTCTGATTCCCCGCCTCTGATTCCCCAACTCTAATTCCCCACCTCTGATTCCCCATATCTGATTCCCTGCCTCTGTTTCCCCGCGTCTGATTCCCCGCCCCTGTTTCCCCATATGTGATTCCCTGCCTCTGATTCCCCAACTTTGATTCCCAGCCTCTGATTCCCCAGCTCTGATTCCCCGCCTCTGATTCCCCGTGTTTGATTCCCTGCCTCTGATTCCCCGCCTCAGATTCCCCATCTCTGATTCACCGCCTTTGATTCGCAACCTCTGATTCCCCATATCTGATTCCCAATATCTGATTCCCCGCCTCTGATTCCCCACCTCTGATTCCCAATATCTGATTCCCCGCCTCTGTTTCCCCGCCTCTGATTCCCCACCTCTGATTCCCAATATCTGATTCCCCGCCTCTGATTCCCCACCTCTGATTCCCCGCCTCTGATTCGCCAGCTATGATTCCCCGCCTCTGATTCCCCGTGTTTGATTCCCTGCCTCTGATTCCCGGCCTCTGATTACCCATCTCTGATTCACCGCCTTTGATTCGCCACCTCTGATTCCCCATATCTGATTCCCCGCCTCTGTTTCCCCACCTCTGATTCCCCGCCTCTGATTCCCCATATCTCATTCCCCGCCTCTGAATCCCCATCTCTGATTCCCGGACTCTGATTCCCCACCTCTGATTCCCTGCTTCTGATTCTGATTCCCTGCCTTTGATTCCCCATCTCTGATTCCGCACATCTGATTCCCTGCCTCTGATTCCCCATCTCTGATTCCCCATATCTGATTCATCGCCTCTGTTTCCCCGCCTCTGATTCCCCGCCTCTGTTTCCCAATATCTAAGTCCCCGCCTCTGATTCCCCAACTCTAATTCCCCACCTCTGATTCCCCAGCTCTGATTCCCCGCCTCTGATTCCCCGCATCTGATTCCCTGCATCTGATTCCAAGCCTCTTATTCCCTGCCTCTGATTCCCAACCTCTGATTCCCCACCTCTGATTCCCCATATCTGATTCCCATCCTCTGTTTCCCCGCCTCTGATTCCCCGCCTCTGTTTCCCCATATCTGATTCCCGGCCTCTGGTTCCCCGCCTCTGATTCCCCGCCTCTGATTCCCTGCCTCTGATTCCCCATCTCCGATTCCGCACATCTGATTCCCTGCCTCTGATTCCCCGCCTCTGATTCCCCGCCTCTGATTCCCTGCCTCTGATTCCCAACCTCTGATTCCCCACCTCTGATTCCCCGTGTTTGATTCCCCGCCTCTGTTTCCCCGCCTCTGATTCCCCGCCTCTGATTCCCCAACTCTAATTCCCCGCCTCTGATTCCCCCTATCTGATTCCCCGCCTCTGATTCCCCACCCCTGTTTCCCCATATCTGATTCCCTGCCTCTGATTCCCCAACTTTGATTCCCAGCATCTGATACCCCAGCTCTGATTCCCCGCCTCTGATTCCCCGCATCTGATTCCCTGCATCTGATTCCAAGCCTCTGATTCCCTGTCTCTGATTCCCAACCTCTGATTCCCCACCTCTGATTCCCCATATCTGATCCCCAGCCTCTGTTTCCCCGCCTCTGTTTCCCCATATCTGATTCCCGGCCTCTGATTCCCTGCCTCTGATTCCCCGCCTCTGATTCCCTGCCTCTGATTCGCCATCTCTGATTCCGCACATCTGATTCCCTGCCTCTGATTCCCCGCCTCTGATTCCCCGCCTCTGATTCCCTGCATCTGATTCCCAACCTCTGATTCCCCACCTCTGATTCCCCGTGTTTGATTCCCCGCCTCTGTTTCCCCGCCTCTGATTCCCCGCCTCTGATTCCCCAACTCTAATTCCCCACCTCTGATTCCCCATATCTGATTCCCTGCCTCTGTTTCCCCGCCTCTGATTCCCCTCCCCTGTTTCCCCATATCTGATTCCCTGCCTCTGAATCCCCAACTTTGATTCCCAGCCTCTGATTCCCCAGCTCTGATTCCCCGCCTCTGATTCCCCGTGTTTGATTCCCTGCCTCTGATTCCCCGCCTCTGATTCCCCATCTCTGATTCACCGCCTTTGATTCGCCACCTCTGATTCCCCATATCTGATTCCCCACCTCTGTTTCCCCGCATCTGATTCCCCGCCTCTGATTCTCCATATCTCATTCCCCGCCTCTGACTCCCCATCTCTGATTCCCGGACTCTGATTCCCCACCTCTGATTCCCGGCCTCTTATTCCCAGCATCTGATTCCAGGCCTCTGATTCCCGTCCTCTGACTCCCCGCTTCTGATTCTGATTCCCTGCCTCTGACTCCCCATCTCTGATTCCGCACATCTGATTACCTGCCTCTGATTCCCCACCTCTGATTCCCCATATCTGATTCCCCGCCTCTGTTTCCACGCCTCTGATACCCCGCCTCTGTTTCCCCATATCTAATTCCCCACCTCTGATGCCCCAACTCTGATTCCCCGCCTCTGATTCCACAGCTCTGATTCCCCGCCTCTGATTCCCCACATCCGATTCCCCATATCTGATTCCCCGCCTCTGTTTCTCCGCCCCTGATTCCACGCCTCTGTTTCCCCATATCTGATTCCCCGCCTCTGATTCCCAACTATGATTCCCCGCCTCTTATTCCCCAGCTCTGATTCCCCGTCTCTGTTTCCCCATATCTGATGCCCCGCCTCTATTTGCCCGCCTCTGATTCCCCGCCTCTGTTTCCCCATATCTGATTCCCCGCCTCTGATTCCCAAGTATGATTCCCTGCCTCTAATTTCCCAGCTCTGATTCCCCGCCTCTGATTCCCCGTGTCTGATTTCCTGCCTCTGATTCCCCGCCTCTGATTACCCATGTCTGATTCACCGCCTCTGATTCCCCACCTCTGATTCCCCATCTCTGATTCCGCACATCCGATTCCCTGCCTCTGATTCCCCGCCTCTGATTCACTGCCTCTGCTTCCCCAGCTCTGATTCCCCGCCTGTGATTCCCAGCGTCTTATTCCCTGCTTCTGATTCTGATTCCCTGCCTCTGATTCCCCATCTCTGATTCCGCACATCTGATTCCCTGCCTCTGATTCCCCACCTCTGATTCCCCATATCTGATTCCCCGCCTCTGTTTCCCCACCTCTGATTCCCCGCCTCTGTTTCCCCATATCTAAGTCCCCGCCTCTGATTCCCCAACTCTGATTCCCCACCTCTGATTCCCCAGCTCTCATTCCCCGTCTCTGATCCCCGCATCTGATTCCCTGCATCTGATTCCCAGCCTCTGATTCCCTGCCTCTGATTCCACATCTCTGATTCACCACCTCTGATTCCCCGCGTCTGATTCCCTGCCTCTGATTCCCCATCTCTGATTCCCCATCTCTGATTCCCCAATTCTGATTCCCCTCCTCTGATTCCCCGTGTTTGATTCCCTGCCTCTGATTCCCGGCCTCTGATTCCCCATCTCTGATTCACCGCCTTTGATTCGCCACCTCTGATTCGCCATATCTGATTCCCCGCCTCTGTTTCCCCGCCTCTGATTCCCCGCCTCTGATTCCCCATATCTCATTCCCCGCCTCTGAATCCCCATCTCTGATTCCCTGACTCTGATTCCCCACCTCTGATTTCCGGCCTCTTATTCCCGGCATCTGATTCCGGCTTCTGATTCCCGGCCTCTGATTCCCTGCTTCTGATTCTGATTCCCTGCCTTTGATTCCCCATCTCTGATTCCGCACATCTGATTCCCTGCCTCTGATTCCCCATCTCTGATTCCCCATATCTGATTCCCCGCCTCTGATTCCCTGTCTCTGTTTCCCAATATCTAAGTCCCCGCCTCTGATTCCCCAATTCTGATTCCCCACCTCTGATTCCCCAGCTCTGATTCCCCGCCTCTGATTCCCCGCATCTGATTCCCTGCATCTGATTCCAAGCCTCTGATTCCCTGCCTCTGATTCCCAACCTCTGATTCCCCACCTCTGATTCCCCATATCTGATTCCCAGCCTCTGTTTCCCCGCCTCTGTTTCCCCATATCTGATTCCCGGCCTCTGATTCCCCGCCTCTGATTCCCCGCCTCTGATTCCCTGCCTCTGATTCCCCATCTCCGATTCCGCACATCTGATTCCCTGCCTCTGATTCCCCGCCTCTGATTCCCCGCCTCTGATTCCCTGCCTCTGATTCCCAACCTCTGATTCCCCACCTCTGATTCCCCGTGTTTGATTCCCCGCCTCTGTTTCCCCGCCTCTGATTCCCAACCTCTGATTCCCCACCTCTGATTCCCCGTGTTTGATTCCCCGCCTCTGTTTCCCCGCCTCTGATTCCCCGCCTCTGAATCCCCAACTCTGATTCCCTGCCTCTGATTCCCCAGCTCTGATTCCCCACCTCTGATTCCCCATCTCTCATTCCGCACATCTGATTCCCTGCCTCTGATTCCCCGCCTCTGTTTCCCCATATCTAATTCCCAACCTCTGATGCCCCAACTCTGATTCCCTGCCTCTGATTCCCCGCGTTCTATTCCCTGCCTCTGATTCCCCGCCTGTGATTCCCCATCTCTGATTCACCACCTCTGATTCCCCACCTCTGATTCCCCATATCTAATTCCCCGCCTCTGTTTGCCCGCCTCTGATTCCCCGCCTCTGTTTCCCCATATCTGATTCCCCGCCTCTGAATCCCCAACTCTGATTCCCTGCCTCTGATTCCCCAGCTCTGATTCCCCGCCTTTGATTCCCCCCGTCTGATTCCCAGCCTCTGAATCCCCGTGTCTGATTTCCTGCCTCTGATTCCCCACCTCTGATTCCCCATCTCTGATTCACAGCCTCTGATTCCCCACCTCTGATTCCCCATCTCTGATTCCGCACATCTGATTCCCTGCCTCTGATTCCCCGACTCTGAACCCCACCTCTGATTCCCAACCTCTGATTCCCCACCTCTGAATCCCCATATCTGATTCCCTGCCTCTGATTCCCCGCCTCTGATTCCCTGCCTCTGATTCCCCGCCTCTGATTCCCCAGCTCTGATTCCCCGCCTCTGAATACCCAACTCTGATTCCCTGCCTCTGATTCCCTGCCTCTGATTCCCTGCCTCTGATTCCCAACCTCTGATTCCCCACCTCTGAGTCCCCATATCTGTTTTCCCGCCTCTGTTTCCCCGCCTCTGATTCCCCGCCTCTGATTCCCAGGCTCTGATTCTCCGCCTCTGATTCCCCGCCTCTGGTTCCCCGGCTCTGATTCGCTGCCACTGATTCCCCATCTCTGATTCCGCACATCTGATTCCCTGCCTCTGATTCCCCGCCTCTGACTCCCCGCCTCTGATTCCCTGCCTCTGTTTCCCAACCTCTGATTCCCCACCTCTGATTCCCCATATCTGATTCCCCACCTCTGTTTCCCTGCCTCTGATTCCCCACCTCTGTTTCCCCATATCTGATATCCCGCCTCTGATTCCCCAACTCTGATACCCCGCCTCTGATTCCCCAGCTCTGATTCCCCACCTCTGATTCCCCGTGTTTGATTCCCTGCCTCTGATTCCCCGCCTCTGATTCCCCATCTCTGATTCATCGCCTTTGATTCCCGGCCTCTTATTCCCGGCATCTGATTCCGGCCTCTGATTCCCGACCTCTGATTCCCTGCTTCTGATTCCCCATCTCTGATTCCGCAAATCTAATTCCCTGCCTCTGATTCCCCACCTCTGATTCCCCATATCTGATTCCCCACCTCTGTTTCCCGGCCTCTGATTCCCCGCTTCTGATTCTGATTCCCTGCATCTGATTCCCCATCTCTGATTCCGCACATCTGATTCCCTGCCTCTGATTCCCCACCTCTGATTCCCCATATCTGATTTCCCGCCTCTGTTTCCCCGCCTCTGATTCCCCGCCTCTGTTTCCCCATATCTAATTCCCAACCTCTGATGCCCCAACTCTGATTCCCTGCCTCTGATTCCCCGCGTTCTATTCCCTGCCTCTGATTCCCCGCCTGTGATTCCCCATCTCTGATTCACCACCTCTGATTCCCCACCTCTGATTCCCCATATCTAATTCCCCGCCTCTGTTTGCCCGACTCTGATTCCCCGCCTCTGTTTCCCCATATCTGATTCCCCGCCTCTGAATCCCCAACTCTGATTCCCTGCCTCTGATTCCCCAGCTCTGATTCCCCGCCTTTGATTCCCCCGTCTGATTCCCAGCCTCCGAAACCCCGTGTCTGATTTCTTGCCTCTGATTCCCCGCCTCTGATTCCCCATCTCTGATCCCCACCTCTGATTCCCCACCTCTGATTCCCCGCCTCTGATTCCCCAACTCTGATTCCCCGCCTCTGATTCCCCAGCTCTGATTCCCCGCCTCTGATTCCCCGTGTTTGATTCCCTGCCTCTGATTCCCCGACTCTGATTCCCCATCTCTGATTCACCGCCTTTGATTCGCCACCTCTGATTCCCCATATCTGATTCCTCGCCTCTGTTTCCCCGCCTCTGATTCCCCGCCTCTGATTCCCCATATCTCATTCCCCGCCTCTGATTCCCCATCTCTGATTCCCGGACTCTGATTCCCCACCTCTGATTCCCGGCCTCTTATTCCCGGCATCTGATTCCGGCCTCTGATTCCCGGCCTCTGATTCCCTGCTTCTGATTCCCCATCTCTGATTCCGCAAATCTAATTCCCTGCCTCTGATTCCCCACCTCTGATTCCCCATATCTGATTCCCCGCCTCTGTTTCCCCGCCTCTGATTCCCCGCCTCTGTTTCCCCATATCTAAGTCCCCGCCTCTGATTCCCCAACTTTGATTCCCCACCTCTGATTCCCCAGCTCTGATTCCCCGCCTCTGATTCCCAGCCTCTGATTCCCAACCTCTGATTCCCAACCTCTGATTCCCCATATCTGATTCCCCGCCTCTGTTTCCCCGCCTCTGATTTCCCGCCTCTGTTTCCCCATATCTGATCACCGCCTCTATTTGCCTGCATCTGATTCCCCGCCTCTGTTTCCCCATATCTGATTCCCCGCCTCTGAATCCCCAACTCTGATTCCCTGCCTCTAATTTCCCAGCTCTGATTCCCCGTCTCTGATTCCCCGCGTCTGATTACCGGCCTCTGATTCCCCGCCTCTGATTCCCCATCTCTGATTCACAACCTCTGATTCCCCACCTCTGATACCCCATATCTGATTCCCCGCCTCTGTTTCCCCGCCTCTGATTCCCCACCTCTGATTTCCCATCTCTGATTCCGCAAATCTAATTCCCTGCCTCTGATTCCCCACCTCTGATTCCCCATATCTGATTCCCCGCCTCTGTTTCCCCGCCTCTGATTCCCCGCCTCTGTTTCCCCATATCTAAGTCCCCGCCTCTGATTCCCCAACTTTGATTCCCCACCTCTGATTCCCCAGCTCTGATTCCCCGCCTCTGATTCCCAGCCTCTGATTCCCAACCTCTGATTCCCCACCTCTGATTCCCCATATCTGATTCCCCGCCTCTGTTTCCCCGCCTCTGATTCCCCGCCTCTGTTTCCCCATATCTGATCCCCGCCTCTATTTGCCTGCATCTGATTCCCCGCCTCTGTTTCCCCATATCTGATTCCCCGCCTCTGAATCCCCAACTCTGATTCCCTGCCTCTAATTTCCCAGCTCTGATTCCCCGCCTCTGATTCCCCGCGTCTGATTACCGGCCTCTGATTCCCCGCCTCTGATTCCCCATCTCTGATTCACAACCTCTGATTCCCCACCTCTGATACCCCATATCTGATTCCCCGCCTCTGTTTCCCCGCCTCTGATTCCCCACCTCTGATTCCCAATATCTGATTCCCCACCTCTGATTCCCCACCTCTGATTCCCCGCCTCTGATTCACCATCTCTGATTCCCGGACTCTGATTCCCCACCTCTGATTCCCGGCCTCTTATTCCCGGCATCTGATTCCGGCCTCTGATTCCCGGCCTCTGATTCCCTGCTTCTGATTCCCCATCTCTGATTCCGCAAATCTAATTCCCTGCCTCTGATTCCCCACCTCTGATTCCCCATATCTGATTCCCCGCCTCTGTTTCCCCGCCTCTGATTCCCCGCCTCTGTTTCCCCATATCTAAGTCCCCGCCTCTGATTCCCCAACTTTGATTCCCCACCTCTGATTCCCCAGCTCTGATTCCCCGCCTCTGATTCCCAGCCTCTGATTCCCAACCTCTGATTCCCAACCTCTGATTCCCCATATCTGATTCCCCGCCTCTGTTTCCCCGCCTCTGATTTCCCGCCTCTGTTTCCCCATATCTGATCACCGCCTCTATTTGCCTGCATCTGATTCCCCGCCTCTGTTTCCCCATATCTGATTCCCCGCCTCTGAATCCCCAACTCTGATTCCCTGCCTCTAATTTCCCAGCTCTGATTCCCCGTCTCTGATTCCCCGCGTCTGATTACCGGCCTCTGATTCCCCGCCTCTGATTCCCCATCTCTGATTCACAACCTCTGATTCCCCACCTCTGATACCCCATATCTGATTCCCCGCCTCTGTTTCCCCGCCTCTGATTCCCCACCTCTGATTCCCCATCTCTGATTCCGCAAATCTAATTCCCTGCCTCTGATTCCCCACCTCTGATTCCCCATATCTGATTCCCCGCCTCTGTTTCCCCGCCTCTGATTCCCCGCCTCTGTTTCCCCATATCTAAGTCCCCGCCTCTGATTCCCCAACTTTGATTCCCCACCTCTGATTCCCCAGCTCTGATTCCCCGCCTCTGATTCCCAGCCTCTGATTCCCAACCTCTGATTCCCCACCTCTGATTCCCCATATCTGATTCCCCGCCTCTGTTTCCCCGCCTCTGATTCCCCGCCTCTGTTTCCCCATATCTGATCCCCGCCTCTATTTGCCTGCATCTGATTCCCCGCCTCTGTTTCCCCATATCTGATTCCCCGCCTCTGAATCCCCAACTCTGATTCCCTGCCTCTAATTTCCCAGCTCTGATTCCCCGCCTCTGATTCCCCGCATCTGATTACCGGCCTCTGATTCCCCGCCTCTGATTCCCCATCTCTGATTCACAACCTCTGATTCCCCACCTCTGATACCCCATATCTGATTCCCCGCCTCTGTTTCCCCGCCTCTGATTCCCCACCTCTGATTCCCAATATCTGATTCCCCACCTCTGATTCCCCACCTCTGATTCCCCGCCTCTGATTCACCAGCTATGATTCCCCGCCTCTGATTCCCCGTGTTTGATTCCCTGCCTCTGATTCCCGGCCTCTGATTACCCATCTCTGATTCACCGCCTTTGATTCGCCACCTCTGATTCCCCATATCTGATTCCCCGCCTCTGTTTCCCCGCCTCTGATTCCCCGCCTCTGATTCCCCATATCTCATTCCCCGCCTCTGAATCCCCATCTCTGATTCCCGGACTCTGATTCCCCACCTCTGATTCCCTGCTTCTGATTCTGATTCCCTGCCTTTGATTCCCCATCTCTGATTCCGCACATCTGATTCCCTGCCTCTGATTCCCCATCTCTGATTCCCCATATCTGATTCATCGCCTCTGTTTCCCCGCCTCTGATTCCCCACCTCTGTTTCCCAATATCTAAGTCCCCGCCTCTGATTCCCCAACTCTAATTCCCCACCTCTGATTCCCCAGCTCTGATTCCCCGCCTCTGATTCCCCGCATCTGATTCCCTGCATCTGATTCCAAGCCTCTTATTCCCTGCCTCTTATTCCCTGCCTCTGATTCCCAACCTCTGATTCCCCACCTCTGATTCCCCATATCTGATTCCCATCCTCTGTTTCCCCGCCTCTGATTCCCCGCCTCTGTTTCCCCATATCTGATTCCCGGCCTCTGGTTCCCCGCCTCTGATTCCCCGCCTCTGATTCCCTGCCTCTGATTCCCCATCTCCGATTCCGCACATCTGATTCCCTGCCTCTGATTCCCTGCCTCTGATTCCCCGCCTCTAATTCCCTGCCTCTGATTCCCAACCTCTGATTCCCCACCTCTGATTCCCCGTGTTTGATTCCCCGCCTCTGTTTCCCCGCCTCTGATTCCCCGCCTCTGATTCCCCGCCTCTGATTCCCTGCCTCTGATTCCCAACCTCTGATTCCCCACCTCTGATTCCCCGTGTTTGATTCCCCGCCTCTGTTTCCCCGCCTCTGATTCCCCGCCTCTGATTCCCCAACTCTAATTCCCCGCCTCTGATTCCCCATATCTGATTCCCAGCCTCTGATTCCCCACCCCTGTTTCCCCATATCTGATTCCCTGCCTCTGATTCCCCAACTTTGATTCCCAGCATCTGATTCCCCAGCTCTGATTCCCCGCCTCTGATTCCCCGCATCTGATTCCCTGCATCTGATTCCAAGCCTCTGAATCCCTGTCTCTGATTCCCAACCTCTGATTCCCCACCTCTGATTCCCCATATCTGATTCCCGGCCTCTGATTCCCTGCCTCTGATTCCCCGCCTCTGATTCCCTGCCTCTGATTCCCCATCTCCGATTCCGCACATCTGATTCCCTACTTTGATTCCCCGCCTCTGATTCCCCGCCTCTGATTCCCTGCATCTGATTCCCAACCTCTGATTCCCCACCTCTGATTCCCCGTGTTTGATTCCCCGCCTCTGTTTCCCCGCCTCTGATTCCCCGCCTCTGATTCCCCAACTCTAATTCCCCACCTCTGATTCCCCATATCTGATTCCCTGCCTCTGTTTCCCCGCGTCTGATTCCCCGCCCCTGTTTCCCCATATGTGATTCCCTGCCTCTGATTCCCCAACTTTGATTCCCAGCCTCTGATTCCCCAGCTCTGATTCCCCGCCTCTGATTCCCCGTGTTTGATTCCCTGCCTCTGATTCCCCGCCTCAGATTCCCCATCTCTGATTCACCGCCTTTGATTCGCCACCTCTGATTCCCCATATCTGATTCCCAATATCTGATTCCCCGCCTCTGATTCCCCACCTCTGATTCCCAATATCTGATTCCCCGCCTCTGTTTCCCCGCCTCTGATTCCCCACCTCTGATTCCCAATATCTGATTCCCCGCCTCTGATTCCCCACCTCTGATTCCCCGCCTCTGATTCGCCAGCTATGATTCCCCGCCTCTGATTCCCCGTGTTTGATTCCCTGCCTCTGATTCCCGGCCTCTGATTACCCATCTCTGATTCACCGCCTTTGATTCGCCACCTCTGATTCCCCATATCTGATTCCCCGCCTCTGTTTCCCCACCTCTGATTCCCCGCCTCTGATTCCCCATATCTCATTCCCCGCCTCTGAATCCCCATCTCTGATTCCCGGACTCTGATTCCCCACCTCTGATTCCCTGCTTCTGATTCTGATTCCCTGCCTTTTATTCCCCATCTCTGATTCCGCACATCTGATTCCCTGCCTCTGATTCCCCATCTCTGATTCCCCATATCTGATTCATCGCCTCTGTTTCCCCGCCTCTGATTCCCCGCCTCTGTTTCCCAATATCTAAGTCCCCGCCTCTGATTCCCCAACTCTAATTCCCCACCTCTGATTCCCCAGCTCTGATTCCCCGCCTCTGATTCCCCGCATCTGATTCCCTGCATCTGATTCCAAGCCTCTTATTCCCTGCCTCTGATTCCCAACCTCTGATTCCCCACCTCTGATTCCCCATATCTGATTCCCATCCTCTGTATCCCCGCCTCTGATTCCCCGCCTCTGTTTCCCCATATCTGATTCCCGGCCTCTGGTTCCCCGCCTCTGATTCCCCGCCTCTGATTCCCTGCCTCTGATTCCCCATCTCCGATTCCGCACATCTGATTCCCTGCCTCTGATTCCCCGCCTCTGATTCCCCGCCTCTGATTCCCTGCCTCTGATTCCCAACCTCTGATTCCCCACCTCTGATTCCCCGTGTTTGATTCCCCGCCTCTGTTTCCCCGCCTCTGATTCCCCGCCTCTGATTCCCCAACTCTAATTCCCCGCCTCTGATTCCCCATATCTGATTCCCCGCCTCTGATTCCCCACCCCTGTTTCCCCATATCTGATTCCCTGCCTCTGATTCCCCAACTTTGATTCCCAGCATCTGATTCCCCAGCTCTGATTCCCCGCCTCTGATTCCCCGCATCTGATTCCCTGCATCTGATTCCAAGCCTCTGATTCCCTGTCTCTGATTCCCAACCTCTGATTCCCCACCTCTGATTCCCCATATCTGATCCCCAGCCTCTGTTTCCCCGCCTCTGTTTCCCCATATCTGATTCCCGGCCTCTGATTCCCTGCCTCTGATTCCCCGCCTCTGATTCCCTGCCTCTGATTCGCCATCTCCGATTCCGCACATCTGATTCCCTGCCTCTGATTCCCCGCCTCTGATTCCCCGCCTCTGATTCCCTGCATCTGATTCCCAACCTCTGATTCCCCACCTCTGATTCCCCGTGTTTGATTCCCCGCCTCTGTTTCCCCGCCTCTGATTCCCCGCCTCTGATTCCCCAACTCTAATTCCCCACCTCTGATTCCCCATATCTGATTCCCTGCCTCTGTTTCCCCGCCTCTGATTCCCCTCCCCTGTTTCCCCATATCTGATTCCCTCTCTCTGAATCCCCAACTTTGATTCCCAGCCTCTGATTCCCCAGCTCTGATTCCCCGCCTCTGATTCCCCGTTTTTGATTCCCTGCCTCTGATTCCCCGCCTCTGATTCCCCATCTCTGATTCACCGCCTTTGATTCGCCACCTCTGATTCCCCATATCTGATTCCCCACCTCTGTTTCCCCGCATCTGATTCCCCGCCTCTGATTCTCCATATCTCATTCCCCGCCTCTGACTCCCCATCTCTGATTCCCGGACTCTGATTCCCCACCTCTGATTCCCGGCCTCTTATTCCCAGCATCTGATTCCATGCCTCTGATTCCCGTCCTCTGACTCCCCGCTTCTGATTCTGATTCCCTGCCTCTGACTCCCCATCTCTGATTCCGCACATCTGATTACCTGCCTCTGATTCCCCACCTCTGATTCCCCATATCTGATTCCCCGCCTCTGTTTCCACGCCTCTGATTCCCCGCCTCTGTTTCCCCATATCTAATTCCCCACCTCTGATGCCCCAACTCTGATTCCCCGCCTCTGATTCCACAGCTCTGATTCCCCGCCTCTGATTCCCCACATCCGATTCCCCATATCTGATTCCCCGCCTCTGTTTCTCCGCCCCTGATTCCACGCCTCTGTTTCCCCATATCTGATTCCCCGCCTCTGATTCCCAACTATGATTCCCCGCCTCTTATTCCCCAGCTCTGATTCCCCGTCTCTGTTTCCCCATATCTGATGCCCCGCCTCTATTTGCCCGCCTCTGATTCCCCGCCTCTGTTTCCCCATATCTGATTCCCCGCCTCTGATTCCCAAGTATGATTCCCTGCCTCTAATTTCCCAGCTCTGATTCCCCGCCTCTGATTCCCCGTGTCTGATTTCCTGCCTCTGATTCCCCGCCTCTGATTACCCATGTCTGATTCACCGCCTCTGATTCCCCACCTCTGATTCCCCATCTCTGATTCCGCACATCCGATTCCCTGCCTCTGATTCCCCGCCTCTGATTCACTGCCTCTGCTTCCCCAGCTCTGATTCCCCGCCTGTGATTCCCAGCGTCTTATTCCCTGCTTCTGATTCTGATTCCCTGCCTCTGATTCCCCATCTCTGATTCCGCACATCTGATTCCCTGCCTCTGATTCCCCACCTCTGATTCCCCATATCTGATTCCCCGCCTCTGTTTCCCCACCTCTGATTCCCCGCCTCTGTTTCCCCATATCTAAGTCCCCGCCTCTGATTCCCCAACTCTGATTCCCCACCTCTGATTCCCCAGCTCTCATTCCCCGCCTCTGATCCCCGCATCTGATTCCCTGCATCTGATTCCCAGCCTCTGATTCCCTGCCTCTGATTCCCAACCTCTGATTCCCCACCTCTGATTCCCCTTATCAGATTCCCCGCCTCTGTTTCCACGCCTCTGATTCCCCGCCTCTGTTTCCCCATATCTGATTCCCCGCCTCTGAATCCCCAACTCTGATTCCCTGCCTCTGATTCCCCAGCTCTGATTCCCCGCCTTTGATTCCCCCGTCTGATTCCCAGCCTCTGAAACCCCGTGTCTGATTTCTTGCCTCTGATTCCCCGCCTCTGATTCCCCATCTCTGATTCACAGCCTCTGATTCCCCACCTCTGATTCCCCATCTCTGATTCCGCACATCTGATTCCCTGCCTCTGATTCCCCATCTCTGATTCACCGCCTTTGATTCGCCACCTCTGATTCCCCATATCTGATTCCCCGCCTCTGTTTCCCCGCCTCTGATTCCCCGCCTCTGATTCCCCATATCTCATTCCCCGCCTCTGAATCCCCATCTCTGATTCCCGGACTCTGATTCCCCACCTCTGATTCCCGGCCTCTTATTCCCGGCATCTGATTCCAGCCTCTGATTCCCGGCCTCTGATTCCCTGCTTCTGATTCTGATTCCCTGCCTTTGATTCCCCATCTCTGATTCCGCACATCTGATTCCCTGCCTCTGATTCCCCATCTCTGATTCCCCATATCTGATTCCCCGCCTCTGTTTCCCCGCCTCTGATTCCCCGCCTCTGTTTCCCAATATCTAAGTCCCCGCCTCTGATTCCCCAACTCTGATTCCCCACCTCTGATTCCCCAGCTCTGATTCCCCGCCTCTGATTCCCCGCATCTGATTCCCTGCATCTGATTCCAAGCCTCTGATTCCCTGCCTCTGATTCCCAACCTCTGATTCCCCACCTCTGATTCCCCATATCTGATTCCCAGCCTCTGTTTCCCCGCCTCTGATTCCCTGCCTCTGTTTCCCCATATCTGATTCCCGGCCTCTGATTCCCCGCCTCTGATTCCCCGCCTCTGATTCCCTGCCTCTGATTCCCCATCTCCGATTCCGCACATCTGATTCCCTGCCTCTGATTCCCCGCCTCTGATTCCCCGCCTCTGATTCCCTGCCTCTGATTCCCAACCTCTGATTCCCCACCTCTGATTCCCCGTGTTTGATTCCCCGCCTCTGTTTCCCCGCCTCTGATTCCCCGCCTCTGATTCCCCAACTCTAATTCCCCGCCTCTGATTCCCCATATCTGATTCCCCGCCTCTGTTTCCCCGCCTCTGATTCCCCGCCCCTGTTTCCCCATATCTGATTCCCTGCCTCTGATTCCCCAACTTTGATTCCCAGCCTCTGATTCCCCAGCTCTGATACCACGCCTCTGATTCCCCGTGTTTGATTCCCTGCCTCTGATTCCCCGCCTCTGATTCCCCATCTCTGATTCACCGCCTTTGATTCGCCACCTCTGATTCCCCATATCTGATTCCCCACCTCTGTTTCCCCGCCTCTGATTCCCCGCCTCTGATTCTCCATATCTCATTCCCCGCCTCTGAATCCCCATCACTGTTTCCCTGCCTCTGATTCCCCACCTCTGATTCCCCATATCTGATTCCCCGCCTCTGATTCCCTGCCTCTGATTCCCCGCCTCTGATTCCCCAGCTCTGATTTCCCGCCTCTGATTTCCCGCCTCTGATTCCCTGCCTCTGATTACCAACCTCTGATTCCCCACCTCTGATTCCCCGTGTTTGATTCCCCGCCTCTGTTTCCCCGCCTCTGATTCCCAACCTCTGATTCCCCACCTCTGATTCCCCGCCTCTGATTCCCCTCCTCTGATTCCCCATATCTGATTCTCAGCCTCTGATTCCCAGCCTCTGATTCCCAACCTCTGATTCCCCACCTCTGATCCCCATATATGATTCCCCGCCTCTGTTTCCCCGCCTCTGATTCCCCGCCTCTGATTCCCCGCGTCTGATTACCGGCCTCTGATTCCCCGCCTCTGATTCCCCATCTCTGATTCACAACCTCTGATTCCCCACCTCTGATACCCCATATCTGATTCCACGCCTCTGTTTCCCCGCCTCTGATTCCCCACCTCTGATTCCCAATATCTGATTCCCCGCCTCTGATTCCCCACCTCTGATTCCCCGCCTCTGATTCGCCAGCTATGATACCCCGCCTCTTATTCCCCGCGTCTGATTCCCTGCCTCTGATTCCCCGCCTCTGATTCCACATCTCTGATTCACCACCTCTGATTCCCCGCGTCTGATTCCCTGCCTCTGATTCCCCATCTCTGATTCCCCATCTCTGATTCCCCAATTCTGATTCCCCTCCTCTGATTCCCCGTGTTTGATTCCCTGCCTCTGATTCCCGGCCTCTGATTCCCCATCTCTGATTCACCGCCTTTGATTCGCCACCTCTGATTCGCCATATCTGATTCCCCGCCTCTGTTTCCCCGCCTCTGATTCCCCGCCTCTGATTCCCCATATCTCATTCCCCGCCTCTGAATCCCCATCTCTGATTCCCGGACTCTGATTCCCCACCTCTGATTTCCGGCCTCTTATTCCCGGCATCTGATTCCGGCCTCTGATTCCCGGCCTCTGATTCCCTGCTTCTGATTCTGATTCCCTGCCTTTGATTCCCCATCTCTGATTCCGCACATCTGATTCCCTGCCTCTGATTCCCCATCTCTGATTCCCCATATCTGATTCCCCGCCTCTGATTCCCTGTCTCTGTTTCCCAATATCTAAGTCCCCGCCTCTGATTCCCCAACTCTGATTCCCCACCTCTGATTCCCCAGCTCTGATTCCCCGCCTCTGATTCCCCGCATCTGATTCCCTGCATCTGATTCCAAGCCTCTGATTCCCTGCCTCTGATTCCCAACCTCTGATTCCCCACCTCTGATTCCCCATATCTGATTCCCAGCCTCTGTTTCCCCGCCTCTGTTTCCCCATATCTGATTCCCGGCCTCTGATTCCCCGCCTCTGATTCCCCGCCTCTGATTCCCTGCCTCTGATTCCCCATCTCCGATTCCGCACATCTGATTCCCTGCCTCTGATTCCCCGCCTCTGATTCCCCGCCTCTGATTCCCTGCCTCTGATTCCCAACCTCTGATTCCCCACCTCTGATTCCCCGTGTTTGATTCCCCGCCTCTGTTTCCCCGCCTCTGATTCCCAACCTCTGATTCCCCACCTCTGATTCCCCGTGTTTGATTCCCCGCCTCTGTTTCCCCGCCTCTGATTCCCCGCCTCTGAATCCCCAACTCTGATTCCCTGCCTCTGATTCCCCAGCTCTGATTCCCCACCTCTGATTCCCCATCTCTCATTCCGCACATCTGATTCCCTGCCTCTGATTCCCCGCCTCTGTTTCCCCATATCTAATTCCCAACCTCTGATGCCCCAACTCTGATTCCCTGCCTCTGATTCCCCGCGTTCTATTCCCTGCCTCTGATTCCCCGCCTGTGATTCCCCATCTCTGATTCACCACCTCTGATTCCCCACCTCTGATTCCCCATATCTAATTCCCCGCCTCTGTTTGCCCGCCTCTGATTCCCCGCCTCTGTTTCCCCATATCTGATTCCCCGCCTCTGAATCCCCAACTCTGATTCCCTGCCTCTGATTCCCCAGCTCTGATTCCCCGCCTTTGATTCCCCCCGTCTGATTCCCAGCCTCTGAATCCCCGTGTCTGATTTCCTGCCTCTGATTCCCCACCTCTGATTCCCCATCTCTGATTCACAGCCTCTGATTCCCCACCTCTGATTCCCCATCTCTGATTCCGCACATCTGATTCCCTGCCTCTGATTCCCCGACTCTGAACCCCACCTCTGATTCCCAACCTCTGATTCCCCACCTCTGAATCCCCATATCTGATTCCCTGCCTCTGATTCCCCGCCTCTGATTCCCTGCCTCTGATTCCCCGCCTCTGATTCCCCAGCTCTGATTCCCCGCCTCTGAATCCCCAACTCTGATTCCCTGCCTCTGATTCCCTGCCTCTGATTCCCTGCCTCTGATTCCCAACCTCTGATTCCCCACCTCTGAGTCCCCATATCTGTTTTCCCGCCTCTGTTTCCCCGCCTCTGATTCCCCGCCTCTGATTCCCAGGCTCTGATTCTCCGCCTCTGATTCCCCGCCTCTGGTTCCCCGGCTCTGATTCGCTGCCTCTGATTCCCCATCTCTGATTCCGCACATCTGATTCCCTGCCTCTGATTCCCCGCCTCTGACTCCCCGCCTCTGATTCCCTGCCTCTGTTTCCCAACCTCTGATTCCCCACCTCTGATTCCCCATATCTGATTCCCCACCTCTGTTTCCCTGCCTCTGATTCCCCACCTCTGTTTCCCCATATCTGATATCCCGCCTCTGATTCCCCAACTCTGATACCCCGCCTCTGATTCCCCAGCTCTGATTCCCCACCTCTGATTCCCCGTGTTTGATTCCCTGCCTCTGATTCCCCGCCTCTGATTCCCCATCTCTGATTCACCGCCTTTCATTCGCCACCTCTGATTCCCCATATCAAATTCCCCGCCTCTGTTTCCCCGCCTCTGATTCCCCGCCTCTGTTTCCCCATATCTGATTCCCCACCTCTGATTCCCCATATCTGATTCCCCGCCTCTCTTTCCGCGCCTCTGATTCCCCGCCTCTGATTCCCCATATCTGATTACCCGCCTCTGATTCCCCAACTCTGATTCCCCACCTCTGATTCCCCAGCTCTGTTTCCCCACCTCTGATTCCCCGCCTCTGTTTCCCCATATCTAATTCCCCGCCTCTGATTCCCAAACTCTGATTCCCCGACTCTGATTCCCCAGCTCTGATTCCCCGCCTCTGATTCCCCACATCTGATTCCCTGCCTCTGATTCCCTGCCTCCGATTCCCTGCCTCTGATTCCCAACCTCTGATTCCCCACCTCTGAATCCCCATATCTGATTACCTGCCTCTGATTCCCCGCCTCTGATTCCCTGCCTCTGATTCCCCGCCTCTGATTCCCCAGCTCTGATTTCCCGCCTCTGATTTCCCGCCTCTGATTCCCTGCCTCTGATTCCCAACCTCTGATTCCCCACCTCTGATTCCCCGTGTTTGATTCCCCGCCTCTGTTTCCCCGCCTCTGATTCCCAACCTCTGATTCCCCACCTCTGATTCCCCGCCTCTGATTCCCCTCCTCTGATTCCCCATATCTGATTCTCAGCCTCTGATTCCCAGCCTCTGATTCCCAACCTCTGATTCCCCACCTCTGATCCCCATATATGATTCCCCGCCTCTGTTTCCCCGCCTCTGATTCCCCGCCTCTGTTTCCCCATATCTGATCCCCGCCTCTATTTGCCCGCCTCTGATTCCCCGCCTCTGTTTCCCCATATCTGATTCCCCATCTCTGATTCACAACCTCTGATTCCCCACCTCTGATACCCCATATCTGATTCCCCGCCTCTGTTTCCCCGCCTCTGATTCCCCACCTCTGATTCCCAATATCTGATTCCCAGCCTCTGATTCCCCACCTCTGATTCCCTGCCTCTGATTCCCTGCCCTGATTCCCCATCTCTGTTTCACCGCCTTTGATTCGCCACCTCTGATTCCCTATATCTGATTCCCCGCCTCTGTTTCCCCGCCTCTGATTCCCTGCCTCTGATTCCCAACCTCTGATTCCACACCTCTGATTCCCCATATCTGATTCCCCGCCTCTGTTTCCCCGCCTCTGATTCCCTGCCCCTGTTTCCCCATATCTGATTCCCTGCCTCTGATTCCCCAACTCTGATTCCCCGCCTCTGATTCCCCAGCTCTGATTCCCCGCCTCTGATTTCCCGTGTTTGATACCCTGCCTCTGATTCCCCGCCTCTGATTCCCCATCTCTGATTCACCGCCTTTGATTCGCCACCTCTGATTCCACATATCTGATTCCCCACCTCTGTTTCCCCGCCTCTGATTCCCCGCCTCTGATTCTCCATATCTCATTCCCCGCCTCTGAATCCCCATCTCTGATTCCCGGACTCTGATTCCCCACCTCTGATTCCCGGCCTCTTATTCCCAGCATCTGATTCCCGGCCTCTGATTCCCGGCCTCTGATTCCCCGCTTCTGATTCTGATTCCCTGCCTCTGATTCCCCATCTCTGATTCCGCACATCTGATTCCCTGCCTCTGATTCCCCACCTCTGATTCCCCATATCTGATTTCCCGCCTCTGTTTCCCCGCCTCTGATTCCCCGCTTCTGTTTCCCCATATCTAATTCCCAACCTCTGATGCCCCAACTCTGATTCCCTGCCTCTGATTCCCCGCGTTCTATTCCCTGCCTCTGATTCCCCGCCTGTGATTCCCCATCTCTGATTCACCACCTCTGATTCCCCACCTCTGATTCCCCATATCTAATTCCCCGCCTCTGTTTGCCCGCCTCTGATTCCCCGCCTCTGTTTCCCCATATCTGATTCCCCGACTCTGAATCCCCAACTCTGATTCCCTGCCTCTGATTCCCCAGCTCTGATTCCCCGCCTTTGATTCCCCCCGTCTGATTCCCAGCCTCTGAATCCCCGTGTCTGATTTCCTGCCTCTGATTCCCCGCCTCTGATTCCCCATCTCTGATTCACAGCCTCTGATTCCCCACCTCTGATTCCCCATCTCTGATTCCGCACATCTGATTCCCTGCCTCTGATTCCCCGACTCTGATCCCCACCTCTGATTCCCCAGCTCTGATTCCCCGCCTCTGATTCCCCAACTCTGATTCCCCGCCTCTGATTCCCCAGCTCTGATTCCCCGCCTCTGATTCCCCGTGTTTGATTCCCTGCCTCTGATTCCCCGCCTCTGATTCCCCATCTCTGATTCAACGCCTTTGATTCGCCACCTCTGATTCCCCATATCTGATTCCTCGCCTCTGTTTCCCAGCCTCTGATTCCCCTCATCTGATTCCCCATATCTCATTCCCCGCCTCTGATTCCCTATCTCTGATTCCCGGACTCTGATTGCCCACCTCTGATTCCCGGCCTCTTATTCCCGGCATCTGATTCCGGCCTCTGATTCCCGGCCTCTGATTCCCTGCTTCTGATTCCCCATCTCTGATTCCGCAAATCTAATTCCATGCCTCTGATTCCCCACCTCTGATTCCCCATATCTGATTCCCCGCCTCTGTTTCCCCGCCTCTGATTCCCCGCCTCTGTTTCCCCATATCTAAGTCCCCGCCTCTGATTCCCCAACTTTGATTCCCCACCTCTGATTCCCCAGCTCTGATTCCCCGCCTCTGATTCCCCGCATCTGATTCCATGCATCTGATTTCCAGCCTCTGGTTCCCAGCCTCTGATTCCCAACCTCTGATTCCCCACCTGTGATCCCCATATCTGATTCCCCGCCTCTGTTTCCCCGCCTCTGATTCCCCGCCTCTGTTTCCCCATATCTGATCCCCGCCTCTATTTGCCCACCTCTGATTCCCCACCTCTGTTTCCCCATATCTGATTCCCCGCCTCTGAATCCCCAACTCTGATTCCCTGCCTCTAATTTCCAAGCTCTGATTCCCCGCCTCTGATTCCCCGCGTCTGATTACCGGCCTCTGATTCCCCGCCTCTGATTCCCCATCTCTGATTCACAACCTCTGATTCCCCACCTCTGATACCCCATATCTGATTCCCCGCCTCTGTTTCCCCGCCTCTGATTCCCCACCTCTGATTCCCAATATCTGATTCCCCGCCTCTGATTCCCCACCTCTGATTCCCAGTTCTGATTCGCCAGCTATGATTCCCCGCCTCTTATTCCCCGCGTCTGATTCCCTGCCTCTGATTCCCCGCCTCTGATTCCACATCTCTGATTCACCACCTCTGATTCCCCGCGTCTGATTCCCTGCCTCTGATTCCCCATCTCTGATTCCCCATCTCTGATTCCCTAATTCTGATTCCCCTCCTCTGATTCCCCGTGTTTGATTCCCTGCCTCTGATTCCCGGCCTCTGATTCCCCATCTCTGATTCACCGCCTTTGATTCGCCACCTCTGATTTGCCATATCTGATTCCCCGCCTCTGTTTCCTCGCCTCTGATTCCCCGCCTCTGATTCCCCATATTTCATTCCCCGCCTCTGAAACCCCATCTCTGATTCCCGGACTCTGATTCCCCACCTCTGATTTCCGGCCTCTTATTCCCGGCATCTGATTCCGGCCTCTGATTCCCGGCCTCTGATTCCCTGCTTCTGATTCTGATTCCCTGCCTTTGATTCCCCATCTCTGATTCCGCACATCTGATTCCCTGCCTCTGATTCCCCGCCTCTGATTCCCCATATCTGATTCCCCGCCTCTGATTCCCCGCCTCTGGTTCCCAATATCTAAGTCCCCGCCTCTGATTCCCCAACTCTGATTCCCCACCTCTGATTCCCCAGCTCTGATTCCCCGCCTCTGATTCCCCGCATCTGATTCCCTGCATCTGATTCCAAGCCTCTGATTCCCTGCCTCTGATTCCCAACCTCTGATTCCCCACCTCTGATTCCCCATATCTGATTCCCAGCCTCTGTTTCCCCGCCTCTGATTCCCCGCCTCTGTTTCCCCATATCTGATTCCCGGCCTCTGATTCCCCGCCTCTGATTCCCCGCCTCTGATTCCCTGCCTCTGATTCCCCATCTCCGATTCCGCACATCTGATTCCCTGCCTCTGATTCCCCGCCTCTGATTCCCCGCCTCTGATTCCCTGCCTCTGATTCCCAACCTCTGATTCCCCACCTCTGATTCCCCGTGTTTGATTCCCCGCCTCTGTTTCCCCGCCTCTGATTCCCCGCCTCTGATTCGCCAACTCTAATTCCCCCCCTCTGATTCCCCATATCTGATTCCCCGCCTCTCTTTCCCCGCCTCTGATTCCCCGCCCCTGTTTCCCCATATCTGATTCCCTGCCTCTGATTCCCCAACTTTGATTCCCAGCCTCTGATTCCCCAGCTCTGATTCCCCGCCTCTGATTCCCCGTGTTTGATTCCCTGCCTCTGATTCCCCGCCTCTGATTCCCCATCTCTGATTCACCACCTTTGATTCGCCACCTCTGATTCCCCATATCTGATTCCCCACCTCTGTTTTCCCGCCTCTGATTCCCCGCCTCTGATTCTCCATATCTCATTCCCCGCCTCTGAATCCCCATCTCTGATTCCCGGACTCTGATTCCCCACCTCTGATTCCCGGCCTCTTATTCCCAGCATCTGATTCCAGGCCTCTGATTCCCGGCCTCTGACTCCCCGCTTCTGATTCTGATTCACTGGCTTTGATTCCCCATCTCTGATTCCGCACATCTGATTACCTGCCTCTGATTCCCCACCTCTGATTCCCCATATCTGATTCCCCGCCTCTGTTTCCACGCCTCTGATTCCCCACCTCTGATTCCCCATATCTGATTCCCAAGCTCTGATTCCCCGCCTCTGATTCCCCGCATCCGATTCCCCATATCTGATTCCCCGCCTCTGTTTCCCCGCCCCTGATTCCACGCCTCTGTTTCCCCATATCTGATTCCCCGCCTCTGATTCCCAACTATGATTCCCCGCCTCTGATTCCCCAGCCCTGATTCCCTGCCTCTGATTCCCCGCGTTCTATTCCCTGCCTCTGATTCCCCGCCTGTGATTCCCCATCTCTGATAAACCACCTCTGATTCCACACCACTGATTCCCAATATCTAATTCCCCGCCTCTGTTTGCCCGCCTCTGATTCCCCGCCTCTGTTTCCCCATATCTGATTCCCCGCCTCTGAATCCCCAACTCTGATTCCCTGCCTCTGATTCCCCAGCTTCATTCCCCGCCTTTGATTCCCCCCGTCTGATTCCCAGCCTCTGAATCCCCGTGTCTGATAACCTGCCTCTGATTCCCCACCTCTGATTCCCCATCTCTGATTCCGCACATCTGATTCCCTGCCTCTGATTCCCCGACTCTGATTCCCCACCTCTGATATCCCAGCTCTGATTTCCTGCCTCTGATTCCCCAACTCTGATTCCCCGCCTCTGATTCCACAGCTCTGATTCCCCGCCTCTGATTCCCCGTGTTTGATCCCCTGCCTCTGATTCCCCGCCTCTGATTCCCCATCTCTGATTCACCGCCTTTGATTCGCCACCTCTGATTCCCCATATCTGATTCCTCGCCACTGTTTCCCCGCCTCTGATTCCCCACCTCTGATTCCCCATATCTCATTCCCCGCCTCTGATTCGCCAGCTATGATTCCCCGCCTCTTATTCCCCGCGTCTGATTCCCTGCCTCTGATTCCCCGCCTCTGATTCCACATCTCTGATTCACCACCTCTGATTCCACGCGTCTGATTCCCCGCCTCTGATTCCCCATCTCTGAGTCCCCATCTCTGATTCCCCAATTCTGATACCCCGCCTCTTATTCCCCAGCTCTGATTCCTCGCCTCTGATTCCCTTCCTCTGTTTCCCAACCTCTGATTCCCCACCTCTGATTTCCCATATTGATTCCCTGCGTCTGATTCCCCACCTCTGATTTCCCATATTGATTCCCTGCGTCTGATTCCCCGCCTCTGATTCCCCAACTCTGATTCCCCGCCTCTGATTCCCCAGCTCTGATTCCCCGCATCTGATTCCCCGTGTTTGATTCCCTGCCTCTGATTCCCGGCCTCTGATTCCCCATCTCTGATTCACCGCCTTTGATTCGCAACCTCTGATTCCCCATATCTGATTCCCCGCTTCTGTTTCCCCGCCTCTGATTCCCCGCCTCTGATTCCCCATATCTCATTCCCCGCCTCTAAATCCCCATCTCTGATTCCCGGATTCTGATTCCCCAACTCTGATTCCCGGACTCTTATTCCCGGCATCTGATTCCGGCCTCTGATTCCCGGCCTCTGATTCCCTGCTTCTGATTCTGATTCCCTGCCTCTGATTCCCCATCTCTGATTCCGCACATCTGATTCCCTGCCTCTGATTCCCCACCTCTGATTCCCCATATCTGATTCCCCGCCTCTGTTTCCCCGCCTTTGATTCCCCGCCTCTGTTTCCCAATATCTAAGTCCCCGCCTCCGATTCCCCAACTCTGATTCCCCACCTCTGATTCCCCAGCTCTGATTCCCCGCCTCTGATTCCCCGCATCTGATTCCCTGCAACTGATTCCAAACCTCTGATTCCCTGCCTCTGATTCCCAACCTCTGATTCCCAACCTCTGATTCCACACCTCTGATTCCCCATATCTGATTCCCCGCCTCTGTTTCCCCGCCTCTGATTCCCCGCCTCTGATTCCCCATATCTCATTCCCCGCCTCTGATTCCGCATCTCTGATTCCCGGACTCTGATTCCCCACCTCTGATTCCCGGCCTCTTATTCCCGGCATCTGATTCCGGCCTCTGATTCCCGGCCTCTGATTCCCTGCTTCTGATTCTGATTCCCTGTCTCTGATTCCCCATCTCTGATTCCGCACATCTAATTCCCTGCCACTGATTCCCCACCTCTGATTCCCCATATCTGATTCCCCGCCTCTATTTCCCCGCCTCTGATTCCCCGCCTCTGCTTCCCCATATCTAAGTCCCCGCCTCTGATTCCCCAACTTTGATTCCCCACCTCTGATTCCCCAGCTCTGATTCCCCGCCTCTGATTCCCCGCATATGATTCCATGCATCTGATCCCCAGCCTTTGATTCGCCACCTCTGATTCCCCATATCTGATTCCTCGCCTCTGTTTCGCCGCCTCTGATTCCCCGCCTCTGATTCCCCAGCTCTGATTCCCCGCCTCTGATTTTCCGTGTTTGATTCCCTGCCTCTGATTCCCGGCCTCTGATTCCCCATCTCTGATTCACCGCCTTTGATTCGCCACCTCTGATTCCCCATATCTGATTCCCCGCCTCTGTTTCCCCGCCTCTGATTCCCCACCTCTGATTCCCCGTGTTTGATTACCCGCCTCTGTTTCCCCGCCTCTGATTCCCCGCCTCTGATTCCCCAACTCTAATTCCCCACCTCTGATTCCCCATATCTGATTCCCTGCCTCTGTTTCCCCGCCTCTGATTCCCCGCCCCTGTTTCCCCATATGTGATTCCCTGCCTCTGATTCCCCAACTTTGATTCCCAGCCTCTGATTCCCCAGCTCTGATTCCCCGCCTCTGATTCCCCGTGTTTGATTCCCTGCCTCTGATTCCCCGCCCCAGATTCCCCATCTCTGATTCACCGCCTTTGATTCGCCACCTCTGATTCCCCATATCTGATTCCCAATATCTGATTCCCCGCCTCTGATTCCCCACCTCTGATTCCCAATATCTGATTCCCCGCCTCTGTTTCCCCGCCTCTGATTCCCCACCTCTGATTCCCAATATCTGATTCCCCGCCTCTGATTCCCCACCTCTGATTCCCCGCCTCTGATTCGCCAGCTATGATTCCCCGCCTCTGATTCCCCGTGTTTGATTCCCTGCCTCTGATTCCCGGCCTCTGATTACCCATCTCTGATTCACCGCCTTTGATTCGCCACCTCTGATTCCCCATATCTGATTCCCCGCCTCTGTTTCCCCGCCTCTGATTCCCCGCCTCTGATTCCCCATATCTCATTCCCCGCCTCTGAATCCCCATCTCTGATTCCCGGACTCTGATTCCCCACCTCTGATTCCCTGCTTCTGATTCTGATTCCCTGCCTTTGATTCCCCATCTCTGATTCCGCACATCTGATTCCCTGCCACTGATTCCCCATCTCTGATTCCCCATATCTGATTCATCGCCTCTGTTTCCCCGCCTCTGATTCCCCGCCTCTGTTTCCCAATATCTAAGTCCCCGCCTCTGATTCCCCAACTCTAATTCCCCACCTCTGATTCCCCAGCTCTGATTCCCCGCCTCTGATTCCCCGCATCTGATTCCCTGCATCTGATTCCAAGCCTCTTATTCCCTGCCTCTGATTCCCAACCTCTGATTCCCCACCTCTGATTCCCCATATCTGATTCCCATCCTCTGTTTCCCCGCCTCTGATTCCCCGCCTCTGTTTCCCCATATCTGATTCCCGGCCTCTGGTTCCCCGCCTCTGATTCCCCGCCTCTGATTCCCTGCCTCTGATTCCCCATCTCCGATTCCGCACATCTGATTCCCTGCCTGTGATTCCCCGCCTCTGATTCCCCGCCTCTGATTCCCTGCCTCTGATTCCCAACCTCTGATTCCCCACCTCTGATTCCCCGTGTTTGATTCCCCGCCTCTGTTTCCCCGCCTCTGATTCCCCGCCTCTGATTCCCCAACTCTAATTCCCCGCCTCTGATTCCCCATATCTGATTCCCCGCCTCTGATTCCCCACCCCTGTTTCCCCATATCTGATTCCCTGCCTCTGATTCCCCAACTTTGATTCCCAGCATCTGATTCCCCAGCTCTGATTCCCCGCATCTGATTCCCCGCATCTGATTCCCTGCATCTGATTCCAAGCCTCTGATTCCCTGTCTCTGATTCCCAACCTCTGATTCCCCACCTCTGATTCCCCATATCTGATCCCCAGCCTCTGTTTCCCCGCCTCTGTTTCCCCATATCTGATTCCCGGCCTCTGATTCCCTGCCTCTGATTCCCCGCCTCTGATTCCCTGCCTCTGATTCGCCATCTCCGATTCCGCACATCTGATTCCCTGCCTCTGATTCCCCGCCTCTGATTCCCCGCCTCTGATTCCCTGCATCTGATTCCCAACCTCTGATTCCCCACCTCTGATTCCCCGTGTTTGATTCCCCGCCTCTGTTTCCCCGCCTCTGATTCCCCGCCTCTGATTCCCCAACTCTAATTCCCCACCTCTGATTCCCCATATCTGATTCCCTGCCTCTGTTTCCCCGCCTCTGATTCCCCGCCCCTGTTTCCCCATATCTGATTCCCTGCCTCTGAATCCCCAACTTTGATTCCCAGCCTCTGATTCCCCAGCTCTGATTCCCCGCCTCTGATTCCCCGTGTTTGATTCCCTGCCTCTGATTCCCCGCCTCTGATTCCCCATCTCTGATTCACCGCCTTTGATTCGCCACCTCTGATTCCCCATCTCTGATTCCGCACATCTGATTCCCTGCCTCTGATTCCCCACCTCTGATTCCCCATATCTGATTTCCCGCCTCTGTTTCCCCGCCTCTGATTCCCCGCCTCTGTTTCCCCATATCTAATTCCCAACCTCTGATGCCCCAACTCTGATTCCCTGCCTCTGATTCCCCGCGTTCTATTCCCTGCCTCTGATTCCCCGCCTGTGATTCCCCATCTCTGATTCACCACCTCTGATTCCCCACCTCTGATTCCCCATATCTAATTCCCCGCCTCTGTTTGCCCGACTCTGATTCCCCGCCTCTGTTTCCCCATATCTGATTCCCCGCCTCTGAATCCTCAACTCTGATTCCCCGCCTTTGATTCCCCCGTCTGATTCCCAGCCTCTGAAACCCCGTGTCTGATTTCTTGCCTCTGATTCCCCGACTCTGATCCCCACCTCTGATTCTGCAGCTCTGATTCCCCGCCTCTGATTCCCCAACTCTGATTCCACGCCTCTGATTCCCCAGCTCTGATTCCCCACCTCTGATTCCCCGTGTTTGATTCCCTGCCTCTGATTCCCCGCCTCTGATTCCCCATCTCTGATTCACCGCCTTTGATTCGCCACCTCTGATTCCCCATATCTGATTCCTCGCCTCTGTTTCCCCGCCTCTGATTCCCCGCCTCTGATTCCCCATATCTCATTCCCCGCCTCTGATTCCCCATCTCTGATTCCCGGACTCTGATTCCCCACCTCTGATTCCCGGCCTCTTATTCCCGGCCTCTGATTCCCTGCTTCTGATTCCCCATCTCTGATTCCGCAAATCTAATTCCCTGCCTCTGATTCCCCACCTCTGATTCCCCATATCTGATTCCCCGCCTCTGTTTCCCCGCCTCTGATTCCCCGCCTCTGTTTCCCCATATCTAAGTCCCCGCCTCTGATTCCCCAACTTTGATTCCCAACATCTGATTCCCCAGCTCTGATTCCCCGCCTCTGATTCCCCGCATCTGATTCCATGCATCTGATTCCCAGCCTCTGATTCCCTGCCTCTGATTCCCAACCTCTGATTCCCCACCTCTGATTCCCCATATCTGATTCCCCGCCTCTGTTTCCCCGCCTCTGATTCCCCGCCTCTGTTTCCCCATATCTGATCCCCGCCTCTATTTGCCCGCATCTGATTCCCCGCCTCTGTTTCCCCATATCTGATTCCCCGCCTCTGAATCCCCAACTCTGATTCCCTGCCTCTAATTTCCCAGCTCTGATTCCCCGCCTCTGATTCCCCGCGTCTGATTACCGGCCTCTGATTCCCCGCCTCTGATTCCCCATCTCTGATTCACAACCTCTGATTCCCCACCTCTGATACCCCATATCTGATTCCCCGCCTCTGTTTCCTCGCCTCTGATTCCCCACCTCTGATTCCCAATATCTGATTCCCCACCTCTGATTCCCCACCTCTGATTCCCCGCCTCTGATTCGCCAGCTATGATTCCCCGCCTCTGATTCCCCGTGTTTGATTCCCTGCCTCTAATTCCCGGCCTCTGATTCCCCATCTCTGATTCACCGCCTTTGATTCGCCACCTCTGATTCCCCATATCTGATTCCCCGCCTCTGTTTCCCCGCCTCTGATTCCCCGCCTCTGATTCCCCATATCTCATTCCCCGCCTCTGAATCCCCATCTCTGATTCCCGGACTCTGATTCCCCACCTCTGATTCCCTGCTACTGATTCTGATTCCCTGCCTTTGATTCCCCATCTCTGATTCCGCACATCTGATTCCCTGCCTCTGATTCCCCATCTCTGATTCCCCATATCTGATTCCCCGCTTCTGTTTCCCCGCCTCTGATTACCCGCCTCTGTTTCCCAATATCTAAGTCCCCGCCTCTGATTCCCCAACTCTAATTCCCCACCTCTGATTCCCCAGCTCTGATTCCCCGCCTCTGATTCCCCGCATCTGATTCCCTGCATCTGATTCCAAGCCTCTTATTCCCTGCCTCTGATTCCCAACCTCTGATTCCCCACCTCTGATTCCCCATATCTGATTCCCAGCCTCTGTTTCCCCGCCTCTGATTCCCCGCCTCTGTTTCCCCATATCTGATTCCCGGCCTCTGGTTCCCCGCCTCTGATTCCCCGCCTCTGATTCCCTGCCTCTGATTCCCCATCTCCGATTCCGCACATCTGATTCCCTGCCTCTGATTCCCCGCCTCTGATTCCCCGCCTCTGATTCCCTGCCTCTGATTCCCAACCTCTGATTCCCCACCTCTGATTCCCCGTGTTTGATTCCCCGCCTCTGTTTCCCCGCCTCTGATTCCCCGCCTCTGATTCCCCAACTCTAATTCCCCGCCTCTGATTCCCCATATCTGATTCCCTGCCTCTGTTTCCCCGCCTCTGATTCCCCACCCCTGTTTCCCCATATCTGATTCCCTGCCTCTGATTCCCCAACATTGATTCCCAGCATCTGATTCCCCAGCTCTGATTCCCCGCCTCTGATTCCCCGCATCTGATTCCCTGCATCTGATTCCAAGCCTCTGATTCCCTGCCTCTGATTCCCAACCTCTGATTCCCCACCTCTGATTCCCCATATCTGATCCCCAGCCTCTGTTTCCCCGCCTCTGTTTCCCCATATCTGATTCCCGGCCTCTGATTCCCCGCCTCTGATTCCCCGCCTCTGATTCCCTGCCTCTGATTCCCCATCTCCGATTCCGCACATCTGATTCCCTGCCTCTGATTCCCCGCCTCTGATTCCCCGCCTCTGATTCCCTGCATCTGATTCCCAACCTCTGATTCCCCACCTCTGATTCCCCGTGTTTGATTCCCCGCCCCTGTTTCCCCATATCTGATTCCCTGACTCTGATTCCCCAACTTTGATTCCCAGCCTCTGATTCCCCAGCTCTGATTCCCCGCCTCTGATTCCCCGTGTTGGATTCCCTGCCTCTGATTCCCCGCCTCTGATTCCCCATCTCTGATTCACCGCCTTTGATTCGCCACCTCTGATTCCCCATATCTGATTCCCCACCTCTGTTTCCCCGCATCTGATTCCCCGCCTCTGATTCTCCATATCTCATTCCCCGCCTCTGACTCCCCATCTCTGATTCCCGGACTCTGATTCCCCACCTCTGATTCCCGGCCTCTTATTCCCAGCATCTGATTCCAGGCCTCTGATTCCCGTCCTCTGACTCCCCGCTTCTGATTCTGATTCCCTGCCTCTGATTCCCCATCTCTGATTCCGCACATCTGATTACCTGCCTCTGATTCCCCACCTCTGATTCCCCATATCTGATTCCCCGCCTCTGTTTCCACGCCTCTGATTCCCCGCCTCTGTTTCCCCATATCTAATTCCCCACCTCTGATGCCCCAACTCTGATTCCCCGCCTCTGATTCCACAGCTCTGATTCCCCGCCTCTGATACCCCACATCCGATTCCCCATATCTGATTCCCCGCCTCTGTTTCCCCGCCCCTGATTCCCCGCCTCTGTTTCCCCATATCTGATTCCCCGCCTCTGATTCCCAACTATGATTCCCCGCCTCTTAGTCCCCAGCTCTGATTCCCTGCCTCTGATTCCCCGCGTTCTATTCCCTGCCTCTGATTCCCCGCCTGTGATTCCCCATCTCTGATTCACCACCTCTGATTCCCCACCACTGATTCCCCATATCTAATTCCCCGCCTCTGTTTGCCCGCCTCTGATTCCCCGCCTCTGTTTCCCCATATCTGATTCCCCGCCTCTGAATCAACAACTCTGATTCCCTGCCTCTGATTCCCCAGCTTCATTCCCCGCCTTTGAATCCCCCCGTCTGATTCCCAGCCTCTGAATCCCCGTGTCTGAAAACCTGCCTCTGATTCCCCGCCTCTGATTCCCCATCTCAGATTCACCGCCTCTGATTCCCCACCTCTGATTCCCCATCTCTGATTCCGCACATCCAATTCCCTGCCTCTGATTCCCCGACTCTGATTCCCCACCTCTGATTC
Organism: Narcine bancroftii; assembly: GCF_036971445.1. Lineage (NCBI taxonomy): Eukaryota > Metazoa > Chordata > Chondrichthyes > Torpediniformes > Narcinidae > Narcine > Narcine bancroftii. Next base: position 110,429,765 of record NC_091475.1, read on the forward strand.
CCCAGCTCTGATTCCCCGCCTCTGATTCCCCTACTCTGATTCCCCACCTCTGATTCCCCAGCTGTGATTCCCCGCCTCTGATTCCCCGTGTTTGATCCCCTGCTTCTGATTCCCCAGCTCTGATTCCCCATCTCTAATTCACTGCCTTTGATTCGCCACCTCTGATTCCCCATATCTGATTCCTCGCCACTGTTTCCCCGCCTCTGATTCCCCGCCTCTGATTCCCCATATCTCATTCCCCGCCTCTGATTCCCCATCTCTGATTCCCGGACTCTGATTCCCCACCTCTGATTCCCGACCTCTTATTCCCGGCATCTGATTCCGGCCTCTGATTCCCGGCCTCTGATTCCCTGCTTCTGATTCTGATTCCCTGCCTCTGATTCCCCATTTCTGATTCCGCACATCTAATTCCCTGCCTCTGATTCCCCACCTCTGATTCCCCATATCTGAATCCCAACCTCTGTTTCCCCGTCTCTGATTCCCCGCCTCTGTTTCCCATATCTAAGTCCCCCCCTCTGATTCCCCAACTTTGATTCCCCACCTCTGATTCCTCAGCTCTGATACCCCGCCTCTGATTCCCCACCTCTTATTCCCCATATCTGATTCCCAGCCTCTGTTTCCCCGCCTCTGATTCCCCGCCCCTGTTTCCCCATATCTGATTCCCTGCCTCTGATTCCCCAACTTTGATTCACAGCCTCTGATTCCCCAGCTCTGATTCCCCGCCTCTGATTCCCCGTGTTTGATTCCCTGCCTCTGATTCCCCGCCTCTGATTCCCCATCTCTGATTCACCGCCTTTGATTCGCTACCTCTGATTCCACATATCTGATTCCCCACCTCTGTTTCCCCGCCTCTGATTCCCCGCCTCTGATTCTCCATATCTCATTCCCCGCCTCTGACTCCCCATCTCAGATTCCCGGACTCTGATACCCCACCTCTGATTCCCGGCCTCTTATTCCCAGCATCTGATTCCAGGCCTCTGATTCCCGGCCTCTGACTCCCCGCTTCTGATTCTGATTCCCTGACTCTGATTCCCCATATCTAAGTCCCCGCCTCTGATTCCCCAACTTTGATTCCCCACCTCTGATTCCCCAGCTCTGATTCCCCGCCTCTGATTCCCCACCTCTGATTCCCCATATCTGATTCCCAGCCTCTGTTTCCCCGCCTCTGATTCCCCGCCTCTGTTTCCCCATATCTGATTCCCCGCCTCTGATTCCCAACTATGATTCCCCGCCTCTGATTCCCCAGCTCTGATTCCCTGCCTCTGATTCCCCGCGTTCTATTCCCTGCCTCTGATTCCCCGCCTGTGATTCCCCATCTCTGATTCACCACCTCTGATTCCCCACCACTGATTCCCCATATCTAATTCCCCGCCTCTGTTTGCCCGCCTCTTATTCCCCGCCTCTGTTTCCCCATATCTGATTCCCCGCCTCTGATTCCCAACTATGATTCCCCGCCTCTTAGTCCCCAGCTCTGATTCCCTGCCTCTGATTCCCCGCGTTCTATTCCCTGCCTCTGATTCCCCGCCTGTGATTCCCCATCTCTGATTCACCACCTCTGATTCCCCACCACTGATTCCCCATATCTAATTCCCCGCCTCTGTTTGCCCGCCTCTGATTCCCCGCCTCTGTTTCCCCATATCTGATTCCCCGCCTCTGAATCAACAACTCTGATTCCCTGCCTCTGATTCCCCAGCTTCATTCCCCGCCTTTGAATCCCCCCGTCTGATTCCCAGCCTCTGAATCCCCGTGTCTGAAAACCTGCCTCTGATTCCCCGCCTCTGATTCCCCATCTCAGATTCACCGCCTCTGATTCCCCACCTCTGATTCCCCATCTCTGATTCCGCACATCCGATTCCCTGCCTCTGATTCCCCGACTCTGATTCCCCACCTCTGATTCCCCAGCTCTGATTCCCCGCCTCTGATTCCCCTACTCTGATTCCCCACCTCTGATTCCCCAGCTGTGATTCCCCGCCTCTGATTCCCCGTGTTTGATCCCCTGCTTCTGATTCCCCAGCTCTGATTCCCCATCTCTGATTCACTGCCTTTGATTCGCCACCTCTGATTCCCCATATCTGATTCCTCGCCACTGTTTCCCCGCCTCTGATTCCCCGCCTCTGATTCCCCATATCTCATTCCCCGCCTCTGATTCCCCATCTCTGATTCCCGGACTCTGATTCCCCACCTCTGATTCCCGACCTCTTATTCCCGGCATCTGATTCCGGCCTCTGATTCCCGGCCTCTGATTCCCTGCTTCTGATTCTGATTCCCTGCCTCTGATTCCCCATTTCTGATTCCGCACATCTAATTCCCTGCCTCTGATTCCCCACCTCTGATTCCCCATATCTGAATCCCAACCTCTGTTTCCCCGTCTCTGATTCCCCGCCTCTGTTTCCCATATCTAAGTCCCCGCCTCTGATTCCCCAACTTTGATTCCCCACCTCTGATTCCTCAGCTCTGATACCCCGCCTCTGATTCCCCACCTCTTATTCCCCATATCTGATTCCCAGCCTCTGTTTCCCCGCCTCTGATTCCCCGCCCCTGTTTCCCCATATCTGATTCCCTGCCTCTGATTCCCCAACTTTGATTCACAGCCTCTGATTCCCCAGCTCTGATTCCCCGCCTCTGATTCCCCGTGTTTGATTCCCTGCCTCTGATTCCCCGCCTCTGATTCCCCATCTCTGATTCACCGCCTTTGATTCGCTACCTCTGATTCCACATATCTGATTCCCCACCTCTGTTTCCCCGCCTCTGATTCCCCGCCTCTGATTCTCCATATCTCATTCCCCGCCTCTGACTCCCCATCTCAGATTCCCGGACTCTGATACCCCACCTCTGATTCCCGGCCTCTTATTCCCAGCATCTGATTCCAGGCCTCTGATTCCCGGCCTCTGACTCCCCGCTTCTGATTCTGATTCCCTGACTCTGATTCCCCATATCTAAGTCTCCGCCTCTGATTCCCCAACTTTGATTCCCCACCTCTGATTCCCCAGCTCTGATTCCCCGCCTCTGATTCCCCACCTCTGATTCCCCATATCTGATTCCCAGCCTCTGTTTCCCCGCCTCTGATTCCCCGCCTCTGTTTCCCCATATCTGATTCCCCGCCTCTGATTCCCAACTATGATTCCCCGCCTCTGATTCCCCAGCTCTGATTCCCTGCCTCTGATTCCCCGCGTTCTATTCCCTGCCTCTGATTCCCCGCCTGTGATTCCCCATCTCTGATTCACCACCTCTGATTCCCCACCACTGATTCCCCATATCTAATTCCCCGCCTCTGTTTGCCCGCCTCTTATTCCCCGCCTCTGTTTCCCCATATCTGATTCCCCGCCTCTGAATCCCCAACTCTGATTCGCTGCCTCTGATTCCCCAGCTTCATTCCCCGCCTTTGATTCCCCCCGTCTGATTCCCAGCCTCTGAATCCCCGTGTCTGATAACCTGCCTCTGATTCCCCACCTCTGATTCCCAAGCTCTGATTCCCCGCCTCTGATTCCCCAACTCTGATTCCCCGCCTCTGATTCCCCAACTCTGATTCCCCGCCTCTGATTCCCCGTGTTTGATTCCCTGCCTCTGATTCCCCGCCTCTGATTCCCCATCTCTGATTCACCGCCTTTGATTCGCCACCTCTGATTCCCCATATCTGATTCCTCGCCTCTGTTTCCCCGCCTCTGATTCCCCGCCTCTGATTCCCCAGCTCTGATTCCCCACCTCTGATTTTCCGTGTTTGATTCACTGCCTCTGATTCCCGGCCTCTGATTCCCCATCTCTGATTCACTGCCTTTGATTCGCCACCTCTGATTCCCCATATCTGATTCCCCGCCTCTGTTTCCCCGCCTCTGATTCCCCGCCTCTGATTCCCCATATCTCATTCCCCGCCTCTGAATCCCCATCTCTGATTCCCGGACTCTGATTCCCCACCTCTGATTCCCGGCCTCTTATTCCCGGCATCTGATTCCGGCCTCTGATTCCCGGCCTCTGATTCCCTGCTTCTGATTCTGATTCCCTGCCTCTGATTCCCCATCTCTGATTCCGCACATCTGATTCCCTGCCTCTGATTCCCCGCCTCTGATTCCCCGCCTCTGTTTCCCAATATCTAAGTCCCCGCCTCTGATTCCCCAACTCTGATTCCCCACCTCTGATTCCCCAGCTCTGATTCCCCGCCTCTGATTCCGCACATCTGATTCCCTGCCTCTGATTCCCCGACTCTGATCCCCACCTCTGATTCCCCAGCTCTGATTCCCCGCCTCTGATTCCCCGTGTTTGATTCCCTGCCTCTGATTCCCCGCCACTGATTCCCCATCTCTGATTCATCGCCTTTGATTCCCGGCCTCTTATTCCCGGCATCTGATTCCGGCCTCTGATTCCCGACCTCTGATTCCCTGCTTCTGATTCCCCATCTCTGATTCCGCAAATCTAATTCCCTGCCTCTGATTCCCCACCTCTGATTCCCCATATCTGATTCCCCACCTCTGTTTCCCGGCCTTTGATTCCCCGCTTCTGATTCTGATTCCCTGCCTCTGATTCCCCATCTCTGATTCCGCACATCTGATTCCCTGCCTCTGATTCCCCGCCTCTGAATCCCCAACTCTGATTCCCTGCCTCTGATTCCCCATATCTGATTCCCCGCCTCTGAATCCCCAACTCTGATTCCCTGCCTCTGATTCCCCAGCTCTGATTCCCCGCCTTTGATTCCCCCGTCTGATTCCCAGCCTCTGAAACCCCGTGTCTGATTTCTTGCCTCTGATTCCCCGCCTCTGATTCCCCATCTCTGATTCACAGCCTCTGATTCCCCACCTCTGATTCCCCATCTCTGATTCCGCACATCTGATTCCCTGCCTCTGATTCCCCATCTCTGATTCACCGCCTTTGATTCGCCACCTCTGATTCCCCATATCTGATTCCCCGCCTCTGTTTCCCCGCCTCTGATTCCCCGCCTCTGATTCCCCATATCTCATTCCCCGCCTCTGAATCCCCATCTCTGATTCCCGGACTCTGATTCCCCACCTCTGATTCCCGGCCTCTTATTCCCGGCATCTGATTCCGGCCTCTGATTCCCGGCCTCTGATTCCCTGCTTCTGATTCTGATTACCTGCCTTTGATTCCCCATCTCTGATTCCGCACATCTGATTCCCTGCCTCTGATTCCCCATCTCTGATTCCCCATATCTGATTCCCCGCCTCTGTTTCCCCGCCTCTGATTCCCCGCCTCTGTTTCCCAATATCTAAGTCCCCGCCTCTGATTCCCCAACTCTGATTCCCCACCTCTGATTCCCCAGCTCTGATTCCCCGCCTCTGATTCCCCGCATCTGATTCCCTGCATCTGATTCCAAGCCTCTGATTCCCTGCCTCTGATTCCCAACCTCTGATTACCCACCTCTGATTCCCCATATCTGATTCCCAGCCTCTGTTTCCCCGCCTCTGATTCCCTGCCTCTGTTTCCCCATATCTGATTCCCGGTCTCTGATTCCCCGCCTCTGATTCCCCGCCTCTGATTCCCTGCCTCTGATTCCCCATCTCTAATTCCGCACATCTGATTCCCTGCCTCTGATTCCCCGCCTCTGATTCCCCGCCTCTGATTCCCTGCCTCTGATTCCCAACCTTTGATTCCCCACCTCTGATTCCCCGTGTTTGATTCCCCGCCTCTGTTTCCCCGCCTCTGATTCCCCGCCTCTGATTCCCCATATCTGATTCCCCGCCTCAGTTTCCCCGCCTCTGATTCCCCGCCCCTGTTTCCCCATATCTGATTCCCTGCCTTTGATTCCCCAACTTTGATTCCCAGCCTCTGATTCCCCAGCTCTGATACCACGCCTCTGATTCCCCGTGTATGATTCCCTGCCTCTGATTCCCCGCCTCTGATTCCCCATCTCTGATTCACCGCCTTTGATTCGCCACCTCTGATTCCCAATATCTGATTCCCCACCTCTGTTTCCCCGCCTCTGATTCCCCGCCTCTGATTCTCCATATCTCATTCCCCGCCACTGAATCCCCATCACTGATTCCCGGACTCTGATTCCCCACCTCTGATTCCCGGCCTCTTATTCCCAGCATCTGATTCCAGGCCTCTGATTCCCGGCCTCTGACTCCCCGCTTCTGATTCTGATTCCCCATCTCAGATTCACCGCCTCTGATTCCCCACCTCTGATTCCCCATCTCTGATTCCGCACATCCGATTCCCTGCCTCTGATTCCCCGACTCTGATTCCCCACCTCTGATTCCCCAGCTCTGATTCCTCGCCTCTGATTCCCCAACTCTGATTCCCCGCCTCTGATTCCCCAGCTCTGATTCCACACCTCTGATTCCCCGTGTTTGATCCCCTGCCTCTGATTCCCCGCCTCTGATTCCCCATCTCTGATTCACCGTCTTTGATTCGCCACCTCTGATTCCCCATATCTGATTCCTCGCCACTGTTTCCCCGCCTCTGATTCCCCGCCTCTGATTCCCCATATCTCATTCCCCGCCTCTGATTCGCCAGCTATGATTCCCCGCCTCTGATTCCCCGCGTCTGATTCCCTGCCTCTGATTCCCCGCCTCTGATTCCACATCTCTGATTCACCACCTCTGATTCCCCGCGTCTGATTCCCCGCCTCTGATTCCCCATCTCTGATTCCCCATCTCTGATTCCCCAATTCTGATTCCCCGCCTCTGATTCCCCAGCTCTGATTCCTCGCCTCTGATTCCCTTCCTCTGATTCCCAACCTCTGATTCCCCACCTCTGATTTCCCATATTGATTCCCTGCGTCTGATTCCCCGCCTCTGATTCCCCAACTCTGATTCCCCGCCTCTGATTCCCCAGCTCTGATTCCCCGCCTCTGATTCCCCATCTCTGATTCACCGCCTTTGATTCTCCACCTCTGATTCCCCATATCTGATTCCCCGCCTCTGTTTCCCCGCCTCTGATTCCCCGCCTCTGATTCCCCATATCTCATTCCCCGCCTCTGAATCCCCATCTCTATTTCCCGGACTCTGATTCCCCACCTCTGATTCCCGGCCTCTTATTCCCGGCATCTGATTCCGGCCTCTGATTCCCGGCCTCTGATTCCCTGCTTCTGATTCTGATTCCCTGCCTCTGATTCCCTATCACTGATTCCCCACATCTGATTCCCTGCCTCTGATTCCCCGCCTCTGATTCCCCGCCTGTTTCCCAATATCTAAGTCCCCGCCTCTGATTCCCCAACTCTGATTCCCCACCTCTGATTCCCCAGCTCTGATTCCCCGCCTCTGATTCCCCGCATCTGATTCCCTGCATCTGATTCCAAGCCTCTGATTCCCTGCCTCTGATTCCCAACCTCTGATTCCCCACCTCTTATTCCCCATATCTTTATCCCCGCCTCCGATTCCCCGCCTCTGATTCCCCACCTCTGTTTCCCCATATCTGATTCCCGGCCTCTGATTCCCCGCCTCTGATTCCCCGCCTCTGATTCCCTGCCTCTGATTCCCCATCCCCGATTCCGCACATCTGATTCCCTGCCTCTGATTCCCCGCCTCTGATTCCCCGCCTCTGATTCCCTGCCTCTGATTCCCAACCTCTGATTCCCCACCTCTGATTCCCCATATCTGATTCCCCGCCTCTGTTTCCCCGCCTCTGATTCCCCTCCTCTGATTCCCCAACTCTAATTCCCCGCCTCTGATTCCCCAGCTCTGATTCCCCGTGTTTGATTCCCCGCCTCTGATTCCCTGCCTCTGATTCCCAACCTCTGATTCCACACCTCTGATTCCCCATATCTGATTCCCCGACTCTGTTTCCCCGCCTCTGATTCCCTGCCCCTGTTTCCCCATATCTGATTCCCTGCCTCTGATTCCCCAACACTGATTCCCCGCATCTGATTCCCCAGCTCTGATTCCCCGCCTCTGATTTCCCGTGTTTGATTCCCTGCCTCTGATTCCCCGCCTCTGATTCGCCACCTCTGATTCCACTTATCTGATTCCCCACCTCTGTTTCCCCGCCTCTGATTCCCCGCCTCTGATTCTCCATATCTCATTCCCCGCCTCTGATTCCCCACCTCTGATTCCCGGCCTCTTATTCCCAGCATCTGATTCCCGGCCTCTGATTCCCCGCTTCTGATTCTGATTCTCTGCCTCTGATTCCCCACCTCTGATTCCCCATATCTGATTTCCCGCCTCTGTTTCCCCGCCTCTGATTCCCCGCCTCTGTTTCCCCATATCTAATTCCCAACCTCTGATGCCCCAACTCTGATTCCCTGCCTCTGATTCCCCGCGTTCTATTCCCTGCCTCTGATTCCCCGCCTGTGATTCCCCATCTCTGATTCACCACCTCTGATTCCCCACCTCTGATTCCCCATATCTAATTCCCCGCCTCTGTTTGCCCGCCTCTGATTCCCCGCCTCTGTTTCCCCATATCTGATTCCCCACCTCTGAATCCCCAACTCTGATTCCCTGCCTCTGATTCCCCATATCTGATTCCCCGCCTCTGAATCCCCAACTCTGATTCCCTGCCTCTGATTCCCCAGCTCTGATTCCCCGCCTTTGATTCCCCCGTCTGATTACCAGCCTCTGAAACCCCGTGTCTGATTTCTTGCCTCTGATTCCCCGCCTCTGATTCCCCATCTCTGATTCACAGCCTCTGATTCCCCACCTCTGATTCCCCATCTCTGATTCCGCACATCTGATTCCCTGCCTCTGATTCCCCATCTCTGATTCACCGCCTTTGATTCGCCACCTCTGATTCCCCATATCTGATTCCCTGCCTCTGTTTCCCCGCCTCTGATTCCCCGCCTCTGATTCCCCATATCTCATTCCCCGCCTCTGAATCCCCATCTCTGATTCCCGGACTCTGATTCCCCACCTCTGATTCCCGGCCTCTTATTCCCGGCATCTGATTCCGGCCTCTGATTCCCGGCCTCTGATTCCCTGCTTCTGATTCTGATTACCTGCCTTTGATTCCCCATCTCTGATTCCGCACATCTGATTCCCTGCCTCTGATTCCCCATCTCTGATTCCCCATATCTGATTCCCCGCCTCTGTTTCCCCGCCTCTGATTCCCCGCCTCTGTTTCCCAATATCTAAGTCCCCGCCTCTGATTCCCCAACTCTGATTCCCCACCTCTGATTCCCAAGCTCTGATTCCCCGCCTCTGATTACCCGCATCTGATTCCCTGCATCTGATTCCAAGCCTCTGATTCCCTGCCTCTGATTCCCAACCTCTGATTCCCCACCTCTGATTCCCCATATCTGATTCCCGGCCTCTGTTTCCCCGCCTCTGATTCCCTGCCTCTTTTTTCAACATATCTGATTCCCGGCCTCTGATTTCCCGCGTCTGATTCCCCGCCTCTGATTCCCTGCCTCTGATTCCCCATCTCTGATTCCGCACATCTGATTCCCTGCCTCTGATTCCCCGCCTCTGATTCCCCGCCTCTGATTCCCTGCCTCTGATTCCCAACCTTTGATTCCCCACCTCTGATTCCCCGTGTTTGATTCCCCGCCTCTGTTTCCCCGCCTCTGATTCCCCGCCTCTGATTCCCCAACTCTAATTCCCCGCCTCTGATTCCCCATATCTGATTCCCCGCCTCTGTTTCCCCGCCTCTGATTCCCCGCCCCTGTTTCCCCATGTCTGATTCCCTGCCTCTGATTCCCCAACTTTGATTCCCAGCCTCTGATTCCCAAGCTCTGATACCACGCCTCTGATTCCCCGTGTTTGATTCCCTGCCTCTGATTCCCCGCCTCTGATTCCCCATCTCTGATTCACCGCCTTTGATTCGCCACCTCTGATTCCCAATATCTGATTCCCCACCTCTGTTTCCCCGCCTCTGATTCCCCGCCTCTGATTCTCCATATCTCATTCCCCGCCACTGAATCCCCATCACTGATTCCCGGACTCTGATTCCCCACCTCTGATTCCCGGCCTCTTATTCCCAGCATCTGATTCCAGGCCTCTGATTCCCGGCCTCTGACTCCCCGCTTCTGATTCTGATTCCCTGCCTCTGATTCCCCATCTCTGATTCCGCACATCTGATTACCTGCCTCTGATTCCCCACCTCTGATTCCCCATATCTGATTCCCCGCCTCTGTTTCCACGCCTCTGATTCCCCGCCTCTGTTTCCCCATATCTGATTCCCCACCTCTGATGCCCCAACTCTGATTCCCCGCCTCTGATTCCCCAGCTCTGATTCCCCGACTCTGATTCCCCGCATCCGATTCCCCATATCTGATTCCCCGCCTCTGTTTCCCCGCCCCTGATTCTCCGCCTCTGTTTCCCCATATCTGATTCCCCGCCTCTGATTCCCAACTATGATTCCCCGCCTCTGATTCCCCAGCTCTGATTCCCTGCCTCTGAATCCCCGCGTTCTATTCCCTGCCTCTGATTCCCCGCCTGTGATTCCCCATCTCTGATTCACCACCTCTGATTCCCCACCACTGATTCCCCATATCTAATTCCCCGCCTCTCTTTGCCCGCCTCTGATTCCCCGCCTCTGTTTCCCCATATCTGATTCCCCGCCTCTGAATCCCCAACTCTGATTCGCTGCCTCTGATTCCCCAGCTTCATTCCCCGCCTTTGATTCCCCCCGTCTGATTCCCAGCCTCTGAATCCCCGTGTCTGATAACCTGCCTCTGATTCCCCGCCTCTGATTCCCCATCTCAGATTCACCGCCTCTGATTCCCCACCTCTGATTCCCCATCTCTGATTCCGCACATCCGATTCCCTGACTCTGATTCCCCTACTCTGATTCCCCACCTCTGATTCCCCAGCTCTGATTCCTCGCTTCTGATTCCCCAACTCTGATTCCCCGCCTCTGATTCCCCAGCTCTGATTCCCCACCTCTGATTCCCCGTGTTTGATCCCCTGCCTCTGATTCCCCGCCTCTGATTCCCCATCTCTGATTCACCGTCTTTGATTCGCCACCTCTGATTCCCCATATCTGATTCCTCGCCACTGTTTCCCCGCCTCTGATTCCCCGCCTCTGATTCCCCATATCTCATTCCCCGCCTCTGATTCGCCAGCTATGATTCCCCGCCTCTGATTCCCCGCGTCTGATTCCCTGTCTCTGATTCCCCGCCTCTGATTCCACATCTCTGATTCACCACCTCTGATTCCCCGCGTCTGATTCCCCGCCTCTGATTCCCCATCTCTGATTCCCCATCTCTGATTCCCCAATTCTGATTCCCCGCCTCTGATTCCCCAGCTCTGATTCCTCGCCTCTGATTCCCTTCCTCTGATTCCCAACCTCTGATTCCCCACCTCTGATTTCCCATATTGATTCCCTGCGTCTGATTCCCCGCCTCTGATTCCCCAACTCTGATTCCCCGCCTCTGATTCCCCAGCTCTGATTCCCCGCCTCTGATTCCCCATCTCTGATTCACCGCCTTTGATTCGCCACCTCTGATTCCCCATATCTGATTCCCCGCCTCTGTTTCCCCGCCTCTGATTCCCCGCCTCTGATTCCCCATATCTCATTCCCCGCCTCTGAATCCCCATCTCTGATTCCCGGACTCTGATTCCCCACCTCTGATTCCCGGCCTCTTATTCCCGGCATCTGATTCCGGCCTCTGATTCCCGGCCTCTGATTCCCTGCTGCTGATTCTGATTCCCTGCCTCTGATTCCCCATCACTGATTCCGCACATCTGATTCCCTGCCTCTGATTCCCCACCTCTGATTCCCCGCCTCTGTTTCCCAATATCTAAGTCCCCGCCACTGATTCCCCAACTCTGATTCCCCACCTCTGATTCCCCAGCTCTGATTCCCCGCCTCTGATTCCCCGCATCTGATTCCCTGCATCTGATTCCAAGCCTCTGATTCCCTGCCTCTGATTCCCAACCTCTGATTCCCCACCTCTGATTCCCCATATCTGAATCCCCGCCTCCGTTTCCCCGCCTCTGATTCCCCACCTCTGTTTCCCCATATCTGATTCCCGGCCTCTGATTCCCCGCCTCTGATTCACCGCCTCTGATTCCCTGCCTCTGATTCCCCATCCCCGATTCCGCACATCTGATTCCCTGCCTCTGATTCCCCGCCTCTGATTCCCCGCCTCTGATTCCCTGCCTCTGATTCCCAACCTCTGATTCCCCACCTCTGATTCCCCATATCTGATTCCCCGCCTCTGTTTCCCCGCCTCTGATTCCCCTCCTCTGATACCCCAACTCTAATTCCCCGCCTCTGATTCCCCAGCTCTGATACCCCGTGTTTGATTCCCCGCCTCTGATTCCCTGCCTCTGATTCCCATCCTCTGATTCCACACCTCTGATTCCCCATATCTGATTCCCCGCCTCTGTTTCCCCGCCTCTGATTCCCTGCCCCTGTTTCCCCATATCTGATTCCCTGCCTCTGATTCCCCAACACTGATTCCCCGCATCTGATTCCCCAGCTCTGATTCCCCGCCTCTGATTTCCCGTGTTTGATTCCCTGCCTCTGATTCCCCACCTCTGATTCCCCATCTCTGATTCACCGCCTTTGATTCGCCACCTCTGATTCCACATATCTGATTCCCCACCTCTGTTTCCCCGCCTCTGATTCCCCGCCTCTGATTCTCCATATCTCATTCCCCGCCTCTGATTCCCCACCTCTGATTCCCGGCCTCTTATTCCCAGCATCTGATTCCCGGCCTCTGATTCCCCGCTTCTGATTCTGATTCCCTGCCTCTGATTCCCCATCTCTGATTCCGCACATCTGATTCCCTGCCTCTGATTCCCCACCTCTGATTCCCCATATCTGATTTCCCGCCTCTGTTTCCCCGCCTCTGATTCCCCGCCTCTGTTTCCCCATATCTAATTCCCAACCTCTGATGCCCCAACTCTGATTCCCTGCCTCTGATTCCCCGCGTTCTATTCCCTGCCTCTGATTCCCCGCCTGTGATTCCCCATCTCTGATTCACCACCTCTGATTCCCCACCTCTGATTCCGCATATCTAATTCCCCGCCTCTGTTTGCCCGCCTCTGATTCCCCGCGTCTGTTTCCCCATATCTGATTCCCCGCCTCTGAATCCCCAACTCTGATTCCCTGCCTCTGATTCCCAGCTCTGATTCCCCGCCTTTGATTCCCCCGTCTGATTCACAGCCTCTGAAACCCCGTGTCTGATTTCTTGCCTCTGATTCCCCGCCTCTGATTCCCCATCTCTGATTCACAGCCCCTGATTCCCCACCTCTGATTCCCCATCTCTGATTCCGCACATCTGATTCCCTGCCTCTGATTCCCCGACTCTGTTCCCCACCTCTGATTCCCCAGCTCTGATTCCCCGCCTCTGATTCCCCAACTCTGATTCCCCGCCTCTGATTCCCCAGCTCTGATTCCCCGCCTCTGATTCCCCGTGTTTGATTCCCTGCCTCTGATTCCACGCCTCTGATTCCCCATCTCTGATTCATCGCCTTTGATTCGCCACCTCTGATTCCCCATATCTGATTCCTCGCCTCTGTTTCCCCGCCTCTGATTCCCCACCTCTGATTCCCCATATCTCATTCCCCGCCTCTGATTCCCCATCTCTGATTCCCGGACTCTGATTCCCCACCTCTGATTCCCGGCCTCTTATTCCCTGCATCTGATTCCGGCCTCTGATTCCCGGCCTCTGATTCCCTGCTTCTGATTCCCCATCTCTGATTCCGCAAATCTAATTCCCTGCCTCTGATTCCCCACCTCTGATTCCCCATATCTGATTCCCCGCCTCTGTTTCCCGGCCTCTGATTCCCCGCTTCTGATTCTGATTCCCTGCCTCTGATTCCCCATCTCTGATTCCGCACATCTGATTCCCTGCCTCTGATTCCCCACCTCTGATTCCCCATATCTGATTTCCCGCCTCTGTTTCCCCGCCTCTGATTCCCCGCCTCTGTTTCCCCATATCTAATTCCCAACCTCTGATGCCCCAACTCTGATTCCCTGCCTCTGATTCCCCGCGTTCTATTCCCTGCCTCTGATTCCCCGCCTGTGATTCCCCATCTCTGATTCACCACCTCTGATTCCCCACCTCTGATTCCCCATATCTAATTCCCCGCCTCTGTTTGCCCGACTCTGATTCCCCGCCTCTGTTTCCCCATATCTGATTCCCCGCCTCTGAATCCCCAACTCTGATTCCCTGCCTCTGATTCCCCAGCTCTGATTCCCCGCCTTTGATTCCCCCATCTGATTCACAGCCTCTGAAACCCCGTGTCTGATTTCTTGCCTCTGATTCCCCGCCTCTGATTCCCCATCTCTGATTCACAGCCTCTGATTCCCCACCTCTGATTCCCCATCTCTGATTCCGCACATCTGATTCCCTGCCTCTGATTCCCCATCTCTGATTCACCGCCTTTGATTCGCCACCTCTGATTCCCCATATCTGATTCCCCGCCTCTGTTTCCCCGCCTCTGATTCCCCGCCTCTGATTCCCCATATCTCATTCCCCGCCACTGAATCCCCATCTCTGATTCCCGGACTCTGATTCCCCACCTCTGATTCCCGGCCTCTTATTCCCGGCATCTGATTCCGGCCTCTGATTCCCGGCCTCTGATTCCCTGCTTCTGATTCTGATTCCCTGCCTTTGATTCCCCATCTCTGATTCCGCACATCTGATTCCCTGCCTCTGATTCCCCATCTCTGATTCCCCATATCTGATTCCCCGCCTCTGTTTCCCCGCCTCTGATTCCCCGCCTCTGTTTCCCAATATCTAAGTCCCCGCCTCTGATTCCCCAACTCTGATTCCCCACCTCTGATTCCCCAGCTCTGATTCCCCGCCTCTGATTCCCCGCATCTGATTCCCTGCATCTGATTCCAAGCCTCTGATTCCCTGCCTCTGATTCCCAACCTCTGATTCCCCACCTCTGATTCCCCGCCTCTGATTCCCAGCCTCTGTTTCCCCGCCTCTGATTCCCTGCCTCTGTTTCCCCATATCTGATTCCCGGCCTCTGATTCCCCGCCTCAGATTCCCCGCCTCTGATTCCCTGCCTCTGATTCCCCATCTCCGATTCCGCACATCTGATTCCCTGCCTCTGTTTCCCCGCCTCTGATTCCCCGCCCCTGTTTCCCCATATCTGATTCCCTGCCTCTGATTCCCCAACTTTGATTCCCAGCCTCTGATTCCCCAGCTCTGATACCACGCCTCTGATTCCCCGTGTTTGATTCCCTGCCTCTGATTCCCCGCCTCTGATTCCCCATCTCTGATTCACCGCCTTTGATTCGCCACCTCTGATTCCCCATATCTGATTCCCCACCTCTGTTTCCCCGCCTCTGATTCCCCGCCTCTGATTCTCCATATCTCATTCCCCGCCTCTGAATCCCCATCACTGATTCCCGCACTCTGATTCCCCACCTCTGATTCCCAGCCTCTTATTCCCAGCATCTGATTCCAGGCCTCTGATTCCCGGCCTCTGACTCCCCGCTTCTGATTCTGATTCCCTGCCTCTGATTCCCCATCTCTGATTCCGCACATCTGATTACCTGCCTCTGATTCCCCACCTCTGATTCCCCATATCTGATTCCTCGCCTCTGTTTCCCCGCCTCTGATTCCCCGCCTCTGATTCCCCAGCTCTGATTCCCCGCCTCTGATTTTCCGTGTTTGATTCCCTGCCTCTGATTCCCGGCCTCTGATTCCCCATCTCTGATTCACCGCCTTTGATTCGCCACCTCTGATTCCCCATATCTGATTCCCCGCCTCTGTTTCCCCGCCTCTGATTCCCCGCCTCTGATTCCCCATATCTCATTCCCCGCCTCTGAATCCCCATCTCTGATTCCCGGACTCTGATTCCCCACCTCTGATTCCCGGCCTCTTATTCCTGGCATCTGATTCCGACCTCTGATTCCCGGCCTCTGATTCCCTGCTTCTGATTCCCCATCTCTGATTCCGCAAATCTAATTCCCTGCCTCTGATTCCCCACCTCTGATTCCCCATATCTGATTCCCCGCCTCTGTTTCCCGGCCTCTGATTCCCCGCTTCTGATTCTGATTCCCTGCCTCTGATTCCCCATCTCTGATTCCGCACATCTGATTCCCTGCCTCTGATTCCCAACCTCTGATTCCCCATCTCTGATTCATCGCCTTTGATTCGCCACCTCTGATTCCCCATATCTGATTCCTCGCCTCTGTTTCCCCGCCTCTGATTCCCCGCCTCTGATACCCCATATCTCATTCCCCGCCTCTGATTCCCCATCTCTGATTCCCGGACTCTGATTCCCCACCTCTGATTCCCGGCCTCTTATTCCCGGCATCTGATTCCGGCCTCTGATTCCCGGCCTCTGATTCCCTGCTTCTGATTCCCCATCTCTGATTCCGCAAATCTAATTCCCTGCCTCTGATTCCCCACCTCTGATTCCCCATATCTGATTCCCCGCCTCTGTTTCCCGGCCTCTGATTCCCCGCTTCTGATTCTGATTCCCTGCCTCTGATTCCCCATCTCTGATTCTGCACATCTGATTCCCTGCCTCTGATTCCCCACCTCTGATTCCCCATATCTGATTTCCCGCCTCTGTTTCCCCGCCTCTGATTCCCCGCCTCTGTTTCCCCATATCTAATTCCCAACCTCTGATGCCCCAACTCTGATTCCCTGCCTCTGATTCCCCGCGTTCTATTCCCTGCCTCTGATTCCCCGCCTGTGATTCCCCATCTCTGATTCACCACCTCTGATTCCCCACCTCTGATTCCCCATATCTGATTCCCCGCCTCTGAATCCCCAACTCTGATTCCCTGCCTCTGATTCCCCAGCTCTGATTCCCCGCCTTTGATTCCCCCGTCTGATTCCCAGCCTCTGAAACCCCGTGTCTGATTTCTTGCCTCTAATTCCCCGCCTCTGATTCCCCATCTCTGATTCACAGCCTCTGATTCACAGCCTCTGATTCCCCACCTCTGATTCCGCACATCTGATTCCCTGCCTCTGATTCCCCGACTCTGATCCCCACCTCTGATTCCCCAGCTCTGATTCCCCGCCTCTGATTCCCCAACTCTGATTCCCCGCCTCTGATTCCCCAGCTCTGATTCCCCGCCTCTGATTCCCCGTGTTTGATTCCCTGCCTCTGATTCCCCGCCTCTGATTCCCCATCTCTGGTTCACCGCCTTTGATTCGCCACCTCTGATACCCCATATCTGATTCCTCGCCTCTGTTTCCCCGCCTCTGATTCCCCGCCTCTGATTCCCCAGCTCTGATTCCCCGCCTCTGATTTTCCGTGTTTGATTCCCTGCCTGGGATTCCCCAGCTCTGATTCCCCGCCTTTGATTCCCCCGTCTGATTCCCAGCCTCTGAAACCCCGTGTCTGATTTCTTGCCTCTGATTCCCCGCCTCTGATTCCCCATCTCTGATTCACAGCCTCTGATTCCCCACCTCTGATTCCCCATCTCTGATTCCGCACATCTGATTCCCTGCCTCTGATTCCCCGACTCTGATGCCCACCTCTGATTCCCCAGCTCTGATTCCCCGCCTCTGATTCCCCAACTCTGATTCCCCGCCTCTGATTCCCCAGCTCTGATTCCCCGCCTCTGATTCCCCAGCTCTGATTCCCCGCCTCTGATTCCCCAGCTCTGATTCCCCGCCTCTGATTCCCCGTGTTTGATTCCCTGCCTCTGATTCCCCGCCTCTGATTCCCCATCTCTGATTCACTGCCTTTGATTCGCCACCTCTGATTCCCCATATCTGATTCCTCGCCTCTGTTTCCCCGCCTCTGATTCCCCGCCTCTGATTCCCCAGCTCTGATTCCCCGCCTCTGATTTTCCGTGTTTGATTCCCTGCCTCTGATTCCCGGCCTCTGATTCCCCATCTCTGATTCACCGCCTTTGATTCGCCACCTCTGATTCCCCATATCTGATGCCCCGCCTCTGTTTCCCCGCCTCTGATTCCCCGCCTCTGATTCCCCAGCTCTGATTCCCCGCCTCTGATTCCCCGTGTTTGATTCCCTGCCTCTGATTCCCCGCCTCTGATTCCCCATCTCTGATTCACCGCCCTTGATTCGCCACCTCTGATTCCCCATATCTGATTCCTCGCCTCTGTTTCCCCGCCTCTGATTCCCCGCATCTGATTCCCCAGCTCTAATTCCCCGCCTCTGATTTTCCGTGTTTGATTCCCTGCCTCTGATTCCCGGCCTCTGATTCCCCATCTCTGATTCACCGCCTTTGATTCGCCACCTCTGATTCCCCATATCTGATTCCTCGCCTCTGTTTCCCCGCCTCTGATTCCCCGCCTCTGATTCCCCAGCTCTGATTCCCCGCCTCTGATTTTCCGTGTTTGATTCCCTGCCTCTGATTCCCGGCCACTGATTCCCCATATCTGATTCCCCGCCTCTGAATCCCCAACTCTGATTCCCTGCCTCTGATTCCCCAGCTCTGATTCCCCGCCTTTTATTCCCCCGTCTGATTCCCAGCCTCTGAAACCCCGTGTCTGATTTCTTGCCTCTGATTCCCCGCCTCTGATTCCCCATCTCTGATTCACAGCCTCTGATTCCCCACCTCTGATTCCCAATCTCTGATTCCGCACATCTGATTCCCTGCCTCTGATTCCCCGACTCTGATCCCCACCTCTGATTCCCCAGCTCTGATTCCCCGCCTCTGATTCCCCAACTCTGATTCCCCGCCTCTGATACCCCAGCTCTGATTCCCCGCCTCTGATTCCCCGTGTTTGATTCCCTGCCTCTGATTCCCCGCCTCTGATTCCCCATCTCTGATTCACCGCCTTTGATTCGCCACCTCTGATTCCCCATATCTGATTCCTCGCCTCTGTTTCCCCGCCTCTGATTCCCCGCCTCTGATTCCCCAGCTCTGATTCCCCGCCTCTGATTTTCCGTGTTTGATTCCCTGCCTCTGATTCGCCAGCTCTGATTCCCCGCCTTTGATTCCCCCGTCTGATTCCCAGCCTCTGAAACCCCGTGTCTGATTTCTTGCCTCTGATTCCCCGCCTCTGATTCCCCATCTGTGATTCACAGCCTCTGATTCCCCACCTCTGATTCCCCATCTCTGATTCCGCACATCTGATTCCCTGCCTCTGATTCCCCGACTCTGATCCCCACCTCTGATTCCCCAGCTCTGATTCCCCGCCTCTGATTCCCCAACTCTGATTCCCCGCCTCTGATTCCCCAGCTCTGATTCCCCGCCTCTGATTCCCCGTGTTTGATTCCCTGCCTCTGATTCCCCGCCTCTGATTCCCCATCTCTGATTCACCACCTTTGATTCGCCACCTCTGATTCCCCATATCTGATTCCTCGCCTCTGTTTCCCCGCCTCTGATTCCCCGCCTCTGATTCCCCAGCTCTGATTCCCCGCCTCTGATTTTCCGTGTTTGATTCCCTGCCTCTGATTCCCGGCCTCTGATTCCCCATCTCTGATTCACCGCCTTTGATTCGCCACCTCTGATTCCCCATATCTGATTCCCCGCCTCTGTTTCCCCACCTCTGATTCCTCGCTTCTGATTCCCCATATCTCATTCCCCGCCTCTGAATCCCCATCTCTGATTCCCGGACTCTGATTCCCCACCTCTGATTCCCGGCCACTTATTCCCGGCATCTGATTCCGGCCTCTGATTACCGGCCTCTGATTCCCTGCTTCTGATTCTGATTCCCTGCCTCTGATTCCCCATCTCTGATTCCGCACATCTGATTCCCTGCCTCTGATTCCCCGCCTCTGATTCCCCGCCTCTGTTTCCCAATATCTGAGTCCCCGCCTCTGATTCCCCAACTCTGATTCCCCACCTCTGATTCCCCAGCTCTGATTCCCCACCTCTGATTCCCCGCATCTGATTCCCTGCATCTGATTCCAAGCCTCTGATTCCCTGCCTCTGATTCCCAACCTCTGATTACCCACCTCTGATTCCGCACATCTGATTCCCTGCCTCTGATTCCCCGACTCTGATCCCCACCTCTGATTCCCCAGCTCTGATTCCCCGCCTCTGATTCCCCGTGTTTGATTCCCTGCCTCTGATTCCCCGCCTCTGATTCCCCATCTCTGATTCATCACCTTTGATTCCCGGCCTCTTATTCCCGGCATCTGATTCCGGCCTCTGATTCCCGACCTCTGATTCCCCACCTCTGATTCCCCATCTCTGATTCACAGCCTCTTTTTCCCCACCTCTGATTCCCAATCTCTGATTCCGCACATCTGATTCCCTGCCTCTGATTCCCCGACTCTGATCCCCACCTCTGATTCCCCAGCTCTGATTCCCCGCCTCTGATTCCCCGTGTTTGATTCCCTGCCTCTGATTCCCCGCCTCTGATTCCCCATCTCTGATTCACCGCCTTTGATTCGCCAACTCTGATTCCCCATATCTGATTCCTCGCCTCTGTTTCCCCGCCTCTGATTCCCCGCCTCTGATTCCCCAGCTCTGATTCCCCGCCTCTGATTTTCCGTGTTTGATTCCCTGCCTCTGATTCCCCAGCTCTGATTCCCCGCCTTTGATTCCCCCGTCTGATTCCCAGCCTCTGAAACGCCGTGTCTGATTTCTTGCCTCTGATTCCCCGCCTCTGATTCCCCATCTCTGATTCACAGCCTCTGATTCCCCACCTCTGATTCCCCATCTCTGATTCCGCACATCTGATTCCCTGCCTCTGATTCCCAACCTCTGATTCCCCACCTCTGATTCCGCACATCTGATTCCCTGCCTCTGATTCCCCGACTCTGATCCCCACCTCTGATTCCCCAGCTCTGATTCTCCGCCTCTGATTCCCCGTGTTTGATTCCCTGCCTCTGATTCCCCGCCTCTGATTCCCCATCTCTGATTCATCGCCTTTGATTCCCGGCCTCTTATTCCCGGCATCTGATTCCGGCCTCTGATTCCCGACCTCTGATTCCCCACCTCTGATTCCCCATCTCTGATTCACAGCCTCTGATTCCCCACCTCTGATTCCCAATCTCTGATTCCGCACATCTGATTCCCTGCCTCTGATTCCCCGACTCTGATCCCCACCTCTGATTCCCCAGCTCTGATTCCCCGCCTCTGATTCCCCGTGTTTGATTCCCTGCCTCTGATTCCCCGCCTCTGATTCCCCATCTCTGGTTCACCGCCTTTGATTCGCCACCTCTGATACCCCATATCTGATTCCTCGCCTCTGTTTCCCCGCCTCTGATTCCCCGCCTCTGATTCCCCAGCTCTGATTCCCCGCCTCTGATTTTCCGTGTTTGATTTCCTGCCTGGGATTCCCCAGCTCTGATTCCCCGCCTTTGATTCCCCCGTCTGATTCCCAGCCTCTGAAACCCCGTGTCTGATTTCTTGCCTCTGATTCCCCGCCTCTGATTCCCCATCTCTGATTCACAGCCTCTGATTCCCCACCTCTGATTCCCCATCTCTGATTCCGCACATCTGATTCCCTGCCTCTGATTCCCCGACTCTGATGCTCACCTCTGATTCCCCAGCTCTGATTCCCCGCCTCTGATTCCCCAACTCTGATTCCCCGCCTCTGATTCCCCAGCTCTGATTCCCCGCCTCTGATTCCCCAGCTCTGATTCCCCGCCTCTGATTCCCCAGCTCTGATTCCCCGCCTCTGATTCCCCGTGTTTGATTCCCTGCCTCTGATTCCCCGCCTCTGATTCCCCATCTCTGATTCACTGCCTTTGATTCGCCACCTCTGATTCCCCATATCTGATTCCTCGCCTCTGTTTCCCCGCCTCTGATTCCCCGCCTCTGATTCCCCAGCTCTGATTCCCCGCCTCTGATTTTCCGTGTTTGATTCCCTGCCTCTGATTCCCGGCCTCTGATTCCCCATCTCTGATTCACCGCCTTTGATTCGCCACCTCTGATTCCCCATATCTGATGCCCCGCCTCTGTTTCCCCGCCTCTGATTCCCCGCCTCTGATTCCCCAGCTCTGATTCCCCGCCTCTGATTCCCCGTGTTTGATTCCCTGCCTCTGATTCCCCGCCTCTGATTCCCCATCTCTGATTCACCGCCTTTTATTCGCCACCTCTGATTCCCCATATCTGATTCCTCGCCTCTGTTTCCCCGCCTCTGATTCCCCGCATCTGATTCCCCAGCTCTAATTCCCCGCCTCTGATTTTCCGTGTTTGATTCCCTGCCTCTGATTCCCGGCCTCTGATTCCCCATCTCTGATTCACCGCCTTTGATTCGCCACCTCTGATTCCCCATATCTGATTCCTCGCCTCTGTTTCCCCGCCTCTGATTCCCCGCCTCTGATTCCCCAGCTCTGATTCCCCGCCTCTGATTTTCCGTGTTTGATTCCCTGCCTCTGATTCCCGGCCACTGATTCCCCATATCTGATTCCCCGCCTCTGAATCCCCAACTCTGATTCCCTGCCTCTGATTCCCCAGCTCTGATTCCCCGCCTTTTATTCCCCCGTCTGATTCCCAGCCTCTGAAACCCCGTGTCTGATTTCTTGCCTCTGATTCCCCGCCTCTGATTCCCCATCTCTGATTCACAGCCTCTGATTCCCCACCTCTGATTCCCAATCTCTGATTCCGCACATCTGATTCCCTGCCTCTGATTCCCCGACTCTGATCCCCACCTCTGATTCCCCAGCTCTGATTCCCCGCCTCTGATTCCCCAACTCTGATTCCCCGCCTCTGATACCCCAGCTCTGATTCCCCGCCTCTGATTCCCCGTGTTTGATTCCCTGCCTCTGATTCCCCGCCTCTGATTCCCCATCTCTGATTCACCGCCTTTGATTCGCCACCTCTGATTCCCCATATCTGATTCCTCGCCTCTGTTTCCCCGCCTCTGATTCCCCGCCTCTGATTCCCCAGCTCTGATTCCCCGCCTCTGATTTTCCGTGTTTGATTCCCTGCCTCTGATTCGCCAGCTCTGATTCCCCGCCTTTGATTCCCCCGTCTGATTCCCAGCCTCTGAAACCCCGTGTCTGATTTCTTGCCTCTGATTCCCCGCCTCTGATTCCCCATCTGTGATTCACAGCCTCTGATTCCCCACCTCTGATTCCCCATCTCTGATTCCGCACATCTGATTCCCTGCCTCTGATTCCCCGACTCTGATCCCCACCTCTGATTCCCCAGCTCTGATTCCCCGCCTCTGATTCCCCAACTCTGATTCCCCGCCTCTGATTCCCCAGCTCTGATTCCCCGCCTCTGATTCCCCGTGTTTGATTCCCTGCCTCTGATTCCCCGCCTCTGATTCCCCATCTCTGATTCACCACCTTTGATTCGCCACCTCTGATTCCCCATATCTGATTCCTCGCCTCTGTTTCCCCGCCTCTGATTCCCCGCCTCTGATTCCCCAGCTCTGATTCCCCGCCTCTGATTTTCCGTGTTTGATTCCCTGCCTCTGATTCCCGGCCTCTGATTCCCCATCTCTGATTCACCGCCTTTGATTCGCCACCTCTGATTCCCCATATCTGATTCCCCGCCTCTGTTTCCCCACCTCTGATTCCTCGCTTCTGATTCCCCATATCTCATTCCCCGCCTCTGAATCCCCATCTCTGATTCCCGGACTCTGATTCCCCACCTCTGATTCCCGGCCACTTATTCCCGGCATCTGATTCCGGCCTCTGATTCCCGGCCTCTGATTCCCTGCTTCTGATTCTGATTCCCTGCCTCTGATTCCCCATCTCTGATTCCGCACATCTGATTCCCTGCCTCTGATTCCCCGCCTCTGATTCCCCGCCTCTGTTTCCCAATATCTGAGTCCCCGCCTCTGATTCCCCAACTCTGATTCCCCACCTCTGATTCCCCAGCTCTGATTCCCCACCTCTGATTCCCCGCATCTGATTCCCTGCATCTGATTCCAAGCCTCTGATTCCCTGCCTCTGATTCCCAACCTCTGATTACCCACCTCTGATTCCGCACATCTGATTCCCTGCCTCTGATTCCCCGACTCTGATCCCCACCTCTGATTCCCCAGCTCTGATTCCCCGCCTCTGATTCCCCGTGTTTGATTCCCTGCCTCTGATTCCCCGCCTCTGATTCCCCATCTCTGATTCATCGCCTTTGATTCCCGGCCTCTTATTCCCGGCATCTGATTCCGGCCTCTGATTCCCGACCTCTGATTCCCCACCTCTGATTCCCCATCTCTGATTCACAGCCTCTGATTCCCCACCTCTGATTCCCAATCTCTGATTCCGCACATCTGATTCCCTGCCTCTGATTCCCCGACTCTGATCCCCACCTCTGATTCCCCAGCTCTGATTCCCCGCCTCTGATTCCCCGTGTTTGATTCCCTGCCTCTGATTCCCCGCCTCTGATTCCCCATCTCTGATTCACCGCCTTTGATTCGCCACCTCTGATTCCCCATATCTGATTCCTCGCCTCTGTTTCCCCGCCTCTGATTCCCCGCCTCTGATTCCCCAGCTCTGATTCCCCGCCTCTGATTTTCCGTGTTTGATTCCCTGCCTCTGATTCCCCAGCTCTGATTCCCCGCCTTTGATTCCCCCGTCTGATTCCCAGCCTCTGAAACGCCGTGTCTGATTTCTTGCCTCTGATTCCCCGCCTCTGATTCCCCATCTCTGATTCACAGCCTCTGATTCCCCACCTCTGATTCCCCATCTCTGATTCCGCACATCTGATTCCCTGCCTCTGATTCCCAACCTCTGATTCCCCACCTCTGATTCCGCACATCTGATTCCCTGCCTCTGATTCCCCGACTCTGATCCCCACCTCTGATTCCCCAGCTCTGATTCTCCGCCTCTGATTCCCCGTGTTTGATTCCCTGCCTCTGATTCCCCGCCTCTGATTCCCCATCTCTGATTCATCGCCTTTGATTCCCGGCCTCTTATTCCCGGCATCTGATTCCGGCCTCTGATTCCCGACCTCTGATTCCCCACCTCTGATTCCCCATCTCTGATTCACAGCCTCTGATTCCCCACCTCTGATTCCCAATCTCTGATTCCGCACATCTGATTCCCTGCCTCTGATTCCCCGACTCTGATCCCCACCTCTGATTCCCCAGCTCTGATTCCCCGCCTCTGATTCCCCGTGTTTGATTCCCTGCCTCTGATTCCCCGCCTCTGATTCCCCATCTCTGATTCACCGCCTTTGATTCGCCACCTCTGATTCCCCATATCTGATTCCTCGCCTCTGTTTCCCCGCCTCTGATTCCCCGCCTCTGATTCCCCAGCTCTGATTCCCCGCCTCTGATTTTCCGTGTTTGATTCCCTGCCTCTGATTCCCCAGCTCTGATTCCCCGCCTTTGATTCCCCCGTCTGATTCCCAGCCTCTGAAATGCCGTGTCTGATTTCTTGCCTCTGATTCCCCGCCTCTGATTCCCCATCTCTGATTCACAGCCTCTGATTCCCCACCTCTGATTCCCCATCTCTGATTCCGCACATCTGATTCCCTGCCTCTGATTCCCCGACTCTGATCCCCACCCCTGATTCCCCAGCTCTGATTCCCCGCCTCTGATTCCCCAACTCTGATTCCCCGCCTCTGATTCCCCAGCTCTGATTCCCCACCTCTGATTCCCCGTGTTTGATTCCCTGCCTCTGATTCCCCGCCTCTGATTCCCCATCTCTGATTCACCACCTTTGATTCGCCACCTCTGATTCCCCATATCTGATTCCTCGCCTCTGTTTCCCTGCCTCTGATTCCCCGCCTCTGATTCCCCAGCTCTGATTCCCTGCCTCTGATTTTCCGTGTTTGATTCCCTGCCTCTGATTCCCGGCCTCTGATTCCCCATCTCTGATTCACCGCCTTTGATTCGCCACCTCTGATTCCCCATATCTGATTCCCCGCCTCTGTTTCCCCGCCTCTGATTCCCCGCTTCTGATTCCCCATATCTCATTCCCCGCCTCTGAATCCCCATCTCTGATTCCCGGACTCTGATTCCCCACCTCTGATTCCCGGCCTCTTATTCCCGGCATCTGATTCCGGCCTCTGATTCCCGGCCTCTGATTCCCTGCTTCTGATTCTGATTCCCTGCCTCTGATTCCCCATCTCTGATTCCGCACATCTGATTCCCTGCCTCTGATTCCCCGCCTCTGATTCCCCGCCTCTGTTTCCCAATATCTCAGTCCCCGCCTCTGATTCCCCAACTCTGATTCCCCACCTCTGATTCCCCAGCTCTGATTCCCCGCCTCTGATTCCCCGCATCTGATTCCCTGCATCTGATTCCAAGCCTCTGATTCCCTGCATCTGATTCCCAACCTCTGATTCCCCACCTCTGATTCCGCACATCTGATTCCCTGCCTCTGATTCCCCGACTCTGATCCCCACCTCTGATTCCCCAGCTCTGATTCCCCGCCTCTGATTCCCCGTGTTTGATTCCCTGCCTCTGATTCCCCGCCTCTGATTCCCCATCTCTGATTCATCGCCTTTGATTCCCGGCCTCTTATTCCCGGCATCTGATTCCGGCCTCTGATTCCCGACCTCTGATTCCCTGCTTCTGATTCCCCATCTCTGATTCCGCAAATCTAATTCCCTGCCTCTGATTCCCCACCTCTGATTCCCCATATCTGATTCCCCACCTCTGTTTCCCGGCCTCTGATTCCCCGCTTCTGATTCTGATTCCCTGCCTCTGATTCCCCATCTCTGATTCCGCACATCTGATTCCCTGCCTCTGATTCCCCACCTCTGATTCCCCATATCTGATTTCCCGCCTCTGTTTCCCCGCCTCTGATTCCCCGCCTCTGTTTCCCCATATCTAATTCCCAACCTCTGATGCCCCAACTCTGATTCCCTGCCTCTGATTCCCCGCGTTCTATTCCCTGCCTCTGATTCCCCGCCTGTGATTCCCCATCTCTGATTCACCACCTCTGATTCCCCACCTCTGATTCCCCATATCTAATTCCCCGCCTCTGTTTGCCCGACTCTGATTCCCTGCCTCTGATTCCCCAGCTCTGATTCCCCGCCTTTGATTCCCCCGTCTGATTCCCAGCCTCCGAAACCCCGTGTCTGATTTCTTGCCTCTGATTCCCCGCCTCTGATTCCCCATCTCTGATTCACAGCCTCTGATTCCCCACCTCTGATTCCCCATCTCTGATTCCGCACATCTGATTCCCTGCCTCTGATTCTCCGACTCTGATCCCCACCTCTGATTCCCCATATCTGATTCCCCGCCTCTGAATCCCCAACTCTGATTCCCTGCCTCTGATTCCCCAGCTCTGATTCCCCGCCTTTGATTCCCCCGTCTGATTCCCAGCCTCCGAAACCCCGTGTCTGATTTCTTGCCTCTGATTCCCCGCCTCTGATTCCCCATCTCTGATCCCCACCTCTGATTCCCCACCTCTGATTCCCCGCCTCTGATTCCCCAACTCTGATTCCCCGCCTCTGATTCCCCAGCTCTGATTCCCCGCCTCTGATTCCCCGTGTTTGATTCCCTGCCTCTGATTCCCCGCCTCTGATTCCCCATTTCTGATTCACCGCCTTTGATTCGCCACCTCTGATTCCCCATATCTGATTCCTCGCCTCTGTTTCCCCGCCTCTGATTCCCCGCCTCTGATTCCCCATATCTCATTCCCCGCCTCTGATTCCCCATCTCTGATTCCCGGACTCTGATTCCCCACCTCTGATTCCCGGCCTCTTATTCCCGGCATCTGATTCCGGCATCTGATTCCGGCCTCTGATTCCCGGCCTCTGATTCCCTTCTTCTGATTCTGATTCCCTGCCTCTGATTCCCCATCTCTGATTCCGCACATCTGATTCCCTGCCTCTGATTCCCCGCCTCTGATTCCCCACCTCTGTTTCCCAATATCTCAGTCCCCGCCTCTGATTCCCCAACTCTGATTCCCCACCTCTGATTCCCCAGCTCTGATTCCCCGCCTCTGATTCCCCGCATCTGATTCCCTGCATCTGATTCCAAGCCTCTGATTCCCTGCCTCTGATTCCCAACCTCTGATTCCCCACCTCTGATTCCGCACATCTGATTCCCTGCCTCTGATTCCCCGACTCTGATCCCCACCTCTGATTCCCCAGCTCTGATTCCCCGCCTCTGATTCCCCGTGTTTGATTCCCTGCCTCTGATTCCCCGCCTCTGATTCCCCATCTCTGATTCATCGCCTTTGATTCCCGGCCTCTTATTCCCGGCATCTGATTCCGGCCTCTGATTCCCGACCTCTGATTCCCTGCTTCTGATTCCCCATCTCTGATTCCGCAAATCTAATTCCCTGCCTCTGATTCCCCACCTCTGATTCCCCATATCTGATTCCCCACCTCTGTTTCCCGGCCTCTGATTCCCCGCTTCTGATTCTGATTCCCTGCCTCTGATTCCCCATCTCTGATTCCGCACATCTGATTCCCTGCCTCTGATTCCCCACCTCTGATTCCCCATATCTGATTTCCCGCCTCTGTTTCCCCGCCTCTGATTCCCCGCCTCTGTTTCCCCATATCTAATTCCCAACCTCTGATGCCCCAACTCTGATTCCCTGCCTCTGATTCCCCGCGTTCTATTCCCTGCCTCTGATTCCCCGCCTGTGATTCCCCATCTCTGATTCACCACCTCTGATTCCCCACCTCTGATTCCCCATATCTAATTCCCCGCCTCTGTTTGCCCGACTCTGATTCCCCGCCTCTGTTTCCCCATATCTGATTCCCCGCCTCTGAATCCCCAACTCTGATTCCCTGCCTCTGATTCCCCAGCTCTGATTCCCCGCCTTTGATTCCCCCGTCTGATTCCCAGCCTCCGAAACCCCGTGTCTGATTTCTTGCCTCTGATTCCCCGCCTCTGATTCCCCATCTCTGATTCACAGCCTCTGATTCCCCACCTCTGATTCCCCATCTCTGATTCCGCACATCTGATTCCCTGCCTCTGATTCCCCGACTCTGATCCCCACCTCTGATACCCCATATCTGATTCCCCGCCTCTGAATCCCCAACTCTGATTCCCTGCCTCTGATTCCCCAGCTCTGATTCCCCGCCTTTGATTCCCCCGTCTGATTCCCAGCCTCCGAAACCCCGTGTCTGATTTCTTGCCTCTGATTCCCCGCCTCTGATTCCCCATCTCTTATCCCCACCTCTGATTCCCCACCTCTGATTCCCCGCCTCTGATTCCCCAACTCTGATTCCCCGCCTCTGATTCCCCAGCTCTGATTCCCCGCCTCTGATTCCCCGTGTTTGATTCCCTGCCTCTGATTCCCCGCCTCTGATTCCCCATCTCTGATTCACCGCCTTTGATTCGCCACCTCTGATTCCCCATATCTGATTCCTCGCCTCTGTTTCCCCGCCTCTGATTCCCCGCCTCTGATTCCCCATATCTCATTCCCCGCCTCTGATTCCCCATCTCTGATTCCCGGACTCTGATTCCCCACCTCTGATTCCCGGCCTCTTATTCCCGGCATCTGATTCCGGCCTCGGATTCCCGGCCTCTGATTCCCTGCTTCTGATTCCCCATCTCTGATTCCGCAAATCTAATTCCCTGCCTCTGATTCCCCACCTCTGATTCCCCATATCTGATTCCCCGCCTCTGTTTCCCCGCCTCTGATTCCCCGCCTCTGTTTCCCCATATCTAAGTCCCCGCCTCTGATTCCCCAACTTTGATTCCCCACCTCTGATTCCCCAGCTCTGATTCCCCGCCTCTGATTCCCAGCCTCTGATTCCCAACCTCTGATTCCCAACCTCTGATTCCCCATATCTGATTCCCCGCCTCTGTTTCCCCGCCTCTGATTTCCCGCCTCTGTTTCCCCATATCTGATCACCACCTCTATTTGCCTGCATCTGATTCCCCGCCTCTGTTTCCCCATATCTGATTCCCCGCCTCTGAATCCCCAACTCTGATTCCCTGCCTCTAATTTCCCAGCTCTGATTCCCCGTCTCTGATTCCCCGCGTCTGATTACCGGCCTCTGATTCCCCGCCTCTGATTCCCCATCTCTGATTCACAACCTCTGATTCCCCACCTCTGATACCCCATATCTGATTCCCCGCCTCTGTTTCCCCGCCTCTGATTCCCCACCTCTGATTCCCCATCTCTGATTCCGCAAATCTAATTCCCTGCCTCTGATTCCCCACCTCTGTTTCCCCATATCTGATTCCCCGCCTCTGTTTCCCCGCCTCTGATTCCCCGCCTCTGTTTCCCCATATCTAAGTCCCCGCCTCTGATTCCCCAACTTTGATTCCCCACCTCTGATTCCCCAGCTCTGATTCCCCGCCTCTGATTCCCAGCCTCTGATTCCCAACCTCTGATTCCCCACCTCTGATTCCCCATATCTGATTCCCCGCCTCTGTTTCCCCGCCTCTGATTCCCCGCCTCTGTTTCCCCATATCTGATCCCCGCCTCTATTTGCCTGCATCTGATTCCCCGCCTCTGTTTCCCCATATCTGATTCCCCGCCTCTGAATCCCCAACTCTGATTCCCTGCCTCTAATTTCCCAGCTCTGATTCCCCGCCTCTGATTCCCTGCCTTTGATTCCCCCGTCTGATTCCCAGCCTCCGAAACCCCGTGTCTGATTTCTTGCCTCTGATTCCCCGCCTCTGATTCCCCATCTCTGATTCACAGCCTCTGATTCCCCACCTCTGATTCCCCATCTCTGATTCCGCACATCTGATTCCCTGCCTCTGATTCCCCGACTCTGATCCCCACCTCTGATTCCCCATATCTGATTCCCCGCCTCTGAATCCCCAACTCTGATTCCCTGCCTCTGATTCCCCAGCTCTGATTCCCCGCCTTTGATTCCCCCGTCTGATTCCCAGCCTCCGAAACCCCGTGTCTGATTTCTTGCCTCTGATTCCCCGCCTCTGATTCCCCATCTCTGATCCCCACCTCTGATTCCCCACCTCTGATTCCCCGCCTCTGATTCCCCAACTCTGATTCCCCGCCTCTGATTCCCCAGCTCTGATTCCCCGCCTCTGATTCCCCGTGTTTGATTCCCTGCCTCTGATTCCCCGCCTCTGATTCCCCATCTCTGATTCACCGCCTTTGATTCGCCACCTCTGATTCCCCATATCTGATTCCTCGCCTCTGTTTCCCCGCCTCTGATTCCCCGCCTCTGATTCCCCATATCTCATTCCCCGCCTCTGATTCCCCATCTCTGATTCCCGGACTCTGATTCCCCACCTCTGATTCCCGGCCTCTTATTCCCGGCATCTGATTCCGGCCTCTGATTCCCGGCCTCTGATTCCCTGCTTCTGATTCCCCATCTCTGATTCCGCAAATCTAATTCCCTGCCTCTGATTCCCCACCTCTGATTCCCCATATCTGATTCCCCGCCTCTGTTTCCCCGCCTCTGATTCCCCGCCTCTGTTTCCCCATATCTAAGTCCCCGCCTCTGATTCCCCAACTTTGATTCCCCACCTCTGATTCCCCAGCTCTGATTCCCCGCCTCTGATTCCCAGCCTCTGATTCCCAACCTCTGATTCCCAACCTCTGATTCCCCATATCTGATTCCCCGCCTCTGTTTCCCCGCCTCTGATTTCCCGCCTCTGTTTCCCCATATCTGATCACCACCTCTATTTGCCTGCATCTGATTCCCCGCCTCTGTTTCCCCATATCTGATTCCCCGCCTCTGAATCCCCAACTCTGATTCCCTGCCTCTAATTTCCCAGCTCTGATTCCCCGTCTCTGATTCCCCGCGTCTGATTACCGGCCTCTGATTCCCCGCCTCTGATTCCCCATCTCTGATTCACAACCTCTGATTCCCCACCTCTGATACCCCATATCTGATTCCCCGCCTCTGTTTCCCCGCCTCTGATTCCCCACCTCTGATTCCCCATCTCTGATTCCGCAAATCTAATTCCCTGCCTCTGATTCCCCACCTCTGTTTCCCCATATCTGATTCCCCGCCTCTGTTTCCCCGCCTCTGATTCCCCGCCTCTGTTTCCCCATATCTAAGTCCCCGCCTCTGATTCCCCAACTTTGATTCCCCACCTCTGATTCCCCAGCTCTGATTCCCCGCCTCTGATTCCCAGCCTCTGATTCCCAACCTCTGATTCCCCACCTCTGATTCCCCATATCTGATTCCCCGCCTCTGTTTCCCCGCCTCTGATTCCCCGCCTCTGTTTCCCCATATCTGATCCCCGCCTCTATTTGCCTGCATCTGATTCCCCGCCTCTGTTTCCCCATATCTGATTCCCCGCCTCTGAATCCCCAACTCTGATTCCCTGCCTCTAATTTCCCAGCTCTGATTCCCCGCCTCTGATTCCCCGCGTCTGATTACCGGCCTCTGATTCCCCGCCTCTGATTCCCCATCTCTGATTCACAACCTCTGATTCCCCACCTCTGATACCCCATATCTGATTCCCCGCCTCTGTTTCCCCGCCTCTGATTCCCCACCTCTGATTCCCAATATCTGATTCCCCACCTCTGATTCCCCACCTCTGATTCCCCGCCTCTGATTCGCCAGCTATGATTCCCCGCCTCTGATTCCCCGTGTTTGATTCCCTGCCTCTGATTCCCGGCCTCTGATTACCCATCTCTGATTCACCGCCTTTGATTCGCCACCTCTGATTCCCCATATCTGATTCCCCGCCTCTGTTTCCCCGCCTCTGATTCCCCGCCTCTGATTCCCCATATCTCATTCCCCGCCTCTGAATCCCCATCTCTGATTCCCGGACTCTGATTCCCCACCTCTGATTCCCTGCTTCTGATTCTGATTCCCTGCCTTTGATTCCCCATCTCTGATTCCGCACATCTGATTCCCTGCCTCTGATTCCCCATCTCTGATTCCCCATATCTGATTCATCGCCTCTGTTTCCCCGCCTCTGATTCCCCGCCTCTGTTTCCCAATATCTAAGTCCCCGCCTCTGATTCCCCAACTCTAATTCCCCACCTCTGATTCCCCAGCTCTGATTCCCCGCCTCTGATTCCCCGCATCTGATTCCCTGCATCTGATTCCAAGCCTCTTATTCCCTGCCTCTGATTCCCAACCTCTGATTCCCCACCTCTGATTCCCCATATCTGATTCCCATCCTCTGTTTCCCCGCCTCTGATTCCCCGCCTCTGTTTCCCCATATCTGATTCCCGGCCTCTGGTTCCCCGCCTCTGATTCCCCGCCTCTGATTCCCTGCCTCTGATTCCCCATCTCCGATTCCGCACATCTGATTCCCTGCCTCTGATTCCCTGCCTCTGATTCCCCGCCTCTAATTCCCTGCCTCTGATTCCCAACCTCTGATTCCCCACCTCTGATTCCCCGTGTTTGATTCCCCGCCTCTGTTTCCCCGCCTCTGATTCCCCGCCTCTGATTCCCCAACTCTAATTCCCCGCCTCTGATTCCCCATATCTGATTCCCCGCCTCTGATTCCCCACCCCTGTTTCCCCATATCTGATTCCCTGCCTCTGATTCCCCAACTTTGATTCCCAGCATCTGATTCCCCAGCTCTGATTCCCCGCCTCTGATTCCCCGCATCTGATTCCCTGCATCTGATTCCAAGCCTCTGAATCCCTGTCTCTGATTCCCAACCTCTGATTCCCCACCTCTGATTCCCCATATCTGATTCCCGGCCTCTGATTCCCTGCCTCTGATTCCCCGCCTCTGATTCCCTGCCTCTGATTCCCCATCTCCGATTCCGCACATCTGATTCCCTACTTTGATTCCCCGCCTCTGATTCCCCGCCTCTGATTCCCTGCATCTGATTCCCAACCTCTGATTCCCCACCTCTGATTCCCCGTGTTTGATTCCCCGCCTCTGTTTCCCCGCCTCTGATTCCCCGCCTCTGATTCCCCAACTCTAATTCCCCACCTCTGATTCCCCATATCTGATTCCCTGCCTCTGTTTCCCCGCGTCTGATTCCCCGCCCCTGTTTCCCCATATGTGATTCCCTGCCTCTGATTCCCCAACTTTGATTCCCAGCCTCTGATTCCCCAGCTCTGATTCCCCGCCTCTGATTCCCCGTGTTTGATTCCCTGCCTCTGATTCCCCGCCTCAGATTCCCCATCTCTGATTCACCGCCTTTGATTCGCCACCTCTGATTCCCCATATCTGATTCCCAATATCTGATTCCCCGCCTCTGATTCCCCACCTCTGATTCCCAATATCTGATTCCCCGCCTCTGTTTCCCCGCCTCTGATTCGCCAGCTATGATTCCCCGCCTCTGATTCCCCGTGTTTGATTCCCTGCCTCTGATTCCCGGCCTCTGATTACCCATCTCTGATTCACCGCCTTTGATTCGCCACCTCTGATTCCCCATATCTGATTCCCCGCCTCTGTTTCCCCACCTCTGATTCCCCGCCTCTGATTCCCCATATCTCATTCCCCGCCTCTGAATCCCCATCTCTGATTCCCGGACTCTGATTCCCCACCTCTGATTCCCTGCTTCTGATTCTGATTCCCTGCCTTTGATTCCCCATCTCTGATTCCGCACATCTGATTCCCTGCCTCTGATTCCCCATCTCTGATTCCCCATATCTGATTCAACGCCTCTGTTTCCCCGCCTCTGATTCCCCGCCTCTGTTTCCCAATATCTAAGTCCCCGCCTCTGATTCCCCAACTCTAATTCCCCACCTCTGATTCCCCAGCTCTGATTCCCCGCCTCTGATTCCCCGCATCTGATTCCCTGCATCTGATTCCAAGCCTCTTATTCCCTGCCTCTGATTCCCAACCTCTGATTCCCCACCTCTGATTCCCCATATCTGATTCCCATCCTCTGTTTCCCCGCCTCTGATTCCCCGCCTCTGTTTCCCCATATCTGATTCCCGGCCTCTGGTTCCCCGCCTCTGATTCCCCGCCTCTGATTCCCTGCCTCTGATTCCCCATCTCCGATTCCGCACATCTGATTCCCTGCCTCTGATTCCCTGCCTCTGATTCCCCGCCTCTGATTCCCTGCCTCTGATTCCCAACCTCTGATTCCCCAACTCTGATTCCCCGTGTTTGATTCCCCGCCTCTGTTTCCCCGCCTCTGATTCCCCGCCTCTGATTCCCCAACTCTAATTCCCCGCCTCTGATTCCCCATATCTGATTCCCCGCCTCTGATTCCCCACCCCTGTTTCCCCATATCTGATTCCCTGCCTCTGATTCCCCAACTTTGATTCCCAGCATCTGATTCCCCAGCTCTGATTCCCTGCCTCTGATTCCCCGCATCTGATTCCCTGCATCTGATTCCAAGCCTCTGATTCCCTGTCTCTGATTCCCAACCTCTGATTCCCCACCTCTGATTCCCCATATCTGATCCCCAGCCTCTGTTTCCCCGCCTCTGTTTCCCCATATCTGATTCCCGGCCTCTGATTCCCTGCCTCTGATTCCCCGCCTCTGATTCCCTGCCTCTGATTCGCCATCTCCGATTCCGCACATCTGATTCCCTGCCTCTGATTCCCCGCCTCTGATTCCCCGCCTCTGATTCCCTGCATCTGATTCCCAACCTCTGATTCCCCACCTCTGATTCCCCGTGTTTGATTCCCCGCCTCTGTTTCCCCGCCTCTGATTCCCCGCATCTGATTCCCCAACTCTAATTCCCCACCTCTGATTCCCCATATCTGATTCCCCGCCTCTGATTCCCCACCCCTGTTTCCCCATATCTGATTCCCTGCCTCTGATTCCCCAACTTTGATTCCCAGCATCTGATTCCCCAGCTCTGATTCCCCGCCTCTGATTCCCCGCATCTGATTCCCTGCATCTGATTCCAAGCCTCTGATTCCCTGTCTCTGATTCCCAACCTCTGATTCCCCACCTCTGATTCCCCATATCTGATCCCCAGCCTCTGTTTCCCCGCCTCTGTTTCCCCATATCTGATTCCCGGCCTCTGATTCCCTGCCTCTGATTCCCCGCCTCTGATTCCCTGCCTCTGATTCGCCATCTCCGATTCCGCACATCTGATTCCCTGCCTCTGATTCCCCGCCTCTGATTCCCCGCCTCTGATTCCCTGCATCTGATTCCCAACCTCTGATTCCCCACCTCTGATTCCCCGTGTTTGATTCCCCGCCTCTGTTTCCCCGCCTCTGATTCCCCGCCTCTGATTCCCCAACTCTAATTCCCCACCTCTGATTCCCCATATCTGATTCCCTGCCTCTGTTTCCCCGCCTCTGATTCCCCTCCCCTGTTTCCCCATATCTGATTCCCTGCCTCTGAATCCCCAACTTTGATTCCCAGCCTCTGATTCCCCAGCTCTGATTCCCCGCCTCTGATTCCCCGTGTTTGATTCCCTGCCTCTGATTCCCCGCCTCTGATTCCCCATCTCTGATTCACCGCCTTTGATTCGCCACCTCTGATTCCCCATATCTGATTCCCCACCTCTGATTCTCCATATCTCATTCCCCGCCTCTGACTCCCCATCTCTGATTCCCGGACTCTGATTCCCCACCTCTGATTCCCGGCCTCTTATTCCCAGCATCTGATTCCAGGCCTCTGATTCCCGTCCTCTGACTCCCCGCTTCTGATTCTGATTCCCTGCCTCTGACTCCC
Organism: Narcine bancroftii; assembly: GCF_036971445.1. Lineage (NCBI taxonomy): Eukaryota > Metazoa > Chordata > Chondrichthyes > Torpediniformes > Narcinidae > Narcine > Narcine bancroftii. Next base: position 110,465,798 of record NC_091475.1, read on the forward strand.
CATCTCTGATTCCGCACATCTGATTACCTGCCTCTGATTCCCCACCTCTGATTCCCCATATCTGATTCCCCGCCTCTGTTTCCACGCCTCTGATTCCCCGCCTCTGTTTCCCCATATCTAATTCCCCACCTCTGATGCCCCAACTCTGATTCCCCGCCTCTGATTCCACAGCTCTGATTCCCCGCCTCTGATTCCCCACATCCGATTCCCCATATCTGATTCCCCGCCTCTGTTTCTCCGCCCCTGATTCCACGCCTCTGTTTCCCCATATCTGATTCCCCGCCTCTGATTCCCAACTATGATTCCCCGCCTCTTATTCCCCAGCTCTGATTCCCCGTCTCTGTTTCCCCATATCTGATGCCCCGCCTCTATTTGCCCGCCTCTGATTCCCCGCCTCTGTTTCCCCATATCTGATTCCCCGCCTCTGATTCCCAAGTATGATTCCCTGCCTCTAATTTCCCAGCTCTGATTCCCCGCCTCTGATTCCCCGTGTCTGATTTCCTGCCTCTGATTCCCCGCCTCTGATTACCCATGTCTGATTCACCGGCTCTGATTCCCCACCTCTGATTCCCCATCTCTGATTCCGCACATCCGATTCCCTGCCTCTGATTCCCCGCCTCTGATTCACTGCCTCTGCTTCCCCAGCTCTGATTCCCCGCCTGTGATTCCCAGCGTCTTATTCCCTGCTTCTGATTCTGATTCCCTGCCTCTGATTCCCCATCTCTGATTCCGCACATCTGATTCCCTGCCTCTGATTCCCGACCTCTGATTCCCCATATCTGATTCCCCGCCTCTGTTTCCCCACCTCTGATTCCCCGCCTCTGTTTCCCCATATCTAAGTCCCCGCCTCTGATTCCCCAACTCTGATTCCCCACCTCTGATTCCCCAGCTCTCATTCCCCGCCTCTGATCCCCGCATCTGATTCCCTGCATCTGATTCCCAGCCTCTGATTCCCTGCCTCTGATTCCCAACCTCTGATTCCCCACCTCTGATTCCCCTTATCAGATTCCCCGCCTCTGTTTCCACGCCTCTGATTCCCCGCCTCTGTTTCCCCATATCTGATTCCCCGCCTCTGAATCCCCAACTCTGATTCCCTGCCTCTGATTCCCCAGCTCTGATTCCCCGCCTTTGATTCCCCCGTCTGATTCCCAGCCTCTGAAACCCCGTGTCTGATTTCTTGCCTCTGATTCCCCGCCTCTGATTCCCCATCTCTGATTCACAGCCTCTGATTCCCCACCTCTGATTCCCCATCTCTGATTCCGCACATCTGATTCCCTGCCTCTGATTCCCCATCTCTGATTCACCGCCTTTGATTCGCCACCTCTGATTCCCCATATCTGATTCCCCGCCTCTGTTTCCCCGCCTCTGATTCCCCGCCTCTGATTCCCCATATCTCATTCCCCGCCTCTGAATCCCCATCTCTGATTCCCGGACTCTGATTCCCCACCTCTGATTCCCGGCCTCTTATTCCCGGCATCTGATTCCGGCCTCTGATTCCCGGCCTCTGATTCCCTGCTTCTGATTCTGATTCCCTGCCTTTGATTCCCCATCTCTGATTCCGCACATCTGATTCCCTGCCTCTGATTCCCCATCTCTGATTCCCCATATCTGATTCCCCGCCTCTGTTTCCCCGCCTCTGATTCCCCGCCTCTGTTTCCCAATATCTAAGTCCCCGCCTCTGATTCCCCAACTCTGATTCCCCACCTCTGATTCCCCAGCTCTGATTCCCCGCCTCTGATTCCCCGCATCTGATTCCCTGCATCTGATTCTAAGCCTCTGATTCCCTGCCTCTGATTCCCAACCTCTGATTCCCCACCTCTGATTCCCTATATCTGATTCCCAGCCTCTGTTTCCCCGCCTCTGATTCCCTGCCTCTGTTTCCCCATATCTGATTCCCGGCCTCTGATTCCCCGCCTCTGATTCCCCGCCTCTGATTCCCTGCCTCTGATTCCCCATCTCCGATTCCGCACATCTGATTCCCTGCCTCTGATTCCCCGCCTCTGATTCCCCGCCTCTGATTCCCTGCCTCTGATTCCCAACCTCTGATTCCCCACCTCTGATTCCCCGTGTTTGATTCCCCGCCTCTGTTTCCCCGCCTCTGATTCCCCGCCTCTGTTTCCCCAACTCTAATTCCCCGCCTCTGATTCCCCATATCTGATTCCCCGCCTCTGTTTCCCCGCCTCTGATTCCCCGCCCCTGTTTCCCCATATCTGATTCCCTGCCTCTGATTCCCCAACTTTGATTCCCAGCATCTGATTCCCCAGCTCTGATACCACGCCTCTGATTCCCCGTGTTTGATTCCCTGCCTCTGATTCCCCGCCTCTGATTCCCCATCTCTGATTCACCGCCTTTGATTCGCCACCTCTGATTCCCCATATCTGATTCCCCACCTCTGTTTCCCCGCCTCTGATTCCCCGCCTCTGATTCTCCATATCTCATTCCCCGCCTCTGAATCCCCATCACTGTTTCCCTGCCTCTGATTCCCCACCTCTGATTCCCCATATCTGATTCCCCACCTCTGATTCCCTGCCTCTGATTCCCCGCCTCTGATTCCCCAGCTCTGATTTCCCGCCTCTGATTTCCCGCCTCTGATTCCCTGCCTCTGATTCCCAACCTCTGATTCCCCACCTCTGATTCCCCGTGTTTGATTCCCCGCCTCTGTTTCCCCGCCTCTGATTCCCAACCTCTGATTCCCCACCTCTGATTCCCCGCCTCTGATTCCCCTCCTCTGATTCCCCATATCTGATTCTCAGCCTCTGATTCCCAGCCTCTGATTCCCAACCTCTGATTCCCCACCTCTGATCCCCATATATGATTCCCCGCCTCTGTTTCCCCGCCTCTGATTCCCCGCCTCTGATTCCCCGCGTCTGATTACCGGCCTCTGATTCCCCGCCTCTGATTCCCCATCTCTGATTCACAACCTCTGATTCCCCACCTCTGATACCCCATATCTGATTCCCCGCCTCTGTTTCCCCGCCTCTGATTCCCCACCTCTGATTCCCAATATCTGATTCCCCGCCTCTGATTCCCCACCTCTGATTCCCCGCCTCTGATTCGCCAGCTATGATACCCCGCCTCTTATTCCCCGCGTCTGATTCCCTGCCTCTGATTCCCCGCCTCTGATTCCACATCTCTGATTCACCACCTCTGATTCCCCGCGTCTGATTCCCTGCCTCTGATTCCCCATCTCTGATTCCCCATCTCTGATTCCCCAATTCTGATTCACCTCCTCTGATTCCCCGTGTTTGATTCCCTGCCTCTGATTCCCGGCCTCTGATTCCCCATCTCTGATTCACCGCCTTTGATTCGCCACCTCTGATTCGCCATATCTGATTCCCCGCCTCTGTTTCCCCGCCTCTGATTCCCCGCCTCTGATTCCCCATATCTCATTCCCCGCCTCTGAATCCCCATCTCTGATTCCCGGACTCTGATTCCCCACCTCTGATTTCCGGCCTCTTATTCCCGGCATCAGATTCCGGCCTCTGATTCCCGGCCTCTGATTCCCTGCTTCTGATTCTGATTCCCTGCCTTTGATTCCCCATCTCTGATTCCGCACATCTGATTCCCTGCCTCTGATTCCCCATCTCTGATTCCCCATATCTGATTCCCCGCCTCTGATTCCCTGCCTCTGTTTCCCAATATCTAAGTCCCCGCCTCTGATTCCCCAACTCTGATTCCCCACCTCTGATTCCCCAGCTCTGATTCCCCGCCTCTGATTCCCTGCATCTGATTCCCTGCATCTGATTCCAAGCCTCTGATTCCCTGCCTCTGATTCCCAACCTCTGATTCCCCACCTCTGATTCCCCATATCTGATTCCCAGCCTCTGTTTCCCCGCCTCTGTTTCCCCATATCTGATTCCCGGCCTCTGATTCCCCGCCTCTGATTCCCCGCCTCTGATTCCCTGCCTCTGATTCCCCATCTCCGATTCCGCACATCTGATTCCCTGCCTCTGATTCCCCGCCTCTGATTCCCCGCCTCTGATTCCCTGCCTCTGATTCCCAACCTCTGATTCCCCACCTCTGATTCTCCGTGTTTGATTCCCCGCCTCTGTTTCCCCGCCTCTGATTCCCAACCTCTGATTCCCCACCTCTGATTCCCCGTGTTTGATTCCCCGCCTCTGTTTCCCCGCCTCTGATTCCCCGCCTCTGAATCCCCAACTCTGATTCCCTGCCTCTGATTCCCCAGCTCTGATTCCCCACCTCTGATTCCCCATCTCTCATTCCGCACATCTGATTCCCTGACTCTGATTCCCCGCCTCTGTTTCCCCATATCTAATTCCCAACCTCTGATGCCCCAACTCTGATTCCCTGCCTCTGATTCCCCGCGTTCTATTCCCTGCCTCTGATTCCCCGCCTGTGATTCCCCATCTCTGATTCACCACCTCTGATTCCCCACCTCTGATTCCCCATATCTAATTCCCCGCCTCTGTTTGCCCGCCTCTGATTCCCCGCCTCTGTTTCCCCATATCTGATTCCCCGCCTCTGAATCCCCAACTCTGATTCCCTGCCTCTGATTCCCCAGCTCTGATTCCCCGCCTTTGATTCCCCCCGTCTGATTCCCAGCCTCTGAATCCCCGTGTCTGATTTCCTGCCTCTGATTCCCCATCTCTGATTCACAGCCTCTGATTCCCCACCTCTGATCCCCCATCTCTGATTCCGCACATCTGATTCCCTGCCTCTGATTCCCCGACTCTGAACCCCACCTCTGATTCCCAACCTCTGATTCCCCACCTCTGAATCCCCATATCTGATTCCCTGCCTCTGATTCCCCGCCTCTGATTCCCTGCCTCTGATTCCCCGCCTCTGATTCCCCAGCTCTGATTCCCCGCCTCTGAATCCCCAACTCTGATTCCCTGCCTCTGATTCCCTGCCTCTGATTCCCTGCCTCTGATTCCCAACCTCTGATTCCCCACCTCTGAGTCCCCATATCTGTTTTCCCGCCTCTGTTTTCCCGCCTCTGATTCCCCGCCTCTGATTCCCAGGCTCTGATTCTCCGCCTCTGATTCCCCGCCTCTGGTTCCCCGGCTCTGATTCGCTGCCTCTGATTCCCCATCTCTGATTCCGCACATCTGATTCCCTGCCTCTGATTCCCCACCTCTGACTCCCCGCCTCTGATTCCCTGCCTCTGTTTCCCAACCTCTGATTCCCCACCTCTGATTCCCCATATCTGATTCCCCACCTCTGTTTCCCTGCCTCTGATTCCCCACCTCTGTTTCCCCATATCTGATATCCCGCCTCTGATTCCCCAACTCTGATACCCCGCCTCTGATTCCCCAGCTCTGATTCCCCACCTCTGATTCCCCGTGTTTGATTCCCTGCCTCTGATTCCCCGCCTCTGATTCCCCATCTCTGATTCACCGCCTTTCATTCGCCACCTCTGATTCCCCATATCAAATTCCCCGCCTCTGTTTCCCCGCCTCTGATTCCCCGCCTCTGTCTCCCCATATCTGATTCCCCACCTCTGATTCCCCATATCTGATTCCCCGCCTCTCTTTCCGCGCCTCTGATTCCCCGCCTCTGATTCCCCATATCTGATTACCCGCCTCTGATTCCCCAACTCTGATTCCCCACGTCTGATTCCCCAGCTCTGTTTCCCCACCTCTGATTCCCCGCCTCTGTTTCCCCATATCTAATTCCCCGCCTCTGATTCCCAAACTCTGATTCCCCGACTCTGATTCCCCAGCTCTGATTCCCCGCCTCTGATTCCCCACATCTGATTCCCTGCCTCTGATTCCCTGCCTCCGATTCCCTGCCTCTGATTCCCAACCTCTGATTCCCCACCTCTGAATCCCCATATCTGATTACCTGCCTCTGATTCCCCGCCTCTGATTCCCTGCCTCTGATTCCCCGCCTCTGATTCCCCAGCTCTGATTTCCCGCCTCTGATTTCCCGCCTCTGATTCCCTGCCTCTGATTCCCAACCTCTGATTCCCCACCTCTGATTCCCCGTGTTTGATTCCCCGCCTCTGTTTCCCCGCCTCTGATTCCCAACCTCTGATTCCCCACCTCTGATTCCCCGCCTCTGATTCCCCTCCTCTGATTCCCCATATCTGATTCTCAGCCTCTGATTCCCAGCCTCTGATTCCCAACCTCTGATTCCCCACCTCTGATCCCCATATATGATTCCCCGCCTCTGTTTCCCCGCCTCTGATTCCCCGCCTCTGTTTCCCCATATCTGATCCCCGCCTCTATTTGCCCGCCTCTGATACCCCGCCTCTGTTTCCCCATATCTGATTCCCCATCTCTGATTCACAACCTCTGATTCCCCACCTCTGATACCCCATATCTGATTCCCCGCCTCTGTTTCCCCGCCTCTGATTCCCCACCTCTGATTCCCAATATCTGATTCCCAGCCTCTGATTCCCCACCTCTGATTCCCTGCCTCTGATTCCCTGCCCTGATTCCCCATCTCTGTTTCACCGCATTTGATTCGCCACCTCTGATTCCCCATATCTGATTCCCCGCCTCTGATTCCCTGCCTCTGATTCCCAACCTCTGATTCCACACCTCTGATTCCCCATATCTGATTCCCCGCCTCTGTTTCCCCGCCTCTGATTCCCTGCCCCTGTTTCCCCATATCTGATTCCCTGCCTCTGATTCCCCAACTCTGATTCCCTGCCTCTGATTCCCCAGCTCTGATTCCCCGCCTCTGATTTCCCGTGTTTGATACCCTGCCTCTGATTCCCCGCCTCTGATTCCCCATCTCTGATTCACCGCCTTTGATTCGCCACCTCTGATTCCACATATCTGATTCCCCACCTCTGTTTCCCCGCCTCTGATTCCCCGCCTCTGATTCTCCATATCTCATTCCCCGCCTCTGAATCCCCATCTCTGATTCCCGGACTCTGATTCCCCACCTCTGATTCCCGGCCTCTTATTCCCAGCATCTGATTCCCGGCCTCTGATTCCCGGCCTCTGATTCCCCGCTTCTGATTCTGATTCCCTGCCTCTGATTCCCCATCTCTGATTCCGCACATCTGATTCCCTGCCTCTGATTCCCCACCTCTGATCCCCACCTCTGATTCCCCAGCTCTGATTCCCCGCCTCTGATTCCCCAACTCTGATTCCCCGCCTCTGATTCCCCAGCTCTGATTCCCCGCCTCTGATTCCCCGTGTTTGATTCCCTGCCTCTGATTCCCCGCCTCTGATTCCCCATCTCTGATTCACCACCTTTGATTCGCCACCTCTGATTCCCCATATCTGATTCCTCGCCTCTGTTTCCCCGCCTCTGATTCCCCGCCTCTGATTCCCCAGCTCTGATTCCCCGCCTCTGATTTTCCGTGTTTGATTCCCTGCCTCTGATTCCCGGCCTCTGATTCCCCATCTCTGATTCACCGCCTTTGATTCGCCACCTCTGATTCCCCATATCTGATTCCCCGCCTCTGTTTCCCCACCTCTGATTCCTCGCTTCTGATTCCCCATATCTCATTCCCCGCCTCTGAATCCCCATCTCTGATTCCCGGACTCTGATTCCCCACCTCTGATTCCCGGCCACTTATTCCCGGCATCTGATTCCGGCCTCTGATTCCCGGCCTCTGATTCCCTGCTTCTGATTCTGATTCCCTGCCTCTGATTCCCCATCTCTGATTCCGCACATCTGATTCCCTGCCTCTGATTCCCCGCCTCTGATTCCCCGCCTCTGTTTCCCAATATCTGAGTCCCCGCCTCTGATTCCCCAACTCTGATTCCACACCTCTGATTCCCCAGCTCTGATTCCCCACCTCTGATTCCCCGCATCTGATTCCCTGCATCTGATTCCAAGCCTCTGATTCCCTGCCTCTGATTCCCAACCTCTGATTACCCACCTCTGATTCCGCACATCTGATTCCCTGCCTCTGATTCCCCGACTCTGATCCCCACCTCTGATTCCCCAGCTCTGATTCCCCGCCTCTGATTCCCCGTGTTTGATTCCCTGCCTCTGATTCCCCGCCTCTGATTCCCCATCTCTGATTCATCGCCTTTGATTCCCGGCCTCTTATTCCCGGCATCTGATTCCGGCCTCTGATTCCCGACCTCTGATTCCCAACCTCTGATTCCCCACCTCTGAATCCCCATATCTGATTCCCTGCCTCTGATTCCCCGCCTCTGATTCCCTGCCTCTGATTCCCCGCCTCTGATTCCCCAGCTCTGATTCCCCGCCTCTGAATCCCCAACTCTGATTCCCTGCCTCTGATTCCCTGCCTCTGATTCCCTGCCTCTGATTCCCAACCTCTGATTCCCCACCTCTGAGTCCCCATATCTGTTTTCCCGCCTCTGTTTCCCCGCCTCTGATTCCCCGCCTCTGATTCCCAGGCTCTGATTCTCCGCCTCTGATTCCCCGCCTCTGGTTCCCCGGCTCTGATTCGCTGCCTCTGATTCCCCATCTCTGATTCCGCACATCTGATTCCCTGCCTCTGATTCCCCACCTCTGACTCCCCGCCTCTGATTCCCTGCCTCTGTTTCCCAACCTCTGATTCCCCACCTCTGATTCCCCATATCTGATTCCCCACCTCTGTTTCCCTGCCTCTGATTCCCCACCTCTGTTTCCCCATATCTGATATCCCGCCTCTGATTCCCCAACTCTGATACCCCGCCTCTGATTCCCCAGCTCTGATTCCCCACCTCTGATTCCCCGTGTTTGATTCCCTGCCTCTGATTCCCCGCCTCTGATTCCCCATCTCTGATTCACCGCCTTTCATTCGCCACCTCTGATTCCCCATATCAAATTCCCCGCCTCTGTTTCCCCGCCTCTGATTCCCCGCCTCTGTCTCCCCATATCTGATTCCCCACCTCTGATTCCCCATATCTGATTCCCCGCCTCTCTTTCCGCGCCTCTGATTCCCCGCCTCTGATTCCCCATATCTGATTACCCGCCTCTGATTCCCCAACTCTGATTCCCCACGTCTGATTCCCCAGCTCTGTTTCCCCACCTCTGATTCCCCGCCTCTGTTTCCCCATATCTAATTCCCCGCCTCTGATTCCCAAACTCTGATTCCCCGACTCTGATTCCCCAGCTCTGATTCCCCGCCTCTGATTCCCCACATCTGATTCCCTGCCTCTGATTCCCTGCCTCCGATTCCCTGCCTCTGATTCCCAACCTCTGATTCCCCACCTCTGAATCCCCATATCTGATTACCTGCCTCTGATTCCCCGCCTCTGATTCCCTGCCTCTGATTCCCCGCCTCTGATTCCCCAGCTCTGATTTCCCGCCTCTGATTTCCCGCCTCTGATTCCCTGCCTCTGATTCCCAACCTCTGATTCCCCACCTCTGATTCCCCGTGTTTGATTCCCCGCCTCTGTTTCCCCGCCTCTGATTCCCAACCTCTGATTCCCCACCTCTGATTCCCCGCCTCTGATTCCCCTCCTCTGATTCCCCATATCTGATTCTCAGCCTCTGATTCCCAGCCTCTGATTCCCAACCTCTGATTCCCCACCTCTGATCCCCATATATGATTCCCCGCCTCTGTTTCCCCGCCTCTGATTCCCCGCCTCTGTTTCCCCATATCTGATCCCCGCCTCTATTTGCCCGCCTCTGATACCCCGCCTCTGTTTCCCCATATCTGATTCCCCATCTCTGATTCACAACCTCTGATTCCCCACCTCTGATACCCCATATCTGATTCCCCGCCTCTGTTTCCCCGCCTCTGATTCCCCACCTCTGATTCCCAATATCTGATTCCCAGCCTCTGATTCCCCACCTCTGATTCCCTGCCTCTGATTCCCTGCCCTGATTCCCCATCTCTGTTTCACCGCCTTTGATTCGCCACCTCTGATTCCCCATATCTGATTCCCCGCCTCTGATTCCCTGCCTCTGATTCCCAACCTCTGATTCCACACCTCTGATTCCCCATATCTGATTCCCCGCCTCTGTTTCCCCGCCTCTGATTCCCTGCCCCTGTTTCCCCATATCTGATTCCCTGCCTCTGATTCCCCAACTCTGATTCCCTGCCTCTGATTCCCCAGCTCTGATTCCCCGCCTCTGATTTCCCGTGTTTGATACCCTGCCTCTGATTCCCCGCCTCTGATTCCCCATCTCTGATTCACCGCCTTTGATTCGCCACCTCTGATTCCACATATCTGATTCCCCACCTCTGTTTCCCCGCCTCTGATTCCCCGCCTCTGATTCTCCATATCTCATTCCCCGCCTCTGAATCCCCATCTCTGATTCCCGGACTCTGATTCCCCACCTCTGATTCCCGGCCTCTTATTCCCAGCATCTGATTCCCGGCCTCTGATTCCCGGCCTCTGATTCCCCGCTTCTGATTCTGATTCCCTGCCTCTGATTCCCCATCTCTGATTCCGCACATCTGATTCCCTGCCTCTGATTCCCCACCTCTGATCCCCACCTCTGATTCCCCAGCTCTGATTCCCCGCCTCTGATTCCCCAACTCTGATTCCCCGCCTCTGATTCCCCAGCTCTGATTCCCCGCCTCTGATTCCCCGTGTTTGATTCCCTGCCTCTGATTCCCCGCCTCTGATTCCCCATCTCTGATTCACCACCTTTGATTCGCCACCTCTGATTCCCCATATCTGATTCCTCGCCTCTGTTTCCCCGCCTCTGATTCCCCGCCTCTGATTCCCCAGCTCTGATTCCCCGCCTCTGATTTTCCGTGTTTGATTCCCTGCCTCTGATTCCCGGCCTCTGATTCCCCATCTCTGATTCACCGCCTTTGATTCGCCACCTCTGATTCCCCATATCTGATTCCCCGCCTCTGTTTCCCCACCTCTGATTCCTCGCTTCTGATTCCCCATATCTCATTCCCCGCCTCTGAATCCCCATCTCTGATTCCCGGACTCTGATTCCCCACCTCTGATTCCCGGCCACTTATTCCCGGCATCTGATTCCGGCCTCTGATTCCCGGCCTCTGATTCCCTGCTTCTGATTCTGATTCCCTGCCTCTGATTCCCCATCTCTGATTCCGCACATCTGATTCCCTGCCTCTGATTCCCCGCCTCTGATTCCCCGCCTCTGTTTCCCAATATCTGAGTCCCCGCCTCTGATTCCCCAACTCTGATTCCCCACCTCTGATTCCCCAGCTCTGATTCCCCACCTCTGATTCCCCGCATCTGATTCCCTGCATCTGATTCCAAGCCTCTGATTCCCTGCCTCTGATTCCCAACCTCTGATTACCCACCTCTGATTCCGCACATCTGATTCCCTGCCTCTGATTCCCCGACTCTGATCCCCACCTCTGATTCCCCAGCTCTGATTCCCCGCCTCTGATTCCCCGTGTTTGATTCCCTGCCTCTGATTCCCCGCCTCTGATTCCCCATCTCTGATTCATCGCCTTTGATTCCCGGCCTCTTATTCCCGGCATCTGATTCCGGCCTCTGATTCCCGACCTCTGATTCCCCACCTCTGATTCCCCATCTCTGATTCACAGCCTCTGATTCCCCACCTCTGATTCCCAATCTCTGATTCCGCACATCTGATTCCCTGCCTCTGATTCCCCGACTCTGATCCCCACCTCTGATTCCCCAGCTCTGATTCCCCGCCTCTGATTCCCCGTGTTTGATTCCCTGCCTCTGATTCCCCGCCTCTGATTCCCCATCTCTGATTCACCGCCTTTGATTCGCCACCTCTGATTCCCCATATCTGATTCCTCGCCTCTGTTTCCCCGCCTCTGATTCCCCGCCTCTGATTCCCCAGCTCTGATTCCCCGCCTCTGATTTTCCGTGTTTGATTCCCTGCCTCTGATTCCCCAGCTCTGATTCCCCGCCTTTGATTCCCCCGTCTGATTCCCAGCCTCTGAAACGCCGTGTCTGATTTCTTGCCTCTGATTCCCCGCCTCTGATTCCCCATCTCTGATTCACAGCCTCTGATTCCCCACCTCTGATTCCCCATCTCTGATTCCGCACATCTGATTCCCTGCCTCTGATTCCCAACCTCTGATTCCCCACCTCTGATTCCGCACATCTGATTCCCTGCCTCTGATTCCCCGACTCTGATCCCCACCTCTGATTCCCCAGCTCTGATTCTCCGCCTCTGATTCCCCGTGTTTGATTCCCTGCCTCTGATTCCCCGCCTCTGATTCCCCATCTCTGATTCATCGCCTTTGATTCCCGGCCTCTTATTCCCGGCATCTGATTCCGGCCTCTGATTCCCGACCTCTGATTCCCCACCTCTGATTCCCCATCTCTGATTCACAGCCTCTGATTCCCCACCTCTGATTCCCAATCTCTGATTCCGCACATCTGATTCCCTGCCTCTGATTCCCCGACTCTGATCCCCACCTCTGATTCCCCAGCTCTGATTCCCCGCCTCTGATTCCCCGTGTTTGATTCCCTGCCTCTGATTCCCCGCCTCTGATTCCCCATCTCTGATTCACCGCCTTTGATTCGCCACCTCTGATTCCCCATATCTGATTCCTCGCCTCTGTTTCCCCGCCTCTGATTCCCCGCCTCTGATTCCCCAGCTCTGATTCCCCGCCTCTGATTTTCCGTGTTTGATTCCCTGCCTCTGATTCCCCAGCTCTGATTCCCCGCCTTTGATTCCCCCGTCTGATTCCCAGCCTCTGAAACGCCGTGTCTGATTTCTTGCCTCTGATTCCCCGCCTCTGATTCCCCATCTCTGATTCACAGCCTCTGATTCCCCACCTCTGATTCCCCATCTCTGATTCCGCACATCTGATTCCCTGCCTCTGATTCCCCGACTCTGATCCCCACCCCTGATTCCCCAGCTCTGATTCCCCGCCTCTGATTCCCCAACTCTGATTCCCCGCCTCTGATTCCCCAGCTCTGATTCCCCACCTCTGATTCCCCGTGTTTGATTCCCTGCCTCTGATTCCCCGCCTCTGATTCCCCATCTCTGATTCACCACCTTTGATTCGCCACCTCTGATTCCCCATATCTGATTCCTCGCCTCTGTTTCCCCGCCTCTGATTCCCCGCCTCTGATTCCCCAGCTCTGATTCCCTGCCTCTGATTTTCCGTGTTTGATTCCCTGCCTCTGATTCCCGGCCTCTGATTCCCCATCTCTGATTCACCGCCTTTGATTCGCCACCTCTGATTCCCCATATCTGATTCCCCGCCTCTGTTTCCCCGCCTCTGATTCCCCGCTTCTGATTCCCCATATCTCATTCCCCGCCTCTGAATCCCCATCTCTGATTCCCGGACTCTGATTCCCCACCTCTGATTCCCGGCCTCTTATTCCCGGCATCTGATTCCGGCCTCTGATTCCCGGCCTCTGATTCCCTGCTTCTGATTCTGATTCCCTGCCTCTGATTCCCCATCTCTGATTCCGCACATCTGATTCCCTGCCTCTGATTCCCCGCCTCTGATTCCCCGCCTCTGTTTCCCAATATCTCAGTCCCCGCCTCTGATTCCCCAACTCTGATTCCCCACCTCTGATTCCCCAGCTCTGATTCCCCGCCTCTGATTCCCCGCATCTGATTCCCTGCATCTGATTCCAAGCCTCTGATTCCCTGCCTCTGATTCCCAACCTCTGATTACCCACCTCTGATTCCGCACATCTGATTCCCTGCCTCTGATTCCCCGACTCTGATCCCCACCTCTGATTCCCCAGCTCTGATTCCCCGCCTCTGATTCCCCGTGTTTGATTCCCTGCCTCTGATTCCCCGCCTCTGATTCCCCATCTCTGATTCATCGCCTTTGATTCCCGGCCTCTTATTCCCGGCATCTGATTCCGGCCTCTGATTCCCGACCTCTGATTCCCAACCTCTGATTCCCCACCTCTGAATCCCCATATCTGATTCCCTGCCTCTGATTCCCCGCCTCTGATTCCCTGCCTCTGATTCCCCGCCTCTGATTCCCCAGCTCTGATTCCCCGCCTCTGAATCCCCAACTCTGATTCCCTGCCTCTGATTCCCTGCCTCTGATTCCCTGCCTCTGATTCCCAACCTCTGATTCCCCACCTCTGAGTCCCCATATCTGTTTTCCCGCCTCTGTTTCCCCGCCTCTGATTCCCCGCCTCTGATTCCCAGGCTCTGATTCTCCGCCTCTGATTCCCCGCCTCTGGTTCCCCGGCTCTGATTCGCTGCCTCTGATTCCCCATCTCTGATTCCGCACATCTGATTCCCTGCCTCTGATTCCCCACCTCTGACTCCCCGCCTCTGATTCCCTGCCTCTGTTTCCCAACCTCTGATTCCCCACCTCTGATTCCCCATATCTGATTCCCCACCTCTGTTTCCCTGCCTCTGATTCCCCACCTCTGTTTCCCCATATCTGATATCCCGCCTCTGATTCCCCAACTCTGATACCCCGCCTCTGATTCCCCAGCTCTGATTCCCCACCTCTGATTCCCCGTGTTTGATTCCCTGCCTCTGATTCCCCGCCTCTGATTCCCCATCTCTGATTCACCGCCTTTCATTCGCCACCTCTGATTCCCCATATCAAATTCCCCGCCTCTGTTTCCCCGCCTCTGATTCCCCGCCTCTGTCTCCCCATATCTGATTCCCCACCTCTGATTCCCCATATCTGATTCCCCGCCTCTCTTTCCGCGCCTCTGATTCCCCGCCTCTGATTCCCCATATCTGATTACCCGCCTCTGATTCCCCAACTCTGATTCCCCACGTCTGATTCCCCAGCTCTGTTTCCCCACCTCTGATTCCCCGCCTCTGTTTCCCCATATCTAATTCCCCGCCTCTGATTCCCAAACTCTGATTCCCCGACTCTGATTCCCCAGCTCTGATTCCCCGCCTCTGATTCCCCACATCTGATTCCCTGCCTCTGATTCCCTGCCTCCGATTCCCTGCCTCTGATTCCCAACCTCTGATTCCCCACCTCTGAATCCCCATATCTGATTACCTGCCTCTGATTCCCCGCCTCTGATTCCCTGCCTCTGATTCCCCGCCTCTGATTCCCCAGCTCTGATTTCCCGCCTCTGATTTCCCGCCTCTGATTCCCTGCCTCTGATTCCCAACCTCTGATTCCCCACCTCTGATTCCCCGTGTTTGATTCCCCGCCTCTGTTTCCCCGCCTCTGATTCCCAACCTCTGATTCCCCACCTCTGATTCCCCGCCTCTGATTCCCCTCCTCTGATTCCCCATATCTGATTCTCAGCCTCTGATTCCCAGCCTCTGATTCCCAACCTCTGATTCCCCACCTCTGATCCCCATATATGATTCCCCGCCTCTGTTTCCCCGCCTCTGATTCCCCGCCTCTGTTTCCCCATATCTGATCCCCGCCTCTATTTGCCCGCCTCTGATACCCCGCCTCTGTTTCCCCATATCTGATTCCCCATCTCTGATTCACAACCTCTGATTCCCCACCTCTGATACCCCATATCTGATTCCCCGCCTCTGTTTCCCCGCCTCTGATTCCCCACCTCTGATTCCCAATATCTGATTCCCAGCCTCTGATTCCCCACCTCTGATTCCCTGCCTCTGATTCCCTGCCCTGATTCCCCATCTCTGTTTCACCGCCTTTGATTCGCCACCTCTGATTCCCCATATCTGATTCCCCGCCTCTGATTCCCTGCCTCTGATTCCCAACCTCTGATTCCACACCTCTGATTCCCCATATCTGATTCCCCGCCTCTGTTTCCCCGCCTCTGATTCCCTGCCCCTGTTTCCCCATATCTGATTCCCTGCCTCTGATTCCCCAACTCTGATTCCCTGCCTCTGATTCCCCAGCTCTGATTCCCCGCCTCTGATTTCCCGTGTTTGATACCCTGCCTCTGATTCCCCGCCTCTGATTCCCCATCTCTGATTCACCGCCTTTGATTCGCCACCTCTGATTCCACATATCTGATTCCCCACCTCTGTTTCCCCGCCTCTGATTCCCCGCCTCTGATTCTCCATATCTCATTCCCCGCCTCTGAATCCCCATCTCTGATTCCCGGACTCTGATTCCCCACCTCTGATTCCCGGCCTCTTATTCCCAGCATCTGATTCCCGGCCTCTGATTCCCGGCCTCTGATTCCCCGCTTCTGATTCTGATTCCCTGCCTCTGATTCCCCATCTCTGATTCCGCACATCTGATTCCCTGCCTCTGATTCCCCACCTCTGATCCCCACCTCTGATTCCCCAGCTCTGATTCCCCGCCTCTGATTCCCCAACTCTGATTCCCCGCCTCTGATTCCCCAGCTCTGATTCCCCGCCTCTGATTCCCCGTGTTTGATTCCCTGCCTCTGATTCCCCGCCTCTGATTCCCCATCTCTGATTCACCACCTTTGATTCGCCACCTCTGATTCCCCATATCTGATTCCTCGCCTCTGTTTCCCCGCCTCTGATTCCCCGCCTCTGATTCCCCAGCTCTGATTCCCCGCCTCTGATTTTCCGTGTTTGATTCCCTGCCTCTGATTCCCGGCCTCTGATTCCCCATCTCTGATTCACCGCCTTTGATTCGCCACCTCTGATTCCCCATATCTGATTCCCCGCCTCTGTTTCCCCACCTCTGATTCCTCGCTTCTGATTCCCCATATCTCATTCCCCGCCTCTGAATCCCCATCTCTGATTCCCGGACTCTGATTCCCCACCTCTGATTCCCGGCCACTTATTCCCGGCATCTGATTCCGGCCTCTGATTCCCGGCCTCTGATTCCCTGCTTCTGATTCTGATTCCCTGCCTCTGATTCCCCATCTCTGATTCCGCACATCTGATTCCCTGCCTCTGATTCCCCGCCTCTGATTCCCCGCCTCTGTTTCCCAATATCTGAGTCCCCGCCTCTGATTCCCCAACTCTGATTCCCCACCTCTGATTCCCCAGCTCTGATTCCCCACCTCTGATTCCCCGCATCTGATTCCCTGCATCTGATTCCAAGCCTCTGATTCCCTGCCTCTGATTCCCAACCTCTGATTACCCACCTCTGATTCCGCACATCTGATTCCCTGCCTCTGATTCCCCGACTCTGATCCCCACCTCTGATTCCCCAGCTCTGATTCCCCGCCTCTGATTCCCCGTGTTTGATTCCCTGCCTCTGATTCCCCGCCTCTGATTCCCCATCTCTGATTCATCGCCTTTGATTCCCGGCCTCTTATTCCCGGCATCTGATTCCGGCCTCTGATTCCCGACCTCTGATTCCCCACCTCTGATTCCCCATCTCTGATTCACAGCCTCTGATTCCCCACCTCTGATTCCCAATCTCTGATTCCGCACATCTGATTCCCTGCCTCTGATTCCCCGACTCTGATCCCCACCTCTGATTCCCCAGCTCTGATTCCCCGCCTCTGATTCCCCGTGTTTGATTCCCTGCCTCTGATTCCCCGCCTCTGATTCCCCATCTCTGATTCACCGCCTTTGATTCGCCACCTCTGATTCCCCATATCTGATTCCTCGCCTCTGTTTCCCCGCCTCTGATTCCCCGCCTCTGATTCCCCAGCTCTGATTCCCCGCCTCTGATTTTCCGTGTTTGATTCCCTGCCTCTGATTCCCCAGCTCTGATTCCCCGCCTTTGATTCCCCCGTCTGATTCCCAGCCTCTGAAACGCCGTGTCTGATTTCTTGCCTCTGATTCCCCGCCTCTGATTCCCCATCTCTGATTCACAGCCTCTGATTCCCCACCTCTGATTCCCCATCTCTGATTCCGCACATCTGATTCCCTGCCTCTGATTCCCAACCTCTGATTCCCCACCTCTGATTCCGCACATCTGATTCCCTGCCTCTGATTCCCCGACTCTGATCCCCACCTCTGATTCCCCAGCTCTGATTCTCCGCCTCTGATTCCCCGTGTTTGATTCCCTGCCTCTGATTCCCCGCCTCTGATTCCCCATCTCTGATTCATCGCCTTTGATTCCCGGCCTCTTATTCCCGGCATCTGATTCCGGCCTCTGATTCCCGACCTCTGATTCCCCACCTCTGATTCCCCATCTCTGATTCACAGCCTCTGATTCCCCACCTCTGATTCCCAATCTCTGATTCCGCACATCTGATTCCCTGCCTCTGATTCCCCGACTCTGATCCCCACCTCTGATTCCCCAGCTCTGATTCCCCGCCTCTGATTCCCCGTGTTTGATTCCCTGCCTCTGATTCCCCGCCTCTGATTCCCCATCTCTGATTCACCGCCTTTGATTCGCCACCTCTGATTCCCCATATCTGATTCCTCGCCTCTGTTTCCCCGCCTCTGATTCCCCGCCTCTGATTCCCCAGCTCTGATTCCCCGCCTCTGATTTTCCGTGTTTGATTCCCTGCCTCTGATTCCCCAGCTCTGATTCCCCGCCTTTGATTCCCCCGTCTGATTCCCAGCCTCTGAAACGCCGTGTCTGATTTCTTGCCTCTGATTCCCCGCCTCTGATTCCCCATCTCTGATTCACAGCCTCTGATTCCCCACCTCTGATTCCCCATCTCTGATTCCGCACATCTGATTCCCTGCCTCTGATTCCCCGACTCTGATCCCCACCCCTGATTCCCCAGCTCTGATTCCCCGCCTCTGATTCCCCAACTCTGATTCCCCGCCTCTGATTCCCCAGCTCTGATTCCCCACCTCTGATTCCCCGTGTTTGATTCCCTGCCTCTGATTCCCCGCCTCTGATTCCCCATCTCTGATTCACCACCTTTGATTCGCCACCTCTGATTCCCCATATCTGATTCCTCGCCTCTGTTTCCCCGCCTCTGATTCCCCGCCTCTGATTCCCCAGCTCTGATTCCCTGCCTCTGATTTTCCGTGTTTGATTCCCTGCCTCTGATTCCCGGCCTCTGATTCCCCATCTCTGATTCACCGCCTTTGATTCGCCACCTCTGATTCCCCATATCTGATTCCCCGCCTCTGTTTCCCCGCCTCTGATTCCCCGCTTCTGATTCCCCATATCTCATTCCCCGCCTCTGAATCCCCATCTCTGATTCCCGGACTCTGATTCCCCACCTCTGATTCCCGGCCTCTTATTCCCGGCATCTGATTCCGGCCTCTGATTCCCGGCCTCTGATTCCCTGCTTCTGATTCTGATTCCCTGCCTCTGATTCCCCATCTCTGATTCCGCACATCTGATTCCCTGCCTCTGATTCCCCGCCTCTGATTCCCCGCCTCTGTTTCCCAATATCTCAGTCCCCGCCTCTGATTCCCCAACTCTGATTCCCCACCTCTGATTCCCCAGCTCTGATTCCCCGCCTCTGATTCCCCGCATCTGATTCCCTGCATCTGATTCCAAGCCTCTGATTCCCTGCATCTGATTCCCAACCTCTGATTCCCCACCTCTGATTCCGCACATCTGATTCCCTGCCTCTGATTCCCCGACTCTGATCCCCACCTCTGATTCCCCAGCTCTGATTCCCCGCCTCTGATTCCCCGTGTTTGATTCCCTGCCTCTGATTCCCCGCCTCTGATTCCCCATCTCTGATTCATCGCCTTTGATTCCCGGCCTCTTATTCCCGGCATCTGATTCCGGCCTCTGATTCCCGACCTCTGATTCCCTGCTTCTGATTCCCCATCTCTGATTCCGCAAATCTAATTCCCTGCCTCTGATTCCCCACCTCTGATTCCCCATATCTGATTCCCCACCTCTGTTTCCCGGCCTCTGATTCCCCGCTTCTGATTCTGATTCCCTGCCTCTGATTCCCCATCTCTGATTCCGCACATCTGATTCCCTGCCTCTGATTCCCCACCTCTGATTCCCCATATCTGATTTCCCGCCTCTGTTTCCCCGCCTCTGATTCCCCGCCTCTGTTTCCCCATATCTAATTCCCAACCTCTGATGCCCCAACTCTGATTCCCTGCCTCTGATTCCCCGCGTTCTATTCCCTGCCTCTGATTCCCCGCCTGTGATTCCCCATCTCTGATTCACCACCTCTGATTCCCCACCTCTGATTCCCCATATCTAATTCCCCGCCTCTGTTTGCCCGACTCTGATTCCCTGCCTCTGATTCCCCAGCTCTGATTCCCCGCCTTTGATTCCCCCGTCTGATTCCCAGCCTCCGAAACCCCGTGTCTGATTTCTTGCCTCTGATTCCCCGCCTCTGATTCCCCATCTCTGATTCACAGCCTCTGATTCCCCACCTCTGATTCCCCATCTCTGATTCCGCACATCTGATTCCCTGCCTCTGATTCCCCGACTCTGATCCCCACCTCTGATTCCCCATATCTGATTCCCCGCCTCTGAATCCCCAACTCTGATTCCCTGCCTCTGATTCCCCAGCTCTGATTCCCCGCCTTTGATTCCCCCGTCTGATTCCCAGCCTCCGAAACCCCGTGTCTGATTTCTTGCCTCTGATTCCCCGCCTCTGATTCCCCATCTCTGATCCCCACCTCTGATTCCCCACCTCTGATTCCCCGCCTCTGATTCCCCAACTCTGATTCCCCGCCTCTGATTCCCCAGCTCTGATTCCCCGCCTCTGATTCCCCGTGTTTGATTCCCTGCCTCTGATTCCCCGCCTCTGATTCCCCATTTCTGATTCACCGCCTTTGATTCGCCACCTCTGATTCCCCATATCTGATTCCTCGCCTCTGTTTCCCCGCCTCTGATTCCCCGCCTCTGATTCCCCATATCTCATTCCCCGCCTCTGATTCCCCATCTCTGATTCCCGGACTCTGATTCCCCACCTCTGATTCCCGGCCTCTTATTCCCGGCATCTGATTCCGGCATCTGATTCCGGCCTCTGATTCCCGGCCTCTGATTCCCTGCTTCTGATTCTGATTCCCTGCCTCTGATTCCCCATCTCTGATTCCGCACATCTGATTCCCTGCCTCTGATTCCCCGCCTCTGATTCCCCACCTCTGTTTCCCAATATCTCAGTCCCCGCCTCTGATTCCCCAACTCTGATTCCCCACCTCTGATTCCCCAGCTCTGATTCCCCGCCTCTGATTCCCCGCATCTGATTCCCTGCATCTGATTCCAAGCCTCTGATTCCCTGCCTCTGATTCCCAACCTCTGATTCCCCACCTCTGATTCCGCACATCTGATTCCCTGCCTCTGATTCCCCGACTCTGATCCCCACCTCTGATTCCCCAGCTCTGATTCCCCGCCTCTGATTCCCCGTGTTTGATTCCCTGCCTCTGATTCCCCGCCTCTGATTCCCCATCTCTGATTCATCGCCTTTGATTCCCGGCCTCTTATTCCCGGCATCTGATTCCGGCCTCTGATTCCCGACCTCTGATTCCCTGCTTCTGATTCCCCATCTCTGATTCCGCAAATCTAATTCCCTGCCTCTGATTCCCCACCTCTGATTCCCCATATCTGATTCCCCACCTCTGTTTCCCGGCCTCTGATTCCCCGCTTCTGATTCTGATTCCCTGCCTCTGATTCCCCATCTCTGATTCCGCACATCTGATTCCCTGCCTCTGATTCCCCACCTCTGATTCCCCATATCTGATTTCCCGCCTCTGTTTCCCCGCCTCTGATTCCCCGCCTCTGTTTCCCCATATCTAATTCCCAACCTCTGATGCCCCAACTCTGATTCCCTGCCTCTGATTCCCCGCGTTCTATTCCCTGCCTCTGATTCCCCGCCTGTGATTCCCCATCTCTGATTCACCACCTCTGATTCCCCACCTCTGATTCCCCATATCTAATTCCCCGCCTCTGTTTGCCCGACTCTGATTCCCCGCCTCTGTTTCCCCATATCTGATTCCCCGCCTCTGAATCCCCAACTCTGATTCCCTGCCTCTGATTCCCCAGCTCTGATTCCCCGCCTTTGATTCCCCCGTCTGATTCCCAGCCTCCGAAACCCCGTGTCTGATTTCTTGCCTCTGATTCCCCGCCTCTGATTCCCCATCTCTGATTCACAGCCTCTGATTCCCCACCTCTGATTCCCCATCTCTGATTCCGCACATCTGATTCCCTGCCTCTGATTCCCCGACTCTGATCCCCACCTCTGATTCCCCATATCTGATTCCCCGCCTCTGAATCCCCAACTCTGATTCCCTGCCTCTGATTCCCCAGCTCTGATTCCCCGCCTTTGATTCCCCCGTCTGATTCCCAGCCTCCGAAACCCCGTGTCTGATTTCTTGCCTCTGATTCCCCGCCTCTGATTCCCCATCTCTGATCCCCACCTCTGATTCCCCACCTCTGATTCCCCGCCTCTGATTCCCCAACTCTGATTCCCCGCCTCTGATTCCCCAGCTCTGATTCCCCGCCTCTGATTCCCCGTGTTTGATTCCCTGCCTCTGATTCCCCGCCTCTGATTCCCCATCTCTGATTCACCGCCTTTGATTCGCCACCTCTGATTCCCCATATCTCATTCCCCGCCTCTGATTCCCCATCTCTGATTCCCGGACTCTGATTCCCCACCTCTGATTCCCGGCCTCTTATTCCCGGCATCTGATTCCGGCCTCGGATTCCCGGCCTCTGATTCCCTGCTTCTGATTCCCCATCTCTGATTCCGCAAATCTAATTCCCTGCCTCTGATTCCCCACCTCTGATTCCCCATATCTGATTCCCCGCCTCTGTTTCCCCGCCTCTGATTCCCCGCCTCTGTTTCCCCATATCTAAGTCCCCGCCTCTGATTCCCCAACTTTGATTCCCCACCTCTGATTCCCCAGCTCTGATTCCCCGCCTCTGATTCCCAGCCTCTGATTCCCAACCTCTGATTCCCAACCTCTGATTCCCCATATCTGATTCCCCACCTCTGTTTCCCCGCCTCTGATTTCCCGCCTCTGTTTCCCCATATCTGATCACCACCTCTATTTGCCTGCATCTGATTCCCCGCCTCTGTTTCCCCATATCTGATTCCCCGCCTCTGAATCCCCAACTCTGATTCCCTGCCTCTAATTTCCCAGCTCTGATTCCCCGTCTCTGATTCCCCGCGTCTGATTACCGGCCTCTGATTCCCCGCCTCTGATTCCCCATCTCTGATTCACAACCTCTGATTCCCCACCTCTGATACCCCATATCTGATTCCCCGCCTCTGTTTCCCCGCCTCTGATTCCCCACCTCTGATTCCCCATCTCTGATTCCGCAAATCTAATTCCCTGCCTCTGATTCCCCACCTCTGTTTCCCCATATCTGATTCCCCGCCTCTGTTTCCCCGCCTCTGATTCCCCGCCTCTGTTTCCCCATATCTAAGTCCCCGCCTCTGATTCCCCAACTTTGATTCCCCACCTCTGATTCCCCAGCTCTGATTCCCCGCCTCTGATTCCCAGCCTCTGATTCCCAACCTCTGATTCCCCACCTCTGATTCCCCATATCTGATTCCCCGCCTCTGTTTCCCCGCCTCTGATTCCCCGCCTCTGTTTCCCCATATCTGATCCCCGCCTCTATTTGCCTGCATCTGATTCCCCGCCTCTGTTTCCCCATATCTGATTCCCCGCCTCTGAATCCCCCTCTGATTCCCTGCCTCTAATTTCCCAGCTCTGATTCCCCGCCTCTGATTCCCTGCCTTTGATTCCCCCGTCTGATTCCCAGCCTCCGAAACCCCGTGTCTGATTTCTTGCCTCTGATTCCCCGCCTCTGATTCCCCATCTCTGATTCACAGCCTCTGATTCCCCACCTCTGATTCCCCATCTCTGATTCCGCACATCTGATTCCCTGCCTCTGATTCCCCGACTCTGATCCCCACCTCTGATTCCCCATATCTGATTCCCCGCCTCTGAATCCCCAACTCTGATTCCCTGCCTCTGATTCCCCAGCTCTGATTCCCCGCCTTTGATTCCCCCGTCTGATTCCCAGCCTCCGAAACCCCGTGTCTGATTTCTTGCCTCTGATTCCCCGCCTCTGATTCCCCATCTCTGATCCCCACCTCTGATTCCCCACCTCTGATTCCCCGCCTCTGATTCCCCAACTCTGATTCCCCGCCTCTGATTCCCCAGCTCTGATTCCCCGCCTCTGATTCCCCGTGTTTGATTCCCTGCCTCTGATTCCCCGCCTCTGATTCCCCATCTCTGATTCACCGCCTTTGATTCGCCACCTCTGATTCCCCATATCTGATTCCTCGCCTCTGTTTCCCCGCCTCTGATTCCCCGCCTCTGATTCCCCATATCTCATTCCCCGCCTCTGATTCCCCATCTCTGATTCCCGGACTCTGATTCCCCACCTCTGATTCCCGGCCTCTTATTCCCGGCATCTGATTCCGGCCTCTGATTCCCGGCCTCTGATTCCCTGCTTCTGATTCCCCATCTCTGATTCCGCAAATCTAATTCCCTGCCTCTGATTCCCCACCTCTGATTCCCCATATCTGATTCCCCGCCTCTGTTTCCCCGCCTCTGATTCCCCGCCTCTGTTTCCCCATATCTAAGTCCCCGCCTCTGATTCCCCAACTTTGATTCCCCACCTCTGATTCCCCAGCTCTGATTCCCCGCCTCTGATTCCCAGCCTCTGATTCCCAACCTCTGATTCCCAACCTCTGATTCCCCATATCTGATTCCCCGCCTCTGTTTCCCCGCCTCTGATTTCCCGCCTCTGTTTCCCCATATCTGATCACCACCTCTATTTGCCTGCATCTGATTCCCCGCCTCTGTTTCCCCATATCTGATTCCCCGCCTCTGAATCCCCAACTCTGATTCCCTGCCTCTAATTTCCCAGCTCTGATTCCCCGTCTCTGATTCCCCGCGTCTGATTACCGGCCTCTGATTCCCCGCCTCTGATTCCCCATCTCTGATTCACAACCTCTGATTCCCCACCTCTGATACCCCATATCTGATTCCCCGCCTCTGTTTCCCCGCCTCTGATTCCCCACCTCTGATTCCCCATCTCTGATTCCGCAAATCTAATTCCCTGCCTCTGATTCCCCACCTCTGTTTCCCCATATCTGATTCCCCGCCTCTGTTTCCCCGCCTCTGATTCCCCGCCTCTGTTTCCCCATATCTAAGTCCCCGCCTCTGATTCCCCAACTTTGATTCCCCACCTCTGATTCCCCAGCTCTGATTCCCCGCCTCTGATTCCCAGCCTCTGATTCCCAACCTCTGATTCCCCACCTCTGATTCCCCATATCTGATTCCCCGCCTCTGTTTCCCCGCCTCTGATTCCCCGCCTCTGTTTCCCCATATCTGATCCCCGCCTCTATTTGCCTGCATCTGATTCCCCGCCTCTGTTTCCCCATATCTGATTCCCCGCCTCTGAATCCCCAACTCTGATTCCCTGCCTCTAATTTCCCAGCTCTGATTCCCCGCCTCTGATTCCCCGCGTCTGATTACCGGCCTCTGATTCCCCGCCTCTGATTCCCCATCTCTGATTCACAACCTCTGATTCCCCACCTCTGATACCCCATATCTGATTCCCCGCCTCTGTTTCCCCGCCTCTGATTCCCCACCTCTGATTCCCAATATCTGATTCCCCACCTCTGATTCCCCACCTCTGATTCCCCGCCTCTGATTCGCCAGCTATGATTCCCCGCCTCTGATTCCCCGTGTTTGATTCCCTGCCTCTGATTCCCGGCCTCTGATTACCCATCTCTGATTCACCGCCTTTGATTCGCCACCTCTGATTCCCCATATCTGATTCCCCGCCTCTGTTTCCCCGCCTCTGATTCCCCGCCTCTGATTCCCCATATCTCATTCCCCGCCTCTGAATCCCCATCTCTGATTCCCGGACTCTGATTCCCCACCTCTGATTCCCTGCTTCTGATTCTGATTCCCTGCCTTTGATTCCCCATCTCTGATTCCGCACATCTGATTCCCTGCCTCTGATTCCCCATCTCTGATTCCCCATATCTGATTCATCGCCTCTGTTTCCCCGCCTCTGATTCCCCGCCTCTGTTTCCCAATATCTAAGTCCCCGCCTCTGATTCCCCAACTCTAATTCCCCACCTCTGATTCCCCAGCTCTGATTCCCCGCCTCTGATTCCCCGCATCTGATTCCCTGCATCTGATTCCAAGCCTCTTATTCCCTGCCTCTGATTCCCAACCTCTGATTCCCCACCTCTGATTCCCCATATCTGATTCCCATCCTCTGTTTCCCCGCCTCTGATTCCCCGCCTCTGTTTCCCCATATCTGATTCCCGGCCTCTGGTTCCCCGCCTCTGATTCCCCGCCTCTGATTCCCTGCCTCTGATTCCCCATCTCCGATTCCGCACATCTGATTCCCTGCCTCTGATTCCCTGCCTCTGATTCCCCGCCTCTAATTCCCTGCCTCTGATTCCCAACCTCTGATTCCCCACCTCTGATTCCCCGTGTTTGATTCCCCGCCTCTGTTTCCCCGCCTCTGATTCCCCGCCTCTGATTCCCCAACTCTAATTCCCCGCCTCTGATTCCCCATATCTGATTCCCCGCCTCTGATTCCCCACCCCTGTTTCCCCATATCTGATTCCCTGCCTCTGATTCCCCAACTTTGATTCCCAGCATCTGATTCCCCAGCTCTGATTCCCCGCCTCTGATTCCCCGCATCTGATTCCCTGCATCTGATTCCAAGCCTCTGAATCCCTGTCTCTGATTCCCAACCTCTGATTCCCCACCTCTGATTCCCCATATCTGATTCCCGGCCTCTGAATCCCTGCCTCTGATTCCCCGCCTCTGATTCCCTGCCTCTGATTCCCCATCTCCGATTCCGCACATCTGATTCCCTACTTTGATTCCCCGCCTCTGATTCCCCGCCTCTGATTCCCTGCATCTGATTCCCAACCTCTGATTCCCCACCTCTGATTCCCCGTGTTTGATTCCCCGCCTCTGTTTCCCCGCCTCTGATTCCCCGCCTCTGATTCCCCAACTCTAATTCCCCACCTCTGATTCCCCATATCTGATTCCCTGCCTCTGTTTCCCCGCGTCTGATTCCCCGCCCCTGTTTCCCCATATGTGATTCCCTGCCTCTGATTCCCCAACTTTGATTCCCAGCCTCTGATTCCCCAGCTCTGATTCCCCGCCTCTGATTCCCCGTGTTTGATTCCCTGCCTCTGATTCCCCGCCTCAGATTCCCCATCTCTGATTCACCGCCTTTGATTCGCCACCTCTGATTCCCCATATCTGATTCCCAATATCTGATTCCCCGCCTCTGATTCCCCACCTCTGATTCCCAATATCTGATTCCCCGCCTCTGTTTCCCCGCCTCTGATTCGCCAGCTATGATTCCCCGCCTCTGATTCCCCGTGTTTGATTCCCTGCCTCTGATTCCCGGCCTCTGATTACCCATCTCTGATTCACCGCCTTTGATTCGCCACCTCTGATTCCCCATATCTGATTCCCCGCCTCTGTTTCCCCACCTCTGATTCCCCGCCTCTGATTCCCCATATCTCATTCCCCGCCTCTGAATCCCCATCTCTGATTCCCGGACTCTGATTCCCCACCTCTGATTCCCTGCTTCTGATTCTGATTCCCTGCCTTTGATTCCCCATCTCTGATTCCGCACATCTGATTCCCTGCCTCTGATTCCCCATCTCTGATTCCCCATATCTGATTCATCGCCTCTGTTTCCCCGCCTCTGATTCCCCGCCTCTGTTTCCCAATATCTAAGTCCCCGCCTCTGATTCCCCAACTCTAATTCCCCACCTCTGATTCCCCAGCTCTGATTCCCCGCCTCTGATTCCCCGCATCTGATTCCCTGCATCTGATTCCAAGCCTCTTATTCCCTGCCTCTGATTCCCAACCTCTGATTCCCCACCTCTGAATCCCCATATCTGATTCCCATCCTCTGTTTCCCCGCCTCTGATTCCCCGCCTCTGTTTCCCCATATCTGATTCCCGGCCTCTGGTTCCCCGCCTCTGATTCCCCGCCTCTGATTCCCTGCCTCTGATTCCCCATCTCCGATTCCGCACATCTGATTCCCTGCCTCTGATTCCCCGCCTCTGATTCCCCGCCTCTGATTCCCTGCCTCTGATTCCCAACCTCTGATTCCCCACCTCTGATTCCCCGTGTTTGATTCCCCGCCTCTGTTTCCCCGCCTCTGATTCCCCGCCTCTGATTCCCCAACTCTAATTCCCCGCCTCTGATTCCCCATATCTGATTCCCCGCCTCTGATTCCCCACCCCTGTTTCCCCATATCTGATTCCCTGCCTCTGATTCCCCAACTTTGATTCCCAGCATCTGATTCCCCAGCTCTGATTCCCCGCCTCTGATTCCCCGCATCTGATTCCCTGCATCTGATTCCAAGCCTCTGATTCCCTGTCTCTGATTCCCAACCTCTGATTCCCCACCTCTGATTCCCCATATCTGATCCCCAGCCTCTGTTTCCCCGCCTCTGTTTCCCCATATCTGATTCCCGGCCTCTGATTCCCTGCCTCTGATTCCCCGCCTCTGATTCCCTGCCTCTGATTCGCCATCTCCGATTCCGCACATCTGATTCCCTGCCTCTGATTCCCCGCCTCTGATTCCCCGCCTCTGATTCCCTGCATCTGATTCCCAACCTCTGATTCCCCACCTCTGATTCCCCGTGTTTGATTCCCCGCCTCTGTTTCCCCGCCTCTGATTCCCCGCCTCTGATTCCCCAACTCTAATTCCCCACCTCTGATTCCCCATATCTGATTCCCCGCCTCTGATTCCCCACCCCTGTTTCCCCATATCTGATTCCCTGCCTCTGATTCCCCAACTTTGATTCCCAGCATCTGATTCCCCAGCTCTGATTCCCCGCCTCTGATTCCCCGCATCTGATTCCCTGCATCTGATTCCAAGCCTCTGATTCCCTGTCTCTGATTCCCAACCTCTGATTCCCCACCTCTGATTCCCCATATCTGATCCCCAGCCTCTGTTTCCCCGCCTCTGTTTCCCCATATCTGATTCCCGGCCTCTGATTCCCTGCCTCTGATTCCCCGCCTCTGATTCCCTGCCTCTGATTCGCTATCTCCGATTCCGCACATCTGATTCCCTGCCTCTGATTCCCCGCCTCTGATTCCCCGCCTCTGATTCCCTGCATCTGATTCCCAACCTCTGATTCCCCACCTCTGATTCCCCGTGTTTGATTCCCCGCCTCTGTTTCCCCGCCTCTGATTCCCCGCCTCTGATTCCCCAACTCTAATTCCCCACCTCTGATTCCCCATATCTGATTCCCTGCCTCTGTTTCCCCGCCTCTGATTCCCCTCCCCTGTTTCCCCATATCTGATTCCCTGCCTCTGAATCCCCAACTTTGATTCCCAGCCTCTGATTCCCCAGCTCTGATTCCCCGCCTCTGATTCCCCGTGTTTGATTCCCTGCCTCTGATTCCCCGCCTCTGATTCCCCATCTCTGATTCACCGCCTTTGATTCGCCACCTCTGATTCCCCATATCTGATTCCCCACCTCTGTTTCCCCGCATCTGATTCCCCGCCTCTGATTCTCCATATCTCATTCCCCGCCTCTGACTCCCCATCTCTGATTCCCGGACTCTGATTCCCCACCTCTGTTTCCCGGCCTCTTATTCCCAGCATCTGATTCCAGGCCTCTGATTCCCGTCCTCTGACTCCCCGCTTCTGATTCTGATTCCCTGCCTCTGACTCCCCATCTCTGATTCCGCACATCTGATTACCTGCCTCTGATTCCCCACCTCTGATTCCCCATATCTGATTCCCCGCCTCTGTTTCCACGCCTCTGATTCCCCGCCTCTGTTTCCCCATATCTAATTCCCCACCTCTGATGCCCCAACTCTGATTCCCCGCCTCTGATTCCACAGCTCTGATTCCCCGCCTCTGATTCCCCACATCCGATTCCCCATATCTGATTCCCCGCCTCTGTTTCTCCGCCCCTGATTCCACGCCTCTGTTTCCCCATATCTGATTCCCCGCCTCTGATTCCCAACTATGATTCCCCGCCTCTTATTCCCCAGCTCTGATTCCCCGTCTCTGTTTCCCCATATCTGATGCCCCGCCTCTATTTGCCCGCCTCTGATTCCCCGCCTCTGTTTCCCCATATCTGATTCCCCGCCTCTGATTCCCAAGTATGATTCCCTGCCTCTAATTTCCCAGCTCTGATTCCCCGCCTCTGATTCCCCGTGTCTGATTTCCTGCTTCTGATTCCCCGCCTCTGATTACCCATGTCTGATTCACCGGCTCTGATTCCCCACCTCTGATTCCCCATCTCTGATTCCGCACATCCGATTCCCTGCCTCTGATTCCCCGCCTCTGATTCACTGCCTCTGCTTCCCCAGCTCTGATTCCCCGCCTGTGATTCCCAGCGTCTTATTCCCTGCTTCTGATTCTGATTCCCTGCCTCTGATTCCCCATCTCTGATTCCGCACATCTGATTCCCTGCCTCTGATTCCCCACCTCTGATTCCCCATATCTGATTCCCCGCCTCTGTTTCCCCACCTCTGATTCCCCGCCTCTGTTTCCCCATATCTAAGTCCCCGCCTCTGATTCCCCAACTCTGATTCCCCACCTCTGATTCCCCAGCTCTCATTCCCCGCCTCTGATCCCCGCATCTGATTCCCTGCATCTGATTCCCAGCCTCTGATTCCCTGCCTCTGATTCCCAACCTCTGATTCCCCACCTCTGATTCCCCTTATCAGATTCCCCGCCTCTGTTTCCACGCCTCTGATTCCCCGCCTCTGTTTCCCCATATCTGATTCCCCGCCTCTGAATCCCCAACTCTGATTCCCTGCCTCTGATTCCCCAGCTCTGATTCCCCGCCTTTGATTCCCCCGTCTGATTCCCAGCCTCTGAAACCCCGTGTCTGATTTCTTGCCTCTGATTCCCCGCCTCTGATTCCCCATCTCTGATTCACAGCCTCTGATTCCCCACCTCTGATTCCGCATCTCTGATTCCGCACATCTGATTCCCTGCCTCTGATTCCCCATCTCTGATTCACCGCCTTTGATTCGCCACCTCTGATTCCCCATATCTGATTCCCCGCCTCTGTTTCCCCGCCTCTGATTCCCCGCCTCTGATTCCCCATATCTCATTCCCCGCCTCTGAATCCCCATCTCTGATTCCCGGACTCTGATTCCCCACCTCTGATTCCCGGCCTCTTATTCCCGGCATCTGATTCCGGCCTCTGATTCCCGGCCTCTGATTCCCTGCTTCTGATTCTGATTCCCTGCCTTTGATTCCCCATCTCTGATTCCGCACATCTGATTCCCTGCCTCTGATTCCCCATCTCTGATTCCCCATATCTGATTCCCCGCCTCTGTTTCCCCGCCTCTGATTCCCCGCCTCTGTTTCCCAATATCTAAGTCCCCGCCTCTGATTCCCCAACTCTGATTCCCCACCTCTGATTCCCCAGCTCTGATTCCCCGCCTCTGATTCCCCGCATCTGATTCCCTGCATCTGATTCTAAGCCTCTGATTCCCTGCCTCTGATTCCCAACCTCTGATTCCCCACCTCTGATTCCCCATATCTGATTCCCAGCCTCTGTTTCCCCGCCTCTGATTCCCTGCCTCTGTTTCCCCATATCTGATTCCCGGCCTCTGATTCCCCGCCTCTGATTCCCCGCCTCTGATTCCCTGCCTCTGATTCCCCATCTCCGATTCCGCACATCTGATTCCCTGCCTCTGATTCCCCGCCTCTGATTCCCCGCCTCTGATTCCCTGCCTCTGATTCCCAACCTCTGATTCCCCACCTCTGATTCCCCGTGTTTGATTCCCCGCCTCTGTTTCCCCGCCTCTGATTCCCCGCCTCTGTTTCCCCAACTCTAATTCCCCGCCTCTGATTCCCCATATCTGATTCCCCGCCTCTGTTTCCCCGCCTCTGATTCCCCGCCCCTGTTTCCCCATATCTGATTCCCTGCCTCTGATTCCCCAACTTTGATTCCCAGCATCTGATTCCCCAGCTCTGATACCACGCCTCTGATTCCCCGTGTTTGATTCCCTGCCTCTGATTCCCCGCCTCTGATTCCCCATCTCTGATTCACCGCCTTTGATTCGCCACCTCTGATTCCCCATATCTGATTCCCCACCTCTGTTTCCCCGCCTCTGATTCCCCGCCTCTGATTCTCCATATCTCATTCCCCGCCTCTGAATCCCCATCACTGTTTCCCTGCCTCTGATTCCCCACCTCTGATTCCCCATATCTGATTCCCCACCTCTGATTCCCTGCCTCTGATTCCCCGCCTCTGATTCCCCAGCTCTGATTTCCCGCCTCTGATTTCCCGCCTCTGATTCCCTGCCTCTGATTCCCAACCTCTGATTCCCCACCTCTGATTCCCCGTGTTTGATTCCCCGCCTCTGTTTCCCCGCCTCTGATTCCCAACCTCTGATTCCCCACCTCTGATTCCCCGCCTCTGATTCCCCTCCTCTGATTCCCCATATCTGATTCTCAGCCTCTGATTCCCAGCCTCTGATTCCCAACCTCTGATTCCCCACCTCTGATCCCCATATATGATTCCCCGCCTCTGTTTCCCCGCCTCTGATTCCCCGCCTCTGATTACCGGCCTCTGATTCCCCGCCTCTGATTCCCCATCTCTGATTCACAACCTCTGATTCCCCACCTCTGATACCCCATATCTGATTCCCCGCCTCTGTTTCCCCGGCTCTGATTCCCCACCTCTGATTCCCAATATCTGATTCCCCGCCTCTGATTCCCCACCTCTGATTCCCCGCCTCTGATTCGCCAGCTATGATACCCCGCCTCTTATTCCCCGCGTCTGATTCCCTGCCTCTGATTCCCCGCCTCTGATTCCACATCTCTGATTCACCACCTCTGATTCCCCGCGTCTGATTCCCTGCCTCTGATTCCCCATCTCTGATTCCCCATCTCTGATTCCCCAATTCTGATTCCCCTCCTCTGATTCCCCGTGTTTGATTCCCTGCCTCTGATTCCCGGCCTCTGATTCCCCATCTCTGATTCACCGCCTTTGATTCGCCACCTCTGATTCGCCATATCTGATTCCCCGCCTCTGTTTCCCCGCCTCTGATTCCCCGCCTCTGATTCCCCATATCTCATTCCCCGCCTCTGAATCCCCATCTCTGATTCCCGGACTCTGATTCCCCACCTCTGATTTCCGGCCTCTTATTCCCGGCATCAGATTCCGGCCTCTGATTCCCGGCCTCTGATTCCCTGCTTCTGATTCTGATTCCCTGCCTTTGATTCCCCATCTCTGATTCCGCACATCTGATTCCCTGCCTCTGATTCCCCATCTCTGATTCCCCATATCTGATTCCCCGCCTCTGATTCCCTGCCTCTGTTTCCCAATATCTAAGTCCCCGCCTCTGATTCCCCAACTCTGATTCCCCACCTCTGATTCCCCAGCTCTGATTCCCCGCCTCTGATTCCCTGCATCTGATTCCCTGCATCTGATTCCAAGCCTCTGATTCCCTGCCTCTGATTCCCAACCTCTGATTCCCCACCTCTGATTCCCCATATCTGATTCCCAGCCTCTGTTTCCCCGCCTCTGTTTCCCCATATCTGATTCCCGGCCTCTGATTCCCCGCCTCTGATTCCCCGCCTCTGATTCCCTGCCTCTGATTCCCCATCTCCGATTCCGCACATCTGATTCCCTGCCTCTGATTCCCCGCCTCTGATTCCCCGCCTCTGATTCCCTGCCTCTGATTCCCAACCTCTGATTCCCCACCTCTGATTCTCCGTGTTTGATTCCCCGCCTCTGTTTCCCCGCCTCTGATTCCCAACCTCTGATTCCCCACCTCTGATTCCCCGTGTTTGATTCCCCGCCTCTGTTTCCCCGCCTCTGATTCCCCGCCTCTGAATCCCCAACTCTGATTCCCTGCCTCTGATTCCCCAGCTCTGATTCCCCACCTCTGATTCCCCATCTCTCATTCCGCACATCTGATTCCCTGCCTCTGATTCCCCGCCTCTGTTTCCCCATATCTAATTCCCAACCTCTGATGCCGCAACTCTGATTCCCTGCCTCTGATTCCCCGCGTTCTATTCCCTGCCTCTGATTCCCCGCCTGTGATTCCCCATCTCTGATTCACCACCTCTGATTCCCCACCTCTGATTCCCCATATCTAATTCCCCGCCTCTGTTTGCCCGCCTCTGATTCCCCGCCTCTGTTTCCCCATATCTGATTCCCCGCCTCTGAATCCCCAACTCTGATTCCCTGCCTCTGATTCCCCAGCTCTGATTCCCCGCCTTTGATTCCCCCCGTCTGATTCCCAGCCTCTGAATCCCCGTGTCTGATTTCCTGCCTCTGATTCCCCACCTCTGATTCCCCATCTCTGATTCACAGCCTCTGATTCCCCACCTCTGATCCCCCATCTCTGATTCCGCACATCTGATTCCCTGCCTCTGATTCCCCGACTCTGAACCCCACCTCTGATTCCCAACCTCTGATTCCCCACCTCTGAATCCCCATATCTGATTCCCTGCCTCTGATTCCCCGCCTCTGATTCCCCACCTCTGAATCCCCATATCTGATTCCCCGCCTCTGAATCCCCATCTCTGATTCCCGGACTCTGATTCCCCACCTCTGATTCCCGGCCTCTTATTCCCAGCATCTGATTCCCGGCCTCTGATTCCCGGCCTCTGATTCCCCGCTTCTGATTCTGATTCCCTGCCTCTGATTCCCCATCTCTGATTCCGCACATCTGATTCCCTGCCTCTGATTCCCCACCTCTGATTCCCCATATCTGATTTCCCGCCTCTGTTTCCCCGCCTCTGATTCCCCGCCTCTGTTTCCCCATATCTAATTCCCAACCTCTGATGCCCCAACTCTGATTCCCTGCCTCTGATTCCCCGCGTTCTATTCCCTGCCTCTGATTCCCCGCCTGTGATTCCCCATCTCTGATTCACCACCTCTGATTCCCCACCTCTGATTCCCCATATCTAATTCCCCGCCTCTGTTTGCCCACCTCTGATTCCCCGCCTCTGTTTCCCCATTTCTGATTCCCCGACTCTGAATCCCCAACTCTGATTCCCTGCCTCTGATTCCCCAGCTCTGATTCCCCGCCTTTGATTCCCCCCGTCTGATTCCCAGCCTCTGAATCCCCGTGTCTGATTTCCTGCCTCTGATTCCCCGCCTCTGATTCCCCATCTCTGATTCACAGCCTCTGATTCCCCACCTCTGATTCCCCATCTCTGATTCCGCACATCTGATTCCCTGCCTCTGATTCCCCGACTCTGATCCCCACCTCTGATTCCCCAGCTCTGATTCCCCGCCTCTGATTCCCCAACTCTGATTCCCCGCCTCTGATTCCCCAGCTCTTATTCCCCGCCTCTGATTCCCCGTGTTTGATTCCCTGCCTCTGATTCCCCGCCTCTGATTCCCCATCTCTGATTCAACGCCTTTGATTCGCCACCTCTGATTCCCCATATCTGATTCCTCGCCTCTGTTTCCCAGCCTCTGATTCCCCTCATCTGATTCCCCATATCTCATTCCCCGCCTCTGATTCCCTATCTCTGATTCCCGGACTCTGATTGCCCACCTCTGATTCCCGGCCTCTTATTCCCGGCATCTGATTCCGGCCTCTGATTCCCGGCCTCTGATTCCCTGCTTCTGATTCCCCATCTCTGATTCCGCAAATCTAATTCCATGCCTCTGATTCCCCACCTCTGATTCCCCATATCTGATTCCCCGCCTCTGTTTCCCCGCCTCTGATTCCCCGCCTCTGTTTCCCCATATCTAAGTCCCCGCCTCTGATTCCCCAACTTTGATTCCCCACCTCTGATTCCCCAGCTCTGATTCCCCGCCTCTGATTCCCCGCATCTGATTCCATGCATCTGATTCCCAGCCTCTGGTTCCCAGCCTCTGATTCCCAACCTCTGATTCCCCACCTCTGATCCCCATATCTGATTCCCCGCCTCTGTTTCCCCGCCTCTGATTCCCCGCCTCTGTTTCCCCATATCTGATCCCCGCCTCTATTTGCCCACCTCTGATTCCCCGCCTCTGTTTCCCCATATCAGATTCCCCGCCTCTGAATCCCCAACTCTGATTCCCTGCCTCTAATTTCCAAGCTCTGATTCCCCGCCTCTGATTCCCCGCGTCTGATTAACGGCCTCTGATTCCCCGCCTCTGATTCCCCATCTCTGATTCACAACCTCTGATTCCCCACCTCTGATACCCCATATCTGATTCCCCGCCTCTGTTTCCCCGCCTCTGATTCCCCACCTCTGATTCCCAATATCTGATTCCCCGCCTCTGATTCCCCACCTCTGATTCCCAGTTCTGATTCGCCAGCTATGATTCCCCGCCTCTTATTCCCCGCGTCTGATTCCCTGCCTCTGATTCCCCGCCTCTGATTCCACATCTCTGATTCACCACCTCTGATTCCCCGCGTCTGATTCCCTGCCTCTGATTCCCCATCTCTGATTCCCCATCTCTGATTCCCTAATTCTGATTCCCCTCCTCTGATTCCCCGTGTTTGATTCCCTGCCTCTGATTCCCGGCCTCTGATTCCCCATCTCTGATTCACCGCCTTTGATTCGCCACCTCTGATTTGCCATATCTGATTCCCCGCCTCTGTTTCCTCGCCTCTGATTCCCCGCCTCTGATTCCCCATATCTCATTCCCCGCCTCTGAAACCCCATCTCTGATTCCCGGACTCTGATTCCCCACCTCTGATTTCCGGCCTCTTATTCCCGGCATCTGATTCCGGCCTCTGATTCCCGGCCTCTGATTCCCTGCTTCTGATTCTGATTCCCTGCCTTTGATTCCCCATCTCTGATTCCGCACATCTGATTCCCTGCCTCTGATTCCCCATCTCTGATTCCCCATATCTGATTCCCCGCCTCTGATTCCCCGCCTCTGGTTCCTAATATCTAAGTCCCCGCCTCTGATTCCCCAACTCTGATTCCCCACCTCTGATTCCCCAGCTCTGATTCCCCGCCTCTGATTCCCCGCATCTGATTCCCTGCATCTGATTCCAAGCCTCTGATTCCCTGCCTCTGATTCCCAACCTCTGATTCCCCACCTCTGATTCCCCATATCTGATTCCCAGCCTCTGTTTCCCCGCCTCTGATTCCCCGCCTCTGTTTCCCCATATCTGATTCCCGGCCTCTGATTCCCCGCCTCTGATTCCCCGCCTCTGATTCCCTGCCTCTGATTCCCCATCTCCGATTCCGCACATCTGATTCCCTGCCTCTGATTCCCCGCCTCTGATTCCCCGCCTCTGATTCCCTGCCTCTGATTCCCAACCTCTGA
This sequence comes from Narcine bancroftii, assembly GCF_036971445.1. Taxonomy (NCBI): domain Eukaryota; kingdom Metazoa; phylum Chordata; class Chondrichthyes; order Torpediniformes; family Narcinidae; genus Narcine; species Narcine bancroftii. The sequence continues at coordinate 110,502,461 of NC_091475.1, forward strand.
TTCCCCACCTCTGATTCCCCGTGTTTGATTCCCCGCCTCTGTTTACCCGCCTCTGATTCCCCGCCTCTGATTCGCCAACTCTAATTCCCCCCCTCTGATTCCCCATATCTGATTCCCCGCCTCTCTTTCCCCGCCTCTGATTCCCCGCCCCTGTTTCCCCATATCTGATTCCCTGCCTCTGATTCCCCAACTTTGATTCCCAGCCTCTGATTCCCCAGCTCTGATTCCCCGCCTCTGATTCCCCGTGTTTGATTCCCTGCCTCTGATTCCCCGCCTCTGATTCCCCATCTCTGATTCACCACCTTTGATTCGCCACCTCTGATTCCCCATATCTGATTCCCCACCTCTGTTTTCCCGCCTCTGATTCCCCGCCTCTGATTCTCCATATCTCATTCCCCGCCTCTGAATCCCCATCTCTGATTCCCGGACTCTGATTCCCCACCTCTGATTCCCGGCCTCTTATTCCCAGCATCTGATTCCAGGCCTCTGATTCCCGGCCTCTGACTCCCCGCTTCTGATTCTGATTCACTGCCTTTGATTCCCCATCTCTGATTCCGCACATCTGATTACCTGCCTCTGATTCCCCACCTCTGATTCCCCATATCTGATTCCCCGCCTCTGTTTCCACGCCTCTGATTCCCCACCTCTGATTCCCCATATCTGATTCCCAAGCTCTGATTCCCCGCCTCTGATTCCCCGCATCCGATTCCCCATATCTGATTCCCCGCCTCTGTTTCCCCGCCCCTGATTCCACGCCTCTGTTTCCCCATATCTGATTCCCCGCCTCTGATTCCCAACTATGATTCCCCGCCTCTGATTCCCCAGCCCTGATTCCCTGCCTCTGATTCCCCGCGTTCTATTCCCTGCCTCTGATTCCCCGCCTGTGATTCCCCATCTCTGATAAACCACCTCTGATTCCACACCACTGATTCGCAATATCTAATTCCCCGCCTCTGTTTGCCCGCCTCTGATTCCCCGCCTCTGTTTCCCCATATCTGATTCCCCGCCTCTGAATCCCCAACTCTGATTCCCTGCCTCTGATTCCCCAGCTTCATTCCCCGCCTTTGATTCCCCCCGTCTGATTCCCAGCCTCTGAATCCCCGTGTCTGATAACCTGCCTCTGATTCCCCACCTCTGATTCCCCATCTCTGATTCCGCACATCTGATTCCCTGCCTCTGATTCCCCGACTCTGATTCCCCACCTCTGATATCCCAGCTCTGATTTCCTGCCTCTGATTCCCCAACTCTGATTCCCCGCCTCTGATTCCACAGCTCTGATTCCCCGCCTCTGATTCCCCGTGTTTGATCCCCTCCTCTGATTCCCCGCCTCTGATTCCCCATCTCTGATTCACCGCCTTTGATTCGCCACCTCTGATTCCCCATATCTGATTCCTCGCCACTGTTTCCCCGCCTCTGATTCCCCACCTCTGATTCCCCATATCTCATTCCCCGCCTCTGATTCGCCAGCTATGATTCCCCGCCTCTTATTCCCCGCGTCTGATTCCCTGCCTCTGATTCCCCGCCTCTGATTCCACATCTCTGATTCACCACCTCTGATTCCACGCGTCTGATTCCCCGCCTCTGATTCCCCATCTCTGATTCCCCATCTCTGATTCCCCAATTCTGATACCCCGCCTCTTATTCCCCAGCTCTGATTCCTCGCATCTGATTCCCTTCCTCTGTTTCCCAACCTCTGATTCCCCACCTCTGATTTCCCATATTGATTCCCTGCGTCTGATTCCCCACCTCTGATTTCCCATATTGATTCCCTGCGTCTGATTCCCCGCCTCTGATTCCCCAACTCTGATTCCCTGCCTCTGATTCCCAACCTCTGATTCCCCACCTCTGATTCCCCGTGTTTGATTCCCCGCCTCTGTTTCCCCGCCTCTGATTCCCCGCCTCTGATTCCCCAGCTCTGATTCCCCGCATCTGATTCCCCGTGTTTGATTCCCTGCCTCTGATTCCCGGCCTCTGATTCCCCATCTCTGATTCACCGCCTTTGATTCGCAACCTCTGATTCCCCATATCTGATTCCCCGCTTCTGTTTCCCCGCCTCTGATTCCCCGCCTCTGATTCCCCATATCTCATTCCCCGCCTCTAAATCCCCATCTCTGATTCCCGGACTCTTATTCCCGGCATCTGATTCCGGCCTCTGATTCCCGGCCTCTGATTCCCTGCTTCTGATTCTGATTCCCTGCCTCTGATTCCCCATCTCTGATTCCGCACATCTGATTCCCTGCCTCTGATTCCCCACCTCTGATTCCCCATATCTGATTCCCCGCCTCTGTTTCCCCGCCTTTGATTCCCCGCCTCTGTTTCCCAATATCTAAGTCCCCGCCTCCGATTCCCCAACTCTGATTCCCCACCTCTGATTCCCCAGCTCTGATTCCCCGCCTCTGATTCCCCGCATCTGATTCCCTGCAACTGATTCCAAGCCTCTGATTCCCTGCCTCTGATTCCCAACCTCTGATTCCCAACCTCTGATTCCACACCTCTGATTCCCCATATCTGATTCCCCGCCTCTGTTTCCCCGCCTCTGATTCCCCGCCTCTGATTCCCCATATCTCATTCCCCGCCTCTGATTCCGCATCTCTGATTCCCGGACTCTGATTCCCCACCTCTGATTCCCGGCCTCTTATTCCCGGCATCTGATTCCGGCCTCTGATTCCCGGCCTCTGATTCCCTGCTTCTGATTCTGATTCCCTGCCTCTGATTCCCCATCTCTGATTCCGCACATCTAATTCCCTGCCTCTGATTCCCCACCTCTGATTCCCCATATCTGATTTCCCGGATCTATTTCCCCGCCTCTGATTCCCCGCCTCTGCTTCCCCATATCTAAGTCCCCGCCTCTGATTCCCCAACTTTGATTCCCCACCTCTGATTCCCCAGCTCTGATTCCCCGCCTCTGATTCCCCGCATATGATTCCATGCATCTGATCCCCAGCCTTTGATTCGCCACCTCTGATTCCCCATATCTGATTCCTCGCCTCTGTTTCGCCGCCTCTGATTCCCCGCCTCTGATTCCCCAGCTCTGATTCCCCGCCTCTGATTTTCCGTGTTTGATTCCCTGCCTCTGATTCCCGGCCTCTGATTCCCCATCTCTGATTCACCGCCTTTGATTCGCCACCTCTGATTCCCCATATCTGATTCCCCGCCTCTGTTTCCCCGCCTCTGATTCCCCACCTCTGATTCCCCGTGTTTGATTCCCCGCCTCTGTTTCCCCGCCTCTGATTCCCCGCCTCTGATTCCCCAACTCTAATTCCCCACCTCTGATTCCCCATATCTGATTCCCTGCCTCTGTTTCCCCGCCTCTGATTCCCCGCCCCTGTTTCCCCATATGTGATTCCCTGCCTCTGATTCCCCAACTTTGATTCCCAGCCTCTGATTCCTCAGCTCTGATTCCCCGCCTCTGATTCCCCGTGTTTGATTCCCTGCCTCTGATTCCCCGCCTCAGATTCCCCATCTCTGATTCACCGCCTTTGATTCGCCACCTCTGATTCCCCATATCTGATTCCCAATATCTGATTCCCCGCCTCTGATTCCCCACCTCTGATTCCCAATATCTGATTCCCCGCCTCTGTTTCCCCGCCTCTGATTCCCCACCTCTGATTCCCAATATCTGATTCCCCGCCTCTGATTCCCCACCTCTGATTCCCCGCCTCTGATTCGCCAGCTATGATTCCCCGCCTCTGATTCCCCGTGTTTGATTCCCTGCCTCTGATTCCCGGCCTCTGATTACCCATCTCTGATTCACCGCCTTTGATTCGCCACCTCTGATTCCCCATATCTGATTCCCTGCCTCTGTTTCCCCGCCTCTGATTCCCCGCCTCTGATTCCCCATATCTCATTCCCCGCCTCTGAATCCCCATCTCTGATTCCCGGACTCTGATTCCCCACCTCTGATTCCCTGCTTCTGATTCTGATTCCCTGCCTTTGATTCCCCATCTCTGATTCCGCACATCTGATTCCCTGCCACTGATTCCCCATCTCTGATTCCCCATATCTGATTCATCGCCTCTGTTTCCCCGCCTCTGATTCCCCGCCTCTGTTTCCCAATATCTAAGTCCCCGCCTCTGATTCCCCAACTCTAATTCCCCACCTCTGATTCCCCAGCTCTGATTCCCCGCCTCTGATTCCCCGCATCTGATTCCCTGCATCTGATTCCAAGCCTCTTATTCCCTGCCTCTGATTCCCAACCTCTGATTCCCCACCTCTGATTCCCCATATCTGATTCCCATCCTCTGTTTCCCCGCCTCTGATTCCCCGCCTCTGTTTCCCCATATCTGATTCCCGGCCTCTGGTTCCCCGCTTCTGATTCCCCGCCTCTGATTCCCTGCCTCTGATTCCCCATCTCCGATTCCGCACATCTGATTCCCTGCCTCTGATTCCCCGCCTCTGATTCCCCGCCTCTGATTCCCTGCCTCTGATTCCCAACCTCTGATTCCCCACCTCTGATTCCCCGTGTTTGATTCCCCGCCTCTGTTTCCCCGCCTCTGATTCCCCGCCTCTGATTCCCCAACTCTAATTCCCCGCCTCTGATTCCCCATATCTGATTCCCCGCCTCTGATTCCCCACCCCTGTTTCCCCATATCTGATTCCCTGCCTCTGATTCCCCAACTTTGATTCCCAGCATCTGATTCCCCAGCTCTGATTCCCCGCCTCTGATTCCCCGCATCTGAATCCCTGCATCTGATTCCAAGCCTCTGATTCCCTGTCTCTGATTCCCAACCTCTGATTCCCCACCTCTGATTCCCCATATCTGATCCCCAGCCTCTGTTTCCCCGCCTCTGTTTCCCCATATCTGATTCCCGGCCTCTGATTCCCTGCCTCTGATTCCCCGCCTCTGATTCCCTGCCTCTGATTCGCCATCTCCGATTCCGCACATCTGATTCCCTGCCTCTGATTCCCCGCCTCTGATTCCCCGCCTCTGATTCCCTGCATCTGATTCCCAACCTCTGATTCCCCACCTCTGATTCCCCGTGTTTGATTCCCCGCCTCTGTTTCCCCGCCTCTGATTCCCCGCCTCTGATTCCCCAACTCTAATTCCCCACCGCTGATTCCCCATATCTGATTCCCTGCCTCTGTTTCCCCGCCTCTGATTCCCCGCCCCTGTTTCCCCATATCTGATTCCCTGCCTCTGAATCCCCAACTTTGATTCCCAGCCTCTGATTCCCCAGCTCTGATTCCCCGCCTCTGATTCCCCGTGTTTGATTCCCTGCCTCTGATTCCCCGCCTCTGATTCCCCATCTCTGATTCACCGCCTTTGATTCGCCACCTCTGATTCCCCATCTCTGATTCCGCACATCTGATTCCCTGCCTCTGATTCCCCACCTCTGATTCCCCATATCTGATTTCCCGCCTCTGTTTCCCCGCCTCTGATTCCCCGCCTCTGTTTCCCCATATCTAATTCCCAACCTCTGATGCCCCAACTCTGATTCCCTGCCTCTGATTCCCCGCGTTCTATTCCCTGCCTCTGATTCCCCGCCTGTGATTCCCCATCTCTGATTCACCACCTCTGATTCCCCACCTCTGATTCCCCATATCTAATTCCCCGCCTCTGTTTGCCCGACTCTGATTCCCCGCCTCTGTTTCCCCATATCTGATTCCCCGCCTCTGAATCCTCAACTCTGATTCCCCGCCTTTGATTCCCCCGTCTGATTCCCAGCCTCTGAAACCCCGTGTCTGATTTCTTGCCTCTGATTCCCCGACTCTGATCCCCACCTCTGATTCTGCAGCTCTGATTCCCCGCCTCTGATTCCCCAACTCTGATTCCCCGCCTCTGATTCCCCAGCTCTGATTCCCCACCTCTGATTCCCCGTGTTTGATTCCCTGCCTCTGATTCCCCGCCTCTGATTCCCCATCTCTGATTCACCGCCTTTGATTCGCCACCTCTGATTCCCCATATCTGATTCCTCGCCTCTGTTTCCCTGCCTCTGATTCCCCGCCTCTGATTCCCCATATCTCATTCCCCGCCTCTGATTCCCCATCTCTGATTCCCCGCCTTTGATTCCCCCGTCTGATTCCCAGCCTCTGAAACCCCGTGTCTGATTTCTTGCCTCTGATTCCCCGACTCTGATCCCCACCTCTGATTCTGCAGCTCTGATTCCCCGCCTCTGATTCCCCAACTCTGATTCCCCGCCTCTGATTCCCCAGCTCTGATTCCCCACCTCTGATTCCCCGTGTTTGATTCCCTGCCTCTGATTCCCCGCCTCTGATTCCCCATCTCTGATTCACCGCCTTTGATTCGCCACCTCTGATTCCCCATATCTGATTCCTCGCCTCTGTTTCCCTGCCTCTGATTCCCCGCCTCTGATTCCCCATATCTCATTCCCCGCCTCTGATTCCCCAACTCTAATTCCCCGCCTCTGATTCCCCATCTCTGATTCCGCAAATCTAATTCCCTGCCTCTGATTCCCCACCTCTGATTCCCCATATCTGATTCCCCGCCTCTGTTTCCCCGCCTCTGATTCCCCGCCTCTGTTTCCCCATATCTAAGTCCCCGCCTCTGATTCCCCAACTTTGATTCCCAACATCTGATTCCCCAGCTCTGATTCCCCGCCTCTGATTCCCCGCATCTGATTCCATGCATCTGATTCCCAGCCTCTGATTCCCAGCCTCTGATTCCCAACCTCTGATTCCCCACCTCTGATTCCCCATATCTGATTCCCCGCCTCTATTTCCCCGCCTCTGATTCCCCGCCTCTGCTTCCCCATATCTAAGTCCCCGCCTCTGATTCCCCAACTTTGATTCCCCACCTCTGATTCCCCAGCTCTGATTCCCCGCCTCTGATTCCCCGCATATGATTCCATGCATCTGATCCCCAGCCTTTGATTCGCCACCTCTGATTCCCCATATCTGATTCCTCGCCTCTGTTTCGCCGCCTCTGATTCCCCGCCTCTGATTCCCCAGCTCTGATTCCCCGCCTCTGATTTTCCGTGTTTGATTCCCTGCCTCTGATTCCCGGCCTCTGATTCCCCATCTCTGATTCACCGCCTTTGATTCGCCACCTCTGATTCCCCATATCTGATTCCCCGCCTCTGTTTCCCCGCCTCTGATTCCCCACCTCTGATTCCCCGTGTTTGATTCCCCGCCTCTGTTTCCCCGCCTCTGATTCCCCGCCTCTGATTCCCCAACTCTAATTCCCCACCTCTGATTCCCCATATCTGATTCCCTGCCTCTGTTTCCCCGCCTCTGATTCCCCGCCCCTGTTTCCCCATATGTGATTCCCTGCCTCTGATTCCCCAACTTTGATTCCCAGCCTCTGATTCCCCAGCTCTGATTCCCCGCCTCTGATTCCCCGTGTTTGATTCCCTGCCTCTGATTCCCCGCCTCAGATTCCCCATCTCTGATTCACCGCCTTTGATTCGCCACCTCTGATTCCCCATATCTGATTCCCAATATCTGATTCCCCGCCTCTGATTCCCCACCTCTGATTCCCAATATCTGATTCCCCGCCTCTGTTTCCCCGCCTCTGATTCCCCACCTCTGATTCCCAATATCTGATTCCCCGCCTCTGATTCCCCACCTCTGATTCCCCGCCTCTGATTCGCCAGCTATGATTCCCCGCCTCTGATTCCCCGTGTTTGATTCCCTGCCTCTGATTCGCGGCCTCTGATTACCCATCTCTGATTCACCGCCTTTGATTCGCCACCTCTGATTCCCCATATCTGATCCCCAGCCTCTGTTTCCCCGCCTCTGTTTCCCCATATCTGATTCCCGGCCTCTGATTCCCTGCCTCTGATTCCCCGCCTCTGATTCCCTGCCTCTGATTCGCCATCTCCGATTCCGCACATCTGATTCCCTGCCTCTGATTCCCCGCCTCTGATTCCCCGCCTCTGATTCCCTGCATCTGATTCCCAACCTCTGATTCCCCACCTCTGATTCCCCGTGTTTGATTCCCCGCCTCTGTTTCCCCGCCTCTGATTCCCCGCCTCTGATTCCCCAACTCTAATTCCCCACCGCTGATTCCCCATATCTGATTCCCTGCCTCTGTTTCCCCGCCTCTGATTCCCCGCCCCTGTTTCCCCATATCTGATTCCCTGCCTCTGAATCCCCAACTTTGATTCCCAGCCTCTGATTCCCCAGCTCTGATTCCCCGCCTCTGATTCCCCGTGTTTGATTCCCTGCCTCTGATTCCCCGCCTCTGATTCCCCATCTCTGATTCACCGCCTTTGATTCGCCACCTCTGATTCCCCATCTCTGATTCCGCACATCTGATTCCCTGCCTCTGATTCCCCACCTCTGATTCCCCATATCTGATTTCCCGCCTCTGTTTCCCCGCCTCTGATTCCCCGCCTCTGTTTCCCCATATCTAATTCCCAACCTCTGATGCCCCAACTCTGATTCCCTGCCTCTGATTCCCCGCGTTCTATTCCCTGCCTCTGATTCCCCGCCTGTGATTCCCCATCTCTGATTCACCACCTCTGATTCCCCACCTCTGATTCCCCATATCTAATTCCCCGCCTCTGTTTGCCCGACTCTGATTCCCCGCCTCTGTTTCCCCATATCTGATTCCCCGCCTCTGAATCCTCAACTCTGATTCCCCGCCTTTGATTCCCCCGTCTGATTCCCAGCCTCTGAAACCCCGTGTCTGATTTCTTGCCTCTGATTCCCCGACTCTGATCCCCACCTCTGATTCTGCAGCTCTGATTCCCCGCCTCTGATTCCCCAACTCTGATTCCCCGCCTCTGATTCCCCAGCTCTGATTCCCCACCTCTGATTCCCCGTGTTTGATTCCCTGCCTCTGATTCCCCGCCTCTGATTCCCCATCTCTGATTCACCGCCTTTGATTCGCCACCTCTGATTCCCCATATCTGATTCCTCGCCTCTGTTTCCCTGCCTCTGATTCCCCGCCTCTGATTCCCCATATCTCATTCCCCGCCTCTGATTCCCCAACTCTAATTCCCCGCCTCTGATTCCCCATCTCTGATTCCGCAAATCTAATTCCCTGCCTCTGATTCCCCACCTCTGATTCCCCATATCTGATTCCCCGCCTCTGTTTCCCCGCCTCTGATTCCCCGCCTCTGTTTCCCCATATCTAAGTCCCCGCCTCTGATTCCCCAACTTTGATTCCCAACATCTGATTCCCCAGCTCTGATTCCCCGCCTCTGATTCCCCGCATCTGATTCCATGCATCTGATTCCCAGCCTCTGATTCCCAGCCTCTGATTCCCAACCTCTGATTCCCCACCTCTGATTCCCCATATCTGATTCCCCGCCTCTATTTCCCCGCCTCTGATTCCCCGCCTCTGCTTCCCCATATCTAAGTCCCCGCCTCTGATTCCCCAACTTTGATTCCCCACCTCTGATTCCCCAGCTCTGATTCCCCGCCTCTGATTCCCCGCATATGATTCCATGCATCTGATCCCCAGCCTTTGATTCGCCACCTCTGATTCCCCATATCTGATTCCTCGCCTCTGTTTCGCCGCCTCTGATTCCCCGCCTCTGATTCCCCAGCTCTGATTCCCCGCCTCTGATTTTCCGTGTTTGATTCCCTGCCTCTGATTCCCGGCCTCTGATTCCCCATCTCTGATTCACCGCCTTTGATTCGCCACCTCTGATTCCCCATATCTGATTCCCCGCCTCTGTTTCCCCGCCTCTGATTCCCCACCTCTGATTCCCCGTGTTTGATTCCCCGCCTCTGTTTCCCCGCCTCTGATTCCCCGCCTCTGATTCCCCAACTCTAATTCCCCACCTCTGATTCCCCATATCTGATTCCCTGCCTCTGTTTCCCCGCCTCTGATTCCCCGCCCCTGTTTCCCCATATGTGATTCCCTGCCTCTGATTCCCCAACTTTGATTCCCAGCCTCTGATTCCCCAGCTCTGATTCCCCGCCTCTGATTCCCCGTGTTTGATTCCCTGCCTCTGATTCCCCGCCTCAGATTCCCCATCTCTGATTCACCGCCTTTGATTCGCCACCTCTGATTCCCCATATCTGATTCCCAATATCTGATTCCCCGCCTCTGATTCCCCACCTCTGATTCCCAATATCTGATTCCCCGCCTCTGTTTCCCCGCCTCTGATTCCCCACCTCTGATTCCCAATATCTGATTCCCCGCCTCTGATTCCCCACCTCTGATTCCCCGCCTCTGATTCGCCAGCTATGATTCCCCGCCTCTGATTCCCCGTGTTTGATTCCCTGCCTCTGATTCGCGGCCTCTGATTACCCATCTCTGATTCACCGCCTTTGATTCGCCACCTCTGATTCCCCATATCTGATTCCCCGCCTCTGTTTCCCCGCCTCTGATTCCCCGCCTCTGATTCCCCATATCTCATTCCCCGCCTCTGAATCCCCATCTCTGATTCCCGGACTCTGATTCCCCACCTCTGATTCCCTGCTTCTGATTCTGATTCCCTGCCTTTGATTCCCCATCTCTGATTCCGCACATCTGATTCCCTGCCACTGATTCCCCATCTCTGATTCCCCATATCTGATTCATCGCCTCTGTTTCCCCGCCTCTGATTCCCCGCCTCTGTTTCCCAATATCTAAGTCCCCGCCTCTGATTCCCCAACTCTAATTCCCCACCTCTGATTCCCCAGCTCTGATTCCCCGCCTCTGATTCCCCGCATCTGATTCCCTGCATCTGATTCCAAGCCTCTTATTCCCTGCCTCTGATTCCCAACCTCTGATTCCCCACCTCTGATTCCCCATATCTGATTCCCATCCTCTGTTTCCCCGCCTCTGATTCCCCGCCTCTGTTTCCCCATATCTGATTCCCGGCCTCTGGTTCCCCGCTTCTGATTCCCCGCCTCTGATTCCCTGCCTCTGATTCCCCATCTCCGATTCCGCACATCTGATTCCCTGCCTCTGATTCCCCGCCTCTGATTCCCCGCCTCTGATTCCCTGCCTCTGATTCCCAACCTCTGATTCCCCACCTCTGATTCCCCGTGTTTGATTCCCCGCCTCTGTTTCCCCGCCTCTGATTCCCCGCCTCTGATTCCCCAACTCTAATTCCCCGCCTCTGATTCCCCATATCTGATTCCCCGCCTCTGATTCCCCACCCCTGTTTCCCCATATCTGATTCCCTGCCTCTGATTCCCCAACTTTGATTCCCAGCATCTGATTCCCCAGCTCTGATTCCCCGCCTCTGATTCCCCGCATCTGAATCCCTGCATCTGATTCCAAGCCTCTGATTCCCTGTCTCTGATTCCCAACCTCTGATTCCCCACCTCTGATTCCCCATATCTGATCCCCAGCCTCTGTTTCCCCGCCTCTGTTTCCCCATATCTGATTCCCGGCCTCTGATTCCCTGCCTCTGATTCCCCGCCTCTGATTCCCTGCCTCTGATTCGCCATCTCCGATTCCGCACATCTGATTCCCTGCCTCTGATTCCCCGCCTCTGATTCCCCGCCTCTGATTCCCTGCATCTGATTCCCAACCTCTGATTCCCCACCTCTGATTCCCCGTGTTTGATTCCCCGCCTCTGTTTCCCCGCCTCTGATTCCCCGCCTCTGATTCCCCAACTCTAATTCCCCACCGCTGATTCCCCATATCTGATTCCCTGCCTCTGTTTCCCCGCCTCTGATTCCCCGCCCCTGTTTCCCCATATCTGATTCCCTGCCTCTGAATCCCCAACTTTGATTCCCAGCCTCTGATTCCCCAGCTCTGATTCCCCGCCTCTGATTCCCCGTGTTTGATTCCCTGCCTCTGATTCCCCGCCTCTGATTCCCCATCTCTGATTCACCGCCTTTGATTCGCCACCTCTGATTCCCCATCTCTGATTCCGCACATCTGATTCCCTGCCTCTGATTCCCCACCTCTGATTCCCCATATCTGATTTCCCGCCTCTGTTTCCCCGCCTCTGATTCCCCGCCTCTGTTTCCCCATATCTAATTCCCAACCTCTGATGCCCCAACTCTGATTCCCTGCCTCTGATTCCCCGCGTTCTATTCCCTGCCTCTGATTCCCCGCCTGTGATTCCCCATCTCTGATTCACCACCTCTGATTCCCCACCTCTGATTCCCCATATCTAATTCCCCGCCTCTGTTTGCCCGACTCTGATTCCCCGCCTCTGTTTCCCCATATCTGATTCCCCGCCTCTGAATCCTCAACTCTGATTCCCCGCCTTTGATTCCCCCGTCTGATTCCCAGCCTCTGAAACCCCGTGTCTGATTTCTTGCCTCTGATTCCCCGACTCTGATCCCCACCTCTGATTCTGCAGCTCTGATTCCCCGCCTCTGATTCCCCAACTCTGATTCCCCGCCTCTGATTCCCCAGCTCTGATTCCCCACCTCTGATTCCCCGTGTTTGATTCCCTGCCTCTGATTCCCCGCCTCTGATTCCCCATCTCTGATTCACCGCCTTTGATTCGCCACCTCTGATTCCCCATATCTGATTCCTCGCCTCTGTTTCCCTGCCTCTGATTCCCCGCCTCTGATTCCCCATATCTCATTCCCCGCCTCTGATTCCCCATCTCTGATTCCCGGACTCTGATTCCCCACCTCTGATTCCCGGCCTCTTATTCCCGGCCTCTGATTCCCTGCTTCTGATTCCCCATCTCTGATTCCGCAAATCTAATTCCCTGCCTCTGATTCCCCACCTCTGATTCCCCATATCTGATTCCCCGCCTCTGTTTCCCCGCCTCTGATTCCCCGCCTCTGTTTCCCCATATCTAAGTCCCCGCCTCTGATTCCCCAACTTTGATTCCCAACATCTGATTCCCCAGCTCTGATTCCCCGCCTCTGATTCCCCGCATCTGATTCCATGCATCTGATTCCCAGCCTCTGATTCCCAGCCTCTGATTCCCAACCTCTGATTCCCCACCTCTGATTCCCCATATCTGATTCCCCGCCTCTATTTCCCCGCCTCTGATTCCCCGCCTCTGCTTCCCCATATCTAAGTCCCCGCCTCTGATTCCCCAACTTTGATTCCCCACCTCTGATTCCCCAGCTCTGATTCCCCGCCTCTGATTCCCCGCATATGATTCCATGCATCTGATCCCCAGCCTTTGATTCGCCACCTCTGATTCCCCATATCTGATTCCTCGCCTCTGTTTCGCCGCCTCTGATTCCCCGCCTCTGATTCCCCAGCTCTGATTCCCCGCCTCTGATTTTCCGTGTTTGATTCCCTGCCTCTGATTCCCGGCCTCTGATTCCCCATCTCTGATTCACCGCCTTTGATTCGCCACCTCTGATTCCCCATATCTGATTCCCCGCCTCTGTTTCCCCGCCTCTGATTCCCCACCTCTGATTCCCCGTGTTTGATTCCCCGCCTCTGTTTCCCCGCCTCTGATTCCCCGCCTCTGATTCCCCAACTCTAATTCCCCACCTCTGATTCCCCATATCTGATTCCCTGCCTCTGTTTCCCCGCCTCTGATTCCCCGCCCCTGTTTCCCCATATGTGATTCCCTGCCTCTGATTCCCCAACTTTGATTCCCAGCCTCTGATTCCCCAGCTCTGATTCCCCGCCTCTGATTCCCCGTGTTTGATTCCCTGCCTCTGATTCCCCGCCTCAGATTCCCCATCTCTGATTCACCGCCTTTGATTCGCCACCTCTGATTCCCCATATCTGATTCCCAATATCTGATTCCCCGCCTCTGATTCCCCACCTCTGATTCCCAATATCTGATTCCCCGCCTCTGTTTCCCCGCCTCTGATTCCCCACCTCTGATTCCCAATATCTGATTCCCCGCCTCTGATTCCCCACCTCTGATTCCCCGCCTCTGATTCGCCAGCTATGATTCCCCGCCTCTGATTCCCCGTGTTTGATTCCCTGCCTCTGATTCGCGGCCTCTGATTACCCATCTCTGATTCACCGCCTTTGATTCGCCACCTCTGATTCCCCATATCTGATTCCCCGCCTCTGTTTCCCCGCCTCTGATTCCCCGCCTCTGATTCCCCATATCTCATTCCCCGCCTCTGAATCCCCATCTCTGATTCCCGGACTCTGATTCCCCACCTCTGATTCCCTGCTTCTAATTCTGATTCCCTGCCTTTGATTCCCCATCTCTGATTCCGCACATCTGATTCCCTGCCACTGATTCCCCATCTCTGATTCCCCATATCTGATTCATCGCCTCTGTTTCCCCGCCTCTGATTCCCCGCCTCTGTTTCCCAATATCTAAGTCCCCGCCTCTGATTCCCCAACTCTAATTCCCCACCTCTGATTCCCCAGCTCTGATTCCCCGCCTCTGATTCCCCGCATCTGATTCCCTGCATCTGATTCCAAGCCTCTTATTCCCTGCCTCTGATTCCCAACCTCTGATTCCCCACCTCTGATTCCCCATATCTGATTCCCATCCTCTGTTTCCCCGCCTCTGATTCCCCGCCTCTGTTTCCCCATATCTGATTCCCGGCCTCTGGTTCCCCGCCTCTGATTCCCCGCCTCTGATTCCCTGCCTCTGATTCCCCATCTCCGATTCCGCACATCTGATTCCCTGCCTCTGATTCCCCGCCTCTGATTCCCCGCCTCTGATTCCCTGCCTCTGATTCCCAACCTCTGATTCCCCACCTCTGATTCCCCGTGTTTGATTCCCCGCCTCTGCTTCCCCGCCTCTGATTCCCCGCCTCTGATTCCCCAACTCTAATTCCCCGCCTCTGATTCCCCATATCTGATTCCCCGCCTCTGATTCCCCACCCCTGTTTCCCCATATCTGATTCCCTGCCTCTGATTCCCCAACTTTGATTCCCAGCATCTGATTCCCCAGCTCTGATTCCCCGCCTCTGATTCCCCGCATCTGATTCCCTGCATCTGATTCCAAGCCTCTGATTCCCTGTCTCTGATTCCCAACCTCTGTTTCCCCACCTCTGATTCCCCATATCTGATCCCCAGCCTCTGTTTCCCCGCCTCTGTTTCCCCATATATGATTCCCGGCCTCTGATTCCCTGCCTCTGATTCCCCGCCTCTGATTCCCTGCCTCTGATTCGCCATCTCCGATTCCGCACATCTGATTCCCTGCCTCTGATTCCCCGCCTCTGATTCCCCGCCTCTGATTCCCTGCATCTGATTCCCAACCTCTGATTCCCCACCTCTGATTCCCCGTGTTTGATTCCCCGCCTCTGTTTCCCCGCCTCTGATTCCCCGCCTCTGATTCCCCAACTCTAATTCCCCACCTCTGATTCCCCATATCTGATTCCCTGCCTCTGTTTCCCCGCCTCTGATTCCCCGCCCCTGTTTCCCCATATCTGATTCCCTGCCTCTGAATCCCCAACTTTGATTCCCAGCCTCTGATTCCCCAGCTCTGATTCCCCGCCTCTGATTCCCCGTGTTTGATTCCCTGCCTCTGATTCCCCGCCTCTGATTCCCCATCTCTGATTCACCGCCTTTGATTCGCCACCTCTGATTCCCCATCTCTGATTCCGCACATCTGATTCCCTGCCTCTGATTCCCCACCTCTGATTCCCCATATCTGATTTCCCGCCTCTGTTTCCCCGCCTCTGATTCCCCGCCTCTGTTTCCCCATATCTAATTCCCAACCTCTGATGCCCCAACTCTGATTCCCTGCCTCTGATTCCCCGCGTTCTATTCCCTGCCTCTGATTCCCCGCCTGTGATTCCCCATCTCTGATTCCCCGCCTCTGTTTCCCCATATCTGATTCCCCGCCTCTGAATCCTCAACTCTGATTCCCCGCCTTTGATTCCCCCGTCTGATTCCCAGCCTCTGAAACCCCGTGTCTGATTTCTTGCCTCTGATTCCCCGACTCTGATCCCCACCTCTGATTCTGCAGCTCTGATTCCCCGCCTCTGATTCCCCAACTCTGATTCCCCGCCTCTGATTCCCCAGCTCTGATTCCCCACCTCTGATTCCCCGTGTTTGATTCCCTGCCTCTGATTCCCCGCCTCTGATTCCCCATCTCTGATTCACCGCCTTTGATTCGCCACCTCTGATTCCCCATATCTGATTCCTCGCCTCTGTTTCCCCGCCTCTGATTCCCCGCCTCTGATTCCCCATATCTCATTCCCCGCCTCTGATTCCCCATCTCTGATTCCCGGACTCTGATTCCCCACCTCTGATTCCCGGCCTCTTATTCCCGGCCTCTGATTCCCTGCTTCTGATTCCCCATCTCTGATTCCGCAAATCTAATTCCCTGCCTCTGATTCCCCACCTCTGATTCCCCATATCTGATTCCCCGCCTCTGTTTCCCCGCCTCTGATTCCCCGCCTCTGTTTCCCCATATCTAAGTCCCCGCCTCTGATTCCCCAACTTTGATTCCCAACATCTGATTCCCCAGCTCTGATTCCCCGCCTCTGATTCCCCGCATCTGATTCCATGCATCTGATTCCCAGCCTCTGATTCCCAGCCTCTGATTCCCAACCTCTGATTCCCCACCTCTGATTCCCCATATCTGATTCCCCGCCTCTGTTTCCCCGCCTCTGATTCCCCGCCTCTGTTTCCCCATATCTGATCCCCGCCTCTATTTGCCCGCATCTGATTCCCCGCCTCTGTTTCCCCATATCTGATTCCCCGCCTCTGAATCCCCAACTCTGATTCACTGCCTCTAATTTCCCAGCTCTGATTCCCCGCCTCTGATTCCCCGCGTCTGATTACCGGCCTCTGATTCCCCGCCTCTGATTCCCCATCTCTGATTCACAACCTCTGATTCCCCACCTCTGATACCCCATATCTGATTCCCCGCCTCTGTTTCCTCGCCTCTGATTCCCCACCTCTGATTCCCAATATCTGATTCCCCACCTCTGATTCCCCACCTCTGATTCCCCGCCTCTGATTCGCCAGCTATGATTCCCCGCCTCTGATTCCCCGTGTTTGATTCCCTGCCTCTAATTCCCGGCCTCTGATTCCCCATCTCTGATTCACCGCCTTTGATTCGCCACCTCTGATTCCCCATATCTGATTCCCCGCCTCTGTTTCCCCGCCTCTGATTCCCCGCCTCTGATTCCCCATATCTCATTCCCCGCCTCTGAATCCCCATCTCTGATTCCCGGACTTTGATTCCCCACCTCTGATTCCCTGCTACTGATTCTGATTCCCTGCCTTTGATTCCCCATCTCTGATTCCGCAAATCTGATTCCCTGCCTCTGATTCCCCATCTCTGATTCCCCATATCTGATTCCCCGCTTCTGTTTCCCCGCCTCTGATTACCCGCCTCTGTTTCCCAAAATCTAAGTCCCCGCCTCTGATTCCCCAACTCTAATTCCCCACCTCTGATTCCCCAGCTCTGATTCCCCGCCTCTGATTCCCCGCATCTGATTCCCTGCATCTGATTCCAAGCCTCTTATTCCCTGCCTCTGATTCCCAACCTCTGATTCCCCACCTCTGATTCCCCATATCTGATTCCCAGCCTCTGTTTCCCCGCCTCTGATTCCCCGCCTCTGTTTCCCCATATCTGATTCCCGGCCTCTGGTTCCCCGCCTCTGATTCCCCGCCTCTGATTCCCTGCCTCTGATTCCCCATCTCCGATTCCGCACATCTGATTCCCTGCCTCTGATTCCCCGCCTCTGATTCCCCGCCTCTGATTCCCTGCCTCTGATTCCCAACCTCTGATTCCCCACCTCTGATTCCCCGTGTTTGATTCCCCGCCTCTGTTTCCCCGCCTCTGATTCCCTGCCTCTGATTCCCCAACTCTAATTCCCCGCCTCTGATTCCCCATATCTGATTCCCTGCCTCTGTTTCCCCGCCTCTGATTCCCCACCCCTGTTTCCCCATATCTGATTCCCTGCCTCTGATTCCCCAACTTTGATTCCCAGCATCTGATTCCCCAGCTCTGATTCCCCGCCTCTGATTCCCCGCATCTGATTCCCTGCATCTGATTCCAAGCCTCTGATTCCCTGCCTCTGATTCCCAACCTCTGATTCCCCACCTCTGATTCCCCATATCTGATCCCCAGCCTCTGTTTCCCCGCCTCTGTTTCCCCATATCTGATTCCCGGCCTCTGATTCCCCGCCTCTGATTCCCCGCCTCTGATTCCCTGCCTCTGATTCCCCATCTCCGATTCCGCACATCTGATTCCCTGCCTCTGATTCCCCGCCTCTGATTCCCCGCCTCTGATTCCCTGCATCTGATTCCCAACCTCTGATTCCCCACCTCTGATTCCCCGTGTTTGATTCCCCGCCCCTGTTTCCCCATATCTGATTCCCTGACTCTGATTCCCCAACTTTGATTCCCAGCCTCTGATTCCCCAGCTCTGATTCCCCGCCTCTGATTCCCCGTGTTGGATTCCCTGCCTCTGATTCCCCGCCTCTGATTCCCCATCTCTGATTCACCGCCTTTGATTCGCCACCTCTGATTCCCCATATCTGATTCCCCACCTCTGTTTCCCCGCATCTGATTCCCCGCCTCTGATTCTCCATATCTCATTCCCCGCCTCTGACTCCCCATCTCTGATTCCCGGACTCTGATTCCCCACCTCTGATTCCCGGCCTCTTATTCCCAGCATCTGATTCCAGGCCTCTGATTCCCGTCCTCTGACTCCCCGCTTCTGATTCTGATTCCCTGCCTCTGATTCCCCATCTCTGATTCCGCACATCTGATTACCTGCCTCTGATTCCCCACCTCTGATTCCCCATATCTGATTCCCCGCCTCTGTTTCCACGCCTCTGATTCCCCGCCTCTGTTTCCCCATATCTAATTCCCCACCTCTGATGCCCCAACTCTGATTCCCCGCCTCTGATTCCACAGCTCTGATTCCCCGCCTCTGATACCCCACATCCGATTCCCCATATCTGATTCCCCGCCTCTGTTTCCCCGCCCTTGATTCCCCGCCTCTGTTTCCCCATATCTGATTCCCCGCCTCTGATTCCCAACTATGATTCCCCGCCTCTTAGTCCCCAGCTCTGATTCCCTGCCTCTGATTCCCCGCGTTCTATTCCCTGCCTCTGATTCCCCGCCTGTGATTCCCCATCTCTGATTCCCCATATCTAATTCCCCGCCTCTGTTTGCCCGCCTCTGATTCCCCGCCTCTGTTTCCCCATATCTGATTCCCCGCCTCTGAATCAACAACTCTGATTCCCTGCCTCTGATTCCCCAGCTTCATTCCCCACCTTTGAATCCCCCCGTCTGATTCCCAGCCTCTGAATCCCCGTGTCTGAAAACCTGCCTCTGATTCCCCGCCTCTGATTCCCCATCTCAGATTCACCGCCTCTGATTCCCCACCTCTGATTCCCCATCTCTGATTCCGCACATCCAATTCCCTGCCTCTGATTCCCCGACTCTGATTCCCCACCTCTGATTCCCCAGCTCTGATTCCCCGCCTCTGATTCCCCTACTCTGATTCCCCACCTCTGATTCCCCAGCTGTGATTCCCCGCCTCTGATTCCCCGTGTTTGATTCCCTGCCTCTGATTCCCGGCCTCTGATTCCCCATCTCTGATTCACCGCCTTTGATTCGCCACCTCTGATTCCCCATATCTGATTCCCCGCCTCTGTTTCCCCGCCTCTGATTCCCCACCTCTGATTCCCCGTGTTTGATTCCCCGCCTCTGTTTCCCCGCCTCTGATTCCCCGCCTCTGATTCCCCAACTCTAATTCCCCACCTCTGATTCCCCATATCTGATTCCCTGCCTCTGTTTCCCCGCCTCTGATTCCCCGCCCCTGTTTCCCCATATGTGATTCCCTGCCTCTGATTCCCCAACTTTGATTCCCAGCCTCTGATTCCCCAGCTCTGATTCCCCGCCTCTGATTCCCCGTGTTTGATTCCCTGCCTCTGATTCCCCGCCTCAGATTCCCCATCTCTGATTCACCGCCTTTGATTCGCCACCTCTGATTCCCCATATCTGATTCCCAATATCTGATTCCCCGCCTCTGATTCCCCACCTCTGATTCCCAATATCTGATTCCCCGCCTCTGTTTCCCCGCCTCTGATTCCCCACCTCTGATTCCCAATATCTGATTCCCCGCCTCTGATTCCCCACCTCTGATTCCCCGCCTCTGATTCGCCAGCTATGATTCCCCGCCTCTGATTCCCCGTGTTTGATTCCCTGCCTCTGATTCGCGGCCTCTGATTACCCATCTCTGATTCACCGCCTTTGATTCGCCACCTCTGATTCCCCATATCTGATTCCCCGCCTCTGTTTCCCCGCCTCTGATTCCCCGCCTCTGATTCCCCATATCTCATTCCCCGCCTCTGAATCCCCATCTCTGATTCCCGGACTCTGATTCCCCACCTCTGATTCCCTGCTTCTGATTCTGATTCCCTGCCTTTGATTCCCCATCTCTGATTCCGCACATCTGATTCCCTGCCACTGATTCCCCATCTCTGATTCCCCATATCTGATTCATCGCCTCTGTTTCCCCGCCTCTGATTCCCCGCCTCTGTTTCCCAATATCTAAGTCCCCGCCTCTGATTCCCCAACTCTAATTCCCCACCTCTGATTCCCCAGCTCTGATTCCCCGCCTCTGATTCCCCGCATCTGATTCCCTGCATCTGATTCCAAGCCTCTTATTCCCTGCCTCTGATTCCCAACCTCTGATTCCCCACCTCTGATTCCCCATATCTGATTCCCATCCTCTGTTTCCCCGCCTCTGATTCCCCGCCTCTGTTTCCCCATATCTGATTCCCGGCCTCTGGTTCCCCGCCTCTGATTCCCCGCCTCTGATTCCCTGCCTCTGATTCCCCATCTCCGATTCCGCACATCTGATTCCCTGCCTCTGATTCCCCGCCTCTGATTCCCCGCCTCTGATTCCCTGCCTCTGATTCCCAACCTCTGATTCCCCACCTCTGATTCCCCGTGTTTGATTCCCCGCCTCTGCTTCCCCGCCTCTGATTCCCCGCCTCTGATTCCCCAACTCTAATTCCCCGCCTCTGATTCCCCATATCTGATTCCCCGCCTCTGATTCCCCACCCCTGTTTCCCCATATCTGATTCCCTGCCTCTGATTCCCCAACTTTGATTCCCAGCATCTGATTCCCCAGCTCTGATTCCCCGCCTCTGATTCCCCGCATCTGATTCCCTGCATCTGATTCCAAGCCTCTGATTCCCTGTCTCTGATTCCCAACCTCTGTTTCCCCACCTCTGATTCCCCATATCTGATCCCCAGCCTCTGTTTCCCCGCCTCTGTTTCCCCATATATGATTCCCGGCCTCTGATTCCCTGCCTCTGATTCCCCGCCTCTGATTCCCTGCCTCTGATTCGCCATCTCCGATTCCGCACATCTGATTCCCTGCCTCTGATTCCCCGCCTCTGATTCCCCGCCTCTGATTCCCTGCATCTGATTCCCAACCTCTGATTCCCCACCTCTGATTCCCCGTGTTTGATTCCCCGCCTCTGTTTCCCCGCCTCTGATTCCCCGCCTCTGATTCCCCAACTCTAATTCCCCACCTCTGATTCCCCATATCTGATTCCCTGCCTCTGTTTCCCCGCCTCTGATTCCCCGCCCCTGTTTCCCCATATCTGATTCCCTGCCTCTGAATCCCCAACTTTGATTCCCAGCCTCTGATTCCCCAGCTCTGATTCCCCGCCTCTGATTCCCCGTGTTTGATTCCCTGCCTCTGATTCCCCGCCTCTGATTCCCCATCTCTGATTCACCGCCTTTGATTCGCCACCTCTGATTCCCCATCTCTGATTCCGCACATCTGATTCCCTGCCTCTGATTCCCCACCTCTGATTCCCCATATCTGATTTCCCGCCTCTGTTTCCCCGCCTCTGATTCCCCGCCTCTGTTTCCCCATATCTAATTCCCAACCTCTGATGCCCCAACTCTGATTCCCTGCCTCTGATTCCCCGCGTTCTATTCCCTGCCTCTGATTCCCCGCCTGTGATTCCCCATCTCTGATTCCCCGCCTCTGTTTCCCCATATCTGATTCCCCGCCTCTGAATCCTCAACTCTGATTCCCCGCCTTTGATTCCCCCGTCTGATTCCCAGCCTCTGAAACCCCGTGTCTGATTTCTTGCCTCTGATTCCCCGACTCTGATCCCCACCTCTGATTCTGCAGCTCTGATTCCCCGCCTCTGATTCCCCAACTCTGATTCCCCGCCTCTGATTCCCCAGCTCTGATTCCCCACCTCTGATTCCCCGTGTTTGATTCCCTGCCTCTGATTCCCCGCCTCTGATTCCCCATCTCTGATTCACCGCCTTTGATTCGCCACCTCTGATTCCCCATATCTGATTCCTCGCCTCTGTTTCCCCGCCTCTGATTCCCCGCCTCTGATTCCCCATATCTCATTCCCCGCCTCTGATTCCCCATCTCTGATTCCCGGACTCTGATTCCCCACCTCTGATTCCCGGCCTCTTATTCCCGGCCTCTGATTCCCTGCTTCTGATTCCCCATCTCTGATTCCGCAAATCTAATTCCCTGCCTCTGATTCCCCACCTCTGATTCCCCATATCTGATTCCCCGCCTCTGTTTCCCCGCCTCTGATTCCCCGCCTCTGTTTCCCCATATCTAAGTCCCCGCCTCTGATTCCCCAACTTTGATTCCCAACATCTGATTCCCCAGCTCTGATTCCCCGCCTCTGATTCCCCGCATCTGATTCCATGCATCTGATTCCCAGCCTCTGATTCCCAGCCTCTGATTCCCAACCCCTGATTCCCCACCTCTGATTCCCCATATCTGATTCCCCGCCTCTGTTTCCCCGCCTCTGATTCCCCGCCTCTGTTTCCCCATATCTGATCCCCGCCTCTATTTGCCCGCATCTGATTCCCCGCCTCTGTTTCCCCATATCTGATTCCCCGCCTCTGAATCCCCAACTCTGATTCACTGCCTCTAATTTCCCAGCTCTGATTCCCCGCCTCTGATTCCCCGCGTCTGATTACCGGCCTCTGATTCCCCGCCTCTGATTCCCCATCTCTGATTCACAACCTCTGATTCCCCACCTCTGATACCCCATATCTGATTCCCCGCCTCTGTTTCCTCGCCTCTGATTCCCCACCTCTGA
This sequence comes from Narcine bancroftii, assembly GCF_036971445.1. Classification (NCBI taxonomy): domain Eukaryota; kingdom Metazoa; phylum Chordata; class Chondrichthyes; order Torpediniformes; family Narcinidae; genus Narcine; species Narcine bancroftii. The sequence continues at coordinate 110,525,228 of NC_091475.1, forward strand.
TTCCCAATATCTGATTCCCCACCTCTGATTCCCCACCTCTGATTCCCCGCCTCTGATTCGCCAGCTATGATTCCCCGCCTCTGATTCCCCGTGTTTGATTCCCTGCCTCTAATTCCCGGCCTCTGATTCCCCATCTCTGATTCACCGCCTTTGATTCGCCACCTCTGATTCCCCATATCTGATTCCCCGCCTCTGTTTCCCCGCCTCTGATTCCCCGCCTCTGATTCCCCATATCTCATTCCCCGCCTCTGAATCCCCATCTCTGATTCCCGGACTCTGATTCCCCACCTCTGATTCCCTGCTACTGATTCTGATTCCCTGCCTTTGATTCCCCATCTCTGATTCCGCAAATCTGATTCCCTGCCTCTGATTCCCCATCTCTGATTCCCCATATCTGATTCCCCGCTTCTGTTTCCCCGCCTCTGATTACCCGCCTCTGTTTCCCAAAATCTAAGTCCCCGCCTCTGATTCCCCAACTCTAATTCCCCACCTCTGATTCCCCAGCTCTGATTCCCCGCCTCTGATTCCCCGCATCTGATTCCCTGCATCTGATTCCAAGCCTCTTATTCCCTGCCTCTGATTCCCAACCTCTGATTCCCCACCTCTGATTCCCCATATCTGATTCCCAGCCTCTGTTTCCCCGCCTCTGATTCCCCGCCTCTGTTTCCCCATATCTGATTCCCGGCCTCTGGTTCCCCGCCTCTGATTCCCCGCCTCTGATTCCCTGCCTCTGATTCCCCATCTCCGATTCCGCACATCTGATTCCCTGCCTCTGATTCCCCGCCTCTGATTCCCCGCCTCTGATTCCCTGCCTCTGATTCCCAACCTCTGATTCCCCACCTCTGATTCCCCGTGTTTGATTCCCCGCCTCTGTTTCCCCGCCTCTGATTCCCTGCCTCTGATTCCCCAACTCTAATTCCCCGCCTCTGATTCCCCATATCTGATTCCCTGCCTCTGTTTCCCCGCCTCTGATTCCCCACCCCTGTTTCCCCATATCTGATTCCCTGCCTCTGATTCCCCAACTTTGATTCCCAGCATCTGATTCCCCAGCTCTGATTCCCCGCCTCTGATTCCCCGCATCTGATTCCCTGCATCTGATTCCAAGCCTCTGATTCCCTGCCTCTGATTCCCAACCTCTGATTCCCCACCTCTGATTCCCCATATCTGATCCCCAGCCTCTGTTTCCCCGCCTCTGTTTCCCCATATCTGATTCCCGGCCTCTGATTCCCCGCCTCTGATTCCCCGCCTCTGATTCCCTGCCTCTGATTCCCCATCTCCGATTCCGCACATCTGATTCCCTGCCTCTGATTCCCCGCCTCTGATTCCCCGCCTCTGATTCCCTGCATCTGATTCCCAACCTCTGATTCTCCACCTCTGATTCCCCGTGTTTGATTCCCCGCCCCTGTTTCCCCATATCTGATTCCCTGACTCTGATTCCCCAACTTTGATTCCCAGCCTCTGATTCCCCAGCTCTGATTCCCCGCCTCTGATTCCCCGTGTTGGATTCCCTGCCTCTGATTCCCCGCCTCTGATTCCCCATCTCTGATTCACCGCCTTTGATTCGCCACCTCTGATTCCCCATATCTGATTCCCCACCTCTGTTTCCCCGCATCTGATTCCCCGCCTCTGATTCTCCATATCTCATTCCCCGCCTCTGACTCCCCATCTCTGATTCCCGGACTCTGATTCCCCACCTCTGATTCCCGGCCTCTTATTCCCAGCATCTGATTCCAGGCCTCTGATTCCCGTCCTCTGACTCCCCGCTTCTGATTCTGATTCCCTGCCTCTGATTCCCCATCTCTGATTCCGCACATCTGATTACCTGCCTCTGATTCCCCACCTCTGATTCCCCATATCTGATTCCCCGCCTCTGTTTCCACGCCTCTGATTCCCCGCCTCTGTTTCCCCATATCTAATTCCCCACCTCTGATGCCCCAACTCTGATTCCCCGCCTCTGATTCCACAGCTCTGATTCCCCGCCTCTGATACCCCACATCCGATTCCCCATATCTGATTCCCCGCCTCTGTTTCCCCGCCCTTGATTCCCCGCCTCTGTTTCCCCATATCTGATTCCCCGCCTCTGATTCCCAACTATGATTCCCCGCCTCTTAGTCCCCAGCTCTGATTCCCTGCCTCTGATTCCCCGCGTTCTATTCCCTGCCTCTGATTCCCCGCCTGTGATTCCCCATCTCTGATTCCCCATATCTAATTCCCCGCCTCTGTTTGCCCGCCTCTGATTCCCCGCCTCTGTTTCCCCATATCTGATTCCCCGCCTCTGAATCAACAACTCTGATTCCCTGCCTCTGATTCCCCAGCTTCATTCCCCACCTTTGAATCCCCCCGTCTGATTCCCAGCCTCTGAATCCCCGTGTCTGAAAACCTGCCTCTGATTCCCCGCCTCTGATTCCCCATCTCAGATTCACCGCCTCTGATTCCCCACCTCTGATTCCCCATCTCTGATTCCGCACATCCAATTCCCTGCCTCTGATTCCCCGACTCTGATTCCCCACCTCTGATTCCCCAGCTCTGATTCCCCGCCTCTGATTCCCCTACTCTGATTCCCCACCTCTGATTCCCCAGCTGTGATTCCCCGCCTCTGATTCCCCGTGTTTGATCCCCTGCTTCTGATTCCCCAGCTCTGATTCCCCATCTCTGATTCACTGCCTTTGATTCGCCACCTCTGATTCCCCATATCTGATTCCTCGCCACTGTTTCCCCGCCTCTGATTCCCCGCCTCTGATTCCCCATATCTCATTCCCCGCCTCTGATTCCCCATCTCTGATTCCCGGACTCTGATTCCCCACCTCTGATTCCCGACCTCTTATTCCCGGCATCTGATTCCGGCCTCTGATTCCCGGCCTCTGATTCCCTGCTTCTGATTCTGATTCCCTGCCTCTGATTCCCCATTTCTGATTCCGCACATCTAATTCCCTGCCTCTGATTCCCCACCTCTGATTCCCCATATCTGAATCCCAACCTCTGTTTCCCCGTCTCTGATTCCCCGCCTCTGTTTCCCATATCTAAGTCCCCGCCTCTGATTCCCCAACTTTGATTCCCCACCTCTGATTCCCCAGCTCTGATACCCCGCCTCTGATTCCCCACCTCTTATTCCCCATATCTGATTCCCAGCCTCTGTTTCCCCGCCTCTGATTCCCCGCCCCTGTTTCCCCATATCTGATTCCCTGCCTCTGATTCCCCAACTTTGATTCACAGCCTCTGATTCCCCAGCTCTGATTCCCCGCCTCTGATTCCCCGTGTTTGATTCCCTGCCTCTGATTCCACGCCTCTGATTCCCCATCTCTGATTCACCGCCTTTGATTCGCTACCTCTGATTCCACATATCTGATTCCCCACCTCTGTTTCCCCGCCTCTGATTCCCCGCCTCTGATTCTCCATATCTCATTCCCCGCCTCTGACTCCCCATCTCTGATTCCCGGACTCTGATACCCCACCTCTGATTCCCGGCCTCTTATTCCCAGCATCTGATTCCAGGCCTCTGATTCCCGGCCTCTGACTCCCCGCTTCTGATTCTGATTCCCTGACTCTGATTCCCCATATCTAAGTCCCCGCCTCTGATTCCCCAACTTTGATTCCCCACCTCTGATTCCCCAGCTCTGATTCCCCGCCTCTGATTCCCCACCTCTGATTCCCCATATCTGATTCCCAGCCTCTGTTTCCCCGCCTCTGATTCCCCGCCTCTGTTTCCCCATATCTGATTCCCCGCCTCTGATTCCCAACTATGATTCCCCGCCTCTGATTCCCCAGCTCTGATTCCCTGCCTCTGATTCCCCGCGTTCTATTCCCTGCCTCTGATTCCCCGCCTGTGATTCCCCATCTCTGATTCACCACCTCTGATTCCCCACCACTGATTCCCCATATCTAATTCCCCGCCTCTGTTTGCCCGCCTCTGATTCCCCATCTCTGATTCACCGCCTTTGATTCGCCACCTCTGATTCCCCATATCTGATTCCTCGCCACTGTTTCCCCGCCTCTGATTCCCCACCTCTGATTCCCCATATCTCATTCCCCGCCTCTGATTCGCCAGCTATGATTCCCCGCCTCTTATTCCCCGCGTTTGATTCCCTGCCTCTGATTCCCCGCCTCTGATTCCACATCTCTGATTCACCACCTCTGATTCCACGCGTCTGATTCCCCGCCTCTGATTCCCCATCTCTGATTCCCCATCTCTGATTCCCCAATTCTGATACCCCGCCTCTTATTCCCCAGCTCTGATTCCTCGCCTCTGATTCCCTTCCTCTGTTTCCCAACCTCTGATTCCCCACCTCTGATTTCCCATATTGATTCCCTGCGTCTGATTCCCCACCTCTGATTTCCCATATTGATTCCCTGCGTCTGATTCCCCGCCTCTGATTCCCCAACTCTGATTCCCCGCCTCTGATTCCCCAGCTCTGATTCCCCGCATCTGATTCCCCGTGTTTGATTCCCTGCCTCTGATTCCCGTCCTCTGATTCCCCATCTCTGATTCACCGCCTTTGATTCGCAACCTCTGATTCCCCATATCTGATTCCCCGCTTCTGTTTCCCCGCCTCTGATTCCCCGCCTCTGATTCCCCATATCTCATTCCCCGCCTCTAAATCCCCATCTCTGATTCCCGGATTCTGATTCCCCAACTCTGATTCCCGGACTCTTATTCCCGGCATCTGATTCCGGCCTCTGATTCCCGGCCTCTGATTCCCTGCTTCTGATTCTGATTCCCTTCCTCTGATTCCCCATCTCTGATTCCGCACATCTGATTCCCTGCCTCTGATTCCCCACCTCTGATTCCCCATATCTGATTCCCCGCCTCTGTTTCCCCGCCTTTGATTCCCCGCCTCTGTTTCCCAATATCTAAGTCCCCGCCTCCGATTCCCCAACTCTGATTCCCCACCTCTGATTCCCCAGCTCTGATTCCCCGCCTCTGATTCCCCGCATCTGATTCCCTGCAACTGATTCCAAGCCTCTGATTCCCTGCCTCTGATTCCCAACCTCTGATTCCCAACCTCTGATTCCACACCTCTGATTCCCCATATCTGATTCCCCGCCTCTGTTTCCCCGCCTCTGATTCCCCGCCTCTGATTCCCCCTATCTCATTCCCCGCCTCTGATTCCGCATCTCTGATTCCCGGACTCTGATTCCCCACCTCTGATTCCCGGCCTCTTATTCCCGGCATCTGATTCCGGCCTCTGATTCCCGGCCTCTGATTCCCTGCTTCTGATTCTGATTCCCTGCCTCTGATTCCCCATCTCTGATTCCGCACATCTAATTCCCTGCCTCTGATTCCCCACCTCTGATTCCCCATATCTGATTCCCCGCCTCTATTTCCCCGCCTCTGATTCCCCGCCTCTGCTTCCCCATATCTAAGTCCCCGCCTCTGATTCCCCAACTTTGATTCCCCACCTCTGATTCCCCAGCTCTGATTCCCCGCCTCTGATTCCCCGCATATGATTCCATGCATCTGATCCCCAGCCTTTGATTCGCCACCTCTGATTCCCCATATCTGATTCCTCGCCTCTGTTTCGCCGCCTCTGATTCCCCGCCTCTGATTCCCCAGCTCTGATTCCCCGCCTCTGATTTTCCGTGTTTGATTCCCTGCCTCTGATTCCCGGCCTCTGATTCCCCATCTCTGATTCACCGCCTTTGATTCGCCACCTCTGATTCCCCATATCTGATTCCCCGCCTCTGTTTCCCCGCCTCTGATTCCCCACCTCTGATTCCCCGTGTTTGATTCCCCGCCTCCGTTTCCCCGCCTCTGATTCCCCGCCTCTGATTCCCCAACTCTAATTCCCCACCTCTGATTCCCCATATCTGATTCCCTGCCTCTGTTTCCCCGCCTCTGATTCCCCGCCCCTGTTTCCCCATATGTGATTCCCTGCCTCTGATTCCCCAACTTTGATTCCCAGCCTCTGATTCCCCAGCTCTGATTCCCCGCCTCTGATTCCCCGTGTTTGATTCCCTGCCTCTGATTCCCCGCCTCAGATTCCCCATCTCTGATTCACCGCCTTTGATTCGCCACCTCTGATTCCCCATATCTGATTCCCAATATCTGATTCCCCGCCTCTGATTCCCCACCTCTGATTCCCAATATCTGATTCCCCTCCTCTGTTTCCCCGCCTCTGATTCCCCACCTCTGATTCCCAATATCTGATTCCCCGCCTCTGATTCCCCACCTCTGATTGCCCGCCTCTGATTCGCCAGCTATGATTCCCCGCCTCTGATTCCCCGTGTTTGATTCCCTGCCTCTGATTCCCGGCCTCTGATTACCCATCTCTGATTCACCGCCTTTGATTCGCCACCTCTGATTCCCCATATCTGATTCCCCGCCTCTGTTTCCCCGCCTCTGATTCCCCGCCTCTGATTCCCCATATCTCATTCCCCGCCTCTGAATCCCCATCTCTGATTCCCGGACTCTGATTCCCAACCTCTGATTCCCTGCTTCTGATTCTGATTCCCTGCCTTTGATTCCCCATCTCTGATTCCACACATCTGATTCCCTGCCACTGATTCCCCATCTCTGATTCCCCATATCTGATTCATCGCCTCTGTTTCCCCGCCTCTGATTCCCCGCCTCTGTTTCCCAATATCTAAGTCCCCGCCTCTGATTCCCCAACTCTAATTCCCCACCTCTGATTCCCCAGCTCTGATTCCCCGCCTCTGATACCCCGCATCTGATTCCCTGCATCTGATTCCAAGCCTCTTATTCCCTGCCTCTGATTCCCAACCTCTGATTCCCCACCTCTGATTCCCCATATCTGATTCCCATCCTCTGTTTCCCCGCCTCTGATTCCCCGCCTCTGTTTCCCCATATCTGATTCCCGGCCTCTGGTTCCCCGCCTCTGATTCCCCGCCTCTGATTCCCTGCCTCTGATTCCCCATCTCCGATTCCGCACATCTGATTCCCTGCCTCTGATTCCCCGCCTCTGATTCCCCGCCTCTGATTCCCTGCCTCTGATTCCCAACCTCTGATTCCCCACCTCTGATTCCCCGTGTTTGATTCCCCGCCTCTGTTTCCCCGCCTCTGATTCCCCGCCTCTGATTCCCCAACTCTAATTCCCCGCCTCTGATTCCCCATATCTGATTCCCCGCCTCTGATTCCCCACCCCTGTTTCCCCATATCTGATTCCCTGCCTCTGATTCCCCAACTTTGATTCCCAGCATCTGATTCCCCAGCTCTGATTCCCCGCCTCTGATTCCCCGCATCTGATTCCCTGCATCTGATTCCAAGCCTCTGATTCCCTGTCTCTGATTCCCAACCTCTGATTCCCCACCTCTGATTCCCCATATCTGATCCCCAGCCTCTGTTTCCCCGCCTCTGTTTCCCCATATCTGATTCCCGGCCTCTGATTCCCTGCCTCTGATTCCCCGCCTCTGATTCCCTGCCTCTGATTCGCCATCTCCGATTCCGCACATCTGATTCCCTGCCTCTGATTCCCCGCCTCTGATTCCCCGCCTCTGATTCCCTGCATCTGATTCCCAACCTCTGATTCCCCACCTCTGATTCCCCGTGTTTGATTCCCCGCCTCTGTTTCCCCGCCTCTGATTCCCCGCCTCTGATTCCCCAACTCTAATTCCCCACCTCTGATTCCCCATATCTGATTCCCTGCCTCTGTTTCCCCGCCTCTGATTCCCCGCCCCTGTTTCCCCATATCTGATTCCCTGCCTCTGAATCCCCTACTTTGATTCCCAGCCTCTGATTCCCCAGCTCTGATTCCCCGCCTCTGATTCCCCGTGTTTGATTCCCTGCCTCTGATTCCCCGCCTCTGATTCCCCATCTCTGATTCACCGCCTTTGATTCGCCACCTCTGATTCCCCATCTCTGATTCCGCACATCTGATTCCCTGCCTCTGATTCCCCACCTCTGATTCACCATATCTGATTTCCCGCCTCTGTTTCCCCGCCTCTGATTCCCCGCCTCTGTTTCCCCATATCTAATTCCCAACCTCTGATGCCCCAACTCTGATTCCCTGCCTCTGATTCCCCGCGTTCTATTCCCTGCCTCTGATTCCCCGCCTGTGATTCCCCATCTCTGATTCACCACCTCTGATTCCCCACCTCTGATTCCCCATATCTAATTCCCCGCCTCTGTTTGCCCGACTCTGATTCCCCGCCTCTGTTTCCCCATATCTGATTCCCCGCCTCTGAATCCTCAACTCTGATTCCCCGCCTTTGATTCCCCCGTCTGATTCCCAGCCTCTGAAACCCCGTGTCTGATTTCTTGCCTCTGATTCCCCGACTCTGATCCCCACCTCTGATTCTGCAGCTCTGATTCCCCGCCTCTGATTCCCCAACTCTGATTCCCCGCCTCTGATTCCCCAGCTCTGATTCCCCACCTCTGATTCCCCGTGTTTGATTCCCTGCCTCTGATTCCCCGCCTCTGATTCCCCATCTCTGATTCACCGCCTTTGATTCGCCACCTCTGATTCCCCATATCTGATTCCTCGCCTCTGTTTCCCCGCCTCTGATTCCCCGCCTCTGATTCCCCATATCTCATTCCCCGCCTCTGATTCCCCATCTCTGATTCCCGGACTCTGATTCCCCACCTCTGATTCCCGGCCTCTTATTCCCGGCCTCTGATTCCCTGCTTCTGATTCCCCATCTCTGATTCCGCAAATCTAATTCCCTGCCTCTGATTCCCCACCTCTGATTCCCCATATCTGATTCCCCGCCTCTGTTTCCCCGCCTCTGATTCCCCGCCTCTATTTCCCCATATCTAAGTCCCCGCCTCTGATTCCCCAACTTTGATTCCCAACATCTGATTCCCCAGCTCTGATTCCCCGCCTCTGATTCCCCGCATCTGATTCCATGCATCTGATTCCCAGCCTCTGATTCCCAGCCTCTGATTCCCAACCTCTGATTCCCCACCTCTGATTCCCCATATCTGATTCCCCGCCTCTGTTTCCCCGCCTCTGATTCCCCGCCTCTGATTCCCCATCTCTGATTCACAGCCTCTGATTCCCCACCTCTGATTCCCCATCTCTGATTCCGCACATCTGATTCCCTGCCTCTGATTCCCCGACTCTGATCCCCACCTCTGATACCCCATATCTGATTCCCCGCCTCTGAATCCCCAACTCTGATTCCCTGCCTCTGATTCCCCAGCTCTGATTCCCCGCCTTTGATTCCCCCGTCTGATTCCCAGCCTCCGAAACCCCGTGTCTGATTTCTTGCCTCTGATTCCCCGCCTCTGATTCCCCATCTCTTATCCCCACCTCTGATTCCCCACCTCTGATTCCCCGCCTCTGATTCCCCAACTCTGATTCCCCGCCTCTGATTCCCCAGCTCTGATTCCCCGCCTCTGATTCCCCGTGTTTGATTCCCTGCCTCTGATTCCCCGCCTCTGATTCCCCATCTCTGATTCACCGCCTTTGATTCGCCACCTCTGATTCCCCATATCTGATTCCTCGCCTCTGTTTCCCCGCCTCTGATTCCCCGCCTCTGATTCCCCATATCTCATTCCCCGCCTCTGATTCCCCATCTCTGATTCCCGGACTCTGATTCCCCATCTCTGATTCCGCACATCTAATTCCCTGCCTCTGATTCCCCACCTCTGATTCCCCATATCTGATTCCCCGCCTCTATTTCCCCGCCTCTGATTCCCCGCCTCTGCTTCCCCATATCTAAGTCCCCGCCTCTGATTCCCCAACTTTGATTCCCCACCTCTGATTCCCCAGCTCTGATTCCCCGCCTCTGATTCCCCGCATATGATTCCATGCATCTGATCCCCAGCCTTTGATTCGCCACCTCTGATTCCCCATATCTGATTCCTCGCCTCTGTTTCGCCGCCTCTGATTCCCCGCCTCTGATTCCCCAGCTCTGATTCCCCGCCTCTGATTTTCCGTGTTTGATTCCCTGCCTCTGATTCCCGGCCTCTGATTCCCCATCTCTGATTCACCGCCTTTGATTCGCCACCTCTGATTCCCCATATCTGATTCCCCGCCTCTGTTTCCCCGCCTCTGATTCCCCACCTCTGATTCCCCGTGTTTGATTCCCCGCCTCCGTTTCCCCGCCTCTGATTCCCCGCCTCTGATTCCCCAACTCTAATTCCCCACCTCTGATTCCCCATATCTGATTCCCTGCCTCTGTTTCCCCGCCTCTGATTCCCCGCCCCTGTTTCCCCATATGTGATTCCCTGCCTCTGATTCCCCAACTTTGATTCCCAGCCTCTGATTCCCCAGCTCTGATTCCCCGCCTCTGATTCCCCGTGTTTGATTCCCTGCCTCTGATTCCCCGCCTCAGATTCCCCATCTCTGATTCACCGCCTTTGATTCGCCACCTCTGATTCCCCATATCTGATTCCCAATATCTGATTCCCCGCCTCTGATTCCCCACCTCTGATTCCCAATATCTGATTCCCCTCCTCTGTTTCCCCGCCTCTGATTCCCCACCTCTGATTCCCAATATCTGATTCCCCGCCTCTGATTCCCCACCTCTGATTGCCCGCCTCTGATTCGCCAGCTATGATTCCCCGCCTCTGATTCCCCGTGTTTGATTCCCTGCCTCTGATTCCCGGCCTCTGATTACCCATCTCTGATTCACCGCCTTTGATTCGCCACCTCTGATTCCCCATATCTGATTCCCCGCCTCTGTTTCCCCGCCTCTGATTCCCCGCCTCTGATTCCCCATATCTCATTCCCCGCCTCTGAATCCCCATCTCTGATTCCCGGACTCTGATTCCCAACCTCTGATTCCCTGCTTCTGATTCTGATTCCCTGCCTTTGATTCCCCATCTCTGATTCCACACATCTGATTCCCTGCCACTGATTCCCCATCTCTGATTCCCCATATCTGATTCATCGCCTCTGTTTCCCCGCCTCTGATTCCCCGCCTCTGTTTCCCAATATCTAAGTCCCCGCCTCTGATTCCCCAACTCTAATTCCCCACCTCTGATTCCCCAGCTCTGATTCCCCGCCTCTGATACCCCGCATCTGATTCCCTGCATCTGATTCCAAGCCTCTTATTCCCTGCCTCTGATTCCCAACCTCTGATTCCCCACCTCTGATTCCCCATATCTGATTCCCATCCTCTGTTTCCCCGCCTCTGATTCCCCGCCTCTGTTTCCCCATATCTGATTCCCGGCCTCTGGTTCCCCGCCTCTGATTCCCCGCCTCTGATTCCCTGCCTCTGATTCCCCATCTCCGATTCCGCACATCTGATTCCCTGCCTCTGATTCCCCGCCTCTGATTCCCCGCCTCTGATTCCCTGCCTCTGATTCCCAACCTCTGATTCCCCACCTCTGATTCCCCGTGTTTGATTCCCCGCCTCTGTTTCCCCGCCTCTGATTCCCCGCCTCTGATTCCCCAACTCTAATTCCCCGCCTCTGATTCCCCATATCTGATTCCCCGCCTCTGATTCCCCACCCCTGTTTCCCCATATCTGATTCCCTGCCTCTGATTCCCCAACTTTGATTCCCAGCATCTGATTCCCCAGCTCTGATTCCCCGCCTCTGATTCCCCGCATCTGATTCCCTGCATCTGATTCCAAGCCTCTGATTCCCTGTCTCTGATTCCCAACCTCTGATTCCCCACCTCTGATTCCCCATATCTGATCCCCAGCCTCTGTTTCCCCGCCTCTGTTTCCCCATATCTGATTCCCGGCCTCTGATTCCCTGCCTCTGATTCCCCGCCTCTGATTCCCTGCCTCTGATTCGCCATCTCCGATTCCGCACATCTGATTCCCTGCCTCTGATTCCCCGCCTCTGATTCCCCGCCTCTGATTCCCTGCATCTGATTCCCAACCTCTGATTCCCCACCTCTGATTCCCCGTGTTTGATTCCCCGCCTCTGTTTCCCCGCCTCTGATTCCCCGCCTCTGATTCCCCAACTCTAATTCCCCACCTCTGATTCCCCATATCTGATTCCCTGCCTCTGTTTCCCCGCCTCTGATTCCCCGCCCCTGTTTCCCCATATCTGATTCCCTGCCTCTGAATCCCCTACTTTGATTCCCAGCCTCTGATTCCCCAGCTCTGATTCCCCGCCTCTGATTCCCCGTGTTTGATTCCCTGCCTCTGATTCCCCGCCTCTGATTCCCCATCTCTGATTCACCGCCTTTGATTCGCCACCTCTGATTCCCCATCTCTGATTCCGCACATCTGATTCCCTGCCTCTGATTCCCCACCTCTGATTCACCATATCTGATTTCCCGCCTCTGTTTCCCCGCCTCTGATTCCCCGCCTCTGTTTCCCCATATCTAATTCCCAACCTCTGATGCCCCAACTCTGATTCCCTGCCTCTGATTCCCCGCGTTCTATTCCCTGCCTCTGATTCCCCGCCTGTGATTCCCCATCTCTGATTCACCACCTCTGATTCCCCACCTCTGATTCCCCATATCTAATTCCCCGCCTCTGTTTGCCCGACTCTGATTCCCCGCCTCTGTTTCCCCATATCTGATTCCCCGCCTCTGAATCCTCAACTCTGATTCCCCGCCTTTGATTCCCCCGTCTGATTCCCAGCCTCTGAAACCCCGTGTCTGATTTCTTGCCTCTGATTCCCCGACTCTGATCCCCACCTCTGATTCTGCAGCTCTGATTCCCCGCCTCTGATTCCCCAACTCTGATTCCCCGCCTCTGATTCCCCAGCTCTGATTCCCCACCTCTGATTCCCCGTGTTTGATTCCCTGCCTCTGATTCCCCGCCTCTGATTCCCCATCTCTGATTCACCGCCTTTGATTCGCCACCTCTGATTCCCCATATCTGATTCCTCGCCTCTGTTTCCCCGCCTCTGATTCCCCGCCTCTGATTCCCCATATCTCATTCCCCGCCTCTGATTCCCCATCTCTGATTCCCGGACTCTGATTCCCCACCTCTGATTCCCGGCCTCTTATTCCCGGCCTCTGATTCCCTGCTTCTGATTCCCCATCTCTGATTCCGCAAATCTAATTCCCTGCCTCTGATTCCCCACCTCTGATTCCCCATATCTGATTCCCCGCCTCTGTTTCCCCGCCTCTGATTCCCCGCCTCTATTTCCCCATATCTAAGTCCCCGCCTCTGATTCCCCAACTTTGATTCCCAACATCTGATTCCCCAGCTCTGATTCCCCGCCTCTGATTCCCCGCATCTGATTCCATGCATCTGATTCCCAGCCTCTGATTCCCAGCCTCTGATTCCCAACCTCTGATTCCCCACCTCTGATTCCCCATATCTGATTCCCCGCCTCTGTTTCCCCGCCTCTGATTCCCCGCCTCTGTTTCCCCATATCTGATCCCCGCCTCTATTTGCCCGCATCTGATTCCCCGCCTCTGTTTCCCCATATCTGATTCCCCGCCTCTGAATCCCCAACTCTGATTCCCTGCCTCTAATTTCCCAGCCCTGATTCCCCGCCTCTGATTCCCCGCGTCTGATTACCGGCCTCTGATTCCCCGCCTCTAATTCCCCATCTCTGATTCACAACCTCTGATTCCCCACCTCTGATACCCCATATCTGATTCCCCGCCTCTGTTTCCTCGCCTCTGATTCCCCACCTCTGATTCCCAATATCTGATTCCCCACCTCTGATTCCCCACCTCTGATTCCCCGCCTCTGATTCGCCAGCTATGATTCCCCGCCTCTGATTCCCCGTGTTTGATTCCCTGCCTCTAATTCCCGGCCTCTGATTCCCCATCTCTGATTCACCGCCTTTGATTCGCCACCTCTGATTCCCCATATCTGATTCCCCGCCTCTGTTTCCCCGCCTCTGATTCCCCGCCTCTGATTCCCCATATCTCATTCCCCGCCTCTGAATCCCCATCTCTGATTCCCGGACTCTGATTCCCCACCTCTGATTCCCTGCTACTGATTCTGATTCCCTGCCTTTGATTCCCCATCTCTGATTCCGCACATCTGATTCCCTGCCTCTGATTCCCCATCTCTGATTCCCCATATCTGATTCCCCGCTTCTGTTTCCCCGCCTCTGATTACCCGCCTCTGTTTCCCAATATCTAAGTCCCCGCCTCTGATTCCCCAACTCTAATTCCCCACCTCTGATTCCCCAGCTCTGATTCCCCGCCTCTGATTCCCCGCATCTGATTCCCTGCATCTGATTCCAAGCCTCTTATTCCCTGCCTCTGATTCCCAACCTCTGATTCCCCACCTCTGATTCCCCATATCTGATTCCCAGCCTCTGTTTCCCCGCCTCTGATTCCCCGCCTCTGTTTCCCCATATCTGATTCCCGGCCTCTGGTTCCCCGCCTCTGATTCCCCGCCTCTGATTCCCTGCCTCTGATTCCCCATCTCCGATTCCGCACATCTGATTCCCTGCCTCTGATTCCCCGCCTCTGATTCCCCGCCTCTGATTCCCTGCCTCTGATTCCCAACCTCTGATTCCCCACCTCTGATTCCCCGTGTTTGATTCCCCGCCTCTGTTTCCCCGCCTCTGATTCCCCGCCTCTGATTCCCCAACTCTAATTCCCCGCCTCTGATTCCCCATATCTGATTCCCTGCCTCTGTTTCCCCGCCTCTGATTCCCCACCCCTGTTTCCCCATATCTGATTCCCTGCCTCTGATTCCCCAACTTTGATTCCCAGCATCTGATTCCCCAGCTCTGATTCCCCGCCTCTGATTCCCCGCATCTGATTCCCTGCATCTGATTCCAAGCCTCTGATTCCCTGCCTCTGATTCCCAACCTCTGATTCCCCACCTCTGATTCCCCATATCTGATCCCCAGCCTCTGTTTCCCCGCCTCTGTTTCCCCATATCTGATTCCCGGCCTCTGATTCCCCGCCTCTGATTCCCCGCCTCTGATTCCCTGCCTCTGATTCCCCATCTCCGATTCCGCACATCTGATTCCCTGCCTCTGATTCCCCGCCTCTGATTCCCCGCCTCTGATTCCCTGCATCTGATTCCCAACCTCTGATTCCCCACCTCTGATTCCCCGTGTTTGATTCCCCGCCCCTTTTTCCCCATATCTGATTCCCTGACTCTGATTCCCCAACTTTGATTCCCAGCCTCTGATTCCCCAGCTCTGATTCCCCGCCTCTGATTCCCCGTGTTGGATTCCCTGCCTCTGATTCCCCGCCTCTGATTCCCCATCTCTGATTCACCGCCTTTGATTCGCCACCTCTGATTCCCCATATCTGATTCCCCACCTCTGTTTCCCCGCATCTGATTCCCCGCCTCTGATTCTCCATATCTCATTCCCCGCCTCTGACTCCCCATCTCTGATTCCCGGACTCTGATTCCCCACCTCTGATTCCCGGCCTCTTATGCCCAGCATCTGATTCCAGGCCTCTGATTCCCGTCCTCTGACTCCCCGCTTCTGATTCTGATTCCCTGCCTCTGATTCCCCATCTCTGATTCCGCACATCTGATTACCTGCCTCTGATTCCCCACCTCTGATTCCCCATATCTGATTCCCCGCCTCTGTTTCCACGCCTCTGATTCCCCGCCTCTGTTTCCCCATATCTAATTCCCCACCTCTGATGCCCCAACTCTGATTCCCCGCCTCTGATTCCACAGCTCTGATTCCCCGCCTCTGATACCCCACATCCGATTCCCCATATCTGATTCCCCGCCTCTGTTTCCCCGCCCCTGATTCCCCGCCTCTGTTTCCCCATATCTGATTCCCCGCCTCTGATTCCCAACTATGATTCCCCGCCTCTTAGTCCCCAGCTCTGATTCCCTGCCTCTGATTCCCCGCGTTCTATTCCCTGCCTCTGATTCCCCGCCTGTGATTCCCCATCTCTGATTCACCACCTCTGATTCCCCACCACTGATTCCCCATATCTAATTCCCCGCCTCTGTTTGCCCGCCTCTGATTCCCCGCCTCTGTTTCCCCATATCTGATTCCCCGCCTCTGAATCAACAACTCTGATTCCCTGCCTCTGATTCCCCAGCTTCATTCCCCGCCTTTGAATCCCCCCGTCTGATTCCCAGCCTCTGAATCCCCGTGTCTGAAAACCTGCCTCTGATTCCCCGCCTCTGATTCCCCATCTCAGATTCACCGCCTCTGATTCCCCACCTCTGATTCCCCATCTCTGATTCCGCACATCCAATTCCCTGCCTCTGATTCCCCGACTCTGATTCCCCACCTCTGATTCCCCAGCTCTGATTCCCCGCCTCTGATTCCCCAACTCTGATTCCCCACCTCTGATTCCCCAGCTGTGATTCCCCGCCTCTGATTCCCCGTGTTTGATCCCCTGCTTCTGATTCCCCAGCTCTGATTCCCCATCTCTGATTCACTGCCTTTGATTCGCCACCTCTGATTCCCCATATCTGATTCCTCGCTACTGTTTCCCCGCCTCTGATTCCCCGCCTCTGATTCCCCATATCTCATTCCCCGCCTCTGATTCCCCATCTCTGATTCCCGGACTCTGATTCCCCACCTCTGATTCCCGACCTCTTATTCCCGGCATCTGATTCCGGCCTCTGATTCCCGGCCTCTGATTCCCTGCTTCTGATTCTGATTCCCTGCCTCTGATTCCCCATTTCTGATTCCGCACATCTAATTCCCTGCCTCTGATTCCCCACCTCTGATTCCCCATATCTGAATCCCAACCTCTGTTTCCCCGTCTCTGATTCCCCGCCTCTGTTTCCCATATCTAAGTCCCCGCCTCTGATTCCCCAACTTTGATTCCCCACCTCTGATTCCCCAGCTCTGATACCCCGCCTCTGATTCCCCACCTCTTATTCCCCATATCTGATTCCCAGCCTCTGTTTCCCCGCCTCTGATTCCCCGCCCCTGTTTCCCCATATCTGATTCCCTGCCTCTGATTCCCCAACTTTGATTCACAGCCTCTGATTCCCCAGCTCTGATTCCCCGCCTCTGATTCCCCGTGTTTGATTCCCTGCCTCTGATTCCCCGCCTCTGATTCCCCACCTCTGATTGCCCGCCTCTGATTGCCCGCCTCTGATTCGCCAGCTATGATTCCCCGCCTCTGATTCCCCGTGTTTGATTCCCTGCCTCTGATTCCCGGCCTCTGATTACCCATCTCTGATTCACCGCCTTTGATTCGCCACCTCTGATTCCCCATATCTGATTCCCCGCCTCTGTTTCCCCGCCTCTGATTCCCCGCCTCTGATTCCCCATATCTCATTCCCCGCCTCTGAATCCCCATCTCTGATTCCCGGACTCTGATTCCCAACCTCTGATTCCCTGCTTCTGATTCTGATTCCCTGCCTTTGATTCCCCATCTCTGATTCCACACATCTGATTCCCTGCCACTGATTCCCCATCTCTGATTCCCCATATCTGATTCATCGCCTCTGTTTCCCCGCCTCTGATTCCCCGCCTCTGTTTCCCAATATCTAAGTCCCCGCCTCTGATTCCCCAACTCTAATTCCCCACCTCTGATTCCCCAGCTCTGATTCCCCGCCTCTGATACCCCGCATCTGATTCCCTGCATCTGATTCCAAGCCTCTTATTCCCTGCCTCTGATTCCCAACCTCTGATTCCCCACCTCTGATTCCCCATATCTGATTCCCATCCTCTGTTTCCCCGCCTCTGATTCCCCGCCTCTGTTTCCCCATATCTGATTCCCGGCCTCTGGTTCCCCGCCTCTGATTCCCCGCCTCTGATTCCCTGCCTCTGATTCCCCATCTCCGATTCCGCACATCTGATTCCCTGCCTCTGATTCCCCGCCTCTGATTCCCCGCCTCTGATTCCCTGCCTCTGATTCCCAACCTCTGATTCCCCACCTCTGATTCCCCGTGTTTGATTCCCCGCCTCTGTTTCCCCGCCTCTGATTCCCCGCCTCTGATTCCCCAACTCTAATTCCCCGCCTCTGATTCCCCATATCTGATTCCCCGCCTCTGATTCCCCACCCCTGTTTCCCCATATCTGATTCCCTGCCTCTGATTCCCCAACTTTGATTCCCAGCATCTGATTCCCCAGCTCTGATTCCCCGCCTCTGATTCCCCGCATCTGATTCCCTGCATCTGATTCCAAGCCTCTGATTCCCTGTCTCTGATTCCCAACCTCTGATTCCCCACCTCTGATTCCCCATATCTGATCCCCAGCCTCTGTTTCCCCGCCTCTGTTTCCCCATATCTGATTCCCGGCCTCTGATTCCCTGCCTCTGATTCCCCGCCTCTGATTCCCTGCCTCTGATTCGCCATCTCCGATTCCGCACATCTGATTCCCTGCCTCTGATTCCCCGCCTCTGATTCCCCGCCTCTGATTCCCTGCATCTGATTCCCAACCTCTGATTCCCCACCTCTGATTCCCCGTGTTTGATTCCCCGCCTCTGTTTCCCCGCCTCTGATTCCCCGCCTCTGATTCCCCAACTCTAATTCCCCACCTCTGATTCCCCATATCTGATTCCCTGCCTCTGTTTCCCCGCCTCTGATTCCCCGCCCCTGTTTCCCCATATCTGATTCCCTGCCTCTGAATCCCCTACTTTGATTCCCAGCCTCTGATTCCCCAGCTCTGATTCCCCGCCTCTGATTCCCCGTGTTTGATTCCCTGCCTCTGATTCCCCGCCTCTGATTCCCCATCTCTGATTCACCGCCTTTGATTCGCCACCTCTGATTCCCCATCTCTGATTCCGCACATCTGATTCCCTGCCTCTGATTCCCCACCTCTGATTCACCATATCTGATTTCCCGCCTCTGTTTCCCCGCCTCTGATTCCCCGCCTCTGTTTCCCCATATCTAATTCCCAACCTCTGATGCCCCAACTCTGATTCCCTGCCTCTGATTCCCCGCGTTCTATTCCCTGCCTCTGATTCCCCGCCTGTGATTCCCCATCTCTGATTCACCACCTCTGATTCCCCACCTCTGATTCCCCATATCTAATTCCCCGCCTCTGTTTGCCCGACTCTGATTCCCCGCCTCTGTTTCCCCATATCTGATTCCCCGCCTCTGAATCCTCAACTCTGATTCCCCGCCTTTGATTCCCCCGTCTGATTCCCAGCCTCTGAAACCCCGTGTCTGATTTCTTGCCTCTGATTCCCCGACTCTGATCCCCACCTCTGATTCTGCAGCTCTGATTCCCCGCCTCTGATTCCCCAACTCTGATTCCCCGCCTCTGATTCCCCAGCTCTGATTCCGCACCTCTGATTCCCCGTGTTTGATTCCCTGCCTCTGATTCCCCGCCTCTGATTCCCCATCTCTGATTCACCGCCTTTGATTCGCCACCTCTGATTCCCCATATCTGATTCCTCGCCTCTGTTTCCCCGCCTCTGATTCCCCGCCTCTGATTCCCCATATCTCATTCCCCGCCTCTGATTCCCCATCTCTGATTCCCGGACTCTGATTCCCCACCTCTGATTCCCGGCCTCTTATTCCCGGCCTCTGATTCCCTGCTTCTGATTCCCCATCTCTGATTCCGCAAATCTAATTCCCTGCCTCTGATTCCCCACCTCTGATTCCCCATATCTGATTCCCCGCCTCTGTTTCCCCGCCTCTGATTCCCCGCCTCTATTTCCCCATATCTAAGTCCCCGCCTCTGATTCCCCAACTTTGATTCCCAACATCTGATTCCCCAGCTCTGATTCCCCGCCTCTGATTCCCCGCATCTGATTCCATGCATCTGATTCCCAGCCTCTGATTCCCAGCCTCTGATTCCCAACCTCTGATTCCCCACCTCTGATTCCCCATATCTGATTCCCCGCCTCTGTTTCCCCGCCTCTGATTCCCCGCCTCTGTTTCCCCATATCTGATCCCCGCCTCTATTTGCCCGCATCTGATTCCCCGCCTCTGTTTCCCCATATCTGATTCCCCGCCTCTGAATCCCCAACTCTGATTCCCTGCCTCTAATTTCCCAGCCCTGATTCCCCGCCTCTGATTCCCCGCGTCTGATTACCGGCCTCTGATTCCCCGCCTCTAATTCCCCATCTCTGATTCACAACCTCTGATTCCCCACCTCTGATACCCCATATCTGATTCCCCGCCTCTGTTTCCTCGCCTCTGATTCCCCACCTCTGATTCCCAATATCTGATTCCCCACCTCTGATTCCCCACCTCTGATTCCCCGCCTCTGATTCGCCAGCTATGATTCCCCGCCTCTGATTCCCCGTGTTTGATTCCCTGCCTCTAATTCCCGGCCTCTGATTCCCCATCTCTGATTCACCGCCTTTGATTCGCCACCTCTGATTCCCCATATCTGATTCCCCGCCTCTGTTTCCCCGCCTCTGATTCCCCGCCTCTGATTCCCCATATCTCATTCCCCGCCTCTGAATCCCCATCTCTGATTCCCGGACTCTGATTCCCCACCTCTGATTCCCTGCTACTGATTCTGATTCCCTGCCTTTGATTCCCCATCTCTGATTCCGCACATCTGATTCCCTGCCTCTGATTCCCCATCTCTGATTCCCCATATCTGATTCCCCGCTTCTGTTTCCCCGCCTCTGATTACCCGCCTCTGTTTCCCAATATCTAAGTCCCCGCCTCTGATTCCCCAACTCTAATTCCCCACCTCTGATTCCCCAGCTCTGATTCCCCGCCTCTGATTCCCCGCATCTGATTCCCTGCATCTGATTCCAAGCCTCTTATTCCCTGCCTCTGATTCCCAACCTCTGATTCCCCACCTCTGATTCCCCATATCTGATTCCCAGCCTCTGTTTCCCCGCCTCTGATTCCCCGCCTCTGTTTCCCCATATCTGATTCCCGGCCTCTGGTTCCCCGCCTCTGATTCCCCGCCTCTGATTCCCTGCCTCTGATTCCCCATCTCCGATTCCGCACATCTGATTCCCTGCCTCTGATTCCCCGCCTCTGATTCCCCGCCTCTGATTCCCTGCCTCTGATTCCCAACCTCTGATTCCCCACCTCTGATTCCCCGTGTTTGATTCCCCGCCTCTGTTTCCCCGCCTCTGATTCCCCGCCTCTGATTCCCCAACTCTAATTCCCCGCCTCTGATTCCCCATATCTGATTCCCTGCCTCTGTTTCCCCGCCTCTGATTCCCCACCCCTGTTTCCCCATATCTGATTCCCTGCCTCTGATTCCCCAACTTTGATTCCCAGCATCTGATTCCCCAGCTCTGATTCCCCGCCTCTGATTCCCCGCATCTGATTCCCTGCATCTGATTCCAAGCCTCTGATTCCCTGCCTCTGATTCCCAACCTCTGATTCCCCACCTCTGATTCCCCATATCTGATCCCCAGCCTCTGTTTCCCCGCCTCTGTTTCCCCATATCTGATTCCCGGCCTCTGATTCCCCGCCTCTGATTCCCCGCCTCTGATTCCCTGCCTCTGATTCCCCATCTCCGATTCCGCACATCTGATTCCCTGCCTCTGATTCCCCGCCTCTGATTCCCCGCCTCTGATTCCCTGCATCTGATTCCCAACCTCTGATTCCCCACCTCTGATTCCCCGTGTTTGATTCCCCGCCCCTTTTTCCCCATATCTGATTCCCTGACTCTGATTCCCCAACTTTGATTCCCAGCCTCTGATTCCCCAGCTCTGATTCCCCGCCTCTGATTCCCCGTGTTGGATTCCCTGCCTCTGATTCCCCGCCTCTGATTCCCCATCTCTGATTCACCGCCTTTGATTCGCCACCTCTGATTCCCCATATCTGATTCCCCACCTCTGTTTCCCCGCATCTGATTCCCCGCCTCTGATTCTCCATATCTCATTCCCCGCCTCTGACTCCCCATCTCTGATTCCCGGACTCTGATTCCCCACCTCTGATTCCCGGCCTCTTATGCCCAGCATCTGATTCCAGGCCTCTGATTCCCGTCCTCTGACTCCCCGCTTCTGATTCTGATTCCCTGCCTCTGATTCCCCATCTCTGATTCCGCACATCTGATTACCTGCCTCTGATTCCCCACCTCTGATTCCCCATATCTGATTCCCCGCCTCTGTTTCCACGCCTCTGATTCCCCGCCTCTGTTTCCCCATATCTAATTCCCCACCTCTGATGCCCCAACTCTGATTCCCCGCCTCTGATTCCACAGCTCTGATTCCCCGCCTCTGATACCCCACATCCGATTCCCCATATCTGATTCCCCGCCTCTGTTTCCCCGCCCCTGATTCCCCGCCTCTGTTTCCCCATATCTGATTCCCCGCCTCTGATTCCCAACTATGATTCCCCGCCTCTTAGTCCCCAGCTCTGATTCCCTGCCTCTGATTCCCCGCGTTCTATTCCCTGCCTCTGATTCCCCGCCTGTGATTCCCCATCTCTGATTCACCACCTCTGATTCCCCACCACTGATTCCCCATATCTAATTCCCCGCCTCTGTTTGCCCGCCTCTGATTCCCCGCCTCTGTTTCCCCATATCTGATTCCCCGCCTCTGAATCAACAACTCTGATTCCCTGCCTCTGATTCCCCAGCTTCATTCCCCGCCTTTGAATCCCCCCGTCTGATTCCCAGCCTCTGAATCCCCGTGTCTGAAAACCTGCCTCTGATTCCCCGCCTCTGATTCCCCATCTCAGATTCACCGCCTCTGATTCCCCACCTCTGATTCCCCATCTCTGATTCCGCACATCCAATTCCCTGCCTCTGATTCCCCGACTCTGATTCCCCACCTCTGATTCCCCAGCTCTGATTCCCCGCCTCTGATTCCCCAACTCTGATTCCCCACCTCTGATTCCCCAGCTGTGATTCCCCGCCTCTGATTCCCCGTGTTTGATCCCCTGCTTCTGATTCCCCAGCTCTGATTCCCCATCTCTGATTCACTGCCTTTGATTCGCCACCTCTGATTCCCCATATCTGATTCCTCGCTACTGTTTCCCCGCCTCTGATTCCCCGCCTCTGATTCCCCATATCTCATTCCCCGCCTCTGATTCCCCATCTCTGATTCCCGGACTCTGATTCCCCACCTCTGATTCCCGACCTCTTATTCCCGGCATCTGATTCCGGCCTCTGATTCCCGGCCTCTGATTCCCTGCTTCTGATTCTGATTCCCTGCCTCTGATTCCCCATTTCTGATTCCGCACATCTAATTCCCTGCCTCTGATTCCCCACCTCTGATTCCCCATATCTGAATCCCAACCTCTGTTTCCCCGTCTCTGATTCCCCGCCTCTGTTTCCCATATCTAAGTCCCCGCCTCTGATTCCCCAACTTTGATTCCCCACCTCTGATTCCCCAGCTCTGATACCCCGCCTCTGATTCCCCACCTCTTATTCCCCATATCTGATTCCCAGCCTCTGTTTCCCCGCCTCTGATTCCCCGCCCCTGTTTCCCCATATCTGATTCCCTGCCTCTGATTCCCCAACTTTGATTCACAGCCTCTGATTCCCCAGCTCTGATTCCCCGCCTCTGATTCCCCGTGTTTGATTCCCTGCCTCTGATTCCCCGCCTCTGATTCCCCATCTCTGATTCACCACCTTTGATTCGCTACCTCTGATTCCACATATCTGATTCCCCACCTCTGTTTCCCCGCCTCTGATTCCCCGCCTCTGATTCTCCATATCTCATTCCCCGCCTCTGACTCCCCATCTCTGATTCCCGGACTCTGATACCCCACCTCTGATTCCCGGCCTCTTATTCCCAGCATCTGATTCCAGGCCTCTGATTCCCGGCCTCTGACTCCCCCCTTCTGATTCTGATTCCCTGACTCTGATTCCCCATATCTAAGTCCCCGCCTCTGATTCCCCAACTTTGATTCCCCACCTCTGATTCCCCAGCTCTGATTCCCCGCCTCTGATTCCCCACCTCTGATTCCCCATATCTGATTCCCAGCCTCTGTTTCCCCGCCTCTGATTCCCCGCCTCTGTTTCCCCATATCTGATTCCCCGCCTCTGATTCCCAACTATGATTCCCCGCCTCTGATTCCCCAGCTCTGATTCCCTGCCTCTGATTCCCCGCGTTCTATTCCCTGCCTCTGATTCCCCGCCTGTGATTCCCCATCTCTGATTCACCACCTCTGATTCCCCACCACTGATTCCCCATATCTAATTCCCCGCCTCTGTTTGCCCGCCTCTGATTCCCCGCCTCTGTTTCCCCATATCTGATTCCCCGCCTCTGAATCCCCAACTCTGATTCGCTGCCTCTGATTCCCCAGCTTCATTCCCCGCCTTTGATTCCCCCCGTCTGATTCCCAGCCTCTGAATCCCCGTGTCTGATAACCTGCCTCTGATTCCCCACCTCTGATTCCCAAGCTCTGATTCCCCGCCTCTGATTCCCCAACTCTGATTCCCCGCCTCTGATTCCCCAGCTCTGATTCCCCGCCTCTGATTCCCCGTGTTTGATTCCCTGCCTCTGATTCCCCGCCTCTGATTCCCCATCTCTGATTCACCGCCTTTGATTCGCCACCTCTGATTCCCCATATCTGATTCCTCGCCTCTGTTTCCCCGCCTCTGATTCCCCGCCTCTGATTCCCCAGCTCTGATTCCCCACCTCTGATTTTCCGTGTTTGATTCACTGCCTCTGATTCCCGGCCTCTGATTCCCCATCTCTGATTCACTGCCTTTGATTCGCCACCTCTGATTCCCCATATCTGATTCCCCGCCTCTGTTTCCCCGCCTCTGATTCCCCGCCTCTGATTCCCCATATCTCATTCCCCGCCTCTGAATCCCCATCTCTGATTCCCGGACTCTGATTCCCCACCTCTGATCCCGGCCTCTTATTCCCGGCATCTGATTCCGGCCTCTGATTCCCGGCCTCTGATTCCCTGCTTCTGATTCTGATTCCCTGCCTCTGATTCCCCATCTCTGATTCCGCACATCTGATTCCCTGCCTCTGATTCCCCGCCTCTGATTCCCCGCCTCTGTTTCCCAATATCTAAGTCCCCGCCTCTGATTCCCCAACTCTGATTCCCCACCTCTGATTCCCCAGCTCTGATTCCCCGCCTCTGATTCCGCACATCTGATTCCCTGCCTCTGATTCCCCGACTCTGATCCCCACCTCTGATTCCCCAGCTCTGATTCCCCGCCTCTGATTCCCCGTGTTTGATTCCCTGCCTCTGATTCCCCGCCACTGATTCCCCATCTCTGATTCATCGCCTTTGATTCCCGGCCTCTTATTCCCGGCATCTGATTCCGGCCTCTGATTCCCGACCTCTGATTCCCTGCTTCTGATTCCCCATCTCTGATTCCGCAAATCTAATTCCCTGCCTCTGATTCCCCACCTCTGTTTCCCCATATCTGATTCCCCGCCTCTGAATCCCCAACTCTGATTCCCTGCCTCTGATTCCCCATATCTGATTCCCCGCCTCTGAATCCCCAACTCTGATTCCCGGCCTCTGATTCCCTGCTTCTGATTCTGATTCCCTGCCTCTGATTCCCCATTTCTGATTCCGCACATCTAATTCCCTGCCTCTGATTCCCCACCTCTGATTCCCCATATCTGAATCCCAACCTCTGTTTCCCCGTCTCTGATTCCCCGCCTCTGTTTCCCATATCTAAGTCCCCGCCTCTGATTCCCCAACTTTGATTCCCCACCTCTGATTCCCCAGCTCTGATACCCCGCCTCTGATTCCCCACCTCTTATTCCCCATATCTGATTCCCAGCCTCTGTTTCCCCGCCTCTGATTCCCCGCCCCTGTTTCCCCATATCTGATTCCCTGCCTCTGATTCCCCAACTTTGATTCACAGCCTCTGATTCCCCAGCTCTGATTCCCCGCCTCTGATTCCCCGTGTTTGATTCCCTGCCTCTGATTCCCCGCCTCTGATTCCCCATCTCTGATTCACCGCCTTTGATTCGCTACCTCTGATTCCACATATCTGATTCCCCACCTCTGTTTCCCCGCCTCTGATTCCCCGCCTCTGATTCTCCATATCTCATTCCCCGCCTCTGACTCCCCATCTCTGATTCCCGGACTCTGATACCCCACCTCTGATTCCCGGCCTCTTATTCCCAGCATCTGATTCCAGGCCTCTGATTCCCGGCCTCTGACTCCCCGCTTCTGATTCTGATTCCCTGACTCTGATTCCCCATATCTAAGTCCCCGCCTCTGATTCCCCAACTTTGATTCCCCACCTCTGATTCCCCAGCTCTGATTCCCCGCTTCTGATTCCCCACCTCTGATTCCCCATATCTGATTCCCAGCCTCTGTTTCCCCGCCTCTGATTCCCCGCCTCTGTTTCCCCATATCTGATTCCCCGCCTCTGATTCCCAACTATGATTCCCCGCCTCTGATTCCCCAGCTCTGATTCCCTGCCTCTGATTCCCCGCGTTCTATTCCCTGCCTCTGATTCCCCGCCTGTGATTCCCCATCTCTGATTCACCACCTCTGATTCCCCACCACTGATTCCCCATATCTAATTCCCTGCCTCTGTTTGCCCGCCTCTGATTCCCCGCCTCTGTTTCCCCATATCTGATTCCCCGCCTCTGAATCCCCAACTCTGATTCGCTGCCTCTGATTCCCCAGCTTCATTCCCCGCCTTTGATTCCCCCCGTCTGATTCCCAGCCTCTGAATCCCCGTGTCTGATAACCTGCCTCTGATTCCCCACCTCTGATTCCCAAGCTCTGATTCCCCGCCTCTGATTCCCCAACTCTGATTCCCCGCCTCTGATTCCCCAGCTCTAATTCCCCGCCTCTGATTCCCCGTGTTTGATTCCCTGCCTCTGATTCCCCGCCTCTGATTCCCCATCTCTGATTCACCGCCTTTGATTCGCCACCTCTGATTCCCCATATCTGATTCCTCGCCTCTGTTTCCCCGCCTCTGATTCCCCGCCTCTGATTCCCCAGCTCTGATTCCCCACCTCTGATTTTCCGTGTTTGATTCACTGCCTCTGATTCCCGGCCTCTGATTCCCCATCTCTGATTCACTGCCTTTGATTCGCCACCTCTGATTCCCCATATCTGATTCCCCGCCTCTGTTTCCCCGCCTCTGATTCCCCGCCTCTGATTCCCCATATCTCATTCCCCGCCTCTGAATCCCCATCTCTGATTCCCGGACTCTGATTCCCCACCTCTGATCCCGGCCTCTTATTCCCGGCATCTGATTCCGGCCTCTGATTCCCGGCCTCTGATTCCCTGCTTCTGATTCTGATTCCCTGCCTCTGATTCCCCATGTCTGATTCCGCACATCTGATTCCCTGCCTCTGATTCCCCGCCTCTGATTCCCCGCCTCTGTTTCCCAATATCTAAGTCCCCGCCTCTGATTCCCCAACTCTGATTCCCCACCTCTGATTCCCCAGCTCTGATTCCCCGCCTCTGATTCCGCACATCTGATTCCCTGCCTCTGATTCCCCGACTCTGATCCCCACCTCTGATTCCCCAGCTCTGATTCCCCGCCTCTGATTCCCCGTGTTTGATTCCCTGCCTCTGATTCCCCGCCACTGATTCCCCATCTCTGATTCATCGCCTTTGATTCCCGGCCTCTTATTCCCGGCATCTGATTCCGGCCTCTGATTCCCGACCTCTGATTCCCTGCTTCTGATTCCCCATCTCTGATTCCGCAAATCTAATTCCCTGCCTCTGATTCCCCACCTCTGATTCCCCATATCTGATTCCCCACCTCTGTTTCCCGGCCTTTGATTCCCCGCTTCTGATTCTGATTCCCTGCCTCTGATTCCCCATCTCTGATTCCGCACATCTGATTCCCCGCCTCTGATTCCCCACCTCTGATTCCCCATATCTGATTTCCCGCCTCTGTTTCCCCGCCTCTGATTCCCCGCCTCTGTTTCCCCATATCTAATTCCCAACCTCTGATGCCCCAACTCTGATTCCCTGCCTCTGATTCCCCGCGTTCTATTCCCTGCCTCTGATTCCCCGCCTGTGATTCCCCATCTCTGTTTGCCCGCCTCTGATTCCCCGCCTCTGTTTCCCCATATCTGATTCCCCGCCTCTGAATCCCCAACTCTGATTCCCTGCCTCTGATTCCCCATATCTGATTCCCCGCCTCTGAATCCCCAACTCTGATTCCCTGCCTCTGATTCCACAGCTCTGATTCCCCGCCTTTGATTCCCCCGTCTGATTCCCAGCCTCTGAAACCCCGTGTCTGATTTCTTGCCTCTGATTCCCCGCCTCTGATTCCCCATCTCTGATTCACAGCCTCTGATTCCCCACCTCTGATTCCCCATCTCTGATTCCGCACATCTGATTCCCTGCCTCTGATTCCCCATCTCTGATTCACCGCCTTTGATTCGCCACCTCTGATTCCCCATATCTGATTCCCCGCCTCTGTTTCCCCGCCTCTGATTCCCCGCCTCTGATTCCCCATATCTCATTCCCCGCCTCTGAATCCCCATCTCTGATTCCCGGACTCTGATTCCCCACCTCTGATTCCCGGCCTCTTATTCCCGGCATCTGATTCCGGCCTCTGATTCCCGGCCTCTGATTCCCTGCTTCTGATTCTGATTACCTGCCTTTGATTCCCCATCTCTGATTCCGCACATCTGATTCCCTGCCTCTGATTCCCCATCTCTGATTCCCCATATCTGATTCCCCGCCTCTGTTTCCCCGCCTCTGATTCCCCGCCTCTGTTTCCCAATATCTAAGTCCCCGCCTCTGATTCCCCAACTCTGATTCCCCACCTCTGATTCCCCAGCTCTGATTCCCCGCCTCTGATTCCCCGCATCTGATTCCCTGCATATGATTCCAAGCCTCTGATTCCCTGCCTCTGATTCCCAACCTCTGATTACCCACCTCTGATTCCCCATAAATGATTCCCAGCCTCTGTTTCCCCGCCTCTGATTCCCTGCCTCTGTTTCCCCATATCTGATTCCCGGCCTCTGATTCCCCGCCTCTGATTCCCCGCCTCTGATTCCCTGCCTCTGATTCCCCATCTCTGATTCCGCACATCTGATTCCCTGCCTCTGATTCCCCGCCTCTGATTCCCCGCCTCTGATTCCCTGCCTCTGATTCCCAACCTTTGATTCCCCACCTCTGATTCCCCGTGTTTGATTCCCCGCCTCTGTTTCCCCGCCTCTGATTCCCCGCCTCTGATTCCCCATATCTGATTCCCCGCCTCTGTTTCCCCGCCTCTGATTCCCCGCCCCTGTTTCCCCATATCTGATTCCCTGCCTTTGATTCCCCAACTTTGATTCCCAGCCTCTGATTCCCCAGCTCTGATACCACGCCTCTGATTCCCCGTGTATGATTCCCTGCCTCTGATTCCCCGCCTCTGATTCCCCATCTCTGATTCACCGCCTTTGATTCGCCACCTCTGATTCCCAATATCTGATTCCCCACCTCTGTTTCCCCGCCTCTGATTCCCCGCCTCTGATTCTCCATATCTCATTCCCCGCCACTGAATCCCCATCACTGATTCCCGGACTCTGATTCCCCACCTCTGATTCCCGGCCTCTTATTCCCAGCATCTGATTCCAGGCCTCTGATTCCCGGCCTCTGACTCCCCGCTTCTGATTCTGATTCCCCATCTCAGATTCACCGCCTCTGATTCCCCACCTCTGATTCCCCATCTCTGATTCCGCACATCCGATTCCCTGCCTCTGATTCCCCGACTCTGATTCCCCACCTCTGATTCCCCAGCTCTGATTCCTCGCCTCTGATTCCCCAACTCTGATTCCCCGCCTCTGATTCCCCAGCTCTGATTCCACACCTCTGATTCCCCGTGTTTGATCCCCTGCCTCTGATTCCCCGCCTCTGATTCCCCATCTCTGATTCACCGTCTTTGATTCGCCACCTCTGATTCCCCATATCTGATTCCTCGCCACTGTTTCCCCGCCTCTGATTCCCCGCCTCTGATTCCCCATATCTCATTCCCCGCCTCTGATTCGCCAGCTATGATTCCCCGCCTCTGATTCCCCGCGTCTGATTCCCTGCCTCTGATTCCCCGCCTCTGATTCCACATCTCTGATTCACCACCTCTGATTCCCCGCGTCTGATTCCCCGCCTCTGATTCCCCATCTCTGATTCCCCATCTCTGATTCCCCAATTCTGATTCCCCGCCTCTGATTCCCCAGCTCTGATTCCTCGCCTCTGATTCCCTTCCTCTGATTCCCAACCTCTGATTCCCCACCTCTGATTTCCCATATTGATTCCCTGCGTCTGATTCCCCGCCTCTGATTCCCCAACTCTGATTCCCCGCCTCTGATTCCCCAGCTCTGATTCCCCGCCTCTGATTCCCCATCTCTGATTCACCGCCTTTGATTCGCCACCTCTGATTCCCCATATCTGATTCCCCGCCTCTGTTTCCCCGCCTCTGATTCCCCGCCTCTGATTCCCCATATCTCATTCCCCGCCTCTGAATCCCCATCTCTATTTCCCGGACTCTGATTCCCCACCTCTGATTCCCGGCCTCTTATTCCCGGCATCTGATTCCGGCCTCTGATTCCCGGCCTCTGATTCCCTGCTTCTGATTCTGATTCCCTGCCTCTGATTCCCTATCACTGATTCCGCACATCTGATTCCCTGCCTCTGATTCCCCGCCTCTGATTCCCCGCCTCTGTTTCCCAATATCTAAGTCCCCGCCTCTGATTCCCCAACTCTGATTCCCCACCTCTGATTCCCCAGCTCTGATTCCCCGCCTCTGATTCCCCGCATCTGATTCCCTGCATCTGATTCCAAGCCTCTGATTCCCTGCCTCTGATTCCCAACCTCTGATTCCCCACCTCTTATTCCCCATATCTTTATCCCCGCCTCCGATTCCCCGCCTCTGATTCCCCACCTCTGTTTCCCCATATCTGATTCCCGGCCTCTGATTCCCCGCCTCTGATTCCCCGCCTCTGATTCCCTGCCTCTGATTCCCCATCCCCGATTCCGCACATCTGATTCCCTGCCTCTGATTCCCCGCCTCTGATTCCCCGCCTCTGATTCCCTGCCTCTGATTCCCAACCTCTGATTCCCCACCTCTGATTCCCCATATCTGATTCCCCGCCTCTGTTTCCCCGCCTCTGATTCCCCTCCTCTGATTCCCCAACTCTAATTCCCCGCCTCTGATTCCCCAGCTCTGATTCCCCGTGTTTGATTCCCCGCCTCTGATTCCCTGCCTCTGATTCCCAACCTCTGATTCCACACCTCTGATTCCCCATATCTGATTCCCCGCCTCTGTTTCCCCGCCTCTGATTCCCTGCCCCTGTTTCCCCATATCTGATTCCCTGCCTCTGATTCCCCAACACTGATTCCCCGCATCTGATTCCCCAGCTCTGATTCCCCGCCTCTGATTTCCCGTGTTTGATTCCCTGCCTCTGATTCCCCGCCTCTGATTCGCCACCTCTGATTCCACTTATCTGATTCCCCACCTCTGTTTCCCCGCCTCTGATTCCCCGCCTCTGATTCTCCATATCTCATTCCCCGCCTCTGATTCCCCACCTCTGATTCCCGGCCTCTTATTCCCAGCATCTGATTCCCGGCCTCTGATTCCCCGCTTCTGATTCTGATTCTCTGCCTCTGATTCCCCACCTCTGATTCCCCATATCTGATTTCCCGCCTCTGTTTCCCCGCCTCTGATTCCCCGCCTCTGTTTCCCCATATCTAATTCCCAACCTCTGATGCCCCAACTCTGATTCCCTGCCTCTGATTCCCCGCGTTCTATTCCCTGCCTCTGACTCCCCGCCTGTGATTCCCCATCTCTGATTCACCACCTCTGATTCCCCACCTCTGATTCCCCATATCTAATTCCCCGCCTCTGTTTGCCCGCCTCTGATTCCCCGCCTCTGTTTCCCCATATCTGATTCCCCACCTCTGAATCCCCAACTCTGATTCCCTGCCTCTGATTCCCATATCTGATTCCCCGCCTCTGAATCCCCAACTCTGATTCCCTGCCTCTGATTCCCCAGCTCTGATTCCCCGCCTTTGATTCCCCCGTCTGATTACCAGCCTCTGAAACCCCGTGTCTGATTTCTTGCCTCTGATTCCCCGCCTCTGATTCCCCATCTCTGATTCACAGCCTCTGATTCCCCACCTCTGATTCCCCATCTCTGATTCCGCACATCTGATTCCCTGCCTCTGATTCCCCATCTCTGATTCACCGCCTTTGATTCGCCACCTCTGATTCCCCATATCTGATTCCCTGCCTCTGTTTCCCCGCCTCTGATTCCCCGCCTCTGATTCCCCATATCTCATTCCCCGCCTCTGAATCCCCATCTCTGATTCCCGGACTCTGATTCCCCACCTCTGATTCCCGGCCTCTTATTCCCGGCATCTGATTCCGGCCTCTGATTCCCGGCCTCTGATTCCCTGCTTCTGATTCTGATTACCTGCCTTTGATTCCCCATCTCTGATTCCGCACATCTGATTCCCTGCCTCTGATTCCCCATCTCTGATTCCCCATATCTGATTCCCCGCCTCTGTTTCCCCGCCTCTGATTCCCCGCCTCTGTTTCCCAATATCTAAGTCCCCGCCTCTGATTCCCCAACTCTGATTCCCCACCTCTGATTCCCAAGCTCTGATTCCCCGCCTCTGATTACCCGCATCTGATTCCCTGCATCTGATTCCAAGCCTCTGATTCCCTGCCTCTGATTCCCAACCTCTGATTCCCCACCTCTGATTCCCCATATCTGATTCCCGGCCTCTGTTTCCCCGCCTCTGATTCCCTGCCTCTTTTTTCCCCATATCTGATTCCCGGCCTCTGATTTCCCGCGTCTGATTCCCCGCCTCTGATTCCCTGCCTCTGATTCCCCATCTCTGATTCCGCACATCTGATTCCCTGCCTCTGATTCCCCGCCTCTGATTCCCCGCCTCTGATTCCCTGCCTCTGATTCCCAACCTTTGATTCCCCACCTCTGATTCCCCGTGTTTGATTCCCCGCCTCTGTTTCCCCGCCTCTGATTCCCCGCCTCTGATTCCCCAACTCTAATTCCCCGCCTCTGATTCCCCATATCTGATTCCCCGCCTCTGTTTCCCCGCCTCTGATTCCCCGCCCCTGTTTCCCCATGTCTGATTCCCTGCCTCTGATTCCCCAACTTTGATTCCCAGCCTCTGATTCCCAAGCTCTGATACCACGCCTCTGATTCCCCGTGTTTGATTCCCTGCCTCTGATTCCCCGCCTCTGATTCCCCATCTCTGATTCACCGCCTTTGATTCGCCACCTCTGATTCCCAATATCTGATTCCCCACCTCTGTTTCCCCGCCTCTGATTCCCCGCCTCTGATTCTCCATATCTCATTCCCCGCCACTGAATCCCCATCACTGATTCCCGGACTCTGATTCCCCACCTCTGATTCCCGGCCTCTTATTCCCAGCATCTGATTCCAGGCCTCTGATTCCCGGCCTCTGACTCCCCGCTTCTGATTCTGATTCCCTGCCTCTGATTCCCCATCTCTGATTCCGCACATCTGATTACCTGCCTCTGATTCCCCACCTCTGATTCCCCATATCTGATTCCCCGCCTCTGTTTCCACGCCTCTGATTCCCCGCCTCTGTTTCCCCATATCTAATTCCCCACCTCTGATGCCCCAACTCTGATTCCCCGCCTCTGATTCCCCAGCTCTGATTCCCCGACTCTGATTCCCCGCATCCGATTCCCCATATCTGATTCCCCGCCTCTGTTTCCCCGCCCCTGATTCTCCGCCTCTGTTTCCCCATATCTGATTCCCCGCCTCTGATTCCCAACTATGATTCCCCGCCTCTGATTCCCCAGCTCTGATTCCCTGCCTCTGAATCCCCGCGTTCTATTCCCTGCCTCTGATTCCCCGCCTGTGATTCCCCATCTCTGATTCACCACCTCTGATTCCCCACCACTGATTCCCCATATCTTATTCCCCGCCTCTCTTTGCCCGCCTCTGATTCCCCGCCTCTGTTTCCCCATATCTGATTCCCCGCCTCTGAATCCCCAACTCTGATTCGCTGCCTCTGATTCCCCAGCTTCATTCCCCGCCTTTGATTCCCCCCGTCTGATTCCCAGCCTCTGAATCCCCGTGTCTGATAACCTGCCTCTGATTCCCCGCCTCTGATTCCCCATCTCAGATTCACCGCCTCTGATTCCCCACCTCTGATTCCCCATCTCTGATTCCGCACATCCGATTCCCTGCCTCTGATTCCCCGACTCTGATTCCCCACCTCTGATTCCCCAGCTCTGATTCCTCGCCTCTGATTCCCCAACTCTGATTCCCCGCCTCTGATTCCCCAGCTCTGATTCCCCACCTCTGATTCCCCGTGTTTGATCCCCTGCCTCTGATTCCCCGCCTCTGATTCCCCATCTCTGATTCACCGTCTTTGATTCGCCACCTCTGATTCCCCATATCTGATTCCTCGCCACTGTTTCCCCGCCTCTGATTCCCCGCCTCTGATTCCCCATATCTCATTCCCCGCCTCTGATTCCCCGCGTCTGATTCCCTGTCTCTGATTCCCCGCCTCTGATTCCACATCTCTGATTCACCACCTCTGATTCCCCGCGTCTGATTCCCCGCCTCTGATTCCCCATCTCTGATTCCCCATCTCTGATTCCCCAATTCTGATTCCCCGCCTCTGATTCCCCAGCTCTGATTCCTCGCCTCTGATTCCCTTCCTCTGATTCCCAACCTCTGATTCCCCACCTCTGATTTCCCATATTGATTCCCTGCGTCTGATTCCCCGCCTCTGATTCCCCAACTCTGATTCCCCGCCTCTGATTCCCCAGCTCTGATTCCCCGCCTCTGATTCCCCATCTCTGATTCACCGCCTTTGATTCGCCACCTCTGATTCCCCATATCTGATTCCCCGCCTCTGTTTCCCCGCCTCTGATTCCCCGCCTCTGATTCCCCATATCTCATTCCCCGCCTCTGAATCCCCATCTCTGATTCCCGGACTCTGATTCCCCACCTCTGATTCCCGGCCTCTTATTCCCGGCATCTGATTCCGGCCTCTGATTCCCGGCCTCTGATTCCCTGCTGCTGATTCTGATTCCCTGCCTCTGATTCCCCATCACTGATTCCGCACATCTGATTCCCTGCCTCTGATTCCCCACCTCTGATTCCCCGCCTCTGTTTCCCAATATCTAAGTCCCCGCCACTGATTCCCCAACTCTGATTCCCCACCTCTGATTCCCCAGCTCTGATTCCCCGCCTCTGATTCCCCGCATCTGATTCCCTGCATCTGATTCCAAGCCTCTGATTCCCTGCCTCTGATTCCCAACCTCTGATTCCCCACCTCTGATTCCCCATATCTGAATCCCCGCCTCCGTTTCCCCGCCTCTGATTCCCCACCTCTGTTTCCCCATATCTGATTCCCGGCCTCTGATTCCCCGCCTCTGATTCACCGCCTCTGATTCCCTGCCTCTGATTCCCCATCCCCGATTCCGCACATCTGATTCCCTGCCTCTGATTCCCCGCCTCTGATTCCCCGCCTCTGATTCCCTGCCTCTGATTCCCAACCTCTGATTCCCCACCTCTGATTCCCCATATCTGATTCCCCGCCTCTGTTTCCCCGCCTCTGATTCCCCTCCTCTGATACCCCAACTCTAATTCCCCGCCTCTGATTCCCCAGCTCTGATACCCCGTGTTTGATTCCCCGCCTCTGATTCCCTGCCTCTGATTCCCATCCTCTGATTCCACACCTCTGATTCCCCATATCTGATTCCCCGCCTCTGTTTCCCCGCCTCTGATTCCCTGCCCCTGTTTCCCCATATCTGATTCCCTGCCTCTGATTCCCCAACACTGATTCCCCGCATCTGATTCCCCAGCTCTGATTCCCCGCCTCTGATTTCCCGTGTTTGATTCCCTGCCTCTGATTCCCCACCTCTGATTCCCCATCTCTGATTCACCGCCTTTGATTCGCCACCTCTGATTCCACATATCTGATTCCCCACCTCTGTTTCCCCGCCTCTGATTCCCCGCCTCTGATTCTCCATATCTCATTCCCCGCCTCTGATTCCCCACCTCTGATTCCCGGCCTCTTATTCCCAGCATCTGATTCCCGGCCTCTGATTCCCCGCTTCTGATTCTGATTCCCTGCCTCTGATTCCCCATCTCTGATTCCGCACATCTGATTCCCTGCCTCTGATTCTCCACCTCTGATTCCCCATATCTGATTTCCCGCCTCTGTTTCCCCGCCTCTGATTCCCCGCCTCTGTTTCCCCATATCTAATTCCCAACCTCTGATGCCCCAACTCTGATTCCCTGCCTCTGATTCCCCGCGTTCTATTCCCTGCCTCTGATTCCCCGCCTGTGATTCCCCATCTCTGATTCACCACCTCTGATTCCCCACCTCTGATTCCGCATATCTAATTCCCCGCCTCTGTTTGCCCGCCTCTGATTCCCCGCGTCTGTTTCCCCATATCTGATTCCCCGCCTCTGAATCCCCAACTCTGATTCCCTGCCTCTGATTCCCCAGCTCTGATTCCCCGCCTTTGATTCCCCCGTCTGATTCACAGCCTCTGAAACCCCGTGTCTGATTTCTTGCCTCTGATTCCCCGCCTCTGATTCCCCATCTCTGATTCACAGCCCCTGATTCCCCACCTCTGATTCCCCATCTCTGATTCCGCACATCTGATTCCCTGCCTCTGATTCCCCGACTCTGATCCCCACCTCTGATTCCCCAGCTCTGATTCCCCGCCTCTGATTCCCCAACTCTGATTCCCCGCCTCTGATTCCCCAGCTCTGATTCCCCGCCTCTGATTCCCCGTGTTTGATTCCCTGCCTCTGATTCCACGCCTCTGATTCCCCATCTCTGATTCATCGCCTTTGATTCGCCACCTCTGATTCCCCATATCTGATTCCTCGCCTCTGTTTCCCCGCCTCTGATTCCCCACCTCTGATTCCCCATATCTCATTCCCCGCCTCTGATTCCCCATCTCTGATTCCCGGACTCTGATTCCCCACCTCTGATTCCCGGCCTCTTATTCCCGGCATCTGATTCCGGCCTCTGATTCCCGGCCTCTGATTCCCTGCTTCTGATTCCCCATCTCTGATTCCGCAAATCTAATTCCCTGCCTCTGATTCCCCACCTCTGATTCCCCATATCTGATTCGCCGCCTCGGTTTCCCGGCCTCTGATTCCCCGCTTCTGATTCTGATTCCCTGCCTCTGATTCCCCATCTCTGATTCCGCACATCTGATTCCCTGCCTCTGATTCCCCACCTCTGATTCCCCATATCTGATTTCCCGCCTCTGTTTCCCCGCCTCTGATTCCCCGCCTCTGTTTCCCCATATCTAATTCCCAACCTCTGATGCCCCAACTCTGATTCCCTGCCTCTGATTCCCCGCGTTCTATTCCCTGCCTCTGATTCCCCACCTGTGATTCCCCATCTCTGATTCACCACCTCTGATTCCCCACCTCTGATTCCCCATATCTAATTCCCCGCCTCTGTTTGCCCGACTCTGATTCCCCGCCTCTGTTTCCCCATATCTGATTCCCCGCCTCTGAATCCCCAACTCTGATTCCCTGCCTCTGATTCCCCAGCTCTGATTCCCCGCCTTTGATTCCCCCGTCTGATTCACAGCCTCTGAAACCCCGTGTCTGATTTCTTGCCTCTGATTCCCCGCCTCTGATTCCCCATCTCTGATTCACAGCCTCTGATTCCCCACCTCTGATTCCCCATCTCTGATTCCGCACATCTGATTCCCTGCCTCTGATTCCCCATCTCTGATTCACCGCCTTTGATTCGCCACCTCTGATTCCCCATATCTGATTCCCCGCCTCTGTTTCCCCGCCTCTGATTCCCCGCCTCTGATTCCCCATATCTCATTCCCCGCCACTGAATCCCCATCTCTGATTCCCGGACTCTGATTCCCCACCTCTGATTCCCGGCCTCTTATTCCCGGCATCTGATTCCGGCCTCTGATTCCCGGCCTCTGATTCCCTGCTTCTGATTCTGATTCCCTGCCTTTGATTCCCCATCTCTGATTCCGCACATCTGATTCCCTGCCTCTGATTCCCCATCTCTGATTCCCCATATCTGATTCCCCGCCTCTGTTTCCCCGCCTCTGATTCCCCGCCTCTGTTTCCCAATATCTAAGTCCCCGCCTCTGATTCCCCAACTCTGATTCCCCACCTCTGATTCCCCAGCTCTGATTCCCCGCCTCTGATTCCCCGCATCTGATTCCCTGCATCTGATTCCAAGCCTCTGATTCCCTGCCTCTGATTCCCAACCTCTGATTCCCCACCTCTGATTCCCCGCCTCTGATTCCCAGCCTCTGTTTCCCCGCCTCTGATTCCCTGCCTCTGTTTCCCCATATCTGATTCCCGGCCTCTGATTCCCCGCCTCAGATTCCCCGCCTCTGATTCCCTGCCTCTGATTCCCCATCTCCGATTCCGCACATCTGATTCCCTGCCTCTGTTTCCCCGCCTCTGATTCCCCGCCCCTGTTTCCCCATATCTGATTCCCTGCCTCTGATTCCCCAACTTTGATTCCCAGCCTCTGATTCCCCAGCTCTGATACCACGCCTCTGATTCCACGTGTTTGATTCCCTGCCTCTGATTCCCCGCCTCTGATTCCCCATCTCTGATTCACCGCCTTTGATTTGCCACCTCTGATTCCCCATATCTGATTCCCCACCTCTGTTTCCCCGCCTCTGATTCCCCGCCTCTGATTCTCCATATCTCATTCCCCGCCTCTGAATCCCCATCACTGATTCCCGCACTCTGATTCCCCACCTCTGATTCCCAGCCTCTTATTCCCAGCATCTGATTCCAGGCCTCTGATTCCCGGCCTCTGACTCCCCGCTTCTGATTCTGATTCCCTGCCTCTGATTCCCCATCTCTGATTCCGCACATCTGATTACCTGCCTCTGATTCCCCACCTCTGATTCCCCATATCTGATTCCTCGCCTCTGTTTCCCCGCCTCTGATTCCCCGCCTCTGATTCCCCAGCTCTGATTCCCCGCCTCTGATTTTCCGTGTTTGATTCCCTGCCTCTGATTCCCGGCCTCTGATTCCCCATCTCTGATTCACCGCCTTTGATTCGCCACCTCTGATTCCCCATATCTGATTCCCCGCCTCTGTTTCCCCGCCTCTGATTCCCCGCCTCTGATTCCCCATATCTCATTCCCCGCCTCTGAATCCCCATCTCTGATTCCCGGACTCTGATTCCCCACCTCTGATTCCCGGCCTCTTATTCCTGGCATCTGATTCCGGCCTCTGATTCCCGGCCTCTGATTCCCTGCTTCTGATTCCCCATCTCTGATTCCGCAAATCTAATTCCCTGCCTCTGATTCCCCACCTCTGATTCCCCATATCTGATTCCCCGCCTCTGTTTCCCGGCCTCTGATTCCCCGCTTCTGATTCTGATTCCCTGCCTCTGATTCCCCATCTCTGATTCCGCACATCTGATTCCCTGCCTCTGATTCCCAACCTCTGATTCCCCATCTCTGATTCATCGCCTTTGATTCGCCACCTCTGATTCCCCATATCTGATTCCTTGCCTCTGTTTCCCCGCCTCTGATTCCCCGCCTCTGATACCCCATATCTCATTCCCCGCCTCTGATTCCCCATCTCTGATTCCCGGACTCTGATTCCCCACCTCTGATTCCCGGCCTCTTATTCCCGGCATCTGATTCCGGCCTCTGATTCCCGGCCTCTGATTCCCTGCTTCTGATTCCCCATCTCTGATTCCGCAAATCTAATTCCCTGCCTCTGATTCCCCACCTCTGATTCCCCATATCTGATTCCCCGCCTCTGTTTCCCGGCCTCTGATTCCCCGCTTCTGATTCTGATTCCCTGCCTCTGATTCCCCATCTCTGATTCCGCACATCTGATTCCCTGCCTCTGATTCCCCACCTCTGATTCCCCATATCTGATTTCCCGCCTCTGTTTCCCCGCCTCTGATTCCCCGCCTCTGTTTCCCCATATCTAATTCCCAACCTCTGATGCCCCAACTCTGATTCCCTGCCTCTGATTCCCCGCGTTCTATTCCCTGCCTCTGATTCCCCGCCTGTGATTCCCCATCTCTGATTCACCACCTCTGATTCCCCACCTCTGATTCCCCATATCTGATTCCCCGCCTCTGAATCCCCAACTCTGATTCCCTGCCTCTGATTCCCCAGCTCTGATTCCCCGCCTTTGATTCCCCCGTCTGATTCCCAGCCTCTGAAACCCCGTGTCTGATTTCTTGCCTCTAATTCCCCGCCTCTGATTCCCCATCTCTGATTCACAGCCTCTGATTCACAGCCTCTGATTCCCCACCTCTGATTCCGCACATCTGATTCCCTGCCTCTGATTCCCCGACTCTGATCCCCACCTCTGATTCCCCAGCTCTGATTCCCCGCCTCTGATTCCCCAACTCTGATTCCCCGCCTCTGATTCCCCAGCTCTGATTCCCCGCCTCTGATTCCCCGTGTTTGATTCCCTGCCTCTGATTCCCCGCCTCTGATTCCCCATCTCTGGTTCACCGCCTTTGATTCGCCACCTCTGATACCCCATATCTGATTCCTCGCCTCTGTTTCCCCGCCTCTGATTCCCCGCCTCTGATTCCCCAGCTCTGATTCCCCGCCTCTGATTTTCCGTGTTTGATTCCCTGCCTGGGATTCCCCAGCTCTGATTCCCCGCCTTTGATTCCCCCGTCTGATTCCCAGCCTCTGAAACCCCGTGTCTGATTTCTTGCCTCTGATTCCCCGCCTCTGATTCCCCATCTCTGATTCACAGCCTCTGATTCCCCACCTCTGATTCCCCATCTCTGATTCCGCACATCTGATTCCCTGCCTCTGATTCCCCGACTCTGATGCCCACCTCTGATTCCCCAGCTCTGATTCCCCGCCTCTGATTCCCCAACTCTGATTCCCCGCCTCTGATTCCCCAGCTCTCATTCCCCGCCTCTGATTCCCCAGCTCTGATTCCCCGCCTCTGATTCCCCAGCTCTGATTCCCCGCCTCTGATTCCCCGTGTTTGATTCCCTGCCTCTGATTCCCCGCCTCTGATTCCCCATCTCTGATTCACTGCCTTTGATTCGCCACCTCTGATTCCCCATATCTGATTCCTCGCCTCTGTTTCCCCGCCTCTGATTGCCCGCCTCTGATTCCCCAGCTCTGATTCCCCGCCTCTGATTTTCCGTGTTTGATTCCCTGCCTCTGATTCCCGGCCTCTGATTCCCCATCTCTGATTCACCGCCTTTGATTCGCCACCTCTGATTCCCCATATCTGATGCCCCGCCTCTGTTTCCCCGCCTCTGATTCCCCGCCTCTGATTCCCCAGCTCTGATTCCCCGCCTCTGATTCCCCGTGTTTGATTCCCTGCCTCTGATTCCCCGCCTCTGATTCCCCATCTCTGATTCACCGCCTTTGATTCGCCACCTCTGATTCCCCATATCTGATTCCTCGCCTCTGTTTCCCCGCCTCTGATTCCCCGCATCTGATTCCCCAGCTCTAATTCCCCGCCTCTGATTTTCCGTGTTTGATTCCCTGCCTCTGATTCCCGGCCTCTGATTCCCCAGCTCTGATTCCCCGCCTCTGATTTTCCGTGTTTGATTCCCTGCCTCTGATTCCCGGCCTCTGATTCCCCATATCTGATTCCCCGCCTCTGAATCCCCAACTCTGATTCCCTGCCTCTGATTCCCCAGCTCTGATTCCCCGCCTTTTATTCCCCCGTCTGATTCCCAGCCTCTGAAACCCCGTGTCTGATTTCTTGCCTCTGATTCCCCGCCTCTGATTCCCCATCTCTGATTCACAGCCTCTGATTCCCCACCTCTGATTCCCAATCTCTGATTCCGCACATCTGATTCCCTGCCTCTGATTCCCCGACTCTGATCCCCACCTCTGATTCCCCAGCTCTGATTCCCCGCCTCTGATTCCCCAACTCTGATTCCCCGCCTCTGATTCCCCAGCTCTGATTCCCCGCCTCTGATTCCCCGTGTTTGATTCCCTGCCTCTGATTCCACGCCTCTGATTCCCCATCTCTGATTCATCGCCTTTGATTCGCCACCTCTGATTCCCCATATCTGATTCCTCGCCTCTGTTTCCCCGCCTCTGATTCCCCACCTCTGATTCCCCATATCTCATTCCCCGCCTCTGATTCCCCATCTCTGATTCCCGGACTCTGATTCCCCACCTCTGATTCCCGGCCTCTTATTCCCGGCATCTGATTCCGGCCTCTGATTCCCGGCCTCTGATTCCCTGCTTCTGATTCCCCATCTCTGATTCCGCAAATCTAATTCCCTGCCTCTGATTCCCCACCTCTGATTCCCCATATCTGATTCGCCGCCTCTGTTTCCCGGCCTCTGATTCCCCGCTTCTGATTCTGATTCCCTGCCTCTGATTCCCCATCTCTGATTCCGCACATCTGATTCCCTGCCTCTGATTCCCCACCTCTGATTCCCCATATCTGATTTCCCGCCTCTGTTTCCCCGCCTCTGATTCCCCGCCTCTGTTTCCCCATATCTAATTCCCAACCTCTGATGCCCCAACTCTGATTCCCTGCCTCTGATTCCCCGCGTTCTATTCCCTGCCTCTGATTCCCCACCTGTGATTCCCCATCTCTGATTCACCACCTCTGATTCCCCACCTCTGATTCCCCATATCTAATTCCCCGCCTCTGTTTGCCCGACTCTGATTCCCCGCCTCTGTTTCCCCATATCTGATTCCCCGCCTCTGAATCCCCAACTCTGATTCCCTGCCTCTGATTCCCCAGCTCTGATTCCCCGCCTTTGATTCCCCCGTCTGATTCACAGCCTCTGAAACCCCGTGTCTGATTTCTTGCCTCTGATTCCCCGCCTCTGATTCCCCATCTCTGATTCACAGCCTCTGATTCCCCACCTCTGATTCCCCATCTCTGATTCCGCACATCTGATTCCCTGCCTCTGATTCCCCATCTCTGATTCACCGCCTTTGATTCGCCACCTCTGATTCCCCATATCTGATTCCCCGCCTCTGTTTCCCCGCCTCTGATTCCCCGCCTCTGATTCCCCATATCTCATTCCCCGCCACTGAATCCCCATCTCTGATTCCCGGACTCTGATTCCCCACCTCTGATTCCCGGCCTCTTATTCCCGGCATCTGATTCCGGCCTCTGATTCCCGGCCTCTGAT
Source organism: Narcine bancroftii (assembly GCF_036971445.1). Classification (NCBI taxonomy): domain Eukaryota; kingdom Metazoa; phylum Chordata; class Chondrichthyes; order Torpediniformes; family Narcinidae; genus Narcine; species Narcine bancroftii. Next base: position 110,567,792 of record NC_091475.1, read on the forward strand.
TCCCTGCTTCTGATTCTGATTCCCTGCCTTTGATTCCCCATCTCTGATTCCGCACATCTGATTCCCTGCCTCTGATTCCCCATCTCTGATTCCCCATATCTGATTCCCCGCCTCTGTTTCCCCGCCTCTGATTCCCCGCCTCTGTTTCCCAATATCTAAGTCCCCGCCTCTGATTCCCCAACTCTGATTCCCCACCTCTGATTCCCCAGCTCTGATTCCCCGCCTCTGATTCCCCGCATCTGATTCCCTGCATCTGATTCCAAGCCTCTGATTCCCTGCCTCTGATTCCCAACCTCTGATTCCCCACCTCTGATTCCCCGCCTCTGATTCCCAGCCTCTGTTTCCCCGCCTCTGATTCCCTGCCTCTGTTTCCCCATATCTGATTCCCGGCCTCTGATTCCCCGCCTCAGATTCCCCGCCTCTGATTCCCTGCCTCTGGTTCCCCATCTCCGATTCCGCACATCTGATTCCCTGCCTCTGTTTCCCCGCCTCTGATTCCCCGCCCCTGTTTCCCCATATCTGATTCCCTGCCTCTGATTCCCCAACTTTGATTCCCAGCCTCTGATTCCCCAGCTCTGATACCACGCCTCTGATTCCACGTGTTTGATTCCCTGCCTCTGATTCCCCGCCTCTGATTCCCCATCTCTGATTCACCGCCTTTGATTTGCCACCTCTGATTCCCCATATCTGATTCCCCACCTCTGTTTCCCCGCCTCTGATTCCCCGCCTCTGATTCTCCATATCTCATTCCCCGCCTCTGAATCCCCATCACTGATTCCCGCACTCTGATTCCCCACCTCTGATTCCCAGCCTCTTATTCCCAGCATCTGATTCCAGGCCTCTGATTCCCGGCCTCTGACTCCCCGCTTCTGATTCTGATTCCCTGCCTCTGATTCCCCATCTCTGATTCCGCACATCTGATTACCTGCCTCTGATTCCCCACCTCTGATTCCCCATATCTGATTCCTCGCCTCTGTTTCCCCGCCTCTGATTCCCCGCCTCTGATTCCCCAGCTCTGATTCCCCGCCTCTGATTTTCCGTGTTTGATTCCCTGCCTCTGATTCCCGGCCTCTGATTCCCCATCTCTGATTCACCGCCTTTGATTCGCCACCTCTGATTCCCCATATCTGATTCCCCGCCTCTGTTTCCCCGCCTCTGATTCCCCGCCTCTGATTCCCCATATCTCATTCCCCGCCTCTGAATCCCCATCTCTGATTCCCGGACTCTGATTCCCCACCTCTGATTCCCGGCCTCTTATTCCTGGCATCTGATTCCGGCCTCTGATTCCCGGCCTCTGATTCCCTGCTTCTGATTCCCCATCTCTGATTCCGCAAATCTAATTCCCTGCCTCTGATTCCCCACCTCTGATTCCCCATATCTGATTCCCCGCCTCTGTTTCCCGGCCTCTGATTCCCCGCTTCTGATTCTGATTCCCTGCCTCTGATTCCCCATCTCTGATTCCGCACATCTGATTCCCTGCCTCTGATTCCCAACCTCTGATTCCCCATCTCTGATTCATCGCCTTTGATTCGCCACCTCTGATTCCCCATATCTGATTCCTTGCCTCTGTTTCCCCGCCTCTGATTCCCCGCCTCTGATACCCCATATCTCATTCCCCGCCTCTGATTCCCCATCTCTGATTCCCGGACTCTGATTCCCCACCTCTGATTCCCGGCCTCTTATTCCCGGCATCTGATTCCGGCCTCTGATTCCCGGCCTCTGATTCCCTGCTTCTGATTCCCCATCTCTGATTCCGCAAATCTAATTCCCTGCCTCTGATTCCCCACCTCTGATTCCCCATATCTGATTCCCCGCCTCTGTTTCCCGGCCTCTGATTCCCCGCTTCTGATTCTGATTCCCTGCCTCTGATTCCCCATCTCTGATTCCGCACATCTGATTCCCTGCCTCTGATTCCCCACCTCTGATTCCCCATATCTGATTTCCCGCCTCTGTTTCCCCGCCTCTGATTCCCCGCCTCTGTTTCCCCATATCTAATTCCCAACCTCTGATGCCCCAACTCTGATTCCCTGCCTCTGATTCCCCGCGTTCTATTCCCTGCCTCTGATTCCCCGCCTGTGATTCCCCATCTCTGATTCACCACCTCTGATTCCCCACCTCTGATTCCCCATATCTGATTCCCCGCCTCTGAATCCCCAACTCTGATTCCCTGCCTCTGATTCCCCAGCTCTGATTCCCCGCCTTTGATTCCCCCGTCTGATTCCCAGCCTCTGAAACCCCGTGTCTGATTTCTTGCCTCTAATTCCCCGCCTCTGATTCCCCATCTCTGATTCACAGCCTCTGATTCACAGCCTCTGATTCCCCACCTCTGATTCCGCACATCTGATTCCCTGCCTCTGATTCCCCGACTCTGATCCCCACCTCTGATTCCCCAGCTCTGATTCCCCGCCTCTGATTCCCCAACTCTGATTCCCCGCCTCTGATTCCCCAGCTCTGATTCCCCGCCTCTGATTCCCCGTGTTTGATTCCCTGCCTCTGATTCCCCGCCTCTGATTCCCCATCTCTGGTTCACCGCCTTTGATTCGCCACCTCTGATACCCCATATCTGATTCCTCGCCTCTGTTTCCCCGCCTCTGATTCCCCGCCTCTGATTCCCCAGCTCTGATTCCCCGCCTCTGATTTTCCGTGTTTGATTCCCTGCCTGGGATTCCCCAGCTCTGATTCCCCGCCTTTGATTCCCCCGTCTGATTCCCAGCCTCTGAAACCCCGTGTCTGATTTCTTGCCTCTGATTCCCCGCCTCTGATTCCCCATCTCTGATTCACAGCCTCTGATTCCCCACCTCTGATTCCCCATCTCTGATTCCGCACATCTGATTCCCTGCCTCTGATTCCCCGACTCTGATGCCCACCTCTGATTCCCCAGCTCTGATTCCCCGCCTCTGATTCCCCAACTCTGATTCCCCGCCTCTGATTCCCCAGCTCTGATTCCCCGCCTCTGATTCCCCAGCTCTGATTCCCCGCCTCTGATTCCCCAGCTCTGATTCCCCGCCTCTGATTCCCCGTGTTTGATTCCCTGCCTCTGATTCCCCGCCTCTGATTCCCCATCTCTGATTCACTGCCTTTGATTCGCCACCTCTGATTCCCCATATCTGATTCCTCGCCTCTGTTTCCCCGCCTCTGATTGCCCGCCTCTGATTCCCCAGCTCTGATTCCCCGCCTCTGATTTTCCGTGTTTGATTCCCTGCCTCTGATTCCCGGCCTCTGATTCCCCATCTCTGATTCACCGCCTTTGATTCGCCACCTCTGATTCCCCATATCTGATGCCCCGCCTCTGTTTCCCCGCCTCTGATTCCCCGCCTCTGATTCCCCAGCTCTGATTCCCCGCCTCTGATTCCCCGTGTTTGATTCCCTGCCTCTGATTCCCCGCCTCTGATTCCCCATCTCTGATTCACCGCCTTTGATTCGCCACCTCTGATTCCCCATATCTGATTCCTCGCCTCTGTTTCCCCGCCTCTGATTCCCCGCATCTGATTCCCCAGCTCTAATTCCCCGCCTCTGATTTTCCGTGTTTGATTCCCTGCCTCTGATTCCCGGCCTCTGATTCCCCAGCTCTGATTCCCCGCCTCTGATTTTCCGTGTTTGATTCCCTGCCTCTGATTCCCGGCCTCTGATTCCCCATATCTGATTCCCCGCCTCTGAATCCCCAACTCTGATTCCCTGCCTCTGATTCCCCAGCTCTGATTCCCCGCCTTTTATTCCCCCGTCTGATTCCCAGCCTCTGAAACCCCGTGTCTGATTTCTTGCCTCTGATTCCCCGCCTCTGATTCCCCATCTCTGATTCACAGCCTCTGATTCCCCACCTCTGATTCCCAATCTCTGATTCCGCACATCTGATTCCCTGCCTCTGATTCCCCGACTCTGATCCCCACCTCTGATTCCCCAGCTCTGATTCCCCGCCTCTGTTTCCCCGCCTCTGATTCCCCGCCTCTGATTCCCCAGCTCTGATTCCCCGCCTCTGTTTCCCCGCCTCTGATTCCCCGCCTCTGATTCCCCAGCTCTGATTCCCCGCCTCTGATTTTCCGTGTTTGATTCCCTGCCTCTGATTCCCGGCCTCTGATTCCCCATATCTGATTCCCCGCCTCTGAATCCCCAACTCTGATTCCCTGCCTCTGATTCCCCAGCTCTGATTCCCCGCCTTTTATTCCCCCGTCTGATTCCCAGCCTCTGAAACCCCGTGTCTGATTTCTTGCCTCTGATTCCCCGCCTCTGATTCCCCATCTCTGATTCACAGCCTCTGATTCCCCACCTCTGATTCCCAATCTCTGATTCCGCACATCTGATTCCCTGCCTCTGATTCCCCGACTCTGATCCCCACCTCTGATTCCCCAGCTCTGATTCCCCGCCTCTGATTCCCCAACTCTGATTCCCCGCCTCTGATTCCCCAGCTCTGATTCCCCGCCTCTGATTCCCCGTGTTTGATTCCCTGCCTCTGATTCCCCGCCTCTGATTCCCCATATCTGATTCACCGCCTTTGATTCGCCACCTCTGATTCCCCATATCTGATTCCTCGCCTCTGTTTCCCCGCCTCTGATTCCCCGCCTCTGATTCCCCGCCTCTGATTCCCCGTGTTTGATTCCCTGCCTCTGATTCCCCGCCTCTGATTCCCCATCTCTGATTCATCGCCTTTGATTCCCGGCCTCTTATTCCCGGCATCTGATTCCGGCCTCTGATTCCCGACCTCTGATTCCCCACCTCTGATTCCCCATCTCTGATTCACAGCCTCTGATTCCCCACCTCTGATTCCCAATCTCTGATTCCGCACATCTGATTCCCTGCCTCTGATTCCCCGACTCTGATCCCCACCTCTGATTCCCCAGCTCTGATTCCCCGCCTCTGATTCCCCGTGTTTGATTCCCTGCCTCTGATTCCCCGCCTCTGATTCCCCATCTCTGATTCACCGCCTTTGATTCGCCACCTCTGATTCCCCATATCTGATTCCTCGCCTCTGTTTCCCCGCCTCTGATTCCCCGCCTCTGATTCCCCAGCTCTGATTCCCCGCCTCTGATTTTCCGTGTTTGATTCCCTGCCTCTGATTCCCCAGCTCTGATTCCCCGCCTTTGATTCCCCCGTCTGATTCCCAGCCTCTGAAACGCCGTGTCTGATTTCTTGCCTCTGATTCCCCGCCTCTGATTCCCCATCTCTGATTCACAGCCTCTGATTCCCCACCTCTGATTCCCCATCTCTGATTCCGCACATCTGATTCCCTGCCTCTGATTCCCCGACTCTGATCCCCACCCCTGATTCCCCAGCTCTGATTCCCCGCCTCTGATTCCCCAACTCTGATTCCCCGCCTCTGATTCCCCAGCTCTGATTCCCCGCCTCTGATTCCCCGTGTTTGATTCCCTGCCTCTGATTCCCCGCCTCTGATTCCCCATCTCTGATTCACCACCTTTGATTCGCCACCTCTGATTCCCCATATCTGATTCCTCGCCTCTGTTTCCCCGCCTCTGATTCCCCGCCTCTGATTCCCCAGCTCTGATTCCCCGCCTCTGATTTTCCGTGTTTGATTCCCTGCCTCTGATTCCCGGCCTCTGATTCCCCATCTCTGATTCACCGCCTTTGATTCGCCACCTCTGATTCCCCATATCTGATTCCCCGCCTCTGTTTCCCCGCCTCTGATTCCCCGCTTCTGATTCCCCATATCTCATTCCCCGCCTCTGAATCCCCATCTCTGATTCCCGGACTCTGATTCCCCACCTCTGATTCCCGGCCTCTTATTCCCGGCATCTGATTCCGGCCTCTGATTCCCGGCCTCTGATTCCCTGCTTCTGATTCTGATTCCCTGCCTCTGATTCCCCATCTCTGATTCCGCACATCTGATTCCCTGCCTCTGATTCCCCGCCTCTGATTCCCCGCCTCTGTTTCCCAATATCTAAGTCCCCGCCTCTGATTCCCCAACTCTGATTCCCCACCTCTGATTCCCCAGCTCTGATTCCCCGCCTCTGATTCCCCGCATCTAATTCCCTGCATTTGATTCCAAGCCTCTGATTCCCTGCCTCTGATTCCCCGACTCTGATCCCCACCTCTGATTCCCCAGCTCTGATTCTCCGCCTCTGATTCCCCGTGTTTGATTCCCTGCCTCTGATTCCCCGCCTCTGATTCCCCATCTCTGATTCACCACCTTTGATTCGCCACCTCTGATTCCCCATATCTGATTCCTCGCCTCTGTTTCCCCGCCTCTGATTCCCCGCCTCTGATTCCCCAGCTCTGATTCCCCGCCTCTGATTTTCCGTGTTTGATTCCCTGCCTCTGATTCCCGGCCTCTGATTCCCCATCTCTGATTCACCGCCTTTGATTCGCCACCTCTGATTCCCCATATCTGATTCCCCGCCTCTGTTTCCCCACCTCTGATTCCTCGCTTCTGATTCCCCATATCTCATTCCCCGCCTCTGAATCCCCATCTCTGATTCCCGGACACTGATTCCCCACCTCTGATTCCCGGCCTCTTATTCCCGGCATCTGATTCCGGCCTCTGATTCCCGGCCTCTGATTCCCTGCTTCTGATTCTGATTCCCTGCCTCTGATTCCCCATCTCTGATTCGGCACATCTGATTCCCTGCCTCTGATTCCCCGCCTCTGATTCCCCGCCTCTGTTTCCCAATATCTGAGTCCCCGCCTCTGATTCCCCAACTCTGATTCCCCACCTCTGATTCCCCAGCTCTGATTCCCCACCTCTGATTCCCCGCATCTGATTCCCTGCATCTGATTCCAAGCCTCTGATTCCCTGCCTCTGATTCCCAACCTCTGATTACCCACCTCTGATTCCGCACATCTGATTCCCTGCCTCTGATTCCCCGACTCTGATCCCCACCTCTGATTCCCCAGCTCTGATTCCCCGCCTCTGATTCCCCGTGTTTGATTCCCTGCCTCTGATTCCCCGCCTCTGATTCCCCATCTCTGATTCATCGCCTTTGATTCCCGGCCTCTTATTCCCGGCATCTGATTCCGGCCTCTGATTCCCGACCTCTGATTCCCCACCTCTGATTCCCCATCTCTGATTCACAGCCTCTGATTCCCCACCTCTGATTCCCAATCTCTGATTCCGCACATCTGATTCCCTGCCTCTGATTCCCCGACTCTGATCCCCACCTCTGATTCCCCAGCTCTGATTCCCCGCCTCTGATTCCCCGTGTTTGATTCCCTGCCTCTGATTCCCCGCCTCTGATTCCCCATCTCTGATTCACCGCCTTTGATTCGCCACCTCTGATTCCCCATATCTGATTCCTCGCCTCTGTTTCCCCGCCTCTGATTCCCCGCCTCTGATTCCCCAGCTCTGATTCCCCGCCTCTGATTTTCCGTGTTTGATTCCCTGCCTCTTATTCCCCAGCTCTGATTCCCCGCCTTTGATTCCCCCATCTGATTCCCAGCCTCTGAAACGCCGTGTCTGATTTCTTGCCTCTGATTCCCCGCCTCTGATTCCCCATCTCTGATTCACAGCCTCTGATTCCCCACCTCTGATTCCCCATCTCTGATTCCGCACATCTGATTCCCTGCCTCTGATTCCCCGACTCTGATCCCCACCCCTGATTCCCCAGCTCTGATTCCCCGCCTCTGATTCCCCAACTCTGATTCCCCGCCTCTGATTCCCCAGCTCTGATTCCCCACCTCTGATTCCCCGTGTTTGATTCCCTGCCTCTGATTCCCCGCCTCTGATTCCCGATCTCTGATTCACCACCTTTGATTCGCCACCTCTGATTCCCCATATCTGATTCCTCGCCTCTGTTTCCCCGCCTCTGATTCCCCGCCTCTGATTCCCCAGCTCTGATTCCCCGCCTCTGATTTTCCGTGTTTGATTCCCTGCCTCTGATTCCCGGCCTCTGATTCCCCATCTCTGATTCACCGCCTTTGATTCGCCACCTCTGATTCCCCATATCTGATTCCCCGCCTCTGTTTCCCCGCCTCTGATTCCCCGCTTCTGATTCCCCATATCTCATTCCCCGCCTCTGAATCCCCATCTCTGATTCCCGGACTCTGATTCCCCACCTCTGATTCCCGGCCTCTTATTCCCGGCATCTGATTCCGGCCTCTGATTCCCGGCCTCTGATTCCCTGCTTCTGATTCTGATTCCCTGCCTCTGATTCCCCATCTCTGATTCCGCACATCTGATTCCCTGCCTCTGATTCCCCGCCTCTGATTCCCCGCCTCTGTTTCCCAATATCTCAGTCCCCGCCTCTGATTCCCCAACTCTGATTCCCCACCTCTGATTCCCCAGCTCTGATTCCCCGCCTCTGATTCCCCGCATCTGATTCCCTGCATCTGATTCCAAGCCTCTGATTCCCTGCCTCTGATTCCCAACCTCTGATTCCCCACCTCTGATTCCGCACATCTGATTCCCTGCCTCTGATTCCCCGACTCTGATCCCCACCTCTGATTCCCCAGCTCTGATTCCCCGCCTCTGATTCCCCGTGTTTGATTCCCTGCCTCTGATTCCCCGCCTCTGATTCCCCATCTCTGATTCATCGCCTTTGATTCCCGGCCTCTTATTCCCGGCATCTGATTCCGGCCTCTGATTCCCGACCTCTGATTCCCTGCTTCTGATTCCCCATCTCTGATTCCGCAAATCTAATTCCCTGCCTCTGATTCCCCACCTCTGATTCCCCATATCTGATTCCCCACCTCTGTTTCCCGGCCTCTGATTCCCCGCTTCTGATTCTGATTCCCTGCCTCTGATTCCCCATCTCTGATTCCGCACATCTGATTCCCTGCCTCTGATTCCCCACCTCTGATTCCCCATATCTGATTTCCCGCCTCTGTTTCCCCGCCTCTGATTCCCCGCCTCTGTTTCCCCATATCTAATTCCCAACCTCTGATGCCCCAACTCTGATTCCCTGCCTCTGATTCCCCGCGTTCTATTCCCTGCCTCTGATTCCCCGCCTGTGATTCCCCATCTCTGATTCACCACCTCTGATTCCCCACCTCTGATTCCCCATATCTAATTCCCCGCCTCTGTTTGCCCGACTCTGATTCCCTGCCTCTGATTCCCCAGCTCTGATTCCCCGCCTTTGATTCCCCCGTCTGATTCCCAGCCTCCGAAACCCCGTGTCTGATTTCTTGCCTCTGATTCCCCGCCTCTGATTCCCCATCTCTGATTCACAGCCTCTGATTCCCCACCTCTGATTCCCCATCTCTGATTCCGCACATCTGATTCCCTGCCTCTGATTCCCCGACTCTGATCCCCACCTCTGATTCCCCATATCTGATTCCCCGCCTCTGAATCCCCAACTCTGATTCCCTGCCTCTGATTCCCCAGCTCTGATTCCCCGCCTTTGATTCCCCCGTCTGATTCCCAGCCTCCGAAACCCCATGTCTGATTTCTTGCCTCTGATTCCCCGCCTCTGATTCCCCATCTCTGATCCCCACCTCTGATTCCCCACCTCTGATTCCCCGCCTCTGATTCCCCAACTCTGATTCCCCGCCTCTGATTCCCCAGCTCTGATTCCCCGCCTCTGATTCCCCGTGTTTGATTCCCTGCCTCTGATTCCCCGCCTCTGATTCCCCATCTCTGATTCACCGCCTTTGATTCGCCACCTCTGATTCCCCATATCTGATTCCTCGCCTCTGTTTCCCCGCCTCTGATTCCCCGCCTCTGATTCCCCATATCTCATTCCCCGCCTCTGATTCCCCATCTCTGATTCCCGGACTCTGATTCCCCACCTCTGATTCCCGGCCTCTTATTCCCGGCATCTGATTCCGGCATCTGATTCCGGCCTCTGATTCCCGGCCTCTGATTCCCTGCTTCTGATTCTGATTCCCTGCCTCTGATTCCCCATCTCTGATTCCGCACATCTGATTCCCTGCCTCTGATTCCCCGCCTCTGATTCCCCGCCTCTGTTTCCCAATATCTCAGTCCCCACCTCTGATTCCCCAACTCTGATTCCCCACCTCTGATTCCCCAGCTCTGATTCCCCGCCTCTGATTCCCCGCATCTGATTCCCTGCATCTGATTCCAAGCCTCTGATTCCCTGCCTCTGATTCCCAACCTCTGATTCCCCACCTCTGATTCCGCACATCTGATTCCCTGCCTCTGATTCCCCGACTCTGATCCCCACCTCTGATTCCCCAGCTCTGATTCCCCGCCTCTGATTCCCCGTGTTTGATTCCCTGCCTCTGATTCCCCGCCTCTGATTCCCCATCTCTGATTCATCGCCTTTGATTCCCGGCCTCTTATTCCCGGCATCTGATTCCGGCCTCTGATTCCCGACCTCTGATTCCCTGCTTCTGATTCCCCATCTCTGATTCCGCAAATCTAATTCCCTGCCTCTGATTCCCCACCTCTGATTCCCCATATCTGATTCCCCACCTCTGTTTCCCGGCCTCTGATTCCCCGCTTCTGATTCTGATTCCCTGCCTCTGATTCCCCATCTCTGATTCCGCACATCTGATTCCCTGCCTCTGATTCCCCACCTCTGATTCCCCATATCTGATTTCCCGCCTCTGTTTCCCCGCCTCTGATTCCCCGCCTCTGTTTCCCCATATCTAATTCCCAACCTCTGATGCCCCAACTCTGATTCCCTGCCTCTGATTCCCCGCGTTCTATTCCCTGCCTCTGATTCCCCACCTGTGATTCCCCATCTCTGATTCACCACCTCTGATTCCCCACCTCTGATTCCCCATATCTAATTCCCCGCCTCTGTTTGCCCGACTCTGATTCCCCGCCTCTGTTTCCCCATATCTGATTCCCCGCCTCTGAATCCCCAACTCTGATTCCCTGCCTCTGATTCCCCAGCTCTGATTCCCCGCCTTTGATTCCCCCGTCTGATTCCCAGCCTCCGAAACCCCATGTCTGATTTCTTGCCTCTGATTCCCCGCCTCTGATTCCCCATCTCTGATTCACAGCCTCTGATTCCCCACCTCTGATTCCCCATCTCTGATTCCGCACATCTGATTCCCTGCCTATGATTCCCCGACTCTGATCCCCACCTCTGATTCCCCATATCTGATTCCCCGCCTCTGAATCCCCAACTCTGATTCCCTGCCTCTGATTCCCCAGCTCTGATTCCCCGCCTTTGATTGCCCCGTCTGATTCCCAGCCTCCGAAACCCCGTGTCTGATTTCTTGCCTCTGATTCCCCGCCTCTGATTCCCCATCTCTGATCCCCACCTCTGATTCCCCACCTCTGATTCCCCGCCTCTGATTCCCCAACTCTGATTCCCCGCCTCTGATTCCCCAGCTCTGATTCCCCGCCTCTGATTCCCCGTGTTTGATTCCCTGCCTCTGATTCCCCGCCTCTGATTCCCCATCTCTGATTCACCGCCTTTGATTCGCCACCTCTGATTCCCCATATCTGATTCCTCGCCTCTGTTTCCCCGCCTATGATTCCCCGCCTCTGATTCCCCATATCTCATTCCCCGCCTCTGATTCCCCATCTCTGATTCCCGGACTCTGATTCCCCACCTCTGATTCCCGGCCTCTTATTCCCGGCATCTGATTCCGGCCTCTGATTCCCGGCCTCTGATTCCCTGCTTCTGATTCCCCATCTCTGATTCCGCAAATCTAATTCCCTGCCTCTGATTCCCCAACTCTGATTCCCCATATCTGATTCCCCGCCTCTGTTTCCCCGCCTCTGATTCCCCGCCTCTGTTTCCCCATATCTAAGTCCCCGCCTCTGATTCCCCAACTTTGGTTCCCCACCTCTGATTCCCCAGCTCTGATTCCCCGCCTCTGATTCCCAGCCTCTGATTCCCAACCTCTGATTCCCAACCTCTGATTCCCCATATCTGATTCCCCGCCTCTGTTTCCCCGCCTCTGATTTCCCGCCTCTGTTTCCCCATATCTGATCACCGCCTCTATTTGCCTGCATCTGATTCCCCGCCTCTGTTTCCCCATATCTGATTCCCCGCCTCTGAATCCCCAACTCTGATTCCCTGCCTCTAATTTCCCAGCTCTGATTCCCCGTCTCTGATTCCCCGCGTCTGATTACCGGCCTCTGATTCCCCGCCTCTGATTCCCCATCTCTGATCCACAACCTCTGATTCCCCACCTCTGATACCCCATATCTGATTCCCCGCCTCTGTTTCCCCGCCTCTGATTCCCCACCTCTGATTCCCCATCTCTGATTCCGCAAATCTAATTCCCTGCCTCTGATTCCCCACATCTGATTCCCCATATCTGATTCCCCGCCTCTGTTTCCCCGCCTCTGATTCCCCGCCTCTGTTTCCCCATATCTAAGTCCCCGCCTCTGATTCCCCAACTTTGAATCCCCACCTCTGATTCCCCAGCTCTGATTCCCCGCCTCTGATTCCCAGCCTCTGATTCTCAACCTCTGATTCCCCACCTCTGATTCCCCATATCTGATTCCCCGCCTCTGTTTCCCCGCCTCTGATTCCCCGCCTCTGTTTCCCCATATCTGATCCCCGCCTCTATTTGCCTGCATCTGATTCCCCGCCTCTGTTTCCCCATATCTGATTCCCCGCCTCTGAATCCCCAACTCTGATTCCCTGCCTCTAATTTCCCAGCTCTGATTCCCCGCCTCTGATTCCCCGCGTCTGATTACCGGCCTCTGATTCCCCATCTCTGATTCACAACCTCTGATTCCCCACCTCTGATACCCCATATCTGATTCCCCGCCTCTGTTTCCCCGCCTCTGATTCCCCACCTCTGATTCCCAATATCTGATTCCCCACCTCTGATTCCCCACCTCTGATTCCCCGCCTTTGATTCGCCAGCTATGATTCCCCGCCTCTGATTCCCCGTGTTTGATTCCCTGCCTCTGATTCCCGGCCTCTGATTACCCATCTCTGATTCACCGCCTTTGATTCGCCACCTCTGATTCCCCATATCTGATTCCCCGCCTCTGTTTCCCCGCCTCTGATTCCCCGCCTCTGATTCCCCATATCTCATTCCCCGCCTCTGAATCCCCATCTCTGATTCCCGGACTCTGATTCCCCACCTCTGATTCCCTGCTTCTGATTCTGATTCCCTGCCTTTGATTCCCCATCTCTGATTCCGCACATCTGATTCCCTGCCTCTGATTCCCCATCTCTGATTCCCCATATCTGATTCATCGCCTCTGTTTCCCCGCCTCTGATTCCCCGCCTCTGTTTCCCAATATCTAAGTCCCCGCCTCTGATTCCCCAACTCTAATTCCCCACCTCTGATTCCCCAGCTCTGATTCCCCGCCTCTGATTCCCCGCATCTGATTCCCTGCTTCTGATTCCAAGCCTCTTATTCCCTGCCTCTGATTCCCAACCTCTGATTCCCCACCTCTGATTCCCCATATCTGATTCCCATCCTCTGTTTCCCCGCCTCTGATTCCCCGCCTCTGTTTCCCCATATCTGATTCCCGGCCTCTGGTTCCCCGCCTCTGATTCCCCGCCTCTGATTCCCTGCCTCTGATTCCCCATCTCCGATTCCGAACATCTGATTCCCTGCCTCTGATTCCCTGCCTCTGATTCCCCGCCTCTAATTCCCTGCCTCTGATTCCCCACCTCTGATTCCCCACCTCTGATTCCCCGTGTTTGATTCCCCGCCTCTGTTTCCCCGCCTCTGATTCCCCGCCTCTGATTCCCCAACTCTAATTCCCCGCCTCTGATTCCCCATATCTGATTCCACGCCTCTGATTCCCCACCCCTGTTTCCCCATATCTGATTCCCTGCCTCTGATTCCCCAACTTTGATTCCCAGCATCTGATTCCCCAGCTCTGATTCCCCGCCTCTGATTCCCCGCATCTGATTCCCTGCATCTGATTCCAAGCCTCTGAATCCCTGTCTCTGATTCCCAACCTCTGATTCCCCACCTCTGATTCCCCATATCTGATTCCCGGCCTCTGATTCCCTGCCTCTGATTCCCCGCCTCTGATTCCCTGCCTCTGATTCCCCATCTCCGATTCCGCACATCTGATTCCCTACTTTGATTCCCCGCCTCTGATTCCCCGCCTCTGATTCCCTGCATCTGATTCCCAACCTCTGATTCCCCACCTCTGATTCCCCGTGTTTGATTCCCCGCCTCTGTTTCCCCGCCTCTGATTCCCCGCCTCTGATTCCCCAACTCTAATTCCCTACCTCTGATTCCCCATATCTGATTCCCTGCCTCTGTTTCCCCGCGTCTGATTCCCCGCCCCTGTTTCCCCATATGTGATTCCCTGCCTCTGATTCCCCAACTTTGATTCCCAGCCTCTGATTCCCCAGCTCTGATTCCCCGCCTCTGATTCCCCGTGTTTGATTCCCTGCCTCTGATTCCCCGCCTCAGATTCCCCATCTCTGATTCACCGCCTTTGATTCGCCACCTCTGATTCCCCATATCTGATTCCCAATATCTGATTCCCCGCCTCTGATTCCCCACCTCTGATTCCCAATATCTGATTCCCCGCCTCTGTTTCCCCGCCTCTGATTCCCCACCTCTGATTCCCAATATCTGATTCCCCGCCTCTGATTCCCCACCTCTGATTCCCCGCCTCCGATTCGCCAGCTATGATTCCCCGCCTCTGATTCCCCGTGTTTGATTCCCTGCCTCTGATTCCCGGCCTCTGATTACCCATCTCTGATTCACCGCCTTTGATTCGCCACCTCTGATTCCCCATATCTGATTCCCCGCCTCTGTTTCCCCACCTCTGATTCCCCGCCTCTGATTCCCCATATCTCATTCCCCGCCTCTGAATCCCCATCTCTGATTCCCGGACTCTGATTCCCCACCTCTGATTCCCTGCTTCTGATTCTGATTCCCTGCCTTTGATTCCCCATCTCTGATTCCGCACAGCTGATTCCCTGCCTCTGATTCCCCATCTCTGATTCCCCATATCTGATTCATCGCCTCTGTTTCCCCGCCTCTGATTCCCCGCCTCTGTTTCCCAATATCTAAGTCCCCACCTCTGATTCCCCAACTCTAATTCCCCACCTCTGATTCCCCAGCTCTGATTCCCCGCCTCTGATTCCCCGCATCTGATTCCCTGCATCTGATTCCAAGCCTCTTATTCCCTGCCTCTGATTCCCAACCTCTGATTCCCCACCTCTGATTCCCCATATCTGATTCCCATCCTCTGTTTCCCCGCCTCTGATTCCCCGCCTCTGTTTCCCCATATCTGATTCCCGGCCTCTGGTTCCCCGCCTCTGATTCCCCGCCTCTGATTCCCTGCCTCTGATTCCCCATCTCCGATTCCGCACATCTGATTCCCTGCCTCTGATTCCCCGCCTCTGATTCCCCGCCTCTGATTCCCTGCCTCTGATTCCCAACCTCTGATTCCCCACCTCTGATTCCCCGTGTTTGATTCCCCGCCTCTGTTTCCCCGCCTCTGATTCCCCGCCTCTGATTCCCCAACTCTAATTCCCCGCCTCTAATTCCCCATATCTGATTCCCCGCCTCTGATTCCCCACCCCTGTTTCCCCATATCTGATTCCCTGCCTCTGATTCCCCAACTTTGATTCCCAGCATCTGATTCCCCAGCTCTGATTCCCCGCCTCTGATTCCCCGCATCTGATTCCCTGCATCTGATTCCAAGCCTCTGATTCCCTGTCTCTGATTCCCAACCTCTGATTCCCCACCTCTGATTCCCCATATCTGATCCCCAGCCTCTGTTTCCCCGCCTCTGTTTCCCCATATCTGATTCCCGGCCTCTGATTCCCTGCCTCTGATTCCCCGCCTCTGATTCCCTGCCTCTGATTCGCCATCTCCGATTCCGCACATCTGATTCCCTGCCTCTGATTCCCCGCCTCTGATTCCCCGCCTCTGATTCCCTGCATCTGATTCCCAACCTCTGATTCCCCACCTCTGATTCCCCGTGTTTGATTCCCCGCCTCTGTTTCCCCGCCTCTGATTCCCCGCCTCTGATTCCCCAACTCTAATTCCCCACCTCTGATTCCCCATATCTGATTCCCTGCCTCTGTTTCCCCGCCTCTGATTCCCCTCCCCTGTTTCCCCATATCTGATTCCCTGCCTCTGAATCCCCAACTTTGATTCCCAGCCTCTGATTCCCCAGCTCTGATTCCCCGCCTCTGATTCCCCGTGTTTGATTCCCTGCCTCTGATTCCCCGCCTCTGATTCCCCATCTCTGATTCACCGCCTTTGATTCGCCACATCTGATTCCCCATATCTGATTCCCCACCTCTGTTTCCCCGCATCTGATTCCCCGCCTCTGATTCTCCATATCTCATTCCCCGCCTCTGACTCCCCATCTCTGATTCCCGGACTCTGATTCCCCACCTCTGATTCCCGGCCTCTTATTCCCAGCATCTGATTCCAGGCCTCTGATTCCCGTCCTCTGACTCCCCGCTTCTGATTCTGATTCCCTGCCTCTGACTCCCCATCTCTGATTCCGCACATCTGATTACCTGCCTCTGATTCCCCACCTCTGATTCCCCATATCTGATTCCCCGCCTCTGTTTCCACGCCTCTGATTCCCCGCCTCTGTTTCCCCATATCTAATTCCCCACCTCTGATGCCCCAACTCTGATTCCCCGCCTCTGATTCCACAGCTCTGATTCCCCGCCTCTGATTCCCCACATCCGATTCCCCATATCTGATTCCCCGCCTCTGTTTCTCAGCCCCTGATTCCACGCCTCTGTTTCCCCATATCTGATTCCCCGCCTCTGATTCCCAACTATGATTCCCCGCCTCTTATTCCCCAGCTCTGATTCCCCGTCTCTGTTTCCCCATATCTGATTCCCCGCCTCTGATTCCCAAGTATGATTCCCTGCCTCTAATTTCCCAGCTCTGATTCCCCGCCTCTGATTCCCCGTGTCTGATTTCCTGCCTCTGATTCCCCGCCTCTGATTACCCATGTCTGATTCACCGCCTCTGATTCCCCACCTCTGATTCCCCATCTCTGATTCCGCACATCCGATTCCCTGCCTCAGATTCCCCGCCTCTGATTCACTGCCTCTGCTTCCCCAGCTCTGATTCCCCGCCTGTGATTCCCAGCGTCTTATTCCCTGCTTCTGATTCTGATTCCCTGCCTCTGATTCCCCACCTCTGATTCCGCACATCTGATTCCCTGCCTCTGATTCCCCACCTCTGATTCCCCATATCTGATTCCCCGCCTCTGTTTCCCCACCTCTGATTCCCCGCCTCTGTTTCCCCATATCTAAGTCCCCGCCTCTGATTCCCCAACTCTGATTCCCCACCTCTGATTCCCCAGCTCTCATTCCCCGCCTCTGATCCCCGCATCTGATTCCCTGCATCTGATTCCCAGCCTCTGATTCCCTGCCTCTGATTCCCAACCTCTGATTCCCCACCTCTGATTCCCCTTATCAGATTCCCCGCCTCTGTTTCCACGCCTCTGATTCCCCGCCTCTGTTTCCCCATATCTGATTCCCCGCCTCTGAATCCCCAACTCTGATTCCCTGCCTCTGATTCCCCAGCTCTGATTCCCCGCCTTTGATTCCCCCGTCTGATTCCCAGCCTCTGAAACCCCGTGTCTGATTTCTTGCCTCTGATTCCCCGCCTCTGATTCCCCATCTCTGATTCACAGCCTCTGATTCCCCACCTCTGATTCCCCATCTCTGATTCCGCACATCTGATTCCCTGCCTCTGATTCCCCATCTCTGATTCACCGCCTTTGATTCGCCACCTCTGATTCCCCATATCTGATTCCCCGCCTCTGTTTCCCCGCCTCTGATTCCCCGCCTCTGATTCCCCATATCTCATTCCCCGCCTCTGAATCCCCATCTCTGATTCCCGGACTCTGATTCCCCACCTCTGATTCCCGGCCTCTTATTCCCGGCATCTGATTCCGGCCTCTGATTCCCGGCCTCTGATTCCCTGCTTCTGATTCTGATTCCCTGCCTTTGATTCCCCATCTCTGATTCCGCACATCTGATTCCCTGCCTCTGATTCCCCATCTCTGATTCCCCATATCTGATTCCCCGCCTCTGTTTCCCCGCCTCTGATTCCCCGCCTCTGTTTCCCAATATCTAAGTCCCCGCCTCTGATTCCCCAACTCTGATTCCCCACCTCTGATTCCCCAGCTCTGATTCCCCGCCTCTGATTCCCCGCATCTGATTCCCTGCATCTGATTCCAAGCCTCTGATTCCCTGCCTCTGATTCCCAAACTCTGATTCCCCACATCTGATTCCCCATATCTGATTCCCCGCCTCTGATTCCCTGCCTCTGATTCCCCGCCTCTGATTCCCCAGCTCTGATTTCCCGCCTCTGATTTCCCGCCTCTGATTCCCTGCCTCTGATTCCCAACCTCTGATTCCCCACCTCTGATTCCCCGTGTTTGATTCCCCGCCTCTGTTTCCCCACCTCTGATTCCCAACCTCTGATTCCCCACCTCTGATTCCCCGCCTCTGATTCCCCTCCTCTGATTCCCCATATCTGATTCTCAGCCTCTGATTCCCAGCCTCTGATTCCCAACCTCTGATTCCCCACCTCTGATCCCCATATATGATTCCCCGCCTCTGTTTCCCCGCCTCTGATTCCCCACCTCTGATTCCCCGCGTCTGATTACCGGCCTCTGATTCCCCGCCTCTGATTCCCCATCTCTGATTCACAACCTCTGATTCCCCACCTCTGATACCCCATATCTGATTCCCCGCCTCTGTTTCCCCGCCTCTGATTCCCCACCTCTGATTCCCAATATCTGATTCCCCGCCTCTGATTCCCCACCTCTGATACCCCGCCTCTTATTCCCCGCGTCTGAATCCCTGCCTCTGATTCCCCGCCTCTGATTCCACATCTCTGATTCACCACCTCTGATTCCCCGCGTCTGATTCCCTGCCTCTGATTCCCCATCTCTGATTCCCCATCTCTGATTCCCCAATTCTGATTCCCCTCCTCTGATTCCCCGTGTTTGATTCCCTGCCTCTGATTCCCGGCCTCTGATTCCCCATCTCTGATTCACCGCCTTTGATTCGCCACCTCTGATTCGCCATATCTGATTCCCCGCCTCTGTTTCCCCGCCTCTGATTCCCCGCCTCTGATTCCCCATATCTCATTCCCCGCCTCTGAATCCCCATCTCTGATTCCCGGACTCTGATTCCCCACCTCTGATTTCCGGCCTCTTATTCCCGGCATCTGATTCCGGCCTCTGATTCCCGGCCTCTGATTCCCTGCTTCTGATTCTGATTCCCTGCCTTTGATTCCCCATCTCTGATTCCGCACATCTGATTCCCTGCCTCTGATTCCCCATCTCTGATTCCCCATATCTGATTCCCCGCCTCTGATTCCCTGCCTCTGTTTCCCAATATCTAAGTCCCCGCCTCTGATTCCCCAACTCTGATTCCCCACCTCTGATTCCCCAGCTCTGATTCCCCGCCTCTGATTCCCCGCATCTGATTCCCTGCATCTGATTCCAAGCCTCTGATTCCCTGCCTCTGATTCCCAACCTCTGATTCCCCACCTCTGATTCCCCATATCTGATTCCCAGCCTCTGTTTCCCCGCCTCTGTTTCCCCATATCTGATTCCCGGCCTCTGATTCCCCGCCTCTGATTCCCCGCCTCTGATTCCCTGCCTCTGATTCCCCATCTCCGATTCCGCACATCTGATTCCCTGCCTCTGATTCCCCGCCTCTGATTCCCCGCCTCTGATTCCCTGCCTCTGATTCCCAACCTCTGATTCCCCACCTCTGATTCCCCGTGTTTGATTCCCCGCCTCTGTTTCCCCGCCTCTGATTCCCAACCTCTGATTCCCCACCTCTGATTCCCCGTGTTTGATTCCCCGCCTCTGTTTCCCCGCCTCTGATTCCCCGCCTCTGAATCCCCAACTCTGATTCCCTGCCTCTGATTCCCCAGCTCTGATTCCCCACCTCTGATTCCCCATCTCTCATTCCGCACATCTGATTCCCTGCCTCTGATTCCCCGCCTCTGTTTCCCCATATCTAATTCCCAACCTCTGATGCCCCAACTCTGATTCCCTGCCTCTGATTCCCCGCGTTCTATTCCCTGCCTCTGATTCCCCGCCTGTGATTCCCCATCTCTGATTCACCACCTCTGATTCCCCACCTCTGATTCCCCATATCTAATTCCCCGCCTCTGTTTGCCCGCCTCTGATTCCCCGCCTCTGTTTCCCCATATCTGATTCCCCGCCTCTGAATCCCCAACTCTGATTCCCTGCCTCTGATTCCCCAGCTCTGATTCCCCGCCTTTGATTCCCCCCGTCTGATTCCCAGCCTCTGAATCCCCGTGTCTGATTTCCTGCCTCTGATTCCCCACCTCTGATTCCCCATCTCTGATTCACAGCCTCTGATTCCCCACCTCTGATTCCCCATCTCTGATTCCGCACATCTGATTCCCTGCCTCTGATTCCCCGACTCTGAACCCCACCTCTGATTCCCAACCTCTGATTCCCCACCTCTGAATCCCCATATCTGATTCCCTGCCTCTGATTCCCCGCCTCTGATTCCCTGCCTCTGATTCCCCGCCTCTGATTCCCCAGCTCTGATTCCCCGCCTCTGAATCCCCAACTCTGATTCCCTGCCTCTGATTCCCTGCCTCTGATTCCCTGCCTCTGATTCCCAACCTCTGATTCCCCACCTCTGAGTCCCCATATCTGTTTTCCCGCCTCTGTTTCCCCGCCTCTGATTCCCCGCCTCTGATTCCCAGGCTCTGATTCTCCGCCTCTGATTCCCCGCCTCTGGTTCCCCGGCTCTGATTCGCTGCCTCTGATTCCCCATCTCTGATTCCGCACATCTGATTCCCTGCCTCTGATTCCCCGCCTCTGACTCCCCGCCTCTGATTCCCTGCCTCTGTTTCCCAACCTCTGATTCCCCACCTCTGATTCCCCATATCTGATTCCCCACCTCTGTTTCCCTGCCTCTGATTCCCCACCTCTGTTTCCCCATATCTGATATCCCGCCTCTGATTCCCCAACTCTGATACCCCGCCTCTGATTCCCCAGCTCTGATTCCCCACCTCTGATTCCCCGTGTTTGATTCCCTGCCTCTGATTCCCCGCCTCTGATTCCCCATCTCTGATTCACCGCCTTTCATTCGCCACCTCTGATTCCCCATATCAAATTCCCCGCCTCTGTTTCCCCGCCTCTGATTCCCCGCCTCTGTTTCCCCATATCTGATTCCCCACCTCTGATTCCCCATATCTGATTCCCCGCCTCTCTTTCCGCGCCTCTGATTCCCCGCCTCTGATTCCCCATATCTGATTACCCGCCTCTGATTCCCCAACTCTGATTCCCCACCTCTGATTCCCCAGCTCTGTTTCCCCACCTCTGATTCCCCGCCTCTGTTTCCCCATATCTAATTCCCCGCCTCTGATTCCCAAACTCTGATTCCCCGACTCTGATTCCCCAGCTCTGATTCCCCGCCTCTGATTCCCCACATCTGATTCCCTGCCTCTGATTCCCTGCCTCCGATTCCCTGCCTCTGATTCCCAACCTCTGATTCCCCACCTCTGAATCCCCATATCTGATTACCTGCCTCTGATTCCCCGCCTCTGATTCCCTGCCTCTGATTCCCCACCTCTGATTCCCCAGCTCTGATTTCCCGCCTCTGATTTCCCGCCTCTGATTCCCTGCCTCTGATTCCCAACCTCTGATTCCCCACCTCTGATTCCCCGTGTTTGATTCCCCGCCTCTGTTTCCCCGCCTCTGATTCCCAACCTCTGATTCCCCACCTCTGATTCCCCGCCTCTGATTCCCCTCCTCTGATTCCCCATATCTGATTCTCAGCCTCTGATTCCCAGCCTCTGATTCCCAACCTCTGATTCCCCACCTCTGATCCCCATATATGATTCCCCGCCTCTGTTTCCCCGCCTCTGATTCCCCGCCTCTGTTTCCCCATATCTGATCCCCGCCTCTATTTGCCCGCCTCTGATTCCCCGCCTCTGTTTCCCCATATCTGATTCCCCATCTCTGATTCACAACCTCTGATTCCCCACCTCTGATACCCCATATCTGATTCCCCGCCTCTGTTTCCCCGCCTCTGATTCCCCACCTCTGATTCCCAATATCTGATTCCCAGCCTCTGATTCCCCACCTCTGATTCCCTGCCTCTGATTCCCTGCCCTGATTCCCCATCTCTGTTTCACCGCCTTTGATTCGCCACCTCTGATTCCCCATATCTGATTCCCCGCCTCTGTTTCCCCGCCTCTGATTCCCAGCCTCTGATTCCCAACCTCTGATTCCACACCTCTGATTCCCCATATCTGATTCCCCGCCTCTGTTTCCCCGCCTCTGATTCCCTGCCCCTGTTTCCCCATATCTGATTCCCTGCCTCTGATTCCCCAACTCTGATTCCCCGCCTCTGATTCCCCAGCTCTGATTCCCCGCCTCTGATTTCCCGTGTTTGATACCCTGCCTCTGATTCCCCGCCTCTGATTCCCCATCTCTGATTCACCGCCTTTGATTCGCCACCTCTGATTCCACATATCTGATTCCCCACCTCTGTTTCCCCGCCTCTGATTCCCCGCCTCTGATTCTCCATATCTCATTCCCCGCCTCTGAATCCCCATCTCTGATTCCCGGACTCTGATTCCCCACCTCTGATTCCCGGCCTCTTATTCCCAGCATCTGATTCCCGACCTCTGATTCCCGGCCTCTGATTCCCCGCTTCTGATTCTGATTCCCTGCCTCTGATTCCCCATCTCTGATTCCGCACATCTGATTCCCTGCCTCTGATTCCCCACCTCTGATTCCCCATATCTGATTTCCCGCCTCTGTTTCCCCGCCTCTGATTCCCCGCCTCTGTTTCCCCATATCTAATTCCCAACCTCTGATGCCCCAACTCTGATTCCCTGCCTCTGATTCCCCGCGTTCTATTCCCTGCCTCTGATTCCCCGCCTGTGATTCCCCATCTCTGATTCACCACCTCTGATTCCCCACCTCTGATTCCCCATATCTAATTCCCCGCCTCTGTTTGCCCGCCTCTGATTCCCCGCCTCTGTTTCCCCATATCTGATTCCCCGACTCTGAATCCCCAACTCTGATTCCCTGCCTCTGATTCCCCAGCTCTGATTCCCCGCCTTTGATTCCCCCCGTCTGATTCCCAGCCTCTGAATCCCCGTGTCTGATTTCCTGCCTCTGATTCCCCGCCTCTGATTCCCCATCTCTGATTCACAGCCTCTGATTCCCCACCTCTGATTCCCCATCTCTGATTCCGCACATCTGATTCCCTGCCTCTGATTCCCCGACTCTGATCCCCACCTCTGATTCCCCAGCTCTGATTCCCCGCCTCTGATTCCCCAACTCTGATTCCCCGCCTCTGATTCCCCAGCTCTGATTCCCCGCCTCTGATTCCCCGTGTTTGATTCCCTGCCTCTGATTCCCCGCCTCTGATTCCCCATCTCTGATTCAACGCCTTTGATTCGCCACCTCTGATTCCCCATATCTGATTCCTCGCCTCTGTTTCCCAGCCTCTGATTCCCCTCATCTGATTCCCCATATCTCATTCCCCGCCTCTGATTCCCTATCTCTGATTCCCGGACTCTGATTGCCCACCTCTGATTCCCGGCCTCTTATTCCCGGCATCTGATTCCGGCCTCTGATTCCCGGCCTCTGATTCCCTGCTTCTGATTCCCCATCTCTGATTCCGCAAATCTAATTCCATGCCTCTGATTCCCCACCTCTGATTCCCCATATCTGATTCCCCGCCTCTGTTTCCCCGCCTCTGATTCCCCGCCTCTGTTTCCCCATATCTAAGTCCCCGCCTCTGATTCCCCAACTTTGATTCCCCACCTCTGATTCCCCAGCTCTGATTCCCCGCCTCTGATTCCCCGCATCTGATTCCATGCATCTGATTCCCAGCCTCTGGTTCCCAGCCTCTGATTCCCAACCTCTGATTCCCCACCTCTGATCCCCATATCTGATTCCCCGCCTCTGTTTCCCCGCCTCTGATTCCCCGCCTCTGTTTCCCCATATCTGATCCCCGCCTCTATTTGCCCACCTCTGATTCCCCGCCTCTGTTTCCCCATATCTGATTCCCCGCCTCTGAATCCCCAACTCTGATTCCCTGCCTCTAATTTCCAAGCTCTGATTCCCCGCCTCTGATTCCCCGCGTCTGATTACCGGCCTCTGATTCCCCGCCTCTGATTCCCATTCTCTGATTCACAACCTCTGATTCCCCACCTCTGATACCCCATATCTGATTCCCCGCCTCTGTTTCCCCGCCTCTGATTCCCCACCTCTGATTCCCAATATCTGATTCCCCGCCTCTGATTCCCCACCTCTGATTCCCAGTTCTGATTCGCCAGCTATGATTCCCCGCCTCTTATTCCCCGCGTCTGATTCCCTGCCTCTGATTCCCCGCCTCTGATTCCACATCTCTGATTCACCACCTCTGATTCCCCGCGTCTGATTCCCTGCCTCTGATTCCCCATCTCTGATTCCCCATCTCTGATTCCCTAATTCTGATTCCCCTCCTCTGATTCCCCGTGTTTGATTCCCTGCCTCTGATTCCCGGCCTCTGATTCCCCATCTCTGATTCACCGCCTTTGATTCGCCACCTCTGATTTGCCATATCTGATTCCCCGCCTCTGTTTCCTCGCCTCTGATTCCCCGCCTCTGATTCCCCATATCTCATTCCCCGCCTCTGAAACCCCATCTCTGATTCCCGGACTCTGATTCCCCACCTCTGATTTCCGGCCTCTTATTCCCGGCATCTGATTCCGGCCTCTGATTCCCGGCCTCTGATTCCCTGCTTCTGATTCTGATTCCCTGCCTTTGATTCCCCATCTCTGATTCCGCACATCTGATTCCCTGCCTCTGATTCCCCATCTCTGATTCCCCACCTCTGATTCCCCAGCTCTGATTCCCCGCCTCTGATTCCCCAGCTCTGATTCCCCGCCTCTGATTCCCCGCATCTGATTCCCTGCATCTGATTCCAAGCCTCTGATTCCCCATCTCTGATTCAACGCCTTTGATTCGCCACCTCTGATTCCCCATATCTGATTCCTCGCCTCTGTTTCCCAGCCTCTGATTCCCCTCATCTGATTCCCCATATCTCAGTCCCCGCCTCTGATTCCCTATCTCTGATTCCCGGACTCTGATTGCCCACCTCTGATTCCCGGCCTCTTATTCCCGGCATCTGATTCCGGCCTCTGATTCCCGGCCTCTGATTCCCTGCTTCTGATTCCCCATCTCTGATTCCGCAAATCTAATTCCATGCCTCTGATTCCCCACCTCTGATTCCCCATATCTGATTCCCCGCCTCTGTTTCCCCGCCTCTGATTCCCCGCCTCTGTTTCCCCATATCTAAGTCCCCGCCTCTGATTCCCCAACTTTGATTCCCCACCTCTGATTCCCCAGCTCTGATTCCCCGCCTCTGATTCCCCGCATCTGATTCCATGCATCTGATTCCCAGCCTCTGGTTCCCAGCCTCTGATTCCCAACCTCTGATTCCCCACCTCTGATCCCCATATCTGATTCCCCGCCTCTGTTTCCCCGCCTCTGATTCCCCGCCTCAGTTTCCCCATATCTGATCCCCGCCTCTATTTGCCCACCTCTGATTCCCCGCCTCTGTTTCCCCATATCTGATTCCCCGCCTCTGAATCCCCAACTCTGATTCCCTGCCTCTAATTTCCAAGCTCTGATTCCCCGCCTCTGATTCCCCGCGTCTGATTACCGGCCTCTGATTCCCCGCCTCTGATTCCCCATCTCTGATTCACAACCTCTGATTCCCCACCTCTGATACCCCATATCTGATTCCCCGCCTCTGTTTCCCCGCCTCTGATTCCCCACCTCTGATTCCCAATATCTGATTCCCCGCCTCTGATTCCCCACCTCTGATTCCCAGTTCTGATTCGCCAGCTATGATTCCCCGCCTCTTATTCCCCGCGTCTGATTCCCTGCCTCTGATTCCCCGCCTCTGATTCCACATCTCTGATTCACCACCTCTGATTCCCCGCGTCTGATTCCCTGCCTCTGATTCCCCATCTCTGATTCCCCATCTCTGATTCCCTAATTCTGATTCCCCTCCTCTGATTCCCCGTGTTTGATTCCCTGCCTCTGATTCCCGGCCTCTGATTCCCCATCTCTGATTCACCGCCTTTGATTCGCCACCTCTGATTTGCCATATCTGATTCCCCGCCTCTGTTTCCTCGCCTCTGATTCCCCGCCTCTGATTCCCCATATCTCATTCCCCGCCTCTGAAACCCCATCTCTGATTCCCGGACTCTGATTCCCCACCTCTGATTTCCGGCCTCTTATTCCCGGCATCTGATTCCGGCCTCTGATTCCCGGCCTCTGATTCCCTGCTTCTGATTCTGATTCCCTGCCTTTGATTCCCCATCTCTGATTCCGCACATCTGATTCCCTGCCTCTGATTCCCCATCTCTGATTCCCCATATCTGATTCCCCGCCTCTGATTCCCCGCCTCTGGTTCCCAATATCTAAGTCCCCGCCTCTGATTCCCCAACTCTGATTCCCCACCTCTGATTCCCCAGCTCTGATTCCCCGCCTCTGATTCCCCGCATCTGATTCCCTGCATCTGATTCCAAGCCTCTGATTCCCTGCCTCTGATTCCCAACCTCTGATTCCCCACCTCTGATTCCCCATATCTGATTCCCAGCCTCTGTTTCCCCGCCTCTGATTCCCCGCCTCTGTTTCCCCATATCTGATTCCCGGCCTCTGATTCCCCGCCTCTGATTCCCCGCCTCTGATTCCCTGCCTCTGATTCCCCATCTCCGATTCCGCACATCTGATTCCCTGCCTCTGATTCCCCGCCTCTCATTCCCCGCCTCTGATTCCCTGCCTCTGATTCCCAACCTCTGATTCCCCACCTCTGATTCCCCGTGTTTGATTCCCCGCCTCTGTTTCCCCGCCTCTGATTCCCCGCCTCTGATTCGCCAACTCTAATTCCCCCCCTCTGATTCCCCATATCTGATTCCCCGCCTCTCTTTCCCCGCCTCTGATTCCCCGCCCCTGTTTCCCCATATCTGATTCCCTGCCTCTGATTCCCCAACTTTGATTCCCAGCCTCTGATTCCCCAGCTCTGATTCCCCGCCTCTGATTCCCCGTGTTTGATTCCCTGCCTCTGATTCCCCGCCTCTGATTCCCCATCTCTGATTCACCACCTTTGATTCGCCACCTCTGATTCCCCATATCTGATTCCCCACCTCTGTTTTCCCGCCTCTGATTCCCCGCCTCTGATTCTACATATCTCATTCCCCGCCTCTGAATCCCCATCTCTGATTCCCGGACTCTGATTCCCCACCTCTGATTCCCGGCCTCTTATTCCCAGCATCTGATTCCAGGCCTCTGATTCCCGGCCTCTGACTCCCCGCTTCTGATTCTGATTCACTGCCTTTGATTCCCCATCTCTGATTCCGCACATCTGATTACCTGCCTCTGATTCCCCACCTCTGATTCCCCATATCTGATTCCCCGCCTCTGTTTCCACGCCTCTGATTCCCCACCTCTGATTCCCCATATCTGATTCCCAAGCTCTGATTCCCCGCCTCTGATTCCCCGCATCCGATTCCCCATATCTGATTCCCCGCCTCTGTTTCCCCGCCCCTGATTCAACGCCTCTGTTTCCCCATATCTGATTCCCCGCCTCTGATTCCCAACTATGATTCCCCGCCTCTGATTCCCCAGCCCTGATTCCCTGCCTCTGATTCCCCGCGTTCTATTCCCTGCCTCTGATTCCCCGCCTGTGATTCCCCATCTCTGATAAACCACCTCTGATTCCACACCACTGATTCCCAATATCTAATTCCCCGCCTCTGTTTGCCCGCCTCTGATTCCCCGCCTCTGTTTCCCCATATCTGATTCCCCGCCTCTGAATCCCCAACTCTGATTCCCTGCCTCTGATTCCCCAGCTTCATTCCCCGCCTTTGATTCCCCCCGTCTGATTCCCAGCCTCTGAATCCCCGTGTCTGATAACCTGCCTCTGATTCCCCACCTCTGATTCCCCATCTCTGATTCCGCACATCTGATTCCCTGCCTCTGATTCCCCGACTCTGATTCCCCACCTCTGATATCCCAGCTCTGATTTCCTGCCTCTGATTCCCCAACTCTGATTCCCCGCCTCTGATTCCACAGCTCTGATTCCCCGCCTCTGATTCCCCGTGTTTGATCCCCTGCCTCTGATTCCCCGCCTCTGATTCCCCATCTCTGATTCACCGCCTTTGATTCGCCACCTCTGATTCCCCATATCTGATTCCTCGCCACTGTTTCCCCGCCTCTGATTCCCCACCTCTGATTCCCCATATCTCATTCCCCGCCTCTGATTCGCCAGCTATGATTCCCCGCCTCTTATTCCCCGCGTCTGATTCCCTGCCTCTGATTCCCCGCCTCTGATTCCACATCTCTGATTCACCACCTCTGATTCCACGCGTCTGATTCCCCGCCTCTGATTCCCCATCTCTGATTCCCCATCTCTGATTCCCCAATTCTGATACCCCGCCTCTTATTCCCCAGCTCTGATTCCTCGCCTCTGATTCCCTTCCTCTGTTTCCCAACCTCTGATTCCCCACCTCTGATTTCCCATATTGATTCCCTGCGTCTGATTCCCCACCTCTGATTTCCCATATTGATTCCCTGCGTCTGATTCCCCGCCTCTGATTCCCCAACTCTGATTCCCCGCCTCTGATTCCCCAGCTCTGATTCCCCGCATCTGATTCCCCGTGTTTGATTCCCTGCCTCTGATTCCCGGCCTCTGATTCCCCATCTCTGATTCACCGCCTTTGATTCGCAACCTCTGATTCCCCATATCTGATTCCCCGCTTCTGTTTCCCCGCCTCTGATTCCCCGCCTCTGATTCCCCATATCTCATTCCCCGCCTCTAAATCCCCATCTCTGATTCCCGGATTCTGATTCCCCAACTCTGATTCCCGGACTCTTATTCCCGGCATCTGATTCCGGCCTCTGATTCCCGGCCTCTGATTCCCTGCTTCTGATTCTGATTCCCTGCCTCTGATTCCCCATCTCTGATTCCGCACATCTGATTCCCTGCCTCTGATTCCCCACCTCTGATTCCCCATATCTGATTCCCCGCCTCTGTTTCCCCGCCTTTGATTCCCCGCCTCTGTTTCCCAATATCTAAGTCCCCGCCTCCGATTCCCCAACTCTGATTCCCCACCTCTGATTCCCCAGCTCTGATTCCCCGCCTCTGATTCCCCGCATCTGATTCCCTGCAACTGATTCCAAGCCTCTGATTCCCTGCCTCTGATTCCCAACCTCTGATTCCCAACCTCTGATTCCACACCTCTGATTCCCCATATCTGATTCCCCGCCTCTGTTTCCCCGCCTCTGATTCCCCGCCTCTGATTCCCCATATCTCATTCCCCGCCTCTGATTCCGCATCTCTGATTCCCGGACTCTGATTCCCCACCTCTGATTCCCGGCCTCTTATTCCCGGCATCTGATTCCGGCCTCTGATTCCCGGCCTCTGATTCCCTGCTTCTGATTCTGATTCCCTGCCTCTGATTCCCCATCTCTGATTCCGCACATCTAATTCCCTGCCTCTGATTCCCCACCTCTGATTCCCCATATCTGATTCCCCGCCTCTATTTCCCCGCCTCTGATTCCCCGCCTCTGCTTCCCCATATCTAAGTCCCCGCCTCTGATTCCCCAACTTTGATTCCCCACCTCTGATTCCCCAGCTCTGATTCCCCGCCTCTGATTCCCCGCATATGATTCCATGCATCTGATCCCCAGCCTTTGATTCGCCACCTCTGATTCCCCATATCTGATTCCTCGCCTCTGTTTCGCCGCCTCTGATTCCCCGCCTCTGATTCCCCAGCTCTGATTCCCCGCCTCTGATTTTCCGTGTTTGATTCCCTGCCTCTGATTCCCGGCCTCTGATTCCCCATCTCTGATTCACCGCCTTTGATTCGCCACCTCTGATTCCCCATATCTGATTCCCCGCCTCTGTTTCCCCGCCTCTGATTCCCCACCTCTGATTCCACGTGTTTGATTCCCCGCCTCTGTTTCCCCGCCTCTGATTCCCCGCCTCTGATTCCCCAACTCTAATTCCCCACCTCTGATTCCCCATATCTGATTCCCTGCCTCTGTTTCCCCGCCTCTGATTCCCCGCCCCTGTTTCCCCATATGTGATTCCCTGCCTCTGATTCCCCAACTTTGATTCCCAGCCTCTGATTCCCCAGCTCTGATTCCCCGCCTCTGATTCCCCGTGTTTGATTCCCACACTCTGATTCCCCGCCTCAGATTCCCCATCTCTGATTCACCGCCTTTGATTCGCCACCTCTGATTCCCCATATCTGATTCCCAATATCTGATTCCCCGCCTCTGATTCCCCACCTCTGATTCCCAATATCTGATTCCCCGCCTCTGTTTCCCCGCCTCTGATTCCCCACCTCTGATTCCCAATATCTGATTCCCCGCCTCTGATTCCCCACCTCTGATTCCCCGCCTCTGATTCGCCAGCTATGATTCCCCGCCTCTGATTCCCCGTGTTTGATTCCCTGCCTCTGATTCCCGGCCTCTGATTACCCATCTCTGATTCACCGCCTTTGATTCGCCACCTCTGATTCCCCATATCTGATTCCCCGCCTCTGTTTCCCCGCCTCTGATTCCCCGCCTCTGATTCCCCATATCTCATTCCCCGCCTCTGAATCCCCATCTCTGATTCCCGGACTCTGATTCCCCACCTCTGATTCCCTGCTTCTGATTCTGATTCCCTGCCTTTGATTCCCCATCTCTGATTCCGCACATCTGATTCCCTGCCACTGATTCCCCATCTCTGATTCCCCATATCTGATTCATCGCCTCTGTTTCCCCGCCTCTGATTCCCCGCCTCTGTTTCCCAATATCTAAGTCCCCGCCTCTGATTCCCCAACTCTAATTCCCCACCTCTGATTCCCCAGCTCTGATTCCCCGCCTCTGATTCCCCGCATCTGATTCCCTGCATCTGATTCCAAGCCTCTTATTCCCTGCCTCTGATTCCCAACCTCTGATTCCCCACCTCTGATTCCCCATATCTGATTCCCATCCTCTGTTTCCCCGCCTCTGATTCCCCGCCTCTGTTTCCCCATATCTGATTCCCGGCCTCTGGTTCCCCGCCTCTGATTCCCCGCCTCTGATTCCCTGCCTCTGATTCCCCATCTCCGATTCCGCACATCTGATTCCCTGCCTCTGATTCCC
The DNA here is from genome assembly GCF_036971445.1 of Narcine bancroftii. Classification (NCBI taxonomy): domain Eukaryota; kingdom Metazoa; phylum Chordata; class Chondrichthyes; order Torpediniformes; family Narcinidae; genus Narcine; species Narcine bancroftii. Next base: position 110,598,735 of record NC_091475.1, read on the forward strand.
CGCCTCTGATTCCCCGCCTCTGATTCCCTGCCTCTGATTCCCAACCTCTGATTCCCCACCTCTGATTCCCCGTGTTTGATTCCCCGCCTCTGTTTCCCCGCCTCTGATTCCCCGCCTCTGATTCCCCAACTCTAATTCCCCGCCTCTGATTCCCCATATCTGATTCCCCGCCTCTGATTCCCCACCCCTGTTTCCCCATATCTGATTCCCTGCCTCTGATTCCCCAACTTTGATTCCCAGCATCTGATTCCCCAGCTCTGATTCCCCGCCTCTGATTCCCCGCATCTGATTCCCTGCATCTGATTCCAAGCCTCTGATTCCCTGTCTCTGATTCCCAACCTCTGATTCCCCACCTCTGATTCCCCATATCTGATCCCCAGCCTCTGTTTCCCCGCCTCTGTTTCCCCATATCTGATTCCCGGCCTCTGATTCCCTGCCTCTGATTCCCCGCCTCTGATTCCCTGCCTCTGATTCGCCATCTCCGATTCCGCACATCTGATTCCCTGCCTCTGATTCCCCGCCTCTGATTCCCCGCCTCTGATTCCCTGCATCTGATTCCCAACCTCTGATTCCCCACCTCTGATTCCCCGTGTTTGATTCCCCGCCTCTGTTTCCCCGCCTCTGATTCCCCGCCTCTGATTCCCCAACTCTAATTCCCCACCTCTGATTCCCCATATCTGATTCCCTGCCTCTGTTTCCCCGCCTCTGATTCCCCGCCCCTGTTTCCCCATATCTGATTCCCTGCCTCTGAATCCCCAACTTTGATTCCCAGCCTCTGATTCCCCAGCTCTGATTCCCCGCCTCTGATTCCCCGTGTTTGATTCCCTGCCTCTGATTCCCCGCCTCTGATTCCCCATCTCTGATTCACCGCCTTTGATTCGCCACCTCTGATTCCCCATATCTGATTCCCCACCTCTGTTTCCCCGCATCTGATTCCCCACCTCTGATTCTCCATATCTCATTCCCCGCCTCTGACTCCCCATCTCTGATTCCCGGACTCTGATTCCCCACCTCTGATTCCCGGCCTCTTATTCCCAGCATCTGATTCCAGGCCTCTGATTCCCGTCCTCTGACTCCCCGCTTCTGATTCTGATTCCCTGCCTCTGACTCCCCATCTCTGATTCCGCACATCTGATTACCTGCCTCTGATTCCCCACCTCTGATTCCCCATATCTGATTCCCCGCCTCTGTTTCCACGCCTCTGATTCCCCGCCTCTGTTTCCCCATATCTAATTCCCCACCTCTGATGCCCCAACTCTGATTCCCCGCCTCTGATTCCACAGCTCTGATTCCCCGCCTCTGATTCCCCACATCCGATTCCCCATATCTGATTCCCCGCCTCTGTTTCTCCGCCCCTGATTCCCCGCCTCTGTTTCCCCATATCTGATTCCCCGCCTCTGATTCCCAACTATGATTCCCCGCCTCTTATTCCCCAGCTCTGATTCCCCGTCTCTGTTTCCCCATATCTGATGCCCCGCCTCTATTTGCCCGCCTCTTATTCCCCGCCTCTGTTTCCCCATATCTGATTCCCCGCCTCTGATTCCCAAGTATGATTCCCTGCCTCTAATTTCCCAGCTCTGATTCCCCGCCTCTGATTCCCCGTGTCTGATTTCCTGCCTCTGATTCCCCGCCTCTGATTACCCATGTCTGATTCACCGCCTCTGATTCCCCACCTCTGATTCCCCATCTCTGATTCCGCACATCCGATTCCCTGCCTCTGATTCCCCGCCTCTGATTCACTGCCTCTGCTTCCCCAGCTCTGATTCCCCGCCTGTGATTCCCAGCGTCTTATTCCCTGCTTCTGATTCTGATTCCCTGCCTCTGATTCCCCATCTCTGATTCCGCACATCTGATTCCCTGCCTCTGATTCCCCACCTCTGATTCCCCATATCTGATTCCCCGCCTCTGTTTCCCCACCTCTGATTCCCCGCCTCTGTTTCCCCATATCTAAGTCCCCGCCTCTGATTCCCCAACTCTGATTCCCCACCTCTGATTCCCCAGCTCTCATTCCCCGCCTCTGATCCCCGCATCTGATTCCCTGCATCTGATTCCCAGCCTCTGATTCCCTGCCTCTGATTCCCAACCTCTGATTCCCCACCTCTGATTCCCCTTATCAGATTCCCCGCCTCTGTTTCCACGCCTCTGATTCCCCGCCTCTGTTTCCCCATATCTGATTCCCCGCCTCTGAATCCCCAACTCTGATTCCCTGCCTCTGATTCCCCAGCTCTGATTCCCCGCCTTTGATTCCCCCGTCTGATTCCCAGCCTCTGAAACCCCGTGTCTGATTTCTTGCCTCTGATTCCCCGCCTCTGATTCCCCATCTCTGATTCACAGCCTCTGATTCCCCACCTCTGATTCCCCATCTCTGATTCCGCACATCTGATTCCCTGCCTCTGATTCCCCATCTCTGATTCACCACCTTTGATTCGCCACCTCTGATTCCCCATATCTGATTCCCCGCCTCTGTTTCCCCGCCTCTGATTCCCCACCTCTGATTCCCCGTGTTTGATTCCCCGCCTCTGTTTCCCCGCCTCTGATTCCCCGCCTCTGATTCCCCAACTCTAATTCCCCACCTCTGATTCCCCATATCTGATTCCCTGCCTCTGTTTCCCCGCCTCTGATTCCCCGCCCCTGTTTCCCCATATGTGATTCCCTGCCTCTGATTCCCCAACTTTGATTCCCAGCCTCTGATTCCCCAGCTCTGATTCCCCGCCTCTGATTCCCCGTGTTTGATTCCCTGCCTCTGATTCCCCGCCTCAGATTCCCCATCTCTGATTCACCGCCTTTGATTCGCCACCTCTGATTCCCCATATCTGATTCCCAATATCTGATTCCCCGCCTCTGATTCCCCACCTCTGATTCCCAATATCTGATTCCCCGCCTCTGTTTCCCCGCCTCTGATTCCCCACCTCTGATTCCCAATATCTGATTCCCCGCCTCTGATTCCCCACCTCTGATTCCCCGCCTCTGATTCGCCAGCTATGATTCCCCGCCTCTGATTCCCCGTGTTTGATTCCCTGCCTCTGATTCCCGGCCTCTGATTACCCATCTCTGATTCACCGCCTTTGATTCGCCACCTCTGATTCCCCATATCTGATTCCCCGCCTCTGTTTCCCCGCCTCTGATTCCCCGCCTCTGATTCCCCTATCTCATTCCCCGCCTCTGAATCCCCATCTCTGATTCCCGGACTCTGATTCCCCACCTCTGATTCCCTGCTTCTGATTCTGATTCCCTGCCTTTGATTCCCCATCTCTGATTCCGCACATCTGATTCCCTGCCACTGATTCCCCATCTCTGATTCCCCATATCTGATTCATCGCCTCTGTTTCCCCGCCTCTGATTCCCCGCCTCTGTTTCCCAATATCTAAGTCCCCGCCTCTGATTCCCCAACTCTAATTCCCCACCTCTGATTCCCCAGCTCTGATTCCCCGCCTCTGATTCCCCGCATCTGATTCCCTGCATCTGATTCCAAGCCTCTTATTCCCTGCCTCTGATTCCCAACCTCTGATTCCCCACCTCTGATTCTCCATATCTGATTCCCATCCTCTGTTTCCCCGCCTCTGATTCCCCGCCTCTGTTTCCCCATATCTGATTCCCGGCCTCTGGTTCCCCGCCTCTGATTCCCCGCCTCTGATTCCCTGCCTCTGATTCCCCATCTCCGATTCCGCACATCTGATTCCCTGCCTCTGATTCCCCGCCTCTGATTCCCCGCCTCTGATTCCCTGCCTCTGATTCCCAACCTCTGATTCCCCACCTCTGATTCCCCGTGTTTGATTCCCCGCCTCTGTTTCCCCGCCTCTGATTCCCCGCCTCTGATTCCCCAACTCTAATTCCCCGCCTCTGATTCCCCATATCTGATTCCCCGCCTCTGATTCCCCACCCCTGTTTCCCCATATCTGATTCCCTGCCTCTGATTCCCCAACTTTGATTCCCAGCATCTGATTCCCCAGCTCTGATTCCCCGCCTCTGATTCCCCGCATCTGATTCCCTGCATCTGATTCCAAGCCTCTGATTCCCTGTCTCTGATTCCCAACCTCTGATTCCCCACCTCTGATTCCCCATATCTGATCCCCAGCCTCTGTTTCCCCGCCTCTGTTTCCCCATATCTGATTCCCGGCCTCTGATTCCCTGCCTCTGATTCCCCGCCTCTGATTCCCTGCCTCTGATTCGCCATCTCCGATTCCGCACATCTGATTCCCTGCCTCTGATTCCCCGCCTCTGATTCCCCGCCTCTGATTCCCTGCATCTGATTCCCAACCTCTGATTCCCCACCTCTGATTCCCCGTGTTTGATTCCCCGCCTCTGTTTCCCCGCCTCTGATTCCCCGCCTCTGATTCCCCAACTCTAATTCCCCACCTCTGATTCCCCATATCTGATTCCCTGCCTCTGTTTCCCCGCCTCTGATTCCCCGCCCCTGTTTCCCCATATCTGATTCCCTGCCTCTGAATCCCCAACTTTGATTCCCAGCCTCTGATTCCCCAGCTCTGATTCCCCTCCTCTGATTCCCCGTGTTTGATTCCCTGCCTCTGATTCCCCGCCTCTGATTCCCCATCTCTGATTCACCGCCTTTGATTCGCCACCTCTGATTCCCCATATCTGATTCCCCACCTCTGTTTCCCCGCATCTGATTCCCCGCCTCTGATTCTCCATATCTCATTCCCCGCCTCTGACTCCCCATCTCTGATTCCCGGACTCTGATTCCCCACCTCTGATTCCCGGCCTCTTATTCCCAGCATCTGATTCCAGGCCTCTGATTCCCGTCCTCTGACTCCCCGCTTCTGATTCTGATTCCCTGCCTCTGACTCCCCATCTCTGATTCCGCACATCTGATTACCTGCCTCTGATTCCCCACCTCTGATTCCCCATATCTGATTCCCCGCCTCTGTTTCCACGCCTCTGATTCCCCGCCTCTGTTTCCCCATATCTAATTCCCCACCTCTGATGCCCCAACTCTGATTCCCCGCCTCTGATTCCACAGCTCTGATTCCCCGCCTCTGATTCCCCACATCCGATTCCCCATATCTGATTCCCCGCCTCTGTTTCTCCGCCCCTGATTCCCCGCCTCTGTTTCCCCATATCTGATTCCCCGCCTCTGATTCCCAACTATGATTCCCCGCCTCTTATTCCCCAGCTCTGATTCCCCGCCTCTGTTTCCCCATATCTGATGCCCCGCCTCTATTTGCCCGCCTCTTATTCCCCGCCTCTGTTTCCCCATATCTGATTCCCCGCCTCTGATTCCCAAGTATGATTCCCTGCCTCTAATTTCCCAGCTCTGATTCCCCGCCTCTGATTCCCCGTGTCTGATTTCCTGCCTCTGATTCCCCGCCTCTGATTACCCATGTCTGATTCACCGCCTCTGATTCCCCACCTCTGATTCCCCATCTCTGATTCCGCACATCCGATTCCCTGCCTCTGATTCCCCGCCTCTGATTCACTGCCTCTGCTTCCCCAGCTCTGATTCCCCGCCTGTGATTCCCAGCGTCTTATTCCCTGCTTCTGATTCTGATTCCCTGCCTCTGATTCCCCATCTCTGATTCCGCACATCTGATTCCCTGCCTCTGATTCCCCACCTCTGATTCCCCATATCTGATTCCCCGCCTCTGTTTCCCCACCTCTGATTCCCCGCCTCTGTTTCCCCATATCTAAGTCCCCGCCTCTGATTCCCCAACTCTGATTCCCCACCTCTGATTCCCCAGCTCTCATTCCCCGCCTCTGATCCCCGCATCTGATTCCCTGCATCTGATTCCCAGCCTCTGATTCCCTGCCTCTGATTCCCAACCTCTGATTCCCCACCTCTGATTCCCCTTATCAGATTCCCCGCCTCTGTTTCCCCACCTCTGATTCCCCATATCTGATTCCCCGCCTCTGAATCCCCAACTCTGATTCCCTGCCTCTGATTCCCCAGCTCTGATTCCCCGCCTTTGATTCCCCCGTCTGATTCCCAGCCTCTGAAACCCCGTGTCTGATTTCTTGCCTCTGATTCCCCGCCTCTGATTCCCCATCTCTGATTCACAGCCTCTGATTCCCCACCTCTGATTCCCCATCTCTGATTCCGCACATCTGATTCCCTGCCTCTGATTCCCCATCTCTGATTCACCGCCTTTGATTCGCCACCTCTGATTCACCATATCTGATTCCCCGCCTCTGTTTCCCCGCCTCTGATTCCCCGCCTCTGATTCCCCATATCTCATTCCCCGCCTCTGAATCCCCATCTCTGATTCCCGGACTCTGATTCCCCACCTCTGATTCCCGGCCTCTTATTCCCGGCATCTGATTCCGGCCTCTGATTCCCGGCCTCTGATTCCCTGCTTCTGATTCTGATTCCCTGCCTTTGATTCCCCATCTCTGATTCCGCACATCTGATTCCCTGCCTCTGATTCCCCATCTCTGATTCCCCATATCTGATTCCCCGCCTCTGTTTCCCCGCCTCTGATTCCCCGCCTCTGTTTCCCAATATCTAAGTCCCCGCCTCTGATTCCCCAACTCTGATTCCCCACCTCTGATTCCCCAGCTCTGATTCCCCGCCTCTGATTCCCCGCATCTGATTCCCTGCATCTGATTCCAAGCCTCTGATTCCCTGCCTCTGATTCCCAACCTCTGATTCCCCACCTCTGATTCCCCATATCTGATTCCCAGCCTCTGTTTCCCCGCCTCTGATTCCCTGCCTCTGTTTCCCCATATCTGATTCCCGGCCTCTGATTCCCCGCCTCTGATTCCCCGCCTCTGATTCCCTGCCTCTGATTCCCCATCTCCGATTCCGCACATCTGATTCCCTGCCGCTGATTCCCCGCCTCTGATTCCCCGCCTCTGATTCCCTGCCTCTGATTCCCAACCTCTGATTCCCCACCTCTGATTCCCCGTGTTTGATTCCCCGCCTCTGTTTCCCCGCCTCTGATTCCCCGCCTCTGATTCCCCAACTCTAATTCCCCGCCTCTGATTCCCCATATCTGATTCCCCGCCTCTGTTTCCCCGCCTCTGATTCCCCGCCCATGTTTCCCCATATCTGATTCCCTGCCTCTGATTCCCCAACTTTGATTCCCAGCCTCTGATTCCCCAGCTCTGATACCACGCCTCTGATTCCCCGTGTTTGATTCCCTGCCTCTGATTCCCCGCCTCTGATTCCCCATCTCTGATTCACCGCCTTTGATTCGCCACCTCTGATTCCCCATATCTGATTCCCCACCTCTGTTTCCCCGCCTCTGATTCCCCGCCTCTGATTCTCCATATCTCATTCCCCGCCTCTGAATCCCCATCACTGTTTCCCAGACTCTGATTCCCCACCTCTGATTCCCGGCCTCTTATTCCCAGCATCTGATTCCAGGCCTCTGATTCCCCACCTCTGATTCCCGGCCTCTTATTCCCGGCCTCTGATTCCGGCCTCTGATTCCCGGCCTCTGATTCCCTGCTTCTGATTCTGATTCCCTGCCTCTGATTCCCCATCTCTGATTCCGCACATCTAATTCCCTGCCTCTGATTCCCCACCTCTGATTCCCCATATCTGATTCCCCGCCTCTATTTCCCCGCCTCTGATTCCCCGCCTCTGCTTCCCCATATCTAAGTCCCCGCCTCTGATTCCCCAACTTTGATTCCCCACCTCTGATTCCCCAGCTCTGATTCCCCGCCTCTGATTCCCCGCATATGATTCCATGCATCTGATCCCCAGCCTTTGATTCGCCACCTCTGATTCCCCATATCTGATTCCTCGCCTCTGTTTCGCCGCCTCTGATTCCCCGCCTCTGATTCCCCAGCTCTGATTCCCCGCCTCTGATTTTCCGTGTTTGATTCCCTGCCTCTGATTCCCGGCCTCTGATTCCCCATCTCTGATTCACCGCCTTTGATTCGCCACCTCTGATTCCCCATATCTGATTCCCCGCCTCTGTTTCCCCGCCTCTGATTCCCCACCTCTGATTCCCCGTGTTTGATTCCCCGCCTCTGTTTCCCCGCCTCTGATTCCCCGCCTCTGATTCCCCAACTCTAATTCCCCACCTCTGATTCCCCATATCTGATTCCCTGCCTCTGTTTCCCTGCCTCTGATTCCCCGCCCCTGTTTCCCCATATGTGATTCCCTGCCTCTGATTCCCCAACTTTGATTCCCAGCCTCTGATTCCCCAGCTCTGATTCCCCGCCTCTGATTCCCCGTGTTTGATTCCCTGCCTCTGATTCCCCGCCTCAGATTCCCCATCTCTGATTCACCGCCTTTGATTCGCCACCTCTGATTCCCCATATCTGATTCCCAATATCTGATTCCCCGCCTCTGATTCCCCACCTCTGATTCCCAATATCTGATTCCCCGCCTGTTTCCCCGCCTCTGATTCCCCACCTCTGATTCCCAATATCTGATTCCCCGCCTCTGATTCCCCACCTCTGATTCCCCGCCTCTGATTCGCCAGCTATGATTCCCCGCCTCTGATTCCCCGTGTTTGATTCCCTGCCTCTGATTCCCGGCCTCTGATTACCCATCTCTGATTCACCGCCTTTGATTCGCCACCTCTGATTCCCCATATCTGATTCCCCGCCTCTGTTTCCCCGCCTCTGATTCCCCGCCTCTGATTCCCCATATCTCATTCCCCGCCTCTGAATCCCCATCTCTGATTCCCGGACTCTGATTCCCCACCTCTGATTCCCTGCTTCTGATTCTGATTCCCTGCCTTTGATTCCCCATCTCTGATTCCGCACATCTGATTCCCTGCCTCTGATTCCCCATCTCTGATTCCCCATATCTGATTCATCGCCTCTGTTTCCCCGCCTCTGATTCCCCGCCTCTGTTTCCCAATATCTAAGTCCCCGCCTCTGATTCCCCAACTCTAATTCCCCACCTCTGATTCCCCAGCTCTGATTCCCCGCCTCTGATTCCCCGCATCTGATTCCCTGCATCTGATTCCAAGCCTCTTATTCCCTGCCTCTGATTCCCAACCTCTGATTCCCCACCTCTGATTCCCCATATCTGATTCCCATCCTCTGTTTCCCCGCCTCTGATTCCCCGCCTCTGTTACCCCATATCTGATTCCCGGCCTCTGGTTCCCCGCCTCTGATTCCCCGCCTCTGATTCCCTGCCTCTGATTCCCCATCTCCGATTCCGCACATCTGATTCCCTGCCTCTGATTCCCCGCCTCTGATTCCCCGCCTCTGATTCCCTGCCTCTGATTCCCAACCTCTGATTCCCCACCTCTGATTCCCCGTGTTTGATTCCCCGCCTCTGTTTCCCCGCCTCTGATTCCCCGCCTCTGATTCCCCAACTCTAATTCCCCGCCTCTGATTCCCCATATCTGATTCCCCGCCTCTGATTCCCCACCCCTGTTTCCCCATATCTGATTCCCTGCCTCTGATTCCCCAACTTTGATTCCCAGCATCTGATTCCCCAGCTCTGATTCCCCGCCTCTGATTCCCCGCATCTGATTCCCTGCATCTGATTCCAAGCCTCTGATTCCCTGTCTCTGATTCCCAACCTCTGATTCCCCACCTCTGATTCCCCATATCTGATCCCCAGCCTCTGTTTCCCCGCCTCTGTTTCCCCATATCTGATTCCCGGCCTCTGATTCCCTGCCTCTGATTCCCCGCCTCTGATTCCCTGCCTCTGATTCGCCATCTCCGATTCCGCACATCTGATCCCCAGCCTCTGTTTCCCCGCCTCTGTTTCCCCATATCTGATTCCCGGCCTCTGATTCCCTGCCTCTGATTCCCCGCCTCTGATTCCCTGCCTCTGATTCGCCATCTCCGATTCCGCACATCTGATTCCCAACCTCTGATTCCCCACCTCTGATTCCCCGTGTTTGATTCCCCGCCTCTGTTTCCCCGCCTCTGATTCCCCGCCTCTGATTCCCCAACTCTAATTCCCCACCTCTGATTCCCCATATCTGATTCCCTGCCTCTGTTTCCCCGCCTCTGATTCCCCGCCCCTGTTTCCCCATATCTGATTCCCTGCCTCTGAATCCCCAACTTTGATTCCCAGCCTCTGATTCCCCAGCTCTGATTCCCCGCCTCTGATTCCCCGTGTTTGATTCCCTGCCTCTGATTCCCCGCCTCTGATTCCCCATCTCTGATTCACCGCCTTTGATTCGCCACCTCTGATTCCCCATATCTGATTCCCCACCTCTGTTTCCCCTCATCTGATTCCCCGCCTCTGATTCTCCATATCTCATTCCCCGCCTCTGACTCCCCATCTCTGATTCCCGGACTCTGATTCCCCACCTCTGATTCCCGGCCTCTTATTCCCAGCATCTGATTCCAGGCCTCTGATTCCCGTCCTCTGACTCCCCGCTTCTGATTCTGATTCCCTGCCTCTGACTCCCCATCTCTGATTCCGCACATCTGATTACCTGCCTCTGATTCCCCACCTCTGATTCCCCATATCTGATTCCCCGCCTCTGTTTCCACGCCTCTGATTCCCCGCCTCTGTTTCCCCATATCTAATTCCCCACCTCTGATGCCCCAACTCTGATTCCCCGCCTCTGATTCCACAGCTCTGATTCCCCGCCTCTGATTCCCCACATCCGATTCCCCATATCTGATTCCCCGCCTCTGTTTCTCCGCCCCTGATTCCCCGCCTCTGTTTCCCCATATCTGAATCCCCGCCTCTGATTCCCAACTATGATTCCCCGCCTCTTATTCCCCAGCTCTGATTCCCCGTCTCTGTTTCCCCATATCTGATGCCCCGCCTCTATTTGCCCGCCTCTGATTCCCCGCCTCTGTTTCCCCATATCTGATTCCCCGCCTCTGATTCCCAAGTATGATTCCCTGCCTCTAATTTCCCAGCTCTGATTCCCCGCCTCTGATTCCCCGTGTCTGATTTCCTGCCTCTGATTCCCCGCCTCTGATTACCCATGTCTGATTCACCACCTCTGATTCCCCACCTCTGATTCCCCATCTCTGATTCCGCACATCCGATTCCCTGCCTCTGATTCCCCGCCTCTGATTCACTGCCTCTGCTTCCCCAGCTCTGATTCCCCGCCTGTGATTCCCAGCGTCTTATTCCCTGCTTCTGATTCTGATTCCCTGCCTCTGATTCCCCATCTCTGATTCCGCACATCTGATTCCCTGCCTCTGATTCCCCACCTCGGATTCCCCATATCTGATTCCCCGCCTCTATTTCCCCACCTCTGATTCCCCGCCTCTGTTTCCCCATATCTAAGTCCCCGCCTCTGATTCCCCAACTCTGATTCCCCACCTCTGATTCCCCAGCTCTCATTCCCCGCCTCTGATCCCCGCATCTGATTCCCTGCATCTGATTCCCAGCCTCTGATTCCCTGCCTCTGATTCCCAACCTCTGATTCCCCACCTCTGATTCCCCTTATCAGATTCCCCGCCTCTGTTTCCACGCCTCTGATTCCCCGCCTCTGTTTCCCCATATCTGATTCCCTGCCTCTGAATCCCCAACTCTGATTCCCTGCCTCTGATTCCCCAGCTCTGATTCCCCGCCTTTGATTCCCCCGTCTGATTCCCAGCCTCTGAAACCCCGTGTCTGATTTCTTGCCTCTGATTCCCCGCCTCTGATTCCCCATCTCTGATTCACAGCCTCTGATTCCCCACCTCTGATTCCCCATCTCTGATTCCGCACATCTGATTCCCTGCCTCTGATTCCCCATCTCTGATTCACCGCCTTTGATTCGCCACCTCTGATTCCCCATATCTGATTCCCCGCCTCTGTTTCCCCGCCTCTGATTCCCCGCCTCTGATTCCCCATATCTCATTCCCCGCCTCTGAATCCCCATCTCTGATTCCCGGACTCTGATTCCCCACCTCTGATTCCCGGCCTCTTATTCCCGGCATCTGATTCCGGCCTCTGATTCCCGGCCTCTGATTCCCTGCTTCTGATTCTGATTCCCTGCCTTTGATTCCCCATCTCTGATTCCGCACATCTGATTCCCTGCCTCTGATTCCCCATCTCTGATTCCCCATATCTGATTCCCCGCCTCTGTTTCCCCGCCTCTGATTCCCCGCCTCTGTTTCCCAATATCTAAGTCCCCGCCTCTGATTCCCCAACTCTGATTCCCCACCTCTGATTCCCCAGCTCTGATTCCCCGCCTCTGATTCCCCGCATCTGATTCCCTGCATCTGATTCCAAGCCTCTGATTCCCTGCCTCTGATTCCCAACCTCTGATTCCCCACCTCTGATTCCCCATATCTGATTCCCAGCCTCTGTTTCCCCGCCTCTGATTCCCTGCCTCTGTTTCCCCATATCTGATTCCCGGCCTCTGATTCCCCGCCTCTGATTCCCCGCCTCTGATTCCCTGCCTCTGATTCCCCATCTCCGATTCCGCACATCTGATTCCCTGCCTCTGAATCCCCGCCTCTGATTCCCCGCCTCTGATTCCCTGCCTCTGATTCCCAACCTCTGATTCCCCACCTCTGATTCCCCGTGTTTGATTCCCCGCCTCTGTTTCCCCGCCTCTGATTCCCCGCCTCTGATTCCCCAACTCTAATTCCCCGCCTCTGATTCCCCATATCTGATTCCCCGCCTCTGTTTCCCCGCCTCTGATTCCCCGCCCCTGTTTCCCCATATCTGATTCCCTGCCTCTGATTCCCCAACTTTGATTTCCAGCCTCTGATTCCCCAGCTCTGATACCACGCCTCTGATTCCCCGTGTTTGATTCCCTGCCTCTGATTCCCCGCCTCTGATTCCCCATCTCTGATTCACCGCCTTTGATTCGCCACCTCTGATTCCCCATATCTGATTCCCCACCTCTGTTTCCCCGCCTCTGATTCCCCGCCTCTGATTCTCCATATCTCATTCCCCGCCTCTGAATCCCCATCACTGTTTCCCAGACTCTGATTCCCCACCTCTGATTCCCGGCCTCTTATTCCCAGCATCTGATTCCAGGCCTCTGATTCCCGGCCTCTGACTCCCCGCTTCTGATTCTGATTCCCTGCCTCTGATTCCCCATCTCTGATTCAGCACATCTGATTACCTGCCTCTGATTCCCCACCTCTGATTCCCCATATCTGATTCCTCGCCTCTGTTTCCCCGCCTCTGATTCCCCGCCTCTGATTCCCCAGCTCTGATTCCCCGCCTCTGATTTTCCGTGTTTGATTCCCTGCCTCTGATTCCCGGCCTCTGATTCCCCATCTCTGATTCACCGCCTTTGATTCGCCACCTCTGATTCCCCATATCTGATTCCCCGCCTCTGTTTCCCCGCCTCTGATTCCCCGCCTCTGATTCCCCATATCTCATTCCCCGCCTCTGAATCCCCATCTCTGATTCCCGGACTCTGATTCCCCACCTCTGATTCCCGGCCTCTTATTCCCGGCATCTGATTCCGGCCTCTGATTCCCGGCCTCTGATTCCCTGCTTCTGATTCCCCATCTCTGATTCCGCAAATCTAATTCCCTGCCTCTGATTCCCCACCTCTGATTCCCCATATATGATTCCCCGCCTCTGTTTCCCGGCCTCTGATTCCCCGCTTCTGATTCTGATTCCCTGCCTCTGATTCCCCATCTCTGATTCCGCACATCTGATTCCCTGCCTCTGATTCCCTACCTCTGATTCCCCATCTCTGATTCATCGCCTTTGATTCGCCACCTCTGATTCCCCATATCTGATTCCTCGCCTCTGTTTCCCCGCCTCTGATTCCCCGCCTCTGATTCCCCATATCTCATTCCCCGCCTCTGATTCCCCATCTCTGATTCCCGGACTCTGATTCCCCACCTCTGATTCCCGGCCTCTTATTCCCGGCATCTGATTCCGGCCTCTGATTCCCGGCCTCTGATTCCCTGCTTCTGATTCCCCATCTCTGATTCCGCAAATCTAATTCCCTGCCTCTGATTCCCCACCTCTGATTCCCCATATCTGATTCCCCGCCTCTGTTTCCCGGCCTCTGATTCCCCGCTTCTGATTCTGATTCCCTGCCTCTGATTCCCCATCTCTGATTCCGCACATCTGATTCCCTGCCTCTGATTCCCCACCTCTGATTCCCCATATCTGATTTCCCGCCTCTGTTTCCCCGCCTCTGATTCCCCGCCACTGTTTCCCCATATCTAATTCCCAACCTCTGATGCCCCAACTCTGATTCCCTGCCTCTGATTCCCCGCGTTCTATTCCCTGCCTCTGATTCCCCGCCTGTGATTCCCCATCTCTGATTCACCACCTCTGATTCCCCACCTCTGATTCCCCAACTCTGATTCCCCGCCTCTGATTCCCCAGCTCTGATTCCCCGCCTCTGATTCCCCGTGTTTGATTCCCTGCCTCTGATTCCCCGCCTCTGATTCCCCATCTCTGATTCACCGCCTTTGATTCGCCACCTCTGATACCCCATATCTGATTCCTCGCCTCTGTTTCCCCGCCTCTGATTCCCCGCCTCTGATTCCCCAGCTCTGATTCCCCGCCTCTGATTTTCCGTGTTTGATTCCCTGCCTCTGATTCCCCACCTCTGATTCCCCGCCTTTGATTCCCCCGTCTGATTCCCAGCCTCTGAAATCCCGTGTCTGATTTCTTGCCTCTGATTCCCCGCCTCTGTTTCCCCATCTCTGATTCCCCGCCTCTGATTCCCCACCTCTGATTCCCCATCTCTGATTCCGCACATCTGATTCCCTGCCTCTGATTCCCCGACTCTGATTCCCACCTCTGATTCCCCAGCTCTGATTCCCCGCCTCTGATTCCCCAACTCAGATTCCCCACCTCTGATTCCCCAGCTCTGATTCCCCGCCTCTGATTCCCCGTGTTTGATTCCCAGCCTCTGATTCCCCGCCTCTGATTCCCCATCTCTGATTCACCGCCTTTGATTCGCCACCTCTGATTCCCCATATCTGATTCCTCGCCTCTGTTTCGCCGCCTCTGATTCCCCGCCTCTGATTCCCCAGCTCTGATTCCCCGCCTCTGATTTTCCGTGTTTGATTCCCTGCCTCTGATTCCCGGCCTCTGATTCCCCATCTCTGATTCACCGCCTTTGATTCGCCACCTCTGTTTCCCCATATCTGATTCCCCGCCTCTGTTTCCCCGCCTCTGATTCCCCGCCTCTGATTCCCCAGCTCTCATTCCCCGCCTCTGATTCCCCAGCTCTGATTCCCCGCCTCTGATTCCCCGTGTTTGATTCCCTGCCTCTGATTCCCCGCCTCTGATACCCCATCTCTGATTCACCGCCTTTGATTCGCCACCTCTGATTCCCCATATCTGATTCCTCGCCTCTGTTTCCCCGCCTCTGATTCCCCGCCTCTGATTCCCCAGCTCTGATTCCCCGCCTCTGATTTTCCGTGTTTGATTCCCTGCCTCTGATTCCCGGCCTCTGATTCCTCATCTCTGATTCACCGCCTTTGATTCGCCACCTCTGATTCCCCATATCTGATTCCCCGCCTCTGTTTCCCCGCCTCTGATTCCCCGCCTCTGATTCCCCAGCTCTGATTCCCCGCCTCTGATTCCCCGTGTTTGATTCCCTGCCTCTGATTCCCCGCCTCTGATTCCCCATCTCTGATTCACCGCCTTTGATTCGCCACCTCTGATTCCCCATATCTGATTCCTCGCCTCTGTTTCCCCGCCTCTGATTCCCCGCCTCTGATTCCCCAGCTCTGATTCCCCGCCTCTGATTTTCCGTGTTTGATTCCCTGCCTCTGATTCCCGGCCTCTGATTCCCCATCTCTGATTCACCGCCTTTGATTCGCCACCTCTGATTCCCCATATCTGATTCCTCGCCTCTGTTTCCCCGCCTCTGATTCCCCGCCTCTGATTCCCCAGCTCTGATTCCCCGCCTCTGATTTTCCGTGTTTGATTCCCTGCCTCTGATTCCCGGCCTCTGATTCCCCATATCTGATTCCCCGCCTCTGAATCCCCAACTCTGATTCCCTGCCTCTGATTCCCCAGCTCTGATTCCCCGCCTTTGATTCCCCGTCTGATTCCCAGCCTCTGAAACCCCGTGTCTGATTTCTTGCCTCTGATTCCCCGCCTCTGATTCCCCACCTCTGATTCCCAATCTCTGATTCCGCACATCTGATTCCCTGCCTCTGATTCCCCGACTCTGATCCCCACCTCTGATTCCCCAGCTCTGATTCCCCGCCTCTGATTCCCCAACTCTGATTCCCCGCCTCTGATTCCCCAGCTCTGATTCCCCGCCTCTGATTCCCCGTGTTTGATTCCCTGCCTCTGATTCCCCGCCTCTGATTCCCCATCTCTGATTCACCGCCTTTGATTCGCCACCTCTGATTCCCCATATCTGATTCCTCGCCTCTGTTTCCCCGCCTCTGATTCCCCGCCTCTGATTCCTCAGCTCTGATTCCCCGCCTCTGATTTACCGTGTTTGATTCCCTGCCTCTGATTCCCCAGCTCTGATTCCCCGCCTTTGATTCCCCCGTCTGATTCCCAGCCTCTGAAACCCCGTGTCTGATTTCTTGCCTCTGATTCCCCGCCTCTGATTCCCCATCTCTGATTCACAGCCTCTGATTCCCCACCTCTGATTCCCCATCTCTGATTCCGCACATCTGATTCCCTGCCTCTGATTCCCCGACTCTGATCCCCACCTCTGATTCCCCAGCTCTGATTCCCCGCCTCTGATTCCCCAACTCTGATTCCCCGCCTCTGATTCCCCAGCTCTGATTCCCCGCCTCTGATTCCCCGTGTTTGATTCCCTGCCTCTGATTCCCCGCCTCTGATTCCCCATCTCTGATTCACCACCTTTGATTCGCCACCTCTGATTCCCCATATCTGATTCCTCGCCTCTGTTTCCCCGCCTCTGATTCCCCGCCTCTGATTCCCCAGCTCTGATTCCCCGCCTCTGATTTTCCGTGTTTGATTCCCTGCCTCTGATTCCCGGCCTCTGATTCCCCATTTCTGATTCACCGCCTTTGATTCGCCACCTCTGATTCCCCATATCTGATTCCCCGCCTCTGTTTCCCCGCCTCTGATTCCCCGCCTCTGATTCCCCATATCTCATTCCCCGCCTCTGAATCCCCATCTCTGATTCCCGGACTCTGATTCCCCACCTCTGATTCCCGGCCTCTTATTCCCGGCATCTGATTCCGGCCTCTGATTCCCGGCCTCTGATTCCCTGCTTCTGATTCTGATTCCCTGCCTCTGATTCCCCATCTCTGATTCCGCACATCTGATTCCCTGCCTCTGATTCCCCGCCTCTGATTCCCCGCCTCTGTTTCCCAATATCTAAGTCCCCGCCTCTGATTCCCCAACTCTGATTCCCCACCTCTGATTCCCCAGCTCTGATTCCCCGCCTCTGATTCCCCGCATCTGATTCCCTGCATCTGATTCCAAGCCTCTGATTCCCTGCCTCTGATTCCCAACCTCTGATTCCCCACCTCTGATTCCGCACATCTGATTCCCTGCCTCTGATTCCCCGACTCTGATCCCCACCTCTGATTCCCCAGCGCTGATTCCCCGCCTCTGATTCCCCGTGTTTGATTCCCTGCCTCTGATTCCCCGCCTCTGATTCCCCATCTCTGATTCATCGCCTTTGATTCCCGGCCTCTTATTCCCGGCATCTGATTCCGGCCTCTGATTCCCGACCTCTGATTCCCTGCTTCTGATTCCCCATCTCTGATTCCGCAAATCTAATTCCCTGCCTCTGATTCCCCACCGCTGATTCCCCATATCTGATTCCCCACCTCTGTTTCCCGGCCTCTGATTCCCCGCTTCTGATTCTGATTCCCTGCCTCTGATTCCCCATCTCTGATTCCGCACATCTGATTCCCTGCCTCTGATTTCCCACCTCTGATTCCCCATATCTGATTTCCCGCCTCTGTTTCCCCGCCTCTGATTCCCCGCCTCTGTTTCCCCATATCTAATTCCCAACCTCTGATGCCCCAACTCTGATTCCCTGCCTCTGATTCCCCGCGTTCTATTCCCTGCCTCTGATTCCCCGCCTGTGATTCCCCATCTCTGATTCACCACCTCTGATTCCCCACCTCTGATTCCCCATATCTAATTCCCCGCCTCTGTTTGCCCGACTCTGATTCCCCGCCTCTGTTTCCCCATATCTGATTCCCCGCCTCTGAATCCCCAACTCTGATTCCCTGCCTCTGATTCCCCAGCTCTGATTCCCCGCCTTTGATTCCCCCGTCTGATTCCCAGCCTCTGAAACCCCGTGTCTGATTTCTTGCCTCTGATTCCCCGCCTCTGATTCCCCATCTCTGATTCACAGCCTCTGATTCCCCACCTCTGATTCCCCATCTCTGATTCCGCACATCTGATTCCCTGCCTCTGATTCCCCGACTCTGATCCCCACCTCTGATTCCCCAGCTCTGATTCCCCGCCTCTGATTCCCCAACTCTGATTCCCCGCCTCTGATTCCCCAGCTCTGATTCCCCGCCTCTGATTCCCCGTGTTTGATTCCCTGCCTCTGATTCCCCGCCTCTGATTCCCCATCTCTGATTCACCGCCTTTGATTCGCCACCTCTGATTCCCCATATCTGATTCCTCGCCTCTGTTTCCCCGCCTCTGATTCCCCGCCTCTGATTCCCCATATCTCATTCCCCGCCTCTGATTCCCCATCTCTGATTCCCGGACTCTGATTCCCCACCTCTGATTCCCGGCCTCTTATTCCCGGCATCTGATTCCGGCCTCTGATTCCCGGCCTCTGATTCCCTGCTTCTGATTCCCCATCTCTGATTCCGCAAATCTAATTCCCTGCCTCTGATTCCCCGCCTCTGATTCCCCAACTTTGATTCCCCACCTCTGATTCCCCAGCTCTGATTCCCCGCCTCTGATTCCCAGCCTCTGATTCCCAACCTCTGATTCCCCACCTCTGATTCCCCATATCTGATTCCCCGCCTCTGATTCCCCGCCTCTGATTCCCCGCCTCTGTTTCCCCATATCTGATCCCCGCCTCTATTTGCCCGCTTCTGATTCCCCGCCTCTGTTTCCCCATATCTGATTCCCCGCCTCTGAATCCCCAACTCTGATTCCCTGCCTCTAATTTCCCAGCTCTGATTCCCCGCCTCTGATTCCCCGCGTCTGATTACCGGCCTCTGATTCCCCGCCTCTGATTCCCCATCTCTGATTCACAACCTCTGATTCCCCACCTCTGATACCCCATATCTGATTCCCCGCCTCTGTTTCCCCGCCTCTGATTCCCCACCTCTGATTCCCAATATCTGATTCCCCGCCTCTGATTCCCCACCTCTGATTCCCCGCCTCTGATTCGCCAGCTATGATTCCCCGCCTCTGATTCCCCGTGTTTGATTCCCTGCCTCTGATTCCCGGCCTCTGATTCCCCATCACTGATTCACCGCCTTTGATTCGCCACCTCTGATTCCCCATATCTGATTCCCCGCCTCTGTTTCCCCGCCTCTGATTCCCCGCCTCTGATTCCCCATATCTCATTCCCCGCCTCTGAATCCCCATCTCTTAATCCCCATCTCTGATTCCGCACATCTGATTCCCTGCCTCTGATTCCCCATCTCTGATTCCCCATATCTGATTCCCCGCCTCTGTTTCCCCGCCTCTGATTCCCCGCCTCTGTTTCCCAATATCTAAGTCCCCGCCTCTGATTCCCCAACTCTAATTCCCCTCCTCTGATTCCCCAGCTCTGATTCCCCGCCTCTGATTCCCCGCATCTGATTCCCTGCATCTGATTCCAAGCCTCTTATTCCCTGCCTCTGATTCCCAACCTCTGATTCCCCACCTCTGATTCACCATATCTGATTCCCAGCCTCTGTTTCCCCGCCTCTGATTCCCCGCCTCTGTTTCCCCATATCTGATTCCCGGCCTCTGGTTCCCCGCCTCTGATTCCCCGCCTCTGATTCCCTGCCTCTGATTCCCCATCTCCGATTCAGCACATCTGATTCCCTGCCTCTGATTCCCCGCCTCTGATTCCCCGCCTCTGATTCCCTGCCTCTGATTCCCAACCTCTGATTCCTCACCTCTGATTCCCCGTGTTTGATTCCCCGCCTCTGTTTCCCCGCCTCTGATTCCCCGCCTCTGATTCCCCAACTCTAATTCCCCGCCTCTGATTCCCCATATCTGATTCCCCGCCTCTGATTCCCCACCCCTGTTTCCCCATATCTGATTCCCTGCCTCTGATTCCCCAACTTTGATTCCCAGCATCTGATTCCCCAGCTCTGATTCCCCGCCTCTGATTCCCCGCATCTGATTCCCTGCATCTGATTCCAAGCCTCTGAATCCCTGCCTCTGATTCCCAACCTCTGATTCCCCACCTCTGATTCCCCATATCTGATCCCCAGCCTCTGTTTCCCCGCCTCTGTTTCCCCATATCTGATTCCCGGCCTCTGATTCCCCGCCTCTGATTCCCCGCCTCTGATTCCCTGCCTCTGATTCCCCATCTCCGATTCCACACATCTGATTCCCTGCCTCTGATTCCCCGCCTCTGATTCCCCGCCTCTGATTCGCTGCATCTGATTCCCAACCTCAGATTCCCCACCTCTGATTCCCCGTGTTTGATTCCCCGCCTCTGTTTCCCCGCCTCTGATTCCCCGCCTCTGATTCCCCAACTCTAATTCCCCGCCTCTGATTCCCCATATCTGATTCCCTGCCTCTGTTTCCCCGCCTCTGATTCCCCGCCCCTGTTTCCCCATATCTGATTCCCTGCCTCTGATTCCCCAACTTTGATTCCCAGCCTCTGATTCCCCAGCTCTGATTCCCCGCCTCTGATTCCCCGTGTTTGATTCCCTGCCTCTGATTCCCCGCCTCTGATTCCCCATCTCTGATTCACCGCCTTTGATTCGCCACCTCTGATTCCCCATATCTGATTCCCCATCTCTGTTTCCCCGCATCTGATTCCCCGCCTCTGATTCTCCATATCTCATTCCCCGCCTCTGACTCCCCATCTCTGATTCCCGGACTCTGATTCCCCACCTCTGATTCCCGGCCTCTTATTCCCAGCATCTGATTCCAGGCCTCTGATTCCCGTCCTCTGACTCCCCGCTTCTGATTCTGATTCCCTGCCTCTGATTCCCCATCTCTGATTCCGCACATATGATTACCTGCCTCTGATTCCCCACCTCTGATTCCCCATATCTGATTCCCCGCCTCTGTTTCCACGCCTCTGATTCCCCGCCTCTGTTTCCCCATATCTAATTCCCCACCTCTGATGCCCCAACTCTGATTGCCCGCCTCTGATTCCACAGCTCTGATTCCCCGCCTCTGATTCCCCACATCCGATTCCCCATATCTGATTCCCTGCCTCTGTTTCCCCGCCCCTGATTCCCCGCCTCTGTTTCCCCATATCTGATTCCCCGCCTCTGATTCCCAACTATGATTCCCCGCCTCTTATTCCCCAGCTCTGATTCCCCGCCTCTGTTTCCCCATATCTGATTCCCCGCCTCTATTTGCCCGCCTCTGATTCCCCGCCTCTGTTTCCCCATATCTGATTCCCCGCCTCTGATTCCCAACTATGTTTCCCTGCCTCTAATTTCCCAGCTCCGATTCCCCGCCTCTGATTCCCCGTGTCTGATTTCCTGCCTCTGATACCCCGCCTCTGATTACCCATGTCTGATTCACCGCCTCTGATTCCCCACCTCTGATTCCCCATCTCTGATTCCGCACATCAGATTCCCTGCCTCTGATTCCCCGCCTCTGATTCACTGCCTCTTCTTCCCCAGCTCTGATTCCCCGCCTCTGATTCCCCGCGTCTTATTCCCTGCTTCTGATTCTGATTCCCTGCCTCTGATTCCCCATCTCTGATTCCGCACATCTGATTCCCTGCCTCTGATTCCCCACCTCTGATTCCCCATATCTGATTCCCCGCCTCTGTTTCCCCACCTCTGATTCCCCGCCTCTGTTTCCCCATATCTAAGTCCCCGCCTCTTATTCCCCAACTCTGATTCCCCACCTCTGATTCCCCAGCTCTCATTCCCCGCCTCTGATCCCCGCATCTGATTCCCTGCATCTGATTCCCAGCCTCTGATTCCCTGCCTCTGATTCCCAACCTCTGATTCCCCACCTCTGATTCCCCATATCTGATTCCCCGCCTCTGTTTCCACGCCTCTGATTCCCCGCCTCTGTTTCCCCATATCTGATTCCCCGCCTCTATTTGCCCACCTCTGATTCCACACCTCTGTTTCCCCATATCTGATTCCCCGCCTCTGAATCCCCAACTCTGATTCCCTGCATCTAATTCCCCAGCTCTGATTCCCCGCCTCTGATTCCGCACATCCGATTCCCTGCCTCTGATTCCCCGCCTCTGATTCACCGCCTCTGATTCCCGGCCTCTGATTTCCCGCCTCTGATTCCCTGCCACTGATACCCCGCCCCTGATTCCCCACCTCTGATTCCCCATATCTGATTCCCCGCCTCTGTTTCCCCGCCTCTGATTCCCCGCCTCTGATTCCCCATATCTCATTCCCCGCCTCTGAATCCCCATCTCTGATTCCCGGACTCTGATTCCCCACCTCTGATTCCCGTCCTCTTATTCCCGGCATTTGATTCCGGCCTTTGATTCCCTGCTTCTGATTCTGATTCCCTGCCTTTGATTCCCCATCTCTGATTCCGCAAATCTGATTCCCTGCCTCTGATTCCCCACCTCTGATTCCCCATATCTGATTCCCCGCCTCTGTTTCCCCGCCTCTGATTCCCTGCCACTGATACCCCTTTCCTGATTCCCCACCTCTGATTCCCCATATCTGGTTCCCCACCTCTGTTTCCCCGCCTCTGATTCCCCGCCTCTGATTCCCTATATCTCATTCCCCGCCTCAGAATCCCCATCTCTGATTCCCAGACTCTGATTCCCCACCTCTGATTTCCCATATCTCATTCCCCGCCTCTGATTCGCCAGCTATGATTCCCCGCCTCTGATTCCCCGCGTCTGATTCCCTGCCTCTGATTCCCCGCCTCTGATTCCACATCTCTGATTCAACACCTCTGATTCCCCGCGTCTGATTCCCCGCCTCTGATTCCCCATATCTGATTCCCCGCCTCTGTTTCCCCGCCTCTGATTCCCCGCCTCTGATTCCCCATATCTCATTCCCCGCCTCTGAATCCCCATCTCTGATTCCCGGACTCTGATTCCCCACCTCCGATTCCCGGCCTCTTATTCCCGGCATCTGATTCCGGCCTCTGATTCCCGGCCTCTGATTCCCTGCTTCTGATTCTGATTCCCTGCCTCTGATTCCCCATCTCTGATTCCGCACATCTGATTCCCTGCCTCTGATTCCCCAACTCTGATTCCCCATATCTGACTCCCCGCCTCTCTTTCCCCGCCTCTGATTCCCCGCCTCTGTTTCCCAATATCTAAGTCCCCGCCTCTGATTCCCCAACTCTGATTCCCCATCTCTGATTCATCGCCTTTGATTCCCGGCCTCTTATTCCCGGCATCTGATTCCGGCCTCTGATTCCCGACCTCTGATTCCCTGCTTCTGATTCCCCATCTCTGATTCCGCAAATCTAATTCCCTGCCTCTGATTCCCCACCGCTGATTCCCCATATCTGATTCCCCACCTCTGTTTCCCGGCCTCTGATTCCCCGCTTCTGATTCTGATTCCCTGCCTCTGATTCCCCATCTCTGATTCCGCACATCTGATTCCCTGCCTCTGATTTCCCACCTCTGATTCCCCATATCTGATTTCCCGCCTCTGTTTCCCCGCCTCTGATTCCCCGCCTCTGTTTCCCCATATCTAATTCCCAACCTCTGATGCCCCAACTCTGATTCCCTGCCTCTGATTCCCCGCGTTCTATTCCCTGCCTCTGATTCCCCGCCTGTGATTCCCCATCTCTGATTCACCACCTCTGATTCCCCACCTCTGATTCCCCATATCTAATTCCCCGCCTCTGTTTGCCCGACTCTGATTCCCCGCCTCTGTTTCCCCATATCTGATTCCCCGCCTCTGAA
This sequence comes from Narcine bancroftii, assembly GCF_036971445.1. NCBI lineage: Eukaryota > Metazoa > Chordata > Chondrichthyes > Torpediniformes > Narcinidae > Narcine > Narcine bancroftii. The sequence goes on from NC_091475.1 coordinate 110,622,449, forward strand.
TCCCCAACTCTGATTCCCTGCCTCTGATTCCCCAGCTCTGATTCCCCGCCTTTGATTCCCCCGTCTGATTCCCAGCCTCTGAAACCCCGTGTCTGATTTCTTGCCTCTGATTCCCCGCCTCTGATTCCCCATCTCTGATTCACAGCCTCTGATTCCCCACCTCTGATTCCCCATCTCTGATTCCGCACATCTGATTCCCTGCCTCTGATTCCCCGACTCTGATCCCCACCTCTGATTCCCCAGCTCTGATTCCCCATCTCTGATTCACAGCCTCTGATTCCCCACCTCTGATTCCCCATCTCTGATTCCGCACATCTGATTCCCTGCCTCTGATTCCCCAACTCTGATTCCCCATATCTGACTCCCCGCCTCTCTTTCCCCGCCTCTGATTCCCCGCCTCTGTTTCCCAATATCTAAGTCCCCGCCTCTGATTCCCCAACTCTGATTCCCCACCTCTGATTCCCCAGCTCTGATTCCCCGCCTCTGATTACCCGCATCTGATTCCCTGCATCTGATTCCAAGCCTCTGATTCCCTGCCTCTGATTCCCAACCTCTGATTCCCCACCTCTGATTCCCCATATCTGAATCCCCGCCTCTGTTTCCCCGCCTCTGATTCCCCACCTCTGTTTCCCCATATCTGATTCCCGGCCTCTGATTCCCCGCCTCTGATTCCCCGCCTCTGATTCCCTGCCTCTGATTCCCCATCCCCGATTCCGCACATCTGATTCCCTGCCTCTGATTCCCCGCCTCTGATTCCCCGCCTCTGATTCCCTGCCTCTGATTCCCAACCTCTGATTCCCCACCTCTGATTCCCCATATTTGATTCCCCGCCTCTGTTTCCCCGCCTCTGATTCCCCTCCTCTGATTCCCCAACTATAATTCCCCGCCTCTGATTCCCCAGCTCTGATTCCCCGTGTTTGATTCCCTGCCTCTGATTCCCTGCCCTGGTTCCCCATCTCTGTTTCACCGCCTTTGATTCGCCACCTCTGATTCCCCATATCTGATTCCCCGCCTCTGTTTCCCCGCCTCTGATTCCCTGCCTCTGATTCCCAACCTCTGATTCCACACCTCTGATTCCGCATATCTGATTCCCCGCCTCTGTTTCCCCGCCTCTGATTCCCCGCCCCTGTTTCCCCATATCTGATTCCCTGCCTCTGATTCCCCAACTCTCATTCCCCGCCTCTGATTCCCCAGCTCTGATTCCCCACCTCTGATTTCCCGTGTTTGATTCCCTGCCTCTGATTCCCCGCCTCTGATTCCCCATCTCTGATTCACCGCCTTTGATTCGCCACCTCTGATTCCACATATCTGATTCCCCACCTCCGTTTCCCCGCCTCTGATTCCCCGCCTCTGATTCTCCATATCTCATTCCCCGCCTCTGAATCCCCATCTCTGATTCCCGGACTCTGATTCCCCACCTCTGATTCCTGGCCTCTTATTCCCAGCATCTGATTCCCGGCCTCTGATTCCCGGCCTATGATTCGCCGCTTCTGATTCTGATTCCCTGCCTCTGATTCCCCATATCTGATTCCCCGCCTCTGTTTCCACGCCTCTGATTCCCCGCCTCTGTTTCCCCATATCTAATTCACCACCTCTGATGCCCCAACTCTGATTCCCCGCCTCTGATTCCACAGCTCTGATTCCCCGCCTCTGATTCCCCACATCCGATTCCCCATATCTGATTCCCCGCCTCTGTTTCCCCGCCCCTGATTCCCCGCCTCTGTTTCCCCATATCTGATTCCCCGCCTCTGATTCCCAACTATGATTCCCCGCATCTTATTCCCCAGCTCTGATTCCCCGCCTCTGTTTCCCCATATCTGATGCCCCGCCTCTATTTGCCCGCCTCTGATTCCCCGCCTCTGTTTCCCCATATCTGATTCCCCGCCTCTGATTCCCAATTATGATTCCCTGCCTCTAATTTCCCAGCTCTGATTTCCCGCCTCTGATTCCCCGTGTCTGATTTCCTGCCTCTGATTCCCCGCCTCTGATTACCCATGTCTGATTCACCGCCTCTGATTCCCCACCTCTGATTCCCCATCTCTGATTCCGCACATCCGATTCCCTGCCTCTGATTTCCCGCCTCTGATTCACTGCCTCTGCTTCCCCAGCTCTGATTCCGCACATCTGATTCCCTGCCTCTGATTCCCCACCTCTGATTCCCCATATCTGATTCCCCGCCTCTGTTTCCCCACCTCTGATTCCCCGCCTCTGTTTCCCCATATCTACGTCCCCGCCTCTGATTCCCCAACTCTGATTCCCCACCTCTGATTCCCCAGCTCTCATTCCCCGCCTCTGATCCCCGCATCTGATTCCCTGCATCTGATTCCCAGCCTCTGATTCCCTGCCTCTGATTCCCAACCTCTGATTCCCCACCTCTGATTCCCCATATCTGATTCCCCGCCTCTGTTTCCACGCCTCTGATTCCCCGCCTCTGTTTCCCCATATCTGATTCCCCGCCTCTATTTGCCCACCTCTGATTCCCCACCTCTGTTTCCCCATATCTGATTCCCCGCCTCTGAATCCCCAACTCTGATTCCCTGCATCTAATTCCCCAGCTCTGATTCCCCGCCTCTGATTCCCCGTGTCTGATTTCCTGCCTCTCATTCCCCGCCTCTGATTACCCATGTCTGATTAACCGCCTCTGATTCCCCACCTCTGATTCCCCATCTCTGATTCCGCACATCCGATTCCCTGCCTCTGATTCCCCGCCTCTGATTCACCGCCTCTGATTCCCGGCCTCTGATTTCCCGCCTCTGATTCCCTGCCACTGATACCCCGCCCCTGATTCCCCACCTCTGATTCCCCATATCTGATTCCCCGCCTCTGTTTCCCCGCCTCTGATTCCCCGCCTCTGATTCCCCATATCTCATTCCCCGCCTCTGAATCCCCATCTCTGATTCCCGGACTCTGATTCCCCACCTCAGATTCCCGTCCTCTTATTCCCCGCATCTGATTCCCTGCATCTGATTCCAAGCCTCTGATTCCCTGCCTCTGATTCCCAACCTCTGATTCCCCAGCTCTGATTCCCCATATCTGATTCCCCGCCTCTGTTTCCACGCCTCTGATTCCCCGCCTCTGATTCCCCAACTCTAATTCCCCGCCTCTGATTCCCCATATCTGATTCCCCGCCTCTGTTTCCACGCCTCTGATTCCCCGCCCCTGTTTCCCCATATCTGATTCCCTGCCTCTGATTCCCCAACTTTGATTCCCAGCCTCTGATTCCCCAGCTCTGATACCACGCCTCTGATTCCCCGTGTTTGATTCCCTGCCTCTGATTCCCCGCCTCTGATTCCCCATCTCTGATTCACCGCCTTTGATTCGCCACCTCTGATTCCCCATATCTGATTCCCCACCTCTGTTTCCCCGCCTCTGATTCCCCGCCTCTGATTCTCCATATCTCATTCCCCGCCTCTGAATCCCCATCACTGATTCCCGGACTCTGATTCCCCGCCTCTGATTCCCCGCCTCTGATTCTCCATATCTCATTCCCCGCCTCTGATTCCCCAGCTCTGATTCCCCGCCTCTGATTTTCCGTGTTTGATTCCCTGCCTCTGATTCCCGGCCTCTGATTCCCCATCTCTGATTCACCGCCTTTGATTCGCCACCTCTGATTCCCCATATCTGATTCCCCGCCTCTGTTTCCCCGCCTCTGATTCCCCGCCTCTGATTCCCCAGCTCTGATTCCCCGCCTCTGATTCCCCAGCTCTGATTCCCCGCCTCTGATTCCCCGTGTTTGATTCCCTGCCTCTGATTCCCCGCCTCTGATTCCCCATCTCTGATTCACCGCCTTTGATTCGCCACCTCTGATTCCCCATATCTGATTCCTCGCCTCTGTTTCCCCGCCTCTGATTCCCCGCCTCTGATTCCCCAGCTCTGATTCCCCGCCTCTGATTTTCCGTGTTTGATTCCCTGCCTCTGATTCCCGGCCTCTGATTCCTCATCTCTGATTCACCGCCTTTGATTCGCCACCTCTGATTCCCCATATCTGATTCCCCGCCTCTGTTTCCCCGCCTCTGATTCCCCGCCTCTGATTCCCCAGCTCTGATTCCCCGCCTCTGATTCCCCGTGTTTGATTCCCTGCCTCTGATTCCCCGCCTCTGATTCCCCATCTCTGATTCACCGCCTTTGATTCGCCACCTCTGATTCCCCATATCTGATTCCTCGCCTCTGTTTCCCCGCCTCTGATTCCCCGCCTCTGATTCCCCAGCTCTGATTCCCCGCCTCTGATTTTCCGTGTTTGATTCCCTGCCTCTGATTCCCGGCCTCTGATTCCCCATCTCTGATTCACCGCCTTTGATTCGCCACCTCTGATTCCCCATATCTGATTCCTCGCCTCTGTTTCCCCGCCTCTGATTCCCCGCCTCTGATTCCCCAGCTCTGATTCCCCGCCTCTGATTTTCCGTGTTTGATTCCCTGCCTCTGATTCCCGGCCTCTGATTCCCCATATCTGATTCCCCGCCTCTGAATCCCCAACTCTGATTCCCTGCCTCTGATTCCCCAGCTCTGATTCCCCGCCTTTGATTCCCCGTCTGATTCCCAGCCTCTGAAACCCCGTGTCTGATTTCTTGCCTCTGATTCCCCGCCTCTGATTCCCCACCTCTGATTCCCAATCTCTGATTCCGCACATCTGATTCCCTGCCTCTGATTCCCCGACTCTGATCCCCACCTCTGATTCCCCAGCTCTGATTCCCCGCCTCTGATTCCCCAACTCTGATTCCCCGCCTCTGATTCCCCAGCTCTGATTCCCCGCCTCTGATTCCCCGTGTTTGATTCCCTGCCTCTGATTCCCCGCCTCTGATTCTCCATATCTCATTCCCCGCCTCTGAATCCCCATCTCTGATTCCCGGACTCTGATTCCCCACCTCTGATTCCCGGCCTCTTATTCCCAGCATCTGATTCCGGCCTCTGATTCCCGGCCTCTGATTCCCTGCTTCTGATTCTGATTCCCTGCCTCTGATTCCCCATCTCTGATTCCGCACATCTGATTCCCTGCCTCTGATTCCCCACCTCTGATTCCCCATATCTGACTCCCCGCCTCTCTTTCCCCGCCTCTGATTCCCCGCCTCTGTTTCCCAATATCTAAGTCCCCGCCTCTGATTCCCCAACTCTGATTCCCCACCTCTGATTCCCCAGCTCTGATTCCCCGCCTCTGATTACCCGCATCTGATTCCCTGCATCTGATTCCAAGCCTCTGATTCCCTGCCTCTGATTCCCAACCTCTGATTCCCCACCTCTGATTCCCCATATCTGAATCCCCGCCTCTGTTTCCCCGCCTCTGATTCCCCACCTCTGTTTCCCCATATCTGATTCCCGGCCTCTGATTCCCCGCCTCTGATTCCCCGCCTCTGATTCCCCAACTCTAATTCCCCTCCTCTGATTCCCCAGCTCTGATTCCCCGCCTCTGATTCCCCGCATCTGATTCCCTGCATCTGATTCCAAGCCTCTTATTCCCTGCCTCTGATTCCCAACCTCTGATTCCCCACCTCTGATTCACCATATCTGATTCCCAGCCTCTGTTTCCCCGCCTCTGATTCCCCGCCTCTGTTTCCCCATATCTGATTCCCGGCCTCTGGTTCCCCGCCTCTGATTCCCCGCCTCTGATTCCCTGCCTCTGATTCCCCATCTCCGATTCAGCACATCTGATTCCCTGCCTCTGATTCCCCGCCTCTGATTCCCCGCCTCTGATTCCCTGCCTCTGATTCCCAACCTCTGATTCCTCACCTCTGATTCCCCGTGTTTGATTCCCCGCCTCTGTTTCCCCGCCTCTGATTCCCCGCCTCTGATTCCCCAACTCTAATTCCCCGCCTCTGATTCCCCATATCTGATTCCCCGCCTCTGATTCCCCACCCCTGTTTCCCCATATCTGATTCCCTGCCTCTGATTCCCCAACTTTGATTCCCAGCATCTGATTCCCCAGCTCTGATTCCCCGCCTCTGATTCCCCGCATCTGATTCCCTGCATCTGATTCCAAGCCTCTGAATCCCTGCCTCTGATTCCCAACCTCTGATTCCCCACCTCTGATTCCCCATATCTGATCCCCAGCCTCTGTTTCCCCGCCTCTGTTTCCCCATATCTGATTCCCGGCCTCTGATTCCCCGCCTCTGATTCCCCGCCTCTGATTCCCTGCCTCTGATTCCCCATCTCCGATTCCACACATCTGATTCCCTGCCTCTGATTCCCCGCCTCTGATTCCCCGCCTCTGATTCGCTGCATCTGATTCCCAACCTCAGATTCCCCACCTCTGATTCCCCGTGTTTGATTCCCCGCCTCTGTTTCCCCGCCTCTGATTCCCCGCCTCTGATTCCCCAACTCTAATTCCCCGCCTCTGATTCCCCATATCTGATTCCCTGCCTCTGTTTCCCCGCCTCTGATTCCCCGCCCCTGTTTCCCCATATCTGATTCCCTGCCTCTGATTCCCCAACTTTGATTCCCAGCCTCTGATTCCCCAGCTCTGATTCCCCGCCTCTGATTCCCCGTGTTTGATTCCCTGCCTCTGATTCCCCGCCTCTGATTCCCCATCTCTGATTCACCGCCTTTGATTCGCCACCTCTGATTCCCCATATCTGATTCCCCATCTCTGTTTCCCCGCATCTGATTCCCCGCCTCTGATTCTCCATATCTCATTCCCCGCCTCTGACTCCCCATCTCTGATTCCCGGACTCTGATTCCCCACCTCTGATTCCCGGCCTCTTATTCCCAGCATCTGATTCCAGGCCTCTGATTCCCGTCCTCTGACTCCCCGCTTCTGATTCTGATTCCCTGCCTCTGATTCCCCATCTCTGATTCCGCACATATGATTACCTGCCTCTGATTCCCCACCTCTGATTCCCCATATCTGATTCCCCGCCTCTGTTTCCACGCCTCTGATTCCCCGCCTCTGTTTCCCCATATCTAATTCCCCACCTCTGATGCCCCAACTCTGATTGCCCGCCTCTGATTCCACAGCTCTGATTCCCCGCCTCTGATTCCCCACATCCGATTCCCCATATCTGATTCCCTGCCTCTGTTTCCCCGCCCCTGATTCCCCGCCTCTGTTTCCCCATATCTGATTCCCCGCCTCTGATTCCCAACTATGATTCCCCGCCTCTTATTCCCCAGCTCTGATTCCCCGCCTCTGTTTCCCCATATCTGATTCCCCGCCTCTATTTGCCCGCCTCTGATTCCCCGCCTCTGTTTCCCCATATCTGATTCCCCGCCTCTGATTCCCAACTATGTTTCCCTGCCTCTAATTTCCCAGCTCCGATTCCCCGCCTCTGATTCCCCGTGTCTGATTTCCTGCCTCTGATACCCCGCCTCTGATTACCCATGTCTGATTCACCGCCTCTGATTCCCCACCTCTGATTCCCCATCTCTGATTCCGCACATCAGATTCCCTGCCTCTGATTCCCCGCCTCTGATTCACTGCCTCTTCTTCCCCAGCTCTGATTCCCCGCCTCTGATTCCCCGCGTCTTATTCCCTGCTTCTGATTCTGATTCCCTGCCTCTGATTCCCCATCTCTGATTCCGCACATCTGATTCCCTGCCTCTGATTCCCCACCTCTGATTCCCCATATCTGATTCCCCGCCTCTGTTTCCCCACCTCTGATTCCCCGCCTCTGTTTCCCCATATCTAAGTCCCCGCCTCTTATTCCCCAACTCTGATTCCCCACCTCTGATTCCCCAGCTCTCATTCCCCGCCTCTGATCCCCGCATCTGATTCCCTGCATCTGATTCCCAGCCTCTGATTCCCTGCCTCTGATTCCCAACCTCTGATTCCCCACCTCTGATTCCCCATATCTGATTCCCCGCCTCTGTTTCCACGCCTCTGATTCCCCGCCTCTGTTTCCCCATATCTGATTCCCCGCCTCTATTTGCCCACCTCTGATTCCACACCTCTGTTTCCCCATATCTGATTCCCCGCCTCTGAATCCCCAACTCTGATTCCCTGCATCTAATTCCCCAGCTCTGATTCCCCGCCTCTGATTCCGCACATCCGATTCCCTGCCTCTGATTCCCCGCCTCTGATTCACCGCCTCTGATTCCCGGCCTCTGATTTCCCGCCTCTGATTCCCTGCCACTGATACCCCGCCCCTGATTCCCCACCTCTGATTCCCCATATCTGATTCCCCGCCTCTGTTTCCCCGCCTCTGATTCCCCGCCTCTGATTCCCCATATCTCATTCCCCGCCTCTGAATCCCCATCTCTGATTCCCGGACTCTGATTCCCCACCTCTGATTCCCGTCCTCTTATTCCCGGCATTTGATTCCGGCCTTTGATTCCCTGCTTCTGATTCTGATTCCCTGCCTTTGATTCCCCATCTCTGATTCCGCAAATCTGATTCCCTGCCTCTGATTCCCCACCTCTGATTCCCCATATCTGATTCCCCGCCTCTGTTTCCCCGCCTCTGATTCCCTGCCACTGATACCCCTTTCCTGATTCCCCACCTCTGATTCCCCATATCTGGTTCCCCACCTCTGTTTCCCCGCCTCTGATTCCCCGCCTCTGATTCCCTATATCTCATTCCCCGCCTCAGAATCCCCATCTCTGATTCCCAGACTCTGATTCCCCACCTCTGATTTCCCATATCTCATTCCCCGCCTCTGATTCGCCAGCTATGATTCCCCGCCTCTGATTCCACGCGTCTGATTCCCTGCCTCTGATTCCCCGCCTCTGATTCCACATCTCTGATTCAACACCTCTGATTCCCCGCGTCTGATTCCCCGCCTCTGATTCCCCATATCTGATTCCCCGCCTCTGTTTCCCCGCCTCTGATTCCCCGCCTCTGATTCCCCATATCTCATTCCCCGCCTCTGAATCCCCATCTCTGATTCCCGGACTCTGATTCCCCACCTCCGATTCCCGGCCTCTTATTCCCGGCATCTGATTCCGGCCTCTGATTCCCGGCCTCTGATTCCCTGCTTCTGATTCTGATTCCCTGCCTCTGATTCCCCATCTCTGATTCCGCACATCTGATTCCCTGCCTCTGATTCCCCAACTCTGATTCCCCATATCTGACTCCCCGCCTCTCTTTCCCCGCCTCTGATTCCCCGCCTCTGTTTCCCAATATCTAAGTCCCCGCCTCTGATTCCCCAACTCTGATTCCCCATCTCTGATTCATCGCCTTTGATTCCCGGCCTCTTATTCCCGGCATCTGATTCCGGCCTCTGATTCCCGACCTCTGATTCCCTGCTTCTGATTCCCCATCTCTGATTCCGCAAATCTAATTCCCTGCCTCTGATTCCCCACCGCTGATTCCCCATATCTGATTCCCCACCTCTGTTTCCCGGCCTCTGATTCCCCGCTTCTGATTCTGATTCCCTGCCTCTGATTCCCCATCTCTGATTCCGCACATCTGATTCCCTGCCTCTGATTTCCCACCTCTGATTCCCCATATCTGATTTCCCGCCTCTGTTTCCCCGCCTCTGATTCCCCGCCTCTGTTTCCCCATATCTAATTCCCAACCTCTGATGCCCCAACTCTGATTCCCTGCCTCTGATTCCCCGCGTTCTATTCCCTGCCTCTGATTCCCCGCCTGTGATTCCCCATCTCTGATTCACCACCTCTGATTCCCCACCTCTGATTCCCCATATCTAATTCCCCGCCTCTGTTTGCCCGACTCTGATTCCCCGCCTCTGTTTCCCCATATCTGATTCCCCGCCTCTGAATCCCCAACTCTGATTCCCTGCCTCTGATTCCCCAGCTCTGATTCCCCGCCTTTGATTCCCCCGTCTGATTCCCAGCCTCTGAAACCCCGTGTCTGATTTCTTGCCTCTGATTCCCCGCCTCTGATTCCCCATCTCTGATTCACAGCCTCTGATTCCCCACCTCTGATTCCCCATCTCTGATTCCGCACATCTGATTCCCTGCCTCTGATTCCCCGACTCTGATCCCCACCTCTGATTCCCCAGCTCTGATTCCCCATCTCTGATTCACAGCCTCTGATTCCCCACCTCTGATTCCCCATCTCTGATTCCGCACATCTGATTCCCTGCCTCTGATTCCCCAACTCTGATTCCCCATATCTGACTCCCCGCCTCTCTTTCCCCGCCTCTGATTCCCCGCCTCTGTTTCCCAATATCTAAGTCCCCGCCTCTGATTCCCCAACTCTGATTCCCCACCTCTGATTCCCCAGCTCTGATTCCCCGCCTCTGATTACCCGCATCTGATTCCCTGCATCTGATTCCAAGCCTCTGATTCCCTGCCTCTGATTCCCAACCTCTGATTCCCCACCTCTGATTCCCCATATCTGAATCCCCGCCTCTGTTTCCCCGCCTCTGATTCCCCACCTCTGTTTCCCCATATCTGATTCCCGGCCTCTGATTCCCCGCCTCTGATTCCCCGCCTCTGATTCCCTGCCTCTGATTCCCCATCCCCGATTCCGCACATCTGATTCCCTGCCTCTGATTCCCCGCCTCTGATTCCCCGCCTCTGATTCCCTGCCTCTGATTCCCAACCTCTGATTCCCCACCTCTGATTCCCCATATTTGATTCCCCGCCTCTGTTTCCCCGCCTCTGATTCCCCTCCTCTGATTCCCCAACTATAATTCCCCGCCTCTGATTCCCCAGCTCTGATTCCCCGTGTTTGATTCCCTGCCTCTGATTCCCTGCCCTGGTTCCCCATCTCTGTTTCACCGCCTTTGATTCGCCACCTCTGATTCCCCATATCTGATTCCCCGCCTCTGTTTCCCCGCCTCTGATTCCCTGCCTCTGATTCCCAACCTCTGATTCCACACCTCTGATTCCGCATATCTGATTCCCCGCCTCTGTTTCCCCGCCTCTGATTCCCCGCCCCTGTTTCCCCATATCTGATTCCCTGCCTCTGATTCCCCAACTCTCATTCCCCGCCTCTGATTCCCCAGCTCTGATTCCCCACCTCTGATTTCCCGTGTTTGATTCCCTGCCTCTGATTCCCCGCCTCTGATTCCCCATCTCTGATTCACCGCCTTTGATTCGCCACCTCTGATTCCACATATCTGATTCCCCACCTCCGTTTCCCCGCCTCTGATTCCCCGCCTCTGATTCTCCATATCTCATTCCCCGCCTCTGAATCCCCATCTCTGATTCCCGGACTCTGATTCCCCACCTCTGATTCCCGGCCTCTTATTCCCAGCATCTGATTCCCGGCCTCTGATTCCCGGCCTATGATTCGCCGCTTCTGATTCTGATTCCCTGCCTCTGATTCCCCATATCTGATTCCCCGCCTCTGTTTCCACGCCTCTGATTCCCCGCCTCTGTTTCCCCATATCTAATTCACCACCTCTGATGCCCCAACTCTGATTCCCCGCCTCTGATTCCACAGCTCTGATTCCCCGCCTCTGATTCCCCACATCCGATTCCCCATATCTGATTCCCCGCCTCTGTTTCCCCGCCCCTGATTCCCCGCCTCTGTTTCCCCATATCTGATTCCCCGCCTCTGATTCCCAACTATGATTCCCCGCATCTTATTCCCCAGCTCTGATTCCCCGCCTCTGTTTCCCCATATCTGATGCCCCGCCTCTATTTGCCCGCCTCTGATTCCCCGCCTCTGTTTCCCCATATCTGATTCCCCGCCTCTGATTCCCAATTATGATTCCCTGCCTCTAATTTCCCAGCTCTGATTTCCCGCCTCTGATTCCCCGTGTCTGATTTCCTGCCTCTGATTCCCCGCCTCTGATTACCCATGTCTGATTCACCGCCTCTGATTCCCCACCTCTGATTCCCCATCTCTGATTCCGCACATCCGATTCCCTGCCTCTGATTTCCCGCCTCTGATTCACTGCCTCTGCTTCCCCAGCTCTGATTCCGCACATCTGATTCCCTGCCTCTGATTCCCCACCTCTGATTCCCCATATCTGATTCCCCGCCTCTGTTTCCCCACCTCTGATTCCCCGCCTCTGTTTCCCCATATCTACGTCCCCGCCTCTGATTCCCCAACTCTGATTCCCCACCTCTGATTCCCCAGCTCTCATTCCCCGCCTCTGATCCCCGCATCTGATTCCCTGCATCTGATTCGCAGCCTCTGATTCCCTGCCTCTGATTCCCAACCTCTGATTCCCCACCTCTGATTCCCCATATCTGATTCCCCGCCTCTGTTTCCACGCCTCTGATTCCCCGCCTCTGTTTCCCCATATCTGATTCCCCGCCTCTATTTGCCCACCTCTGATTCCCCACCTCTGTTTCCCCATATCTGATTCCCCGCCTCTGAATCCCCAACTCTGATTCCCTGCATCTAATTCCCCAGCTCTGATTCCCCGCCTCTGATTCCCCGTGTCTGATTTCCTGCCTCTCATTCCCCGCCTCTGATTACCCATGTCTGATTAACCGCCTCTGATTCCCCACCTCTGATTCCCCATCTCTGATTCCGCACATCCGATTCCCTGCCTCTGATTCCCCGCCTCTGATTCACCGCCTCTGATTCCCGGCCTCTGATTTCCCGCCTCTGATTCCCTGCCACTGATACCCCGCCCCTGATTCCCCACCTCTGATTCCCCATATCTGATTCCCCGCCTCTGTTTCCCCGCCTCTGATTCCCCGCCTCTGATTCCCCATATCTCATTCCCCGCCTCTGAATCCCCATCTCTGATTCCCGGACTCTGATTCCCCACCTCAGATTCCCGTCCTCTTATTCCCCGCATCTGATTCCCTGCATCTGATTCCAAGCCTCTGATTCCCTGCCTCTGATTCCCAACCTCTGATTCCCCAGCTCTGATTCCCCATATCTGATTCCCCGCCTCTGTTTCCACGCCTCTGATTCCCCGCCTCTGATTCCCCAACTCTAATTCCCCGCCTCTGATTCCCCATATCTGATTCCCCGCCTCTGTTTCCACGCCTCTGATTCCCCGCCCCTGTTTCCCCATATCTGATTCCCTGCCTCTGATTCCCCAACTTTGATTCCCAGCCTCTGATTCCCCAGCTCTGATACCACGCCTCTGATTCCCCGTGTTTGATTCCCTGCCTCTGATTCCCCGCCTCTGATTCCCCATCTCTGATTCACCGCCTTTGATTCGCCACCTCTGATTCCCCATATCTGATTCCCCACCTCTGTTTCCCCGCCTCTGATTCCCCGCCTCTGATTCTCCATATCTCATTCCCCGCCTCTGAATCCCCATCACTGATTCCCGGACTCTGATTCCCCGCCTCTGATTCCCCGCCTCTGATTCTCCATATCTCATTCCCCGCCTCTGATTCCCCAGCTCTGATTCCCCGCCTCTGATTTTCCGTGTTTGATTCCCTGCCTCTGATTCCCGGCCTCTGATTCCCCATCTCTGATTCACCGCCTTTGATTCGCCACCTCTGATTCCCCATATCTGATTCCCCGCCTCTGTTTCCCCGCCTCTGATTCCCCGCCTCTGATTCCCCAGCTCTGATTCCCCGCCTCTGATTCCCCAGCTCTGATTCCCCGCCTCTGATTCCCCGTGTTTGATTCCCTGCCTCTGATTCCCCGCCTCTGATTCCCCATCTCTGATTCACCGCCTTTGATTCGCCACCTCTGATTCCCCATATCTGATTCCTCGCCTCTGTTTCCCCGCCTCTGATTCCCCGCCTCTGATTCCCCAGCTCTGATTCCCCGCCTCTGATTTTCCGTGTTTGATTCCCTGCCTCTGATTCCCGGCCTCTGATTCCTCATCTCTGATTCACCGCCTTTGATTCGCCACCTCTGATTCCCCATATCTGATTCCCCGCCTCTGTTTCCCCGCCTCTGATTCCCCGCCTCTGATTCCCCAGCTCTGATTCCCCGCCTCTGATTCCCCGTGTTTGATTCCCTGCCTCTGATTCCCCGCCTCTGATTCCCCATCTCTGATTCACCGCCTTTGATTCGCCACCTCTGATTCCCCATATCTGATTCCTCGCCTCTGTTTCCCCGCCTCTGATTCCCCGCCTCTGATTCCCCAGCTCTGATTCCCCGCCTCTGATTTTCCGTGTTTGATTCCCTGCCTCTGATTCCCGGCCTCTGATTCCCCATCTCTGATTCACCGCCTTTGATTCGCCACCTCTGATTCCCCATATCTGATTCCTCGCCTCTGTTTCCCCGCCTCTGATTCCCCGCCTCTGATTCCCCAGCTCTGATTCCCCGCCTCTGATTTTCCGTGTTTGATTCCCTGCCTCTGATTCCCGGCCTCTGATTCCCCATATCTGATTCCCCGCCTCTGAATCCCCAACTCTGATTCCCTGCCTCTGATTCCCCAGCTCTGATTCCCCGCCTTTGATTCCCCGTCTGATTCCCAGCCTCTGAAACCCCGTGTCTGATTTCTTGCCTCTGATTCCCCGCCTCTGATTCCCCACCTCTGATTCCCAATCTCTGATTCCGCACATCTGATTCCCTGCCTCTGATTCCCGGACTCTGATCCCCACCTCTGATTCCCCAGCTCTGATTCCCCGCCTCTGATTCCCCAACTCTGATTCCCCGCCTCTGATTCCCCAGCTCTGATTCCCCGCCTCTGATTCCCCGTGTTTGATTCCCTGCCTCTGATTCCCCGCCTCTGATTCTCCATATCTCATTCCCCGCCTCTGAATCCCCATCTCTGATTCCCGGACTCTGATTCCCCACCTCTGATTCCCGGCCTCTTATTCCCAGCATCTGATTCCGGCCTCTGATTCCCGGCCTCTGATTCCCTGCTTCTGATTCTGATTCCCTGCCTCTGATTCCCCATCTCTGATTCCGCACATCTGATTCCCTGCCTCTGATTCCCCACCTCTGATTCCCCATATCTGACTCCCCGCCTCTCTTTCCCCGCCTCTGATTCCCCGCCTCTGTTTCCCAATATCTAAGTCCCCGCCTCTGATTCCCCAACTCTGATTCCCCACCTCTGATTCCCCAGCTCTGATTCCCCGCCTCTGATTACCCGCATCTGATTCCCTGCATCTGATTCCAAGCCTCTGATTCCCTGCCTCTGATTCCCAACCTCTGATTCCCCACCTCTGATTCCCCATATCTGAATCCCCGCCTCTGTTTCCCCGCCTCTGATTCCCCACCTCTGTTTCCCCATATCTGATTCCCGGCCTCTGATTCCCCGCCTCTGATTCCCCGCCTCTGATTCCCTGCCTCTGATTCCCCATCCCCGATTCCGCACATCTGATTCCCTGCCTCTGATTCCCCGCCTCTGATTCCCTGCCTCTGATTCCCAACCTCTGATTCCCCACCTCTGATTCCCCATATTTGATTCCCCGCCTCTGATTCCCCGCCTCTGATTCCCCTCCTCTGATTCCCCAACTATAATTCCCCGCCTCTGATTCCCCAGCTCTGATTCCCCGTGTTTGATTCCCTGCCTCTGATTCCCTGCCCTGGTTCCCCATCTCTGTTTCACCGCCTTTGATTCGCCACCTCTGATTCCCCATATCTGATTCCCCGCCTCTGTTTCCCCGCCTCTGATTCCCTGCCTCTGATTCCCAACCTATGATTCCACACCTCTGATTCCACATATCTGATTCCCCGCCTCTGTTTCCCCGCCTCTGATTCCCCGCCCCTGTTTCCCCATATCTGATTCCCTGCCTCTGATTCCCCAACTCTCATTCCCCGCCTCTGATTCCCCAGCTCTGATTCCCCACCTCTGATTTCCCGTGTTTGATTCCCTGCCTCTGATTCCCCGCCTCTGATTCCCCATCTCTGATTCACCGCCTTTGATTCGCCACCTCTGATTCCACATATCTGATTCCCCACCTCTGTTTCCCCGCCTCTGATTCCCCGCCTCTGATTCTCCATATCTCATTCCCCGCCTCTGAATCCCCATCTCTGATTCCCGGACTCTGATTCCCCACCTCTGATTCCCGGCCTCTTATTCCCAGCATCTGATTCCCGGCCTCTGATTCCCGGCCTATGATTCGCCGCTTCTGATTCTGATTCCCTGCCTCTGATTCCCCATATCTGATTCCCCGCCTCTATTTCCACGCCTCTGATTCCCCGCCTCTGTTTCCCCATATCTAATTCACCACCTCTGATGCCCCAACTCTGATTCCCCGCCTCTGATTCCACAGCTCTGATTCCCCGCCTCTGATTCCCCACATCCGATTCCCCATATCTGATTCCCCGCCTCTGTTTCCCCGCCCCTGATTCCCCGCCTCTGTTTCCCCATATCTGATTCCCGGCCTCTGGTTCCCCGCCTCTGATTCCCCGCCTCTGATTCCCTGCCTCTGATTCCCCATCTCCGATTCAGCACATCTGATTCCCTGCCTCTGATTCCCCGCCTCTGATTCCCCGCCTCTGATTCCCTGCCTCTGATTCCCAACCTCTGATTCCTCACCTCTGATTCCCCGTGTTTGATTCCCCGCCTCTGTTTCCCCGCCTCTGATTCCCCGCCTCTGATTCCCCAACTCTAATTCCCCGCCTCTGATTCCCCATATCTGATTCCCCGCCTCTGATTCCCCACCCCTGTTTCCCCATATCTGATTCCCTGCCTCTGATTCCCCAACTTTGATTCCCAGCATCTGATTCCCCAGCTCTGATTCCCCGCCTCTGATTCCCCGCATCTGATTCCCTGCATCTGATTCCAAGCCTCTGAATCCCTGCCTCTGATTCCCAACCTCTGATTCCCCACCTCTGATTCCCCATATCTGATCCCCAGCCTCTGTTTCCCCGCCTCTGTTTCCCCATATCTGATTCCCGGCCTCTGATTCCCCGCCTCTGATTCCCCGCCTCTGATTCCCTGCCTCTGATTCCCCATCTCCGATTCCACACATCTGATTCCCTGCCTCTGATTCCCCGCCTCTGATTCCCCGCCTCTGATTCGCTGCATCTGATTCCCAACCTCAGATTCCCCACCTCTGATTCCCCGTGTTTGATTCCCCGCCTCTGTTTCCCCGCCTCTGATTCCCCGCCTCTGATTCCCCAACTCTAATTCCCCGCCTCTGATTCCCCATATCTGATTCCCTGCCTCTGTTTCCCCGCCTCTGATTCCCCGCCCCTGTTTCCCCATATCTGATTCCCTGCCTCTGATTCCCCAACTTTGATTCCCAGCCTCTGATTCCCCAGCTCTGATTCCCCATCTCTGATTCACCGCCTTTGATTCGCCACCTCTGATTCCCCATATCTGATTCCCCATCTCTGTTTCCCCGCATCTGATTCCCCGCCTCTGATTCTCCATATCTCATTCCCCGCCTCTGACTCCCCATCTCTGATTCCCGGACTCTGATTCCCCACCTCTGATTCCCGGCCTCTTATTCCCAGCATCTGATTCCAGGCCTCTGATTCCCGTCCTCTGACTCCCCGCTTCTGATTCTGATTCCCTGCCTCTGATTCCCCATCTCTGATTCCGCACATATGATTACCTGCCTCTGATTCCCCACCTCTGATTCCCCATATCTGATTCCCCGCCTCTGTTTCCACGCCTCTGATTCCCCGCCTCTGTTTCCCCATATCTAATTCCCCACCTCTGATGCCCCAACTCTGATTGCCCGCCTCTGATTCCACAGCTCTGATTCCCCGCCTCTGATTCCCCACATCCGATTCCCCATATCTGATTCCCTGCCTCTGTTTCCCCGCCCCTGATTCCCCGCCTCTGTTTCCCCATATCTGATTCCCCGCCTCTGATTCCCAACTATGATTCCCCGCCTCTTATTCCCCAGCTCTGATTCCCCGCCTCTGTTTCCCCATATCTGATTCCCCGCCTCTATTTGCCCGCCTCTGATTCCCCGCCTCTGTTTCCCCATATCTGATTCCCCGCCTCTGATTCCCAACTATGTTTCCCTGCCTCTAATTTCCCAGCTCCGATTCCCCGCCTCTGATTCCCCGTGTCTGATTTCCTGCCTCTGATACCCCGCCTCTGATTACCCATGTCTGATTCACCGCCTCTGATTCCCCACCTCTGATTCCCCATCTCTGATTCCGCACATCAGATTCCCTGCCTCTGATTCCCCGCCTCTGATTCACTGCCTCTTCTTCCCCAGCTCTGATTCCCCGCCTCTGATTCCCCGCGTCTTATTCCCTGCTTCTGATTCTGATTCCCTGCCTCTGATTCCCCATCTCTGATTCCGCACATCTGATTCCCTGCCTCTGATTCCCCACCTCTGATTCCCCATATCTGATTCCCCGCCTCTGTTTCCCCACCTCTGATTCCCCGCCTCTGTTTCCCCATATCTAAGTCCCCGCCTCTTATTCCCCAACTCTGATTCCCCACCTCTGATTCCCCAGCTCTCATTCCCCGCCTCTGATCCCCGCATCTGATTCCCTGCATCTGATTCCCAGCCTCTGATTCCCTGCCTCTGATTCCCAACCTCTGATTCCCCACCTCTGATTCCCCATATCTGATTCCCCGCCTCTGTTTCCACGCCTCTGATTCCCCGCCTCTGTTTCCCCATATCTGATTCCCCGCCTCTATTTGCCCACCTCTGATTCCACACCTCTGTTTCCCCATATCTGATTCCCCGCCTCTGAATCCCCAACTCTGATTCCCTGCATCTAATTCCCCAGCTCTGATTCCCCGCCTCTGATTCCGCACATCCGATTCCCTGCCTCTGATTCCCCGCCTCTGATTCACCGCCTCTGATTCCCGGCCTCTGATTTCCCGCCTCTGATTCCCTGCCACTGATACCCCGCCCCTGATTCCCCACCTCTGATTCCCCATATCTGATTCCCCGCCTCTGTTTCCCCGCCTCTGATTCCCCGCCTCTGATTCCCCATATCTCATTCCCCGCCTCTGAATCCCCATCTCTGATTCCCGGACTCTGATTCCCCACCTCTGATTCCCGTCCTCTTATTCCCGGCATTTGATTCCGGCCTTTGATTCCCTGCTTCTGATTCTGATTCCCTGCCTTTGATTCCCCATCTCTGATTCCGCAAATCTGATTCCCTGCCTCTGATTCCCCACCTCTGATTCCCCATATCTGATTCCCCGCCTCTGTTTCCCCGCCTCTGATTCCCTGCCACTGATACCCCTTTCCTGATTCCCCACCTCTGATTCCCCATATCTGGTTCCCCACCTCTGTTTCCCCGCCTCTGATTCCCCGCCTCTGATTCCCTATATCTCATTCCCCGCCTCAGAATCCCCATCTCTGATTCCCAGACTCTGATTCCCCACCTCTGATTTCCCATATCTCATTCCCCGCCTCTGATTCGCCAGCTATGATTCCCCGCCTCTGATTCCCCGCGTCTGATTCCCTGCCTCTGATTCCCCGCCTCTGATTCCACATCTCTGATTCAACACCTCTGATTCCCCGCGTCTGATTCCCCGCCTCTGATTCCCCATATCTGATTCCCCGCCTCTGTTTCCCCGCCTCTGATTCCCCGCCTCTGATTCCCCATATCTCATTCCCCGCCTCTGAATCCCCATCTCTGATTCCCGGACTCTGATTCCCCACCTCCGATTCCCGGCCTCTTATTCCCGGCATCTGATTCCGGCCTCTGATTCCCGGCCTCTGATTCCCTGCTTCTGATTCTGATTCCCTGCCTCTGATTCCCCATCTCTGATTCCGCACATCTGATTCCCTGCCTCTGATTCCCCAACTCTGATTCCCCATATCTGACTCCCCGCCTCTCTTTCCCCGCCTCTGATTCCCCGCCTCTGTTTCCCAATATCTAAGTCCCCGCCTCTGATTCCCCAACTCTGATTCCCCACCTCTGATTCCCCAGCTCTGATTCCCCGCCTCTGATTACCCGCATCTGATTCCCTGCATCTGATTCCAAGCCTCTGATTCCCTGCCTCTGATTCCCAACCTCTGATTCCCCACCTCTGATTCCCCATATCTGAATCCCCGCCTCTGTTTCCCCGCCTCTGATTCCCCACCTCTGTTTCCCCATATCTGATTCCCGGCCTCTGATTCCCCGCCTCTGATTCCCCGCCTCTGATTCCCTGCCTCTGATTCCCCATCCCCGATTCCGCACATCTGATTCCCTGCCTCTGATTCCCCGCCTCTGATTCCCCGCCTCTGATTCCCTGCCTCTGATTCCCAACCTCTGATTCCCCACCTCTGATTCCCCATATTTGATTCCCCGCCTCTGTTTCCCCGCCTCTGATTCCCCTCCTCTGATTCCCCAACTATAATTCCCCGCCTCTGATTCCCCAGCTCTGATTCCCCGTGTTTGATTCCCTGCCTCTGATTCCCTGCCCTGGTTCCCCATCTCTGTTTCACCGCCTTTGATTCGCCACCTCTGATTCCCCATATCTGATTCCCCGCCTCTGTTTCCCCGCCTCTGATTCCCTGCCTCTGATTCCCAACCTCTGATTCCACACCTCTGATTCCGCATATCTGATTCCCCGCCTCTGTTTCCCCGCCTCTGATTCCCCGCCCCTGTTTCCCCATATCTGATTCCCTGCCTCTGATTCCCCAACTCTCATTCCCCGCCTCTGATTCCCCAGCTCTGATTCCCCACCTCTGATTTCCCGTGTTTGATTCCCTGCCTCTGATTCCCCGCCTCTGATTCCCCATCTCTGATTCACCGCCTTTGATTCGCCACCTCTGATTCCACATATCTGATTCCCCACCTCCGTTTCCCCGCCTCTGATTCCCCGCCTCTGATTCTCCATATCTCATTCCCCGCCTCTGAATCCCCATCTCTGATTCCCGGACTCTGATTCCCCACCTCTGATTCCCGGCCTCTTATTCCCAGCATCTGATTCCCGGCCTCTGATTCCCGGCCTATGATTCGCCGCTTCTGATTCTGATTCCCTGCCTCTGATTCCCCATATCTGATTCCCCGCCTCTGTTTCCACGCCTCTGATTCCCCGCCTCTGTTTCCCCATATCTAATTCACCACCTCTGATGCCCCAACTCTGATTCCCCGCCTCTGATTCCACAGCTCTGATTCCCCGCCTCTGATTCCCCACATCCGATTCCCCATATCTGATTCCCCGCCTCTGTTTCCCCGCCCCTGATTCCCCGCCTCTGTTTCCCCATATCTGATTCCCCGCCTCTGATTCCCAACTATGATTCCCCGCATCTTATTCCCCAGCTCTGATTCCCCGCCTCTGTTTCCCCATATCTGATGCCCCGCCTCTATTTGCCCGCCTCTGATTCCCCGCCTCTGTTTCCCCATATCTGATTCCCCGCCTCTGATTCCCAATTATGATTCCCTGCCTCTAATTTCCCAGCTCTGATTTCCCGCCTCTGATTCCCCGTGTCTGATTTCCTGCCTCTGATTCCCCGCCTCTGATTACCCATGTCTGATTCACCGCCTCTGATTCCCCACCTCTGATTCCCCATCTCTGATTCCGCACATCCGATTCCCTGCCTCTGATTTCCCGCCTCTGATTCACTGCCTCTGCTTCCCCAGCTCTGATTCCGCACATCTGATTCCCTGCCTCTGATTCCCCACCTCTGATTCCCCATATCTGATTCCCCGCCTCTGTTTCCCCACCTCTGATTCCCCGCCTCTGTTTCCCCATATCTACGTCCCCGCCTCTGATTCCCCAACTCTGATTCCCCACCTCTGATTCCCCAGCTCTCATTCCCCGCCTCTGATCCCCGCATCTGATTCCCTGCATCTGATTCCCAGCCTCTGATTCCCTGCCTCTGATTCCCAACCTCTGATTCCCCACCTCTGATTCCCCATATCTGATTCCCCGCCTCTGTTTCCACGCCTCTGATTCCCCGCCTCTGTTTCCCCATATCTGATTCCCCGCCTCTATTTGCCAACCTCTGATTCCCCACCTCTGTTTCCCCATATCTGATTCCCCGCCTCTGAATCCCCAACTCTGATTCCCTGCATCTAATTCCCCAGCTCTGATTCCCCGCCTCTGATTCCCCGTGTCTGATTTCCTGCCTCTCATTCCCCGCCTCTGATTACCCATGTCTGATTAACCGCCTCTGATTCCCCACCTCTGATTCCCCATCTCTGATTCCGCACATCCAATTCCCTGCCTCTGATTCCCCGCCTCTGATTCACCGCCTCTGATTCCCGGCCTCTGATTTCCCGCCTCTGATTCCCTGCCACTGATACCCCGCCCCTGATTCCCCACCTCTGATTCCCCATATCTGATTCCCCGCCTCTGTTTCCCCGCCTCTGATTCCCCGCCTCTGATTCCCCATATCTCATTCCCCGCCTCTGAATCCCCATCTCTGATTCCCGGACTCTGATTCCCCACCTCAGATTCCCGTCCTCTTATTCCCCGCATCTGATTCCCTGCATCTGATTCCAAGCCTCTGATTCCCTGCCTCTGATTCCCAACCTCTGATTCCCCACCTCTGATTCCCCATATCTGATTCCCCGCCTCTGTTTCCACGCCTCTGATTCCCCGCCTCTGATTCCCCAACTCTAATTCCCCGCCTCTGATTCCCCATATCTGATTCCCCGCCTCTGTTTCCCCGCCTCTGATTCCCCGCCCCTGTTTCCCCATATCTGATTCCCTGCCTCTGATTCCCCAACTTTGATTCCCAGCCTCTGATTCCCCAGCTCTGATACCACGCCTCTGATTCCCCGTGTTTGATTCCCTGCCTCTGATTCCCCGCCTCTGATTCCCCATCTCTGATTCACCGCCTTTGATTCGCCACCTCTGATTCCCCATATCTGATTCCCCACCTCTGTTTCCCCGCCTCTGATTCCCCGCCTCTGATTCTCCATATCTCATTCCCCGCCTCTGAATCCCCATCACTGATTCCCGGACTCTGATTCCCCGCCTCTGATTCCCCGCCTCTGATTCTCCATATCTCATTCCCCGCCTCTGATTCCCCAGCTCTGATTCCCCGCCTCTGATTTTCCGTGTTTGATTCCCTGCCTCTGATTCCCGGCCTCTGATTCCCCATCTCTGATTCACCGCCTTTGATTCGCCACCTCTGATTCCCCATATCTGATTCCCCGCCTCTGTTTCCCCGCCTCTGATTCCCCGCCTCTGATTCCCCAGCTCTGATTCCCCGCCTCTGATTCCCCAGCTCTGATTCCCCGCCTCTGATTCCCCGTGTTTGATTCCCTGCCTCTGATTCCCCGCCTCTGATTCCCCATCTCTGATTCACCGCCTTTGATTCGCCACCTCTGATTCCCCATATCTGATTCCTCGCCTCTGTTTCCCCGCCTCTGATTCCCCGCCTCTGATTCCCCAGCTCTGATTCCCCGCCTCTGATTTTCCGTGTTTGATTCCCTGCCTCTGATTCCCGGCCTCTGATTCCTCATCTCTGATTCACCGCCTTTGATTCGCCACCTCTGATTCCCCATATCTGATTCCCCGCCTCTGTTTCCCCGCCTCTGATTCCCCGCCTCTGATTCCCCAGCTCTGATTCCCCGCCTCTGATTCCCCGTGTTTGATTCCCTGCCTCTGATTCCCCGCCTCTGATTCCCCATCTCTGATTCACCGCCTTTGATTCGCCACCTCTGATTCCCCATATCTGATTCCTCGCCTCTGTTTCCCCGCCTCTGATTCCCCGCCTCTGATTCCCCAGCTCTGATTCCCCGCCTCTGATTTTCCGTGTTTGATTCCCTGCCTCTGATTCCCGGCCTCTGATTCCCCATCTCTGATTCACCGCCTTTGATTCGCCACCTCTGATTCCCCATATCTGATTCCTCGCCTCTGTTTCCCCGCCTCTGATTCCCCGCCTCTGATTCCCCAGCTCTGATTCCCCGCCTCTGATTTTCCGTGTTTGATTCCCTGCCTCTGATTCCCGGCCTCTGATTCCCCATATCTGATTCCCCGCCTCTGAATCCCCAACTCTGATTCCCTGCCTCTGATTCCCCAGCTCTGATTCCCCGCCTTTGATTCCCCGTCTGATTCCCAGCCTCTGAAACCCCGTGTCTGATTTCTTGCCTCTGATTCCCCGCCTCTGATTCCCCACCTCTGATTCCCAATCTCTGATTCCGCACATCTGATTCCCTGCCTCTGATTCCCCGACTCTGATCCCCACCTCTGATTCCCCAGCTCTGATTCCCCGCCTCTGATTCCCCAACTCTGATTCCCCGCCTCTGATTCCCCAGCTCTGATTCCCCGCCTCTGATTCCCCGTGTTTGATTCCCTGCCTCTGATTCCCCGCCTCTGATTCTCCATATCTCATTCCCCGCCTCTGAATCCCCATCTCTGATTCCCGGACTCTGATTCCCCACCTCTGATTCCCGGCCTCTTATTCCCAGCATCTGATTCCGGCCTCTGATTCCCGGCCTCTGATTCCCTGCTTCTGATTCTGATTCCCTGCCTCTGATTCCCCATCTCTGATTCCGCACATCTGATTCCCTGCCTCTGATTCCCCACCTCTGATTCCCCATATCTGACTCCCCGCCTCTCTTTCCCCGCCTCTGATTCCCCGCCTCTGTTTCCCAATATCTAAGTCCCCGCCTCTGATTCCCCAACTCTGATTCCCCACCTCTGATTCCCCAGCTCTGATTCCCCGCCTCTGATTACCCGCATCTGATTCCCTGCATCTGATTCCAAGCCTCTGATTCCCTGCCTCTGATTCCCAACCTCTGATTCCCCACCTCTGATTCCCCATATCTGAATCCCCGCCTCTGTTTCCCCGCCTCTGATTCCCCACCTCTGTTTCCCCATATCTGATTCCCGGCCTCTGATTCCCCGCCTCTGATTCCCCGCCTCTGATTCCCTGCCTCTGATTCCCCATCCCCGATTCCGCACATCTGATTCCCTGCCTCTGATTCCCCGCCTCTGATTCCCCGCCTCTGATTCCCTGCCTCTGATTCCCAACCTCTGATTCCCCACCTCTGATTCCCCATATTTGATTCCCCGCCTCTGTTTCCCCGCCTCTGATTCCCCTCCTCTGATTCCCCAACTATAATTCCCCGCCTCTGATTCCCCAGCTCTGATTCCCCGTGTTTGATTCCCTGCCTCTGATTCCCTGCCCTGGTTCCCCATCTCTGTTTCACCGCCTTTGATTCGCCACCTCTGATTCCCCATATCTGATTCCCCGCCTCTGTTTCCCCGCCTCTGATTCCCTGCCTCTGATTCCCAACCTATGATTCCACACCTCTGATTCCACATATCTGATTCCCCGCCTCTGTTTCCCCGCCTCTGATTCCCCGCCCCTGTTTCCCCATATCTGATTCCCTGCCTCTGATTCCCCAACTCTCATTCCCCGCCTCTGATTCCCCAGCTCTGATTCCCCACCTCTGATTTCCCGTGTTTGATTCCCTGCCTCTGATTCCCCGCCTCTGATTCCCCATCTCTGATTCACCGCCTTTGATTCGCCACCTCTGATTCCACATATCTGATTCCCCACCTCTGTTTCCCCGCCTCTGATTCCCCGCCTCTGATTCTCCATATCTCATTCCCCGCCTCTGAATCCCCATCTCTGATTCCCGGACTCTGATTCCCCACCTCTGATTCCCGGCCTCTTATTCCCAGCATCTGATTCCCGGCCTCTGATTCCCGGCCTATGATTCGCCGCTTCTGATTCTGATTCCCTGCCTCTGATTCCCCATATCTGATTCCCCGCCTCTATTTCCACGCCTCTGATTCCCCGCCTCTGTTTCCCCATATCTAATTCACCACCTCTGATGCCCCAACTCTGATTCCCCGCCTCTGATTCCACAGCTCTGATTCCCCGCCTCTGATTCCCCACATCCGATTCCCCATATCTGATTCCCCGCCTCTGTTTCCCCGCCCCTGATTCCCCGCCTCTGTTTCCCCATATCTGATTCCCCGCCTCTGATTCCCAACTATGATTCCCCGCCTCTTATTCCCCAGCTCTGATTCCCCGCCTCTGTTTCCCCATATCTGATGCCCCGCCTCTATTTGCCCGCCTCTGATTCCCCGCCTCTGTTTCCCCATATCTGATTCCCCGCCTCTGATTCCCAATTATGATTCCCTGCCTCTAATTTCCCAGCTCTGATTTCCCGCCTCTGATTCCCCGTGTCTGATTTCCTGCCTCTGATTCCCCGCCTCTGATTACCCATGTCTGATTCACCGCCTCTGATTCCCCACCTCTGATTCCCCATCTCTGATTCCGCACATCCGATTCCCTGCCTCTGATTTCCCGCCTCTGATTCACTGCCTCTGCTTCCCCAGCTCTGATTCCGCACATCTGATTCCCTGCCTCTGATTCCCCACCTCTGATTCCCCATATCTGATTCCCCGCCTCTGTTTCCCCACCTCTGATTCCCCGCCTCTGTTTCCCCATATCTAAGTCCCCGCCTCTGATTCCCCAACTCTGATTCCCCACCTCTGATTCCCCAGCTCTCATTCCCCGCCTCTGATCCCCGCATCTGATTCCCTGCATCTGATTCCCAGCCTCTGATTCCCTGCCTCTGATTCCCAACCTCTGATTCCCCACCTCTGATTCCCCATATCTGATTCCCCGCCTCTGTTTCCACGCCTCTGATTCCCCGCCTCTGTTTCCCCATATCTGATTCCCCGCCTCTATTTGCCCACCTCTGATTCCCCACCTCTGTTTCCCCATATCTGATTCCCCGCCTCTGAATCCCCAACTCTGATTCCCTGCATCTAATTCCCCAGCTCTGATTCCCCGCCTCTGATTCCCCGTGTCTGATTTCCTGCCTCTCATTCCCCGCCTCTGATTACCCATGTCTGATTAACCGCCTCTGATTCCCCACCTCTGATTCCCCATCTCTGATTCCGCACATCCGATTCCCTGCCTCTGATTCCCCGCCTCTGATTCACCGCCTCTGATTCCCGGCCTCTGATTTCCCGCCTCTGATTCCCTGCCACTGATACCCCGCCCCTGATTCCCCACCTCTGATTCCCCATATCTGATTCCCCGCCTCTGTTTCCCCGCCTCTGATTCCCCGCCTCTGATTCCCCATATCTCATTCCCCGCCTCTGAATCCCCATCTCTGATTCCCGGACTCTGATTCCCCACCTCTGATTCCCGTCCTCTTATTCCCCGCATCTGATTCCCTGCATCTGATTCCAAGCCTCTGATTCCCTGCCTCTGATTCCCAACCTCTGATTCCCCACCTCTGATTCCCCATATCTGATTCCCCGCCTCTGTTTCCACGCCTCTGATTCCCCGCCTCTGATTCCCCAACTCTAATTCCCCGCCTCTGATTCCCCATATCTGATTCCCCGCCTCTGTTTCCCCGCCTCTGATTCCCCGCCCCTGTTTCCCCATATCTGATTCCCTGCCTCTGATTCCCCAACTTTGATTCCCAGCCTCTGATTCCCCAGCTCTGATACCACGCCTCTGATTCCCCGTGTTTGATTCCCTGCCTCTGATTCCCCGCCTCTGATTCCCCATCTCTGATTCACCGCCTTTGATTCGCCACCTCTGATTCCCCATATCTGATTCCCCACCTCTGTTTCCCCGCCTCTGATTCCCCGCCTCTGATTCTCCATATCTCATTCCCCGCCTCTGAATCCCCATCACTGATTCCCGGACTCTGATTCCCCGCCTCTGATTCCCCGCCTCTGATTCTCCATATCTCATTCCCCGCCTCTGATTCCCCAGCTCTGATTCCCCGCCTCTGATTTTCCGTGTTTGATTCCCTGCCTCTGATTCCCGGCCTCTGATTCCCCATCTCTGATTCACCGCCTTTGATTCGCCACCTCTGATTCCCCATATCTGATTCCCCGCCTCTGTTTCCCCGCCTCTGATTCCCCGCCTCTGATTCCCCAGCTCTGATTCCCCGCCTCTGATTCCCCAGCTCTGATTCCCCGCCTCTGATTCCCCGTGTTTGATTCCCTGCCTCTGATTCCCCGCCTCTGATTCCCCATCTCTGATTCACCGCCTTTGATTCGCCACCTCTGATTCCCCATATCTGATTCCTCGCCTCTGTTTCCCCGCCTCTGATTCCCCGCCTCTGATTCCCCAGCTCTGATTCCCCGCCTCTGATTTTCCGTGTTTGATTCCCTGCCTCTGATTCCCGGCCTCTGATTCCTCATCTCTGATTCACCGCCTTTGATTCGCCACCTCTGATTCCCCATATCTGATTCCCCGCCTCTGTTTCCCCGCCTCTGATTCCCCGCCTCTGATTCCCCAGCTCTGATTCCCCGCCTCTGATTCCCCGTGTTTGATTCCCTGCCTCTGATTCCCCGCCTCTGATTCCCCATCTCTGATTCACCGCCTTTGATTCGCCACCTCTGATTCCCCATATCTGATTCCTCGCCTCTGTTTCCCCGCCTCTGATTCCCCGCCTCTGATTCCCCAGCTCTGATTCCCCGCCTCTGATTTTCCGTGTTTGAATCCCTGCCTCTGATTCCCGGCCTCTGATTCCCCATCTCTGATTCACCGCCTTTGATTCGCCACCTCTGATTCCCCATATCTGATTTTCGCCTCTGTTTCCCCGCCTCTGATTCCCCGCCTCTGATTCCCCAGCTCTGATTCCCCGCCTCTGATTTTCCGTGTTTGATTCCCTGCCTCTGATTCCCGGCCTCTGATTCCCCATATCTGATTCCCCGCCTCTGAATCCCCAACTCTGATTCCCTGCCTCTGATTCCCCAGCTCTGATTCCCCGCCTTTGATTCCCCGTCTGATTCCCAGCCTCTGAAACCCCGTGTCTGATTTCTTGCCTCTGATTCCCCGCCTCTGATTCCCCACCTCTGATTCCCAATCTCTGATTCCGCACATCTGATTCCCTGCCTCTGATTCCCCGACTCTGATCCCCACCTCTGATTCCCCAGCTCTGATTCCCCGCCTCTGATTCCCCAACTCTGATTCCCCGCCTCTGATTCCCCAGCTCTGATTCCCCGCCTCTGATTCCCCGTGTTTGATTCCCTGCCTCTGATTCCCCGCCTCTGATTCCCCATCTCTGATTCACCGCCTTTGATTCGCCACCTCTGATTCCCCATATCTGATTCCTCGCCTCTGTTTCCCCGCCTCTGATTCCCCGCCTCTGATTCCTCAGCTCTGATTCCCCGACTCTGATTTACCGTGTTTGATTCCCTGCCTCTGATTCCCCAGCTCTGATTCCCCGCCTTTGATTCCCCCGTCTGATTCCCAGCCTCTGAAACCCCGTGTCTGATTTCTTGCCTCTGATTCCCCGCCTCTGATTCCCCATCTCTGATTCACAGCCTCTGATTCCCCACCTCTGATTCCCCATCTCTGATTCCGCACATCTGATTCCCTGCCTCTGATTCCCCGACTCTGATCCCCACCTCTGATTCCCCAGCTCTGATTCCCCGCCTCTGATTCCCCAACTCTGATTCCCCGCCTCTGATTCCCCAGCTCTGATTCCCCGCCTCTGATTCCCCGTGTTTGATTCCCTGCCTCTGATTCCCCGCCTCTGATTCCCCATCTCTGATTCACCACCTTTGATTCGCCACCTCTGATTCCCCATATCTGATTCCTCGCCTCTGTTTCCCCGCCTCTGATTCCCCGCCTCTGATTCCCCAGCTCTGATTCCCCGCCTCTGATTTTCCGTGTTTGATTCCCTGCCTCTGATTCCCGGCCTCTGATTCCCCATCTCTGATTCACCGCCTTTGATTCGCCACCTCTGATTCCCCATATCTGATTCCCCGCCTCTGTTTCCCCGCCTCTGATTCCCCGCCTCTGATTCCCCATATCTCATTCCCCGCCTCTGAATCCCCATCTCTGATTCCCGGACTCTGATTCCCCACCTCTGATTCCCGGCCTCTTATTCCCGGCATCTGATTCCGGCCTCTGATTCCCGGCCTCTGATTCCCTGCTTCTGATTCTGATTCCCTGCCTCTGATTCCCCATCTCTGATTCCGCACATCTGATTCCCTGCCTCTGATTCCCCGCCTCTGATTCCCCGCCTCTGTTTCCCAATATCTAAGTCCCCGCCTCTGATTCCCCAACTCTGATTCCCCACCTCTGATTCCCCAGCTCTGATTCCCCGCCTCTGATTCCCCGCATCTGATTCCCTGCATCTGATTCCAAGCCTCTGATTCCCTGCCTCTGATTCCCAACCTCTGATTCCCCACCTCTGATTCCGCACATCTGATTCCCTGCCTCTGATTCCCCGACTCTGATCCCCACCTCTGATTCCCCAGCGCTGATTCCCCGCCTCTGATTCCCCGTGTTTGATTCCCTGCCTCTGATTCCCCGCCTCTGATTCCCCATCTCTGATTCATCGCCTTTGATTCCCGGCCTCTTATTCCCGGCATCTGATTCCGGCCTCTGATTCCCGACCTCTGATTCCCTGCTTCTGATTCCCCATCTCTGATTCCGCAAATCTAATTCCCTGCCTCTGATTCCCCACCGCTGATTCCCCATATCTGATTCCCCACCTCTGTTTCCCGGCCTCTGATTCCCCGCTTCTGATTCTGATTCCCTGCCTCTGATTCCCCATCTCTGATTCCGCACATCTGATTCCCTGCCTCTGATTTCCCACCTCTGATTCCCCATATCTGATTTCCCGCCTCTGTTTCCCCGCCTCTGATTCCCCGCCTCTGTTTCCCCATATCTAATTCCCAACCTCTGATGCCCCAACTCTGATTCCCTGCCTCTGATTCCCCGCGTTCTATTCCCTGCCTCTGATTCCCCGCCTGTGATTCCCCATCTCTGATTCACCACCTCTGATTCCCCATATCTAATTCCCCGCCTCTGTTTGCCCGACTCTGATTCCCCGCCTCTGTTTCCCCATATCTGATTCCCCGCCTCTGAATCCCCAACTCTGATTCCCTGCCTCTGATTCCCCAGCTCTGATTCCCCGCCTTTGATTCCCCCGTCTGATTCCCAGCCTCTGAAACCCCGTGTCTGATTTCTTGCCTCTGATTCCCCGCCTCTGATTCCCCATCTCTGATTCACAGCCTCTGATTCCCCACCTCTGATTCCCCATCTCTGATTCCGCACATCTGATTCCCTGCCTCTGATTCCCCGACTCTGATCCCCACCTCTGATTCCCCAGCTCTGATTCCCCGCCTCTGATTCCCCAACTCTGATTCCCCGCCTCTGATTCCCCAGCTCTGATTCCCCGCCTCTGATTCCCCGTGTTTGATTCCCTGCCTCTGATTCCCCGCCTCTGATTCCCCATCTCTGATTCACCGCCTTTGATTCGCCACCTCTGATTCCCCATATCTGATTCCTCGCCTCTGTTTCCCCGCCTCTGATTCCCCGCCTCTGATTCCCCATATCTCATTCCCCGCCTCTGATTCCCCATCTCTGATTTCCGGACTCTGATTCCCCACCTCTGATTCCCGGCCTCTTATTCCCGGCATCTGATTCCGGCCTCTGATTCCCGGCCTCTGATTCCCTGCTTCTGATTCTGATTACCTGCCTTTGATTCCCCATCTCTGATTCCGCACATCTGATTCCCTGCCTCTGATTCCCCATCTCTGATTCCCCATATCTGATTCCCCGCCTCTGTTTCCCCGCCTCTGATTCCCCACCTCTGATTCCCCATCTCTGATTCCCCATATCTGATTCCCCGCCTCTGATTCCCCAACTTTGATTCCCCACCTCTGATTCCCCAGCTCTGATTCCCCACCTCTGATTCCCAGCCTCTGATTCCCAACCTCTGATTCCCCACCTCTGATTCCCCATATCTGATTCCCCGCCTCTGTTTCCCCGCCTCTGATTCCCCGCCTCTGTTTCCCCATATCTGATCCCCGCCTCTATTTGCCCGCATCTGATTCCCCGCCTCTGTTTCCCCATATCTGATTCCCCGCCTCTGAATCCCCAACTCTGATTCCCTGCCTCTAATTTCCCAGCTCTGATTCCCCGCCTCTGATTCCCCGCGTCTGATTACCGGCCTCTGATTCCCCGCCTCTGATTCCCCATCTCTGATTCACAACCTCTGATTCCCCACCTCTGATACCCCATATCTGATTCCCCGCCTCTGTTTCCCCGCCTCTGATTCCCCACCTCTGATTCCCAATATCTGATTCCCCGCCTCTGATTCCCCACCTCTGATTCCCCGCCTCTGATTCGCCAGTTATGATTCCCCGCCTCTGATTCCCCGTGTTTGATTCCCTGCCTCTGATTCCCGGCCTCTGATTCCCCATCACTGATTCACCGCCTTTGATTCGCCACCTCTGATTCCCCATATCTGATTCCCCGCCTCTGTTTCCCCGCCTCTGATTCCCCGCCTCCGATTCCCCATATCTCATTCCCCGCCTCTGAATCCCCATCTCTGATTCCTGGACTCTGATTCCCCACCTCTGATTCCCTGCTTCTGATTCTGATTCCCTGCCTTTGATTCCCCATCTCTGATTCCGCACATCTGATTCCCTGCCTCTGATTCCCCATCTCTGATTCCCCATATCTTATTCCCCGCCTCTGTTTCCCCACCTCTGATTCCCCGCCTCTGTTTCCCAATATCTAAGTCCCCGCCTCTGATTCCCCAACTCTAATTCCCCACCTCTGATTCCCCAGCTCTGATTCCCCGCCTCTGATTCCCCGCATCTGATTCCCTGCATCTGATTCCAAGCCTCTTATTCCCTGCCTCTGATTCCCAACCTCTGATTCCCCACCGCTGATTCACCATATCTGATTCCCAGCCTCTGTTTCCCCGCCTCTGATTCCCCGCCTCTGTTTCCCCATATCTGATTCCCGGCCTCTGGTTCCCCGCCTCTGATTCCCCGCCTCTGATTCCCTGCCTCTGATTCCCCATCTCCGATTCAGCACATCTGATTCCCTGCCTCTGATTCCCCGCCTCTGATTCCCCGCCTCTGATTCCCTGCCTCTGATTCCCAACCTCTGATTCCTCACCTCTGATTCCCCGTGTTTGATTCCCCGCCTCTGTTTCCCCGCCTCTGATTCCCCGCCTCTGATTCCCCAACTCTAATTCCCCGCCTCTGATTCCCCATATCTGATTCCCCGCCTCTGATTCCCCACCCCTGTTTCCCCATATCTGATTCCCTGCCTCTGATTCCCCAACTTTGATTCCCAGCATCTGATTCCCCAGCTCTGATTCCCCGCCTCTGATTCCCCGCATCTGATTCCCTGCATCTGATTCCAAGCCTCTGATTCCCTGCCTCTGATTCCCAACCTCTGATTCCCCACCTCTGATTCCCCATATCTGATCCCCAGCCTCTGTTTCCCCGCCTCTGTTTCCCCATATCTGATTCCCGGCCTCTGATTCCCCGCCTCTGATTCCCCGCCTCTGTTTCCCTGCCTCTGATTCCCCATCTCCGATTCCGCACATCTGATTCCCTGCCTCTGATTCCCCGCCTCTGATTCCCCGCCTCTGATTCCCTGCCTCTGATTCCCAACCTCTGATTCCCCACCTCTGATTCCCCATATTTGATTCCCCGCCTCTGATTCCCCGCCTCTGATTCCCCAACTCTAATTCCCCGCCTCTGATTCCCCATATCTGATTCCCTGCCTCTGTTTCCCCGCCTCTGATTCCCCGCCCCTGTTTCCCCATATCTGATTCCCTGCCTCTGATTCCCCAACTTTGATTCCCAGCCTCTGATTCCCCAGCTCTGATTCCCCGCCTCTGATTCCCCGTGTTTGATTCCCTGCCTCTGATTCCCCGCCTCTGATTCCCCATCTCTGATTCACCGCCTTTGATTCGCCACCTCTGATTCCCCATATCTGATTCCCCATCTCTGTTTCCCCGCATCTGATTCCCCGCCTCTGATTCTCCATATCTCATTCCCCGCCTCTGACTCCCCATCTCTGATTCCCGGACTCTGATTCCCCACCTCTGATTCCCGGCCTCTTATTCCCAGCATCTGATTCCAGGCCTCTGATTCCCGTCCTCTGACTCCCCGCTTCTGATTCTGATTCCCTGCCTCTGATTCCCCATCTCTGATTCCGCACATATGATTACCTGCCTCTGATTCCCCATATCTGATTCCCCGCCTCTATTTGCCCGCCTCTGATTCCCCGCCTCTGTTTCCCCATATCTGATTCCCCGCCTCTGATTCCCAACTATGTTTCCCTGCCTCTAATTTCCCAGCTCCGATTCCCCGCCTCTGATTCCCCCTGTCTGATTTCCTGCCTCTGATACCCCGCCTCTGATTACCCATGTCTGATTCACCGCCTCTGATTCCCCACCTCTGATTCCCCATCTCTGATTCCGCACATCCGATTCCCTGCCTCTGATTCCCCGCCTCTGATTCACTGCCTCTTCTTCCCCAGCTCTGATTCCCCGCCTCTGATTCCCCGCGTCTTATTCCCTGCTTCTGATTCTGATTCCCTGCCTCTGATTCCCCATCTCTGATTCCGCACATCTGATTCCCTGCCTCTGATTCCCCACCTCTGATTCCCCATATCTGATTCCCCGCCTCTGTTTCCCCACCTCTGATTCCCCTCCTCTGTTTCCCCATATCTAAGTCCCCGCCTCTGATTCCCCAACTCTGATTCCCCACCTCTGATTCCCCAGCTCTCATTCCCCGCCTCTGATCCCCGCATCTGATTCCCTGCATCTGATTCCCAGCCTCTGATTCCCTGCCTCTGATTCCCAACCTCTGATTCCCCACCTCTGATTCCCCATATCTGATTCCCCGCCTCTGTTTCCACGCCTCTGATTCCCCGCCTCTGTTTCCCCATATCTGATTCCCCGCCTCTATTTGCCCACCTCTGATTCCACACCTCTGTTTCCCCATATCTGATTCCACGCCTCTGAATCCCCAACTCTGATTCCCTGCATCTAATTCCCCAGCTCTGATTCCCCGCCTCTGATTCCGCACATCCGATTCCCTGCCTCTGATTCCCCGCCTCTGATTCACCGCCTCTGATTCCCGGCCTCTGATTTCCCGCCTCTGATTCCCTGCCACTGATACCCCGCCCCTGATTCCCCACCTCTGATTCCCCATATCTGATTCCCCGCCTCTGTTTCCCCGCCTCTGATTCCCCGCCTCTGATTCCCCATATCTCATTCCCCGCCTCTGAATCCCCATCTCTGATTCCCGGACTCTGATTCCCCACCTCTGATTCCCGTCCTCTTATTCCCGGCATTTGATTCCGGCCTCTGATTCCCTGCTTCTGATTCTGATTCCCTGCCTTTGATTCCCCATCTCTGATTCCGCACATCTGATTCCCTGCCTCTGATTCCCCACCTCTGATTCCCCATATCTGATTCCCCGCCTCTGTTTCCCCGCCTCTGATTCCCTGCCACTGATACCCCTTTCCTGATTCCCCACCTCTGATTCCCCATATCTGGTTCCCCACCTCTGTTTCCCCGCCTCTGATTCCCCGCCTCTGATTCCCTATATCTCATTCCCCGCCTCAGAATCCCCATCTCTGATTCCCGGACTCTGATTCCCCACCTCTGATTTCCCATATCTCATTCCCCGCCTCTGATTCGCCAGCTATGATTCCCCGCCTCTGATTCCCCGCGTCTGATTCCCTGCCTCTGATTCCCCGCCTCTGATTCCACATCTCTGATTCAACACCTCTGATTCCCCGCGTCTGATTCCCCGCCTCTGATTCCCCATATCTGATTCCCCGCCTCTGTTTCCCCGCCTCTGATTCCCCGCCTCTGATTTCCCATATCTCATTCCCCGCCTCTGAATCCCCATCTCTGATTCCCGGACTCTGATTCCCCACCTCTGATTCCCGGCCTCTTATTCCCGGCATCTGATTCCGGCCTCTGATTCCCGGCCTCTGATTCCCTGCTTCTGATTCTGATTCCCTGCCTCTGATTCCCCATCTCTGATTCCGCACATCTGATTCCCTGCCTCTGATTCCCCACCTCTGATTCCCCATATCTGACTCCCCGCCTCTCTTTCCCCGCCTCTGATTCCCCGCCTCTGTTTCCCAATATCTAAGTCCCCGCCTCTGATTCCCCAACTCTGATTCCCCACCTCTGATTCCCCAGCTCTGATTCCCCGCCTCTGATTACCCGCATCTGATTCCCTGCATCTGATTCCAAGCCTCTGATTCCCTGCCTCTGATTCCCAACCTCTGATTCCCCACCTCTGATTCCCCATATCTGAATCCCCGCCTCTGTTTCCCCGCCTCTGATTCCCCACCTCTGTTTCCCCATATCTGATTCCCGGCCTCTGATTCCCCGCCTCTGATTCCCCGCCTCTGATTCCCTGCCTCTGATTCCCCATCCCCGATTCCGCACATCTGATTCCCT
Source organism: Narcine bancroftii (assembly GCF_036971445.1). Classification (NCBI taxonomy): domain Eukaryota; kingdom Metazoa; phylum Chordata; class Chondrichthyes; order Torpediniformes; family Narcinidae; genus Narcine; species Narcine bancroftii. Next base: position 110,658,159 of record NC_091475.1, read on the forward strand.
GCCTCTGATTCCCCGCCTCTGATTCCCCGCCTCTGATTCCCTGCCTCTGATTCCCAACCTCTGATTCCCCACCTCTGATTCCCCATATTTGATTCCCCGCCTCTGTTTCCCCGCCTCTGATTCCCCTCCTCTGATTCCCCAACTATAATTCCCCGCCTCTGATTCCCCAGCTCTGATTCCCCGTGTTTGATTCCCTGCCTCTGATTCCCTGCCCTGGTTCCCCATCTCTGTTTCACCGCCTTTGATTCGCCACCTCTGATTCCCCATATCTGATTCCCCGCCTCTGTTTCCCCGCCTCTGATTCCCTGCCTCTGATTCCCAACCTCTGATTCCACACCTCTGATTCCGCATATCTGATTCCCCGCCTCTGTTTCCCCGCCTCTGATTCCCTGCCCCTGTTTCCCCATATCTGATTCCCTGCCTCTGATTCCCCAACTCTCATTCCCCGCCTCTGATTCCCCAGCTCTGATTCCCCACCTCTGATTTCCCGTGTTTGATTCCCTGCCTCTGATTCCCCGCCTCTGATACCCCATCTCTGATTCACCGCCTTTGATTCGCCACCTCTGATTCCACATATCTGATTCCCCACCTCTGTTTCCCCGCCTCTGATTCCCCGCCTCTGATTCTCCATATCTCATTCCCCGCCTCTGAATCCCCATCTCTGATTCCCGGACTCTGATTCCCCACCTCTGATTCCCGGCCTCTTATTCCCAGCATCTGATTCCCGGCCTCTGATTCCCGGCCTATGATTCGCCGCTTCTGATTCTGATTCCCTGCCTCTGATTCCCCATATCTGATTCCCCGCCTCTGTTTCCACGCCTCTGATTCCCCGCCTCTGTTTCCCCATATCTAATTCACCACCTCTGATGCCCCAACTCTGATTCCCCGCCTCTGATTCCACAGCTCTGATTCCCCGCCTCTGATTCCCCACATCCGATTCCCCATATCTGATTCCCCGCCTCTGTTTCCCCGCCCCTGATTCCCCGCCTCTGTTTCCCCATATCTGATTCCCCGCCTCTGATTCCCAACTATGATTCCCCGCCTCTTATTCCCCAGCTCTGATTCCCCGCCTCTGTTTCCCCATATCTGATGCCCCGCCTCTATTTGCCCGCCTCTGATTCCCCGCCTCTGTTTCCCCATATCTGATTCCCCGCCTCTGATTCCCAATTATGATTCCCTGCCTCTAATTTCCCAGCTCTGATTTCCCGCCTCTGATTCCCCATGTCTGATTTCCTGCCTCTGATTCCCCGCCTCTGATTACCCATGTCTGATTCACCGCCTCTGATTCCCCACCTCTGATTCCCCATCTCTGATTCCGCACATCCGATTCCCTGCCTCTGATTTCCCGCCTCTGATTCACTGCCTCTGCTTCCCCAGCTCTGATTCCTCACATCTGATTCCCTGCCTCTGATTCCCCACCTCTGATTCCCCATATCTGATTCCCCGCCTCTGTTTCCCCACCTCTGATTCCCCGCCTCTGTTTCCCCATATCTAAGTCCCCGCCTCTGATTCCCCAACTCTGATTCCCCACCTCTGATTCCCCAGCTCTCATTCCCCGCCTCTGATCCCCGCATCTGATTCCCTGCATCTGATTCCCAGCCTCTGATTCCCTGCCTCTGATTCTCAACCTCTGATTCCCCACCTCTGATTCCCCATATCTGATTCCCCGCCTCTGTTTCCACGCCTCTGATTCCCCGCCTCTGTTTCCCCATATCTGATTCCCCGCCTCTATTTGCCCACCTCTGATTCCCCACCTCTGTTTCCTCATATCTGATTCCCCGCCTCTGAATCCCCAACTCTGATTCCCTGCATCTAATTCCCCAGCTCTGATTCCCCGCCTCTGATTCCCCGTGTCTGATTTCCTGCCTCTCATTCCCCGCCTCTGATTACCCATGTCTGATTAACCGCCTCTGATTCCCCACCTCTGATTCCCCATCTCTGATTCCGCACATCCGATTCCCTGCCTCTGATTCCCCGCCTCTGATTCACCGCCTCTGATTCCCGGCCTCTGATTTCCCACCTCTGATTCCCTGCCACTGATACCCCGCCCCTGATTCCCCACCTCTGATTCCCCATATCTGATTCCCCGCTTCTGTTTCCCCGCCTCTGATTCCCCGCCTCTGATTCCCCATATCTCATTCCCCGCCTCTGAATCCCCATCTCTGATTCCCGGACTCTGATTCCCCACCTCTGATTCCCGTCCTCTTATTCCCCGCATCTGATTCCCTGCATCTGATTCCAAGCCTCTGATTCCCTGCCTCTGATTCCCAACCTCTGATTCCCCACCTCTGATTCCCCATATCTGATTCCCCGCCTCTGTTTCCACGCCTCTGATTCCCCGCCTCTGATTCCCCAACTCTAATTCCCCGCCTCTGATTCCCCATATCTGATTCCCCGCCTCTGTTTCCCCGCCTCTGATTCCCCGCCCCTGTTTCCCCATATCTGATTCCCTGCCTCTGATTCCCCAACTTTGATTCCCAGCCTCTGATTCCCCAGCTCTGATACCACGCCTCTGATTCCCCGTGTTTGATTCCCTGCCTCTGATTCCCCGCCTCTGATTCCCCATTTCTGATTCACCGCCTTTGATTCGCCACCTCTGATTCCCCATATCTGATTCCCCACCTCTGTTTCCCCGCCTCTGATTCCCCGCCTCTGATTCTCTATATCTCATTCCCCGCCTCTGAATCCCCATCACTGATTCCCGGACTCTGATTCCCCACCTCTGATTCCCGGCCTCTTATTCCCGGCATCTGATTCCGGCCTCTGATTCCCGGCCTCTGATTCCCTGCTTCTGATTCCCCATCTCTGATTCCGCAAATCTAATTCCCTGCCTCTGATTCCCCACCTCTGATTCCCCATATCTGATTCCCCGCCTCTGTTTCCCGGCCTCTGATTCCCCACCTCTGATTCCCGTCCTCTTATTCCCCGCATCTGATTCCCTGCATCTGATTCCAAGCCTCTGATTCCCTGCCTCTGATTCCCAACCTCTGATTCCCCACCTCTGATTCCCCATATCTGATTCCCCGCCTCTGTTTCCACGCCTCTGATTCCCCGCCTCTGATTCCCCAACTCTAATTCCCCGCCTCTGATTCCCCATATCTGATTCCCCGCCTCTGTTTCCCCGCCTCTGATTCCCCTCCCCTGTTTCCCCATATCTGATTCCCTGCCTCTGATTCCCCAACTTTGATTCCCAGCCTCTGATTCCCCAGCTCTGATACCACGCCTCTGATTCCCCGTGTTTGATTCCCTGCCTCTGATTCCCCGCCTCTGATTCCCCATTTCTGATTCACCGCCTTTGATTCGCCACCTCTGATTCCCCATATCTGATTCCCCACCTCTGTTTCCCCGCCTCTGATTCCCCGCCTCTGATTCTCCATATCTCATTCCCCACCTCTGAATCCCGGCCTCTTATTCCCGGCATCTGATTCCGGCCTCTGATTCCCGGCCTCTGATTCCCTGCTTCTGATTCCCCATCTCTGATTCCGCAAATCTAATTCCCTGCCTCTGATTCCCCACCTCTGATTCCCCATATCTGATTCCCCGCCTCTGTTTCCCGGCCTCTGATTCCCCGCTTCTGATTCTGATTCCCTGCCTCTGATGCCCCATCTCTGATTCCGCACATCTGATTCCCTGCCTCTGATTCCCCACCTCTGATTCCCCATATCTGATTTCCCGCCTCTGTTTCCCCGCCTCTGATTCCCCGCCTCTGTTTCCCCATATCTAATTCCCAACCTCTGATGCCCCAACTCTGATTTCCTGCCTCTGATTCCCCGCGTTCTATTCCCTGCCTCTGATTCCCCGCCTGTGATTCCCCATCTCTGATTCACCACCTCTGATTCCCCACCTCTGATTTCCCATATCTGATTCCCCGCCTCTGAATCCCCAACTCTGATTCCCTGCCTCTGATTCCCCAGCTCTGATTCCCCGCCTTTGATTCCCCCGTCTGATTCCCAGCCTCTGAAACCCCGTGTCTGATTTCTTGCCTCTGATTCCCCGCCTCTGATTCCCCATCTCTGATTCACAGCCTCTGATTCCCCACCTCTGATTCCCCATCTCTGATTCCGCACATCTGATTCCCTGCCTCTGATTCCCCGACTCTGATCCCCACCTCTGATTCCCCAACTCTGATTCCCCGCCTCTGATTCCCCAGCTCTGATTCCCCGCCTCTGATTCCCCGTGTTTGATTCCCTGCCTTTGATTCCCCGCCTCTGATTCCCCATCTCTGATTCACCGCCTTTGATTCGCCACCTCTGATACCCCATATCTGATTCCTCGCCTCTGTTTCCCCGCCTCTGATTCCCCGCCTCTGATTCCCCAGCTCTGATTCCCCGCCTCTGATTTTCCGTGTTTGATTCCCTGCCTGTGATTCCCCAGCTCTGATTCCCCGCCTTTGATTCCCCCGTCTGATTCCCAGCCTCTGAAACCCCGTGTCTGATTTCTTGCCTCTGATTCCCCGCCTCTGATTCCCCATCTCTGATTCACAGCCTCTGATTCCCCACCTCTGATTCCCCATCTCTGATTCCGCACATCTGATTCCCTGCCTCTGATTCCCCGACTCTGATGCCCACCTCTGATTCCCCAGCTCTGATTCCCCGCCTCTGATTCCCCAACTCTGATTCCCCGCCTCTGATTCCCCAGCTCTGATTCCCCGCCTCTGATTCCCCGTGTTTGATTCCCTGCCTCTGATTCCCCGCCTCTGATTCCCCATCTCTGATTCACCGCCTTTGATTCGCCACCTCTCATTCCCCATATCTGATTCCTCGCCTCTGTTTCCCCGCCTCTGATTCCCCACCTCTGATTCCCAAGCTCTGATTCCCCGCCTCTGATTTTCCGTGTTTGATTCCCTGCCTCTGATTCCCGGCCTTTGATTCCCCATCTCTGATTCACCGCCTTTGATTCGCCACCTCTGATTCCCCATATCTGATTCCCCGCCTCTGTTTCCCCGCCTCTGATTCCCCGCCTCTGATTCCCCAGCTCTGATTCCCCGCCTCTGATTCCCCAGCTCTGATTCCCCGCCTCTGATTCCCCGTGTTTGATTCCCTGCCTCTGATTCCCCGCCTCTGATTCCCCATCTCTGATTCACCGCCTTTGATTCGCCACCTCTGATTCCCCATATCTGATTCCTCGCCTCTGTTTCCCCGCCTCTGATTCCCCGCCTCTGATTCCCCAGCTCTGATTCCCCGCCTCTGATTTTCCGTGTTTGATTCCCTGCCTCTGATTCCCGGCCTCTGATTCCCCATCTCTGATTCACCGCCTTTGATTCGCCACCTCTGATTCCCCATATCTGATTCCCCGCCTCTGTTTCCCCGCCTCTGATTCCCCGCCTCTGATTCCCCAGCTCTGATTCCCCGCCTCTGATTCCCCGTGTTTGATTCCCTGCCTCTGATTCCCCGCCTCTGATTCCCCATCTCTGATTCACCGCCTTTGATTCGCCACCTCTGATTCCCCATATCTGATTCCTCGCCTCTGTTTCCCCGCCTCTGATTCCCCGCATCTGATTCCCCAGCTCTGATTCCCCGCCTCTGATTTTCCGTGTTTGATTCCCTGCCTCTGATTCCCGGCCTCTGATTCCCCATCTCTGATTCACCGCCTTTGATTCGCCACCTCTGATTCCCCATATCTGATTCCTCGCCTCTGTTTCCCCGCCTCTGATTCCCCGCCTCTGATTCCCCAGCTCTGATTCCCCGCCTCTGATTTTCCGTGTTTGATTCCCTGCCTCTGATTCCCGGCCTCTGATTCCCCATATCTGATTCCCCGCCTCTGAATCCCCAACTCTGATTCCCTGCCTCTGATTCCCCAGCTCTGATTCCCCGCCTTTGATTCCCCCGTCTGATTCCCAGCCTCTGAAACACCGTGTCTGATTTCTTGCCTCTGATTCCCCGCCTCTGATTCCAAGCATCTGATTCCCTGCCTCTGATTCCCAACCTCTGATTCCCCACCTCTGATTCCGCACATCTGATTCCCTGCCTCTGATTCCCCGACTCTGATCCCCACCTCTGATTCCCCAGCTCTGATTCCCCGCCTCTGATTCCCCGTGTTTGATTCCCTGCCTCTGATTCCCCGCCTCTGATTCCCCATCTCTGATTCATCGCCTTTGATTCCCGGCCTCTTATTCCCGGCATCTGATTCCGGCCTCTGATTCCCGACCTCTGATTCCCTGCTTCTGATTCCCCATCTCTGATTCCGCAAATCTAATTCCCTGCCTCTGATTCCCCACCTCTGATTCCCCATATCTGATTCCCCACCTCTGTTTCCCAGCCTCTGAAACCCCGTGTCTGATTTCTTGCCTCTGATTCCCCGCCTCTGATTCCCCATCTCTGATTCACAGCCTCTGATTCCCCACCTCTGATTCCCCATCTCTGATTCCGCACATCTGATTCCCTGCCTCTGATTCCCCGACTCTGATGCCCACCTCTGATTCCCCAGCTCTGATTCCCCGCCTCTGATTCCCCAACTCTGATTCCCCGCCTCTGATTCCCCAGCTCTGATTCCCCGCCTCTGATTCCCCGTGTTTGATTCCCTGCCTCTGATTCCCCGCCTCTGATTCCCCATCTCTGATTCACCGCCTTTGATTCGCCACCTCTGATTCCCCATATCTGATTCCTCGCCTCTGTTTCCCCGCCTCTGATTCCCCACCTCTGATTCCCCAGCTCTGATTCCCCGCCTCTGATTTTCCGTGTTTGATTCCCTGCCTCTGATTCCCGGCGTCTGATTCCCCATCTCTGATTCACCGCCTTTGATTCGCCACCTCTGATTCCCCATATCTGATTCCCCGCCTCTGTTTCCCCGACTCTGATTCCCCGCCTCTGATTCCCCAGCTCTGATTCCCCACCTCTGATTCCCCAGCTCTGATTCCCCGCCTCTGATTCCCCGTGTTTGATTCCCTGCCTCTGATTCCCCGCCTCTGATTCCCCATCTCTGATTCACCGCCTTTGATTCGCCACCTCTGATTCCCCATATCTGATTCCTCGCCTCTGTTTCCCCGCCTCTGATTCCCCGCCTCTGATTCCCCAGCTCTGATTCCCCGCCTCTGATTTTCCGTGTTTGATTCCCTGCCTCTGATTCCCGGCCTCTGATTCCCCATCTCTGATTCACCGCCTTTGATTCGCCACCTCTGATTCCCCATATCTGATTCCCCGCCTCTGTTTCCCCGCCTCTGATTCCCCGCCTCTGATTCCCCAGCTCTGATTCCCCGCCTCTGATTCCCCGTGTTTGATTCCCTGCCTCTGATTCCCCGTCTCTGATTCCCCATCTCTGATTCACCGCCTTTGATTCGCCACCTCTGATTCCCCATATCTGATTCCTCGCCTCTGTTTCCCCGCCTCTGATTCCCCGCATCTGATTCCCCAGCTCTGATTCCCCGCCTCTGATTCCCCGTGTTTGATTCCCTGCCTCTGATTCCCCGCCTCTGATTCCCCATCTCTGATTCACCACCTTTGATTCGCCACCTCTGATTCCCCATATCTGATTCCCCGCCTCTGTTTCCCCGCCTCTGATTCCCCGCCTCTGATTCCCCAGCTCTGATTCCCCGCCTCTGATTTTCCGTGTTTGATTCCCTGCCTCTGATCCCGGCCTCTGATTCCCCATATCTGATTCCCCGCCTCTGAATCCCCAACTCTGATTCCCTGCCTCTGATTCCCCAGCTCTGATTCCCCGCCTTTGATTCCCCCGTCTGATTCCCAGCCTCTGAAACCCCGTGTCTGATTTCTTGCCTCTGATTCCCCGCCTCTGATTCCCCATCTCTGATTCACAGCCTCTGATTCCCCACCTCTGATTCCCAATCTCTGATTCCGCACATCTGATTCCCTGCCTCTGATTCCACGACTCTGATCCCCACCTCTGATTCCCCAGCTCTGATTCCCCGCCTCTGATTCCCCAACTCTGATTCCCCGCCTCTGATTCCCCAGCTCTGATTCCCCGCCTCTGATTCCCCGTGTTTGATTCCCTGCCTCTGATTCCCCGCCTCTGATTCCCCATCTCTGATTCACCGCCTTTGATTCGCCACCTCTGATTCCCCATATCTGATTCCTCGCCTCTGTTTCCCCGCCTCTGATTCCCCGCCTCTGATTCCCCAGCTCTGATTCCCCGCCTCTGATTTTCCGTGTTTGATTCCCTGCCTCTGATTCCCCAGCTCTGATTCCCCGCCTTTGATTCCCCCGTCTGATTCCCAGCCTCTGAAACCCCGTGTCTGATTTCTTGCCTCTGATTCCCCGCCTCTGATTCCCCATCTCTGATTCACAGCCTCTGATTCCCCACCTCTGATTCCCCATCTCTGATTCCGCACATCTGATTCCCTGCCTCTGATTCCCCGACTCTGATCCCCACCTCTGATTCCCCAGCTCTGATTCCCCGCCTCTGATTCCCCAACTCTGATTCCCCGCCTCTGATTCCCCAGCTCTGATTCCCCGCCTCTGATTCCCCGTGTTTGATTCCCTGCCTCTGATTCCCCGCCTCTGATTCCCCATCTCTGATTCACCACCTTTGATTCGCCACCTCTGATTCCCCATATCTGATTCCTCGCCTCTGTTTCCCCGCCTCTGATTCCCCGCCTCTGATTCCCCAGCTCTGATTCCCCGCCTCTGATTTTCCGTGTTTGATTCCCTGCCTCTGATTCCCGGCCTCTGATTCCCCATCTCTGATTCACCGCCTTTGATTCGCCACCTCTGATTCCCCATATCTGATTCCCCGCCTCTGTTTCCCCGCCTCTGATTCCCCGCTTCTGATTCCCCATATCTCATTCCCCGCCTCTGAATCCCCATCTCTGATTCCCGGACTCTGATTCCCCACCTCTGATTCCCGGCCTCTTATTCCCGGCATCTGATTCCGGCCTCTGATTCCCGGCCTCTGATTTCCTGCTTCTGATTCTGATTCCCTGCCTCTGATTCCCCATCTCTGATTCCGCACATCTGATTCCCTGCCTCTGATTCCCCGCCTCTGATTCCCCGCCTCTGTTTCCCAATATCTAAGTCCCCGCCTCTGATTCCCCAACTCTGATTCCCCACCTCTGATTCCCCAGCTCTGATTCCCCGCCTCTGATTCCCCGCATCTGATTCCCTGCATCTGATTCCAAGCCTCTGATTCCCTGCCTCTGATTCCCAACCTCTGATTCCCCACCTCTGATTCCGCACATCTGATTCCCTGCCTCTGATTCCCCGACTCTGATCCCCACCTCTGATTCCCCAGCTCTGATTCCCCGCCTCTGATTCCCCGTGTTTGATTCCCTGCCTCTGATTCCCCGCCTCTGATTCCCCATCTCTGATTCATCGCCTTTGATTCCCGGCCTCTTATTCCCGGCATCTGATTCCGGCCTCTGATTCCCCACCTCTGTTTCCCCATATCTGATTCCCGGCCTCTGATTCCCCGCCTCTGATTCCCCGCCTCTGATTCCCTGCCTCTGATTCCCCATCCCCGATTCCGCACATCTGATTCCCTGCCTCTGATTCCCCGCCTCTGATTCCCCGCCTCTGATTCCCTGCCTCTGATTCCCAACCTCTGATTCCCCACCTCTGATTCCCCATATTTGATTCCCCGCCTCTGTTTCCCCGCCTCTGATTCCCCTCCTCTGATTCCCCAACTATAATTCCCCGCCTCTGATTCCCCAGCTCTGATTCCCCGTGTTTGATTCCCTGCCTCTGATTCCCTGCCCTGGTTCCCCATCTCTGTTTCACCGCCTTTGATTCGCCACCTCTGATTCCCCATATCTGATTCCCCGCCTCTGTTTCCCCGCCTCTGATTCCCTGCCTCTGATTCCCAACCTCTGATTCCACACCTCTGATTCCGCATATCTGATTCCCCGCCTCTGTTTCCCCGCCTCTGATTCCCTGCCCCTGTTTCCCCATATCTGATTCCCTGCCTCTGATTCCCCAACTCTCATTCCCCGCCTCTGATTCCCCAGCTCTGATTCCCCACCTCTGATTTCCCGTGTTTGATTCCCTGCCTCTGATTCCCCGCCTCTGATTCCCCATCTCTGATTCACCGCCTTTGATTCGCCACCTCTGATTCCACATATCTGATTCCCCACCTCTGTTTCCCCGCCTCTGATTCCCCGCCTCTGATTCTCCATATCTCATTCCCCGCCTCTGAATCCCCATCTCTGATTCCCGGACTCTGATTCCCCACCTCTGATTCCCGGCCTCTTATTCCCAGCATCTGATTCCCGGCCTCTGATTCCCGGCCTATGATTCGCCGCTTCTGATTCTGATTCCCTGCCTCTGATTCCCCATATCTGATTCCCCGCCTCTGTTTCCACGCCTCTGATTCCCCGCCTCTGTTTCCCCATATCTAATTCACCACCTCTGATGCCCCAACTCTGATTCCCCGCCTCTGATTCCACAGCTCTGATTCCCCGCCTCTGATTCCCCACATCCGATTCCCCATATCTGATTCCCCGCCTCTGTTTCCCCGCCCCTGATTCCCCGCCTCTGTTTCCCCATATCTGATTCCCCGCCTCTGATTCCCAACTATGATTCCCCGCCTCTTATTCCCCAGCTCTGATTCCCCGCCTCTGTTTCCCCATATCTGATGCCCCGCCTCTATTTGCCCGCCTCTGATTCCCCGCCTCTGTTTCCCCATATCTGATTCCCCGCCTCTGATTCCCAATTATGATTCCCTGCCTCTAATTTCCCAGCTCTGATTTCCCGCCTCTGATTCCCCATGTCTGATTTCCTGCCTCTGATTCCCCGCCTCTGATTACCCATGTCTGATTCACCGCCTCTGATTCCCCACCTCTGATTCCCCATCTCTGATTCCGCACATCCGATTCCCTGCCTCTGATTTCCCGCCTCTGATTCACTGCCTCTGCTTCCCCAGCTCTGATTCCTCACATCTGATACCCTGCCTCTGATTCCCCACCTCTGATTCCCCATATCTGATTCACCGCCTCTGTTTCCCCACCTCTGATTCCCCGCCTCTGTTTCCCCATATCTAAGTCCCCGCCTCTGATTCCCCAACTCTGATTCCCCACCTCTGATTCCCCAGCTCTCATTCCCCGCCTCTGATCCCCGCATCTGATTCCCTGCATCTGATTCCCAGCCTCTGATTCCCTGCCTCTGATTCTCAACCTCTGATTCCCCACCTCTGATTCCCCATATCTGATTCCCCGCCTCTGTTTCCACGCCTCTGATTCCCCACCTCTGTTTCCTCATATCTGATTCCCCGCCTCTGAATCCCCAACTCTGATTCCCTGCATCTAATTCCCCAGCTCTGATTCCCCGCCTCTGATTCCCCGTGTCTGATTTCCTGCCTCTCATTCCCCGCCTCTGATTACCCATGTCTGATTAACCGCCTCTGATTCCCCACCTCTGATTCCCCATCTCTGATTCCGCACATCCGATTCCCTACCTCTGATTCCCCGCCTCTGATTCACCGCCTCTGATTCCCGGCCTCTGATTTCCCACCTCTGATTCCCTGCCACTGATACCCCGCCCCTGATTCCCCACCTCTGATTCCCCATATCTGATTCCCCGCCTCTGTTTCCCCGCCTCTGATTCCCCGCCTCTGATTCCCCATATCTCATTCCCCGCCTCTGAATCCCCATCTCTGATTCCCGGACTCTGATTCCCCACCTCTGATTCCCGTCCTCTTATTCCCCGCATCTGATTCCCTGCATCTGATTCCAAGCCTCTGATTCCCTGCCTCTGATTCCCAACCTCTGATTCCCCACCTCTGATTCCCCATATCTGATTCCCCGCCTCTGTTTCCACGCCTCTGATTCCCCGCCTCTGATTCCCCAACTCTAATTCCCCGCCTCTGATTCCCCATATCTGATTCCCCGCCTCTGTTTCCCCGCCTCTGATTCCCCGCCCCTGTTTCCCCATATCTGATTCCCTGCCTCTGATTCCCCAACTTTGATTCCCAGCCTCTGATTCCCCAGCTCTGATACCACGCCTCTGATTCCCCGTGTTTGATTCCCTGCCTCTGATTCCCCGCCTCTGATTCCCCATTTCTGATTCACCGCCTTTGATTCGCCACCTCTGATTCCCCATATCTGATTCCCCACCTCTGTTTCCCCGCCTCTGATTCCCCGCCTCTGATTCTCCATATCTCATTCCCCGCCTCTGAATCCCCATCACTGATTCCCGGACTCTGATTCCCCACCTCTGATTCCCGGCCTCTTATTCCCGGCATCTGATTCCGGCCTCTGATTCCCGGCCTCTGATTCCCTGCTTCTGATTCCCCATCTCTGATTCCGCAAATCTAATTCCCTGCCTCTGATTCCCCACCTCTGATTCCCCATATCTGATTCCCCGCCTCTGTTTCCCGGCCTCTGATTCCCCACCTCTGATTCCCGTCCTCTTATTCCCCGCATCTGATTCCCTGCATCTGATTCCAAGCCTCTGATTCCCTGCCTCTGATTCCCAACCTCTGATTCCCCACCTCTGATTCCCCATATCTGATTCCCCGCCTCTGTTTCCACGCCTCTGATTCCCCGCCTCTGATTCCCCAACTCTAATTCCCCGCCTCTGATTCCCCATATCTGATTCCCCGCCTCTGTTTCCCCGCCTCTGATTCCCCTCCCCTGTTTCCCCATATCTGATTCCCTGCCTCTGATTCCCCAACTTTGATTCCCAGCCTCTGATTCCCCAGCTCTGATACCACGCCTCTGATTCCCTGTGTTTGATTCCCTGCCTCTGATTCCCCGCCTCTGATTCCCCATTTCTGATTCACCGCCTTTGATTCGCCACCTCTGATTCCCCATATCTGATTCCCCACCTCTGTTTCCCCGCCTCTGATTCCCCGCCTCTGATTCTCCATATCTCATTCCCCACCTCTGAATCCCGGCCTCTTATTCCCGGCATCTGATTCCGGCCTCTGATTCCCGGCCTCTGATTCCCTGCTTCTGATTCCCCATCTCTGATTCCGCAAATCTAATTCCCTGCCTCTGATTCCCCACCTCTGATTCCCCATATCTGATTCCCCGCCTCTGTTTCCCGGCCTCTGATTCCCCGCTTCTGATTCTGATTCCCTGCCTCTGATGCCCCATCTCTGATTCCGCACATCTGATTCCCTGCCTCTGATTCCCCACCTCTGATTCCCCATATCTGATTTCCCGCCTCTGTTTCCCCGCCTCTGATTCCCCGCCTCTGTTTCCCCATATCTAATTCCCAACCTCTGATGCCCCAACTCTGATTTCCTGCCTCTGATTCCCCGCGTTCTATTCCCTGCCTCTGATTCCCCGCCTGTGATTCCCCATCTCTGATTCACCACCTCTGATTCCCCACCTCTGATTTCCCATATCTGATTCCCCGCCTCTGAATCCCCAGCTCTGATTCCCCGCCTCTGATTCCCCAGCTCTGATTCCCCGCCTCTGATTCCCCGTGTTTGATTCCCTGCCTTTGATTCCCCGCCTCTGATTCCCCATCTCTGATTCACCGCCTTTGATTCGCCACCTCTGATACCCCATATCTGATTCCTCGCCTCTGTTTCCCCGCCTCTGATTCCCCGCCTCTGATTCCCCAGCTCTGATTCCCCGCCTCTGATTTTCCGTGTTTGATTCCCTGCCTGTGATTCCCCAGCTCTGATTCCCCGCCTTTGATTCCCCCGTCTGATTCCCAGCCTCTGAAACCCCGTGTCTGATTTCTTGCCTCTGATTCCCCGCCTCTGATTCCCCATCTCTGATTCACAGCCTCTGATTCCCCACCTCTGATTCCCCATCTCTGATTCCGCACATCTGATTCCCTGCCTCTGATTCCCCGACTCTGATGCCCACCTCTGATTCCCCAGCTCTGATTCCCCGCCTCTGATTCCCCAACTCTGATTCCCCGCCTCTGATTCCCCAGCTCTGATTCCCCGCCTCTGATTCCCCGTGTTTGATTCCCTGCCTCTGATTCCCCGCCTCTGATTCCCCATCTCTGATTCACCGCCTTTGATTCGCCACCTCTCATTCCCCATATCTGATTCCTCGCCTCTGTTTCCCCGCCTCTGATTCCCCACCTCTGATTCCCAAGCTCTGATTCCCCGCCTCTGATTTTCCGTGTTTGATTCCCTGCCTCTGATTCCCGGCCTTTGATTCCCCATCTCTGATTCACCGCCTTTGATTCGCCACCTCTGATTCCCCATATCTGATTCCCCGCCTCTGTTTCCCCGCCTCTGATTCCCCGCCTCTGATTCCCCAGCTCTGATTCCCCGCCTCTGATTCCCCAGCTCTGATTCCCCGCCTCTGATTCCCCGTGTTTGATTCCCTGCCTCTGATTCCCCGCCTCTGATTCCCCATCTCTGATTCACCGCCTTTGATTCGCCACCTCTGATTCCCCATATCTGATTCCTCGCCTCTGTTTCCCCGCCTCTGATTCCCCGCCTCTGATTCCCCAGCTCTGATTCCCCGCCTCTGATTTTCCGTGTTTGATTCCCTGCCTCTGATTCCCGGCCTCTGATTCCCCATCTCTGATTCACCGCCTTTGATTCGCCACCTCTGATTCCCCATATCTGATTCCCCGCCTCTGTTTCCCCGCCTCTGATTCCCCGCCTCTGATTCCCCAGCTCTGATTCCCCGCCTCTGATTCCCCGTGTTTGATTCCCTGCCTCTGATTCCCCGCCTCTGATTCCCCATCTCTGATTCACCGCCTTTGATTCGCCACCTCTGATTCCCCATATCTGATTCCTCGCCTCTGTTTCCCCGCCTCTGATTCCCCGCATCTGATTCCCCAGCTCTGATTCCCCGCCTCTGATTTTCCGTGTTTGATTCCCTGCCTCTGATTCCCGGCCTCTGATTCCCCATCTCTGATTCACCGCCTTTGATTCGCCACCTCTGATTCCCCATATCTGATTCCTCGCCTCTGTTTCCCCGCCTCTGATTCCCCGCCTCTGATTCCCCAGCTCTGATTCCCCGCCTCTGATTTTCCGTGTTTGATTCCCTGCCTCTGATTCCCGGCCTCTGATTCCCCATATCTGATTCCCCGCCTCTGAATCCCCAACTCTGATTCCCTGCCTCTGATTCCCCAGCTCTGATTCCCCGCCTTTGATTCCCCCGTCTGATTCCCAGCCTCTGAAACACCGTGTCTGATTTCTTGCCTCTGATTCCCCGCCTCTGATTCCAAGCATCTGATTCCCTGCCTCTGATTCCCAACCTCTGATTCCCCACCTCTGATTCCGCACATCTGATTCCCTGCCTCTGATTCCCCGACTCTGATCCCCACCTCTGATTCCCCAGCTCTGATTCCCCGCCTCTGATTCCCCGTGTTTGATTCCCTGCCTCTGATTCCCCGCCTCTGATTCCCCATCTCTGATTCATCGCCTTTGATTCCCGGCCTCTTATTCCCGGCATCTGATTCCGGCCTCTGATTCCCGACCTCTGATTCCCTGCTTCTGATTCCCCATCTCTGATTCCGCAAATCTAATTCCCTGCCTCTGATTCCCCACCTCTGATTCCCCATATCTGATTCCCCACCTCTGTTTCCCAGCCTCTGAAACCCCGTGTCTGATTTCTTGCCTCTGATTCCCCGCCTCTGATTCCCCATCTCTGATTCACAGCCTCTGATTCCCCACCTCTGATTCCCCATCTCTGATTCCGCACATCTGATTCCCTGCCTCTGATTCCCCGACTCTGATGCCCACCTCTGATTCCCCAGCTCTGATTCCCCGCCTCTGATTCCCCAACTCTGATTCCCCGCCTCTGATTCCCCAGCTCTGATTCCCCGCCTCTGATTCCCCGTGTTTGATTCCCTGCCTCTGATTCCCCGCCTCTGATTCCCCATCTCTGATTCACCGCCTTTGATTCGCCACCTCTGATTCCCCATATCTGATTCCTCGCCTCTGTTTCCCCGCCTCTGATTCCCCACCTCTGATTCCCCAGCTCTGATTCCCCGCCTCTGATTTTCCGTGTTTGATTCCCTGCCTCTGATTCCCGGCGTCTGATTCCCCATCTCTGATTCACCGCCTTTGATTCGCCACCTCTGATTCCCCATATCTGATTCCCCGCCTCTGTTTCCCCGACTCTGATTCCCCGCCTCTGATTCCCCAGCTCTGATTCCCCACCTCTGATTCCCCAGCTCTGATTCCCCGCCTCTGATTCCCCGTGTTTGATTCCCTGCCTCTGATTCCCCGCCTCTGATTCCCCATCTCTGATTCACCGCCTTTGATTCGCCACCTCTGATTCCCCATATCTGATTCCTCGCCTCTGTTTCCCCGCCTCTGATTCCCCGCCTCTGATTCCCCAGCTCTGATTCCCCGCCTCTGATTTTCCGTGTTTGATTCCCTGCCTCTGATTCCCGGCCTCTGATTCCCCATCTCTGATTCACCGCCTTTGATTCGCCACCTCTGATTCCCCATATCTGATTCCCCGCCTCTGTTTCCCCGCCTCTGATTCCCCGCCTCTGATTCCCCAGCTCTGATTCCCCGCCTCTGATTCCCCGTGTTTGATTCCCTGCCTCTGATTCCCCGTCTCTGATTCCCCATCTCTGATTCACCGCCTTTGATTCGCCACCTCTGATTCCCCACCTCTGATTCCCCATATCTGATCCCCAGCCTCTGTTTCCCCGCCTCTGTTTCCCCATATCTGATTCCCGGCCTCTGATTCCCCGCCTCTGATTCCCCGCCTCTGTTTCCCTGCCTCTGATTCCCCATCTCCGATTCCGCACATCTGATTCCCTGCCTCTGATTCCCCGCCTCTGATTCCCCGCCTCTGATTCCCTGCCTCTGATTCCCAACCTCTGATTCCCCACCTCTGATTCCCCATATTTGATTCCCCGCCTCTGATTCCCCGCCTCTGATTCCCCAACTCTAATTCCCCGCCTCTGATTCCCCATATCTGATTCCCTGCCTCTGTTTCCCCGCCTCTGATTCCCCGCCCCTGTTTCCCCATATCTGATTCCCTGCCTCTGATTCCCCAACTTTGATTCCCAGCCTCTGATTCCCCAGCTCTGATTCCCCGCCTCTGATTCCCCGTGTTTGATTCCCTGCCTCTGATTCCCCGCCTCTGATTCCCCATCTCTGATTCACCGCCTTTGATTCGCCACCTCTGATTCCCCATATCTGATTCCCCATCTCTGTTTCCCCGCATCTGATTCCCCGCCTCTGATTCTCCATATCTCATTCCCCGCCTCTGACTCCCCATCTCTGATTCCCGGACTCTGATTCCCCACCTCTGATTCCCGGCCTCTTATTCCCAGCATCTGATTCCAGGCCTCTGATTCCCGTCCTCTGACTCCCCGCTTCTGATTCTGATTCCCTGCCTCTGATTCCCCATCTCTGATTCCGCACATATGATTACCTGCCTCTGATTCCCCATATCTGATTCCCCGCCTCTATTTGCCCGCCTCTGATTCCCCGCCTCTGTTTCCCCATATCTGATTCCCCGCCTCTGATTCCCAACTATGTTTCCCTGCCTCTAATTTCCCAGCTCCGATTCCCCGCCTCTGATTCCCCCTGTCTGATTTCCTGCCTCTGATACCCCGCCTCTGATTACCCATGTCTGATTCACCGCCTCTGATTCCCCACCTCTGATTCCCCATCTCTGATTCCGCACATCCGATTCCCTGCCTCTGATTCCCCGCCTCTGATTCACTGCCTCTTCTTCCCCAGCTCTGATTCCCCGCCTCTGATTCCCCGCGTCTTATTCCCTGCTTCTGATTCTGATTCCCTGCCTCTGATTCCCCATCTCTGATTCCGCACATCTGATTCCCTGCCTCTGATTCCCCACCTCTGATTCCCCATATCTGATTCCCCGCCTCTGTTTCCCCACCTCTGATTCCCCTCCTCTGTTTCCCCATATCTAAGTCCCCGCCTCTGATTCCCCAACTCTGATTCCCCACCTCTGATTCCCCAGCTCTCATTCCCCGCCTCTGATCCCCGCATCTGATTCCCTGCATCTGATTCCCAGCCTCTGATTCCCTGCCTCTGATTCCCAACCTCTGATTCCCCACCTCTGATTCCCCATATCTGATTCCCCGCCTCTGTTTCCACGCCTCTGATTCCCCGCCTCTGTTTCCCCATATCTGATTCCCCGCCTCTATTTGCCCACCTCTGATTCCACACCTCTGTTTCCCCATATCTGATTCCACGCCTCTGAATCCCCAACTCTGATTCCCTGCATCTAATTCCCTAGCTCTGATTCCCCGCCTCTGATTCCGCACATCCGATTCCCTGCCTCTGATTCCCCGCCTCTGATTCACCGCCTCTGATTCCCGGCCTCTGATTTCCCGCCTCTGATTCCCTGCCACTGATACCCCGCCCCTGATTCCCCACCTCTGATTCCCCATATCTGATTCCCCGCCTCTGTTTCCCCGCCTCTGATTCCCCGCCTCTGATTCCCCATATCTCATTCCCCGCCTCTGAATCCCCATCTCTGATTCCCGGACTCTGATTCCCCACCTCTGATTCCCGTCCTCTTATTCCCGGCATTTGATTCCGGCCTCTGATTCCCTGCTTCTGATTCTGATTCCCTGCCTTTGATTCCCCATCTCTGATTCCGCACATCTGATTCCCTGCCTCTGATTCCCCACCTCTGATTCCCCATATCTGATTCCCCGCCTCTGTTTCCCCGCCTCTGATTCCCTGCCACTGATACCCCTTTCCTGATTCCCCACCTCTGATTCCCCATATCTGGTTCCCCACCTCTGTTTCCCCGCCTCTGATTCCCCGCCTCTGATTCCCTATATCTCATTCCCCGCCTCAGAATCCCCATCTCTGATTCCCGGACTCTGATTCCCCACCTCTGATTTCCCATATCTCATTCCCCGCCTCTGATTCGCCAGCTATGATTCCCCGCCTCTGATTCCCCGCGTCTGATTCCCTGCCTCTGATTCCCCGCCTCTGATTCCACATCTCTGATTCAACACCTCTGATTCCCCGCGTCTGATTCCCCGCCTCTGATTCCCCATATCTGATTCCCCGCCTCTGTTTCCCCGCCTCTGATTCCCCGCCTCTGATTTCCCATATCTCATTCCCCGCCTCTGAATCCCCATCTCTGATTCCCGGACTCTGATTCCCCACCTCTGATTCCCGGCCTCTTATTCCCGGCATCTGATTCCGGCCTCTGATTCCCGGCCTCTGATTCCCTGCTTCTGATTCTGATTCCCTGCCTCTGATTCCCCATCTCTGATTCCGCACATCTGATTCCCTGCCTCTGATTCCCCACCTCTGATTCCCCATATCTGACTCCCCGCCTCTCTTTCCCCGCCTCTGATTCCCCGCCTCTGTTTCCCAATATCTAAGTCCCCGCCTCTGATTCCCCAACTCTGATTCCCCACCTCTGATTCCCCAGCTCTGATTCCCCGCCTCTGATTACCCGCATCTGATTCCCTGCATCTGATTCCAAGCCTCTGATTCCCTGCCTCTGATTCCCAACCTCTGATTCCCCACCTCTGATTCCCCATATCTGAATCCCCGCCTCTGTTTCCCCGCCTCTGATTCCCCACCTCTGTTTCCCCATATCTGATTCCCGGCCTCTGATTCCCCGCCTCTGATTCCCCGCCTCTGATTCCCTGCCTCTGATTCCCCATCCCCGATTCCGCACATCTGATTCCCTGCCTCTGATTCCCCGCCTCTGATTCCCCGCCTCTGATTCCCTGCCTCTGATTCCCAACCTCTGATTCCCCACCTCTGATTCCCCATATTTGATTCCCCGCCTCTGTTTCCCCGCCTCTGATTCCCCTCCTCTGATTCCCCAACTATAATTCCCCGCCTCTGATTCCCCAGCTCTGATTCCCCGTGTTTGATTCCCTGCCTCTGATTCCCTGCCCTGGTTCCCCATCTCTGTTTCACCGCCTTTGATTCGCCACCTCTGATTCCCCATATCTGATTCCCCGCCTCTGTTTCCCCGCCTCTGATTCCCTGCCTCTGATTCCCAACCTCTGATTCCACACCTCTGATTCCGCATATCTGATTCCCCGCCTCTGTTTCCCCGCCTCTGATTCCCTGCCCCTGTTTCCCCATATCTGATTCCCTGCCTCTGATTCCCCAACTCTCATTCCCCGCCTCTGATTCCCCAGCTCTGATTCCCCACCTCTGATTTCCCGTGTTTGATTCCCTGCCTCTGATTCCCCGCCTCTGATACCCCATCTCTGATTCACCGCCTTTGATTCGCCACCTCTGATTCCACATATCTGATTCCCCACCTCTGTTTCCCCGCCTCTGATTCCCCGCCTCTGATTCTCCATATCTCATTCCCCGCCTCTGAATCCCCATCTCTGATTCCCGGACTCTGATTCCCCACCTCTGATTCCCGGCCTCTTATTCCCAGCATCTGATTCCCGGCCTCTGATTCCCGGCCTATGATTCGCCGCTTCTGATTCTGATTCCCTGCCTCTGATTCCCCATATCTGATTCCCCGCCTCTGTTTCCACGCCTCTGATTCCCCGCCTCTGTTTCCCCATATCTAATTCACCACCTCTGATGCCCCAACTCTGATTCCCCGCCTCTGATTCCACAGCTCTGATTCCCCGCCTCTGATTCCCCACATCCGATTCCCCATATCTGATTCCCCGCCTCTGTTTCCCCGCCCCTGATTCCCCGCCTCTGTTTCCCCATATCTGATTCCCCGCCTCTGATTCCCAACTATGATTCCCCGCCTCTTATTCCCCAGCTCTGATTCCCCGCCTCTGTTTCCCCATATCTGATGCCCCGCCTCTATTTGCCCGCCTCTGATTCCCCGCCTCTGTTTCCCCATATCTGATTCCCCGCCTCTGATTCCCAATTATGATTCCCTGCCTCTAATTTCCCAGCTCTGATTTCCCGCCTCTGATTCCCCATGTCTGATTTCCTGCCTCTGATTCCCCGCCTCTGATTACCCATGTCTGATTCACCGCCTCTGATTCCCCACCTCTGATTCCCCATCTCTGATTCCGCACATCCGATTCCCTGCCTCTGATTTCCCGCCTCTGATTCACTGCCTCTGCTTCCCCAGCTCTGATTCCTCACATCTGATTCCCTGCCTCTGATTCCCCACCTCTGATTCCCCATATCTGATTCCCCGCCTCTGTTTCCCCACCTCTGATTCCCCGCCTCTGTTTCCCCATATCTAAGTCCCCGCCTCTGATTCCCCAACTCTGATTCCCCACCTCTGATTCCCCAGCTCTCATTCCCCGCCTCTGATCCCCGCATCTGATTCCCTGCATCTGATTCCCAGCCTCTGATTCCCTGCCTCTGATTCTCAACCTCTGATTCCCCACCTCTGATTCCCCATATCTGATTCCCCGCCTCTGTTTCCACGCCTCTGATTCCCCGCCTCTGTTTCCCCATATCTGATTCCCCGCCTCTATTTGCCCACCTCTGATTCCCCACCTCTGTTTCCTCATATCTGATTCCCCGCCTCTGAATCCCCAACTCTGATTCCCTGCATCTAATTCCCCAGCTCTGATTCCCCGCCTCTGATTCCCCGTGTCTGATTTCCTGCCTCTCATTCCCCGCCTCTGATTACCCATGTCTGATTAACCGCCTCTGATTCCCCACCTCTGATTCCCCATCTCTGATTCCGCACATCCGATTCCCTGCCTCTGATTCCCCGCCTCTGATTCACCGCCTCTGATTCCCGGCCTCTGATTTCCCACCTCTGATTCCCTGCCACTGATACCCCGCCCCTGATTCCCCACCTCTGATTCCCCATATCTGATTCCCCGCTTCTGTTTCCCCGCCTCTGATTCCCCGCCTCTGATTCCCCATATCTCATTCCCCGCCTCTGAATCCCCATCTCTGATTCCCGGACTCTGATTCCCCACCTCTGATTCCCGTCCTCTTATTCCCCGCATCTGATTCCCTGCATCTGATTCCAAGCCTCTGATTCCCTGCCTCTGATTCCCAACCTCTGATTCCCCACCTCTGATTCCCCATATCTGATTCCCCGCCTCTGTTTCCACGCCTCTGATTCCCCGCCTCTGATTCCCCAACTCTAATTCCCCGCCTCTGATTCCCCATATCTGATTCCCCGCCTCTGTTTCCCCGCCTCTGATTCCCCGCCCCTGTTTCCCCATATCTGATTCCCTGCCTCTGATTCCCCAACTTTGATTCCCAGCCTCTGATTCCCCAGCTCTGATACCACGCCTCTGATTCCCCGTGTTTGATTCCCTGCCTCTGATTCCCCGCCTCTGATTCCCCATTTCTGATTCACCGCCTTTGATTCGCCACCTCTGATTCCCCATATCTGATTCCCCACCTCTGTTTCCCCGCCTCTGATTCCCCGCCTCTGATTCTCTATATCTCATTCCCCGCCTCTGAATCCCCATCACTGATTCCCGGACTCTGATTCCCCACCTCTGATTCCCGGCCTCTTATTCCCGGCATCTGATTCCGGCCTCTGATTCCCGGCCTCTGATTCCCTGCTTCTGATTCCCCATCTCTGATTCCGCAAATCTAATTCCCTGCCTCTGATTCCCCACCTCTGATTCCCCATATCTGATTCCCCGCCTCTGTTTCCCGGCCTCTGATTCCCCACCTCTGATTCCCGTCCTCTTATTCCCCGCATCTGATTCCCTGCATCTGATTCCAAGCCTCTGATTCCCTGCCTCTGATTCCCAACCTCTGATTCCCCACCTCTGATTCCCCATATCTGATTCCCCGCCTCTGTTTCCACGCCTCTGATTCCCCGCCTCTGATTCCCCAACTCTAATTCCCCGCCTCTGATTCCCCATATCTGATTCCCCGCCTCTGTTTCCCCGCCTCTGATTCCCCTCCCCTGTTTCCCCATATCTGATTCCCTGCCTCTGATTCCCCAACTTTGATTCCCAGCCTCTGATTCCCCAGCTCTGATACCACGCCTCTGATTCCCCGTGTTTGATTCCCTGCCTCTGATTCCCCGCCTCTGATTCCCCATTTCTGATTCACCGCCTTTGATTCGCCACCTCTGATTCCCCATATCTGATTCCCCACCTCTGTTTCCCCGCCTCTGATTCCCCGCCTCTGATTCTCCATATCTCATTCCCCACCTCTGAATCCCGGCCTCTTATTCCCGGCATCTGATTCCGGCCTCTGATTCCCGGCCTCTGATTCCCTGCTTCTGATTCCCCATCTCTGATTCCGCAAATCTAATTCCCTGCCTCTGATTCCCCACCTCTGATTCCCCATATCTGATTCCCCGCCTCTGTTTCCCGGCCTCTGATTCCCCGCTTCTGATTCTGATTCCCTGCCTCTGATGCCCCATCTCTGATTCCGCACATCTGATTCCCTGCCTCTGATTCCCCACCTCTGATTCCCCATATCTGATTTCCCGCCTCTGTTTCCCCGCCTCTGATTCCCCGCCTCTGTTTCCCCATATCTAATTCCCAACCTCTGATGCCCCAACTCTGATTTCCTGCCTCTGATTCCCCGCGTTCTATTCCCTGCCTCTGATTCCCCGCCTGTGATTCCCCATCTCTGATTCACCACCTCTGATTCCCCACCTCTGATTTCCCATATCTGATTCCCCGCCTCTGAATCCCCAACTCTGATTCCCTGCCTCTGATTCCCCAGCTCTGATTCCCCGCCTTTGATTCCCCCGTCTGATTCCCAGCCTCTGAAACCCCGTGTCTGATTTCTTGCCTCTGATTCCCCGCCTCTGATTCCCCATCTCTGATTCACAGCCTCTGATTCCCCACCTCTGATTCCCCATCTCTGATTCCGCACATCTGATTCCCTGCCTCTGATTCCCCGACTCTGATCCCCACCTCTGATTCCCCAACTCTGATTCCCCGCCTCTGATTCCCCAGCTCTGATTCCCCGCCTCTGATTCCCCGTGTTTGATTCCCTGCCTTTGATTCCCCGCCTCTGATTCCCCATCTCTGATTCACCGCCTTTGATTCGCCACCTCTGATACCCCATATCTGATTCCTCGCCTCTGTTTCCCCGCCTCTGATTCCCCGCCTCTGATTCCCCAGCTCTGATTCCCCGCCTCTGATTTTCCGTGTTTGATTCCCTGCCTGTGATTCCCCAGCTCTGATTCCCCGCCTTTGATTCCCCCGTCTGATTCCCAGCCTCTGAAACCCCGTGTCTGATTTCTTGCCTCTGATTCCCCGCCTCTGATTCCCCATCTCTGATTCACAGCCTCTGATTCCCCACCTCTGATTCCCCATCTCTGATTCCGCACATCTGATTCCCTGCCTCTGATTCCCCGACTCTGATGCCCACCTCTGATTCCCCAGCTCTGATTCCCCGCCTCTGATTCCCCAACTCTGATTCCCCGCCTCTGATTCCCCAGCTCTGATTCCCCGCCTCTGATTCCCCGTGTTTGATTCCCTGCCTCTGATTCCCCGCCTCTGATTCCCCATCTCTGATTCACCGCCTTTGATTCGCCACCTCTCATTCCCCATATCTGATTCCTCGCCTCTGTTTCCCCGCCTCTGATTCCCCACCTCTGATTCCCAAGCTCTGATTCCCCGCCTCTGATTTTCCGTGTTTGATTCCCTGCCTCTGATTCCCGGCCTTTGATTCCCCATCTCTGATTCACCGCCTTTGATTCGCCACCTCTGATTCCCCATATCTGATTCCCCGCCTCTGTTTCCCCGCCTCTGATTCCCCGCCTCTGATTCCCCAGCTCTGATTCCCCGCCTCTGATTCCCCAGCTCTGATTCCCCGCCTCTGATTCCCCGTGTTTGATTCCCTGCCTCTGATTCCCCGCCTCTGATTCCCCATCTCTGATTCACCGCCTTTGATTCGCCACCTCTGATTCCCCATATCTGATTCCTCGCCTCTGTTTCCCCGCCTCTGATTCCCCGCCTCTGATTCCCCAGCTCTGATTCCCCGCCTCTGATTTTCCGTGTTTGATTCCCTGCCTCTGATTCCCGGCCTCTGATTCCCCATCTCTGATTCACCGCCTTTGATTCGCCACCTCTGATTCCCCATATCTGATTCCCCGCCTCTGTTTCCCCGCCTCTGATTCCCCGCCTCTGATTCCCCAGCTCTGATTCCCCGCCTCTGATTCCCCGTGTTTGATTCCCTGCCTCTGATTCCCCGCCTCTGATTCCCCATCTCTGATTCACCGCCTTTGATTCGCCACCTCTGATTCCCCATATCTGATTCCTCGCCTCTGTTTCCCCGCCTCTGATTCCCCGCATCTGATTCCCCAGCTCTGATTCCCCGCCTCTGATTTTCCGTGTTTGATTCCCTGCCTCTGATTCCCGGCCTCTGATTCCCCATCTCTGATTCACCGCCTTTGATTCGCCACCTCTGATTCCCCATATCTGATTCCTCGCCTCTGTTTCCCCGCCTCTGATTCCCCGCCTCTGATTCCCCAGCTCTGATTCCCCGCCTCTGATTTTCCGTGTTTGATTCCCTGCCTCTGATTCCCGGCCTCTGATTCCCCATATCTGATTCCCCGCCTCTGAATCCCCAACTCTGATTCCCTGCCTCTGATTCCCCAGCTCTGATTCCCCGCCTTTGATTCCCCCGTCTGATTCCCAGCCTCTGAAACACCGTGTCTGATTTCTTGCCTCTGATTCCCCGCCTCTGATTCCAAGCATCTGATTCCCTGCCTCTGATTCCCAACCTCTGATTCCCCACCTCTGATTCCGCACATCTGATTCCCTGCCTCTGATTCCCCGACTCTGATCCCCACCTCTGATTCCCCAGCTCTGATTCCCCGCCTCTGATTCCCCGTGTTTGATTCCCTGCCTCTGATTCCCCGCCTCTGATTCCCCATCTCTGATTCATCGCCTTTGATTCCCGGCCTCTTATTCCCGGCATCTGATTCCGGCCTCTGATTCCCGACCTCTGATTCCCTGCTTCTGATTCCCCATCTCTGATTCCGCAAATCTAATTCCCTGCCTCTGATTCCCCACCTCTGATTCCCCATATCTGATTCCCCACCTCTGTTTCCCAGCCTCTGAAACCCCGTGTCTGATTTCTTGCCTCTGATTCCCCGCCTCTGATTCCCCATCTCTGATTCACAGCCTCTGATTCCCCACCTCTGATTCCCCATCTCTGATTCCGCACATCTGATTCCCTGCCTCTGATTCCCCGACTCTGATGCCCACCTCTGATTCCCCAGCTCTGATTCCCCGCCTCTGATTCCCCAACTCTGATTCCCCGCCTCTGATTCCCCAGCTCTGATTCCCCGCCTCTGATTCCCCGTGTTTGATTCCCTGCCTCTGATTCCCCGCCTCTGATTCCCCATCTCTGATTCACCGCCTTTGATTCGCCACCTCTGATTCCCCATATCTGATTCCTCGCCTCTGTTTCCCCGCCTCTGATTCCCCACCTCTGATTCCCCAGCTCTGATTCCCCGCCTCTGATTTTCCGTGTTTGATTCCCTGCCTCTGATTCCCGGCGTCTGATTCCCCATCTCTGATTCACCGCCTTTGATTCGCCACCTCTGATTCCCCATATCTGATTCCCCGCCTCTGTTTCCCCGACTCTGATTCCCCGCCTCTGATTCCCCAGCTCTGATTCCCCACCTCTGATTCCCCAGCTCTGATTCCCCGCCTCTGATTCCCCGTGTTTGATTCCCTGCCTCTGATTCCCCGCCTCTGATTCCCCATCTCTGATTCACCGCCTTTGATTCGCCACCTCTGATTCCCCATATCTGATTCCTCGCCTCTGTTTCCCCGCCTCTGATTCCCCGCCTCTGATTCCCCAGCTCTGATTCCCCGCCTCTGATTTTCCGTGTTTGATTCCCTGCCTCTGATTCCCGGCCTCTGATTCCCCATCTCTGATTCACCGCCTTTGATTCGCCACCTCTGATTCCCCATATCTGATTCCCCGCCTCTGTTTCCCCGCCTCTGATTCCCCGCCTCTGATTCCCCAGCTCTGATTCCCCGCCTCTGATTCCCCGTGTTTGATTCCCTGCCTCTGATTCCCCGTCTCTGATTCCCCATCTCTGATTCACCGCCTTTGATTCGCCACCTCTGATTCCCCATATCTGATTCCTCGCCTCTGTTTCCCCGCCTCTGATTCCCCGCATCTGATTCCCCAGCTCTGATTCCCCGCCTCTGATTCCCCGTGTTTGATTCCCTGCCTCTGATTCCCCGCCTCTGATTCCCCATCTCTGATTCACCACCTTTGATTCGCCACCTCTGATTCCCCATATCTGATTCCCCGCCTCTGTTTCCCCGCCTCTGATTCCCCGCCTCTGATTCCCCAGCTCTGATTCCCCGCCTCTGATTTTCCGTGTTTGATTCCCTGCCTCTGATCCCGGCCTCTGATTCCCCATATCTGATTCCCCGCCTCTGAATCCCCAACTCTGATTCCCTGCCTCTGATTCCCCAGCTCTGATTCCCCGCCTTTGATTCCCCCGTCTGATTCCCAGCCTCTGAAACCCCGTGTCTGATTTCTTGCCTCTGATTCCCCGCCTCTGATTCCCCATCTCTGATTCACAGCCTCTGATTCCCCACCTCTGATTCCCAATCTCTGATTCCGCACATCTGATTCCCTGCCTCTGATTCCACGACTCTGATCCCCACCTCTGATTCCCCAGCTCTGATTCCCCGCCTCTGATTCCCCAACTCTGATTCCCCGCCTCTGATTCCCCAGCTCTGATTCCCCGCCTCTGATTCCCCGTGTTTGATTCCCTGCCTCTGATTCCCCGCCTCTGATTCCCCATCTCTGATTCACCGCCTTTGATTCGCCACCTCTGATTCCCCATATCTGATTCCTCGCCTCTGTTTCCCCGCCTCTGATTCCCCGCCTCTGATTCCCCAGCTCTGATTCCCCGCCTCTGATTTTCCGTGTTTGATTCCCTGCCTCTGATTCCCCAGCTCTGATTCCCCGCCTTTGATTCCCCCGTCTGATTCCCAGCCTCTGAAACCCCGTGTCTGATTTCTTGCCTCTGATTCCCCGCCTCTGATTCCCCATCTCTGATTCACAGCCTCTGATTCCCCACCTCTGATTCCCCATCTCTGATTCCGCACATCTGATTCCCTGCCTCTGATTCCCCGACTCTGATCCCCACCTCTGATTCCCCAGCTCTGATTCCCCGCCTCTGATTCCCCAACTCTGATTCCCCGCCTCTGATTCCCCAGCTCTGATTCCCCGCCTCTGATTCCCCGTGTTTGATTCCCTGCCTCTGATTCCCCGCCTCTGATTCCCCATCTCTGATTCACCACCTTTGATTCGCCACCTCTGATTCCCCATATCTGATTCCTCGCCTCTGTTTCCCCGCCTCTGATTCCCCGCCTCTGATTCCCCAGCTCTGATTCCCCGCCTCTGATTTTCCGTGTTTGATTCCCTGCCTCTGATTCCCGGCCTCTGATTCCCCATCTCTGATTCACCGCCTTTGATTCGCCACCTCTGATTCCCCATATCTGATTCCCCGCCTCTGTTTCCCCGCCTCTGATTCCCCGCTTCTGATTCCCCATATCTCATTCCCCGCCTCTGAATCCCCATCTCTGATTCCCGGACTCTGATTCCCCACCTCTGATTCCCGGCCTCTTATTCCCGGCATCTGATTCCGGCCTCTGATTCCCGGCCTCTGATTTCCTGCTTCTGATTCTGATTCCCTGCCTCTGATTCCCCATCTCTGATTCCGCACATCTGATTCCCTGCCTCTGATTCCCCGCCTCTGATTCCCCGCCTCTGTTTCCCAATATCTAAGTCCCCGCCTCTGATTCCCCAACTCTGATTCCCCACCTCTGATTCCCCAGCTCTGATTCCCCGCCTCTGATTCCCCGCATCTGATTCCCTGCATCTGATTCCAAGCCTCTGATTCCCTGCCTCTGATTCCCAACCTCTGATTCCCCACCTCTGATTCCGCACATCTGATTCCCTGCCTCTGATTCCCCGACTCTGATCCCCACCTCTGATTCCCCAGCTCTGATTCCCCGCCTCTGATTCCCCGTGTTTGATTCCCTGCCTCTGATTCCCCGCCTCTGATTCCCCATCTCTGATTCATCGCCTTTGATTCCCGGCCTCTTATTCCCGGCATCTGATTCCGGCCTCTGATTCCCCACCTCTGTTTCCCCATATCTGATTCCCGGCCTCTGATTCCCCGCCTCTGATTCCCCGCCTCTGATTCCCTGCCTCTGATTCCCCATCCCCGATTCCGCACATCTGATTCCCTGCCTCTGATTCCCCGCCTCTGATTCCCCGCCTCTGATTCCCTGCCTCTGATTCCCAACCTCTGATTCCCCACCTCTGATTCCCCATATTTGATTCCCCGCCTCTGTTTCCCCGCCTCTGATTCCCCTCCTCTGATTCCCCAACTATAATTCCCCGCCTCTGATTCCCCAGCTCTGATTCCCCGTGTTTGATTCCCTGCCTCTGATTCCCTGCCCTGGTTCCCCATCTCTGTTTCACCGCCTTTGATTCGCCACCTCTGATTCCCCATATCTGATTCCCCGCCTCTGTTTCCCCGCCTCTGATTCCCTGCCTCTGATTCCCAACCTCTGATTCCACACCTCTGATTCCGCATATCTGATTCCCCGCCTCTGTTTCCCCGCCTCTGATTCCCTGCCCCTGTTTCCCCATATCTGATTCCCTGCCTCTGATTCCCCAACTCTCATTCCCCGCCTCTGATTCCCCAGCTCTGATTCCCCACCTCTGATTTCCCGTGTTTGATTCCCTGCCTCTGATTCCCCGCCTCTGATTCCCCATCTCTGATTCACCGCCTTTGATTCGCCACCTCTGATTCCACATATCTGATTCCCCACCTCTGTTTCCCCGCCTCTGATTCCCCGCCTCTGATTCTCCATATCTCATTCCCCGCCTCTGAATCCCCATCTCTGATTCCCGGACTCTGATTCCCCACCTCTGATTCCCGGCCTCTTATTCCCAGCATCTGATTCCCGGCCTCTGATTCCCGGCCTATGATTCGCCGCTTCTGATTCTGATTCCCTGCCTCTGATTCCCCATATCTGATTCCCCGCCTCTGTTTCCACGCCTCTGATTCCCCGCCTCTGTTTCCCCATATCTAATTCACCACCTCTGATGCCCCAACTCTGATTCCCCGCCTCTGATTCCACAGCTCTGATTCCCCGCCTCTGATTCCCCACATCCGATTCCCCATATCTGATTCCCCGCCTCTGTTTCCCCGCCCCTGATTCCCCGCCTCTGTTTCCCCATATCTGATTCCCCGCCTCTGATTCCCAACTATGATTCCCCGCCTCTTATTCCCCAGCTCTGATTCCCCGCCTCTGTTTCCCCATATCTGATGCCCCGCCTCTATTTGCCCGCCTCTGATTCCCCGCCTCTGTTTCCCCATATCTGATTCCCCGCCTCTGATTCCCAATTATGATTCCCTGCCTCTAATTTCCCAGCTCTGATTTCCCGCCTCTGATTCCCCATGTCTGATTTCCTGCCTCTGATTCCCCGCCTCTGATTACCCATGTCTGATTCACCGCCTCTGATTCCCCACCTCTGATTCCCCATCTCTGATTCCGCACATCCGATTCCCTGCCTCTGATTTCCCGCCTCTGATTCACTGCCTCTGCTTCCCCAGCTCTGATTCCTCACATCTGATACCCTGCCTCTGATTCCCCACCTCTGATTCCCCATATCTGATTCACCGCCTCTGTTTCCCCACCTCTGATTCCCCGCCTCTGTTTCCCCATATCTAAGTCCCCGCCTCTGATTCCCCAACTCTGATTCCCCACCTCTGATTCCCCAGCTCTCATTCCCCGCCTCTGATCCCCGCATCTGATTCCCTGCATCTGATTCCCAGCCTCTGATTCCCTGCCTCTGATTCTCAACCTCTGATTCCCCACCTCTGATTCCCCATATCTGATTCCCCGCCTCTGTTTCCACGCCTCTGATTCCCCACCTCTGTTTCCTCATATCTGATTCCCCGCCTCTGAATCCCCAACTCTGATTCCCTGCATCTAATTCCCCAGCTCTGATTCCCCGCCTCTGATTCCCCGTGTCTGATTTCCTGCCTCTCATTCCCCGCCTCTGATTACCCATGTCTGATTAACCGCCTCTGATTCCCCACCTCTGATTCCCCATCTCTGATTCCGCACATCCGATTCCCTACCTCTGATTCCCCGCCTCTGATTCACCGCCTCTGATTCCCGGCCTCTGATTTCCCACCTCTGATTCCCTGCCACTGATACCCCGCCCCTGATTCCCCACCTCTGATTCCCCATATCTGATTCCCCGCCTCTGTTTCCCCGCCTCTGATTCCCCGCCTCTGATTCCCCATATCTCATTCCCCGCCTCTGAATCCCCATCTCTGATTCCCGGACTCTGATTCCCCACCTCTGATTCCCGTCCTCTTATTCCCCGCATCTGATTCCCTGCATCTGATTCCAAGCCTCTGATTCCCTGCCTCTGATTCCCAACCTCTGATTCCCCACCTCTGATTCCCCATATCTGATTCCCCGCCTCTGTTTCCACGCCTCTGATTCCCCGCCTCTGATTCCCCAACTCTAATTCCCCGCCTCTGATTCCCCATATCTGATTCCCCGCCTCTGTTTCCCCGCCTCTGATTCCCCGCCCCTGTTTCCCCATATCTGATTCCCTGCCTCTGATTCCCCAACTTTGATTCCCAGCCTCTGATTCCCCAGCTCTGATACCACGCCTCTGATTCCCCGTGTTTGATTCCCTGCCTCTGATTCCCCGCCTCTGATTCCCCATTTCTGATTCACCGCCTTTGATTCGCCACCTCTGATTCCCCATATCTGATTCCCCACCTCTGTTTCCCCGCCTCTGATTCCCCGCCTCTGATTCTCCATATCTCATTCCCCGCCTCTGAATCCCCATCACTGATTCCCGGACTCTGATTCCCCACCTCTGATTCCCGGCCTCTTATTCCCGGCATCTGATTCCGGCCTCTGATTCCCGGCCTCTGATTCCCTGCTTCTGATTCCCCATCTCTGATTCCGCAAATCTAATTCCCTGCCTCTGATTCCCCACCTCTGATTCCCCATATCTGATTCCCCGCCTCTGTTTCCCGGCCTCTGATTCCCCACCTCTGATTCCCGTCCTCTTATTCCCCGCATCTGATTCCCTGCATCTGATTCCAAGCCTCTGATTCCCTGCCTCTGATTCCCAACCTCTGATTCCCCACCTCTGATTCCCCATATCTGATTCCCCGCCTCTGTTTCCACGCCTCTGATTCCCCGCCTCTGATTCCCCAACTCTAATTCCCCGCCTCTGATTCCCCATATCTGATTCCCCGCCTCTGTTTCCCCGCCTCTGATTCCCCTCCCCTGTTTCCCCATATCTGATTCCCTGCCTCTGATTCCCCAACTTTGATTCCCAGCCTCTGATTCCCCAGCTCTGATACCACGCCTCTGATTCCCTGTGTTTGATTCCCTGCCTCTGATTCCCCGCCTCTGATTCCCCATTTCTGATTCACCGCCTTTGATTCGCCACCTCTGATTCCCCATATCTGATTCCCCACCTCTGTTTCCCCGCCTCTGATTCCCCGCCTCTGATTCTCCATATCTCATTCCCCACCTCTGAATCCCGGCCTCTTATTCCCGGCATCTGATTCCGGCCTCTGATTCCCGGCCTCTGATTCCCTGCTTCTGATTCCCCATCTCTGATTCCGCAAATCTAATTCCCTGCCTCTGATTCCCCACCTCTGATTCCCCATATCTGATTCCCCGCCTCTGTTTCCCGGCCTCTGATTCCCCGCTTCTGATTCTGATTCCCTGCCTCTGATGCCCCATCTCTGATTCCGCACATCTGATTCCCTGCCTCTGATTCCCCACCTCTGATTCCCCATATCTGATTTCCCGCCTCTGTTTCCCCGCCTCTGATTCCCCGCCTCTGTTTCCCCATATCTAATTCCCAACCTCTGATGCCCCAACTCTGATTTCCTGCCTCTGATTCCCCGCGTTCTATTCCCTGCCTCTGATTCCCCGCCTGTGATTCCCCATCTCTGATTCACCACCTCTGATTCCCCACCTCTGATTTCCCATATCTGATTCCCCGCCTCTGAATCCCCAGCTCTGATTCCCCGCCTCTGATTCCCCAGCTCTGATTCCCCGCCTCTGATTCCCCGTGTTTGATTCCCTGCCTTTGATTCCCCGCCTCTGATTCCCCATCTCTGATTCACCGCCTTTGATTCGCCACCTCTGATACCCCATATCTGATTCCTCGCCTCTGTTTCCCCGCCTCTGATTCCCCGCCTCTGATTCCCCAGCTCTGATTCCCCGCCTCTGATTTTCCGTGTTTGATTCCCTGCCTGTGATTCCCCAGCTCTGATTCCCCGCCTTTGATTCCCCCGTCTGATTCCCAGCCTCTGAAACCCCGTGTCTGATTTCTTGCCTCTGATTCCCCGCCTCTGATTCCCCATCTCTGATTCACAGCCTCTGATTCCCCACCTCTGATTCCCCATCTCTGATTCCGCACATCTGATTCCCTGCCTCTGATTCCCCGACTCTGATGCCCACCTCTGATTCCCCAGCTCTGATTCCCCGCCTCTGATTCCCCAACTCTGATTCCCCGCCTCTGATTCCCCAGCTCTGATTCCCCGCCTCTGATTCCCCGTGTTTGATTCCCTGCCTCTGATTCCCCGCCTCTGATTCCCCATCTCTGATTCACCGCCTTTGATTCGCCACCTCTCATTCCCCATATCTGATTCCTCGCCTCTGTTTCCCCGCCTCTGATTCCCCACCTCTGATTCCCAAGCTCTGATTCCCCGCCTCTGATTTTCCGTGTTTGATTCCCTGCCTCTGATTCCCGGCCTTTGATTCCCCATCTCTGATTCACCGCCTTTGATTCGCCACCTCTGATTCCCCATATCTGATTCCCCGCCTCTGTTTCCCCGCCTCTGATTCCCCGCCTCTGATTCCCCAGCTCTGATTCCCCGCCTCTGATTCCCCAGCTCTGATTCCCCGCCTCTGATTCCCCGTGTTTGATTCCCTGCCTCTGATTCCCCGCCTCTGATTCCCCATCTCTGATTCACCGCCTTTGATTCGCCACCTCTGATTCCCCATATCTGATTCCTCGCCTCTGTTTCCCCGCCTCTGATTCCCCGCCTCTGATTCCCCAGCTCTGATTCCCCGCCTCTGATTTTCCGTGTTTGATTCCCTGCCTCTGATTCCCGGCCTCTGATTCCCCATCTCTGATTCACCGCCTTTGATTCGCCACCTCTGATTCCCCATATCTGATTCCCCGCCTCTGTTTCCCCGCCTCTGATTCCCCGCCTCTGATTCCCCAGCTCTGATTCCCCGCCTCTGATTCCCCGTGTTTGATTCCCTGCCTCTGATTCCCCGCCTCTGATTCCCCATCTCTGATTCACCGCCTTTGATTCGCCACCTCTGATTCCCCATATCTGATTCCTCGCCTCTGTTTCCCCGCCTCTGATTCCCCGCATCTGATTCCCCAGCTCTGATTCCCCGCCTCTGATTTTCCGTGTTTGATTCCCTGCCTCTGATTCCCGGCCTCTGATTCCCCATCTCTGATTCACCGCCTTTGATTCGCCACCTCTGATTCCCCATATCTGATTCCTCGCCTCTGTTTCCCCGCCTCTGATTCCCCGCCTCTGATTCCCCAGCTCTGATTCCCCGCCTCTGATTTTCCGTGTTTGATTCCCTGCCTCTGATTCCCGGCCTCTGATTCCCCATATCTGATTCCCCGCCTCTGAATCCCCAACTCTGATTCCCTGCCTCTGATTCCCCAGCTCTGATTCCCCGCCTTTGATTCCCCCGTCTGATTCCCAGCCTCTGAAACACCGTGTCTGATTTCTTGCCTCTGATTCCCCGCCTCTGATTCCAAGCATCTGATTCCCTGCCTCTGATTCCCAACCTCTGATTCCCCACCTCTGATTCCGCACATCTGATTCCCTGCCTCTGATTCCCCGACTCTGATCCCCACCTCTGATTCCCCAGCTCTGATTCCCCGCCTCTGATTCCCCGTGTTTGATTCCCTGCCTCTGATTCCCCGCCTCTGATTCCCCATCTCTGATTCATCGCCTTTGATTCCCGGCCTCTTATTCCCGGCATCTGATTCCGGCCTCTGATTCCCGACCTCTGATTCCCTGCTTCTGATTCCCCATCTCTGATTCCGCAAATCTAATTCCCTGCCTCTGATTCCCCACCTCTGATTCCCCATATCTGATTCCCCACCTCTGTTTCCCAGCCTCTGAAACCCCGTGTCTGATTTCTTGCCTCTGATTCCCCGCCTCTGATTCCCCATCTCTGATTCACAGCCTCTGATTCCCCACCTCTGATTCCCCATCTCTGATTCCGCACATCTGATTCCCTGCCTCTGATTCCCCGACTCTGATGCCCACCTCTGATTCCCCAGCTCTGATTCCCCGCCTCTGATTCCCCAACTCTGATTCCCCGCCTCTGATTCCCCAGCTCTGATTCCCCGCCTCTGATTCCCCGTGTTTGATTCCCTGCCTCTGATTCCCCGCCTCTGATTCCCCATCTCTGATTCACCGCCTTTGATTCGCCACCTCTGATTCCCCATATCTGATTCCTCGCCTCTGTTTCCCCGCCTCTGATTCCCCACCTCTGATTCCCCAGCTCTGATTCCCCGCCTCTGATTTTCCGTGTTTGATTCCCTGCCTCTGATTCCCGGCGTCTGATTCCCCATCTCTGATTCACCGCCTTTGATTCGCCACCTCTGATTCCCCATATCTGATTCCCCGCCTCTGTTTCCCCGACTCTGATTCCCCGCCTCTGATTCCCCAGCTCTGATTCCCCACCTCTGATTCCCCAGCTCTGATTCCCCGCCTCTGATTCCCCGTGTTTGATTCCCTGCCTCTGATTCCCCGCCTCTGATTCCCCATCTCTGATTCACCGCCTTTGATTCGCCACCTCTGATTCCCCATATCTGATTCCTCGCCTCTGTTTCCCCGCCTCTGATTCCCCGCCTCTGATTCCCCAGCTCTGATTCCCCGCCTCTGATTTTCCGTGTTTGATTCCCTGCCTCTGATTCCCGGCCTCTGATTCCCCATCTCTGATTCACCGCCTTTGATTCGCCACCTCTGATTCCCCATATCTGATTCCCCGCCTCTGTTTCCCCGCCTCTGATTCCCCGCCTCTGATTCCCCAGCTCTGATTCCCCGCCTCTGATTCCCCGTGTTTGATTCCCTGCCTCTGATTCCCCGTCTCTGATTCCCCATCTCTGATTCACCGCCTTTGATTCGCCACCTCTGATTCCCCATATCTGATTCCTCGCCTCTGTTTCCCCGCCTCTGATTCCCCGCATCTGATTCCCCAGCTCTGATTCCCCGCCTCTGATTCCCCGTGTTTGATTCCCTGCCTCTGATTCCCCGCCTCTGATTCCCCATCTCTGATTCACCACCTTTGATTCGCCACCTCTGATTCCCCATATCTGATTCCCCGCCTCTGTTTCCCCGCCTCTGATTCCCCGCCTCTGATTCCCCAGCTCTGATTCCCCGCCTCTGATTTTCCGTGTTTGATTCCCTGCCTCTGATCCCGGCCTCTGATTCCCCATATCTGATTCCCCGCCTCTGAATCCCCAACTCTGATTCCCTGCCTCTGATTCCCCAGCTCTGATTCCCCGCCTTTGATTCCCCCGTCTGATTCCCAGCCTCTGAAACCCCGTGTCTGATTTCTTGCCTCTGATTCCCCGCCTCTGATTCCCCATCTCTGATTCACAGCCTCTGATTCCCCACCTCTGATTCCCAATCTCTGATTCCGCACATCTGATTCCCTGCCTCTGATTCCACGACTCTGATCCCCACCTCTGATTCCCCAGCTCTGATTCCCCGCCTCTGATTCCCCAACTCTGATTCCCCGCCTCTGATTCCCCAGCTCTGATTCCCCGCCTCTGATTCCCCGTGTTTGATTCCCTGCCTCTGATTCCCCGCCTCTGATTCCCCATCTCTGATTCACCGCCTTTGATTCGCCACCTCTGATTCCCCATATCTGATTCCTCGCCTCTGTTTCCCCGCCTCTGATTCCCCGCCTCTGATTCCCCAGCTCTGATTCCCCGCCTCTGATTTTCCGTGTTTGATTCCCTGCCTCTGATTCCCCAGCTCTGATTCCCCGCCTTTGATTCCCCCGTCTGATTCCCAGCCTCTGAAACCCCGTGTCTGATTTCTTGCCTCTGATTCCCCGCCTCTGATTCCCCATCTCTGATTCACAGCCTCTGATTCCCCACCTCTGATTCCCCATCTCTGATTCCGCACATCTGATTCCCTGCCTCTGATTCCCCGACTCTGATCCCCACCTCTGATTCCCCAGCTCTGATTCCCCGCCTCTGATTCCCCAACTCTGATTCCCCGCCTCTGATTCCCCAGCTCTGATTCCCCGCCTCTGATTCCCCGTGTTTGATTCCCTGCCTCTGATTCCCCGCCTCTGATTCCCCATCTCTGATTCACCACCTTTGATTCACCACCTCTGATTCCCCATATCTGATTCCTCGCCTCTGTTTCCCCGCCTCTGATTCCCCGCCTCTGATTCCCCAGCTCTGATTCCCCGCCTCTGATTTTCCGTGTTTGATTCCCTGCCTCTGATTCCCGGCCTCTGATTCCCCATCTCTGATTCACCGCCTTTGATTCGCCACCTCTGATTCCCCATATCTGATTCCCCGCCTCTGTTTCCCCGCCTCTGATTCCCCGCTTCTGATTCCCCATATCTCATTCCCCGCCTCTGAATCCCCATCTCTGATTCCCGGACTCTGATTCCCCACCTCTGATTCCCGGCCTCTTATTCCCGGCATCTGATTCCGGCCTCTGATTCCCGGCCTCTGATTTCCTGCTTCTGATTCTGATTCCCTGCCTCTGATTCCCCATCTCTGATTCCGCACATCTGATTCCCTGCCTCTGATTCCCCGCCTCTGATTCCCCGCCTCTGTTTCCCAATATCTAAGTCCCCGCCTCTGATTCCCCAACTCTGATTCCCCACCTCTGATTCCCCAGCTCTGATTCCCCGCCTCTGATTCCCCGCATCTGATTCCCTGCATCTGATTCCAAGCCTCTGATTCCCTGCCTCTGATTCCCAACCTCTGATTCCCCACCTCTGATTCCGCACATCTGATTCCCTGCCTCTGATTCCCCGACTCTGATCCCCACCTCTGATTCCCCAGCTCTGATTCCCCGCCTCTGATTCCCCGTGTTTGATTCCCTGCCTCTGATTCCCCGCCTCTGATTCCCCATCTCTGATTCATCGCCTTTGATTCCCGGCCTCTTATTCCCGGCATCTGATTCCGGCCTCTGATTCCCGACCTCTGATTCCCTGCTTCTGATTCCCCATCTCTGATTCCGCAAATCTAATTCCCTGCCTCTGATTCCCCACCTCTGATTCCCCATATCTGATTCCCCACCTCTGTTTCCCGGCCTCTGATTCCCCGCTTCTGATTCTGATTCCCTGCCTCTGATTCCCCATCTCTGATTCCGTACATCTGATTCCCTGCCTCTGATTCCCCACCTCTGATTCCCCATATCTGATTTCCCGCCTCTGTTTCCCCGCCTCTGATTCCCCGCCTCTGTTTCCCCATATCTAATTCCCAACCTCTGATGCCCCAACTCTGATTCCCTGCCTCTGATTCCCCGCGTTCTATTCCCTGCCTCTGATTCCCCGCCTGTGATTCCCCATCTCTGATTCACCACCTCTGATTCCCCACCTCTGATTCCCCATATCTAATTCCCCGCCTCTGTTTGCCCGACTCTGATTCCCCGCCTCTGTTTCCCCTTATCTGATTCCCCGCCTCTGAATCCCCAACTCTGATTCCCTGCCTCTGATTCCCCAGCTCTGATTCCCCGCCTTTGATTCCCCCGTCTGATTCCCAGTCTCTGAAAACCCGTGTCTGATTTCTTGCCTCTGATTCCCCGCCTCTGATTCCCCATCTCTGATTCACAGCCTCGGATTCACCACCTCTGATTCCCCATCTCTGATTCCGCACATCTGATTCCCTGCCTCTGATTCCCCGACTCTGATCCCCACCTCTGATTCCCCAGCTCTGATTCCCCGCCTCTGATTCCCCAACTCTGATTCCCCGCCTCTGATTCCCCAGCTCTGATTCCCCGCCTCTGATTCCCCGTGTTTGATTCCCTGCCTCTGATTCCCCGCCTCTGATTCCCCATCTCTGATTCACCGCCTTTGATTCGCCACCTCTGATTCCCCATATCTGATTCCTCGCCTCTGTTTCCCCGCCTCTGATTCCCCGCCTCTGATTCCCCATATCTCATTCCCCGCCTCTGATTCCCCATCTCTGATTCCCGGACTCTGATTCCCCACCTCTGATTCCCGGCCTCTTATTCCCGGCATCTGATTCCGGCCTCTGATTCCCGGCCTCTGATTCCCTGCTTCTGATTCCCCATCTCTGATTCCGCAAATCTAATTCCCTGCCTCTGATTCCCCACCTCTGATTCCCCATATCTGATTCCCCGCCTCTGTTTCCCCGCCTCTGATTCCCCGCCTCTGTTTCCCCATATCTAAGTCCCCGCCTCTGATTCCCCAACTTTGATTCCCCACCTCTGATTCCCCAGCTCTGATTCCCTGCCTCTTATTCCCAGCCTCTGATTCCCAACCTCTGATTCCCCACCTCTGATTCCCCATATCTGATTCCCCGCCTCTGTTTCCCCGCCTCTGATTCCCCGCCTCTGTTTCCCCATATCTGATCCCCGCCTCTATTTGCCTGCATCTGATTCCCCGCCTCTATTTCCCCATATCTGATTCCCCGCCTCTGAATCCCCAACTCTGATTCCTTGCCTCTAATTTCCCAGCTCTGATTCCCCGCCTCTGATTCCCCGCGTCTGATTACCGGCCTCTGATTCCCCGCCTCTGATTCCCCATCTCTGATTCACAACCTCTGATTCCCCACCTCTGATACCCCATATCTGATTCCCCGCCTCTGTTTCCCCGCCTCTGATTCCCCACCTCTGATTCCCCTTCTCTGATTCCGCAAATCTAATTCCCTGCCTCTGATTCCCCACCTCTGATTCCCCATATCTGATTCCCCGCCTCTGTTTCCCCGCCTCTGATTCCCCGCCTCTGTTTCCCCATATCTAAGTCCCCGCCTCTGATTCCCCAACTTTGATTCCCCACCTCTGATTCCCCAGCTCTGATTCCCCGCCTCTGATTCCCAGCCTCTGATTCCCAACCTCTGATTCCCCATATCTGATTCCCCGCCTCTGTTTCCCCGCCTCTGATTCCTCGCCTCTGTTTCCCCGCCTCTGATTCCCCGCCTCTGATTCCCAGCCTCTGATTCCCAACCTCTGATTCCCCATATCTGATTCCCCGCCTCTGTTTCCCCGCCTCTGATTCCTCGCCTCTGTTTCCCCGCCTCTGATTCCCCGCCTCTGATTCCCCAGCTCTGATTCCCCGCCTCTGATTTTCCGTGTTTGATTCCCTGCCTCTGATTCCCGGCCTCTGATTCCCCATCTCTGATTCACCGCCTTTGATTCGCCACCTCTGATTCCCCATATCTGATTCCCCGCCTCTGTTTCCCCGCCTCTGATTCCCCGCTTCTGATTCCCCATATCTCATTCCCCGCCTCTGAATCCCCATCTCTGATTCCCGGACTCTGATTCCCCACCTCTGATTCCCGGCCTCTTATTCCCGGCATCTGATTCCGGCCTCTGATTCCCGGCCTCTGATTTCCTGCTTCTGATTCTGATTCCCTGCCTCTGATTCCCCATCTCAGATTCCGCACATCTGATTCCCTGCCTCTGATTCCCCGCCTCTGATTCCCCGCCTCTGTTTCCCAATATCTAAGTCCCCGCCTCTGATTCCCCAACTCTGATTCCCCACCTCTGATTCCCCAGCTCTGATTCCCCGCCTCTGATTCCCCGCATCTGATTCCCTGCATCTGATTCCAAGCCTCTGATTCCCTGCCTCTGATTCCCAACCTCTGATTCCCCACCTCTGATTCCGCACATCTGATTCCCTGCCTCTGATTCCCCATCTCTGATTCCGCACATCTGATTCCCTGCCTCTGATTCCCCGCCTCTGATTCCCCGCCTCTGTTTCCCAATATCTAAGTCCCCGCCTCTGATTCCCCAACTCTGATTCCCCACCTCTGATTCCCCAGCTCTGATTCCCCGCCTCTGATTCCCCGCATCTGATTCCCTGCATCTGATTCCAAGCCTCTGATTCCCTGCCTCTGATTCCCAACCTCTGATTCCCCACCTCTGATTCCGCACATCTGAGTCCCTGCCTCTGATTCCCCGCCTCTGATTCCCCGTGTTTGATTCCCTGCCTCTGATTCCCCGCCTCTGATTCCCCATCTCTGATTCATCGCCTTTGATTCCCGGCCTCTTATTCCCGGCATCTGATTCCGGCCTCTGATTCCCGACCTCTGATTCCCTGCTTCTGATTCCCCATCTCTGATTCCGCAAATCTAATTCCCTGCCTCTGATTCCCCACCTCTGATTCCCCATATCTGATTCCCCACCTCTGTTTCCCGGCCTCTGATTCCCCGCTTCTGATTCTGATTCCCTGCCTCTGATTCCCCATCTCTGATTCCGCACATCTGATTCCCTGCCTCTGATTCCCCACCTCTGATTCCCCATATCTGATTTCCCGCCTCTGTTTCCCCGCCTCTGATTCCCCGCCTCTGTTTCCCCATATCTAATTCCCAACCTCTGATGCCTCAACTCTGATTCCCTGCCTCTGATTCCCCGCGTTCTATTCCCTGCCTCTGATTCCCCGCCTGTGATTCCCCATCTCTGATTCACCACCTCTGATTCCCCACCTCTGATTCCCCATATCTAATTCCCCGCCTCTGTTTGCCCGACTCTGATTCCCCGCCTCTGTTTCCCCTTATCTGATTCCCCGCCTCTGAATCCCCAACTCTGATTCCCTGCCTCTGATTCCCCAGCTCTGATTCCCCGCCTTTGATTCCCCCGTCTGATTCCCAGTCTCTGAAAACCCGTGTCTGATTTCTTGCCTCTGATTCCCCGCCTCTGATTCCCCATCTCTGATTCACAGCCTCGGATTCACCACCTCTGATTCCCCATCTCTGATTCCGCACATCTGATTCCCTGCCTCTGATTCCCCGACTCTGATCCCCACCTCTGATTCCCCAGCTCTGATTCCCCGCCTCTGATTCCCCAACTCTGATTCCCCGCCTCTGATTCCCCAGCTCTGATTCCCCGCCTCTGATTCCCCGTGTTTGATTCCCTGCCTCTGATTCCCCGCCTCTGATTCCCCATCTCTGATTCACCGCCTTTGATTCGCCACCTCTGATTCCCCATATCTGATTCCTCGCCTCTGTTTCCCCGCCTCTGATTCCCCGCCTCTGATTCCCCATATCTCATTCCCCGCCTCTGATTCCCCATC
This sequence comes from Narcine bancroftii, assembly GCF_036971445.1. Lineage (NCBI taxonomy): Eukaryota > Metazoa > Chordata > Chondrichthyes > Torpediniformes > Narcinidae > Narcine > Narcine bancroftii. The sequence continues at coordinate 110,700,140 of NC_091475.1, forward strand.
TCTGATTCCCGGACTCTGATTCCCCACCTCTGATTCCCGGCCTCTTATTCCCGGCATCTGATTCCGGCCTCTGATTCCCGGCCTCTGATTCCCTGCTTCTGATTCCCCATCTCTGATTCCGCAAATCTAATTCCCTGCCTCTGATTCCCCACCTCTGATTCCCCATATCTGATTCCTCGCCTCTGTTTCCCCGCCTCTGATTCCCCGCCTCTGATTCCCCAGCTCTGATTCCCCGCCTCTGATTTTCCGTGTTTGATTCCCTGCCTCTGATTCCCCAGCTCTGATTCCCCGCCTTTGATTCCCCCGTCTGATTCCCAGCCTCTGAAACCCCGTGTCTGATTTCTTGCCTCTGATTCCCCGCCTCTGATTCCCCATCTCTGATTCACAGCCTCTGATTCCCCACCTCTGATTCCCCATCTCTGATTCCGCACATCTGATTCCCTGCCTCTGATTCCCCGACTCTGATCCCCACCTCTGATTCCCCAGCTCTGATTCCCCGCCTCTGATTCCCCAACTCTGATTCCCCGCATCCGATTCCCCAGCTCTGATTCCCCGCCTCTGATTCCCCGTGTTTGATTCCCTGCCTCTGATTCCCCGCCTCTGATTCCCCATCTCTGATTCACCACCTTTGATTCGCCACCTCTGATTCCCCATATCTGATTCCTCGCCTCTGTTTCCCCGCCTCTGATTCCCCGCCTCTGATTCCCCAGCTCTGATTCCCCGCCTCTGATTTTCCGTGTTTGATTCCCTGCCTCTGATTCCCGGCCTCTGATTCCCCATCTCTGATTCACCGCCTTTGATTCGCCACCTCTGATTCCCCATATCTGATTCCCCGCCTCTGTTTCCCCGCCTCTGATTCCCCGCTTCTGATTCCCCATATCTCATTCCCCGCCTCTGAATCCCCATCTCTGATTCCCGGACTCTGATTCCCCACCTCTGATTCCCGGCCTCTTATTCCCGGCATCTGATTCCGGCCTCTGATTCCCGGCCTCTGATTTCCTGCTTCTGATTCTGATTCCCTGCCTCTGATTCCCCATCTCTGATTCCGCACATCTGATTCCCTGCCTCTGATTCCCCGCCTCTGATTCCCCGCCTCTGTTTCCCAATATCTAAGTCCCCGCCTCTGATTCCCCAGCTCTGATTCCCCACCTCTGATTCCCCAGCTCTGATTCCCCGCCTCTGATTCCCCGCATCTGATTCCCTGCATCTGATTCCAAGCCTCTGATTCCCTGCCTCTGATTCCCAACCTCTGATTCCCCACCTCTGATTCCGCACATCTGATTCCCTGCCTCTGATTCCCCGACTCTGATCCCCACCTCTGATTCCCCAGCTCTGATTCCCCGCCTCTGATTCCCCGTGTTTGATTCCCTGCCTCTGATTCCCCGCCTCTGATTCCCCATCTCTGATTCATCGCCTTTGATTCCCGGCCTCTTATTCCCGGCATCTGATTCCGGCCTCTGATTCCCGACCTCTGATTCCCTGCTTCTGATTCCCCATCTCTGATTCCGCAAATCTAATTCCCTGCCTCTGATTCCCCACCTCTGATTCCCCATATCTGATTCCCCACCTCTGTTTCCCGGCCTCTGATTCCCCGCTTCTGATTCTGATTCCCTGCCTCTGATTCCCCATCTCTGATTCCGCACATCTGATTCCCTGCCTCTGATTCCCCACCTCTGATTCCCCATATCTGATTTCCCGCCTCTGTTTCCCCGCCTCTGATTCCCCGCCTCTGTTTCCCCATATCTAATTCCCAACCTCTGATGCCCCAACTCTGATTCCCTGCCTCTGATTCCCCGCGTTCTATTCCCTGCCTCTGATTCCCCGCCTGTGATTCCCCATCTCTGATTCACCACCTCTGATTCCCCACCTCTGATTCCCCATATCTAATTCCCCGCCTCTGTTTGCCCGACTCTGATTCCCCGCCTCTGTTTCCCCTTATCTGATTCCCCGCCTCTGAATCCCCAACTCTGATTCCCTGCCTCTGATTCCCCAGCTCTGATTCCCCGCCTTTGATTCCCCCGTCTGATTCCTAGTCTCTGAAAACCCGTGTCTGATTTCTTGCCTCTGATTCCCCGCCTCTGATTCCCCATCTCTGATTCACAACCTCTGATTCCCCACCTCTGATACCCCATATCTGATTCCCCGCCTCTTTTTCCCCGCCTCTGATTCCCCACCTCTGATTCCCCTTCTCTGATTCCGCAAATCTAATTCCCTGCCTCTGATTCCCCACCTCTGATTCCCCATATCTGATTCCCCGCCTCTGTTTCCCCGCCTCTGATTCCCCGCCTCTGTTTCCCCATATCTAAGTCCCCGCCTCTGATTCCCCAACTTTGATTCCCCACCTCTGATTCCCCAGCTCTGATTCCCCGCCTCTGATTCCCAGCCTCTGATTCCCAACCTCTGATTCCCCATATCTGATTCCCCGCCTCTGTTTCCCCGCCTCTGATTCCCCGCCTCTGTTTCCCCATATCTGATCCCCGCCTCTATTTGCCTGCATCTGATTCCCCGCCTCTGATTCCCCATCTCTGATTCACTGCCTTTGATTCGCCACCTCTGATTCCCCATATCTGATTCCTCGCCTCTGTTTCCCCGCCTCTGATTCCCCGCCTCTGATTCCCCAGCTCTGATTCCCCGCCTCTGATTTTCCGTGTTTGATTCCCTGCCTCTGATTCCCCAGCTCTGATTCCCCGCCTTTGATTCCCCCGTCTGATTCCCAGCCTCTGAAACCCCGTGTCTGATTTCTTGCCTCTGATTCCCCGCCTCTGAATCCCCATCTCTGATTCACAGCCTCTGATTCCCCACCTCTGATTCCCCATCTCTGATTCCGCACATCTGATTCCCTGCCTCTGATTCCCCGACTCTGATCCCCACCTCTGATTCCCCAGCTCTGATTCCCCGCCTCTGATTCCCCAACTCTGATTCCCCGCCTCTGATTCCCCAGCTCTGATTCCCCGCCTCTGATTCCCCGTGTTTGATTCCCTGCCTCTGATTCCCCGCCTCTGATTCCCCATCTCTGATTCACCACCTTTGATTCGCCACCTCTGATTCCCCATATCTGATTCCTCGCCTCTGTTTCCCCGCCTCTGATTCCCCGCCTCTGATTCCCCAGCTCTGATTCCCCGCCTCTGATTTTCCGTGTTTGATTCCCTGCCTCTGATTCCCGGCCTCTGATTCCCCATCTCTGATTCACCGCCTTTGATTCGCCACCTCTGATTCCCCATATCTGATTCCCCGCCTCTGTTTCCCCGCCTCTGATTCCCCGCTTCTGATTCCCCATATCTCATTCCCCGCCTCTGAATCCCCATCTCTGATTCCCGGACTCTGATTCCCCACCTCTGATTCCCGGCCTCTTATTCCCGGCATCTGATTCCGGCCTCTGATTCCCGGCCTCTGATTTCCTGCTTCTGATTCTGATTCCCTGCCTCTGATTCCCCATCTCTGATTCCGCACATCTGATTCCCTGCCTCTGATTCCCCGCCTCTGATTCCCCGCCTCTGTTTCCCAATATCTAAGTCCCCGCCTCTGATTCCCCAACTCTGATTCCCCACCTCTGATTCCCCAGCTCTGATTCCCCGCCTCTGATTCCCCGCATCTGATTCCCTGCATCTGATTCCAAGCCTCTGATTCCCTGCCTCTGATTCCCAACCTCTGATTCCCCACCTCTGATTCCGCACATCTGATTCCCTGCCTCTGATTCCCCGACTCTGATCCCCACCTCTGATTCCCCAGCTCTGATTCCCCGCCTCTGATTCCCCGTGTTTGATTCCCTGCCTCTGATTCCCCGCCTCTGATTCCCCATCTCTGATTCATCGCCTTTGATTCCCGGCCTCTTATTCCCGGCATCTGATTCCGGCCTCTGATTCCCGACCTCTGATTCCCTGCTTCTGATTCCCCATCTCTGATTCCGCAAATCTAATTCCCTGCCTCTGATTCCCCACCTCTGATTCCCCATATCTGATTCCCCACCTCTGTTTCCCGGCCTCTGATTCCCCGCTTCTGATTCTGATTCCCTGCCTCTGATTCCCCATCTCTGATTCCGCACATCTGATTCCCTGCCTCTGATTACCCACCTCTGATTCCCCATATCTGATTTCCCGCCTCTGTTTCCCCGCCTCTGATTCCCCGCCTCTGTTTCCCCATATCTAATTCCCAACCTCTGATGCCCCAACTCTGATTCCCTGCCTCTGATTCCCCGCGTTCTATTCCCTGCCTCTGATTCCCCGCCTGTGATTCCCCATCTCTGATTCACCACCTCTGATTCCCCACCTCTGATTCCCCATATCTAATTCCCCGCCTCTGTTTGCCCGACTCTGATTCCCCGCCTCTGTTTCCCCTTATCTGATTCCCCGCCTCTGAATCCCCAACTCTGATTCCCTGCCTCTGATTCCCCAGCTCTGATTCCCCGCCTTTGATTCCCCCGTCTGATTCCTAGTCTCTGAAAACCCGTGTCTGATTTCTTGCCTCTGATTCCCCGCCTCTGATTCCCCATCTCTGATTCACAACCTCTGATTCCCCACCTCTGATACCCCATATCTGATTCTCCGCCTCTGTTTCCCCGCCTCTGATTCCCCACCTCTGATTCCCCTTCTCTGATTCCGCAAATCTAATTCCCTGCCTCTGATTCCCCACCTCTGATTCCCCATATCTGATTCCCCGCCTCTGTTTCCCCGCCTCTGATTCCCCGCCTCTGTTTCCCCATATCTAAGTCCCCGCCTCTGATTCCCCAACTTTGATTCCCCACCTCTGATTCCCCAGCTCTGATTCCCCGCCTCTGATTCCCAGCCTCTGATTCCCAACCTCTGATTCCCCATATCTGATTCCCCGCCTCTGTTTCCCCGCCTCTGATTCCCCGCCTCTGTTTCCCCATATCTGATCCCCGCCTCTATTTGCCTGCATCTGATTCCCCGCCTCTGATTCCCCATCTCTGATTCACTGCCTTTGATTCGCCACCTCTGATTCCCCATATCTGATTCCTCGCCTCTGTTTCCCCGCCTCTGATTCCCCGCCTCTGATTCCCCAGCTCTGATTCCCCGCCTCTGATTTTCCGTGTTTGATTCCCTGCCTCTGATTCCCCAGCTCTGATTCCCCGCCTTTGATTCCCCCGTCTGATTCCCAGCCTCTGAAACCCCGTGTCTGATTTCTTGCCTCTGATTCCCCGCCTCTGATTCCCCATCTCTGATTCACAGCCTCTGATTCCCCACCTCTGATTCCCCATCTCTGATTCCGCACATCTGATTCCCTGCCTCTGATTCCCCGACTCTGATCCCCACCTCTGATTCCCCAGCTCTGATTCCCCGCCTCTGATTCCCCAACTCTGATTCCCCGCCTCTGATTCCCCAGCTCTGATTCCCCGCCTCTGATTCCCCGTGTTTGATTCCCTGCCTCTGATTCCCCGCCTCTGATTCCCCATCTCTGATTCACCACCTTTGATTCGCCACCTCTGATTCCCCATATCTGATTCCTCGCCTCTGTTTCCCCGCCTCTGATTCCCCGCCTCTGATTCCCCAGCTCTGATTCCCCGCCTCTGATTTTCCGTGTTTGATTCCCTGCCTCTGATTCCCGGCCTCTGATTCCCCATCTCTGATTCACCGCCTTTGATTCGCCACCTCTGATTCCCCATATCTGATTCCCCGCCTCTGTTTCCCCGCCTCTGATTCCCCGCTTCTGATTCCCCATATCTCATTCCCCGCCTCTGAATCCCCATCTCTGATTCCCGGACTCTGATTCCCCACCTCTGATTCCCGGCCTCTTATTCCCGGCATCTGATTCCGGCCTCTGATTCCCGGCCTCTGATTTCCTGCTTCTGATTCTGATTCCCTGCCTCTGATTCCCCATCTCTGATTCCGCACATCTGATTCCCTGCCTCTGATTCCCCGCCTCTGATTCCCCGCCTCTGTTTCCCAATATCTAAGTCCCCGCCTATGATTCCCCAACTCTGATTCCCCACCTCTGATTCCCCAGCTCTGATTCCCCGCCTCTGATTCCCCGCATCTGATTCCCTGCATCTGATTCCAAGCCTCTGATTCCCTGCCTCTGATTCCCAACCTCTGATTCCCCACCTCTGATTCCGCACATCTGATTCCCTGCCTCTGATTCCCCGACTCTGATCCCCACCTCTGATTCCCCAGCTCTGATTCCCCGCCTCTGATTCCCCGTGTTTGATTCCCTGCCTCTGATTCCCCGCCTCTGATTCCCCATCTCTGATTCATCGCCTTTGATTCCCGGCCTCTTATTCCCGGCATCTGATTCCGGCCTCTGATTCCCGACCTCTGATTCCCTGCTTCTGATTCCCCATCTCTGATTCCGCAAATCTAATTCCCTGCCTCTGATTCCCCACCTCTGATTCCCCATATCTGATTCCCCACCTCTGTTTCCCGGCCTCTGATTCCCCGCTTATGATTCTGATTCCCTGCCTCTGATTCCCCATCTCTGATTCCGCACATCTGATTCCCTGCCTCTGATTCCCCACCTCTGATTCCCCATATCTGATTTCCCGCCTCTGTTTCCCCGCCTCTGATTCCCCGCCTCTGTTTCCCCATATCTAATTCCCAACCTCTGATGCCCCAACTCTGATTCCCTGCCTCTGATTCCCCGCGTTCTATTCCCTGCCTCTGATTCCCCGCCTGTGATTCCCCATCTCTGATTCACCACCTCTGATTCCCCACCTCTGATTCCCCATATCTAATTCCCCGCCTCTGTTTGCCCGACTCTGATTCCCCGCCTCTGTTTCCCCTTATCTGATTCCCCGCCTCTGAATCCCCAACTCTGATTCCCTGCCTCTGATTCCCCAGCTCTGATTCCCCGCCTTTGATTCCCCCGTCTGATTCCTAGTCTCTGAAAACCCGTGTCTGATTTCTTGCCTCTGATTCCCCGCCTCTGATTCCCCATCTCTGATTCACAGCCTCGGATTCACCACCTCTGATTCCCCATCTCTGATTCCGCACATCTGATTCCCTGCCTCTGATTCCCCGACTCTGATCCCCACCTCTGATTCCCCAGCTCTGATTCCCCGCCTCTGATTCCCCAACTCTGATTCCCCGCCTCTGATTCCCCAGCTCTGATTCCCCGCCTCTGATTCCCCGTGTTTGATTCCCTGCCTCTGATTCCCCGCCTCTGATTCCCCATCTCTGATTCACCGCCTTTGATTCGCCACCTCTGATTCCCCATATCTGATTCCTTGCCTCTGTTTCCCCGCCTCTGATTCCCCGCCTCTGATTCCCCATATCTCATTCCCCGCCTCTGATTCCCCATCTCTGATTCCCGGACTCTGATTCCCCACCTCTGATTCCCGGCCTCTTATTCCCGGCATCTGATTCCGGCCTCTGATTCCCGGCCTCTGATTCCCTGCTTCTGATTCCCCATCTCTGATTCCGCAAATCTAATTCCCTGCCTCTGATTCCCCACCTCTGATTCCCCATATCTGATTCCCCGCCTCTGTTTCCCCGCCTCTGATTCCCCGCCTCTGTTTCCCCATATCTAAGTCCCCGCCTCTGATTCCCCAACTTTGATTCCCCACCTCTGATTCCCCAGCTCTGATTCCCTGCCTCTTATTCCCAGCCTCTCATTCCCAACCTCTGATTCCCCACCTCTGATTCCCCATATCTGATTCCCCGCCTCTGTTTCCCCGCCTCTGATTCCCCGCCTCTGTTTCCCCATATCTGATCCCCGCCTCTATTTGCCTGCATCTGATTCCCCGCCTCTATTTCCCCATATCTGATTCCCCGCCTCTGAATCCCCAACTCTGATTCCCTGCCTCTAATTTCCCAGCTCTGATTCCCCGCCTCTGATTCCCCGCGTCTGATTACCGGCCTCTGATTCCCCGCCTCTGATTCCCCATCTCTGATTCACAACCTCTGATTCCCCACCTCTGATACCCCATATCTGATTCCCCGCCTCTGTTTCCCCGCCTCTGATTCCCCACCTCTGATTCCCCTTCTCTGATTCCGCAAATCTAATTCCCTGCCTCTGATTCCCCACCTCTGATTCCCCATATCTGATTCCCCGCCTCTGTTTCCCCGCCTCTGATTCCCCGCCTCTGTTTCCCCATATCTAAGTCCCCGCCTCTGATTCCCCAACTTTGATTCCCCACCTCTGATTCCCCAGCTCTGATTCCCCGCCTCTGATTCCCAGCCTCTGATTCCCAACCTCTGATTCCCCATATCTGATTCCCCGCCTCTGTTTCCCCGCCTCTGATTCCTCGCCTCTGTTTCCCCGCCTCTGATTCCCCGCCTCTGATTCCCAGCCTCTGATTCCCAACCTCTGATTCCCCATATCTGATTCCCCGCCTCTGTTTCCCCGCCTCTGATTCCTCGCCTCTGTTTCCCCGCCTCTGATTCCCCGCCTCTGATTCCCCAGCTCTGATTCCCCGCCTCTGATTTTCCGTGTTTGATTCCCTGCCTCTGATTCCCGGCCTCTGATTCCCCATCTCTGATTCACCGCCTTTGATTCGCCACCTCTGATTCCCCATATCTGATTCCCCGCCTCTGTTTCCCCGCCTCTGATTCCCCGCTTCTGATTCCCCATATCTCATTCCCCGCCTCTGAATCCCCATCTCTGATTCCCGGACTCTGATTCCCCACCTCTGATTCCCGGCCTCTTATTCCCGGCATCTGATTCCGGCCTCTGATTCCCGGCCTCTGATTTCCTGCTTCTGATTCTGATTCCCTGCCTCTGATTCCCCATCTCAGATTCCGCACATCTGATTCCCTGCCTCTGATTCCCCGCCTCTGATTCCCCGCCTCTGTTTCCCAATATCTAAGTCCCCGCCTCTGATTCCCCAACTCTGATTCCCCACCTCTGATTCCCCAGCTCTGATTCCCCGCCTCTGATTCCCCGCATCTGATTCCCTGCATCTGATTCCAAGCCTCTGATTCCCTGCCTCTGATTCCCAACCTCTGATTCCCCACCTCTGATTCCGCACATCTGATTCCCTGCCTCTGATTCCCCATCTCTGATTCCGCACATCTGATTCCCTGCCTCTGATTCCCCGCCTCTGATTCCCCGCCTCTGTTTCCCAATATCTAAGTCCCCGCCTCTGATTCCCCAACTCTGATTCCCCACCTCTGATTCCCCAGCTCTGATTCCCCGCCTCTGATTCCCCGCATCTGATTCCCTGCATCTGATTCCAAGCCTCTGATTCCCTGCCTCTGATTCCCAACCTCTGATTCCCCACCTCTGATTCCGCACATCTGATTCCCTGCCTCTGATTCCCCGCCTCTGATTCCCCGTGTTTGATTCCCTGCCTCTGATTCCCCGCCTCTGATTCCCCATCTCTGATTCATCGCCTTTGATTCCCGGCCTCTTATTCCCGGCATCTGATTCCGGCCTCTGATTCCCGACCTCTGATTCCCTGCTTCTGATTCCCCATCTCTGATTCCGCAAATCTAATTCCCTGCCTCTGATTCCCCACCTCTGATTCCCCATATCTGATTCCCCACCTCTGTTTCCCGGCCTCTGATTCCCCGCTTCTGATTCTGATTCCCTGCCTCTGATTCCCCATCTCTGATTCCGCACATCTGATTCCCTGCCTCTGATTCCCCACCTCTGATTCCCCATATCTGATTTCCCGCCTCTGTTTCCCCGCCTCTGATTCCCCGCCTCTGTTTCCCCATATCTAATTCCCAACCTCTGATGCCTCAACTCTGATTCCCTGCCTCTGATTCCCCGCGTTCTATTCCCTGCCTCTGATTCCCCGCCTGTGATTCCCCATCTCTGATTCACCACCTCTGATTCCCCACCTCTGATTCCCCATATCTAATTCCCCGCCTCTGTTTGCCCGACTCTGATTCCCCGCCTCTGTTTCCCCTTATCTGATTCCCCGCCTCTGAATCCCCAACTCTGATTCCCTGCCTCTGATTCCCCAGCTCTGATTCCCCGCCTTTGATTCCCCCGTCTGATTCCCAGTCTCTGAAAACCCGTGTCTGATTTCTTGCCTCTGATTCCCCGCCTCTGATTCCCCATCTCTGATTCACAGCCTCGGATTCACCACCTCTGATTCCCCATCTCTGATTCCGCACATCTGATTCCCTGCCTCTGATTCCCCGACTCTGATCCCCACCTCTGATTCCCCAGCTCTGATTCCCCTCCTCTGATTCCCCAACTCTGATTCCCCGCCTCTGATTCCCCAGCTCTGATTCCCCGCCTCTGATTCCCCGTGTTTGATTCCCTGCCTCTGATTCCCCGCCTCTGATTCCCCATCTCTGATTCACCGCCTTTGATTCGCCACCTCTGATTCCCCATATCTGATTCCTCGCCTCTGTTTCCCCGCCTCTGATTCCCCGCCTCTGATTCCCCATATCTCATTCCCCGCCTCTGATTCCCCATCTCTGATTCCCGGACTCTGATTCCCCACCTCTGATTCCCGGCCTCTTATTCCCGGCATCTGATTCCGGCCTCTGATTCCCGGCCTCTGATTCCCTGCTTCTGATTCCCCATCTCTGATTCCGCAAATCTAATTCCCTGCCTCTGATTCCCCACCTCTGATTCCCCATATCTGATTCCCCGCCTCTGTTTCCCCGCCTCTGATTCCCCGCCTCTGTTTCCCCATATCTAAGTCCCCGCCTCTGATTCCCCAACTTTGATTCCCCACCTCTGATTCCCCAGCTCTGATTCCCCGCCTCTGATTCCCAGCCTCTGATTCCCAACCTCTGATTCCCCACCTCTGATTCCCCATATCTGATTCCCCGCCTCTGTTTCCCCGCCTCTGATTCCCCGCCTCTGTTTCCCCATATCTGATCCCCGCCTCTATTTGCCTGCATCTGATTCCCCGCCTCTGTTTCCCCATATCTGATTCCCCGCCTCTGAATCCCCAACTCTGATTCCCTGCCTCTAATTTCCCAGCTCTGATTCCCCGCCTCTGATTCCCCGCGTCTGATTACCGGCCTCTGATTCCCCGCCTCTGATTCCCCATCTCTGATTCACAACCTCTGATTCCCCACCTCTGATACCCCATATCTGATTCCCCGCCTCTGTTTCCCCGCCTCTGATTCCCCACCTCTGATTCCCCTTCTCTGATTCCGCAAATCTAATTCCCTGCCTCTGATTCCCCACCTCTGATTCCCCATATCTGATTCCCCGCCTCTGTTTCCCCGCCTCTGATTCCCCGCCTCTGTTTCCCCATATCTAAGTCCCTGCCTCTGATTCCCCAACTTTGATTCCCCACCTCTGATTCCCCAGCTCTGATTCCCCACCTCTGATTCCCAGCCTCTGATTCCCAACCTCTGATTCCCCATATCTGATTCCCCGCCTCTGTTTCCCCGCCTCTGATTCCCCGCCTCTGTTTCCTCATATCTGATCCCCGCCTCTATTTGCCTGCATCTGATTCCCCGCCTCTGTTTCCCCATATCTGATTCCCCGCCTCTGAATCCCCAACTCTGATTCCCTGCCTCTAATTTCCCAGCTCTGATTCCCCGCCTCTGATTCCCCGCCTCTGATTCCCCATCTCTGATTCACAACCTCTGATTCCCCACCTCTGATACCCCATATCCGATTCCCCGCCTCTGTTTCCCCGCCTCTGATTCCCCACCACTGATTCCCAATATCTGATTCCCCGCCTCTGATTCCCCACCTCTGATTCCACGCCTCTGATTCGCCAGCTATGATTCCCCGCCTCTGATTCCCCGTGTTTGATTCCCTGCCTCTGATTCCCGGCCTCTGATTCCCCATCTCTGATTCACCGCCTTTGATTCGCCACCTCTGATTCCCCATATCTGATTCCCCGCCTCTGTTTCCCCGCCTCTGATTCCCCGCCTCTGATTCCCCATATCTCATTCCCCGCCTCTGAATCCCCATCTCTGATTCCCGGACTCTGATTCCCCACCTCTGATTCCCTGCTTCTGATTCTGATTCCCTGCCTTTGATTCCCCATCTCTGATTCCGCACATCTGATTCCCTGCCTCTGATTCCCCATCTCTGATTCCCCATATCTGATTCCCCGCCTCTGTTTCCCCGCCTCTGATTCCCCGCCTCTGTTTCCCAATATCTAAGTCCCCGCCTCTGATTCCCCAACTCTAAATCCCCACCTCTGATTCCCCAGCTCTGATTCCCCGCCTCTGATTCCCCGCATCTGATTCCCTGCATCTGATTCCAAGCCTCTTATTCCCTGCCTCTGATTCCCAACCTCTGATTCCCCACCTCTGATTTCCCATATCTGATTCCCAGCCTCTGTTTCCCCGCCTCTGATTCCCCGCCTCTGTTTCCCCATATCTGATTCCCGGCCTCTGGTTCCCCGCCTCTGATTCCCCACCTCTGATTCCCTGCCTCTGATTCCCCATCTCCGATTCCGCACATCTGATTCCCTGCCTCTGATTCCCCGCCTCTGATTCCCCGCCTCTGATTCCCTCCCTCTGATTCCCAACCTCTGATTCCCAACCTCTGATTCCCCGTGTTTGATTCCCCGCCTCTGTTTCCCCGCCTCTGATTCCCCGCCTCTGATTCCCCAACTCTAATTCCCCGCCTCTGATTCCCCATATCTGATTCCCCGCCTCTGATTCCCCACCCCTGTTTCCCCATATCTGATTCCCTGCCTCTGATTCCCCAACTTTGATTCCCAGCATCTGATTCCCCAGCTCTGATTCCCCGCCTCTGATTCCCCGCATCTGATTCCCTGCATCTGATTCCAAGCCTCTGATTCCCTGCCTCTGATTCCCAACCTCTGATTCCCCACCTCTGATTCCCCAGATCTGATCCCCAGCCTCTGTTTCCCCGCCTCTGTTTCCCCATATCTGATTCCCGGCCTCTGATTCCCTGCCTCTGATTCCCCATATCTCATTCCCCGCCTCTGAATCCCCATCTCTGATTCCCGGACTCTGATTCCCCGCCTCTGATTCCCCATCTCTGATTCACCGCCTTTGATTCGCCACCTCTGATTCCCCATATCTGATTCCTCGCCTCTGTTTCCCCGCCTCTGATTCCCCGCCTCTGATTCCCCATATCTCATTCCCCGCCTCTGATTCCCCATCTCTGATTCCCGGACTCTGATTCCCCGCCTCTGATTCCCCATCTCTGATTCACCGCCTTTGATTCGCCACCTCTGATTCCCCATATCTGATTCCCCGCCTCTGTTTCCCCGCCTCTGATTCCCCGCCTCTGTTTCCCCATATCTGATCCCCGCCTCTATTTGCCTGCATCTGATTCCCCGCCTCTGTTTCCCCATATCTGATTCCCCGCCTCTGAATCCCCAACTCTGATTCCCTGCCTCTAATTTCCCAGCTCTGATTCCCCGCCTCTGATTCCCCGCGTCTGATTACCGGCCTCTGATTCCCCGCCTCTGATTCCCCATCTCTGATTCACAACCTCTGATTCCCCACCTCTGATACCCCATATCTGATTCCCCGCCTCTGTTTCCCCGCCTCTGATTCCCCACCTCTGATTCCCCTTCTCTGATTCCGCAAATCTAATTCCCTGCCTCTGATTCCCCACCTCTGATTCCCCATATCTGATTCCCCGCCTCTGTTTCCCCGCCTCTGATTCCCCGCCTCTGTTTCCCCATATCTAAGTCCCCGCCTCTGATTCCCCAACTTTGATTCCCCACCTCTGATTCCCCAGCTCTGATTCCCCGCCTCTGATTCCCAGCCTCTGATTCCCAACCTCTGATTCCCCATATCTGATTCCCCGCCTCTGTTTCCCCGCCTCTGATTCCCCGCCTCTGTTTCCCCATATCTGATCCCCGCCTCTATTTGCCTGCATCTGATTCCCCGCCTCTGTTTCCCCATATCTGATTCCCCGCCTCTGAATCCCCAACTCTGATTCCCTGCCTCTAATTTCCCAGCTCTGATTCCCCGCCTCTGATTCCCCGCGTCTGATTTCCGGCCTCTGATTCCCCGCCTCTGATTCCCCATCTCTGATTCACAACCTCTGATTCCCCACCTCTGATACCCCATATCTGATTCCCCGCCTCTGTTTCCCCGCCTCTGATTCCCCACCTCTGATTCCCAATATCTGATTCCCCGCCTCTGATTCCCCACCTCTGATTCCCCGCCTCTGATTCCCCGTGTTTGATTCCCTGCCTCTGATTCCCGGCCTCTGATTCCCCATCTCTGATTCACCGCCTTTGATTCGCCACCTCTGATTCCCCATATCTGATTCCCCGCCTCTGTTTCCCCGCCTCTGATTCCCCGCCTCTGATTCCCCATATCTCATTCCCCGCCTCTGAATCCCCATCTCTGATTCCCGGACTCTGATTCCCCACCTCTGATTCCCTGCTTCTGATTCTGATTCCCTGCCTTTGATTCCCCATCTCTGATTCCTCACATCTGATTCCCTGCCTCTGATTCCCCATCTCTGATTCCCCGCCTCTGTTTCCCCGCCTCTGATTCCCCGCCTCTGTTTCCCAATATCTAAGTCCCCGCCTCTGATTCCCCAACTCTAATTCCCCACCTCTGATTCCCCAGCTCTGATTCCCCGCCTCTGATTCCCCGCATCTGATTCCCTGCATCTGATTCCAAGCCTCTTATTCCCTGCCTCTGATTCCCAACCTCTGATTCCCCACCTCTGATTCCCCATATCTGATTCCCAGCCTCTGTTTCCCCGCCTCTGATTCCCCGCCTCTGTTTCCCCATATCTGATTCCCGGCCTCTGGTTCCCCGCCTCTGATTCCCCACCTCTGATTCCCTGCCTCTGATTCCCCATCTCCGATTCCGCACATCTGATTCCCTGCCTCTGATTCCCCGCCTCTGATTCCCCGCCTCTGATTCCCTCCCTCTGATTCCCAACCTCTGATTCCCAACCTCTGATTCCCCATGTTTGATTCCCCGCCTCTGTTTCCCCGCCTCTGATACACCGCCTCTGATTCCCCAACTCTAATTCCCCGCCTCTGATTCCCCATATCTGATTCCCCGCCTCTGATTCCCCACCCCTGTTTCCCCATATCTGATTCCCTGCCTCTGATTCCCCAACTTTGATTCCCAGCATCTGATTCCCAAGCTCTGATTCCCCGCCTCTGATTCCCCGCATCTGATTCCCTGCATCTGATTCCAAGCCTCTGATTCCCTGCCTCTGATTCCCAACCTCTGATTCCCCACCTCTGATTCCCCATATCTGATCCCCAGCCTCTGTTTCCCCGCCTCTGTTTCCCCATATCTGATTCCCGGCCTCTGATTCCCTGCCTCTGATTCCCCGCCTCTGATTCCCTGCCTCTGATTCCCCATATCTCATTCCCCGCCTCTGAATCCCCATCTCTGATTCCCGGACTCTGATTCCCCACCTCTGATTCCCGGCCTCTTATTCCCGGCATCTGATTCCGGCCTCTGATTCCCGGCCTCTGATTCCCGGCCTCTGATTCCCTGCTTCTGATTCCCCATCTCTGATTCCGCAAATCTAATTCCCTGCCTCTGACTCCCCACCTCTGATTCCCCATATCTGATTCCCCGCCTCTGTTTCCCGGCCTCTGATTCCCCGCTTCTGATTCTGATTCCCTGCCTCTGATTCCCCATCTCTGATTCTGCACATCTGATTCCCTGCCTCTGATTCCCAACCTCTGATTCCCCATCTCTGATTGATCGCCTTTGATTCGCCACCTCTGATTCCCCATATCTGATTCCTCGCCTCTGTTTCCCCGCCTCTGATTCCCCGCCTCTGATTCCCCATATCTCATTCCCCGCCTCTGATTCCCCATCTCTGATTCCCGGACTCTGATTCCCCACCTCTGATTCCCGGCCTCTTATTCCCGGCATCTGATTCCGGCCTCTGATTCCCGGCCTCTGATTCCCTGCTTCTGATTCCCCATCTCTGATTCCGCAAATCTAATTCCCTGCCTCTGATTCCCCACCTCTGATTCCCCATATCTGATTCCCCGCCTCTGTTTCCCGGCCTCTGATTCCTCGCTTCTGATTCTGATTCCCTGCCTCTGATTCCCCATCTCTGATTCCGCACATCTGATTCCCTGCCTCTGATTCCCCACCTCTGATTCCCCATATCTGATTTCCCGCCTCTGTTTCCCCCCCTCTGATTCCCCGCCTCTGTTTCCCCATATCTAATTCCCAACCTCTGATGCCCCAACTCTGATTCCCTGCCTCTGATTCCCCGCGTTCTATTCCCTGCCTCTGATTCCCCGCCTGTGATTCCCCATCTCTGATTCACCACCTCTGATTCCCCACCTCTGATTTCCCATATCTGATTCCCCGCCTCTGAATCCCCAACTCTGATTCCCTGCCTCTGATTCCCCAGCTCTGATTCCCCGCATTTGATTCCCCCGTCTGATTCCCAGCCTCTGAAACCCCGTGTCTGATTTCTTGCCTCTGATTCCCCGCCTCTGATTCCCCATCTCTGATTCACAGCCTCTGATTCCCCACCTCTGATTCCCCATCTCTGATTCCGCACATCTGATTCCCTGCCTCTGATTCCCCGACTCTGATCCCCACCTCTGATTCCCCAGCTCTGATTCCCCGCCTCTGATTCCCCGCCTCTGATTCCCCGTGTTTGATTCCCTGCCTCTGATTCCCCGCCTCTGATTCCCCGTGTTTGATTCCCTGCCTCTGATTCCCCGCCTCTGATTCCCCATCTCTGATTCACCGCCTTTGATTCGCCACCTCTGATACCCCATATCTGATTCCTCGCCTCTGTTTCCCCGCCTCTGATTCCCCGCCTCTGATTCCCCAGCTCTGATTCCCCGCCTCTGATTTTCCGTGTTTGATTCCCTGCCTGGGATTCCCCAGCTCTGATTCCCCGCCTTTGATTCCCCCGTCTGATTCCCAGCCTCTGAAACCCCGTGTCTGATTTCTTGCCTCTGATTCCCCGCCTCTGATTCCCCATCTCTGATTCACAGCCTCTGATTCCCCACCTCTGATTCCCCATCTCTGATTCCGCACATCTGATTCCCTGCCTCTGATTCCCCGACTCTGATGCCCACCTCTGATTCCCCAACTTTGATTCCCCACCTCTGATTCCCCAGCTCTGATTCCCTGCCTCTGATTCCCCATCTCCGATTCCGCACATCTGATTCCCTGCCTCTGATTCCCCGCCTCTGATTCCCCGCCTCTGATTCCCTCCCTCTGATTCCCAACCTCTGATTCCCAACCTCTGATTCCCCGTGTTTGATTCCCCGCCTCTGTTTCCCCGCCTCTGATTCCCCGCCTCTGATTCCCCAACTCTAATTCCCCGCCTCTGATTCCCCATATCTGATTCCCCGCCTCTGATTCCCCACCCCTGTTTCCCCATATCTGATTCCCTGCCTCTGATTCCCCAACTTTGATTCCCAGCATCTGATTCCCCAGCTCTGATTCCCCGCCTCTGATTCCCCGCATCTGATTCCCTGCATCTGATTCCAAGCCTCTGATTCCCTGCCTCTGATTCCCAACCTCTGATTCCCCACCTCTGATTCCCCATATCTGATCCCCAGCCTCTGTTTCCCCGCCTCTGTTTCCCCATATCTGATTCCCGGCCTCTGATTCCCTGCCTCTGATTCCCCATATCTCATTCCCCGCCTCTGAATCCCCATCTCTGATTCCCGGACTCTGATTCCCCGCCTCTGATTCCCCATCTCTGATTCACCGCCTTTGATTCGCCACCTCTGATTCCCCATATCTGATTCCTCGCCTCTGTTTCCCCGCCTCTGATTCCCCGCCTCTGATTCCCCATATCTCATTCCCCGCCTCTGATTCCCCATCTCTGATTCCCGGACTCTGATTCCCCGCCTCTGATTCCCCATCTCTGATTCACCGCCTTTGATTCGCCACCTCTGATTCCCCATATCTGATTCCCCGCCTCTGTTTCCCCGCCTCTGATTCCCCGCCTCTGTTTCCCCATATCTGATCCCCGCCTCTATTTGCCTGCATCTGATTCCCCGCCTCTGTTTCCCCATATCTGATTCCCCGCCTCTGAATCCCCAACTCTGATTCCCTGCCTCTAATTTCCCAGCTCTGATTCCCCGCCTCTGATTCCCCGCGTCTGATTACCGGCCTCTGATTCCCCGCCTCTGATTCCCCATCTCTGATTCACAACCTCTGATTCCCCACCTCTGATACCCCATATCTGATTCCCCGCCTCTGTTTCCCCGCCTCTGATTCCCCACCTCTGATTCCCCTTCTCTGATTCCGCAAATCTAATTCCCTGCCTCTGATTCCCCACCTCTGATTCCCCATATCTGATTCCCCGCCTCTGTTTCCCCGCCTCTGATTCCCCGCCTCTGTTTCCCCATATCTAAGTCCCCGACTCTGATTCCCCAACTTTGATTCCCCACCTCTGATTCCCCAGCTCTGATTCCCCGCCTCTGATTCCCAGCCTCTGATTCCCAACCTCTGATTCCCCATATCTGATTCCCCGCCTCTGTTTCCCCGCCTCTGATTCCCCGCCTCTGTTTCCCCATATCTGATCCCCGCCTCTATTTGCCTGCATCTGATTCCCCGCCTCTGTTTCCCCATATCTGATTCCCCGCCTCTGAATCCCCAACTCTGATTCCCTGCCTCTAATTTCCCAGCTCTGATTCCCCGCCTCTGATTCCCCGCGTCTGATTTCCGGCCTCTGATTCCCCGCCTCTGATTCCCCATCTCTGATTCACAACCTCTGATTCCCCACCTCTGATACCCCATATCTGATTCCCCGCCTCTGTTTCCCCGCCTCTGATTCCCCACCTCTGATTCCCAATATCTGATTCCCCGCCTCTGATTCCCCACCTCTGATTCCCCGCCTCTGATTCCCCGTGTTTGATTCCCTGCCTCTGATTCCCGGCCTCTGATTCCCCATCTCTGATTCACCGCCTTTGATTCGCCACCTCTGATTCCCCATATCTGATTCCCCGCCTCTGTTTCCCCGCCTCTGATTCCCCGCCTCTGATTCCCCATATCTCATTCCCCGCCTCTGAATCCCCATCTCTGATTCCCGGACTCTGATTCCCCACCTCTGATTCCCTGCTTCTGATTCTGATTCCCTGCCTTTGATTCCCCATCTCTGATTCCTCACATCTGATTCCCTGCCTCTGATTCCCCATCTCTGATTCCCCATATCTGATTCCCCGCCTCTGTTTCCCCGCCTCTGATTCCCCGCCTCTGTTTCCCAATATCTAAGTCCCCGCCTCTGATTCCCCAACTCTAATTCCCCACCTCTGATTCCCCAGCTCTGATTCCCCGCCTCTGATTCCCCGCATCTGATTCCCTGCATCTGATTCCAAGCCTCTTATTCCCTGCCTCTGATTCCCAACCTCTGATTCCCCACCTCTGATTCCCCATATCTGATTCCCAGCCTCTGTTTCCCCGCCTCTGATTCCCCGCCTCTGTTTCCCCATATCTGATTCCCGGCCTCTGGTTCCCCGCCTCTGATTCCCCACCTCTGATTCCCTGCCTCTGATTCCCCATCTCCGATTCCGCACATCTGATTCCCTGCCTCTGATTCCCCGCCTCTGATTCCCCGCCTCTGATTCCCTCCCTCTGATTCCCAACCTCTGATTCCCAACCTCTGATTCCCCGTGTTTGATTCCCCGCCTCTGTTTCCCCGCCTCTGATACCCCGCCTCTGATTCCCCAACTCTAATTCCCCGCCTCTGATTCCCCATATCTGATTCCCCGCCTCTGATTCCCCACCCCTGTTTCCCCATATCTGATTCCCTGCCTCTGATTCCCCAACTTTGATTCCCAGCATCTGATTCCCAAGCTCTGATTCCCCGCCTCTGATTCCCCGCATCTGATTCCCTGCATCTGATTCCAAGCCTCTGATTCCCTGCCTCTGATTCCCAACCTCTGATTCCCCACCTCTGATTCCCCATATCTGATCCCCAGCCTCTGTTTCCCCGCCTCTGTTTCCCCATATCTGATTCCCGGCCTCTGATTCCCTGCCTCTGATTCCCCGCCTCTGATTCCCTGCCTCTGATTCCCCATATCTCATTCCCCGCCTCTGAATCCCCATCTCTGATTCCCGGACTCTGATTCCCCACCTCTGATTCCCGGCCTCTTATTCCCGGCATCTGATTCCGGCCTCTGATTCCCGGCCTCTGATTCCCGGCCTCTGATTCCCTGCTTCTGATTCCCCATCTCTGATTCCGCAAATCTAATTCCCTGCCTCTGACTCCCCACCTCTGATTCCCCATATCTGATTCCCCGCCTCTGTTTCCCAGCCTCTGATTCCCCGCTTCTGATTCTGATTCCCTGCCTCTGATTCCCCATCTCTGATTCTGCACATCTGATTCCCTGCCTCTGATTCCCAACCTCTGATTCCCCATCTCTGATTGATCGCCTTTGATTCGCCACCTCTGATTCCCCATATCTGATTCCTTACCTCTGTTTCCCCGCCTCTGATTCCCCGCCTCTGATTCCCCATATCTCATTCCCCGCCTCTGATTCCCCATCTCTGATTCCCGGACTCTGATTCCCCACCTCTGATTCCCGGCCTCTTATTCCCGGCATCTGATTCCGGCCTCTGATTCCCGGCCTCTGATTCCCTGCTTCTGATTCCCCATCTCTGATTCCGCAAATCTAATTCCCTGCCTCTGATTCCCCACCTCTGATTCCCCATATCTGATTCCCCGCCTCTGTTTCCCGGCCTCTGATTCCTCGCTTCTGATTCTGATTCCCTGCCTCTGATTCCCCATCTCTGATTCCGCACATCTGATTCCCTGCCTCTGATTCCCCACCTCTGATTCCCCATATCTGATTTCCCGCCTCTGTTTCCCCCCCTCTGATTCCCCGCCTCTGTTTCCCCATATCTAATTCCCAACCTCTGATGCCCCAACTCTGATTCCCTGCCTCTGATTCCCCGCGTTCTATTCCCTGCCTCTGATTCCCCGCCTGTGATTCCCCATCTCTGATTCACCACCTCTGATTCCCCACCTCTGATTTCCCATATCTGATTCCCCGCCTCTGAATCCCCAACTCTGATTCCCTGCCTCTGATTCCCCAGCTCTGATTCCCCGCATTTGATTCCCCCGTCTGATTCCCAGCCTCTGAAACCCCGTGTCTGATTTCTTGCCTCTGATTCCCCGCCTCTGATTCCCCATCTCTGATTCACAGCCTCTGATTCCCCACCTCTGATTCCCCATCTCTGATTCCGCACATCTGATTCCCTGCCTCTGATTCCCCGACTCTGATCCCCACCTCTGATTCCCCAGCTCTGATTCCCCGCCTCTGATTCCCCGCCTCTGATTCCCCGTGTTTGATTCCCTGCCTCTGATTCCCCGCCTCTGATTCCCCGTGTTTGATTCCCTGCCTCTGATTCCCCGCCTCTGATTCCCCATCTCTGATTCACCGCCTTTGATTCGCCACCTCTGATACCCCATATCTGATTCCTCGCCTCTGTTTCCCCGCCTCTGATTCCCCGCCTTTGATTCCCCAGCTCTGATTCCCCGCCTCTGATTTTCCGTGTTTGATTCCCTGCCTGGGATTCCCCAGCTCTGATTCCCCGCCTTTGATTCCCCCGTCTGATTCCCAGCCTCTGAAACCCCGTGTCTGATTTCTTGCCTCTGATTCCCCGCCTCTGATTCCCCATCTCTGATTCACAGCCTCTGATTCCCCACCTCTGATTCCCCATCTCTGATTCCGCACATCTGATTCCCTGCCTCTGATTCCCCGACTCTGATGCCCACCTCTGATTCCCCAACTTTGATTCCCCACCTCTGATTCCCCAGCTCTGATTCCCCGCCTCTGATTCCCAGCCTCTGATTCCCAACCTCTGATTCCCCATATCTGATTCCCCGCCTCTGTTTCCCCGCCTCTGATTCCCCGCCTCTGTTTCCCCATATCTGATCCCCGCCTCTATTTGCCTGCATCTGATTCCCCGCCTCTGTTTCCCCATATCTGATTCCCCGCCTCTGAATCCCCAACTCTGATTCCCTGCCTCTAATTTCCCAGCTCTGATTCCCCGCCTCTGATTCCCCGCCTCTGATTCCCCATCTCTGATTCACAACCTCTGATTCCCCACCTCTGATACCCCATATCTGATTCCCCGCCTCTGTTTCCCCGCCTCTGATTCCCCACCTCTGATTCCCAATATCTGATTCCCCGCCTCTGATTCCCCACCTCTGATTCCACGCCTCTGATTCGCCAGCTATGATTCCCCGCCTCTGATTCCCCGTGTTTGATTCCCTGCCTCTGATTCCCGGCCTCTGATTCCCCATCTCTGATTCACCGCCTTTGATTCGCCACCTCTGATTCCCCATATCTGATTCCCCGCCTCTGTTTCCCCGCCTCTGATTCCCCGCCTCTGATTCCCCATATCTCATTCCCCGCCTCTGAATCCCCATCTCTGATTCCCGGACTCTGATTCCCCACCTCTGATTCCCTGCTTCTGATTCTGATTCCCTGCCTTTGATTCCCCATCTCTGATTCCGCACATCTGATTCCCTGCCTCTGATTCCCCATCTCTGATTCCCCATATCTGATTCCCCGCCTCTGATTCCCCAGCTCTGATTCCCCGCCTCTGATTCCCCAACTCTAAATCCCCACCTCTGATTCCCCAGCTCTGATTCCCCGCCTCTGATTCCCCGCATCTGATTCCCTGCATCTGATTCCAAGCCTCTTATTCCCTGCCTCTGATTCCCAACCTCTGATTCCCCACCTCTGATTCCCCATATCTGATTCCCAGCCTCTGTTTCCCCGCCTCTGATTCCCCGCCTCTGTTTCCCCATATCTGATTCCCGGCCTCTGGTTCCCCGCCTCTGATTCCCCACCTCTGATTCCCTGCCTCTGATTCCCCATCTCCGATACCGCACATCTGATTCCCTGCCTCTGATTCCCCGCCTCTGATTCCCCGCCTCTGATTCCCTCCCTCTGATTCCCAACCTCTGATTCCCAACCTCTGATTCCCCGTGTTTGATTCCCCGCCTCTGTTTCCCCGCCTCTGATTCCCCGCCTCTGATTCCCCAACTCTAATTCCCCGCCTCTGATTCCCCATATCTGATTCCCCGCCTCTGATTCCCCACCCCTGTTTCCCCATATCTGATTCCCTGCCTCTGATTCCCCAACTTTGATTCCCAGCATCTGATTCCCCAGATCTGATTCCCCGCCTCTGATTCCCCGCATCTGATTCCCTGCATCTGATTCCAAGCCTCTGATTCCCTGCCTCTGATTCCCAACCTCTGATTCCCCACCTCTGATTCCCCATATCTGATCCCCAGCCTCTGTTTCCCCGCCTCTGTTTCCCCATATCTGATTCCCGGCCTCTGATTCCCTGCCTCTGATTCCCCATATCTCATTCCCCGCCTCTGAATCCCCATCTCTGATTCCCGGACTCTGATTCCCCGCCTCTGATTCCCCATCTCTGATTCACCGCCTTTGATTCGCCACCTCTGATTCCCCATATCTGATTCCTCGCCTCTGTTTCCCCGCCTCTGATTCCCCGCCTCTGATTCCCCATATCTCATTCCCCGCCTCTGATTCCCCATCTCTGATTCCCGGACTCTGATTCCCCGCCTCTGATTCCCCATCTCTGATTCACCGCCTTTGATTCGCCACCTCTGATTCCCCATATCTGATTCCCCGCCTCTGTTTCCCCGCCTCTGATTCCCCGCCTCTGTTTCCCCATATCTGATCCCCGCCTCTATTTGCCTGCATCTGATTCCCCGCCTCTGTTTCCCCATATCTGATTCCCCGCCTCTGAATCCCCAACTCTGATTCCCTGCCTCTAATTTCCCAGCTCTGATTCCCCGCCTCTGATTCCCCGCGTCTGATTACCGGCCTCTGATTCCCCGCCTCTGATTCCCCATCTCTGATTCACAACCTCTGATTCCCCACTTCTGATACCCCATATCTGATTCCCCGCCTCTGTTTCCCCGCCTCTGATTCCCCACCTCTGATTCCCCTTCTCTGATTCCGCAAATCTAATTCCCTGCCTCTGATTCCCCACCTCTGATTCCCCATATCTGATTCCCCGCCTCTGTTTCCCCGCCTCTGATTCCCCGCCTCTGTTTCCCCATATCTAAGTCCCCGCCTCTGATTCCCCAACTTTGATTCCCCACCTCTGATTCCCCAGCTCTGATTCCCCGCCTCTGATTCCCAGCCTCTGATTCCCAACCTCTGATTCCCCATATCTGATTCCCCGCCTCTGTTTCCCCGCCTCTGATTCCCCGCCTCTGTTTCCCCATATCTGATCCCCGCCTCTATTTGCCTGCATCTGATTCCCCGCCTCTGTTTCCCCATATCTGATTCCCCGCCTCTGAATCCCCAACTCTGATTCCCTGCCTCTAATTTCCCAGCTCTGATTCCCCGCCTCTGATTCCCCGCGTCTGATTACCGGCCTCTGATTCCCCGCCTCTGATTCCCCATCTCTGATTCACAACCTCTGATTCCCCACCTCTGATACCCCATATCTGATTCCCCGCCTCTGTTTCCCCGCCTCTGATTCCCCACCTCTGATTCCCAATATCTGATTCCCCGCCTCTGATTCCCCACCTCTGATTCCCCGCCTCTGATTCGCCAGCTATGATTCCCCGCCTCTGATTCCCCGTGTTTGATTCCCTGCCTCTGATTCCCGGCCTCTGATTCCCCATCTCTGATTCACCGCCTTTGATTCGCCACCTCTGATTCCCCATATCTGATTCCCCGCCTCTGTTTCCCCGCCTCTGATTCCCCGCCTCTGATTCCCCATATCTCATTCCCCGCCTCTGAATCCCCATCTCTGATTCCCGGACTCTGATTCCCCACCTCTGATTCCCTGCTTCTGATTCTGATTCCCTGCCTTTGATTCCCCATCTCTGATTCCGCACATCTGATTCCCTGCCTCTGATTCCCCATCTCTGATTCCCCATATCTGATTCCCCGCCTCTGTTTCCCCGCCTCTGATTCCCCGCCTCTGTTTCCCAATATCTAAGTCCCCGCCTCTGATTCCCCAACTCTAATTCCCCACCTGTGATTCCCCAGCTCTGATTCCCCGCCTCTGATTCCCCGCATCTGATTCCCTGCATCTGATTCCAAGCCTCTTATTCCCTGCCTCTGATTCCCAACCTCTGATTCCCCACCTCTGATTCCCCATATCTGATTCCCAGCCTCTGTTTCCCCGCCTCTGATTCCCCGCCTCTGTTTCCCCATATCTGATTCCCGGCCTCTGGTTCCCCGCCTCTGATTCCCCACCTCTGATTCCCTGCCTCTGATTCCCCATCTCCGATTCCGCACATCTGATTCCCTGCCTCTGATTCCCCGCCTCTGATTCCCCGCCTCTGATTCCCTCCCTCTGATTCCCAACCTCTGATTCCCAACCTCTGATTCCCCGTGTTTGATTCCCCGCCTCTGTTTCCCCGCCTCTGATTCCCCGCCTCTGATTCCCCAACTCTAATTCCCCACCTCTGATTCCCCATATCTGATTCCCCGCCTCTGATTCCCCACCCCTGTTTCCCCATATCTGATTCCCTGCCTCTGATTCCCCAAATTTGATTCCCAGCATCTGATTCCCAAGCTCTGATTCCACGCCTCTGATTCCCCGCATCTGATTCCCTGCATCTGATTCCAAGCCTCTGATTCCCTGCCTCTGATTCCCAACCTCTGATTCCCCACCTCTGATTCCCCATATCTGATCCCCAGCCTCTGTTTCCCCGCCTCTGTTTCCCCATATCTGATTCCCGGCCTCTGATTCCCTGCCTCTGATTCCCCGCCTCTGATTCCCTGCCTCTGATTCCCCATATCTCATTCCCCGCCTCTGAATCCCCATCTCTGATTCCCGGACTCTGATTCCCCACCTCTGATTCCCGGCCTCTTATTCCCGGCATCTGATTCCGGCCTCTGATTCCCGGCCTCTGATTCCCGGCCTCTGATTCCCTGCTTCTGATTCCCCATCTCTGATTCCGCAAATCTAATTCCCTGCCTCTGACTCCCCACCTCTGATTCCCCATATCTGATTCCCCGCCTCTGTTTCCCGGCCTCTGATTCCCCGCTTCTGATTCTGATTCCCTGCCTCTGATTCCCCATCTCTGATTCTGCACATCTGATTCCCTGCCTCTGATTCCCAACCTCTGATTCCCCATCTCTGATTGATCGCCTTTGATTCGCCACCTCTGATTCCCCATATCTGATTCCTCGCCTCTGTTTCCCCGCCTCTGATTCCCCGCCTCTGATTCCCCATATCTCATTCCACGCCTCTGATTCCCCATCTCTGATTCCCGGACTCTGATTCCCCACCTCTGATTCCCGGCCTCTTATTCCCGGCATCTGATTCCGGCCTCTGATTCCCGGCCTCTGATTCCCTGCTTCTGATTCCCCATCTCTGATTCCGCAAATCTAATTCCCTGCCTCTGATTCCCCACCTCTGATTCCCCATAACTGATTCCCCGCCTCTGTTTCCCGGCCTCTGATTCCTCGCTTCTGATTCTGATTCCCTGCCTCTGATTCCCCATCTCTGATTCCGCACATCTGATTCCCTGCCTCTGATTCCCCACCTCTGATTCCCCATATCTGATTTCCCGCCTCTGTTTCCCCGCCTCAGATTCCCCGCCTCTGTTTCCCCATATCTAATTCCCAACCTCTGATGCCCCAACTCTGATTCCCTGCCTCTGATTCCCCGCGTTCTATTCCCTGCCTCTGATTCCCCGCCTGTGATTCCCCATCTCTGATTCACCACCTCTGATTCTCCACCTCTGATTTCCCATATCTGATTCCCCGCCTCTGAATCCCCAACTCTGATTCCCTGCCTCTGATTCCCCAGCTCTGATTCCCCGCATTTGATTCCCCCGTCTGATTCCCAGCCTCTGAAACCCCGTGTCTGATTTCTTGCCTCTGATTCCCAGCCTCTGATTCCCCATCTCTGATTCACAGCCTCTGATTCCCCACCTCTGATTCCCCATCTCTGATTCCGCACATCTGATTCCCTGCCTCTGATTCCCCGACTCTGATCCCCACCTCTGATTCCCCAGCTCTGATTCCCCGCCTCTGATTCCCCAACTCTGATTCCCCGCCTCTGATTCCCCAGCTCTGATTCCCCGCCTCTGATTCCCCGTGTTTGATTCCCTGCCTCTGATTCCCCGCCTCTGATTCCCCATCTCTGATTCACCGCCTTTGATTCGCCACCTCTGATACCCCATATCTGATTCCTCGCCTCTGTTTCCCCGCCTCTGATTCACCGCCTCTGATTCCCCAGCTCTGATTCCCCGCCTCTGATTTTCCGTGTTTGATTCCCTGCCTGGGATTCCCCAGCTCTGATTCCCCGCCTTTGATTCCCCCGTCTGATTCCCAGCCTCTGAAACCCCGTGTCTGATTTCTTGCCTCTGATTCCCCGCCTCTGATTCCCCATCTCTGATTCACAGCCTCTGATTCCCCACCTCTGATTCCCCATCTCTGATTCCGCACATCTGATTCCCTGCCTCTGATTCCCCGACTCTGATGCCCACCTCTGATTCCCCAGCTCTGATTCCCCGCCTCTGATTCCCCAACTCTGATTCCCCGCCTCTGATTCCCCAGCTCTGATTCCCCGCCTATGATTCCCCGTGTTTGATTCCCTGCCTCTGATTCCCCGCCTCTGATTCCCCATCTCTGATTCACCGCCTTTGATTCGCCACCTCTGATTCCCCATATCTGATTCCTCGCCTCTGTTTCCCCGCCTCTGATTCCCCACCTCTGATTCCCCAGCTCTGATTCCCCGCCTCTGATTTTCCGTGTTTGATTCCCTGCCTCTGATTCCCGGCCTCTGATTCCCCATCTCTGATTCACCGCCTTTGATTCGCCACGTCTGATTCCCCATATCTGATTCCCCGCCTCTGTTTCCCCGCCTCTGATTCCCCGCCTCTGATTCCCCAGCTCTGATTCCCCGCCTCTGATTCCCCAGCTCTGATTCCCCGCCTCTGATTCCCCGTGTTTGATTCCCTGCCTCTGATTCCCCGCCTCTGATTCCCCATCTCTGATTCACCGCCTTTGATTCGCCACCTCTGATTCCCCATATCTGATTCCTCGCCTCTGTTTCCCCGCCTCTGATTCCCCGCCTCTGATTCCCCAGCTCTGATTCCCCGCCTCTGATTTTCCGTGTTTGATTCCCTGCCTCTGATTCCCGGCCTCTGATTCCCCATCTCTGATTCTCCGCCTTTGATTCGCCACCTCTGATTCCCCATATCTGATTCCCCGCCTCTGTTTCCCCGCCTCTGATTCCCCGCCTCTGATTCCCCAGCTCTGATTCCCCGCCTCTGATTCCCCGTGTTTGATTCCCTACCTCTGATTCCCCGCCTCTGATTCCCCATCTCTGATTCACCGCCTTTGATTCGCCACCTCTGATTCCCCATATCTGATTCCTCGCCTCTGTTTCCCCGCCTCTGATTCCCCGCATCTGATTCCCCAGCTCTGATTCCCCGCCTCTGATTTTCCGTGTTTGATTCCCTGCCTCTGATTCCCGGCCTCTGATTCCCCATCTCTGATTCACCGCCTTTGATTCGCCACCTCTGATTCCCCAGCTCTGATTCCCCGCCTCTGATTTTCCGTGTTTGATTCCGTGCCTCTGATTCCCGGCCTCTGATTCCCCATATCTGATTCCCCGCCTCTGAATCCCCAACTCTGATTCCCCAGCTCTGATTCCCCGCCTTTGATTCCCCCGTCTGATTCCCAGCCTCTGAAACACCGTGTCTGATTTCTTGCCTCTGATTCCCCGCCTCTGATTCCAAGCCTCTGATTCCCTGCCTCTGATTCCCAACCTCTGATTCCCCACCTCTGATTCCGCACATCTGATTCCCTGCCTCTGATTCCCCGACTCTGATCCCCACCTCTGATTGCCCAGCTCTGATTCCCCGCCTCTGATTCCCCGTGTTTGATTCCCTGCCTCTGATTCCCCGCCTCTGATTCCCCATCTCTGATTCATCGCCTTTGATTCCCGGCCTCTTATTCCCGGCATCTGATTCCGGCCTCTGATTCCCGACCTCTGATTCCCTGCTTCTGATTCCCCATCTCTGATTCCGCAAATCTAATTCCCTGCCTCTGATTCCCCACCTCTGATTCCCCATATCTGATTCCCCACCTCTGTTTCCCATCCTCTGAAACCCCGTGTCTGATTTCTTGCCTCTGATTCCCCGCCTCTGATTCCCCATCTCTGATTCACAGCCTCTGATTCCCCACCTCTGATTCCCCATCTCTGATTCCGCACATCTGATTCCCTGCCTCTGATTCCCCGACTCTGATGCCCACCTCTGATTCCCCAGCTCTGATTCCCCGCCTCTGATTCCCCAACTCTGATTCCCCGCCTCTGATTCCCCAGCTCTGATTCCCCGCCTCTGATTCCCCGTGTTTGATTCCCTGCCTCTGATTCCCCGCCTCTGATTCCCATCTCTGATTCACCGCCTTTGATTCGCCACCTCTGATTCCCCATATCTGATTCCTCGCCTCTGTTTCCCCGCCTCTGATTCCCCACCTCTGATTCCCCAGCTCTGATTCCCCGCCTCTGATTTTCCGTGTTTGATTCCCTGCCTCTGATTCCCGGCCTCTGATTCCCCATCTCTGATTCACCGCCTTTGATTCGCCACGTCTGATTCCCCATATCTGATTCCCCGCCTCTGTTTCCCCGACTCTGAATCCCCGCCTCTGATTCCCCAGCTCTGATTCCCCACCTCTGATTCCCCAGCTCTGATTCCCCGCCTCTGATTCCCCGTGTTTGATTCCCTGCCTCTGATTCCCCGCCTCTGATTCCCCATCTCTGATTCACCGCCTTTGATTCGCCACCTCTGATTCCCCATATCTGATTCCTCGCCTCTGTTTCCCCGCCTCTGATTCCCCGCCTCTGATTCCCCAGCTCTGATTCCCCGCCTCTGATTTTCCATGTTTGATTCCCTGCCTCTGATTCCCGGCCTCTGATTCCCCATCTCTGATTCACCGCCTTTGATTCGCCACCTCTGATTCCCCATATCTGATTCCCCGCCTCTGTTTCCCCGCCTCTGATTCCCCGCCTCTGATTCCCCAGCTCTGATTCCCCGCCTCTGATTCCCCGTGTTTGATTCCCTGCCTCTGATTCCCCGCCTCTGATTCCCCATCTCTGATTCACCGCCTTTGATTCGCCACCTCTGATTCCCCATATCTGATTCCTCGCCTCTG
This sequence comes from Narcine bancroftii, assembly GCF_036971445.1. NCBI lineage: Eukaryota > Metazoa > Chordata > Chondrichthyes > Torpediniformes > Narcinidae > Narcine > Narcine bancroftii. The sequence goes on from NC_091475.1 coordinate 110,730,045, forward strand.
TTTCCCCGCCTCTGATTCCCCGCATCTGATTCCCCAGCTCTGATTCCCCGCCTCTGATTCCCCGTGTTTGATTCCCTGCCTCTGATTCCCCGCCTCTGATTCCCCATCTCTGATTCACCACCTTTGATTCGCCACCTCTGATTCCCCATATCTGATTCCTCGCCTCTGTTTCCCCGCCTCTGATTCCCCGCCTCTGATTCCCCAGCTCTGATTCCCCGCCTCTGATTTTCCGTGTTTGATTCCCTGCCTCTGATCCCGGCCTCTGATTCCCCATATCTGAATCCCCGCCTCTGAATCCCCAACTCTGATTCCCTGCCTCTGATTCCCCAGCTCTGATTCCCCGCCTTTGATTCCCCCGTCTGATTCCCAGCCTCTGAAACCCCGTGTCTGATTTCTTGCCTCTGATTCCCCGCCTCTGATTCCCCATCTCTGATTCACAGCCTCTGATTCCCCACCTCTGATTCCCAATCTCTGATTCCGCACATCTGATTCCCTGCCTCTGATTCCCCGACTCTGATCCCCACCTCTGATTCCCCAGCTCTGATTCCCCGCCTCTGATTCCCCAACTCTGATTCCCCGCCTCTGATTCCCCAGCTCTGATTCCCCACCTCTGATTCCCCGTGTTTGATTCCCTGCCTATGATTCCCCGCCTCTGATTCCCCATCTCTGATTCACCGCCTTTGATTCGCCACCTCTGATTCCCCATATCTGATTCCTCGCCTCTGTTTCCCCGCCTCTGATTCCCCGCCTCTGATTCCCCAGCTCTGATTCCCCGCCTTTGATTCCCCCGTCTGATTCCCAGCCTCTGAAACCCCGTGTCTGATTTCTTGCCTCTGATTCCCCGCCTCTGATTCCCCAGCTCTGATTCCCCGCCTCTGATTCCCCGTGTTTGATTCCCTGCCTCTGATTCCCCGCCTCTGATTCCCCATCTCTGATTCACCACCTTTGATTCGCCACCTCTGATTCCCCATATCTGATTCCTCGCCTCTGTTTCCCCGCCTCTGATTCCCCGCCTCTGATTCCCCAGCTCTGATTCCCCGCCTCTGATTTTCCGTGTTTGATTCCCTGCCTCTGATTCCCGGACTCTGATTCCCCATCTCTGATTCACCGCCTTTGATTCGCCACCTCTGATTCCCCATATCTGATTCACCGCCTCTGTTTCCCCGCCTCTGATTCCCCGCTTCTGATTCCCCATATCTCATTCCCCGCCTCTGAATCCCCATCTCTGATTCCCGGACTCTGATTCCCCACCTCTGATTCCCGGCCTCTTATTCCCGGCATCTGATTCCGGCCTCTGATTCCCGGCCTCTGATTCCCTGCTTCTGATTCTGATTCCCTGCCTCTGATTCCCCATCTCTGATTCCGCACATCTGATTCCCTGCCTCTGATTCCCCGCCTCTGATTCCCCGCCTCTGTTTCCCAATATCTAAGTCCCCGCCTCTGATTCCCCAACTCTGATTCCCCACCTCTGATTCCCCAGCTCTGATTCCCCGCCTCTGATTCCCCGCATCTGATTCCCTGCATCTGATTCCAAGCCTCTGATTCCCTGCCTCTGATTCCCAACCTCTGATTCCCCACCTCTGATTCCGCACATCTGATTCCCTGCCTCTGATTCCCCGACTCTGATCCCCACCTCTGATTCCCCAGCTCTGATTCCCCGCCTCTGATTCCCCGTGTTTGATTCCCTGCCTCTGATTCCCCGCCTCTGATTCCCCATCTCTGATTCATCGCCTTTGATTCCCGGCCTCTTATTCCCGGCATCTGATTCCGGACTCTGATTCCCTACCTCTGATTCCCTGCTTCTGATTCCCCATCTCTGATTCCGCAAATCTAATTCCCTGCCTCTGATTCCCCACCTCTGATTCCCCATATCTGATTCCCCACCTCTGTTTCCCGGCCTCTGATTCCCCGCTTCTGATTCTGATTCCCTGCCTCTGATTCCCCATCTCTGATTCCGCACATCTGATTCCCTGCCTCTGATTCCCCACCTCTGATTCCCCATATCTGATTTCCCGCCTCTGTTTCCCCGCCTCTGATTCCCCGCCTCTGTTTCCCCATATCTAATTCCCAACCTCTGATGCCCCAACTCTGATTCCCTGCCTCTGATTCCCCGCGTTCTATTCCCTGCCTCTGATTCCCCGCCTGTGATTCCCCATCTCTGATTCACCAGCTCTGATTCCCCACCTCTGATTCCCCATATCTAATTCCCCGCCTCTGTTTGCCCGACTCTGATTCCCCGCCTCTGTTTCCCCTTATCTGATTCCCCGCCTCTGAATCCCCAACTCTGATTCCCTGCCTCTGATTCCCCAGCTCTGATTCCCCGCCTTTGATTCCCCCGTCTGATTCCCAGTCTCTGAAACCCCGTGTCTGATTTCTTGCCTCTGATTCCCCGCCTCTGATTCCCCATCTCTGATTCACAGCCTCGGATTCCCCACCTCTGATTCCCCATCTCTGATTCCGCACATCTGAGTCCCTGCCTCTGATTCCCCGACTCTGATCCCCACCTCTGATTCCCCAGCTCTGATTCCCCGCCTCTGATTCCCCAACTCTGATTCCCCGCCTCTGATTCCCCAGCTCTGATTCCCCGCCTCTGATTCCCCGTGTTTGATTCCCTGCCTCTGATTCCCCGCCTCTGATTCCCCATCTCTGATTCACCGCCTTTGATTCGCCACCTCTGATTCCCCATATCTGATTCCTCGCCTCTGTTTCCCCGCCTCTGATTCCCCGCCTCTGATTCCCCATATCTCATTCCCCGCCTCTGATTCCCCATCTCTGATTCCCGGACTCTGATTCCCCACCTCTGATTCCCTGCCTCTTATTCCCGGCATCTGATTCCGGCCTCTGATTCCCGGCCTCTGATTCCCTGCTTCTGATACCCCATATCTGATTCCCCGCCTCTGTTTCCCCGCCTCTGATTCCCCACCTCTGATTCCCCTTCTCTGATTCCGCAAATCTAATTCCCTGCCTCTGATTCCCCACCTCTGATTCCCCATATCTGATTCCCCGCCTCTGTTTCCCCGCCTCTGATTCCCCGCCTCTGTTTCCGCATATCTAAGTCCCCGCCTCTGATTCCCCAACTTTGATTCCCCACCTCTGATTCCCCATATCTGATTCCCCGCCTCTGTTTCCCCGCCTCTGATTCCCCGCCTCTGTTTCCCCATATCTGATCCCCGCCTCTATTTGCCTGCATCTGATTCCCCGCCTCTGTTTCCCCATATCTGATTCCCCGCCTCTGAATCCCCAACTCTGATTCCCTGCCTCTAATTTCCCAGCTCTGATTCCCCGCCTCTGATTCCCCGCGTCTGATTACCGGCCTCTGATTCCCCGCCTCTGATTCCCCATCTCTGATTCACAACCTCTGATTCCCCACCTCTGATACCCCATATCTGATTCCCCGCCTCTGTTTCCCCGCCTCTGATTCCCCACCTCTGATTCCCAATATCTGATTCCCCGCCTCTGATTCCCCACCTCTGATTCCCCGCCTCTGATTCGCCAGCTATGATTCCCCGCCTCTGATTCCCCGTGTTTGATTCCCGGCCTCTGATTCCCGGCCTCTGATTCCCCATCTCTGATTCACCGCCTTTGATTCGCCACCTCTGATTCCCCATATCTGATTCCCCGCCTCTGTTTCCCCGCCTCTGATTCCCTGCCTCTGATTCCCCATATCTCATTCCCCGCCTCTGATTCCCCATCTCTGATTCCGCACATCTGATTCCCTGCCTCTGATTCCCCATCTCTGATTCCCCATATCTGATTCCCCGCCTCTGTTTCCCCGCCTCTGATTCCCCAACTCTAATTCCCCACCTCTGATTCCCCAGCTCTGATTCCCCGCCTCTGATTCCCCGCATCTGATTCCCTGCATCTGATTCCAAGCCTCTTATTCCCTGCCTCTGATTCCCAACCTCTGATTCCCCACCTCTGATTCCCCATATCTGATTCCCAGCCTCTGTTTCCCCGCCTCTGATTCCCCGCCTCTGTTTCCCCATATCTGATTCCCGGCCTCTGGTTCCCCGCCTCTGATTCCCCACCTCTGATTCCCTGCCTCTGATTCCCCATCTCCGATTCTGCACATCTGATTCCCTGCCTCTGATTCCCCGCCTCTGATTCCCCGCCTCTGATTCCCTGCCTCTGATTCCCAACCTCTGATTCCCAACCTCTGATTCCCCGTGTTTGATTCCCCGCCTCTGTTTCCCCGCCTCTGATTCCCCGCCTCTGATTCCCAACTCTAATTCCCCGCCTCTGATTCCCCATATCTGATTCCCCGCCTCTGATTCCCCACCCCTGTTTCCCCATATCTGATTCCCTGCCTCTGATTCCCCAACTTTGATTCCCAGCATCTGATTCCCCAGCTCTGATTCCCCGCCTCTGATTCCCCGCATCTGATTCCCTGCATCTGATTCCAAGCCTCTGATTCCCTGCCTCTGATTCCCAACCTCTGATTCCCCACCTCTGATTCCCCATATCTGATCCCCAGCCTCTGTTTCCCCGCCTCTGTTTCCCCATATCTGATTCCCGGCCTCTGATTCCCTGCCTCTGATTCCCCGCCTCTGATTCCCTGCCTCTGATTCCCCATCTCCGATTCCGCACATCTGATTCCCTGCCTCTGATTCCCCGCCTCTGATTCCCCGCCTCTGATTCCCTGCATCTGATTCCCAACCTCTGATTTCCCACCTCTGATTCCCCGTGTTTGATTCCCCGCCTGTTTCACCGCCTCTGATTCCCCGCCTCTGATTCCCCAACTCTAATTCCCCACCTCTGATTCCCCATATCTGATTCCCTGCCTCTGTTTCCCCGCCTCTGATTCCCCGCCCCTGTTTCCCCATATCTGATTCCCTTCCTCTGATTCCCCAACTTTGATTCCCAGCCTCTGATTCCCCAGCTCTGTTTCCCCGCCTCTGATTCCCCGTGTTTGATTCCCTACCTCTGATTCCCCGCCTCTGATTCCCCATCTCTGATTCACCGCCTTTGATTCGCCACCTCTGATTCCCCATATCTGATTCCCCACATTTGTTTCCCCGCATCTGATTCCCCGCCTCTGATTCTCCATATCTCATTCCCCGCCTCTGACTCCCCATCTCTGATTCCCGGACTCTGATTCCCCACCTCTGATTCCCGGCCTCTTATTCCCAGCATCTGATTCCAGGCCTCTGATTCCCGTCCTCTGACTCCCCGCTTCTGATTCTGATTCCCTGCCTCTGATTCCCCATCTCTGATTCCGCACATCTGATTACCTGCCTCTGATTCCCCACCTCTGATTCCCTATATCTGATTCCCCGCCTCTGTTTCCACGCCTCTGATTCCACGCCTCTGTTTCCCCATATCTAATTCCCCACCTCTGATGCCCCAACTCTGATACCCCGCCTCTGATTCCACAGCTCTGATTCCCCGCCTCTGATTCCCCACATCCGATTCCCCATATCTGATTCCCCGCCTCTGTTTCCCCGCCCCTGATTCCCCGCCTCTGTTTCCCCATATCTGATTCCCCGCCTCTGATTCCCAACTATGATTCCTCGCCTCTTATTCCCCAGCTCTGATTCCCCGCCTCTGTTTCCCCATATCTGATGCCCCGCCTCTGATGCCCCAACTCTGATTCCCTGCCTCTGATTCCCCGCGTTCTATTCCCTGCCTCTGATTCCCCGCCTGTGATTCCCCATCTCTGATTCACCAGCTCTGATTCCCCACCTCTGATTCCCCATATCTAATTCCCCGCCTCTGTTTGCCCGACTCTGATTCCCCGCCTCTGTTTCCCCTTATCTGATTCCCCGCCTCTGAATCCCCAACTCTGATTCCCTGCCTCTGATTCCCCAGCTCTGATTCCCCGCCTTTGATTCCCCCGTCTGATTCCCAGTCTCTGAAACCCCGTGTCTGATTTCTTGCCTCTGATTCCCCGCCTCTGATTCCCCATCTCTGATTCACAGCCTCGGATTCCCCACCTCTGATTCCCCATCTCTGATTCCGCACATCTGAGTCCCTGCCTCTGATTCCCCGACTCTGATCCCCACCTCTGATTCCCCAGCTCTGATTCCCCGCCTCTGATTCCCCAACTCTGATTCCCCGCCTCTGATTCCCCAGCTCTGATTCCCCGCCTCTGATTCCCCGTGTTTGATTCCCTGCCTCTGATTCCCCGCCTCTGATTCCCCATCTCTGATTCACCGCCTTTGATTCGCCACCTCTGATTCCCCATATCTGATTCCTCGCCTCTGTTTCCCCGCCTCTGATTCCCCGCCTCTGATTCCCCATATCTCATTCCCCGCCTCTGATTCCCCATCTCTGATTCCCGGACTCTGATTCCCCACCTCTGATTCCCTGCCTCTTATTCCCGGCATCTGATTCCCCGCCTCTGTTTCCGCATATCTAAGTCCCCGCCTCTGATTCCCCAACTTTGATTCCCCACCTCTGATTCCCCATATCTGATTCCCCGCCTCTGTTTCCCCGCCTCTGATTCCCCGCCTCTGTTTCCCCATATCTGATCCCCGCCTCTATTTGCCTGCATCTGATTCCCCGCCTCTGTTTCCCCATATCTGATTCCCCGCCTCTGAATCCCCAACTCTGATTCCCTGCCTCTAATTTCCCAGCTCTGATTCCCCGCCTCTGATTCCCCGCGTCTGATTACCGGCCTCTGATTCCCCGCCTCTGATTCCCCATCTCTGATTCACAACCTCTGATTCCCCACCTCTGATACCCCATATCTGATTCCCCGCCTCTGTTTCCCCGCCTCTGATTCCCCACCTCTGATTCCCAATATCTGATTCCCCGCCTCTGATTCCCCACCTCTGATTCCCCGCCTCTGATTCGCCAGCTATGATTCCCCGCCTCTGATTCCCCGTGTTTGATTCCCGGCCTCTGATTCCCGGCCTCTGATTCCCCATCTCTGATTCACCGCCTTTGATTCGCCACCTCTGATTCCCCATATCTGATTCCCCGCCTCTGTTTCCCCGCCTCTGATTCCCTGCCTCTGATTCCCCATATCTCATTCCCCGCCTCTGATTCCCCATCTCTGATTCCGCACATCTGATTCCCTGCCTCTGATTCCCCATCTCTGATTCCCCATATCTGATTCCCCGCCTCTGTTTCCCCGCCTCTGATTCCCCAACTCTAATTCCCCACCTCTGATTCCCCAGCTCTGATTCCCCGCCTCTGATTCCCCGCATCTGATTCCCTGCATCTGATTCCAAGCCTCTTATTCCCTGCCTCTGATTCCCAACCTCTGATTCCCCACCTCTGATTCCCCATATCTGATTCCCAGCCTCTGTTTCCCCGCCTCTGATTCCCCGCCTCTGTTTCCCCATATCTGATTCCCGGCCTCTGGTTCCCCGCCTCTGATTCCCCACCTCTGATTCCCTGCCTCTGATTCCCCATCTCCGATTCCGCACATCTGATTCCCTGCCTCTTATACCCCGCCTCTGATTCCCCGCCTCTGATTCCCTGCCTCTGATTCCCAACCTCTGATTCCCAACCTCTGATTCCCCGTGTTTGATTCCCCGCCTCTGTTTCCCCGCCTCTGATTCCCCGCCTCTGATTCCCAACTCTAATTCCCCGCCTCTGATTCCCCATATCTGATTCCCCGCCTCTGATTCCCCACCCCTGTTTCCCCATATCTGATTCCCTGCCTCTGATTCCCCAACTTTGATTCCCAGCATCTGATTCCCCAGCTCTGATTCCCCGCCTCTGATTCCCCGCATCTGATTCCCTGCATCTGATTCCAAGCCTCTGATTCCCTGCCTCTGATTCCCAACCTCTGATTCCCCACCTCTGATTCCCCATATCTGATCCCCAGCCTCTGTTTCCCCGCCTCTGTTTCCCCATATCTGATTCCCGGCCTCTGATTCCCTGCCTCTGATTCCCCGCCTCTGATTCCCTGCCTCTGATTCCCCATCTCCGATTCCGCACATCTGATTCCCTGCCTCTGATTCCCCGCCTCTGATTCCCCGCCTCTGATTCCCTGCATCTGATTCCCAACCTCTGATTTCCCACCTCTGATTCCCCGTGTTTGATTCCCCGCCTGTTTCCCCGCCTCTGATTCCCCGCCTCTGATTCCCCAACTCTAATTCCCCACCTCTGATTCCCCATATCTGATTCCCTGCCTCTGTTTCCCCGCCTCTGATTCCCCGCCCCTGTTTCCCCATATCTGATTCCCTGCCTCTGATTCCCCAACTTTGATTCCCAGCCTCTGATTCCCCAGCTCTGATTCCCCGCCTCTGATTCCCCGTGTTTGATTCCCTACCTCTGATTCCCCGCCTCTGATTCCCCATCTCTGATTCACCGCCTTTGATTCGCCACCTCTGATTCCCCATATCTGATTCCCCACATTTGTTTCCCCGCATCTGATTCCCCGCCTCTGATTCTCCATATCTCATTCCCCGCCTCTGACTCCCCATCTCTGATTCCCGGACTCTGATTCCCCACCTCTGATTCCCGGCCTCTTATTCCCAGCATCTGATTCCAGGCCTCTGATTCCCGTCCTCTGACTCCCCGCTTCTGATTCTGATTCCCTGCCTCTGATTCCCCATCTCTGATTCCGCACATCTGATTACCTGCCTCTGATTCCCCACCTCTGATTCCCTATATCTGATTCCCCGCCTCTGTTTCCACGCCTCTGATTCCACGCCTCTGTTTCCCCATATCTAATTCCCCACCTCTGATGCCCCAACTCTGATACCCCGCCTCTGATTCCACAGCTCTGATTCCCCGCCTCTGATTCCCCACATCCGATTCCCCATATCTGATTCCCCGCCTCTGTTTCCCCGCCCCTGATTCCCCGCCTCTGTTTCCCCATATCTGATTCCCCGCCTCTGATTCCCAACTATGATTCCTCGCCTCTTATTCCCCAGCTCTGATTCCCCGCCTCTGTTTCCCCATATCTGATGCCCCGCCTCTATTTGCCCGCCTCTGATTCCCGCCTCTGTTTCCCCATATCTGATGCCCCGCCTCTATTTGCCCGCCTCTGATTCCCGCCTCTGTTTCCCCATATCTGATTCACCGCCTCTGATTCCCCACCTCTGATTCCCCATCTCTGATTCCGCACATCCGATTCCCTGCCTCTGATTCCCCGCCTCTGATTCACTGCCTCTGCTTCCCCAGCTCTGATTCCCCGCCTGTGATTCCACGCGTCTTATTCCCTGCTTCTGATTCTGATTCCCTGCCTCTGATTCCCCATCTCTGATTCCGCACATCTGATTCCCTGCCTCTGATTCCCCACCTCTGATTCCCCATATCTGATTCCCCGCCTCTGATTCCCCAACTCTGATTCCCCACCTCTGATTCCCCAGCTCTCATTCCCCGCCTCTGATCCCCGCATCTGATTCCCTGCATCTGATTCCCAGCCTCTGATTCCCTGCCTCTGATTCCCAACCTCTGATTCCCCACCACTGATTCCCCATATCTGATTCCCCGCCTCTGTTTCCACGCCTCTGATTCCCCGCCTCTGTTTCCCCATATCTGATTCCCCGCCTCTGAATCCCCAACTCTGATTCCCTGCCTCTGATTCCCTAGCTCTGATTCCCCGCCTTTGATTCCCCCGTCTGATTCCCAGCCTCTGAAACCCCGTGTCTGATTTCTTGCCTCTGATTCCCCGCCTCTGATTCCCCATCTCTGATTCACAGCCTCTGATTCCCCACCTCTGATTCCCCATCTCTGATTCCGCACATCTGATTCCCTGCCTCTGATTCCCCATCTCTGATTCACCGCCTTTGATTCGCCACCTCTGATTCCCCATATCTGATTCCCTGCCTCTGTTTCCCCGCCTCTGATTCCCCGCCTCTGATTCCCCATATCTCATTCCCCGCCTCTGAATCCCCATCTCTGATTCCTGGACTCTGATTCCCCACCTCTGATTCCCGGCCTCTTATTCCCGGCATCTGATTCCGGCCTCTGATTCCCGGCCTCTGATTCCCTGCTTCTGATTCTGATTCCCTGCCTTTGATTCCCCATCTCTGATTCCGCACATCTGATTCCCTGCCTCTGATTCCCCATCTCTGATTCCCCATATCTGATTCCCCTCCTCTGTTTCCCCGCCTCTGATTCCCCGCCTCTGTTTCCCAATATCTAAGTCCCCGCCTCTGATTCCCCAACTCTGATTCCCCACCTCTGATTCCCCAGCTCTGATTCCCCGCCTCTGATTCCCCGCATCTGATTCCCTGCATCTGATTCCAAGCCTCTGATTCCCTGCCTCTGATTCCCAACCACTGATTCCCCACTTCTGATTCCCCATATCTGATTCCCAGCCTCTGTTTCCCCGCCTCTGATTCCCTGCCTCTGTTTCCCAATATCTGATTCCCGGCCTCTGATTCCCCGCCTCTGATTCCCCGCCTCTGATTCCCTGCCTCTGATTCCCCATCTCTGATTCCGCACATCTGATTCCCTGCCTCTGATTCCCCGCCTCTGATTCCCCGCCTCTGATTCCCTGCCTCTGATTCCCAACCTCTGATTCCCCACCTCTGATTCCCCGTGTTTGATTCCCCGCCTCTGTTTCCCCGCCTCTGATTCCCCGCCTCTGATTCCCCAACTCTAATTCCCCGCCTCTGATTCCCCATATCTGATTCCCCGCCTCTGTTTCCCCGCCTCTGATTCCCCGCCCCTGTTTCCCCATATCTGATTCCCTGCCTCTGATTCCCCAACTTTGATTCCCAGCCTCTGATTCCCCAGCTCTGATACCACGCCTCTGATTCCCCGTGTTTGATTCCCTGCCTCTGATTCCCCGCCTCTGATTCCCCATCTCTGATTCACCGCCTTTGATTCGCCACCTCTGATTCCCCATATCTGATTCCCCACCTCTGTTTCCCCGCCTCTGATTCCCCGCCTCTGATTCTCCATATATCATTCCCCGCCTCTGAATCCCCATCACTGATTCCCAGACTCTGATTCCCCACCTCTGATTCCCGGCCTCTTATTCCCAGCATCAGATTCCAGGCCTCTGATTCCCGGCCTCTGACTCCCCGCTTCTGATTCTGATTCCCTGCATCTGATTCCCCATCTCTGATTCCGCACATCTGATTACCTGCCTCTGATTCCCCACCTCTGATTCCCCATATCTGATTCCTCGCCTCTGTTTCCCCGCCTCTGATTCCCCGCCTCTGATTCCCCAGCTCTGATTCCCCGCCTCTGATTTTCCGTGTTTGATTCCCTGCCTCTGATTCCCGGCCTCTGATTCCCCATCTCTGATTCACCGCCTTTGATTCGCCACCTCTGATTCCCCATATCTGATTCCCCGCCTCTGTTTCCCCGCCTCTGATTCCCCGCCTCTGATTCCCCATATCTCATTCCCCGCCTCTGATTCCCCATCTCTGATTCCCGGACTCTGATTCCCCACCTCTGATTCCCGGCCTCTTATTCCCGGCATCTGATTCCGGCCTCTGATTCCCGGCCTCTGATTCCCTGCTTCTGATTCCCCATCTCTGATTCCGCAAATCTAATTCCCTGCCTCTGATTCCCCACCTCTGATTCCCCATATCTGATTCCCCGCCTCTGTTTCCGGGCCTCTGATTCCCCGCTTCTGATTCTGATTCCCTGCCTCTGATTCCTCATCTCTGATTCCGCACATCTGAATCCCTGCCTCTGATTCCCCACCTCTGATTCCCCATATCTGATTGCCCGCCTCTGTTTCCCCGCCTCTGATTCCCCGCCTCTGTTTCCCCATATCTAATTCCCAACCTCTGATGCCCCAACTCTGATTCCCTGCCTCTGATTCCCCGCGTTCTATTCCCTGCCTCTGATTCCCCGCCTGTGATTCCCCATCTCTGATTCACCACCTCTGATTCCCCACCTCTGATTCCCCATATCTGATTCCCCGCCTCTGAATCCCCAACTCTGATACCCTGCCTCTGATTCCCCAGCTCTGATTCCCCGCCTTTGATTCCCCCGTCTGATTCCCAGCCTCTGAAACCCCGTGTCTGATTTCTTGCCTCTGATTCCCCGCCTCTGATTCCCCATCTCTGATTCACAGCCTCTGATTCCCAACCTCTGATTCCCCATCTCTGATTCCGCACATCTGATTCCCTGCCTCTTATTCCCCGACTCTGATCCCCACCTCTGATTCCCCAGCTCTGATTCCCCGCCTCTGATTCCCCAACTCTGATTCCCCGCCTCTGATTCCCCAGCTCTGATTCCCCGCCTCTGATTCCCCGTGTTTGATTCCCTGCCTCTGATTCCCCACCTCTGATTCCCCATCTCTGATTCACCGCCTTTGATTCGCCACCTCTGATACCCCATATCTGATTCCTCGCCTCTGTTTCCCCGCCTCTGATTCCCCGCCTCTGATTCCCCAGCTCTGATTCCCCGCCTCTGATTTTCCGTGTTTGATTCCCTGCCTCTGATTCCCCAGCTCTGATTCCCCGCCTTTGATTCCCCCGTCTGATTCCCAGCCTCTGAAACCCCGTGTCTGATTTCTTGCCTCTGATTCCCCGCCTCTGATTCCCCATCTCTGATTCCCCGCCTCTGATTCCCCACCTCTGATTCCCCATCTCTGATTCCGCACATCTGATTCCCTGCCTCTGATTCCCCGACTCTGATCCCCACCTCTGATTCCCCAGCTCTGATTCCCCGCCTCTGATTCCCCAACTCTGATTCCCCGCCTCTGATTCCCCAGCTCTGATTCCCCGCCTCTGATTCCCCGTGTTTGATTCCCTGCCTCTGATTCCCCGCCTCTGATTCCCCATCTCTGATTCACCGCCTTTGATTCGCCACCTCTGATTCCCCATATCTGATTCCTCGCCTCTGTTTCCCCGCCTCTGATTCTCCATATCTCATTCCCCGCCTCTGAATCCCCATCACTGATTCCCAGACTCTGATTCCCCACCTCTGATTCCCGGCCTCTTATTCCCGGCATCTGATTCCGGCCTCTGATTCCCGACCTCTGATTCCCTGCTTCTGATTCCCCATCTCTGATTCCGCAAATCTAATTCCCTGCCTCTGATTCCCCACCTCTGATTCCCCATATCTGATTCCCCACCTCTGTTTCCCGGCCTCTGATTCCCCGCTTCTGATTCTGATTCCCTGCCTCTGATTCCCCATCTCTGATTCCGCACATCTGATTCCCTGCCTCTGATTCCCCACCTCTGATTCCCCATATCTGATTTCCCGCCTCTGTTTCGCCGCCTCTGATTCCCCGCCTCTGTTTCCCCATATCTAATTCCCAACCTCTGATGCCTCAACTCTGATTCCCTGCCTCTGATTCCCCGCGTTCTATTCCCTGCCTCTGATTCCCCGCCTGTGATTCCCCATCTCTGATTCACCACCTCTGATTCCCCACCTCTGATTCCCCATATCTAATTCCCCGCCTCTGTTTGCCCGACTCTGATTCCCCGCCTCTGTTTCCCCTTATCTGATTCCCCGCCTCTGAATCCCCAACTCTGATTCCCTGCCTCTGATTCCCCAGCTCTGATTCCCCGCCTTTGATTCCCCCGTCTGATTCCCAGTCTCTGAAAACCCGTGTCTGATTTCTTGCCTCTGATTCCCCGCCTCTGATTCCCCATCTCTGATTCACAGCCTCGGATTCACCACCTCTGATTCCCCATCTCTGATTCCGCACATCTGATTCCCTGCCTCTGATTCCCCGACTCTGATCCCCACCTCTGATTCCCCAGCTCTGATTCCCGCCTCTGATTCCCCAACTCTGATTCCCCGCCTCTGATTCCCCAGCTCTGATTCCCCGCCTCTGATTCCCCGTGTTTGATTCCCTGCCTCTGATTCCCCGCCTCTGATTCCCCATCTCTGATTCACCGCCTTTGATTCGCCACCTCTGATTCCCCATATCTGATTCCTCGCCTCTGTTTCCCCGCCTCTGATTCCCCGCCTCTGATTCCCCATATCTCATTCCCCGCCTCTGATTCCCCATCTCTGATTCCCGGACTCTGATTCCCCACCTCTGATTCCCGGCCTCTTATTCCCGGCATCTGATTCCGACCTCTGATTCCCGGCCTCTGATTCCCTGCTTCTGATTCCCCATCTCTGATTCCGCAAATCTAATTCCCTGCCTCTGATTCCCCACCTCTGATTCCCCATATCTGATTCCCCGCCTCTGTTTCCCCGCCTCTGATTCCCCGCCTCTGTTTCCCCATATCTAAGTCCCCGCCTCTGATTCCCCAACTTTGATTCCCCACCTCTGATTCCCCAGCTCTGATTCCCCGCCTCTGATTCCCAGCCTCTGATTCCCAACCTCTGATTCCCCACCTCTGATTCCCCATATCTGATTCCCCGCCTCTGTTTCCCCGCCTCTGATTCCCCGCCTCTGTTTCCCCATATCTGATCCCCGCCTCTATTTGCCTGCATCTGATTCCCCGCCTCTGTTTCCCCATATCTGATTCCCCGCCTCTGAATCCCCAACTCTGATTCCCTGCCTCTAATTTCCCAGCTCTGATTCCCCGCCTCTGATTCCCCGCGTCTGATTACCGGCCTCTGATTCCCCGCCTCTGATTCCCCATCTCTGATTCACAACCTCTGATTCCCCACCTCTGATACCCCATATCTGATTCCCCGCCTCTGTTTCCCCGCCTCTGATTCCCCACCTCTGATTCCCCTTCTCTGATTCCGCAAATCTAATTCCCTGCCTCTGATTCCCCACCTCTGATTCCCCATATCTGATTCCCCGCCTCTGTTTCCCCGCCTCTGATTCCCCGCCTCTGTTTCCCCATATCTAAGTCCCCGCCTCTGATTCCCCAGCTCTGATTCCCCGCCTCTGATTCCCAGCCTCTGATTCCCAACCTCTGATTCCCCATATCTGATTCCCCGCCTCTGTTTCCCCGCCTCTGATTCCCCGCCTCTGTTTCCCCATATCTGATCCCCGCCTCTATTTGCCTGCATCTGATTCCCCGCCTCTGTTTCCCCATATCTGATTCCCCGCCTCTGAATCCCCAACTCTGATTCCCTGCCTCTAATTTCCCAGCTCTGATTCCCCGCCTCTGATTCCCCGCCTCTGATTCCCCATCTCTGATTCACAACCTCTGATTCCCCACCTCTGATACCCCATATCTGATTCCCCGCCTCTGTTTCCCCGCCTCTGATTCCCCACCTCTGATTCCCAATATCTGATTCCCCGCCTCTGATTCCCCACCTCTGATTCCACGCCTCTGATTCGCCAGCTATGATTCCCCGCCTCTGATTCCCCGTGTTTGATTCCCTGCCTCTGATTCCCGGCCTCTGATTCCCCATCTCTGATTCACCGCCTTTGATTCGCCACCTCTGATTCCCCATATCTGATTCCCCGCCTCTGTTTCCCCGCCTCTGATTCCCCGCCTCTGATTCCCCATATCTCATTCCCCGCCTCTGAATCCCCATCTCTGATTCCCGGACTCTGATTCCCCACCTCTGATTCCCTGCTTCTGATTCTGATTCCCTGCCTTTGATTCCCCATCTCTGATTCCGCACATCTGATTCCCTGCCTCTGATTCCCCATCTCTGATTCCCCATATCTGATTCCCCGCCTCTGTTTCCCCGCCTCTGATTCCCCGCCTCTGTTTCCCAATATCTAAGTCCCCGCCTCTGATTCCCCAACTCTAAATCCCCACCTCTGATTCCCCAGCTCTGATTCCCCGCCTCTGATTCCCCGCATCTGATTCCCTGCATCTGATTCCAAGCCTCTTATTCCCTGCCTCTGATTCCCAACCTCTGATTCCCCACCTCTGATTCCCCATATCTGATTCCCAGCCTCTGTTTCCCCGCCTCTGATTCCCCGCCTCTGTTTCCCCATATCTGATTCCCGGCCTCTGGTTCCCCGCCTCTGATTCCCCACCTCTGATTCCCTGCCTCTGATTCCCCATCTCCGATTCCGCACATCTGATTCCCTGCCTCTGATTCCCCGCCTCTGATTCCCCGCCTCTGATTCCCTCCCTCTGATTCCCAACCTCTGATTCCCAACCTCTGATTCCCCGTGTTTGATTCCCCGCCTCTGTTTCCCCGCCTCTGATTCCCCGCCTCTGATTCCCCAACTCTAATTCCCCGCCTCTGATTCCCCATATCTGATTCCCCGCCTCTGATTCCCCACCCCTGTTTCCCCATATCTGATTCCCTGCCTCTGATTCCCCAACTTTGATTCCCAGCATCTGATTCCCCAGCTCTGATTCCCCGCCTCTGATTCCCCGCATCTGATTCCCTGCATCTGATTCCAAGCCTCTGATTCCCTGCCTCTGATTCCCAACCTCTGATTCCCCACCTCTGATTCCCCATATCTGATCCCCAGCCTCTGTTTCCCCGCCTCTGTTTCCCCATATCTGATTCCCGGCCTCTGATTCCCTGCCTCTGATTCCCCATATCTCATTCCCCGCCTCTGAATCCCCATCTCTGATTCCCGGACTCTGATTCCCCGCCTCTGATTCCCCATCTCTGATTCACCGCCTTTGATTCGCCACCTCTGATTCCCCATATCTGATTCCTCGCCTCTGTTTCCCCGCCTCTGATTCCCCGCCTCTGATTCCCCATATCTCATTCCCCGCCTCTGATTCCCCATCTCTGATTCCCGGACTCTGATTCCCCGCCTCTGATTCCCCATCTCTGATTCACCGCCTTTGATTCGCCACCTCTGATTCCCCATATCTGATTCCCCGCCTCTGTTTCCCTGCCTCTGATTCCCCGCCTCTGTTTCCCCATATCTGATCCCCGCCTCTATTTGCCTGCATCTGATTCCCCGCCTCTGTTTCCCCATATCTGATTCCCCGCCTCTGAATCCCCAACTCTGATTCCCTGCCTCTATTTTCCCAGCTCTGATTCCCCGCCTCTGATTCCCCGCGTCTGATTACCGGCCTCTGATTCCCCGCCTCTGATTCCCCATCTCTGATTCACAACCTCTGATTCCCCACCTCTGATACCCCATATCTGATTCCCCGCCTCTGTTTCCCCGCCTCTGATTCCCCACCTCTGATTCCCCTTCTCTGATTCCGCAAATCTAATTCCCTGCCTCTGATTCCCCACCTCTGATTCCCCATATCTGATTCCCCGCCTCTGTTTCCCCGCCTCTGATTCCCCGCCTCTGTTTCCCCATATCTAAGTCCCCGCCTCTGATTCCCCAACTTTGATTCCCCACCTCTGATTCCCCAGCTCTGATTCCCCGCCTCTGATTCCCAGCCTCTGATTCCCAACCTCTGATTCCCCATATCTCATTCCCCGCCTCTGTTTCCCCGCCTCTGATTCCCCGCCTCTGTTTCCCCATATCTGATCCCCGCCTCTATTTGCCTGCATCTGATTCCCCGCCTCTGTTTCCCCATATCTGATTCCCCGCCTCTGAATCCCCAACTCTGATTCCCTGCCTCTAATTTCCCAGCTCTGATTCCCCGCCTCTGATTCCCCGCGTCTGATTACCGGCCTCTGATTCCCCGCCTCTGATTCCCCATCTCTGATTCACAACCTCTGATTCCCCACCTCTGATACCCCATATCTGATTCCCCGCCTCTGTTTCCCCGCCTCTGATTCCCCACCTCTGATTCCCAATATCTGATTCCCCGCCTCTGATTCCCCACCTCTGATTCCCCGCCTCTGATTCGCCAGCTATGATTCCCCGCCTCTGATTCCCCGTGTTTGATTCCCTGCCTCTGATTCCCGGCCTCTGATTCCCCATCTCTGATTCACCGCCTTTGATTCGCCACCTCTGATTCCCCATATCTGATTCCCCGCCTCTGTTTCCCCGCCTCTGATTCCCCGCCTCTGATTCCCCATATCTCATTCCCCGCCTCTGAATCCCCATCTCTGATTCCCGGACTCTGATTCCCCACCTCTGATTCCCTGCTTCTGATTCTGATTCCCTGCCTTTGATTCCCCATCTCTGATTCCGCACATCTGATTCCCTGCCTCTGATTCCCCATCTCTGATTCCCCATATCTGATTCCCCGCCTCTGTTTCCCCGCCTCTGATTCCCCGCCTCTGTTTCCCAATATCTAAGTCCCCGCCTCTGATTCCCCAACTCTAATTCCCCACCTCTGATTCCCCAGCTCTGATTCCCCGCCTCTGATTCCCCGCATCTGATTCCCTGCATCTGATTCCAAGCCTCTTATTCCCTGCCTCTGATTCCCAACCTCTGATTCCCCACCTCTGATTCCCCATATCTGATTCCCAGCCTCTGTTTCCCCGCCTCTGATACCCCGCCTCTGTTTCCCCATATCTGATTCCCGGCCTCTGGTTCCCCGCCTCTGATTCCCCACCTCTGATTCCCTGCCTCTGATTCCCCATCTCCGATTCCGCACATCTGATTCCCTGCCTCTGATTCCCCGCCTCTGATTCCCCGCCTCTGATTCCCTCCCTCTGATTCCCAACCTCTGATTCCCAACCTCTGATTCCCCGTGTTTGATTCCCCGCCTCTGTTTCCCCGCCTCTGATACCCCGCCTCTGATTCCCCAACTCTAATTCCCCGCCTCTGATTCCCCATATCTGATTCCCCGCCTCTGATTCCCCACCCCTGTTTCCCCATATCTGATTCCCTGCCTCTGATTCCCCAACTTTGATTCCCAGCATCTGATTCCCAAGATCTGATTCCCCGCCTCTGATTCCCCGCATCTGATTCCCTGCATCTGATTCCAAGCCTCTGATTCCCTGCCTCTGATTCCCAACCTCTGATTCCCCACCTCTGATTCCCCATATCTGATCCCCAGCCTCTGTTTCCCCACCTCTGTTTCCCAATATCTGATTCCCGGCCTCTGATTCCCTGCCTCTGATTCCCCGCCTCTGAATCCCCATCTCTGATTCCCGGACTCTGATTCCCCACCTCTGATTCCCGGCCTCTTATTCCCGGCATCTGATTCCGGCCTCTGATTCCCGGCCTCTGATTCCCGGCCTCTGATTCCCTGCTTCTGATTCCCCATCTCTGATTCCGCAAATCTAATTCCCTGCCTCTGACTCCCCACCTCTGATTCCCCATATCTGATTCCCCGCCTCTGTTTCCCGGCCTCTGATTCCCCGCTTCTGATTCTGATTCCCTGCCTCTGATTCCCCATCTCTGATTCTGCACATCTGATTCCCTGCCTCTGATTCCCAACCTCTGATTCCCCATCTCTGATTGATCGCCTTTGATTCGCCACCTCTGATTCCCCATATCTGATTCCTCGCCTCTGTATCCCCGCCTCTGATTCCCCGCCTCTGATTCCCCATATCTCATTCCCCGCCTCTGATTCCCCATCTCTGATTCCCGGACTCTGATTCCCCACCTCTGATTCCCGGCCTCTTATTCCCGGCATCTGATTCCGGCCTCTGATTCCCGGCCTCTGATTCCCTGCTTCTGATTCCCCATCTCTGATTCCGCAAATCTAATTCCCTGCCTCTGATTCCCCACCTCTGATTCCCCATATCTGATTCCCCGCCTCTGTTTCCCGGCCTCTGATTCCTCGCTTCTGATTCTGATTCCCTGCCTCTGATTCCCCATCTCTGATTCCGCACATCTGATTCCCTGCCTCTGATTCCCCACCTCTGATTCCCCATATCTGATTTCCCGCCTCTGTTTCCCCGCCTCTGATTCCCCGCCTCTGTTTCCCCATATCTAATTCCCAACCTCTGATGCCCCAACTCTGATTCCCTGCCTCTGATTCCCCGCGTTCTATTCCCTGCCTCTGATTCCCCGCCTGTGATTCCCCATCTCTGATTCACCACCTCTGATTCCCCACCTCTGATTTCCCATATCTGATTCCCCGCCTCTGAATCCCCAACTCTGATTCCCTGCCTCTGATTCCCCAGCTCTGATTCCCCGCATTTGATTCCCCCGTCTGATTCCCAGCCTCTGAAACCCCGTGTCTGATTTCTTGCCTCTGATTCCCCGCCTCTGATTCCCCATCTCTGATTCACAGCCTCTGATTCCCCACCTCTGATTCCCCATCTCTGATTCCGCACATCTGATTCCCTGCCTCTGATTCCCCGACTCTGATCCCCACCTCTGATTCCCCAGCTCTGATTCCCCGCCTCTGATTCCCCGCCTCTGATTCCCCGTGTTTGATTCCCTGCCTCTGATTCCCCGCCTCTGATTCCCCGTGTTTGATTCCCTGCCTCTGATTCCCCGCCTCTGATTCCCCATCTCTGATTCACCGCCTTTGATTCGCCACCTCTGATACCCCATATCTGATTCCTCGCCTCTGTTTCCCCGCCTCTGATTCCCCGCCTCTGATTCCCCAGCTCTGATTCCCCGCCTCTGATTTTCCGTGTTTGATTCCCTGCCTGGGATTCCCCAGCTCTGATTCCCCGCCTTTGATTCCCCCGTCTGATTCCCAGCCTCTGAAACCCCGTGTCTGATTTCTTGCCTCTGATTCCCCGCCTCTGATTCCCCATCTCTGATTCACAGCCTCTGATTCCCCACCTCTGATTCCCCATCTCTGATTCCGCACATCTGATTCCCTGCCTCTGATTCCCCGACTCTGATGCCCACCTCTGATTCCCCAACTTTGATTCCCCACCTCTGATTCCCCAGCTCTGATTCCCCGCCTCTGATTCCCAGCCTCTGATTCCCCGCCTCTGTTTCCCCATATCTGATCCCCGCCTCTATTTGCCTGCATCTGATTCCCCGCCTCTGTTTCCCCATATCTGATTCCCCGCCTCTGAATCCCCAACTCTGATTCCCTGCCTCTAATTTCCCAGCTCTGATTCCCCGCCTCTGATTCCCCGCCTCTGATTCCCCATCTCTGATTCACAACCTCTGATTCCCCACCTCTGATACCCCATATCTGATTCCCCACCTCTGTTTTCCCGCCTCTGATTCCCCACCTCTGATTCCCAATATCTGATTCCCCGCCTCTGATTCCCCACCTCTGATTCCACGCCTCTGATTCGCCAGCTATGATTCCCCGCCTCTGATTCCCCGTGTTTGATTCCCTGCCTCTGATTCCCGGCCTCTGATTCCCCATCTCTGATTCACCGCCTTTGATTCGCCACCTCTGATTCCCCATATCTGATTCCCCGCCTCTGTTTCCCCGCCTCTGATTCCCCGCCTCTGATTCCCCATATCTCATTCCCCGCCTCTGAATCCCCATCTCTGATTCCCGGACTCTGATTCCCCACCTCTGATTCCCTGCTTCTGATTCTGATTCCCTGCCTTTGATTCCCCATCTCTGATTCCGCACATCTGATTCCCTGCCTCTGATTCCCCATCTCTGATTCCCCATATCTGATTCCCCGCCTCTGTTTCCCCGCCTCTGATTCCCCGCCTCTGTTTCCCAATATCTAAGTCCCCGCCTCTGATTCCCCAACTCTAAATCCCCACCTCTGATTCCCCAGCTCTGATTCCCCGCCTCTGATTCCCCGCATCTGATTCCCTGCATCTGATTCCAAGCCTCTTATTCCCTGCCTCTGATTCCCAACCTCTGATTCCCCACCTCTGATTCCCCATATCTGATTCCCAGCCTCTGTTTCCCCGCCTCTGATTACCCGCCTCTGTTTCCCCATATCTGATTCCCGGCCTCTGGTTCCCCGCCTCTGATTCCCCACCTCTGATTCCCTGCCTCTGATTCCCCATCTCCGATTCCGCACATCTGATTCCCTGCCTCTGATTCCCCGCCTCTGATTCCCCGCCTCTGATTCCCTGCATCTGATTCCCAACCTCTGATTTCCCACCTCTGATTCCCCGTGTTTGATTCCCCGCCTCTGTTTCCCCGCCTCTGATTCCCCGCCTCTGATTCCCCAACTCTAATTCCCCACCTCTGATTCCCCATATCTGATTCCCTGCCTCTGTTTCCCCGCCTCTGATTCCCCGCCCCTGTTTCCCCATATCTGATTCCCTGCCTCTGATTCCCCAACTTTGATTCCCAGCCTCTGATTCCCCAGCTCTGATTCCCCGCCTCTGATTCCCCGTGTTTGATTCCCTACCTCTGATTCCCCGCCTCTGATTCCCCATCTCTGATTCACCGCCTTTGATTCGCCACCTCTGATTCCCCATATCTGATTCCCCACATTTGTTTCCCCGCATCTGATTCCCCGCCTCTGATTCTCCATATCTCATTCCCCGCCTCTGACTCCCCATCTCTGATTCCCGGACTCTGATTCCCCACCTCTGATTCCCGGCCTCTTATTCCCAGCATCTGATTCCAGGCCTCTGATTCCCGTCCTCTGACTCCCCGCTTCTGTTTCTGATTCCCTGCCTCTGATTCCCCATCTCTGATTCCGCACATCTGATTACCTGCCTCTGATTCCCCACCTCTGATTCCCTATATCTGATTCCCCGCCTCTGTTTCCACGCCTCTGATTCCCCGCCTCTGTTTCCCCATATCTAATTCCCCACCTCTGATGCCCCAACTCTGATACCCCGCCTCTGATTCCACAGCTCTGATTCCCCGCCTCTGATTCCCCACATCCGATTCCCCATATCTGATTCCCCGCCTCTGTTTCCCCGCCCCTCATTCCCCGCCTCTGTTTCCCCATATCTGATTCCCCGCCTCTGATTCCCAACTATGATTCCTCGCCTCTTATTCCCCAGCTCTGATTCCCCGCCTCTGTTTCCCCATATCTGATGCCCCGCCTCTATTTGCCCGCCTCTGATTCCCGCCTCTGTTTCCCCATATCTGATGCCCCGCCTCTATTTGCCCGCCTCTGATTCCCGCCTCTGTTTCCCCATATCTGATTCACTGCCTCTGATTCCCCACCTCTGATTCCCCATCTCTGATTCCGCACATCCGATTCCCTGCCTCTGATTCCCCGCCTCTGATTCACTGCCTCTGCTTCCCCAGCTCTGATTCCCCGCCTGTGATTCCACGCGTCTTATTCCCTGCTTCTGATTCTGATTCCCTGCCTCTGATTCCCCATCTCTGATTCCGCACATCTGATTCCCTGCCTCTGATTCCCCACCTCTGATTCCCCATATCTGATTCCCCGCCTCTGATTCCCCAACTCTGATTCCCCACCTCTGATTCCCCAGCTCTCATTCCCCGCCTCTGATCCCCGCATCTGATTCCCTGCATCTGATTCCCAGCCTCTGATTCCCTGCCTCTGATTCCCAACCTCTGATTCCCCACCACTGATTCCCCATATCTGATTCCCCGCCTCTGTTTCCACGCCTCTGATTCCCCGCCTCTGTTTCCCCATATCTGATTCCCCGCCTCTGAATCCCCAACTCTGATTCCCTGCCTCTGATTCCCCAGCTCTGATTCCCCGCCTTTGATTCCCCCGTCTGATTCCCAGCCTCTGAAACCCCGTGTCTGATTTCTTGCCTCTGATTCCCCGCCTCTGATTCCCCATCTCTGATTCACAGCCTCTGATTCCCCACCTCTGATTCCCCATCTCTGATTCCGCACATCTGATTCCCTGCCTCTGATTCCCCATCTCTGATTCACCGCCTTTGATTCGCCACCTCTGATTCCCCATATCTGATTCCCTGCCTCTGTTTCCCCGCCTCTGATTCCCCGCATCTGATTCCCCATATCTCATTCCCCGCCTCTGAATCCCCATCTCTGATTCCTGGACTCTGATTCCCCACCTCTGATTCCCGGCCTCTTATTCCCGGCATCTGATTCCGGCCTCTGATTCCCGGCCTCTGATTCCCTGCTTCTGATTCTGATTCCCTGCCTTTGATTCCCCATCTCTGATTCCGCACATCTGATTCCCTGCCTCTGATTCCCCATCTCTGATTCCCCATATCTGATTCCCCTCCTCTGTTTCCCCGCCTCTGATTCCCCGCCTCTGTTTCCCAATATCTAAGTCCCCGCCTCTGATTCCCCAACTCTGATTCCCCACCTCTGATTCCCCAGCTCTGATTCCCCGCCTCTGATTCCCCGCATCTGATTCCCTGCATCTGATTCCAAGCCTCTGATTCCCTGCCTCTGATTCCCAACCACTGATTCCCCACTTCTGATTCCCCATATCTGATTCCCAGCCTCTGTTTCCCCGCCTCTGATTCCCTGCCTCTGTTTCCCAATATCTGATTCCCGGCCTCTGATTCCCCGCCTCTGATTCCCCGCCTCTGATTCCCTGCCTCTGATTCCCCATCTCTGATTCCGCACATCTGATTCCCTGCCTCTGATTCCCCGCCTCTGATTCCCCGCCTCTGATTCCCTGCCTCTGATTCCCAACCTCTGATTCCCCACCTCTGATTCCCCGTGTTTGATTCCCCGCCTCTGTTTCCCCGCCTCTGATTCCCCGCCTCTGATTCCCCAACTCTAATTCCCCGCCTCTGATTCCCCATATCTGATTCCCCGCCTCTGTTTCCCCGCCTCTGATTCCCCGCCCCTGTTTCCCCATATCTGATTCCCTGCCTCTGATTCCCCAACTTTGATTCCCAGCCTCTGATTCCCCAGCTCTGATACCACGCCTCTGATTCCCCGTGTTTGATTCCCTGCCTCTGATTCCCCGCCTCTGATTCCCCATCTCTGATTCACCGCCTTTGATTCGCCACCTCTGATTCCCCATATCTGATTCCCCACCTCTGTTTCCCCGCCTCTGATTCCCCGCCTCTGATTCTCCATATATCATTCCCCACCTCTGAATCCCGGCCTCTTATTCCCAGCATCTGATTCCAGGCCTCTGATTCCCGGCCTCTGACTCCCCGCTTCTGATTCTGATTCCCTGCCTCTGATTCCCCATCTCTGATTCCGCACATCTGATTACCTGCCTCTGATTCCCCACCTCTGATTCCCCATATCTGATTCCTCGCCTCTGTTTCCCCGCCTCTGATTCCCCGCCTCTGATTCCCCAGCTCTGATTCCCCGCCTCTGATTTTCCGTGTTTGATTCCCTGCCTCTGATTCCCGGCCTCTGATTCCCCATCTCTGATTCACCGCCTTTGATTCGCCACCTCTGATTCCCCATATCTGATTCCCCGCCTCTGTTTCCCCGCCTCTGATTCCCCGCCTCTGATTCCCCATATCTCATTCCCCGCCTCTGATTCCCCATCTCTGATTCCCGGACTCTGATTCCCCACCTCTGATTCCCGGCCTCTTATTCCCGGCATCTGATTCCGGCCTCTGATTCCCGGCCTCTGATTCCCTGCTTCTGATTCCCCATCTCTGATTCCGCAAATCTAATTCCCTGCCTCTGATTCCCCACCTCTGATTCCCCATATCTGATTCCCCGCCTCTGTTTCCGGGCCTCTGATTCCCCGCTTCTGATTCTGATTCCCTGCCTCTGATTCCTCATCTCTGATTCCGCACATCTGATTCCCTGCCTCTGATTCCCCACCTCTGATTCCCCATATCTGATTGCCCGCCTCTGTTTCCCCGCCTCTGATTCCCCGCCTCTGTTTCCCCATATCTAATTCCCAACCTCTGATGCCCCAACTCTGATTCCCTGCCTCTGATTCCCCGCGTTCTATTCCCTGCCTCTGATTCCCCGCCTGTGATTCCCCATCTCTGATTCACCACCTCTGATTCCCCACCTCTGATTCCCCATATCTGATTCCCCGCCTCTGAATCCCCAACTCTGATACCCTGCCTCTGATTCCCCAGCTCTGATTCCCCGCCTTTGATTCCCCCGTCTGATTCCCAGCCTCTGAAACCCCGTGTCTGATTTCTTGCCTCTGATTCCCCGCCTCTGATTCCCCATCTCTGATTCACAGCCTCTGATTCCCAACCTCTGATTCCCCATCTCTGATTCCGCACATCTGATTCCCTGCCTCTTATTCCCCGACTCTGATCCCCACCTCTGATTCCCCAGCTCTGATTCCCCGCCTCTGATTCCCCAACTCTGATTCCCCGCCTCTGATTCCCCAGCTCTGATTCCCCGCCTCTGATTCCCCGTGTTTGATTCCCTGCCTCTGATTCCCCACCTCTGATTCCCCATCTCTGATTCACCGCCTTTGATTCGCCACCTCTGATACCCCATATCTGATTCCTCGCCTCTGTTTCCCCGCCTCTGATTCCCCGCCTCTGATTCCCCAGCTCTGATTCCCCGCCTCTGATTTTCCGTGTTTGATTCCCTGCCTCTGATTCCCCAGCTCTGATTCCCCGCCTTTGATTCCCCCGTCTGATTCCCAGCCTCTGAAACCCCGTGTCTGATTTCTTGCCTCTGATTCCCCGCCTCTGATTCCCCATCTCTGATTCCCCGCCTCTGATTCCCCACCTCTGATTCCCCATCTCTGATTCCGCACATCTGATTCCCTGCCTCTGATTCCCCGACTCTGATCCCCACCTCTGATTCCCCAGCTCTGATTCCCCGCCTCTGATTCCCCAACTCTGATTCCCCGCCTCTGATTCCCCAGCTCTGATTCCCCGCCTCTGATTCCCCGTGTTTGATTCCCTGCCTCTGATTCCCCGCCTCTGATTCCCCATCTCTGATTCACCGCCTTTGATTCGCCACCTCTGATTCCCCATATCTGATTCCTCGCCTCTGTTTCCCCGCCTCTGATTCTCCATATCTCATTCCCCGCCTCTGAATCCCCATCACTGATTCCCAGACTCTGATTCCCCACCTCTGATTCCCGGCCTCTTATTCCCGGCATCTGATTCCGGCCTCTGATTCCCGACCTCTGATTCCCTGCTTCTGATTCCCCATCTCTGATTCCGCAAATCTAATTCCCTGCCTCTGATTCCCCACCTCTGATTCCCCATATCTGATTCCCCACCTCTGTTTCCCGGCCTCTGATTCCCCGCTTCTGATTCTGATTCCCTGCCTCTGATTCCCCATCTCTGATTCCGCACATCTGATTCCCTGCCTCTGATTCCCCACCTCTGATTCCCCATATCTGATTTCCCGCCTCTGTTTCGCCGCCTCTGATTCCCCGCCTCTGTTTCCCCATATCTAATTCCCAACCTCTGATGCCTCAACTCTGATTCCCTGCCTCTGATTCCCCGCGTTCTATTCCCTGCCTCTGATTCCCCGCCTGTGATTCCCCATCTCTGATTCACCACCTCTGATTCCCCACCTCTGATTCCCCATATCTAATTCCCCGCCTCTGTTTGCCCGACTCTGATTCCCCGCCTCTGTTTCCCCTTATCTGATTCCCCGCCTCTGAATCCCCAACTCTGATTCCCTGCCTCTGATTCCCCAGCTCTGATTCCCCGCCTTTGATTCCCCCGTCTGATTCCCAGTCTCTGAAAACCCGTGTCTGATTTCTTGCCTCTGATTCCCCGCCTCTGATTCCCCATCTCTGATTCACAGCCTCGGATTCACCACCTCTGATTCCCCATCTCTGATTCCGCACATCTGATTCCCTGCCTCTGATTCCCCGACTCTGATCCCCACCTCTGATTCCCCAGCTCTGATTCCCGCCTCTGATTCCCCAACTCTGATTCCCCGCCTCTGATTCCCCAGCTCTGATTCCCCGCCTCTGATTCCCCGTGTTTGATTCCCTGCCTCTGATTCCCCGCCTCTGATTCCCCATCTCTGATTCACCGCCTTTGATTCGCCACCTCTGATTCCCCATATCTGATTCCTCGCCTCTGTTTCCCCGCCTCTGATTCCCCGCCTCTGATTCCCCATATCTCATTCCCCGCCTCTGATTCCCCATCTCTGATTCCCGGACTCTGATTCCCCACCTCTGATTCCCGGCCTCTTATTCCCGGCATCTGATTCCGGCCTCTGATTCCCGGCCTCTGATTCCCTGCTTCTGATTCCCCATCTCTGATTCCGCAAATCTAATTCCCTGCCTCTGATTCCCCACCTCTGATTCCCCATATCTGATTCCCCGCCTCTGTTTCCCCGCCTCTGATTCCCCGCCTCTGTTTCCCCATATCTAAGTCCCCGCCTCTGATTCCCCAACTTTGATTCCCCACCTCTGATTCCCCAGCTCTGATTCCCCGCCTCTGATTCCCAGCCTCTGATTCCCAACCTCTGATTCCCCACCTCTGATTCCCCATATCTGATTCCCCGCCTCTGTTTCCCCGCCTCTGATTCCCCGCCTCTGTTTCCCCATATCTGATCCCCGCCTCTATTTGCCTGCATCTGATTCCCCGCCTCTGTTTCCCCATATCTGATTCCCCGCCTCTGAATCCCCAACTCTGATTCCCTGCCTCTAATTTCCCAGCTCTGATTCCCCGCCTCTGATTCCCCGCGTCTGATTACCGGCCTCTGATTCCCCGCCTCTGATTCCCCATCTCTGATTCACAACCTCTGATTCCCCACCTCTGATACCCCATATCTGATTCCCCGCCTCTGTTTCCCCGCCTCTGATTCCCCACCTCTGATTCCCCTTCTCTGATTCCGCAAATCTAATTCCCTGCCTCTGATTCCCCACCTCTGATTCCCCATATCTGATTCCCCGCCTCTGTTTCCCCGCCTCTGATTCCCCGCCTCTGTTTCCCCATATCTAAGTCCCCGCCTCTGATTCCCCAACTTTGATTCCCCACCTCTGATTCCCCAGCTCTGATTCCCCGCCTCTGATTCCCAGCCTCTGATTCCCAACCTCTGATTCCCCATATCTGATTCCCCGCCTCTGTTTCCCCGCCTCTGATTCCCCGCCTCTGTTTCCCCATATCTGATCCCCGCCTCTATTTGCCTGCATCTGATTCCCCGCCTCTGTTTCCCCATATCTGATTCCCCGCCTCTGAATCCCCAACTCTGATTCCCTGCCTCTAATTTCCCAGCTCTGATTCCCCGCCTCTGATTCCCCGCCTCTGATTCCCCATCTCTGATTCACAACCTCTGATTCCCCACCTCTGATACCCCATATCTGATTCCCCGCCTCTGTTTCCCCGCCTCTGATTCCCCACCTCTGATTCCCAATATCTGATTCCCCGCCTCTGATTCCCCACCTCTGATTCCACGCCTCTGATTCGCCAGCTATGATTCCCCGCCTCTGATTCCCCGTGTTTGATTCCCTGCCTCTGATTCCCGGCCTCTGATTCCCCATCTCTGATTCACCGCCTTTGATTCGCCACCTCTGATTCCCCATATCTGATTCCCCGCCTCTGTTTCCCCGCCTCTGATTCCCCGCCTCTGATTCCCCATATCTCATTCCCCGCCTCTGAATCCCCATCTCTGATTCCCGGACTCTGATTCCCCACCTCTGATTCCCTGCTTCTGATTCTGATTCCCTGCCTTTGATTCCCCATCTCTGATTCCGCACATCTGATTCCCTGCCTCTGATTCCCCATCTCTGATTCCCCATATCTGATTCCCCGCCTCTGTTTCCCCGCCTCTGATTCCCCGCCTCTGTTTCCCAATATCTAAGTCCCCGCCTCTGATTCCCCAACTCTAAATCCCCACCTCTGATTCCCCAGCTCTGATTCCCCGCCTCTGATTCCCCGCATCTGATTCCCTGCATCTGATTCCAAGCCTCTTATTCCCTGCCTCTGATTCCCAACCTCTGATTCCCCACCTCTGATTCCCCATATCTGATTCCCAGCCTCTGTTTCCCCGCCTCTGATTCCCCGCCTCTGTTTCCCCATATCTGATTCCCGGCCTCTGGTTCCCCGCCTCTGATTCCCCACCTCTGATTCCCTGCCTCTGATTCCCCATCTCCGATTCCGCACATCTGATTCCCTGCCTCTGATTCCCCGCCTCTGATTCCCCGCCTCTGATTCCCTCCCTCTGATTCCCAACCTCTGATTCCCAACCTCTGATTCCCCGTGTTTGATTCCCCGCCTCTGTTTCCCCGCCTCTGATTCCCCGCCTCTGATTCCCCAACTCTAATTCCCCGCCTCTGATTCCCCATATCTGATTCCCCGCCTCTGATTCCCCACCCCTGTTTCCCCATATCTGATTCCCTGCCTCTGATTCCCCAACTTTGATTCCCAGCATCTGATTCCCCAGCTCTGATTCCCCGCCTCTGATTCCCCGCATCTGATTCCCTGCATCTGATTCCAAGCCTCTGATTCCCTGCCTCTGATTCCCAACCTCTGATTCCCCACCTCTGATTCCCCATATCTGATCCCCAGCCTCTGTTTCCCCGCCTCTGTTTCCCCATATCTGATTCCCGGCCTCTGATTCCCTGCCTCTGATTCCCCATATCTCATTCCCCGCCTCTGAATCCCCATCTCTGATTCCCGGACTCTGATTCCCCGCCTCTGATTCCCCATCTCTGATTCACCGCCTTTGATTCGCCACCTCTGATTCCCCATATCTGATTCCTCGCCTCTGTTTCCCCGCCTCTGATTCCCCGCCTCTGATTCCCCATATCTCATTCCCCGCCTCAGATTCCCCATCTCTGATTCCCGGACTCTGATTCCCCGCCTCTGATTCCCCATCTCTGATTCACCGCCTTTGATTCGCCACCTCTGATTCCCCATATCTGATTCCCCGCCTCTGTTTCCCCGCCTCTGATTCCCCGCCTCTGTTTCCCCATATCTGATCCCCGCCTCTATTTGCCTGCATCTGATTCCCCGCCTCTGTTTCCCCATATCTGATTCCCCGCCTCTGAATCCCCAACTCTGATTCCCTGCCTCTAATTTCCCAGCTCTGATTCCCCGCCTCTGATTCCCCGCGTCTGATTACCGGCCTCTGATTCCCCGCCTCTGATTCCCCATCTCTGATTCACAACCTCTGATTACCCACCTCTGATACCCCATATCTGATTCCCCGCGTCTGTTTCCCCGCCTCTGATTCCCCACCTCTGATTCCCCTTCTCTGATTCCGCAAATCTAATTCCCTGCCTCTGATTCCCCACCTCTGATTCCCCATATCTGATTCCCCGCCTCTGTTTCCCCGCCTCTGATTCCCCGCCTCTGTTTCCCCATATCTAAGTCCCCGCCTCTGATTCCCCAACTTTGATTCCCACCTCTGATTCCCCAGCTCTGATTCCCCGCCTCTGATTCCCAGCCTCTGATTCCCAACCTCTGATTCCCCATATCTGATTCCCCGCCTCTGTTTCCCCGCCTCTGATTCCCCGCCTCTGTTTCCCCATATCTGATCCCCGCCTCTATTTGCCTGCATCTGATTCCCCGCCTCTGTTTCCCCATATCTGATTCCCCGCCTCTGAATCCCCAACTCTGATTCCCTGCCTCTAATTTCCCAGCTCTGATTCCCCGCCTCTGATTCCCCGCGTCTGATTACCGGCCTCTGATTCCCCGCCTCTGATTCCCCATCTCTGATTCACAACCTCTGATTCCCCACCTCTGATACCCCATATCTGATTCCCCGCCTCTGTTTCCCCGCCTCTGATTCCCCACCTCTGATTCCCAATATCTGATTCCCCGCCTCTGATTCCCCACCTCTGATTCCCCGCCTCTGATTCGCCAGCTATGATTCCCCGCCTCTGATTCCCCGTGTTTGATTCCCTGCCTCTGATTCCCGGCCTCTGATTCCCCATCTCTGATTCACCGCCTTTGATTCGCCACCTCTGATTCCCCATATCTGATTCCCCGCCTCTGTTTCCCCGCCTCTGATTCCCCGCCTCTGATTCCCCATATCTCATTCCCCGCCTCTGAATCCCCATCTCTGATTCCCGGACTCTGATTCCCCACCTCTGATTCCCTGCTTCTGATTCTGATTCCCTGCCTTTGATTCCCCATCTCTGATTCCGCACATCTGATTCCCTGCCTCTGATTCCCCATCTCTGATTCCCCATATCTGATTCCCCGCCTCTGTTTCCCCGCCTCTGATTCCCCGCCTCTGTTTCCCAATATCTAAGTCCCCGCCTCTGATTCCCCAACTCTAATTCCCCACCTCTGATTCCCCAGCTCTGATTCCCCGCCTCTGATTCCCCGCATCTGATTCCCTGCATCTGATTCCAAGCCTCTTATTCCCTGCCTCTGATTCCCAACCTCTGATTCCCCACCTCTGATTCCCCATATCTGATTCCCAGCCTCTGTTTCCCCGCCTCTGATTCCCCGCCTCTGTTTCCCCATATCTGATTCCCGGCCTCTGGTTCCCCGCCTCTGATTCCCCACCTCTGATTCCCTGCCTCTGATTCCCCATCTCCGATTCCGCACATCTGATTCCCTGCCTCTGATTCCCCGCCTCTGATTCCCCGCCTCTGATTCCCTCCCTCTGATTCCCAACCTCTGATTCCCAACCTCTGATTCCCCGTGTTTGATTCCCCGCCTCTGTTTCCCCGCCTCTGATACCCCGCCTCTGATTCCCCAACTCTAATTCCCCGCCTCTGATTCCCCATATCTGATTCCCCGCCTCTGATTCCCCACCCCTGTTTCCCCATATCTGATTCCCTGCCTCTGATTCCCCAACTTTGATTCCCAGCATCTGATTCCCAAGCTCTGATTCCCCGCCTCTGATTCCCCGCATCTGATTCCCTGCATCTGATTCCAAGCCTCTGATTCCCTGCCTCTGATTCCCAACCTCTGATTCCCCACCTCTGATTCCCCATATCTGATCCCCAGCCTCTGTTTCCCCACCTCTGTTTCCCCATATCTGATTCCCGGCCTCTGATTCCCTGCCTCTGATTCCCCGCCTCTGATTCCCTGCCTCTGATTCCCCATATCTCATTCCCCGCCTCTGAATCCCCATCTCTGATTCCCGGACTCTGATTCCCCACCTCTGATTCCCGGCCTCTTATTCCCGGCATCTGATTCCGGCCTCTGATTCCCGGCCTCTGATTCCCGGCCTCTGATTCCCTGCTTCTGATTCCCCATCTCTGATTCCGCAAATCTAATTCCCTGCCTCTGACTCCCCACCTCTGATTCCCCATATCTGATTCCCCGCCTCTGTTTCCCGGCCTCTGATTCCCCGCTTCTGATTCTGATTCCCTGCCTCTGATTCCCCATCTCTGATTCTGCACATCTGATTCCCTGCCTCTGATTCCCAACCTCTGATTCCCCATCTCTGATTGATCGCCTTTGATTCGCCACCTCTGATTCCCCATATCTGATTCCTCGCCTCTGTTTCCCCGCCTCTGATTCCCCGCCTCTGATTCCCCATATCTCATTCCCCGCCTCTGATTCCCCATCTCTGATTCCCGGACTCTGATTCCCCACCTCTGATTCCCGGCCTCTTATTCCCGGCATCTGATTCCGGCCTCTGATTCCCGGCCTCTGATTCCCTGCTTCTGATTCCCCATCTCTGATTCCGCAAATCTAATTCCCTGCCTCTGATTCCCCACCTCTGATTCCCCATATCTGATTCCCCGCCTCTGTTTCCCGGCCTCTGATTCCTCGCTTCTGATTCTGATTCCCTGCCTCTGATTCCCCATCTCTGATTCCGCACATCTGATTCCCTGCCTCTGATTCCCCACCTCTGATTCCCCATATCTGATTTCCCGCCTCTGTTTCCCCGCCTCTGATTCCCCGCCTCTGTTTCCCCATATCTAATTCCCAACCTCTGATGCCCCAACTCTGATTCCCTGCCTCTGATTCCCCGCGTTCTATTCCCTGCCTCTGATTCCCCGCCTGTGATTCCCCATCTCTGATTCACCACCTCTGATTCCCCACCTCTGATTTCCCATATCTGATTCCCCGCCTCTGAATCCCCAACTCTGATTCCCTGCCTCTGATTCCCCAGCTCTGATTCCCCGCATTTGATTCCCCCGTCTGATTCCCAGCCTCTGAAACCCCGTGTCTGATTTCTTGCCTCAGATTCCCCGCCTCTGATTCCCCATCTCTGATTCACAGCCTCTGATTCCCCACCTCTGATTCCCCATCTCTGATTCCGCACATCTGATTCCCTGCCTCTGATTCCCCGACTCTGATCCCCACCTCTGATTCCCCAGCTCTGATTCCCCGCCTCTGATTCCCCGCCTCTGATTCCCCGTGTTTGATTCCCTGCCTCTGATTCCCCGCCTCTGATTCCCCGTGTTTGATTCCCTGCCTCTGATTCCCCGCCTCTGATTCCCCATCTCTGATTCACCGCCTTTGATTCGCCACCTCTGATACCCCATATCTGATTCCTCGCCTCTGTTTCCCCGCCTCTGATTCCCCGCCTCTGATTCCCCAGCTCTGATTCCCCGCCTCTGATTTTCCGTGTTTGATTCCCTGCCTGGGATTCCCCAGCTCTGATTCCCCGCCTTTGATTCCCCCGTCTGATTCCCAGCCTCTGAAACCCCGTGTCTGATTTCTTGCCTCTGATTCCCCGCCTCTGATTCCCCATCTCTGATTCACAGCCTCTGATTCCCCACCTCTGATTCCCCATCTCTGATTCCGCACATCTGATTCCCTGCCTCTGATTCCCCGACTCTGATGCCCACCTCTGATTCCCCAACTTTGATTCCCCACCTCTGATTCCCCAGCTCTGATTCCCCGCCTCTGATTCCCAGCCTCTGATTCCCAACCTCTGATTCCCCATATCTGATTCCCCGCCTCTGTTTCCCCGCCTCTGATTCCCCGCCTCTGTTTCCCCATATCTGATCCCCGCCTCTATTTGCCTGCATCTGATTCCCCGCCTCTGTTTCCCCATATCTGATTCCCCGCCTCTGAATCCCCAACTCTGATTCCCTGCCTCTAATTTCCCAGCTCTGATTACCCGCCTCTGATTCCCCGCCTCTGATTCCCCATCTCTGATTCACAACCTCTGATTCCCCACCTCTGATACCCCATATCTGATTCCCCGCCTCTGTTTCCCCGCCTCTGATTCCCCACCTCTGATTCCCAATATCTGATTCCCCGCCTCTGATTCCCCACCTCTGATTCCACGCCTCTGATTCGCCAGCTATGATTCCCCGCCTCTGATTCCCCGTGTTTGATTCCCTGCCTCTGATTCCCGGCCTCTGATTCCCCATCTCTGATTCACCGCCTTTGATTCGCCACCTCTGATTCCCCATATCTGATTCCCCGCCTCTGTTTCCCCGCCTCTGATTCCCCGCCTCTGATTCCCCATATCTCATTCCCCGCCTCTGAATCCCCATCTCTGATTCCCGGACTCTGATTCCCCACCTCTGATTCCCTGCTTCTGATTCTGATTCCCTGCCTTTGATTCCCCATCTCTGATTCCGCACATCTGATTCCCTGCCTCTGATTCCCCATCTCTGATTCCC
Source organism: Narcine bancroftii (assembly GCF_036971445.1). NCBI lineage: Eukaryota > Metazoa > Chordata > Chondrichthyes > Torpediniformes > Narcinidae > Narcine > Narcine bancroftii. The sequence goes on from NC_091475.1 coordinate 110,764,719, forward strand.
CATATCTGATTCCCCGCCTCTGTTTCCCCGCCTCTGATTCCCCGCCTCTGTTTCCCAATATCTAAGTCCCCGCCTCTGATTCCCCAACTCTAAATCCCCACCTCTGATTCCCCAGCTCTGATTCCCCGCCTCTGATTCCCCGCATCTGATTCCCTGCATCTGATTCCAAGCCTCTTATTCCCTGCCTCTGATTCCCAACCTCTGATTCCCCACCTCTGATTCCCCATATCTGATTCCCAGCCTCTGTTTCCCCGCCTCTGATTCCCCGCCTCTGTTTCCCCATATCTGATTCCCGGCCTCTGGTTCCCCGCCTCTGATTCCCCACCTCTGATTCCCTGCCTCTGATTCCCCATCTCCGATTCCGCACATCTGATTCCCTGCCTCTGATTCCCCGCCTCTGATTCCCCGCCTCTGATTCCCTCCCTCTGATTCCCAACCTCTGATTCCCAACCTCTGATTCCCCGTGTTTGATTCCCCGCCTCTGTTTCCCCGCCTCTGATTCCCCGCCTCTGATTCCCCAACTCTAATTCCCCGCCTCTGATTCCCCATATCTGATTCCCCGCCTCTGATTCCCCACCCCTGTTTCCCCATATCTGATTCCCTGCCTCTGATTCCCCAACTTTGATTCCCAGCATCTGATTCCCCAGCTCTGATTCCCCGCCTCTGATTCCCCGCATCTGATTCCCTGCATCTGATTCCAAGCCTCTGATTCCCTGCCTCTGATTCCCAACCTCTGATTCCCCACCTCTGATTCCCCATATCTGATCCCCAGCCTCTGTTTCCCCGCCTCTGTTTCCCCATATCTGATTCCCGGCCTCTGATTCCCTGCCTCTGATTCCCCATATCTCATTCCCCGCCTCTGAATCCCCATCTCTGATTCCCGGACTCTGATTCCCCGACTCTGATTCCCCATCTCTGATTCACCGCCTTTGATTCGCCACCTCTGATTCCCCATATCTGATTCCTCGCCTCTGTTTCCCCGCCTCTGATTCCCCGCCTCTGATTCCCCATATCTCATTCCCCGCCTCTGATTCCCCATCTCTGATTCCCGGACTCTGATTCCCCGCCTCTGATTCCCCATCTCTGATTCACCGCCTTTGATTCGCCACCTCTGATTCCCCATATCTGATTCCCCGCCTCTGTTTCCCCGCCTCTGATTCCCCGCCTCTGTTTCCCCATATCTGATCCCCGCCTCTATTTGCCTGCATCTGATTCCCCGCCTCTGTTTCCCCATATCTGATTCCCCGCCTCTGAATCCCCAACTCTGATTCCCTGCCTCTAATTTCCCAGCTCTGATTCCCCGCCTCTGATTCCCCGCGTCTGATTACCGGCCTCTGATTCCCCGCCTCTGATTCCCCATCTCTGATTCACAACCTCTGATTCCCCACCTCTGATACCCCATATCTGATTCCCCGCCTCTGTTTCCCCGCCTCTGATTCCCCACCTCTGATTCCCCTTCTCTGATTCCGCAAATCTAATTCCCTGCCTCTGATTCCCCACCTCTGATTCCCCATATCTGATTCCCCGCCTCTGTTTCCCCGCCTCTGATTCCCCGCCTCTGTTTCCCCATATCTAAGTCCCCGCCTCTGATTCCCCAACTTTGATTCCCCACCTCTGATTCCCCAGCTCTGATTCCCCGCCTCTGATTCCCAGCCTCTGATTCCCAACCTCTGATTCCCCATATCTGATTCCCCGCCTCTGTTTCCCCGCCTCTGATTCCCCGCCTCTGTTTCCCCATATCTGATCCCCGCCTCTATTTGCCTGCATCTGATTCCCCGCCTCTGTTTCCCCATATCTGATTCCCCGCCTCTGAATCCCCAACTCTGATTCCCTGCCTCTAATTTCCCAGCTCTGATTCCCCGCCTCTGATTCCCCGCGTCTGATTACCGGCCTCTGATTCCCCGCCTCTGATTCCCCATCTCTGATTCACAACCTCTGATTCCCCACCTCTGATACCCCATATCTGATTCCCCGCCTCTGTTTCCCCGCCTCTGATTCCCCACCTCTGATTCCCAATATCTGATTCCCCGCCTCTGATTCCCCACCTCTGATTCCCCGCCTCTGATTCGCCAGCTATGATTCCCCGCCTCTGATTCCCCGTGTTTGATTCCCTGCCTCTGATTCCCGGCCTCTGATTCCCCATCTCTGATTCACCGCCTTTGATTCGCCACCTCTGATTCCCCATATCTGATTCCCCGCCTCTGTTTCCCCGCCTCTGATTCCCCGCCTCTGATTCCCCATATCTCATTCCCCGCCTCTGAATCCCCATCTCTGATTCCCGGACTCTGATTCCCCACCTCTGATTCCCTGCTTCTGATTCTGATTCCCTGCCTTTGATTCCCCATCTCTGATTCCGCACATCTGATTCCCTGCCTCTGATTCCCCATCTCTGATTCCCCGCCTCTGTTTCCCAATATCTAAGTCCCCGCCTCTGATTCCCCAACTCTAATTCCCCACCTCTGATTCCCCAGCTCTGATTCCCCGCCTCTGATTCCCCGCATCTGATTCCCTGCATCTGATTCCAAGCCTCTTATTCCCTGCCTCTGATTCCCAACCTCTGATTCCCCACCTCTGATTCCCCATATCTGATTCCCAGCCTCTGTTTCCCCGCCTCTGATTCCCCGCCTCTGTTTCCCCATATCTGATTCCCGGCCTCTGGTTCCCCGCCTCTGATTCCCCACCTCTGATTCCCTGCCTCTGATTCCCCATCTCCGATTCCGCACATCTGATTCCCTGCCTCTGATTCCCCGCCTCTGATTCCCCGCCTCTGATTCCCTCCCTCTGATTCCCAACCTCTGATTCCCAACCTCTGATTCCCCGTGTTTGATTCCCCGCCTCTGTTTCCCCGCCTCTGATTCCCCGCCTCTGATTCCCCAACTCTAATTCCCCGCCTCTGATTCCCCATATCTGATTCCCCGCCTCTGATTCCCCACCCCTGTTTCCCCATATCTGATTCCCTGCCTCTGATTCCCCAACTTTGATTCCCAGCATCTGATTCCCAAGCTCTGATTCCCCGCCTCTGATTCCCCGCATCTGATTCCCTGCATCTGATTCCAAGCCTCTGATTCCCTGCCTCTGATTCCCAACCTCTGATTCCCCACCTCTGATTCCCCATATCTGATCCCCAGCCTCTGTTTCCCCGCCTCTGTTTCCCCATATCTGATTCCCGGCCTCTGATTCCCTGCCTCTGATTCCCCGCCTCTGATTCCCTGCCTCTGATTCCCCATATCTCATTCCCCGCCTCTGAATCCCCATCTCTGATTCCCGGACTCTGATTCCCCACCTCTGATTCCCGGCCTCTTATTCCCGGCATCTGATTCCGGCCTCTGATTCCCGGCCTCTGATTCCCGGCCTCTGATTCCCTGCTTCTGATTCCCCATCTCTGATTCCGCAAATCTAATTCCCTGCCTCTGACTCCCCACCTCTGATTCCCCATATCTGATTCCCCGCCTCTGTTTCCCGGCCTCTGATTCCCCGCTTCTGATTCTGATTCCCTGCCTCTGATTCCCCATCTCTGATTCTGCACATCTGATTCCCTGCCTCTGATTCCCAACCTCTGATTCCCCATCTCTGATTGATCGCCTTTGATTCGCCACCTCTGATTCCCCATATCTGATTCCTCGCCTCTGTTTCCCCGCCTCTGATTCCCCGCCTCTGATTCCCCATATCTCATTCCCCGCCTCTGATTCCCCATCTCTGATTCCCGGACTCTGATTCCCCACCTCTGATTCCCGGCCTCTTATTCCCGGCATCTGATTCCGGCCTCTGATTCCCGGCCTCTGATTCCCTGCTTCTGATTCCCCATCTCTGATTCCGCAAATCTAATTCCCTGCCTCTGATTCCCCACCTCTGATTCCCCATATCTGATTCCCCGCCTCTGTTTCCCGGCCTCTGATTCCTCGCTTCTGATTCTGATTCCCTGCCTCTGATTCCCCATCTCTGATTCCGCACATCTGATTCCCTGCCTCTGATTCCCCACCTCTGATTCCCCATATCTGATTTCCCGCCTCTGTTTCCCCGCCTCTGATTCCCCGCCTCTGTTTCCCCATATCTAATTCCCAACCTCTGATGCCCCAACTCTGATTCCCTGCCTCTGATTCCCCGCGTTCTATTCCCTGCCTCTGATTCCCCGCCTGTGATTCCCCATCTCTGATTCACCACCTCTGATTCCCCACCTCTGATTTCCCATATCTGATTCCCCGCCTCTGAATCCCCAACTCTGATTCCCTGCCTCTGATTCCCCAGCTCTGATTCCCCGCATTTGATTCCCCCGTCTGATTCCCAGCCTCTGAAACCCCGTGTCTGATTTCTTGCCTCTGATTCCCAGCCTCTGATTCCCCATCTCTGATTCACAGCCTCTGATTCCCCACCTCTGATTCCCCATCTCTGATTCCGCACATCTGATTCCCTGCCTCTGATTCCCCGACTCTGATCCCCACCTCTGATTCCCCAGCTCTGATTCCCCGCCTCTGATTCCCCAACTCTGATTCCCCGCCTCTGATTCCCCAGCTCTGATTCCCCGCCTCTGATTCCCCGTGTTTGATTCCCTGCCTCTGATTCCCCGCCTCTGATTCCCCATCTCTGATTCACCGCCTTTGATTCGCCACCTCTGATACCCCATATCTGATTCCTCGCCTCTGTTTCCCCGCCTCTGATTCCCCGCCTCTGATTCCCCAGCTCTGATTCCCCGCCTCTGATTTTCCGTGTTTGATTCCCTGCCTGGGATTCCCCAGCTCTGATTCCCCGCCTTTGATTCCCCCGTCTGATTCCCAGCCTCTGAAACCCCGTGTCTGATTTCTTGCCTCTGATTCCCCGCCTCTGATTCCCCATCTCTGATTCACAGCCTCTGATTCCCCACCTCTGATTCCCCATCTCTGATTCCGCACATCTGATTCCCTGCCTCTGATTCCCCGACTCTGATGCCCACCCCTGATTCCCCAGCTCTGATTCCCCGCCACTGATTCCCCAACTCTGATTCCCCGCCTCTGATTCCCCAGCTCTGATTCCCCGCCTCTGATTCCCCATGTTTGATTCCCTGCCTCTGATTCCCCGCCTCTGATTCCCCATCTCTGATTCACCGCCTTTGATTCGCCACCTCTGATTCCCCATATCTGATTCCTCGCCTCTGTTTCCCCGCCTCTGATTCCCCACCTCTGATTCCCCAGCTCTGATTCCCCGCCTCTGATTTTCCGTGTTTGATTCCCTGCCTCTGATTCCCGGCCTCTGATTCCCCATCTCTGATTCACCGCCTTTGATTCGCCACGTCTGATTCCCCATATCTGATTCCCCGCCTCTGTTTCCCCGCCTCTGATTCCCCGCCTCTGATTCCCCAGCTCTGATTCCCCGCCTCTGATTCCCCAGCTCTGATTCCCCGCCTCTGATTCCCCGTGTTTGATTCCCTGCCTCTGATTCCCCGCCTCTGATTCCCCATCTCTGATTCACCGCCTTTGATTCGCCACCTCTGATTCCCCATATCTGATTCCTCGCCTCTGTTTCCCCGCCTCTGATTCCCCGCCTCTGATTCCCCAGCTCTGATTCCCCGCCTCTGATTTTCCGTGTTTGATTCCCTGCCTCTGATTCCCGGCCTCTGATTCCCCATCTCTGATTCTCCGCCTTTGATTCGCCACCTCTGATTCCCCATATCTGATTCCCCGCCTCTGTTTCCCCGCCTCTGATTCCCCGCCTCTGATTCCCCAGCTCTGATTCCCCGCCTCTGATTCCCCGTGTTTGATTCCCTGCCTCTGATTCCCCGCCTCTGATTCCCCATCTCTGATTCACCGCCTTTGATTCACCACCTCTGATTCCCCATATCTGATTCCTCGCCTCTGTTTCCCCGCCTCTGATTCCCCGCATCTGATTCCCCAGCTCTGATTCCCCGCCTCTGATTTTCCGTGTTTGATTCCCTGCCTCTGATTCCCGGCCTCTGATTCCCCATCTCTGATTCACCGCCTTTGATTCGCCACCTCTGATTCCCCAGCTCTGATTCCCCGCCTCTGATTTTCCGTGTTTGATTCCCTGCCTCTGATTCCCGGCCTCTGATTCCCCATATCTGATTCCCCGCCTCTGAATCCCCAACTCTGATTCCCTGCCTCTGATTCCCCAGCTCTGATTCCCCGCCTTTGATTCCCCCGTCTGATTCCCAGCCTCTGAAACACCGTGTCTGATTTCTTGCCTCTGATTCCCCGCCTCTGATTCCAAGCCTCTGATTCCCTGCCTCTGATTCCCAACCTCTGATTCCCCACCTCTGATTCCGCACATCTGATTCCCTGCCTCTGATTCCCCGACTCTGATCCCCACCTCTGATTGCCCAGCTCTGATTCCCCGCCTCTGATTCCCCGTGTTTGATTCCCTGCCTCTGATTCCCCGCCTCTGATTCCCCATCTCTGATTCATCGCCTTTGATTCCCGGCCTCTTATTCCCGGCATCTGATTCCGGCCTCTGATTCCCGACCTCTGATTCCCTGCTTCTGATTCCCCATCTCTGATTCCGCAAATCTAATTCCCTGCCTCTGATTCCCCACCTCTGATTCCCCATATCTGATTCCCCACCTCTGTTTCCCATCCTCTGAAACCCCGTGTCTGATTTCTTGCCTCTGATTCCCCGCCTCTGATTCCCCATCTCTGATTCACAGCCTCTGATTCCCCACCTCTGATTCCCCATAACTGATTCCGCACATCTGATTCCCTGCCTCTGATTCCCGACTCTGATGCCCACCTCTGATTCCCCAGCTCTGATTCCCCGCCTCTGATTCCCCAACTCTGATTCCCCGCCTCTGATTCCCCAGCTCTGATTCCCCGCCTCTGATTCCCCATCTCTGATTCACCGCCTTTGATTCGCCACCTCTGATTCCCCATATCTGATTCCTCGCCTCTGTTTCCCCGCCTCTGATTCCCCACATCTGATTCCCCAGCTCTGATTCCCCGCCTCTGATTTTCCGTGTTTGATTCCTTGCCTCTGATTCCCGGCCTCTGATTCCCCATCTCTGATTCACCGCCTTTGATTCGCCACCTCTGATTCCCCATATCTGATTCCCCGCCTCTGTTTCCCCGACTCTGAATCCCCGCCTCTGATTCCCCAGCTCTGATTCCCCACCTCTGATTCCCCAGCTCTGATTCCCCGCCTCTGATTCCCCGTGTTTGATTCCCTGCCTCTGATTCCCCGCCTCTGATTCCCCATCTCTGATTCACCGCCTTTGATTCGCCACCTCTGATTCCCCATATCTGATTCCTCGCCTCTGTTTCCCCGCCTCTGATTCCCCGCCTCTGATTCCCCAGCTCTGATTCCCCGCCTCTGATTTTCCGTGTTTGATTCCCTGCCTCTGATTCCCGGCCTCTGATTCCCCATCTCTGATTCACCGCCTTTGATTCGCCACCTCTGATTCCCCATATCTGATTCCCCGCCTCTGTTTCCCCGCCTCTGATTCCCCGCCTCTGATTCCCCAGCTCTGATTCCCCGCCTCTGATTCCCCGTGTTTGATTCCCTGCCTCTGATTCCCCGCCTCTGATTCCCCATCTCTGATTCACCGCCTTTGATTCGCCACCTCTGATTCCCCATATCTGATTCCTCGCCTCTGTTTCCCCGCCTCTGATTCCCCGCATCTGATTCCCCAGCTCTGATTCCCCGCCTCTGATTCCCCGTGTTTGATTCCCTGCCTCTGATTCCCCGCCTCTGATTCCCCATCTCTGATTCACCACCTTTGATTCGCCACCTCTGATTCCCCATATCTGATTCCTCGCCTCTGTTTCCCCGCCTCTGATTCCCCGCCTCTGATTCCCCAGCTCTGATTCCCCGCCTCCGATTTTCCGTGTTTGATTCCCTGCCTCTGATCCCGGCCTCTGATTCCCCATATCTGATTCCCCGCCTCTGAATCCCCAACTCTGATTCCCTGCCTCTGATTCCCCAGCTCTGATTCCCCGCCTTTGATTCCCCCGTCTGATTCCCAGCCTCTGAAACCCCATGTCTGATTTCTTGCCTCTGATTCCCCGCCTCTGATTCCCCATCTCTGATTCACAGCCTCTGATTCCCCACCTCTGATTCCCAATCTCTGATTCCGCACATCTGATTCCCTGCCTCTGATTCCCCGACTCTGATCCCCACCTCTGATTCCCCAGCTCTGATTCCCCGCCTCTAATTCCCCAACTCTGATTCCCCGCCTCTGATTCCCCAGCTCTGATTCCCCACCTCTGATTCCCCGTGTTTGATTCCCTGCCTATGATTCCCCGCCTCTGATTCCCCATCTCTGATTCACCGCCTTTGATTCGCCACCTCTGATTCCCCATATCTGATTCCTCGCCTCTGTTTCCCCGCCTCTGATTCCCCGCCTCTGATTCCCCAGCTCTGATTCCCCGCCTTTGTTTCCCCCGTCTGATTCCCAGCCTCTGAAACCCCGTGTCTGATTTCTTGCCTCTGATTCCCCGCCTCTGATTCCCCAGCTCTGATTCCCCGCCTCTGATTCCCCGTGTTTGATTCCCTGCCTCTGATTCCCCGCCTCTGATTCCCCATCTCTGATTCACCACCTTTGATTCGCCACCTCTGATTCCCCATATCTGATTCCTCGCCTCTGTTTCCCCGCCTCTGATTCCCCGCCTCTGATTCCCCAGCTCTGATTCCCCGCCTCTGATTTTCCGTGTTTGATTCCCTGCCTCTGATTCCCGGACTCTGATTCCCCATCTCTGATTCACTGCTTTTGATTCGCCACCTCTGATTCCCCATATCTGATTCCCCGCCTCTGTTTCCCCGCCTCTGATTCCCCGCTTCTGATTCCCCATATCTCATTCCCCGCCTCTGAATCCCCATCTCTGATTCCCGGACTCTGATTCCCCACCTCTGATTCCCGGCCTCTTATTCCCGGCATCTGATTCCGGCCTCTGATTCCCGGCCTCTGATTCCCTGCTTCTGATTCTGATTCCCTGCCTCTGATTCCCCATCTCTGATTCCGCACATCTGATTCCCTGCCTCTGATTCCCCGCCTCTGATTCCCCGCCTCTGTTTCCCAATATCTAAGTCCCCGCCTCTGATTCCCCAACTCTGATTCCCCACCTCTGATTCCCCAGCTCTGATTCCCCGCCTCTGATTCCCCGCATCTGATTCCCTGCATCTGATTCCAAGCCTCTGATTCCCTGCCTCTGATTCCCAACCTCTGATTCCCCACCTCTGATTCCGCACATCTGATTCCCTGCCTCTGATTCCCCGACTCTGATCCCCACCTCTGATTCCCCAGCTCTGATTCCCCGCCTCTGATTCCCCGTGTTTGATTCCCTGCCTCTGATTCCCCGCCTCTGATTCCCCATCTCTGATTCATCGCCTTTGATTCCCGGCCTCTTATTCCCGGCATCTGATTCCGGACTCTGATTCCCGACCTCTGATTCCCTGCTTCTTATTCCCCATCTCTGATTCCGCAAATCTAATTCCCTGCCTCTGATTCCCCACCTCTGATTCCCCATATCTGATTCCCCACCTCTGTTTCCCGGCCTCTGATTCCCCGCTTCTGATTCTGATTCCCTGCCTCTGATTCCCCATCTCTGATTCCGCACATCTGATTCCCTGCCTCTGATTCCCCACCTCTGATTCCCCATATCTGATTTCCCGCCTCTGTTTCCCCGCCTCTGATTCCCCGCCTCTGTTTCCCCATATCTAATTCCCAACCTCTGATGCCCCAACTCTGATTCCCTGCCTCTGATTCCCCGCGTTCTATTCCCTGCCTCTGATTCCCCGCCTGTGATTCCCCATCTCTGATTCACCAGCTCTGATTCCCCACCTCTGATTCCCCATATCTAATTCCCCGCCTCTGTTTGCCCGACTCTGATTCCCCGCCTCTGTTTCCCCTTATCTGATTCCCCGCCTCTGAATCCCCAACTCTGATTCCCTGCCTCTGATTCCCCAGCTCTGATTCCCCGCCTTTGATTCCCCCGTCTGATTCCCAGTCTCTGAAACCCCGTGCCTGATTTCTTGCCTCTGATTCCCCGCCTCTGATTCCCCATCTCTGATTCACAGCCTCGGATTCCCCACCTCTGATTCCCCATCTCTGATTCCGCACATCTGAGTCCCTGCCTCTGATTCCCCGACTCTGATCCCCACCTCTGATTCCCCAGCTCTGATTCCCCGCCTCTGATTCCCCAACTCTGATTCCCCGCCTCTGATTCCCCAGCTCTGATTCCCCGCCTCTGATTCCCCGTGTTTGATTCCCTGCCTCTGATTCCCCGCCTCTGATTCCCCATCTCTGATTCACCGCCTTTGATTCGCCACCTCTGATTCCCCATATCTGATTCCTCGCCTCTGTTTCCCCGCCTCTGATTCCCCGCCTCTGATTCCCCATATCTCATTCCCCGCCTCTGATTCCCCATCTCTGATTCCCGGACTCTGATTCCCCACCTCTGATTCCCTGCCTCTTATTCCCGGCATCTGATTCCGGCCTCTGATTCCCGGCCTCTGATTCCCTGCTTCTGATACCCCATATCTGATTCCCCGCCTCTGTTTCCCCGCCTCTGATTCCCCACCTCTGATTCCCCTTCTCTGATTCCGCAAATCTAATTCCCTGCCTCTGATTCCCCACCTCTGATTCCCCATATCTGATTCCCCGCCTCTGTTTCCCCGCCTCTGATTCCCCGCCTCTGTTTCCCCATATCTAAGTCCCCGCCTCTGATTCCCCAACTTTGATTCCCCACCTCTGATTCCCCAGCTCTGATTCCCCGCCTCTGATTCCCAGCCTCTGATTCCCAACCTCTGATTCCCCACCTCTGATTCCCCATATCTGATTCCCCGCCTCTGTTTCCCCGCCTCTGATTCCCCGCCTCTGTTTCCCCATATCTGATCCCCGCCTCTATTTGCCTGCATCTGATTCCCCGCCTCTGTTTCCCCATATCTGATTCCCCGCCTCTGAATCCCCAACTCTGATTCCCTGCCTCTAATTTCCCAGCTCTGATTCCCCGCCTCTGATTCCCCGCGTCTGATTACCGGCCTCTGATTCCCCGCCTCTGATTCCCCATCTCTGATTCACAACCTCTGATTCCCCACCTCTGATACCCCATATCTGATTCCCCGCCTCTGTTTCCCCGCCTCTGATTCCCCACCTCTGATTCCCAATATCTGATTCCCCGCCTCTGATTCCCTACCTCTGATTCCCCGCCTCTGATTCGCCAGCTATGATTCACCGCCTCTGATTCCCCGTGTTTGATTCCCTGCCTCTGATTCCCGGCCTCTGATTCCCCATCTCTGATTCACCGCCTTTGATTCGCCACCTCTGATTCCCCATATCTGATTCCCCGCCTCTGTTTCCCCGCCTCTGATTCCCTGCCTCTGATTCCCCATATCTCATTCCCCGCCTCTGAATCCCCATCTCTGATTCCCGGACTCTGATTCCCCACCTCTGATTCCCTGCTTCTGATTCTGATTCCCTGCCTTTGATTCCCCATCTCTGATTCCGCACATCTGATTCCCTGCCTCTGATTCCCCATCTCTGATTCCCCATATCTGATTCCCCGCCTCTGTTTCCCCGCCTCTGATTCCCCAACTCTAATTCCCCACCTCTGATTCCCCAGCTCTGATTCCCCGCCTCTGATTCCCCGCATCTGATTCCCTGCATCTGATTCCAAGCCTCTTATTCCCTGCCTCTGATTCCCAACCTCTGATTCCCCACCTCTGATTCCCCATATCTGATTCCCAGCCTCTGTTTCCCCGCCTCTGATTCCCCGCCTCTGTTTCCCCATATCTGATTCCCGGCCTCTGGTTCCCCGCCTCTGATTCCCCACCTCTGATTCCCTGCCTCTGATTCCCCATCTCCGATTCCGCACATCTGATTCCCTGCCTCTGATTCCCCGCCTCTGATTCCCCGCCTCTGATTCCCTGCCTCTGATTCCCAACCTCTGATTCCCAACCTCTGATTCCCCGTGTTTGATTCCCCGCCTCTGTTTCCCCGCCTCTGATTCCCCGCCTCTGATTCCCCAACTCTAATTCCCCGACTCTGATTCCCCATATCTGATTCCCCGCCTCTGATTCCCCACCCCTGTTTCCCCATATCTGATTCCCTGCCTCTGATTCCCCAACTTTGATTCCCCGCCTCTGATTCCCCGCATCTGATTCCCTGCATCTGATTCCAAGCCTCTGATTCCCTGCCTCTGATTCCCAACCTCTGATTCCCCACCTCTGATTCCCCATATCTGATCCCCAGCCTCTGTTTCCCCGCCTCTGTTTCCCCATATCTGATTCCCGGCCTCTGATTCCCTGCCTCTGATTCCCCGCCTCTGATTCCCTGCCTCTGATTCCCCATCTCCGATTCCGCACATCTGATTCCCTGCCTCTGATTCCCCGCCTCTGATTCCCCGCCTCTGATTCCCTGCATCTGATTCCCAACCTCTGATTTCCCACCTCTGATTCCCCGTGTTTGATTCCCCGCCTCTGTTTCCCCGCCTCTCATTCCCCGCCTCTGATTCCCCAACTCTAATTCCCCACCTCTGATTCCCCATATCTGATTCCCTGCCTCTGTTTCCCCGCCTCTGATTCCCCGCCCCTGTTTCCCCATATCTGATTCCCTGCCTCTGATTCCCCAACTTTGATTCCCACCCTCTGATTCCCCAGCTCTGATTCCCCGCCTCTGATTCCACGTGTTTGATTCCCTACCTCTGATTCCCCGCCTCTGATTCCCCATCTCTGATTCACCGCCTTTGATTCGCCACCTCTGATTCCCCATATCTGATTCCCCACCTTTGTTTCCCCGCATCTGATTCCCCGCCTCTGATTCTCCATATCTCATTCCCCGCCTCTGACTCCCCATCTCTGATTCCCGGACTCTGATTCCCCACCTCTGATTCCCGGCCTCTTATTCCCAGCATCTGATTCCAGGCCTCTGATTCCCGTCCTCTGACTCCCCGCTTCTGATTCTGATTCCCTGCCTCTGATTCCCCATCTCTGATTCCGCACATCTGATTACCTGCCTCTGATTCCCCACCTCTGATTCCCTATATCTGATTCCCCTCCTCTGTTTCCACGCCTCTGATTCCCCACCTCTGTTTCCCCATATCTAATTCCCCACCTCTGATGCCCCAACTCTGATTCCCCGCCTCTGATTCCACAGCTCTGATTCCCCGCCTCTGATTCCCCACATCCGATTCCCCATATCTGATTCCCCGCCTCTGTTTCCCCGCCCCTGATTCCCCGCCTCTGTTTCCCCATATCTGATTCCCCGCCTCTGATTCCCAACTATGATTCCTCGCCTCTTATTCCCCAGCTCTGATTCCCCGCCTCTGTTTCCCCATATCTGATGCCCCGCCTCTATTTGCCCGCCTCTGATTCCCGCCTCTGTTTCCCCATATCTGATGCCCCGCCTCTATTTGCCCGCCTCTGATTCCCGCCTCTGTTTCCCCATATCTGATTCACCGCCTCTGATTCCCCACCTCTGATTCCCCATCTCTGATTCCGCACATCCGATTCCCTGCCTCTGATTCCCCGCCTCTGATTCACTGCCTCTGCTTCCCCAGCTCTGATTCCCCGCCTGTGATTCCACGCGTCTTATTCCCTGCTTCTGATTCTGATTCCCTGCCTCTGATTCCCCATCTCTGATTCCGCACATCTGATTCCCTGCCTCTGATTCCCCACCTCTGATTCCCCATATCTGATTCCCCGCCTCTGATTCCCCAACTCTGATTCCCCACCTCTGATTCCCCAGCTCTCATTCCCCGCCTCTGATCCCCGCATCTGATTCCCTGCATCTGATTCCCAGCCTCTGATTCCCTGCCTCTGATTCCCAACCTCTGATTCCCCACCACTGATTCCCCATATCTGATTCCCCGCCTCTGTTTCCACGCCTCTGATTCCCCGCCTCTGTTTCCCCATATCTGATTCCCCGCCTCTGAATCCCCAACTCTGATTCCCTGCCTCTGATTCCCCAGCTCTGATTCCCCGCCTTTGATTCCCCCGTCTGATTCCCAGCCTCTGAAACCCCGTGTCTGATTTCTTGCCTCTGATTCCCCGACTCTGATTCCCCATCTCTGATTCACAGCCTCTGATTCCCCACCTCTGATTCCCCATCTCTGATTCCGCACATCTGACTCCCTGCCTCTGATTCCCCATCTCTGATTCACCGCCTTTGATTCGCCACCTCTGATTCCCCATATCTGATTCCCTGCCTCTGTTTCCCCGCCTCTGATTCCCCGCCTCTGATTCCCCATATCTCATTCCCCGCCTCTGAATCCCCATCTCTGATTCCTGGACTCTGATTCCCCACCTCTGATTCCCGGCCTCTTATTCCCGGCATCTGATTCCGGCCTCTGATTCCCGGCCTCTGATTCCCTGCTTCTGATTCTGATTCCCTGCCTTTGATTCCCCATCTCTGATTCCGCACATCTGATTCCCTGCCTCTGATTCCCCATCTCTGATTCCCCATATCTGATTCCCCTCCTCTGTTTCCCCGCCTCTGATTCCCCGCCTCTGTTTCCCAATATCTAAGTCCCCGCCTCTGATTCCCCAACTCTGATTCCCCACCTCTGATTCCCCAGCTCTGATTCCCCGCCTCTGATTCCCCGCATCTGATTCCCTGCATCTGATTCCAAGCCTCTGATTCCCTGCCTCTGATTCCCAACCTCTGATTCCCCACCTCTGATTCCCCATATCTGATTCCCAGCCTCTGTTTCCCCGCCTCTGATTCCCTGCCTCTGTTTCCCAATATCTGATTCCCGGCCTCTGATTCCCCGCCTCTGATTCCCCGCCTCTGATTCCCTGCCTCTGATTCCCCATCTCTGATTCCGCACATCTGATTCCCTGCCTCTGATTCCCCGCCTCTGATTCCCCGCCTCTGATTCCCTGCCTCTGATTCCCAACCTCTGATTCCCCACCTCTGATTCCCCGTGTTTGATTCCCCGCCTCTGTTTCCCCGCCTCTGATTCCCCGCCTCTGATTCCCCAACTCTAATTCCCCGCCTCTGATTCCCCATATCTGATTCCCCGCCTCTGTTTCCCCGCCTCTGATTCCCCGCCCCTGTTTCCCCATATCTGATTCCCTGCCTCTGATTCCCCAACTTTGATTCCCAGCCTCTGATTCCCCAGCTCTGATACCACGCCTCTGATTCCCCGTGTTTGATTCCCTGCCTCTGATTCCCCGCCTCTGATTCCCCATCTCTGATTCACCGCCTTTGATTCGCCACCTCTGATTCCCCATATCTGATTCCCCACCTCTGTTTCCCCGCCTCTGATTCCCCGCCTCTGATTCTCCATATATCATTCCCCGCCTCTGAATCCCCATCACTGATTCCCAGACTCTGATTCCCCACCTCTGATTCCCGGCCTCTTATTCCCAGCATCTGATTCCAGGCCTCTGATTCCCGGCCTCTGACTCCCCGCTTCTGATTCTGATTCCCTGCCTCTGATTCCCCATCTCAGATTCCGCACATCTGATTACCTGCCTCTGATTCCCCACCTCTGATTCCCCATATCTGATTCCTCGCCTCTGTTTCCCCGCCTCTGATTCCCCGCCTCTGATTCCCCAGCTCTGATTCCCCGCCTCTGATTTTCCGTGTTTGATTCCCTGCCTCTGATTCCCGGCCTCTGATTCCCCATCTCTGATTCACCGCCTTTGATTCGCCACCTCTGATTCCCCATATCTGATTCCCCGCCTCTGTTTCCCCGCCTCTGATTCCCCGCCTCTGATTCCCCATATCTCATTCCCCGCCTCTGATTCCCCATCTCTGATTCCCGGACTCTGATTCCCCACCTCTGATTCCCGGCCTCTTATTCCCGGCATCTGATTCCGGCCTCTGATTCCCGGCCTCTGATTCCCTGCTTCTGATTCCCCATCTCTGATTCCGCAAATCTAATTCCCTGCCTCTGATTCCCCACCTCTGATTCCCCATATCTGATTCCCCGCCTCTGTTTCCGGGCCTCTGATTCCCCGCTTCTGATTCTGATTCCCTGCCTCTGATTCCCCATCTCTGATTCCGCACATCTGATTCCCTGCCTCTGATTCCCCACCTCTGATTCCCCATATCTGATTGCCCGCCTCTGTTTCCCCGCCTCTGATTCCCCGCCTCTGTTTCCCCATATCTAATTCCCAACCTCTGATGCCCCAACTCTGATTCCCTGCCTCTGATTCCCCGCGTTCTATTCCCTGCCTCTGATTCCCCGCCTGTGATTCCCCATCTCTGATTCACCACCTCTGATTCCCCACCTCTGATTCCCCATATCTGATTCCCCGCCTCTGAATCCCCAACTCTGATTCCCTGCCTCTGATTCCCCAGCTCTGATTCCCCGCCTTTGATTCCCCCGTCTGATTCCCAGCCTCTGAAACCCCGTGTCTGATTTCTTGCCTCTGATTCCCCGCCTCTGATTCCCCATCTCTGATTCACAGCCTCTGATTCCCTACCTCTGATTCCCCATCTCTGATTCCGCACATCTGATTCCCTGCCTCTTATTCCCCGACTCTGATCCCCACCTCTGATTCCCCAGCTCTGATTCCCCGCCTCTGATTCCCCAACTCTGATTCCCCGCCTCTGATTCCCCAGCTCTGATTCCCCGCCTCTGATTCCCCGTGTTTGATTCCCTGCCTCTGATTCCCCACCTCTGATTCCCCATCTCTGATTCACCGCCTTTGATTCGCCACCTCTGATACCCCATATCTGATTCCTCGCCTCTGTTTCCCCGCCTCTGATTCCCCGCCTCTGATTCCCCAGCTCTGATTCCCCGCCTCTGATTTTCCGTGTTTGATTCCCTGCCTCTGATTCCCCAGCTCTGATTCCCCGCCTTTGATTCCCCCGTCTGATTCCCAGCCTCTGAAACCCCGTGTCTGATTTCTTGCCTCTGATTCCCCGCCTCTGATTCCCCATCTCTGATTCCCCGCCTCTGATTCCCCACCTCTGATTCCCCATCTCTGATTCCGCACATCTGATTCCCTGCCTCTGATTCCCCGACTCTGATCCCCAGCTCTGATTCCCCAGCTCTGATTCCCCGCCTCTGATTCCCCAACTCTGATTCCCCGCCTCTGATTCCCCAGCTCTGATTCCCCGCCTCTGATTCCCCGTGTTTGATTCCCTGCCTCTGATTCCCCGCCTCTGATTCCCCATCTCTGATTCACCGCCTTTGATTCGCCACCTCTGATTCCCCATATCTGATTCCTCGCCTCTGTTTCCCCGCCTCTGATTCTCCATATCTCATTCCCCGCCTCTGAATCCCCATCACTGATTCCCAGACTCTGATTCCCCACCTCTGATTCCCGGCCTCTTATTCCCAGCATCTGATTCCAGGCCTCTGATTCCCGGCCTCTGACTCCCCGCTCCTGATTCTGATTCCCTGCCTCTGATTCCCCATCTCTGATTCCGCACATCTGATTACCTGCCTCTGATTCCCCACCTCTGATTCCCCATATCTGATTCCTCGCCTCTGTTTCCCCGCCTCTGATTCCCCGCCTCTGATTCCCCAGCTCTGATTCCCCGCCTCTGATTTTCCGTGTTTGATTCCCTGCCTCTGATTCCCGGCCTCTGATTCCCCATCTCTGATTCACCGCCTTTGATTCGCCACCTCTGATTCCCCATATCTGATTCCCCGCCTCTGTTTCCCCGCCTCTGATTCCCCGCCTCTGATTCCCCATATCTCATTCCCCGCCTCTGAATCCCCATCTCTGATTCCCGGACTCTGATTCCCCACTTCTGATTCCCGGCCTCTTATTCCCGGCATCTGATTCCGGCCTCTGATTCCCGGCCTCTGATTCCCTGCTTCTGATTCCCCATCTCTGATTCCGCAAATCTAATTCCCTGCCTCTGATTCCCCACCTCTGATTCCCCATATATGATTCCCCGCCTCTGTTTCCCGGCCTCTGATTCCCCGCTTCTGATTCTGAATCCCTGCCTCTGATTCCCCATCTCTGATTCCGCACATCTGATTCCCTGCCTCTGATTCCCAACTTCTGATTCCCCATCTCTGATTCATCGCCTTTGATTCGCCACCTCTGATTCCCCATATCTGATTCTTCGCCTCTGTTTCCCCGCCTCTGATTCCCCGCCTCTGATTCCCCATATCTCATTCCCCGCCTCTGATTCCCCATCTCTGATTCCCGGACTCTGATTCCCCACCTCTGATTCCCGGCCTCTTATTCCCGGCATCTGATTCCGGCCTCTGATTCCCGGCCTCTGATTCCCTGCTTCTGATTCCCCATCTCTGATTCCGCAAATCTAATTCCCTGCCTCTGATTCCCCACCTCTGATTCCCCATATCTGATTCCCCGCCTCTGTTTCCCGGCCTCTGATTCCCCGCTTCTGATTCTGATTCCCTGCCTCTGATTCCCCATCTCTGATTCTGCACATCTGATTCCCTGCCTCTGATTCCCCACCTCTGATTCCCCATATCTGATTGCCCGCCTCTGTTTCCCCGCCTCTGATTCCCCGCCTCTGTTTCCCCATATCTAATTCCCAACCTCTGATGCCCCAACTCTGATTCCCTGCCTCTGATTCCCCGCGTTCTATTCCCTGCCTCTGATTCCCCGCCTGTGATTCCCCATCTCTGATTCACCACCTCTGATTCCCCACCTCTGATTCCCCATATCTGATTCCCCGCCTCTGAATCCCCAACTCTGATTCCCTGCCTCTGATTCCCCAGCTCTGATTCCCCGCCTTTGAATCCCCCGTCTGATTCCCAGCCTCTGAAACCCCGTGTCTGATTTCTTGCCTCTGATTCCCCGCCTCTGATTCCCCATCTCTGATTCACAGCCTCTGATTCCCCACCTCTGATTCCCCATCTCTGATTCCGCACATCTGATTCCCTGCCTCTTATTCCCCGACTCTGATCCCCACCTCTGATTCCCCAGCTCTGATTCCCCGCCTCTGATTCC
Source organism: Narcine bancroftii (assembly GCF_036971445.1). Classification (NCBI taxonomy): domain Eukaryota; kingdom Metazoa; phylum Chordata; class Chondrichthyes; order Torpediniformes; family Narcinidae; genus Narcine; species Narcine bancroftii. The sequence goes on from NC_091475.1 coordinate 110,783,523, forward strand.
CCAACTCTGATTCCCCGCCTCTGATTCCCCAGCTCTGATTCCCCGCCTCTGATTCCCCGTGTTTGATTCCCTGCCTCTGATTCCCCGCCTCTGATTCCCCATCTCTGATTCACCGCCTTTGATTCGCCACCTCTGATACCCCATATCTGATTCCTAGCCTCTGTTTCCCCGCCTCTGATTCCCCGCCTCTGATTCCCCAGCTCTGATTCCCCGCCTCTGATTTTCCGTGTTTGATTCCCTGCCTCTGATTCCCCAGCTCTGATTCCCCGCCTTTGATTCCCCCGTCTGATTCCCAGCCTCTGAACCCCGTGTCTGATATCTTGCCTCTGATTCCCCGCCTCTGATTCCCCATCTCTGATTCCCCGCCTCTGATTCCCCACCTCTGATTCCCCATCTCTGATTCTGCACATCTGATTCCCTGCCTCTGATTCCCCGACTCTGATCCCCACCTCTGATTCCCCAGCTCTGATTCCCCGCCTCTGATTCCCCAACTCTGATTCCCCGCCTCTGATTCCCCAGCTCTGATTCCCCGCCTCTGATTCCCCGTGTTTGATTCCCTGCCTCTGATTCCCCGCCTCTGATTCCCCATCTCTGATTCACCGCCTTTGATTCGCCACCTCTGATTCCCCATATCTGATTCCTCGCCTCTGTTTCCCCGCCTCTGATTCCCCGCCTCTGATTCCACAGCTCTGATTCCCCGCCTCTGATTTTCCGTGTTTGATTCCCTGCCTCTGATTCCCGGCCTCTGATTCCCCATCTCTGATTCACCGCCTTTGATTCGCCACCTCTGATTCCCCATATCTGATTCCCCGCCTCTGTTTCCCCGCCTCTGATTCCCCGCCTCTGATTCCCCAGCTCTGATTCCCCGCCTCTGATTCCCCAGCTCTGATTCCCCACCTCTGATTCCCCGTGTTTGATTCCCTGCCTCTGATTCCCCGCCTCTGATTCCCCATCTCTGATTCACCGCCTTTGATTCGCCACCTCTGATTCCCCATATCTGATTCCTCGCCTCTGTTTCCCCGCCTCTGATTCCCCGCCTCTGATTCCCCAGCTCTGATTCCCCGCCTCTGATTTTCCTTGTTTGATTCCCTGCCTCTGATTCCCGGCCTCTGATTCCCCATCTCTGATTCACCGCCTTTGATTCGCCACCTCTGATTCCCCATATCTGATTCCCCGCCTCTGTTTCCCCGCCTCTGATTCCCCGCCTCTGATTCCCCAGCTCTGATTCCCCGCCTCTGATTCCCCGTGTTTGATTCCCTGCCTCTGATTCCCGGCCTCTGATTCCCCATCTCTGATTCACCGCCTTTGATTCGCCACCTCTGATTCCCCATATCTGATTCCTCGCCTCTGTTTCCCCGCCTCTGATTCCCCGCCTCTGATTCCCCAGCTCTGATTCCCCGCCTCTGATTTTCCGTGTTTGATTCCCTGCCTCTGATTCCCGGCCTCTGATTCCCCATATCTGATTCCCCGCCTCTGAATCCCCAACTCTGATTCCCTGCCTCTGATTCCCCAGCTCTGAATCCCCGCCTTTGATTCCCCCGTCTGATTCCCAGCCTCTGAAACCCCGTGTCTGATTTCTTGCCTCTGATTCCCCGCCTCTGATTCCCCATCTCTGATTCACAGCCTCTGATTCCCCACCTCTGATTCCCAATCTCTGATTCCGCACATCTGATTCCCTGCCTCTGATTCCCCGACTCTGCTCCCCACCTCTGATTCCCCAGCTCTGATTCCCCGCCTCTGATTCCCCAACTCTGATTCCCCGCCTCTGATTCCCCAGCTCTGATTCCCCGCCTCTGATTCCCCGTGTTTGATTCCCTGCCTCTGATTCCCCGCCTCTGATTCCCCATCTCTGATTCACCGCCTTTGATTCGCCACCTCTGATTCCCCATATCTGATTCCTCGCCTCTGTTTCACCGCCTCTGATTCCCCGCCTCTGATTCCCCAGCTCTGATTCCCCGCCTCTGATTTTCCATGTTTGATTCCCTGCCTCTGATTCCCCAGCTCTGATTCCCCGCCTTTGATTCCCCCGTCTGATTCCCAGCCTCTGAAACCCCGTGTCTGATTTCTTGCCTCTGATTCCCCGCCTCTGATTCCCCATCTCTGATTCACAGCCTCTGATTCCCCACCTCTGATTCCCCATCTCTGATTCCGCACATCTGATTCCCTGCCTCTGATTCCCCGACTCTGATCCCCACCTCTGATTCCCCAGCTCTGATTCCCCGCCTCTGATTCCCCAACTCTGATTCCCCGCCTCTGATTCCCCAGCTCTGATTCCCCGCCTCTGATTCCCCGTGTTTGATTCCCTGCCTCTGATTCCCCGCCTCTGATTCCCCATCTCTGATTCACCACCTTTGATTCGCCACCTCTGATTCCCCATATCTGATTCCTCGCCTCTGTTTCCCCGCCTCTGATTCCCCGCCTCTGATTCCCCAGCTCTGATTCCCCGCCTCTGATTTTCCGTGTTTGATTCCCTGCCTCTGATTCCCGACCTCTGATTCCCCATCTCTGATTCACCGCCTTTGATTCGCCACCTCTGATTCCCCATATCTGATTCCCCGCCTCTGTTTCCCCGCCTCTGATTCCCCGCCTCTGATTCCCCATATCTCATTCCCCGCCTCTGAATCCCCATCTCTGATTCCCGGACTCTGATTTCCCACCTCTGATTCCCGGCCTCTTATTCCCGGCATCTGATTCCGGCCTCTGATTCCCGGCCTCTGATTCCCTGCTTCTGATTCTGATTCCCTGCCTCTGATTCCCCATCTCTGATTCGGCACATCTGATTCCCTGCCTCTGATTCCCCGCCTCTGATTCCCCGCCTCTGTTTCCCAATATCTAAGTCCCCGCCTCTGATTCCCCAACTCTGATTCCCCACCTATGATTCCCCAGATCTGATTCCCCGCCTCTGATTCCCCGCATCTGATTCCCTGCATATGATTCCAAGCCTCTGATTCCCTGCCTCTGATTCCCAACCTCTGATTCCCCACCTCTGATTCCGCACATCTGATTCCCTGCCTCTGATTCCCCGACTCTGATCCCCACCTCTGATTCCCCAGCGCTGATTCCCCGCCTCTGATTCCCCGTGTTTGATTCCCTGCCTCTGATTCCCCGCCTCTGATTCCCCATCTCTGATTCATCGCCTTTGATTCCCGGCCTCTTATTCCCGGCATCTGATTCCGGCCTCTGATTCCCGACCTCTGATTCCCTGCTTCTGATTCCCCATCTCTGATTCCGCAAATCTAATTCCCTGCCTCTGATTCCCCACCTCTGATTCCCCATATCTGATTCCCCACCTCTGTCTCCCGGCCTCTGATTCCCCGCTTCTGATTCTGATTCCCTGCCTCTGATTCCCCATCTCTGATTCCGCACATCTGATTCCCTGCCTCTGATTCTCCACCTCTGATTCCCCATATCTGATTTCCCGCCTCTGTTTCCCCGCCTCTGATTCCCCGCCTCTGTTTCCCCATATCTAATTCCCAACCTCTGATGCCCCAACTCTGATTCCCTGCCTCTGATTCCCCGCGTTCTATTCCCTGCCTCTGATTCCCCGCCTGTGATTCCCCATCTCTGATTCACCACCTCTGATTCCCCACCTCTGATTCCCCATATCTAATTCCCCGCCTCTGTTTGCCCGACTCTGATTCCCCGCCTCTGTTTCCCCATATCTGATTCCCCGCCTCTGAATCCCCAACTCTGATTCCCTGCCTCTGATTCCCCAGCTCTGATTCCCCGCCTTTGATTCCCCCGTCTGATTCCCAGCCTCTGAAACCCCGTGTCTGATTTCTTGCCTCTGATTCCCCGCCTCTGATTCCCCATCTCTGATTCACAGCCTCTGATTCCCCACCTCTGATTCCCCATCTCTGATTCCGCACATCTGATTCCCTGCCTCTGATTCCCCGACTCTGATCCCCACCTCTGATTCCCCAGCTCTGATTCCCCGCCTCTGATTCCCCAACTCTGATTCCCCGCCTCTGATTCCCCAGCTCTGATTCCCCGCCTCTGATTCCCCGTGTTTGATTCCCTGCCTCTGATTCCCCGCCTCTGATTCCCCATCTCTGATTCACCGCCTTTGATTCGCCACCTCTGATTCCCCATATCTGATTCCTCGCCTCTATTTCCCCGCCTCTGATTCCCCGCCTCTGATTCCCCATATCTCATTCCCCGCCTCTGATTCCCCATCTCTGATTCCCGGACTCTGATTCCCCACCTCTGATTCCCGGCCTCTTATTCCCGGCATCTGATTCCGGCCTCTGATTCCCGGCCTCTGATTCCCTGCTTCTGATTCCCCATCTCTGATTCCGCAAATCTAATTCCCTGCCTCTGATTCCCCATCTCTGATTCCCCATATCTCATTCCCCGCCTCTGTTTCCCCGCCTCTGATTCCCCGCCTCTGTTTCCCAATATCTAAGTCCCCGCCTCTGATTCCCCAACTTTGATTCCCCACCTCTGATTCCCCAGCTCTGATTCCCCGCCTCTGATTCCCAGCCTCTGATTCCCAACCTCTGATTCCCCACCTCTGATACCCCATATCTGATTCCCCGCCTCTGTTTCCCCGCCTCTGATTCCCCGCCTCTGTTTCCCCATATCTGATCCCCGCCTCTATTTGCCCGCATCTGATTCCCCGCCTCTGTTTCCCCATATCTGATTCCCCGCCTCTGAATCCCCAACTCTGATTCCCTGCCTCTAATTTCCCAGCTCTGATTCCTCGCCTCTGATTCCCCGCGTCTGATTACCGGCCTCTGATTCCCCGCCTCTGATTCCCCATCTCTGATTCACAAACTCTGATTCCCCACCTCTGATACCCCATATCTGATTCCCCGCCTCTGTTTCCCCGCCTCTGATTCCCCACCTCTGATTCCCAATATCTGATTCCCCACCTCTGATTCCCCACCTCTGATTCCCCGCCTCTGATTCGCCAGCTATGATTCCCCGCCTCTGATTCCCCGTGTTTGATTCCCTGCCTCTGATTCCCGGCCTCTGATTCCCCATCTCTGATTCACCGCCTTTGATTCGCCACCTCTGATTCCCCATATCTGATTCCCCGCCTCTGTTTCCCCGCCTCTGATTCCCCGCCTCTGATTCCCCATATCTCATTCCCCGCCTCTGAATCCCCATCTCTGATTCCCGGACTCTGATTCCCCACCTCTGATTCCCTGCTTCTGATTCTGATTCCCTGCCTTTGATTCCCCATCTCTGATTCCGCACATCTGATTCCCTGCCTCTGATTCCCCATCTCTGATTCCCCATATCTGATTCCCCGCCTCTGTTTCCCCGCCTCTGATTCCCCGCCTCTGTTTCCCAATATCTAAGTCCCCGCCTCTGATTCCCCAACTCTAATTCCCCACCTCTGATTCCCCAGCTCTGATTCCCCGCCTCTGATTCCCCGCATCTGATTCCCTGCATCTGATTCCAAGCCTCTTATTCCCTGCCTCTGATTCCCAACCTCTGATTCCCCACCTCTGATTCCCCATATCTGATTCCCAGCCTCTGTTTCCCCGCCTCTGATTCCCCGCCTCTGTTTCCCCATATCTGATTCCCGGCCTCTGGTTCCCCGCCTCTGATTCCCCGCCTCTGATTCCCTGCCTCTGATTCCCCATCTCCGATTCCGCACATCTGATTCCCTGCCTCTGAATCCCCGCCTCTGATTCCCCGCCTCTGATTCCCTGCCTCTGATTCCCAACCTCTGATTTCCCACCTCTGATTCCCCGTGTTTGATTCCCCGCCTCTGTTTCCCCGCCTCTGATTCCCCGCCTCTGATTCCCCAACTCTAATTCCCCGCCTCTGATTCCCCATATCTGATTCCCCGCCTCTGATTCCCCACCCCTGTTTCCCCATATCTGATTCCCTGCCTCTGATTCCCCAACTTTGATTCCCAGCATCTGATTCCCCAGCTCTGACTCCCCGCCTCTGATTCCCCGCATATGATTCCCAGCATCTGATTCCCAACCTCTGATTCCCCACCTCTGATTCCCCATATCTGATCCCCAGCCTCTGTTTCCCCGCCTCTGTTTCCCCATATCTGATTCCCGGCCTCTGATTCCCCGCCTCTGATTCCCCGCCTCTGATTCCCTGCCTCTGATTACCCATCTCCGATTCCGCACATCTGATTCCCTGCCTCTGATTCCCCGCCTCTGATTACCCGCCTCTGATTCGCTGCATCTGATTCCCAACCTCTGATTCCCCACCTCTGATTCCCCGTGTTTGATTCTCCGCCTCTGTTTCCCCGCCTCTGATTCCCCGCCTCTGATTCCCCAACTCTAATTCCCCGCCTCTGATTCCCCATATCTGATTCCCTGCCTCTGTTTCCCCGCCTCTGATTCCCCGCCCCTGTTTCCCCATATCTGATTCCCTGCCTCTGATTCCCCAACTTTGATTCCCAGCCTCTGATTCCCCAGCTCTGATTCCCCGCCTCTGATTCCCCGTGTTTGATTCCCTGCCTCTGATTCCCCGCCTCTGATTCCCCATCTCTGATTCACCGCCTTTGATTCGCCACCTCTGATTCCCCATATCTGATTCCCCACCTCTGTTTCCCCGCATCTGATTCCCCGCCTCTGATTCTCCATATCTCATTCACCGCCTCTGACTCCCCATCTCTGATTCCCGGACTCTGATTCCCCACCTCTGATTCACGGCCTCTTATTCCCAGCATCTGATTCCAGGCCTCTGATTCCCGTCCTCTGACTCCCCGCTTCTGATTCTGAATCCCCGCCTCTGATTCCCCAGCTCTGATTCCCCGCCTCTGATTCCCCGTGTTTGATTCCCTGCCTCTGATTCCCCGCCTCTGATTCCCCATCTCTGATTCACCACCTTTGATTCGCCACCTCTGATTCCCCATATCTGATTCCTCGCCTCTGTTTCACCGCCTCTGATTCCCCGCCTCTGATTTTCCGTGTTTGATTCCCTGCCTCTGATTCCCCAGCTCTGATTCCCCGCCTTTGATTCCCCCGTCTGATTCCCAGCCTCTGAAACCCCGTGTCTGATTTCTTGCCTCTGATTCCCCGCCTCTGATTCCCCATCTCTGATTCACAGCCTCTGATTCCCCACCTCTGATTCCCCATCTCTGATTCCGCACATCTGATTCCCTGCCTCTGATTCCCCGACTCTGATCCCCACCTCTGATTCCCCAGCTCTGATTCCCCGCCTCTGATTCCCCAACTCTGATTCCCCGCCTCTGATTCCCCAGCTCTGATTCCCCGCCTCCGATTCCCCGTGTTTGATTCCCTGCCTCTGATTCCCCGCCTCTGATTCCCCATCTCTGATTCACCACCTTTGATTCGCCACCTCTGATTCCCCATATCTGATTCCTCGCCTCTGTTTCCCCGCCTCTGATTCCCCGCCTCTGATTCCCCAGCTCTGATTCCCCGCCTCTGATTTTCCGTGTTTGATTCCCTGCCTCTGATTCCCGACCTCTGATTCCCCATCTCTGATTCACCGCCTTTGATTCGCCACCTCTGATTCCCCATATCTGATTCCCCGCCTCTGTTTCCCGCCTCTGATTCCCCGCCTCTGATTCCCCATATCTCATTCCCCGCCTCTGAATCCCCATCTCTGATTCCCGGACTCTGATTCCCCACCTCTGATTCCCGGCCTCTTATTCCCGGCATCTGATTCCGGCCTCTGATTCCCGGCCTCTGATTCCCTGCTTCTGATTCTGATTCCCTGCCTCTGATTCCCCATCTCTGATTCCGCACATCTGATTCCCTGCCTCTGATTCCCCGCCTCTGATTCCCCGCCTCTGTTTCCCAATATCTAAGTCCCCGCCTCTGATTCCCCAACTCTGATTCCCCACCTATGATTCCCCAGATCTGATTCCCCGCCTCTGATTCCCCGCATCTGATTCCCTGCATATGATTCCAAGCCTCTGATTCCCTGCCTCTGATTCCCAACCTCTGATTCCCCACCTCTGATTCCGCACATCTGATTCCCTGCCTCTGATTCCCCGACTCTGATCCCCACCTCTGATTCCCCAGCGCTGATTCCCCGCCTCTGATTCCCCGTGTTTGATTCCCTGCCTCTGATTCCCCGCCTCTGATTCCCCATCTCTGATTCATCGCCTTTGATTCCCGGCCTCTTATTCCCGGCATCTGATTCCGGCCTCTGATTCCCGACCTCTGATTCCCTGCTTCTGATTCCCCATCTCTGATTCCGCAAATCTAATTCCCTGCCTCTGATTCCCCACCTCTGATTCCCCATATCTGATTCCCCACCTCTGTTTCCCGGCCTCTGATTCCCCGCTTCTGATTCTGATTCCCTGCCTCTGATTCCCCATCTCTGATTCCGCACATCTGATTCCCTGCCTCTGATTCTCCACCTCTGATTCCCCATATCTGATTTCCCGCCTCTGTTTCCCCGCCTCTGATTCCCCGCCTCTGTTTCCCCATATCTAATTCCCAACCTCTGATGCCCCAACTCTGATTCCCTGCCTCTGATTCCCCGCGTTCTATTCCCTGCCTCTGATTCCCCGCCTGTGATTCCCCATCTCTGATTCACCACCTCTGATTCCCCACCTCTGATTCCCCATATCTAATTCCCCGCCTCTGTTTGCCCGACTCTGATTCCCCGCCTCTGTTTCCCCATATCTGATTCCCCGCCTCTGAATCCCCAACTCTGATTCCCTGCCTCTGATTCCCCAGCTCTGATTCCCCGCCTTTGATTCCCCCGTCTGATTCCCAGCCTCTGAAACCCCGTGTCTGATTTCTTGCCTCTGATTCCCCGCCTCTGATTCCCCATCTCTGATTCACAGCCTCTGATTCCCCACCTCTGATTCCCCATCTCTGATTCCGCACATCTGATTCCCTGCCTCTGATTCCCCGACTCTGATCCCCACCTCTGATTCCCCAGCTCTGATTCCCCGCCTCTGATTCCCCAACTCTGATTCCCCGCCTCTGATTCCCCAGCTCTGATTCCCCGCCTCTGATTCCCCGTGTTTGATTCCCTGCCTCTGATTCCCCGCCTCTGATTCCCCATCTCTGATTCACCGCCTTTGATTCGCCACCTCTGATTCCCCATATCTGATTCCTCGCCTCTGTTTCCCCGCCTCTGATTCCCCGCCTCTGATTCCCCATATCTCATTCCCCGCCTCTGATTCCCCATCTCTGATTCCCGGACTCTGATTCCCCACCTCTGATTCCCGGCCTCTTATTCCCGGCATCTGATTCCGGCCTCTGATTCCCGGCCTCTGATTCCCTGCTTCTGATTCCCCATCTCTGATTCCGCAAATCTAATTCCCTGCCTCTGATTCCCCATCTCTGATTCCCCATATCTCATTCCCCGCCTCTGTTTCCCCGCCTCTGATTCCCCGCCTCTGTTTCCCCATATCTAAGTCCCCGCCTCTGATTCCCCAACTTTGATTCCCCACCTCTGATTCCCCAGCTCTGATTCCCCGCCTCTGATTCCCAGCCTCTGATTCCCAACCTCTGATTCCCCACCTCTGATACCCCATATCTGATTCCCCGCCTCTGTTTCCCCGCCTCTGATTCCCCGCCTCTGTTTCCCCATATCTGATCCCCGCCTCTATTTGCCCGCATCTGATTCCCCGCCTCTGTTTCCCCATATCTGATTCCCCGCCTCTGAATCCCCAACTCTGATTCCCTGCCTCTAATTTCCCAGCTCTGATTCCTCGCCTCTGATTCCCCGCGTCTGATTACCGGCCTCTGATTCCCCGCCTCTGATTCCCCATCTCTGATTCACAACCTCTGATTCCCCACCTCTGATACCCCATATCTGATTCCCCGCCTCTGTTTCCCCGCCTCTGATTCCCCACCTCTGATTCCCAATATCTGATTCCCCGCCTCTGATTCCCCACCTCTGATTCCCCGCCTCTGATTCGCCAGCTATGATTCCCCGCCTCTGAATCCCCGTGTTTGATTCCCTGCCTCTGATTCCCGGCCTCTGATTCCCCATCTCTGATTCACCGCCTTTGATTCGCCACCTCTGATTCCCCATATCTGATTCCCCGCCTCTGTTTCCCCGCCTCTGATTCCCCGCCTCTGATTCCCCATATCTCATTCCCCGCCTCTGAATCCCCATCTCTGATTCCCGGACTCTGATTCCCCACCTCTGATTCCCTGCTTCTGATTCTGATTCCCTGCCTTTGATTCCCCATCTCTGATTCCGCACATCTGATTCCCTGCCTCTGATTCCCCATCTCTGATTCCCCATATCTGATTCCCCGCCTCTGTTTCCCCGCCTCTGATTCCCCGCCTCTGTTTCCCAATATCTAAGTCCCCGCCTCTGATTCCCCAACTCTAATTCCCCACCTCTGATTCCCCAGCTCTGATTCCCCGCCTCTGATTCCCCGCATCTGATTCCCTGCATCTGATTCCAAGCCTCTTATTCCCTGCCTCTGATTCCCAACCTCTGATTCCCCACCTCTGATTCCCCATATCTGATTCCCAGCCTCTGTTTCCCCGCCTCTGATTCCCCGCCTCTGTTTCCCCATATCTGATTCCCGGCCTCTGGTTCCCCGCCTCTGATTCCCCGCCTCTGATTCCCTGCCTCTGATTCCCCATCTCCGATTCCGCACATCTGATTCCCTGCCTCTGAATCCCCGCCTCTGATTCCCCGCCTCTGATTCCCTGCCTCTGATTCCCAACCTCTGATTCCCCACCTCTGATTCCCCGTGTTTGATTCCCCGCCTCTGTTTCCCCGCCTCTGATTCACCGCCTCTGATTCCCCAACTCTAATTCCCCGCCTCTGATTCCCCATATCTGATTCCCCGCCTCTGATTCCCCACCCCTGTTTCCCCATATCTGATTCCCTGCCTCTGATTCCCCAACTTTGATTCCCAGCATCTGATTCCCCAGCTCTGACTCCCCGCCTCTGATTCCCCGCATATGATTCCTTGCATCTGATTCCAAGCCTCTGATTCCCTGCCTCTGATTCCCAACCTCTGATTCCCCACCTCTGATTCCCCATATCTGATCCCCAGCCTCTGTTTCCCCGCCTCTGTTTCCCCATATCTGATTCCCGGCCTCTGATTCCCCGCCTCTGATTCCCCGCCTCTGATTCCCTGCCTCTGATTACCCATCTCCGATTCCGCACATCTGATTCCCTGCCTCTGATTCCCCGCCTCTGATTACCCGCCTCTGATTCGCTGCATCTGATTCCCAACCTCTGATTCCCCACCTCTGATTCCCCGTGTTTGATTCCCCGCCTCTGTTTCCCCTCCTCTGATTCCCCGCCTCTGATTCCCCAACTCTAATTCCCCGCCTCTGATTCCCCATATCTGATTCCCTGCCTCTGTTTCCCCGCCTCTGATTCCCCGCCCCTGTTTCCCCATATCTGATTCCCTGCCTCTGATTCCCCAACTTTGATTCCCAGCCTCTGATTCCCCAGCTCTGATTCCCCGCCTCTGATTCCCCGTGTTTGATTCCCTGCCTCTGATTCCCCGCCTCTGATTCCCCATCTCTGATTCACCGCCTTTGATTCGCCACCTCTGATTCCCCATATCTGATTCCCCACCTCTGTTTCCCCACATCTGATTCCCCGCCTCTGATTCTCCATATCTCATTCACCGCCTCTGACTCCCCATCTCTGATTCCCGGACTCTGATTCCCCACCTCTGATTCACGGCCTCTTATTCCCAGCATCTGATTCCAGGCCTCTGATTCCCGTCCTCTGACTCCCCGCTTCTGATTCTGATTCCCTGCCTCTGATTCCCCATCTCTGATTCCGCACATCTGATTACCTGCCTCTGATTCCCCACCTCTGATTCCCCATATCTGATTCCCCGCCTCTGTTTCCACGCCTCTGATTCCCCGCCTCTGTTTCCCCATATCTAATTCCCCACCTCTGATGCCCCAACTCTGATTCCCCGCCTCTGATTCCACAGATCTGATTCCCCGCCTCTGATTCCCCACATCCGATTCCCCATATCTGATTCCCCGCCTCTGTTACCCTGCCCCTGATTCCCCGCCTCTGTTTCCCCATATCTGAATCCCCGCCTCTGATTCCCAACTATGATTCCCCGCCTCTTATTCCCCAGCTCTGATTCCCCGCCTCTGTTTCCCCATATCTGATTCCCCGCCTCTATTTGCCCGCCTCTGATTCCCCGCCTCTGTTTCGCCATATCTGATTCCCCGCCTCTGATTCCCAACTATGATTCCCTGCCTCTAATTTCCCAGCTCTGATTCCCCGCCTCTGATTCCCCGTGTCTGATTTCCTGCCTCTGATTCCCCGCCTCTGATTACCCATGTCTGATTCACCGCCTCTGATTCCCCACCTCTGATTCCCCATCTCTGATTCCGCACATCCGATTCCCTGCCTCTGATTCCCCGCCTCTGATTCACTGCCTCTTCTTCCCCAGCTCTGATTCCCCGCCTCTGATTCCCCGCGTCTTATTCCCAGCTTCTGATTCTGATTCCCTGCCTCTGATTCCCCATCTCTGATTCCGCACATCTGATTCCCTGCCTCTGATTCCCCACCTCTGATTCCCCATATCTGATTCCCCGCCTCTGATTCCCCGCGTCTGATTCCCTGCCTCTGATTCCCCGCCTCTGATTCCACATCTCTGATTCAACACCTCTGATTCCCCGCGTCTGATTCCCCGCCTCTGATTCCCCATCTCTGATTCCCCATCTCTGATTCCCCAATTCTGATTCCCCGCCTCTGATTCCCCAGCTCTCATTCCTCGCCTCTGATTCCCCGTTTTTGATTCCCTGCCTCTGATTCCCGGTCTCTGATTCCCCATCTCTGATTCACCGCCTTTGATTCGCCACCTCTGATTCCCCATATCTGATTCCCCGCCTCTGTTTCCCCGCCTCTGATTCCCCGCCTCTGATTCCCCATATCTCATTCCCCGCCTCTGAATCCCCATCTCTGATTCCCGGACTCTGATTCCCCACCTCTGATTCCCGGCCTCTTATTCCCGGCATCTGATTCCGGCCTCTGATTCCCGGCCTCTGATTCCCTGCTTCTGATTCTGATTCCCTGCCTCTGATTCCCCATCTCTGATTCCGCACATCTGATTCCCTGCCTCTGATTCCCCACCTCTGATTCCCCATATCTGACTCCCCGCCTCTGTTTCCCCGCCTCTGATTCCCCGCCTCTGTTTCCCAATATCTAAATCCCCGCCTCTGATTCCCCAACTCTGATTCCCCACCTCTGATTCCCCATCCCCGATTCCGCACATCTGATTCCCTGCCTCTGATTCCCCGCCTCTGATTCCCCGCCTCTGATTCCCTGCCTCTGATTCCCAACGTCTGATTCCCCACCTCTGATTCCCCATATCTGAATCCCCGCCTCTGTTTCCCCGCCTCTGATTCCCCACCTCTGTTTCCCCATATCTGATTCCCGGCCTCTGATTCCCCGCCTCTGATTCCCCGCCTCTGATTCCCTGCCTCTGATTCCCCATCCCCGATTCCGCACATCTGATTCCCTGCCTCTGATTCCCCGCCTCTGATTCCCCGCCTCTGATTCCCTGCCTCTGATTCCCAACCTCTGATTCCCCACCTCTGATTCCCCATATTTGATTCCCCGCCTCTGTTTCCCCGCCTCTGATTCCCCTCCTCTGATTCCCCAACTATAATTCCCCGCCTCTGATTCCCCAGCTCTGATTCCCCGTGTTTGATTCCCTGCCTCTGATTCCCTGCCCTGATTCCCCATCTCTGTTTCACCGCCTTTGATTCGCCACCTCTGATTCCCCATATCTGATTCCCCGCCTCTGTTTCCCCGCCTCTGATTCCCTGCCTCTGATTCCCAACCTCTGATTCCACACCTCTGATTCCGCATATCTGATTCCCCGCCTCTGTTTCCCCGCCTCTGATTCCCTGCCCCTGTTTCCCCATATCTGATTCCCTGCCTCTGATTCCCCAACTCTCATTCCCCGCCTCTGATTCCCCAGCTCTGATTCCCCGCCTCTGATTTCCCGTGTTTGATTCCCTGCCTCTGATTCCCCGCCTCTGATTCCCCATCTCTGATTCACCGCCTTTGATACGCCACCTCTGATTCCACATATCTGATTCCCCACCTCTGTTTCCCCGCCTCTGATTCCCCGCCTCTGATTCTCCATATCTCATTCCCCGCCTCTGAATCCCCATCTCTGATTCCCGGACTCTGATTCCCGGACTCTGATTCCCCACCTCTGATTCCCGGCCTCATTCCCAGCATCTGATTCCAGGCCTCTGATTCCCCAACTCTAATTCCCCGCCTCTGATTCCCCATATCTGATTCCCCGCCTCTGTTTCCCCACCTCTGATTCCCCACCCCTGTTTCCCCATATCTGATTCCCTGCATCTGATTCCAAGCCTCTGATTCCCTGCCTCTGATTCCCAACCTCTGATTCCCCACCTCTGATTCCCCATATCTGATCCCCAGCCTCTGTTTCCCCGCCTCTGTTTCCCCATATCTGATTCCCGGCCTCTGATTCCCCGCCTCTGATTCCCCGCCTCTGATTCCAAGCCTCTGATTCCCTGCCGCTGATTCCCAACCTCTGATTCCCCACCTCTGATTCCCCATATCTGATCCCCAGCCTCTGTTTCCCCGCCTCTGTTTCCCCATATCTGATTCCCGGCCTCTGATTCCCCGCCTCTGATTCCCCGCCTCTGATTCCCTGCCTCTGATTCCCTGCATCTGATTCCCAACCTCTGATTCCCCACCTCTGATTCCCCGTGTTTGATTCCCCGCCCCTGTTTCCCCATATCTGATTGCCTGCCTCTGATTCCCCAACTTTGATTCCCAGCCTCTGATTCCCCAGCTCTGATTCCCCGCCTCTGATTCCCCGTGTTTGATTCACCGCCTTTGATTCGCCACCTCTGATTCCCCATATCTGATTACCCACCTCAGTTTCCCCGCCTCTGATTCCCCGCCTCTGATTCTCCATATCTCATTCCCCGCCTCTGACTCCCCATCTCTGATTCCCGGACTCTGATTCCCCACCTCTGATTCCCGGCCTCTTATTCCCAGCGTCTGATTCCAGGCCTCTGATTCCCGTCCTCTGACTCCCCGCTTCTGATTCTGATTCCCTGCCTCTGATTCCCCATCTCTGATTCCGCACATCTGATTACCTGCCTCTGATTCCCCACCTCTGATTCCCCATATCTGATTCCCCGCCTCTGTTTCCACGCCTCTGATTCCCCGCCTCTGTTTCCCCATATCTAATTCCCCACCTCTGATGCCCCAACTCTGATTCCCCGCCTCTGATTCCACAGCTCTGATTCCCCGCCTCTGATTCCCCACATCCGATTCCCCATATCTGATTCCCCGCCTCTGTTTCCCCGCCCCTGATTCCCCGCCTCTGTTTCCCCAGCTCTGATTCCCTGCCTCAGATTCCCCGCGTTCTATTCCCTGCCTCTGATTCCCCGCCTGTGATTCCCCATCTCTGATTCACCACCTCTGATTCCCCACCACTGATTCCCCATATCTAATTCCCCGCCTCTGTTTGCCCGCCTCTGATTCCCCGCCTCTGTTTCCCCATATCTGATTCCCCGCCTCTGAATCCCCAACACTGATTCCCTGCCTCTGATTCCCCAGCTTCATTCCCCGCCTTTGATTCCCCCCGTCTGATTCCCAGCCTCTGAATCCCCGTGTCTGAAAACCTGCCTCTGATTCCCCGCCTCTGATTCCCCATCTCAGATTCACCGCCTCTGATTCCCCACCTCTGATTCCCCATCTCTGATTCCGCACATCCGATTCCCTGCCTCTGATTCCCCGACTCTGATTCCCCACCTCTGATTCCCCAGCTCTGATTCCCCGCCTCTGATTCCCGAACTCTGATTCCCCACCTCTGATTCCCCAGCTGTGATTCCCTGCCTCTGATTCCCCGTGTTTGAACCCCTGCCTCTGATTCGCCAGCTCTGATTCCCCATCTCTGATTCACCGCCTTTGATTCGTCACCTCTGATTCCCCATATCTGATTCCTCGCCACTGTTTCCCCGCCTCTGATTCCCCGCCTCTGATTCCCCATATCTCATTCCCCGCCTCTGATTCCCCATCTCTGATTCCCGGACTCTGATTCCCCACCTCTGATTCCCCAGCTGTGATTCCCCGCCTCTGATTCCCCGTGTTTGATCCCCTGCCTCTGATTCCCCAGCTCTGATTCCCCATCTCTGATTCACCGCCTTTGATTCGCCACCTCTGATTCCCCATATCTGATTCCTCGCCACTGTTTCCCCGCCTCTGATTCCCCGCCTCTGATTCCCCATATCTCATTCCCCACCTCTGATTCCCCATCTCTGATTCCCGGACTCTGATTCCCCACCTCTGATTCCTGACCTCTTATTCCCGGCATCTGATTCCGGCCTCTGATTCCCGGCCTCTGATTCCCTGCTTCTGATTCTGATTCCCTGCCTCTGATTTCCCATTTCTGATACCGCACATCTGATTCCCTGCCTCTGATTCCCCGCCTCTGATTCCCCGCCTCTGATTCCCTGCCTCTGATTCCCAACCTCTGATTCCCCACCTCTGATTCCCCGTGTTTGATACCCCGCCTCTGTTTCCCCGCCTCTGATTCCCTGCCTCTGATTCCCCAACTCTAATTCCCCGCCTCTGATTCCCCATATCTGATTCCCCGCCTCTGTTTCCCCGCCTCTGATTCCCCACCCCTGTTTCCCCATATCTGATTCCCTGCCTCTGATTCCCCAACTTTGATCCCAGCATCTGATTCCCCAGCTCTGATTCCCCGCCTCTGATTCCCCGCATCTGATTCCCTGCATCTGATTCCAAGCCTCTGATTCCCTGCCTCTGATTCCCAACCTCTGATTCCCCACCTCTGATTCCCCACATCTGATCCCCAGCCTCTGTTTCCCCGCCTCTGTTTCCCCATATCTGATTCCCGGCCTCTGATTCCCGCCTCTGATTCCCCGCCTCTGATTCCCTGCCTCTGATTCCCTGCATCTGATTCCCAACCTCTGATTCCCCACCTCTGATTCCCCGTGTTTGATTCCCCGCCCCTTTTCCCCATATCTGATTCCCTGCCTCTGATTCCCCAACTTTGATTCCCAGCCTCTGATTCCCCAGCTCTGATTCCCCGCCTCTGATTCCCCGTGTTTGATTCCCTGCCTCTGATTCCCCGCCTCTGATTCCCCATCTCTGATTCACCGCCTTTGATTCGCCACCTCTGATTCCCCATATCTGATTCCCCACCTCTGTTTCCCCGCCTCTGATTCCCCGCCTCTGATTCTCCATATCTCATTCCCCGCCTCTGACTCCCCATCTCTGATTCCCGGACTCTGATTCCCCACCTCTCATTCCCGGCCTCTTATTCCCAGCATCTGATTCCAGGCCTCTGATTCCCGTCCTCTGACTCCCCGCTTCTGATTCTGATTCCCTGCCTCTGATTCCCCATCTCTGATTCCGCACATCTGATTACCTGCCTCTGATTCCCCACCTCTGATTCCCCATATCTGATTCCCCGCCTCTGTTTCCACGCCTCTGATTCCCCGCCTCTGTTTCCCCATATCTAATTCCCCACCTCTGATGCCCCAACTCTGATTCCCCGCCTCTGATTCCACAGCTCTGATTCCCCGCCTCTGATTCCCCACATCCGATTCCCCATATCTGATTCCCCAACTCTAATTCCCCGCCTCTGATTCCCCATATCTGATTCCCCGCCTCTGTTTCCCCGCCTCTGATTCCCCACCCCTGTTTCCCCATATCTGATTCCCTGCCTCTTACTCCCCAACTTTGATCCCAGCATCTGATTCCCCAGCTCTGATTCCCCGCCTCTGATTCCCCGCATCTGATTCCCTGCATCTGATTCCAAGCCTCTGATTCCCTGCCTCTGATTCCCAACCTCTGATTCCCCACCTCTGATTCCCCACATCTGATCCCCAGCCTCTGTTTCCCCGCCTCTGTTTCCCCATATCTGATTCCCGGCCTCTGATTCCCGCCTCTGATTCCCCGCCTCTGATTCCCTGCCTCTGATTCCCTGCATCTGATTCCCAACCTCTGATTCCCCACCTCTGATTCCCCGTGTTTGATTCCCCGCCCCTGTTTCCCCATATCTGATTCCCTGCCTCTGATTCCCCAACTTTGATTCCCAGCCTCTGATTCCCCAGCTCTGATTCCCCGCCTCTGATTCCCCGTGTTTGATTCCCTGCCTCTGATTCCCCGCCTCTGATTCCCCATCTCTGATTCACCGCCTTTGATTCGCCACCTCTGATTCCCCATATCTGATTCCCCACCTCTGTTTCCCCGCCTCTGATTCCCCGCCTCTGATTCTCCATATCTCATTCCCCGCCTCTGACTCCCCATCTCTGATTCCCGGACTCTGATTCCCCACCTCTCATTCCCGGCCTCTTATTCCCAGCATCTGATTCCAGGCCTCTGATTCCCGTCCTCTGACTCCCCGCTTCTGATTCTGATTCCCTGCCTCTGATTCCCCATCTCTGATTCCGCACATCTGATTACCTGCCTCTGATTCCCCACCTCTGATTCCCCATATCTGATTCCCCGCCTCTGTTTCCACGCCTCTGATTCCCCGCCTCTGTTTCCCCATATCTAATTCCCCACCTCTGATGCCCCAACTCTGATTCCCCGCCTCTGATTCCACAGCTCTGATTCCCCGCCTCTGATTCCCCACATCCGATTCCCCATATCTGATTCCCCGCCTCTGTTTCCCCGCCCCTGATTCCCCGCCTCTGTTTCCCCATATCTGATTCCCCGCCTCTGATTCCCAACTATGATTCCCCGCCTCTTATTCCCCAGCTCTGATTCCCTGCCTCAGATTTCCCGCGTTCTATTCCCTGCCTCTGATTCCCCGCCTGTGATTCCCCATCTCTGATTCACCACCTCTGATTCCCCACCACTGATTCCCCATATCTAATTCCCCGCCTCTGTTTGCCCGCCTCTGATTCCCCGCCTCTGTTTCCCCATATCTGATTCCCCGCCTCTGAATCCCCAACACTGATTCCCTGCCTCTGATTCCCCAGCTTCATTCCCCGCCTTTGATTCCCCCGTCTGATTCCCAGCCTCTGAATCCCCGTGTCTGAAAACCTGCATCTGATTCCCCGCCTCTGATTCCCCATCTCAGATTCACCGCCTCTGATTCCCCACCTCTGATTCCCCATCTCTGATTCCGCACATCCGATTCCCTGCCTCTGATTCCCCGACTCTGATTCCCCACCTCTGATTCCCCAGCTCTGATTCCCCGCCTCTGATTCCCCAACTCTGATTCCCCACCTCTGATTCCCCAGCTGTGATTCCCTGCCTCTGATTCCCCGTGTTTGACCCCCTGCCTCTGATTCCCCAGCTCTGATTCCCCATCTCTGATTCACCGCCTTTGATTCGCCACCTCTGATTCCCCATATCTGATTCCTCGCCACTGTTTCCCCGCCTCTGATTCCCCGCCTCTGATTCCCCATATCTCATTCCCCGCCTCTGATTCCCCATCTCTGATTCCCGGACTCTGATTCCCCACCTCTGATTCCACAGCTGTGATTCCCCGCCTCTGATTCCCCGTGTTTGATCCCCTGCCTCTGATTCCCCAGCTCTGATTCCCCATCTCTGATTCACCGCCTTTGATTCGCCACCTCTGATTCCCCATATCTGATTCCTCGCCACTGTTTCCCCGCCTCTGATTCCCCGCCTCTGATTCCCCATATCTCATTCCCCGCCTCTGATTCCCCATCTCTGATTCCCGGACTCTGATTCCCCACCTCTGATTCCTGACCTCTTATTCCCGGCATCTGATTCCGGCCTCTGATTCCCGGCCTCTGATTCCCTGCTTCTGATTCTGATTCCCTGCCTCTGATTCCCCATTTCTGATTCCGCACATCTAATTCCCTGCCTCTGATTCCCCACCTCTGATTCCCCAACTTTGATTCCCCACCTCTGATTCCCCAGCTCTGATTCCCCGCCTCTGATTCCCCACCTCTGATTCCCCATATCTGATTCCCAGCCTCTGTTTCCCCGCCTCTGATTCCCCAGCCCTGTTTCCCCATATCTGATTCCCTGCCTCTGATTCCCCAACATTGATTCCCAGCCTCTGATTCCCCAGCTCTGATTCCCCGCCTCTGATTCCCCGTGTTTGATTCCCTGCCTCTGATTCCCCGCCTCTGATTCCCCATCTCTGATTCACCGCCTTTGATTCGCCACCTCTGATTCCCCATATCTGATTCCCCACCTCTGTTTCCCCGCCTCTGATTCCCCGCCTCTGATTCCCCGCCTCTGATTCTCCATATCTCATTCCCCGCCTCTGACTCCCCATCTCTGATTCCCGGACTCTGATACCCCACCTCTGATTCCCGGCCTCTTATTCCCAGCATCTGATTCCAGGCCTCTGATTCCCGGCCTCTGACTCCCCGCTTCAGATTCTGATTCCCTGCCTCTGATTCCCCATCTCTGATTCCGCACATCTGATTACCTGCCTCTGATTCCCCACCTCTGATTCCCCACATCTGATTCCCCGCCTCTGTTTCCACACCTCTGATTCCCCGCCTCTGTTTCCCCATATCTAATTCCCCACCTCTGATGCCCCAACTCTGATTCCCCGCCTCTGATTCCACAGCTCTGATTCCCCGCCTCTGATTCCCCACATCCGTTTCCCCATATCTGATTCCCCGCCTCTGTTTCCCAGCCCCTGATTCCCCGCCTCTGTTTCCGCATATCTGATTCCCCGCCTCTGATTCCCAACTATGATTCCCCGCCTCTTATTCCCCAGCTCTGATTCCCTGCCTCTGATTCCCCGCGTTCTATTCCCTGCCTCTGATTCCCCGCCTGTGATTCCCCATCTCTGATTCACCACCTCTGATTCCCCACCACTGATTCCCCCTATCTAATTCCCCACCTCTGTTTGCCCGCCTCTGATTCCCCGCCTCTGTTTCCCCATATCTGATTCCCCGCCTCTGAATCCCCAACTCTGATTCCCTGCCTCTGATTCCCCAGCTTCATTCCCCGCCTTTGATTCCCCCCGTCTGATTCCCAGCCTCTGAATCCCCGTGTCTGATAACCTGCCTCTGATTCCCCGCCTCTGATTCCCCATCTCAGATTCACCGCCTCTGATTCCCCACCTCTGATTCCCCATCTCTGATTCCGCACATCCGATTCCCTGCCTCTGATTCCCCGACTCTGATTCCCCACCTCTGATTCCCCAGCTCTGATTCCCCGCCTCTGATTCCCCAACTCTGATTCCCCGCCTCTGATTCCCCAGCTCTGATTCCCCGCCTCTGATTCCCCGTGTTTGATCCCCTGCCTCTGATTCCCCATCTCTGATTCCCCATCTCTGATTCACCGCCTTTGATTCGCCACCTCTGATTCCCCATATCTGATTCCTCGCCACTGTTTCCCCGCCTCTGATTCCCCGCCTCTGATTCCCCATATCTCATTCCCCGCCTCTGATTCCCCATCTCTGATTCCCGGACTCTGATTCCCCACCTCTGATTCCCGACCTCTTATTCCCGGCATCTGATTCCGGCCTGTGATTCCCGGCCTCTGATTCCCTGCTTCTGATTCTGATTCCCTGCCTCTGATTCCCCATTTCTGATTCCGCACATCTAATTCCCTGCCTCTGATTCCCCACCTCTGATTCCCCATATCTGAATCCCCGCCTCTGTTTCCCCGTCTCTGATTCCCCGCCTCTGTTTCCCCATATCTAAGTCCCCGCCTCTGATTCCCCAACTTTGATTCCCCACCTCTGATTCCCCAGCTCTGATTCCCCGCCTCTGATTCCCCACCTCTGATTCCCCATATCTGATTCCCAGCCTCTGTTTCCCCGCCTCTGATTCCCCGCCTCTGTTTCCCCATATCTGATTCCCAGCCTCTGATTCCCCGCCTCTGATTCCCCGCCTCTGATTCCCTGCCTCTGATTCCCCATCTCCGATTCCGCACATCTGATTCCCTGCCTCTCATTCCCCGCCTCTGATTCCCCGCCACTGATTCCCTGCCTCTGATTCCCAACCTCTGTTTCCCCACCTCTGATTCCCAGTGTTTGATTCCCCGCCTCTGTTTCCCCGCCTCTGATTCCCCGCCTCTGATTTCCCAACTCTAATTCCCCGCCTCTGATTCCCCATATCTGATTCCCCGCCTCTGTTTCCCCGCCTCTGACTCCCCGCCCCTGTTTCCCCATATCTGATTCCCTGCCTCTGATTCCCCAACTTTGATTCCCAGCCTCTGATTCCCCAGCTCTGATTCCCCGCCTCTGATTCCCCGCATCTGATTCCCTGCATCTGATTCCAAGCCTCTGATTCCCCACCTCTAATTCCCCATATCTGATTCCCAGCCTCTGTTTCCCCGCCTCTGATTCCCCGCCTCTGTTTCCCCATATCTGATTCCCGGCCTCTGATACCCCGCCTCTGATTCCCCGCCTCTGATTCCCTGCCTCTGATTCCCCATCTCCGATTCCGCACATCTGATTCCCTGCCTCTGATTCCCCGCCTCTGATTCCCCGCCTCTGATTCCCTGCCTCTGATTTCCAACCTCTGATTCCCCACCTCTGATTCCCCGTGTTTGATTCCCCGCCTATGTTTCCCCGCCTCTGATTCCCCGCCTCTGTTTCCCAATATCTAAGTCCCCGCCTCTGATTCCCCAACTCTAATTCCCCACCTCTGATTCCCCAGCTCTGATTCCCCGCCTCTGATTCCCTGCATCTGATTCCCTGCATCTGATTCCAAGCCTCTGATTCCCTGCCTCTGTTTCCCAACCTCTGAGTCCCCACCTCTGATTCCCCATATCTGATTCCCAGCATCTGTTTCCCCGCCTCTGATTCCCCGCCTCTGTTTCCCCATATCTGATTCCAGGCCTCTGGTTCCCCGCCTCTGATTCCCCGCCTCTGATTCCCTGCCTCTGATTCCCCATCTCCGATTCCGCACATCTGATTCGCTGCCTCTGATTCCCCGCCTCTGATTCCCCGCCTCTGATTCCCTGCCTCTGATTCCCAACCTCTGATTCCCCACCTCTGATTCCCCGTGTTTGATTCCCCGCCTCTGTATCCCCGCCTCTGATTCCCCGCCTCTGATTCCCCAACTCTAATTCCCCGCCTCTGATTCCCCATATCTGATTCCCCGCCTCTGTTTCCCCGCCTCTGATTCCCCGCCCCTGTTTCCCCATATCTGATTCCCTGCCTCTGATTCCCCAACTTTGATTCCCAGCCTCTGATTCCCCAGCTCTCATTCCCCGCCTCTGATTCCCCGCATCTGATTCACTGCATCTGATTCCAAGCCTCTGATTCCCTGCCTCTGATTCCCAACCTCTGATTCCCCACCTCTGATTCCCCATATCTGATTCCCAGCCTCTGTTTCCCCGCCTCTGATTCCCCGCCTCTGTTTACCCATATCTGATTCCCGGCCTCTGATTCCCCGCATCTGATTCCCCGCCTCTGATTCCCTGCCTCTGATTCCTCATCTCCGATTCCGCACATCTGATTCCCTGCCTCTGATTCCCCGCCTCTGATTCCCCGCCTCTGATTCCCTGCCTCTGATTCCCAACCTCTGATTCCCCACCTCTGATTCCCCGTGTTTGATTACCCGCCTCTGTTTCCCCGCCTCTGATTCCCCGCCTCTGATTCCCCAACTCTAATTCCCCGCCTCTGATTCCCCATATCTGATTCCCTGCCTATGTTTCCCCGCCTCTGATTCCCCGCCCCTGTTTCCCCATATCTGATTCCCTGCCTCTGATTCCCCAACTTTGATTCCCAGCCTCTGATTCCCCAGCTCTGATTCCCCGCCTCTGATTCCCCGTGTTTGATTCCCTGCCTCTGATTCCCCGCCTCTGATTCCCCATCTCTGATTCACCGCCTTTGATTCGCCACCTCTGATTCCCCATATCTGATTCCCCACCTCTGTTTCCCCGCCTCTGATTCCCCGCCTCTGATTCTCCATATCTCATTACCCGCTTCTGACTCCCCATCTCTGATTCCCGTACTCTGATTCCCCACCTCTGATTCCCGGCCTCTTATTCCCAGCATCTGATTCCAGGCCTCTGATTCCCGGCCTCTGACTCCCCGCTTCTGATTCTGATTCCCTGCCTCTGATTCCCCGCCTCTGATTCCCCATCTCTGATTCACCGCCTTTGATTCGCCACCTCTGATTCCCCATATCTGATTCCCCACCTCTGTTTCCCCGCCTCTGATTCCCCGCCTCTGATTCTCCATATCTCATTCCCCGCCTCTGACTCCCCATCTCTGATTCCCGGACTCTGATTCCCCACCTCTGATTCCCGGCCTCTTATTCCCAGCATCTGATTCCAGGCCTCTGATTCCCGTCCTCTGACTCCCCGCTTCTGATTCTGATTCCCTGCCTCTGATTCCCCATCTCTGATTCCGCACATCTGATTACCTGCCTCTGATTCCCCACCTCTGATTCCCCATATCTGATTCCCCGCCTCTGTTTCCACGCCTCTGATTCCCCGCCTCTGTTTCCCCATATCTAATTCCCCACCTCTGATGCCCCAACTCTGATTCCCCGCCTCTGATTCCACAGCTCTGATTCCCCGCCTCTGATTCCCCACATCCGATTCCCCATATCTGATTCCCCGCCTCTGTTTCCCCGCCCCTGATTCCCCGCCTCTGTTTCCCCATATCTGATTCCCCGCCTCTGATTCCCAACTATGATTCCCCGCCTCTTATTCCCCAGCTCTGATTCCCTGCCTCAGATTCCCCGCGTTCCATTCCCTGCCTCTGATTCCCCGCCTGTGATTCCCCATCTCTGATTCACCACCTCTGATTCCCCACCACTGATTCCCCATATCTAATTCCCCGCCTCTGTTTGCCCGCCTCTGATTCCCCGCCTCTGTTTCCCCATATCTGATTCCCCGCCTCTGAATCCCCAACACTGATTCCCTGCCTCTGATTCCCCAGCTTCATTCCCCGCCTTTGATTCCCCCGTCTGATTCCCAGCCTCTGAATCCCCGTGTCTGAAAACCTGCCTCTGATTCCCCGCCTCTGATTCCCCATCTCAGATTCACCGCCTCTGATTCCCCACCTCTGATTCCCCATCTCTGATTCCGCACATCCGATTCCCTGCCTCTGATTCCCCGACTCTGATTCCCCACCTCTGATTCCCCAGCTCTGATTCCCCGCCTCTGATTCCCCAACTCTGATTCCCCACCTCTGATTCCCCAGCTGTGATTCCCTGCCTCTGATTCCCCGTGTTTGACCCCCTGCCTCTGATTCCCCAGCTCTGATTCCCCATCTCTGATTCACCGCCTTTGATTCGCCACCTCTGATTCCCCATATCTGATTCCTCGCCACTGTTTCCCCGCCTCTGATTCCCCGCCTCTGATTCCCCATATCTCATTCCCCGCCTCTGATTCCCCATCTCTGATTCCCGGACTCTGATTCCCCACCTCTGATTCCCCAGCTGTGATTCCCCGCCTCTGATTCCCCGTGTTTGATCCCCTGCCTCTGATTCCCCAGCTCTGATTCCCCATCTCTGATTCACCGCCTTTGATTCGCCACCTCTGATTCCCCATATCTGATTCCTCGCCACTGTTTCCCCGCCTCTGATTCCCCGCCTCTGATTCCCCATATCTCATTCCCCGCCTCTGATTCCCAATCTCTGATTCCCGGACTCTGATTCCCCACCTCTGATTCCTGACCTCTTATTCCCGGCATCTGATTCCGGCCTCTGATTCCCGGCCTCTGATTCCCTGCTTCTGATTCTGATTCCCTGCCTCTGATTCCCCATTTCTGATACTGCACATCTAATTCCCTGCCTCTGATTCCCCACCTCTGATTCCCCATATCTGAATCCCCGCCTCTGTTTCCCCGTCTCTGATTCCCCGCCTCTGTTTCCCCATATCTAAGTCCCCGCCTCTGATTCCCCAACTTTGATTCCCCACCTCTGATTCCCCAGCTCTGATTCCCCGCCTCTGATTCCCCACCTCTGATTCCCCATATCTGATTCCCAGCCTCTGTTTCCCCGCCTCTGATTCCCCAGCCCTGTTTCCCCATATCTGATTCCCTGCCTCTGATTCCCCAACATTGATTCCCAGCCTCTGATTCCCCAGCTCTGATTCCCCGCCTCTGATTCCCCGTGTTTGATTCCCTGCCTCTGATTCCCCGCCTCTGATTCCCCATCTCTGATTCACCGCCTTTGATTCGCCACCTCTGATTCCCCATATCTGATTCCCCACCTCTGTTTCCCCGCCTCTGATTCCCCGCCTCTGATTCCCCGCCTCTGATTCTCCATATCTCATTCCCCGCCTCTGACTCCCCATCTCTGATTCCCGGACTCTGATACCCCACCTCTGATTCCCGGCCCCTTATTCCCAGCATCTGATTCCAGGCCTCTGATTCCCGGCCTCTGACTCCCCGCTTCAGATTCTGATTCCCTGCCTCTGATTCCCCATCTCTGATTCCGCACATCTGATTACCTGCCTCTGATTCCCCACCTCTGATTCCCCACATCTGATTCCCCGCCTCTGTTTCCACACCTCTGATTCCCCGCCTCTGTTTCCCCATATCTAATTCCCCACCTCTGATGCCCCAACTCTGATTCCCCGCCTCTGATTCCACAGCTCTGATTCCCCGCCTCTGATTCCCCACATCCGATTCCCCATATCTGATTCCCCGCCTCTGTTTCCCAGCCCCTGATTCCCCGCCTCTGTTTCCGCATATCTGATTCCCCGCCTCTGATTCCCAACTATGATTCCCCGCCTCTTATTCCCCAGCTCTGATTCCCTGCCTCTGATTCCCCGCGTTCTATTCCCTGCCTCTGATTCCCCGCCTGTGATTCCCCATCTCTGATTCACCACCTCTGATTCCCCACCACTGATTCCCCCTATCTAATTCCCCACCTCTTTTTGCCCGCCTCTGATTCCCCGCCTCTGTTTCCCCATATCTGATTCCCTGCCTCTGAATCCCCAACTCTGATTCCCTGCCTCTGATTCCCCAGCTTCATTCCCCGCCTTTGATTCCCCCCGTCTGATTCCCAGCCTCTGAATCCCCGTGTCTGATAACCTGCCTCTGATTCCCCGCCTCTGATTCCCCATCTCAGATTCACCGCCTCTGATTCCCCACCTCTGATTCCCCATCTCTGATTCCGCACATCCGATTCCCTGCCTCTGATTCCCCGACTCTGATTCCCCACCTCTGATTCCCCAGCTCTGATTCCCCGCCTCTGATTCCCCAACTCTGATTCCCCGCCTCTGATTCCCCAGCTCTGATTCCCCGCCTCTGATTCCCCGTGTTTGATCCCCTGCCTCTGATTCCCCATCTCTGATTCCCCATCTCTGATTCACCCCCTTTGATTCGCCACCTCTGATTCCCCATATCTGATTCCTCGCCACTGTTTCCCCGCCTCTGATTCCCCGCCTCTGATTCCCCATATCTCATTCCCCGCCTCTGATTCCCCATCTCTGATTCCCGGACTCTGATTCCCCACCTCTGATTCCCGACCTCTTATTCCCGGCATCTGATTCCGGCCTGTGATTCCCGGCCTCTGATTCCCTGCTTCTGATTCTGATTCCCTGCCTCTGATTCCCCATTTCTGATTCCGCACATCTAATTCCCTGCCTCTGATTCCCCACCTCTGATTCCCCATATCTGAATCCCCGCCTCTGTTTCCCCGTCTCTGATTCCCCGCCTCTGTTTCCCCATATCTAAGTCCCCGCCTCTGATTCCCCAACTTTGATTCCCCACCTCTGATTCCCCAGCTCTGATTCCCCGCCTCTGATTCCCCACCTCTGATTCCCCATATCTGATTCCCAGCCTCTGTTTCCCCGCCTCTGATTCCCCGCCTCTGTTTCCCCATATCTGATTCCCAGCCTCTGATTCCCCGCCTCTGATTCCCCGCCTCTGATTCCCTGCCTCTGATTCCCCATCTCCGATTCCGCACATCTGATTCCCTGCCTCTCATTCCCCGCCTCTGATTCCCCGCCACTGATTCCCTGCCTCTGATTCCCAACCTCTGTTTCCCCACCTCTGATTCCCAGTGTTTGATTCCCCGCCTCTGTTTCCCCGCCTCTGATTCCCCGCCTCTGATTCCCCAACTCTAATTCCCCGCCTCTGATTCCCCATATCTGATTCCCCGCCTCTGTTTCCCCGCCTCTGATTCCCCGCCCCTGTTTCCCCATATCTGATTCCCTGCCTCTGATTCCCCAACTTTGATTCCCAGCCTCTGATTCCCCAGCTCTGATTCCCCGCCTCTGATTCCCCGCATCTGATTCCCTGCATCTGATTCCAAGCCTCTGATTCCCTGCCTCTGATTCCCAACCTCTGAATCCCCACCTCTAATTCCCCATATCTGATTCCCAGCCTCTGTTTCCCCGCCTCTGATTCCCCGCCTCTGTTTCCCCATATCTGATTCCCGGCCTCTGATACCCCGCCTCTGATTCCCCGCCTCTGATTCCCTGCCTCTGATTCCCCATCTCCGATTCCGCACATCTGATTCCCTGCCTCTGATTCCCCGCCTCTGATTCCCCGCCTCTGATTCCCTGCCTCTGATTTCCAACCTCTGATTCCCCACCTCTGATTCCCCGTGTTTGATTCCCCGCCTATGTTTCCCCGCCTCTGATTCCCCGCCTCTGTTTCCCAATATCTAAGTCCCCGCCTCTGATTCCCCAACTCTAATTCCCCACCTCTGATTCCCCAGCTCTGATTCCCCGCCTCTGATTCCCTGCATCTGATTCCCTGCATCTGATTCCAAGCCTCTGATTCCCTGCCTCTGATTCCCAACCTCTGAGTCCCCACCTCTGATTCCCCATATCTGATTCCCAGCATCTGTTTCCCCGCCTCTAATTCCCCGCCTCTGTTTCCCCATATCTGATTCCCGGCCTCTGGTTCCCCGCCTCTGATTCCCCGCCTCTGATTCCCTGCCTCTGATTCCCCATCTCCGATTCCGCACATCTGATTTGCTGCCTCTGATTCCCCGCCTCTGATTCCCCGCCTCTGATTCCCTGCCTCTGATTCCCAACCTCTGATTCCCCACCTCTGATTCCCCGTGTTTGATTCCCCGCCTCTGTATCCCCGCCTCTGATTCCCCGCCTCTGATTCCCCAACTCTAATTCCCCGCCTCTGATTCCCCATATCTGATTCCCCGCCTCTGTTTCCCCGCCTCTGATTCCCCGCCCCTGTTTCCCCATATCTGATTCCCTGCCTCTGATTCCCCAACTTTGATTCCCAGCCTCTGATTCCCCAGCTCTCATTCCCCGCCTCTGATTCCCCGCATCTGATTCACTGCATCTGATTCCAAGCCTCTGATTCCCTGCCTCTGATTCCCAACCTCTGATTCCCCACCTCTGATTCCCCATATCTGATTCCCAGCCTCTGTTTCCCCGCCTCTGATTCCCCGCCTCTGTTTCCCCATATCTGATTCCCGGCCTCTGATTCCCCGCATCTGATTCCCCGCCTCTGATTCCCTGCCTCTGATTCCTCATCTCCGATTCCGCACATCTGATTCCCTGCCTCTGATTCCCCGCCTCTGATTCCCCGCCTCTGATTCCCTGCCTCTGATTCCCAACCTCTGATTCCCCACCTCTGATTCCCCGTGTTTGATTACCCGCCTCTGTTTCCCCGCCTCTGATTCCCCGCCTCTGATTCCCCAACTCTAATTCCCCGCCTCTGATTCCCCATATCTGATTCCCTGCCTATGTTTCCCCGCCTCTGATTCCCCGCCCCTGTTTCCCCATATCTGATTCCCCGCCTCTGATTCCCCGTGTTTGATTCCCTGCCTCTGATTCCCCGCCTCTGATTCCCCATCTCTGATTCACCGCCTTTGATTCGCCACCTCTGATTCCCCATATCTGATTCCCCACCTCTGTTTCCCCGCCTCTGATTCCCCGCCTCTGATTCTCCATATCTCATTACCCGCCTCTGACTCCCCATCTCTGATTCCCGTACTCTGATTCCCCACCTCTGATTCCCGGCCTCTTATTCCCAGCATCTGATTCCAGGCCTCTGATTCCCGGCCTCTGACTCCCCGCTTCTGATTCTGATTCCCTGCCTCTGATTCCCCGCCTCTGATTCCGCACATCTGATTCCCCGTCTCTGTTTCCCCATATCTAATTCCCCACCTCTGATGCCCCAACTCTGATTCCCCGCCTCTGATTCCCCAGCTCTGATTCCCCGCCTCTGATTCTCCACATCCGATTCCCAATATCTGATTCCCCGCCTTTGTTTCCCCGCCCCTGATTCCCCGCCTCTGTTTCCCCATATCTGATTCCCCGCCTCTGATTCCCAACTATGATTCCCCGCCTCTTATTCCCCAGCTCTGATACCCTGCCTCTGATTCCCCGCGTTCTATTCCCTGCCTCTGATTCCCCGCCTGTGATTCCCCATCTCTGATTCACCACCTCTGAATCCCCACCACTGATTCCCCATATCTAATTCCCCGCCTCTGTTTGCCCGCCTCTGATTCCCCGCCTCTGTTTCCCCATATCTGATTCCCCGCCTATGAATCCCCAACTCTGATTCCCTGCCTCTGATTCCCCAGCTTCATTCCCCGCCTTTGATTCCCCCCGTCTGATTCCCAGCCTCTGAATCCCCGTGTCTGATAACCTGCCTCTGATTCCCCGCCTCTGATTCCCCATCTCAGATTCACCGCCTCTGATTCCCCACCTCTGATTCCCCATCTCTGATTCCGCACATCCGATTCCCTGCCTCTGATTCCCCGACTCTGATTCCCCACCTCTGATTCCCCAGCTCTGATTCCCCGCCTCTGATTCCCCAACTCTGATTCCCCGCCTCTGATTCCCCAGCTCTGATTCCCTGCCTCTGATTCTCCGTGTTTGATCCCCTGCCTCTGATTCCCCAGCTCTGATTCCCCATCTCTGATTCACCGCCTTTGATTCGCCACCTCTGATTTCCCATATCTGATTCCTCGCCACTGTTTCCCCGCCTCTGATTCCGCGCCTCTGATTCCCCATATCTCATTCCCCGCCTCTGATTCCCCATCTCTGATTCCCGGACTCTGATTCCCCACCTCTGATTCCCGACCTCTTATTCCCGGCATCTGATTCCGGCCTCTGATTCCCGGCCTCTGATTCCCTGCTTCTGATTCCGATTCCCTGCCTCTGATTCCCCATTTCTGATTCCGCACATCTAATTCCCTGCCTCTGATTCCCCACCTCTGATTCCCCATATCTGAATCCCCGCCTCTGTTTCCCCGTCTCTGATTCCCCGCCTCTGTTTCCCCATATCTAAGTCACCGCCTCTGATTCCCCAACTTTGATTCCCCACCTCTGATTCCCCAGCTCTGATTCCCCGCCTCTGATTCCCCACCTCTGATTCCCCATACCTGATTCCCAGCCTCTGTTTCCCCGCCTCTGATTCCCCACTTCTGTTTCCCCATATCTGATTCCCGGCCTCTGATTCCCTGCCTCTGATTCCCCGCCTCTGATTCCCTGCCTCTGATTCCCCATCTCCGATTCCGCACATCTGATTCCCTGCCTCTCATTCCCCGCCTCTGATTCCCCGCCTCTGATTCCCTGCCTCTGATTCCCAACCTCTGATTCCCCACCTCTGATTCCCCGTGTTTGATTCCCCGCCTCTGTTTCCCCGCCTCTCATTCCCCGCCTCTGATTCCCCAACTCTAATTCCCCGCCTCTGATTCCCCATATCTGATTCCCCGCCTCTGTTTCCCCTCCTCTGATTCCCCGCCCCTGTTTCCCCATATCTGATTCCCTGCCTCTGATTCCCCAACTTTGATTTCCAGACTCTGATTCCCCAGCTCTGATTCCCCGCCTCTGATTCCCCGCATCTGATTCCCTGCATCTGATTCCAAGCCTCTGATTCCCTGCCTCTGATTCCCAACCTCTGATTCCCCACCTCTGATTCCCCATATCTGATTCCCAGCCTCTGTTTCCCCGCCTCTGATTCCCCGCCTCTGTTTCCCCATATCTGATTCCCGGCCTCTGATTCCCCGCCTCTGATTCCCCGCCTCTGATTCCCTGCCTCTGATTCCCCATCTCCGATTCCGCACATCTGATTCCCTGCCTCTGATTCCCCGCCTCTGATTCCCCGCCGCTGATTCCCTGCCTCTGATTTCCAACCTCTGATTCCCCACCTATGATTCCCCGTGTTTGATTCCCCGCCTCTGTTTCCCCGCCACTGATTCCCCGCCTCTGATTCCCCAACTCTAATTCCCCGCCTCTGATTCCCCATATCTGATTCCCCGCCTCTGTTTCCCCGCCTCTGATTCCCCGCCCCTGTTTCCCCATATCTGATTCCCTGACTCTGATTCCCCAACTTTGATTCCCAGCCTCTGATTCCCCAGCTCTGATTCCCCGCCTCTGATTCCACGTGTTTGATTCCCTGCCTCTGATTCCCCGCCTCTGATTAACCATCTCTGATTCACCGCCTTTGATTCGCCACCTCTGATTCCCCATATCTGATTCCCCACCTCTGTTTCCCCGCCTCTGATTCCCCGCCTCTGATTCTCCATATCTAATTCCCCGCCTCTGACTCCCCATCTCTGATTCCCGGACTCTTATTCCCAGCATCTGATTCCATGCCTCTGATTCCCGGCCTCTGACTCCCCGCTTCTGATTCTGATTCCCTGCCTCTGATTCCCCATCTCTGATTCCGCACATCTGATTACCTGCCTCTGATTCCCCACCTCTGATTCCCCATATCTGATTCCCCGCCTCTGTTTCCACGCCTCTGATTCCCCGCCTCTGTTTCCCCATATCTAATTCCCCACCTCTGATGCCCCAACTCTGATTCCCCGCCTCTGATTCCCCAGCTCTGATTCCCCGCCTCTGATTCCCTGCATCCGATTCCCCATATCTGATTCCCCGCCTCTGTTTCCCTGCCCCTGATTCCCCGCGTCTGTTTCCCCATATCTGATTATCCGCCTCTGATTCCCAACTATGATTCCCCACCTCTGAATCCCCGCGTCTGATTCCCTGCCTCTGCTTCCCCGCCTCTGATTCCCCAACTCTGATTCCCCGCCTCTGATTCCCCGTGTTTGATTCCCTGCCTCTGATTCCCGGCCTCTGATTCCCCATATCTGATTCCCCGCCTCTGATTCCCAACTATGATTCCCCGCCTCTTATTCCCCAGCTCTGATTCCCTGCCTCTGATTCCCCGCGTTCTATTCCCTGCCTCTGATTCCCCGCCTGTGATTCCCCATCTCTGATTCACCACCTCTGATTCCCCACCACTGATTCCCCATATCTAATTCCCCGCCTCTGTTTGCCCGCCTCTGATTCCCCGCCTCTGTTTCCCCATATCTGATTCCCCGCCTCTGAATCCCCAACTCTGATTCCCTGCCTCTGATTCCCCAGCTTCATTCCCCGCCTTTGATTCCCCCCGTCTGATTCCCAGCCTCTGAATCCCCGTGTCTGAAAACCTGCCTCTGATTCCCCGCCTCTGATTCCCCATCTCAGATTCACCGCCTCTGATTCCCCACCTCTGATTCCCCATCTCTGATTCCGCACATCCGATTCCCTGCCTCTGATTCCCCGACTCTGATTCCCCACCTCTGATTCCCTAGCTCTGATTCCCCGCCTCTGATTCCCCAACTCTGATTCCCCACCTCTGATTCCCCAGCTGTGATTCCCCGCCTCTGATTCCCCGTGTTTGATCTCCTGCCTCTGATTCCCCAGCTCTGATTCCCCATCTCTGATTCACCGCCTTTGATTCGCCACCTCTGATTCCCCATATCTGATTCCTCGCCACTGTTTCCCCGCCTCTGATTCCCCGCCTCTTATTCCCCATATCTCATTCCCCGCCTCTGATTCCCCATCTCTGATTCCCGGACTCTGATTCCCCACCTCTGATTCCCGACCTCTTATTCCCGGCATCTGATTCCGGCCTCTGATTCCCGGCCTCTGATTCCCTGCTTCTGATTCTGATTCCCTGCCTCTGATTCCCCATTTCTGATTCCGCACATCTAATTCCCTGCCTCTGATTCCCCACCTCTGATTCCCCATATCTGAATCCCCGCCTCTGTTTCCCCGTCTCTGATTCCCCGCCTCTGTTTCCCCATATCTAAGTCCCCGCCTCTGATTCCCCAACTTTGATTCCCCACCTCTGATTCCCCAGCTCTGATTCCCCGCCTCTGATTCCCCACCTCTGATTCCCCATATCTGATTCCCAGCCTCTGTTTCCCCGCCTCTGATTCCCCGCCCCTGTTTCCCCATATCTGATTCCCTGCCTCTGTTTCCCCAACTTTGATTCCCAGCCTCTGATTCCCCAGCTCTGATTCCCCGCCTCTGATTCCCCGTGTTTGATTCCCAGCCTCTGATTCCCTGCTTCTGATTCCCCATCTCTGATTCCGCAAATCTAATTCCCTGCCTCTGATTCCCCACCTCTGATTCCCCATATCTGATTCCCCACCTCTGTTTCCCGGCCTCTGATTCCCCGCTTCTGATTCTGATTCCCTGCCTCTGATTCCCCATCTCTGATTCCGCACATCAGATTCCCTGCCGCTGATTCCCCACCTCTGATTCCCCATATCTGATTTCCCGCCTCTGTTTCCCCGCCTCTGATTCCCCGCCTCTGTTTCCCCATATCTAATTCCCAACCTCTGATTCCCCACCTCTGATTCCCCGTGTTTGATTACCCGCCTCTGTTTCCCCGCCTCTGATTCCCCGCCTCTGATTCCCCAACTCTAATTCCCCGCCTCTGATTCCCCATATCTGATTCCCTGCCTATGTTTCCCCGCCTCTGATTCCCCGCCCCTGTTTCCCCATATCTGATTCCCTGCCTCTGATTCCCCAACTTTGATTCCCAGCCTCTGATTCCCCAGCTCTGATTCCCCGCCTCTGATTCCCCGTGTTTGATTCCCTGCCTCTGATTCCCCGCCTCTGATTCCCCATCTCTGATTCACCGCCTTTGATTCGCCACCTCTGATTCCCCATATCTGATTCCCCACCTCTGTTTCCCCGCCTCTGATTCCCCGCCTCTGATTCTCCATATCTCATTACCCACCTCTGACTCCCCATCTCTGATTCCCGTACTCTGATTCCCCACCTCTGATTCCCGGCCTCTTATTCCCAGCATCTGATTCCAGGCCTCTGATTCCCGGCCTCTGACTCCCCGCTTCTGATTCTGATTCCCTGCCTCTGATTCCCCGCCTCTGATTCCCCATCTCTGATTCACCGCCTTTGATTCGCCACCTCTGATTCCCCATATCTGATTCCCCACCTCTGTTTCCCCGCCTCTGATTCCCCGCCTCTGATTCTCCATATCTCATTCCCCGCCTCTGACTCCCCATCTCTGATTCCCGGACTCTGATTCCCCACCTCTGATTCCCGGCCTCTTATTCCCAGCATCTGATTCCAGGCCTCTGATTCCCGTCCTCTGACTCCCCGCTTCTGATTCTGATTCCCTGCCTCTGATTCCCCATCTCTGATTCCGCACATCTGATTACCTGCCTCTGATTCCCCACCTCTGATTCCCCATATCTGATTCCCCGCCTCTGTTTCCACGCCTCTGATTCCCCGCCTCTGATTCCCCATATCTGATTCCCCGCCTCTGTTTCCCCGCCTCTGATTCCCCGCCCCTGTTTCCCCATATCTGATTCCCTGCCTCTGATTCCCCAACTTTGATTCCCAGCCTCTGATTCCCCAGCTCTCATTCCCCGCCTCTGATTCCCCGCATCTGATTCACTGCATCTGATTCCAAGCCTCTGATTCCCTGCCTCTGATTCCCAACCTCTGATTCCCCACCTCTGATTCCCCATATCTGATTCCCAGCCTCTGTTTCCCCGCCTCTGATTCCCCGCCTCTGTTTCCCCATATCTGATTCCCGGCCTCTGATTCCCCGCATCTGATTCCCCGCCTCTGATTCCCTGCCTCTGATTCCTCATCTCCGATTCCGCACATCTGATTCCCTGCCTCTGATTCCCCGCCTCTGATTCCCCGCCTCTGATTCCCTGCCTCTGATTCCCAACCTCTGATTCCCCACCTCTGATTCCCCGTGTTTGATTACCCGCCTCTGTTTCCCCGCCTCTCATTCCCCGCCTCTGATTCCCCAACTCTAATTCCCCGCCTCTGATTCCCCATATCTGATTCCCTGCCTATGTTTCCCCGCCTCTGATTCCCCGCCCCTGTTTCCCCATATCTGATTCCCTGCCTCTGATTCCCCAACTTTGATTCCCAGCCTCTGATTCCCCAGCTCTGATTCCCCGCCTCTGATTCCCCGTGTTTGATTCCCTGCCTCTGATTCCCCGCCTCTGATTCCCCATCTCTGATTCACCGCCTTTGATTCGCCACCTCTGATTCCCCATATCTGATTCCCCACCTCTGTTTCCCCGCCTCTGATTCCCCGCCTCTGATTCTCCATATCTCATTACCCGCCTCTGACTCCCCATCTCTGATTCCCGTACTCTGATTCCCCACCTCTGATTCCCGGCCTCTTATTCCCAGCATCTGATTCCAGGCCTCTGATTCCCGGCCTCTGACTCCCCGCTTCTGATTCTGATTCCCTGCCTCTGATTCCCCGCCTCTGATTCCCCATCTCTGATTCACCGCCTTTGATTCGCCACCTCTGATTCCCCATATCTGATTCCCCACCTCTGTTTCCCCGCCTCTGATTCCCCGCCTCTGATTCTCCATATCTCATTCCCCGCCTCTGACTCCCCATCTCTGATTCCCGGACTCTGATTCCCCACCTCTGATTCCCGGCCTCTTATTCCCAGCATCTGATTCCAGGCCTCTGATTCCCGTCCTCTGACTCCCCGCTTCTGATTCTGATTCCCTGCCTCTGATTCCCCATCTCTGATTCCGCACATCTGATTACCTGCCTCTGATTCCCCACCTCTGATTCCCCATATCTGATTCCCCGCCTCTGTTTCCACGCCTCTGATTCCCCGCCTCTGTTTCCCCATATCTAATTCCCCACCTCTGATGCCCCAACTCTGATTCCCCGCCTCTGATTCCACAGCTCTGATTCCCCGCCTCTGATTCCCCACATCCGATTCCCCATATCTGATTCCCCGCCTCTGTTTCCCCGCCCCTGATTCCCCGCCTCTGTTTCCCCATATCTGATTCCCCGCCTCTGATTCCCAACTATGATTCCCCGCCTCTTATTCCCCAGCTCTGATTCCCTGCCTCAGATTCCCCGCGTTCCATTCCCTGCCTCTGATTCCCCGCCTGTGATTCCCCATCTCTGATTCACCACCTCTGATTCCCCACCACTGATTCCCCATATCTAATTCCCCGCCTCTGTTTGCCCGCCTCTGATTCCCCGCCTCTGTTTCCCCATATCTGATTCCCCGCCTCTGAATCCCCAACACTGATTCCCTGCCTCTGATTCCCCAGCTTCATTCCCCGCCTTTGATTCCCCCGTCTGATTCCCAGCCTCTGAATCCCCGTGTCTGAAAACCTGCCTCTGATTCCCCGCCTCTGATTCCCCATCTCAGATTCACCGCCTCTGATTCCCCACCTCTGATTCCCCATCTCTGATTCCGCACATCCGATTCCCTGCCTCTGATTCCCCGACTCTGATTCCCCACCTCTGATTCCCCAGCTCTGATTCCCCAGCTGTGATTCCCTGCCTCTGATTCCCCGTGTTTGACCCCCTGCCTCTGATTCCCCAGCTCTGATTCCCCATCTCTGATTCACCGCCTTTGATTCGCCACCTCTGATTCCCCATATCTGATTCCTCGCCACTGTTTCCCCGCCTCTGATTCCCCGCCTCTGATTCCCCATATCTCATTCCCCGCCTCTGATTCCCCATCTCTGATTCCCGGACTCTGATTCCCCACCTCTGATTCCCCAGCTGTGATTCCCCGCCTCTGATTCCCCGTGTTTGATCCCCTGCCTCTGATTCCCCAGCTCTGATTCCCCATCTCTGATTCACCGCCTTTGATTCGCCACCTCTGATTCCCCATATCTGATTCCTCGCCACTGTTTCCCCGCCTCTGATTCCCCGCCTCTGATTCCCCATATCTCATTCCCCGCCTCTGATTCCCCATCTCTGATTCCCGGACTCTGATTCCCCACCTCTGATTCCTGACCTCTTATTCCCGGCATCTGATTCCGGCCTCTGATTCCCGACCTCTGATTCCCTGCTTCTGATTCTGATTCCCTGCCTCTGATTCCCCATTTCTGATTCCGCACATCTAATTCCCTGCCTCTGATTCCCCACCTCTGATTCCCCATATCTGAATCCCCGCCTCTGTTTCCCCGTCTCTGATTCCCCGCCTCTGTTTCCCCATATCTAAGTCCCCGCCTCTGATTCCCCAACTTTGATTCCCCACCTCTGATTCCCCAGCTCTGATTCCCCGCCTCTGATTCCCCACCTCTGATTCCCCATATCTGATTCCCAGCCTCTGTTTCCCCGCCTCTGATTCCCCAGCCCTGTTTCCCCATATCTGATTCCCTGCCTCTGATTCCCCAACATTGATTCCCAGCCTCTGATTCCCCAGCTCTGATTCCCCGCCTCTGATTCCCCGTGTTTGATTCCCTGCCTCTGATTCCCCGCCTCTGATTCCCCATCTCTGATTCACCGCCTTTGATTCGCCACCTCTGATTCCCCATATCTGATTCCCCACCTCTGTTTCCCCGCCTCTGATTCCCCGCCTCTGATTCCCCGCCTCTGATTCTCCATATCTCATTCCCCGCCTCTGACTCCCCATCTCTGATTCCCGGACTCTGATACCCCACCTCTGATTCCCGGCCTCTTATTCCCAGCATCTGATTCCAGGCCTCTGATTCCCGGCCTCTGACTCCCCGCTTCAGATTCTGATTCCCTGCCTCTGATTCCCCATCTCTGATTCCGCACATCTGATTACCTGCCTCTGATTCCCCACCTCTGATTCCCCACATCTGATTCCCCGCCTCTGTTTCCACACCTCTGATTCCCCGCCTCTGTTTCCCCATATCTAATTCCCCACCTCTGATGCCCCAACTCTGATTCCCCGCCTCTGATTCCACAGCTCTGATTCCCCGCCTCTGATTCCCCACATCCGATTCCCCATATCTGATTCCCCGCCTCTGTTTCCCAGCCCCTGATTCCCCGCCTCTGTTTCCGCATATCTGATTCCCCGCCTCTGATTCCCAACTATGATTCCCCGCCTCTTATTCCCCAGCTCTGATTCCCTGCCTCTGATTCCCCGCGTTCTATTCCCTGCCTCTGATTCCCCGCCTGTGATTCCCCATCTCTGATTCACCACCTCTGATTCCCCACCACTGATTCCCCCTATCTAATTCCCCACCTCTGTTTGCCCGCCTCTGATTCCCCGCCTCTGTTTCCCCATATCTGATTCCCCGCCTCTGAATCCCCAACTCTGATTCCCTGCCTCTGATTCCCCAGCTTCATTCCCCGCCTTTGATTCCCCCCGTCTGATTCCCAGCCTCTGAATCCCCGTGTCTGATAACCTGCCTCTGATTCCCCGCCTCTGATTCCCCATCTCAGATTCACCGCCTCTGATTCCCCACCTCTGATTCCCCATCTCTGATTCCGCACATCCGATTCCCTGCCTCTGATTCCCCGACTCTGATTCCCCACCTCTGATTCCCCAGCTCTGATTCCCCGCCTCTGATTCCCCAACTCTGATTCCCCGCCTCTGATTCCCCAGCTCTGATTCCCCGCCTCTGATTCCCCGTGTTTGATCCCCTGCCTCTGATTCCCCATCTCTGATTCCCCATCTCTGATTCACCGCCTTTGATTCGCCACCTCTGATTCCCCATATCTGATTCCTCGCCACTGTTTCCCCGCCTCTGATTCCCCGCCTCTGATTCCCCATATCTCATTCCCCGCCTCTGATTCCCCATCTCTGATTCCCGGACTCTG
Organism: Narcine bancroftii; assembly: GCF_036971445.1. NCBI lineage: Eukaryota > Metazoa > Chordata > Chondrichthyes > Torpediniformes > Narcinidae > Narcine > Narcine bancroftii. Next base: position 110,823,076 of record NC_091475.1, read on the forward strand.
ATTCCCCACCTCTGATTCCCGACCTCTTATTCCCGGCATCTGATTCCGGCCTGTGATTCCCGGCCTCTGATTCCCTGCTTCTGATTCTGATTCCCTGCCTCTGATTCCCCATTTCTGATTCCGCACATCTAATTCCCTGCCTCTGATTCCCCACCTCTGATTCCCCATATCTGAATCCCCGCCTCTGTTTCCCCGTCTCTGATTCCCCGCCTCTGTTTCCCCATATCTAAGTCCCCGCCTCTGATTCCCCAACTTTGATTCCCCACCTCTGATTCCCCAGCTCTGATTCCCCGCCTCTGATTCCCCACCTCTGATTCCCCATATCTGATTCCCAGCCTCTGTTTCCCCGCCTCTGATTCCCCGCCTCTTTTTCCCCATATCTGATTCCCAGCCTCTGATTCCCCGCCTCTGATTCCCCGCCTCTGATTCCCTGCCACTGATTCCCCATCTCCGATTCCGCACATCTGATTCCCTGCCTCTCATTCCCCGCCTCTGATTCCCCGCCACTGATTCCCTGCCTCTGATTCCCAACCTCTGTTTCCCCACCTCTGATTCCCAGTGTTTGATTCCCCGCCTCTGTTTCCCCGCCTCTGATTCCCCGCCTCTGATTCCCCAACTCTAATTCCCCGCCTCTGATTCCCCATATCTGATTCCCCGCCTCTGTTTCCCCGCCTCTGATTCCCCGCCCCTGTTTCCCCATATCTGATTCCCTGCCTCTGATTCCCCAACTTTGATTCCCAGCCTCTGATTCCCCAGCTCTGATTCCCCGCCTCTGATTCCCCGCATCTGATTCCCTGCATCTGATTCCAAGCCTCTGATTCCCTGCCTCTGATTCCCAACCTCTGATTCCCCACCTCTAATTCCCCATATCTGATTCCCAGCCTCTGTTTCCCCGCCTCTGATTCCCCGCCTCTGTTTCCCCATATCTGATTCCCGGCCTCTGATACCCCGCCTCTGATTCCCCGCCTCTGATTCCCTGCCTCTGATTCCCCATCTCCGATTCCGCACATCTGATTCCCTGCCTCTGATTCCCCGCCTCTGATTCCCCGCCTCTGATTCCCTGCCTCTGATTTCCAACCTCTGATTCCCCACCTCTGATTCCCCGTGTTTGATTCCCCGCCTATGTTTCCCCGCCTCTGATTCCCCGCCTCTGTTTCCCAATATCTAAGTCCCCGCCTCTGATTCCCCAACTCTAATTCCCCACCTCTGATTCCCCAGCTCTGATTCCCCGCCTCTGATTCCCTGCATCTGATTCCCTGCATCTGATTCCAAGCCTCTGATTCCCTGCCTCTGATTCCCAACCTCTGAGTCCCCACCTCTGATTCCCCATATCTGATTCCCAGCATCTGTTTCCCCGCCTCTAATTCCCCGCCTCTGTTTCCCCATATCTGATTCCCGGCCTCTGGTTCCCCGCCTCTGATTCCCCGCCTCTGATTCCCTGCCTCTGATTCCCCATCTCCGATTCCGCACATCTGATTCGCTGCCTCTGATTCCCCGCCTCTGATTCCCCGCCTCTGATTCCCTGCCTCTGATTCCCAACCTCTGATTCCCCACCTCTGATTCCCCGTGTTTGATTCCCCGCCTCTGTATCCCCGCCTCTGATTCCCCGCCTCTGATTCCCCAACTCTAATTCCCCGCCTCTGATTCCCCATATCTGATTCCCCGCCTCTGTTTCCCCGCCTCTGATTCCCCGCCCCTGTTTCCCCATATCTGATTCCCTGCCTCTGATTCCCCAACTTTGATTCCCAGCCTCTGATTCCCCAGCTCTCATTCCCCGCCTCTGATTCCCCGCATCTGATTCACTGCATCTGATTCCAAGCCTCTGATTCCCTGCCTCTGATTCCCAACCTCTGATTCCCCACCTCTGATTCCCCATATCTGATTCCCAGCCTCTGTTTCCCCGCCTCTGATTCCCCGCCTCTGTTTCCCCATATCTGATTCCCGGCCTCTGATTCCCCGCATCTGATTCCCCGCCTCTGATTCCCTGCCTCTGATTCCTCATCTCGAATTCCGCACATCTGATTCCCTGCCTCTGATTCCCCGCCTCTGATTCCCCGCCTCTGATTCCCTGCCTCTGATTCCCAACCTCTGATTCCCCACCTCTGATTCCCCGTGTTTGATTACCCGCCTCTGTTTCCCCGCCTCTGATTCCCCGCCTCTGAATCCCCAACTCTAATTCCCCGCCTCTGATTCCCCATATCTGATTCCCTGCCTATGTTTCCCCGCCTCTGATTCCCCGCCCCTGTTTCCCCATATCTGATTCCCTGCCTCTGATTCCCCAACTTTGATTCCCAGCCTCTGATTCCCCAGCTCTGATTCCCCGCCTCTGATTCCCCGTGTTTGATTCCCTGCCTCTGATTCCCCGCCTCTGATTCCCCATCTCTGATTCACCGCCTTTGATTCGCCACCTCTGATTCCCCATATCTGATTCCCCACCTCTGTTTCCCCGCCTCTGATTCCCCGCCTCTGATTCTCCATATCTCATTACCCGCCTCTGACTCCCCATCTCTGATTCCCGTACTCTGATTCCCCACCTCTGATTCCCGGCCTCTTATTCCCAGCATCTGATTCCAGGCCTCTGATTCCCGGCCTCTGACTCCCCGCTTTTGATTCTGATTCCCTGCCTCTGATTCCCCGCCTCTGATTCCGCACATCTGATTCCCCGTCTCTGTTTCCCCATATCTAATTCCCCACCTCTGATGCCCCAACTCTGATTCCCCGCCTCTGATTCCCCAGCTCTGATTCCCCGCCTCTGATTCTCCACATCCGATTCCCAATATCTGATTCCCCGCCTTTGTTTCCCCGCCCCTGATTCCCCGCCTCTGATTCCCCATATCTGATTCCCCGCCTCTGATTCCCAACTATGATTCCCCGCCTCTTATTCCCCAGCTCTGATACCCTGCCTCTGATTCCCCGCGTTCTATTCCCTGCCTCTGATTCCCCGCCTGTGATTCCCCATCTCTGATTCACCACCTCTGATTCCCCACCACTGATTCCCCATATCTAATTCCCCGCCTCTGTTTGCCCGCCTCTGATTCCCCGCCTCTGTTTCCCCATATCTGATTCCCCGCCTCTGAATCCCCAACTCTGATTCCCTGCCTCTGATTCCCCAGCTTCATTCCCCGCCTTTGATTCCCCCCGTCTGATTCCCAGCCTCTGAATCCCCGTGTCTGATAACCTGCCTCTGATTCCCCGCCTCTGATTCCCCATCTCAGATTCACCGCCTCTGATTCCCCACCTCTGATTCCCCATCTCTGATTCCGCACATCCGATTCCCTGCCTCTGATTCCCCGACTCTGATTCCCCACCTCTGATTCCCCAGCTCTGATTCCCCGCCTCTGATTCCCCAACTCTGATTCCCCGCCTCTGATTCCCCAGCTCTGATTCCCTGCCTCTGATTCCCCGTGTTTGATCCCCTGCCTCTGATTCCCCAGCTCTGATTCCCCATCTCTGATTCACCGCCTTTGATTCGCCACCTCTGATTTCCCATATCTGATTCCTCGCCACTGTTTCCCCGCCTCTGATTCCGCGCCTCTGATTCCCCATATCTCATTCCCCGCCTCTGATTCCCCATCTCTGATTCCCGGACTCTGATTCCCCACCTCTGATTCCCGACCTCTTATTCCCGGCATCTGATTCCGGCCTCTGAATCCCGGCCTCTGATTCCCTGCTTCTGATTCTGATTCCCTGCCTCTGATTCCCCATTTCTGATTCCGCACATCTAATTCCCTGCCTATGATTCCCCACCTCTGATTCCCCATATCTGAATCCCCGCCTCTGTTTCCCCGTCTCTGATTCCCCGCCTCTGTTTCCCCATATCTAAGTCCCCGCCTCTGATTCCCCAACTTTGATTCCCCACCTCTGATTCCCCAGCTCTGATTCCCCGCCTCTGATTCCCCACCTCTGATTCCCCATACCTGATTCCCAGCCTCTGTTTCCCCGCCTCTGATTCCCCACTTCTGTTTCCCCATATCTGAATCCCGGCCTCTGACTCCCTGCCTCTGATTCCCCGCCTCTGATTCCCTGCCTCTAATTCCCCATCTCCGATTCCGCACATCTGATTCCCTGCCTCTCATTCCCCGCCTCTGATTCCCTGCCTCTGATTCCCAACCTCTGATTCCCCACCTCTGATTCCCCGTGTTTGATTCCCCGCCTCTGTTTCCCCGCCTCTCATTCCCCGCCTCTGATTCCCCAACTCTAATTCCCCGCCTCTGATTCCCCATATCTGATTCCCCGCCTCTGTTTCCCCGCCTCTGATTCCCCGCCCCTGTTTCCCCATATCTGATTCCCTGCCTCTGATTCCCCAACTTTGATTTCCAGACTCTGATTCCCCAGCTCTGGTTCCCCGCCTCTGATTCCCCGCATCTGATTCCCTGCATCTGATTCCAAGCCTCTGATTCCCTGCCTCTGATTCCCAACCTCTGATTCCCCACCTCTGATTCCCCATATCTGATTCCCAGCCTCTGTTTCCCCGCCTCTGATTCCCCGCCTCTGTTTCCCCATATCTGATTCCCGGCCTCTGATTCCCCGCCTCTGATTCCCCGCCTCTGATTCCCTGCCTCTGATTCCCCATCTCCGATTCCGCACATCTGATTCCCTGCCTCTGATTCCCCGCCTCTGATTCCCCGCCGCTGATTCCCTGCCTCTGATTTCCAACCTCTGATTCCCCACCTATGATTCCCCGTGTTTGATTCCCCGCCTCTGTTTCCCCGCCACTGATTCCCCGCCTCTGATTCCCCAACTCTAATTCCCCGCCTCTGATTCCCCATATCTGATTCCCCGCCTCTGTTTCCCCGCCTCTGATTCCCCGCCCCTGTTTCCCCATATCTGATTCCCTGACTCTGATTCCCCGCCTCTGATTCCCCGCCTCTGATTCCCCAACTCTAATTCCCCGCCTCTGATTCCCCATATCTGATTCCCTGCCTATGTTTCCCCGCCTCTGATTCCCCGCCCCTGTTTCCCCATATCTGATTCCCTGCCTCTGATTCCCCAACTTTGATTCCCAGCCTCTGATTCCCCAGCTCTGATTCCCCGCCTCTGATTCCCCGTGTTTGATTCCCTGCCTCTGATTCCCCGCCTCTGATTCCCCATCTCTGATTCACCGCCTTTGATTCGCCACCTCTGATTCCCCATATCTGATTCCCCACCTCTGTTTCCCCGCCTCTGATTCCCCGCCTCTGATTCTCCATATCTCATTACCCGCCTCTGACTCCCCATCTCTGATTCCCGTACTCTGATTCCCCACCTCTGATTCCCGGCCTCTTATTCCCAGCATCTGATTCCAGGCCTCTGATTCCCGGCCTCTGACTCCCCGCTTCTGATTCTGATTCCCTGCCTCTGATTCCCCGCCTCTGATTCCGCACATCTGATTCCCCGTCTCTGTTTCCCCATATCTAATTCCCCACCTCTGATGCCCCAACTCTGATTCCCCGCCTCTGATTCCCCAGCTCTGATTCCCCGCCTCTGATTCTCCACATCCGATTCCCAATATCTGATTCCCCGCCTTTGTTTCCCCGCCCCTGATTCCCCGCCTCTGTTTCCCCATATCTGATTCCCCGCCTCTGATTCCCAACTATGATTCCCCGCCTCTTATTCCCCAGCTCTGATACCCTGCCTCTGATTCCCCGCGTTCTATTCCCTGCCTCTGATTCCCCGCCTGTGATTCCCCATCTCTGATTCACCACCTCTGATTCCCCACCACTGATTCCCCATATCTAATTCCCCGCCTCTGTTTGCCCGCCTCTGATTCCCCGCCTCTGTTTCCCCATATCTGATTCCCCGCCTCTGAATCCCCAACTCTGATTCCCTGCCTCTGATTCCCCAGCTTCATTCCCCGCCTTTGATTCCCCCCGTCTGATTCCCAGCCTCTGAATCCCCGTGTCTGATAACCTGCCTCTGATTCCCCGCCTCTGATTCCCCATCTCAGATTCACCGCCTCTGATTCCCCACCTCTGATTCCCCATCTCTGATTCCGCACATCCGATTCCCTGCCTCTGATTCCCCGACTCTGATTCCCCACCTCTGATTCCCCAGCTCTGATTCCCCGCCTCTGATTCCCCAACTCTGATTCCCCGCCTCTGATTCCCCAGCTCTGATTCCCTGCCTCTGATTCCCCGTGTTTGATCCCCTGCCTCTGATTCCCCAGCTCTGATTCCCCATCTCTGATTCACCGCCTTTGATTCGCCACCTCTGATTTCCCATATCTGATTCCTCGCCACTGTTTCCCCGCCTCTGATTCCGCGCCTCTGATTCCCCATATCTCATTCCCCGCCTCTGATTCCCCATCTCTGATTCCCGGACTCTGATTCCCCACCTCTGATTCCCGACCTCTTATTCCCGGCATCTGATTCCGGCCTCTGATTCCCGGCCTCTGATTCCCTGCTTCTGATTCTGATTCCCTGCCTCTGATTCCCCATTTCTGATTCCGCACATCTAATTCCCTGCCTCTGATTCCCCACCTCTGATTCCCCATATCTGAATCCCCGCCTCTGTTTCCCCGTCTCTGATTCCCCGCCTCTGTTTCCCCATATCTAAGTCCCCGCCTCTGATTCCCCAACTTTGATTCCCCACCTCTGATTCCCCAGCTCTGATTCCCCGCCTCTGATTCCCCACCTCTGATTCCCCATACCTGATTCCCAGCCTCTGTTTCCCCGCCTCTGATTCCCCACTTCTGTTTCCCCATATCTGATTCCCGGCCTCTGATTCCCTGCCTCTGATTCCCCGCCTCTGATTCCCTGCCTCTGATTCCCCATCTCCGATTCCGCACATCTGATTCCCTGCCTCTGATTCCCCGCCTCTGATTCCCCGCCTCTGATTCCCTGCCTCTGATTCCCAACCTCTGATTCCCCACCTCTGATTCCCCGTGTTTGATTCCCCGCCTCTGTTTCCCCGCCTCTCATTCCCCGCCTCTGATTCCCCAACTCTAATTCCCCGCCTCTGATTCCCCATATCTGATTCCCCGCCTCTGTTTCCCCGCCTCTGATTCCCCGCCCCTGTTTCCCCATATCTGATTCCCTGCCTCTGATTCCCCAACTTTGATTTCCAGACTCTGATTCCCCAGCTCTGATTCCCCGCCTCTGATTCCCCGCATCTGATTCCCTGCATCTGATTCCAAGCCTCTGATTCCCTGCCTCTGATTCCCAACCTCTGATTCCCCACCTCTGATTCCCCATATCTGATTCCCAGCCTCTGTTTCCCCGCCTCTGATTCCCCGCCTCTGTTTCCCCATATCTGATTCCCGGCCTCTGATTCCCCGCCTCTGATTCCCCGCCTCTGATTCCCTGCCTCTGATTCCCCATCTCCGATTCCGCACATCTGATTCCCTGCCTCTGATTCCCCGCCTCTGATTCCCCGCCGCTGATTCCCTGCCTCTGATTTCCAACCTCTGATTCCCCACCTATGATTCCCCGTGTTTGATTCCCCACCTCTGTTTCCCCGCCACTGATTCCCCGCCTCTGATTCCCCAACTCTAATTCCCCGCCTCTAATTCCCCATATCTGATTCCCCGCCTCTGTTTCCCCGCCTCTGATTCCCCGCCCCTGTTTCCCCATATCTGATTCCCTGACTCTGATTCCCCAACTTTGATTCCCAGCCTCTGATTCCCCAGCTCTGATTCCCCGCCTCTGATTCCACGTGTTTGATTCCCTGCCTCTGATTCCCCGCCTCTGATTAACCATCTCTGATTCACCGCCTTTGATTCGCCACCTCTGATTCCCCATATCTGATTCCCCACCTCTGTTTCCCCGCCTCTGATTCCCCGCCTCTGATTCTCCATATCTAATTCCCCGCCTCTGACTCCCCATCTCTGATTCCCGGACTCTGATTCCCCACCTCTGATTCCCGGCCAATTATTCCCAGCATCTGATTCCAGGCCTCTGATTCCCGGCCTCTGACTCCCCGCTTCTGATTCTGATTCCCTGCCTCTGATTCCCCATCTCTGATTCCGCACATCTGATTACCTGCCTCTGATTCCCCACCTCTGATTCCCCATATCTGATTCCCCGCCTCTGTTTCCACGCCTCTGATTCCCCGCCTCTGTTTCCCCATATCTAATTCCCCACCTCTGATGCCCCAACTCTGATTCCCCGCCTCTGATTCCCCAGCTCTGATTCCCCGCCTCTGATTCCCTGCATCCGATTCCCCATATCTGATTCCCCGCCTCTGTTTCCCTGCCCCTGATTCCCCGCGTCTGTTTCCCCATATCTGATTATCCGCCTCTGATTCCCAACTATGATTCCCCACCTCTGAATCCCCGCGTCTGATTCCCTGCCTCTGCTTCCCCGCCTCTGATTCCCCAACTCTGATTCCCCGCCTCTGATTCCCCGTGTTTGATTCCCTGCCTCTGATTCCCGGCCTCTGATTCCCCATATCTGATTCCCCGCCTCTGATTCCCAACTATGATTCCCCGCCTCTTATTCCCCAGCTCTGATTCCCTGCCTCTGATTCCCCGCGTTCTATTCCCTGCCTCTGATTCCCCGCCTGTGATTCCCCATCTCTGATTCACCACCTCTGATTCCCCACCACTGATTCCCCATATCTAATTCCCCGCCTCTGTTTGCCCGCCTCTGATTCCCCTCCTCTGTTTCCCCATATCTGATTCCCCGCCTCTGAATCCCCAACTCTGATTCCCTGCCTCTGATTCCCCAGCTTCATTCCCCGCCTTTGATTCCCCCCGTCTGATTCCCAGCCTCTGAATCCCCGTGTCTGAAAACCTGCCTCTGATTCCCCGCCTCTGATTCCCCATCTCAGATTCACCGCCTCTGATTCCCCACCTCTGATTCCCCATCTCTGATTCCGCACATCCGATTCCCTGCCTCTGATTCCCCGACTCTGATTCCCCACCTCTGATTCCCTAGCTCTGATTCCCCGCCTCTGATTCCCCAACTCTGATTCCCCACCTCTGATTCCCCAACTCTGATTCCCCGCCTCTGATTCCCCGTGTTTGATTCCCTGCCTCTGATTCCCGGCCTCTGATTCCCCATATCTGATTCCCCGCCTCTGATTCCCAACTATGATTCCCCGCCTCTTATTCCCCAGCTCTGATTCCCTGCCTCTGATTCCCCGCGTTCTATTCCCTGCCTCTGATTCCCCGCCTGTGATTCCCCATCTCTGATTCACCACCTCTGATTCCCCACCACTGATTCCCCATATCTAATTCCCCGCCTCTGTTTGCCCGCCTCTGATTCCCCTCCTCTGTTTCCCCATATCTGATTCCCCGCCTCTGAATCCCCAACTCTGATTCCCTGCCTCTGATTCCCCAGCTTCATTCCCCGCCTTTGATTCCCCCCGTCTGATTCCCAGCCTCTGAATCCCCGTGTCTGAAAACCTGCCTCTGATTCCCCGCCTCTGATTCCCCATCTCAGATTCACCGCCTCTGATTCCCCACCTCTGATTCCCCATCTCTGATTCCGCACATCCGATTCCCTGCCTCTGATTCCCCGACTCTGATTCCCCACCTCTGATTCCCTAGCTCTGATTCCCCGCCTCTGATTCCCCAGCTCTGATTCCCCATCTCTGATTCACCGCCTTTGATTCGCCACCTCTGATTCCCCATATCTGATTCCTCGCCACTGTTTCCCCGCCTCTGATTCCCCGCCTCTTATTCACCATATCTCATTCCCCGCCTCTGATTCCCCATCTCTGATTCCCGGACTCTGATTCCCCACCTCTGATTCCCGACCTCTTATTCCCGGCATCTGATTCCGGCCTCTGATTCCCGGCCTCTGATTCCCTGCTTCTGATTCTGATTCCCTGCCTCTGATTCCCCATTTCTGATTCCGCACATCTAATTCCCTGCCTCTGATTCCCCACCTCTGATTCCCCATATCTGAATCCCCGCCTCTGTTTCCCCGTCTCTGATTCCCCGCCTCTGTTTCCCCATATCTAAGTCCCCGCCTCTGATTCCCCAACTTTGATTCCCCACCTCTGATACCCCAGCTCTGATTCCCCGCCTCTGATTCCCCACCTCTGATTCCCCATATCTGATTCCCAGCCTCTGTTTCCCCGCCTCTGATTCCCCGCCCCTGTTTCCCCATATCTGATTCCCTGCCTCTGTTTCCCCAACTTTGATTCCCAGCCTCTGATTCCCCAGCTCTGATTCCCCGCCTCTGATTCCCCGTGTTTGATTCCCTGCCTCTGATTCCCTGCTTCTGATTCCCCATCTCTGATTCCGCAAATCTAATTCCCTGCCTCTGATTCCCCACCTCTGATTCCCCATATCTGATTCCCCACCTCTGTTTCCCGGCCTCTGATTCCCCGCTTCTGATTCTGATTCCCTGCCTCTGATTCCCCATCTCTGATTCCGCACATCAGATTCCCTGCCGCTGATTCCCCACCACTGATTCCCCATATCTGATTTCCCGCCTCTGTTTCCCCGCCTCTGATTCCCCGCCTCTGTTTCCCCATATCTAATTCCCAACCTCTGATGCCCCAACTCTGATTCCCTGCCTCTGATTCCCCGCGTTCTATTCCCTGCCTCTGATTCCCCGCCTGTGATTCCCCATCTCTGATTCACCACCTCTGATTCCCTACCTCTGATTCCCCATATCTAATTCCCCGCCTCTGTTTGCCCGACTCTGATTCCCCGCCTCTGTTTCCCCATATCTGATTCCCCGCCTCTGAATCCCCAACTCTGATTCCCTGCCTCTGATTCCCCAGCTCTGATTCCCCGCCTTTGATTCCCCCATCTGATTCCCAGCCTCTGAAACCCCGTGTCTGATTTCTTGCCTCTGATTCCCCGCCTCTGATTCCCCATCTCTGATTCACAGCCTCTGATTCCCCACCTCTGATTCCCCATCTCTGATTCCGCACATCTGATTCCCTGCCTCTGATTCCCCGACTCTGATCCCCACCTCTGATTCCGCAGCTCTGATTCCCCGCCTCTGATTCTCCAACTCTGATTCCCCGCCTCTGATTCCCCAGCTCTGATTCCCCGCCTCTGATTCCCCGTGTTTGATTCCCTGCCTCTGATTCCCCGCCTCTGATTCCCCATCTCTGATTCACCGCCTTTGATTCGCCACCTCTGATTCCCCATATCTGATTCCTCGCCTCTGTTTCCCCGCCTCTGATTCCCCGCCTCTGATTCCCCATATCTCATTCCCCGCCTCTGATTCCCCATCTCTGATTCCCGGACTCTGATTCCCCACCTCTGATTCCCGGCCTCTTATTCCCGGCATCTGATTCCGGCCTCTGATTCCCGGCCTCTGATTCCCTGCTTCTGATTCCCCATCTCTGATTCCGCAAATCTAATTCCCTGCCTCTGATTCCCCACCTCTGATTCCCCATATCTGATTCCCCGCCTCTGTTTCCCCGCCTCTGATTCCCCGCCTCTGTTTCCCCATATCTAAGTCCCCGCCTCTGATTCTCCAACTTTGATTCCCCACCTCTGATTCCCCAGCTCTGATTCCCCGCCTCTGATTCCCCGCATCTGATTCCATGCATCTGATTCCCAGCCTCTGATTCCCAGCCTCTGATTCCCAACCTCTGATTCCCCACCTCTGATTCCCCATATCTGATTCCCCGCCTCTGTTTCCCCGCCTCTGATTCCCCGCCTCTGTTTCCCCATATCTGATCCCCGCCTCTATTTGCCCGCATCTGATTCCCCGCCTCTGTTTCCCCATATCTGATTCCCCGCCTCTGAATCCCCAACTCTGATTCCCTGCCTCTAATTTCCCAGCTCTGATTCCCCGCCTCTGATTCCCCGCGTCTGATTACCGGCCTCTGATTCCCCGCCTCTGATTCCCCATCTCTGATTCACAACCTCTGATTCCCCACCTCTGATACCCCATATCTGATTCCCCGCCTCTGTTTCCCCGCCTCTGATTCCCCACCTCTGATTCCCAATATCTGATTCCCCGCCTCTGATTCCCCACCTCTGATTCCCCGCCTCTGATTCGCCAGCTATGATTCCCCGCCTCTGATTCCCCGTGTTTGATTCACTGCCTCTGATTCCCGGCCTCTGATTCCCCATCTCTGATTCACCGCCTTTGATTCGCCACCTCTGATTCACCATATCTGATTCCCCGCCTCTGTTTCCCCGCCTCTGATTCCCCGCCTCTGATTCCCCATATCTCATTCCCCGCCTCTGAATCCCCATCTCTGATTCCCGGACTCTGATTCCCCACCTCTGATTCCCTGCTACTGATTCTGATTCCCTGCCTTTGATTCCCCATCTCTGATTCCGCACATCTGATTCCCTGCCTCTGATTCCCCATCTCTGATTCCCCATATCTGATTCCCCGCTTCTGTTTCCCCGCCTCTGATTCCCCGCCTCTGTTTCCCAATATCTAAGTCCCCGCCTCTGATTCCCCAGCTCTAATTCCCCACCTCTGATTCCCCAGCTCTGATTCCCCGCCTCTGATTCCCCGCATCTGATTCCCTGCATCTGATTCCAAGCCTCTTATTCCCTGCCTCTGATTCCCAACCTCTGATTCCCCACCTCTGATTCCCCATATCTGATTCCCAGCCTCTGTTTCCCCGCCTCTGATTCCCCGCCTCTGTTTCCCCATATCTGATTCCCGGCCTCTGGTTCCCAGCCTCTGATTCCCAGCCTCTGATTCCCTGCCTCTGATTCCCCATCTCCGATTCCGCACATCTGATTCCCTGCCTCTGATTCCCCGCCTCTGATTCCCCGCCTCTGATTCCCTGCCTCTGATTCCCAACCTCTGATTCCCCACCTCTGATTCCCCGTGTTTGATTCCCCGCCTCTGTTTCCCCGCCTCTGATTCCCCGCCTCTGATTCCCCAACTCTAATTCCCCGCCTCTGATTCCCCATATCTGATTCCCCGCCTCTGTTTCCCCACCTCTGATTCCCCACCCCTGTTTCCCCATATCTGATTCCCTGCCTCTGATTCCCCAACTTTGATCCCAGCATCTGATTCCCCAGCTCTGATTCCCCGCCTCTGATTCCCCGCATCTGATTCCCTGCATCTGATTCCAAGCCTCTGATTCCCTGCCTCTGATTCCCAACCTCTGATTCCCCACCTCTGATTCCCCATATCTGATCCCCAGCCTCTGTTTCCCCGCCTCTGTTTCCCCATATCTGATTCCCGGCCTCTGATTCCCCGCCTCTGATTCCCCGCCTCTGATTCCCTGCCTCTGATTCCCTGCATCTGATTCCCAACCTCTGATTCCCCACCTCTGATTCCCCGTGTTTGATTCCCCGCCCCTGTTTCCCCATATCTGATTCCCTGCCTCTGATTCCCCAACTTTGATTCCCAGCCTCTGATTCCCCAGCTCTGATTCCCCGCCTCTGATTCCCCGTGTTTGATTCCCTGCCTCTGATTCCCCGCCTCTGATTCCCCATCTCTGATTCGCCGCCTTTGATTCGCCACCTCTGATTCCCCATATCTGATTCCCCACCTCTGTTTCCCCGCCTCTGATTCCCCGCCTCTGATTCTCCATATCTCATTCCCCGCCTCTGACTCCCCATCTCTGATTCCCGGCCTCTTATTCCCAGCATCTGATTCCAGGCCTCTGATTCCCGTCCTCTGACTCCCCGCTTCTGATTCTGATTCCCTGCCTCTGATTCCCCATCTCTGATTCCGCACATCTGATTACCTGCCTCTGATTCCCCACCTCTGATTCCCCATATCTGATTCCCCGCCTCTGTTTCCACGCCTCTGATTCCCCGCCTCTGTTTCCCCATATCTAATTCCCCACCTCTGATGACCCAACTCTGATTCCCCGCCTCTGATTCCACAGCTCTGATTCCCCGCCTCTGATTCCCCACATCCGATTCCCCATATCTGATTCCCCGCCTCTGTTTCCCCGCCCCTGATTCCCCGCCTCTGTTTCCCCATATCTGATTCCCCGCCTCTGATTCCCAACTATGATTCCCCGCCTCTTATTCCCCAGCTCTGATTCCCTGCCTCAGATTCCCCGCGTTCTATTCCCTGCCTCTGATTCCCCGCCTGTGATTCCCCATCTCTGATTCACCACCTCTGATTCCCCACCACTGATTCCCCATATCTAATTCCCCGCCTCTGTTTGCCCGCCTCTGATTCCCCGCCTCTGTTTCCCCATATCTGATTCCCCGCCTCTGAATCCCCAAAACTGATTCCCTGCCTCTGATTCCCCAGCTTCATTCCCCGCCTTTGATTCCCCCCGTCTGATTCCCAGCCTCTGAATCCCCGTGTCTGAAAACCTGCCTCTGATTCCCCGCCTCTGATTCCCCATCTCAGATTCACCGCCTCTGATTCCCCACCTCTGATTCCCCATCTCTGATTCCGCACATCCGATTCCCTGCCTCTGATTCCCCGACTCTGATTCCCCACCTCTGATTCCCCAGCTCTGATTCCCCGCCTCTGATTCCCCAACTCTGATTCCCCACCTCTGATTCCCCAGCTGTGATTCCCTGCCTCTGATTCCCCGTGTTTGACCCCCTGCCTCTGATTCCCCAGCTCTGATTCCCCATCTCTGATTCACCGCCTTTGATTCGCCACCTCTGATTCCCCATATCTGATTCCTCGCCACTGTTTCCCCGCCTCTGATTCCCCGCCTCTGATTCCCCATATCTCATTCCCCGCCTCTGATTCCCCATCTCTGATTCCCGGACTCTGATTCCCCACCTCTGATTCCCCAGCTGTGATTCCCCGCCTCTGATTCCCCGTGTTTGATCCCCTGCCTCTGATTCCCCAGCTCTGATTCCCCATCTCTGATTCACCGCCTTTGATTCGCCACCTCTGATTCCCCATATCTGATTCCTCGCCACTGTTTCCCCGCCTCTGATTCCCCGCCTCTGATTCCCCATATCTCATTCCCCGCTTCTGATTCCCCATCTCTGATTCCCGGACTCTGATTCCCCACCTCTGATTCCTGACCTCTTATTCCCGGCATCTGATTCCGGCCTCTGATTCCCCATCTCCGATTCCGCACATCTGATTCCCTGCCTCTCATTCCCCGCCTCTGATTCCCCGCCACTGATTCCCTGCCTCTGATTTCCAACCTCTGATTCACCACCTCTGATTCCCAGTGTTTGATTCCCCGCCTCTGTTTCCCCGCCTCTGATTCCCCGCCTCTGATTCCCCAACTCTAATTCCCCGCCTCTGATTCCCCATATCTGATTCCCCGCCTCTGTTTCCCCGCCTCTGATTCCCCGCCCCTGTTTCCCCATATCTGATTCCCTGCCTCTGATTCCCCAACTTTGATTCCCAGCCTCTGATTCCAAGCCTCTGATTCCCTGCCTCTGATTCCCAACCTCTGATTCCCCACCTCTAATTCCCCATATCTGATTCCCAGCCTCTGTTTCCCCGCCTCTGATTCCCCGCCTCTGTTTCCCCATATCTGATTCCCGGCCTCTGATACCCCGCCTCTGATTCCCTGCCTCTGATTCCCTGCCTCTGATTCCCCATCTCCGATTCCGCACATCTGATTCCCTGCCTCTGATTCCCCGCCTCTGATTCCCCGCCTCTGATTCCCTGCCTCTGATTTCCAACCTCTGATTCCCCACCTCTGATTCCCCGTGTTTGATTCCCCGCCTATGTTTCCCCGCCTCTGATTCCCCGCCTCTGTTTCCCAATATCTAAGTCCCCGCCTCTGATTCCCCAACTCTAATTCCCCACCTCTGATTCCCCAGCTCTGATTCCCCGCCTCTGATTCCCTGCATCTGATTCCCTGCATCTGATTCCAAGCCTCTGATTCCCTGCCTCTGATTCCCAACCTCTGAGTCCCCACCTCTGATTCCCCATATCAGATTCCCAGCCTCTGTTTCCCCGCCTCTGATTCCCCGCCTCTGTTTCCCCATATCTGATTCCCGGCCTCTGGTTCCCCGCCTCTGATTCCCAGCCTCTGATTCCCTGCCTCTGATTCCCCATCTCCGATTCCGCACATCTGATTCCCTGCCTCTGATTCCCCGCCTCTGATTCCCCGCCTCTGATTCCCTGCCTCTGATTCCCAACCTCTGATTCCCCACCTCTGATTCCCCGTGTTTGATTCCCCGCCTCTGTTTCCCCGCCTCTGATTCCCCGCCTCTGATTCCCCAACTCTAATTCCCCGCCTCTGATTCCCCATATCTGATTCCCCGCCTCTGTTTCCCCGCCTCTGATTCCCCACCCCTGTTTCCCCATATCTGATTCCCTGCCTCTGATTCCCCAACTTTGATCCCAGCATCTGATTCCCCAGCTCTGATTCCCCGCCTCTGATTCCCCGCATCTGATTCCCTGCATCTGATTCCAAGCCTCTGATTCCCTGCCTCTGATTCCCAACCTCTGATTCCCCACCTCTGATTCCCCATATCTGATCCCCAGCCTCTGTTTCCCCGCCTCTGTTTCCCCATATCTGATTCCCGGCCTCTGATTCCCTGCCTCTGATTCCCTGCATCTGATTCCCAACCTCTGATTCCCCACCTCTGATTCCCCGTGTTTGATTCCCCGCCCCTGTTTCCCCATATCTGATTCCCTGCCTCTGATTCCCCAACTTTGATTCCCAGCCTCTGATTCCCCAGCTCTGATTCCCCGCCTCTGATTCCCCGTGTTTGATTCCCTGCCTCTGATTCCCCGCCTCTGATTCCCCATCTCTGATTCACCGCCTTTGATTCGCCACCTCTGATTCCCCATATCTGATTCCCCACCTCTGTTTCCCCGCCTCTGATTCCCCGCCTCTGATTCTCCATATCTCATTCCCCGCCTCTGACTCCCCATCTCTGATTCCCGGCCTCTTATTCCCAGCATCTGATTCCAGGCCTCTGATTCCCGTCCTCTGACTCCCCGCTTCTGATTCTGATTCCCTGCCTCTGATTCCCCATCTCTGATTCCGCACATCTGATTACCTGCCTCTGATTCCCCACCTCTGATTCCCCATATCTGATTCCCCGCCTCTGTTTCCACGCCTCTGATTCCCCGCCTCTGTTTCCCCATATCTAATTCCCCACCTCTGATGCCCCAACTCTGATTCCCCGCCTCTGATTCCACAGCTCTGATTCCCCGCCTCTGATTCCCCACATCCGATTCCCCATATCTGATTCCCCGCCTCTGTTTCCCCGCCCCTGATTCCCCGCCTCTGTTTCCCCATATCTGATTCCCCGCCTCTGATTCCCAACTATGATTCCCCGCCTCTTATTCCCCAGCTCTGATTCCCTGCCTCAGATTCCCCGCGTTCTATTCCCTGCCTCTGATTCCCCGCCTGTGATTCCCCATCTCTGATTCACCACCTCTGATTCCCCACCACTGATTCCCCATATCTAATTCCCCGCCTCTGTTTGCCCGCCTCTGATTCCCCGCCTCTGTTTCCCCATATCTGATTCCCCGCCTCTGAATCCCCAAAACTGATTCCCTGCCTCTGATTCCCCAGCTTCATTCCCCGCCTTTGATTCCCCCCGTCTGATTCCCAGCCTCTGAATCCCCGTGTCTGAAAACCTGCCTCTGATTCCCCGCCTCTGATTCCCCATCTCAGATTCACCGCCTCTGATTCCCCACCTCTGATTCCCCATCTCTGATTCCGCACATCCGATTCCCTGCCTCTGATTCCCCGACTCTGATTCCCCACCTCTGATTCCCCAGCTCTGATTCCCCGCCTCTGATTCCCCAACTCTGATTCCCCACCTCTGATTCCCCAGCTGTGATTCCCTGCCTCTGATTCCCCGTGTTTGACCCCCTGCCTCTGATTCCCCAGCTCTGATTCCCCATCTCTGATTCACCGCCTTTGATTCGCCACCTCTGATTCCCCATATCTGATTCCTCGCCACTGTTTCCCCGCCTCTGATTCCCCGCCTCTGATTCCCCATATCTCATTCCCCGCCTCTGATTCCCCATCTCTGATTCCCGGACTCTGATTCCCCACCTCTGATTCCCCAGCTGTGATTCCCCGCCTCTGATTCCCCGTGTTTGATCCCCTGCCTCTGATTCCCCAGCTCTGATTCCCCATCTCTGATTCACCGCCTTTGATTCGCCACCTCTGATTCCCCATATCTGATTCCTCGCCACTGTTTCCCCGCCTCTGATTCCCCGCCTCTGATTCCCCATATCTCATTCCCCGCTTCTGATTCCCCATCTCTGATTCCCGGACTCTGATTCCCCACCTCTGATTCCTGACCTCTTATTCCCGGCATCTGATTCCGGCCTCTGATTCCCCATCTCCGATTCCGCACATCTGATTCCCTGCCTCTCATTCCCCGCCTCTGATTCCCCGCCACTGATTCCCTGCCTCTGATTCCCAACCTCTGATTCACCACCTCTGATTCCCAGTGTTTGATTCCCCGCCTCTGTTTCCCCGCCTCTGATTCCCCGCCTCTGATTCCCCAACTCTAATTCCCCGCCTCTGATTCCCCATATCTGATTCCCCGCCTCTGTTTCCCCGCCTCTGATTCCCCGCCCCTGTTTCCCCATATCTGATTCCCTGCCTCTGATTCCCCAACTTTGATTCCCAGCCTCTGATTCCAAGCCTCTGATTCCCTGCCTCTGATTCCCAACCTCTGATTCCCCACCTCTAATTCCCCATATCTGATTCCCAGCCTCTGTTTCCCCGCCTCTGATTCCCCGCCTCTGTTTCCCCATATCTGATTCCCGGCCTCTGATACCCCGCCTCTGATTCCCTGCCTCTGATTCCCTGCCTCTGATTCCCCATCTCCGATTCCGCACATCTGATTCCCTGCCTCTGATTCCCCGCCTCTGATTCCACGCCTCTGATTCCCTGCCTCTGATTTCCAACCTCTGATTCCCCACCTCTGATTCCCCGTGTTTGATTCCCCGCCTATGTTTCCCCGCCTCTGATTCCCCGCCTCTGTTTCCCAATATCTAAGTCCCCGCCTCTGATTCCCCAACTCTAATTCCCCACCTCTGATTCCCCAGCTCTGATTCCCCGCCTCTGATTCCCTGCATCTGATTCCCTGCATCTGATTCCAAGCCTCTGATTCCCTGCCTCTGATTCCCAACCTCTGAGTCCCCACCTCTGATTCCCCATATCTGATTCCCAGCATCTGTTTCCCCGCCTCTGATTCCCCGCCTCTGTTTCCCCATATCTGATTCCCGGCCTCTGGTTCCCCGCCTCTGATTCCCCGCCTCTGATTCCCTGCCTCTGATTCCCCATCTCCGATTCCGCACATCTGATTCGCTGCCTCTGATTCCCCGCCTCTGATTCCCCGCCTCTGATTCCCTGCCTCTGATTCCCAACCTCTGATTCCCCACCTCTGATTCCCCGTGTTTGATTCCCCGCCTCTGTATCCCCGCCTCTGATTCCCCGCCTCTGATTCCCCAACTCTAATTCCCCGCCTCTGATTCCCCATATCTGATTCCCCGCCTCTGTTTCCCCGCCTCTGATTCCCCGCCCCTGTTTCCCCATATCTGATTCCCTGCCTCTGATTCCCCAACTTTGATTCCCAGCCTCTGATTCCCCAGCTCTCATTCCCCGCCTCTGATTCCCCGCATCTGATTCACTGCATCTGATTCCAAGCCTCTGATTCCCTGCCTCTGATTCCCAACCTCTGATTCCCCACCTCTGATTCCCCATATCTGATTCCCAGCCTCTGTTTCCCCGCCTCTGATTCCCCGCCTCTGTTTCCCCATATCTGATTCCCGGCCTCTGATTCCCCGCATCTGATTCCCCGCCTCTGATTCACTGCCTCTGATTCCTCATCTCCGATTCCGCACATCTGATTCCCTGCCTCTGATTCCCCGCCTCTGATTCCCCGCCTCTGATTCCCTGCCTCTGATTCCCAACCTCTGATTCCCCACCTCTGATTCCCCGTGTTTGATTACCCGCCTCTGTTTCCCCGCCTCTGATTCCCCGCCTCTGATTCCCCAACTCTAATTCCCCGCCTCTGATTCCCCATATCTGATTCCCTGCCTATGTTTCCCCGCCTCTGATTCCCCGCCCCTGTTTCCCCATATCTGATTCCCTGCCTCTGATTCCCCAACTTTGATTCCCAGCCTCTGATTCCCCAGCTCTGATTCCCCACCTCTGATTCCCCGTGTTTGATTCCCTGCCTCTGATTCCCCGCCTCTGATTCCCCATCTCTGATTCACCGCCTTTGATTCGCCACCTCTGATTCCCCATATCTGATTCCCCACCTCTGTTTCCCCGCCTCTGATTCCCCGCCTCTGATTCTCCATATCTCATTACCCGCCTCTGACTCCCCATCTCTGATTCCCGTACTCTGATTCCCCACCTCTGATTCCCGGCCTCTTATTCCCAGCATCTGATTCCAGGCCTCTGATTCCCGGCCTCTGACTCCCCGCTTCTGATTCTGATTCCCTGCCTCTGATTCCCCGCCTCTGATTCTGCACATCTGATTCCCCGTCTCTGTTTCCCCATATCTAATTCCCCACCTCTGATGCCCCAACTCTGATTCCCAGCCTCTGATTCCCCAGCTCTGATTCCCCGCCTCTGATTCTCCACATCCGATTCCCAATATCTGATTCCCCGCCTTTGTTTCCCCGCCCCTGATTCCCCGCCTCTGTTTCCCCATATCTGATTCCCCGCCTCTGATTCCCAACTATGATTCCCCGCCTGTTATTCCCCAGCTCTGATTCCCTGCCTCTGATTCCCCGCGTTCTATTCCCTGCCTCTGATTCCCCGCCTGTGATTCCCCATCTCTGATTCACCACCTCTGATTCCCCACCACTGATTCCCCATATCTAATTCCCCGCCTCTGTTTGCCTGCCTCTGATTCCCCGTCTCTGTTTCCCCATATCTAATTCCCCACCTCTGATGCCCCAACTCTGATTCCCCGCCTCTGATTCCCCAGCTCTGATTCCCCGCCTCTGATTCTCCACATCCGATTCCCAATATCTGATTCCCCGCCTTTGTTTCCCCGCCCCTGATTCCCAGCCTCTGTTTCCCCGCCTCTGATTCCCCACTTCTGTTTCCCCATATCTGATTCCCGGCCTCTGATTCCCTGCCTCTGATTCCCCGCCTCTGATTCCCTGCCTCTGATTCCCCATCTCCGATTCCGCACATCTGATTCCCTGCTTCTCATTCCCCGCCTCTGATTCCCCGCCTCTGATTCCCTGCCTCTGATTCCCAACCTCTGATTCCCCACCTCTGATTCCCCGTGTTTGATTCCCCGCCTCTGTTTCCCCGCCTCTCATTCCCCGCCTCTGATTCCCCAACCCTAATTCCCCGCCTCTGATTCCCCATATCTGATTCCCCGCCTCTGTTTCCCCGCCTCTGATTCCCCGACCCTGTTTCCCCATATCTGATTCCCTGCCTCTGATTCCCCAACTTTGATTCCCAGACTCTGATTCCCCAGCTCTGATTCCCCGCCTCTGATTCCCCGCATCTGATTCCCTGCATCTGATTCCAAGCCTCTGATTCCCTGCCTCTGATTCCCAACCTCTGATTCCCCACCTCTGATTCCCCATATCTGATTCCCAGCCTCTGTTTCCCCGCCTCTGATTCCCCGCCTCTGTTTCCCCATATCTGATTCCCGGCCTCTGATTCCCCGCCTCTGATTCCCCGCCTCTGATTCCCTGCCTCTGATTCCCCATCTCCGATTCCGCACATCTGATTCCCTGCCTCTGATTCCCCGCCTCTGATTCCCCGCCGCTGATTCCCTGCCTCTGATTTCCAACCTCTGATTCCCCACCTATGATTCCCCGTGTTTGATTCCCTGCCTCTGTTTCCCCGCCACTGATTCCCCGCCTCTGATTCCCCAACTCTAATTCCCCGCCTCTGATTCCCCATATCTGATTCCCCGCCTCTGTTTCCCCGCCTCTGATTCCCCGCCCCTGTTTCCCCATATCTGATTCCCTGACTCTGATTCCCCAACTTTGATTCCCAGCCTCTGATTCCCCAGCTCTGATTCCCCGCCTCTGATTCCACGTGTTTGATTCCCTGCCTCTGATTCCCCGCCTCTGATTAACCATCTCTGATTCACCGCCTTTGATTCACCACCTCTGATTCCCCATATCTGATTCCCCACCTCTGTTTCCCCGCCTCTGATTCCCCGCCTCTGATTCTCCATATCTCATTCCCCGCCTCTGACTCCCCATCTCTGATTCCCGGACTCTGATTCCCCACCTCTGATTCCCGGCCTCTTATTCCCAGCATCTGATTCCAGGCCTCTGATTCCCGGCCTCTGACTCCCCGCTTCTGATTCTGATTCCCTGCCTCTGATTCCCCATCTCTGATTCCGCACATCTGATTACCTGCCTCTGATTCCCCACCTCTGATTCCCCATATCTGATTCCCCGCCTCTGTTTCCACGCCTCTGATTCCCCGCCTCTGTTTCCCCATATCTAATTCCCCACCTCTGATGCCCCAACTCTGATTCCCCGCCTCTGATTCCCCAGCTCTGATTCCCCGCCTCTGATTCCCTGCATCCGATTCCCCATATCTGATTCCCCGCCTCTGTTTCCCTGCCCCTGATTCCCCGCCTCTGTTTCCCCATATCTGATTCCCGGCCTCTGGTTCCCCGCCTCTGATTCCCAGCCTCTGATTCCCTGCCTCTGATTCCCCATCTCCGATTCCGCACATCTGATTCCCTGCCTCTGATTCCCCGCCTCTGATTCCCCGCCTCTGATTCCCTGCCTCTGATTCCCAACCTCTGATTCCCCACCTCTGATTCCCCGTGTTTGATTCCCCGCCTCTGTTTCCCCGCCTCTGATTCCCCGCCTCTGATTCCCCAACTCTAATTCCCCGCCTCTGATTCCCCATATCTGATTCCCCGCCTCTGTTTCCCCGCCTCTGATTCCCCACCCCTGTTTCCCCATATCTGATTCCCTGCCTCTGATTCCCCAACTTTGATCCCAGCATCTGATTCCCCAGCTCTGATTCCCCGCCTCTGATTCCCCGCATCTGATTCCCTGCATCTGATTCCAAGCCTCTGATTCCCTGCCTCTGATTCCCAACCTCTGATTCCCCACCTCTGATTCCCCATATCTGATCCCCAGCCTCTGTTTCCCCGCCTCTGTTTCCCCATATCTGATTCCCGGCCTCTGATTCCCCGCCTCTGATTCCCCGCCTCTGCTTCCCCGCCTCTGATTCCCCAACTCTGATTCCCCGCCTCTGATTCCCCGTGTTTGATTCCCTGCCTCTGATTCCCGGCCTCTGATTCCCCATATCTGATTCCCCGCCTCTGATTCCCAACTATGATTCCCCGCCTCTTATTCCCCAGCTCTGATTCCCTGCCTCTGATTCCCCGCGTTCTATTCCCTGCCTCTGATTCCCCGCCTGTGATTCCCCATCTCTGATTCACCACCTCTGATTCCCCACCACTGATTCCCCATATCTAATTCCCCGCCTCTGTTTGCCCGCCTCTGATTCCCCGCCTCTGTTTCCCCATATCTGATTCCCCGCCTCTGAATCCCCAACTCTGATTCCCTGCCTCTGATTCCCCAGCTTCATTCCCCGCCTTTGATTCCCCCCGTCTGATTCCCAGCCTCTGAATCCCCGTGTCTGAAAACCTGCCTCTGATTCCCCGCCTCTGATTCCCCATCTCAGATTCACCGCCTCTGATTCCCCACCTCTGATTCCCCATCTCTGATTCCGCACATCCGATTCCCTGCCTCTGATTCCCCGACTCTGATTCCCCACCTCTGATTCCCTAGCTCTGATTCCCCGCCTCTGATTCCCCAACTCTGATTCCCCACCTCTGATTCCCCAGCTGTGATTCCCCGCCTCTGATTCCCCGTGTTTGATCCCCTGCCTCTGATTCCCCAGCTCTGATTCCCCATCTCTGATTCACCGCCTTTGATTCGCCACCTCTGATTCCCCATATCTGATTCCTCGCCACTGTTTCCCCGCCTCTGATTCCCCGCCTCTGATTCCCCATATCTCATTCCCCGCCTCTGATTCCCCATCTCTGATTCCCGGACTCTGATTCCCCACCTCTGATTCCCGACCTCTTATTCCCGGCATCTGATTCCGGCCTCTGATTCCCGGCCTCTGATTCCCTGCTTCTGATTCTGATTCCCTGCCTCTGATTCCCCATTTCTGATTCCGCACATCTAATTCCCTGCCTCTGATTCCCCACCTCTGATTCCCCATATCTGAATCCCCGCCTCTGTTTCCCCGTCTCTGATTCCCCGCCTCTGTTTCCCCATATCTAAGTCCCCGCCTCTGATTCCCCAACTTTGATTCCCCACCTCTGATTCCCCAGCTCTGATTCCCCGCCTCTGATTCCCCACCTCTGATTCCCCATATCTGATTCCCAGCCTCTGTTTCCCCGCCTCTGATTCCCCGCCCCTGTTTCCCCATATCTGATTCCCTGCCTCTGTTTCCCCAACTTTGATTCCCAGCCTCTGATTCCCCAGCTCTGATTCCCCGCCTCTGATTCCCCGTGTTTGATTCCCTGCCTCTGATTCCCTGCTTCTGATTCCCCATCTCTGATTCCGCAAATCTAATTCCCTGCCTCTGATTCCCCACCTCTGATTCCCCATATCTGATTCCCCACCTCTGTTTCCCGGCCTCTGATTCCCCGCTTCTGATTCCCCATATCTCATTCCCCGCCTCTGATTCCCCATCTCTGATTCCCCGCCTCTGATTCCCCGCCCCTGTTTCCCCATATCTGATTCCCTGCCTCTGTTTCCCCAACTTTGATTCCCAGCCTCTGATTCCCCAGCTCTGATTCCCCACCTCTGATTCCCCATATCTGATTCCTCGCCACTGTTTCCCCGCCTCTGATTCCCCGCCTCTGATTCCCCATATCTCATTCCCCGCCTCTGATTCCCCATCTCTGCTCCCGGACTCTGATTCCCCACCTCTGATTCCCGGCCTCTTATTCCCGGCATCTGATTCCGGCCTCTTATTCCCGGCCTCTGATTCCCTGCTTCTGATTCCCCATCTCTGATTCCGCAAATCTAATTCCCTGCCTCTGATTCCCCACCTCTGATTCCCCATATCTGATTCCCCGCCTCTGTTTCCCCGCCTCTGATTCCCCGCCTCTGTTTCCCCATATCTAAGTCCCCGCCTCTGATTCTCCAACTTTGAATCCCCACCTCTGATTCCCCAGCTCTGATTCCCCGCCTCTGATTCCCCGCATCTGATTCCATGCATCTGATTCCCAGCCTCTGATTCCCAGCCTCTGATTCCCAACCTCTGATTCCCCACCTCTGATTCCCCATATCTGATTCCCCGCCTCTGTTTCTCCGCCTCTGATTCCCCGCCTCTGTTTCCCCATATCTGATCCCCGCCTCTATTTGCCCGCATCTGATTCCCCGCCTCTGTTTCCCCATATCTGATTCCCCGCCTCTGAATCCCCAACTCTGATTCCCTGCCTCTAATTTCCCAGCTCTGATTCCCCGCCTCTGATTCCCCGCGTCTGATTACCGGCCTCTGATTCCCCGCCTCTGATTCCCCATCTCTGATTCACAACCTCTGATTCCCCACCTCTGATACCCCATATCTGATTCCCCGCCTCTGTTTCCCCGCCTCTGATTCCCCACCTCTGATTCCCAATATCTGATTCCCCGCCTCTGATTCCCCACCTCTGATTCCCCGCCTCTGATTCGCAGGCTATGATTCCCCGCCTCTGATTCCCCGTGTTTGTTTCCCTGCCTCTGATTCCCGGCCTCTGATTCCCCATCTCTGATTCACCGCCTTTGATTCGCCACCTCTGATTCACCATATCTGATTCCCCGCCTCTGTTTCCCCGCCTCTGATTCCCCGCCTCTGATTCCCCATATCTCATTCCCCGCCTCTGAATCCCCATCTCTGATTCCCGGACTCTGATTCCCCACCTCTGATTCCCTGCTACTTTTTCTGATTCCCTGCCTTTGATTCCCCATCTCTGATTCCGCACATCTGATTCCCTGCCTCTGATTCCCCATCTCTGATTCCCCATATCTGATTCCCCGCTTCTGTTTCCCCGCCTCTGATTCCCCGCCTCTGTTTCCCAATATCTAAGTCCCCGCCTCTGATTCCCCAACTCTAATTCCCCACCTCTGATTCCCCAGCTCTGATTCCCCGCCTCTGATTCCCCGCATCTGATTCCCTGCATCTGATTCCAAGCCTCTTATTCCCTGCCTCTGATTCCCAACCTCTGATTCCCCACCTCTGATTCCCCATATCTGATTCCCAGCCTTTGTTTCCCCGCCTCTGATTCCCCGCCTCTGTTTCCCCATATCTGATTCCCGGCCTCTGGTTCCCCGCCTCTGATTCCCAGCCTCTGATTCCCTGCCTCTGATTCCCCATCTCCGATTCCGCACATCTGATTCCCTGCCTCTGATTCCCCGCCTCTGATTCCCCGCCTCTGATTCCCTGCCTCTGATTCCCAACCTCTGATTCCCCACCTCTGATTCCCCGTGTTTGATTCCCCGCCTCTGTTTCCCCGCCTCTGATTCCCCGCCTCTGATTCCCCAACTCTAATTCCCCGCCTCTGATTCCCCATATCTGATTCCCCGCCTCTGTTTCCCCGCCTCTGATTCCCCACCCCTGTTTCCCCATATCTGATTCCCTGCCTCTGATTCCCCAACTTTGATCCCAGCATCTGATTCCCCAGCTCTGATTCCCCGCCTCTGATTCCCCGCATCTGATTCCCTGCATCTGATTCCCAGCCTCTGATTCCCTGCCTCTGATTCCCAACCTCTGATTCCCCACCTCTGATTCCCCATATCTGATCCCCAGCCTCTGTTTCCCCGCCTCTGTTTCCCCATATCTGATTCCCGGCCTCTGATTCCCCGCCTCTGATTCCCCGCCTCTGATTCCCTGCCTCTGATTCCCTGCATCTGATTCCCAACCTCTGATTCCCCACCTCTGATTCCCCGTGTTTGATTCCCCGCCCCTGTTTCCCCATATCTGATTCCCTGCCTCTGATTCCCCAACTTTGATTCCCAGCCTCTGATTCCCCAGCTCTGATTCCCCGCCTCTGATTCCCCGTGTTTGATTCCCTGCCTCTGATTCCCCGCCTCTGATTCCCCATCTCTGATTCACCGCCTTTGATTCGCCACCTCTGATTCCCCATATCTGATTCCCCACCTCTGTTTCCCCGCCTCTGATTCCCCGCCTCTGATTCTCCATATCTCATTCCCCGCCTCTGACTCCCCATCTCTGATTCCCGGACTCTGATTCCCCACCTCTGATTCCCGGCCTCTTATTCCCAGCATCTGATTCCAGGCCTCTGATTCCCGTCCTCTGACTCCCCGCTTCTGATTCTGATTCCCTGCCTCTGATTCCCCATCTCTGATTCCGCACATCTGATTACCTGCCTCTGATTCCCCACCTCTGATTCCCCATATCTGATTCCCCGCCTCTGTTTCCACGCCTCTGATTCCCCGCCTCTGTTTCCCCATATCTAATTCCCCACCTCTGATGGCCCAACTCTGATTCCCCGCCTCTGATTCCACAGCTCTGATTCCCCGCCTCTGATTCCCCACATCCGATTCCCCATACCTGATTCCCCGCCTCAGTTTCCCCGCCCCTGATTCCCCGCCTCTGTTTCCCCATATCTGATTCCCCGCCTCTGATTCCCAACTATGATTCCCCGCCTCTTATTCCCCAGCTCTGATTCCCTGCCTCAGATTCCCCGCGTTCTATTCCCTGCCTCTGATTCCCCGCCTGTGATTCCCCATCTCTGATTCACCACCTCTGATTCCCCACCACTGATTCCCCATATCTAATTCCCCGCCTCTGTTTGCCCGCCTCTGATTCCCCGCCTCTGTTTCCCCATATCTGATTCCCCGCCTCTGAATCCCCAACACTGATTCCCTGCCTCTGATTCCCCAGCTTCATTCCCCGCCTTTGATTCCCCCCGTCTGATTCCCAGCCTCTGAATCCCCGTGTCTGAAAACCTGCCTCTGATTCCCCGCCTCTGATTCCCCATCTCAGATTCACCGCCTCTGATTCCCCACCTCTGATTCCCCATCTCTGATTCCGCACATCCGATTCCCTGCCTCTGATTCCCCGACTCTGATTCCCCACCTCTGATTCCCCAGCTCTGATTCCCCGCCTCTGATTCCCCAACTCTGATTCCCCACCTCTGATTCCCCAGCTGTGATTCCCTGCCTCTGATTCCCCGTGTTTGATCCCCTGCCTCTGATTCCCCAGCTCTGATTCCCCATCTCTGATTCACCGCCTTTGATTCGCCACCTCTGATTCCCCATATCTGATTCCTCGCCACTGTTTCCCCGCCTCTGATTCCCCGCCTCTGATTCCCCATATCTCATTCCCCACCTCTGATTCCCCATATCTGATTCCCGGACTCTGATTCCCCACCTCTGATTCCCCAGCTGTGATTCCCCGCCTCTGATTCCCCGTGTTTGATCCCCTGCCTCTGATTCCCCAGCTCTGATTCCCCATCTCTGATTCACCGCCTTTGATTCGCCACCTCTGATTCCCCATATCTGATTCCTCGCCACTGTTTCCCCGCCTCTGATTCCCCGCCTCTGATTCCCCATATCTCATTCCCCGCCTCTGATTCCCCATCTCTGATTCCCGGACTCTGATTCCCCACCTCTGATTCCTGACCTCTTATTCCCGGCATCTGATTCTTGCCTCTGATTCCCGGCCTCTGATTCCCTGCTTCTGATTCTGATTCCCTGCCTCTGATTCCCCATTTCTGATTCCGCACATCTGATTCCCTGCCTCTGATTCCCCGCCTCTGATTCCCCGCCTCTGATTCCCTGCCTCTGATTCCCAACCTCTGATTCCCCACCTCTGATTCCCCGTGTTTGATTCCCCGCCTCTGATTCCCCACCCCTGTTTCCCCATATCTGATTCCCTGCCTCTGATTCCCCAACTTTGATCCCAGCATCTGATTCCCCAGCTCTGATTCCCCGCCTCTGATTCCCCGCATCTGATTCCCTGCATCTGATTCCAAGCCTCTGATTCCCTGCCTCTGATTCCCAACCTCTGATTCCCCACCTCTGATTCCCCATATCTGATCCCCAGCCTCTGTTTCCCCGCCTCTGTTTCCCCATATCTGATTCCCGGCCTCTGATTCCCCGCCTCTGATTCCCCGCCTCTGATTCCCTGCCTCTGATTCCCTGCATCTGATTCCCAACCTCTGATTCCCCACCTCTGATTCCCCGTGTTTGATTCCCCGCCCCTGTTTCCCCATATCTGATTCCCTGCCTCTGATTCCCCAACTTTGATTCCCAGCCTCTGATTCCCCAGCTCTGATTCCCCGCCTCTGATTCCCCGTGTTTGATTCCCTGCCTCTGATTCCCCGCCTCTGATTCCCCATCTCTGATTCACCGCCTTTGATTCGCCACCTCTGATTCCCCATATCTGATTCCCCACCTCTGTTTCCCCGCCTCTGATTCCCCGCCTCTGATTCTCCATATCTCATTCCCCGCCTCTGACTCCCCATCTCTGATTCCCGGCCTCTTATTCCCAGCATCTGATTCCAGGCCTCTGATTCCCGTCCTCTGACTCCCCGCTTCTGATTCTGATTCCCTGCCTCTGATTCCCCATCTCTGATTCCGCACATCTGATTACCTGCCTCTGATTCCCCACCTCTGATTCCCCATATCTGATTCCCCGCCTCTGTTTCCACGCCTCTGATTCCCCGCCTCTGTTTCCCCATATCTAATTCCCCACCTCTGATGCCCCAACTCTGATTCCCCGCCTCTGATTCCACAGCTCTGATTCCCCGCCTCTGATTCCCCACATCCGATTCCCCATATCTGATTCACCGCCTCTGTTTCCCCGCCCCTGATTCCCCGCCTCTGTTGCCCCATATCTGATTCCCCGCCTCTGATTCCCAACTATGATTCCCCGCCTCTTATTCCCCAGCTCTGATTCCCTGCCTCAGATTCCCCGCGTTCTATTCCCTGCCTCTGATTCCCCGCCTGTGATTCCCCATCTCTGATTCACCACCTCTGATTCCCCACCACTGATTCCCCATATCTAATTCCCCGCCTCTGTTTGCCCGCCTCTGATTCCCCGCCTCTGTTTCCCCATATCTGATTCCCCGCCTCTGAATCCCCAAAACTGATTCCCTGCCTCTGATTCCCCAGCTTCATTCCCCGCCTTTGATTCCCCCCGTCTGATTCCCCGCCTCTGATTCCCCATCTCAGATTCACCGCCTCTGATTCCCCACCTCTGATTCCCCATCTCTGATTCCGCACATCCGATTCCCTGCCTCTGATTCCCCGACTCTGATTCCCCACCTCTGATTCCCCAGCTCTGATTCCCCGCCTCTGATTCCCCAACTCTGATTCCCCACCTCTGATTCCCCAGCTGTGATTCCCTGCCTCTGATTCCCCGTGTTTGATCCCCTGCCTCTGATTCCCCAGCTCTGATTCCCCATCTCTGATTCACCGCCTTTGATTCGCCACCTCTGATTCCCCATATCTGATTCCTCGCCACTGTTTCCCCGCCTCTGATTCCCCGCCTCTGATTCCCCATATCTCATTCCCCACCTCTGATTCCCCATCTCTGATTCCCGGACTCTGATTCCCCACCTCTGATTCCCCAGCTGTGATTCCCCGCCTCTGATTCCCCGTGTTTGATCCCCTGCCTCTGATTCCCCAGCTCTGATTCCCCATCTCTGATTCACCGCCTTTGATTCGCCACCTCTGATTCCCCATATCTGATTCCTCGCCACTGTTTCCCCGCCTCTGATTCCCCGCCTCTGATTCCCCATATCTCATTCCCCGCTTCTGATTCCCCATCTCTGATTCCCGGACTCTGATTCCCCACCTCTGATTCCTGACCTCTTATTCCCGGCATCTGATTCCGGCCTCTGATTCCCCATCTCCGATTCCGCACATCTGATTCCCTGCCTCTCATTCCCCGCCTCTGATTCCCCGCCACTGATTCCCTGCCTCTGATTCCCAACCTCTGATTCACCACCTCTGATTCCCAGTGTTTGATTCCCCGCCTCTGTTTCCCCGCCTCTGATTCCCCGCCTCTGATTCCCCAACTCTAATTCCCCGCCTCTGATT
The DNA here is from genome assembly GCF_036971445.1 of Narcine bancroftii. Lineage (NCBI taxonomy): Eukaryota > Metazoa > Chordata > Chondrichthyes > Torpediniformes > Narcinidae > Narcine > Narcine bancroftii. The sequence continues at coordinate 110,853,834 of NC_091475.1, forward strand.
CCCCATATCTGATTCCCCGCCTCTGTTTCCCCGCCTCTGATTCCCCGCCCCTGTTTCCCCATATCTGATTCCCTGCCTCTGATTCCCCAACTTTGATTCCCAGCCTCTGATTCCAAGCCTCTCATTCCCTGCCTCTGATTCCCAACCTCTGATTCCCCACCTCTAATTCCCCATATCTGATTCCCAGCCTCTGTTTCCCCGACTCTGATTCCCCGCCTCTGTTTCCCCATATCTGATTCCCGGCCTCTGATACCCCGCCTCTGATTCCCTGCCTCTGATTCCCTGCCTCTGATTCCCCATCTCCGATTCCGCACATCTGATTCCCTGCCTCTGATTCCCCGCCTCTGATTCCCCGCCTCTGATTCCCTGCCTCTGATTTCCAACCTCTGATTCCCCACCTCTGATTCCCCGTGTTTGATTCCCCGCCTATGTTTCCCCGCCTCTGATTCCCCGCCTCTGTTTCCCAATATCTAAGTCCCCGCCTCTGATTCCCCAACTCTAATTCCCCACCTCTGATTCCCCAGCTCTGATTCCCCGCCTCTGATTCCCTGCATCTGATTCCCTGCATCTGATTCCAAGCCTCTGATTCCCTGCCTCTGATTCCCAACCTCTGAGTCCCCACCTCTGATTCCCCATATCTGATTCCCAGCATCTGTTTCCCCGCCTCTGATTCCCCGCCTCTGTTTCCCAATATCTGATTCCCGGCCTCTGGTTCCCCGCCTCTGATTCCCCGCCTCTGATTCCCTGCCTCTGATTCCCCATCTCCGATTCCGCACATCTGATTCGCTGCCTCTGATTCCCCGCCTCTGATTCCCCTCCTCTGATTCCCTGCCTCTGATTCCCAACCTCTGATTCCCCACCTCTGATTCCCCGTGTTTGATTCCCCGCCTCTGTATCCCCGCCTCTGATTCCCCGCCTCTGATTCCCCAACTCTAATTCCCCGCCTCTGATTCCCCATATCTGATTCCCCGCCTCTGTTTCCCCGCCTCTGATTCCCCGCCCCTGTTTCCCCATATCTGATTCCCTGCCTCTGATTCCCCATCTCTGAATCCGCACATCTGATTACCTGCCTCTGATTCCCCACCTCTGATTACCCATATCTGTTTCCCCGCCTCTGTTTCCCCATATCTGATTCCCGGCCTCTGATTCCCCGCCTCTGATTCCCCGCCTCTGATTCCCTGCCTCTGATTCCCTGCATCTGATTCCCAACCTCTGATTCCCCACCTCTGATTCCCCGTGTTTGATTCCCCGCCCCTGTTTCCCCATATCTGATTCCCTGCCTCTGATTCCCCAACTTTGATTCCCAGCCTCTGATTCCCCAGCTCTGATTCCCCGCCTCTGATTCCCCGTGTTTGATTCCCTGCCTCTGATTCCCCGCCTCTGATTCCCCATCTCTGATTCACCGCCTTTGATTCGCCACCTCTGATTCCCCATATCTGATTCCCCACCTCTGTTTCCCCGCCTCTGATTCCCCGCCTCTGATTCTCCATATCTCATTCCCCGCCTCTGACTCCCCATCTCTGATTCCCGGCCTCTTATTCCCAGCATCTGATTCCAGGCCTCTGATTCCCGTCCTCTGACTCCCCGCTTCTGATTCTGATTCCCTGCCTCTGATTCCCCATCTCTGATTCCGCACATCTGATTACCTGCCTCTGATTCCCCACCTCTGATTCCCCATATCTGATTCCCCGCCTCTGTTTCCACGCCTCTGATTCCCCGCCTCTGTTTCCCTATATCTAATTCCCCACCTCTGATGCCCCAACTCTGATTCCCCGCCTCTGATTCCACAGCTCTGATTCCCCGCCTCTGATTCCCCACATCCGATTCCCCATATCTGATTCCCCGCCTCTGTTTCCCCGCCCATGATTCCCCACCTCTGTTTCCCCATATCTGATTCCCCGCCTCTGATTCCCAACTATGATTCCCCGCCTCTTATTCCCCAGCTCTGATTCCCTGCCTCAGATTCCCCGCGTTCTATTCCCTGCCTCTGATTCCCCGCCTGTGATTCCCCATCTCTGATTCACCACCTCTGATTCCCCACCACTGATTCCCCATATCTAATTCCCCGCCTCTGTTTGCCCGCCTCTGATTCCCCGCCTCTGTTTCCCCATATCTGATTCCCCGCCTCTGAATCCCCAAAACTGATTCCCTGCCTCTGATTCCCCAGCTTCATTCCCCGCCTTTGATTCCCCCCGTCTGATTCCCAGCCTCTGAATCCCCGTGTCTGAAAACCTGCCTCTGATTCCCCGCCTCTGATTCCCCATCTCAGATTCACCGCCTCTGATTCCCCACCTCTGATTCCCCATCTCTGATTCCGCACATCCGATTCCCTGCCTCTGATTCCCCGACTCTGATTCCCCACCTCTGATTCCCCAGCTCTGATTCCCCGCCTCTGATTCCCCAACTCTGATTCCCCACCTCTGATTCCCCAGCTGTGATTCCCTGCCTCTGATTCCCCGTGTTTGATCCCCTGCCTCTGATTCCCCAGCTCTGATTCCCCATCTCTGATTCACCGCCTTTGATTCGCCACCTCTGATTCCCCATATCTGATTCCTCGCCACTGTTTCCCCGCCTCTGATTCCCCGCCTCTGATTCCCCATATCTCATTCCCCACCTCTGATTCCCCATCTCTGATTCCCGGACTCTGATTCCCCACCTCTGATTCCCCAGCTGTGATTCCCCGCCTCTGATTCCCCGTGTTTGATCCCCTGCCTCTGATTCCCCAGCTCTGATTCCCCATCTCTGATTCACCGCCTTTGATTCGCCACCTCTGATTCCCCATATCTGATTCCTCGCCACTGTTTCCCCGCCTCTGATTCCCCGCCTCTGATTCCCCATATCTCATTCCCCGCTTCTGATTCCCCATCTCTGATTCCCGGACTCTGATTCCCCACCTCTGATTCCTGACCTCTTATTCCCGGCATCTGATTCCGGCCTCTGATTCCCCATCTCCGATTCCGCACATCTGATTCCCTGCCTCTCATTCCCCGCCTCTGATTCCCCGCCACTGATTCCCTGCCTCTGATTCCCAACCTCTGATTCACCACCTCTGATTCCCAGTGTTTGATTCCCCGCCTCTGTTTCCCCGCCTCTGATTCCCCGCCTCTGATTCCCCAACTCTAATTCCCCGCCTCTGATTCCCCATATCTGATTCCCCGCCTCTGTTTCCCCGCCTCTGATTCCCCGCCCCTGTTTCCCCATATCTGATTCCCTGCCTCTGATTCCCCAACTTTGATTCCCCACCTCTGATTCCCCGTGTTTGATTCCCCACCTCTGTATCCCCGCCTCTGATTCCTAGCCTCTGATTCCCCAACTCTAATTCCCCGCCTCTGATTCCCCATATCTGATTCCCCGCCTCTGTTTCCCCGCCTCTGATTCCCCGCCCCTGTTTCCCCATATCTGATTCCCTGCCTCTGATTCCCCAACTTTGATTCCCAGCCTCTGATTCCCCAGCTCTCATTCCCCGCCTCTGATTCCCCGCATCTGATTCACTGCATCTGATTCCAAGCCTCTGATTCCCTGCCTCTGATTCCCAACCTCTGATTCCCCACCTCTGATTCCCCATATCTGATTCCCAGCCTCTGTTTCCCCGCCTCTGATTCCCCGCCTCTGTTTCCCCATATCTGATTCCCGGCCTCTGATTCCCCGCATCTGATTCCCCGCCTCTGATTCCCTGCCTCTGATTCCTCATCTCCGATTCCTCATATCTGATTCCCTGCCTCTGATTCCCTGCCTCTGATTCCCCGCCTCTGATTCCCTGCCTCTGATTCCCAACCTCTGATTCCCCACCTCTGATTCCCCGTGTTTGATTACCCGCCTCTGTTTCCCCGCCTCTGATTCCCCGCCTCTGATTCCCCAACTCTAATTCCCCGCCTCTGATTCCCCATATCTGATTCCCTGCCTATGTTTCCCCGCCTCTGATTCCCCGCCCCTGTTTCCCCATATCTGATTCCCTGCCTCTGATTCCCCAACTTTGATTCCCAGCCTCTGATTCCCCAGCTCTGATTCCCCGCCTCTGATTCCCCGTGTTTGATTCCCTGCCTCTGATTCCCCGCCTCTGATTCCCCATCTCTGATTCACCGCCTTTGATTCGCCACCTCTGATTCCCCATATCTGATTCCCCACCTCTGTTTCCCCGCCTCTGATTCCCCGCCTCTGATTCTCCATATCTCATTACCCGCCTCTGACTCCCCATCTCTGATTCCCGTACTCTGATTCCCCACCTCTGATTCCCGGCCTCTTATTCCCAGCATCTGATTCCAGGCCTCTGATTCCCGGCCTCTGACTCCCCGCTTCTGATTCTGATTCCCTGCCTCTGATTCCCCGCCTCTGATTCCGCACATCTGATTCCCTGTCTCTGTTTCCCCATATCTAATTCCCCACCTCTGATGCCCCAACTCTGATTCCCCGCCTCTGATTCCCCAGCTCTGATTCCCCGCCTCTGATTCTCCACATCCGATTCCCAATATCTGATTCCCCGCCTTTGTTTCCCCGCCCCTGATTCCCCGCCTCTGTTTCCCCATATCTGATTCCCCGCCTCTGATTCCCAACTATGATTCCCCGCCTCTTATTCCCCAGCTCTGATTCCCTGCCTCTGATTCCCCGCGTTCTATTCCCTGCCTCTGATTCCCCGCCTGTGATTCCCCATCTCTGATTCCTCGCCACTGTTTCCCCGCCTCTGATTCCCCGCCTCTGATTACCCATATCTCATTCCCCGCTTCTGATTCCCCATCTCTGATTCCCGGACTCTGATTCCCCACCTCTGATTCCTGACCTCTTATTCCCGGCATCTGATTCCGGCCTCTGATTTCCCATCTCCGATTCCGCACATCTGATTCCCTGCCTCTCATTCCCCGCCTCTGATTCCCCGCCTCTGTTTCCCCGCCTCTGATTCCCCGCCTCTGATTCCCCAACTCTAATTCCCCGCCTCTGATTCCCCATATCTGATTCCCCGCCTCTGTTTCCCCGCCTCTGATTCCCCGCCACTGTTTCCCCATATCTGATTCCCTGCCTCTGATTCCCCAACTTTGATTCCTCACCTCTAATTCCCCATATCTGATTCCCAGCCTCTGTTTCCCCGCCTCTGATTCCCCGCCTCTGTTTCCCCATATCTGATTCCCGGCCTCTGATACCCCGCCTCTGATTCCCTGCCTCTGATTCCCTGCCTCTGATTCCCCATCTCCGATTCTGCACATCTGATTCCCTGCCTCTGATTCCCCGCCTCTGATTCCCCGCCTCTGATTCCCTGCCTCTGATTTCCAACCTCTGATTCCCCACCTCTGATTCCCCGTGTTTGATTCCCCGCCTATGTTTCCCCGCCTCTGATTCCCCGCCTCTGTTTCCCAATATCTAAGTCCCCGCCTCTGATTCCCCAACTCTAATTCCCCACCTCTGATTCCCCAGCTCTGATTCCCCGCCTCTGATTCCCTGCATCTGATTCCCAACCTCTGATTCCAAGCCTCTGATTCCCCATATCTGATTCCCAGCATCTGTTTCCCCGCCTCTGATTCCCCGCCTCTGTTTCCCCATATCTGATTCCCGGCCTCTGGTTCCCCGCCTCTGATTCCCCGCCTCTGATTCCCTGCCTCTGATTCCCCATCTCCGATTCCGCACATCTGATTCGCTGCCTCTGATTCCCCGCCTCTGATTCCCCGCCTATGATTCCCTGCCTCTGATTCCCAACCTCTGATTCCCCACCTCTGATTCCCCGTGTTTGATTCCCCGCCTCTGTATCCCCGCCTCTGATTCCCCGCCTCTGATTCCCCAACTCTAATTCCCCGCCTCTGATTCCCCATATCTGATTCCCCGCCTCTGTTTCCCCGCCTCTGATTCCCCGCCCCTGTTTCCCCATATCTGATTCCCTGCCTCTGATTCCCCATCTCTGATTCCGCACATCTGATTACCTGCCTCTGATTCCCCACCACTGATTCCCCGCCACTGATTTCCCATATCTGATTCCCGGCCTCTGATTCCCCGCCTCTGATTCCCCGCCTCTGATTCCCTGCCTCTGATTCCCTGCATCTGATTCCCAACCTCTGATTCCCCACCTCTGATTCCCCGTGTTTGATTCCCCGCCCCTGTTTCCCCATATCTGATTCCCTGCCTTTGATTCCCCAACTTTGATTCCCAGCCTCTGATTCCCCAGCTCTGATTCCCCGCCTCTGATTCCCCGTGTTTGATTCCCTGCCTCTGATTCCCCGCCTCTGATTCCCCATCTCTGATTCACCGCCTTTGATTCGCCACCTCTGATTCCCCATATCTGATTCCCCACCTCTGTTTCCCCGCCTCTGATTCCCCGCCTCTGATTCTCCATATCTCATTCCCCGCCTCTGACTCCCCATCTCTGATTCCCGGCCTCTTATTCCCAGCATCTGATTCCAGGCCTCTGATTCCCATCCTCTGACTCCCCGCTTCTGATTCTGATTCCCTGCCTCTGATTCCCCATCTCTGATTCCGCACATCTGATTACCTGCCTCTGATTCCCCACCTCTGATTCCCCATATCTGATTCCCCGCCTCTGTTTCCACGCCTCTGATTCCCCGCCTCTGTTTCCCTATATCTAATTCCCCACCTCTGATGCCCCAACTCTGATTCCCCGCCTCTGATTCCACAGCTCTGATTCCCCGCCTCTGATTCCCCACATCCGATTCCCCATATCTGATTCCCCGCCTCTGTTTCCCCGCCCATGATTCCCCGCCTCTGTTTCCCCATATCTGATTCCCCGCCTCTGATTCCCAACTATGATTCCCCGCCTCTTATTCCCCAGCTCTGATTCCCTGCCTCAGATTCCCCGCGTTCTATTCCCTGCCTCTGATTCCCCGCCTGTGATTCCCCATCTCTGATTCACCACCTCTGATTCCCCACCACTGATTCCCTATATCTAATTCCCCGCCTCTGTTTGCCCGCCTCTGATTCCCCGCCTCTGTTTCCCCATATCTGATTCCCCGCCTCTGAATCCCCAACACTGATTCCCTGCCTCTGATTCCCCAGCTTCATTCCCCGCCTTTGATTCCCCCCGTCTGATTCCCAGCCTCTGAATCCCCGTGTCTGAAAACCTGCCTCTGATTCCCCGCCTCTGATTCCCCATCTCAGATTCACCGCCTCTGATTCCCCACCTCTGATTCCCCATCTCTGATTCCGCACATCCGATTCCCTGCCTCTGATTCCCCGACTCTGATTCCCCACCTCTGATTCCCCAGCTCTGATTCCCCGCCTCTGATTCCCCAACTCTGATTCCCCACCTCTGATTCCCCAGCTGTGATTCCCTGCCTCTGATTCCCCGTGTTTGATCCCCTGCCTCTGATTCCCCAGCTCTGATTCCCCATCTCTGATTCACCGCCTTTGATTCGCCACCTCTGATTCCCCATATCTGATTCCTCGCCACTGTTTCCCCGCCTCTGATTCCCCGCCTCTGATTCCCCATATCTCATTCCCCACCTCTGATTCCCCATATCTGATTCCCGGACTCTGATTCCCCACCTCTGATTCCCCAGCTGTGATTCCCCGCCTCTGATTCCCCGTGTTTGATCCCCTGCCTCTGATTCCCCAGCTCTGATTCCCCATCTCTGATTCACCGCCTTTGATTCGCCACCTCTGATTCCCCATATCTGATTCCTCGCCACTGTTTCCCCGCCTCTGATTCCCCGCCTCTGATTCCCCATATCTCATTCCCCGCCTCTGATTCCCCATCTCTGATTCCCGGACTCTGATTCCCCACCTCTGATTCCTGACCTCTTATTCCCGGCATCTGATTCTTGCCTCTGATTCCCGGCCTCTGATTCCCTGCTTCTGATTCTGATTCCCTGCCTCTGATTCCCCATTTCTGATTCCGCACATCTGATTCCCTGCCTCTGATTCCCCGCCTCTGATTCCCCGCCTCTGATTCCCTGCCTCTGATTCCCAACCTCTGATTCCCCACCTCTGATTCCCCGTGTTTGATTCCCCGCCTCTGATTCCCCACCCCTGTTTCCCCATATCTGATTCCCTGCCTCTGATTCCCCAACTTTGATCCCAGCATCTGATTCCCCAGCTCTGATTCCCCGCCTCTGATTCCCCGCATCTGATTCCCTGCATCTGATTCCAAGCCTCTGATTCCCTGCCTCTGATTCCCAACCTCTGATTCCCCACCTCTGATTCCCCATATCTGATCCCCAGCCTCTGTTTCCCCGCCTCTGTTTCCCCATATCTGATTCCCGGCCTCTGATTCCCCGCCTCTGATTCCCCGCCTCTGATTCCCTGCCTCTGATTCCCTGCATCTGATTCCCAACCTCTGATTCCCCACCTCTGATTCCCCGTGTTTGATTCCCCGCCCCTGTTTCCCCATATCTGATTCCCTGCCTCTGATTCCCCAACTTTGATTCCCAGCCTCTGATTCCCCAGCTCTGATTCCCCGCCTCTGATTCCCCGTGTTTGATTCCCTGCCTCTGATTCCCCGCCTCTGATTCCCCATCTCTGATTCACCGCCTTTGATTCGCCACCTCTGATTCCCCATATCTGATTCCCCACCTCTGTTTCCCCGCCTCTGATTCCCCGCCTCTGATTCTCCATATCTCATTCCCCGCCTCTGACTCCCCATCTCTGATTCCCGGCCTCTTATTCCCAGCATCTGATTCCAGGCCTCTGATTCCCGTCCTCTGACTCCCCGCTTCTGATTCTGATTCCCTGCCTCTGATTCCCCATCTCTGATTCCGCACATCTGATTACCTGCCTCTGATTCCCCACCTCTGATTCCCCATATCTGATTCCCCGCCTCTGTTTCCACGCCTCTGATTCCCCGCCTCTGTTTCCCCATATCTAATTCCCCACCTCTGATGCCCCAACTCTGATTCCCCGCCTCTGATTCCACAGCTCTGATTCCCCGCCTCTGATTCCCCACATCCGATTCCCCATATCTGATTCACCGCCTCTGTTTCCCCGCCCCTGATTCCCCGCCTCTGTTTCCCCATATCTGATTCCCCGCCTCTGATTCCCAACTATGATTCCCCGCCTCTTATTCCCCAGCTCTGATTCCCTGCCTCAGATTCCCCGCGTTCTATTCCCTGCCTCTGATTCCCCGCCTGTGATTCCCCATCTCTGATTCACCACCTCTGATTCCCCACCACTGATTCCCCATATCTAATTCCCCGCCTCTGTTTGCCCGCCTCTGATTCCCCGCCTCTGTTTCCCCATATCTGATTCCCCGCCTCTGAATCCCCAAAACTGATTCCCTGCCTCTGATTCCCCAGCTTCATTCCCCGCCTTTGATTCCCCCCGTCTGATTCCCAGCCTCTGAATCCCCGTGTCTGAAAACCTGCCTCTGATTCCCCGCCTCTGATTCCCCATCTCAGATTCACCGCCTCTGATTCCCCACCTCTGATTCCCCATCTCTGATTCCGCACATCCGATTCCCTGCCTCTGATTCCCCGACTCTGATTCCCCACCTCTGATTCCCCAGCTCTGATTCCCCGCCTCTGATTCCCCTGCCTCTGATTCCCCACCTCTGATTCCCCAGCTGTGATTCCCTGCCTCTGATTCCCCGTGTTTGATCCCCTGCCTCTGATTCCCCAGCTCTGATTCCCCATCTCTGATTCACCGCCTTTGATTCGCCACCTCTGATTCCCCATATCTGATTCCTCGCCACTGTTTCCCCGCCTCTGATTCCCCGCCTCTGATTCCCCATATCTCATTCCCCACCTCTGATTCCCCATCTCTGATTCCCGGACTCTGATTCCCCACCTCTGATTCCCCAGCTGTGATTCCCCGCCTCTGATTCCCCGTGTTTGATCCCCTGCCTCTGATTCCCCAGCTCTGATTCCCCATCTCTGATTCACCGCCTTTGATTCGCCACCTCTGATTCCCCATATCTGATTCCTCGCCACTGTTTCCCCGCCTCTGATTCCCCGCCTCTGATTCCCCATATCTCATTCCCCGCTTCTGATTCCCCATCTCTGATTCCCGGACTCTGATTCCCCACCTCTGATTCCTGACCTCTTATTCCCGGCATCTGATTCCGGCCTCTGATTCCCCATCTCCGATTCCGCACATCTGATTCCCTGCCTCTCATTCCCCGCCTCTGATTCCCCGCCACTGATTCCCTGCCTCTGATTCCCAACCTCTGATTCACCACCTCTGATTCCCAGTGTTTGATTCCCCGCCTCTGTTTCCCCGCCTCTGATTCCCCGCCTCTGATTCCCCAACTCTAATTCCCCGCCTCTGATTCCCCATATCTGATTCCCCGCCTCTGTTTCCCCGCCTCTGATTCCCCGCCCCTGTTTCCCCATATCTGATTCCCTGCCTCTGATTCCCCAACTTTGATTCCCAGCCTCTGATTCCAAGCCTCTGATTCCCTGCCTCTGATTCCCAACCTCTGATTCCCCACCTCTAATTCCCCATATCTGATTCCCAGCCTCTGTTTCCCCGACTCTGATTCCCCGCCTCTGTTTCCCCATATCTGATTCCCGGCCTCTGATACCCCGCCTCTGATTCCCTGCCTCTGATTCCCTGCCTCTGATTCCCCATCTCCGATTCCGCACATCTGATTCCCTGCCTCTGATTCCCCGCCTCTGATTCCCCGCCTCTGATTCCCTGCCTCTGATTTCCAACCTCTGATTCCCCACCTCTGATTCCCCGTGTTTGATTCCCCGCCTATGTTTCCCCGCCTCTGATTCCCCGCCTCTGTTTCCCAATATCTAAGTCCCCGCCTCTGATTCCCCAACTCTAATTCCCCACCTCTGATTCCCCAGCTCTGATTCCCCGCCTCTGATTCCCTGCATCTGATTCCCTGCATCTGATTCCAAGCCTCTGATTCCCTGCCTCTGATTCCCAACCTCTGAGTCCCCACCTCTGATTCCCCATATCTGATTCCCAGCATCTGTTTCCCCGCCTCTGATTCCCCGCCTCTGTTTCCCCATATCTGATTCCCGGCCTCTGGTTCCCCGCCTCTGATTCCCCGCCTCTGATTCCCTGCCTCTGATTCCCCATCTCCGATTCCGCACATCTGATTCGCTGCCTCTGATTCCCCGCCTCTGATTCCCCTCCTCTGATTCCCTGCCTCTGATTCCCAACCTCTGATTCACCACCTCTGATTCCCCGTGTTTGATTCCCCGCCTCTGTATCCCCGCCTCTGATTCCCCGCCTCTGATTCCCCAACTCTAATTCCCCGCCTCTGAATCCCCATATCTGATTCCCCGCCTCTGTTTCCCCGCCTCTGATTCCCCGCCCCTGTTTCCCCATATCTGATTCCCTGCCTCTGATTCCCCATCTCTGATTCCGCACATCTGATTACCTGCCTCTGATTCCCCACCTCTGATTACCCATATCTGTTTCCCCGCCTCTGTTTCCCCATATCTGATTCCCGGCCTCTGATTCCCCGCCTCTGATTCCCCGCCTCTGATTCCCTGCCTCTGATTCCCTGCATCTGATTCCCAACCTCTGATTCCCCACCTCTGATTCCCCGTGTTTGATTCCCCGCCCCTGTTTCCCCATATCTGATTCCCTGCCTCTGATTCCCCAACTTTGATTCCCAGCCTCTGATTCCCCAGCTCTGATTCCCCGCCTCTGATTCCCCGTGTTTGATTCCCTGCCTCTGATTCCCCGCCTCTGATTCCCCATCTCTGATTCACCGCCTTTGATTCGCCACCTCTGATTCCCCATATCTGATTCCCCACCTCTGTTTCCCCGCCTCTGATTCCCCGCCTCTGATTCTCCATATCTCATTCCCCGCCTCTGACTCCCCATCTCTGATTCCCGGCCTCTTATTCCCAGCATCTGATTCCAGGCCTCTGATTCCCGTCCTCTGACTCCCCGCTTCTGATTCTGATTCCCTGCCTCTGATTCCCCATCTCTGATTCCGCACATCTGATTACCTGCCTCTGATTCCCCACCTCTGATTCCCCATATCTGATTCCCCGCCTCTGTTTCCACGCCTCTGATTCCCCGCCTCTGTTTCCCTATATCTAATTCCCCACCTCTGATGCCCCAACTCTGATTCCCCGCCTCTGATTCCACAGCTCTGATTCCCCGCCTCTGATTCCCCACATCCGATTCCCCATATCTGATTCCCCGCCTCTGTTTCCCCGCCCATGATTCCCCACCTCTGTTTCCCCATATCTGATTCCCCGCCTCTGATTCCCAACTATGATTCCCCGCCTCTTATTCCCCAGCTCTGATTCCCTGCCTCAGATTCCCCGCGTTCTATTCCCTGCCTCTGATTCCCCGCCTGTGATTCCCCATCTCTGATTCACCACCTCTGATTCCCCACCACTGATTCCCCATATCTAATTCCCCGCCTCTGTTTGCCCGCCTCTGATTCCCCGCCTCTGTTTCCCCATATCTGATTCCCCGCCTCTGAATCCCCAAAACTGATTCCCTGCCTCTGATTCCCCAGCTTCATTCCCCGCCTTTGATTCCCCCCGTCTGATTCCCAGCCTCTGAATCCCCGTGTCTGAAAACCTGCCTCTGATTCCCCGCCTCTGATTCCCCATCTCAGATTCACCGCCTCTGATTCCCCACCTCTGATTCCCCATCTCTGATTCCGCACATCCGATTCCCTGCCTCTGATTCCCCGACTCTGATTCCCCACCTCTGATTCCCCAGCTCTGATTCCCCGCCTCTGATTCCCCAACTCTGATTCCCCACCTCTGATTCCCCAGCTGTGATTCCCTGCCTCTGATTCCCCGTGTTTGATCCCCTGCCTCTGATTCCCCAGCTCTGATTCCCCATCTCTGATTCACCGCCTTTGATTCGCCACCTCTGATTCCCCATATCTGATTCCTCGCCACTGTTTCCCCGCCTCTGATTCCCCGCCTCTGATTCCCCATATCTCATTCCCCACCTCTGATTCCCCATCTCTGATTCCCGGACTCTGATTCCCCACCTCTGATTCCCCAGCTGTGATTCCCCGCCTCTGATTCCCCGTGTTTGATCCCCTGCCTCTGATTCCCCAGCTCTGATTCCCCATCTCTGATTCCTCGCCACTGTTTCCCCGCCTCTGATTCCCCGCCTCTGATTCCCCATATCTCATTCCCCGCTTCTGATTCCCCATCTCTGATTCCCGGACTCTGATTCCCCACCTCTGATTCCTGACCTCTTATTCCCGGCATCTGATTCCGGCCTCTGATTCCCCATCTCCGATTCCGCACATCTGATTCCCTGCCTCTCATTCCCCGCCTCTGATTCCCCGCCACTGATTCCCTGCCTCTGATTCCCAACCTCTGATTCACCACCTCTGATTCCCAGTGTTTGATTCCCCGCCTCTGTTTCCCCGCCTCTGATTCCCCGCCTCTGATTCCCCAACTCTAATTCCCCGCCTCTGATTCCCCATATCTGATTCCCCGCCTCTGTTTCCCCGCCTCTGATTCCCCGCCCCTGTTTCCCCATATCTGATTCCCTGCCTCTGATTCCCCAACTTTGATTCCCCACCTCTGATTCCCCGTGTTTGATTCCCCACCTCTGTATCCCCGCCTCTGATTCCTAGCCTCTGATTCCCCAACTCTAATTCCCCGCCTCTGATTCCCCATATCTGATTCCCCGCCTCTGTTTCCCCGCCTCTGATTCCCCGCCCCTGTTTCCCCATATCTGATTCCCTGCCTCTGATTCCCCAACTTTGATTCCCAGCCTCTGATTCCCCAGCTCTCATTCCCCGCCTCTGATTCCCCGCATCTGATTCACTGCATCTGATTCCAAGCCTCTGATTCCCTGCCTCTGATTCCCAACCTCTGATTCCCCACCTCTGATTCCCCATATCTGATTCCCAGCCTCTGTTTCCCCGCCTCTGATTCCCCGCCTCTGTTTCCCCATATCTGATTCCCGGCCTCTGATTCCCCGCATCTGATTCCCCGCCTCTGATTCCCTGCCTCTGATTCCTCATCTCCGATTCCGCACATCTGATTCCCTGCCTCTGATTCCCTGCCTCTGATTCCCCGCCTCTGATTCCCTGCCTCTGATTCCCAACCTCTGATTCCCCACCTCTGATTCCCCGTGTTTGATTACCCGCCTCTGTTTCCCCGCCTCTGATTCCCCGCCTCTGATTCCCCAACTCTAATTCCCCGCCTCTGATTCCCCATATCTGATTCCCTGCCTATGTTTCCCCGCCTCTGATTCCCCGCCCCTGTTTCCCCATATCTGATTCCCTGCCTCTGATTCCCCAACTTTGATTCCCAGCCTCTGATTCCCCAGCTCTTATTCCCCGCCTCTGATTCCCCGTGTTTGATTCCCTGCCTCTGATTCCCCGCCTCTGATTCCCCATCTCTGATTCACCGCCTTTGATTCGCCACCTCTGATTCCCCATATCTGATTCCCCACCTCTGTTTCCCCGCCTCTGATTCCCCGCCTCTGATTCTCCATATCTCATTACCCGCCTCTGACTCGCCATCTCTGATTCCCGTACTCTGATTCCCCACCTCTGATTCCCGGCCTCTTATTCCCAGCATCTGATTCCAGGCCTCTGATTCCCGGCCTCTGACACCCCGCTTCTGATTCTGATTCCCTGCCTCTGATTCCCCGCCTCTGATTCCGCACATCTGATTCCCCGTCTCTGTTTCCCCATATCTATTTCCCCACCTCTGATGCCCCAACTCTGATTCCCCGCCTCTGATTCCCCAGCTCTGATTCCCCGCCTCTGATTCTCCACATCCGATTCCCAATATCTGATTCCCCGCCTTTGTTTCCCCGCCCCTGATTCCCCGCCTCTGTTTCCCCATATCTGATTCCCCGCCTCTGATTCCCAACTATGATTCCCCGCCTCTTATTCCCCAGCTCTGATTCCCTGCCTCTGATTCCCCGCGTTCTATTCCCTGCCTCTGATTCCCCGCCTGTGATTCCCCATCTCTGATTCCTCGCCACTGTTTCCCCGCCTCTGATTCCCCGCCTCTGATTACCCATATCTCATTCCCCGCTTCTGATTCCCCATCTCTGATTCCCGGACTCTGATTCCCCACCTCTGATTCCTGACCTCTTATTCCCGGCATCTGATTCCGGCCTCTGATTTCCCATCTCCGATTCCGCACATCTGATTCCCTGCCTCTCATTCCCCGCCTCTGATTCCCCGCCTCTGTTTCCCCGCCTCTGATTCCCCGCCTCTGATTCCCCAACTCTAATTCCCCGCCTCTGATTCCCCATATCTGATTCCCCGCCTCTGTTTCCCCGCCTCTGATTCCCCGCCCCTGTTTCCCCATATCTGATTCCCTGCCTCTGATTCCCCAACTTTGATTCCAGGCCTCTGATTCCAAGCCTCTGATTCCCTGCCTCTGATTCCCAACCTCTGATTCCCCACCTCTAATTCCCCATATCTGATTCCCAGCCTCTGTTTCCCCGCCTCTGATTCCCCGCCTCTGTTTCCCCATATCTGATTCCCGGCCTCTGATACCCCGCCTCTGATTCCCTGCCTCTGATTCCCTGCCTCTGATTCCCCATCTCCGATTCCGCACATCTGATTCCCTGCCTCTGATTCCCCGCCTCTGATTCCCCGCCTCTGATTCCCTGCCTCTGATTTCCAACCTCTGATTCCCCACCTCTGATTCCCCGTGTTTGATTCCCCGCCTATGTTTCCCCGCCTCTGATTCCCCGCCTCTGTTTCCCAATATCTAAGTCCCCGCCTCTGATTCCCCAACTCTAATTCCCCACCTCTGATTCCCCAGCTCTGATTCCCCGCCTCTGATTCCCTGCATCTGATTCCCAACCTCTGATTCCAAGCCTCTGATTCCCCATATCTGATTCCCAGCATCTGTTTCCCCGCCTCTGATTCCCCGCCTCTGTTTCCCCATATCTGATTCCCGGCCTCTGGTTCCCCGCCTCTGATTCCCCGCCTCTGATTCCCTGCCTCTGATTCCCCATCTCCGATTCCGCACATCTGATTCGCTGCCTCTGATTCCCCGCCTCTGATTCCCCGCCTATGATTCCCTGCCTCTGATTCCCAACCTCTGATTCCCCACCTCAGATTCCCCGTGTTTGATTCCCCGCCTCTGTATCCCCGCCTCTGATTCCCCGCCTCTGATTCCCCAACTCTAATTCCCCGCCTCTGATTCCCCATATCTGATTCCCCGCCTCTGTTTCCCCGCCTCTGATTCCCCGCCCCTGTTTCCCCATATCTGATTCCCTGCCTCTGATTCCCCATCTCTGATTCCGCACATCTGATTACCTGCCTCTGATTCCCCACCACTGATTCCCCGCCACTGATTCCCCATATCTGATTCCCGGCCTCTGATTCCCCGCCTCTGATTCCCCGCCTCTGATTCCCTGCCTCTGATTCCCTGCATCTGATTCCCAACCTCTGATTCCCCACCTCTGATTCCCCGTGTTTGATTCCCCGCCCCTGTTTCCCCATATCTGATTCCCTGCCTTTGATTCCCCAACTTTGATTCCCAGCCTCTGATTCCCCAGCTCTGATTCCCCGCCTCTGATTCCCCGTGTTTGATTCCCTGCCTCTGATTCCCCGCCTCTGATTCCCCATCTCTGATTCACCGCCTTTGATTCGCCACCTCTGATTCCCCATATCTGATTCCCCACCTCTGTTTCCCCGCCTCTGATTCCCCGCCTCTGATTCTCCATATCTCATTCCCCGCCTCTGACTCCCCATCTCTGATTCCCGGCCTCTTATTCCCAGCATCTGATTCCAGGCCTCTGATTCCCATCCTCTGACTCCCCGCTTCTGATTCTGATTCCCTGCCTCTGATTCCCCATCTCTGATTCCGCACATCTGATTACCTGCCTCTGATTCCCCACCTCTGATTCCCCATATCTGATTCCCCGCCTCTGTTTCCACGCCTCTGATTCCCCGCCTCTGTTTCCCTATATCTAATTCCCCACCTCTGATGCCCCAACTCTGATTCCCCGCCTCTGATTCCACAGCTCTGATTCCCCGCCTCTGATTCCCCACATCCGATTCCCCATATCTGATTCCCCGCCTCTGTTTCCCCGCCCATGATTCCCCGCCTCTGTTTCCCCATATCTGATTCCCCGCCTCTGATTCCCAACTATGATTCCCCGCCTCTTATTCCCCAGCTCTGATTCCCTGCCTCAGATTCCCCGCGTTCTATTCCCTGCCTCTGATTCCCCGCCTGTGATTCCCCATCTCTGATTCACCACCTCTGATTCCCCACCACTGATTCCCCATATCTAATTCCCCGCCTCTGTTTGCCCGCCTCTGATTCCCCGCCTCTGTTTCCCCATATCTGATTCCCCGCCTCTGAATCCCCAAAACTGATTCCCTGCCTCTGATTCCCCAGCTTCATTCCCCGCCTTTGATTCCCCCCGTCTGATTCCCAGCCTCTGAATCCCCGTGTCTGAAAACCTGCCTCTGATTCCCCGCCTCTGATTCCCCATCTCAGATTCACCGCCTCTGATTCCCCACCTCTGATTCCCCATCTCTGATTCCGCACATCCGATTCCCTGCCTCTGATTCCCCGACTCTGATTCCCCACCTCTGATTCCCCAGCTCTGATTCCCCGCCTCTGATTCCCCAACTCTGATTCCCCACCTCTGATTCCCCAGCTGTGATTCCCTGCCTCTGATTCCCCGTGTTTGATCCCCTGCCTCTGATTCCCCAGCTCTGATTCCCCATCTCTGATTCACCGCCTTTGATTCGCCACCTCTGATTCCCCATATCTGATTCCTCGCCACTGTTTCCCCGCCTCTGATTCCCCGCCTCTGATTCCCCATATCTCATTCCCCACCTCTGATTCCCCATCTCTGATTCCCAGACTCTGATTCCCCACCTCTGATTCCCCAGCTGTGATTCCCCGCCTCTGATTCCCCGTGTTTGATCCCCTGCCTCTGATTCCCCAGCTCTGATTCCCCATCTCTGATTCACCGCCTTTGATTCGCCACCTCTGATTCCCCATATCTGATTCCTCGCCACTGTTTCCCGGCCTCTGATTCCCCGCCTCTGATTCCCCATATCTCATTCCCCGCTTCTGATTCCCCATCTCTGATTCCCGGACTCTGATTCCCCACCTCTGATTCCTGACCTCTTATTCCCGGCATCTGATTCCGGCCTCTGATTCCCCATCTCCGATTCCGCACATCTGATTCCCTGCCTCTCATTCCCCGCCTCTGATTCCCCGCCACTGATTCCCTGCCTCTGATTCCCAACCTCTGATTCACCACCTCTGATTCCCAGTGTTTGATTCCCCGCCTCTGTTTCCCCGCCTCTGATTCCCCGCCTCTGATTCCCCAACTCTAATTCCCCGCCTCTGATTCCCCATATCTGATTCCCCGCCTCTGTTTCCCCGCCTCTGATTCCCCGCCCCTGTTTCCCCATATCTGATTCCCTGCCTCTGATTCCCCAACTTTGATTCCCAGCCTCTGATTCCAAGCCTCTGATTCCCTGCCTCTGATTCCCAACCTCTGATTCCCCACCTCTAATTCCCCATATCTGATTCCCAGCCTCTGTTTCCCCGCCTCTGATTCCCCGCCTCTGTTTCCCCATATCTGATTCCCGGCCTCTGATACCCCGCCTCTGATTCCCTGCCTCTGATTCCCTGCCTCTGATTCCCCATCTCCGATTCCGCACATCTGATTCCCTGCCTCTGATTCCCCGCCTCTGATTCCCCGCCTCTGATTCCCTGCCTCTGATTTCCAACCTCTGATTCCCCACCTCTGATTCCCCGTGTTTGATTCCCCGCCTATGTTTCCCCGCCTCTGATTCCCCGCCTCTGTTTCCCAATATCTAAGTCCCCGCCTCTGATTCCCCAACTCTAATTCCCCACCTCTGATTCCCCAGCTCTGATTCCCCGCCTCTGATTCCCTGCATCTGATTCCCTGCATCTGATTCCAAGCCTCTGATTCCCTGCCTCTGATTCCCAACCTCTGAGTCCCCACCTCTGATTCCCCATATCTGATTCCCAGCATCTGTTTCCCCGCCTCTGATTCCCCGCCTCTGTTTCCCCATATCTGATTCCCGGCCTCTGGTTCCCCGCCTCTGATTCCCCGCCTCTGATTCCCTGCCTCTGATTCCCCATCTCCGATTCCGCACATCTGATTCGCTGCCTCTGATTCCCCGCCTCTGATTCCCCGCCTCTGATTCCCTGCCTCTGATTCCCAACCTCTGATTCCCCACCTCTGATTCCCCGTGTTTGATTCCCCACCTCTGTATCCCCGCCTCTGATTCATAGCCTCTGATTCCCCAACTCTAATTCCCCGCCTCTGATTCCCCATATCTGATTCCCCGCCTCTGTTTCCCCGCCTCTGCTTCCCCGCCCCTGTTTCCCCATATCTGATTCCCTGCCTCTGATTCCCCAACTTTGATTCCCAGCCTCTGATTCCCCAGTTCTCATTCCCCGCCTCTGATTCCCCGCATCTGATTCACTGCATCTGATTCCAAGCCTCTGATTCCCTGCCTCTGATTCCCAACCTCTGATTCCCCACCTCTGATTCCCCATATCTGATTCCCAGCCTCTGTTTCCCCGCCTCTGATTCCCCGCCTCTGTTTCCCCATATCTGATTCCCGGCCTCTGATTCCCCGCATCTGATTCCCCGCCTCTGATTCCCTGCCTCTGATTTCTCATCTCCGATTCCGCACATCTGATTCCCTGCCTCTGATTCCCCGCCTCTGATTCCCCGCCTCTGATTCCCTGCCTCTGATTCCCAACCTCTGATTCCCCACCTCTGATTCCCCGTGTTTGATTACCCGCCTCTGTTTCCCCGCCTCTGATTCCCCGCCTCTGATTCCCCATATCTGATTCCCTGCCTATGTTTCCCCGCCTCTGATTCCCCGCCCCTGTTTCCCCATATCTGATTCCCTGCCTCTGATTCCCCAACTTTGATTCCCAGCCTCTGATTCCCCAGCTCTGATTCCCCGCCTCTGATTCCCCGTGTTTGATTCCCTGCCTCTGATTCCCCGCCTCTGATTCCCCATCTCTGATTCACCGCCTTTGATTCGCCACCTCTGATTCCCCATATCTGATTCCCCACCTCTGTTTCCCCGCCTCTGATTCCCCGCCTCTGATTCTCCATATCTCATTACCCGCCTCTGACTCCCCATCTCTGATTCCCGTACTCTGATTCCCCACCTCTGATTCCCGGCCTCTTATTCCCAGCATCTGATTCCAGGCCTCTGATTCCCGGCCTCTGACTCCCCGCTTCTGATTCTGATTCCCTGCCTCTGATTCCCCGCCTCTGATTCCGCACATCTGATTCCCCGTCTCTGTTTCCCCATATCTAATTCCCCACCTCTGATGCCCCAACTCTGATTCCCCGCCTCTGATTCCCCAGCTCTGATTCCCCGCCTCTGATTCTCCACATCCGATTCCCAATATCTGATTCCCCGCCTTTGTTTCCCCGCCCCTGATTCCCCGCCTCTGTTTCCCCATATCTGATTCCCCGCCTCTGATTCCCAACTATGATTCCCCGCCTCTTATTCCCCAGCTCTGATTGCCTGCCTCTGATTCCCCGCGTTCTATTCCCTGCCTCTGATTCCCCGCCTGTGATTCCCCATCTCTGATTCACCACCTCTGATTCCCCACCACTGATTCCCCATATCTAATTCCCCGCCTCTGTTTGCCCGCCTCTGATTCCCCGCCTCTGTTTCCCCATATCTGATTCCCCACCTCTGAATCCCCAACTCTGATTCCCTGCCTCTGATTCCCCAGCTTCATTCCCCGCCTTTGATTCCCCCCGTCTGATTCCCAGCCTCTGAATCCCCGTGTCTGATAACCTGCCTCTGATTCCCCGCCTCTGATTCCCCATCTCAGATTCACCGCCTCTGATTCCCCACCTCTGATTCCCCATCTCTGATTCCGCACATCCGATTCACTGCCTCTGATTCCCCGACTCTGATTCCCCACCTCTGATTCCCCAGCTCTGATTCCCCGCCTCTGATTCCCCAACTCTGATTCCCCGCCTCTGATTCCCCAGCTCTGATTCCCCGCCTCTGATTCCCCGTGTTTGATCCCCTGCCTCTGATTCCCCAGGTCTGATTCCCCATCTCTGATTCACCGCCTTTGATTCGCCAACTCTGATTTCCCATATCTGATTCCTCGCCACTGTTTCCCCGCCTCTGATTCCGCGCCTCTGATTCCCCATATCTCATTCCCCGCCTCTGATTCCCCATCTCTGATTCCCGGACTCTGATTCCCCACCTCTGATTCCCGACCTCTTATTCCCGGCATCTGATTCCGGCCTCTGATTCCCGGCCTCTGATTCCCTGCTTCTGATTCTGATTCCCTGCCTCTGATTCCCCATTTCTGATTCCGCACATCTAATTCCCTGCCTCTGATTCCCCACCTCTGATTCCCCATATCTGAATCCCCGCCTCTGTTTCCCCGTCTCTGATTCCCCGCCTCTGTTTCCCCATATCTAAGTCCCCGCCTCTGATTCCCCAACTTTGATTCCCCACCTCTGATTCCCCAGCTCTGATTCCCCGCCTCTGATTCCCCACCTCTGATTCCCCATACCTGATTCCTAGCCTCTGTTTCCCCGCCTCTGATTCCCCACTTCTGTTTCCCCATATCTGATTCCCGGCCTCTGATTCCCTGCCTCTGATTCCCCGCCTCTGATTCCCTGCCTCTGATTCCCCATCTCCGATTCCGCACATCTGATTCCCTGCCTCTCATTCCCCGCCTCTGATTCCCCGCCTCTGATTCCCTGCCTCTGAATCCCAACCTCTGATTCCCCACCTCTGATTCCCCGTGTTTGATTCCCCGCCTCTGTTTCCCCGCCTCTCATTCCCCGCCTCTGATTCCCCAACCCTAATTCCCCGCCTCTGATTCCCCATATCTGATTCCCCGCCTCTGTTTCCCCGCCTCTGATTCCCCGACCCTGTTTCCCCATATCTGATTCCCTGCCTCTGATTCCCCAACTTTGATTCCCAGACTCTGATTCCCCAGCTCTGATTCCCCGCCTCTGATTCCCCGCATCTGATTCCCTGCATCTGATTCCAAGCCTCTGATTCCCTGCCTCTGATTCCCAACCTCTGATTCCCCACCTCTGATTCCCCATATCTGATTCCCAGCCTCTGTTTCCCCGCCTCTGATTCCCCGCCTCTGTTTCCCCATATCTGATTCCCGGCCTCTGATTCCCCGCCTCTGATTCCCCGCCTCTGATTCCCTGCCTCTGATTCCCAATCTCCGATTCCGCACATCTGATTCCCTGCCTCTGATTCCCCGCCTCTGATTCCCCGCCGCTGATTCCCTGCCTCTGATTTCCAACCTCTGATTCCCCACCTATGATTCCCCGTGTTTGATTCCCCGCCTCTGTTTCCCCGCCACTGATTCCCCGCCTCTGATTCCCCAACTCTAATTCCCCGCCTCTGATTCCCCATATCTGATTCCCCGCCTCTGTTTCCCCGCCTCTGATTCCCCGACCCTGTTTCCCCATATCTGATTCCCTGACTCTGATTCCCCAACTTTGATTCCCAGCCTCTGATTCCCCAGCTCTGATTCCCCGCCTCTGATTCCACGTGTTTGATTCCCTGCCTCTGATTCCCCGCCTCTGATTCCCCGCATCTGATTCCCTGCATCTGATTCCAAGCCTCTGATTCCCTGCCTCTGATTCCCAACCTCTGATTCCCCACCTCTGATTCCCCATATCTGATTCCCAGCCTCTGTTTCCCCGCCTCTGATTCCCCGCCTCTGTTTCCCCATATCTGATTCCCGGCCTCTGATTCCCCGCCTCTGATTCCCCGCCTCTGATTCCCTGCCTCTGATTCCCAATCTCCGATTCCGCACATCTGATTCCCTGCCTCTGATTCCCCGCCTCTGATTCCCCGCCGCTGATTCCCTGCCTCTGATTTCCAACCTCTGATTCCCCACCTATGATTCCCCGTGTTTGATTCCCCGCCTCTGTTTCCCCGCCACTGATTCCCCGCCTCTGATTCCCCAACTCTAATTCCCCGCCTCTGATTCCCCATATCTGATTCCCCGCCTCTGTTTCCCCGCCTCTGATTCCCCGCCCCTGTTTCCCCATATCTGATTCCCTGACTCTGATTCCCCAACTTTGATTCCCAGCCTCTGATTCCCCAGCTCTGATTCCCCGCCTCTGATTCCACGTGTTTGATTCCCTGCCTCTGATTCCCCGCCTCTGATTAACCATCTCTGATTCACCGCCTTTGATTCACCACCTCTGATTCCCCATATCTGATTCCCCACCTCTGTTTCCCCGCCTCTGATTCCCCACCTCTGATTCTCCATATCTCATTCCCCGCCTCTGACTCCCCATCTCTGATTCCCGGACTCTGATTCCCCACCTCTGATTCCCGGCCTCTTATTCCCAGCATCTGATTCCAGGCCTCTGATTCCCGGCCTCTGACTCCCCGCTTCTGATTCTGATTCCCTGCCTCTGATTCCCCATCTCTGATTCCGCACATCTGATTACCTGCCTCTGATTCCCCACCTCTGATTCCCCATATCTGATTCCCCGCCTCTGTTTCCACGCCTCTGATTCCCCGCCTCTGTTTCCCCATATCTAATTCCCCACCTCTGATGCCCCAACTCTGATTCCCCGCCTCTGATTCCCCAGCTCTGATTCCCCGCCTCTGATTCCCTGCATCCGATTCCCCATATCTGATTCCCCGCCTCTGTTTCCCTGCCCCTGATTCCCCGCCTCTGTTTCCCCATATCTGATTCCCGGCCTCTGGTTCCCCGCCTCTGATTCCCAGCCTCTGATTCCCTGCCTCTGATTCCCCATCTCCGATTCCGCACATCTGATTCCCTGCCTCTGATTCCCCGCCTCTGATTCCCCGCCTCTGATTCCCTGCCTCTGATTCCCAACCTCTGATTCCCCACCTGATTCCCCGTGTTTGATTCCCCGCCTCTGTTTCCCCGCCTCTGATTCCCCGCCTCTGATTCCCCAACTCTAATTCCCCGCCTCTGATTCCCCATATCTGATTCCCCGCCTCTGTTTCCCCGCCTCTGATTCCCCACCCCTGTTTCCCCATATCTGATTCCCTGCCTCTGATTCCCCAACTTTGATCCCAGCATCTGATTCCCCAGCTCTGATTCCCCGCCTCTGATTCCCCGCATCTGATTCCCTGCATCTGATTCCAAGCCTCTGATTCCCTGCCTCTGATTCCCAACCTCTGATTCCCCACCTCTGATTCCCCATATCTGATCCCCAGCCTCTGTTTCCCCGCCTCTGTTTCCCCATATCTGATTCCCGGCCTCTGATTCCCCGCCTCTGATTCCCCGCCTCTGCTTCCCCGCCTCTGATTCCCCAACTCTGATTCCCCGCCTCTGATTCCCCGTGTTTGATTCCCTGCCTCTGATTCCCGGCCTCTGATTCCCCATATCTGATTCCCCGCCTCTGATTCCCAACTATGATTCCCCGCCTCTTATTCCCCAGCTTTGATTCCCTGCCTCTGATTCCCCGCGTTCTATTCCCTGCCTCTGATTCCCCGCCTGTGATTCCCCATCTCTGATTCACCACCTCTGATTCCCCACCACTGATTCCCCATATCTAATTCCCCGCCTCTGTTTGCCCGCCTCTGATTCCCCGCCTCTGTTTCCCCATATCTGATTCCCCGCCTCTGAATCCCCAACTCTGATTCCCTGCCTCTAATTCCCCAGCTTCATTCCCCGCCTTTGATTCCCCCCGTCTGATTCCCAGCCTCTGAATCCCCGTGTCTGAAAACCTGCCTCTGATTCCCCGCCTCTGATTCCCCATCTCAGATTCACCGCCTCTGATTCCCCACCTCTGATTCCCCATCTCTGATTCCGCACATCCGATTCCCTGCCTCTGATTCCCCGACTCTGATTCCCCACCTCTGATTCCCTAGCTCTGATTCCCCGCCTCTGATTCCCCAACTCTGATTCCCCACCTCTGATTCCCCAGCTGTGATTCCCCGCCTCTGATTCCCCATGTTTGATCCCCTGCCTCTGATTCCCCAGCTCTGATTCCCCATCTCTGATTCACCGCCTTTGATTCGCCACCTCTGATTCCCCATATCTGATTCCTCGCCACTGTTTCCCCGCCTCTGATTCCCCGCCTCTGATTCCCCATATCTCATTCCCCGCCTCTGATTCCCCATCTCTGATTCCCGGACTCTGATTCCCCACCTCTGATTCCCGACCTCTTATTCCCGGCATCTGATTCCGGCCTCTGATTCCCGGCCTCTGATTCCCTGCTTCTGATTCTGATTCCCTGCCTCTGATTCCCCATTTCTGATTCCGCACATCTAATTCCCTGCCTCTGATTCCCCACCTCTGATTCCCCATATCTGAATCCCCGCCTCTGTTTCCCCGTCTCTGATTCCCCGCCTCTGTTTCCCCATATCTAAGTCCCCGCCTCTGATTCCCCAACTTTGATTCCCCACCTCTGATTCCCCAGCTCTGATTCCCCGCCTCTGATTCCCCACCTCTGATTCCCCATATCTGATTCCCAGCCTCTGTTTCCCCGCCTCTGATTCCCCGCCCCTGTTTCCCCATATCTGATTCCCTGCCTCTGTTTCCCCAACTTTGATTCCCAGCCTCTGATTCCCCAGCACTGATTCCCCGCCTCTGATTCCCCGTGTTTGATTCCCTGCCTCTGATTCCCTGCTTCTGATTCCCCATCTCTGATTCCGCAAATCTAATTCCCTGCCTCTGATTCCCCACCTCTGATTCCCCATATCTGATTCCCCACCTCTGTTTCCCGGCCTCTGATTCCCCGCTTCTGATTCCCCATATCTCATTCCCCGCCTCTGATTCCCCATCTCTGATTCCCCGCCTCTGATTCCCCGCCCCTGTTTCCCCATATCTGATTCCCTGCCTCTGTTTCCCCAACTTTGATTCCCAGCCTCTGATTCCCCAGCTCTGATTCCCCAGCTCTGATTCCCCATATCTGATTCCTCGCCACTGTTTCCCCGCCTCTGATTCCCCGCCTCTGATTCCCCATATCTCATTCCCCGCCTCTGATTCCCCATCTCTGATTCCCGGAGTCTGATTCCCCACCTCTGATTCCCGGCCTCTTTTCCCGGCATCTGATTCCGGCCTCTGATTCCCGGCCTCTGATTCCCTGCTTCTGATTCCCCATCTCTGATTCCGCAAATCTAATTCCCTGCCTCTGATTCCCCACCTCTGATTCCCCATATCTGATTCCCCGCCTCTGTTTCCCCGCCTCTGATTCCCCGCCTCTGTTTCCCCATATCTAAGTCCCCGCCTCTGATTCTCCAACTTTGAATCCCCACCTCTGATTCCCCAGCTCTGATTCCCCGCCTCTGATTCCCCGCATCTGATTCCATGCATCTGATTCCCAGCCTCTGATTCCCAGCCTCTGATTCCCAACCTCTGATTCCCCACCTCTGATTCCCCATATCTGATTCCCCGCCTCTGTTTCCCCGCCTCTGATTCCCCGCCTCTGTTTCCCCATATCTGATCCCCGCCTCTATTTGCCCGCATCTGATTCCCCGCCTCTGTTTCCCCATATCTGATTCCCCGCCTCTGAATCCCCAACTCTGATTCCCTGCCTCTAATTTCCCAGCTCTGATTCCCCGCCTCTGATTCCCCGCGTCTGATTACCGGCCTCTGATTCCCCGCCTCTGATTCCCCATCTCTGATTCACAACCTCTGATTCCCCACCTCTGATACCCCATATCTGATTCCCCGCCTCTGTTTCCCCGCCTCTGATTCCCCACCTCTTATTCCCAATATCTGATTCCCCGCCTCTGATTCCCCACCTCTGATTCCCCGCCTCTGATTCGCAGGCTATGATTCCCCGCCTCTGATTCCCCGTGTTTGATTCCCTGCCTCTGATTCCCGGCCTCTGATTCCCCATCTCTGATTCACCGCCTTTGATTCGCCACCTCTGATTCACCATATCTGATTCCCCGCCTCTGTTTCCCCGCCTCTGATTCCCCGCCTCTGATTCCCCATATCTCATTCCCCGCCTCTGAATCCCCATCTCTGATTCCCGGACTCTGATTCCCCACCTCTGATTCCCTGCTACTGATTCTGATTCCCTGCCTTTGATTCCCCATCTCTGATTCCGCACATCTGATTCCCTGCCTCTGATTCCCCATCTCTGATTCCCCATATCTGATTCCCCGCTTCTGTTTCCCCGCCTCTGATTCCCCGCCTCTGTTTCCCAATATCTAAGTCCCCGCCTCTGATTCCCAGCCTCTAATTCCCCACCTCTGATTCCCCAGCTCTGATTCCCCGCCTCTGATTCCCCGCATCTGATTCCCTGCATCTGATTCCAAGCCTCTTATTCCCTGCCTCTGATTCCCAACCTCTGATTCCCCACCTCTGATTCCCCATATCTGATTCCCAGCCTCTGTTTCCCCGCCTCTGATTCCCCGCCTCTGTTTCCCCATATCTGATTCCCGGCCTCTGGTTCCCCGCCTCTGATTCCCAGCCTCTGATTCCCTGCCTCTGATTCCCCATCTCCGATTCCGCACATCTGATTCCCTGCCTCTGATTCCCCGCCTCTGATTCCCCGCCTCTGATTCCCTGCCTCTGATTCCCAACCTCTGATTCCCCACCTCTGATTCCCCGTGTTTGATTCCCCGCCTCTGTTTCCCCGCCTCTGATTCCCCGCCTCTGATTCCCCAACTCTAATTCCCCGCCTCTGATTCCCCATATCTGATTCCCCGCCTCTGTTTCCCCGCCTCTGATTCCCCACCCCTGTTTCCCCATATCTGATTCCCTGCCTCTGATTCCCCAACTTTGATCCCAGCATCTGATTCCCCAGCTCTGATTCCCCGCCTCTGATTCCCCGCATCTGATTCCCTGCATCTGATTCCAAGCCTCTGATTCCCTGCCTCTGATTCCCAACCTCTGATTCCCCACCTCTGATTCCCCATATCTGATCCCCAGCCTCTGTTTCCCCGCCTCTGTTTCCCCATATCTGATTCCCGGCCTCTGATTCCCCGCCTCTGATTCCCCGCCTCTGATTCCCTGCCTCTGATTCCCTGCATCTGATTCCCAACCTCTGATTCCCCACCTCTGATTCCCCGTGTTTGATTCCCCGTCCCTGTTTCCTCATATCTGATTCCCTGCCTCTGATTCCCCAACTTTGATTCCCAGCCTCTGATTCCCCAGCTCTGATTCCCCGCCTCTGATTCCCCGTGTTTGATTCCCTGCCTCTGATTCCCCGCCTCTGATTCCCCATCTCTGATTCACCGCCTTTGATTCGCCACCTCTGATTCCCCATATCTGATTCCCCACCTCTGTTTCCCCACCTCTGATTCCCCGCCTCTGATTCTCCATATCTCATTCCCCACCTCTGACTCCCCATCTCTGATTCCCGGACTCTGATTCCCCACCTTTGATTCCCGGCCTCTTATTCCCAGCATCTGATTCCAGGCCTCTGATTCCCGTCCTCTGACTCCCCGCTTCTGATTCTGATTCCCTGCCTCTGATTCCCCATCTCTGATTCCGCACATCTGATTACCTGCCTCTGATTCCCCACCTCTGATTCCCCATATCTGATTCCCCGCCTCTGTTTCCACGCCTCTGATTCCCCGCCTCTGTTTCCCCATATCTAATTCCCCACCTCTGATGCCCCAACTCTGATACCCCGCCTCTGATTCCACAGCTCTGATTCCCCGCCTCTTATTCCCCACATCCGATTCCCCATACCTGATTCCCCGCCTCAGTTTCCCCGCCCCTGATTCCCCGCCTCTGTTTCCCCATATCTGATTCCCCGCCTCTGATTCCCAACTATGATTCCCCGCCTCTTATTCCCCAGCTCTGATTCCCTGCCTCAGATTCCCCGCGTTCTATTCCCTGCCTCTGATTCCCCGCCTGTGATTCCCCATCTCTGATTCACCACCTCTGATTCCCCACCACTGATTCCCCATATCTAATTCCCCGCCTCTGTTTGCCCGCCTCTGATTCCCCGCCTCTGTTTCCCCATATCTGATTCCCCGCCTCTGAATCCCCAACACTGATTCCCTGCCTCTGATTCCCCAGCTTCATTCCCCGCCTTTGATTCCCCCCGTCTGATTCCCAGCCTCTGAATCCCCGTGTCTGAAAACCTGCCTCTGATTCCCCGCCTCTGATTCCCCATCTCAGATTCACCGCCTCTGATTCCCCACCTCTGATTCCCCATCTCTGATTCCGCACATCCGATTCCCTGCCTCTGATTCCCCGACTCTGATTCCCCACCTCTGATTCCCCAGCTCTGATTCCCCGCCTCTGATTCCCCAACTCTGATTCCCCACCTCTGATTCCCCAGCTGTGATTCCCTGCCTCTGATTCCCCGTGTTTGATCCCCTGCCTCTGATTCCCCAGCTCTGATTCCCCATCTCTGATTCACCGCCTTTGATTCACCACCTCTGATTCCCCATATCTGATTCCTCGCCACTGTTTCCCCGCCTCTGATTCCCCGCCTCTGATTCCCCATATCTCATTCCCCACCTCTGATTCCCCATATCTGATTCCCGGACTCTGATACCCCACCTCTGATTCCCCAGCTGTGATTCCCCGCCTCTGATTCCCCGTGTTTGATCCCCTGCCTCTAATTCCCCAGCTCTGATTCCCCATCTCTGATTCACCGCCTTTGATTCGCCACCTCTGATTCCCCATATCTGATTCCTCGCCACTGTTTCCCCGCCTCTGATTCCCCGCCTCTGATTCCCCATATCTCATTCCCCGCCTCTGGTTCCCCATCTCTGATTCCCGGACTCTGATTCCCCACCTCTGATTCCTGACCTCTTATTCCCGGCATCTGATTCCGGCCTCTGATTCCCGGCCTCTGATTCCCTGCTTCTGATTCTGATTCCCTGCCTCTGATTCCCCATTTCTGATTCCGCACATCTGATTCCCTGCCTCTGATTCCCCGCCTCTGATTCCCCGCCTCTGATTCCCTGCCTCTGATTCCCAACCTCTGATTCCCCACCTCTGATTCCCCGTGTTTGATTCCCCGCCTCTGTTTCCCCGCCTCTGATTCCCCGCCTCTGATTCCCCAACTCTAATTCCCCGCCTCTGATTCCCCATATCTGATTCCCCGCCTCTGTTTCCCCGCCTCTGATTCCCCACCCCTGTTTCCCCATATCTGATTCCCTGCCTCTGATTCCCCAACTTTGATCCCAGCATCTGATTCCCCAGCTCTGATTCCCCGCCTCTGATTCCCCGCATCTGATTCCCTGCATCTGATTCCAAGCCTCTGATTCCCTGCCTCTGATTCCCAACCTCTGATTCCCCACCTCTGATTCCCCATATCTGATCCCCAGCCTCTGTTTCCCCGCCTCTGTTTCCCCATATCTGATTCCCGGCCTCTGATTCCCCGCCTCTGATTCCCCGCCTCTGATTCCCTGCCTCTGATTCCCTGCATCTGATTCCCAACCTCTGATTCCCCACCTCTGATTCCCCGTGTTTGATTCCCCGCCCCTGTTTCCCCATATCTGATTCCCTGCCTCTGATTCCCCAACTTTGATTCCCCGCCTCTTATTCCCCAGCTCTGATTCCCTGCCTCAGATTCCCCGCGTTCTATTCCCTGCCTCTGATTCCCCGCCTGTGATTCCCCATCTCTGATTCACCACCTCTGATTCCCCACCACTGATTCCCCATATCTAATTCCCCGCCTCTGTTTGCCCGCCTCTGATTCCCCGCCTCTGTTTCCCCATATCTGATTCCACGCCTCTGAATCCCCAAAACTGATTCCCTGCCTCTGATTCCCTAGCTTCATTCCCCGCCTTTGATTCCCCCCGTCTGATTCCCAGCCTCTGAATCCCCGTGTCTGAAAACCTGCCTCTGATTCCCCGCCTCTGATTCCCCATCTCAGATTCACCGCCTCTGATTCCCCACCTCTGATTCCCCATCTCTGATTCCGCACATCCGATTCCCTGCCTCTGATTCCCCGACTCTGATTCCCCACCTCTGATTCCCCAGCTCTGATTCCCCGCCTCTGATTCCCCAACTCTGATTCCCCACCTCTGATTCCCCAGCTGTGATTCCCTGCCTCTGATTCCCCGTGTTTGATCCCCTGCCTCTGATTCCCCAGCTCTGATTCCCCATCTCTGATTCACCGCCTTTGATTCGCCACCTCTGATTCCCCATATCTGATTCCTCGCCACTGTTTCCCCGCCTCTGATTCCCCGCCTCTGATTCCCCATATCTCATTCCCCACCTCTGATTCCCCATCTCTGATTCCCGGACTCTGATTCCCCACCTCTGATTCCCCAGCTGTGATTCCCCGCCTCTGATTCCCCGTTTTTGATCCCCTGCCTCTGATTCCCCAGCTCTGATTCCCCATCTCTGATTCACCGCCTTTGATTCGCCACCTCTGATTCCCCATATCTGATTCCTCGCCACTGTTTCCCCGCCTCTGATTCCCCGCCTCTGATTCCCCATATCTCATTCCCAGCTTCTGATTCCCCATCTCTGATTCCCGGACTCTGATTCCCCACCTCTGATTCCTGACCTCTTATTCCCGGCATCTGATTCCGGCCTCTGATTCCCCATCTCCGATTCCGCACATCTGATTCCCTGCCTCTCATTCCCCGCCTCTGATTCCCCGCCACTGATTCCCTGCCTCTGATTCCCAACCTCTGATTCACCACCTCTGATTCCCAGTGTTTGATTCCCCGCCTCTGTTTCCCCGCCTCTGATTCCCCGCCTCTGATTCCCCAACTCTAATTCCCCGCCTCTGATTCCCCATATCTGATTCCCCGCCTCTGTTTCCCCGCCTCTGATTCCCCGCCCCTGTTTCCCCATATCTGATTCCCTGCCTCTGATTCCCCAACTTTGATTCCCCACCTCTGATTCCCCGTGTTTGATTCCCCACCTCTGTATCCCCGCCTCTGATTCCTAGCCTCTGATTCCCCAACTCTAATTCCCCGCCTCTGATTCCCCATATCTGATTCCCCGCCTCTGTTTCCCCGCCTCTGATTCCCCGCCCCTGTTTCCCCATATCTGATTCCCTGCCTCTGATTCCCCAACTTTGATTCCCAGCCTCTGATTCCCCAGCTCTCATTCCCCGCCTCTGATTCCCCGCATCTGATTCACTGCATCTGATTCCAAGCCTCTGATTCCCTGCCTCTGATTCCCAACCTCTGATTCCCCACCTCTGATTCCCCATATCTGATTCCCAGCCTCTGTTTCCCCGCCTCTGATTCCCCGCCTCTGTTTCCCCATATCTGATTCCCGGCCTCTGATTCCCCGCATCTGATTCCCCGCCTCTGATTCCCTGCCTCTGATTCCTCATCTCCGATTCCTCATATCTGATTCCCTGCCTCTGATTCCCTGCCTCTGATTCCCCGCCTCTGATTCCCTGCCTCTGATTCCCAACCTCTGATTCCCCACCTCTGATTCCCCGTGTTTGATTACCCGCCTCTGTTTCCCCGCCTCTGATTCCCCGCCTCTGATTCCCCAACTCTAATTCCCCGCCTCTGATTCCCCATATCTGATTCCCTGCCTATGTTTCCCCGCCTCTGATTCCCCGCCCCTGTTTCCCCATATCTGATTCCCTGCCTCTGATTCCCCAACTTTGATTCCCAGCCTCTGATTCCCCAGCTCTGATTCCCCGCCTCTGATTCCCCGTGTTTGATTCCCTGCCTCTGATTCCCCGCCTCTGATTCCCCATCTCTGATTCACCGCCTTTGATTCGCCACCTCTGATTCCCCATATCTGATTCCCCACCTCTGTTTCCCCGCCTCTGATTCCCCGCCTCTGATTCTCCATATCTCATTACCCGCCTCTGACTCCCCATCTCTGATTCCCGTACTCTGATTCCCCACCTCTGATTCCCGGCCTCTTATTCCCAGCATCTGATTCCAGGCCTCTGATTCCCGGCCTCTGACTCCCCGCTTCTGATTCTGATTCCCTGCCTCTGATTCCCCGCCTCTGATTCCGCACATCTGATTCCCCGTCTCTGTTTCCCCATATCTAATTCCCCACCTCTGATGCCCCAACTCTGATTCCCCGCCTCTGATTCCCCAGCTCTGATTCCCCGCCTCTGATTCTCCACATCCGATTCCCAATATCTGATTCCCCGCCTTTGTTTCCCCGCCCCTGATTCCCCGCCTCTGTTTCCCCATATCTGATTCCCCGCCTCTGATTCCCAACTATGATTCCCCGCCTCTTATTCCCCAGCTCTGATTCCCTGCCTCTGATTCCCCGCGTTCTATTCCCTGCCTCTGATTCCCCGCCTGTGATTCCCCATCTCTGATTCCTCGCCACTGTTTCCCCGCCTCTGATTCCCCGCCTCTGATTACCCATATCTCATTCCCCGCTTCTGATTCCCCATCTCTGATTCCCGGACTCTGATTCCCCACCTCTGATTCCTGACCTCTTATTCCCGGCATCTGATTCCGGCCTCTGATTTCCCATCTCCGATTCCGCACATCTGATTCCCTGCCTCTCATTCCCCGCCTCTGATTCCCCGCCTCTGTTTCCCCGCCTCTGATTCCCCGCCTCTGATTCCCCAACTCTAATTCCCCGCCTCTGATTCCCCATATCTGATTCCCCGCCTCTGTTTCCCCGCCTCTGATTCCCCGCCCCTGTTTCCCCATATCTGATTCCCTGCCTCTGATTCCCCAACTTTGATTCCCAGCCTCTGATTCCAAGCCTCTGATTCCCTGCCTCTGATTCCCAACCTCTGATTCCCCACCTCTAATTCCCCATATCTGATTCCCAGCCTCTGTTTCCCCGCCTCTGATTCCCCGCCTCTGTTTCCCCATATCTGATTCCCGGCCTCTGATACCCCGCCTCTGATTCCCTGCCTCTGATTCCCTGCCTCTGATTCCCCATCTCCGATTCCGCACATCTGATTCCCTGCCTCTGATTCCCCGCCTCTGATTCCCCGCCTCTGATTCCCTGCCTCTGATTTCCAACCTCTGATTCCCCACCTCTGATTCCCCGTGTTTGATTCCCCGCCTATGTTTCCCCGCCTCTGATTCCCCGCCTCTGTTTCCCAATATCTAAGTCCCCGCCTCTGATTCCCCAACTCTAATTCCCCACCTCTGATTCCCCAGCTCTGATTCCCCGCCTCTGATTCCCTGCATCTGATTCCCAACCTCTGATTCCAAGCCTCTGATTCCCCATATCTGATTCCCAGCATCTGTTTCCCCGCCTCTGATTCCCCGCCTCTGTTTCCCCATATCTGATTCCCGGCCTCTGGTTCCCCGCCTCTGATTCCCCGCCTCTGATTCCCTGCCTCTGATTCCCCATCTCCGATTCCGCACATCTGATTCGCTGCCTCTGATTCCCCGCCTCTGATTCCCCGCCTATGATTCCCTGCCTCTGATTCCCAACCTCTGATTCCCCACCTCTGATTCCCCGTGTTTGATTCCCCGCCTCTGTATCCCCGCCTCTGATTCCCCGCCTCTGATTCCCCAACTCTAATTCCCCGCCTCTGATTCCCCATATCTGATTCCCCGCCTCTGTTTCCCCGCCTCTGATTCCCCGCCCCTGTTTCCCCATATCTGATTCCCTGCCTCTGATTCCCCATCTCTGATTCCGCACATCTGATTACCTGCCTCTGATTCCCCACCACTGATTCCCCGCCACTGATTCCCCATATCTGATTCCCGGCCTCTGATTCCCCGCCTCTGATTCCCCGCCTCTGATTCCCTGCCTCTGATTCCCTGCATCTGATTCCCAACCTCTGATTCCCCACCTCTGATTCCCCGTGTTTGATTCCCCGCCCCTGTTTCCCCATATCTGATTCCCTGCCTTTGATTCCCCAACTTTGATTCCCAGCCTCTGATTCCCCAGCTCTGATTCCCCGCCTCTGATTCCCCGTGTTTGATTCCCTGCCTCTGATTCCCCGCCTCTGATTCCCCATCTCTGATTCACCGCCTTTGATTCGCCACCTCTGATTCCCCATATCTGATTCCCCACCTCTGTTTCCCCGCCTCTGATTCCCCGCCTCTGATTCTCCATATCTCATTCCCCGCCTCTGACTCCCCATCTCTGATTCCCGGCCTCTTATTCCCAGCATCTGATTCCAGGCCTCTGATTCCCATCCTCTGACTCCCCGCTTCTGATTCTGATTCCCTGCCTCTGATTCCCCATCTCTGATTCCGCACATCTGATTACCTGCCTCTGATTCCCCACCTCTGATTCCCCATATCTGATTCCCCGCCTCTGTTTCCACGCCTCTGATTCCCCGCCTCTGTTTCCCTATATCTAATTCCCCACCTCTGATGCCCCAACTCTGATTCCCCGCCTCTGATTCCACAGCTCTGATTCCCCGCCTCTGATTCCCCACATCCGATTCCCCATATCTGATTCCCCGCCTCTGTTTCCCCGCCCATGATTCCCCGCCTCTGTTTCCCCATATCTGATTCCCCGCCTCTGATTCCCAACTATGATTCCCCGCCTCTTATTCCCCAGCTCTGATTCCCTGCCTCAGATTCCCCGCGTTCTATTCCCTGCCTCTGATTCCCCGCCTGTGATTCCCCATCTCTGATTCACCACCTCTGATTCCCCACCACTGATTCCCCATATCTAATTCCCCGCCTCTGTTTGCCCGCCTCTGATTCCCCGCCTCTGTTTCCCCATATCTGATTCCCCGCCTCTGAATCCCCAACACTGATTCCCTGCCTCTGATTCCCCAGCTTCATTCCCCGCCTTTGATTCCCCCCGTCTGATTCCCAGCCTCTGAATCCCCGTGTCTGAAAACCTGCCTCTGATTCCCCGCCTCTGATTCCCCATCTCAGATTCACCGCCTCTGATTCCCCACCTCTGATTCCCCATCTCTGATTCCGCACATCCGATTCCCTGCCTCTGATTCCCCGACTCTGATTCCCCACCTCTGATTCCCCAGCTCTGATTCCCCGCCTCTGATTCCCCAACTCTGATTCCCCACCTCTGATTCCCCAGCTGTGATTCCCTGCCTCTGATTCCCCGTGTTTGATCCCCTGCCTCTGATTCCCCAGCTCTGATTCCCCATCTCTGATTCACCGCCTTTGATTCGCCACCTCTGATTCCCCATATCTGATTCCTCGCCACTGTTTCCCCGCCTCTGATTCCCCGCCTCTGATTCCCCATATCTCATTCCCCACCTCTGATTCCCCATATCTGATTCCCGGACTCTGATTCCCCACCTCTGATTCCCCAGCTGTGATTCCCTGCCTCTGATTCCCCGTGTTTGATCCCCTGCCTCTGATTCCCCAGCTCTGATTCCCCATCTCTGATTCACCGCCTTTGATTCGCCACCTCTGATTCCCCATATCTGATTCCTCGCCACTGTTTCCCCGCCTCTGATACCCCGCCTCTGATTCCCCATATCTCATTCCCCGCCTCTGATTCCCCATCTCTGATTCCCGGACTCTGATTCCCCACCTCTGATTCCTGACCTCTTATTCCCGGCATCTGATTCTTGCCTCTGATTCCCGGCCTCTGATTCCCTGCTTCTGATTCTGATTCCCTGCCTCTGATTCCCCAT
The DNA here is from genome assembly GCF_036971445.1 of Narcine bancroftii. Classification (NCBI taxonomy): domain Eukaryota; kingdom Metazoa; phylum Chordata; class Chondrichthyes; order Torpediniformes; family Narcinidae; genus Narcine; species Narcine bancroftii. The sequence goes on from NC_091475.1 coordinate 110,890,053, forward strand.
TTCTGATTCCGCACATCTGATTCCCTGCCTCTGATTCCCCGCCTCTGATTCCCCGCCTCTGATTCCCTGCCTCTGATTCCCAACCTCTGATTCCCCACCTCTGATTCCCCGTGTTTGATTCCCCGCCTCTGATTCCCCACCCCTGTTTCCCCATATCTGATTCCCTGCCTCTGATTCCCCAACTTTGATCCCAGCATCTGATTCCCCAGCTCTGATTCCCCGCCTCTGATTCCCCGCATCTGATTCCCTGCATCTGATTCCAAGCCTCTGATTCCCTGCCTCTGATTCCCAACCTCTGATTCCCCACCTCTGATTCCCCATATCTGATCCCCAGCCTCTGTTTCCCCGCCTCTGTTTCCCCATATCTGATTCCCGGCCTCTGATTCCCCGCCTCTGATTCCCCGCCTCTGATTCCCTGCCTCTGATTCCCTGCATCTGATTCCCAACCTCTGATTCCCCACCTCTGATTCCCCGTGTTTGATTCCCCGCCCCTGTTTCCCCATATCTGATTCCCTGCCTCTGATTCCCCAACTTTGATTCCCAGCCTCTGATTCCCCAGCTCTGATTCCCCGCCTCTGATTCCCCGTGTTTGATTCCCTGCCTCTGATTCCCCGCCTCTGATTCCCCATCTCTGATTCACCGCCTTTGATTCGCCACCTCTGATTCCCCATATCTGATTCCCCACCTCTGTTTCCCCGCCTCTGATTCCCCGCCTCTGATTCTCCATATCTCATTCCCCGCCTCTGACTCCCCATCTCTGATTCCCGGCCTCTTATTCCCAGCATCTGATTCCAGGCCTCTGATTGCCGTCCTCTGACTCCCCGCTTCTGATTCTGATTCCCTGCCTCTGATTCCCCATCTCTGATTCCGCACATCTGATTACCTGCCTCTGATTCCCCACCTCTGATTCCCCATATCTGATTCCCCGCCTCTGTTTCCACGCCTCTGATTCCCCGCCTCTGTTTCCCCATATCTAATTCCCCACCTCTGATGCCCCAACTCTGATTCCCCGCCTCTGATTCCACAGCTCTGATTCCCCGCCTCTGATTCCCCACATCCGATTCCCCATATCTGATTCACCGCCTCTGTTTCCCCGCCCCTGATTCCCCGCCTCTGTTTCCCCATATCTGATTCCCCGCCTCTGATTCCCAACTATGATTCCCCGCCTCTTATTCCCCAGCTCTGATTCCCTGCCTCAGATTCCCCGCGTTCTATTCCCTGCCTCTGATTCCCCGCCTGTGATTCCCCATCTCTGATTCACCACCTCTGATTCCCCACCACTGATTCCCCATATCTAATTCCCCGCCTCTGTTTGCCCGCCTCTGATTCCCCGCCTCTGTTTCCCCATATCTGATTCCCCGCCTCTGAATCCCCAAATCTGATTCCCTGCCTCTGATTCCCCAGCTTCATTCCCCGCCTTTGATTCCCCCCGTCTGATTCCCAGCCTCTGAATCCCCGTGTCTGAAAACCTGCCTCTGATTCCCCGCCTCTGATTCTCCATCTCAGATTCACCGCCTCTGATTCCCCACCTCTGATTCCCCATCTCTGATTCCGCACATCCGATTCCCTGCCTCTGATTCCCCGACTCTGATTCCCCACCTCTGATTCCCCAGCTCTGATTCCCCGCCTCTGATTCCCCAACTCTGATTCCCCACCTCTGATTCCCCAGCTGTGATTCCCTGCCTCTGATTCCCCGTGTTTGATCCCCTGCCTCTGATTCCCCAGCTCTGATTCCCCATCTCTGATTCACCGCCTTTGATTCGCCACCTCTGATTCCCCATATCTGATTCCTCGCCACTGTTTCCCCGCCTCTGATTCCCCGCCTCTGATTCCCCATATCTCATTCCCCACCTCTGATTCCCCATCTCTGATTCCCGGACTCTGATTCCCCACCTCTGATTCCCCAGCTGTGATTCCCCGCCTCTGATTCCCCGTGTTTGATCCCCTGCCTCTGATTCCCCAGCTCTGATTCCCCATCTCCGATTCACCGCCTTTGATTCGCCACCTCTGATTCCCCATATCTGATTCCTCGCCACTGTTTCCCCGCCTCTGATTCCCCGCCTCTGATTCCCCATATCTCATTCCCCGCTTCTGATTCCCCATCTCTGATTCCCGGACTCTGATTCCCCACCTCTGATTCCTGACCTCTTATTCCCGGCATCTGATTCCGGCCTCTGATTCCCCATCTCCGATTCCGCACATCTGATTCCCTGCCTCTCATTCCCCGCCTCTGATTCCCCGCCACTGATTCCCTGCCTCTGATTCCCAACCTCTGATTCACCACCTCTGATTCCCAGTGTTTGATTCCCCGCCTCTGTTTCCCCGCCTCTGATTCCCCGCCTCTGATTCCCCAACTCTAATTCCCCGCCTCTGATTCCCCATATCTGATTCCCCGCCTCTGTTTCCCCGCCTCTGATTCCCCGCCCCTGTTTCCCCATATCTGATTCCCTGCCTCTGATTCCCCAACTTTGATTCCCATCCTCTGATTCCAAGCCTCTGATTCCCTGCCTCTGATTCCCAACCTCTGATTCCCCACCTCTAATTCCCCATATCTGATTCCCAGCCTCTGTTTCCCCGACTCTGATTCCCCGCCTCTGTTTCCCCATATCTGATTCCCGGCCTCTGATACCCCGCCTCTGATTCCCTGCCTCTGATTCCCTGCCTCTGATTCCCCATCTCCGATTCCGCACATCTGATTCCCTGCCTCTGATTCCCCGCCTCTGATTACCCGCCTCTGATTCCCTGCCTCTGATTTCCAACCTCTGATTCCCCACCTCTGATTCCCCGTGTTTGATTCCCCGCCTATGTTTCCCCGCCTCTGATTCCCCGCCTCTGTTTCCCAATATCTAAGTCCCCGCCTCTGATTCCCCAACTCTAATTCCCCACCTCTGATTCCCCAGCTCTGATTCCCCGCCTCTGATTCCCTGCATCTGATTCCCTGCATCTGATTCCAAGCCTCTGATTCCCTGCCTCTGATTCCCAACCTCTGAGTCCCCACCTCTGATTCCCCATATCTGATTCCCAGCATCTGTTTCCCCGCCTCTGATTCCCCGCCTCTGTTTCCCCATATCTGATTCCCGGCCTCTGGTTCCCCGCCTCTGATTCCCCGCCTCTGATTCCCTGCCTCTGATTCCCCATCTCCGATTCCGCACATCTGATTCGCTGCCTCTGATTCCCCGCCTCTGATTCCCCTCCTCTGATTCCCTGCCTCTGATTCCCAACCTCTGATTCCCCACCTCTGATTCCCCGTGTTTGATTCCCCGCCTCTGTATCCCCGCCTCTGATTCCCCGCCTCTGATTCCCCAACTCTAATTCCCCGCCTCTGATTCCCCATATCTGATTCCCCGCCTCTGTTTCCCCGCCTCTGATTCCCCGCCCCTGTTTCCCCATATCTGATTCCCTGCCTCTGATTCCCCATCTCTGATTCCGCACATCTGATTACCTGCCTCTGATTCCCCACCTCTGATTACCCATATCTGTTTCCCCGCCTCTGTTTCCCCATATCTGATTCCCGGCCTCTGATTCCCCGCCTCTGATTCCCCGCCTCTGATTCCCTGCCTCTGATTCCCTGCATCTGATTCCCAACCTCTGATTCCCCACCTCTGATTCCCCGTGTTTGATTCCCCGCCCCTGTTTCCCCATATCTGATTCCCTGCCTCTGATTCCCCAACTTTGATTCCCAGCCTCTGATTCCCCAGCTCTGATTCCCCGCCTCTGATTCCCCGTGTTTGATTCCCTGCCTCTGATTCCCCGCCTCTGATTCCCCATCTCTGATTCACCGCCTTTGATTCGCCACCTCTGATTCCCCATATCTGATTCCCCACCTCTGTTTCCCCGCCTCTGATTCCCCGCCTCTGATTCTCCATATCTCATTCCCCGCCTCTGACTCCCCATCTCTGATTCCCGGCCTCTTATTCCCAGCATCTGATTCCAGGCCTCTGATTCCCGTCCTCTGACTCCCCGCTTCTGATTCTGATTCCCTGCCTCTGATTCCCCATCTCTGATTCCGCACATCTGATTACCTGCCTCTGATTCCCCACCTCTGATTCCCCATATCTGATTCCCCGCCTCTGTTTCCACGCCTCTGATTCCCCGCCTCTGTTTCCCTATATCTAATTCCCCACCTCTGATGCCCCAACTCTGATTCCCCGCCTCTGATTCCACAGCTCTGATTCCCCGCCTCTGATTCCCCACATCCGATTCCCCATATCTGATTCCCCGCCTCTGTTTCCCCGCCCATGATTCCCCACCTCTGTTTCCCCATATCTGATTCCCCGCCTCTGATTCCCAACTATGATTCCCCGCCTCTTATTCCCCAGCTCTGATTCCCTGCCTCAGATTCCCCGCGTTCTATTCCCTGCCTCTGATTCCCCGCCTGTGATTCCCCATCTCTGATTCACCACCTCTGATTCCCCACCACTGATTCCCCATATCTAATTCCCCGCCTCTGTTTGCCCGCCTCTGATTCCCCGCCTCTGTTTCCCCATATCTGATTCCCCGCCTCTGAATCCCCAAAACTGATTCCCTGCCTCTGATTCCCCAGCTTCATTCCCCGCCTTTGATTCCCCCCGTCTGATTCCCAGCCTCTGAATCCCCGTGTCTGAAAACCTGCCTCTGATTCCCCGCCTCTGATTCCCCATCTCAGATTCACCGCCTCTGATTCCCCACCTCTGATTCCCCAGCTCTGATTCCCCATCTCTGATTCACCGCCTTTGATTCGCCACCTCTGATTCCCCATATCTGATTCCTCGCCACTGTTTCCCCGCCTCTGATTCCCCGCCTCTGATTCCCCATATCTCATTCCCCACCTCTGATTCCCCATATCTGATTCCCGGACTCTGATTCCCCACCTCTGATTCCCCAGCTGTGATTCCCTGCCTCTGATTCCCCGTGTTTGATCCCCTGCCTCTGATTCCCCAGCTCTGATTCCCCATCTCTGATTCACCGCCTTTGATTCGCCACCTCTGATTCCCCATATCTGATTCCTCGCCACTGTTTCCCCGCCTCTGATTCCCCGCCTCTGATTCCCCATATCTCATTCCCCGCCTCTGATTCCCCATCTCTGATTCCCGGACTCTGATTCCCCACCTCTGATTCCTGACCTCTTATTCCCGGCATCTGATTCTTGCCTCTGATTCCCGGCCTCTGATTCCCTGCTTCTGATTCTGATTCCCTGCCTCTGATTCCCCATTTCTGATTCCGCACATCTGATTCCCTGCCTCTGATTCCCCGCCTCTGATTCCCCGCCTCTGATTCCCTGCCTCTGATTCCCAACCTCTGATTCCCCACCTCTGATTCCCCGTGTTTGATTCCCCGCCTCTGATTCCCCACCCCTGTTTCCCCATATCTGATTCCCTGCCTCTGATTCCCCAACTTTGATCCCAGCATCTGATTCCCCAGCTCTGATTCCCCGCCTCTGATTCCCCGCATCTGATTCCCTGCATCTGATTCCAAGCCTCTGATTCCCTGCCTCTGATTGCCAACCTCTGATTCCCCACCTCTGATTCCCCATATCTGATCCCCAGCCTCTGTTTCCCCGCCTCTGTTTCCCCATATCTGATTCCCGGCCTCTGATTCCCCGCCTCTGATTCCCCGCCTCTGATTCCCTGCCTCTGATTCCCTGCATCTGATTCCCAACCTCTGATTCCCCACCTCTGATTCCCCGTGTTTGATTCCCCGCCCCTGTTTCCCCATATCTGATTCCCTGCCTCTGATTCCCCAACTTTGATTCCCAGCCTCTGATTCCCCAGCTCTGATTCCCCGCCTCTGATTCCCCGTGTTTGATTCCCTGCCTCTGATTCCCCGCCTCTGATTCCCCATCTCTGATTCACCGCCTTTGATTCGCCACCTCTGATTCCCCATATCTGATTCCCCACCTCTGTTTCCCCGCCTCTGATTCCCCGCCTCTGATTCTCCATATCTCATTCCCCGCCTCTGACTCCCCATCTCTGATTCCCGGCCTCTTATTCCCAGCATCTGATTCCAGGCCTCTGATTCCCGTCCTCTGACTCCCCGCTTCTGATTCTGATTCCCTGCCTCTGATTCCCCATCTCTGATTCCGCACATCTGATTACCTGCCTCTGATTCCCCACCTCTGATTCCCCATATCTGATTCCCCGCCTCTGTTTCCACGCCTCTGATTCCCCGCCTCTGTTTCCCCATATCTAATTCCCCACCTCTGATGCCCCAACTCTGATTCCCCGCCTCTGATTCCACAGCTCTGATTCCCCGCCTCTGATTCCCCACATCCGATTCCCCATATCTGATTCCCCGCCTCTGTTTCCACGCCTCTGATTCCCCGCCTCTGTTTCCCTATATCTAATTCCCCACCTCTGATGCCCCAACTCTGATTCCCCGCCTCTGATTCCACAGCTCTGATTCCCCGCCTCTGATTCCCCACATCCGATTCCCCATATCTGATTCCCCGCCTCTGTTTCCCCGCCCATGATTCCCCACCTCTGTTTCCCCATATCTGATTCCCCGCCTCTGATTCCCAACTATGATTCCCCGCCTCTTATTCCCCAGCTCTGATTCCCTGCCTCAGATTCCCCGCGTTCTATTCCCTGCCTCTGATTCCCCGCCTGTGATTCCCCATCTCTGATTCACCACCTCTGATTCCCCACCACTGATTCCCCATATCTAATTCCCCGCCTCTGTTTGCCCGCCTCTGATTCCCCGCCTCTGTTTCCCCATATCTGATTCCCCGCCTCTGAATCCCCAAAACTGATTCCCTGCCTCTGATTCCCCAGCTTCATTCCCCGCCTTTGATTCCCCCCGTCTGATTCCCAGCCTCTGAATCCCCGTGTCTGAAAACCTGCCTCTGATTCCCCGCCTCTGATTCCCCATCTCAGATTCACCGCCTCTGATTCCCCACCTCTGATTCCCCAGCTCTGATTCCCCATCTCTGATTCACCGCCTTTGATTCGCCACCTCTGATTCCCCATATCTGATTCCTCGCCACTGTTTCCCCGCCTCTGATTCCCCGCCTCTGATTCCCCATATCTCATTCCCCACCTCTGATTCCCCATATCTGATTCCCGGACTCTGATTCCCCACCTCTGATTCCCCAGCTGTGATTCCCTGCCTCTGATTCCCCGTGTTTGATCCCCTGCCTCTGATTCCCCAGCTCTGATTCCCCATCTCTGATTCACCGCCTTTGATTCGCCACCTCTGATTCCCCATATCTGATTCCTCGCCACTGTTTCCCCGCCTCTGATTCCCCGCCTCTGATTCCCCATATCTCATTCCCCGCCTCTGATTCCCCATCTCTGATTCCCGGACTCTGATTCCCCACCTCTGATTCCTGACCTCTTATTCCCGGCATCTGATTCTTGCCTCTGATTCCCGGCCTCTGATTCCCTGCTTCTGATTCTGATTCCCTGCCTCTGATTCCCCATTTCTGATTCCGCACATCTGATTCCCTGCCTCTGATTCCCCGCCTCTGATTCCCCGCCTCTGATTCCCTGCCTCTGATTCCCAACCTCTGATTCCCCACCTCTGATTCCCCGTGTTTGATTCCCCGCCTCTGATTCCCCACCCCTGTTTCCCCATATCTGATTCCCTGCCTCTGATTCCCCAACTTTGATCCCAGCATCTGATTCCCCAGCTCTGATTCCCCGCCTCTGATTCCCCGCATCTGATTCCCTGCATCTGATTCCAAGCCTCTGATTCCCTGCCTCTGATTGCCAACCTCTGATTCCCCACCTCTGATTCCCCATATCTGATCCCCAGCCTCTGTTTCCCCGCCTCTGTTTCCCCATATCTGATTCCCGGCCTCTGATTCCCCGCCTCTGATTCCCCGCCTCTGATTCCCTGCCTCTGATTCCCTGCATCTGATTCCCAACCTCTGATTCCCCACCTCTGATTCCCCGTGTTTGATTCCCCGCCCCTGTTTCCCCATATCTGATTCCCTGCCTCTGATTCCCCAACTTTGATTCCCAGCCTCTGATTCCCCAGCTCTGATTCCCCGCCTCTGATTCCCCGTGTTTGATTCCCTGCCTCTGATTCCCCGCCTCTGATTCCCCATCTCTGATTCACCGCCTTTGATTCGCCACCTCTGATTCCCCATATCTGATTCCCCACCTCTGTTTCCCCGCCTCTGATTCCCCGCCTCTGATTCTCCATATCTCATTCCCCGCCTCTGACTCCCCATCTCTGATTCCCGGCCTCTTATTCCCAGCATCTGATTCCAGGCCTCTGATTCCCGTCCTCTGACTCCCCGCTTCTGATTCTGATTCCCTGCCTCTGATTCCCCATCTCTGATTCCGCACATCTGATTACCTGCCTCTGATTCCCCACCTCTGATTCCCCATATCTGATTCCCCGCCTCTGTTTCCACGCCTCTGATTCCCCGCCTCTGTTTCCCCATATCTAATTCCCCACCTCTGATGCCCCAACTCTGATTCCCCGCCTCTGATTCCACAGCTCTGATTCCCCGCCTCTGATTCCCCACATCCGATTCCCCATATCTGATTCACCGCCTCTGTTTCCCCGCCCCTGATTCCCCGCCTCTGTTTCCCCATATCTGATTCCCCGCCTCTGATTCCCAACTATGATTCCCCGCCTCTTATTCCCCAGCTCTGATTCCCTGCCTCAGATTCCCCGCGTTCTATTCCCTGCCTCTGATTCCCCGCCTGTGATTCCCCATCTCTGATTCACCACCTCTGATTCCCCACCACTGATTCCCCATATCTAATTCCCCGCCTCTGTTTGCCCGCCTCTGATTCCCCGCCTCTGTTTCTCCATATCTGATTCCCCGCCTCTGAATCCCCAAAACTGATTCCCTGCCTCTGATTCCCCAGCTTCATTCCCCGCCTTTGATTCCCCCCGTCTGATTCCCAGCCTCTGAATCCCCGTGTCTGAAAACCTGCCTCTGATTCCCCGCCTCTGATTCCCCATCTCAGATTCACCGCCTCTGATTCCCCACCTCTGATTCCCCATCTCTGATTCCGCACATCCGATTCCCTGCCTCTGATTCCCCGACTCTGATTCCCCACCTCTGATTCCCCAGCTCTGATTCCCCGCCTCTGATTCCCCAACTCTGATTCCCCACCTCTGATTCCCCAGCTGTGATTCCCTGCCTCTGATTCCCCGTGTTTGATCCCCTGCCTCTGATTCCCCAGCTCTGATTCCCCATCTCTGATTCACCGCCTTTGATTCGCCACCTCTGATTCCCCATATCTGATTCCTCGCCACTGTTTCCCCGCCTCTGATTCCCCGCCTCTGATTCCCCATATCTCATTCCCCACCTCTGATTCCCCATCTCTGATTCCCGGACTCTGATTCCCCACCTCTGATTCCCCAGCTGTGATTCCCCGCCTCTGATTCCCCGTGTTTGATCCCCTGCCTCTGATTCCCCAGCTCTGATTCCCCATCTCTGATTCACCGCCTTTGATTCGCCACCTCTGATTCCCCATATCTGATTCCTCGCCACTGTTTCCCCGCCTCTGATTCCCCGCCTCTGATTCCCCATATCTCATTCCCCGCTTCTGATTCCCCATCTCTGATTCCCGGACTCTGATTCCCCACCTCTGATTCCTGACCTCTTATTCCCGGCATCTGATTCCGGCCTCTGATTCCCCATCTCCGATTCCGCACATCTGATTCCCTGCCTCTCATTCCCCGCCTCTGATTCCCCGCCACTGATTCCCTGCCTCTGATTCCCAACCTCTGATTCACCACCTCTGATTCCCAGTGTTTGATTCCCCGCCTCTGTTTCCCCGCCTCTGATTCCCCGCCTCTGATTCCCCAACTCTAATTCCCCGCCTCTGATTCCCCATATCTGATTCCCCGCCTCTGTTTCCCCGCCTCTGATTCCCCGCCCCTGTTTCCCCATATCTGATTCCCTGCCTCTGATTCCCCAACTTTGATTCCCAGCCTCTGATTCCAAGCCTCTGATTCCCTGCCTCTGATTCCCAACCTCTGATTCCCCACCTCTAATTCCCCATATCTGATTCCCAGCCTCTGTTTCCCCGACTCTGATTCCCCGCCTCTGTTTCCCCATATCTGATTCCCGGCCTCTGATACCCCGCCTCTGATTCCCTGCCTCTGATTCCCTGCCTCTGATTCCCCATCTCCGATTCCGCACATCTGATTCCCTGCCTCTGATTCCCCGCCTCTGATTCCCCGCCTCTGATTCCCTGCCTCTGATTTCCAACCTCTGATTCCCCACCTCTGATTCCCCGTGTTTGATTCCCCGCCTATGTTTCCCCGCCTCTGATTCCCCGCCTCTGTTTCCCAATATCTAAGTCCCCGCCTCTGATTCCCCAACTCTAATTCCCCACCTCTGATTCCCCAGCTCTGATTCCCCGCCTCTGATTCCCTGCATCTGATTCCCTGCATCTGATTCCAAGCCTCTGATTCCCTGCCTCTGATTCCCAACCTCTGAGTCCCCACCTCTGATTCCCCATATCTGATTCCCAGCATCTGTTTCCCCGCCTCTGATTCCCCGCCTCTGTTTCCCCATATCTGATTCCCGGCCTCTGGTTCCCCGCCTCTGATTCCCCGCCTCTGATTCCCTGCCTCTGATTCCCCATCTCCGATTCCGCACATCTGATTCGCTGCCTCTGATTCCCCGCCTCTGATTCCCCTCCTCTGATTCCCTGCCTCTGATTCCCAACCTCTGATTCCCCACCTCTGATTCCCCGTGTTTGATTCCCCGCCTCTGTATCCCCGCCTCTGATTCCCCGCCTCTGATTCCCCAACTCTAATTCCCCGCCTCTGATTCCCCATATCTGATTCCCCGCCTCAGTTTCCCCGCCTCTGATTCCCCGCCCCTGTTTCCCCATATCTGATTCCCTGCCTCTGATTCCCCATCTCTGATTCCGCACATCTGATTACCTGCCTCTGATTCCCCACCTCTGATTACCCATATCTGTTTCCCCGCCTCTGTTTCCCCATATCTGATTCCCGGCCTCTGATTCCCCGCCTCTGATTCCCCGCCTCTGATTCCCTGCCTCTGATTCCCTGCATCTGATTCCCAACCTCTGATTCCCCACCTCTGATTCCCCGTGTTTGATTCCCCGCCCCTGTTTCCCCATATCTGATTCCCTGCCTCTGATTCCCCAACTTTGATTCCCAGCCTCTGATTCCCCAGCTCTGATTCCCCGCCTCTGATTCCCCGTGTTTGATTCCCTGCCTCTGATTCCCCGCCTCTGATTCCCCATCTCTGATTCACCGCCTTTGATTCGCCACCTCTGATTCCCCATATCTGATTCCCCACCTCTGTTTCCCCGCCTCTGATTCCCCGCCTCTGATTCTCCATATCTCATTCCCCGCCTCTGACTCCCCATCTCTGATTCCCGGCCTCTTATTCCCAGCATCTGATTCCAGGCCTCTGATTCCCGTCCTCTGACTCCCCGCTTCTGATTCTGATTCCCTGCCTCTGATTCCCCATCTCTGATTCCGCACATCTGATTACCTGCCTCTGATTCCCCACCTCTGATTCCCCATATCTGATTCCCCGCCTCTGTTTCCACGCCTCTGATTCCCCGCCTCTGTTTCCCTATATCTAATTCCCCACCTCTGATGCCCCAACTCTGATTCCCCGCCTCTGATTCCACAGCTCTGATTCCCCGCCTCTGATTCCCCACATCCGATTCCCCATATCTGATTCCCCGCCTCTGTTTCCCCGCCCATGATTCCCCACCTCTGTTTCCCCATATCTGATTCCCCGCCTCTGATTCCCAACTATGATTCCCCGCCTCTTATTCCCCAGCTCTGATTCCCTGCCTCAGATTCCCCGCGTTCTATTCCCTGCCTCTGATTCCCCGCCTGTGATTCCCCATCTCTGATTCACCACCTCTGATTCCCCACCACTGATTCCCCATATCTAATTCCCCGCCTCTGTTTGCCCGCCTCTGATTCCCCGCCTCTGTTTCCCCATATCTGATTCCCCGCCTCTGAATCCCCAAAACTGATTCCCTGCCTCTGATTCCCCAGCTTCATTCCCCGCCTTTGATTCCCCCCGTCTGATTCCCAGCCTCTGAATCCCCGTGTCTGAAAACCTGCCTCTGATTCCCCGCCTCTGATTCCCCATCTCAGATTCACCGCCTCTGATTCCCCACCTCTGATTCCCCAGCTCTGATTCCCCATCTCTGATTCACCGCCTTTGATTCGCCACCTCTGATTCCCCATATCTGATTCCTCGCCACTGTTTCCCCGCCTCTGATTCCCCGCCTCTGATTCCCCATATCTCATTCCCCACCTCTGATTCCCCATATCTGATTCCCGGACTCTGATTCCCCACCTCTGATTCCCCAGCTGTGATTCCCTGCCTCTGATTCCCCGTGTTTGATCCCCTGCCTCTGATTCCCCAGCTCTGATTCCCCATCTCTGATTCACCGCCTTTGATTCGCCACCTCTGATTCCCCATATCTGATTCCTCGCCACTGTTTCCCCGCCTCTGATTCCCCGCCTCTGATTCCCCATATCTCATTCCCCGCCTCTGATTCCCCATCTCTGATTCCCGGACTCTGATTCCCCACCTCTGATTCCTGACCTCTTATTCCCGGCATCTGATTCTTGCCTCTGATTCCCGGCCTCTGATTCCCTGCTTCTGATTCTGATTCCCTGCCTCTGATTCCCCATTTCTGATTCCGCACATCTGATTCCCTGCCTCTGATTCCCCGCCTCTGATTCCCCGCCTCTGATTCCCTGCCTCTGATTCCCAACCTCTGATTCCCCACCTCTGATTCCCCGTGTTTGATTCCCCGCCTCTGATTCCCCACCCCTGTTTCCCCATATCTGATTCCCTGCCTCTGATTCCCCAACTTTGATCCCAGCATCTGATTCCCCAGCTCTGATTCCCCGCCTCTGATTCCCCGCATCTGATTCCCTGCATCTGATTCCAAGCCTCTGATTCCCTGCCTCTGATTGCCAACCTCTGATTCCCCACCTCTGATTCCCCATATCTGATCCCCAGCCTCTGTTTCCCCGCCTCTGTTTCCCCATATCTGATTCCCGGCCTCTGATTCCCCGCCTCTGATTCCCCGCCTCTGATTCCCTGCCTCTGATTCCCTGCATCTGATTCCCAACCTCTGATTCCCCACCTCTGATTCCCCGTGTTTGATTCCCCGCCCCTGTTTCCCCATATCTGATTTCCTGCCTCTGATTCCCCAACTTTGATTCCCAGCCTCTGATTCCCCAGCTCTGATTCCCCGCCTCTGATTCCCCGTGTTTGATTCCCTGCCTCTGATTCCCCGCCTCTGATTCCCCATCTCTGATTCACCGCCTTTGATTCGCCACCTCTGATTCCCCATATCTGATTCCCCACCTCTGTTTCCCCGCCTCTGATTCCCCGCCTCTGATTCTCCATATCTCATTCCCCGCCTCTGACTCCCCATCTCTGATTCCCGGCCTCTTATTCCCAGCATCTGATTCCAGGCCTCTGATTCCCGTCCTCTGACTCCCCGCTTCTGATTCTGATTCCCTGCCTCTGATTCCCCATCTCTGATTCCGCACATCTGATTACCTGCCTCTGATTCCCCACCTCTGATTCCCCATATCTGATTCCCCGCCTCTGTTTCCACGCCTCTGATTCCCCGCCTCTGTTTCCCCATATCTAATTCCCCACCTCTGATGCCCCAACTCTGATTCCCCGCCTCTGATTCCACAGCTCTGATTCCCCGCCTCTGATTCCCCACATCCGATTCCCCATATCTGATTCACCGCCTCTGTTTCCCCGCCCCTGATTCCCCGCCTCTGTTTCCCCATATCTGATTCCCCGCCTCTGATTCCCAACTATGATTCCCCGCCTCTTATTCCCCAGCTCTGATTCCCTGCCTCAGATTCCCCGCGTTCTATTCCCTGCCTCTGATTCCCCGCCTGTGATTCCCCATCTCTGATTCACCACCTCTGATTCCCCACCACTGATTCCCCATATCTAATTCCCCGCCTCTGTTTGCCCGCCTCTGATTCCCCGCCTCTGTTTCCCCATATCTGATTCCCCGCCTCTGAATCCCCAAAACTGATTCCCTGCCTCTGATTCCCCAGCTTCATTCCCCGCCTTTGATTCCCCCCGTCTGATTCCCAGCCTCTGAATCCCCGTGTCTGAAAACCTGCCTCTGATTCCCCGCCTCTGATTCCCCATCTCAGATTCACCGCCTCTGATTCCCCACCTCTGATTCCCCATCTCTGATTCCGCACATCCGATTCCCTGCCTCTGATTCCCCGACTCTGATTCCCCACCTCTGATTCCCCAGCTCTGATTCCCCGCCTCTGATTCCCCAACTCTGATTCCCCACCTCTGATTCCCCAGCTGTGATTCCCTGCCTCTGATTCCCCGTGTTTGATCCCCTGCCTCTGATTCCCCAGCTCTGATTCCCCATCTCTGATTCACCGCCTTTGATTCGCCACCTCTGATTCCCCATATCTGATTCCTCGCCACTGTTTCCCCGCCTCTGATTCCCCGCCTCTGATTCCCCATATCTCATTCCCCACCTCTGATTCCCCATCTCTGATTCCCGGACTCTGATTCCCCACCTCTGATTCCCCAGCTGTGATTCCCCGCCTCTGATTCCCCGTGTTTGATCCCCTGCCTCTGATTCCCCAGCTCTGATTCCCCATCTCTGATTCACCGCCTTTGATTCGCCACCTCTGATTCCCCATATCTGATTCCTCGCCACTGTTTCCCCGCCTCTGATTCCCCGCCTCTGATTCCCCATATCTCATTCCCCGCTTCTGATTCCCCATCTCTGATTCCCGGACTCTGATTCCCCACCTCTGATTCCTGACCTCTTATTCCCGGCATCTGATTCCGGCCTCTGATTCCCCATCTCCGATTCCGCACATCTGATTCCCTGCCTCTCATTCCCCGCCTCTGATTCCCCGCCACTGATTCCCTGCCTCTGATTCCCAACCTCTGATTCACCACCTCTGATTCCCAGTGTTTGATTCCCCGCCTCTGTTTCCCCGCCTCTGATTCCCCGCCTCTGATTCCCCAACTCTAATTCCCCGCCTCTGATTCCCCATATCTGATTCCCCGCCTCTGTTTCCCCGCCTCTGATTCCCCGCCCCTGTTTCCCCATATCTGATTCCCTGCCTCTGATTCCCCAACTTTGATTCCCAGCCTCTGATTCCAAGCCTCTGATTCCCTGCCTCTGATTCCCAACCTCTGATTCCCCACCTCTAATTCCCCATATCTGATTCCCAGCCTCTGTTTCCCCGACTCTGATTCCCCGCCTCTGTTTCCCCATATCTGATTCCCGGCCTCTGATACCCCGCCTCTGATTCCCTGCCTCTGATTCCCTGCCTCTGATTCCCCATCTCCGATTCCGCACATCTGATTCCCTGCCTCTGATTCCCCGCCTCTGATTCCCCGCCTCTGATTCCCTGCCTCTGATTTCCAACCTCTGATTCCCCACCTCTGATTCCCCGTGTTTGATTCCCCGCCTATGTTTCCCCGCCTCTGATTCCCCGCCTCTGTTTCCCAATATCTAAGTCCCCGCCTCTGATTCCCCAACTCTAATTCCCCACCTCTGATTCCCCAGCTCTGATTCCCCGCCTCTGATTCCCTGCATCTGATTCCCTGCATCTGATTCCAAGCCTCTGATTCCCTGCCTCTGATTCCCAACCTCTGAGTCCCCACCTCTGATTCCCCATATCTGATTCCCAGCATCTGTTTCCCCGCCTCTGATTCCCCGCCTCTGTTTCCCCATATCTGATTCCCGGCCTCTGGTTCCCCGCCTCTGATTCCCCGCCTCTGATTCCCTGCCTCTGATTCCCCATCTCCGATTCCGCACATCTGATTCGCTGCCTCTGATTCCCCGCCTCTGATTCCCCTCCTCTGATTCCCTGCCTCTGATTCCCAACCTCTGATTCCCCACCTCTGATTCCCCGTGTTTGATTCCCCGCCTCTGTATCCCCGCCTCTGATTCCCCGCCTCTGATTCCCCAACTCTAATTCCCCGCCTCTGATTCCCCATATCTGATTCCCCGCCTCTGTTTCCCCGCCTCTGATTCCCCGCCCCTGTTTCCCCATATCTGATTCCCTGCCTCTGATTCCCCATCTCTGATTCCGCACATCTGATTACCTGCCTCTGATTCCCCACCTCTGATTACCCATATCTGTTTCCCCGCCTCTGTTTCCCCATATCTGATTCCCGGCCTCTGATTCCCCGCCTCTGATTCCCCGCCTCTGATTCCCTGCCTCTGATTCCCTGCATCTGATTCCCAACCTCTGATTCCCCACCTCTGATTCCCCGTGTTTGATTCCCCGCCCCTGTTTCCCCATATCTGATTCCCTGCCTCTGATTCCCCAACTTTGATTCCCAGCCTCTGATTCCCCAGCTCTGATTCCCCGCCTCTGATTCCCCGTGTTTGATTCCCTGCCTCTGATTCCCCGCCTCTGATTCCCCATCTCTGATTCACCGCCTTTGATTCGCCACCTCTGATTCCCCATATCTGATTCCCCACCTCTGTTTCCCCGCCTCTGATTCCCCGCCTCTGATTCTCCATATCTCATTCCCCGCCTCTGACTCCCCATCTCTGATTCCCGGCCTCTTATTCCCAGCATCTGATTCCAGGCCTCTGATTCCCGTCCTCTGACTCCCCGCTTCTGATTCTGATTCCCTGCCTCTGATTCCCCATCTCTGATTCCGCACATCTGATTACCTGCCTCTGATTCCCCACCTCTGATTCCCCATATCTGATTCCCCGCCTCTGTTTCCACGCCTCTGATTCCCCGCCTCTGTTTCCCTATATCTAATTCCCCACCTCTGATGCCCCAACTCTGATTCCCCGCCTCTGATTCCACAGCTCTGATTCCCCGCCTCTGATTCCCCACATCCGATTCCCCATATCTGATTCCCCGCCTCTGTTTCCCCGCCCATGATTCCCCACCTCTGTTTCCCCATATCTGATTCCCCGCCTCTGATTCCCAACTATGATTCCCCGCCTCTTATTCCCCAGCTCTGATTCCCTGCCTCAGATTCCCCGCGTTCTATTCCCTGCCTCTGATTCCCCGCCTGTGATTCCCCATCTCTGATTCACCACCTCTGATTCCCCACCACTGATTCCCCATATCTAATTCCCCGCCTCTGTTTGCCCGCCTCTGATTCCCCGCCTCTGTTTCCCCATATCTGATTCCCCGCCTCTGAATCCCCAAAACTGATTCCCTGCCTCTGATTCCCCAGCTTCATTCCCCGCCTTTGATTCCCCCCGTCTGATTCCCAGCCTCTGAATCCCCGTGTCTGAAAACCTGCCTCTGATTCCCCGCCTCTGATTCCCCATCTCAGATTCACCGCCTCTGATTCCCCACCTCTGATTCCCCATCTCTGATTCCGCACATCCGATTCCCTGCCTCTGATTCCCCGACTCTGATTCCCCACCTCTGATTCCCCAGCTCTGATTCCCCGCCTCTGATTCCCCAACTCTGATTCCCCACATCTGATTCCCCAGCTGTGATTCCCTGCCTCTGATTCCCCGTGTTTGATCCCCTGCCTCTGATTCCCCAGCTCTGATTCCCCATCTCTGATTCACCGCCTTTGATTCGCCACCTCTGATTCCCCATATCTGATTCCTCGCCACTGTTTCCCCGCCTCTGATTCCCCGCCTCTGATTCCCCATATCTCATTCCCCACCTCTGATTCCCCATCTCTGATTCCCGGACTCTGATTCCCCACCTCTGATTCCCCAGCTGTGATTCCCCGCCTCTGATTCCCCGTGTTTGATCCCCTGCCTCTGATTCCCCAGCTCTGATTCCCCATCTCTGATTCACCGCCTTTGATTCGCCACCTCTGATTCCCCATATCTGATTCCTCGCCACTGTTTCCCCGCCTCTGATTCCCCGCCTCTGATTCCCCATATCTCATTCCCCGCTTCTGATTCCCCATCTCTGATTCCCGGACTCTGATTCCCCACCTCTGATTCCTGACCTCTTATTCCCGGCATCTGATTCCGGCCTCTGATTCCCCATCTCCGATTCCGCACATCTGATTCCCTGCCTCTCATTCCCCGCCTCTGATTCCCCGCCACTGATTCCCTGCCTCTGATTCCCAACCTCTGATTCACCACCTCTGATTCCCAGTGTTTGATTCCCCGCCTCTGTTTCCCCGCCTCTGATTCCCCGCCTCTGATTCCCCAACTCTAATTCCCCGCCTCTGATTCCCCATATCTGATTCCCCGCCTCTGTTTCCCCGCCTCTGATTCCCCGCCCCTGTTTCCCCATATCTGATTCCCTGCCTCTGATTCCCCAACTTTGATTCCCCACCTCTGATTCCCCGTGTTTGATTCCCCACCTCTGTATCCCCGCCTCTGATTCCTAGCCTCTGATTCCCCAACTCTAATTCCCCGCCTCTGATTCCCCATATCTGATTCCCCGCCTCTGTTTCCCCGCCTCTGATTCCCCGCCCCTGTTTCCCCATATCTGATTCCCTGCCTCTGATTCCCCAACTTTGATTCCCAGCCTCTGATTCCCCAGCTCTCATTCCCCGCCTCTGATTCCCCGCATCTGATTCACTGCATCTGATTCCAAGCCTCTGATTCCCTGCCTCTGATTCCCAACCTCTGATTCCCCACCTCTGATTCCCCATATCTGATTCCCAGCCTCTGTTTCCCCGCCTCTGATTCCCCGCCTCTGTTTCCCCATATCTGATTCCCGGCCTCTGATTCCCCGCATCTGATTCCCCGCCTCTGATTCCCTGCCTCTGATTCCTCATCTCCGATTCCGCACATCTGATTCCCTGCCTCTGATTCCCTGCCTCTGATTCCCCGCCTCTGATTCCCTGCCTCTGATTCCCAACCTCTGATTCCCCACCTCTGATTCCCCGTGTTTGATTACCCGCCTCTGTTTCCCCGCCTCTGATTCCCCGCCTCTGATTCCCCAACTCTAATTCCCCGCCTCTGATTCCCCATATCTGATTCCCTGCCTATGTTTCCCCGCCTCTGATTCCCCGCCCCTGTTTCCCCATATCTGATTCCCTGCCTCTGATTCCCCAACTTTGATTCCCAGCCTCTGATTCCCCAGCTCTGATTCCCCGCCTCTGATTCCCCGTGTTTGATTCCCTGCCTCTGATTCCCCGCCTCTGATTCCCCATCTCTGATTCACCGCCTTTGATTCGCCACCTCTGATTCCCCATATCTGATTCCCCACCTCTGTTTCCCCGCCTCTGATTCCCCGCCTCTGATTCTCCATATCTCATTACCCGCCTCTGACTCCCCATCTCTGATTCCCGTACTCTGATTCCCCACCTCTGATTCCCGGCCTCTTATTCCCAGCATCTGATTCCAGGCCTCTGATTCCCGGCCTCTGACACCCCGCTTCTGATTCTGATTCCCTGCCTCTGATTCCCCGCCTCTGATTCCGCACATCTGATTCCCCGTCTCTGTTTCCCCATATCTAATTCCCCACCTCTGATGCCCCAACTCTGATTCCCCGCCTCTGATTCCCCAGCTCTGATTCCCCGCCTCTGATTCTCCACATCCGATTCCCAATATCTGATTCCCCGCCTTTGTTTCCCCGCCCCTGATTCCCCGCCTCTGTTTCCCCATATCTGATTCCCCGCCTCTGATTCCCAACTATGATTCCCCGCCTCTTATTCCCCAGCTCTGATTCCCTGCCTCTGATTCCCCGCGTTCTATTCCCTGCCTCTGATTCCCCGCCTGTGATTCCCCATCTCTGATTCCTCGCCACTGTTTCCCCGCCTCTGATTCCCCGCCTCTGATTACCCATATCTCATTCCCCGCTTCTGATTCCCCATCTCTGATTCCCGGACTCTGATTCCCCACCTCTGATTCCTGACCTCTTATTCCCGGCATCTGATTCCGGCCTCTGATTTCCCATCTCCGATTCCGCACATCTGATTCCCTGCCTCTCATTCCCCGCCTCTGATTCCCCGCCTCTGTTTCCCCGCCTCTGATTCCCCGCCTCTGATTCCCCAACTCTAATTCCCCGCCTCTGATTCCCCATATCTGATTCCCCGCCTCTGTTTCCCCGCCTCTGATTCCCCGCCCCTGTTTCCCCATATCTGATTCCCTGCCTCTGATTCCCCAACTTTGATTCCCAGCCTCTGATTCCAAGCCTCTGATTCCCTGCCTCTGATTCCCAACCTCTGATTCCCCACCTCTAATTCCCCATATCTGATTCCCAGCCTCTGTTTCCCCGCCTCTGATTCCCCGCCTCTGTTTCCCCATATCTGATTCCCGGCCTCTGATACCCCGCCTCTGATTCCCTGCCTCTGATTCCCTGCCTCTGATTCCCCATCTCCGATTCCGCACATCTGATTCCCTGCCTCTGATTCCCCGCCTCTGATTCCCCGCCTCTGATTCCCTGCCTCTGATTTCCAACCTCTGATTCCCCACCTCTGATTCCCCGTGTTTGATTCCCCGCCTATGTTTCCCCGCCTCTGATTCCCCGCCTCTGTTTCCCAATATCTAAGTCCCCGCCTCTGATTCCCCAACTCTAATTCCCCACCTCTGATTCCCCAGCTCTGATTCCCCGCCTCTGATTCCCTGCATCTGATTCCCAACCTCTGATTCCAAGCCTCTGATTCCCCATATCTGATTCCCAGCATCTGTTTCCCCGCCTCTGATTCCCCGCCTCTGTTTCCCCATATCTGATTCCCGGCCTCTGGTTCCCCGCCTCTGATTCCCCGCCTCTGATTCCCTGCCTCTGATTCCCCATCTCCGATTCCGCACATCTGATTCGCTGCCTCTGATTCCCCGCCTCTGATTCCCCGCCTATGATTCCCTGCCTCTGATTCCCAACCTCTGATTCCCCACCTCTGATTCCCCGTGTTTGATTCCCCGCCTCTGTATCCCCGCCTCTGATTCCCCGCCTCTGATTCCCCAACTCTAATTCCCCGCCTCTGATTCCCCATATCTGATTCCCCGCCTCTGTTTCCCCGCCTCTGATTCCCCGCCCCTGTTTCCCCATATCTGATTCCCTGCCTCTGATTCCCCATCTCTGATTCCGCACATCTGATTACCTGCCTCTGATTCCCCACCACTGATTCCCCGCCACTGATTCCCCATATCTGATTCCCGGCCTCTGATTCCCCGCCTCTGATTCCCCGCCTCTGATTCCCTGCCTCTGATTCCCTGCATCTGATTCCCAACCTCTGATTCCCCACCTCTGATTCCCCGTGTTTGATTCCCCGCCCCTGTTTCCCCATATCTGATTCCCTGCCTTTGATTCCCCAACTTTGATTCCCAGCCTCTGATTCCCCAGCTCTGATTCCCCGCCTCTGATTCCCCGTGTTTGATTCCCTGCCTCTGATTCCCCGCCTCTGATTCCCCATCTCTGATTCACCGCCTTTGATTCGCCACCTCTGATTCCCCATATCTGATTCCCCACCTCTGTTTCCCCGCCTCTGATTCCCCGCCTCTGATTCTCCATATCTCATTCCCCGCCTCTGACTCCCCATCTCTGATTCCCGGCCTCTTATTCCCAGCATCTGATTCCAGGCCTCTGATTCCCATCCTCTGACTCCCCGCTTCTGATTCTGATTCCCTGCCTCTGATTCCCCATCTCTGATTCCGCACATCTGATTACCTGCCTCTGATTCCCCACCTCTGATTCCCCATATCTGATTCCCCGCCTCTGTTTCCACGCCTCTGATTCCCCGCCTCTGTTTCCCTATATCTAATTCCCCACCTCTGATGCCCCAACTCTGATTCCCCGCCTCTGATTCCACAGCTCTGATTCCCCGCCTCTGATTCCCCACATCCGATTCCCCATATCTGATTCCCCGCCTCTGTTTCCCCGCCCATGATTCCCCGCCTCTGTTTCCCCATATCTGATTCCCCGCCTCTGATTCCCAACTATGATTCCCCGCCTCTTATTCCCCAGCTCTGATTCCCTGCCTCAGATTCCCCGCGTTCTATTCCCTGCCTCTGATTCCCCGCCTGTGATTCCCCATCTCTGATTCACCACCTCTGATTCCCCACCACTGATTCCCCATATCTAATTCCCCGCCTCTGTTTGCCCGCCTCTGATTCCCCGCCTCTGTTTCCCCATATCTGATTCCCCGCCTCTGAATCCCCAAAACTGATTCCCTGCCTCTGATTCCCCAGCTTCATTCCCCGCCTTTGATTCCCCCCGTCTGATTTCCAGCCTCTGAATCCCCGTGTCTGAAAACCTGCCTCTGATTCCCCGCCTCTGATTCCCCATCTCAGATTCACCGCCTCTGATTCCCCACCTCTGATTCCCCATCTCTGATTCCGCACATCCGATTCCCTGCCTCTGATTCCCCGACTCTGATTCCCCACCTCTGATTCCCCAGCTCTGATTCCCCGCCTCTGATTCCCCAACTCTGATTCCCCACCTCTGATTCCCCAGCTGTGATTCCCTGCCTCTGATTCCCCGTGTTTGATCCCCTGCCTCTGATTCCCCAGCTCTGATTCCCCATCTCTGATTCACCGCCTTTGATTCGCCACCTCTGATTCCCCATATCTGATTCCTCGCCACTGTTTCCCCGCCTCTGATTCCCCGCCTCTGATTCCCCATATCTCATTCCCCACCTCTGATTCCCCATCTCTGATTCCCAGACTCTGATTCCCCACCTCTGATTCCCCAGCTGTGATTCCCCGCCTCTGATTCCCCGTGTTTGATCCCCTGCCTCTGATTCCCCAGCTCTGATTCCCCATCTCTGATTCACCGCCTTTGATTCGCCACCTCTGATTCCCCATATCTGATTCCTCGCCACTGTTTCCCCGCCTCTGATTCCCCGCCTCTGATTCCCCATATCTCATTCCCCGCTTCTGATTCCCCATCTCTGATTCCCGGACTCTGATTCCCCACCTCTGATTCCTGACCTCTTATTCCCGGCATCTGATTCCGGCCTCTGATTCCCCATCTCCGATTCCGCACATCTGATTCCCTGCCTCTCATTCCCCGCCTCTGATTCCCCGCCACTGATTCCCTGCCTCTGATTCCCAACCTCTGATTCACCACCTCTGATTCCCAGTGTTTGATTCCCCGCCTCTGTTTCCCCGCCTCTGATTCCCCGCCTCTGATTCCCCAACTCTAATTCCCCGCCTCTGATTCCCCATATCTGATTCCCCGCCTCTGTTTCCCCGCCTCTGATTCCCCGCCCCTGTTTCCCCATATCTGATTCCCTGCCTCTGATTCCCCAACTTTGATTCCCAGCCTCTGATTCCAAGCCTCTGATTCCCTGCCTCTGATTCCCAACCTCTGATTCCCCACCTCTAATTCCCCATATCTGATTCCCAGCCTCTGTTTCCCCGCCTCTGATTCCCCGCCTCTGTTTCCCCATATCTGTTTCCCGGCCTCTGATACCCCGCCTCTGATTCCCTGCCTCTGATTCCCTGCCTCTGATTCCCCATCTCCGATTCCGCACATCTGATTCCCTGCCTCTGATTCCCCGCCTCTGATTCCCCGCCTCTGATTCCCTGCCTCTGATTTCCAACCTCTGATTCCCCACCTCTGATTCCCCGTGTTTGATTCCCCGCCTATGTTTCCCCGCCTCTGATTCCCCGCCTCTGTTTCCCAATATCTAAGTCCCCGCCTCTGATTCCCCAACTCTAATTCCCCACCTCTGATTCCCCAGCTCTGATTCCCCGCCTCTGATTCCCTGCATCTGATTCCCTGCATCTGATTCCAAGCCTCTGATTCCCTGCCTCTGATTCCCAACCTCTGAGTCCCCACCTCTGATTCCCCATATCTGATTCCCAGCATCTGTTTCCCCGCCTCTGATTCCCCGCCTCTGTTTCCCCATATCTGATTCCCGGCCTCTGGTTCCCCGCCTCTGATTCCCCGCCTCTGATTCCCTGCCTCTGATTCCCCATCTCCGATTCCGCACATCTGATTCGCTGCCTCTGATTCCCCGCCTCTGATTCCCCGCCTCTGATTCCCTGCCTCTGATTCCCAACCTCTGATTCCCCACCTCTGATTCCCCGTGTTTGATTCCCCACCTCTGTATCCCCGCCTCTGATTCATAGCCTCTGATTCCCCAACTCTAATTCCCCGCCTCTGATTCCCCATATCTGATTCCCCGCCTCTGTTTCCCCGCCTCTGCTTCCCCGCCCCTGTTTCCCCATATCTGATTCCCTGCCTCTGATTCCCCAACTTTGATTCCCAGCCTCTGATTCCCCAGTTCTCATTCCCCGCCTCTGATTCCCCGCATCTGATTCACTGCATCTGATTCCAAGCCTCTGATTCCCTGCCTCTGATTCCCAACCTCTGATTCCCCACCTCTGATTCCCCATATCTGATTCCCAGCCTCTGTTTCCCCGCCTCTGATTCCCCGCCTCTGTTTCCCCATATCTGATTCCCGGCCTCTGATTCCCCGCATCTGATTCCCCGCCTCTGATTCCCTGCCTCTGATTCCTCATCTCCGATTCCGCACATCTGATTCCCTGCCTCTGATTCCCCGCCTCTGATTCCCCGCCTCTGATTCCCTGCCTCTGATTCCCAACCTCTGATTCCCCACCTCTGATTCCCCGTGTTTGATTACCCGCCTCTGTTTCCCCGCCTCTGATTCCCCGCCTCTGATTCCCCAACTCTAATTCCCCGCCTCTGATTCCCCATATCTGATTCCCTGCCTATGTTTCCCCGCCTCTGATTCCCCGCCCCTGTTTCCCCATATCTGATTCCCTGCCTCTGATTCCCCAACTTTGATTCCCAGCCTCTGATTCCCCAGCTCTGATTCCCCGCCTCTGATTCCCCGTGTTTGATTCCCTGCCTCTGATTCCCCGCCTCTGATTCCCCATCTCTGATTCACCGCCTTTGATTCGCCACCTCTGATTCCCCATATCTGATTCCCCACCTCTGTTTCCCCGCCTCTGATTCCCCGCCTCTGATTCTCCATATCTCATTACCCGCCTCTGACTCCCCATCTCTGATTCCCGTACTCTGATTCCCCACCTCTGATTCCCGGCCTCTTATTCCCAGCATCTGATTCCAGGCCTCTGATTCCCGGCCTCTGACTCCCCGCTTCTGATTCTGATTCCCTGCCTCTGATTCCCCGCCTCTGATTCCGCACATCTGATTCCCCGTCTCTGTTTCCCCATATCTAATTCCCCACCTCTGATGCCCCAACTCTGATTCCCCGCCTCTGATTCCCCAGCTCTGATTCCCCGCCTCTGATTCTCCACATCCGATTCCCAATATCTGATTCCCCGCCTTTGTTTCCCCGCCCCTGATTCCCCGCCTCTGTTTCCCCATATCTGATTCCCCGCCTCTGATTCCCAACTATGATTCCCCGCCTCTTATTCCCCAGCTCTGATTCCCTGCCTCTGATTCCCCGCGTTCTATTCCCTGCCTCTGATTCCCCGCCTGTGATTCCCCATCTCTGATTCACCACCTCTGATTCCCCACCACTGATTCCCCATATCTAATTCCCCGCCTCTGTTTGCCCGCCTCTGATTCCCCGCCTCTGTTTCCCCATATCTGATTCCCCACCTCTGAATCCCCAACTCTGATTCCCTGCCTCTGATTCCCCAGCTTCATTCCCCGCCTTTGATTCCCCCCGTCTGATTCCCAGCCTCTGAATCCCCGTGTCTGATAACCTGCCTCTGATTCCCCGCCTCTGATTCCCCATCTCAGATTCACCGCCTCTGATTCCCCACCTCTGATTCCCCATCTCTGATTCCGCACATCCGATTCACTGCCTCTGATTCCCCGACTCTGATTCCCCACCTCTGATTCCCCAGCTCTGATTCCCCGCCTCTGATTCCCCAACTCTGATTCCCCGCCTCTGATTCCCCAGCTCTGATTCCCCGCCTCTGATTCCCCGTGTTTGATCCCCTGCCTCTGATTCCCCAGGTCTGATTCCCCATCTCTGATTCACCGCCTTTGATTCGCCACCTCTGATTTCCCATATCTGATTCCTCGCCACTGTTTCCCCGCCTCTGATTCCGCGCCTCTGATTCCCCATATCTCATTCCCCGCCTCTGATTCCCCATCTCTGATTCCCGGACTCTGATTCCCCACCTCTGATTCCCGACCTCTTATTCCCGGCATCTGATTCCGGCCTCTGATTCCCGGCCTCTGATTCCCTGCTTCTGATTCTGATTCCCTGCCTCTGATTCCCCATTTCTGATTCCGCACATCTAATTCCCTGCCTCTGATTCCCCACCTCTGATTCCCCATATCTGAATCCCCGCCTCTGTTTCCCCGTCTCTGATTCCCCGCCTCTGTTTCCCCATATCTAAGTCCCCGCCTCTGATTCCCCAACTTTGATTCCCCACCTCTGATTCCCCAGCTCTGATTCCCCGCCTCTGATTCCCCACCTCTGATTCCCCATACCTGATTCCTAGCCTCTGTTTCCCCGCCTCTGATTCCCCACTTCTGTTTCCCCATATCTGATTCCCGGCCTCTGATTCCCTGCCTCTGATTCCCCGCCTCTGATTCCCTGCCTCTGATTCCCCATCTCCGATTCCGCACATCTGATTCCCTGCCTCTCATTCCCCGCCTCTGATTCCCCGCCTCTGATTCCCTGCCTCTGATTCCCAACCTCTGATTCCCCACCTCTGATTCCCCGTGTTTGATTCCCCGCCTCTGTTTCCCCGCCTCTCATTCCCCGCCTCTGATTCCCCAACCCTAATTCCCCGCCTCTGATTCCCCATATCTGATTCCCCGCCTCTGTTTCCCCGCCTCTGATTCCCCGACCCTGTTTCCCCATATCTGATTCCCTGCCTCTGATTCCCCAACTTTGATTCCCAGACTCTGATTCCCCAGCTCTGATTCCCCGCCTCTGATTCCCCGCATCTGATTCCCTGCATCTGATTCCAAGCCTCTGATTCCCTGCCTCTGATTCCCAACCTCTGATTCCCCACCTCTGATTCCCCATATCTGATTCCCAGCCTCTGTTTCCCCGCCTCTGATTCCCCGCCTCTGTTTCCCCATATCTGATTCCCGGCCTCTGATTCCCCGCCTCTGATTCCCCGCCTCTGATTCCCTGCCTCTGATTCCCAATCTCCGATTCCGCACATCTGATTCCCTGCCTCTGATTCCCCGCCTCTGATTCCCCGCCGCTGATTCCCTGCCTCTGATTTCCAACCTCTGATTCCCCACCTATGATTCCCCGTGTTTGATTCCCCGCCTCTGTTTCCCTGCCACTGATTCCCCGCCTCTGATTCCCCAACTCTAATTCCCCGCCTCTGATTCCCCATATCTGATTCCCCGCCTCTGTTTCCCCGCCTCTGATTCCCCGACCCTGTTTCCCCATATCTGATTCCCTGACTCTGATTCCCCAACTTTGATTCCCAGCCTCTGATTCCCCAGCTCTGATTCCCCGCCTCTGATTCCACGTGTTTGATTCCCTGCCTCTGATTCCCCGCCTCTGATTCCCCGCATCTGATTCCCTGCATCTGATTCCAAGCCTCTGATTCCCTGCCTCTGATTCCCAACCTCTGATTCCCCACCTCTGATTCCCCATATCTGATTCCCAGCCTCTGTTTCCCCGCCTCTGATTCCCCGCCTCTGTTTCCCCATATCTGATTCCCGGCCTCTGATTCCCCGCCTCTGATTCCCCGCCTCTGATTCCCTGCCGTTGATTCCCAATCTCCGATTCCGCACATCTGATTCCCTGCCTCTGATTCCCCGCCTCTGATTCCCCGCCGCTGATTCCCTGCCTCTGATTTCCAACCTCTGATTCCCCACCTATGATTCCCCGTGTTTGATTCCCCGCCTCTGTTTCCCCGCCACTGATTCCCCGCCTCTGATTCCCCAACTCTAATTCCCCGCCTCTGATTCCCCATATCTGATTCCCCGCCTCTGTTTCCCCGCCTCTGATTCCCCGCCCCTGTTTCCCCATATCTGATTCCCTGACTCTGATTCCCCAACTTTGATTCCCAGCCTCTGATTCCCCAGCTCTGATTCCCCGCCTCTGATTCCACGTGTTTGATTCCCTGCCTCTGATTCCCCGCCTCTGATTAACCATCTCTGATTCACCGCCTTTGATTCACCACCTCTGATTCCCCATATCTGATTCCCCACCTCTGTTTCCCCGCCTCTGATTCCCCGCCTCTGATTCTCCATATCTCATTCCCCGCCTCTGACTCCCCATCTCTGATTCCCGGACTCTGATTCCCCACCTCTGATTCCCGGCCTCTTATTCCCAGCATCTGATTCCAGGCCTCTGATTCCCGGCCTCTGACTCCCCGCTTCTGATTCTGATTCCCTGCCTCTGATTCCCCATCTCTGATTCCGCACATCTGATTACCTGCCTCTGATTCCCCACCTCTGATTCCCCATATCTGATTCCCCGCCTCTGTTTCCACGCCTCTGATTCCCCGCCTCTGTTTCCCCATATCTAATTCCCCACCTCTGATGCCCCAACTCTGATTCCCCGCCTCTGATTCCCCAGCTCTGATTCCCCGCCTCTGATTCCCTGCATCCGATTCCCCATATCTGATTCCCCGCCTCTGTTTCCCTGCCCCTGATTCCCCGCCTCTGTTTCCCCATATCTGATTCCCGGCCTCTGGTTCCCCGCCTCTGATTCCCAGCCTCTGATTCCCTGCCTCTGATTCCCCATCTCCGATTCCGCACATCTGATTCCCTGCCTCTGATTCCCCGCCTCTGATTCCCCGCCTCTGATTCCCTGCCTCTGATTCCCAACCTCTGATTCCCCACCTCTGATTCCCCGTGTTTGATTCCCCGCCTCTGTTTCCCCGCCTCTGATTCCCCGCCTCTGATTCCCCAACTCTAATTCCCCGCCTCTGATTCCCCATATCTGATTCCCCGCCTCTGTTTCCCCGCCTCTGATTCCCCACCCCTGTTTCCCCATATCTGATTCCCTGCCTCTGATTCCCCAACTTTGATCCCAGCATCTGATTCCCCAGCTCTGATTCCCCGCCTCTGATTCCCCGCATCTGATTCCCTGCATCTGATTCCAAGCCTCTGATTCCCTGCCTCTGATTCCCAACCTCTGATTCCCCACCTCTGATTCCCCATATCTGATCCCCAGCCTCTGTTTCCCCGCCTCTGTTTCCCCATATCTGATTCCCGGCCTCTGATTCCCCGCCTCTGATTCCCCGCCTCTGCTTCCCCGCCTCTGATTCCCCAACTCTGATTCCCCGCCTCTGATTCCCCGTGTTTGATTCCCTGCCTCTGATTCCCGGCCTCTGATTCCCCATATCTGATTCCCCGCCTCTGATTCCCAACTATGATTCCCCGCCTCTTATTCCCCAGCTCTGATTCCCTGCCTCTGATTCCCCGCGTTCTATTCCCTGCCTCTGATTCCCCGCCTGTGATTCCCCATCTCTGATTCACCACCTCTGATTCCCCACCACTGATTCCCCATATCTAATTCCCCGCCTCTGTTTGCCCGCCTCTGATTCCCCGCCTCTGTTTCCCCATATCTGATTCCCCGCCTCTGAATCCCCAACTCTGATTCCCTGCCTCTGATTCCCCAGCTTCATTCCCCGCCTTTGATTCCCCCCGTCTGATTCCCAGCCTCTGAATCCCCGTGTCTGAAAACCTGCCTCTGATTCCCCGCCTCTGATTCCCCATCTCAGATTCACCGCCTCTGATTCCCCACCTCTGATTCCCCATCTCTGATTCCGCACATCCGATTCCCTGCCTCTGATTCCCCGACTCTGATTCCCCACCTCTGATTCCCTAGCTCTGATTCCCCGCCTCTGATTCCCCAACTCTGATTCCCCACCTCTGATTCCCCAGCTGTGATTCCCCGCCTCTGATTCCCCATGTTTGATCCCCTGCCTCTGATTCCCCAGCTCTGATTCCCCATCTCTGATTCACCGCCTTTGATTCGCCACCTCTGATTCCCCATATCTGATTCCTCGCCACTGTTTCCCCGCCTCTGATTCCCCGCCTCTGATTCCCCATATCTCATTCCCCGCCTCTGATTCCCCATCTCTGATTCCCGGACTCTGATTCCCCACCTCTGATTCCCGACCTCTTATTCCCGGCATCTGATTCCGGCCTCTGATTCCCGGCCTCTGATTCCCTGCTTCTGATTCTGATTCCCTGCCTCTGATTCCCCATTTCTGATTCCGCACATCTAATTCCCTGCCTCTGATTCCCCACCTCTGATTCCCCATATCTGAATCCCCGCCTCTGTTTCCCCGTCTCTGATTCCCCGCCTCTGTTTCCCCATATCTAAGTCCCCGCCTCTGATTCCCCAACTTTGATTCCCCACCTCTGATTCCCCAGCTCTGATTCCCCGCCTCTGATTCCCCACCTCTGATTCCCCATATCTGATTCCCAGCCTCTGTTTCCCCGCCTCTGATTCCCCGCCCCTGTTTCCCCATATCTGATTCCCTGCCTCTGTTTCCCCAACTTTGATTCCCAGCCTCTGATTCCCCAGCTCTGATTCCCCGCCTCTGATTCCCCGTGTTTGATTCCCTGCCTCTGATTCCCTGCTTCTGATTCCCCATCTCTGATTCCGCAAATCTAATTCCCTGCCTCTGATTCCCCACCTCTGATTCCCCATATCTGATTCCCCACCTCTGTTTCCCGGCCTCTGATTCCCCGCTTCTGATTCCCCATATCTCATTCCCCGCCTCTGATTCCCCATCTCTGATTCCCCGCCTCTGATTCCCCGCCCCTGTTTCCCCATATCTGATTCCCTGCCTCTGTTTCCCCAACTTTGATTCCCAGCCTCTGATTCCCCAGCTCTGATTCCCCAGCTCTGATTCCCCATATCTGATTCCTCGCCACTGTTTCCCCGCCTCTGATTCCCCGCCTCTGATTCCCCATATCTCATTCCCCGCCTCTGATTCCCCATCTCTGATTCCCGGAGTCTGATTCCCCACCTCTGATTCCCGGCCTCTTTTCCCGGCATCTGATTCCGGCCTCTGATTCCCGGCCTCTGATTCCCTGCTTCTGATTCCCCATCTCTGATTCCGCAAATCTAATTCCCTGCCTCTGATTCCCCACCTCTGATTCCCCATATCTGATTCCCCGCCTCTGTTTCCCCGCCTCTGATTCCCCGCCTCTGTTTCCCCATATCTAAGTCCCCGCCTCTGATTCTCCAACTTTGAATCCCCACCTCTGATTCCCCAGCTCTGATTCCCCGCCTCTGATTCCCCGCATCTGATTCCATGCATCTGATTCCCAGCCTCTGATTCCCAGCCTCTGATTCCCAACCTCTGATTCCCCACCTCTGATTCCCCATATCTGATTCCCCGCCTCTGTTTCCCCGCCTCTGATTCCCCGCCTCTGTTTCCCCATATCTGATCCCCGCCTCTATTTGCCCGCATCTGATTCCCCGCCTCTGTTTCCCCATATCTGATTCCCCGCCTCTGAATCCCCAACTCTGATTCCCTGCCTCTAATTTCCCAGCTCTGATTCCCCGCCTCTGATTCCCCGCGTCTGATTACCGGCCTCTGATTCCCCGCCTCTGATTCCCCATCTCTGATTCACAACCTCTGATTCCCCACCTCTGATACCCCATATCTGATTCCCCGCCTCTGTTTCCCCGCCTCTGATTCCCCACCTCTGATTCCCAATATCTGATTCCCCGCCTCTGATTCCCCACCTCTGATTCCCCGCCTCTGATTCGCAGGCTATGATTCCCCGCCTCTGATTCCCCGTGTTTGATTCCCTGCCTCTGATTCCCGGCCTCTGATTCCCCATCTCTGATTCACCGCCTTTGATTCGCCACCTCTGATTCACCATATCTGATTCCCCGCCTCTGTTTCCCCGCCTCTGATTCCCCGCCTCTGATTCCCCATATCTCATTCCCCGCCTCTGAATCCCCATCTCTGATTCCCGGACTCTGATTCCCCACCTCTGATTCCCTGCTACTGATTCTGATTCCCTGCCTTTGATTCCCCATCTCTGATTCCGCACATCTGATTCCCTGCCTCTGATTCCCCATCTCTGATTCCCCATATCTGATTCCCCGCTTCTGTTTCCCCGCCTCTGATTCCCCGCCTCTGTTTCCCAATATCTAAGTCCCCGCCTCTGATTCCCCAACTCTAATTCCCCACCTCTGATTCCCCAGCTCTGATTCCCCGCCTCTGATTCCCCGCATCTGATTCCCTGCATCTGATTCCAAGCCTCTTATTCCCTGCCTCTGATTCCCAACCTCTGATTCCCCACCTCTGATTCCCCATATCTGATTCCCAGCCTCTGTTTCCCCGCCTCTGATTCCCCGCCTCTGTTTCCCCATATCTGATTCCCGGCCTCTGGTTCCCCGCCTCTGATTCCCAGCCTCTGATTCCCTGCCTCTGATTCCCCATCTCCGATTCCGCACATCTGATTCCCTGCCTCTGATTCCCCGCCTCTGATTCCCCGCCTCTGATTCCCTGCCTCTGATTCCCAACCTCTGATTCCCCACCTCTGATTCCCCGTGTTTGATTCCCCGCCTCTGTTTCCCCGCCTCTGATTCCCCGCCTCTGATTCCCCAACTCTAATTCCCCGCCTCTGATTCCCCATATCTGATTCCCCGCCTCTGTTTCCCCGCCTCTGATTCCCCACCCCTGTTTCCCCATATCTGATTCCCTGCCTCTGATTCCCCAACTTTGATCCCAGCATCTGATTCCCCAGCTCTGATTCCCCGCCTCTGATTCCCCGCATCTGATTCCCTGCATCTGATTCCAAGCCTCTGATTCCCTGCCTCTGATTCCCAACCTCTGATTCCCCACCTCTGATTCCCCATATCTGATCCCCAGCCTCTGTTTCCCCGCCTCTGTTTCCCCATATCTGATTCCCGGCCTCTGATTCCCCGCCTCTGATTCCCCGCCTCTGATTCCCTGCCTCTGATTCCCTGCATCTGATTCCCAACCTCTGATTCCCCACCTCTGATTCCCCGTGTTTGATTCCCCGTCCCTGTTTCCCCATATCTGATTCCCTGCCTCTGATTCCCCAACTTTGATTCCCAGCCTCTGATTCCCCAGCTCTGATTCCCCGCCTCTGATTCCCCGTGTTTGATTCCCTGCCTCTGATTCCCCGCCTCTGATTCCCCATCTCTGATTCACCGCCTTTGATTCGCCACCTCTGATTCCCCATATCTGATTCCCCACCTCTGTTTCCCCGCCTCTGATTCCCCGCCTCTGATTCTCCATATCTCATTCCCCGCCTCTGACTCCCCATCTCTGATTCCCGGACTCTGATTTCCCACCTTTGATTCCCGGCCTCTTATTCCCAGCATCTGATTCCAGGCCTCTGATTCCCGTCCTCTGACTCCCCGCTTCTGATTCTGATTCCCTGCCTCTGATTCCCCATCTCTGATTCCGCACATCTGATTACCTGCCTCTGATTCCCCACCTCTGATTCCCCATATCTGATTCCCCGCCTCTGTTTCCACGCCTCTGATTCCCCGCCTCTGTTTCCCCATATCTAATTCCCCACCTCTGATGCCCCAACTCTGATACCCCGCCTCTTATTCCCCAGCTCTGATTCCCTGCCTCAGATTCCCCGCGTTCTATTCCCTGCCTCTGATTCCCCGCCTGTGATTCCCCATCTCTGATTCACCACCTCTGATTCCCCACCACTGATTCCCCATATCTAATTCCCCGCCTCTGTTTGCCCGCCTCTGATTCCCCGCCTCTGTTTCCCCATATCTGATTCCCCGCCTCTGAATCCCCAACACTGATTCCCTGCCTCTGATTCCCCAGCTTCATTCCCCGCCTTTGATTCCCCCCGTCTGATTCCCAGCCTCTGAATCCCCGTGTCTGAAAACCTGCCTCTGATTCCCCGCCTCTGATTCCCCATCTCAGATTCACCGCCTCTGATTCCCCACCTCTGATTCCCCATCTCTGATTCCGCACATCCGATTCCCTGCCTCTGATTCCCCGACTCTGATTCCCCACCTCTGATTCCCCAGCTCTGATTCCCCGCCTCTGATTCCCCAACTCTGATTCCCCACCTCTGATTCCCCAGCTGTGATTCCCTGCCTCTGATTCCCCGTGTTTGATCCCCTGCCTCTGATTCCCCAGCTCTGATTCCCCATCTCTGATTCACCGCCTTTGATTCACCACCTCTGATTCCCCATATCTGATTCCTCGCCACTGTTTCCCCGCCTCTGATTCCCCGCCTCTGATTCCCCATATCTCATTCCCCACCTCTGATTCCCCATATCTGATTCCCGGACTCTGATACCCCACCTCTGATTCCCCAGCTGTGATTCCCCGCCTCTGATTCCCCGTGTTTGATCCCCTGCCTCTGATTCCCCAGCTCTGATTCCCCATCTCTGATTCACCGCCTTTGATTCGCCACCTCTGATTCCCCATATCTGATTCCTCGCCACTGTTTCCCCGCCTCTGATTCCCCGCCTCTGATTCCCCATATCTCATTCCCCGCCTCTGGTTCCCCATCTCTGATTCCCGGACTCTGATTCCCCACCTCTGATTCCTGACCTCTTATTCCCGGCATCTGATTCCGGCCTCTGATTCCCGGCCTCTGATTCCCTGCTTCTGATTCTGATTCCCTGCCTCTGATTCCCCATTTCTGATTCCGCACATCTGATTCCCTGCCTCTGATTCCCCGCCTCTGATTCCCCGCCTCTGATTCCCTGCCTCTGATTCCCAACCTCTGATTCCCCACCTCTGATTCCCCGTGTTTGATTCCCCGCCTCTGTTTCCCCGCCTCTGATTCCCCGCCTCTGATTCCCCAACTCTAATTCCCCGCCTCTGATTCCCCATATCTGATTCCCCGCCTCTGTTTCCCCGCCTCTGATTCCCCACCCCTGTTTCCCCATATCTGATTCCCTGCCTCTGATTCCCCAACTTTGATCCCAGCATCTGATTCCCCAGCTCTGATTCCCCGCCTCTGATTCCCCGCATCTGATTCCCTGCATCTGATTCCAAGCCTCTGATTCCCTGCCTCTGATTCCCAACCTCTGATTCCCCACCTCTGATTCCCCATATCTGATCCCCAGCCTCTGTTTCCCCGCCTCTGTTTCCCCATATCTGATTCCCGGCCTCTGATTCCCCGCCTCTGATTCCCCGCCTCTGATTCCCTGCCTCTGATTCCCTGCATCTGATTCCCAACCTCTGATTCCCCACCTCTGATTCCCCGTGTTTGATTCCCCGCCCCTGTTTCCCCATATCTGATTCCCTGCCTCTGATTCCCCAACTTTGATTCCCAGCCTCTGATTCCCCAGCTCTGATTCCCCGCCTCTGATTCCCCGTGTTTGATTCCCTGCCTCTGATTCCCCGCCTCTGATTCCCCATCTCTGATTCACCGCCTTTGATTCGCCACCTCTGATTCCCCATATCTGATTCCCCACCTCTGTTTCCCCGCCTCTGATTCCCCGCCTCTGATTCTCCATATCTCATTCCCCGCCTCTGACTCCCCATCTCTGATTCCCGGACTCTGATTCCCCACCTCTGATTCCCGGCCTCTTATTCCCAGCATCTGATTCCAGGCCTCTGATTCCCGTCCTCTGACTCCCCGCTTCTGATTCTGATTCCCTGCCTCTGATTCCCCATCTCTGATTCCGCACATCTGATTACCTGCCTCTGATTCCCCACCTCTGATTCCCCATATCTGATTCCCCGCCTCTGTTTCCACGCCTCTGATTCCCCGCCTCTGTTTCCCCACATCCGATTCCCCATATCTGATTCCCCGCCTCTGTTTCCCCGCCCCTGATTCCCCGCCTCTGTTTCCCCATATCTGATTCCCCGCCTCTGATTCCCAACTATGATTCCCCGCCTCTTATTCCCCAGCTCTGATTCCCTGCCTCAGATTCCCCGCGTTCTATACCCTGCCTCTGATTCCCCGCCTGTGATTCCCCATCTCTGATTCACCACCTCTGATTCCCCACCACTGATTCCCCATATCTAATTCCCCGCCTCTGTTTGCCCGCCTCTGATTCCCCGCCTCTGTTTCCCCATATCTGATTCCCCGCCTCTGAATCCCCAACACTGATTCCCTGCCTCTGATTCCCCAGCTTCATTCCCCGCCTTTGATTCCCCCCGTCTGATTCCCAGCCTCTGAATCCCCGTGTCTGAAAACCTGCCTCTGATTCCCCGCCTCTGATTCCCCATCTCAGATTCACCGCCTCTGATTCCCCACCTCTGATTCCCCATCTCTGATTCCGCACATCCGATTCCCTGCCTCTGATTCCCCGACTCTGATTCCCCACCTCTGATTCCCCAGCTCTGATTCCCCGCCTCTGATTCCCCAACTCTGATTCCCCACCTCTGATTCCCCAGCTGTGATTCCCTGCCTCTGATTCCCCGTGTTTGATCCCCTGCCTCTGATTCCCCAGCTCTGATTCCCCATCTCTGATTCACCGCCTTTGATTCGCCACCTCTGATTCCCCATATCTGATTCCTCGCCACTGTTTCCCCGCCTCTGATTCCCCGCCTCTGATTCCCCATATCTCATTCCCCGCCTCTGATTCCCCATCTCTGATTCCCGGACTCTGATTCCCCACCTCTGATTCCCCAGCTGTGATTCCCCGCCTCTGATTCCCCGTGTTTGATCCCCCTGCCTCTAATTCCCCAGCTCTGATTCCCCATCTCTGATTCACCGCCTTTGATTCGCCACCTCTGATTCCCCATATCTGATTCCTCGCCACTGTTTCCCCGCCTCTGATTCCCCGCCTCTGATTCCCCATATCTCATTCCCCGCCTCTGATTCCCCATCTCTGATTCCCGGACTCTGATTCCCCACCTCTGATTCCTGACCTCTTATTCCCGGCATCTGATTCCGGCCTCTGATTCCCGGCCTCTGATTCCCTGCTTCTGATTCTGATTCCCTGCCTCTGATTCCCCATTTCTGATTCCGCACATCTAATTCCCTGCCTCTGATTCCCCACCTCTGATTCCCCATATCTGAATCCCCGCCTCTGTTTCCCCGTCTCTGATTCCCCGCCTCTGTTTCCCCATATCTAAGTCCCCGCCTCTGATTCCCCAACTTTGATTCCCCACCTCTGATTCCCCAGCTCTGATTCCCCGCCTCTGATTCCCCACCTCTGATTCCCCATATCTGATTCCCAGCCTCTGTTTCCCCGCCTCTGATTCCCCAGCCCTGTTTCCCCATATCTGATTCCCTGCCTCTGATTCCCCAACATTGATTCCCAGCCTCTGATTCCCCAGTCTGATTCCCCGCCTCTGATTCCCCGTGTTTGATTCCCTGCCTCTGATTCCCCGCCTCTGATTCCCCATCTCTGATTCACCGCCTTTGATTCGCCACCTCTGATTCCCCATATCTGATTCCCCACCTCTGTTTCCCCGCCTCTGATTCCCCGCCTCTGATTCCCCGCCTCTGATTCTCCATATCTCATTCCCCGCCTCTGACTCCCCATCTCTGATTCCCGGACTCTGATACCCCACCTCTGATTCCCGGCCTCTTATTCCCAGCATCTGATTCCAGGCCTCTGATTCCCGGCCTCTGACTCCCCGCTTCTGATTCTGATTCCCTGCCTCTGATTCCCCATCTCTGATTCCGCACATCTGATTACCTGCCTCTGATTCCCCACCTCTGATTCCCCATATCTGATTCCCCGCCTCTGTTTCCACGCCTCTGATTCCCCGCCTCTGTTTCCCCATATCTAATTCCCCACCTCTGATGCCCCAACTCTGATTCCCCGCCTCTGATTCCACAGCTCTGATTCCCCGCCTCTGATTCCCCACATCCGATTCCCCATATCTGATTCCCTGCCTCTGTTTCCCAGCCCCTGATTCCCCGCCTCTGTTTCCGCATATCTGATTCCCCGCCTCTGATTCCCAACTATGATTCCCCGCCTCTTATTCCCCAGCTCTGATTCCCTGCCTCTGATTCCCCGCGTTCTATTCCCTGCCTCTGATTCCCCGCCTGTGATTCCCCATCTCTGATTCACCACCTCTGATTCCCCACCACTGATTCCCCCTATCTAATTCCCCACCTCTGTTTGCCCGCCTCTGATTCCCCGCCTCTGTTTCCCCATATCTGATTCCCCGCCTCTGAATCCCCAACTCTGATTCCCTGCCTCTGATTCCCCAGCTTCATTCCCCGCCTTTGATTCCCCCCGTCTGATTCCCAGCCTCTGAATCCCCGTGTCTGATAACCTGCCTCTGATTCCCCGCCTCTGATTCCCCATCTCAGATTCACCGCCTCTGATTCCCCACCTCTGATTCCCCATCTCTGATTCCGCACATCCGATTCCCTGCCTCTGATTCCCCGACTCTGATTCCCCACCTCTGATTCCCCAGCTCAGATTCCCCGCCTCTGATTCCCCAACTCTGATTCCCCGCCTCTGATTCCCCAGCTCTGATTCCCCGCCTCTGATTCCCCGTGTTTGATCCCCTGCCTCTGATTCCCCATCTCTGATTCCCCATCTCTGATTCACCGCCTTTGATTCGCCACCTCTGATTCCCCATATCTGATTCCTCGCCACTGTTTCCCCGCCTCTGATTCCCCGCCTCTGATTCCCCATATCTCATTCCCCGCCTCTGATTCCCCATCTCTGATTCCCGGACTCTGATTCCCCACCTCTGATTCCCGACCTCTTATTCCCGGCATCTGATTCCGGCCTGTGATTCCCGGCCTCTGATTCCCTGCTTCTGATTCTGATTCCCTGCCTCTGATTCCCCATTTCTGATTCCGCACATCTAATTCCCTGCCTCTGATTCCCCACCTCTGATTCCCCATATCTGAATCCCCGCCTCTGTTTCCCCGTCTCTGATTCCCCGCCTCTGTTTCCCCATATCTAAGTCCCCGCCTCTGATTCCCCAACTTTGATTCCCCACCTCTGATTCCCCAGCTCTGATTCCCCGCCTCTGATTCCCCACCTCTGATTCCCCATATCTGATTCCCAGCCTCTGTTTCCCCGCCTCTGATTCCCCGCCTCTGTTTCCCCATATCTGATTCCCGGCCTCTGATTCCCCGCCTCTGATTCCCCGCCTCTGATTCCCTGCCTCTGATTCCCCATCTCCGATTCCGCACATCTGATTCCCTGCCTCTCATTCCCCGCCTCAGATTCCCTGCCTCTGATTCCCTGCCTCTGATTCCCAACCTCTGATTCCCCACCTCTGATTCCCAGTGTTTGATTCCCCGCCTCTGTTTCCCCGCCTCTGATTCCCCGCCTCTGATTCCCCAACTCTAATTCCCCGCCTCTGATTCCCCATATCTGATTCCCCGCCTCTGTTTCCACGCCTCTGATTCCCCGCCCCTGTTTCCCCATATCTGATTCCCTGCCTCTGATTCCCCAACTTTGATTCCCAGCCTCTGATTCCCCAGCTCTGATTCCCCGCCTCTGATTCCCCGCATCTGATTCCCTGCATCTGATTCCAAGCCTCTGATTCCCTGCCTCTGATTCCCAACCTCTGATTCCCCACCTCTAATTCCCCATATCTGATTCCCAGCCTCTGTTTCCCCGCCTCTGATTCCCCGCCTCTGTTTCCCCATATCTGATTCCCGGCCTCTGATTCCCCGCCTCTGATTCCCCGCCTCTGATTCCCTGCCTCTGATTCCCAACCTCTGATTCCCCACCTCTGATTCCTGACCTCTTATTCCCGGCATCTGATTCCGGCCTCTGATTCCCGGCCTCTGATTCCCTGCTTCTGATTCTGATTCCCCGCCTCTGATTCCCTGCCTCTGATTCCCAACCTCTGATTCCCCACCTCTGATTCCCCGTGTTTGATTACCCGCCTCTGTTTCCCCGCCTCTGATTCCCCGCCTCTGATTCCCCAACTCTAATTCCCCGCCTCTGATTCCCCATATCTGATTCCCTGCCTATGTTTCCCCGCCTCTGATTCCCCGCCCCTGTTTCCCCATATCTGATTCCCTGCCTCTGATTCCCCAACTTTGATTCCCAGCCTCTGATTCCCCAGCTCTGATTCCCCGCCTCTGATTCCCCGTGTTTGATTCCCTGCCTCTGATTCCCCGCCTCTGATTCCCCATCTCTGATTCACCGCCTTTGATTCGCCACCTCTGATTCCCCATATCTGATTCCCCACCTCTGTTTCCCCGCCTCTGATTCCCCGCCTCTGATACTCCATATCTCATTACCCGCCTCTGACTCCCCATCTCTGATTCCCGTACTCTGATTCCCCACCTCTGATTCCCGGCCTCTTATTCCCAGCATCTGATTCCAGGCCTCTGATTCCCGGCCTCTGACTCCCCGCTTCTGATTCTGATTCCCTGCCTCTGATTCCCCGCCTCTGATTCCGCACATCTGATTCCCCGTCTCTGTTTCCCCATATCTAATTCCCCACCTCTGATGCCCCAACTCTGATTCCCCGCCTCTGATTCCCCAGCTCTGATTCCCCGCCTCTGATTCTCCACATCCGATTCCCAATATCTGATTCCCCGCCTTTGTTTCCCCGCCCCTGATTCCCCGCCTCTCTTTCCCCATATCTGATTCCCCGCCTCTGATTCCCAACTATGATTCCCCGCCTCTTATTCCCCAGCTCTGATTCCCTGCCTCTGATTCCCCGCGTTCTATTCCCTGCCTCTGATTCCCCGCCTGTGATTCCCCATCTCTGATTCACCACCTCTGATTCCCCACCACTGATTCCCCATATCTAATTCCCCGCCTCTGTTTGCCCGCCTCTGATTCCCCGCCTCTGTTTCCCCATATCTGATTCCCCACCTCTGAATCCCCAACTCTGATTCCCTGCCTCTGATTCCCCAGCTTCATTCCCCGCCTTTGATTCCCCCCGTCTGATTCCCAGCCTCTGAATCCCCGTGTCTGATAACCTGCCTCTGATTCCCCGCCTCTGATTCCCCATCTCAGATTCACCGCCTCTGATTCCCCACCTCTGATTCCCCATCTCTGATTCCGCACATCCGATTCACTGCCTCTGATTCCCCGACTCTGATTCCCCACCTCTGATTCCCCAGCTCTGATTCCCCGCCTCTGATTCCCCAACTCTGATTCCCCGCCTCTGATTCCCCAGCTCTGATTCCCCGCCTCTGATTCCCCGTGTTTGATCCCCTGCCTCTGATTCCCCAGGTCTGATTCCCCATCTCTGATTCACCGCCTTTGATTCGCCACCTCTGATTTCCCATATCTGATTCCTCGCCACTGTTTCCCCGCCTCTGATTCCGCGCCTCTGATTCCCCATATCTCATTCCCCGCCTCTGATTCCCCATCTCTGATTCCCGGACTCTGATTCCCCACCTCTGATTCCCGACCTCTTATTCCCGGCATCTGATTCCGGCCTCTGATTCCCGGCCTCTGATTCCCTGCTTCTGATTCTGATTCCCTGCCTCTGATTCCCCATTTCTGATTCCGCACATCTAATTCCCTGCCTCTGATTCCCCACCTCTGATTCCCCATATCTGAATCCCCGCCTCTGTTTCCCCGTCTCTGATTCCCCGCCTCTGTTTCCCCATATCTAAGTCCCCGCCTCTGATTCCCCAACTTTGATTCCCCACCTCTGATTCCCCAGCTCTGATTCCCCGCCTCTGATTCCCCACCTCTGATTCCCCATACCTGATTCCTAGCCTCTGTTTCCCCGCCTCTGATTCCCCACTTCTGTTTCCCCATATCTGATTCCCGGCCTCTGATTCCCTGCCTCTGATTCCCCGCCTCTGATTCCCTGCCTCTGATTCCCCATCTCCGATTCACCGCCTTTGATTCCCCATCTCCGATTCCGCACATCTGATTCCCTGCCTCTCATTCCCCGCCTCTGATTCCCCGCCACTGATTCCCTGCCTCTGATTCCCAACCTCTGATTCACCACCTCTGATTCCCAGTGTTTGATTCCCCGCCTCTGTTTCCCCGCCTCTGATTCCCCGCCTCTGATTCCCCAACTCTAATTCCCCGCCTCTGATTCCCCATATCTGATTCCCCGCCTCTGTTTCC
The DNA here is from genome assembly GCF_036971445.1 of Narcine bancroftii. NCBI lineage: Eukaryota > Metazoa > Chordata > Chondrichthyes > Torpediniformes > Narcinidae > Narcine > Narcine bancroftii. The sequence goes on from NC_091475.1 coordinate 110,931,661, forward strand.
CCGCCTCTGATTCCCCGCCCCTGTTTCCCCATATCTGATTCCCTGCCTCTGATTCCCCAACTTTGATTCCCAGCCTCTGATTCCAAGCCTCTGATTCCCTGCCTCTGATTCCCAACCTCTGATTCCCCACCTCTAATTCCCCATATCTGATTCCCAGCCTCTGTTTCCCCGACTCTGATTCCCCGCCTCTGTTTCCCCATATCTGATTCCCGGCCTCTGATACCCCGCCTCTGATTCCCTGCCTCTGATTCCCTGCCTCTGATTCCCCATCTCCGATTCCGCACATCTGATTCCCTGCCTCTGATTCCCCGCCTCTGATTCCCCGCCTCTGATTCCCTGCCTCTGATTTCCAACCTCTGATTCCCCACCTCTGATTCCCCGTGTTTGATTCCCCGCCTATGTTTCCCCGCCTCTGATTCCCCGCCTCTGTTTCCCAATATCTAAGTCCCCGCCTCTGATTCCCCAACTCTAATTCCCCACCTCTGATTCCCCAGCTCTGATTCCCCGCCTCTGATTCCCTGCATCTGATTCCCTGCATCTGATTCCAAGCCTCTGATTCCCTGCCTCTGATTCCCAACCTCTGAGTCCCCACCTCTGATTCCCCATATCTGATTCCCAGCATCTGTTTCCCCGCCTCTGATTCCCCGCCTCTGTTTCCCCATATCTGATTCCCGGCCTCTGGTTCCCCGCCTCTGATTCCCCGCCTCTGATTCCCTGCCTCTGATTCCCCATCTCCGATTCCGCACATCTGATTCGCTGCCTCTGATTCCCCGCCTCTGATTCCCCTCCTCTGATTCCCTGCCTCTGATTCCCAACCTCTGATTCCCCACCTCTGATTCCCCGTGTTTGATTCCCCGCCTCTGTATCCCCGCCTCTGATTCCCCGCCTCTGATTCCCCAACTCTAATTCCCCGCCTCTGATTCCCCATATCTGATTCCCCGCCTCTGTTTCCCCGCCTCTGATTCCCCGCCCCTGTTTCCCCATATCTGATTCCCTGCCTCTGATTCCCCATCTCTGATTCCGCACATCTGATTACCTGCCTCTGATTCCCCACCTCTGATTACCCATATCTGTTTCCCCGCCTCTGTTTCCCCATATCTGATTCCCGGCCTCTGATTCCCCGCCTCTGATTCCCCGCCTCTGATTCCCTGCCTCTGATTCCCTGCATCTGATTCCCAACCTCTGATTCCCCACCTCTGATTCCCCGTGTTTGATTCCCCGCCCCTGTTTCCCCATATCTGATTCCCTGCCTCTGATTCCCCAACTTTGATTCCCAGCCTCTGATTCCCCAGCTCTGATTCCCCGCCTCTGATTCCCCGTGTTTGATTCCCTGCCTCTGATTCCCCGCCTCTGATTCCCCATCTCTGATTCACCGCCTTTGATTCGCCACCTCTGATTCCCCATATCTGATTCCCCACCTCTGTTTCCCCGCCTCTGATTCCCCGCCTCTGATTCTCCATATCTCATTCCCCGCCTCTGACTCCCCATCTCTGATTCCCGGCCTCTTATTCCCAGCATCTGATTCCAGGCCTCTGATTCCCGTCCTCTGACTCCCCGCTTCTGATTCTGATTCCCTGCCTCTGATTCCCCATCTCTGATTCCGCACATCTGATTACCTGCCTCTGATTCCCCACCTCTGATTCCCCATATCTGATTCCCCGCCTCTGTTTCCACGCCTCTGATTCCCCGCCTCTGTTTCCCTATATCTAATTCCCCACCTCTGATGCCCCAACTCTGATTCCCCGCCTCTGATTCCACAGCTCTGATTCCCCGCCTCTGATTCCCCACATCCGATTCCCCATATCTGATTCCCCGCCTCTGATTCCCCGTGTTTGATTCCCTGCCTCTGATTCCCAACCTCTGATTCCCCACCTCTAATTCCCCATATCTGATTCCCAGCCTCTGTTTCCCCGACTCTGATTCCCCGCCTCTGTTTCCCCATATCTGATTCCCGGCCTCTGATACCCCGCCTCTGATTCCCTGCCTCTGATTCCCTGCCTCTGATTCCCCATCTCCGATTCCGCACATCTGATTCCCTGCCTCTGATTCCCCGCCTCTGATTCCCCGCCTCTGATTCCCTGCCTCTGATTTCCAACCTCTGATTCCCCACCTCTGATTCCCCGTGTTTGATTCCCCGCCTATGTTTCCCCGCCTCTGATTCCCCGCCTCTGTTTCCCAATATCTAAGTCCCCGCCTCTGATTCCCCAACTCTAATTCCCCACCTCTGATTCCCCAGCTCTGATTCCCCGCCTCTGATTCCCTGCATCTGATTCCCTGCATCTGATTCCAAGCCTCTGATTCCCTGCCTCTGATTCCCAACCTCTGAGTCCCCACCTCTGATTCCCCATATCTGATTCCCAGCATCTGTTTCCCCGCCTCTGATTCCCCGCCTCTGTTTCCCCATATCTGATTCCCGGCCTCTGGTTCCCCGCCTCTGATTCCCCGCCTCTGATTCCCTGCCTCTGATTCCCCATCTCCGATTCCGCACATCTGATTCGCTGCCTCTGATTCCCCGCCTCTGATTCCCCTCCTCTGATTCCCTGCCTCTGATTCCCAACCTCTGATTCCCCACCTCTGATTCCCCGTGTTTGATTCCCCGCCTCTGTATCCCCGCCTCTGATTCCCCGCCTCTGATTCCCCAACTCTAATTCCCCGCCTCTGATTCCCCATATCTGATTCCCCGCCTCTGTTTCCCCGCCTCTGATTCCCCGCCCCTGTTTCCCCATATCTGATTCCCTGCCTCTGATTCCCCATCTCTGATTCCGCACATCTGATTACCTGCCTCTGATTCCCCACCTCTGATTACCCATATCTGTTTCCCCGCCTCTGTTTCCCCATATCTGATTCCCGGCCTCTGATTCCCCGCCTCTGATTCCCCGCCTCTGATTCCCTGCCTCTGATTCCCTGCATCTGATTCCCAACCTCTGATTCCCCACCTCTGATTCCCCGTGTTTGATTCCCCGCCCCTGTTTCCCCATATCTGATTCCCTGCCTCTGATTCCCCAACTTTGATTCCCAGCCTCTGATTCCCCAGCTCTGATTCCCCGCCTCTGATTCCCCGTGTTTGATTCCCTGCCTCTGATTCCCCGCCTCTGATTCCCCATCTCTGATTCACCGCCTTTGATTCGCCACCTCTGATTCCCCATATCTGATTCCCCACCTCTGTTTCCCCGCCTCTGATTCCCCGCCTCTGATTCTCCATATCTCATTCCCCGCCTCTGACTCCCCATCTCTGATTCCCGGCCTCTTATTCCCAGCATCTGATTCCAGGCCTCTGATTCCCGTCCTCTGACTCCCCGCTTCTGATTCTGATTCCCTGCCTCTGATTCCCCATCTCTGATTCCGCACATCTGATTACCTGCCTCTGATTCCCCACCTCTGATTCCCCATATCTGATTCCCCGCCTCTGTTTCCACGCCTCTGATTCCCCGCCTCTGTTTCCCTATATCTAATTCCCCACCTCTGATGCCCCAACTCTGATTCCCCGCCTCTGATTCCACAGCTCTGATTCCCCGCCTCTGATTCCCCACATCCGATTCCCCATATCTGATTCCCCGCCTCTGTTTCCCCGCCCATGATTCCCCACCTCTGTTTCCCCATATCTGATTCCCCGCCTCTGATTCCCAACTATGATTCCCCGCCTCTTATTCCCCAGCTCTGATTCCCTGCCTCAGATTCCCCGCGTTCTATTCCCTGCCTCTGATTCCCCGCCTGTGATTCCCCATCTCTGATTCACCACCTCTGATTCCCCACCACTGATTCCCCATATCTAATTCCCCGCCTCTGTTTGCCCGCCTCTGATTCCCCGCCTCTGTTTCCCCATATCTGATTCCCCGCCTCTGAATCCCCAAAACTGATTCCCTGCCTCTGATTCCCCAGCTTCATTCCCCGCCTTTGATTCCCCCCGTCTGATTCCCAGCCTCTGAATCCCCGTGTCTGAAAACCTGCCTCTGATTCCCCGCCTCTGATTCCCCATCTCAGATTCACCGCCTCTGATTCCCCACCTCTGATTCCCCATCTCTGATTCCGCACATCCGATTCCCTGCCTCTGATTCCCCGACTCTGATTCCCCACCTCTGATTCCCCAGCTCTGATTCCCCGCCTCTGATTCCCCAACTCTGATTCCCCACATCTGATTCCCCAGCTGTGATTCCCTGCCTCTGATTCCCCGTGTTTGATCCCCTGCCTCTGATTCCCCAGCTCTGATTCCCCATCTCTGATTCACCGCCTTTGATTCGCCACCTCTGATTCCCCATATCTGATTCCTCGCCACTGTTTCCCCGCCTCTGATTCCCCGCCTCTGATTCCCCATATCTCATTCCCCACCTCTGATTCCCCATCTCTGATTCCCGGACTCTGATTCCCCACCTCTGATTCCCCAGCTGTGATTCCCCGCCTCTGATTCCCCGTGTTTGATCCCCTGCCTCTGATTCCCCAGCTCTGATTCCCCATCTCTGATTCACCGCCTTTGATTCGCCACCTCTGATTCCCCATATCTGATTCCTCGCCACTGTTTCCCCGCCTCTGATTCCCCGCCTCTGATTCCCCATATCTCATTCCCCGCTTCTGATTCCCCATCTCTGATTCCCGGACTCTGATTCCCCACCTCTGATTCCTGACCTCTTATTCCCGGCATCTGATTCCGGCCTCTGATTCCCCATCTCCGATTCCGCACATCTGATTCCCTGCCTCTCATTCCCCGCCTCTGATTCCCCGCCACTGATTCCCTGCCTCTGATTCCCAACCTCTGATTCACCACCTCTGATTCCCAGTGTTTGATTCCCCGCCTCTGTTTCCCCGCCTCTGATTCCCCGCCTCTGATTCCCCAACTCTAATTCCCCGCCTCTGATTCCCCATATCTGATTCCCCGCCTCTGTTTCCCCGCCTCTGATTCCCCGCCCCTGTTTCCCCATATCTGATTCCCTGCCTCTGATTCCCCAACTTTGATTCCCCACCTCTGATTCCCCGTGTTTGATTCCCCACCTCTGTATCCCCGCCTCTGATTCCTAGCCTCTGATTCCCCAACTCTAATTCCCCGCCTCTGATTCCCCATATCTGATTCCCCGCCTCTGTTTCCCCGCCTCTGATTCCCCGCCCCTGTTTCCCCATATCTGATTCCCTGCCTCTGATTCCCCAACTTTGATTCCCAGCCTCTGATTCCCCAGCTCTCATTCCCCGCCTCTGATTCCCCGCATCTGATTCACTGCATCTGATTCCAAGCCTCTGATTCCCTGCCTCTGATTCCCAACCTCTGATTCCCCACCTCTGATTCCCCATATCTGATTCCCAGCCTCTGTTTCCCCGCCTCTGATTCCCCGCCTCTGTTTCCCCATATCTGATTCCCGGCCTCTGATTCCCCGCATCTGATTCCCCGCCTCTGTTTCCCCATATCTGATTCCCTGCCTCTGATTCCCCATCTCCGATTCACCGCCTTTGATTCCCCATCTCCGATTCCGCACATCTGATTCCCTGCCTCTCATTCCCCGCCTCTGATTCCCCGCCACTGATTCCCTGCCTCTGATTCCCAACCTCTGATTCACCACCTCTGATTCCCAGTGTTTGATTCCCCGCCTCTGTTTCCCCGCCTCTGATTCCCCGCCTCTGATTCCCCAACTCTAATTCCCCGCCTCTGATTCCCCATATCTGATTCCCCGCCTCTGTTTCCCCGCCTCTGATTCCCCGCCCCTGTTTCCCCATATCTGATTCCCTGCCTCTGATTCCCCAACTTTGATTCCCAGCCTCTGATTCCAAGCCTCTGATTCCCTGCCTCTGATTCCCAACCTCTGATTCCCCACCTCTAATTCCCCATATCTGATTCCCAGCCTCTGTTTCCCCGACTCTGATTCCCCGCCTCTGTTTCCCCATATCTGATTCCCGGCCTCTGATACCCCGCCTCTGATTCCCTGCCTCTGATTCCCTGCCTCTGATTCCCCATCTCCGATTCCGCACATCTGATTCCCTGCCTCTGATTCCCCGCCTCTGATTCCCCGCCTCTGATTCCCTGCCTCTGATTTCCAACCTCTGATTCCCCACCTCTGATTCCCCGTGTTTGATTCCCCGCCTATGTTTCCCCGCCTCTGATTCCCCGCCTCTGTTTCCCAATATCTAAGTCCCCGCCTCTGATTCCCCAACTCTAATTCCCCACCTCTGATTCCCCAGCTCTGATTCCCCGCCTCTGATTCCCTGCATCTGATTCCCTGCATCTGATTCCAAGCCTCTGATTCCCTGCCTCTGATTCCCAACCTCTGAGTCCCCACCTCTGATTCCCCATATCTGATTCCCAGCATCTGTTTCCCCGCCTCTGATTCCCCGCCTCTGTTTCCCCATATCTGATTCCCGGCCTCTGGTTCCCCGCCTCTGATTCCCCGCCTCTGATTCCCTGCCTCTGATTCCCCATCTCCGATTCCGCACATCTGATTCGCTGCCTCTGATTCCCCGCCTCTGATTCCCCTCCTCTGATTCCCTGCCTCTGATTCCCAACCTCTGATTCCCCACCTCTGATTCCCCGTGTTTGATTCCCCGCCTCTGTATCCCCGCCTCTGATTCCCCGCCTCTGATTCCCCAACTCTAATTCCCCGCCTCTGATTCCCCATATCTGATTCCCCGCCTCTGTTTCCCCGCCTCTGATTCCCCGCCCCTGTTTCCCCATATCTGATTCCCTGCCTCTGATTCCCCATCTCTGATTCCGCACATCTGATTACCTGCCTCTGATTCCCCACCTCTGATTACCCATATCTGTTTCCCCGCCTCTGTTTCCCCATATCTGATTCCCGGCCTCTGATTCCCCGCCTCTGATTCCCCGCCTCTGATTCCCTGCCTCTGATTCCCTGCATCTGATTCCCAACCTCTGATTCCCCACCTCTGATTCCCCGTGTTTGATTCCCCGCCCCTGTTTCCCCATATCTGATTCCCTGCCTCTGATTCCCCAACTTTGATTCCCAGCCTCTGATTCCCCAGCTCTGATTCCCCGCCTCTGATTCCCCGTGTTTGATTCCCTGCCTCTGATTCCCCGCCTCTGATTCCCCATCTCTGATTCACCGCCTTTGATTCGCCACCTCTGATTCCCCATATCTGATTCCCCACCTCTGTTTCCCCGCCTCTGATTCCCCGCCTCTGATTCTCCATATCTCATTCCCCGCCTCTGACTCCCCATCTCTGATTCCCGGCCTCTTATTCCCAGCATCTGATTCCAGGCCTCTGATTCCCGTCCTCTGACTCCCCGCTTCTGATTCTGATTCCCTGCCTCTGATTCCCCATCTCTGATTCCGCACATCTGATTACCTGCCTCTGATTCCCCACCTCTGATTCCCCATATCTGATTCCCCGCCTCTGTTTCCACGCCTCTGATTCCCCGCCTCTGTTTCCCTATATCTAATTCCCCACCTCTGATGCCCCAACTCTGATTCCCCGCCTCTGATTCCACAGCTCTGATTCCCCGCCTCTGATTCCCCACATCCGATTCCCCATATCTGATTCCCCGCCTCTGATTCCCCGTGTTTGATTCCCTGCCTCTGATTCCCAACCTCTGATTCCCCACCTCTAATTCCCCATATCTGATTCCCAGCCTCTGTTTCCCCGACTCTGATTCCCCGCCTCTGTTTCCCCATATCTGATTCCCGGCCTCTGATACCCCGCCTCTGATTCCCTGCCTCTGATTCCCTGCCTCTGATTCCCCATCTCCGATTCCGCACATCTGATTCCCTGCCTCTGATTCCCCGCATCTGATTCCCCGCCTCTGATTCCCTGCCTCTGATTTCCAACCTCTGATTCCCCACCTCTGATTCCCCGTGTTTGATTCCCCGCCTATGTTTCCCCGCCTCTGATTCCCCGCCTCTGTTTCCCAATATCTAAGTCCCCGCCTCTGATTCCCCAACTCTAATTCCCCACCTCTGATTCCCCAGCTCTGATTCCCCGCCTCTGATTCCCTGCATCTGATTCCCTGCATCTGATTCCAAGCCTCTGATTCCCTGCCTCTGATTCCCAACCTCTGAGTCCCCACCTCTGATTCCCCATATCTGATTCCCAGCATCTGTTTCCCCGCCTCTGATTCCCCGCCTCTGTTTCCCCATATCTGATTCCCGGCCTCTGGTTCCCCGCCTCTGATTCCCCGCCTCTGATTCCCTGCCTCTGATTCCCCATCTCCGATTCCGCACATCTGATTCGCTGCCTCTGATTCCCCGCCTCTGATTCCCCTCCTCTGATTCCCTGCCTCTGATTCCCAACCTCTGATTCCCCACCTCTGATTCCCCGTGTTTGATTCCCCGCCTCTGTATCCCCGCCTCTGATTCCCCGCCTCTGATTCCCCAACTCTAATTCCCCGCCTCTGATTCCCCATATCTGATTCCCCGCCTCTGTTTCCCCGCCTCTGATTCCCCGCCCCTGTTTCCCCATATCTGATTCCCTGCCTCTGATTCCCCATCTCTGATTCCGCACATCTGATTACCTGCCTCTGATTCCCCACCTCTGATTACCCATATCTGTTTCCCCGCCTCTGTTTCCCCATATCTGATTCCCGGCCTCTGATTCCCCGCCTCTGATTCCCCGCCTCTGATTCCCTGCCTCTGATTCCCTGCATCTGATTCCCAACCTCTGATTCCCCACCTCTGATTCCCCGTGTTTGATTCCCCGCCCCTGTTTCCCCATATCTGATTCCCTGCCTCTGATTCCCCAACTTTGATTCCCAGCCTCTGATTCCCCAGCTCTGATTCCCCGCCTCTGATTCCCCGTGTTTGATTCCCTGCCTCTGATTCCCCGCCTCTGATTCCCCATCTCTGATTCACCGCCTTTGATTCGCCACCTCTGATTCCCCATATCTGATTCCCCACCTCTGTTTCCCCGCCTCTGATTCCCCGCCTCTGATTCTCCATATCTCATTCCCCGCCTCTGACTCCCCATCTCTGATTCCCGGCCTCTTATTCCCAGCATCTGATTCCAGGCCTCTGATTCCCGTCCTCTGACTCCCCGCTTCTGATTCTGATTCCCTGCCTCTGATTCCCCATCTCTGATTCCGCACATCTGATTACCTGCCTCTGATTCCCCACCTCTGATTCCCCATATCTGATTCCCCGCCTCTGTTTCCACGCCTCTGATTCCCCGCCTCTGTTTCCCTATATCTAATTCCCCACCTCTGATGCCCCAACTCTGATTCCCCGCCTCTGATTCCACAGCTCTGATTCCCCGCCTCTGATTCCCCACATCCGATTCCCCATATCTGATTCCCCGCCTCTGTTTCCCCGCCCATGATTCCCCACCTCTGTTTCCCCATATCTGATTCCCCGCCTCTGATTCCCAACTATGATTCCCCGCCTCTTATTCCCCAGCTCTGATTCCCTGCCTCAGATTCCCCGCGTTCTATTCCCTGCCTCTGATTCCCCGCCTGTGATTCCCCATCTCTGATTCACCACCTCTGATTCCCCACCACTGATTCCCCATATCTAATTCCCCGCCTCTGTTTGCCCGCCTCTGATTCCCCGCCTCTGTTTCCCCATATCTGATTCCCCGCCTCTGAATCCCCAAAACTGATTCCCTGCCTCTGATTCCCCAGCTTCATTCCCCGCCTTTGATTCCCCCCGTCTGATTCCCAGCCTCTGAATCCCCGTGTCTGAAAACCTGCCTCTGATTCCCCGCCTCTGATTCCCCATCTCAGATTCACCGCCTCTGATTCCCCACCTCTGATTCCCCATCTCTGATTCCGCACATCCGATTCCCTGCCTCTGATTCCCCGACTCTGATTCCCCACCTCTGATTCCCCAGCTCTGATTCCCCGCCTCTGATTCCCCAACTCTGATTCCCCACATCTGATTCCCCAGCTGTGATTCCCTGCCTCTGATTCCCCGTGTTTGATCCCCTGCCTCTGATTCCCCAGCTCTGATTCCCCATCTCTGATTCACCGCCTTTGATTCGCCACCTCTGATTCCCCATATCTGATTCCTCGCCACTGTTTCCCCGCCTCTGATTCCCCGCCTCTGATTCCCCATATCTCATTCCCCACCTCTGATTCCCCATCTCTGATTCCCGGACTCTGATTCCCCACCTCTGATTCCCCAGCTGTGATTCCCCGCCTCTGATTCCCCGTGTTTGATCCCCTGCCTCTGATTCCCCAGCTCTGATTCCCCATCTCTGATTCACCGCCTTTGATTCGCCACCTCTGATTCCCCATATCTGATTCCTCGCCACTGTTTCCCCGCCTCTGATTCCCCGCCTCTGATTCCCCATATCTCATTCCCCGCTTCTGATTCCCCATCTCTGATTCCCGGACTCTGATTCCCCACCTCTGATTCCTGACCTCTTATTCCCGGCATCTGATTCCGGCCTCTGATTCCCCATCTCCGATTCCGCACATCTGATTCCCTGCCTCTCATTCCCCGCCTCTGATTCCCCGCCACTGATTCCCTGCCTCTGATTCCCAACCTCTGATTCACCACCTCTGATTCCCAGTGTTTGATTCCCCGCCTCTGTTTCCCCGCCTCTGATTCCCCGCCTCTGATTCCCCAACTCTAATTCCCCGCCTCTGATTCCCCATATCTGATTCCCCGCCTCTGTTTCCCCGCCTCTGATTCCCCGCCCCTGTTTCCCCATATCTGATTCCCTGCCTCTGATTCCCCAACTTTGATTCCCCACCTCTGATTCCCCGTGTTTGATTCCCCACCTCTGTATCCCCGCCTCTGATTCCTAGCCTCTGATTCCCCAACTCTAATTCCCCGCCTCTGATTCCCCATATCTGATTCCCCGCCTCTGTTTCCCCGCCTCTGATTCCCCGCCCCTGTTTCCCCATATCTGATTCCCTGCCTCTGATTCCCCAACTTTGATTCCCAGCCTCTGATTCCCCAGCTCTCATTCCCCGCCTCTGATTCCCCGCATCTGATTCACTGCATCTGATTCCAAGCCTCTGATTCCCTGCCTCTGATTCCCAACCTCTGATTCCCCACCTCTGATTCCCCATATCTGATTCCCAGCCTCTGTTTCCCCGCCTCTGATTCCCCGCCTCTGTTTCCCCATATCTGATTCCCGGCCTCTGATTCCCCGCATCTGATTCCCCGCCTCTGATTCCCTGCCTCTGATTCCTCATCTCCGATTCCGCACATCTGATTCCCTGCCTCTGATTCCCTGCCTCTGATTCCCCGCCTCTGATTCCCTGCCTCTGATTCCCAACCTCTGATTCCCCACCTCTGATTCCCCGTGTTTGATTACCCGCCTCTGTTTCCCCGCCTCTGATTCCCCGCCTCTGATTCCCCAACTCTAATTCCCCGCCTCTGATTCCCCATATCTGATTCCCTGCCTATGTTTCCCCGCCTCTGATTCCCCGCCCCTGTTTCCCCATATCTGATTCCCTGCCTCTGATTCCCCAACTTTGATTCCCAGCCTCTGATTCCCCAGCTCTGATTCCCCGCCTCTGATTCCCCGTGTTTGATTCCCTGCCTCTGATTCCCCGCCTCTGATTCCCCATCTCTGATTCACCGCCTTTGATTCGCCACCTCTGATTCCCCATATCTGATTCCCCACCTCTGTTTCCCCGCCTCTGATTCCCCGCCTCTGATTCTCCATATCTCATTACCCGCCTCTGACTCCCCATCTCTGATTCCCGTACTCTGATTCCCCACCTCTGATTCCCGGCCTCTTATTCCCAGCATCTGATTCCAGGCCTCTGATTCCCGGCCTCTGACACCCCGCTTCTGATTCTGATTCCCTGCCTCTGATTCCCCGCCTCTGATTCCGCACATCTGATTCCCCGTCTCTGTTTCCCCATATCTAATTCCCCACCTCTGATGCCCCAACTCTGATTCCCCGCCTCTGATTCCCCAGCTCTGATTCCCCGCCTCTGATTCTCCACATCCGATTCCCAATATCTGATTCCCCGCCTTTGTTTCCCCGCCCCTGATTCCCCGCCTCTGTTTCCCCATATCTGATTCCCCGCCTCTGATTCCCAACTATGATTCCCCGCCTCTTATTCCCCAGCTCTGATTCCCTGCCTCTGATTCCCCGCGTTCTATTCCCTGCCTCTGATTCCCCGCCTGTGATTCCCCATCTCTGATTCCTCGCCACTGTTTCCCCGCCTCTGATTCCCCGCCTCTGATTACCCATATCTCATTCCCCGCTTCTGATTCCCCATCTCTGATTCCCGGACTCTGATTCCCCACCTCTGATTCCTGACCTCTTATTCCCGGCATCTGATTCCGGCCTCTGATTTCCCATCTCCGATTCCGCACATCTGATTCCCTGCCTCTCATTCCCCGCCTCTGATTCCCCGCCTCTGTTTCCCCGCCTCTGATTCCCCGCCTCTGATTCCCCAACTCTAATTCCCCGCCTCTGATTCCCCATATCTGATTCCCCGCCTCTGTTTCCCCGCCTCTGATTCCCCGCCCCTGTTTCCCCATATCTGATTCCCTGCCTCTGATTCCCCAACTTTGATTCCCAGCCTCTGATTCCAAGCCTCTGATTCCCTGCCTCTGATTCCCAACCTCTGATTCCCCACCTCTAATTCCCCATATCTGATTCCCAGCCTCTGTTTCCCCGCCTCTGATTCCCCGCCTCTGTTTCCCCATATCTGATTCCCGGCCTCTGATACCCCGCCTCTGATTCCCTGCCTCTGATTCCCTGCCTCTGATTCCCCATCTCCGATTCCGCACATCTGATTCCCTGCCTCTGATTCCCCGCCTCTGATTCCCCGCCTCTGATTCCCTGCCTCTGATTTCCAACCTCTGATTCCCCACCTCTGATTCCCCGTGTTTGATTCCCCGCCTATGTTTCCCCGCCTCTGATTCCCCGCCTCTGTTTCCCAATATCTAAGTCCCCGCCTCTGATTCCCCAACTCTAATTCCCCACCTCTGATTCCCCAGCTCTGATTCCCCGCCTCTGATTCCCTGCATCTGATTCCCAACCTCTGATTCCAAGCCTCTGATTCCCCATATCTGATTCCCAGCATCTGTTTCCCCGCCTCTGATTCCCCGCCTCTGTTTCCCCATATCTGATTCCCGGCCTCTGGTTCCCCGCCTCTGATTCCCCGCCTCTGATTCCCTGCCTCTGATTCCCCATCTCCGATTCCGCACATCTGATTCGCTGCCTCTGATTCCCCGCCTCTGATTCCCCGCCTATGATTCCCTGCCTCCTATTCCCAACCTCTGATTCCCCACCTCTGAATCCCCGTGTTTGATTCCCCGCCTCTGTATCCCCGCCTCTGATTCCCCGCCTCTGATTCCCCAACTCTAATTCCCCGCCTCTGATTCCCCATATCTGATTCCCCGCCTCTGTTTCCCCGCCTCTGATTCCCCGCCCCTGTTTCCCCATATCTGATTCCCTGCCTCTGATTCCCCATCTCTGATTCCGCACATCTGATTACCTGCCTCTGATTCCCCACCACTGATTCCCCGCCACTGATTCCCCATATCTGATTCCCGGCCTCTGATTCCCCGCCTCTGATTCCCCGCCTCTGATTCCCTGCCTCTGATTCCCTGCATCTGATTCCCAACCTCTGATTCCCCACCTCTGATTCCCCGTGTTTGATTCCCCGCCCCTGTTTCCCCATATCTGATTCCCTGCCTTTGATTCCCCAACTTTGATTCCCAGCCTCTGATTCCCCAGCTCTGATTCCCCGCCTCTGATTCCCCGTGTTTGATTCCCTGCCTCTGATTCCCCGCCTCTGATTCCCCATCTCTGATTCACCGCCTTTGATTCGCCACCTCTGATTCCCCATATCTGATTCCCCACCTCTGTTTCCCCGCCTCTGATTCCCCGCCTCTGATTCTCCATATCTCATTCCCCGCCTCTGACTCCCCATCTCTGATTCCCGGCCTCTTATTCCCAGCATCTGATTCCAGGCCTCTGATTCCCATCCTCTGACTCCCCGCTTCTGATTCTGATTCCCTGCCTCTGATTCCCCATCTCTGATTCCGCACATCTGATTACCTGCCTCTGATTCCCCACCTCTGATTCCCCATATCTGATTCCCCGCCTCTGTTTCCACGCCTCTGATTCCCCGCCTCTGTTTCCCTATATCTAATTCCCCACCTCTGATGCCCCAACTCTGATTCCCCGCCTCTGATTCCACAGCTCTGATTCCCCGCCTCTGATTCCCCACATCCGATTCCCCATATCTGATTCCCCGCCTCTGTTTCCCCGCCCATGATTCCCCGCCTCTGTTTCCCCATATCTGATTCCCCGCCTCTGATTCCCAACTATGAATCCCCGCCTCTTATTCCCCAGCTCTGATTCCCTGCCTCAGATTCCCCGCGTTCTATTCCCTGCCTCTGATTCCCCGCCTGTGATTCCCCATCTCTGATTCACCACCTCTGATTCCCCACCACTGATTCCCCATATCTAATTCCCCGCCTCTGTTTGCCCGCCTCTGATTCCCCGCCTCTGTTTCCCCATATCTGATTCCCCGCCTCTGAATCCCCAAAACTGATTCCCTGCCTCTGATTCCCCAGCTTCATTCCCCGCCTTTGATTCCCCCCGTCTGATTTCCAGCCTCTGAATCCCCGTGTCTGAAAACCTGCCTCTGATTCCCCGCCTCTGATTCCCCATCTCAGATTCACCGCCTCTGATTCCCCACCTCTGATTCCCCATCTCTGATTCCGCACATCCGATTCCCTGCCTCTGATTCCCCGACTCTGATTCCCCACCTCTGATTCCCCAGCTCTGATTCCCCGCCTCTGATTCCCCAACTCTGATTCCCCACCTCTGATTCCCCAGCTGTGATTCCCTGCCTCTGATTCCCCGTGTTTGATCCCCTGCCTCTGATTCCCCAGCTCTGATTCCCCATCTCTGATTCACCGCCTTTGATTCGCCACCTCTGATTCCCCATATCTGATTCCTCGCCACTGTTTCCCCGCCTCTGATTCCCCGCCTCTGATTCCCCATATCTCATTCCCCACCTCTGATTCCCCATCTCTGATTCCCAGACTCTGATTCCCCACCTCTGATTCCCCAGCTGTGATTCCCCGCCTCTGATTCCCCGTGTTTGATCCCCTGCCTCTGATTCCCCAGCTCTGATTCCCCATCTCTGATTCACCGCCTTTGATTCGCCACCTCTGATTCCCCATATCTGATTCCTCGCCACTGTTTCCCCGCCTCTGATTCCCCGCCTCTGATTCCCCATATCTCATTCCCCGCTTCTGATTCCCCATCTCTGATTCCCGGACTCTGATTCCCCACCTCTGATTCCTGACCTCTTATTCCCGGCATCTGATTCCGGCCTCTGATTCCCCATCTCCGATTCCGCACATCTGATTCCCTGCCTCTCATTCCCCGCCTCTGATTCCCCGCCACTGATTCCCTGCCTCTGATTCCCAACCTCTGATTCACCACCTCTGATTCCCAGTGTTTGATTCCCCGCCTCTGTTTCCCCGCCTCTGATTCCCCGCCTCTGATTCCCCAACTCTAATTCCCCGCCTCTGATTCCCCATATCTGATTCCCCGCCTCTGTTTCCCCGCCTCTGATTCCCCGCCCCTGTTTCCCCATATCTGATTCCCTGCCTCTGATTCCCCAACTTTGATTCCCAGCCTCTGATTCCAAGCCTCTGATTCCCTGCCTCTGATTCCCAACCTCTGATTCCCCACCTCTAATTCCCCATATCTGATTCCCAGCCTCTGTTTCCCCGCCTCTGATTCCCCGCCTCTGTTTCCCCATATCTGTTTCCCGGCCTCTGATACCCCGCCTCTGATTCCCTGCCTCTGATTCCCTGCCTCTGATTCCCCATCTCCGATTCCGCACATCTGATTCCCTGCCTCTGATTCCCCGCCTCTGATTCCCCGCCTCTGATTCCCTGCCTCTGATTTCCAACCTCTGATTCCCCACCTCTGATTCCCCGTGTTTGATTCCCCGCCTATGTTTCCCCGCCTCTGATTCCCCGCCTCTGTTTCCCAATATCTAAGTCCCCGCCTCTGATTCCCCAACTCTAATTCCCCACCTCTGATTCCCCAGCTCTGATTCCCCGCCTCTGATTCCCTGCATCTGATTCCCTGCATCTGATTCCAAGCCTCTGATTCCCTGCCTCTGATTCCCAACCTCTGAGTCCCCACCTCTGATTCCCCATATCTGATTCCCAGCATCTGTTTCCCCGCCTCTGATTCCCCGCCTCTGTTTCCCCATATCTGATTCCCGGCCTCTGGTTCCCCGCCTCTGATTCCCCGCCTCTGATTCCCTGCCTCTGATTCCCCATCTCCGATTCCGCACATCTGATTCGCTGCCTCTGATTCCCCGCCTCTGATTCCCCGCCTCTGATTCCCTGCCTCTGATTCCCAACCTCTGATTCCCCACCTCTGATTCCCCGTGTTTGATTCCCCACCTCTGTATCCCCGCCTCTGATTCATAGCCTCTGATTCCCCAACTCTAATTCCCCGCCTCTGATTCCCCATATCTGATTCCCCGCCTCTGTTTCCCCGCCTCTGCTTCCCCGCCCCTGTTTCCCCATATCTGATTCCCTGCCTCTGATTCCCCAACTTTGATTCCCAGCCTCTGATTCCCCAGTTCTCATTCCCCGCCTCTGATTCCCCGCATCTGATTCACTGCATCTGATTCCAAGCCTCTGATTCCCTGCCTCTGATTCCCAACCTCTGATTCCCCACCTCTGATTCCCCATATCTGATTCCCAGCCTCTGTTTCCCCGCCTCTGATTCCCCGCCTCTGTTTCCCCATATCTGATTCCCGGCCTCTGATTCCCCGCATCTGATTCCCCGCCTCTGATTCCCTGCCTCTGATTCCTCATCTCCGATTCCGCACATCTGATTCCCTGCCTCTGATTCCCCGCCTCTGATTCCCCGCCTCTGATTCCCTGCCTCTGATTCCCAACCTCTGATTCCCCACCTCTGATTCCCCGTGTTTGATTACCCGCCTCTGTTTCCCCGCCTCTGATTCCCCGCCTCTGATTCCCCAACTCTAATTCCCCGCCTCTGATTCCCCATATCTGATTCCCTGCCTATGTTTCCCCGCCTCTGATTCCCCGCCCCTGTTTCCCCATATCTGATTCCCTGCCTCTGATTCCCCAACTTTGATTCCCAGCCTCTGATTCCCCAGCTCTGATTCCCCGCCTCTGATTCCCCGTGTTTGATTCCCTGCCTCTGATTCCCCGCCTCTGATTCCCCATCTCTGATTCACCGCCTTTGATTCGCCACCTCTGATTCCCCATATCTGATTCCCCACCTCTGTTTCCCCGCCTCTGATTCCCCGCCTCTGATTCTCCATATCTCATTACCCGCCTCTGACTCCCCATCTCTGATTCCCGTACTCTGATTCCCCACCTCTGATTCCCGGCCTCTTATTCCCAGCATCTGATTCCAGGCCTCTGATTCCCGGCCTCTGACTCCCCGCTTCTGATTCTGATTCCCTGCCTCTGATTCCCCGCCTCTGATTCCGCACATCTGATTCCCCGTCTCTGTTTCCCCATATCTAATTCCCCACCTCTGATGCCCCAACTCTGATTCCCCGCCTCTGATTCCCCAGCTCTGATTCCCCGCCTCTGATTCTCCACATCCGATTCCCAATATCTGATTCCCCGCCTTTGTTTCCCCGCCCCTGATTCCCCGCCTCTGTTTCCCCATATCTGATTCCCCGCCTCTGATTCCCAACTATGATTCCCCGCCTCTTATTCCCCAGCTCTGATTCCCTGCCTCTGATTCCCCGCGTTCTATTCCCTGCCTCTGATTCCCCGCCTGTGATTCCCCATCTCTGATTCACCACCTCTGATTCCCCACCACTGATTCCCCATATCTAATTCCCCGCCTCTGTTTGCCCGCCTCTGATTCCCCGCCTCTGTTTCCCCATATCTGATTCCCCACCTCTGAATCCCCAACTCTGATTCCCTGCCTCTGATTCCCCAGCTTCATTCCCCGCCTTTGATTCCCCCCGTCTGATTCCCAGCCTCTGAATCCCCGTGTCTGATAACCTGCCTCTGATTCCCCGCCTCTGATTCCCCATCTCAGATTCACCGCCTCTGATTCCCCACCTCTGATTCCCCATCTCTGATTCCGCACATCCGATTCACTGCCTCTGATTCCCCGACTCTGATTCCCCACCTCTGATTCCCCAGCTCTGATTCCCCGCCTCTGATTCCCCAACTCTGATTCCCCGCCTCTGATTCCCCAGCTCTGATTCCCCGCCTCTGATTCCCCGTGTTTGATCCCCTGCCTCTGATTCCCCAGGTCTGATTCCCCATCTCTGATTCACCGCCTTTGATTCGCCACCTCTGATTTCCCATATCTGATTCCTCGCCACTGTTTCCCCGCCTCTGATTCCGCGCCTCTGATTCCCCATATCTCATTCCCCGCCTCTGATTCCCCATCTCTGATTCCCGGACTCTGATTCCCCACCTCTGATTCCCGACCTCTTATTCCCGGCATCTGATTCCGGCCTCTGATTCCCGGCCTCTGATTCCCTGCTTCTGATTCTGATTCCCTGCCTCTGATTCCCCATTTCTGATTCCGCACATCTAATTCCCTGCCTCTGATTCCCCACCTCTGATTCCCCATATCTGAATCCCCGCCTCTGTTTCCCCGTCTCTGATTCCCCGCCTCTGTTTCCCCATATCTAAGTCCCCGCCTCTGATTCCCCAACTTTGATTCCCCACCTCTGATTCCCCAGCTCTGATTCCCCGCCTCTGATTCCCCACCTCTGATTCCCCATACCTGATTCCTAGCCTCTGTTTCCCCGCCTCTGATTCCCCACTTCTGTTTCCCCATATCTGATTCCCGGCCTCTGATTCCCTGCCTCTGATTCCCCGCCTCTGATTCCCTGCCTCTGATTCCCCATCTCCGATTCCGCACATCTGATTCCCTGCCTCTCATTCCCCGCCTCTGATTCCCCGCCTCTGATTCCCTGCCTCTGATTCCCAACCTCTGATTCCCCACCTCTGATTCCCCGTGTTTGATTCCCCGCCTCTGTTTCCCCGCCTCTCATTCCCCGCCTCTGATTCCCCAACCCTAATTCCCCGCCTCTGATTCCCCATATCTGATTCCCCGCCTCTGTTTCCCCGCCTCTGATTCCCCGACCCTGTTTCCCCATATCTGATTCCCTGCCTCTGATTCCCCAACTTTGATTCCCAGACTCTGATTCCCCAGCTCTGATTCCCCGCCTCTGATTCCCCGCATCTGATTCCCTGCATCTGATTCCAAGCCTCTGATTCCCTGCCTCTGATTCCCAACCTCTGATTCCCCACCTCTGATTCCCCATATCTGATTCCCAGCCTCTGTTTCCCCGCCTCTGATTCCCCGCCTCTGTTTCCCCATATCTGATTCCCGGCCTCTGATTCCCCGCCTCTGATTCCCCGCCTCTGATTCCCTGCCTCTGATTCCCAATCTCCGATTCCGCACATCTGATTCCCTGCCTCTGATTCCCCGCCTCTGATTCCCCGCCGCTGATTCCCTGCCTCTGATTTCCAACCTCTGATTCCCCACCTATGATTCCCCGTGTTTGATTCCCCGCCTCTGTTTCCCTGCCACTGATTCCCCGCCTCTGATTCCCCAACTCTAATTCCCCGCCTCTGATTCCCCATATCTGATTCCCCGCCTCTGTTTCCCCGCCTCTGATTCCCCGACCCTGTTTCCCCATATCTGATTCCCTGACTCTGATTCCCCAACTTTGATTCCCAGCCTCTGATTCCCCAGCTCTGATTCCCCGCCTCTGATTCCACGTGTTTGATTCCCTGCCTCTGATTCCCCGCCTCTGATTCCCCGCATCTGATTCCCTGCATCTGATTCCAAGCCTCTGATTCCCTGCCTCTGATTCCCAACCTCTGATTCCCCACCTCTGATTCCCCATATCTGATTCCCAGCCTCTGTTTCCCCGCCTCTGATTCCCCGCCTCTGTTTCCCCATATCTGATTCCCGGCCTCTGATTCCCCGCCTCTGATTCCCCGCCTCTGATTCCCTGCCGTTGATTCCCAATCTCCGATTCCGCACATCTGATTCCCTGCCTCTGATTCCCCGCCTCTGATTCCCCGCCGCTGATTCCCTGCCTCTGATTTCCAACCTCTGATTCCCCACCTATGATTCCCCGTGTTTGATTCCCCGCCTCTGTTTCCCCGCCACTGATTCCCCGCCTCTGATTCCCCAACTCTAATTCCCCGCCTCTGATTCCCCATATCTGATTCCCCGCCTCTGTTTCCCCGCCTCTGATTCCCCGCCCCTGTTTCCCCATATCTGATTCCCTGACTCTGATTCCCCAACTTTGATTCCCAGCCTCTGATTCCCCAGCTCTGATTCCCCGCCTCTGATTCCACGTGTTTGATTCCCTGCCTCTGATTCCCCGCCTCTGATTAACCATCTCTGATTCACCGCCTTTGATTCACCACCTCTGATTCCCCATATCTGATTCCCCACCTCTGTTTCCCCGCCTCTGATTCCCCGCCTCTGATTCTCCATATCTCATTCCCCGCCTCTGACTCCCCATCTCTGATTCCCGGACTCTGATTCCCCACCTCTGATTCCCGGCCTCTTATTCCCAGCATCTGATTCCAGGCCTCTGATTCCCGGCCTCTGACTCCCCGCTTCTGATTCTGATTCCCTGCCTCTGATTCCCCATCTCTGATTCCGCACATCTGATTACCTGCCTCTGATTCCCCACCTCTGATTCCCCATATCTGATTCCCCGCCTCTGTTTCCACGCCTCTGATTCCCCGCCTCTGTTTCCCCATATCTAATTCCCCACCTCTGATGCCCCAACTCTGATTCCCCGCCTCTGATTCCCCAGCTCTGATTCCCCGCCTCTGATTCCCTGCATCCGATTCCCCATATCTGATTCCCCGCCTCTGTTTCCCTGCCCCTGATTCCCCGCCTCTGTTTCCCCATATCTGATTCCCGGCCTCTGGTTCCCCGCCTCTGATTCCCAGCCTCTGATTCCCTGCCTCTGATTCCCCATCTCCGATTCCGCACATCTGATTCCCTGCCTCTGATTCCCCGCCTCTGATTCCCCGCCTCTGATTCCCTGCCTCTGATTCCCAACCTCTGATTCCCCACCTCTGATTCCCCGTGTTTGATTCCCCGCCTCTGTTTCCCCGCCTCTGATTCCCCGCCTCTGATTCCCCAACTCTAATTCCCCGCCTCTGATTCCCCATATCTGATTCCCCGCCTCTGTTTCCCCGCCTCTGATTCCCCACCCCTGTTTCCCCATATCTGATTCCCTGCCTCTGATTCCCCAACTTTGATCCCAGCATCTGATTCCCCAGCTCTGATTCCCCGCCTCTGATTCCCCGCATCTGATTCCCTGCATCTGATTCCAAGCCTCTGATTCCCTGCCTCTGATTCCCAACCTCTGATTCCCCACCTCTGATTCCCCATATCTGATCCCCAGCCTCTGTTTCCCCGCCTCTGTTTCCCCATATCTGATTCCCGGCCTCTGATTCCCCGCCTCTGATTCCCCGCCTCTGCTTCCCCGCCTCTGATTCCCCAACTCTGATTCCCCGCCTCTGATTCCCCGTGTTTGATTCCCTGCCTCTGATTCCCGGCCTCTGATTCCCCATATCTGATTCCCCGCCTCTGATTCCCAACTATGATTCCCCGCCTCTTATTCCCCAGCTCTGATTCCCTGCCTCTGATTCCCCGCGTTCTATTCCCTGCCTCTGATTCCCCGCCTGTGATTCCCCATCTCTGATTCACCACCTCTGATTCCCCACCACTGATTCCCCATATCTAATTCCCCGCCTCTGTTTGCCCGCCTCTGATTCCCCGCCTCTGTTTCCCCATATCTGATTCCCCGCCTCTGAATCCCCAACTCTGATTCCCTGCCTCTGATTCCCCAGCTTCATTCCCCGCCTTTGATTCCCCCCGTCTGATTCCCAGCCTCTGAATCCCCGTGTCTGAAAACCTGCCTCTGATTCCCCGCCTCTGATTCCCCATCTCAGATTCACCGCCTCTGATTCCCCACCTCTGATTCCCCATCTCTGATTCCGCACATCCGATTCCCTGCCTCTGATTCCCCGACTCTGATTCCCCACCTCTGATTCCCTAGCTCTGATTCCCCGCCTCTGATTCCCCAACTCTGATTCCCCACCTCTGATTCCCCAGCTGTGATTCCCCGCCTCTGATTCCCCATGTTTGATCCCCTGCCTCTGATTCCCCAGCTCTGATTCCCCATCTCTGATTCACCGCCTTTGATTCGCCACCTCTGATTCCCCATATCTGATTCCTCGCCACTGTTTCCCCGCCTCTGATTCCCCGCCTCTGATTCCCCATATCTCATTCCCCGCCTCTGATTCCCCATCTCTGATTCCCGGACTCTGATTCCCCACCTCTGATTCCCGACCTCTTATTCCCGGCATCTGATTCCGGCCTCTGATTCCCGGCCTCTGATTCCCTGCTTCTGATTCTGATTCCCTGCCTCTGATTCCCCATTTCTGATTCCGCACATCTAATTCCCTGCCTCTGATTCCCCACCTCTGATTCCCCATATCTGAATCCCCGCCTCTGTTTCCCCGTCTCTGATTCCCCGCCTCTGTTTCCCCATATCTAAGTCCCCGCCTCTGATTCCCCAACTTTGATTCCCCACCTCTGATTCCCCAGCTCTGATTCCCCGCCTCTGATTCCCCACCTCTGATTCCCCATATCTGATTCCCAGCCTCTGTTTCCCCGCCTCTGATTCCCCGCCCCTGTTTCCCCATATCTGATTCCCTGCCTCTGTTTCCCCAACTTTGATTCCCAGCCTCTGATTCCCCAGCTCTGATTCCCCGCCTCTGATTCCCCGTGTTTGATTCCCTGCCTCTGATTCCCTGCTTCTGATTCCCCATCTCTGATTCCGCAAATCTAATTCCCTGCCTCTGATTCCCCACCTCTGATTCCCCATATCTGATTCCCCACCTCTGTTTCCCGGCCTCTGATTCCCCGCTTCTGATTCCCCATATCTCATTCCCCGCCTCTGATTCCCCATCTCTGATTCCCCGCCTCTGATTCCCCGCCCCTGTTTCCCCATATCTGATTCCCTGCCTCTGTTTCCCCAACTTTGATTCCCAGCCTCTGATTCCCCAGCTCTGATTCCCCAGCTCTGATTCCCCATATCTGATTCCTCGCCACTGTTTCCCCGCCTCTGATTCCCCGCCTCTGATTCCCCATATCTCATTCCCCGCCTCTGATTCCCCATCTCTGATTCCCGGAGTCTGATTCCCCACCTCTGATTCCCGGCCTCTTTTCCCGGCATCTGATACAGGCCTCTGATTCCCGGCCTCTGATTCCCTGCTTCTGATTCCCCATCTCTGATTCCGCAAATCTAATTCCCTGCCTCTGATTCCCCACCTCTGATTCCCCATATCTGATTCCCCGCCTCTGTTTCCCCGCCTCTGATTCCCCGCCTCTGTTTCCCCATATCTAAGTCCCCGCCTCTGATTCTCCAACTTTGAATCCCCACCTCTGATTCCCCAGCTCTGATTCCCCGCCTCTGATTCCCCGCATCTGATTCCATGCATCTGATTCCCAGCCTCTGATTCCCAGCCTCTGATTCCCAACCTCTGATTCCCCACCTCTGATTCCCCATATCTGATTCCCCGCCTCTGTTTCCCCGCCTCTGATTCCCCGCCTCTGTTTCCCCATATCTGATCCCCGCCTCTATTTGCCCGCATCTGATTCCCCGCCTCTGTTTCCCCATATCTGATTCCCCGCCTCTGAATCCCCAACTCTGATTCCCTGCCTCTAATTTCCCAGCTCTGATTCCCCGCCTCTGATTCCCCGCGTCTGATTACCGGCCTCTGATTCCCCGCCTCTGATTCCCCATCTCTGATTCACAACCTCTGATTCCCCACCTCTGATACCCCATATCTGATTCCCCGCCTCTGTTTCCCCGCCTCTGATTCCCCACCTCTGATTCCCAATATCTGATTCCCCGCCTCTGATTCCCCACCTCTGATTCCCCGCCTCTGATTCGCAGGCTATGATTCCCCGCCTCTGATTCCCCGTGTTTGATTCCCTGCCTCTGATTCCCGGCCTCTGATTCCCCATCTCTGATTCACCGCCTTTGATTCGCCACCTCTGATTCACCATATCTGATTCCCCGCCTCTGTTTCCCCGCCTCTGATTCCCCGCCTCTGATTCCCCATATCTCATTCCCCGCCTCTGAATCCCCATCTCTGATTCCCGGACTCTGATTCCCCACCTCTGATTCCCTGCTACTGATTCTGATTCCCTGCCTTTGATTCCCCATCTCTGATTCCGCACATCTGATTCCCTGCCTCTGATTCCCCATCTCTGATTCCCCATATCTGATTCCCCGCTTCTGTTTCCCCGCCTCTGATTCCCCGCCTCTGTTTCCCAATATCTAAGTCCCCGCCTCTGATTCCCCAACTCTAATTCCCCACCTCTGATTCCCCAGCTCTGATTCCCCGCCTCTGATTCCCCGCATCTGATTCCCTGCATCTGATTCCAAGCCTCTTATTCCCTGCCTCTGATTCCCAACCTCTGATTCCCCACCTCTGATTCCCCATATCTGATTCCCAGCCTCTGTTTCCCCGCCTCTGATTCCCCGCCTCTGTTTCCCCATATCTGATTCCCGGCCTCTGGTTCCCCGCCTCTGATTCCCAGCCTCTGATTCCCTGCCTCTGATTCCCCATCTCCGATTCCGCACATCTGATTCCCTGCCTCTGATTCCCCGCCTCTGATTCCCCGCCTCTGATTCCCTGCCTCTGATTCCCAACCTCTGATTCCCCACCTCTGATTCCCCGTGTTTGATTCCCCGCCTCTGTTTCCCCGCCTCTGATTCCCCGCCTCTGATTCCCCAACTCTAATTCCCCGCCTCTGATTCCCCATATCTGATTCCCCGCCTCTGTTTCCCCGCCTCTGATTCCCCACCCCTGTTTCCCCATATCTGATTCCCTGCCTCTGATTCCCCAACTTTGATCCCAGCATCTGATTCCCCAGCTCTGATTCCCCGCCTCTGATTCCCCGCATCTGATTCCCTGCATCTGATTCCAAGCCTCTGATTCCCTGCCTCTGATTCCCAACCTCTGATTCCCCACCTCTGATTCCCCATATCTGATCCCCAGCCTCTGTTTCCCCGCCTCTGTTTCCCCATATCTGATTCCCGGCCTCTGATTCCCCGCCTCTGATTCCCCGCCTCTGATTCCCTTCCTCTGATTCCCTGCATCTGATTCCCAACCTCTGATTCCCCACCTCTGATTCCCCGTGTTTGATTCCCCGTCCCTGTTTCCCCATATCTGATTCCCTGCCTCTGATTCCCCAACTTTGATTCCCAGCCTCTGATTCCCCAGCTCTGATTCCCCGCCTCTGATTCCCCGTGTTTGATTCCCTGCCTCTGATTCCCCGCCTCTGATTCCCCATCTCTGATTCACCGCCTTTGATTCGCCACCTCTGATTCCCCATATCTGATTCCCCACCTCTGTTTCCCCGCCTCTGATTCCCCGCCTCTGATTCTCCATATCTCATTCCCCGCCTCTGACTCCCCATCTCTGATTCCCGGACTCTGATTTCCCACCTTTGATTCCCGGCCTCTTATTCCCAGCATCTGATTCCAGGCCTCTGATTCCCGTCCTCTGACTCCCCGCTTCTGATTCTGATTCCCTGCCTCTGATTCCCCATCTCTGATTCCGCACATCTGATTACCTGCCTCTGATTCCCCACCTCTGATTCCCCATATCTGATTCCCCGCCTCTGTTTCCACGCCTCTGATTCCCCGCCTCTGTTTCCCCATATCTAATTCCCCACCTCTGATGCCCCAACTCTGATACCCCGCCTCTTATTCCCCAGCTCTGATTCCCTGCCTCAGATTCCCCGCGTTCTATTCCCTGCCTCTGATTCCCCGCCTGTGATTCCCCATCTCTGATTCACCACCTCTGATTCCCCACCACTGATTCCCCATATCTAATTCCCCGCCTCTGTTTGCCCGCCTCTGATTCCCCGCCTCTGTTTCCCCATATCTGATTCCCCGCCTCTGAATCCCCAACACTGATTCCCTGCCTCTGATTCCCCAGCTTCATTCCCCGCCTTTGATTCCCCCCGTCTGATTCCCAGCCTCTGAATCCCCGTGTCTGAAAACCTGCCTCTGATTCCCCGCCTCTGATTCCCCATCTCAGATTCACCGCCTCTGATTCCCCACCTCTGATTCCCCATCTCTGATTCCGCACATCCGATCCCTGCCTCTGATTCCCCGACTCTGATTCCCCACCTCTGATTCCCCAGCTCTGATTCCCCGCCTCTGATTCCCCAACTCTGATTCCCCACCTCTGATTCCCCAGCTGTGATTCCCTGCCTCTGATTCCCCGTGTTTGATCCCCTGCCTCTGATTCCCCAGCTCTGATTCCCCATCTCTGATTCACCGCCTTTGATTCACCACCTCTGATTCCCCATATCTGATTCCTCGCCACTGTTTCCCCGCCTCTGATTCCCCGCCTCTGATTCCCCATATCTCATTCCCCACCTCTGATTCCCCATATCTGATTCCCGGACTCTGATACCCCACCTCTGATTCCCCAGCTGTGATTCCCCGCCTCTGATTCCCCGTGTTTGATCCCCTGCCTCTGATTCCCCAGCTCTGATTCCCCATCTCTGATTCACCGCCTTTGATTCGCCACCTCTGATTCCCCATATCTGATTCCTCGCCACTGTTTCCCCGCCTCTGATTCCCCGCCTCTGATTCCCCATATCTCATTCCCCGCCTCTGGTTCCCCATCTCTGATTCCCGGACTCTGATTCCCCACCTCTGATTCCTGACCTCTTATTCCCGGCATCTGATTCCGGCCTCTGATTCCCGGCCTCTGATTCCCTGCTTCTGATTCTGATTCCCTGCCTCTGATTCCCCATTTCTGATTCCGCACATCTGATTCCCTGCCTCTGATTCCCCGCCTCTGATTCCCCGCCTCTGATTCCCTGCCTCTGATTCCCAACCTCTGATTCCCCACCTCTGATTCCCCGTGTTTGATTCCCCGCCTCTGTTTCCCCGCCTCTGATTCCCCGCCTCTGATTCCCCAACTCTAATTCCCCGCCTCTGATTCCCCATATCTGATTCCCCGCCTCTGTTTCCCCGCCTCTGATTCCCCACCCCTGTTTCCCCATATCTGATTCCCTGCCTCTGATTCCCCAACTTTGATCCCAGCATCTGATTCCCCAGCTCTGATTCCCCGCCTCTGATTCCCCGCATCTGATTCCCTGCATCTGATTCCAAGCCTCTGATTCCCTGCCTCTGATTCCCAACCTCTGATTCCCCACCTCTGATTCCCCATATCTGATCCCCAGCCTCTGTTTCCCCGCCTCTGTTTCCCCATATCTGATTCCCGGCCTCTGATTCCCCGCCTCTGATTCCCCGCCTCTGATTCCCTGCCTCTGATTCCCTGCATCTGATTCCCAACCTCTGATTCCCCACCTCTGATTCCCCGTGTTTGATTCCCCGCCCCTGTTTCCCCATATCTGATTCCCTGCCTCTGATTCCCCAACTTTGATTCCCAGCCTCTGATTCCCCAGCTCTGATTCCCCGCCTCTGATTCCCCGTGTTTGATTCCCTGCCTCTGATTCCCCGCCTCTGATTCCCCATCTCTGATTCACCGCCTTTGATTCGCCACCTCTGATTCCCCATATCTGATTCCCCACCTCTGTTTCCCCGCCTCTGATTCCCCGCCTCTGATTCTCCATATCTCATTCCCCGCCTCTGACTCCCCATCTCTGATTCCCGGACTCTGATTCCCCACCTCTGATTCCCGGCCTCTTATTCCCAGCATCTGATTCCAGGCCTCTGATTCCCGTCCTCTGACTCCCCGCTTCTGATTCTGATTCCCTGCCTCTGATTCCCCATCTCTGATTCCGCACATCTGATTACCTGCCTCTGATTCCCCACCTCTGATTCCCCATATCTGATTCCCCGCCTCTGTTTCCACGCCTCTGATTCCCCGCCTCTGTTTCCCCACATCCGATTCCCCATATCTGATTCCCCGCCTCTGTTTCCCCGCCCCTGATTCCCCGCCTCTGTTTCCCCATATCTGATTCCCCGCCTCTGATTCCCAACTATGATTCCCCGCCTCTTATTCCCCAGCTCTGATTCCCTGCCTCAGATTCCCCGCGTTCTATACCCTGCCTCTGATTCCCCGCCTGTGATTCCCCATCTCTGATTCACCACCTCTGATTCCCCACCACTGATTCCCCATATCTAATTCCCCGCCTCTGTTTGCCCGCCTCTGATTCCCCGCCTCTGTTTCCCCATATCTGATTCCCCGCCTCTGAATCCCCAACACTGATTCCCTGCCTCTGATTCCCCAGCTTCATTCCCCGCCTTTGATTCCCCCCGTCTGATTCCCAGCCTCTGAATCCCCGTGTCTGAAAACCTGCCTCTGATTCCCCGCCTCTGATTCCCCATCTCAGATTCACCGCCTCTGATTCCCCACCTCTGATTCCCCATCTCTGATTCCGCACATCCGATTCCCTGCCTCTGATTCCCCGACTCTGATTCCCCACCTCTGATTCCCCAGCTCTGATTCCCCGCCTCTGATTCCCCAACTCTGATTCCCCACCTCTGATTCCCCAGCTGTGATTCCCTGCCTCTGATTCCCCGTGTTTGATCCCCTGCCTCTGATTCCCCAGCTCTGATTCCCCATCTCTGATTCACCGCCTTTGATTCGCCACCTCTGATTCCCCATATCTGATTCCTCGCCACTGTTTCCCCGCCTCTGATTCCCCGCCTCTGATTCCCCATATCTCATTCCCCGCCTCTGATTCCCCATCTCTGATTCCCGGACTCTGATTCCCCACCTCTGATTCCCCAGCTGTGATTCCCCGCCTCTGATTCCCCGTGTTTGATCCCCCTGCCTCTAATTCCCCAGCTCTGATTCCCCATCTCTGATTCACCGCCTTTGATTCGCCACCTCTGATTCCCCATATCTGATTCCTCGCCACTGTTTCCCCGCCTCTGATTCCCCGCCTCTGATTCCCCATATCTCATTCCCCGCCTCTGATTCCCCATCTCTGATTCCCGGACTCTGATTCCCCACCTCTGATTCCTGACCTCTTATTCCCGGCATCTGATTCCGGCCTCTGATTCCCGGCCTCTGATTCCCTGCTTCTGATTCTGATTCCCTGCCTCTGATTCCCCATTTCTGATTCCGCACATCTAATTCCCTGCCTCTGATTCCCCACCTCTGATTCCCCATATCTGAATCCCCGCCTCTGTTTCCCCGTCTCTGATTCCCCGCCTCTGTTTCCCCATATCTAAGTCCCCGCCTCTGATTCCCCAACTTTGATTCCCCACCTCTGATTCCCCAGCTCTGATTCCCCGCCTCTGATTCCCCACCTCTGATTCCCCATATCTGATTCCCAGCCTCTGTTTCCCCGCCTCTGATTCCCCAGCCCTGTTTCCCCATATCTGATTCCCTGCCTCTGATTCCCCAACATTGATTCCCAGCCTCTGATTCCCCAGTCTGATTCCCCGCCTCTGATTCCCCGTGTTTGATTCCCTGCCTCTGATTCCCCGCCTCTGATTCCCCATCTCTGATTCACCGCCTTTGATTCGCCACCTCTGATTCCCCATATCTGATTCCCCACCTCTGTTTCCCCGCCTCTGATTCCCCGCCTCTGATTCCCCGCCTCTGATTCTCCATATCTCATTCCCCGCCTCTGACTCCCCATCTCTGATTCCCGGACTCTGATACCCCACCTCTGATTCCCGGCCTCTTATTCCCAGCATCTGATTCCAGGCCTCTGATTCCCGGCCTCTGACTCCCCGCTTCTGATTCTGATTCCCTGCCTCTGATTCCCCATCTCTGATTCCGCACATCTGATTACCTGCCTCTGATTCCCCACCTCTGATTCCCCATATCTGATTCCCCGCCTCTGTTTCCACGCCTCTGATTCCCCGCCTCTGTTTCCCCATATCTAATTCCCCACCTCTGATGCCCCAACTCTGATTCCCCGCCTCTGATTCCACAGCTCTGATTCCCCGCCTCTGATTCCCCACATCCGATTCCCCATATCTGATTCCCCGCCTCTGTTTCCCAGCCCCTGATTCCCCGCCTCTGTTTCCGCATATCTGATTCCCCGCCTCTGATTCCCAACTATGATTCCCCGCCTCTTATTCCCCAGCTCTGATTCCCTGCCTCTGATTCCCCGCGTTCTATTCCCTGCCTCTGATTCCCCGCCTGTGATTCCCCATCTCTGATTCACCACCTCTGATTCCCCACCACTGATTCCCCCTATCTAATTCCCCACCTCTGTTTGCCCGCCTCTGATTCCCCGCCTCTGTTTCCCCATATCTGATTCCCCGCCTCTGAATCCCCAACTCTGATTCCCTGCCTCTGATTCCCCAGCTTCATTCCCCGCCTTTGATTCCCCCCGTCTGATTCCCAGCCTCTGAATCCCCGTGTCTGATAACCTGCCTCTGATTCCCCGCCTCTGATTCCCCATCTCAGATTCACCGCCTCTGATTCCCCACCTCTGATTCCCCATCTCTGATTCCGCACATCCGATTCCCTGCCTCTGATTCCCCGACTCTGATTCCCCACCTCTGATTCCCCAGCTCAGATTCCCCGCCTCTGATTCCCCAACTCTGATTCCCCGCCTCTGATTCCCCAGCTCTGATTCCCCGCCTCTGATTCCCCGTGTTTGATCCCCTGCCTCTGATTCCCCATCTCTGATTCCCCATCTCTGATTCACCGCCTTTGATTCGCCACCTCTGATTCCCCATATCTGATTCCTCGCCACTGTTTCCCCGCCTCTGATTCCCCGCCTCTGATTCCCCATATCTCATTCCCCGCCTCTGATTCCCCATCTCTGATTCCCGGACTCTGATTCCCCACCTCTGATTCCCGACCTCTTATTCCCGGCATCTGATTCCGGCCTGTGATTCCCGGCCTCTGATTCCCTGCTTCTGATTCTGATTCCCTGCCTCTGATTCCCCATTTCTGATTCCGCACATCTAATTCCCTGCCTCTGATTCCCCACCTCTGATTCCCCATATCTGAATCCCCGCCTCTGTTTCCCCGTCTCTGATTCCCCGCCTCTGTTTCCCCATATCTAAGTCCCCGCCTCTGATTCCCCAACTTTGATTCCCCACCTCTGATTCCCCAGCTCTGATTCCCCGCCTCTGATTCCCCACCTCTGATTCCCCATATCTGATTCCCAGCCTCTGTTTCCCCGCCTCTGATTCCCCGCCTCTGTTTCCCCATATCTGATTCCCGGCCTCTGATTCCCCGCCTCTGATTCCCCGCCTCTGATTCCCTGCCTCTGATTCCCCATCTCCGATTCCGCACATCTGATTCCCTGCCTCTCATTCCCCGCCTCAGATTCCCTGCCTCTGATTCCCTGCCTCTGATTCCCAACCTCTGATTCCCCACCTCTGATTCCCAGTGTTTGATTCCCCGCCTCTGTTTCCCCGCCTCTGATTCCCCGCCTCTGATTCCCCAACTCTAATTCCCCGCCTCTGATTCCCCATATCTGATTCCCCGCCTCTGTTTCCCCGCCTCTGATTCCCCGCCCCTGTTTCCCCATATCTGATTCCCTGCCTCTGATTCCCCAACTTTGATTCCCAGCCTCTGATTCCCCAGCTCTGATTCCCCGCCTCTGATTCCCCGCATCTGATTCCCTGCATCTGATTCCAAGCCTCTGATTCCCTGCCTCTGATTCCCAACCTCTGATTCCCCACCTCTAATTCCCCATATCTGATTCCCAGCCTCTGTTTCCCCGCCTCTGATTCCCCGCCTCTGTTTCCCCATATCTGATTCCCGGCCTCTGATTCCCCGCCTCTGATTCCCCGCCTCTGATTCCCTGCCTCTGATTCCCAACCTCTGATTCCCCACCTCTGATTCCTGACCTCTTATTCCCGGCATCTGATTCCGGCCTCTGATTCCCGGCCTCTGATTCCCTGCTTCTGATTCTGATTCCCCGCCTCTGATTCCCTGCCTCTGATTCCCAACCTCTGATTCCCCACCTCTGATTCCCCGTGTTTGATTACCCGCCTCTGTTTCCCCGCCTCTGATTCCCCGCCTCTGATTCCCCAACTCTAATTCCCCGCCTCTGATTCCCCATATCTGATTCCCTGCCTATGTTTCCCCGCCTCTGATTCCCCGCCCCTGTTTCCCCATATCTGATTCCCTGCCTCTGATTCCCCAACTTTGATTCCCAGCCTCTGATTCCCCAGCTCTGATTCCCCGCCTCTGATTCCCCGTGTTTGATTCCCTGCCTCTGATTCCCCGCCTCTGATTCCCCATCTCTGATTCACCGCCTTTGATTCGCCACCTCTGATTCCCCATATCTGATTCCCCACCTCTGTTTCCCCGCCTCTGATTCCCCGCCTCTGATACTCCATATCTCATTACCCGCCTCTGACTCCCCATCTCTGATTCCCGTACTCTGATTCCCCACCTCTGATTCCCGGCCTCTTATTCCCAGCATCTGATTCCAGGCCTCTGATTCCCGGCCTCTGACTCCCCGCTTCTGATTCTGATTCCCTGCCTCTGATTCCCCGCCTCTGATTCCGCACATCTGATTCCCCGTCTCTGTTTCCCCATATCTAATTCCCCACCTCTGATGCCCCAACTCTGATTCCCCGCCTCTGATTCCCCAGCTCTGATTCCCCGCCTCTGATTCTCCACATCCGATTCCCAATATCTGATTCCCCGCCTTTGTTTCCCCGCCCCTGATTCCCCGCCTCTGTTTCCCCATATCTGATTCCCCGCCTCTGATTCCCAACTATGATTCCCCGCCTCTTATTCCCCAGCTCTGATTCCCTGCCTCTGATTCCCCGCGTTCTATTCCCTGCCTCTGATTCCCCGCCTGTGATTCCCCATCTCTGATTCACCACCTCTGATTCCCCACCACTGATTCCCCATATCTAATTCCCCGCCTCTGTTTGCCCGCCTCTGATTCCCCGCCTCTGTTTCCCCATATCTGATTCCCCACCTCTGAATCCCCAACTCTGATTCCCTGCCTCTGATTCCCCAGCTTCATTCCCCGCCTTTGATTCCCCCCGTCTGATTCCCAGCCTCTGAATCCCCGTGTCTGATAACCTGCCTCTGATTCCCCGCCTCTGATTCCCCATCTCAGATTCACCGCCTCTGATTCCCCACCTCTGATTCCCCATCTCTGATTCCGCACATCCGATTCACTGCCTCTGATTCCCCGACTCTGATTCCCCACCTCTGATTCCCCAGCTCTGATTCCCCGCCTCTGATTCCCCAACTCTGATTCCCCGCCTCTGATTCCCCAGCTCTGATTCCCCGCCTCTGATTCCCCGTGTTTGATCCCCTGCCTCTGATTCCCCAGGTCTGATTCCCCATCTCTGATTCACCGCCTTTGATTCGCCACCTCTGATTTCCCATATCTGATTCCTCGCCACTGTTTCCCCGCCTCTGATTCCGCGCCTCTGATTCCCCATATCTCATTCCCCGCCTCTGATTCCCCATCTCTGATT
Organism: Narcine bancroftii; assembly: GCF_036971445.1. Lineage (NCBI taxonomy): Eukaryota > Metazoa > Chordata > Chondrichthyes > Torpediniformes > Narcinidae > Narcine > Narcine bancroftii. The sequence continues at coordinate 110,964,974 of NC_091475.1, forward strand.
CCCGGACTCTGATTCCCCACCTCTGATTCCCGACCTCTTATTCCCGGCATCTGATTCCGGCCTCTGATTCCCGGCCTCTGATTCCCTGCTTCTGATTCTGATTCCCTGCCTCTGATTCCCCATTTCTGATTCCGCACATCTAATTCCCTGCCTCTGATTCCCCACCTCTGATTCCCCATATCTGAATCCCCGCCTCTGTTTCCCCGTCTCTGATTCCCCGCCTCTGTTTCCCCATATCTAAGTCCCCGCCTCTGATTCCCCAACTTTGATTCCCCACCTCTGATTCCCCAGCTCTGATTCCCCGCCTCTGATTCCCCACCTCTGATTCCCCATACCTGATTCCTAGCCTCTGTTTCCCCGCCTCTGATTCCCCACTTCTGTTTCCCCATATCTGATTCCCGGCCTCTGATTCCCTGCCTCTGATTCCCCGCCTCTGATTCCCTGCCTCTGATTCCCCATCTCCGATTCACCGCCTTTGATTCCCCATCTCCGATTCCGCACATCTGATTCCCTGCCTCTCATTCCCCGCCTCTGATTCCCCGCCACTGATTCCCTGCCTCTGATTCCCAACCTCTGATTCACCACCTCTGATTCCCAGTGTTTGATTCCCCGCCTCTGTTTCCCCGCCTCTGATTCCCCGCCTCTGATTCCCCAACTCTAATTCCCCGCCTCTGATTCCCCATATCTGATTCCCCGCCTCTGTTTCCCCGCCTCTGATTCCCCGCCCCTGTTTCCCCATATCTGATTCCCTGCCTCTGATTCCCCAACTTTGATTCCCAGCCTCTGATTCCAAGCCTCTGATTCCCTGCCTCTGATTCCCAACCTCTGATTCCCCACCTCTAATTCCCCATATCTGATTCCCAGCCTCTGTTTCCCCGACTCTGATTCCCCGCCTCTGTTTCCCCATATCTGATTCCCGGCCTCTGATACCCCGCCTCTGATTCCCTGCCTCTGATTCCCTGCCTCTGATTCCCCATCTCCGATTCCGCACATCTGATTCCCTGCCTCTGATTCCCCGCCTCTGATTCCCCGCCTCTGATTCCCTGCCTCTGATTTCCAACCTCTGATTCCCCACCTCTGATTCCCCGTGTTTGATTCCCCGCCTATGTTTCCCCGCCTCTGATTCCCCGCCTCTGTTTCCCAATATCTAAGTCCCCGCCTCTGATTCCCCAACTCTAATTCCCCACCTCTGATTCCCCAGCTCTGATTCCCCGCCTCTGATTCCCTGCATCTGATTCCCTGCATCTGATTCCAAGCCTCTGATTCCCTGCCTCTGATTCCCAACCTCTGAGTCCCCACCTCTGATTCCCCATATCTGATTCCCAGCATCTGTTTCCCCGCCTCTGATTCCCCGCCTCTGTTTCCCCATATCTGATTCCCGGCCTCTGGTTCCCCGCCTCTGATTCCCCGCCTCTGATTCCCTGCCTCTGATTCCCCATCTCCGATTCCGCACATCTGATTCGCTGCCTCTGATTCCCCGCCTCTGATTCCCCTCCTCTGATTCCCTGCCTCTGATTCCCAACCTCTGATTCCCCACCTCTGATTCCCCGTGTTTGATTCCCCGCCTCTGTATCCCCGCCTCTGATTCCCCGCCTCTGATTCCCCAACTCTAATTCCCCGCCTCTGATTCCCCATATCTGATTCCCCGCCTCTGTTTCCCCGCCTCTGATTCCCCGCCCCTGTTTCCCCATATCTGATTCCCTGCCTCTGATTCCCCATCTCTGATTCCGCACATCTGATTACCTGCCTCTGATTCCCCACCTCTGATTACCCATATCTGTTTCCCCGCCTCTGTTTCCCCATATCTGATTCCCGGCCTCTGATTCCCCGCCTCTGATTCCCCGCCTCTGATTCCCTGCCTCTGATTCCCTGCATCTGATTCCCAACCTCTGATTCCCCACCTCTGATTCCCCGTGTTTGATTCCCCGCCCCTGTTTCCCCATATCTGATTCCCTGCCTCTGATTCCCCAACTTTGATTCCCAGCCTCTGATTCCCCAGCTCTGATTCCCCGCCTCTGATTCCCCGTGTTTGATTCCCTGCCTCTGATTCCCCGCCTCTGATTCCCCATCTCTGATTCACCGCCTTTGATTCGCCACCTCTGATTCCCCATATCTGATTCCCCACCTCTGTTTCCCCGCCTCTGATTCCCCGCCTCTGATTCTCCATATCTCATTCCCCGCCTCTGACTCCCCATCTCTGATTCCCGGCCTCTTATTCCCAGCATCTGATTCCAGGCCTCTGATTCCCGTCCTCTGACTCCCCGCTTCTGATTCTGATTCCCTGCCTCTGATTCCCCATCTCTGATTCCGCACATCTGATTACCTGCCTCTGATTCCCCACCTCTGATTCCCCATATCTGATTCCCCGCCTCTGTTTCCACGCCTCTGATTCCCCGCCTCTGTTTCCCTATATCTAATTCCCCACCTCTGATGCCCCAACTCTGATTCCCCGCCTCTGATTCCACAGCTCTGATTCCCCGCCTCTGATTCCCCACATCCGATTCCCCATATCTGATTCCCCGCCTCTGTTTCCCCGCCCATGATTCCCCACCTCTGTTTCCCCATATCTGATTCCCCGCCTCTGATTCCCAACTATGATTCCCCGCCTCTTATTCCCCAGCTCTGATTGCCTGCCTCAGATTCCCCGCGTTCTATTCCCTGCCTCTGATTCCCCGCCTGTGATTCCCCATCTCTGATTCACCACCTCTGATTCCCCACCACTGATTCCCCATATCTAATTCCCCGCCTCTGTTTGCCCGCCTCTGATTCCCCGCCTCTGTTTCCCCATATCTGATTCCCCGCCTCTGAATCCCCAAAACTGATTCCCTGCCTCTGATTCCCCAGCTTCATTCCCCGCCTTTGATTCCCCCCGTCTGATTCCCAGCCTCTGAATCCCCGTGTCTGAAAACCTGCCTCTGATTCCCCGCCTCTGATTCCCCATCTCAGATTCACCGCCTCTGATTCCCCACCTCTGATTCCCCATCTCTGATTCCGCACATCCGATTCCCTGCCTCTGATTCCCCGACTCTGATTCCCCACCTCTGATTCCCCAGCTCTGATTCCCCGCCTCTGATTCCCCAACTCTGATTCCCCAACTCTGATTCCCCACCTCTGATTCCCCAGCTGTGATTCCCTGCCTCTGATTCCCCGTGTTTGATCCCCTGCCTCTGATTCCCCAGCTCTGATTCCCCATCTCTGATTCACCGCCTTTGATTCGCCACCTCTGATTCCCCATATCTGATTCCTCGCCACTGTTTCCCCGCCTCTGATTCCCCGCCTCTGATTCCCCATATCTCATTCCCCACCTCTGATTCCCCATCTCTGATTCCCGGACTCTGATTCCCCACCTCTGATTCCCCAGCTGTGATTCCCCGCCTCTGATTCCCCGTGTTTGATCCCCTGCCTCTGATTCCCCAGCTCTGATTCCCCATCTCTGATTCACCGCCTTTGATTCGCCACCTCTGATTCCCCATATCTGATTCCTCGCCACTGTTTCCCCGCCTCTGATTCCCCGCCTCTGATTCCCCATATCTCATTCCCCGCTTCTGATTCCCCATCTCTGATTCCCGGACTCTGATTCCCCACCTCTGATTCCTGACCTCTTATTCCCGGCATCTGATTCCGGCCTCTGATTCCCCATCTCCGATTCCGCACATCTGATTCCCTGCCTCTCATTCCCCGCCTCTGATTCCCCGCCACTGATTCCCTGCCTCTGATTCCCAACCTCTGATTCACCACCTCTGATTCCCAGTGTTTGATTCCCCGCCTCTGTTTCCCCGCCTCTGATTCCCCGCCTCTGATTCCCCAACTCTAATTCCCCGCCTCTGATTCCCCATATCTGATTCCCCGCCTCTGTTTCCCCGCCTCTGATTCCCCGCCCCTGTTTCCCCATATCTGATTCCCTGCCTCTGATTCCCCAACTTTGATTCCCCACCTCTGATTCCCCGTGTTTGACTCCCCACCTCTGTATCCCCGCCTCTGATTCCTAGCCTCTGATTCCCCAACTCTAATTCCCCGCCTCTGATTCCCCATATCTGATTCCACGCCTCTGTTTCCCCGCCTCTGATTCCCCGCCCCTGTTTCCCCATATCTGATTCCCTGCCTCTGATTCCCCAACTTTGATTCCCAGCCTCTGATTCCCCAGCTCTCATTCCCCGCCTCTGATTCCCCGCATCTGATTCACTGCATCTGATTCCAAGCCTCTGATTCCCTGCCTCTGATTCCCAACCTATGATTCCCCACCTCTGATTCCCCATATCTGATTCCCAGCCTCTGTTTCCCCGCCTCTGATTCCCCGCCTCTGTTTCCCCATATCTGATTCCCGGCCTCTGATTCCCCGCATCTGATTCCCCGCCTCTGATTCCCTGCCTCTGATTCCTCATCTCCGATTCCGCACATCTGATTCCCTGCCTCTGATTCCCTGCCTCTGATTCCCCGCCTCTGATTCCCTGCCTCTGATTCCCAACCTCTGATTCCCCACCTCTGATTCCCCGCGTTTGATTACCCGCCTCTGTTTCCCCGCCTCTGATTCCCCGCCTCTGATTCCCCAACTCTAATTCCCCGCCTCTGATTCCCCATATCTGATTCCCTGCCTATGTTTCCCCGCCTCTGATTCCCCGCCCCTGTTTCCCCATATCTGATTCCCTGCCTCTGATTCCCCAACTTTGATTCCCAGCCTCTGATTCCCCAGCTCTGATTCCCCGCCTCTGATTCCCCGTGTTTGATTCCCTGCCTCTGATTCCCTGCCTCTGATTCCCCATCTCTGATTCACCGCCTTTGATTCGCCACCTCTGATTCCCCATATCTGATTCCCCACCTCTGTTTCCCCGCCTCTGATTCCCCGCCTCTGATTCTCCATATCTCATTACCCGCCTCTGACTCCCCATCTCTGATTCCCGTACTCTGATTCCCCACCTCTGATTCCCGGCCTCTTATTCCCAGCATCTGATTCCAGGCCTCTGATTCCCGGCCTCTGACACCCCGCTTCTGATTCTGATTCCCTGCCTCTGATTCCCCGCCTCTGATTCCGCACATCTGATTCCCCGTCTCTGTTTCCCCATATCTAATTCCCCACCTCTGATGCCCCAACTCTGATTCCCCGCCTCTGATTCCCCAGCTCTGATTCCCCGCCTCTGATTCTCCACATCCGATTCCCAATATCTGATTCCCCGCCTTTGTTTCCCCGCCCCTGATTCCCCGCCTCTGTTTCCCCATATCTGATTCCCCGCCTCTGATTCCCAACTATGATTCCCCGCCTCTTATTCCCCAGCTCTGATTCCCTGCCTCTGATTCCCCGCGTTCTATTCCCTGCCTCTGATTCCCCGCCTGTGATTCCCCATCTCTGATTCCTCGCCACTGTTTCCCCGCCTCTGATTCCCCGCCTCTGATTACCCATATCTCATTCCCCGCTTCTGATTCCCCATCTCTGATTCCCGGACTCTGATTCCCCACCTCTGATTCCTGACCTCTTATTCCCGGCATCTGATTCCGGCCTCTGATTTCCCATCTCCGATTCCGCACATCTGATTCCCTGCCTCTCATTCCCCGCCTCTGATTCCCCGCCTCTGTTTCCCCGCCTCTGATTCCCCGCCTCTGATTCCCCAACTCTAATTCCCCGCCTCTGATTCCCCATATCTGATTCCCCGCCTCTGTTTCCCCGCCTCTGATTCCCCGCCCCTGTTTCCCCATATCTGATTCCCTGCCTCTGATTCCCCAACTTTGATTCCCAGCCTCTGATTCCAAGCCTCTGATTCCCTGCCTCTGATTCCCAACCTCTGATTCCCCACCTCTAATTCCCCATATCTGATTCCCAGCCTCTGTTTCCCCGCCTCTGATTCCCCGCCTCTGTTTCCCCATATCTGATTCCCGGCCTCTGATACCCCGCCTCTGATTCCCTGCCTCTGATTCCCTGCCTCTGATTCCCCATCTCCGATTCCGCACATCTGATTCCCTGCCTCTGATTCCCCGCCTCTGATTCCCCGCCTCTGATTCCCTGCCTCTGATTTCCAACCTCTGATTCCCCACCTCTGATTCCCCGTGTTTGATTCCCCGCCTATGTTTCCCCGCCTCTGATTCCCCGCCTCTGTTTCCCAATATCTAAGTCCCCGCCTCTGATTCCCCAACTCTAATTCCCCACCTCTGATTCCCCAGCTCTGATTCCCCGCCTCTGATTCCCTGCATCTGATTCCCAACCTCTGATTCCAAGCCTCTGATTCCCCATATCTGATTCCCAGCATCTGTTTCCCCGCCTCTGATTCCCCGCCTCTGTTTCCCCATATCTGATTCCCGGCCTCTGGTTCCCCGCCTCTGATTCCCCGCCTCTGATTCCCTGCCTCTGATTCCCCATCTCCGATTCCGCACATCTGATTCGCTGCCTCTGATTCCCCGCCTCTGATTCCCCGCCTATGATTCCCTGCCTCTGATTCCCAACCTCTGATTCCCCACCTCTGATTCCCCGTGTTTGATTCCCCGCCTCTGTATCCCCGCCTCTGATTCCCCGCCTCTGATTCCCCAACTCTAATTCCCCGCCTCTGATTCCCCATATCTGATTCCCCGCCTCTGTTTCCCCGCCTCTGATTCCCCGCCCCTGTTTCCCCATATCTGATTCCCTGCCTCTGATTCCCCATCTCTGATTCCGCACATCTGATTACCTGCCTCTGATTCCCCACCACTGATTCCCCGCCACTGATTCCCCATATCTGATTCCCGGCCTCTGATTCCCCGCCTCTGATTCCCCGCCTCTGATTCCCTGCCTCTGATTCCCTGCATCTGATTCCCAACCTCTGATTCCCCACCTCTGATTCCCCGTGTTTGATTCCCCGCCCCTGTTTCCCCATATCTGATTCCCTGCCTTTGATTCCCCAACTTTGATTCCCAGCCTCTGATTCCCCAGCTCTGATTCCCCGCCTCTGATTCCCCGTGTTTGATTCCCTGCCTCTGATTCCCCGCCTCTGATTCCCCATCTCTGATTCACCGCCTTTGATTCGCCACCTCTGATTCCCCATATCTGATTCCCCACCTCTGTTTCCCCGCCTCTGATTCCCCGCCTCTGATTCTCCATATCTCATTCCCCGCCTCTGACTCCCCATCTCTGATTCCCGGCCTCTTATTCCCAGCATCTGATTCCAGGCCTCTGATTCCCATCCTCTGACTCCCCGCTTCTGATTCTGATTCCCTGCCTCTGATTCCCCATCTCTGATTCCGCACATCTGATTACCTGCCTCTGATTCCCCACCTCTGATTCCCCATATCTGATTCCCCGCCTCTGTTTCCACGCCTCTGATTCCCCGCCTCTGTTTCCCTATATCTAATTCCCCACCTCTGATGCCCCAACTCTGATTCCCCGCCTCTGATTCCACAGCTCTGATTCCCCGCCTCTGATTCCCCACATCCGATTCCCCATATCTGATTCCCCGCCTCTGTTTCCCCGCCCATGATTCCCCGCCTCTGTTTCCCCATATCTGATTCCCTGCCTCTGATTCCCAACTATGATTCCCCGCCTCTTATTCCCCAGCTCTGATTCCCTGCCTCAGATTCCCCGCGTTCTATTCCCTGCCTCTGATTCCCCGCCTGTGATTCCCCATCTCTGATTCACCACCTCTGATTCCCCACCACTGATTCCCCATATCTAATTCCCCGCCTCTGTTTGCCCGCCTCTGATTCCCCGCCTCTGTTTCCCCATATCTGATTCCCCGCCTCTGAATCCCCAAAACTGATTCCCTGCCTCTGATTCCCCAGCTTCATTCCCCGCCTTTGATTCCCCCCGTCTGATTCCCAGCCTCTGAATCCCCGTGTCTGAAAACCTGCCTCTGATTCCCCGCCTCTGATTCCCCATCTCAGATTCACCGCCTCTGATTCCCCACCTCTGATTCCCCATCTCTGATTCCGCACATCCGATTCCCTGCCTCTGATTCCCCGACTCTGATTCCCCACCTCTGATTCCCCAGCTCTGATTCCCCGCCTCTGATTCCCCAACTCTGATTCCCCACCTCTGATTCCCCAGCTGTGATTCCCTGCCTCTGATTCCCCGTGTTTGATCCCCTGCCTCTGATTCCCCAGCTCTGATTCCCCATCTCTGATTCACCGCCTTTGATTCGCCACCTCTGATTCCCCATATCTGATTCCTCGCCACTGTTTCCCCGCCTCTGATTCCCCGCCTCTGATTCCCCATATCTCATTCCCCACCTCTGATTCCCCATCTCTGATTCCCAGACTCTGATTCCCCACCTCTGATTCCCCAGCTGTGATTCCCCGCCTCTGATTCCCCGTGTTTGATCCCCTGCCTCTGATTCCCCAGCTCTGATTCCCCATCTCTGATTCACCGCCTTTGATTCGCCACCTCTGATTCCCCATATCTGATTCCTCGCCACTGTTTCCCCGCCTCTGATTCCCCGCCTCTGATTCCCCATATCTCATTCCCCGCTTCTGATTCCCCATCTCTGATTCCCGGACTCTGATTCCCCACCTCTGATTCCTGACCTCTTATTCCCGGCATCTGATTCCGGCCTCTGATTCCCCATCTCCGATTCCGCACATCTGATTCCCTGCCTCTCATTCCCCGCCTCTGATTCCCCGCCACTGATTCCCTGCCTCTGATTCCCAACCTCTGATTCACCACCTCTGATTCCCAGTGTTTGATTCCCCGCCTCTGTTTCCCCGCCTCTGATTCCCCGCCTCTGATTCCCCAACTCTAATTCCCCGCCTCTGATTCCCCATATCTGATTCCCCGCCTCTGTTTCCCCGCCTCTGATTCCCCGCCCCTGTTTCCCCATATCTGATTCCCTGCCTCTGATTCCCCAACTTTGATTCCCAGCCTCTGATTCCAAGCCTCTGATTCCCTGCCTCTGATTCCCAACCTCTGATTCCCCACCTCTAATTCCCCATATCTGATTCCCAGCCTCTGTTTCCCCGCCTCTGATTCCCCGCCTCTGTTTCCCCATATCTGATTCCCGGCCTCTGATACCCCGCCTCTGATTCCCTGCCTCTGATTCCCTGCCTCTGATTCCCCATCTCCGATTCCGCACATCTGATTCCCTGCCTCTGATTCCCCGCCTCTGATTCCCCGCCTCTGATTCCCTGCCTCTGATTTCCAACCTCTGATTCCCCACCTCTGATTCCCCGTGTTTGATTCCCCGCCTATGTTTCCCCGCCTCTGATTCCCCGCCTCTGTTTCCCAATATCTAAGTCCCCGCCTCTGATTCCCCAACTCTAATTCCCCACCTCTGATTCCCCAGCTCTGATTCCCCGCCTCTGATTCCCTGCATCTGATTCCCTGCATCTGATTCCAAGCCTCTGATTCCCTGCCTCTGATTCCCAACCTCTGAGTCCCCACCTCTGATTCCCCATATCTGATTCCCAGCATCTGTTTCCCCGCCTCTGATTCCCCGCCTCTGTTTCCCCATATCTGATTCCCGGCCTCTGGTTCCCCGCCTCTGATTCCCCGCCTCTGATTCCCTGCCTCTGATTCCCCATCTCCGATTCCGCACATCTGATTCGCTGCCTCTGATTCCCCGCCTCTGATTCCCCGCCTCTGATTCCCTGCCTCTGATTCCCAACCTCTGATTCCCCACCTCTGATTCCCCGTGTTTGATTCCCCACCTCTGTATCCCCGCCTCTGATTCATAGCCTCTGATTCCCCAACTCTAATTCCCCGCCTCTGATTCCCCATATCTGATTCCCCGCCTCTGTTTCCCCGCCTCTGCTTCCCCGCCCCTGTTTCCCCATATCTGATTCCCTGCCTCTGATTCCCCAACTTTGATTCCCAGCCTCTGATTCCCCAGTTCTCATTCCCCGCCTCTGATTCCCCGCATCTGATTCACTGCATCTGATTCCAAGCCTCTGATTCCCTGCCTCTGATTCCCAACCTCTGATTCCCCACCTCTGATTCCCCATATCTGATTCCCAGCCTCTGTTTCCCCGCCTCTGATTCCCCGCCTCTGTTTCCCCATATCTGATTCCCGGCCTCTGATTCCCCGCATCTGATTCCCCGCCTCTGATTCCCTGCCTCTGATTCCTCATCTCCGATTCCGCACATCTTATTCCCTGCCTCTGATTCCCCGCCTCTGATTCCCCGCCTCTGATTCCCTGCCTCTGATTCCCAACCTCTGATTCCCCACCTCTGATTCCCCGTGTTTGATTACCCGCCTCTGTTTCCCCGCCTCTGATTCCCCGCCTCTGATTCCCCAACTCTAATTCCCCGCCTCTGATTCCCCATATCTGATTCCCTGCCTATGTTTCCCCGCCTCTGATTCCCCGCCCCTGTTTCCCCATATCTGATTCCCTGCCTCTGATTCCCCAACTTTGATTCCCAGCCTCTGATTCCCCAGCTCTGATTCCCCGCCTCTGATTCCCCGTGTTTGATTCCCTGCCTCTGATTCCCCGCCTCTGATTCCCCATCTCTGATTCACCGCCTTTGATTCGCCACCTCTGATTCCCCATATCTGATTCCCCACCTCTGTTTCCCCGCCTCTGATTCCCCGCCTCTGATTCTCCATATCTCATTACCCGCCTCTGACTCCCCATCTCTGATTCCCGTACTCTGATTCCCCACCTCTGATTCCCGGCCTCTTATTCCCAGCATCTGATTCCAGGCCTCTGATTCCCGGCCTCTGACTCCCCGCTTCTGATTCTGATTCCCTGCCTCTGATTCCCCGCCTCTGATTCCGCACATCTGATTCCCCGTCTCTGTTTCCCCATATCTAATTCCCCACCTCTGATGCCCCAACTCTGATTCCCCGCCTCTGATTCCCCAGCTCTGATTCCCCGCCTCTGATTCTCCACATCCGATTCCCAATATCTGATTCCCCGCCTTTGTTTCCCCGCCCCTGATTCCCCGCCTCTGTTTCCCCATATCTGATTCCCCGCCTCTGATTCCCAACTATGATTCCCCGCCTCTTATTCCCCAGCTCTGATTCCCTGCCTCTGATTCCCCGCGTTCTATTCCCTGCCTCTGATTCCCCGCCTGTGATTCCCCATCTCTGATTCACCACCTCTGATTCCCCACCACTGATTCCCCATATCTAATTCCCCGCCTCTGTTTGCCCGCCTCTGATTCCCCGCCTCTGTTTCCCCATATCTGATTCCCCACCTCTGAATCCCCAACACTGATTCCCTGCCTCTGATTCCCCAGCTTCATTCCCCGCCTTTGATTCCCCCCGTCTGATTCCCAGCCTCTGAATCCCCGTGTCTGAAAACCTGCCTCTGATTCCCCGCCTCTGATTCCCCATCTCAGATTCACCGCCTCTGATTCCCCACCTCTGATTCCCCATCTCTGATTCCGCACATCCGATTCACTGCCTCTGATTCCCCGACTCTGATTCCCCACCTCTGATTCCCCAGCTCTGATTCCCCGCCTCTGATTCCCCAACTCTGATTCCCCACCTCTGATTCCCCAGCTCTGATTCCCCGCCTCTGATTCCCCGTGTTTGATCCCCTGCCTCTGATTCCCCAGGTCTGATTCCCCATCTCTGATTCACCGCCTTTGATTCGCCACCTCTGATTTCCCATATCTGATTCCTCGCCACTGTTTCCCCGCCTCTGATTCCCCGCCTCTGATTCCCCATATCTCATTCCCCGCCTCTGATTCCCCATCTCTGATTCCCGGACTCTGATTCCCCACCTCTGATTCCCGACCTCTTATTCCCGGCATCTGATTCCGGCCTCTGATTCCCGGCCTCTGATTCCCTGCTTCTGATTCTGATTCCCTGCCTCTGATTCCCCATTTCTGATTCCGCACATCTAATTCCCTGCCTCTGATTCCCCACCTCTGATTCCCCATATCTGAATCCCCGCCTCTGTTTCCCCGTCTCTGATTCCCCGCCTCTGTTTCCCCATATCTAAGTCCCCGCCTCTGATTCCCCAACTTTGATTCCCCACCTCTGATTCCCCAGCTCTGATTCCCCGCCTCTGATTCCCCACCTCTGATTCCCCATACCTGATTCCTAGCCTCTGTTTCCCCGCCTCTGATTCCCCACTTCTGTTTCCCCATATCTGATTCCCGGCCTCTGATTCCCTGCCTCTGATTCCCCGCCTCTGATTCCCTGCCTCTGATTCCCCATCTCCGATTCCGCACATCTGATTCCCTGCCTCTCATTCCCCGCCTCTGATTCCCCGCCTCTGATTCCCTGCCTCTGATTCCCAACCTCTGATTCCCCACCTCTGATTCCCCGTGTTTGATTCCCCGCCTCTGTTTCCCCGCCTCTCATTCCCCGCCTCTGATTCCCCAACCCTAATTCCCCGCCTCTGATTCCCCATATCTGATTCCCCGCCTCTGTTTCCCCGCCTCTGATTCCCCGACCCTGTTTCCCCATATCTGATTCCCTGCCTCTGATTCCCCAACTTTGATTCCCAGACTCTGATTCCCCAGCTCTGATTCCCCGCCTCTGATTCCCCGCATCTGATTCCCTGCATCTGATTCCAAGCCTCTGATTCCCTGCCTCTGATTCCCAACCTCTGATTCCCCACCTCTGATTCCCCATATCTGATTCCCAGCCTCTGTTTCCCCGCCTCTGATTCCCCGCCTCTGTTTCCCCATATCTGATTCCCGGCCTCTGATTCCCCGCCTCTGATTCCCCGCCTCTGATTCCCTGCCTCTGATTCCCAATCTCCGATTCCGCACATCTGATTCCCTGCCTCTGATTCCCCGCCTCTGATTCCCCGCCGCTGATTCCCTGCCTCTGATTTCCAACCTCTGATTCCCCACCTATGATTCCCCGTGTTTGATTCCCCGCCTCTGTTTCCCCGCCACTGATTCCCCGCCTCTGATTCCCCAACTCTAATTCCCCGCCTCTGATTCCCCATATCTGATTCCCCGCCTCTGTTTCCCCGCCTCTGATTCCCCGACCCTGTTTCCCCATATCTGATTCCCTGACTCTGATTCCCCAACTTTGATTCCCAGCCTCTGATTCCCCAGCTCTGATTCCCCGCCTCTGATTCCACGTGTTTGATTCCCTGCCTCTGATTCCCCGCCTCTGATTCCCCGCATCTGATTCCCTGCATCTGATTCCAAGCCTCTGATTCCCTGCCTCTGATTCCCAGCTCTGATTCCCCACCTCTGATTCCCCATATCTGATTCCCAGCCTCTGTTTCCCCGCCTCTGATTCCCCGCCTCTGTTTCCCCATATCTGATTCCCGGCCTCTGATTCCCCGCCTCTGATTCCCCGCCTCTGATTCCCTGCCTCTGATTCCCAATCTCCGATTCCGCACATCTGATTCCCTGCCTCTGATTCCCCGCCTCTGATTCCCCGCCGCTGATTCCCTGCCTCTGATTTCCAACCTCTGATTCCCCACCTATGATTCCCCGTGTTTGATTCCCCGCCTCTGTTTCCCCGCCACTGATTCCCCGCCTCTGATTCCCCAACTCTAATTCCCCGCCTCTGATTCCCCATATCTGATTCCCCGCCTCTGTTTCCCCGCCTCTGATTCCCCGCCCCTGTTTCCCCATATCTGATTCCCTGACTCTGATTCCCCAACTTTGATTCCCAGCCTCTGATTCCCCAGCTCTGATTCCCCGCCTCTGATTCCACGTGTTTGATTCCCTGCCTCTGATTCCCCGCCTCTGATTAACCATCTCTGATTCACCGCCTTTGATTCACCACCTCTGATTCCCCATATCTGATTCCCCACCTCTGTTTCCCCGCCTCTGATTCCCCGCCTCTGATTCTCAGTATCTCATTCCCCGCCTCTGACTCCCCATCTCTGATTCCCGGACTCTGATTCCCCACCTCTGATTCCCGGCCTCTTATTCCCAGCATCTGATTCCAGGCCTCTGATTCCCGGCCTCTGACTCCCCGCTTCTGATTCTGATTCCCTGCCTCTGATTCCCCATCTCTGATTCCGCACATCTGATTACCTGCCTCTGATTCCCCACCTCTGATTCCCCATATCTGATTCCCCGCCTCTGTTTCCACGCCTCTGATTCCCCGCCTCTGTTTCCCCATATCTAATTCCCCACCTCTGATGCCCCAACTCTGATTCCCCGCCTCTGATTCCCCAGCTCTGATTCCCCGCCTCTGATTCCCTGCATCCGATTCCCCATATCTGATTCCCCGCCTCTGTTTCCCTGCCCCTGATTCCCCGCCTCTGTTTCCCCATATCTGATTCCCGGCCTCTGGTTCCCCGCCTCTGATTCCCAGCCTCTGATTCCCTGCCTCTGATTCCCCATCTCCGATTCCGCACATCTGATTCCCTGCCTCTGATTCCCCGCCTCTGATTCCCCGCCTCTGATTCCCTGCCTCTGATTCCCAACCTCTGATTCCCCACCTCTGATTCCCCGTGTTTGATTCCCCGCCTCTGTTTCCCCGCCTCTGATTCCCCGCCTCTGATTCCCCAACTCTAATTCCCCGCCTCTGATTCCCCATATCTGATTCCCCGCCTCTGTTTCCCCGCCTCTGATTCCCCACCCCTGTTTCCCCATATCTGATTCCCTGCCTCTGATTCCCCAACTTTGATCCCAGCATCTGATTCCCCAGCTCTGATTCCCCGCCTCTGATTCCCCGCATCTGATTCCCTGCATCTGATTCCAAGCCTCTGATTCCCTGCCTCTGATTCCCAACCTCTGATTCCCCACCTCTGATTCCCCATATCTGATCCCCAGCCTCTGTTTCCCCGCCTCTGTTTCCCCATATCTGATTCCCGGCCTCTGATTCCCCGCCTCTGATTCCCCGCCTCTGCTTCCCCGCCTCTGATTCCCCAACTCTGATTCCCCTCCTCTGATTCCCCGTGTTTGATTCCCTGCCTCTGATTCCCGGCCTCTGATTCCCCATATCTGATTCCCCGCCTCTGATTCCCAACTATGATTCCCCGCCTCTTATTCCCCAGCTTTGATTCCCTGCCTCTGATTCCCCGCGTTCTATTCCCTGCCTCTGATTCCCCGCCTGTGATTCCCCATCTCTGATTCACCACCTCTGATTCCCCACCACTGATTCCCCATATCTAATTCCCCGCCTCTGTTTGCCCGCCTCTGATTCCCCGCCTCTGTTTCCCCATATCTGATTCCCCGCCTCTGAATCCCCAACTCTGATTCCCTGCCTCTGATTCCCCAGCTTCATTCCCCGCCTTTGATTCCCCCCGTCTGATTCCCAGCCTCTGAATCCCCGTGTCTGAAAACCTGCCTCTGATTCCCCGCCTCTGATTCCCCATCTCAGATTCACCGCCTCTGATTCCCCACCTCTGATTCCCCATCTCTGATTCCGCACATCCGATTCCCTGCCTCTGATTCCCCGACTCTGATTCCCCACCTCTGATTCCCTAGCTCTGATTCCCCGCCTCTGATTCCCCAACTCTGATTCCCCACCTCTGATTCCCCAGCTGTGATTCCCCGCCTCTGATTCCCCATGTTTGATCCCCTGCCTCTGATTCCCCAGCTCTGATTCCCCATCTCTGATTCACCGCCTTTGATTCGCCACCTCTGATTTCCCATATCTGATTCCTCGCCACTGTTTCCCCGCCTCTGATTCCCCGCCTCTGATTCCCCATATCTCATTCCCCGCCTCTGATTCCCCATCTCTGATTCCCGGACTCTGATTCCCCACCTCTGATTCCCGACCTCTTATTCCCGGCATCTGATTCCGGCCTCTGATTCCCGGCCTCTGATTCCCTGCTTCTGATTCTGATTCCCTGCCTCTGATTCCCCATTTCTGATTCCGCACATCTAATTCCCTGCCTCTGATTCCCCACCTCTGATTCCCCATATCTGAATCCCCGCCTCTGTTTCCCCGTCTCTGATTCCCCGCCTCTGTTTCCCCATATCTAAGTCCCCGCCTCTGATTCCCCAACTTTGATTCCCCACCTCTGATTCCCCAGCTCTGATTCCCCGCCTCTGATTCCCCACCTCTGATTCCCCATATCTGATTCCCAGCCTCTGTTTCCCCGCCTCTGATTCCCCGCCCCTGTTTCCCCATATCTGATTCCCTGCCTCTGTTTCCCCAACTTTGATTCCCAGCCTCTGATTCCCCAGCTCTGATTCCCCGCCTCTGATTCCCCGTGTTTGATTCCCTGCCTCTGATTCCCTGCTTCTGATTCCCCATCTCTGATTCCGCAAATCTAATTCCCTGCCTCTGATTCCCCACCTCTGATTCCCCATATCTGATTCCCCACCTCTGTTTCCCGGCCTCTGATTCCCCGCTTCTGATTCCCCATATCTCATTCCCCGCCTCTGATTCCCCATCTCTGATTCCCCGCCTCTGATTCCCCGCCCCTGTTTCCCCATATCTGATTCCCTGCCTCTGTTTCCCCAACTTTGATTCCCAGCCTCTGATTCCCCAGCTCTGATTCCCCAGCTCTGATTCCCCATATCTGATTCCTCGCCACTGTTTCCCCGCCTCTGATTCCCCGCCTCTGATTCCCCATATCTCATTCCCCGCCTCTGATTCCCCATCTCTGATTCCCGGACTCTGATTCCCCACCTCTGATTCCCGGCCTCTTTTCCCGGCATCTGATTCCGGCCTCTGATTCCCGGCCTCTGATTCCCTGCTTCTGATTCCCCATCTCTGATTCCGCAAATCTAATTCCCTGCCTCTGATTCCCCACCTCTGATTCCCCATATCTGATTCCCCGCCTCTGTTTCCCCGCCTCTGATTCCCCGCCTCTGTTTCCCCATATCTAAGTCCCCGCCTCTGATTCTCCAACTTTGAATCCCCACCTCTGATTCCCCAGCTCTGATTCCCCGCCTCTGATTCCCCGCATCTGATTCCATGCATCTGATTCCCAGCCTCTGATTCCCAGCCTCTGATTCCCAACCTCTGATTCCCCACCTCTGATTCCCCATATCTGATTCCCCGCCTCTGTTTCCCCGCCTCTGATTCCCCGCCTCTGTTTCCCCATATCTGATCCCCGCCTCTATTTGCCCGCATCTGATTCCCCGCCTCTGTTTCCCCATATCTGATTCCCCGCCTCTGAATCCCCAACTCTGATTCCCTGCCTCTAATTTCCCAGCTCTGATTCCCCGCCTCTGATTCCCCGCGTCTGATTACCGGCCTCTGATTCCCCGCCTCTGATTCCCCATCTCTGATTCACAACCTCTGATTCCCCACCTCTGATACCCCATATCTGATTCCCCGCCTCTGTTTCCCCGCCTCTGATTCCCCACCTCTGATTCCCAATATCTGATTCCCCGCCTCTGATTCCCCACCTCTGATTCCCCGCCTCTGATTCGCAGGCTATGATTCCCCGCCTCTGATTCCCCGTGTTTGATTCCCTGCCTCTGATTCCCGGCCTCTGATTCCCCATCTCTGATTCACCGCCTTTGATTCGCCACCTCTGATTCACCATATCTGATTCCCCGCCTCTGTTTCCCCGCCTCTGATTCCCCGCCTCTGATTCCCCATATCTCATTCCCCGCCTCTGAATCCCCATCTCTGATTCCCGGACTCTGATTCCCCACCTCTGATTCCCTGCTACTGATTCTGATTCCCTGCCTTTGATTCCCCATCTCTGATTCCGCACATCTGATTCCCTGCCTCTGATTCCCCATCTCTGATTCCCCATATCTGATTCCCCGCTTCTGTTTCCCCGCCTCTGATTCCCCGCCTCTGTTTCCCAATATCTAAGTCCCCGCCTCTGATTCCCCAACTCTAATTCCCCACCTCTGATTCCCCAGCTCTGATTCCCCGCCTCTGATTCCCCGCATCTGATTCCCTGCATCTGATTCCAAGCCTCTTATTCCCTGCCTCTGATTCCCAACCTCTGATTCCCCACCTCTGATTCCCCATATCTGATTCCCAGCCTCTGTTTCCCCGCCTCTGATTCCCCGCCTCTGTTTCCCCATATCTGATTCCCGGCCTCTGGTTCCCCGCCTCTGATTCCCAGCCTCTGATTCCCTGCCTCTGATTCCCCATCTCCGATTCCGCACATCTGATTCCCTGCCTCTGATTCCCCGCCTCTGATTCCCCGCCTCTGATTCCCTGCCTCTGATTCCCAACCTCTGATTCCCCACCTCTGATTCCCCGTGTTTGATTCCCCGCCTCTGTTTCCCCGCCTCTGATTCCCCGCCTCTGATTCCCCATATCTGATTCCCCGCCTCTGTTTCCCCGCCTCTGATTCCCCACCCCTGTTTCCCCATATCTGATTCCCTGCCTCTGATTCCCCAACTTTGATCCCAGCATCTGATTCCCCAGCTCTGATTCCCCGCCTCTGATTCCCCGCATCTGATTCCCTGCATCTGATTCCAAGCCTCTGATTCCCTGCCTCTGATTCCCAACCTCTGATTCCCCACCTCTGATTCCCCATATCTGATCCCCAGCCTCTGTTTCCCCGCCTCTGTTTCCCCATATCTGATTCCCGGCCTCTGATTCCCCGCCTCTGATTCCCCGCCTCTGATTCCCTGCCTCTGATTCCCTGCATCTGATTCCCAACCTCTGATTCCCCACCTCTGATTCCCCGTGTTTGATTCCCCGTCCCTGTTTCACCATATCTGATTCCCTGCCTCTGATTCCCCAACTTTGATTCCCAGCCTCTGATTCCCCAGCTCTGATTCCCCGCCTCTGATTCCCCGTGTTTGATTCCCTGCCTCTGATTCCCCGCCTCTGATTCCCCATCTCTGATTCACCGCCTTTGATTCGCCACCTCTGATTCCCCATATCTGATTCCCCACCTCTGTTTCCCCGCCTCTGATTCCCCGCCTCTGATTCTCCATATCTCATTCCCCGCCTCTGACTCCCCATCTCTGATTCCCGGACTCTGATTCCCCACCTTTGATTCCCGGCCTCTTATTCCCAGCATCTGATTCCAGGCCTCTGATTCCCGTCCTCTGACTCCCCGCTTCTGATTCTGATTCCCTGCCTCTGATTCCCCATCTCTGATTCCGCACATCTGATTACCTGCCTCTGATTCCCCACCTCTGATTCCCCATATCTGATTCCCCGCCTCTGTTTCCACGCCTCTGATTCCCCGCCTCTGTTTCCCCATATCTAATTCCCCACCTCTGATGCCCCAACTCTGATACCCCGCCTCTGATTCCACAGCTCTGATTCCCCGCCTCTTATTCCCCACATCCGATTCCCCATACCTGATTCCCCGCCTCAGTTTCCCCGCCCCTGATTCCCCGCCTCTGTTTCCCCATATCTGATTCCCCGCCTCTGATTCCCAACTATGATTCCCCGCCTCTTATTCCCCAGCTCTGATTCCCTGCCTCAGATTCCCCGCGTTCTATTCCCTGCCTCTGATTCCCCGCCTGTGATTCCCCATCTCTGATTCACCACCTCTGATTCCCCACCACTGATTCCCCATATCTAATTCCCCGCCTCTGTTTGCCCGCCTCTGATTCCCCGCCTCTGTTTCCCCATATCTGATTCCCCGCCTCTGAATCCCCAACACTGATTCCCTGCCTCTGATTCCCCAGCTTCATTCCCCGCCTTTGATTCCCCCCGTCTGATTCCCAGCCTCTGAATCCCCGTGTCTGAAAACCTGCATCTGATTCCCCGCCTCTGATTCCCCATCTCAGATTCACCGCCTCTGATTCCCCACCTCTGATTCCCCATCTCTGATTCCGCACATCCGATTCCCTGCCTCTGATTCCCCGACTCTGATTCCCCACCTCTGATTCCCCAGCTCTGATTCCCCGCCTCTGATTCCCCAACTCTGATTCCCCACCTCTGATTCCCCAGCTGTGATTCCCTGCCTCTGATTCCCCGTGTTTGATCCCCTGCCTCTGATTCCCCAGCTCTGATTCCCCATCTCTGATTCACCGCCTTTGATTCACCACCTCTGATTCCCCATATCTGATTCCTCGCCACTGTTTCCCCGCCTCTGATTCCCCGCCTCTGATTCCCCATATCTCATTCCCCACCTCTGATTCCCCATATCTGATTCCCGGACTCTGATACCCCACCTCTGATTCCCCAGCTGTGATTCCCCGCCTCTGATTCCCCGTGTTTGATCCCCTGCCTCTGATTCCCCAGCTCTGATTCCCCATCTCTGATTCACCGCCTTTGATTCGCCACCTCTGATTCCCCATATCTGATTCCTCGCCACTGTTTCCCCGCCTCTGATTCCCCGCCTCTGATTCCCCATATCTCATTCCCCGCCTCTGGTTCCCCATCTCTGATTCCCGGACTCTGATTCCCCACCTCTGATTCCTGACCTCTTATTCCCGGCATCTGATTCCGGCCTCTGATTCCCGGCCTCTGATTCCCTGCTTCTGATTCTGATTCCCTGCCTCTGATTCCCCATTTCTGATTCCGCACATCTGATTCCCTGCCTCTGATTCCCCGCCTCTGATTCCCCGCCTCTGATTCCCTGCCTCTGATTCCCAACCTCTGATTCCCCACCTCTGATTCCCCGTGTTTGATTCCCCGCCTCTGTTTCCCTGCCTCTGATTCCCCGCCTCTGATTCCCCAACTCTAATTCCCCGCCTCTGATTCCCCATATCTGATTCCCCGCCTCTGTTTCCCCGCCTCTGATTCCCCACCCCTGTTTCCCCATATCTGATTCCCTGCCTCTGATTCCCCAACTTTGATCCCAGCATCTGATTCCCCAGCTCTGATTCCCCGCCTCTGATTCCCCGCATCTGATTCCCTGCATCTGATTCCAAGCCTCTGAGTCCCTGCCTCTGATTCCCAACCTCTGATTCCCCACCTCTGATTCCCCATATCTGATCCCCAGCCTCTGTTTCCCCGCCTCTGTTTCCCCATATCTGATTCCCGGCCTCTGATTCCCCGCCTCTGATTCCCCGCCTCTGATTCCCTGCCTCTGATTCCCTGCATCTGATTCCCAACCTCTGATTCCCCACCTCTGATTCCCCGTGTTTGATTCCCCGCCCATGTTTCCCCATATCTGATTCCCTGCCTCTGATTCCCCAACTTTGATTCCCAGCCTCTGATTCCCCAGCTCTGATTCCCCGCCTCTGATTCCCCGTGTTTGATTCCCTGCCTCTGATTCCCCGCCTCTGATTCCCCATCTCTGATTCACCGCCTTTGATTCGCCACCTCTGATTCCCCATATCTGATTCCCCACCTCTGTTTCCCCGCCTCTGATTCCCCGCCTCTGATTCTCCATATCTCATTCCCCGCCTCTGACTCCCCATCTCTGATTCCCGGACTCTGATTCCCCACCTCTGATTCCCGGCCTCTTATTCCCAGCATCTGATTCCAGGCCTCTGATTCCCGTCCTCTGACTCCCCGCTTCTGATTCTGATTCCCTGCCTCTGATTCCCCATCTCTGATTCCGCACATCTGATTACCTGCCTCTGATTCCCCACCTCTGATTCCCCATATCTGATTCCCCGCCTCTGTTTCCACGCCTCTGATTCCCCGCCTCTGTTTCCCCATATCCGATTCCCCATATCTGATTCCCCGCCTCTGTTTCCCCGCCCCTGATTCCCCGCCTCTGTTTCCCCATATCTGATTCCCCACCTCTGATTCCCAACTATGATTCCCCGCCTCTTATTCCCCAGCTCTGATTCCCTGCCTCAGATTCCCCGCGTTCTATACCCTGCCTCTGATTCCCCGCCTGTGATTCCCCATCTCTGATTCACCACCTCTGATTCCCCACCACTGATTCCCCATATCTAATTCCCCGCCTCTGATTCCCCGCCTCTGTTTCCCCATATCTGATTCCCCGCCTCTGAATCCCCAACACTGATTCCCTGCCTCTGATTCCCCAGCTTCATTCCCCGCCTTTGATTCCCCCCGTCTGATTCCCAGCCTCTGAATCCCCGTGTCTGAAAACCTGCCTCTGATTCCCCGCCTCTGATTCCCCATCTCAGATTCACCGCCTCTGATTCCCCACCTCTGATTCCCCATCTCTGATTCCGCACATCCGATTCCCTGCCTCTGATTCCCCGACTCTGATTCCCCACCTCTGATTCCCCAGCTCTGATTCCCCGCCTCTGATTCCCCAACTCTGATTCCCCACCTCTGATTCCCCAGCTGTGATTCCCTGCCTCTGATTCCCCGTGTTTGATCCCCTGCCTCTGATTCCCCAGCTCTGATTCCCCATCTCTGATTCACCGCCTTTGATTCGCCACCTCTGATTCCCCATATCTGATTCCTCGCCACTGTTTCCCCGCCTCTGATTCCCCGCCTCTGATTCCCCATATCTCATTCCCCGCCTCTGATTCCCCATCTCTGATTCCCGGACTCTGATTCCCCACCTCTGATTCCCCAGCTGTGATTCCCCGCCTCTGATTCCCCGTGTTTGATCCCCCTGCCTCTAATTCCCCAGCTCTGATTCCCCATCTCTGATTCACCGCCTTTGATTCGCCACCTCTGATTCCCCATATCTGATTCCTCGCCACTGTTTCCCCGCCTCTGATTCCCCGCCTCTGATTCCCCATATCTCATTCCCCGCCTCTGATTCCCCATCTCTGATTCCCGGACTCTGATTCCCCACCTCTGATTCCTGACCTCTTATTCCCGGCATCTGATTCCGGCCTCTGATTCCCGGCCTCTGATTCCCTGCTTCTGATTCTGATTCCCTGCCTCTGATTCCCCATTTCTGATTCCGCACATCTAATTCCCTGCCTCTGATTCCCCACCTCTGATTCCCCATATCTGAATCCCCGCCTCTGTTTCCCCGTCTCTGATTCCCCGCCTCTGTTTCCCCATATCTAAGTCCCCGCCTCTGATTCCCCAACTTTGATTCCCCACCTCTGATTCCCCAGCTCTGATTCCCCGCCTCTGATTCCCCACCTCTGATTCCCCATATCTGATTCCCAGCCTCTGTTTCCCCGCCTCTGATTCCCCAGCCCTGTTTCCCCATATCTGATTCCCTGCCTCTGATTCCCCAACATTGATTCCCAGCCTCTGATTCCCCAGTCTGATTCCCCGCCTCTGATTCCCCGTGTTTGATTCCCTGCCTCTGATTCCCCGCCTCTGATTCCCCATCTCTGATTCACCGCCTTTGATTCGCCACCTCTGATTCCCCATATCTGATTCCCCACCTCTGTTTCCCCGCCTCTGATTCCCCGCCTCTGATTCCCCGCCTCTGATTCTCCATATCTCATTCCCCGCCTCTGACTCCCCATCTCTGATTCCCGGACTCTGATACCCCACCTCTGATTCCCGGCCTCTTATTCCCAGCATCTGATTCCAGGCCTCTGATTCCCGGCCTCTGACTCCCCGCTTCTGATTCTGATTCCCTGCCTCTGATTCCCCATCTCTGATTCCGCACATCTGATTACCTGCCTCTGATTCCCCACCTCTGATTCCCCATATCTGATTCCCCGCCTCTGTTTCCACGCCTCTGATTCCCCGCCTCTGTTTCCCCATATCTAATTCCCCACCTCTGATGCCCCAACTCTGATTCCCCGCCTCTGATTCCACAGCTCTGATTCCCCGCCTCTGATTCCCCACATCCGATTCCCCATATCTGATTCCCCGCCTCTGTTTCCCAGCCCCTGATTCCCCGCCTCTGTTTCCGCATATCTGATTCCCCGCCTCTGATTCCCAACTATGATTCCCCGCCTCTTATTCCCCAGCTCTGATTCCCTGCCTCTGATTCCCCGCGTTCTATTCCCTGCCTCTGATTCCCCGCCTGTGATTCCCCATCTCTGATTCACCACCTCTGATTCCCCACCACTGATTCCCCCTATCTAATTCCCCACCTCTGTTTGCCCGCCTCTGATTCCCCGCCTCTGTTTCCCCATATCTGATTCCCCGCCTCTGAATCCCCAACTCTGATTCCCTGCCTCTGATTCCCCAGCTTCATTCCCCGCCTTTGATTCCCCCCGTCTGATTCCCAGCCTCTGAATCCCCGTGTCTGATAACCTGCCTCTGATTCCCCGCCTCTGATTCCCCATCTCAGATTCACCGCCTCTGATTCCCCACCTCTGATTCCCCATCTCTGATTCCGCACATCCGATTCCCTGCCTCTGATTCCCCGACTCTGATTCCCCACCTCTGATTCCCCAGCTCAGATTCCCCGCCTCTGATTCCCCAACTCTGATTCCCCGCCTCTGATTCCCCAGCTCTGATTCCCCGCCTCTGATTCCCCGTGTTTGATCCCCTGCCTCTGATTCCCCATCTCTGATTCCCCATCTCTGATTCACCGCCTTTGATTCGCCACCTCTGATTCCCCATATCTGATTCCTCGCCACTGTTTCCCCGCCTCTGATTCCCCGCCTCTGATTCCCCATATCTCATTCCCCGCCTCTGATTCCCCATCTCTGATTCCCGGACTCTGATTCCCCACCTCTGATTCCCGACCTCTTATTCCCGGCATCTGATTCCGGCCTGTGATTCCCGGCCTCTGATTCCCTGCTTCTGATTCTGATTCCCTGCCTCTGATTCCCCATTTCTGATTCCGCACATCTAATTCCCTGCCTCTGATTCCCCACCTCTGATTCCCCATATCTGAATCCCCGCCTCTGTTTCCCCGTCTCTGATTCCCCGCCTCTGTTTCCCCATATCTAAGTCCCCGCCTCTGATTCCCCAACTTTGATTCCCCACCTCTGATTCCCCAGCTCTGATTCCCCGCCTCTGATTCCCCACCTCTGATTCCCATATCTGATTCCCAGCCTCTGTTGCCCCGCCTCTGATTCCCCAGCCCTGTTTCCCCATATCTGATTCCCTGCCTCTGATTCCCCAACATTGATTCCCAGCCTCTGATTCCCCAGTCTGATTCCCCGCCTCTGATTCCGCGTGTTTGATTCCCTGCCTCTGATTCCCCGCCTCTGATTCCCCATCTCTGATTCACCGCCTTTGATTCGCCACCTCTGATTCCCCATATCTGATTCCCCACCTCTGTTTCCCCGCCTCTGATTCCCCGCCTCTGATTCCCCGCCTCTGATTCTCCATATCTCATTCCCCGCCTCTGACTCCCCATCTCTGATTCCCGGACTCTGATACCCCACCTCTGATTCCCGGCCTCTTATTCCCAGCATCTGATTCCAGGCCTCTGATTCCCGGCCTCTGACTCCCCGCTTCTGATTCTGATTCCCTGCCTCTGATTCCCCATCTCTGATTCCGCACATCTGATTACCTGCCTCTGATTCCCCACCTCTGATTCCCCATATCTGATTCCCCGCCTCTGTTTCCACGCCTCTGATTCCCCGCCTCTGTTTCCCCATATCTAATTCCCCACCTCTGATGCCCCAGCCCCTGATTCCCCGCCTCTGTTTCCGCATATCTGATTCCCCGCCTCTGATTCCCAACTATGATTCCCCGCCTCTTATTCCCCAGCTCTGATTCCCTGCCTCTGATTCCCCGCGTTCTATTCCCTGCCTCTGATTCCCCGCCTGTGATTCCCCATCTCTGATTCACCACCTCTGATTCCCCACCACTGATTCCCCCTATCTAATTCCCCACCTCTGTTTGCCCGCCTCTGATTCCCCGCCTCTGTTTCCCCATATCTGATTCCCCGCCTCTGAATCCCCAACTCTGATTCCCTGCCTCTGATTCCCCAGCTTCATTCCCCGCCTTTGATTCCCCCCGTCTGATTCCCAGCCTCTGAATCCCCGTGTCTGATAACCTGCCTCTGATTCCCCGCCTCTGATTCCCCATCTCAGATTCACCGCCTCTGATTCCCCACCTCTGATTCCCCATCTCTGATTCCGCACATCCGATTCCCTGCCTCTGATTCCCCACCTCTGATTCCCCAGCTCAGATTCCCCGCCTCTGATTCCCCAACTCTGATTCCCCGCCTCTGATTCCCCAGCTCTGATTCCCCGCCTCTGATTCCCCGTGTTTGTTCCCCTGCCTCTGATTCCCCATCTCTGATTCCCCATCTCTGATTCACCGCCTTTGATTCGCCACCTCTGATTCCCCATATCTGATTCCTCGCCACTGTTTCCCCGCCTCTGATTCCCCGCCTCTGATTCCCCATATCTCATTCCCCGCCTCTGATTCCCCATCTCTGATTCCCGGACTCTGATTCCCCACCTCTGATTCCCGACCTCTTATTCCCGGCATCTGATTCCGGCCTGTGATTCCCGGCCTCTGATTCCCTGCTTCTGATTCTGATTCCCTGCCTCTGATTCCCCATTTCTGATTCCGCACATCTAATTCCCTGCCTCTGATTCCCCACCTCTGATTCCCCATATCTGAATCCCCGCCTCTGTTTCCCCGTCTCTGATTCCCCGCCTCTGTTTCCCCATATCTAAGTCCCCGCCTCTGATTCCCCAACTTTGATTCCCCACCTCTAATTCCCCAGCTCTGATTCCCCGTCTCTGATTCCCCACCTCTGATTCCCCATATCTGATTCCCAGCCTCTGTTTCCCCGCCTCTGATTCCCCGCCTCTGTTTCCCCATATCTGATTCCCGGCCTCTGATTCCCCGCCTCTGATTCCCCGCCTCTGATTCCCTGCCTCTGATTCCCCATCTCCGATTCCGCACATCTGATTCCCTGCCTCTCATTCCCCGCCTCTGATTCCCCGCCTCTGATTCCCTGCCTCTGATTCCAAGCCTCTGATTCCCTGCCTCTGATTCCCAACCTCTGATTCCCCACCTCTAATTCCCCATATCTGATTCCCAGCCTCTGTTTCGCCGCCTCTGATTCCCCGCCTCTGTTTCCCCATATCTGATTCCCGGCCTCTGATTCCCCGCCTCTGATTCCCCGCCTCTGATTCCCTGCCTCTGATTCCCAACCTCTGATTCCCCACCTCTGATTCCTGACCTCTTATTCCCGGCATCTGATTCCGGCCTCTGATTCCCGGCCTCTGATTCCCTGCTTCTGATTCTGATTCCCCGCCTCTGATTCCCTGCCTCTGATTCCCAACCTCTGATTCCCCACCTCTGATTCCCCGTGTTTGATTACCCGCCTCTGTTTCCCCGCCTCTGATTCCCCGCCTCTGATTCCCCAACTCTAATTCCCCGCCTCTGATTCCCCATATCTGATTCCCTGCCTATGTTTCCCCGCCTCTGATTCCCCGCCCCTGTTTCCCCATATCTGATTCCCTGCCTCTGATTCCCCAACTTTGATTCCCAGCCTCTGATTCCCCAGCTCTGATTCCCCGCCTCTGATTCCCCGTGTTTGATTCCCTGCCTCTGATTCCCCGCCTCTGATTCCCCATCTCTGATTCACCGCCTTTGATTCGCCACCTCTGATTCCCCATATCTGATTCCCCACCTCTGTTTCCCCACCTCTGATTCCCCGCCTCTGATTCTCCATATCTCATTACCCGCCTCTGACTCCCCATCTCTGATTCCCGTACTCTGATTCCCCACCTCTGATTCCCGGCCTCTTATTCCCAGCATCTGATTCCAGGCCTCTGATTCCCGGCCTCTGACTCCCCGCTTCTGATTCTGATTCCCTGCCTCTGATTCCCCGCCTCTGATTCCGCACATCTGATTCCCCGTCTCTGTTTCCCCATATCTAATTCCCCACCTCTGATGCCCCAACTCTGATTCCCCGCCTCTGATTCCCCAGCTCTGATTCCCCGCCTCTGATTCTCCACATCCGATTCCCAATATCTGATTCCCCGCCTTTGTTTCCCCGCCCCTGATTCCCCGCCTCTGTTTCCCCATATCTGATTCCCCGCCTCTGATTCCCAACTATGATTCCCCGCCTCTTATTCCCCAGCTCTGATTCCCTGCCTCTGATTCCCCGCGTTCTATTCCCTGCCTCTGATTCCCCGCCTGTGATTCCCCATCTCTGATTCACCACCTCTGATTCCCCACCACTGATTCCCCATATCTAATTCCCCGCCTCTGTTTGCCCGCCTCTGATTCCCCGTGTTTGATCCCCTGCCTCTGATTCCCCATCTCTGATTCCCCATCTCTGATTCACCGCCTTTGATTCGCCACCTCTGATTCCCCATATCTGATTCCTCGCCACTGTTTCCCCGCCTCTGATTCCCCGCCTCTGATTCCCCATATCTCATTCCCCGCCTCTGATTCCCCATCTCTGATTCCCGGACTCTGATTCCCCACCTCTGATTCCCGACCTCTTATTCCCGGCATCTGATTCCGGCCTGTGATTCCCGGCCTCTGATTCCCTGCTTCTGATTCTGATTCCCTGCCTCTGATTCCCCATTTCTGATTCCGCACATCTAATTCCCTGCCTCTGATTCCCCACCTCTGATTCCCCATATCTGAATCCCCGCCTCTGTTTCCCCGTCTCTGATTCCCCGCCTCTGTTTCCCCATATCTAAGTCCCCGCCTCTGATTCCCCAACTTTGATTCCCCACCTCTGATTCCCCAGCTCTGATTCCCCGTCTCTGATTCCCCACCTCTGATTCCCCATATCTGATTCCCAGCCTCTGTTTCCCCGCCTCTGATTCCCCGCCTCTGTTTCCCCATATCTGATTCCCGGCCTCTGATTCCCCGCCTCTGATTCCCCGCCTCTGATTCCCTGCCTCTGATTCCCCATCTCCGATTCCGCACATCTGATTCCCTGCCTCTCATTCCCCGCCTCTGATTCCCCGCCTCTGATTCCCTGCCTCTGATTCCCAACCTCTGATTCCCCACCTCTGATTCCCAGTGTTTGATTCCCCGCCTCTGTTTCCCTGCCTCTGATTCCCCGCCTCTGATTCCCCAACTCTAATTCCCCGCCTCTGATTCCCCATATCTGATTCCCCGCCTCTGTTTCCCCGCCTCTGATTCCCCGCCCCTGTTTCCCCATATCTGATTCCCTGCCTCTGATTCCCCAACTTTGATTCCCAGCCTCTGATTCCCCAGCTCTGATTCCCCGCCTCTGATTCCCCGCATCTGATTCCCTGCATCTGATTCCAAGCCTCTGATTCCCTGCCTCTGATTCCCAACCTCTGATTCCCCACCTCTAATTCCCCATAGCTGATTCCCAGCCTCTGTTTCGCCGCCTCTGATTCCCCGCCTCTGTTTCCCCATATCTGATTCCCGGCCTCTGATTCCCCGCCTCTGATTCCCCGCCTCTGATTCCCTGCCTCTGATTCCCAACCTCTGATTCCCCACCTCTGATTCCTGACCTCTTATTCCCGGCATCTGATTCCGGCCTCTGATTCCCGGCCTCTGATTCCCTGCTTCTGATTCTGATTCCCCGCCTCTGATTCCCTGCCTCTGATTCCCAACCTCTGATTCCCCACCTCTGATTCCCCGTGTTTGATTACCCGCCTCTGTTTCCCCGCCTCTGATTCCCCGCCTCTGATTCCCCAACTCTAATTCCCCGCCTCTGATTCCCCATATCTGATTCCCTGCCTATGTTTCCCCGCCTCTGATTCCCCGCCCCTGTTTCCCCATATCTGATTCCCTGCCTCTGATTCCCCAACTTTGATTCCCAGCCTCTGATTCCCCAGCTCTGATTCCCCGCCTCTGATTCCCCGTGTTTGATTCCCTGCCTCTGATTCCCCGCCTCTGATTCCCCATCTCTGATTCACCGCCTTTGATTCGCCACCTCTGATTCCCCATATCTGATTCCCCACCTCTGTTTCCCCACCTCTGATTCCCCGCCTCTGATTCTCCATATCTCATTACCCGCCTCTGACTCCCCATCTCTGATTCCCGTACTCTGATTCCCCACCTCTGATTCCCGGCCTCTTATTCCCAGCATCTGATTCCAGGCCTCTGATTCCCGGCCTCTGACTCCCCGCTTCTGATTCTGATTCCCTGCCTCTGATTCCCCGCCTCTGATTCCGCACATCTGATTCCCCGTCTCTGTTTCCCCATATCTAATTCCCCACCTCTGATGCCCCAACTCTGATTCCCCGCCTCTGATTCCCCAGCTCTGATTCCCCGCCTCTGATTCTCCACATCCGATTCCCAATATCTGATTCCCCGCCTTTGTTTCCCCGCCCCTGATTCCCCGCCTCTGTTTCCCCATATCTGATTCCCCGCCTCTGATTCCCAACTATGATTCCCCGCCTCTTATTCCCCAGCTCTGATTCCCTGCCTCTGATTCCCCGCGTTCTATTCCCTGCCTCTGATTCCCCGCCTGTGATTCCCCATCTCTGATTCACCACCTCTGATTCCCCACCACTGATTCCCCATATCTAATTCCCCGCCTCTGTTTGCCCGCCTCTGATTCCCCGCCTCTGTTTCCCCATATCTGATTCCCCGCCTCTGAATCCCCAACTCTGATTCCCTGCCTCTGATTCCCCAGCTTCATTCCCCGCCTTTGATTCCCCCCGTCTGATTCCCAGCCTCTGAATCCCCGTGTCTGATAACCTGCCTCTGATTCCCTGCCTCTGATTCCCCATCTCAGATTCACCGCCTCTGATTCCCCACCTCTGATTCCCCATCTCTGATTCCGCACATCCGATTCACTGCCTCTGATTCCCCGACTCTGATTCCCCACCTCTGATTCCCCAGCTCTGATTCCCCGCCTCTGATTCCCCAACTCTGATTCCCCGCCTCTGATTCCCCAGCTCTGATTCCCCGCCTCTGATTCCCCGTGTTTGATCCCCTGCCTCTGATTCCCCAGGTCTGATTCCCCATCTCTGATTCACCGCCTTTGATTCGCCACCTCTGATTTCCCATATCTGATTCCTCGCCACTGTTTCCCCGCCTCTGATTCCGCGCCTCTGATTCCCCATATCTCATTCCCCGCCTCTGATTCCCCATCTCTGATTCCCGGACTCTGATTCCCCACCTCTGATTCCCGACCTCTTATTCCCGGCATCTGATTCCGGCCTCTGATTCCCGGCCTCTGATTCCCTGCTTCTGATTCTGATTCCCTGCCTCTGATTCCCCATTTCTGATTCCGCACATCTAATTCCCTGCCTCTGATTCCCCACCTCTGATTCCCCATATCTGAATCCCCGCCTCTGTTTCCCCGTCTCTGATTCCCCGCCTCTGTTTCCCCATATCTAAGTCCCCGCCTCTGATTCCCCAACTTTGATTCCCCACCTCTGATTCCCCAGCTCTGATTCCCCGCCTCTGATTCCCCACCTCTGATTCCCCATACCTGATTCCTAGCCTCTGTTTCCCCGCCTCTGATTCCCCACTTCTGTTTCCCCATATCTGATTCCCGGCCTCTGATTCCCTGCCTCTGATTCCCCGCCTCTGATTCCCTGCCTCTGATTCCCCATCTCCGATTCCGCACATCTGATTCCCTGCCTCTCATTCCCCGCCTCTGATTCCCCGCCTCTGATTCCCTGCCTCTGATTCCCAACCTCTGATTCCCCACCTCTGATTCCCCGTGTTTGATTCCCCGCCTCTGTTTCCCCGCCTCTCATTCCCCGCCTCTGATTCCCCAACCCTAATTCCCCGCCTCTGATTCCCCATATCTGATTCCCCGCCTCTGTTTCCCCGCCTCTGATTCCCCGACCCTGTTTCCCCATATCTGATTCCCTGCCTCTGATTCCCCAACTTTGATTCCCAGACTCTGATTCCCCAGCTCTGATTCCCCGCCTCTGATTCCCCGCATCTGATTCCCTGCATCTGATTCCAAGCCTCTGATTCCCTGCCTCTGATTCCCAACCTCTGATTCCCCACCTCTGATTCCCCATATCTGATTCCCAGCCTCTGTTTCCCCGCCTCTGATTCCCCGCCTCTGTTTCCCCATATCTGATTCCCGGCCTCTGATTCCCCGCCTCTGATTCCCCGCCTCTGATTCCCTGCCTCTGATTCCCAATCTCCGATTCCGCACATCTGATTCCCTGCCTCTGATTCCCCGCCTCTGATTCCCCGCCGCTGATTCCCTGCCTCTGATTTCCAACCTCTGATTCCCCACCTATGATTCCCCGTGTTTGATTCCCCGCCTCTGTTTCCCCGCCACTGATTCCCCGCCTCTGATTCCCCAACTCTAATTCCCCGCCTCTGATTCCCCATATCTGATTCCCCGCCTCTGTTTCCCCGCCTCTGATTCCCCGCCCCTGTTTCCCCATATCTGATTCCCTGACTCTGATTCCCCAACTTTGATTCCCAGCCTCTGATTCCCCAGCTCTGATTCCCCGCCTCTGATTCCACGTGTTTGATTCCCTGCCTCTGATTCCCCGCCTCTGATTAACCATCTCTGATTCACCGCCTTTGATTCACCACCTCTGATTCCCCATATCTGATTCCCCACCTCTGTTTCCCCGCCTCTGATTCCCCGCCTCTGATTCTCCATATCTCATTCCCCGCCTCTGACTCCCCATCACTGATTCCCGGACTCTGATTCCCCACCTCTGATTCCCGGCCTCTTATTCCCAGCATCTGATTCCAGGCCTCTGATTCCCGGCCTCTGACTCCCCGCTTCTGATTCTGATTCCCTGCCTCTGATTCCACATCTCTGATTCCGCACATCTGATTACCTGCCTCTGATTCCCCACCTCTGATTCCCCATATCTGATTCCCCGCCTCTGTTTCCACGCCTCTGATTCCCCGCCTCTGTTTCCCCATATCTAATTCCCCACGTCTGATGCCCCAACTCTGATTCCCCGCCTCTGATTCCCCAGCTCTGATTCCCCGCCTCTGATTCCCTGCATCCGATTCCCCATATCTGATTCCCCGCCTCTGTTTCCCTGCCCCTGATTCCCCGCCTCTGTTTCCGCATATCTGATTCCCGGCCTCTGGTTCCCCGCCTCTGATTCCCAGCCTCTGATTCCCTGCCTCTGATTCCCCATCTCCGATTCCGCACATCTGATTCCCTGCCTCTGATTCCCCGCCTCTGATTCCCCGCCTCTGATTCCCTGCCTCTGATTCCCAACCTCTGATTCCCCACCTCTGATTCCCCGTGTTTGATTCCCCGCCTCTGTTTCCCCGCCTCTGATTCCCCGCCTCTGATTCCCCAACTCTAATTCCCCGCCTCTGATTCCCCATATCTGATTCCCCGCCTCTGTTTCCCCGCCTCTGATTCCCCACCCCTGTTTCCCCATATCTGATTCCCTGCCTCTGATTCCCCAACTTTGATCCCAGCATCTGATTCCCCAGCTCTGATTCCCCGCCTCTGATTCCCCGCATCTGATTCCCTGCATCTGATTCCAAGCCTCTGATTCCCTGCCTCTGATTCCCAACCTCTGATTCCCCACCTCTGATTCCCCATATCTGATCCCCAGCCTCTGTTTCCCCGCCTCTGTTTCCCCATATCTGATTCCCGGCCTCTGATTCCCCGCCTCTGATTCCCCGCCTCTGCTTCCCCGCCTCTGATTCCCCAACTCTGATTCCCCGCCTCTGATTCCCCGTGTTTGATTCCCTGCCTCTGATTCCCGGCCTCTGATTCCCCATATCTGATTCCCCGCCTCTGATTCCCAACTATGATTCCCCGCCTCTTATTCCCCAGCTCTGATTCCCTGCCTCTGATTCCCCGCGTTCTATTCCCTGCCTCTGATTCCCCGCCTGTGATTCCCCATCTCTGATTCACCACCTCTGATTCCCCACCACTGATTCCCCATATCTAATTCCCCGCCTCTGTTTGCCCGCCTCTGATTCCCCGCCTCTGTTTCCCCATATCTGATTCCCCGCCTCTGAATCCCCAACTCTGATTCCCTGCCTCTGATTCCCCAGCTTCATTCCCCGCCTTTGATTCCCCCCGTCTGATTCCCAGCCTCTGAATCCCCGTGTCTGAAAACCTGCCTCTGATTCCCCGCCTCTGATTCCCCATCTCAGATTCACCGCCTCTGATTCCCCACCTCTGATTCCCCATCTCTGATTCCGCACATCCGATTCCCTGCCTCTGATTCCCCGACTCTGATTCCCCACCTCTGATTCCCTAGCTCTGATTCCCCGCCTCTGATTCCCCAACTCTGATTCCCCACCTCTGATTCCCCAGCTGTGATTCCCCGCCTCTGATTCCCCGTGTTTGATCCCCTGCCTCTGATTCCCCAGCTCTGATTCCCCATCTCTGATTCACCGCCTTTGATTCGCCACCTCTGATTCCCCATATCTGATTCCTCGCCACTGTTTCCCCGCCTCTGATTCCCCGCCTCTGATTCCCCATATCTCATTCCCCGCCTCTGATTCCCCATCTCTGATTCCCGGACTCTGATTCCCCACCTCTGATTCCCGACCTCTTATTCCCGGCATCTGATTCCGGCCTCTGATTCCCGGCCTCTGATTCCCTGCTTCTGATTCTGATTCCCTGCCTCTGATTCCCCATTTCTGATTCCGCACATCTAATTCCCTGCCTCTGATTCCCCACCTCTGATTCCCCATATCTGAATCCCCGCCTCTGTTTCCCCGTCTCTGATTCCCCGCCTCTGTTTCCCCATATCTAAGTCCCCGCCTCTGATTCCCCAACTTTGATTCCCCACCTCTGATTCCCCAGCTCTGATTCCCCGCCTCTGATTCCCCACCTCTGATTCCCCATATCTGATTCCCAGCCTCTGTTTCCCCGCCTCTGATTCCCCGCCCCTGTTTCCCCATATCTGATTCCCTGCCTCTGTTTCCCCAACTTTGATTCCCAGCCTCTGATTCCCCAGCTCTGATTCCCCGCCTCTGATTCCCCGTGTTTGATTCCCTGCCTCTGATTCCCTGCTTCTGATTCCCCATCTCTGATTCCGCAAATCTAATTCCCTGCCTCTGATTCCCCACCTCTGATTCCCCATATCTGATTCCCCACCTCTGTTTCCCGGCCTCTGATTCCCCGCTTCTGATTCCCCATATCTCATTCCCCGCCTCTGATTCCCCATCTCTGATTCCCCGCCTCTGATTCCCCGCCCCTGTTTCCCCATATCTGATTCCCTGCCTCTGTTTCCCCAACTTTGATTCCCAGCCTCTGATTCCCCAGCTCTGATTCCCCACCTCTGATTCCCCATATCTGATTCCTCGCCACTGTTTCCCCGCCTCTGATTCCCCGCCTCTGATTCCCCATATCTCATTCCCCGCCTCTGATTCCCCATCTCTGATTCCCGGACTCTGATTCCCCACCTCTGATTCCCGGCCTCTTTTCCCGGCATCTGATTCCGGCCTCTGATTCCCGGCCTCTGATTCCCTGCTTCTGATTCCCCATCTCTGATTCCGCAAATCTAATTCCCTGCCTCTGATTCCCCACCTCTGATTCCCCATATCTGATTCCCCGCCTCTGTTTCCCCGCCTCTGATTCCCCGCCTCTGTTTCCCCATATCTAAGTCCCCGCCTCTGATTCTCCAACTTTGAATCCCCACCTCTGATTCCCCAGCTCTGATTCCCCGCCTCTGATTCCCCGCATCTGATTCCATGCATCTGATTCCCAGCCTCTGATTCCCAGCCTCTGATTCCCAACCTCTGATTCCCCACCTCTGATTCCCCATATCTGATTCCCCGCCTCTGTTTCCCCGCCTCTGATTCCCCGCCTCTGTTTCCCCATATCTGATCCCCGCCTCTATTTGCCCGCATCTGATTCCCCGCCTCTGTTTCCCCATATCTGATTCCCCGCCTCTGAATCCCCAACTCTGATTCCCTGCCTCTAATTTCCCAGCTCTGATTCCCCGCCTCTGATTCCCCGCGTCTGATTACCGGCCTCTGATTCCCCGCCTCTGATTCCCCATCTCTGATTCACAACCTCTGATTCCCCACCTCTGATACCCCATATCTGATTCCCCGCCTCTGTTTCCCCGCCTCTGATTCCCCACCTCTGATTCCCAATATCTGATTCCCCGCCTCTGATTCCCCACCTCTGATTCCCCGCCTCTGATTCGCAGGCTATGATTCCCCGCCTCTGATTCCCCGTGTTTGATTCCCTGCCTCTGATTCCCGGCCTCTGATTCCCCATC
Organism: Narcine bancroftii; assembly: GCF_036971445.1. Lineage (NCBI taxonomy): Eukaryota > Metazoa > Chordata > Chondrichthyes > Torpediniformes > Narcinidae > Narcine > Narcine bancroftii. The sequence goes on from NC_091475.1 coordinate 111,000,432, forward strand.
TCTGATTCACCGCCTTTGATTCGCCACCTCTGATTCACCATATCTGATTCCCCGCCTCTGTTTCCCCGCCTCTGATTCCCCGCCTCTGATTCCCCATATCTCATTCCCCGCCTCTGAATCCCCATCTCTGATTCCCGGACTCTGATTCCCCACCTCTGATTCGCTGCTACTGATTCTGATTCCCTGCCTTTGATTCCCCATCTCTGATTCCGCACATCTGATTCCCTGCCTCTGATTCCCCATCGCTGATTCCCCATATCTGATTCCCCGCTTCTGTTTCCCCGCCTCTGATTCCCCGCCTCTGTTTCCCAATATCTAAGTCCCCGCCTCTGATTCCCCAACTCTAATTCCCCACCTCTGATTCCCCAGCTCTGATTCCCCGCCTCTGATTCCCCGCATCTGATTCCCTGCATCTGATTCCAAGCCTCTTATTCCCTGCCTCTGATTCCCAACCTCTGATTCCCCACCTCTGATTCCCCATATCTGATTCCCAGCCTCTGTTTCCCCGCCTCTGATTCCCCGCCTCTGTTTCCCCATATCTGATTCCCGGCCTCTGGTTCCCCGCCTCTGATTTCCAGCCTCTGATTCCCTGCCTCTGATTCCCCATCTCCGATTCCGCACATTTGATTCCCTGCCTCTGATTCCCCGCCTCTGATTCCCCGCCTCTGATTCCCTGCCTCTGATTCCCAACCTCTGATTCCCCACCTCTGATTCCCCGTGTTTGATTCCCCGCCTCTGTTTCCCCGCCTCTGATTCCCCGCCTCTGATTCCCCAACTCTAATTCCCCGCCTCTGATTCCCCATATCTGATTCCCCGCCTCTGTTTCCCCGCCTCTGATTCCCCACCCCTGTTTCCCCATATCTGATTCCCTGCCTCTGATTCCCCAACTTTGATCCCAGCATCTGATTCCCCAGCTCTGATTCCCCGCCTCTGATTCCCCGCATCTGATTCCCTGCATCTGATTCCAAGCCTCTGATTCCCTGCCTCTGATTCCCAACCTCTGATTCCCCACCTCTGATTCCCCATATCTGATCCCCAGCCTCTGTTTCCCCGCCTCTGTTTCCCCATATCTGATTCCCGGCCTCTGGTTCCCCGCCTCTGATTCCCAGCCTCTGATTCCCTGCCTCTGATTGCCCATCTCCGATTCCGCACATCTGATTCCCTGCCTCTGATTCCCCGCCTCTGATTCCCCGCCTCTGATTCCCTGCCTCTGATTCCCAACCTCTGATTCCCCACCTCTGATTCCCCGTGTTTGATTCCCCGCCTCTGTTTCCCCGCCTCTGATTCCCCGCCTCTGATTCCCCAACTCTAATTCCCCGCCTCTGATTCCCCATATCTGATTCCCCGCCTCTGTTTCCCCGCCTCTGATTCCCCACCCCTGTTTCCCCATATCTGATTCCCTGCCTCTGATTCCCCAACTTTGATCCCAGCATCTGATTCCCCAGCTCTGATTCCCCGCCTCTGATTCCCCGCATCTGATTCCCTGCATCTGATTCCAAGCCTCTGATTCCCTGCCTCTGATTCCCAACCTCTGATTCCCCACCTCTGATTCCCCATATCTGATCCCCAGCCTCTGTTTCCCCGCCTCTGTTTCCCCATATCTGATTCCCGGCCTCTGATTCCCCGCCTCTGATTCCCCGCCTCTGCTTCCCCGCCTCTGATTCCCCAACTCTGATTCCCCGCCTCTGATTCCCCGTGTTTGATTCCCTGCCTCTGATTCCCGGCCTCTGATTCCCCATATCTGATTCCCCGCCTCTGATTCCCAACTATGATTCCCCGCCTCTTATTCCCCAGCTCTGATTCCCTGCCTCTGATTCCCCGCGTTCTATTCCCTGCCTCTGATTCCCCGCCTGTGATTCCCCATCTCTGATTCACCACCTCTGATTCCCCACCACTGATTCCCCATGTCTAATTCCCCGCCTCTGTTTGCCCGCCTCTGATTCCCCGCCTCTGTTTCCCCATATCTGATTCCCCGCCTCTGAATCCCCAACTCTGATTCCCTGCCTCTGATTCCCCAGCTTCATTCCCCGCCTTTGATTCCCCCCGTCTGATTCCCAGCCTCTGAATCCCCGTGTCTGAAAACCTGCCTCTGATTCCCCGCCTCTGATTCCCCATCTCAGATTCACCGCCTCTGATTCCCCACCTCTGATTCCCCATCTCTGATTCCGCACATCCGATTCCCTGCCTCTGATTCCCCGACTCTGATTCCCCACCTCTGATTCCCTAGCTCTGATTCCCCGCCTCTGATTCCCCAACTCTGATTCCCCACCTCTGATTCCCCAGCTGTGATTCCCCGCCTCTGATTCCCCGTGTTTGATCCCCTGCCTCTGATTCCCCAGCTCTGATTCCCCATCTCTGATTCACCGCCTTTGATTCGCCACCTCTGATTCCCCATATCTGATTCCTCGCCACTGTTTCCCCGCCTCTGATTCCCCGCCTCTGATTCCCCATATCTCATTCCCCGCCTCTGATTCCCCATCTCTGATTCCCGGACTCTGATTCCCCACCTCTGATTCCCGACCTCTTATTCCCGGCATCTGATTCCGGCCTCTGATTCCCGGCCTCTGATTCCCTGCTTCTGATTCTGATTCCCTGCCTCTGATTCCCCATTTCTGATTCCGCACATCTAATTCCCTGCCTCTGATTCCCCACCTCTGATTCCCCATATCTGAATCCCCGCCTCTGTTTCCCCGTCTCTGATTCCCCGCCTCTGTTTCCCCATATCTAAGTCCCCGCCTCTGATTCCCCAACTTTGATTCCCCACCTCTGATTCCCCAGCTCTGATTCCCCGCCTCTGATTCCCCACCTCTGATTCCCCATATCTGATTCCCAGCCTCTGTTTCCCCGCCTCTGATTCCCCGCCCCTGTTTCCCCATATCTGATTCCCTGCCTCTGTTTCCCCAACTTTGATTCCCAGCCTCTGATTCCCCAGCTCTGATTCCCCGCCTCTGATTCCCCGTGTTTGATTCCCTGCCTCTGATTCCCTGCTTCTGATTCCCCATATCTGATTCCGCAAATCTAATTCCCTGCCTCTGATTCCCCACCTCTGATTCCCCATATCTGATTCCCCACCTCTGTTTCCCGGCCTCTGATTCCCCGCTTCTGATTCCCCATATCTCATTCCCCGCCTCTGATTCCCCATCTCTGATTCCCCGCCTCTGATTCCCCGCCCCTGTTTCCCCATATCTGATTCCCTGCCTCTGTTTCCCCAACTTTGATTCCCAGCCTCTGATTCCCCAGCTCTGATTCCCCACCTCTGATTCCCCATATCTGATTCCTCGCCACTGTTTCCCCGCCTCTGATTCCCCGCCTCTGATTCCCCATATCTCATTCCCCGCCTCTGATTCCCCATCTCTGATTCCCGGACTCTGATTCCCCACCTCTGATTCCCGGCCTCTTTTCCCGGCATCTGATTCCGGCCTCTGATTCCCGGCCTCTGATTCCCTGCTTCTGATTCCCCATCTCTGATTCCGCAAATCTAATTCCCTGCCTCTGATTCCCCACCTCTGATTCCCCATATCTGATTCCCCGCCTCTGTTTCCCCGCCTCTGATTCCCCGCCTCTGTTTCCCCATATCTAAGTCCCCGCCTCTGATTCTCCAACTTTGAATCCCCACCTCTGATTCCCCAGCTCTGATTCCCCGCCTCTGATTCCCCGCATCTGATTCCATGCTTCTGATTCCCAGCCTCTGATTCCCAGCCTCTGATTCCCAACCTCTGATTCCCCACCTCTGATTCCCCATATCTGATTCCCCGCCTCTGTTTCCCCGCCTCTGATTCCCCGCCTCTGTTTCCCCATATCTGATCCCCGCCTCTATTTGCCCGCATCTGATTCCCCGCCTCTGTTTCCCCATATCTGATTCCCCGCCTCTGAATCCCCAACTCTGATTCCCTGCCTCTAATTTCCCAGCTCTGATTCCCCGCCTCTGATTCCCCGCGTCTGATTACCGGCCTCTGATTCCCCGCCTCTGATTCCCCATCTCTGATTCACAACCTCTGATTCCCCACCTCTGATACCCCATATCTGATTCCCCGCCTCTGTTTCCCCGCCTCTGATTCCCCACCTCTGATTCCCAATATCTGATTCCCCGCCTCTGATTCCCCACCTCTGATTCCCCGCCTCTGATTCGCAGGCTATGATTCCCCGCCTCTGATTCCCCGTGTTTGATTCCCTGCCTCTGATTCCCGGCCTCTGATTCCCCATCTCTGATTCACCGCCTTTGATTCGCCACCTCTGATTCACCATATCTGATTCCCCGCCTCTGTTTCCCCGCCTCTGATTCCCCGCCTCTGATTCCCCATATCTCATTCCCCGCCTCTGAATCCCCATCTCTGATTCCCGGACTCTGATTCCCCACCTCTGATTCGCTGCTACTGATTCTGATTCCCTGCCTTTGATTCCCCATCTCTGATTCCGCACATCTGATTCCCTGCCTCTGATTCCCCATCGCTGATTCCCCATATCTGATTCCCCGCTTCTGTTTCCCCGCCTCTGATTCCCCGCCTCTGTTTCCCAATATCTAAGTCCCCGCCTCTGATTCCCCAACTCTAATTCCCCACCTCTGATTCCCCAGCTCTGATTCCCCGCCTCTGATTCCCCGCATCTGATTCCCTGCATCTGATTCCAAGCCTCTTATTCCCTGCCTCTGATTCCCAACCTCTGATTCCCCACCTCTGATTCCCCATATCTGATTCCCAGCCTCTGTTTCCCCGCCTCTGATTCCCCGCCTCTGTTTCCCCATATCTGATTCCCGGCCTCTGGTTCCCCGCCTCTGATTCCCAGCCTCTGATTCCCTGCCTCTGATTCCCCATCTCCGATTCCGCACATCTGATTCCCTGCCTCTGATTCCCCGCCTCTGATTCCCCGCCTCTGATTCCCTGCCTCTGATTCCCAACCTCTGATTCCCCACCTCTGATTCCCCGTGTTTGATTCCCCGCCTCTGTTTCCCCGCCTCTGATTCCCCGCCTCTGATTCCCCAACTCTAATTCCCCGCCTCTGATTCCCCATATCTGATTCCCCGCCTCTGTTTCCCCGCCTCTGATTCCCCACCCCTGTTTCCCCATATCTGATTCCCTGCCTCTGATTCCCCAACTTTGATCCCAGCATCTGATTCCCCAGCTCTGATTCCCCGCCTCTGATTCCCCGCATCTGATTCCCTGCATCTGATTCCAAGCCTCTGATTCCCTGCCTCTGATTCCCAACCTCTGATTCCCCACCTCTGATTCCCCATATCTGATCCCCAGCCTCTGTTTCCCCGCCTCTGTTTCCCCATATCTGATTCCCGGCCTCTGATTCCCCGCCTCTGATTCCCCGCCTCTGATTCCCTGCCTCTGATTCCCTGCATCTGATTCCCAACCTCTGATTCCCCACCTCTGATTCCCCGTGTTTGATTCCCCGCCCCTGTTTCCCCATATCTGATTCCCTGCCTCTGATTCCCCAACTTTGATTCCCAGCCTCTGATTCCCCAGCTCTGATTCCCCGCCTCTGATTCCCCGTGTTTGATTCCCTGCCTCTGATTCCCCGCCTCTGATTCCCCATCTCTGATTCACCGCCTTTGATTCGCCACCTCTGATTCCCCATATCTGATTCCCCACCTCTGTTTCCCCGCCTCTGATTCCCCGCCTCTGATTCTCCATATCTCATTCCCCGCCTCTGACTCCCCATCTCTGATTCCCGGACTCTGATTCCCCACCTTTGATTCCCGGCCTCTTATTCCCAGCATCTGATTCCAGGCCTCTTATTCCCGTCCTCTGACTCCCCGCTTCTGATTCTGATTCCCTGCCTCTGATTCCCCATCTCTGATTCCGCACATCTGATTACCTGCCTCTGATTCCCCACCTCTGATTCCCCATATCTGATTCCCCGCCTCTGTTTCCACGCCTCTGATTCCCCGCCTCTGTTTCCCCATATCTAATTCCCCACCTCTGATGCCCCAACTCTGATTCCCCGCCTCTGATTCCACAGCTCTGATTCCCCGCCTCTGATTCCCCACATCCGATTCCCCATACCTGATTCCCCGCCTCAGTTTCCCCGCCCCTGATTCCCCGCCTCTGTTTCCCCATATCTGATTCCCCGCCTCTGATTCCCAACTATGATTCCCAGCCTCTTATTCCCCAGCTCTGATTCCCTGCCTCAGATTCCCCGCGTTCTATTCCCTGCCTCTGATTCCCCGCCTGTGATTCCCCATCTCTGATTCACCACCTCTGATTCCCCACCACTGATTCCCCATATCTAATTCCCCGCCTCTGTTTGCCCGCCTCTGATTCCCCGCCTCTGTTTCCCCATATCTGATTCCCCGCCTCTGAATCCCCAACACTGATTCCCTTCCTCTGATTCCCCAGCTTCATTCCCCGCCTTTGATTCCCCCCGTCTGATTCCCAGCCTCTGAATCCCCGTGTCTGAAAACCTGCCTCTGATTCCCCGCCTCTGATTCCCCATCTCAGATTCACCGCCTCTGATTCCCCACCTCTGATTCCCCATCTCTGATTCCGCACATCCGATTCCCTGCCTCTGATTCCCCGACTCTGATTCCCCACCTCTGATTCCCCAGCTCTGATTCCCCGCCTCTGATTCCCCAACTCTGATTCCCCACCTCTGATTCCCCAGCTGTGATTCCCTGCCTCTGATTCCCCGTGTTTGATCCCCTGCCTCTGATTTCCCAGCTCTGATTCCCCATCTCTGATTCACCGCCTTTGATTCACCACCTCTGATTCCCCATATCTGATTCCTCGCCACTGTTTCCCCGCCTCTGATTCCCCGCCTCTGATTCCCCATATCTCATTCCCCACCTCTGATTCCCCATATCTGATTCCCGGACTCTGATTCCCCACCTCTGATTCCCCAGCTGTGATTCCCCGCCTCTGATTCCCCGTGTTTGATCCCCTGCCTCTGATTCCCCAGCTCTGATTCCCCATCTCTGATTCACCGCCTTTGATTCGCCACCTCTGATTCCCCATATCTGATTCCTCGCCACTGTTTCCCCGCCTCTGATTCCCCGCCTCTGATTCCCCATATCTCATTCCCCGCCTCTGATTCCCCATCTCTGATTCCCGGACTCTGATTCCCCACCTCTGATTCCTGACCTCTTATTCCCGGCATCTGATTCCGGCCTCTGATTCCCGGCCTCTGATTCCCTGCTTCTGATTCTGATTCCCTGCCTCTGATTCCCCATTTCTGATTCCGCACATCTGATTCCCTGCCTCTGATTCCCCGCCTCTGATTCCCCGCCTCTGATTCCCTGCCTCTGATTCCCAACCTCTGATTCCCCACCTCTGATTCCCCGTGTTTGATTCCCCGCCTCTGTTTCCCCGCCTCTGTTTCCCCGCCTCTGATTCCCCAACTCTAATTCCCCGCCTCTGATTCCCCATATCTGATTCCCCGCCTCTGTTTCCCCGCCTCTGATTCCCCACCCCTGTTTCCCCATATCTGATTCCCTGCCTCTGATTCCCCAACTTTGATCCCAGCATCTGATTCCCCAGCTCTGATTCCCCGCCTCTGATTCCCCGCATCTGATTCCCTGCATCTGATTCCAAGCCTCTGATTCCCTGCCTCTGATTCCCAACCTCTGATTCCCCACCTCTGATTCCCCATATCTGATCCCCAGCCTCTGTTTCCCCGCCTCTGTTTCCCCATATCTGATTCCCGGCCTCTGATTCCCCGCCTCTGATTCCCCGCCTCTGATTCCCTGCCTCTGATTCCCTGCATCTGATTCCCAACCTCTGATTCCCCACCTCTGATTCCCCGTGTTTGATTCCCCGCCCCTGTTTCCCCATATCTGATTCCCTGCCTCTGATTCCCCAACTTTGATTCCCAGCCTCTGATTCCCCAGCTCTGATTCCCCGCCTCTGATTCCCCGTGTTTGATTCCCTGCCTCTGATTCCCCGCCTCTGATTCCCCATCTCTGATTCACCGCCTTTGATTCGCCACCTCTGATTCCCCATATCTGATTCCCCACCTCTGTTTCCCCGCCTCTGATTCCCCGCCTCTGATTCTCCATATCTCATTCCCCGCCTCTGACTCCCCATCTCTGATTCCCGGACTCTGATTCCCCACCTCTGATTCCCGGCCTCTTATTCCCAGCATCTGATTCCAGGCCTCTGATTCCCGTCCTCTGACTCCCCGCTTCTGATTCTGATTCCCTGCCTCTGATTCCCCATCTCTGATTCCGCACATCTGATTACCTGCCTCTGATTCCCCACCTCTGATTCCCCATATCTGATTCGCCGCCTCTGTTTCCACGCCTCTGATTCCCCGCCTCTGTTTCCGCATATCTAATTCCCCACCTCTGATGCCCCAACTCTGATTCCCCGCCTCTGATTCCACAGCTCTGATTCCCCGCCTCTGATTCCCCACATCCGATTCCCCATATCTGATTCCCCGCCTCTGTTTCCCAGCCCCTGATTCCCCGCCTCTGTTTCCGCATATCTGATTCCCCGCCTCTGATTCCCAACTATGATTCCCCGCCTCTTATTCCCCAGCTCTGATTCCCTGCCTCTGATTCCCCGCGTTCTATTCCCTGCCTCTGATTCCCCGCCTGTGATTCCCCATCTCTGATTCACCACCTCTGATTCCCCACCACTGATTCCCCCTATCTAATTCCCCACCTCTGTTTGCCCGCCTCTGATTCCCCGCCTCTGTTTCCCCATATCTGATTCCCCGCCTCTGAATCCCCAACTCTGATTCCCTGCCTCTGATTCCCCAGCTTCATTCCCCGCCTTTGATTCCCCCCGTCTGATTCCCAGCCTCTGAATCCCCGTGTCTGATAACCTGCCTCTGATTCCCCGCCTCTGATTCCCCATCTCAGATTCACCGCCTCTGATTCCCCACCTCTGATTCCCCATCTCTGATTCCGCACATCCGATTCCCTGCCTCTGATTCCCCGACTCTGATTCCCCACCTCTGATTCCCCAGCTCAGATTCCCCGCCTCTGATTCCCCAACTCTGATTCCCCGCCTCTGATTCCCCAGCTCTGATTCCCCGCCTCTGATTCCCCGTGTTTGATCCCCTGCCTCTGATTCCCCATCTCTGATTCCCCATCTCTGATTCACCGCCTTTGATTCGCCACCTCTGATTCCCCATATCTGATTCCTCGCCACTGTTTCCCCGCCTCTGATTCCCCGCCTCTGATTCCCCATATCTCATTCCCCGCCTCTGATTCCCCATCTCTGATTCCCGGACTCTGATTCCCCACCTCTGATTCCCGACCTCTTATTCCCGGCATCTGATTCCGGCCTGTGATTCCCGGCCTCTGATTCCCTTCTTCTGATTCTGATTCCCTGCCTCTGATTCCACATTTCTGATTCCGCACATCTAATTCCCTGCCTCTGATTCCCCACCTCTGATTCCCCATATCTGAATCCCCGCCTCTGTTTCCCCGTCTCTGATTCCCCGCCTCTGTTTCCCCATATCTAAGTCCCCGCCTCTGATTCCCCAACTTTGATTCCCCACCTCTGATTCCCCAGCTCTGATTCCCCGCCTCTGATTCCCCACCTCTGATTCCCCATATCTGATTCCCAGCCTCTGTTTCCCCGCCTCTGATTCCCCGCCTCTGTTTCCCCATATCTGATTCCCGGCCTCTGATTCCCCGCCTCTGATTCCCCGCCTCTGATTCCCTGCCTCTGATTCCCCATCTCCGATTCCGCACATCTGATTCCCTGCCTCTCATTCCCCGCCTCTGATTCCCCGCCTCTGATTCCCTGCCTCTGATTCCCAACCTCTGATTCCCCACCTCTGATTCCCAGTGTTTGATTCCCCGCCTCTGTTTCCCCGCCTCTGATTCCCCGCCTCTGATTCCCCAACTCTAATTCCCCGCCTCTGATTCCCCATATCTGATTCCCCGCCTCTGTTTCCCCGCCTCTGATTCCCCGCCCCTGTTTCCCCATATCTGATTCCCTGCCTCTGATTCCCCAACTTTGATTCCCAGCCTCTGATTCCCCAGCTCTGATTCCCCGCCTCTGATTCCCCGCATCTGATTCCCTGCATCTGATTCCAAGCCTCTGATTCCCAACCTCTGATTCCCCACCTCTAATTCCCCATATCTGATTCCCAGCCTCTGTTTCCCCACCTCTGATTCCACGCCTCTGTTTCCCCATATCTGATTCCCGGCCTCTGATTCCCCGCCTCTGATTCCCCGCCTCTGATTCCCTGCCTCTGATTCCCAACCTCTGATTCCCCACCTCTGATTCCTGACCTCTTATTCCCGGCATCTGATTCCGGCCTCTGATTCCCGGCCTCTGATTCCCTGCTTCTGATTCTGATTCCCCGCCTCTGATTCCCTGCCTCTGATTCCCAACCTCTGATTCCCCACCTCTGATTCCCCGTGTTTGATTACCCGCCTCTGTTTCCCCGCCTCTGATTCCCCGCCTCTGATTCCCCAACTCTAATTCCCCGCCTCTGATTCCCCATATCTGATTCCCTGCCTATGTTTCCCCGCCTCTGATTCCCCGCCCCTGTTTCCCCATATCTGATTCCCTGCCTCTGATTCCCCAACTTTGATTCCCAGCCTCTGATTCCCCAGCTCTGATTCCCCGCCTCTGATTCCCCGTGTTTGATTCCCTGCCTCTGATTCCCCGCCTCTGATTCCCCATCTCTGATTCACCGCCTTTGATTCGCCACCTCTGATTCCCCATATCTGATTCCCCACCTCTGTTTCCCCGCCTCTGATTCCCCGCCTCTGATTCTCCATATCTCATTACCCGCCTCTGACTCCCCATCTCTGATTCCCGTACTCTGATTCCCCACCTCTGATTCCCGGCCTCTTATTCCCAGCATCTGATTCCAGGCCTCTGATTCCCGGCCTCTGACTCCCCGCTTCTGATTCTGATTCCCTGCCTCTGATTCCCCGCCTCTGATTCCGCACATCTGATTCCCCGTCTCTGTTTCCCCATATCTAATTCCCCACCTCTGATGCCCCAACTCTGATTCCCCGCCTCTGATTCCCCAGCTCTGATTCCCCGCCTCTGATTCTCCACATCCGATTCCCAATATCTGATTCCCCGCCTTTGTTTCCCCGCCCCTGATTCCCCGCCTCTGTTTCCCCATATCTGATTCCCCGCCTCTGATTCCCAACTATGATTCCCCGCCTCTTATTCCCCAGCTCTGATTCCCTGCCTCTGATTCCCCGCGTTCTATTCCCTGCCTCTGATTCCCCGCCTGTGATTCCCCATCTCTGATTCACCACCTCTGATTCCCCACCACTGATTCCCCATATCTAATTCCCCGCCTCTGTTTGCCCGCCTCTGATTCCCCGCCTCTGTTTCCCCATATCTGATTCCCCGCCTCTGAATCCCCAACTCTGATTCCCTGCCTCTGATTCCCCAGCTTCATTCCCCGCCTTTGATTCCCCCCGTCTGAATCCCAGTCTCTGAATCCACGTGTCTGATAACCTGCCTCTGATTCCCCGCCTCTGATTCCCCATCTCAGATTCACCGCCTCTGATTCCCCACCTCTGATTCCCCATCTCTGATTCCGCACATCCGATTCACTGCCTCTGATTCCCCGACTCTGATTCCCCACCTCTGATTCCCCAGCTCTGATTCCCCGCCTCTGATTCCCCAACTCTGATTCCCCGCCTCTGATTCCCCAGCTCTGATTCCCCGCCTCTGATTCCCCGTGTTTGATCCCCTGCCTCTGATTCCCCAGGTCTGATTCCCCATCTCTGATTCACCGCCTTTGATTCGCCACCTCTGATTTCCCATATCTGATTCCTCGCCACTGTATCCCCGCCTCTGATTCCGCGCCTCTGATTCCCCATATCTCATTCCCCGCCTCTGATTCCCCATCTCTGATTCCCGGACTCTGATTCCCCACCTCTGATTCCCGACCTCTTATTCCCGGCATCTGATTCCGGCCTCTGATTCCCGGCCTCTGATTCCCTGCTTCTGATTCTGATTCCCTGCCTCTGATTCCCCATTTCTGATTCCGCACATCTAATTCCCTGCCTCTGATTCCCCACCTCTGATTCCCCATATCTGAATCCCCGCCTCTGTTTCCCCGTCTCTGATTCCCCGCCTCTGTTTCCCCATATCTAAGTCCCCGCCTCTGATTCCCCAACTTTGATTCCCCACCTCTGATTCCCCAGCTCTGATTCCCTGCCTCTGATTCCCCGCCTGTGATTCCCCATCTCTGATTCACCACCTCTGATTCCCCACCACTGATTCCCCATATCTAATTCCCCGCCTCTGTTTGCCCGCCTCTGATTCCCCGCCTCTGTTTCCCCATATCTGATTCCCCGCCTCTGAATCCCCAACTCTGATTCCCTGCCTCTGATTCCCCAGCTTCATTCCCCGCCTTTGATTCCCCCCGTCTGAATCCCAGTCTCTGAATCCACGTGTCTGATAACCTGCCTCTGATTCCCCGCCTCTGATTCCCCATCTCAGATTCACTGCCTCTGATTCCCCACCTCTGATTCCCCATCTCTGATTCCGCACATCCGATTCACTGCCTCTGATTCCCCGACTCTGATTCCCCACCTCTGATTCCCCAGCTCTGATTCCCCGCCTCTGATTCCCCAACTCTGATTCCCCGCCTCTGATTCCCCAGCTCTGATTCCCCGCCTCTGATTCCCCGTGTTTGATCCCCTGCCTCTGATTCCCCAGGTCTGATTCCCCATCTCTGATTCACCGCCTTTGATTCGCCACCTCTGATTTCCCATATCTGATTCCTCGCCACTGTATCCCCGCCTCTGATTCCGCGCCTCTGATTCCCCATATCTCATTCCCCGCCTCTGATTCCCCATCTCTGATTCCCGGACTCTGATTCCCCACCTCTGATTCCCGACCTCTTATTCCCGGCATCTGATTCCGGCCTCTGATTCCCGGCCTCTGATTCCCTGCTTCTGATTCTGATTCCCTGCCTCTGATTCCCCATTTCTGATTCCGCACATCTAATTCCCTGCCTCTGATTCCCCACCTCTGATTCCCCATATCTGAATCCCCGCCTCTGTTTCCCCGTCTCTGATTCCCCGCCTCTGTTTCCCCATATCTAAGTCCCCGCCTCTGATTCCCCAACTTTGATTCCCCACCTCTGATTCCCCAGCTCTGATTCCCCGCCTCTGATTCCCCACCTCTGATTCCCCATACCTGATTCCTAGCCTCTGTTTCCCCGCCTCTGATTCCCCACTTCTGTTTCCCCATATCTGATTCCCGGCCTCTGATTCCCTGCCTCTGATTCCCCGCCTCTGATTCCCTGCCTCTGATTCCCCATCTCCGATTCCGCACATCTGATTCCCTGCCTCTCATTCCCCGCCTCTGATTCCCCGCCTCTGATTCCCTGCCTCTGATTCCCAACCTCTGATTCCCCACCTCTGATTCCCCGTGTTTGATTCCCCGCCTCTGTTTCCCCGCCTCTCATTCCCCGCCTCTGATTCCCCAACCCTAATTCCCCGCCTCTGATTCCCCATATCTGATTCCCCGCCTCTGTTTCCCCGCCTCTGATTCCCCGACCCTGTTTCCCCATATCTGATTCCCTGCCTCTGATTCCCCAACTTTGATTCCCAGACTCTGATTCCCCAGCTCTGATTCCCCGCCTCTGATTCCCCGCATCTGATTCCCTGCATCTGATTCCAAGCCTCTGATTCCCTGCCTCTGATTCCCAACCTCTGATTCCCCACCTCTGATTCCCCATATCTGATTCCCAGCCTCTGTTTCCCCGCCTCTGATTCCCCGCCTCTGTTTCCCCATATCTGATTCCCGGCCTCTGATTCCCCGCCTCTGATTCCCCGCCTCTGATTCCCTGCCTCTGATTCCCAATCTCCGATTCCGCACATCTGATTCCCTGCCTCTGATTCCCCGCCTCTGATTCCCCGCCGCTGATTCCCTGCCTCTGATTTCCAACCTCTGATTCCCCACCTATGATTCCCCGTGTTTGATTCCCCGCCTCTGTTTCCCCGCCACTGATTCCCCGCCTCTGATTCCCCAACTCTAATTCCCCGCCTCTGATTCCCCATATCTGATTCCCCGCCTCTGTTTCCCCGCCTCTGATTCCCCGCCCCTGTTTCCCCATATCTGATTCCCTGACTCTGATTCCCCAACTTTGATTCCCAGCCTCTGATTCCCCAGCTCTGATTCCCCGCCTCTGATTCCACGTGTTTGATTCCCTGCCTCTGATTCCCCGCCTCTGATTAACCATCTCTGATTCACCGCCTTTGATTCACCACATCTGATTCCCCATATCTGATTCCCCACCTCTGTTTCCCCGCCTCTGATTCCCCGCCTCTGATTCTCCATATCTCATTCCCCGCCTCTGACTCCCCATCTCTGATTCCCGGACTCTGATTCCCCACCTCTGATTCCCCGCCTCTTATTCCCAGCATCTGATTCCAGGCCTCTGATTCCCGGCCTCTGACTCCCCGCTTCTGATTCTGATTCCCTGCCTCTGATTCCACATCTCTGATTCCGCACATCTGATTACCTGCCTCTGATTCCCCACCTCTGATTCCCCATATCTGATTCCCCGCCTCTGTTTCCACGCCTCTGATTCCACGCCTCTGTTTCCCCATATCTAATTCCCCACCTCTGATGCCCCAACTCTGATTCCCCGCCTCTGATTCCCCAGCTCTGATTCCCCGCCTCTGATTCCCTGCATCCGATTCCCCATATCTGATTCCCAGCCTCTGTTTCCCTGCCCCTGATTCCCCGCCTCTGTTTCCCCATATCTGATTCCCGGCCTCTGGTTCCCCGCCTCTGATTCCCAGCCTCTGATTCCCCGCCTCTGATTCCCCGCCTCTGATTCCCTGCCTCTGATTCCCAACCTCTGATTCCCCACCTCTGATTCCCCGTGTTTGATTCCCCACCTCTGTTTCCCCGCCTCTGATTCCCCGCCTCTGATTCCCCAACTCTAATTCCCCGCCTCTGATTCCCCATATCTGATTCCCCGCCTCTGTTTCCCCGCCTCTGATTCCCCACCCCTGTTTCCCCATATCTGATTCCCTGCCTCTGATTCCCCAACTTTGATCCCAGCATCTGATTCCCCAGCTCTGATTCCCCGCCTCTGATTCCCCGCATCTGATTCCCTGCATCTGATTCCAAGCCTCTGATTCCCTGCTTCTGATTCCCAACCTCTGATTCCCCACCTCTGATTCCCCATATCTGATCCCCAGCCTCTGTTTCCCCGCCTCTGTTTCCCCATATCTGATTCCCGGCCTCTGATTCCCCGCCTCTGATTCCCCGCCTCTGCTTCCCCGCCTCTGATTCCCCAACTCTGATTCCCCGCCTCTGATTCCCCGTGTTTGATTCCCTGCCTCTGATTCCCGGCCTCTGATTCCCCATATCTGATTCCCCGCCTCTGATTCCCAACTATGATTCCCCGCCTCTTATTCCCCAGCTCTGATTCCCTGCCTCTGATTCCCCGCGTTCTATTCCCTGCCTCTGATTCCCCGCCTGTGATTCCCCATCTCTGATTCACCACCTCTGATTCCCCACCACTGATTCCCCATATCTAATTCCCCACCTCTGTTTGCCCGCCTCTGATTCCCCGCCTCTGTTTCCCCATATCTGATTCCCCGCCTCTGAATCCCCAACTCTGATTCCATGCCTCTGATTCCCCAGCTTCATTCCCCGCCTTTGATTCCCCCCGTCTGATTCCCAGCCTCTGAATCCCCGTGTCTGAAAACCTGCCTCTGATTCCCCGCCTCTGATTCCCCATCTCAGATTCACCGCCTCTGATTCCCCACCTCTGATTCCCCATCTCTGATTCCGCACATCCGATTCCCTGCCTCTGATTCCCCGACTCTGATTCCCCACCTCTGATTCCCTAGCTCTGATTCCCCGCCTCTGATTCCCCAACTCTGATTCCCCACCTCTGATTCCCCAGCTGTGATTCCCCGCCTCTGATTCCCCGTGTTTGATCCCCTGCCTCTGATTCCCCAGCTCTGATTCCCCATCTCTGATTCACCGCCTTTGATTCGCCACCTCTGATTCCCCATATCTGATTCCTCGCCACTGTTTCCCCGCCTCTGATTCCCCGCCTCTGATTCCCCATATCTCATTCCCCGCCTCTGATTCCCCATCTCTGATTCCCGGACTCTGATTCCCCACCTCTGATTCCCGACCTCTTATTCCCGGCATCTGATTCCGGCCTCTGATTCCCGGCCTCTGATTCCCTGCTTCTGATTCTGATTCCCTGCCTCTGATTTCCCATTTCTGATTCCGCACATCTAATTCCCTGCCTCTGATTCCCCACCTCTGATTCCCCATATCTGAATCCCCGCCTCTGTTTCCCCGTCTCTGATTCCCCGCCTCTGTTTCCCCATATCTAAGTCCCCGCCTCTGATTCCCCAACTTTGATTCCCCACCTCTGATTCCCCAGCTCTGATTCCCCGCCTCTGATTCCCCACCTCTGATTCCCCATATCTGATTCCCAGCCTCTGTTTCCCCGCCTCTGATTCCCCGCCCCTGTTTCCCCATATCTGATTCCCTGCCTCTGATTCCCTGCTTCTGATTCCCCATCTCTGATTCCGCAAATCTAATTCCCTGCCTCTGATTCCCCACCTCTGATTCCCCATATCTGATTCCCCACCTCTGTTTCCCGGCCTCTGATTCCCCGCTTCTGATTCCCCATATCTCATTCCCCGCCTCTGATTCCCCATCTCTGATTCCCCGCCTCTGATTCCCCGCCCCTGTTTCCCCATATCTGATTCCCTGCCTCTGTTTCCCCAACTTTGATTCCCAGCCTCTGATTCCCCAGCTCTGATTCCCCACCTCTGATTCCCCATATCTGATTCCTCGCCACTGTTTCCCCGCCTCTGATTCCCCGCCTCTGATTCCCCATATCTCATTCCCCGCCTCTGATTCCCCATCTCTGATTCCCGGACTCTGATTCCACACCTCTGATTCCCGGCCTCTTTTCCCGGCATCTGATTCCGGCCTCTGATTCCCGGCCTCTGATTCCCCAGCTCTGATTCCCCTCCTCTGATTCCCCGCATCTGATTCCCTGCATCTGATTCCAAGCCTCTGATTCCCTGCCTCTGATTCCCAACCTCTGATTCCCCACCTCTAATTCCCCATATCTGATTCCCAGCCTCTGTTTCCCCACCTCTGATTCCCCGCCTCTGTTTCCCCATATCTGATTCCCGGCCTCTGATTCCCCGCCTCTGATTCCCCGCCTCTGATTCCCTGCCTCTGATTCCCAACCTCTGATTCCCCACCTCTGATTCCTGACCTCTTATTCCCGGCATCTGATTCCGGCCTCTGATTCCCGGCCTCTGATTCCCTGCTTCTGATTCTGATTCCCCGCCTCTGATTCCCTGCCTCTGATTCCCAACCTCTGATTCCCCACCTCTGATTCCCCGTGTTTGATTACCCGCCTCTGTTTCCCCGCCTCTGATTCCCCGCCTCTGATTCCCCAACTCTAATTCCCCGCCTCTGATTCCCCATATCTGATTCCCTGCCTATGTTTCCCCGCCTCTGATTCCCCGCCCCTGTTTCCCCATATCTGATTCCCTGCCTCTGATTCCCCAACTTTGATTCCCAGCCTCTGATTCCCCAGCTCTGATTCCCCGCCTCTGATTCCCCGTGTTTGATTCCCTGCCTCTGATTCCCCGCCTCTGATTCCCCATCTCTGATTCACCGCCTTTGATTCGCCACCTCTGATTCCCCATATCTGATTCCCCACCTCTGTTTCCCCGCCTCTGATTCCCCGCCTCTGATTCTCCATATCTCATTACCCGCCTCTGACTCCCCATCTCTGATTCCCGTACTCTGATTCCCCACCTCTGATTCCCGGCCTCTTATTCCCAGCATCTGATTCCAGGCCTCTGATTCCCGGCCTCTGACTCCCCGCTTCTGATTCTGATTCCCTGCCTCTGATTCCCCGCCTCTGATTCCGCACATCTGATTCCCCGTCTCTGTTTCCCCATATCTAATTCCCCACCTCTGATGCCCCAACTCTGATTCCCCGCCTCTGATTCCCCAGCTCTGATTCCCCGCCTCTGATTCTCCACATCCGATTCCCAATATCTGATTCCCCGCCTTTGTTTCCCCGCCCCTGATTCCCCGCCTCTGTTTCCCCATATCTGATTCCCCGCCTCTGATTCCCAACTATGATTCCCCGCCTCTTATTCCCCAGCTCTGATTCCCTGCCTCTGATTCCCCGCGTTCTATTCCCTGCCTCTGATTCCCCGCCTGTGATTCCCCATCTCTGATTCACCACCTCTGATTCCCCACCACTGATTCCCCATATCTAATTCCCCGCCTCTGTTTGCCCGCCTCTGATTCCCCGCCTCTGTTTCCCCATATCTGATTCCCCGCCTCTGAATCCCCAACTCTGATTCCCTGCCTCTGATTCCCCAGCTTCATTCCCCGCCTTTGATTCCCCCCGTCTGATTCCCAGCCTCTGAATCCCCGTGTCTGATAACCTGCCTCTGATTCCCCGCCTCTGATTCCCCATCTCAGATTCACCGCCTCTGATTCCCCACCTCTGATTCCCCATCTCTGATTCCGCACATCCGATTCACTGCCTCTGATTCCCCGACTCTGATTCCCCACCTCTGATTCCCCAGCTCTGATTCCCCGCCTCTGATTCCCCAACTCTGATTCCCCGCCTCTGATTCCCCAGCTCTGATTCCCCGCCTCTGATTCCCCGTGTTTGATCCCCTGCCTCTGATTCCCCAGGTCTGATTCCCCATCTCTGATTCACCGCCTTTGATTCGCCACCTCTGATTTCCCATATCTGATTCCTCGCCACTGTTTCCCCGCCTCTGATTCCGCGCCTCTGATTCCCCATATCTCATTCCCCGCCTCTGATTCCCCATCTCTGATTCCCGGACTCTGATTCCCCACCTCTGATTCCCGACCTCTTATTCCCGGCATCTGATTCCGGCCTCTGATTCCCGGCCTCTGATTCCCTGCTTCTGATTCTGATTCCCTGCCTCTGATTCCCCATTTCTGATTCCGCACATCTAATTCCCTGCCTCTGATTCCCCACCTCTGATTCCCCATATCTGAATCCCCGCCTCTGTTTCCCCGTCTCTGATTCCCCGCCTCTGTTTCCCCATATCTAAGTCCCGGCCTCTGATTCCCCAACTTTGATTCCCCACCTCTGATTCCCCAGCTCTGATTCCCCGCCTCTGATTCCCCACCTCTGATTCCCCATACCTGATTCCTAGCCTCTGTTTCCCCGCCTCTGATTCCCCACTTCTGTTTCCCCATATCTGATTCCCGGCCTCTGATTCCCTGCCTCTGATTCCCCGCCTCTGATTCCCTGCCTCTGATTCCCCATCTCCGATTCCGCACATCTGATTCCCTGCCTCTCATTCCCCGCCTCTGATTCCCCGCCTCTGATTCCCTGCCTCTGATTCCCAACCTCTGATTCCCCACCTCTGATTCCCCGTGTTTGATTCCCCGCCTCTGTTTCCCCGCCTCTCATTCCCCGCCTCTGATTCCCCAACCCTAATTCCCCGCCTCTGATTCCCCATATCTGATTCCCCGCCTCTGTTTCCCCGCCTCTGATTCCCCGACCCTGTTTCCCCATATCTGATTCCCTGCCTCTGATTCCCCAACTTTGATTCCCAGACTCTGATTCCCCAGCTCTGATTCCCCGCCTCTGATTCCCCGCATCTGATTCCCTGCATCTGATTCCAAGCCTCTGATTCCCTGCCTCTGATTCCCAACCTCTGATTCCCCACCTCTGATTCCCCATATCTGATTCCCAGCCTCTGTTTCCCCGCCTCTGATTCCCCGCCTCTGTTTCCCCATATCTGATTCCCGGCCTCTGATTCCCCGCCTCTGATTCCCCGCCTCTGATTCCCTGCCTCTGATTCCCAATCTCCGATTCCGCACATCTGATTCCCTGCCTCTGATTCCCCGCCTCTGATTCCCCGCCGCTGATTCCCTGCCTCTGATTTCCAACCTCTGATTCCCCACCTATGATTCCCCGTGTTTGATTCCCCGCCTCTGTTTCCCCGCCACTGATTCCCCGCCTCTGATTCCCAAACTCTAATTCCCCGCCTCTGATTCCCCATATCTGATTCCCCGCCTCTGTTTCCCCGCCTCTGATTCCCCGCCCCTGTTTCCCCATATCTGATTCCCTGACTCTGATTCCCCAACTTTGATTCCCAGCCTCTGATTCCCCAGCTCTGATTCCCCGCCTCTGATTCCACGTGTTTGATTCCCTGCCTCTGATTCCCCGCCTCTGATTAACCATCTCTGATTCACCGCCTTTGATTCACCACCTCTGATTCCCCATATCTGATTCCCCACCTCTGTTTCCCCGCCTCTGATTCCCCGCCTCTGATTCTCCATATCTCATTCCCCGCCTCTGACTCCCCATCTCTGATTCCCGGACTCTGATTCCCCACCTCTGATTCCCGGCCTCTTATTCCCAGCATCTGATTCCAGGCCTCTGATTCCCGGCCTCTGACTCCCCGCTTCTGATTCTGATTCCCTGCCTCTGATTCCACATCTCTGATTCCGCACATCTGATTACCTGCCTCTGATTCCCCACCTCTGATTCCCCATATCTGATTCCCCGCCTCTGTTTCCACGCCTCTGATTCCCCGCCTCTGTTTCCCCATATCTAATTCCCCACCTCTGATGCCCCAACTCTGATTCCCCGCCTCTGATTCCCCAGCTCTGATTCCCCGCCTCTGATTCCCTGCATCCGATTCCCCATATCTGATTCCCCGCCTCTGTTTCCCTGCCCCTGATTCCCCGCCTCTGTTTCCCCATATCTGATTCCCGGCCTCTGGTTCCCCGCCTCTGATTCCCAGCCTCTGATTCCCTGCCTCTGATTCCCCATCTCCGATTCCGCACATCTGATTCCCTGCCTCTGATTCCCCGCCTCTGATTCCCCGCCTCTGATTCCCTGCCTCTGATTCCCAACCTCTGATTCCCCGCCTCTGATTCCCCAACTCTAATTCCCCGCCTCTGATTCCCCATATCTGATTCCCCGCCTCTGTTTCCCCGCCTCTGATTCCCCACCCCTGTTTCCCCATATCTGATTCCCTGCCTCTGATTCCCCAACTTTGATCCCAGCATCTGATTCCCCAGCTCTGATTCCCCGCCTCTGATTCCCCGCATCTGATTCCCTGCATCTGATTCCAAGCCTCTGATTCCCTGCCTCTGATTCCCAACCTCTGATTCCCCATCTCTGATTCACCGCCTTTGATTCGCCACCTCTGATTCCCCATATCTGATTCCCCACCTCTGTTTCCCCGCCTCTGATTCCCCGCCTCTGATTCTCCATATCTCATTACCCGCCTCTGACTCCCCATCTCTGATTCCCGTACTCTGATTCCCCACCTCTGATTCCCGGCCTCTTATTCCCAGCATCTGATTCCAGGCCTCTGATTCCCGGCCTCTGACTCCCCGCTTCTGATTCTGATTCCCTGCCTCTGATTCCCCGCCTCTGATTCCGCACATCTGATTCCCCGTCTCTGTTTCCCCATATCTAATTCCCCACCTCTGATGCCCCAACTCTGATTCCCCGCCTCTGATTCCCCAGCTCTGATTCCCCGCCTCTGATTCTCCACATCCGATTCCCAATATCTGATTCCCCGCCTTTGTTTCCCCGCCCCTGATTCCCCGCCTCTGTTTCCCCATATCTGATTCCCCGCCTCTGATTCCCAACTATGATTCCCCGCCTCTTATTCCCCAGCTCTGATTCCCTGCCTCTGATTCCCCGCGTTCTATTCCCTGCCTCTGATTCCCCGCCTGTGATTCCCCATCTCTGATTCACCACCTCTGATTCCCCACCACTGATTCCCCATATCTAATTCCCCGCCTCTGTTTGCCCGCCTCTGATTCCCCGCCTCTGTTTCCCCATATCTGATTCCCCGCCTCTGAATCCCCAACTCTGATTCCCTGCCTCTGATTCCCCAGCTTCATTCCCCGCCTTTGATTCCCCCCGTCTGATTCCCAGCCTCTGAATCCCCGTGTCTGATAACCTGCCTCTGATTCCCCGCCTCTGATTCCCCATCTCAGATTCACCGCCTCTGATTCCCCACCTCTGATTCCCCATCTCTGATTCCGCACATCCGATTCACTGCCTCTGATTCCCCGACTCTGATTCCCCACCTCTGATTCCCCAGCTCTGATTCCCCGCCTCTGATTCCCCAACTCTGATTCCCCGCCTCTGATTCCCCAGCTCTGATTCCCCGCCTCTGATTCCCCGTGTTTGATCCCCTGCCTCTGATTCCCCAGGTCTGATTCCCCATCTCTGATTCACCGCCTTTGATTCGCCACCTCTGATTTCCCATATCTGATTCCTCGCCACTGTTTCCCCGCCTCTGATTCCGCGCCTCTGATTCCCCATATCTCATTCCCCGCCTCTGATTCCCCATCTCTGATTCCCGGACTCTGATTCCCCACCTCTGATTCCCGACCTCTTATTCCCGGCATCTGATTCCGGCCTCTGATTCCCGGCCTCTGATTCCCTGCTTCTGATTCTGATTCCCTGCCTCTGATTCCCCATTTCTGATTCCGCACATCTAATTCCCTGCCTCTGATTCCCCACCTCTGATTCCCCATATCTGAATCCCCGCCTCTGTTTCCCCGTCTCTGATTCCCCGCCTCTGTTTCCCCATATCTAAGTCCCCGCCTCTGATTCCCCAACTTTGATTCCCCACCTCTGATTCCCCAGCTCTGATTCCCCGCCTCTGATTCCCCACCTCTGATTCCCCATACCTGATTCCTAGCCTCTGTTTCCCCGCCTCTGATTCCCCACTTCTGTTTCCCCATATCTGATTCCCGGCCTCTGATTCCCTGCCTCTGATTCCCCGCCTCTGATTCCCTGCCTCTGATTCCCCATCTCCGAT
The DNA here is from genome assembly GCF_036971445.1 of Narcine bancroftii. Taxonomy (NCBI): domain Eukaryota; kingdom Metazoa; phylum Chordata; class Chondrichthyes; order Torpediniformes; family Narcinidae; genus Narcine; species Narcine bancroftii. Next base: position 111,023,182 of record NC_091475.1, read on the forward strand.
TCCGCACATCTGATTCCCTGCCTCTCATTCCCCGCCTCTGATTCCCCGCCTCTGATTCCCTGCCTCTGATTCCCAACCTCTGATTCCCCACCTCTGATTCCCCGTGTTTGATTCCCCGCCTCTGTTTCCCCGCCTCTCATTCCCCGCCTCTGATTCCCCAACCCTAATTCCCCGCCTCTGATTCCCCATATCTGATTCCCCGCCTCTGTTTCCCCGCCTCTGATTCCCCGACCCTGTTTCCCCATATCTGATTCCCTGCCTCTGATTCCCCAACTTTGATTCCCAGACTCTGATTCCCCAGCTCTGATTCCCCGCCTCTGATTCCCCGCATCTGATTCCCTGCATCTGATTCCAAGCCTCTGATTCCCTGCCTCTGATTCCCAACCTTTGATTCCCCACCTCTGATTCCCCATATCTGATTCCCAGCCTCTGTTTCCCCGCCTCTGATTCCCCGCCTCTGTTTCCCCATATCTGATTCCCGGCCTCTGATTCCCGGCCTCTGATTCCCCGCCTCTGATTCCCTGCCTCTGATTCCCAATCTCCGATTCCGCACATCTGATTCCCTGCCTCTGATTCCCCGCCTCTGATTCCCCGCCGCTGATTCCCTGCCTCTGATTTCCAACCTCTGATTCCCCACCTATGATTCCCCGTGTTTGATTCCCCGCCTCTGTTTCCCCGCCACTGATTCCCCGCCTCTGATTCCCCAACTCTAATTCCCCGCCTCTGATTCCCCATATCTGATTCCCCGCCTCTGTTTCCCCGCCTCTGATTCCCCGCCCCTGTTTCCCCATATCTGATTCCCTGACTCTGATTCCCCAACTTTGATTCCCAGCCTCTGATTCCCCAGCTCTGATTCCCCGCCTCTGATTCCACGTGTTTGATTCCCTGCCTCTGATTCCCCGCCTCTGATTAACCATCTCTGATTCACCGCCTTTGATTCACCACCTCTGATTCCCCATATCTGATTCCCCACCTCTGTTTCCCCGCCTCTGATTCCCCGCCTCTGATTCTCCATATCTCATTCCCCGCCTCTGACTCCCCATCTCTGATTCCCGGACTCTGATTCCCCACCTCTGATTCCCGGCCTCTTATTCCCAGCATCTGATTCCAGGCCTCTGATTCCCGGCCTCTGACTCCCCGCTTCTGATTCTGATTCCCTGCCTCTGATTCCACATCTCTGATTCCGCACATCTGATTACCTGCCTCTGATTCCCCACCTCTGATTCCCCATATCTGATTCCCCGCCTCTGTTTCCATGCCTCTGATTCCCCGCCTCTGTTTCCCCATATCTAATTCCCCACCTCTGATGCCCCAACTCTGATTCCCCGCCTCTGATTCCCCAGCTCTGATTCCCCGCCTCTGATTCCCTGCATCCGATTTCCCATATCTGATTCCCCGCCTCTGTTTCCCTGCCCCTGATTCCCCGCCTCTGTTTCCCCATATCTGATTCCCGGCCTCTGGTTCCCCGCCTCTGATTCCCAGCCTCTGATTCCCTGCCTCTGATTCCCCATCTCCGATTCCGCACATCTGATTCCCTGCCTCTGATTCCCCGCCTCTGATTCCCCGCCTCTGATTCCCTGCCTCTGATTCCCAACCTCTGATTCCCCACCTCTGATTCCCCGTGTTTGATTCCCCGCCTCTGTTTCCCCGCCTCTGATTCCCCGCCTGTGATTCCCCAACTCTAATTCCCCGCCTCTGATTCCCCATATCTGATTCCCCGCCTCTGTTTCCCCGCCTCTGATTCCCCACCCCTGTTTCCGCATATCTGATTCCCTGCCTCTGATTCCCCAACTTTGATCCCAGCATCTGATTCCCCAGCTCTGATTCCCCGCCTCTGATTCCCCGCATCTGATTCCCTGCATCTGATTCCAAGCCTCTGATTCCCTGCCTCTGATTCCCAACCTCTGATTCCCCACCTCTGATTCCCCATATCTGATCCCCAGCCTCTGTTTCCCCGCCTCTGTTTCCCCATATCTGATTCCCGGCCTCTGATTCCCCGCCTCTGATTCCCCGCCTCTGCTTCCCCGCCTCTGATTCCCCAACTCTGATTCCCCGCCTCTGATTCCCCGTGTTTGATTCCCTGCCTCTGATTCCCGGCCTCTGATTCCCCATATCTGATTCCCCGCCTCTGATTCCCAACTATGATTCCCCGCCTCTTATTCCCCAGCTCTGATTCCCTGCCTCTGATTCCCCGCGTTCTATTCCCTGCCTCTGATTCCCCGCCTGTGATTCCCCATCTCTGATTCACCACCTCTGATTCCCCACCACTGATTCCCCATATCTAATTCCCCGCCTCTGTTTGCCCGCCTCTGATTCCCCGCCTCTGTTTCCCCATATCTGATTCCCCGCCTCTGAATCCCCAACTCTGATTCCCTGCCTCTGATTCCCCAGCTTCATTCCCCGCCTTTGATTCCCCCCGTCTGATTCCCAGCCTCTGAATCCCCGTGTCTGAAAACCTGCCTCTGATTCCCCGCCTCTGATTCCCCATCTCAGATTCACCGCCTCTGATTCCCCACCTCTGATTCCCCATCTCTGATTCCGCACATCCGATTCCCTGCCTCTGATTCCCCGACTCTGATTCCCCACCTCTGATTCCCTAGCTCTGATTCCCCGCCTCTGATTCCCCAACTCTGATTCCCCACCTCTGATTCCCCAGCTGTGATTCCCCGCCTCTGATTCCCCGTGTTTGATCCCCTGCCTCTGATTCCCCAGCTCTGATTCCCCATCTCTGATTCACCGCCTTTGATTCGCCACCTCTGATTCCCCATATCTGATTCCTCGCCACTGTTTCCCCGCCTCTGATTCCCCGCCTCTGATTCCCCATATCTCATTCCCCGCCTCTGATTCCCCATCTCTGATTCCCGGACTCTGATTCCCCACCTCTGATTCCCGACCTCTTATTCCCGGCATCTGATTCCGGCCTCTGATTCCCGGCCTCTGATTCCCTGCTTCTGATTCTGATTCCCTGCCTCTGATTCCCCATTTCTGATTCCGCACATCTAATTCCCTGCCTCTGATTCCCCACCTCTGATTCCCCATATCTGAATCCCCGCCTCTGTTTCCCCGTCTCTGATTCCCCGCCTCTGTTTCCCCATATCTAAGTCCCCGCCTCTGATTCCCCAACTTTGATTCCCCACCTCTGATTCCCCAGCTCTGATTCCCCGCCTCTGATTCCCCACCTCTGATTCCCCATATCTGATTCCCAGCCTCTGTTTCCCCGCCTCTGATTCCCCGCCCCTGTTTCCCCATATCTGATTCCCTGCCTCTGTTTCCCCAACTTTGATTCCCAGCCTCTGATTCCCCAGCTCTGATTCCCCGCCTCTGATTCCCCGTGTTTGATTCCCTGCCTCTGATTCCCTGCTTCTGATTCCCCATCTCTGATTCCGCAAATCTAATTCCCTGCCTCTGATTCCCCACCTCTGATTCCCCATATCTGATTCCCCACCTCTGTTTCCCGGCCTCTGAATCCCCGCTTCTGATTCCCCATATCTCATTCCCCGCCTCTGATTCCCCATCTCTGATTCCCCGCCTCTGATTCCCCGCCCCTGTTTCCCCATATCTGATTCCCTGCCTCTGTTTCCCCAACTTTGATTCCCAGCCTCTGATTCCCCAGCTCTGATTCCCCACCTCTGATTCCCCATATCTGATTCCTCGCCACTGTTTCCCCGCCTCTGATTCCCCGCCTCTGATTCCCCATATCTCATTCCCCGCCTCTGATTCCCCATCTCTGATTCCCGGACTCTGATTCCCCACCTCTGATTCCCGGCCTCTTTTCCCGGCATCTGATTCCGGCCTCTGATTCCCGGCCTCTGATTCCCCAGCTCTGATTCCCCGCCTCTGATTCCCCGCATCTGATTCCCTGCATCTGATTCCAAGCCTCTGATTCCCTGCCTCTGATTCCCAACCTCTGATTCCCCACCTCTAATTCCCCATATCTGATTCCCAGCCTCTGTTTCCCCACCTCTGATTCCCCGCCTCTGTTTCCCCATATCTGATTCCCGGCCTCTGATTCCCCGCCTCTGATTCCCCGCCTCTGATTCCCTGCCTCTGATTCCCAACCTCTGATTCCCCACCTCTGATTCCTGACCTCTTATTCCCGGCATCTGATTCCGGCCTCTGATTCCCGGCCTCTGATTCCCTGCTTCTGATTCTGATTCCCCGCCTCTGATTCCCTGCCTCTGATTCCCAACCTCTGATTCCCCACCTCTGATTCCCCGTGTTTGATTACCCGCCTCTGTTTCCCCGCCTCTGATTCCCCGCCTCTGATTCCCCAACTCTAATTCCCCGCCTCTGATTCCCCATATCTGATTCCCTGCCTATGTTTCCCCGCCTCTGATTCCCCGCCCCTGTTTCCCCATATCTGATTCCCTGCCTCTGATTCCCCAACTTTGATTCCCAGCCTCTGATTCCCCAGCTCTGATTCCCCGCCTCTGATTCCCCGTGTTTGATTCCCTGCCTCTGATTCCCCGCCTCTGATTCCCCATCTCTAATTCACCGCCTTTGATTCGCCACCTCTGATTCCCCATATCTGATTCCCCACCTCTGTTTCCCCGCCTCTGATTCCCCGCCTCTGATTCTCCATATCTCATTACCCGCCTCTGACTCCCCATCTCTGATTCCCGTACTCTGATTCCCCACCTCTGATTCCCGGCCTCTTATTCCCAGCATCTGATTCCAGGCCTCTGATTCCCGGCCTCTGACTCCCCGCTTCTGATTCTGATTCCCTGCCTCTGATTCCCCGCCTCTGATTCCGCACATCTGATTCCCCGTCTCTGTTTCCCCATATCTAATTCCCCACCTCTGATGCCCCAACTCTGATTCTCCGCCTCTGATTCCCCAGCTCTGATACCCCGCCTCTGATTCTCCACATCCGATTCCCAATATCTGATTCCCCGCCTTTGTTTCCCCGCCCCTGATTCCCCGCCTCAGTTTCCCCATATCTGATTCCCCGCCTCTGATTCCCAACTATGATTCCCCGCCTCTTATTCCCCAGCTCTGATTCCCTGCCTCTGATTCCCCGCGTTCTATTCCCTGCCTCTGATTCCCCGCCTCTGATTCCCCACCACTGATTCCCCATATCTAATTCCCCGCCTCTGTTTGCCCGCCTCTGATTCCCCGCCTCTGTTTCCCCATATCTGATTCCCCGCCTCTGAATCCCCAACTCTGATTCCCTGCCTCTGATTCCCCAGCTTCATTCCCCGCCTTTGATTCCCCCCGTCTGATTCCCAGCCTCTGAATCCCCGTGTCTGATAACCTGCCTCTGATTCCCCGCCTCTGATTCCCCATCTCAGATTCACCGCCTCTGATTCCCCACCTCTGATTCCCCATCTCTGATTCCGCACATCCGATTCACTGCCTCTGATTCCCCGACTCTGATTCCCCACCTCTGATTCCCCAGCTCTGATTCCCCGCCTCTGATTCCCCAACTCTGATTCCCCGCCTCTGATTCCCCAGCTCTGATTCCCCGCCTCTGATTCCCCGTGTTTGATCCCCTGCCTCTGATTCCCCAGGTCTGATTCCCCATCTCTGATTCACCGCCTTTGATTCGCCACCTCTGATTTCCCATATCTGATTCCTCGCCACTGTTTCCCCGCCTCTGATTCCGCGCCTCTGATTCCCCATATCTTATTCCCCGCCTCTGATTCCCCATCTCTGATTCCCGGACTCTGATTCCCCACCTCTGATTCCCGACCTCTTATTCCCGGCATCTGATTCCGGCCTCTGATTCCCGGCCTCTGATTCCCTGCTTCTGATTCTGATTCCCTGCCTCTGATTCCCCATTTCTGATTCCGCACATCTAATTCCCTGCCTCTGATTCCCCACCTCTGATTCCCCATATCTGAATCCCCGCCTCTGTTTCCCCGTCTCTGATTCCCCGCCTCTGTTTCCCCATATCTAAGTCCCCGCCTCTGATTCCCCAACTTTGATTCCCCACCTCTGATTCCCCAGCTCTGATTCCCCGCCTCTGATTCCCCACCTCTGATTCCCCATACCTGATTCCTAGCCTCTGTTTCCCCGCCTCTGATTCCCCACTTCTGTTTCCCCATATCTGATTCCCGGCCTCTGATTCCCTGCCTCTGATTCCCCGCCTCTGATTCCCTGCCTCTGATTCCCCATCTCCGATTCCGCACATCTGATTCCCTGCCTCTCATTCCCCGCCTCTGATTCCCCGCCTCTGATTCCCTGCCTCTGATTCCCAACCTCTGATTCCCCACCTCTGATTCCCCGTGTTTGATTCCCCGCCTCTGTTTCCCCGCCTCTCATTCCCCGCCTCTGATTCCCCAACCCTAATTCCCCGCCTCTGATTCCCCATATCTGATTCCCCGCCTCTGTTTCCCCGCCTCTGATTCCCCGACCCTGTTTCCCCATATCTGATTCCCTGCCTCTGATTCCCCAACTTTGATTCCCAGACTCTGATTCCCCAGCTCTGATTCCCCGCCTCTGATTCCCCGCATCTGATTCCCTGCATCTGATTCCAAGCCTCTGATTCCCTGCCTCTGATTCCCAACCTCTGATTCCCCACCTCTGATTCCCCATATCTGATTCCCAGCCTCTGTTTCCCCGCCTCTGATTCCCCGCCTCTGTTTCCCCATATCTGATTCCCGGCCTCTGATTCCCCGCCTCTGATTCCCCGCCTCTGATTCCCTGCCTCTGATTCCCAATCTCCGATTCCGCACATCTGATTCCCTGCCTCTGATTCCCCGCCTCTGATTCCCCGCCGCTGATTCCCTGCCTCTGATTTCCAACCTCTGATTCCCCACCTATGATTCCCCGTGTTTGATTCCCCGCCTCTGTTTCCCCGCCACTGATTCCCCGCCTCTGATTCCCCAACTCTAATTCCCCGCCTCTGATTCCCCATATCTGATTCCCCGCCTCTGTTTCCCCGCCTCTGATTCCCCGCCCCTGTTTCCCCATATCTGATTCCCTGACTCTGATTCCCCAACTTTGATTCCCAGCCTCTGATTCCCCAGCTCTGATTCCCCGCCTCTGATTCCACGTGTTTGATTCCCTGCCTCTGATTCCCCGCCTCTGATTAACCATCTCTGATTCACCGCCTTTGATTCACCACCTCTGATTCCCCATATCTGATTCCCCACCTCTGTTTCCCCGCCTCTGATTCCCCGCCTCTGATTCTCCATATCTCATTCCCCGCCTCTGACTCCCCATCTCTGATTCCCGGACTCTGATTCCCCACCTCTGATTCCCGGCCTCTTATTCCCAGCATCTGATTCCAGGCCTCTGATTCCCGGCCTCTGACTCCCCGCTTCTGATTCTGATTCCCTGCCTCTGATTCCACATCTCTGATTCCGCACATCTGATTACCTGCCTCTGATTCCCCACCTCTGATTCCCCATATCTGATTCCCCGCCTCTGTTTCCACGCCTCTGATTCCCCGCCTCTGTTTCCCCATATCTAATTCCCCACCTCTGATGCCCCAACTCTGATTCCCCGCCTCTGATTCCCCAGCTCTGATTCCCCGCCTCTGATTCCCTGCATCCGATTCCCCATATCTGATTCCCCGCCTCTGTTTCCCAGCCCCTGATTCCCCGCCTCTGTTTCCCCATATCTGATTCCCGGCCTCTGGTTCCCCGCCTCTGATTCCCAGCCTCTGATTCCCTGCCTCTGATTCCCCATCTCCGATTCCGCACATCTGATTCCCTGCCTCTGATTCCCCGCCTCTGATTCCCCGCCTCTGATTCCCTGCCTCTGATTCCCAACCTCTGATTCCCCACCTCTGATTCCCCGTGTTTGATTCCCCGCCTCTGTTTCCCCGCCTCTGATTCCCCGCCTCTGATTCCCCAACTCTAATTCCCCGCCTCTGATTCCCCATATCTGATTCCCCGCCTCTGTTTCCCCGCCTCTGATTCCCCACCCCTGTTTCCCCATATCTGATTCCCTGCCTCTGATTCCCCAACTTTGATCCCAGCATCTGATTCCCCAGCTCTGATTCCCCGCCTCTGATTCCCCGCATCTGATTCCCTGCATCTGATTCCAAGCCTCTGATTCCCTGCCTCTGATTCCCAACCTCTGATTCCCCACCTCTGATTCCCCATATCTGATCCCCAGCCTCTGTTTCCCCGCCTCTGTTTCCCCATATCTGATTCCCGGCCTCTGATTCCCCGCCTCTGATTCCCCGCCTCTGCTTCCCCGCCTCTGATTCCCCAACTCTGATTCCCCGCCTCTGATTCCCCGTGTTTGATTCCCTGCCTCTGATTCCCGGCCTCTGATTCCCCATATCTGATTCCCCGCCTCTGATTCCCAACTATGATTCCCCGCCTCTTATTCCCCAGCTCTGATTCCCTGCCTCTGATTCCCCGCGTTCTATTCCCTGCCTCTGATTCCCCGCCTGTGATTCCCCATCTCTGATTCACCACCTCTGATTCCCCACCACTGATTCCCCATATCTAATTCCCCGCCTCTGTTTGCCCGCCTCTGATTCCCCGCCTCTGTTTCCCCATATCTGATTCCCCGCCTCTGAATCCCCAACTCTGATTCCCTGCCTCTGATTCCCCAGCTTCATTCCCCGCCTTTGATTCCCCCCGTCTGATTCCCAGCCTCTGAATCCCCGTGTCTGAAAACCTGCCTCTGATTCCCCGCCTCTGATTCCCCATCTCAGATTCACCGCCTCTGATTCCCCACCTCTGATTCCCCATCTCTGATTCCGCACATCCGATTCCCTGCCTCTGATTCCCCGACTCTGATTCCCCACCTCTGATTCCCTAGCTCTGATTCCCCGCCTCTGATTCCCCAACTCTGATTCCCCACCTCTGATTCCCCAGCTGTGATTCCCCGCCTCTGATTCCCCGTGTTTGATCCCCTGCCTCTGATTCCCCAGCTCTGATTCCCCATCTCTGATTCACCGCCTTTGATTCGCCACCTCTGATTCCCCATATCTGATTCCTCGCCACTGTTTCCCCGCCTCTGATTCCCCGCCTCTGATTCCCCATATCTCATTCCCCGCCTCTGATTCCCCATCTCTGATTCCCCGACTCTGATTCCCCACCTCTGATTCCCGACCTCTTATTCCCGGCATCTGATTCCGGCCTCTGATTCCCGGCCTCTGATTCCCTGCTTCTGATTCTGATTCCCTGCCTCTGATTCCCCATTTCTGATTCCGCACATCTAATTCCCTGCCTCTGATTCCCCACCTCTGATTCCCCATATCTGAATCCCCGCCTCTGTTTCCCCGTCTCTGATTCCCCGCCTCTGTTTCCCCATATCTAAGTCCCCGCCTCTGATTCCCCAACTTTGATTCCCCACCTCTGATTCCCCAGCTCTGTTTACCCGCCTCTGATTCCCCACCTCTGATTCCCCATATCTGATTCCCAGCCTCTGTTTCCCCGCCTCTGATTCCCCGCCCCTGTTTCCCCATATCTGATTCCCTGCCTCTGTTTCCCCAACTTTGATTCCCAGCCTCTGATTCCCCAGCTCTGATTCCCCGCCTCTGATTCCCCGTGTTTGATTCCCTGCCTCTGATTCCCTGCTTCTGATTCCCCATCTCTGATTCCGCAAATCTAATTCCCTGCCTCTGATTCCCCACCTCTGATTCCCCATATCTGATTCCCCACCTCTGTTTCCCGGCCTCTGATTCCCCGCTTCTGATTCCCCATATCTCATTCCCCGCCTCTGATTCCCCATCTCTGATTCCCCGCCTCTGATTCCCCGCCCCTGTTTCCCCATATCTGATTCCCTGCCTCTGTTTCCCCAACTTTGATTCCCAGCCTCTGATTCCCCAGCTCTGATTCCCCACCTCTGATTCCCCATATCTGATTCCTCGCCACTGTTTCCCCGCCTCTGATTCCCCGCCTCTGATTCCCCATATCTCATTCCCCGCCTCTGATTCCCCATCTCTGATTCCCGGACTCTGATTCCCCACCTCTGATTCCCGGACTCTTTTCCCGGCATCTGATTCCGGCCTCTGATTCCCGGCCTCTGATTCCCTGCTTCTGATTCCCCATCTCTGATTCCGCAAATCTAATTCCCTGCCTCTGATTCCCCACCTCTGATTCCCCATATCTGATTCCCCGCCTCTGTTTCCCCGCCTCTGATTCCCCGCCTCTGTTTCCCCATATCTAAGTCCCCGCCTCTGATTCTCCAACTTTGAATCCCCACCTCTGATTCCCCAGCTCTGATTCCCCGCCTCTGATTCCCCGCATCTGATTCCATGCATCTGATTCCCAGCCTCTGATTCCCAGCCTCTGATTCCCAACCTCTGATTCCCCACCTCTGATTCCCCATATCTGATTCCCCGCCTCTGTTTCCCCGCCTCTGATTCCCCGCCTCTGTTTCCCCATATCTGATCCCCGCCTCTATTTGCCCGCATCTGATTCCCCGCCTCTGTTTCCCCATATCTGATTCCCCGCCTCTGAATCCCCAACTCTGATTCCCTGCCTCTAATTTCCCAGCTCTGATTCCCCGCCTCTGATTCCCCGCGTCATATTACCGGCCTCTGATTCCCCGCCTCTGATTCCCCATCTCTGATTCACAACCTCTGATTCCCCACCTCTGATACCCCATATCTGATTCCCCGCCTCTGTTTCCCCGCCTCTGATTCCCCACCTCTGATTCCCAATATCTGATTCCCCGCCTCTGATTCCCCACCTCTGATTCCCCGCCTCTGATTCGCAGGCTATGATTCCCCGCCTCTGATTCCCCGTGTTTGATTCCCTGCCTCTGATTCCCGGCCTCTGATTCCCCATCTCTGATTCACCGCCTTTGATTCGCCACCTCTGATTCACCATATCTGATTCCCCGCCTCTGTTTCCCCGCCTCTGATTCCCCGCCTCTGATTCCCCATATCTCATTCCCCGCCTCTGAATCCCCATCTCTGATTCCCGGACTCTGATTCCCCACCTCTGATTCCCTGCTACTAATTCTGATTCCCTGCCTTTGATTCCCCATCTCTGATTCCGCACATCTGATTCCCTGCCTCTGATTCCCCATCTCCGATTCCCCATATCTGATTCCCCGCTTCTGTTTCCCCGCCTCTGATTCCCCGCCTCTGTTTCCCAATATCTAAGTCCCCGCCTCTGATTCCCCAACTCTAATTCCCCACCTCTGATTCCCCAGCTCTGATTCCCCGCCTCTGATTCCCCGCATCTGATTCCCTGCATCTGATTCCAAGCCTCTTATTCCCTGCCTCTGATTCCCAACCTCTGATTCCCCACCTCTGATTCCCCATATCTGATTCCCAGCCTCTGTTTCCCCGCCTCTGATTCCCCGCCTCTGTTTCCCCATATCTGATTCCCGGCCTCTGGTTCCCCGCCTCTGATTCCCAGCCTCTGATTCCCTGCCTCTGATTCCCCATCTCCGATTCCGCACATCTGATTCCCTGCCTCTGATTCCCCGCCTCTGATTCCCCGCCTCTGATTCCCTGCCTCTGATTCCCAACCTCTGATTCCCCACCTCTGATTCCCCGTGTTTGATTCCCCGCCTCTGTTTCCCCGCCTCTGATTCCCCGCCTCTGATTCCCCAACTCTAATTCCCCGCCTCTGATTCCCCATATCTGATTCCCCGCCTCTGTTTCCCCGCCTCTGATTCCCCACCCCTGTTTCCCCATATCTGATTCCCTGCCTCTGATTCCCCAACTTTGATCCCAGCATCTGATTCCCCAGCTCTGATTCCCCGCCTCTGATTCCCCGCATCTGATTCCCTGCATCTGATTCCAAGCCTCTGATTCCCTGCCTCTGATTCCCAACCTCTGATTCCCCACCTCTGATTCCCCATATCTGATCCCCAGCCTCTGTTTCCCCGCCTCTGTTTCCCCATATCTGATTCCCGGCCTCTGATTCCCCGCCTCTGATTCCCCGCCTCTGATTCCCTGCCTCTGATTCCCTGCATCTGATTCCCAACCTCTGATTCCCCACCTCTGATTCCCCGTGTTTGATTCCCCGCCCCTGTTTCCCCATATCTGATTCCCTGCCTCTGATTCCCCAACTTTGATTCCCAGCCTCTGATTCCCCAGCTCTGATTCCCCGCCTCTGATTCCCCGTGTTTGATTCCCTGCCTCTGATTCCCCGCCTCTGATTCCCCATCTCTGATTCACCGCCTTTGATTCGCCACCTCTGATTCCCCATATCTGATTCCCCACCTCTGTTTCCCCGCCTCTGATTCCCCGCCTCTGATTCTCCATATCTCATTCCCCGCCTCTGACTCCCCATCTCTGATTCCCGGACTCTGATTCCCCACCTCTGATTCCCGGCCTCTTATTCCCAGCATCTGATTCCAGGCCTCTGATTCCCGTCCTCTGACTCCCCGCTTCTGATTCTGATTCCCTGCCTCTGATTCCCCATCTCTGATTCCGCACATCTGATTACCTGCCTCTGATTCCCCACCTCTGATTCCCCATATCTGATTCCCCGCCTCTGTTTCCCCGCCCCTGATTCCCCGCCTCTGTTTCCCCATATCTGATTCCCCGCCTCTGATTCCCAACTTTGATTCCCCGCCTCTTATTCCCCAGCTCTGATTCCCTGCCTCAGATTCCCCGCGTTCTATACCCTGCCTCTGATTCCCCGCCTGTGATTCCCCATCTCTGATTCACCACCTCTGATTCCCCACCACTGATTCCCCATATCTAATTCCCCGCCTCTGTTTGCCCGCCTCTGATTCCCCGCCTCTGTTTCCCCATATCTGATTCCCCGCCTCTGAATCCCCAACACTGATTCCCTGCCTCTGATTCCCCAGCTTCATTCCCCGCCTTTGATTCCCCCCGTCTGATTCCCAGCCTCTGAATCCCCGTGTCTGAAAACCTGCCTCTGATTCCCCGCCTCTGATTCCCCATCTCAGATTCACCGCCTCTGATTCCCCACCTCTGATTCCCCATCTCTGATTCCGCACATCCGATTCCCTGCCTCTGATTCCCCGACTCTGATTCCCCACCTCTGATTCCCCAGCTCTGATTCCCCGCCTCTGATTCCCCAACTCTGATTCCCCACCTCTGATTCCCCAGCTGTGATTCCCTGCCTCTGATTCCCCGTGTTTGATCCCCTGCCTCTGATTCCCCAGCTCTGATTCCCCATCTCTGATTCACCGCCTTTGATTCGCCACCTCTGATTCCCCATATCTGATTCCTCGCCACTGTTTCCCCGCCTCTGATTCCCCGCCTCTGATTCCCCATATCTCATTCCCCGCCTCTGATTCCCCATCTCTGATTCCCGGACTCTGATTCCCCACCTCTGATTCCCCAGCTGTGATTCCCCGCCTCTGATTCCCCGTGTTTGATCCCCCTGCCTCTAATTCCCCAGCTCTGATTCCCCATCTCTGAATCACCGCCTTTGATTCGCCACCTCTGATTCCCCATATCAGATTCCTCGCCACTGTTTCCCCGCCTCTGATTCCCCGCCTCTGATTCCCCATATCTCATTCCCCGCCTCTGATTCCCCATCTCTGATTCCCGGACTCTGATTCCCCAACTCTCATTCCTGACCTCTTATTCCCGGCATCTGATTCCGGCCTCTGATTCCCGGCCTCTGATTCCCTGCTTCTGATTCTGATTCCCTGCCTCTGATTCCCCATTTCTGATTCCGCACATCTAATTCCCTGCCTCTGATTCCCCACCTCTGATTCCCCATATCTGAATCCCCGCCTCTGTTTCCCCGTCTCTGATTCCCCGCCTCTGTTTCCCCATATCTAAGTCCCCGCCTCTGATTCCCCAACTTTGATTCCCCACCTCTGATTCCCCAGCTCTGATTCCCCGCCTCTGATTCCCCACCTCTGATTCCCCATATCTGATTCCCAGCCTCTGTTTCCCCGCCTCTGATTCCCCAGCCCTGTTTCCCCATATCTGATTCCCTGCCTCTGATTCCCCAACATTGATTCCCAGCCTCTGATTCCCCAGTCTGATTCCCCGCCTCTGATTCCCCGTGTTTGATTCCCTGCCTCTGATTCCCCGCCTCTGATTCCCCATCTCTGATTCACCGCCTTTGATTCGCCACCTCTGATTCCCCATATCTGATTCCCCACCTCTGTTTCCCCGCCTCTGATTCCCCGCCTCTGATTCCCCGCCTCTGATTCTCCATATCTCATTCCCCGCCTCTGACTCCCCATCTCTGATTCCCGGACTCTGATACCCCACCTCTGATTCCCGGCCTCTTATTCCCAGCATCTGATTCCAGGCCTCTGATTCCCGGCCTCTGACTCCCCGCTTCTGATTCTGATTCCCTGCCTCTGATTCCCCATCTCTGATTCCGCACATCTGATTACCTGCCTCTGATTCCCCACCTCTGATTCCCCATATCTGATTCCCCGCCTCTGTTTCCACGCCTCTGATTCCCCGCCTCTGTTTCCCCATATCTAATTCCCCACCTCTGATGCCCCAACTCTGATTCCCCGCCTCTGATTCCACAGCTCTGATTCCCCGCCTCTGATTCCCCACATCCGATTCCCCATATCTGATTCCCCGCCTCTGTTTCCCAGCCCCTGATTCCCCGCCTCTGTTTCCGCATATCTGATTCCCCGCCTCTGATTCCCAACTATGATTCCCCGCCTCTTATTCCCCAGCTCTGATTCCCTGCCTCTGATTCCCCGCGTTCTATTCCCTGCCTCTGATTCCCCGCCTGTGATTCCCCATCTCTGATTCACCACCTCTGATTCCCCACCACTGATTCCCCCTATCTAATTCCCCACCTCTGTTTGCCCGCCTCTGATTCCCCGCCTCTGTTTCCCCATATCTGATTCCCCGCCTCTGAATCCCCAACTCTGATTCCCTGCCTCTGATTCCCCAGCTTCATTCCCCGCCTTTGATTCCCCCCGTCTGATTCCCAGCCTCTGAATCCCCGTGTCTGATAACCTGCCTCTGATTCCCCGCCTCTGATTCCCCATCTCAGATTCACCGCCTCTGATTCCCCACCTCTGATTCCCCATCTCTGATTCCGCACATCCAATTCCCTGCCTCTGATTCCCCGACTCTGATTCCCCACCTCTGATTCCCCAGCTCAGATTCCCCGCCTCTGATTCCCCAACTCTGATTCCCCGCCTCTGATTCCCCAGCTCTGATTCCCCGCCTCTGATTCCCCGTGTTTGATCCCCTGCCTCTGATTCCCCATCTCTGATTCCCCATCTCTGATTCACCGCCTTTGATTCGCCACCTCTGATTCCCCATATCTGATTCCTCGCCACTGTTTCCCCGCCTCTGATTCCCCGCCTCTGATTCCCCATATCTCATTCCCCGCCTCTGATTCCCCATCTCTGATTCCCGGACTCTGATTCCCCACCTCTGATTCCCGACCTCTTATTCCCGGCATCTGATTCCGGCCTGTGATTCCCGGCCTCTGATTCCCTGCTTCTGATTCTGATTCCCTGCCTCTGATTCCCCATTTCTGATTCCGCACATCTAATTCCCTGCCTCTGATTCCCCACCTCTGATTCCCCATATCTGAATCCCCGCCTCTGTTTCCCCGTCTCTGATTCCCCGCCTCTGTTTCCCCATATCTAAGTCCCCGCCTCTGATTCCCCAACTTTGATTCCCCACCTCTGATTCCCCAGCTCTGATTCCCCGCCTCTGATTCCCCACCTCTGATTCCCCATATCTGATTCCCAGCCTCTGTTTCCCCGCCTCTGATTCCCCGCCTCTGTTTCCCCATATCTGATTCCCGGCCTCTGATTCCCCGCCTCTGATTCCCCGCCTCTGATTCCCTGCCTCTGATTCCCCATCTCCGATTCCGCACATCTGATTCCCTGCCTCTCATTCCCCGCCTCTGATTCCCCGCCTCTGATTCCCTGCCTCTGATTCCCAACCTCTGATTCCCCACCTCTGATTCCCAGTGTTTGATTCCCCGCCTCTGTTTCCCCGCCTCTGATTCCCCGCCTCTGATTCCCCAACTCTAATTCCCCGCCTCTGATTCCCCATATCTGATTCCCCGCCTCTGTTTCCCCGCCTCTGATTCCCCGCCCCTGTTTCCCCATATCTGATTCCCTGCCTCTGATTCCCCAACTTTGATTCCCAGCCTCTGATTCCCCAGCTCTGATTCCCCGCCTCTGATTCCCCGCATCTGATTCCCTGCATCTGATTCCAAGCCTCTGATTCCCTGCCTCTGATTCCCAACCTCTGATTCCCCACCTCTAATTCCCCATATCTGATTCCCAGCCTCTGTTTCCCCGCCTCTGATTCCCCGCCTCTGTTTCCCCATATCTGATTCCCGGCCTCTGATTCCCCGCCTCTGATTCCCCGCCTCTGATTCCCTGCCTCTGATTCCCAACCTCTGATTCCCCACCTCTGATTCCCCGTGTTTGATTCCCCGCCTCTGTTTCCCCGCCTCTGATTCCCCGCCTCTGATTCCCCAACTCTAATTCCCCGCCTCTGATTCCCCATATCTGATTCCCCGCCTCTGTTTCCCCGCCTCTGATTCCCCACCCCTGTTTCCCCATATCTGATTCCCTGCCTCTGATTCCCCAACTTTGATCCCAGCATCTGATTCCCCAGCTCTGATTCCCCGCCTCTGATTCCCCGCATCTGATTCCCTGCATCTGATTCCAAGCCTCTGATTCCCTGCCTCTGATTCCCAACCTCTGATTCCCCACCTCTGATTCCCCATATCTGATCCCCAGCCTCTGTTTCCCCGCCTCTGTTTCCCCATATCTGATTCCCGGCCTCTGATTCCCCGCCTCTGATTCCCCGCCTCTGCTTCCCCGCCTCTGATTCCCCAACTCTGATTCCCCGCCTCTGATTCCCCGTGTTTGATTCCATGCCTCTGATTCCCGGCCTCTGATTCCCCATATCTGATTCCCCGCCTCTGATTCCCAACTATGATTCCCCGCCTCTTATTCCCCAGCTCTGATTCCCTGCCTCTGATTCCCCGCGTTCTATTCCCTGCCTCTGATTCCCCGCCTGTGATTCCCCATCTCTGATTCACCACCTCTGATTCCCCACCACTGATTCCCCATATCTAATTCCCCGCCTCTGTTTGCCCGCCTCTGATTCCCCGCCTCTGTTTCCCCATATCTGATTCCCCGCCTCTGAATCCCCAACTCTGATTCCCTGCCTCTGATTCCCCAGCTTCATTCCCCGCCTTTGATTCCCCCCGTCTGATTCCCAGCCTCTGAATCCCCGTGTCTGAAAACCTGCCTCTGATTCCCCGCCTCTGATTCCCCATCTCAGATTCACCGCCTCTGATTCCCCACCTCTGATTCCCCATCTCTGATTCCGCACATCCGATTCCCTGCTTCTGATTCCCCGACTCTGATTCCCCACCTCTGATTCCCTAGCTCTGATTCCCCGCCTCTGATTCCCCAACTCTGATTCCCCACCTCTGATTCCCCAGCTGTGATTCCCCGCCTCTGATTCCCCGTGTTTGATCCCCTGCCTCTGATTCCCCAGCTCTGATTCCCCATCTCTGATTCACCGCCTTTGATTCGCCACCTCTGATTCCCCATATCTGATTCCTCGCCACTGTTTCCCCGCCTCTGATTCCCCGCCTCTGATTCCCCATATCTCATTCCCCACCTCTGATTCCCCATCTCTGATTCCCGGACTCTGATTCCCCACCTCTGATTCCCGACCTCTTATTCCCGGCATCTGATTCCGGCCTCTGATTCCCGGCCTCTGATTCCCTGCTTCTGATTCTGATTCCCTGCCTCTGATTCCCCATTTCTGATTCCGCACATCTAATTCCCTGCCTCTGATTCCCCACCTCTGATTCCCCATATCTGAATCCCCGCCTCTGTTTCCCCGTCTCTGATTCCCCGCCTCTGTTTCCCCATATCTAAGTCCCCGCCTCTGATTCCCCAACTTTGATTCCCCACCTCTGATTCCCCAGCTCTGATTCCCCGCCTCTGATTCCCCACCTCTGATTCCCCATATCTGATTCCCAGCCTCTGTTTCCCCGCCTCTGATTCCCCGCCCCTGTTTCCCCATATCTGATTCCCTGCCTCTGTTTCCCCAACTTTGATTCCCAGCCTCTGATTCCCCAGCTCTGATTCCCCGCCTCTGATTCCCCGTGTTTGATTCCCTGCCTCTGATTCCCTGCTTCTGATTCCCCATCTCTGATTCCGCAAATCTAATTCCCTGCCTCTGATTCCCCACCTCTGATTCCCCATATCTGATTCCCCACCTCTGTTTCCCGGCCTCTGATTCCCCGCTTCTGATTCCCCATATCTCATTCCCCGCCTCTGATTCCCCATCTCTGATTCCCCGCCTCTGATTCCCCGCCCCTGTTTCCCCATATCTGATTCCCTGCCTCTGTTTCACCAACTTTGATTCCCAGCCTCTGATTCCCCAGCTCTGATTCCCCACCTCTGAATCCCCATATCTGATTCCTCGCCACTGTTTCCCCGCCTCTGATTCCCCACCTCTGATTCCCCATATCTCATTCCCCGCCTCTGATTCCCCATCTCTGATTCCCGGACTCTGATTCCCCACCTCTGATTCCCGGCCTCTTATTCCCGGCATCTGATTCCGGCCTCTGATTCCCGGCCTCTGATTCCCTGCTTCTGATTCCCCATCTCTGATTCCGCAAATCTAATTCCCTGCCTCTGATTCCCCACCTCTGATTCCCCATATCTGATTCCCCGCCTCTGCTTCCCCGCTTCTGATTCCCCGCCTCTGTTTCCCCATATCTAAGTCCCCGCCTCTGATTCTCCAACTTTGAATCCCCACCTCTGATTCCCCAGCTCTGATTCCCCGCCTCTGATTCCCCGCATCTGATTCCATGCATCTGATTCCCAGCCTCTGATTCCCAGCCTCTGATTCCCAACCTCTGATTCCCCACCTCTGATTCCCCATATCTGATTCCCCGCCTCTGTTTCCCCGCCTCTTATTCCCCGCCTCTGTTTCCCCATATCTGATCCCCGCCTCTATTTGCCCGCATCTGATTCCCCGCCTCTGTTTCCCCATATCTGATTCCCCGCCTCTGAATCCCCAACTCTGATTCCCTGCCTCTAATTTCCCAGCTCTGATTCCCCGCCTCTGATTCCCCGCGTCTGATTACCGGCCTCTGATTCCCCGCCTCTGATTCCCCATCTCTGATTCACAACCTCTGATTCCCCACCTCTGATACCCCATATCTGATTCCCCGCCTCTGTTTCCCCGCCTCTGATTCCCCACCTCTGATTCCCAATATCTGATTCCCCGCCTCTGATTCCCCACCTCTGATTCCCCGCCTCTGATTCGCAGGCTATGATTCCCCGCCTCTGATTCCCCGTGTTTGATTCCCTGCCTCTGATTCCCGGCCTCTGATTCCCCATCTCTGATTCACCGCCTTTGATTCGCCACCTCTGATTCACCATATCTGATTCCCCGCCTCTGTTTCCCCGCCTCTGATTCCCCGCCTCTGATTCCCCATATCTCATTCCCCGCCTCTGAATCCCCATCTCTGATTCCCGGACTCTGATTCCCCACCTCTGATTCCCTGCTACTGATTCTGATTCCCTGCCTTTGATTCCCCATCTCTGATTCCGCACATCTGATTCCCTGCCTCTGATTCCCCATCTCTGATTCCCCATATCTGATTCCCCGCTTCTGTTTCCCCGCCTCTGATTCCCCGCCTCTGTTTCCCAATATCTAAGTCCCCGCCTCTGATTCCCCAACTCTAATTCCCCACCTCTGATTCCCCAGCTCTGATTCCCCGCCTCTGATTCCCCGCATCTGATTCCCTGCATCTGATTCCAAGCCTCTTATTCCCTGCCTCTGATTCCCAACCTCTGATTCCCCACCTCTGATTCCACATATCTGATTCCCAGCCTCTGTTTCCCCGCCTCTGATTCCCCGCCTCTGTTTCCCCATATCTGATTCCCGGCCTCTGGTTCCCCGCCTCTGATTCCCAGCCTCTGATTCCCTGCCTCTGATTCCCCATCTCCGATTCCGCACATCTGATTCCCTGCCTCTGATTCCCCGCCTCTGATTCCCCGCCTCTGATTCCCTGCCTCTGATTCCCAACCTCTGATTCCCCACCTCTGATTCCCCGTGTTTGATTCCCCGCCTCTGTTTCCCCGCCTCTGATTCCCCGCCTCTGATTCCCCAACTCTAATTCCCCGCCTCTGATTCCCCATATCTGATTCCCCGCCTCTGTTTCCCCGCCTCTGATTCCCCACCCCTGTTTCCCCATATCTGATTCCCTGCCTCTGATTCCTCAACTTTGATCCCAGCATCTGATTCCCCAGCTCTGATTCCCCGCCTCTGATTCCCCGCATCTGATTCCCTGCATCTGATTCCAAGCCTCTGATTCCCTGCCTCTGATTCCCAACCTCTGATTCCCCACCTCTGATTCCCCATATCTGATCCCCAGCCTCTGTTTCCCCGCCTCTGTTTCGCCATATCTGATTCCCGGCCTCTGATTCCCCGCCTCTGATTCCCCGCCTCTGATTCCCTGCCTCTGATTCCATGCATCTGATTCCCAACCTCTGATTCCCCACCTCTGATTCCCCGTGTTTGATTCCCCGCCCCTGTTTCCCCATATCTGATTCCCTGCCTCTGATTCCCCAACTTTGATTCCCAGCCTCTGATTCCCCAGCTCTGATTCCCCGCCTCTGATTCCCCGTGTTTGATTCCCTGCCTCTGATTCCCCGCCTCTGATTCCCCATCTCTGATTCACCGCCTTTGATTCGCCACCTCTGATTCCCCATATCTGATTCCCCACCTCTGTTTCCCCGCCTCTGATTCCCCGCCTCTGATTCTCCATATCTCATTCCCCGCCTCTGACTCCCCATCTCTGATTCCCGGACTCTGATTCCCCACCTTTGATTCCCGGCCTCTTATTCCCAGCATCTGATTCCAGGCCTCTGATTCCCGTCCTCTGACTCCCCGCTTCTGATTCTGATTCCCTGCCTCTGATTCCCCATCTCTGATTCCGCACATCTGATTACCTGCCTCTGATTCCCCACCTCTGATTCCCCATATCTGATTCCCCGCCTCTGTTTCCACGCCTCTGATTCCCCGCCTCTGTTTCCCCATATCTAATTCCCCACCTCTGATGCCCCAACTCTGATTCCCCGCCTCTGATTCCACAGCTCTGATTCCCCGCCTCTGATTCCCCACATCCGATTCCCCATACCTGATTCCCCGCCTCAGTTTCCCCGCCCCTGATTCCCCGCCTCTGTTTCCCCATATCTGATTCCCCGCCTCTGATTCCCAACTATGATTCCCCGCCTCTTATTCCCCAGCTCTGATTCCCTGCCTCAGATTCCCCGCGTTCTATTCCCTGCCTCTGATTCCCCGCCTGTGATTCCCCATCTCTGATTCACCACCTCTGATTCCCCACCACTGATTCCCCATATCTAATTCCCCGCCTCTGTTTGCCCGCCTCTGATTCCCCGCCTCTGTTTCCCCATATCTGATTCCCCGCCTCTGAATCCCCAACACTGATTCCCTGCCTCTGATTCCCCAGCTTCATTCCCCGCCTTTGATTCCCCCCGTCTGATTCCCAGCCTCTGAATCCCCGTGTCTGAAAACCTGCCTCTGATTCCCCGCCTCTGATTCCCCATCTCAGATTCACCGCCTCTGATTCCCCACCTCTGATTCCCCATCTCTGATTCCGCACATCCGATTCCCTGCCTCTGATTCCCCGACTCTGATTCCCCACCTCTGATTCCCCAGCTCTGATTCCCCGCCTCTGATTCCCCAACTCTGATTCCCCACCTCTGATTCCCCAGCTGTGATTCCCTGCCTCTGATTCCCCGTGTTTGATCCCCTGCCTCTGATTCCCCAGCTCTGATTCCCCATCTCTGATTCACCGCCTTTGATTCGCCACCTCTGATTCCCCATATCTGATTCCTCGCCACTGTTTCCCCGCCTCTGATTCCCCGCCTCTGATTCCCCATATCTCATTCCCCACCTCTGATTCCCCATATCTGATTCCCGGACTCTGATTCCCCACCTCTGATTCCCCAGCTGTGATTCCCCGCCTCTGATTCCCCGTGTTTGATCCCCTGCCTCTGATTCCCCAGCTCTGATTCCCCATCTCTGATTCACCGCCTTTGATTCGCCACCTCTGATTCCCCATATCTGATTCCTCGCCACTGTTTCCCCGCCTCTGATTCCCCGCCTCTGATTCCCCATATCTCATTCCCCGCCTCTGATTCCCCATCTCTGATTCCCGGACTCTGATTCCCCACCTCTGATTCCTGACCTCTTATTCCCGGCATCTGATTCCGGCCTCTGATTCCCGGCCTCTGATTCCCTGCTTCTGATTCTGATTCCCTGCCTCTGATTCCCCATTTCTGATTCCGCACATCTGATTCCCTGCCTCTGATTCCCCGCCTCTGATTCCCCGCCTCTGATTCCCTGCCTCTGATTCCCAACCTCTGATTCCCCACCTCTGATTCCCCGTGTTTGATTCCCCGCCTCTGTTTCCCCGCCTCTGATTCCCCGCCTCTGATTCCCCAACTCTAATTCCCCGCCTCTGATTCCCCATATCTGATTCCCCGCCTCTGTTTCCCCGCCTCTGATTCCCCACCCCTGTTTCCCCATATCTGATTCCCTGCCTCTGATTCCCCAACTTTGATCCCAGCATCTGATTCCCCAGCTCTGATTCCCCGCCTCTGATTCCCCGCATCTGATTCCCTGCATCTGATTCCAAGCCTCAGATTCCCTGCCTCTGATTCCCAACCTCTGATTCCCCACCTCTGATTCCCCATATCTGATCCCCAGCCTCTGTTTCCCCGCCTCTGTTTCCCCATATCTGATTCCCGGCCTCTGATTCCCCGCCTCTGATTCCCCGCCTCTGATTCCCTGCCTCTGATTCCCTGCATCTGATTCCCAACCTCTGATTCCCCACCTCTGATTCCCCGTGTTTGATTCCCCGCCCCTGTTTCCCCATATCTGATTCCCTGCCTCTGATTCCCCAACTTTGATTCCCAGCCTCTGATTCCCCAGCTCTGATTCCCCGCCTCTGATTCCCCGTGTTTGATTCCCTGCCTCTGATTCCCCGCCTCTGATTCCCCATCTCTGATTCACCGCCTTTGATTCGCCACCTCTGATTCCCCATATCTGATTCCCCACCTCTGTTTCCCCGCCTCTGATTCCCCGCCTCTGATTCTCCATATCTCATTCCCCGCCTCTGACTCCCCATCTCTGATTCCCGGACTCTGATTCCCCACCTCTGATTCCCGGCCTCTTATTCCCAGCATCTGATTCCAGGCCTCTGATTCCCGTCCTCTGACTCCCCGCTTCTGTTTCTGATTCCCTGCCTCTGATTCCCCATCTCTGATTCCGCACATCTGATTACCTGCCTCTGATTCCCCACCTCTGATTCCCCATATCTGATTCCCCGCCTCTGTTTCCACGCCTCTGATTCCCCGCCTCTGTTTCCCCATATCTGATTCCCCATATCTGATTCCCCGCCTCTGTTTCCCCGCCCCTGATTCCCCGCCTCTGTTTCCCCATATCTGATTCCCCGCCTCTGATTCCCAACTATGATTCCCCGCCTCTTATTCCCCAGCTCTGATTCCCTGCCTCAGATTCCCCGCGTTCTATACCCTGCCTCTGATTCCCCGCCTGTGATTCCCCATCTCTGATTCACCACCTCTGATTCCCCACCACTGATTCCCCATATCTAATTCCCCGCCTCTGTTTGCCCGCCTCTGATTCCCCGCCTCTGTTTCCCCATATCTGATTCCCCGCCTCTGAATCCCCAACACTGATTCCCTGCCTCTGATTCCCCAGCTTCATTCCCCGCCATTGATTCCCCCCATCTGATTCCCAGCCTCTGAATCCCCGTGTCTGAAAACCTGCCTCTGATTCCCCGCCTCTGATTCCCCATCTCAGATTCACCGCCTCTGATTCCCCACCTCTGATTCCCCATCTCTGATTCCGCACATCCGATTCCCTGCCTCTGATTCCCCGACTCTGATTCCCCACCTCTGATTCCCCAGCTCTGATTCCCCGCCTCTGATTCCCCAACTCTGATTCCCCACCTCTGATTCCCCAGCTGTGATTCCCTGCCTCTGATTCCCCGTGTTTGATCCCCTGCCTCTGATTCCCCAGCTCTGATTCCCCATCTCTGATTCACCGCCTTTGATTCGCCACCTCTGATTCCCCATATCTGATTCCTCGCCACTGTTTCCCCGCCTCTGATTCCCCGCCTCTGATTCCCCATATCTCATTCCCCGCCTCTGATTCCCCATCTCTGATTCCCGGACTCTGATTCCCCACCTCTGATTCCCCAGCTGTGATTCCCCGCCTCTGATTCCCCGTGTTTGATCCCCCTGCCTCTAATTCCCCAGCTCTGATTCCCCATCTCTGATTCACCGCCTTTGATTCGCCACCTCTGATTCCCCATATCTGATTCCTCGCCACTGTTTCCCCGCCTCTGATTCCCCGCCTCTGATTCCCCATATCTCATTCCCCGCCTCTGATTCCCCATCTCTGATTCCCGGACTCTGATTCCCCACCTCTGATTCCTGACCTCTTATTCCCGGCATCTGATTCCGGCCTCTGATTCCCGGCCTCTGATTCCCTGCTTCTGATTCTGATTCCCTGCCTCTGATTCCCCATTTCTGATTCCGCACATCTAATTCCCTGCCTCTGATTCCCCACCTCTGATTCCCCATATCTGAATCCCCGCCTCTGTTTCCCCGTCTCTGATTCCCCGCCTCTGTTTCCCCATATCTAAGTCCCCGCCTCTGATTCCCCAACTTTGATTCCCCACCTCTGATTCCCCAGCTCTGATTCCCCGCCTCTGATTCCCCACCTCTGATTCCCCATATCTGATTCCCAGCCTCTGTTTCCCCGCCTCTGATTCCCCAGCCCTGTTTCCCCATATCTGATTCCCTGCCTCTGATTCCCCAACATTGATTCCCAGCCTCTGATTCCCCAGTGTGATTCCCCGCCTCTGATTCCCCGTGTTTGATTCCCTGCCTCTGATTCCCCGCCTCTGATTCCCCATCTCTGATTCACCGCCTTTGATTCGCCACCTCTGATTCCCCATATCTGATTCCCCACCTCTGTTTCCCCGCCTCTGATTCCCCGCTTCTGATTCCCCACCTCTGATTCTCCATATCTCATTCCCCGCCTCTGACTCCCCATCTCTGATTCCCGGACTCTGATACCCCACTTCTGATTCCCGGCCTCTTATTCCCAGCATCTGATTCCAGGCCTCTGATTCCCGGCCTCTGACTCCCCGCTTCTGATTCTGATTCCCTGCCTCTGATTCCCCATCTCTGATTCCGCACATCTGATTACCTGCCTCTGATTCCCCACCTCTGATTCCCCATATCTGATTCCCCGCCTCTGTTTCCACGCCTCTGATTCCCCGCCTCTGTTTCCCCATATCTAATTCCCCACCTCTGATGCCCCAACTCTGATTCCCCGCCTCTGATTCCACAGCTCTGATTCCCCGCCTCTGATTCCCCACATCCGATTCCCCATTTCTGATTCCCCGCCTCTGTTTCCCAGCCCCTGATTCCCCGCCTCTGTTTCCGCATATCTGATTCCCCGCCTCTGATTCCCAACTATGATTCCCCGCCTCTTATTCCCCAGCTCTGATTCCCTGCCTCTGATTCCCCGCGTTCTATTCCCTGCCTCTGATTCCCCGCCTCTGATTCCCCATCTCCGATTCCGCACATCTGATTCCCTGCCTCTGATTCCCCGCCTCTGATTCCCCGCCTCTGATTCCCTGCCTCTGATTTCCAACCTCTGATTCCCCACCTCTGATTCCCCGTGTTTGATTCCCCGCCTATGTTTCCCCGCCTCTGATTCCCCGCCTCTGTTTCCCAATATCTAAGTCCCCGCCTCTGATTCCCCAACTCTAATTCCCCACCTCTGATTCCCCAGCTCTGATTCCCCGCCTCTGATTCCCTGCATCTGATTCCCTGCATCTGATTCCAAGCCTCTGATTCCCTGCCTCTGATTCCCAACCTCTGAGTCCCCACCTCTGATTCCCCATATCTGATTCCCAGCATCTGTTTCCCCGCCTCTGATTCCCCGCCTCTGTTTCCCCATATCTGATTCCCGGCCTCTGGTTCCCCGCCTCTGATTCCCCGCCTCTGATTCCCTGCCTCTGATTCCCCATCTCCGATTCCGCACATCTGATTCGCTGCCTCTGATTCCCCGCCTCTGATTCCCCGCCTCTGATTCCCTGCCTCTGATTCCCAACCTCTGATTCCCCACCTCTGATTCCCCGTGTTTGATTCCCCGCCTCTGTATCCCCGCCTCTGATTCCCCGCCTCTGATTCCCCAACTCTAATTCCCCGCCTCTGATTCCCCATATCTGATTCCCCGCCTCTGTTTCCCCGCCTCTGATTCCCCGCCCCTGTTTCCCCATATCTGATTCCCTGCCTCTGATTCCCCAACTTTGATTCCCAGCCTCTGATTCCCCAGCTCTCATTCCCCGCCTCTGATTCCCCGCATCTGATTCACTGCATCTGATTCCAAGCCTCTGATTCCCTGCCTCTGATTCCCAACCTCTGATTCCCCACCTCTGATTCCCCATATCTGATTCCCAGCCTCTGTTTCCCCGCCTCTGATTCCCCGCCTCTGTTTCCCCATATCTGATTCCCGGCCTCTGATTTCCCGCATCTGATTCCCCGCCTCTGATTCCCTGCCTCTGATTCCTCATCTCCGATTCCGCACATCTGATTCCCTGCCTCTGATTCCCCGCCTCTGATTCCCCGCCTCTGATTCCCTGCCTCTGATTCCCAACCTCTGATTCCCCACCTCTGATTCCCCGTGTTTGATTACCCACCTCTGTTTCCCCGCCTCTGATTCCCCGCCTCTGATTCCCCATATCTGATTCCCAGCCTCTGTTTCCCCGCCTCTGATTCCCCGCCTCTGTTTCCCCATATCTGATTCCCGGCCTCTGATTCCCCGCCTCTGATTCCCCGCCTCTGATTCCCTGCCTCTGATTCCCCATCTCCGATTCCGCACATCTGATTCCCTGCCTCTCATTCCCCGCCTCTGATTCCCCGCCTCTGATTCCCTGCCTCTGATTCCCAACCTCTGATTCCCCACCTCTGATTCCCAGTGTTTGATTCCCCGCCTCTGTTTCCCCGCCTCTGATTCCCCGCCTCTGATTCCCCAACTCTAATTCCCCGCCTCTGATTCCCCATATCTGATTCCCCGCCTCTGTTTCCCCGCCTCTGATTCCCCGCCCCTGTTTCCCCATATCTGATTCCCTGCCTCTGATTCCCCAACTTTGATTCCCAGCCTCTGATTCCCCAGCTCTCATTCCCCGCCTCTGATTCCCCGCATCTGATTCCCTGCATCTGATTCCAAGCCTCTGATTCCCTGCCTCTGATTCCCAACCTCTGATTCCCCACCTCTAATTCCCCATATCTGATTCCCAGCCTCTGTTTCCCCGCCTCTGATTCCCCGCCTCTGTTTCCCCATATCTGATTCCCGGCCTCTGATACCCCGCCTCTGATTCCCCGCCTCTGATTCCCTGCCTCTGATTCCCCATCTCCGATTCCGCACATCTGATTCCCTGCCTCTGATTCCCCGCCTCTGATTCCCCGCCTCTGATTCCCTGCCTCTGATTTCCAACCTCTGATTCCCCACCTCTGATTCCCCGTGTTTGATTCCCCGCCTATGTTTCCCCGCCTCTGATTCCCCGCCTCTGTTTCCCAATATCTAAGTCCCCGCCTCTGATTCCCCAACTCTAATTCCCCACCTCTGATTCCCCAGCTCTGATTCCCCGCCTCTGATTCCCTGCATCTGATTCCCTGCATCTGATTCCAAGCCTCTGATTCCCTGCCTCTGATTCCCAACCTCTGAGTCCCCACCTCTGATTCCCCATATCTGATTCCCAGCATCTGTTTCCCCGCCTCTGATTCCCCGCCTCTGTTTCCCCATATCTGATTCCCGGCCTCTGGTTCCCCGCCTCTGATTCCCAGCCTCTGATTCCCTGCCTCTGATTCCCCATCTCAGATTCCGCACATCTGATTCGCTGCCTCTGATTCCCCGCCTCTGATTCCCCGCCTCTGATTCCCTGCCTCTGATTCCCAACCTCTGATTCCCCACCTCTGATTCCCCGTGTTTGATTCCCCGCCTCTGTATCCCCGCCTCTGATTCCCCGCCTCTGATTCCCCAACTCTAATTCCCCGCCTCTGATTCCCCATATCTGATTCCCCGCCTCTGTTTCCCCGCCTCTGATTCCCCGCCCCTGTTTCCCGATATCTGATTCCCTGCCTCTGATTCCCCAACTTTGATTCCCAGCCTCTGATTCCCCAGCTCTCATTCCCCGCCTCTGATTCCCCGCATCTGATTCACTGCATCTGATTCCAAGCCTCTGATTCCCTGCCTCTGATTCCCAACCTCTGATTCCCCACCTCTGATTCCCCATATCTGATTCCCAGCCTCTGTTTCCCCGCCTCTGATTCCCCGCCTCTGTTTCCCCATATCTGATTCCCGGCCTCTGATTCCCCGCATCTGATTCCCCGCCTCTGATTCCCTGCCTCTGATTCCTCATCTCCGATTCCGCACATCTGATTCCCTGCCTCTGATTCCCCGCCTCTGATTCCCCGCCTCTGATTCCCTGCCTCTGATTCCCAACCTCTGATTCCCCACCTCTGATTCCCCGTGTTTGATTACCCGCCTCTGTTTCCCCGCCTCTGATTCCCCGCCTCTGATTCCCCAACTCTAATTCCCCGCCTCTGATTCCCCATATCTGATTCCCTGCCTATGTTTCCCCGCCTCTGATTCCCCGCCCCTGTTTCCCCATATCTGATTCCCTGCCTCTGATTCCCCAACTTTGATTCCCAGCCTCTGATTCCCCAGCTCTGATTCCCCGCCTCTGATTCCCCGTGTTTGATTCCCTGCCTCTGATTCCCCGCCTCTGATTCCCCATCTCTGATTCACCGCCTTTGATTCGCCACCTCTGATTCCCCATATCTGATTCCCCACCTCTGTTTCCCCGCCTCTGATTCCCCGCCTCTGATTCTCCATATCTCATTACCCGCCTCTGACTCCCCATCTCTGATTCCCGTACTCTGATTCCCCACCTCTGATTCCCGGCCTCTTATTCCCAGCATCTGATTCCAGGCCTCTGATTCCCGGACTCTGACTCCCCGCTTCTGATTCTGATTCCCTGCCTCTGATTCCCCGCCTCTGATTCCGCACATCTGATTCCCCGTCTCTGTTTCCCCATAGCTAATTCCCCACCTCTGATGCCCCAACTCTGATTCCCCGCCTCTGATTCCCCAGCTCTGATTCCCCGCCTCTGATTCTCCACATCCGATTCCCAATATCTGATTCCCCGCCTTTGTTTCCCCGCCCCTGATTCCCCGCCACTGTTTCCCCATATCTGATTCCCCGCCTCTGATTCCCAACTATGATTCCCCGCCTCTTATTCCCCAGCTCTGATTCCCTTCCTCTGATTCCCCGCGTTCTATTCCCTGCCTCTGATTCCCCGCCTGTGATTCCCCATCTCTGATTCACCACCTCTGATTCCCCAACACTGATTCCCCATATCTAATTCCCCGCCTCTGTTTGCCCGCCTCTGATTCCCCGCCTCTGTTTCCCCATATCTGATTCCCCGCCTCTGAATCCCCAACACTGATTCCCTGCCTCTGATTCCCCAGCTTCATTCCCCGCCTTTGATTCCCCCCGTCTGATTCCCAGCCTCTGAATCCCCGTGTCTGATAACCTGCCTCTGATTCCCCGCCTCTGATTCCCCATCTCAGATTCACCGCCTCTGATTCCCCACCTCTGATTCCCCATCTCTGATTCCGCACATCCGATTCCCTGCCTCTGATTCCCCGACTCTGATTCCCCACCTCTGATTCCCCGCCTCTGATTCCCCAGCTCTGATTCCCCGCCTCTGATTCCCCGTGTTTGATCCCCTGCCTCTGATTCCCCAGCTCTGATTCCCCATCTCTGATTCACCGCCTTTGATTCGCCACCTCTGATTCCCCATATCTGATTCCTCGCCACTGTTTCCCCGCCTCTGATTCCGCGCCTCTGATTCCCCATATCTCATTCCCCGCCTCTGATTCCCCATCTCTGATCCCCGGACTCTGATTCCCCACCTCTGATTCCCGACCTCTTATTCCCGGCATCTGATTCCGGCCTCTGATTCCCGGCCTCTGATTCCCTGCTTCTGATTCTGATTCCCTGCCTCTGATTCCCCATTTCTGATTCCGCACATCTAATTCCCTGCCTCTGATTCCCCACCTCTGATTCCCCATATCTGAATCCCCGCCTCTGTTTCCCCGTCTCTGATTCCCCGCCTCTGTTTCCCCATATCTAAGTCCCCGCCTCTGATTCTCCAACTTTGATTCCCCACCTCTGATTCCCCAGCTCTGATTCCCCGCCTCTGATTCCCCACCTCTGATTCCCCATACCTGATTCCCAGCCTCTGTTTCCCCGCCTCTGATTCACCACTTCTGTTTCCCCATATATGATTCCCGGCCTCTGATTCCCTGCCTCTGATTCCCCGCCTCTGATTCCCTGCCTCTGATTCCCCATCTCCGATTCCGCACATCTGATTCCCTGCCTCTCATTCCCCGCCTCTGATTCCCCGCCTCTGATTCCCTGCCTCTGATTCCCAACCTCTGATTCCCCACCTCTGATTCCCCGTGTTTGATTCCCCGCCTCTGTTTCCCCGCCTCTCATTCCCCGCCTCTGATTCCCCAACCCTAATTCCCCGCCTCTGATTCCCCATATCTGATTCCCCGCCTCTGTTTCCCCGCCTCTGATTCCCCGCCCCTGTTTCCCCATATCTGATTCCCTGCCTCTGATTCCCCAACTTTGATTCCCAGACTCTGATTCCCCAGCTCTGATTCCCCACCTCTGATTCCCCGCATCTGATTCCCTGCATCTGATTCCAAGCCTCTGATTCCCTGCCTCTGATTCCCAACCTCTGATTCCCCACCTCTGATTCCCCATATCTGATTCCCAGCCTCTGTTTCCCCGCCTCTGATTCCCCGCCTCTGTTTCCCCATATCTGATTCCCGGCCTCTGATTCCCCGCCTCTGATTCCCCGCCTCTGATTCCCTGCCTCTGATTCCCCATCTCCGATTCCGCACATCTGATTCCCTGCCTCTGATTCCCCGCCTCTGATTCCCCGCCGCTGATTCCCTGCCTCTGATTTCCAACCTCTGATTGCCCACCTATGATTCCCCGTGTTTGATTCCCCGCCTCTGTTTCCCCGCCACTGATTCCCCGCCTCTGATTCCCCAACTCTAATTCCCCGCCTCTGATTCCCCATATCTGATTCCCCGCCTCTGTTTCCCCGCCTCTGATTCCCCGCCCCTGTTTCCCCATATCTGATTCCCTCACTCTGATTCCCCAACTTTGATTCCCAGCCTCTGATTCCCCAGCTCTGATTCCCCGCCTCTGATTCCACGTGTTTGATTCCCTGCCTCTGATTCCCCGCCTCTGATTAACCATCTCTGATTCACCGCCTTTGATTCGCCACCTCTGATTCCCCATATCTGATTCCCCACCTCTGTTTCCCCGCCTCTGATTCCCCGCCTCTGATTCTCCATATCTCATTCCCCGCCTCTGACTCCCCATCTCTGATTCCCGGACTCTGATTCCCCACCTCTGATTCCCGGCCTCTTATTCCCAGCATCTGATTCCAGGCCTCTGATTCCCGGCCTCTGACTCCCCGCTTCTGATTCTGATTCCATGCCTCTGATTCCCCATCTCTGATTCCACGCCTCTGATTCCCCGCCTCTGTTTCCCCATATCTAATTCCCCACCTCTGATGCCCCAACTCTGATTCCCCGCCTCTGATTCCCCAGCTCTGATTCCCCGCCTCTGATTCCCTGCATCCGATTCCCCATATCTGATTCCCCGCCTCTGTTTCCCTGCCCCTGATTCCCCGCGTCTGTTTCCCCATATCTGATTATCCGCTTCTGATTCCCAACTATGATTCCCCGCCTCTGAATCCCCGCGTCTGATTCACTGCCTCTGCTTCCCCGCCTCTGATTCCCCAACTCTGATTCCCCGCCTCTGATTCCCCGTGTTTGATTCCCTGCCTCTGATTCCCGGCCTCTGATTCCCCATCTCTGATTCACCGCCTTTGATTCGCCACCTCTGATTCCCCATATCTGATTCCCCGCATCTGTTTCCCCGCCTCTGATTCCCCGCCTCTGATTCCCCATATCTCATTCCCCGCCTCTGAATCCCCATCTCTGATTCCCGGACTCTGATTCCCCACCTCTGATTCCCGGCCTCTTATTCCCGGCATCTGATTCCGGCCTCTGATTCCCGGCCTCTGATTCCCTGCTTCTGATTCTGATTCCCTGCCTCTGATTCCCCATCTCTGATTCCGCACATCTGATTCCCTGCCTCTGATTCCCCACCTCTGATTCCCCATATCTGACTCCCCGCCTCTGTTTCCCCGCCTCTGATTCCCCGCCTTTGTTTCCCAATATCTAAGTCCCCGCCTCTGATTCCCCAACTCTGATTCCCCACCTCTGATTCCCCAGCTCTGATTCCCCGCCTCTGATTCCCCGCATCTGATTCCCTGCATCTGATTCCAAGCCTCTGATTCCCTGCCTCTGATTCCCAACCTCTGATTCCCCACCTCTGATTCCCGATATCTGATTCCCCGCCTCTGTTTCCCCGCCTCTGATTCCCCATTTCTGTTTCCCCATATCTGATTCCCGGCCTCTTATTCCGCGCCTCTGATTCCCCACCTCTGATTCCCTACCTCTGATTACCCATCTCCGATTCCGCACATCTGATTCCCTGCCTCTGATTCCCCGCCTCTGATTCCCTGCCTCTGATTCCCAACCTCTGATTCCCCATCTCTGATTCCCCATATCTGATTCCCCGCCTCTGTTTCCCCGCCTCTGATTCCCCTCCTCTGATTCCCCAACTCTAATTCCCCGCCTCTGATTCCCCAGCTCTGATTCCCCGTGTTTGATTCCCTGCCTCTGATTCCCTGCCTCTGATTCCCCAGCTTCATTCCCCGCCTTTGATCCCCCCCATCTGATTCCCAGCCTCTGAATCCCCGTGTCTGATAACCTGCCTCTGATTCCCCGCCTCTGATTCCCCATCTCAGATTCACCGCCTCTGATTCCCCACCTCTGATTCCCCATCTCTGATTCCGCACATCCGATTCCCTGCCTCTGATTCCCCGACTCTGATTCCCCACCTCTGATTCCCCAGCTCTGATTCCCCGCCTCTGATTCCCCAACTCTGATTCCCCGCCTCTGATTCCCCAGCTCTGATTCCCCGCCTCTGATTCCCCGTGTTTGATCCACTGCCTCTGATTCCCCAGCTCTGATTCCCCATCTCTGATTCACCGCCTTTGATTCGCCACCTCTGATTCCCCATATCTGATTCCTCGCCACTGTTTCCCCGCCTCTGATTCCCCGCCTCTGATTCCCCATATCTCATTCCCCGCCTCTGATTCCCCATCTCTGATTCCCGGACTCTGATTCCCCACCTCTGATTCCCGACCTCTTATTCACGGCATCTGATTCCGGCCTCTGATTCCCGGCCTCTGATTCCCTGCTTCTGATTCTGATTCCCTGCCTCTGATTCCCCATTTCTGATTCCGCACATCTAATTCCCTGCCTCTGATTCCCCACCTCTGATTCCCCATATCTGAATCCCCGCCTCTGTTTCCCCGTCTCTGATTCCCCGCCTCTGTTTCCCCATATCTAAGTCCCCGCCTCTGATTCCCCAACTTTGATTCCCCACCTCTGATTCCCCAGCTCTGATTCCCCGCCTCTGATTCCCCACCTCTGATTCCCCATACCTGATTACCAGCCTCTGTTTCCCCGCCTCTGATTCCCCGCTTCTGTTTCCCCATATCTGATTCCCGGCCTCTGATTCCCTGCCTCTGATTCCCCGCCTCTGATTCCCTGCCACTGATTCACCATCTCCGATTCCGCACATCTGATTCCCTGCCTCTCATTCCCCGCCTCTGATTCCCCGCCTCTGATTCCCTGCCTCTGATTCCCAACCTCTGATTCCCCACCTCTGATTCCCCGTGTTTGATTCCCCGCCTCTGTTTCCCCGCCTCTGATTCCCCGCCTCTGATTCCCCAACTCTAATTCCCCGCCTCTGATTCCCCATATCTGATTCCCCGCCTCTGTTTCCCCGCCTCTGATTCCCCGCCCCTGTTTCCCCATATCTGATTCCCTGCCTCTGATTCCCCAACTTTGATTCCCAGACTCTGATTCCCCAGCTCTGATTCCCCGCCTCTGATTCCCCGCATCTGATTCCCTGCATCTGATTCCAAGCCTCTGATACCCTGCCTCTGATTCCCAACCTCTGATTCCCCATCTCTCATTCCCCATATCTGATTCCCAGCCTCTGTTTCCCCGCCTCTGATTCCCCGCCTCTGTTTCCCCATATCTGATTCCCGGCCTCTGATTCCCGCCTCTGATTCCCCGCCTCTGATTCCCTGCCTCTGATTCCCCATCTCCGATTCCGCACATCTGATTCCCTGCCTCTGATTCCCCGCCTCTGATTCCCCCCCGCTGATTCCCTGCCTCTGATTTCCAACCTCTGATTCCCCACCTCTGATTCCCCGTGTTTGATTCCCCGCCTCTGTTTCCCCGCCACTGATTCCCCGCCTCTGATTCCCCAACTCTAATTCCCCGCCTCTGATTCCCCATATCTGATTCCCCGCCTCTGTTTCCCCGCCTCTGATTCCCCGCCCCTGTTTCCCCATATCTGATTCCCTGACTCTGATTCCCCAACTTTGATTCCCAGCCTCTGATTCCCCAGCTCTGATTCCCCGCCTCTGATTCCACGTGTTTGATTCCCTGCCTCTGATTCCCCGCCTCTGATTCCCCATCTCTGATTCACCGCCTTTGATTCGCCACCTCTGATTCCCCATATCTGATTCCCCGCCTCTGTTTCCCCGCCTCTGATTCCCCGCCCCTGTTTCCCCATATCTGATTCCCTCACTCTGATTCCCCAACTTTGATTCCCAGCCTCTGATTCCCCAGCTCTGATTCCCCGCCTCTGATTCCACGTGTTTGATTCCCTGCCTCTGATTCCCCGCCTCTGATTAACCATCTCTGATTCACCGCCTTTGATTCGCCACCTCTGATTCCCCATATCTGATTCCCCACCTCTGTTTCCCCGCCTCTGATTCCCCGCCTCTGATTCTCCATATCTCATTCCCCGCCTCTGACTCCCCATCTCTGATTCCCGGACTCTGATTCCCCACCTCTGATTCCCGGCCTCTTATTCCCAGCATCTGATTCCAGGCCTCTGATTCCCGGCCTCTGACTCCCCGCTTCTGATTCTGATTCCCTGCCTCTGATTCCCCATCTCTGATTCCACGCCTCTGATTCCCCGCCTCTGTTTCCCCATATCTAATTCCCCACCTCTGATGCCCCAACTCTGATTCCCCGCCTCTGATTCCCCAGCTCTGATTCCCCGCCTCTGATTCCCTGCATCCGATTCCCCATATCTGATTCCCCGCCTCTGTTTCCCTGCCCCTGATTCCCCGCGTCTGTTTCCCCATATCTGATTATCCGCTTCTGATTCCCAACTATGATTCCCCGCCTCTGAATCCCCGCGTCTGATTCCCTGCCTCTGCTTCCCCGCCTCTGATTCCCCAACTCTGATTCCCCGCCTCTGATTCCCCGTGTTTGATTCCCTGCCTCTGATTCCCGGCCTCTGATTCCCCATCTCTGATTCACCGCCTTTGATTCGCCACCTCTGATTCCCCATATCTGATTCCCCGCATCTGTTTCCCCGCCTCTGATTCCCCGCCTCTGATTCCCCATATCTCATTCCCCGCCTCTGAATCCCCATCTCTGATTCCCGGACTCTGATTCCCCACCTCTGATTCCCGGCCTCTTATTCCCGGCATCTGATTCCGGCCTCTGATTCCCGGCCTCTGATTCCCTGCTTCTGATTCTGATTCCCTGCCTCTGATTCCCCATCTCTGATTCCGCACATCTGATTCCCTGCCTCTGATTCCCCACCTCTGATTCCCCATATCTGACTCCCCGCCTCTGTTTCCCCGCCTCTGATTCCCCGCCTTTGTTTCCCAATATCTAAGTCCCCGCCTCTGATTCCCCAACTCTGATTCCCCACCTCTGATTCCCCAGCTCTGATTCCCCGCCTCTGATTCCCCGCATCTGATTCCCTGCATCTGATTCCAAGCCTCTGATTCCCTGCCTCTGATTCCCAACCTCTGATTCCCCACCTCTGATTCCCGATATCTGATTCCCCGCCTCTGTTTCCCCGCCTCTGATTCCCCATTTCTGTTTCCCCATATCTGATTCCCGGCCTCTTATTCCGCGCCTCTGATTCCCCACCTCTGATTCCCTACCTCTGATTACCCATCTCCGATTCCGCACATCTGATTCCCTGCCTCTGATTCCCCGCCTCTGATTCCCTGCCTCTGATTCCCAACCTCTGATTCCCCATCTCTGATTCCCCATATCTGATTCCCCGCCTCTGTTTCCCCGCCTCTGATTCCCCTCCTCTGATACCCCAACTCTAATTCCCCGCCTCTGATTCCCCAGCTCTGATTCCCCGTGTTTGATTCCCTGCCTCTGATTCCCTGCCTCTGATTCCCCAGCTTCATTCCCCGCCTTTGATTCCCCCCCTCTGATTCCCCGCCCCTGTTTCCCCATATCTGATTCCCTGCCTCTGATTCCCCAACTTTGATTCCCAGCCTCTGATTCCCCAGCTCTCATTCCCCGCCTCTGATTCCCCGCATCTGATTCACTGCATCTGATTCCAAGCCTCTGATTCCCTGCCTCTGATTCCCAACCTCTGATTCCCCACCTCTGATTCCCCATATCTGATTCCCAGCCTCTGTTTCCCCGCCTCTGATTCCCCGCCTCTGTTTCCCCATATCTGATTCCCGGCCTCTGATTCCCCGCATCTGATTCCCCGCCTCTGATTCCCTGCCTCTGATTCCTCATCTCCGATTCCGCACATCTGATTCCCTGCCTCTGATTCCCCGCCTCTGATTCCCCGCCTCTGATTCCCTGCCTCTGATTCCCAACCTCTGATTCCCCACCTCTGATTCCCCGTGTTTGATTACCCACCTCTGTTTCCCCGCCTCTGATTCCCCGCCTCTGATTCCCCATATCTGATTCCCAGCCTCTGTTTCCCCGCCTCTGATTCCCCGCCTCTGTTTCCCCATATCTGATTCCCGGCCTCTGATTCCCCGCCTCTGATTCCCCGCCTCTGATTCCCTGCCTCTGATTCCCCATCTCCGATTCCGCACATCTGATTCCCTGCCTCTCATTCCCCGCCTCTGATTCCCCGCCTCTGATTCCCTGCCTCTGATTCCCAACCTCTGATTCCCCACCTCTGATTCCCAGTGTTTGATTCCCCGCCTCTGTTTCCCCGCCTCTGATTCCCCGCCTCTGATTCCCCAACTCTAATTCCCCGCCTCTGATTCCCCATATCTGATTCCCCGCCTCTGTTTCCCCGCCTCTGATTCCCCGCCCCTGTTTCCCCATATCTGATTCCCTGCCTCTGATTCCCCAACTTTGATTCCCAGCCTCTGATTCCCCAGCTCTGATTCCCCGCCTCTGATTCCCCGCATCTGATTCCCTGCATCTGATTCCAAGCCTCTGATTCCCTGCCTCTGAGTCCCAACCTCTGATTCCCCACCTCTAATTCCCCATATCTGATTCCCAGCCTCTGTTTCCCCGCCTCTGATTCCCCGCCTCTGTTTCCCCATATCTGATTCCCGGCCTCTGATACCCCGCCTCTGATTCCCCGCCTCTGATTCCCTGCCTCTGATTCCCCATCTCCGATTCCGCACATCTGATTCCCTGCCTCTGATTCCCCGCCTCTGATTCCCCGCCTCTGATTCCCTGCCTCTGATTTCCAACCTCTGATTCCCCACCTCTGATTCCCCGTGTTTGATTCCCCGCCTATGTTTCCCCGCCTCTGATTCCCCGCCTCTGTTTCCCAATATCTAAGTCCCCGCCTCTGATTCCCCAACTCTAATTCCCCACCTCTGATTCCCCAGCTCTGATTCCCCGCCTCTGATTCCCTGCATCTGATTCCCTGCATCTGATTCCAAGCCTCTGATTCCCTGCCTCTGATTCCCAACCTCTGAGTCCCCACCTCTGATTCCCCATATCTGATTCCCAGCATCTGTTTCCCCGCCTCTGATTCCCCGCCTCTGTTTCCCCATATCTGATTCCCGGCCTCTGGTTCCCCGCCTCTGATTCCCCGCCTCTGATTCCCTGCCTCTGATTCCCCATCTCCGATTCCGCACATCTGATTCGCTGCCTCTGATTCCCCGCCTCTGATTCCCCGCCTCTGATTCCCTGCCTCTGATTCCCAACCTCTGATTCCCCACCTCTGATTCCCCGTGTTTGATTCCCCGCCTCTGTATCCCCGCCTCTGATTCCCCGCCTCTGATTCC
The DNA here is from genome assembly GCF_036971445.1 of Narcine bancroftii. Lineage (NCBI taxonomy): Eukaryota > Metazoa > Chordata > Chondrichthyes > Torpediniformes > Narcinidae > Narcine > Narcine bancroftii. The sequence continues at coordinate 111,061,371 of NC_091475.1, forward strand.
CCAACTCTAATTCCCCGCCTCTGATTCCCCATATCTGATTCCCCGCCTCTGTTTCCCCGCCTCTGATTCCCCGCCCCTGTTTCCCGATATCTGATTCCCTGCCTCTGATTCCCCAATTTTGATTCCCAGCCTCTGATTCCCCAGCTCTCATTCCCCGCCTCTGATTCCCCGCATCTGATTCACTGCATCTGATTCCAAGCCTCTGATTCCCTGCCTCTGATTCCCAACCTCTGATTCCCCACCTCTGATTCCCCATATCTGATTCCCAGCCTCTGTTTCCCCGCCTCTGATTCCCCGCCTCTGTTTCCCCATATCTGATTCCCGGCCTCTGATTCCCCGCATCTGATTCCCCGCCTCTGATTCCCTGCCTCTGATTCCTCATCTCCGATTCCGCACATCTGATTCCCTGCCTCTGATTCCCCGCCTCTGATTCCCCGCCTCTGATTCCCTGCCTCTGATTCCCAACCTCTGATTCCCCACCTCTGATTCCCCGTGTTTGATTACCCGCCTCTGTTTCCCCGCCTCTGATTCCCCGCCTCTGATTCCCCAACTCTAATTCCCCGCCTCTGATTCCCCATATCTGATTCCCTGCCTATGTTTCCCCGCCTCTGATTCCCCGCCCCTGTTTCCCCATATCTGATTCCCTGCCTCTGATTCCCCAACTTTGATTCCCAGCCTCTGATTCCCCAGCTCTGATTCCCCGCCTCTGATTCCCCGTGTTTGATTCCCTGCCTCTGATTCCCCGCCTCTGATTCCCCATCTCTGATTCACCGCCTTTGATTCGCCACCTCTGATTCCCCATATCTGATTCCCCACCTCTGTTTCCCCGCCTCTGATTCCCCGCCTCTGATTCTCCATATCTCATTACCCGCCTCTGACTCCCCATCTCTGATTCCCGTACTCTGATTCCCCACCTCTGATTCCCGGCCTCTTATTCCCAGCATCTGATTCCAGGCCTCTGATTCCCGGACTCTGACTCCCCGCTTCTGATTCTGATTCCCTGCCTCTGATTCCCCGCCTCTGATTCCGCACATCTGATTCCCCGTCTCTGTTTCCCCATAGCTAATTCCCCACCTCTGATGCCCCAACTCTGATTCCCCGCCTCTGATTCCCCAGCTCTGATTCCCCGCCTCTGATTCTCCACATCCGATTCCCAATATCTGATTCCCCGCCTTTGTTTCCCCGCCCCTGATTCCCCGCCACTGTTTCCCCATATCTGATTCCCCGCCTCTGATTCCCAACTATGATTCCCCGCCTCTTATTCCCCAGCTCTGATTCCCTTCCTCTGATTCCCCGCGTTCTATTCCCTGCCTCTGATTCCCCGCCTGTGATTCCCCATCTCTGATTCACCACCTCTGATTCCCCACCACTGATTCCCCATATCTAATTCCCCGCCTCTGTTTGCCCGCCTCTGATTCCCCGCCTCTGTTTCCCCATATCTGATTCCCCGCCTCTGAATCCCCAACACTGATTCCCTGCCTCTGATTCCCCAGCTTCATTCCCCGCCTTTGATTCCCCCCGTCTGATTCCCAGCCTCTGAATCCCCGTGTCTGATAACCTGCCTCTGATTCCCCGCCTCTGATTCCCCATCTCAGATTCACCGCCTCTGATTCCCCACCTCTGATTCCCCATCTCTGATTCCGCACATCCGATTCCCTGCCTCTGATTCCCCGACTCTGATTCCCCACCTCTGATTCCCCGCCTCTGATTCCCCAGCTCTGATTCCCCGCCTCTGATTCCCCGTGTTTGATCCCCTGCCTCTGATTCCCCAGCTCTGATTCCCCATCTCTGATTCACCGCCTTTGATTCGCCACCTCTGATTCCCCATATCTGATTCCTCGCCACTGTTTCCCCGCCTCTGATTCCGCGCCTCTGATTCCCCATATCTCATTCCCCGCCTCTGATTCCCCATCTCTGATCCCCGGACTCTGATTCCCCACCTCTGATTCCCGACCTCTTATTCCCGGCATCTGATTCCGGCCTCTGATTCCCGGCCTCTGATTCCCTGCTTCTGATTCTGATTCCCTGCCTCTGATTCCCCATTTCTGATTCCGCACATCTAATTCCCTGCCTCTGATTCCCCACCTCTGATTCCCCATATCTGAATCCCCGCCTCTGTTTCCCCGTCTCTGATTCCCCGCCTCTGTTTCCCCATATCTAAGTCCCCGCCTCTGATTCTCCAACTTTGATTCCCCACCTCTGATTCCCCAGCTCTGATTCCCCGCCTCTGATTCCCCACCTCTGATTCCCCATACCTGATTCCCAGCCTCTGTTTCCCCGCCTCTGATTCACCACTTCTGTTTCCCCATATATGATTCCCGGCCTCTGATTCCCTGCCTCTGATTCCCCGCCTCTGATTCCCTGCCTCTGATTCCCCATCTCCGATTCCGCACATCTGATTCCCTGCCTCTCATTCCCCGCCTCTGATTCCCCGCCTCTGATTCCCTGCCTCTGATTCCCAACCTCTGATTCCCCACCTCTGATTCCCCGTGTTTGATTCCCCGCCTCTGTTTCCCCGCCTCTCATTCCCCGCCTCTGATTCCCCAACCCTAATTCCCCGCCTCTGATTCCCCATATCTGATTCCCCGCCTCTGTTTCCCCGCCTCTGATTCCCCGCCCCTGTTTCCCCATATCTGATTCCCTGCCTCTGATTCCCCAACTTTGATTCCCAGACTCTGATTCCCCAGCTCTGATTCCCCACCTCTGATTCCCCGCATCTGATTCCCTGCATCTGATTCCAAGCCTCTGATTCCCTGCCTCTGATTCCCAACCTCTGATTCCCCACCTCTGATTCCCCATATCTGATTCCCAGCCTCTGTTTCCCCGCCTCTGATTCCCCGCCTCTGTTTCCCCATATCTGATTCCCGGCCTCTGATTCCCCGCCTCTGATTCCCCGCCTCTGATTCCCTGCCTCTGATTCCCCATCTCCGATTCCGCACATCTGATTCCCTGCCTCTGATTCCCCGCCTCTGATTCCCCGCCGCTGATTCCCTGCCTCTGATTTCCAACCTCTGATTGCCCACCTATGATTCCCCGTGTTTGATTCCCCGCCTCTGTTTCCCCGCCACTGATTCCCCGCCTCTGATTCCCCAACTCTAATTCCCCGCCTCTGATTCCCCATATCTGATTCCCCGCCTCTGTTTCCCCGCCTCTGATTCCCCGCCCCTGTTTCCCCATATCTGATTCCCTCACTCTGATTCCCCAACTTTGATTCCCAGCCTCTGATTCCCCAGCTCTGATTCCCCGCCTCTGATTCCACGTGTTTGATTCCCTGCCTCTGATTCCCCGCCTCTGATTAACCATCTCTGATTCACCGCCTTTGATTCGCCACCTCTGATTCCCCATATCTGATTCCCCACCTCTGTTTCCCCGCCTCTGATTCCCCGCCTCTGATTCTCCATATCTCATTCCCCGCCTCTGACTCCCCATCTCTGATTCCCGGACTCTGATTCCCCACCTCTGATTCCCGGCCTCTTATTCCCAGCATCTGATTCCAGGCCTCTGATTCCCGGCCTCTGACTCCCCGCTTCTGATTCTGATTCCCTGCCTCTGATTCCCCATCTCTGATTCCACGCCTCTGATTCCCCGCCTCTGTTTCCCCATATCTAATTCCCCACCTCTGATGCCCCAACTCTGATTCCCCGCCTCTGATTCCCCAGCTCTGATTCCCCGCCTCTGATTCCCTGCATCCGATTCCCCATATCTGATTCCCCGCCTCTGTTTCCCTGCCCCTGATTCCCCGCGTCTGTTTCCCCATATCTGATTATCCGCTTCTGATTCCCAACTATGATTCCCCGCCTCTGAATCCCCGCGTCTGATTCACTGCCTCTGCTTCCCCGCCTCTGATTCCCAAACTCTGATTCCCCGCCTCTGATTCCCCGTGTTTGATTCCCTGCCTCTGATTCCCGGCCTCTGATTCCCCATCTCTGATTCACCGCCTTTGATTCGCCACCTCTGATTCCCCATATCTGATTCCCCGCATCTGTTTCCCCGCCTCTGATTCCCCGCCTCTGATTCCCCATATCTCATTCCCCGCCTCTGAATCCCCATCTCTGATTCCCGGACTCTGATTCCCCACCTCTGATTCCCGGCCTCTTATTCCCGGCATCTGATTCCGGCCTCTGATTCCCGGCCTCTGATTCCCTGCTTCTGATTCTGATTCCCTGCCTCTGATTCCCCATCTCTGATTCCGCACATCTGATTCCCTGCCTCTGATTCCCCACCTCTGATTCCCCATATCTGACTCCCCGCCTCTGTTTCCCCGCCTCTGATTCCCCGCCTTTGTTTCCCAATATCTAAGTCCCCGCCTCTGATTCCCCAACTCTGATTCCCCACCTCTGATTCCCCAGCTCTGATTCCCCGCCTCTGATTCCCCGCATCTGATTCCCTGCATCTGATTCCAAGCCTCTGATTCCCTGCCTCTGATTCCCAACCTCTGATTCCCCACCTCTGATTCCCGATATCTGATTCCCCGCCTCTGTTTCCCCGCCTCTGATTCCCCATTTCTGTTTCCCCATATCTGATTCCCGGCCTCTTATTCCGCGCCTCTGATTCCCCACCTCTGATTCCCTACCTCTGATTACCCATCTCCGATTCCGCACATCTGATTCCCTGCCTCTGATTCCCCGCCTCTGATTCCCTGCCTCTGATTCCCAACCTCTGATTCCCCATCTCTGATTCCCCATATCTGATTCCCCGCCTCTGTTTCCCCGCCTCTGATTCCCCTCCTCTGATTCCCCAACTCTAATTCCCCGCCTCTGATTCCCCAGCTCTGATTCCCCGTGTTTGATTCCCTGCCTCTGATTCCCTGCCTCTGATTCCCCAGCTTCATTCCCCGCCTTTGATTCCCCCCATCTGATTCCCAGCCTCTGAATCCCCGTGTCTGATAACCTGCCTCTGATTCCCCGCCTCTGATTCCCCATCTCAGATTCACCGCCTCTGATTCCCCACCTCTGATTCCCCATCTCTGATTCCGCACATCCGATTCCCTGCCTCTGATTCCCCGACTCTGATTCCCCACCTCTGATTCCCCAGCTCTGATTCCCCGCCTCTGATTCCCCAACTCTGATTCCCCGCCTCTGATTCCCCAGCTCTGATTCCCCGCCTCTGATTCCCCGTGTTTGATCCACTGCCTCTGATTCCCCAGCTCTGATTCCCCATCTCTGATTCACCGCCTTTGATTCGCCACCTCTGATTCCCCATATCTGATTCCTCGCCACTGTTTCCCCGCCTCTGATTCCCCGCCTCTGATTCCCCATATCTCATTCCCCGCCTCTGATTCCCCATCTCTGATTCCCGGACTCTGATTCCCCACCTCTGATTCCCGACCTCTTATTCACGGCATCTGATTCCGGCCTCTGATTCCCAGCCTCTGATTCCCTGCTTCTGATTCTGATTCCCTGCCTCTGATTCCCCATTTCTGATTCCGCACATCTAATTCCCTGCCTCTGATTCCCCACCTCTGATTCCCCATATCTGAATCCCCGCCTCTGTTTCCCCGTCTCTGATTCCCCGCCTCTGTTTCCCCATATCTAAGTCCCCGCCTCTGATTCCCCAACTTTGATTCCCCACCTCTGATTCCCCAGCTCTGATTCCCCGCCTCTGATTCCCCACCTCTGATTCCCCATACCTGATTACCAGCCTCTGTTTCCCCGCCTCTGATTCCCCGCTTCTGTTTCCCCATATCTGATTCCCGGCCTCTGATTCCCTGCCTCTGATTCCCCGCCTCTGATTCCCTGCCACTGATTCACCATCTCCGATTCCGCACATCTGATTCCCTGCCTCTCATTCCCCGCCTCTGATTCCCCGCCTCTGATTCCCTGCCTCTGATTCCCAACCTCTGATTCCCCACCTCTGATTCCCCGTGTTTGATTCCCCGCCTCTGTTTCCCCGCCTCTGATTCCCCGCCTCTGATTCCCCAACTCTAATTCCCCGCCTCTGATTCCCCATATCTGATTCCCCGCCTCTGTTTCCCCGCCTCTGATTCCCCGCCCCTGTTTCCCCATATCTGATTCCCTGCCTCTGATTCCCCAACTTTGATTCCCAGACTCTGATTCCCCAGCTCTGATTCCCCGCCTCTGATTCCCCGCATCTGATTCCCTGCATCTGATTCCAAGCCTCTGATACCCTGCCTCTGATTCCCAACCTCTGATTCCCCATCTCTCATTCCCCATATCTGATTCCCAGCCTCTGTTTCCCCGCCTCTGATTCCCCGCCTCTGTTTCCCCATATCTGATTCCCGGCCTCTGATTCCCGCCTCTGATTCCCCGCCTCTGATTCCCTGCCTCTGATTCCCCATCTCCGATTCCGCACATCTGATTCCCTGCCTCTGATTCCCCGCCTCTGATTCCCCCCCGCTGATTCCCTGCCTCTGATTTCCAACCTCTGATTCCCCACCTCTGATTCCCCGTGTTTGATTCCCCGCCTCTGTTTCCCCGCCACTGATTCCCCGCCTCTGATTCCCCAACTCTAATTCCCCGCCTCTGATTCCCCATATCTGATTCCCCGCCTCTGTTTCCCCGCCTCTGATTCCCCGCCCCTGTTTCCCCATATCTGATTCCCTGACTCTGATTCCCCAACTTTGATTCCCAGCCTCTGATTCCCCAGCTCTGATTCCCCGCCTCTGATTCCACGTGTTTGATTCCCTGCCTCTGATTCCCCGCCTCTGATTCCCCATCTCTGATTCACCGCCTTTGATTCGCCACCTCTGATTCCCCATATCTGATTCCCCGCCTCTGTTTCCCCGCCTCTGATTCCCCGCCCCTGTTTCCCCATATCTGATTCCCTCACTCTGATTCCCCAACTTTGATTCCCAGCCTCTGATTCCCCAGCTCTGATTCCCCGCCTCTGATTCCACGTGTTTGATTCCCTGCCTCTGATTCCCCGCCTCTGATTAACCATCTCTGATTCACCGCCTTTGATTCGCCACCTCTGATTCCCCATATCTGATTCCCCACCTCTGTTTCCCCGCCTCTGATTCCCCGCCTCTGATTCTCCATATCTCATTCCCCGCCTCTGACTCCCCATCTCTGATTCCCGGACTCTGATTCCCCACCTCTGATTCCCGGCCTCTTATTCCCAGCATCTGATTCCAGGCCTCTGATTCCCGGCCTCTGACTCCCCGCTTCTGATTCTGATTCCCTGCCTCTGATTCCCCATCTCTGATTCCACGCCTCTGATTCCCCGCCTCTGTTTCCCCATATCTAATTCCCCACCTCTGATGCCCCAACTCTGATTCCCCGCCTCTGATTCCCCAGCTCTGATTCCCCGCCTCTGATTCCCTGCATCCGATTCCCCATATCTGATTCCCCGCCTCTGTTTCCCTGCCCCTGATTCCCCGCGTCTGTTTCCCCATATCTGATTATCCGCTTCTGATTCCCAACTATGATTCCCCGCCTCTGAATCCCCGCGTCTGATTCCCTGCCTCTGCTTCCCCGCCTCTGATTCCCCAACTCTGATTCCCCGCCTCTGATTCCCCGTGTTTGATTCCCTGCCTCTGATTCCCGGCCTCTGATTCCCCATCTCTGATTCACCGCCTTTGATTCGCCACCTCTGATTCCCCATATCTGATTCCCCGCATCTGTTTCCCCGCCTCTGATTCCCCGCCTCTGATTCCCCATATCTCATTCCCCGCCTCTGAATCCCCATCTCTGATTCCCGGACTCTGATTCCCCACCTCTGATTCCCGGCCTCTTATTCCCGGCATCTGATTCCGGCCTCTGATTCCCGGCCTCTGATTCCCTGCTTCTGATTCTGATTCCCTGCCTCTGATTCCCCATCTCTGATTCCGCACATCTGATTCCCTGCCTCTGATTCCCCACCTCTGATTCCCCATATCTGACTCCCCGCCTCTGTTTCCCCGCCTCTGATTCCCCGCCTTTGTTTCCCAATATCTAAGTCCCCGCCTCTGATTCCCCAACTCTGATTCCCCACCTCTGATTCCCCAGCTCTGATTCCCCGCCTCTGATTCCCCGCATCTGATTCCCTGCATCTGATTCCAAGCCTCTGATTCCCTGCCTCTGATTCCCAACCTCTGATTCCCCACCTCTGATTCCCGATATCTGATTCCCCGCCTCTGTTTCCCCGCCTCTGATTCCCCATTTCTGTTTCCCCATATCTGATTCCCGGCCTCTTATTCCGCGCCTCTGATTCCCCACCTCTGATTCCCTACCTCTGATTACCCATCTCCGATTCCGCACATCTGATTCCCTGCCTCTGATTCCCCGCCTCTGATTCCCTGCCTCTGATTCCCAACCTCTGATTCCCCATCTCTGATTCCCCATATCTGATTCCCCGCCTCTGTTTCCCCGCCTCTGATTCCCCTCCTCTGATTCCCCAACTCTAATTCCCCGCCTCTGATTCCCCAGCTCTGATTCCCCGTGTTTGATTCCCTGCCTCTGATTCCCTGCCTCTGATTCCCCAGCTTCATTCCCCGCCTTTGATTCCCCCCATCTGATTCCCAGCCTCTGAATCCCCGTGTCTGATAACCTGCCTCTGATTCCCCGCCTCTGATTCCCCATCTCAGATTCACCGCCTCTGATTCCCCACCTCTGATTCCCCATCTCTGATTCCGCACATCCGATTCCCTGCCTCTGATTCCCCGACTCTGATTCCCCACCTCTGATTCCCCAGCTCTGATTCCCCGCCTCTGATTCCCCAACTCTGATTCCCCGCCTCTGATTCCCCAGCTCTGATTCCCCGCCTCTGATTCCCCGTGTTTGATCCACTGCCTCTGATTCCCCAGCTCTGATTCCCCATCTCTGATTCACCGCCTTTGATTCGCCACCTCTGATTCCCCATATCTGATTCCTCGCCACTGTTTCCCCGCCTCTGATTCCCCGCCTCTGATTCCCCATATCTCATTCCCCGCCTCTGATTCCCCATCTCTGATTCCCGGACTCTGATTCCCCACCTCTGATTCCCGACCTCTTATTCACGGCATCTGATTCCGGCCTCTGATTCCCGGCCTCTGATTCCCTGCTTCTGATTCTGATTCCCTGCCTCTGATTCCCCATTTCTGATTCCGCACATCTAATTCCCTGCCTCTGATTCCCCACCTCTGATTCCCCATATCTGAATCCCCGCCTCTGTTTCCCCGTCTCTGATTCCCCGCCTCTGTTTCCCCATATCTAAGTCCCCGCCTCTGATTCCCCAACTTTGATTCCCCACCTCTGATTCCCCAGCTCTGATTCCCCGCCTCTGATTCCCCACCTCTGATTCCCCATACCTGATTACCAGCCTCTGTTTCCCCGCCTCTGATTCCCCGCTTCTGTTTCCCCATATCTGATTCCCGGCCTCTGATTCCCTGCCTCTGATTCCCCGCCTCTGATTCCCTGCCACTGATTCACCATCTCCGATTCCGCACATCTGATTCCCTGCCTCTCATTCCCCGCCTCTGATTCCCCGCCTCTGATTCCCTGCCTCTGATTCCCAACCTCTGATTCCCCACCTCTGATTCCCCGTGTTTGATTCCCCGCCTCTGTTTCCCCGCCTCTGATTCCCCGCCTCTGATTCCCCAACTCTAATTCCCCGCCTCTGATTCCCCATATCTGATTCCCCGCCTCTGTTTCCCCGCCTCTGATTCCCCGCCCCTGTTTCCCCATATCTGATTCCCTGCCTCTGATTCCCCAACTTTGATTCCCAGACTCTGATTCCCCAGCTCTGATTCCCCGCCTCTGATTCCCCGCATCTGATTCCCTGCATCTGATTCCAAGCCTCTGATACCCTGCCTCTGATTCCCAACCTCTGATTCCCCATCTCTCATTCCCCATATCTGATTCCCAGCCTCTGTTTCCCCGCCTCTGATTCCCCGCCTCTGTTTCCCCATATCTGATTCCCGGCCTCTGATTCCCGCCTCTGATTCCCCGCCTCTGATTCCCTGCCTCTGATTCCCCATCTCCGATTCCGCACATCTGATTCCCTGCCTCTGATTCCCCGCCTCTGATTCCCCCCCGCTGATTCCCTGCCTCTGATTTCCAACCTCTGATTCCCCACCTCTGATTCCCCGTGTTTGATTCCCCGCCTCTGTTTCCCCGCCACTGATTCCCCGCCTCTGATTCCCCAACTCTAATTCCCCGCCTCTGATTCCCCATATCTGATTCCCCGCCTCTGTTTCCCCGCCTCTGATTCCCCGCCCCTGTTTCCCCATATCTGATTCCCTGACTCTGATTCCCCAACTTTGATTCCCAGCCTCTGATTCCCCAGCTCTGATTCCCCGCCTCTGATTCCACGTGTTTGATTCCCTGCCTCTGATTCCCCGCCTCTGATTCCCCATCTCTGATTCATCGCCTTTGATTCGCCACCTCTGATTCCCCATATCTGATTCCCCACCTCTGTTTCCCCGCCTCTGATTCCCCGCCTCTGATTCTCCATATCTCATTCACCGCCTCTGACTCCCCACCTCTGATTCCCGGCCTCTTATTCCCAGCATCTGATTCCAGGCCTCTGATTCCCGGCCTCTGACTCCCCGCTTCTGATTCTGATTCCCTGCCTCTGATTCCCCATCTCTGATTCCGCACATCCGATTACCTGCCTCTGATTCCCCACCTCTGATTCCCCATATCTGATTCCCCGCCTCTGTTTCCACGCCTCTGATTCCCCGCCTCTGTTTCCCCATATCTAATTCCCCACCTCTGATGCCCCAACTCTGATTCCCCGCCTCTGATTCCCCAGCTCTGATTCCCCGCCTCTGATTCCCTGCATCCGATTCCCCATATCTGATTCCCCGCCTCTGTTTCCCCGCCCCTGATTCCCCGCCTCTGTTTCCCCATATCTGATTATCCGCCTCTGATTCCCAACTATGATTCCCCGCCTCTGAATCCCCGCGTCTGATTCCCTGCCTCTGCTTCCCCGCCTCTGATTCCCCAACTCTGATTCCCCGCCTCTGATTCCCCAGCTCTGATTCCCCGCCTCTGATTCCCCGTGTTTGATTCCCTGCCTCTGATTCCCGGCCTCTGATTCCCCATCTCTGATTCACCGCCTTTGATTCGCCACCTCTGATTCCCCATATCTGATTCCCCGCATCTGTTTCCCCGCCTCTGATTCCCCGCCTCTGATTCCCCATATCTCATTCCCCGCCTCTGAATCCCCATCTCTGATTCCCGGACTCTGATTCCCCACCTCTGATTCCCGGCCTCTTATTCCCGGCATCTGATTCCGGCCTCTGATTCCCGGCCTCTGATTCCCTGCTTCTGATTCTGATTCCCTGCCTCTGATTCCCCATCTCTGATTCCGCACATCTGATTCCCTGCCTCTGATTCCCCACCTCTGATTCCCCATATCTGACTCCCCGCCTCTGTTTCCCCGCCTCTGATTCCCCGCCTTTGTTTCCCAATATCTAAGTCCCCGCCTCTGATTCCCCAACTCTGATTCCCCACCTCAGATTCCCCAGCTCTGATTCCCCGCCTCTGATTCCCCGCATCTGATTCCCTGCATCTGATTCCAAGCCTCTGATTCCCTGCTCTGATTCCCAACCTCTGATTCCCCACCTCTGATTCCCCATATCTGATTCCCCGCCTCTGTTTCCCCGCCTCTGATTCCCCACCTCTGTTTCCCCATATCTGATTCCCGGCCTCTTATTCCCCGCCTCTGATTCCCCACCTCTGATTCCCTACCTCTGATTACCCATCTCCGATTCCGCACATCTGATTCCCTGCCTCTGATTCCCCGCCTCTGATTCCCTGCCTCTGATTCCCAACCTCTGATTCCCCACCTCTGATTCCCCATATCTGATTCCCCTCCTCTGATTCCCCAACTCTAATTCCCCGCCTCTGATTCCCCAGCTCTGATTCCCCGTGTTTGATTCCCTGCCTCTGATTCCCTGCCTCTGATTCCCCAGCTTCATTCCCCGCCTTTGATTCCCCCCGTCTGATTCCCAGCCTCTGAATCCCCGTGTCTGATAACCTGCCTCTGATTCCCCGCCTCTGATTCCCCATCTCAGATTCACCGCCTCTGATTCCCCACCTCTGATTCCCCATCTCTGATTCCGCACATCCGATTCCCTGCCTCTGATTCCCCGACTCTGATTCCCCACCTCTGATTCCCCAGCTCTGATTCCCCGCCTCTGATTCCCCAACTCTGATTCCCCGCCTCTGATTCCCCAGCTCTGATTCCCCGCCTCTGATTCCCCGTGTTTGATCCCCTGCCTCTGATTCCCCAGCTCTGATTCCCCATCTCTGATTCACCGCCTTTGATTCGCCAACTCTGATTCCCCATATCTGATTCCTCGCCACTGTTTCCCCGCCTCTGATTCCCCGCCTCTGATTCCCCATATCTCATTCCCCGCCTCTGATTCCCCATCTCTGATTCCCGGACTCTGATTCCCCACCTCTGATTCCCGACCTCTTATTCCCGGCATCTGATTCCGGCCTCTGATTCCCGGCCTCTGATTCCCTGCTTCTGATTCTGATTCCCTGCCTCTGATTCCCCATTTCTGATTCCGCACATCTAATTCCCTGCCTCTGATTCCCCACCTCTGATTCCCCATATCTGAATCCCCGCCTCTGTTTCCCCGTCTCTGATTCCCCGCCTCTGTTTCCCCATATCTAAGTCCCCGCCTCTGATTCCTCAACTTTGATTCCCCACCTCTGATTCCCCATCTCTGATTCCCCACCTCTGATTCCCCACCTCTGATTCCCCATACCTGATTCCCAGCCTCTGTTTCCCCGCCTCTGATTCCCCGCTTCTGTTTCCCCATATCTGAATCCCCGCCTCTGTTTCCCCGTCTCTGATTCCCCGCCTCTGTTTCCCCATATCTAAGTCCCCGCCTCTGATTCCCCAACTTTGATTCCCCGCCTCTGATTCCCCAACTTTGATTCCCCACCTCTGATTTCCAACCTCTGATTCCCCACCTCTGATTCCCCGTGTTTGATTCCCTGCCTCTGTTTCCCCGCCACTGATTCCCCGCCTCTGATTCCCCAACTCTAATTCCCCGCCTCTGATTTCCCATATCTGATTCCCCGCCTCTGTTTCCCCGCCTCTGATTCCCCGCCCCTGTTTCCCCATATCTGATTCCCTGACTCTGATTCCCCAACGTTGATTCCCAGCCTCTGATTCCCCAGCTCTGATTCCCCGCCTCTGATTCCCCTTGTTTGATTCCCTGCCTCTGATTCCCCGCCTCTGATTCCCCATCTCTGATTCACCGCCTTTGATTCGCCACCTCTGATTCCCCATATCTGATTCCCCACCTCTGTTTCCCCGCCTCTGATTCCCCGCCTCTGATTCTCCATATCTCATTCCCCGCCTCTGACTCCCCATCTCTGATTCCCGGACTCTGATTCCCCACCTCTGATTCCCGGCCTCTTATTCCCAGCATCTGATTCCAGGCCTCTGATTCCCGGCCTCTGACTCCCCGCTTCTGATTCTGATTCCCTGCCTCTGATTCCCCATCTCTGATTCCGCACATCTGATTACCTGCCTCTGATTCCCCACCTCTGATTCCCCATATCTGATTCCCCGCCTCTGTTTCCACGCCTCTGATTCCCCGCCTCTGTTTCCCCATATCTAATTCCCCACCTCTGATGCCCCAACTCTGATTCCCCGCCTCTGATTCCCCAGCTCTGATTCCCCGCCTCTGATTCCCTGCATCCGATTCCCCATATCTGATTCCCCGCCTCTGTTTCCCCGCCCCTGATTCCCCGCCTCTGTTTCCCCATAACTGATTATCCGCCTCTGATTCCCAACTATGATTCCCCGCCTCTGAATCCCCGCGTCTGATTCCCTGCCTCTGCTTCCCCGCCTCTGATTCCCCAACTCTGATTCCCCGCCTCTGATTCCCCAGCTCTGATTCCCCACCTCTGATTCCCCGTGTTTGATTCCCTGCCTCTGATTCCCGGCCTCTGATTCCCCATCTCTGATTCACCGCCTTTGATTCGCCACCTCTGATTCCCCATATCTGATTCCCCGCATCTGTTTCCCCGCCTCTGATTCCCCGCCTCTGATTCCCCATATCTCATTCCCCGCCTCTGAATCCCCATCTCTGATTCCCGGACTCTGATTCCCCACCTCTGATTCCCGGCCTCTTATTCCCTTTATCTGATTCCGGCCTCTGATTCCCGGCCTCTGATTCCCTGCTTCTGATTCTGATTCCCTGCCTCTGATTCCCCATCTCTGATTCCGCACATCTGATTCCCTGCCTCTGATTCCCCACCTCTGATTCCCCATATCTGACTCCCCGCCTCTGTTTCCCCACCTCTGATTCCCCGCCTTTGTTTCCCAATATCTAAGTCCCCGCCTCTGATTCCCCAACTCTGATTCCCCACCTCTGATTCCCCAGCTCTGATTCCCCGCCTCTGATTCCCCGCATCTGATTCCCTGCATCTGATTCCAAGCCTCTGATTCCCTGCCTCTGATTCCCAACCTCTGATTCCCCACCTCTGATTCCCCATATCTGATTCCCCGCCTCTGTTTCCCCGCCTCTGATTCCCCACCTCTGTTTCCCCATATCTGATTCCCGGCCTCTTATTCCCCGCCTCTGATTCCCCACCTCTGATTCCCTACCTCTGACTACCCATCTCCGATTCCGCACATCTGATTCCCTGCCTCTGATTCCCCGCCTCTGATTCCCTGCCTCTGATTCCCAACCTCTGATTCCCCACCTCTGATTCCCCATATCTGATTCCCCGCCTCTGTTTCCCCGCCTCTGATTCCCCTCCTCTGATTCCCCAACTCTAATTCCCCGCCTCTGATTCCCCAGCTCTGATTCCCCGTGTTTGATTCCCTGCCTCTGATTCCCTGCCTCTGATTCCCCAGCTTCATTCCCCGCCTTTGATTCCCCCCGTCTGATTCCCAGCCTCTGAATCCCCGTGTCTGATAACCTGCCTCTGATTCCCCGCCTCTGATTCCCCATCTCAGATTCACCGCCTCTGATTCCCCACCTCTGATTCCCCATCTCTGATTCCGCACATCCGATTCCCTGCCTCTGATTCCCCGACTCTGATTCCCCACCTCTGATTCCCCAGCTCTGATTCCCCGCCTCTGATTCCCCAACTCTGATTCCCCGCCTCTGATTCCCCAGCTCTGATTCCCCGCCTCTGATTCCCCGTGTTTGATCCCCTGCCTCTGATTCCCCAGCTCTGATTCCCCATCTCTGATTCACCGCCTTTGATTCGCCAACTCTGATTCCCCATATCTGATTCCTCGCCACTGTTTCCCCGCCTCTGATTCCCCGCCTCTGATTCCCCATATCTCATTCCCCGCCTCTGATTCCCCATCTCTGATTCCCGGACTCTGATTCCCCACCTCTGATTCCCGACCTCTTATTCCCGGCATCTGATTCCGGCCTCTGATTCCCGGCCTCTGATTCCCTGCTTCTGATTCTGATTCCCTGCCTCTGATTCCCCATTTCTGATTCCGCACATCTAATTCCCTGCCTCTGATTCCCCACCTCTGATTCCCCATATCTGAATCCCCGCCTCTGTTTCCCCGTCTCTGATTCCCCGCCTCTGTTTCCCCATATCTAAGTCCCCACCTCTGATTCCTCAACTTTGATTCCCCACCTCTGATTCCCCATCTCTGATTCCCCACCTCTGATTCCCCACCTCTGATTCCCCATACCTGATTCCCAGCCTCTGTTTCCCCGCCTCTGATTCCCCGCTTCTGTTTCCCCATATCTGAATCCCCGCCTCTGTTTCCCCGTCTCTGATTCCCCGCCTCTGTTTCCCCATATCTAAGTCCCCGCCTCTGATTCCCCAACTTTGATTCCCCGCCTCTGCTTCCCCAACTTTGATTCCCCACCTCTGATTTCCAACCTCTGATTCCCCACCTCTGATTCCCCGTGTTTGATTCCCCGCCTCTGTTTCCCCGCCACTGATTCCCCGCCTCTGATTCCCCAACTCTAATTCCCCGCCTCTGATTTCCCATATCTGATTCCCCGCCTCTGTTTCCCCGCCTCTGATTCCCCGCCCCTGTTTCCCCATATCTGATTCCCTGACTCTGATTCCCCAACTTTGATTCCCAGCCTCTGATTCCCCAGCTCTGATTCCCCGCCTCTGATTCCCCACCTCTGTTTCCCCGCCTCTGATTCCCCGCCTCTGATTCTCCATATCTCATTCCCCGCCTCTGACTCCCCATCTCTGATTCCCGGACTCTGATTCCCCACCTCTGATTCCCGGCCTCTTATTCCCAGCATCTGATTCCACGCCTCTGATTCCCGGCCTCTGACTCCCCGCTTCTGATTCTGATTCCCTGCCTCTGATTCCCCATCTCTGATTCCGCACATCTGATTACCTGCCTCTGATTCCCCACCTCTGATTCCCCATATCTGATTCCCCGCCTCTGTTTCCACGCCTCTGATTCCCCGCCTCTGTTTCCCCATATCTAATTCCCCACCTCTGATGCCCCAACTCTGATTCCCCGCCTCTGATTCCCCAGCTCTGATTCCCCGCCTCTGATTCCCTGCATCCGATTCCCCATATCTGATTCCCCGCCTCTGTTTCCCCGCCCCTGATTCCCCGCCTCTGTTTCCCCATAACTGATTATCCGCCTCTGATTCCCAACTATGATTCCCCGCCTCTGAATCCCCGCGTCTGATTCCCTGCCTCTGCTTCCCCGCCTCTGATTCCCCAACTCTGATTCCCCGCCTCTGATTCCCCAGCTCTGATTCCCCACCTCTGATTCCCCGTGTTTGATTCCCTGCCTCTGATTCCCGGCCTCTGATTCCCCATCTCTGATTCACCGCCTTTGATTCGCCACCTCTGATTCCCCATATCTGATTCCCCGCATCTGTTTCCCCGCCTCTGATTCCCCGCCTCTGATTCCCCATATCTCATTCCCCGCCTCTGAATCCCCATCTCTGATTCCCGGACTCTGATTCCCCACCTCTGATTCCCGGCCTCTTATTCCCTTTATCTGATTCCGGCCTCTGATTCCCGGCCTCTGATTCCCTGCTTCTGATTCTGATTCCCTGCCTCTGATTCCCCATTTCTGATTCCGCACATCTAATTCCCTGCCTCTGATTCCCCACCTCTGATTCCCCATATCTGAATCCCCGCCTCTGTTTCCCCGTCTCTGATTCCCCGCCTCTGTTTCCCCATATCTAAGTCCCCGCCTCTGATTCCCCAACTTTGATTCCCCACCTCTGATTCCCCAGCTCTGATTCCCCGCCTCTGATTCCCCACCTCTGATTCCCCATACCTGATTACCAGCCTCTGTTTCCCCGCCTCTGATTCCCCGCTTCTGTTTCCCCATATCTGATTCCCGGCCTCTGATTCCCTGCCTCTGATTCCCCGCCTCTGATTCCCTGCCACTGATTCACCATCTCCGATTCCGCACATCTGATTCCCTGCCTCTCATTCCCCGCCTCTGATTCCCCGCCTCTGATTCCCTGCCTCTGATTCCCAACCTCTGATTCCCCACCTCTGATTCCCCGTGTTTGATTCCCCGCCTCTGTTTCCCCGCCTCTGATTCCCCGCCTCTGATTCCCCAACTCTAATTCCCCGCCTCTGATTCCCCATATCTGATTCCCCGCCTCTGTTTCCCCGCCTCTGATTCCCCGCCCCTGTTTCCCCATATCTGATTCCCTGCCTCTGATTCCCCAACTTTGATTCCCAGACTCTGATTCCCCAGCTCTGATTCCCCGCCTCTGATTCCCCGCATCTGATTCCCTGCATCTGATTCCAAGCCTCTGATACCCTGCCTCTGATTCCCAACCTCTGATTCCCCATCTCTCATTCCCCATATCTGATTCCCAGCCTCTGTTTCCCCGCCTCTGATTCCCCGCCTCTGTTTCCCCATATCTGATTCCCGGCCTCTGATTCCCGCCTCTGATTCCCCGCCTCTGATTCCCTGCCTCTGATTCCCCATCTCCGATTCCGCACATCTGATTCCCTGCCTCTGATTCCCCGCCTCTGATTCCCCCCCGCTGATTCCCTGCCTCTGATTTCCAACCTCTGATTCCCCACCTCTGATTCCCCGTGTTTGATTCCCCGCCTCTGTTTCCCCGCCACTGATTCCCCGCCTCTGATTCCCCAACTCTAATTCCCCGCCTCTGATTCCCCATATCTGATTCCCCGCCTCTGTTTCCCCGCCTCTGATTCCCCGCCCCTGTTTCCCCATATCTGATTCCCTGACTCTGATTCCCCAACTTTGATTCCCAGCCTCTGATTCCCCAGCTCTGATTCCCCGCCTCTGATTCCACGTGTTTGATTCCCTGCCTCTGATTCCCCGCCTCTGATTCCCCATCTCTGATTCATCGCCTTTGATTCGCCACCTCTGATTCCCCATATCTGATTCCCCACCTCTGTTTCCCCGCCTCTGATTCCCCGCCTCTGATTCTCCATATCTCATTCACCGCCTCTGACTCCCCACCTCTGATTCCCGGCCTCTTATTCCCAGCATCTGATTCCAGGCCTCTGATTCCCGGCCTCTGACTCCCCGCTTCTGATTCTGATTCCCTGCCTCTGATTCCCCATCTCTGATTCCGCACATCCGATTACCTGCCTCTGATTCCCCACCTCTGATTCCCCATATCTGATTCCCCGCCTCTGTTTCCACGCCTCTGATTCCCCGCCTCTGTTTCCCCATATCTAATTCCCCACCTCTGATGCCCCAACTCTGATTCCCCGCCTCTGATTCCCCAGCTCTGATTCCCCGCCTCTGATTCCCTGCATCCGATTCCCCATATCTGATTCCCCGCCTCTGTTTCCCCGCCCCTGATTCCCCGCCTCTGTTTCCCCATATCTGATTATCCGCCTCTGATTCCCAACTATGATTCCCCGCCTCTGAATCCCCGCGTCTGATTCCCTGCCTCTGCTTCCCCGCCTCTGATTCCCCAACTCTGATTCCCCGCCTCTGATTCCCCAGCTCTGATTCCCCGCCTCTGATTCCCCGTGTTTGATTCCCTGCCTCTGATTCCCGGCCTCTGATTCCCCATCTCTGATTCACCGCCTTTGATTCGCCACCTCTGATTCCCCATATCTGATTCCCCGCATCTGTTTCCCCGCCTCTGATTCCCCGCCTCTGATTCCCCATATCTCATTCCCCGCCTCTGAATCCCCATCTCTGATTCCCGGACTCTGATTCCCCACCTCTGATTCCCGGCCTCTTATTCCCGGCATCTGATTCCGGCCTCTGATTCCCGGCCTCTGATTCCCTGCTTCTGATTCTGATTCCCTGCCTCTGATTCCCCATCTCTGATTCCGCACATCTGATTCCCTGCCTCTGATTCCCCACCTCTGATTCCCCATATCTGACTCCCCGCCTCTGTTTCCCCGCCTCTGATTCCCCGCCTTTGTTTCCCAATATCTAAGTCCCCGCCTCTGATTCCCCAACTCTGATTCCCCACCTCAGATTCCCCAGCTCTGATTCCCCGCCTCTGATTCCCCGCATCTGATTCCCTGCATCTGATTCCAAGCCTCTGATTCCCTGCTCTGATTCCCAACCTCTGATTCCCCACCTCTGATTCCCCATATCTGATTCCCCGCCTCTGTTTCCCCGCCTCTGATTCCCCACCTCTGTTTCCCCATATCTGATTCCCGGCCTCTTATTCCCCGCCTCTGATTCCCCACCTCTGATTCCCTACCTCTGATTACCCATCTCCGATTCCGCACATCTGATTCCCTGCCTCTGATTCCCCGCCTCTGATTCCCTGCCTCTGATTCCCAACCTCTGATTCCCCACCTCTGATTCCCCATATCTGATTCCCCTCCTCTGATTCCCCAACTCTAATTCCCCGCCTCTGATTCCCCAGCTCTGATTCCCCGTGTTTGATTCCCTGCCTCTGATTCCCTGCCTCTGATTCCCCAGCTTCATTCCCCGCCTTTGATTCCCCCCGTCTGATTCCCAGCCTCTGAATCCCCGTGTCTGATAACCTGCCTCTGATTCCCCGCCTCTGATTCCCCATCTCAGATTCACCGCCTCTGATTCCCCACCTCTGATTCCCCATCTCTGATTCCGCACATCCGATTCCCTGCCTCTGATTCCCCGACTCTGATTCCCCACCTCTGATTCCCCAGCTCTGATTCCCCGCCTCTGATTCCCCAACTCTGATTCCCCGCCTCTGATTCCCCAGCTCTGATTCCCCGCCTCTGATTCCCCGTGTTTGATCCCCTGCCTCTGATTCCCCAGCTCTGATTCCCCATCTCTGATTCACCGCCTTTGATTCGCCAACTCTGATTCCCCATATCTGATTCCTCGCCACTGTTTCCCCGCCTCTGATTCCCCGCCTCTGATTCCCCATATCTCATTCCCCGCCTCTGATTCCCCATCTCTGATTCCCGGACTCTGATTCCCCACCTCTGATTCCCGACCTCTTATTCCCGGCATCTGATTCCGGCCTCTGATTCCCGGCCTCTGATTCCCTGCTTCTGATTCTGATTCCCTGCCTCTGATTCCCCATTTCTGATTCCGCACATCTAATTCCCTGCCTCTGATTCCCCACCTCTGATTCCCCATATCTGAATCCCCGCCTCTGTTTCCCCGTCTCTGATTCCCCGCCTCTGTTTCCCCATATCTAAGTCCCCGCCTCTGATTCCTCAACTTTGATTCCCCACCTCTGATTCCCCATCTCTGATTCCCCACCTCTGATTCCCCACCTCTGATTCCCCATACCTGATTCCCAGCCTCTGTTTCCCCGCCTCTGATTCCCCGCTTCTGTTTCCCCATATCTGAATCCCCGCCTCTGTTTCCCCGTCTCTGATTCCCCGCCTCTGTTTCCCCATATCTAAGTCCCCGCCTCTGATTCCCCAACTTTGATTCCCCGCCTCTGATTCCCCAACTTTGATTCCCCACCTCTGATTTCCAACCTCTGATTCCCCACCTCTGATTCCCCGTGTTTGATTCCCTGCCTCTGTTTCCCCGCCACTGATTCCCCGCCTCTGATTCCCCAACTCTAATTCCCCGCCTCTGATTTCCCATATCTGATTCCCCGCCTCTGTTTCCCCGCCTCTGATTCCCCGCCCCTGTTTCCCCATATCTGATTCCCTGACTCTGATTCCCCAACGTTGATTCCCAGCCTCTGATTCCCCAGCTCTGATTCCCCGCCTCTGATTCCCCTTGTTTGATTCCCTGCCTCTGATTCCCCGCCTCTGATTCCCCATCTCTGATTCACCGCCTTTGATTCGCCACCTCTGATTCCCCATATCTGATTCCCCACCTCTGATTCCCCGCCTCTGATTCCCCGCCTCTGATTCTCCATATCTCATTCCCCGCCTCTGACTCCCCATCTCTGATTCCCGGACTCTGATTCCCCACCTCTGATTCCCGGCCTCTTATTCCCAGCATCTGATTCCAGGCCTCTGATTCCCGGCCTCTGACTCCCCGCTTCTGATTCTGATTCCCTGCCTCTGATTCCCCATCTCTGATTCCGCACATCTGATTACCTGCCTCTGATTCCCCACCTCTGATTCCCCATATCTGATTCCCCGCCTCTGTTTCCACGCCTCTGATTCCCCGCCTCTGTTTCCCCATATCTAATTCCCCACCTCTGATGCCCCAACTCTGATTCCCCGCCTCTGATTCCCCAGCTCTGATTCCCCGCCTCTGATTCCCTGCATCCGATTCCCCATATCTGATTCCCCGCCTCTGTTTCCCCGCCCCTGATTCCCCGCCTCTGTTTCCCCATAACTGATTATCCGCCTCTGATTCCCAACTATGATTCCCCGCCTCTGAATCCCCGCGTCTGATTCCCTGCCTCTGCTTCCCCGCCTCTGATTCCCCAACTCTGATTCCCCGCCTCTGATTCCCCAGCTCTGATTCCCCACCTCTGATTCCCCGTGTTTGATTCCCTGCCTCTGATTCCCGGCCTCTGATTCCCCATCTCTGATTCACCGCCTTTGATTCGCCACCTCTGATTCCCCATATCTGATTCCCCGCATCTGTTTCCCCGCCTCTGATTCCCCGCCTCTGATTCCCCATATCTCATTCCCCGCCTCTGAATCCCCATCTCTGATTCCCGGACTCTGATTCCCCACCTCTGATTCCCGGCCTCTTATTCCCTTTATCTGATTCCGGCCTCTGATTCCCGGCCTCTGATTCCCTGCTTCTGATTCTGATTCCCTGCCTCTGATTCCCCATCTCTGATTCCGCACATCTGATTCCCTGCCTCTGATTCCCCACCTCTGATTCCCCATATCTGACTCCCCGCCTCTGTTTCCCCACCTCTGATTCCCCGCCTTTGTTTCCCAATATCTAAGTCCCCGCCTCTGATTCCCCAACTCTGATTCCCCACCTCTGATTCCCCAGCTCTGATTCCCCGCCTCTGATTCCCCGCATCTGATTCCCTGCATCTGATTCCAAGCCTCTGATTCCCTGCCTCTGATTCCCAACCTCTGATTCCCCACCTCTGATTCCCCATATCTGATTCCCCGCCTCTGTTTCCCCGCCTCTGATTCCCCACCTCTGTTTCCCCATATCTGATTCCCGGCCTCTTATTCCCCGCCTCTGATTCCCCACCTCTGATTCCCTACCTCTGACTACCCATCTCCGATTCCGCACATCTGATTCCCTGCCTCTGATTCCCCGCCTCTGATTCCCTGCCTCTGATTCCCAACCTCTGATTCCCCACCTCTGATTCCCCATATCTGATTCCCCGCCTCTGTTTCCCCGCCTCTGATTCCCCTCCTCTGATTCCCCAACTCTAATTCCCCGCCTCTGATTCCCCAGCTCTGATTCCCCGTGTTTGATTCCCTGCCTCTGATTCCCTGCCTCTGATTCCCCAGCTTCATTCCCCGCCTTTGATTCCCCCCGTCTGATTCCCAGCCTCTGAATCCCCGTGTCTGATAACCTGCCTCTGATTCCCCGCCTCTGATTCCCCATCTCAGATTCACCGCCTCTGATTCCCCACCTCTGATTCCCCATCTCTGATTCCGCACATCCGATTCCCTGCCTCTGATTCCCCGACTCTGATTCCCCACCTCTGATTCCCCAGCTCTGATTCCCCGCCTCTGATTCCCCAACTCTGATTCCCCGCCTCTGATTCCCCAGCTCTGATTCCCCGCCTCTGATTCCCCGTGTTTGATCCCCTGCCTCTGATTCCCCAGCTCTGATTCCCCATCTCTGATTCACCGCCTTTGATTCGCCAACTCTGATTCCCCATATCTGATTCCTCGCCACTGTTTCCCCGCCTCTGATTCCCCGCCTCTGATTCCCCATATCTCATTCCCCGCCTCTGATTCCCCATCTCTGATTCCCGGACTCTGATTCCCCACCTCTGATTCCCGACCTCTTATTCCCGGCATCTGATTCCGGCCTCTGATTCCCGGCCTCTGATTCCCTGCTTCTGATTCTGATTCCCTGCCTCTGATTCCCCATTTCTGATTCCGCACATCTAATTCCCTGCCTCTGATTCCCCACCTCTGATTCCCCATATCTGAATCCCCGCCTCTGTTTCCCCGTCTCTGATTCCCCGCCTCTGTTTCCCCATATCTAAGTCCCCACCTCTGATTCCTCAACTTTGATTCCCCACCTCTGATTCCCCATCTCTGATTCCCCACCTCTGATTCCCCACCTCTGATTCCCCATACCTGATTCCCAGCCTCTGTTTCCCCGCCTCTGATTCCCCGCTTCTGTTTCCCCATATCTGAATCCCCGCCTCTGTTTCCCCGTCTCTGATTCCCCGCCTCTGTTTCCCCATATCTAAGTCCCCGCCTCTGATTCCCCAACTTTGATTCCCCGCCTCTGCTTCCCCAACTTTGATTCCCCACCTCTGATTTCCAACCTCTGATTCCCCACCTCTGATTCCCCGTGTTTGATTCCCCGCCTCTGTTTCCCCGCCACTGATTCCCCGCCTCTGATTCCCCAACTCTAATTCCCCGCCTCTGATTTCCCATATCTGATTCCCCGCCTCTGTTTCCCCGCCTCTGATTCCCCGCCCCTGTTTCCCCATATCTGATTCCCTGACTCTGATTCCCCAACTTTGATTCCCAGCCTCTGATTCCCCAGCTCTGATTCCCCGCCTCTGATTCCCCACCTCTGTTTCCCCGCCTCTGATTCCCCGCCTCTGATTCTCCATATCTCATTCCCCGCCTCTGACTCCCCATCTCTGATTCCCGGACTCTGATTCCCCACCTCTGATTCCCGGCCTCTTATTCCCAGCATCTGATTCCACGCCTCTGATTCCCGGCCTCTGACTCCCCGCTTCTGATTCTGATTCCCTGCCTCTGATTCCCCATCTCTGATTCCGCACATCTGATTACCTGCCTCTGATTCCCCACCTCTGATTCCCCATATCTGATTCCCCGCCTCTGTTTCCACGCCTCTGATTCCCCGCCTCTGTTTCCCCATATCTAATTCCCCACCTCTGATGCCCCAACTCTGATTCCCCGCCTCTGATTCCCCAGCTCTGATTCCCCGCCTCTGATTCCCTGCATCCGATTCCCCATATCTGATTCCCCGCCTCTGTTTCCCCGCCCCTGATTCCCCGCCTCTGTTTCCCCATAACTGATTATCCGCCTCTGATTCCCAACTATGATTCCCCGCCTCTGAATCCCCGCGTCTGATTCCCTGCCTCTGCTTCCCCGCCTCTGATTCCCCAACTCTGATTCCCCGCCTCTGATTCCCCAGCTCTGATTCCCCACCTCTGATTCCCCGTGTTTGATTCCCTGCCTCTGATTCCCGGCCTCTGATTCCCCATCTCTGATTCACCGCCTTTGATTCGCCACCTCTGATTCCCCATATCTGATTCCCCGCATCTGTTTCCCCGCCTCTGATTCCCCGCCTCTGATTCCCCATATCTCATTCCCCGCCTCTGAATCCCCATCTCTGATTCCCGGACTCTGATTCCCCACCTCTGATTCCCGGCCTCTTATTCCCTTTATCTGATTCCGGCCTCTGATTCCCGGCCTCTGATTCCCTGCTTCTGATTCTGATTCCCTGCCTCTGATTCCCCATCTCTGATTCCGCACATCTGATTCCCTGCCTCTGATTCCCCACCTCTGATTCCCCATATCTGACTCCCCGCCTCTGTTTCCCCGCCTCTGATTCCCCGCCTTTGTTTCCCAATATCTAAGTCCCCGCCTCTGATTCCCCAACTCTGATTCCCCACCTCTGATTCCCCAGCTCTGATTCCCCGCCTCTGATTCCCCGCATCTGATTCCCTGCATCTGATTCCAAGCCTCTGATTCCCTGCCTCTGATTCCCAACCTCTGATTCCCCACCTCTGATTCCCCATATCTGATTCCCCGCCTCTGTTTCCCCGCCTCTGATTCCCCACCTCTGTTTCCCCATTTCTGATTCCCGGCCTCTTATTCCCCGCCTCTGATTCCCCACCTCTGATTCCCTACCTCTGACTACCCATCTCCGATTCCGCACATCTGATTCCCTGCCTCTGATTCCCCGCCTCTGATTCCCTGCCTCTGATTCCCAACCTCTGAGTCCCCACCTCTGATTCCCCATATCTGATTCCCCGCCTCTGTTTCCCCGCCTCTGATTCCCCTCCTCTGATTCCCCAACTCTAATTCCCCGCCTCTGATTCCCCAGCTCTGATTCCCCGTGTTTGATTCCCTGCCTCTGATTCCCTGCCTCTGATTCCCCAGCTTCATTCCCCGCCTTTGATTCCCCCCGTCTGATTCCCAGCCTCTGAATCCCCGTGTCTGATAACCTGCCTCTGATTCCCCGCCTCTGATTCCCCATCTCAGATTCACCGCCTCTGATTCCCCACCTCTGATTCCCCATCTCTGATTCCGCACATCCGATTCCCTGCCTCTGATTCCCCGACTCTGATTCCCCACCTCTGATTCCCCAGCTCTGATTCCCCGCCTCTGATTCCCCAACTCTGATTCCCCGCCTCTGATTCCCCAGCTCTGATTCCCCGCCTCTGATTCCCCGTGTTTGATCCCCTGCCTCTGATTCCCCAGCTCTGATTCCCCATCTCTGATTCACCGCCTTTGATTCGCCAACTCTGATTCCCCATATCTGATTCCTCGCCACTGTTTCCCCGCCTCTGATTCCCCGCCTCTGATTCCCCATATCTCATTCCCCGCCTCTGATTCCCCATCTTTGATTCCCGGACTCTGATTCCCCACCTCTGATTCCCGACCTCTTATTCCCGGCATCTGATTCCGGCCTCTGATTCCCGGCCTCTGATTCCCTGCTTCTGATTCTGATTCCCTGCCTCTGATTCCCCATTTCTGATTCCGCACATCTAATTCCCTGCCTCTGATTCCCCACCTCTGATTCCCCATATCTGAATCCCCGCCTCTGTTTCCCCGTCTCTGATTCCCCGCCTCTGTTTCCCCATATCTAAGTCACCGCCTCTGATTCCCCAACTTTGATTCCCCACCTCTGATTCCCCAGCTCTGATTCCCCGCCTCTGATTCCCCGCCTCTGTTTCCCCATATCTAATTCCCCACCTCTGATGCCCCAACTCTGATTCCCCGCCTCTGATTCCCCAGCTCTGATTCCCCGCCTCTGATTCCCTGCATCCGATTCCCCATATCTGATTCCCCGCCTCTGTTTCCCCGCCCCTGATTCCCCGCCTCTGTTTCCCCATAACTGATTATCCGCCTCTGATTCCCAACTATGATTCCCCGCCTCTGAATCCCCGCGTCTGATTCCCTGCCTCTGCTTCCCCGCCTCTGATTCCCCAACTCTGATTCCCCGCCTCTGATTCCCCAGCTCTGATTCCCCACCTCTGATTCCCCGTGTTTGATTCCCTGCCTCTGATTCCCGGCCTCTGATTCCCCATCTCTGATTCACCGCCTTTGATTCGCCACCTCTGATTCCCCATATCTGATTCCCCGCATCTGTTTCCCCGCCTCTGATTCCCCGCCTCTGATTCCCCATATCTCATTCCCCGCCTCTGAATCCCCATCTCTGATTCCCGGACTCTGATTCCCCACCTCTGATTCCCGGCCTCTTATTCCCTTTATCTGATTCCGGCCTCTGATTCCCGGCCTCTGATTCCCTGCTTCTGATTCTGATTCCCTGCCTCTGATTCCCCATCTCTGATTCCGCACATCTGATTCCCTGCCTCTGATTCCCCACCTCTGATTCCCCATATCTGACTCCCCGCCTCTGTTTCCCCGCCTCTGATTCCCCGCCTTTGTTTCCCAATATCTAAGTCCCCGCCTCTGATTCCCCAACTCTGATTCCCCACCTCTGATTCCCCAGCTCTGATTCCCCGCCTCTGATTCCCCGCATCTGATTCCCTGCATCTGATTCCAAGCCTCTGATTCCCTGCCTCTGATTCCCAACCTCTGATTCCCCACCTCTGATTCCCCATATCTGATTCCCCGCCTCTGTTTCCCCGCCTCTGATTCCCCACCTCTGTTTCCCCATATCTGATTCCCGGCCTCTTATTCCCCGCCTCTGATTCCCCACCTCTGATTCCCTACCTCTGACTACCCATCTCCGATTCCGCACATCTGATTCCCTGCCTCTGATTCCCCGCCTCTGATTCCCTGCCTCTGATTCCCAACCTCTGATTCCCCACCTCTGATTCCCCATATCTGATTCCCCGCCTCTGTTTCCCCGCCTCTGATTCCCCTCCTCTGATTCCCCAACTCTAATTCCCCGCCTCTGATTCCCCAGCTCTGATTCCCCGTGTTTGATTCCCTGCCTCTGATTCCCTGCCTCTGATTCCCCAGCTTCATTCCCCGCCTTTGATTCCCCCCGTCTGATTCCCAGCCTCTGAATCCCCGTGTCTGATAACCTGCCTCTGATTCCCCGCCTCTGATTCCCCATCTCAGATTCACCGCCTCTGATTCCCCACCTCTGATTCCCCATCTCTGATTCCGCACATCCGATTCCCTGCCTCTGATTCCCCGACTCTGATTCCCCACCTCTGATTCCCCAGCTCTGATTCCCCGCCTCTGATTCCCCAACTCTGATTCCCCGCCTCTGATTCCCCAGCTCTGATTCCCCGCCTCTGATTCCCCGTGTTTGATCCCCTGCCTCTGATTCCCCAGCTCTGATTCCCCATCTCTGATTCACCGCCTTTGATTCGCCAACTCTGATTCCCCATATCTGATTCCTCGCCACTGTTTCCCCGCCTCTGATTCCCCGCCTCTGATTCCCCATATCTCATTCCCCGCCTCTGATTCCCCATCTTTGATTCCCGGACTCTGATTCCCCACCTCTGATTCCCGACCTCTTATTCCCGGCATCTGATTCCGGCCTCTGATTCCCGGCCTCTGATTCCCTGCTTCTGATTCTGATTCCCTGCCTCTGATTCCCCATTTCTGATTCCGCACATCTAATTCCCTGCCTCTGATTCCCCACCTCTGATTCCCCATATCTGAATCCCCGCCTCTGTTTCCCCGTCTCTGATTCCCCGCCTCTGTTTCCCCATATCTAAGTCACCGCCTCTGATTCCCCAACTTTGATTCCCCACCTCTGATTCCCCAGCTCTGATTCCCCGCCTCTGATTCCCCACCTCTGATTCCCCATACCTGATTCCCAGCCTCTGTTTCCCCGCCCCTGATTCCCCGCCTCTGTTTCCCCATATCTGATTATCCGCCTCTGATTCCCAACTTTGATTCCCCGCCTCTGAATCCCCGCGTCTGATTCCCTGCCTCTGCTTCCCCGCCTCTGATTCCCCAACTCTGATTCCCCGCCTCTGACTCCCCAGCTCTGATACCCCGCCTCTGATTCCCCGTGTTTGATTCCCTGCCTCTGATTCCCGGCCTCTGATTCCCCATCTCTGATTCACCGCCTTTGATTCGCCACCTCTGATTCCCCATATCTGATTCCCCGCATCTGTTTCCCCGCCTCTGATTCCCCGCCTCTGACTCCCCATATCTCATTCCCCGCCTCTGAATCCCCATCTCTGATTCCCGGACTCTGATTCCCCACCTCTGATTCCCGGCCTCTTATTCCCGGCATCTGATTCCGGCCTCTGATTCCCGGCCTCTGATTCCCTGCTTCTGATTCTGATTCCCTGCCTCTGATTCCCCATCTCTGATTCCGCACATCTAATTCCCTGCCTCTGATTCCCCACCTCTGATTCCCCATATCTGACTCCCTTCCTCTGTTTCCCCGCCTCAGATTCCCCGCCTTTGTTTCCCAATATCTAAGTCCCCGCCTCTGATTCCCCAACTCTGATTCCCCACCTCTGATTCCCCAGCTCTGATTCCCCGCCTCTGATTCCCCGCATCTGATTCCCTGCATCTGATTCCAAGCCTCTGATTCCCTGCCTCTGATTCCCAACCTCTGATTCCCCACATCTGATTCCCCATATCTGATTCCCCGCCTCTGTTTCCCCGCCTCTGATTCCCCACCTCTGTTTCCCCATATCTGATTCCCGGCCTCTTATTCCCCGCCTCTGATTCCCCACCTCTGATTCCCTACCTCTGATTACCCATCTCCGATTCCGCACATCTGATTCCCTGCCTCTGATTCCCCGCCTCTGATTCCCTGCCTCTGATTCCCAACCTCTGATTCCCCACCTCTGATTCCCAACCTCTGATTCCCCACCTCTGTTTCCCCACCTCTGATTCCCCTCCTCTGATTCCCCAACTCTAATTCCCCGCCTCTGATTCCCCAGCTCTGATTCCCCGTGTTTGATTCCCTGCCTCTGATTCCCTGCCCTGATTCCCCATCTCTGTTTCACCGCCTTTGATTCGCCACCTCTGATTCCCCATATCTGATTCCCCGCCTCTGTTTCGCCGCCTCTGATTCCCTGCCTCTGATTCCCAACCTCTGATTCCACACCTCTGATTCCCCATATCTGATTCCCCGCCTCTGTTTCCCCGCCTCTGATTCCCTGCCCTTGTTTGCCCATATCTGATTCCCTGCCTCTGATTCCCCAACTCTGATTCCCCGCCACTGATTCCCCAGCTCTGATTCCCCGCCTCTGATTTCCCGTGTTTGATTCCCTGCCTCTGATTCCCCGCCTCTGATTCCCCATCTCTGATTCACCGCCTTTGATTCGCCACCTCTGATTCCACATATCTGATTCCCCACCTCTGTTTCCCCGCCTCTGATTCCCCGCCTCTGATTCTCCATATCTCATTCCCCGCCTCTGAATCCCCATCTCTGATTCCCGGACTCTGATTCCCCACCTCTGATTCCCGGCCTCTTATTCCCAGCATCTGATTCCCGGCCTCTGATTCCCGGTCTCTGATTCCCCGCTTCTGATTCTGATTCGCTGCCTCTGATTCCCCATCTCTGATTCCGCACATCTGATTCCCTGCCTCTGATTCCCCACCTCTGATTCCCCATATCTGATTTCCCTCCTCTGTTTCCCCGCCTCTGATTCCCCGCCTCTGTTTCCCCATATCTAATTCCCAAACTCTGATGCCCCAACTCTGATTCCCTGCCTCTGATTCCCCGCGTTCTATTCCCTGCCTCTGATTCCCCGCCTGTGATTCCCCATCTCTGATTCACCACCTCTGATTCCCCACCTCTGATTCCCCATATCTTATTCCCCGCCTCTGTTTGCCCGCCTCTGATTCCCCGCCTCTGTTTCCCCATATCTGATTCCCCGCCTCTGAATCCCCAACTCTGATTCCCTGCCTCTGATTCCCCAGCTCTGATTCCCCGCCTTTGATTCCCCCCGTCTGATTCCCAGCCTCTGAATCCCCGTGTCTGATTTCCTGCCTCTGATTCCCCGCCTCTGATTCCCCATCTCTGATTCACAGCCTCTGATTCCCCACCTCTGATTCCCCATCTCGGATTCCGCACATCTGATTTCCTGCCTCTGATTCCCCGACTCTGATCCCCACCTCTGATTCCCAAGCTCTGATTCCCCGCCTCTGATTCCCCAACTCTGATTCCCCGCCTCTGATTCCCCAGCTCTGATTCCCCGCCTCTGATTCCCCGTGTTTGATTCCCTGCCTCTGATTCCCCGCCTCTGATTCCCCATCTCTGATTCACCGCCTTTGATTCGCCACCTCTGATTCCCCATATCTGATTCCTCGCCTCTGTTTCCCTGCCTCTGATTCCCCGCCTCTGATTCCCCATATCTCATTCCCCGCCTCTGATTCCCCATCTCTAATTCCCGGACTCTGATTCCCCACCTCTGATTCCCAGCCTCTTATTCCCGGCATCTGATTCCGGCCTCTGATTCCCGGCCTCTGATTCCCTGCTTCTGATTCTGATTCCCTGCCTTTGATTCCCCATCTCTGATTCCGCACATCTGATTCCCTGCCTCTGATTCCCCATCTCTGATTCCCCATATCTGATTCCCCGCCTCTGTTTCCCCACCTCTGTTTCCCAATATCTAAGTCCCCGCCTCTGATTCCCCAACTCTGATTCCCCACCTCTGATTCCCCAGCTCTGATTCCCCGCCTCTGATTCCCTGCATCTGATTCCCTGCATCTGATTCCAAGCCTCTGATTCCCTGCCTCTGATTCCCAACCTCTGATTCCCCACCTCTGATTCCCCATATCTGATTCCCAGCCTCTGTTTCCCCGCCTCTGATTCCCCGCCTCTGTTTCCCCATATCTGATTCCCGGACTCTGATTCCCCGCCTCTGATTCCCTGCCTCTGATTCCCCATCTCCGATTCCGCACATCTGATTCCCTGCCTCTGAATCCCCGCCTCTGATTCCCCGCCTCTGATTCCCTGCCTCTGATTCCCAACCTCTGATTCCCCACCTCTGATTTCCCGTGTTTGATTCCCCGCCTCTGTTTCCCCGCCTCTGATTCCCCGCCTCTGATTCCCCAACTCTAATTCCCCGCCTCTGATTCCCCATATCTGATTCCCCGCCTCTGTTTCCCCGCCTCTCATTCCCCGCCCCTGTTTCCCCATATCTGATTCCCTGCCTCTGATTCCCCAACTTTGATTCCCAGCCTCTGATTCCCCAGCTCTGATTCCCTGCCTCTGATTCCCGGCCTCTGATTCCCCATCTCTGATTCACCGCCTTTGATTCGCCACCTCTGATTCCCCATATCTGATTCCCCGCCTCTGTTTCCCCGCCTCTGATTCCCTGCCTCTGATTCCCCATATCTCATTCCCCACCTCTGAATCCCCATCTCTGATTCCCGGACTCTGATTCCCCACCTCTGATTCCCGGCCTCTTATTCCCGGCATCTGATTCCGGCCTCTGATTCCCGGCCTCTGATTCCCTGCTTCTGATTCTGATTCCCTGCCTTTGATTCCCCATCTCTGATTCCGCACATCTGATTCCCTGCCTCTGATTCCCCATCTCTGATTCCCCATATCTGATTCCCCGCCTCTGTTTCCCCGCCTCTGATTCCCCGCCTCTGTTTCCCAATATCTAAGTCCCCGCCTCTGATTCCCCAACTCTGATTCCCCACCTCTGATTCCCCAGCTCTGATTCCCCGCCTCTGAATCCCCGCATCTGATTCCCTGCATCTGATTCCAAGCCTCTGATTCCCTGCCTCTGATTCCCAACCTCTGATTCCCCACCTCTGATTCCCCATATCTGATTCCCAGCCTCTGTTTCCCCGCCTCTGATTCCCCGCCTCTGTTTCCCCATATCTGATTCCCGGCCTCTGAATCCCCGCCTCTGATTCCCCGCCTCTGATTCCCTGCCTCTGATTCCCAATCTCCGATTCCGCACATCTGATTCCCTGCCTCTGATTCCCCGCCTCTGATTGCCCGCCTCTGATTCCCTGCCTCTGATTCCCAACCTCTGATTCCCCACCTCTGATTCCCCGTGTTTGATTCCCCGCCTCTGTTTCCCCACCTCTGATTCCCCGCCTCTGATTCCCCAACTCTAATTCCCCGCCTCTGATTCCCCATATCTGATTCCACGCCTCTGTTTCCCCGCCTCTGAATCCCCGCCCCTGTTTCCCCATATCTGATTCCCTGCCTCTGATTCCACAACTTTGATTCCCAGCCTCTGATTCCCCAGCTCTGATTCCCCGCCTCTGAATCCCCGCATCTGATTCCCTGCATCTGATTCCAAGCCTCTGATTCCCTGCCTCTGATTCCCAACCTCTGATTCCCCACCTCTGATTCCCCATATCTGATTCCCAGCCTCTGTTTCCCCGCCTCTGATTCCCCGCCTCTGTTTCCCCATATCTGATTCCCGGCCTCTGATTCCCCGCCTCTGATTCCCCGCCTCTGATTCCCTGCCTCTGATTCCCAATCTCCGATTCCGCACATCTGATTCCCTGCCTCTGATTCCCCGCCTCTGATTCCCCGCCTCTGATTCCCTGCCTCTGATTCCCAACCTCTGATTCCCCACCTCTGATTCCCCGTGTTTGATTCCCCGCCTCTGTTTCCCCACCTCTGATTCCCCGCCTCTGATTCCCCAACTCTAATTCCCCGCCTCTGATTCCCCATATCTGATTCCACGCCTCTGTTTCCCCGCCTCTGATTCCCCGCCCCTGTTTCCCCATATCTGATTCCCTGCCTCTGATTCCACAACTTTGATTCCCAGCCTCTGATTCCCCAGCTCTGATTCCCCGCCTCTGATTCCCCGTGTTTGATTCCCTGCCTCTGATTCCGCGCCTCTGATTCCCCATCTCTGATTCACCGCCTTTGATTCGCCACCTCTGATTCCCCATATCTGATTCCCCACCTCTGTTTCCCCGCCTCTGATTCCCCGCCTCTGATTCTCCATATCTCATTCCCCGCCTCTGAATTCCCATCTCTGATTCCCGGACTCTGATTCCCCACCTCTGATTCCCGGCCTCTTATTCCCAGCATCTGATTCCAGGCCTCTGATTCCCGGCCTCTGACTCCCCGCTTCTGATTCTGATTCCCTGCCTCTGATTCCCCATCTCTGATTCCGCACATCTGATTACCTGCCTCTGATTCCCCACCTCTGATTCCCCATATCTGATTCCCCGCCTCTGTTTCCACGCCTCTGATTCCCCGCCTCTCTTTCCCCATATCTAATTCCCCACCTCTGATGCCCCAACTCTGATTCCCCGCCTCTGATTCACCAGCTCTGATTCCCTGCCTCTGATTCCCCGCGTTCTATTCCCTGCCTCTGATTCCCCGCCTTTGATTCCCCATCTCTGATTCACCACCTCTGATTCCCCACCACTGATTCCCCATATCTAATTCTCCGCCTCTGTTTGCCCGCCTCTGATTCCCCGCCTCTGTTGCCCCATATCTGATTCCCCGCCTCTGAATCCCCAACTCTGATTCCCTGCCTCTGAATCCCCAGCTTCATTCCCCGCCTTTGATTCCCCCCGTCTGATTCCCAGCCTCTGAATCCCCGTGTCTGATAACCTGCCTCTGATTCCCCGCCTCTGATTCCACATCTCAGATTCACCGCCTCTGATTCCCCACCTCTGATTCCCCATCTCTGATTCCGCACATCCGATTCCCTGCCTCTGATTCCCCGACTCTGATTCCCCACCTCTGATTCCCCAGCTCTGATTCCCCGCCTCTGATTCCCCAACTCTGTTTCCCCGCCTCTGATTCCCCAGCTCTGATTCCCCGCCTCTGATTGCCCGTGTTTGATCCCCTGCCTCTGATTCCCCGCCTCTGATTCCCCATCTCTGATTCACCGCCTTTGATTCGCCACCTCTGATTCCCCTTATCTGATTCCTCGCCACTGTTTCCCCGCCTCTGATTCCCCGCCTCTGATTCCCCATATCTCATTCCCCGCCTCTGATTCGCCAGCTATGATTCCCCGCCTCTGATTCCCCGCGTCTGATTCCCTGCCTCTGATTCCCCGCCTCTGATTCCACATCTCTGATTCACCACCTCTGTTTCCCCGCGTCTGATTCCCCGCCTCTGATTCCCCATCTCTGATTCCCCATCTCTGATTCCCCAATTCTGATTCCCCGCCTCTGATTCCCCAGCTCTGATTCCTCGCCTCTGATTCCCTTCCTCTGATTCCCAACCACTCATTCCCCACCTCTGATTTCCCATATTGATTCCCTGCGTCTGATTCCCCGCCTCTGATTCCCCAACTCTGATTCCCCGCCTCTGATTCCCCAGCTCTGAATCCCCGCCTCTGATTCCCTGTGTTTGATTCCCTGCCTCTGATTCCCGGCCTCTGATTCCCCATCTCTGATTCACCGCCTTTGATTCGCCACCTCTGATTCCCCATATCTGATTCCCCGCCTCTGTTTCCCCGCCTCTGATTCCCGGACTCTGATTCCCCACCTCTGATTCCCGGCCTCTTATTCCCGGCATCTGATTCAGGCCTCTGATTCCCGGCCTCTGATTCCCTGCTTCTGATTCTGATTCCCTGCCTCTGATTCCCCATCTCTGATTCCGCACATCTGATTCCCTGCCTCTGATTCCCCACCTCTGATTCCCCATATCTGACTCCCCGCCTCTGTTTCCCCGCCTCTGATTCCCCGCCACTGTTTCCCAATATCTAAGTCCCCGCCTCTGATTCCCCAACTCTGATTCCCCACCTCTGTTTCCCCAGCTCTGATTCCCCGCCTCTGATTCCCCGCATCTGATTCCCTGCATCTGATTCCAAGCCTCTGATTCCCTGCCTCTGATTCCCAACCTCTGATTCCCCACCTCTGATTCCCCATATCTGAATCCCCGCCTCTGTTTCCCCGCCTCTGATTCCCCACCTCTGTTTCCCCATATCTGATTCCCGGCCTCTGATTCCCCGCCTCTGAATCCCCGCCTCTGATTCCCTGCCTCTGATTCCCCATCTCCGATTCCGCACATCTGATTCCCCAGCTCTGATTCCCCGCCTCTGATTCCCCGCATCTGATTCCCTGCATCTGATTCCAAGCCTCTGATTCCCTGCCTCTGATTCCCAACCTCTGATTCCCCACCTCTGATTCCCCATATCTGATTCCCCGCCTCTGTTTCCCCGCCTCTGATTCCCCACCTCTGTTTCCCCATATCTGATTCCCGGCCTCTTATTCCCCGCCTCTGATTCCCCACCTCTGATTCCCTACCTCTGATTACCCATCTCCGATTCCGCACATCTGATTCCCTGCCTCTGATTCCCCGCCTCTGATTCCCTGCCTCTGATTCCCAACCTCTGATTCCCCACCTCTGATTCCCCATATCTGATTCCCCGCCTCTGTTTCCCCACCTCTGATTCCCCTCCTCTGATTCCCCAACTCTAATTCCCCGCCTCTGATTCCCCAGCTCTGATTCCCCGTGTTTGATTCCCTGCCTCTGATTCCCTGCCCTGATTCCCCATCTCTGTTTCACCGCCTTTGATTCGCCACCTCTGATTCCCCATATCTGATTCCCCGCCTCTGTTTCGCCGCCTCTGATTCCCCGCCTCTGATTCCCAACCTCTGATTCCACACCTCTGATTCCCCATATCTGATTCCCCGCCTCTGTTTCCCCGCCTCTGATTCCCTGCCCTTGTTTGCCCATATCTGATTCCCTGCCTCTGATTCCCCAACTCTGATTCCCCGCCGCTGATTCCCCAGCTCTGATTCCCCGCCTCTGATTTCCCGTGTTTGATTCCCTGCCTCTGATTCCCCGCCTCTGATTCCCCATCTCTGATTCACCGCCTTTGATTCGCCACCTCTGATTCCACATATCTGATTCCCCACCTCTGTTTCCCCGCCTCTGATTCCCCGCCTCTGATTCTCCATATCTCATTCCCCGCCTCTGAATCCACATCTCTGATTCCCGGACTCTGATTCCCCACCTCTGATTCCCGGCCTCTTATTCCCAGCATCTGATTCCCGGCCTCTGATTCCCGGCCTCTGATTCCCCGCTTCTGATTCTGATTCGCTGCCTCTGATTCCCCATCTCTGATTCCGCACATCTGATTCCCTGCCTCTGATTCCCCACCTCTGATTCCCCATATCTGATTTCCCTCCTCTGTTTCCCCGCCTCTGATTCCCCGCCTCTGTTTCCCCATATCTAATTCCCAAACTCTGATGCCCCAACTCTGATTCCCTGCCTCTGTATCCCCGCGTTCTATTCCCTGCCTCTGATTCCCCGCCTGTGATTCCCCATCTCTGATTCACCACCTCTGATTCCCCACCTCTGATTCCCCATATCTAATTCCCCGCCTCTGTTTGCCCGCCTCTGATTCCCCGCCTCTGTTTCCCCATATCTGATTCCCCGCCTCTGAATCCCCAACTCTGATTCCCTGCCTCTGATTCCCCAGCTCTGATTCCCCGCCTTTGATTCCCCCCGTCTGATTCCCAGCCTCTGAATCCCCGTGTCTGATTTCCTGCCTCTGATTCCCCGCCTCTGATTCCCCATCTCTGATTCACAGCCTCTGATTCCCCACCTCTGATTCCCCATCTCGGATTCCGCACATCTGATTTCCTGCCTCTGATTCCCCGACTCTGATCCCCACCTCTGATTCCCAAGCTCTGATTCCCCGCCTCTGATTCCCCAACTCTGATTCCCCGCCTCTGATTCCCCAGCTCTGATTCCCCGCCTCTGATTCCCCGTGTTTGATTCCCTGCCTCTGATTCCCCGCCTCTGATTCCCCATCTCTGATTCACCGCCTTTGATTCGCCACCTCTGATTCCCCATATCTGATTCCTCGCCTCTGTTTCCCTGCCTCTGATTCCCCGCCTCTGATTCCCCATATCTCATTCCCCGCCTCTGATTCCCCATCTCTAATTCCCGGACTCTGATTCCCCACCTCTGATTCCCAGCCTCTTATTCCCGGCATCTGATTCCGGCCTCTGATTCCCGGCCTCTGATTCCCTGCTTCCGATTCTGATTCCCTGCCTTTGATTCCCCATCTCTGATTCCGAACATCTGATTCCCTGCCTCTGATTCCCCATCTCTGATTCCCCATATCTGATTCCCCGCCTCTGTTTCCCCACCTCTGTTTCTCAATATCTAAGTCCCCGCCTCTGATTCCCCAACTCTGATTCCCCACCTCTGATTCCCCAGCTCTGATTCCCCGCCTCTGATTCCCTGCATCTGATTCCCTGCATCTGATTCCAAGCCTCTGATTCCCTGCCTCTGATTCCCAACCTCTGATTCCCCACCTCTGATTCCCCATATCTGATTCCCAGCCTCTGTTTCCCCGCCTCTGATTCCCCGCCTCTGTTTCCCCATATCTGATTCCCGGACTCTGATTCCCCGCCTCTGATTCCCTGCCTCTGATTCCCCATCTCCGATTCCGCACATCTGATTCCCTGCCTCTGATTCCCCGCCTCTGATTCCCCGCCTCTGATTCCCTGCCTCTGATTCCCAACCTCTGATTCCCCACCTCTGATTCCCCGTGTTTGATTCCCCGCCTCTGTTTCCCCGCCTCTGATTCCCCGCCTCTGATTCCCCAACTCTAATTCCCCGCCTCTGATTCCCCATATCTGATTCCCCGCCTCTGTTTCCCCGCCTCTCATTCCCCGCCCCTGTTTCCCCATATCTGATTCCCTGCCTCTGATTCCCCAACTTTGATTCCCAGCCTCTGATTCCCCAGCTCTGATTCCCCGCCTCTGATTCCCCGTGTTTGATTCCCTGCCTCTGATTCCCGGCCTCTTATTCCCCATCTCTGATTCACCGCCTTTGATTCGCCACCTCTGATTCCCCATATCTGATTCCCCGCCTCCGTTTCCCCGCCTCTGATTCCCCGCCTCTGATTCCCCATATCTCATTCCCCGCCTCTGAATCCCCATCTCTGATTCCCGGCCTCTTATTCCCGGCATCTGATTCCGGCCTCTGATTCCCGGCCTCTGATTCCCTGCTTCTGATTCTGATTCCCTGCCTTTGATTCCCCATCTCTGATTCCGCACATCTGATTCCCTGCCTCTGATTCCCCATCTCTGATTCCCCATATCTGATTCCCCGCCTCTGTTTCCCCGCCTCTGATTCCCCGCCTCTGTTTCCCAATATCTAAGTCCCCGCCTCTGATTCCCCAACTCTGATTCCCCACCTCTGATTCCCCAGCTCTGATTCCCCGCCTCTGAATCCCCGCATCTGATTCCCTGCATCTGATTCTAAGCCTCTGATTCCCTGCCTCTGATTCCCAACCTCTGATTCCCCACCTCTGATTCCCCATATCTGATTCCCAGCCTCTGTTTCCCCGCCTCTGATTCCCCGCCTCTGTTTCCCCATATCTGATTCCCGGCCTCTGATTCCCCGCCTCTGATTCCCCGCCTCTGATTCCCCGCCTCTGATTCCCTGCCTCTGATTCCCAATCTCCGATTCCGCACATCTGATTCCCTGCCTCTGATTCCCCGCCTCTGATTCCCCGCCTCTGATTCCCTGCCTCTGATTCCCAACCTCTGATTCCCCACCTCTGATTCCCTGTGTTTGATTCCCCGCCTCTGTTTCCCCACCTCTGATTCCCCGCCTCTGATTCCCCAACTCTAATTCCCCGCCTCTGATTCCCCATATCTGATTCCACGCCTCTGTTTCCCCGCCTCTGATTCCCCGCCCCTGTTTCCCCATATCTGATTCCCTGCCTCTGATTCCACAACTTTGATTCCCAGCCTCTGATTCCCCAGCTCTGATTCCCCGCCTCTGATTCCCCGTGTTTGATTCCCTGCCTCTGATTCCCCGCCTCTGATTCCCCATCTCTGATTCACCGCCTTTGATTCGCCACCTCTGATTCCCCATATCTGATTCCCCACCTCTGTTTCCCCGCCTCTGATTCCCCGCCTCTGATTCTCCATATCTGATTCCCCGCCTCTGTTTCCCCGCCTCTGATTCCCCGCCCCTGTTTCCCCATATCTGATTCCATGCCTCTGATTCCCCAACTTTGATTCCCAGCCTCTGATTCCCCAGCTCTGATTCCCTGCCTCTGATTCCCCGCATCTGATTCCCTGCATCTGATTCCAAGCCTCTGATTCCCTGCCTCTGATTCCCAACCTCTGATTCCCCACCTCTAATTCCCCATATCTGATTCCCAGCCTCTGTTTCCCCGCCTCTGATTCCCCGCCTCTGTTTCCCCATATCTGATTCCCGGCCTCTGATACCCCGCCTCTGATACCCCGCCTCTGATTCCCTGCCTCTGATTCCCCATCTCTGATTCCGCACATCTGATTCCCTGCCTCTGATTCCCCGCCTCTGATTCCCCGCCTCTGATTCCCTGCCTCTGATTTCCAACCTCTGATTCCCCACCTCTGATTCCCCGTGTTTGATTCCCCGCCTATGTTTCCCCGCCTCTGATTCCCCGCCTCTGTTTCCCAATATCTAAATCCCCGCCTCTGATTCCCCAACTCTAATTCCCCACCTCTGATTCCCCAGCTCTGATTCCCCGCCTCTGATTCCCTGCATCTGATTCCCTGCATCTGATTCCAAGCCTCTGATTCCCTGCCTCTGATTCCCAACCTCTGAGTCCCCACCTCTGATTCCCCATATCTGATTCCCAGCATCTGTTTCCCCGCCTCTGATTCCCCGCCTCTGTTTCCCCATATCTGATTCTCGGCCTCTGGTTCCCCGCCTCTGATTCCCCGCCTCTGATTCCCTGCCTCTGATTCCCCATCTCCGATTCCGCACATCTGATTCGCTGCCTCTGATGCCCCGCCTCTGATTTCCCGCCTCTGATTCCCTGCCTCTGATTCCCAACCTCTGATTCCCCACCTCTGATTCCCCGTGTTTGATTCCCCGCCTCTGTATCCCCGCCTCTGATTCCCCGCCTCTGATTCCCCAACGCTAATTCCCCGCCTCTGATTCCCCATATCTGATTCCCCGCCTCTGTTTCCCCGCCTCTGATTCCCCGCCCCTGTTTCCCCATATCTGATTCCCTGCCTCTGATTCCCCAACTTTGATTCCCAGCCTCTGATTCCCCAGCTCTCATTCCCCGCCTCTGATTCCCCGCATCTGATTCACTGCATCTGATTCCAAGCCTCTGATTCCCTGCCTCTGATTCCCAACCTCTGATTCCCCACCTCTGATTCCCCATATCTGATTCCCAGCCTCTGTTTCCCCGCCTCTGATTCCCCGCCTCTGTTTCCCCATATCTGATTCCCGGCCTCTGATTCCCCGCATCTGATTCCCCGCCTCTGATTCCCTGACTCTGATTCCCCGCCTCTGTTTCCCCATATCTAATTCCCCACCTCTGATGCCCCAACTCTGATTCCCCGCCTCTGATTCCACAGCTCTGATTCCCCACCTCTGATTCCCCACATCCGATTCCCCATATCTGATTCCCCGCCTCTGTTTCCCAGCCCCTGATTCCCCGCCTCTGTTTCCGCATATCTGATTCCCCGCCTCTGATTCCCAACTATGATTCCCCGCCTCTTATTCCCCAGCTCTGATTCCCTGCCTCTGATTCCCCGCGTTCTATTCCCTGCCTCTGATTCCCCGCCTGTGATTCCCCATCTCTGATTCACCACCTCTGATTCCCCACCACTGATTCCCCCTATCTAATTCCCCACCTCTGTTTGCCCGCCTCTGATTCCCCGCCTCTGTTTCCCCATATCTGATTCCCCGCCTCTGAATCCCCAACTCTGATTCCCTGCCTCTGATTCCCCAGCTTCATTCCCCGCCTTTGATTCCCCCCGTCTGATTCCCAGCCTCTGAATCCCCGTGTCTGATAACCTGCCTCTGATTCCCCGCCTCTGATTCCCCATCTCAGATTCACCGCCTCTGATTCCCCACCTCTGATTCCCCATCTCTGATTCCGCACATCCGATTCCCTGCCTCTGATTCCCCGACTCTGATTCCCCACCTCTGATTCCCCAGCTCTGATTCCCCGCCTCTGATTCCCCAACTCTGATTCCCCGCCTCTGATTCCCCAGCTCTGATTCCCCGCCTCTGATTCCCCGTGTTTGATCCCCTGCCTCTGATTCCCCATCTCTGATTCCCCATCTCTGATTCACCGCCTTTGATTCGCCACCTCTGATTCCCCATATCTGATTCCTCGCCACTGTTTCCCCGCCTCTGATTCCCCGCCTCTGATTCCCCATATCTCATTCCCCGCCTCTGATTCCCCATCTCTGATTCCCGGACTCTGATTCCCCACCTCTGATTCCCGACCTCTTATTCCCGGCATCTGATTCCGGCCTGTGATTCCCGGCCTCTGATTCCCTGCTTCTGATTCTGATTCCCTGCCTCTGATTCCCCATTTCTG
This sequence comes from Narcine bancroftii, assembly GCF_036971445.1. Lineage (NCBI taxonomy): Eukaryota > Metazoa > Chordata > Chondrichthyes > Torpediniformes > Narcinidae > Narcine > Narcine bancroftii. Next base: position 111,103,096 of record NC_091475.1, read on the forward strand.
ATTCCGCACATCTAATTCCCTGCCTCTGATTCCCCACCTCTGATTCCCCATATCTGAATCCCCGCCTCTGTTTCCCCGTCTCTGATTCCCCGCCTCTGTTTCCCCATATCTAAGTCCCCGCCTCTGATTCCCCAACTTTGATTCCCCACCTCTGATTCCCCAGCTCTGATTCCCCGCCTCTGATTCCCCACCTCTGATTCCCCATATCTGATTCCCAGCCTCTGTTTCCCCGCCTCTGATTCCCCGCCTCTGTTTCCCCATATCTGATTCCCGGCCTCTGATTCCCCGCCTCTGATTCCCCGCTTCTGATTCCCTGCCTCTGATTCCCCATCTCCGATTCCGCACATCTGATTCCCTGCCTCTCATTCCCCGCCTCTGATTCCCCGCCACTGATTCCCTGCCTCTGATTCCCAACCTCTGATTCCCCACCTCTGATTCCCAGTGTTTGATTCCCCGCCTCTGTTTCCCCGCCTCTGATTCCCCGCCTCTGATTCCCCAACTCTAATTCCCCGCCTCTGATTCCCCATATCTGATTCCCCGCCTCTGTTTCCCCGCCTCTGATTCCCCGCCCCTGTTTCCCCATATCTGATTCCCTGCCTCTGATTCCCCAACTTTGATTCCCAGCCTCTGATTCCCCAGCTCTGATTCCCCGCCTCTGATTCCCCGCATCTGATTCCCTGCATCTGATTCCAAGCCTCTGATTCCCTGCCTCTGATTCCCAACCTCTGATTCCCCACCTCTAATTCCCCATATCTGATTCCCAGCCTCTGTTTCCCCGCCTCTGATTCCCCGCCTCTGTTTCCCCATATCTGATTCCCGGCCTCTGATACCCCGCCTCTGATTCCCCGCCTCTGATTCCCTGCCTCTGATTCCCCATCTCCGATTCCGCACATCTGATTCCCTGCCTCTGATTCCCCGCCTCTGATTCCCCGCCTCTCATTCCCTGCCTCTGATTTCCAACCTCTGATTCCCCACCTCTGATTCCCCGTGTTTGATTCCCCGCCTATGTTTCCCCGCCTCTGATTCCCCGCCTCTGTTTCCCAATATCTAAGTCCCCGCCTCTGATTCCCCAACTCTAATTCCCCACCTCTGATTCCCCAGCTCTGATTCCCCGCCTCTGATTCCCTGCATCTGATTCCCTGCATCTGATTCCAAGCCTCTGATTCCCTGCCTCTGATTCCCAACCTCTGAGTCCCCACCTCTGATTCCCCATATCTGATTCCCAGCATCTGTTTCCCCGCCTCTCATTCCCCGCCTCTGTTTCCCCATATCTGATTCCCGGCCTCTGGTTCCCCGCCTCTGATTCCCCGCCTCTGATTCCCTGCCTCTGATTCCCCATCTCCGATTCCGCACATCTGATTCGCTGCCTCTGATGCCCCGCCTCTGATTTCCCGCCTCTGATTCCCTGCCTCTGATTCCCAACCTCTGATTCCCCACCTCTGATTCCCCGTGTTTGATTCCCCGCCTCTGTATCCCCGCCTCTGATTCCCCGCCTCTGATTCCCCAACGCTAATTCCCCGCCTCTGATTCCCCATATCTGATTCCCCGCCTCTGTTTCCCCGCCTCTGATTCCCCGCCCCTGTTTCCCCATATCTGATTCCCTGCCTCTGATTCCCCAACTTTGATTCCCAGCCTCTGATTCCCCAGCTCTCATTCCCCGCCTCTGATTCCCCGCATCTGATTCACTGCATCTGATTCCAAGCCTCTGATTCCCTGCCTCTGATTCCCAACCTCTGATTCCCCACCTCTGATTCCCCATATCTGATTCCCAGCCTCTGTTTCCCCGCCTCTGATTCCCCGCCTCTGTTTCCCCATATCTGATTCCCGGCCTCTGATTCCCCGCATCTGATTCCCCGCCTCTGATTCCCTGCCTCTGATTCCCCATCTCCGATTCCGCACATCTGATTCCCTGCCTCTCATTCCCCGCCTCTGATTCCCCGCCACTGATTCCCTGCCTCTGATTCCCAACCTCTGATTCCCCACCTCTGATTCCCAGTGTTTGATTCCCCGCCTCTGTTTCCCCGCCTCTGATTCCCCGCCTCTGATTCCCCAACTCTAATTCCCCGCCTCTGATTCCCCATATCTGATTCCCCGCCTCTGTTTCCCCGCCTCTGATTCCCCGCCCCTGTTTCCCCATATCTGATTCCATGCCTCTGATTCCCCAACTTTGATTCCCAGCCTCTGATTCCCCAGCTCTGATTCCCCGCCTCTGATTCCCTGCATCTGATTCCCTGCATCTGATTCCAAGCCTCTGATTCCCTGCCTCTGATTCCCAACCTCTGATTCCCCACCTCTAATTCCCCATATCTGATTCCCAGCCTCTGTTTCCCCGCCTCTGATTCCCCGCCTCTGTTTCCCCATATCTGATTCCCGGCCTCTGATACACCGCCTCTGATTCCCCGCCTCTGATTCCCTGCCTCTGATTCCCCATCTCCGATTCCGCACATCTGATTCCCTGCCTCTGATTCCCCGCCTCTGATTCCCCGCCTCTGATTCTCTGCCTCTGATTTCCAACCTCTGATTCCCCACCTCTGATTCCCCGTGTTTGATTCCCCGCCTATGTTTCCCCGCCTCTGATTCCCCGCCTCTGTTTCCCAATATCTAAGTCCCCGCCTCTGATTCCCCAACTCTAATTCCCCACCTCTGATTCCCCAGCTCTGATTCCCCGCCTCTGATTCCCTGCATCTGATTCCCTGCATCTGATTCCAAGCCTCTGATTCCCTGCCTCTGATTCCCAACCTCTGAGTCCCCACCTCTGATTCCCCATATCTGATTCCCAGCATCTGTTTCCCCGCCTCTGATTCCCCGCCTCTGTTTCCCCATATCTGATTCCCGGCCTCTGGTTCCCCGCCTCTGATTCCCCGCCTCTGATTCCCTGCCTCTGATTCCCCATCTCCGATTCCGCACATCTGATTCGCTGCCTCTGATGCCCCGCCTCTGATTTCCCGCCTCTGATTCCCTGCCTCTGATTCCCAACCTCTGATTCCCCACCTCTGATTCCCCGTGTTTGATTCCCCGCCTCTGTATCCCCGCCTCTGATTCCCCGCCTCTGATTCCCCAACGCTAATTCCCCACCTCTGATTCCCCATATCTGATTCCCCGCCTCTGTTTCCCCGCCTCTGATTCCCCGCCCCTGTTTCCCCATATCTGATTCCCTGCCTCTGATTCCCCAACTTTGATTCCCAGCCTCTGATTCCCCAGCTCTCATTCCCCGCCTCTGATTCCCCGCATCTGATTCACTGCATCTGATTCCAAGCCTCTGATTCCCTGCCTCTGATTCCCAACCTCTGATTCCCCACCTCTGATTCCCCATATCTGATTCCCAGCCTCTGTTTCCCCGCCTCTGATTCCCCGCCTCTGTTTCCCCATATCTGATTCCCGGCCTCTGATTCCCCGCATCTGATTCCCCGCCTCTGATTCCCTGACTCTGATTCCCCGCCTCTGTTTCCCCATATCTAATTCCCCACCTCTGATGCCCCAACTCTGATTCCCCGCCTCTGATTCCACAGCTCTGATTCCCCGCCTCTGATTCCCCACATCCGATTCCCCATATCTGATTCCCCGCCTCTGTTTCCCAGCCCCTGATTCCCCGCCTCTGTTTCCGCATATCTGATTCCCCGCCTCTGATTCCCAACTATGATTCCCCGCCTCTTATTCCCCAGCTCTGATTCCCTGCCTCTGATTCCCCGCGTTCTATTCCCTGCCTCTGATTCCCCGCCTGTGATTCCCCATCTCTGATTCACCACCTCTGATTCCCCACCACTGATTCCCCCTATCTAATTCCCCACCTCTGTTTGCCCGCCTCTGATTCCCCGCCTCTGTTTCCCCATATCTGATTCCCCGCCTCTGAATCCCCAACTCTGATTCCCTGCCTCTGATTCCCCAGCTTCATTCCCCGCCTTTGATTCCCCCCGTCTGATTCCCAGCCTCTGAATCCCCGTGTCTGATAACCTGCCTCTGATTCCCCGCCTCTGATTCCCCATCTCAGATTCACCGCCTCTGATTCCCCACCTCTGATTCCCCATCTCTGATTCCGCACATCCGATTCCCTGCCTCTGATTCCCCGACTCTGATTCCCCACCTCTGATTCCCCAGCTCTGATTCCCCGCCTCTGATTCCCCAACTCTGATTCCCCGCCTCTGATTCCCCAGCTCTGATTCCCCGCCTCTGATTCCCCGTGTTTGATCCCCTGCCTCTGATTCCCCATCTCTGATTCCCCATCTCTGATTCACCGCCTTTGATTCGCCACCTCTGATTCCCCATATCTGATTCCTCGCCACTGTTTCCCCGCCTCTGATTCCCCGCCTCTGATTCCCCATATCTCATTCCCCGCCTCTGATTCCCCATCTCTGATTCCCGGACTCTGATTCCCCACCTCTGATTCCCGACCTCTTATTCCCGGCATCTGATTCCGGCCTGTGATTCCCGGCCTCTGATTCCCTGCTTCTGATTCTGATTCCCTGCCTCTGATTCCCCATTTCTGATTCCGCACATCTAATTCCCTGCCTCTGATTCCCCACCTCTGATTCCCCATATCTGAATCCCCGCCTCTGTTTCCCCGTCTCTGATTCCCCGCCTCTGTTTCCCCATATCTAAGTCCCCGCCTCTGATTCCCCAACTTTGATTCCCCACCTCTGATTCCCCAGCTCTGATTCCCCGCCTCTGATTCCCCACCTCTGATTTCCCATATCTGATTCCCAGCCTCTGTTTCCCCGCCTCTGATTCCCCGCCTCTGTTTCCCCATATCTGATTCCCGGCCTCTGATTCCCCGCCTCTGATTCCCCGCTTCTGATTCCCTGCCTCTGATTCCCCATCTCCGATTCCGCACATCTGATTCCCTGCCTCTCATTCCCCGCCTCTGATTCCCCGCCACTGATTCCCTGCCTCTGATTCCCAACCTCTGCTTCCCCACCTCTGATTCCCAGTGTTTGATTCCCCGCCTCTGTTTCCCCGCCTCTGATTCCCTGCCTCTGATTCCCCAACTCTAATTCCCCGCCTCTGATTCCCCATATCTGATTCCCCGCCTCTGTTTCCCCGCCTCTGATTCCCCGCCCCTGTTTCCCCATATCTGATTCCCTGCCTCTGATTCCCCAACCTTGATTCCCAGCCTCTGATTCCCCAGCTCTGATTCCCCGCCTCTGATTCCCCGCATCTGATTCCCTGCATCTGATTCCAAGCCTCTGATTCCCTGCCTCTGATTCCCAACCTCTGATTCCCCACCTCTAATTCCCCATATCTGATTCCCAGCCTCTGTTTCCCCGCCTCTGATTCCCCGCCTCTGTTTCCCCATATCTGATTCCCGGCCTCTGATACCCCGCCTCTGATTCCCCGCCTCTGATTCCCTGCCTCTGATTCCCCATCTCCGATTCCGCACATCTGATTCCCTGCCTCTGATTCCCCGCCTCTGATTCCCCGCCTCTGATTCCCTGCCTCTGATTTCCAACCTCTGATTCCCCACCTCTGATTCCCCGTGTTTGATTCCCCGCCTATGTTTCCCCGCCTCTGATTCCCCGCCTCTGTTTCCCAATATCTAAGTCCCCGCCTCTGATTCCCCAACTCTAATTCCCCACCTCTGATTCCCCAGCTCTGATTCCCCGCCTCTGATTCCCTGCATCTGATTCCCTGCATCTGATTCCAAGCCTCTGATTCCCTGCCTCTGATTCCCAACCTCTGAGTCCCCACCTCTGATTCCCCATATCTGATTCCCAGCATCTGTTTCCCCGCCTCTGATTCCCCGCCTCTGTTTCCCCATATCTGATTCCCGGCCTCTGGTTCCCCGCCTCTGATTCCCCGCCTCTGATTCCCTGCCTTTGATTCCCCATCTCCGATTCCGCACATCTGATTCGCTGCCTCTGATGCCCCGCCTCTGATTTCCCGCCTCTGATTCCCTGCCTCTGATTCCCAACCTCTGATTCCCCACCTCTGATTCCCCGTGTTTGATTCCCCGCCTCTGTATCCCCGCCTCTGATTCCCCGCCTCTGATTCCCCAACGCTAATTCCCCGCCTCTGATTCCCCATATCTGATTCCCCGCCTCTGTTTCCCCGCCTCTGATTCCCCGCCCCTGTTTCCCCATATCTGATTCCCTGCCTCTGATTCCCCAACTTTGATTCCCAGCCTCTGATTCCCCAGCTCTCATTCCCCGCCTCTGATTCCCCGCATCTGATTCACTGCATCTGATTCCAAGCCTCTGATTCCCTGCCTCTGATTCCCAACCTCTGATTCCCCACCTCTGATTCCCCATATCTGATTCCCTGCCTCTGTTTCCCCGCCTCTGATTCCCCGCCTCTGTTTCCCCATATCTGATTCCCGGCCTCTGATTCCCCGCATCTGATTCCCCGCCTCTGATTCCCTTCCTCTGATTCCTCATCTCCGATTCCGCACATCTGATTCCCTGCCTCTGATTCCCCGCCTCTGATTCCCCGCCTCTGATTCCCTGCCTCTGATTCCCAACCTCTGATTCCCCACCTCTGATTCCCCGTGTTTGATTACCCGCCTCTGTTTCCCCGCCTCTGATTCCCCGCCTCTGATTCCCCAACTCTAATTCCCCGCCTCTGATTCCCCATATCTGATTCCCTGCCTATGTTTCCCCGCCTCTTATTCCCCGCCCCTGTTTCCCCATATCTGATTCCCTGCCTCTGATTCCCCAACTTTGATTCCCAGCCTCTGATTCCCCAGCTCTGATTCCCCGCCTCTGATTCCCCGTGTTTGATTCCCTGCCTCTGATTCCCCGCCTCTGATTCCCCATCTCTGATTCACCGCCTTTGATTCGCCACCTCTGATTCCCCATATCTGACTCCCCACCTCTGTTTCCCCGCCTCTGATTCCCCGCCTCTGATTCTCCATATCTCATTACCCGCCTCTGACTCCCCATCTCTGATTCCCGTACTCTGATTCCCCACCTCTGATTCCCGGCCTCTTATTCCCAGCATCTGATTCCAGGCCTCTGATTCCCGGCCTCTGACTCCCCGCTTCTGATTCTGATTCCCTGCCTCTGATTCCCCGCCTCTGATTCCGCACATCTGATTCCCCGTCTCTGTTTCCCCATATCTAATTCCCCACCTCTGATGCCCCAACTCTGATTCCCCGCCTCTGATTCCCCAGCTCTGATTCCCCGCCTCTGATTCTCCACATCCGATTCCCAATATCTGATTCCCCATCTTTGTTTCCCCGCCCCTGATTCCCCGCCTCTGTTTCCCCATATCTGATTCCCCGCCTCCGATTCCCAACTATGATTCCCCGCCTCTTATTCCCCAGCTCTGATTCCCTTCCTCTGATTCCCCGCGTTCTATTCCCTGCCTCTGATTCCCCGCCTGTGATTCCCCATCTCTGATTCACCACCTCTGATTCCCCACCACTGATTCCCCATATCTAATTCCCCGCCTCTGTTTGCCCGCCTCTGATTCCCCGCCTCTGTTTCCCCATATCTGATTCCCCGCCTCTGAATCCCCAACTCTGATTCCCTGCCTCTGATTCCCCAGCTTCATTCCCCGCCTTTGATTCCCCCCGTCTGATTCCCAGCCTCTGAATCCCCGTGTCTGATAACCTGCCTCTGATTCCCCGCCTCTGATTCCCCATCTCAGATTCACCGCCTCTGATTCCCCACCTCTGATTCCCCATCTCTGATTCCGCACATCCGATTCCCTGCCTCTGATTCCCCGACTCTGATTCCCCACCTCTGATTCCCCAGCTCTGATTCCCCGCCTCTGATTCCCCAACTCTGATTCCCCGCCTCTGATTCCCCAGCTCTGATTCCCCGCCTCTGATTCCCCGTGTTTGATCCCCTGCCTCTGATTCCCCAGCTCTGATTCCCCAGCTCTGATTCACCGCCTTGGATTCGCCACCTCTGATTCCCCATATCTGATTCCTCGCCACTGTTTCCCCGCCTCTGATTCCGCGCCTCTGATTCCCCATATCTCATTCCCCGCCTCTGATTCCCCATCTCTGATTCCCGGACTCTGATTCCCCACCTCTGATTCCCGACCTCTTATTCCCGGCATCTGATTCCGGCCTCTGATTCCCGGCCTCTGATTCCCTGCTTCTGATTCTGATTCCCTGCCTCTGATTCCCCATTTCTGATTCCGCACATCTAATTCCCTGCCTCTGATTCCCCACCTCTGATTCCCCATATCTGAATCCCCGACTCTGTTTCCCCGTCTCTGATTCCCCGCCTCTGTTTCCCCATATCTAAGTCCCCGCCTCTGATTCCCCAACTTTGATTCCCCACCTCTGATTCCCCAGCTCTGATTCCCCGCCTCTGATTCCCCACCTCTGATTCCCCATACCTGATTCCCAGCCTCTGTTTCCCCGCCTCTGATTCCCCACTTCTGTTTCCCCATATCTGATTCCCGGCCTCTGATTCCCTGCCTCTGATTCCCCGCCTCTGATTCCCTGCCTCTGATTCCCCATCTCCGATTCCGCACATCTGATTCCCTGCCTCTCATTCCCCGCCTCTGATTCCCCGCCTCTGATTCCCTGCCTCTGATTCCCAACCTCTGATTCCCCACCTCTGATTCCCCGTGTTTGATTCCCCGCCTCTGTTTCCCCGCCTCTCATTCCCCGCCTCTGATTCCCCAACCCTAATTCCCCGCCTCTGATTCCCCATATCTGATTCCCCGCCTCTGTTTCCCCGCCTCTGATTCCCCGCCCCTGTTTCCCCATATCTGATTCCCTGCCTCTGATTCCCCAACTTTGATTCCCAGACTCTGATTCCCCAGCTCTGATTCCCCGCCTCTGATTCCCCGCATCTGATTCCCTGCATCTGATTCCAAGCCTCTGATTCCCTGCCTCTGATTCCCAACCTCTGATTCCCCACCTCTGATTCCCCATATCTGATTCCCAGCCTCTGTTTCCCCGCCTCTGATTCCCCGCCTCTGTTTCCCCATATCTGATTCCCGGCCTCTGATTCCCCGCCTCTGATTCCCCGCCTCTGATTCCCTGCCTCTGATTCCCCATCTCCGATTCCGCACATCTGATTCCCTGCCTCTGATTCCCCGCCTCTGATTCCCCGCCGCTGATTCCCTGCCTCTGATTTCCAACCTCTGATTCCCCACCTATGATTCCCCGTGTTTGATTCCCCGCCTCTGTTTCCCCGCCACTGATTCCCCGCCTCTGATTCCCCAACTCTAATTCCCCGCCTCTGATTCCCCATATCTGATTCCCCGCCTCTGTTTCCCCGCCTCTGATTACCCGCCCCTGTTTCCCCATATCTGATTCCCTGACTCTGATTCCCCAACTTTGATTCCCAGCCTCTGATTCCCCAGCTCTGATTCCCCGCCTCTGATTCCACGTGTTTGATTCCCTGCCTCTGATTCCCCGCCTCTGATTAACCATCTCTGATTCACCGCCTTTGATTCGCCACCTCTGATTCCCCATATCTGATTCCCCACCTCTGTTTCCCCGCCTCTGATTCCCCGCCTCTGATTCTCCATATCTCATTCCCCGCCTCTGACTCCCCATCTCTGATTCCCGGACTCTGATTCCCCACCTCTGATTCCCGGCCTCTTATTCCCAGCATCTGATTCCAGGCCTCTGATTCCCGGCCTCTGACTCCCCGCTTCTGATTCTGATTCCCTGCCTCTGATTCCCCATCTCTGATTCCGCACATCTGATTACCTGCCTCTGATTCCCCACCTCTGATTCCCCATATCTGATTCCCCGCCTCTGTTTCCACGCCTCTGATTCCCCGCCTCTGTTTCCCCATATCTAATTCCCCACCTCTGATGCCCCAACTCTGATTCCCCGCCTCTGATTCCCCAGCTCTGATTCCCCGCCTCTGATTCCCTGCATCCGATTCCCCATATCTGATTCCCCGCCTCTGTTTCCCTGCCCCTGATTCCCCGCCTCTGAATCCCCGCGTCTGATTCCCTGCCTCTGCTTCCCCGCCTCTGATTCCCCAACTCTGATTCCCCGCCTCTGATTCCCCGTGTTTGATTCCCTGCCTCTGATTCCCGGCCTCTGATTCCCCATATCTGATTCCCCGCCTCTGATTCCCAACTATGATTCCCCGCCTCTTATTCCCCAGCTCTGATTCCCTGCCTCTGATTCCCCATCTCCGATTCCGCACATCTGATTCCCTGCCTCTGATTCCCAGCCTCTGATTCCCTGCCTCTGATTCCCCATCTCCGATTCCGCACATCTGATTCCCTGCCTCTGATTCCCCGCCTCTGATTCCCCGCCTCTGATTCCCTGCATCTGATTCCCAACCTCTGATTCCCCACCTCTGATTCCCCGTGTTTGATTCCCCTCCTCTGTTTCCCCGCCTCTGATTCCCCGCCTCCGATTCCCCAACTCTAATTCCCCGCCTCTGATTCCCCATATCTGATTCCCTGCCTCTGTTTCCCCGCCTCTGATTCCCCGCCCCTGTTTCCCCATATCTGATTCCCTGCCTCTGATTCCCCAACTTTGATTCCCAGCCTCTGATTCCCCAGCTCTGATTCCCCGCCTCTGATTCCCCGTGTTTGATTCCCTGCCTCTGATTCCCCGCCTCTGATTCCCCATCTCTGATTCACCGCCTTTGATTCGCCACCTCTGATTCCCCATATCTGATTCCCCACCTCTGTTTCCCCGCCTCTGATTCCCCGCCTCTGATTCTCCATATCTCATTCCCCGCCTCTGACTCCCCATCTCTGATTCCCGGACTCTGATTCCCCACCTCTGATTCCCGGCCTCTTATTCCCAGCATCTGATTCCAGGCCTCTGATTCCCGTCCTCTGACTCCCCGCTTCTGATTCTGATTCCCTGCCTCTGATTCCCCATCTCTGATTCCGCACATCTGATTACCTGCCTCTGATTCCCCACCTCTGATTCCCCATATCTGATTCCCCGCCTCTGTTTCCACGCCTCTGATTCCCCGCCTCTGTTTCCCCATATCTAATTCCCCACCTCTGATGCCCCAACTCTGATTCCCCACCTCTGATTCCACAGCTCTGATTCCCCGCCTCTGATTCCCCACATCCGATTCCCCATATCTGATTCCCCGCCTCTGTTTCCCCGCCCCTGATTCCCCGCCTCTGTTTCCCCATATCTGATTCCCCGCCTCTGATTCCCAACTATGATTCCCCGCCTCTTATTCCCCAGCTCTGATTCCCTGCCTCAGATTCCCCGCGTTCTATTCCCTGCCTCTGATTCCCCGCCTGTGATTCCCCATCTCTGATTCACCACCTCTGATTCCCCACCACTGATTCCCCATATCTAATTCCCCGCCTCTGTTTGCCCGCCTCTGATTCCCCGCCTCTGTTTCCCCATATCTGATTCCCCGCCTTTGAATCCCCAACACTGATTCCCTGCCTCTGATTCCCCAGCTTCATTCCCCGCCTTTGATTCCCCCCGTCTGATTCCCAGCCTCTGAATCCCCGTGTCTGAAAACCTGCCTCTGATTCCCCGCCTCTGATTCCCCATCTCAGATTCACCGCCTCTGATTCCCCACCTCTGATTCCCCATCTCTGATTCCGCACATCCGATTCCCTGCCTCTGATTCCCCGACTCTGATTCCCCACCTCTGATTCCCCAGCTCTGATTCCCCGCCTCTGATTCCCCAACTCTGATTCCCCAGCTCTGATTCCCCAGCTGTGATTCCCTGCCTCTGATTCCCCGTGTTTGATCCCCTGCCTCTGATTCCCCAGCTCTGATTCCCCATCTCTGATTCACCGCCTTTGATTCGCCACCTCTGATTCCCCATATCTGATTCCTCGCCACTGTTTCCCCGCCTCTGATTCCCCGCCTCTGATTCCCCATATCTCATTCCCCGCCTCTGATTCCCCATCTCTGATTCCCGGACTCTGATTCCCCACCTCTGATTCCCCAGCTGTGATTCCCCGCCTCTGATTCCCCGTGTTTGATCCCCTGCCTCTGATTCCCCAGCTCTGATTCCCCATCTCTGATTCACCGCCTTTGATTCGCCACCTCTGATTCCCCATATCTGATTCCTCGCCACTGTTTCCCCGCCTCTGATTCCCCGCCTCTGATTCCCCATATCTCATTCCCCGCCTCTGATTCCCCATCTCTGATTCTCGGACTCTGATTCCCCACCTCTGATTCCTGACCTCTTATTCCCGGCATCTGATTCCGGCCTCTGATTCCCGGCCTCTGATTCCCTGCTTCTGATTCTGATTCCCTGCCTCTGATTCCCCATTTCTGATTCCCCACCTCTGTTTCCCCGCCTCTGATTCCCCGCCTCTGATTCTCCATATCTCATTCCCCGCCTCTGACTCCCCATCTCTGATTCCCGGACTCTGATTCCCCACCTCTGATTCCCGGCCTCTTATTCCCAGCATCTGATTCCAGGCCTCTGATTCCCGGCCTCTGACTCCCCGCTTCTGATTCTGATTCCCTGCCTCTGATTCCCCATCTCTGATTCCGCACATCTGATTACCTGCCTCTGATTCCCCACCTCTGATTCCCCATATCTGATTCCCCGCCTCTGTTTCCACGCCTCTGATTCCCCGCCTCTGTTTCCCCATATCTAATTCCCCACCTCTGATGCCCCAACTCTGATTCCCCGCCTCTGATTCCCCAGCTCTGATTCCCCGCCTCTGATTCCCTGCATCCGATTCCCCATATCTGATTCCCCGCCTCTGTTTCCCTGCCCCTGATTCCCCGCCTCTGAATCCCCGCGTCTGATTCCCTGCCTCTGCTTCCCCGCCTCTGATTCCCCAACTCTGATTCCCCGCCTCTGATTCCCCGTGTTTGATTCCCTGCCTCTGATTCCCGGCCTCTGATTCCCCATATCTGATTCCCCGCCTCTGATTCCCAACTATGATTCCCCGCCTCTTATTCCCCAGCTCTGATTCCCTGCCTCTGATTCCCCATCTCCGATTCCGCACATCTGATTCCCTGCCTCTGATTCCCAGCCTCTGATTCCCTGCCTCTGATTCCCCATCTCGGATTCCGCACATCTGATTCCCTGCCTCTGATTCCCCGCCTCTGATTCCCCGCCTCTGATTCCCTGCATCTGATTCCCAACCTCTGATTCCCCACCTCTGATTCCCCGTGTTTGATTCCCCTCCTCTGTTTCCCCGCCTCTGATTCCCCGCCTCCGATTCCCCAACTCTAATTCCCCGCCTCTGATTCCCCATATCTGATTCCCTGCCTCTGTTTCCCCGCCTCTGATTCCCCGCCCCTGTTTCCCCATATCTGATTCCCTGCCTCTGATTCCCCAACTTTGATTCCCAGCCTCTGATTCCCCAGCTCTGATTCCCCGCCTCTGATTCCCCGTGTTTGATTCCCTGCCTCTGATTCCCCGCCTCTGATTCCCCATCTCTGATTCACCGTCTTTGATTCGCCACCTCTGATTCCCCATATCTGATTCCCCACCTCTGTTTCCCCGCCTCTGATTCCCCGCCTCTGATTCTCCATATCTCATTCCCCGCCTCTGACTCCCCATCTCTGATTCCCGGACTCTGATTCCCCACCTCTGATTCCCGGCCTCTTATTCCCAGCATCTGATTCCAGGCCTCTGATTCCCGTCCTCTGACTCCCCGCTTCTGATTCTGATTCCCTGCCTCTGATTCCCCATCTCTGATTCCGCACATCTGATTACCTGCCTCTGATTCCCCACCTCTGATTCCCCATATCTGATTCCCCGCCTCTGTTTCCACGCCTCTGATTCCCCGCCTCTGTTTCCCCATATCTAATTCCCCACCTCTGATGCCTCAACTCTGATTCCCCACCTCTGATTCCACAGCTCTGATTCCCCGCCTCTGATTCCCCACATCCGATTCCCCATATCTGATTCCCCGCCTCTGTTTCCCCGCCCCTGATTCCCCGCCTCTGTTTCCCCATATCTGATTCCCCGCCTCTGATTCCCAACTATGATTCCCCGCCTCTTATTCCCCAGCTCTGATTCCCTGCCTCAGATTCCCCGCGTTCTATTCCCTGCCTCTGATTCCCCGCCTGTGATTCCCCATCTCTGATTCACCACCTCTGATTCCCCACCACTGAGTCCCCATATCTAATTCCCCGCCTCTGTTTGCCCGCCTCTGATTCCCCGCCTCTGTTTCCCCATATCTGATTCCCCGCCTTTGAATCCCCAACACTGATTCCCTGCCTCTGATTCCCCAGCTTCATTCCCCGCCTTTGATTCCCCCCGTCTGATTCCCAGCCTCTGAATCCCCGTGTCTGAAAACCTGCCTCTGATTCCCCGCCTCTGATTCCCCATCTCAGATTCACCGCCTCTGATTCCCCACCTCTGATTCCCCATCTCTGATTCCGCACATCCGATTCCCTGCCTCTGATTCCCCGACTCTGATTCCCCACCTCTGATTCCCCAGCTCTGATTCCCCGCCTCTGATTCCCCAACTCTGATTCCCCAGCTCTGATTCCCCAGCTGTGATTCCCTGCCTCTGATTCCCCGTGTTTGATCCCCTGCCTCTGATTCCCCAGCTCTGATTCCCCATCTCTGATTCACCGCCTTTGATTCGCCACCTCTGATTCCCCATATCTGATTCCTCGCCACTGTTTCCCCGCCTCTGATTCCCCGCCTCTGATTCCCCATATCTCATTCCCCGCCTCTGATTCCCCATCTCTGATTCCCGGACTCTGATTCCCCACCTCTGATTCCCCAGCTGTGATTCCCCGCCTCTGATTCCCCGTGTTTGATCCCCTGCCTCTGATTCCCCAGCTCTGATTCCCCATCTCTGATTCACCGCCTTTGATTCGCCACCTCTGATTCCCCATATCTGATTCCTCGCCACTGTTTCCCCGCCTCTGATTCCCCGCCTCTGATTCCCCATATCTCATTCCCCGCCTCTGATTCCCCATCTCTGATTCTCGGACTCTGATTCCCCACCTCTGATTCCTGACCTCTTATTCCCGGCATCTGATTCCGGCCTCTGATTCCCGGCCTCTGATTCCCTGCTTCTGATTCTGATTCCCTGCCTCTGATTCCCCATTTCTGATTCCGCACATCTAATTCCCTGCCTCTGATTCCCCACCTCTGATTCCCCATATCTGAATCCCCGCCTCTGTTTCCCCGTCTCTGATTCCCCGCCTCTGTTTCCCCATATCTAAGTCCCCGCCTCTGAGTCCCCAACTTTGATTCCCCACCTCTGATTCCCCAGCTCTGATTACCCGCCTCTGATTCCCCACCTCTGATTCCCCATATCTGATTCCCAGCCTCTGTTTCCCCGCCTCTGATTCCCCAGCCCTGTTTCCCCATATCTGATTCCCTGCCTCTGATTCCCCAACATTGATTCCCAGCCTCTGATTCCCCAGCTCTGATTCCCCGCCTCTGATTCCCCGTGTTTGATTCCCTGCCTCTGATTCCCCGCCTCTGATTCGCCACCTCTGATTCCCCATATCTGATTCCCCACCTCTGTTTCCCCGCCTCTGATTCCCTGCCTCTGATTCCCCGCCTCTGATTCTCCATATCTCATTCCCCGCCTCTGACTCCCCGCCTCTGATTAACCATCTCTGATTCACCGCCTTTGATTCACCACCTCTGATTCCCCATATCTGATTCCCCACCTCTGTTTCCCCGCCTCTGATTCCCCGCCTCTGATTCTCCATATCTCATTCCCCGCCTCTGACTCCCCATCTCTGATTCCCGGACTCTGATTCCCCACCTCTGATTCCCGGCCTCTTATTCCCAGCATCTGATTCCAGGCCTCTGATTCCCGGCCTCTGACTCCCCGCTTCTGATTCTGATTCCCTGCCTCTGATTCCCCATCTCTGATTCCGCACATCTGATTACCTGCCTCTGATTCCCCACCTCTGATTCCCCATATCTGATTCCCCGCCTCTGTTTCCACGCCTCTGATTCCCCACCTCTGTTTCCCCATATCTAATTCCCCACCTCTGATGCCCCAACTCTGATTCCCCGCCTCTGATTCCCCAGCTCTGATTCCCCGCCTCTGATTCCCTGCATCCGATTCCCCATATCTGATTCCCCGCCTCTGTTTCCCTGCCCCTGATTCCCCGCCTCTGAATCCCCGCGTCTGATTCCCTGCCTCTGCTTCCCCGCCTCTGATTCACCAACTCTGATTCCCCGCCTCTGATTCCCCGTGTTTGATTCCCTGCCTCTGATTCCCGGCCTCTGATTCCCCATATCTGATTCCCCGCCTCTGATTCCCAACTATGATTCCCCGCCTCTTATT
The DNA here is from genome assembly GCF_036971445.1 of Narcine bancroftii. Taxonomy (NCBI): domain Eukaryota; kingdom Metazoa; phylum Chordata; class Chondrichthyes; order Torpediniformes; family Narcinidae; genus Narcine; species Narcine bancroftii. Next base: position 111,119,188 of record NC_091475.1, read on the forward strand.
CCCCAGCTCTGATTCCCTGCCTCTGATTCCCCATCTCCGATTCCGCACATCTGATTCCCTGCCTCTGATTCCCAGCCTCTGATTCCCTGCCTCTGATTCCCCATCTCCGATTCCGCACATCTGATTCCCTGCCTCTGATTCCCCGCCTCTGATTCCCCGCCTCTGATTCCCTGCATCTGATTCCCAACCTCTGATTCCCCACCTCTGATTCCCCGTGTTTGATTCCCCTCCTCTGTTTCCCCGCCTCTGATTCCCCGCCTCCGATTCCCCAACTCTAATTCCCCGCCTCTGATTCCCCATATCTGATTCCCTGCCTCTGTTTCCCCGCCTCTGATTCCCCGCCCCTGTTTCCCCATATCTGATTCCCTGCCTCTGATTCCCCAACTTTGATTCCCAGCCTCTGATTCCCCAGCTCTGATTCCCCGCCTCTGATTCCCCGTGTTTGATTCCCTGCCTCTGATTCCCCGCCTCTGATTCCCCATCTCTGATTCACCGCCTTTGATTCGCCACCTCTGATTCCCCATATCTGATTCCCCACCTCTGTTTCCCCGCCTCTGATTCCCCGCCTCTGATTCTCCATATCTCATTCCCCGCCTCTGACTCCCCATCTCTGATTCCCGGACTCTGATTCCCCACCTCTGATTCCCGGCCTCTTATTCCCAGCATCTGATTCCAGGCCTCTGATTCCCGTCCTCTGACTCCCCGCTTCTGATTCTGATTCCCTGCCTCTGATTCCCCATCTCTGATTCCGCACATCTGATTACCTGCCTCTGATTCCCCACCTCTGATTCCCCATATCTGATTCCCCGCCTCTGTTTCCACGCCTCTGATTCCCCGCCTCTGTTTCCCCATATCTAATTCCCCACCTCTGATGCCCCAACTCTGATTCCCCGCCTCTGATTCCACAGCTCTGATTCCCCGCCTCTGATTCCCCACATCCGATTCCCCATATCTGATTCCCCGCCTCTGTTTCCCCGCCCCTGATTCCCCGCCTCTGTTTCCCCATATCTGATTCCCCGCCTCTGATTCCCAACTATGATTCCCCGCCTCTTATTCCCCAGCTCTGATTCCCTGCCTCAGATTCCCCGCGTTCTATTCCCTGCCTCTGATTCCCCGCCTGTGATTCCCCATCTCTGATTCACCACCTCTGATTCCCCACCACTGATTCCCCATATCTAATTCCCCGCCTCTGTTTGCCCGCCTCTGATTCCCCGCCTCTGTTTCCCCATATCTGATTCCCCGCCTTTGAATCCCCAACACTGATTCCCTGCCTCTGATTCCCCAGCTTCATTCCCCGCCTTTGATTCCCCCCGTCTGATTCCCAGCCTCTGAATCCCCGTGTCTGAAAACCTGCCTCTGATTCCCCGCCTCTGATTCCCCATCTCAGATTCACCGCCTCTGATTCCCCACCTCTGATTCCCCATCTCTGATTCCGCACATCCGATTCCCTGCCTCTGATTCCCCGACTCTGATTCCCCACCTCTGATTCCCCAGCTCTGATTCCCCGCCTCTGATTCCCCAACTCTGATTCCCCAGCTCTGATTCCCCAGCTGTGATTCCCTGCCTCTGATTCCCCGTGTTTGATCCCCTGCCTCTGATTCCCAAGCTCTGATTCCCCATCTCTGATTCACCGCCTTTGATTCGCCACCTCTGATTCCCCATATCTGATTCCTCGCCACTGTTTCCCCGCCTCTGATTCCCCGCCACTGATTCCCCATATCTCATTCCCCGCCTCTGATTCCCCATCTCTGATTCCCGGACTCTGATTCCCCACCTCTGATTCCCCAGCTGTGATTCCCCGCCTCTGATTCCCCGTGTTTGATCCCCTGCCTCTGATTCCCCAGCTCTGATTCCCCATCTCTGATTCACCGCCTTTGATTCGCCACCTCTGATTCCCCATATCTGATTCCTCGCCACTGTTTCCCCGCCTCTGATTCCCCGCCTCTGATTCCCCATATCTCATTCCCCGCCTCTGATTCCCCATCTCTGATTCCCGGACTCTGATTCCCCACCTCTGATTCCTGAACTCTTATTCCCGGCATCTGATTCCGGCCTCTGATTCCCGGCCTCTGATTCCCTGCTTCTGATTCTGATTCCCTGCCTCTGATTCCCCATTTCTGATTCCGCACATCTAATTCCCTGCCTCTGATTCCCCACCTCTGATTCCCCATATCTGAATCCCCGCCTCTGTTTCCCCGTCTCTGATTCCCTGCCTCTGTTTCCCCATATCTAAGTCCCCGCCTCTGATTCCCCAACTTTGATTCCCCACCTCTGATTCCCCAGCTCTGATTCCCCGCCTCTGATTCCCCACCTCTGATTCCCCATATCTGATTCCCAGCCTCTGTTTCCCCGCCTCTGATTCCCCAGCCCTGTTTCCCCATATCTGATTCCCTGCCTCTGATTCCCCAACATTGATTCCCAGCCTCTGATTCCCCAGCTCTGATTCCCCGCCTCTGATTCCCCGTGTTTGATTCCCTGCCTCTGATTCCCCGCCTCTGATTCCCCATCTCTGATTCACCGCCTTTGATTCGCCACCTCTGATTCCCCATATCTAATTCCCCACCTCTGTTTCCCCGCCTCTGATTCCCTGCCTCTGATTCCCCGCCTCTGATTCTCCATATCTCATTCCCCGCCTCTGACTCCCCATCTCTGATTCCCGGACTCTGATACCCCACCTCTGATTCCCGGCATCTTATTCCCAGCATCTGATTCCAGGCCTCTGATTCCCGGCCTCTGACTCCCCGCTTCAGATTCTGATTCCCTGCCTCTGATTCCCCATCTCTGATTCCACACATCTGATTACCTGCCTCTGATTCCCCACCTCTGATTCAACATATCTGATTCCCCGCCTCTGTTTCCACGCCTCTGATTCCCCGCCTCTGTTTCCCCATATCTAATTCCCCACCTCTGATGCCCCAACTCTGATTCCCCGCCTCTGATTCCACAGCTCTGATTCCCCGCCTCTGATTCCCCACATCCGATTCCCCATATCTGATTCCCCGCCTCTGTTTCCCAGCCCCTGATTCCCCGCCTCTGTTTCCGCATATCTGATTCCCCGCCTCTGATTCCCAACTATGATTCCCCGCCTCTTATTCCCCAGCTCTGATTCCCTGCCTCTGATTCCCCGCGTTCTATTCCCTGCCTCTGATTCCCCGCCTGTGATTCCCCATCTCTGATTCACCACCTCTGATTCCCCACCACTGATTCCCCCTATCTAATTCCCCACCTCTGTTTGCCCGCCTCTGATTCCCCGCCTCTGTTTCCCCATATCTGATTCCCCGCCTCTGAATCCCCAACTCTGATTCCCTGCCTCTGATTCCCCAGCTTCATTCCCCGCCTTTGATTCCCCCCGTCTGATTCCCAGCCTCTGAATCCCCGTGTCTGATAACCTGCCTCTGATTCCCCGCCTCTGATTCCCCATCTCAGATTCACCGCCTCTGATTCCCCACCTCTGATTCCCCATCTCTGATTCCGCACATCCAATTCCCTGCCTCTGATTCCCCGACTCTGATTCCCCACCTCTGATTCCCCAGCTCTGATTCCCCGCCTCTGATTCCCCAACTCTGATTCCCCGCCTCTGATTCCCCAGCTCTGATTCCCCGCCTCTGATTCCCCGTGTTTGATCCCCTGCCTCTGATTCCCCATCTCTGATTCCCCATCTCTGATTCACCGCCTTTGATTCGCCACCTCTGATTCCCCATATCTGATTCCTCGCCACTGTTTCCCCGCCTCTGATTCCCCGCCTCTGATTCCCCATATCTCATTTCCCCGCCTCTGATTCCCCATCTCTGATTCCCGGACTCTGATTCCCCACCTCTGATTCCCGACCTCTTATTCCCGGCATCTGATTCCGGCCTGTGATTCCCGGCCTCAGATTCCCTGCTTCTGATTCTGATTCCCTGCCTCTGATTCCCCATTTCTGATTCCGCACATCTAATTCCCTGCCTCTGATTCCCCACCTCTGATTCCCCATATCTGAATCCCCGCCTCAGTTTCCCCATCTCTGATTCCCCGCCTCTGTTTCCCCATATCTAAGTCCCCGCCTCTGATTCCCCAACTTTGATTCCCCACCTCTGATTCCCCAGCTCTGACTCCCCGCCTCTGATTCCCCACCTCTGATTCCCCATATCTGATTCCCAGCCTCTGTTTCCCCGCCTCTGATTCCCCGCCTCTGTTTCCCCATATCTGATTCCCGGCCTCTGATTCCCCGCCTCTGATTCCCCGCTTCTGATTCCCTGCCTCTGATTCCCCATCTCCGATTCCGCACATCTGATTCCCTGCCTCTCATTCCCCGCCTCTGATTCCCCGCCACTGATTCCCTGCCTCTGATTCCCAACCTCTGATTCCCCACCTCTGATTCCCAGTGTTTGATTCCTCGCCTCTGTTTCCCCGCCTCTGATTCCCCGCCTCTGATTCCCCAACTCTAATTCCCCGCCTCTGATTCCCCATATCTGATTTCCCGCCTCTGTTTCCCCGCCTCTGATTCCCCGCCCCTGTTTCCCCATATCTGATTCCCTGCCTCTGATTCCCCAACTTTGATTCCCAGCCTCTGATTCCCCAGCTCTGATTCCCCGCCTCTGATTCCCCGCATCTGATTCCCTGCATCTGATTCCAAGCCTCTGATTCCCTGCCTCTGATTCCCAACCTCTGATTCCCCACCTCTAATTCCCCATATCTGATTCCCAGCCTCTGTTTCCCCGCCTCTGATTCCCCACCTCTGTTTCCCCATATCTGATTCCCGGCCTCTCATACCCCGCCTCTGATTCCCCGCCTCTGATTCCCTGCCTCTGATTCCACATCTCCGATTCCGCACATCTGATTCCCTGCCTCTGATTCCCCGCCTCTGATTCCCCGCCTCTGATTCCCTGCCTCTGATTTCCAACCTCTGATTCCCCACCTCTGATTCCCCGTGTTTGATTCCCCGCCTATGTTTCCCCGCCTCTGATTCCCCGCCTCTGTTTCCCAATATCTAAGTCCCCGCCTCTGATTCCCCAACTCTAATTCCCCACCTCTGATTCCCCAGCTCTGATTCCCCGCCTCTGATTCCCTGCATCTGATTCCCTGCATCTGATTCCAAGCCTCTGATTCCCTGCCTCTGATTCCCAACCTCTGAGTCCCCACCTCTGATTCCCCATATCTGATTCCCAGCATCTGTTTCCCCGCCTCTGATTCCCCGCCTCTGTTTCCCCATATCTGATTCCCGGCCTCTGGTTCCCCGCCTCTGATTCCCCGCCTCTGATTCCCTGCCTCTGATTCGCCATCTCCGATTCCGCACATCTGATTCGCTGCCTCTAATTCCCCGCCTCTGATTCCCCGCCTCTGATTCCCTGCCTCTGATTCCCAACCTCTGATTCCCCACCTCTGATTCCCCGTGTTTGATTCCCCGCCTCTGTATCCCCGCCTCTGATTCCCCGCCTCTGATTCCCCAACTCTAATTCCCCGCCTCTGATTCCCCATATCTGATTCCCCGCCTCTGTTTACCCACCTCTGATTCCCCGCCCCTGTTTCCCCATATCTGATTCCCTGCCTCTGATTCCCCAACTTTGATTCCCAGCCTCTGATTCCCCAGCTCTCATTCCCCGCCTCTGATTCCCCGCATCTGATTCACTGCATCTGATTCCAAGCCTCTGATTCCCTGCCTCTGATTCCCAACCTCTGATTCCCCACCTCTGATTCCCCATATCTGATTCCCAGCCTCTGTTTCCCCGCCTCTGATTCCCCGCCTCTGTTTCCCATATCTGATTCCCGGCCTCTGATTCCCTGCATCTGATTCCCCGCCTCTGATTCCCTGCCTCTGATTCCTCATCTCCGATTCCGCACATCTGATTCCCTGCCTCTGATTCCCCGCCTCTGATTCCCCGCCTCTGATTCCCTGCCTCTGATTCCCAACCTCTGATTCCCCACCTCTGATTCCCCGTGTTTGATTACCCGCCTCTGTTTCCCCGCCTCTGATTCCCCGCCTCTGATTCCCCAACTCTAATTCCCCGCCTCTGATTCCCCATATCTGATTCCCTGCCTATGTTTCCCCGCCTCTGATTCCCCGCCCCTGTTTCCCCATATCTGATTCCCTGCCTCTGATCCCCCAACTTTGATTCCCAGCCTCTGATTCCCCAGCTCTGATTCCCCGCCTCTGATTCCCCGTGTTTGATTCCCTGCCTACGATTCCCCGCCTCTGATTCCCCATCTCTGATTCACCGCCTTTGATTCGCCACCTCTGATTCCCCATATCTGATTCCCCACCTCTGTTTCCCCGCCTCTGATTCCCCGCCTCTGATTCTCCATATCTCATTACCCGCCTCTGACTCCCCATCTCTGATTCCCGTACTCTGATTCCCCACCTCTGATTCCCGGCCTCTTATTCCCAGCATCTGATTCCAGGCCTCTGATTCCCGGCCTCTGACTCCCCGCTTCTGATTCTGATTCCCTGCCTCTGATTCCCCGCCTCTGATTCCGCACATCTGATTCCCCGTCTCTGTTTCCCCATATCTAATTCCCCACCTCTGATGCCCCAACTCTGATTCCCCGCCTCTGATTCCCCAGCTCTGATTCCCCGCCTCTGATTCTCCACATCCGATTCCCAATATCTGATTCCCCGCCTTTGTTTCCCCGCCCCTGATTCCCCGCCTCTGTTTCCCCATATCTGATTCCCCGCCTCTGATTCCCAACTATGATTCCCCGCCTCTTATTCCCCAGCTCTGATTCCCTTCCTCTGATTCCCCGCGTTCAATTCCCTGCCTCTGATTCCCCGCCTGTGATTCCCCATCTCTGATTCACCACCTCTGATTCCCCACCACTGATTCCCCATATCTAATTCCCCGCCTCTGTTTGCCCGCCTCTGATTCCCCGCCTCTGTTTCCCCATATCTGATTCCCCGCCTCTGAATCCCCAACTCTGATTCTCTGCCTCTGATTCCCCAGCTTCATTCCCCGCCTTTGATTCCCCCCGTCTGATTCCCAGCCTCTGAATCCCCGTGTCTGATAACCTGCCTCTGATTCCCCGCCTCTGATTCCCCATCTCAGATTCACCGCCTCTGATTCCCCACCTCTGATTCCCCATCTCTGATTCCGCACATCCGATTCCCTGCCTCTGATTCCCCGACTCTGATTCCCCACCTCTGATTCCCCAGCTCTGATTCCCCGCCTCTGATTCCCCAACTCTGATTCCCCGCCTCTGATTCCCCAGCTCTGATTCCCCGCCTCTGATTCCCCGTGTTTGATCCCCTGCCTCTGATTCCCCAGCTCTGATTCCCCATCTCTGATTCACCGCCTTTGATTCGCCACCTCTGATTCCCCATATCTGATTCCTCGCCACTGTTTCCCCGCCTCTGATTCCGCGCCTCTGATTCCCCATATCTCATTCCCCGCCTCTGATTCCCCATCTCTGATTCCCGGACTCTGAATCCCCACCTCTGATTCCCGACCTCTTATTCCCGGCATCTGATTCCGGCCTCTGATTCCCGGCCTCTGATTCCCTGCTTCTGATTCTGATTCCCTGCCTCTGATTCCCCATTTCTGATTCCGCACATCTAATTCCCTGCCTCTGATTCCCCACCTCTGATTCCCCATATCTGAATCCCCGCCTCTGTTTCCCCGTCTCTGATTCCCCGCCTCTGTTTCCCCATATCTAAGTCCCCGCCTCTGATTCCCCAACTTTGATTCCCCACCTCTGATTCCCCAGCTCTGATTCCCCGCCTCTGATTCCCCACCTCTGATTCCCCATACCTGATTCCCAGCCTCTGTTTCCCCGCCTCTGATTCCCCACTTCTGTTTCCCCATATCTGATTCTCGGCCTCTGATTCCCTGCCTCTGATTCCCCGCCTCTGATTCCCTGCCTCTGATTCCCCATCTCCGATTCCGCACATCTGATTCCCTGCCTCTCATTCCCCGCCTCTGATTCCCCGCCTCTGATTCACTGCCTCTGATTCCCAACCTCTGATTCCCCATCTCTGATTCCCCATCTCTGATTCACCACCTCTGATTCCCCACCACTGATTCCCCATATCTAATTCCCCGCCTCTGTTTGCCCGCCTCTGATTCCCCGCCTCTGTTTCCCCATATCTGATTCCCCGCCTCTGAATCCCCAACTCTGATTCCCTGCCTCTGATTCCCCAGCTTCATTCCCCGCCTTTGATTCCCCCCGTCTGATTCCCAGCCTCTGAATCCCCGTGTCTGATAACCTGCCTCTGATTCCCCGCCTCTGATTCCCCATCTCAGATTCACCGCCTCTGATTCCCCACCTCTGATTCCCCATCTCTGATTCCGCACATCCGATTCCCTGCCTCTGATTCCCCGACTCTGATTCCCCACCTCTGATTCCCCAGCTCTGATTCCCCGCCTCTGATTCCCCAACTCTGATTCCCCGCCTCTGATTCCCCAGCTCTGATTCCCCGCCTCTGATTCCCCGTGTTTGATCCCCTGCCTCTGATTCCCCAGCTCTGATTCCCCATCTCTGATTCACCGCCTTTGATTCGCCACCTCTGATTCCCCATATCTGATTCCCCGCCTCTGTATCCCCGCCTCTGATTCCCCGCCTCTGATTCCCCAACGCTAATTCCCCGCCTCTGATTCCCCATATCTGATTCCCCGCCTCTGTTTCCCCGCCTCTGATTCCCCGCCCCTGTTTCCCCATATCTGATTCCCTGCCTCTGATTCCCCAACTTTGATTCCCAGCCTGTGATTCCCAGCTCTCATTCCCCGCCTCTGATTCCCCGCATCTGATTCACTGCATCTGATTCCAAGCCTCTGATTCCCTGCCTCTGATTCCCAACCTCTGATTCCCCACCTCTGATTCCCCATATCTGATTCCCAGCCTCTGTTTCCCCGCCTCTGATTCCCCGCCTCTGTTTCCCCATATCTAATTCCCAGCCTCTGATTCCCCGCATCTGATTCCCCGCCTCTGATTCCCTTCCTCTGATTCCTCATCTCCGATTCCGCACATCTGATTCCCTGCCTCTGATTCCCCGCCTCTGATTCCCCGCCTCTGATTCCCTGCCTCTGATTCCCAACCTCTGATTCCCCACCTCTGATTCCCCGTGTTTGATTACCCGCCTCTGTTTCCCCGCCTCTGATTCCCCGCCTCTGATTCCCCAACTCTAATTCCCCGCCTCTGATTCCCCATATCTGATTCCCTGCCTATGTTTCCCCGCCTCTGATTCCCCGCCCCTGTTTCCCCATATCTGATTCCCTGCCTCTGATTCCCCAACTTTGATTCCCAGCCTCTGATTCCCCGCCTCTGATTCCCCATCTCTGATTCACCGCCTTTGATTCGCCACCTCTGATTCCCCATATCTGACTCCCCACCTCTGTTTCCCCGCCTCTGATTCCCCGCCTCTGATTCTCCATATCTCATTACCCGCCTCTGACTCCCCATCTCTGATTCCCGTACTCTGATTCCCCACCTCTGATTCCCGGCCTCTTATTCCCAGCATCTGATTCCAGGCCTGTGATTCCCGGCCTCTGACTCCCCGCTTCTGATTCTGATTCCCTGCCTCTGATTCCCCGCCTCTGATTCCGCACATCTGATTCCCCGTCTCTGTTTCCCCATATCTAATTCCCCACCTCTGATGCCCCAACTCTGATTCCCCGCCTCTGATTCCCCAGCTCTGATTCCCCGCCTCTGATTCTCCACATCCGATTCCCAATATCTGATTCCCCGCCTTTGTTTCCCCGCCCCTGATTCCCCGCCTCTGTTTCCCCATATCTGATTCCCCGCCTCTGATTCCCAACTATGATTCCCCGCCTCTTATTCCCCAGCTCTGATTCCCTTCCTCTGATTCCCCGCGTTCTATTCCCTGCCTCTGATTCCCCGCCTGTGATTCCCCATCTCTGATTCACCACCTCTGATTCCCCACCACTGATTCCCCATATCTAATTCCCCGCCTCTGTTTGCCCGCCTCTGATTCCCCGCCTCTGTTTCCCCATATCTGATTCCCCGCCTCTGAATCCCCAACTCTGATTCCCTGCCTCTGATTCCCCAGCTTCATTCCCCGCCTTTGATTCCCCCCGTCTGATTCCCAGCCTCTGAATCCCCGTGTCTGATAAACTGCCTCTGATTCCCCGCCTCTGATTCCCCATCTCAGATTCACCGCCTCTGATTCCCCACCTCTGATTCCCCATCTCTGATTCCGCACATCCAATTCCCTGCCTCTGATTCCCCGACTCTGATTCCCCACCTCTGATTCCCCAGCTCTGATTCCCCGCCTCTGATTCCCCAACTCTGATTCCCCGCCTCTGATTCCCCAGCTCTGATTCCCCGCCTCTGATTCCCCGTGTTTGATCCCCTGCCTCTGATTCCCCAGCTCTGATTCCCCAGCTCTGATTCACCGCCTTGGATTCGCCACCTCTGATTCCCCATATCTGATTCCTCGCCACTGTTTCCCCGCCTCTGATTCCGCGCCTCTGATTCCCCATATCTCATTCCCCGCCTCTGATTCCCCATCTCTGATTCCCGGACTCTGATTCCCCACCTCTGATTCCCGACCTCTTATTCCCGGCATCTGATTCCGGCCTCTGATTCCCGGCCTCTGATTCCCTGCTTCTGATTCTGATTCCCTGCCTCTGATTCCCCATTTCTGATTCCGCACATCTAATTCCCTGCCTCTGATTCCCCACCTCTGATTCCCCATATCTGAATCCCCGCCTCTGTTTCCCCGTCTCTGATTCCCCGCCTCTGTTTCCCCATATCTAAGTCCCCGCCTCTGATTCCCCAACTTTGATTCCCCACCTCTGATTCCCCAGCTCTGATTCCCCGCCTCTGATTCCCCACCTCTGATTCCCCATACCTGATTCCCAGCCTCTGTTTCCCCGCCTCTGATTCCCCACTTCTGTTTCCCCATATCTGATTCCCGGCCTCTGATTCCCTGCCTCTGATTCCCCGCCTCTGATTCCCTGCCTCTGATTCCCCATCTCCGATTCCGCACATCTGATTCCCTGCCTCTCATTCCCCGCCTCTGATTCCCCGCCTCTGATTCCCTGCCTCTGATTCCCAACCTCTGATTCCCCACCTCTGATTCCCCGTGTTTGATTCCCCGCCTCTGTTTCCCCGCCTCTCATTCCCCGCCTCTGATTCCCCAACCCTAATTCCCCGCCTCTGATTCCCCATATCTGATTCCCCGCCTCTGTTTCCCCGCCTCTGATTCCCCGCCCCTGTTTCCCCATATCTGATTCCCTGCCTCTGATTCCCCAACTTTGATTCCCAGACTCTGATTCCCCAGCTCTGATTCCCCGCCTCTGATTCCCCGCATCTGATTCCCTGCATCTGATTCCAAGCCTCTGATTCCCTGCCTCTGATTCCCAACCTCTGATTCCCCACCTTTGATTCCCCATATCTGATTCCCAGCCTCTGTTTCCCCGCCTCTGATTCCCCGCCTCTGTTTCCCCATATCTGATTCCCGGCCTCTGATTCCCCGCCTCTGATTCCCCGCCTCTGATTCCCTGCCTCTGATTCCCCATCTCCGATTCCGCACATCTGATTCCCTGCCTCTGATTCCCCGCCTCTGATTCCCCGCCGCTGATTCCCTGCCTCTGATTTCCAACCTCTGATTCCCCACCTATGATTCCCCGTGTTTGATTCCCCGCCTCTGTTTCCCCGCCACTGATTCCCCGCCTCTGATTCCCCAACTCTAATTCCCCGCCTCTGATTCCCCATATCTGATTCCCCGCCTCTGTTTCCCCGCCTCTGATTACCCGCCCCTGTTTCCCCATATCTGATTCCCTGACTCTGATTCCCCAACTTTGATTCCCAGCCTCTGATTCCCCAGCTCTGATTCCCCGCCTCTGATTCCACGTGTTTGATTCCCTGCCTCTGATTCCCCGCCTCTGATTAACCATCTCTGATTCACCGCCTTTGATTCGCCACCTCTGATTCCCCATATCTGATTCCCCACCTCTGTTTCCCCGCCTCTGATTCCCCGCCTCTGATTCTCCATATCTCATTCCCCGCCTCTGACTCCCCATCTCTGATTCCCGGACTCTGATTCCCCACCTCTGATTCCCGGCCTCTTATTCCCAGCATCTGATTCCAGGCCTCTGATTCCCGGCCTCTGACTCCCCGCTTCTGATTCTGATTCCCTGCCTCTGATTCCCCATCTCTGATTCCGCACATCTGATTACCTGCCTCTGATTCCCCACCTCTGATTCCCCATATCTGATTCCCCGCCTCTGTTTCCACGCCTCTGATTCCCCGCCTCTGTTTCCCCATATCTAATTCCCCACCTCTGATGCCCCAACTCTGATTCCCCGCCTCTGATTCCCCAGCTCTGATTCCCCGCCTCTGATTCCCTGCATCCGATTCCCCATATCTGATTCCCCGCCTCTGTTTCCCTGCCCCTGATTCCCCGCCTCTGAATCCCCGCGTCTGATTCCCTGCCTCTGCTTCCCCGCCTCTGATTCCCCAACTCTGATTCCCCGCCTCTGATTCCCCGTGTTTGATACCCTGCCTCTGATTCCCGGCCTCTGATTCCCCATATCTGATTCCCCGCCTCTGATTCCCAACTATGATTCCCCGCCTCTTATTCCCCAGCTCTGATTCCCTGCCTCTGATTCCCCATCTCCGATTCCGCACATCTGATTCCCTGCCTCTGATTCCCAGCCTCTGATTCCCTGCCTCTGATTCCCCATCTCCGATTCCGCACATCTGATTCCCTGCCTCTGATTCCCCGCCTCTGATTCCCCGCCTCTGATTCCCTGCATCTGATTCCCAACCTCTGATTCCCCACCTCTGATTCCCCGTGTTTGATTCCCCTCCTCTGTTTCCCCGCCTCTGATTCCCCGCCTCCGATTCCCCAACTCTAATTCCCCGCCTCTGATTCCCCATATCTGATTCCCTGCCTCTGTTTCCCCGCCTCTGATTCCCCGCCCCTGTTTCCCCATATCTGATACCCTGCCTCTGATTCCCCAACTTTGATTCCCAGCCTCTGATTCCCCAGCTCTGATTCCCCGCCTCTGATTCCCCGTGTTTGATTCCCTGCCTCTGATTCCCCGCCTCTGATTCCCCATCTCTGATTCACCGCCTTTGATTCGCCACCTCTGATTCCCCATATCTGATTCCCCACCTCTGTTTCCCCGCCTCTGATTCACCGCCTCTGATTCTCCATATCTCATTCCCCGCCTCTGACTCCCCATCTCTGATTCCCGGACTCTGATTCCCCACCTCTGATTCCCGGCCTCTTATTCCCAGCATCTGATTCCAGGCCTCTGATTCCCGTCCTCTGACTCCCCGCTTCTGATTCTGATTCCCTGCCTCTGATTCCCCATCTCTGATTCCGCACATCTGATTACCTGCCTCTGATTCCCCACCTCTGATTCCCCATATCTGATTCCCCGCCTCTGTTTCCACGCCTCTGATTCCCCGCCTCTGTTTCCCCATATCTAATTCCCCACCTCTGATGCCCCAACTCTGATTCCCCGCCTCTGATTCCACAGCTCTGATTCCCCGCCTCTGAATCCCCACATCCGATTCCCCATATCTGATTCCCCGCCTCTGTTTCCCCGCCCCTGATTCCCCGCCTCTGTTTCCCCATATCTGATTCCCCGCCTCTGATTCCCAACTATGATTCCCCGCCTCTTATTCCCCAGCTCTGATTCCCTGCCTCAGATTCCCCGCGTTCTATTCCCTGCCTCTGATTCCCCGCCTGTGATTCCCCATCTCTGATTCACCACCTCTGATTCCCCACCACTGATTCCCCATATCTAATTCCCCGCCTCTGTTTGCCCGCCTCTGATTCCCCGCCTCTGTTTCCCCATATCTGATTCCCCGCCTTTGAATCCCCAACACTGATTCCCTGCCTCTGATTCCCCAGCTTCATTCCCCGCCTTTGATTCCCCCCGTCTGATTCCCAGCCTCTGAATCCCCGTGTCTGAAAACCTGCCTCTGATTCCCCGCCTCTGATTCCCCATCTCAGATTCACCACCTCTGATTCCCCACCTCTGATTCCCCATCTCTGATTCCGCACATCCGATTCCCTGCCTCTGATTCCCCGACTCTGATTCCCCACCTCTGATTCCCCAGCTCTGATTCCCCGCCTCTGATTCCCCAACTCTGATTCCCCAGCTCTGATTCCCCAGCTGTGATTCCCTGCCTCTGATTCCCCGTGTTTGATCCCCTGCCTCTGATTCCCCATCTCTGATTCACCGCCTTTGATTCGCCACCTCTGATTCCCCATATCTGATTCCTCGCCACTGTTTCCCCGCCTCTGATTCCCCGCCTCTGATTCCCCATATCTCATTCCCCGCCTCTGATTCCCCATCTCTGATTCCCGGACTCTGATTCCCCACCTCTGATTCCCCAGCTGTGATTCCCCGCCTCTGATTCCCCGTGTTTGATCCCCTGCCTCTGATTCCCCAGCTCTGATTCCCCATCTCTGATTCACCGCCTTTGATTCGCCACCTCTGATTCCCCATATCTGATTCCTCGCCACTGTTTCCCCGCCTCTGATTCCCCGCCTCTGATTCCCCATATCTCATTCCCCGCCTCTGATTCCCCATCTCTGATTCCCGGACTCTGATTCCCCACCTCTGATTCCTGACCTCTTATTCCCGGCATCTGATTCCGGCCTCTGATTCCCGGCCTCTGATTCCCTGCTTCTGATTCTGATTCCCTGCCTCTGATTCCCCATTTCTGATTCCGCACATCTAATTCCCTGCCTCTGATTCCCCACCTCTGATTCCCCATATCTGAATCCCCGCCTCTGTTTCCCCGTCTCTGATTCCCCGCCTCTGTTTCCCCATATCTAAGTCCCCGCCTCTGATTCCCCAACTTTGATTCCCCACCTCTGATTCCCCAGCTCTGATTCCCCGCCTCTGATTCCCCACCTCTGATTCCCCATATCTGATTCCCAGCCTCTGTTTCCCCGCCTCTGATTCCCCAGCCCTGTTTCCCCATATCTGATTCCCTGCCTCTGATTCCCCAACATTGATTCCCAGCCTCTGATTCCCCAGCTCTGATTCCCCGCCTCTGATTCCCCGTGTTTGATTCCCTGCCTCTGATTCCCCGCCTCTGATTCCCCATCTCTGATTCACCGCCTTTGATTCGCCACCTCTGATTCCCCATATCTGATTCCCCACCTCTGTTTCCCCGCCTCTGATTCCCCGCCTCTGACTCCCCATCTCTGATTCCCGGACTCTGATACCCCACCTCTGATTCCCGGCATCTTATTCCCAGCATCTGATTCCAGGCCTCTGATTCCCGGCCTCTGACTCCCCGCTTCAGATTCTGATTCCCTGCCTCTGATTCCCCATCTCTGATTCCACACATCTGATTACCTGCCTCTGATTCCCCACCTCTGATTCAACATATCTGATTCCCCGCCTCTGTTTCCACGCCTCTGATTCCCCGCCTCTGTTTCCCCATATCTAATTCCCCACCTCTGATGCCCCAACTCTGATTCCCCGCCTCTGATTCCACAGCTCTGATTCCCCGCCTCTGATTCCCCACATCCGATTCCCCATATCTGATTCCCCGCCTCTGTTTCCCAGCCCCTGATTCCCCGCCTCTGTTTCCGCATATCTGATTCCCCGCCTCTGATTCCCAACTATGATTCCCCGCCTCTTATTCCCCAGCTCTGATTCCCTGCCTCTGATTCCCCGCGTTCTATTCCCTGCCTCTGATTCCCCGCCTGTGATTCCCCATCTCTGATTCACCACCTCTGATTCCCCACCACTGATTCCCCCTATCTAATTCCCCACCTCTGTTTGCCCGCCTCTGATTCCCCGCCTCTGTTTCCCCATATCTGATTCCCCGCCTCTGAATCCCCAACTCTGATTCCCTGCCTCTGATTCCCCAGCTTCATTCCCCGCCTTTGATTCCCCCCGTCTGATTCCCAGCCTCTGAATCCCCGTGTCTGATAACCTGCCTCTGATTCCCCGCCTCTGATTCCCCATCTCAGATTCACCGCCTCTGATTCCCCACCTCTGATTCCCCATCTCTGATTCCGCACATCCAATTCCCTGCCTCTGATTCCCCGACTCTGATTCCCCACCTCTGATTCCCCAGCTCTGATTCCCCGCCTCTGATTCCCCAACTCTGATTCCCCGCCTCTGATTCCCCAGTCTGATTCCCCGCCTCTGATTCCCCGTGTTTGATCCCCTGCCTCTGATTCCCCATCTCTGATTCCCCATCTCTGATTCACCGCCTTTGATTCGCCACCTCTGATACCCCATATCTGATTCCTCGCCACTGTTTCCCCGCCTCTGATTCCCCGCCTCTGATTCCCCATATCTCATTCCCCGCCTCTGATTCCCCATCTCTGATTCCCGGACTCTGATTCCCCACCTCTGATTCCCGACCTCTTATTCCCGGCATCTGATTCCGGCCTGTGATTCCCGGCCTCTGATTCCCTGCTTCTGATTTTGATTCCCTGCCTCTGATTCCCCATTTCTGATTCCGCACATCTAATTCCCTGCCTCTGATTCCCCACCTCTGATTCCCCATATCTGAATCCCCGCCTCAGTTTCCCCGTCTCTGATTCCCCGCCTCTGTTTCCCCATATCTAAGTCCCCGCCTCTGATTCCCCAACTTTGATTCCCCACCTCTGATTCCCCAGCTCTGATTCCCCGCCTCTGATTCCCCACCTCTGATTCCCCATATCTGATTCCCAGCCTCTGTTTCCCCGCCTCTGATTCCCCGCCTCTGTTTCCCCATATCTGATTCCCGGCCTCTGATTCCCCGCCTCTGATTCCCCGCTTCTGATTCCCTGCCTCTGATTCCACATCTCCGATTCCGCATATCTGATTCCCTGCCTCTCATTCCCCGCCTCTGATTCCCCGCCACTGATTCCCTGCCTCTGATTCCCAACCTCTGATTCCCCACCTCTGATTCCCAGTGTTTGATTCCCCGCCTCTGTTTCCCCGCCTCTGATTCCCCGCCTCTGATTCCCCAACTCTAATTCCCCGCCTCTGATTCCCCATATCTGATTCCCCGCCTCTGTTTCCCCGCCTCTGATTCCCCGCCCCTGTTTCCCCATATCTGATTCCCTGCCTCTGATTCCCCAACTTTGATTCCCAGCCTCTGATTCCCCAGCTCTGATTCCCCGCCTCTGATTCCCCACATCTGATTCCCTGCATCTGATTCCAAGCCTCTGATTCCCTGCCTCTGATTCCCAACCTCTGATTCCCCACCTCTAATTCCCCATATCTGATTCCCAGCCTCTGTTTCCCCGCCTCTGATTCCCCGCCTCTGTTTCCCCATATCTGATTCCCGGCCTCTGATACCCCGCCTCTGATTCCCCGCCTCTGATTCCCTGCCTCTGATTCCCCATCTCCGATTCCGCACATCTGATTCCCTGCCTCTGATTCCCCGCCTCTGATTCCCCGCCTCTGATTCCCTGCCTCTGATTTTCAACCTCTGATTCCCCACCTCTGATTCCCCGTGTTTGATTCCCCGCCTATGTTTCCCCGCCTCTGATTCCCCGCCTCTGTTTCCCAATATCTAAGTCCCCGCCTCTGATTCCCCAACTCTAATTCCCCACCTCTGATTCCCCAGCTCTGATTCCCCGCCTCTGATTCCCTGCATCTGATTCCCTGCATCTGATTCCAAGCCTCTGATTCCCTGCCTCTGATTCCCAACCTCTGAGTCCCCACCTCTGATTCCCCATATCTGATTCCCAGCATCTGTTTCCCCGCCTCTGATTCCCCGCCTCTGTTTCCCCATATCTGATTCCCGGCCTCTGGTTCCCCGCCTCTGATTCCCCGCCTCTGATTCCCTGCCTCTGATTCCCCATCTCCGATTCCGCACATCTGATTCGCTGCCTCTGATTCCCCGCCTCTGTTTCCACGCCTCTGATTCCCCGCCTCTGTTTCCCCATATCTAATTCCCCACCTCTGATGCCCCAACTCTGATTCCCCGCCTCTGATTCCACAGCTCTGATTCCCCGCCTCTGATTCCCCACATCCGATTCCCCATATCTGATTCCCCGCCTCTGTTTCCCCGCCCCTGATTCCCCGCCTCTGTTTCCCCATATCTGATTCCCCGCCTCTGATTCCCAACTATGATTCCCCGCCTCTTATTCCCCAGCTCTGATTCCCTGCCTCAGATTCCCCGCGTTCTATTCCCTGCCTCTGATTCCCCGCCTGTGATTCCCCATCTCTGATTCACCACCTCTGATTCCCCACCACTGATTCCCCATATCTAATTCCCCGCCTCTGTTTGCCCGCCTCTGATTCCCCGCCTCTGTTTCCCCATATCTGATTCCCCGCCTTTGAATCCCCAACACTGATTCCCTGCCTCTGATTCCCCAGCTTCATTCCCCGCCTTTGATTCCCCCCGTCTGATTCCCAGCCTCTGAATCCCCGTGTCTGAAAACCTGCCTCTGATTCCCCGCCTCTGATTCCCCATCTCAGATTCACCGCCTCTGATTCCCCACCTCTGATTCCCCATCTCTGATACCGCACATCCGATTCCCTGCCTCTGATTCCCCGACTCTGATTCCCCACCTCTGATTCCCCAGCTCTGATTCCCCGCCTCTGATTCCCCAACTCTGATTCCCCAGCTCTGATTCCCCAGCTGTGATTCCCTGCCTCTGATTCCCCGTGTTTGATCCCCTGCCTCTGATTCCCCAGCTCTGATTCCCCATCTCTGATTCACCGCCTTTGATTCGCCACCTCTGATTCCCCATATCTGATTCCTCGCCACTGTTTCCCCGCCTCTGATTCCCCGCCTCTGATTCCCCATATCTCATTCCCCGCCTCTGATTCCCCATCTCTGATTCCCGGACTCTGATTCCCCACCTCTGATTCCCCAGCTGTGATTCCCCGCCTCTGATTCCCCGTGTTTGATCCCCTGCCTCTGATTCCCCAGCTCTGATTCCCCATCTCT